>NC_073342.2:2677500-5355000 GCF_027580225.2 Misgurnus anguillicaudatus | reverse complement strand
ATGTGGCCTTATGTATTGCTTTCAGGTACAGCATTTCATCCTCAAATTCAGCTGTGAGGTCTCTGTGGTATATTCTTGTCAGAGCCCGGCTTGTTTCTTTTATCTCCTCTTCTGACATATCTGCTAACTTCAGAATTGGTGCAAATGTTTCGCATATGGTGGCTGGGGTCTGGAACCTTGCCCCTAAATCACTGATTATGCTGTCCATTGCAACAAAAAAGACCTGGTTTCTGAATACAGTTGCAGTATTCTCTTCAGTTTCATCTTCTTTACTCTCATCTGGCATACATTTCCGTTTCCGCTTCTCTTCACCCTGAAATTGAGCGAGGATCTCCATGGCTTGGGCTACTAAGCAGGCCTCGGAAAGCAGGGAGTCCTATTCACAACGAAGATCCCGCATTTCCTCTTGTAGTGCCTTGATGTTTGCAGCCTCAATGTTCAAAGAAATATTCCCTGCATGAAGAACCAGGTTACGATTTTCCATACACTGTAGTACCTTTCACTGCATGAAAAGTGGGATTTTCGTCCCCGTAAGCGCCTGTAGGCTCCCGAAAATCTCCCTAATTTTCGGCAGCTTTCCTCAATTTACAGGCAGCGAGCGTCGCGTTCGTCTGTGTCACAAATTGTCGTAAACGAACCATGACGCAGGTGGAGAGCCCTGCGGGGGTACGATGCCTCTAATTAGCATATGAATAGCAGCGAAACCTCTGCCGGCCAGGTAGAGCGTCTCTAGTCTAATTAGCATGTGAGTAGCAGCGAAACTAGAGTAACTGCCCACTTGAATGTACTCACTCAGCACTGGCCGAAGCCACCACCTTTAAACAAGCAAAATTTCCCGTGAATGGTTGGCAGATCACTTCAAACCAATCACAAGGGATTTTTCTTGTTTAAAAGAAGTGGCTTCAGCCAATACCGAGTGAGTAAATTCAAGTCGGGCCGTTACTCTAAAAAGGGGGGTTATTGGGCACCCTGGCTCATTATAAATGTAAACCCCAATAATAATAATAATAATAAATATATAATTTATGTGATATTAATTTTTTATATAATAATGTCATTGTGCTATGTACTTCATTATTCACACCATCAAGAAATATAAGAGAAAACAAAGAGGTTTATTTATAAACACACAGCTGTTTATTCAAAGAAAGAGCTTTAATTAGAAACACACAACTATGTACAAAGCAGCATAATGTCTCTTATGTTGTCCTCCAAACACGTCAAAAAGTGCCCAAGACATTCGGGAAAGATCCCTAAAACTCTTTTTCAAAGTTATCAAGTGTTGAAAAAAGAAAAAAAAACTCAAAAACGTTGTAAAAAGTCGCTTTTGCAGGCGTATATGGTGAGTTGCCCTGTACTTTGGTATCGCCTCTAATCTGAATTGCAGCGTGGCACAGAGCTCGGAAAGTTCCAGGCTGCGAGAGGGCGGTGGCCGCACAATCCATCCAGACACCCCGCCAACAATGCCGTCTTCCTCATCAGATATGAGATCTATGGTGGCGCACTTTCAAATGTCCATCGCACCCTCAGCCAGCACACATCGTCTCGCTTCCAGCAACTGTAATATAATCAATAAAGACAATAAGTAACCAGAAAAATACATTGACAAAAAACTGATCTAATATATTAAATCTTACCCTTTTTCTTCTGGATCGACTCCGAGCTAAACTTTTCGCATTTTCCGCCTGCGATGCGAGTTCAGGTTGTTTGTATCTGAAGCTCCGGCGAACCGACTCATAATACGTCTTACAGGCAGCTGGAAAACAATTAAATGAGACTGGTATTAATAAACAGAGTCACGGTACAATTAAACAAGAAATGAGGAAAAACATTAGAAGTTATACTTACAAACAATGTCGTCATTCTCAGCAGTTAAATGTGGACTTGCTAAAATAGCCCCAACCAAATAGGAGGTCACGGCTTCGTTATGAGGCGACGTTAGTCTGTGAAAACGAAATGTGCGGGTTTAAGCTCGGATCTATTAACGTATCTATTTTCTTATACAAGAATAAAAGCATATTCTTTAAACCGTAACGTTACCTTTGCTCTGGTTCAAAACGCCTGCAGTGTGCCTCAGAGACGCCGTACAGCCTCCTAAAAATTACAAGACAAAAACACCTCTAAGCAATAAAACACACAGCTTGGGCTACTTAAAAATATGCTTTTACATAAAATTATTCTTACCGCAATCTTGGGATTGTGCACCCGTCTTCTCTTCTTGGAGAGTTACAAACACCAAACCAAACATCGCTTAATGTTCCTCTTGTACTGCTGTGTGAGCCGTGGCCATGACCTCGCACGCGATTGGACGAAGGCGAGAAGCCTGTCGGGCTCCTCCAATCACACGCGAGGTTATTGATATAAGGAAAATCTTGTGAGACGTGCCGGCATGCGTATGATATAAACAACAAACGCGATGTGCCGGGAGCTCTGTGTGATATCAACACAGTGTGCTGTCAATTGAAAGATGGAAGTCCCAAGACTGAAGAAACGACCGTGGCGCTGCTGTGAACATTGCAACACTGAACTGTGTCGTACACAGTATTTTGACCACAGAAAGCGCTATTTCAAAAATGGAGTTTGGGAGAAAAAATCCAAAAGGACTACGTCAGGTCAGATAACGTACAGAGCCTGCTGCTATCCAGTCATGAACCCGCTGTGAGTGATGTCCTGTCATGTGTAAAGACCCGGAGGATAACTTTACTGGAGTTAGAGAGATTGGTGAAAGTGAAATGCAATCCGAGGACCCAGAAAAAAAGTGATTGAAGAATTTGAAGAAATGCACCCAGCGAATTGCAGTTCAGACAACGGTGAGCATAATTACATATTTTTATATAAGCTTGGCTTGCTTTACGTATGTTAACATTTAAACAATACTAAAACATATCAACAAGTTAAATAAAATAAAATAAAATCAACAAGTTAAACAAAAACGTTTTGAGTATGCTATATCAAAAAGTAGCCATCCAGCATGTTTTATCCATTGTGGCAGCCCTTGCTCACAAAAAGGTTGGAGACCCCTGGTCTAGTTAAATGTGGTTGATTATCACTGTTGTTGTTATTTTAATAGTATAAATTAATTTATAATTAAATAGGAATATCACGTTATAATGCATAACGGTATCTTCTGTTTGTTGTTTTTCAGACGAAACAGCAGATGACCAAAGCATTCATCTTTTCCTGGACATCTCCTGTTGTGTGGTAAGCATGAAATTACATTTGGATATACCAGTATAAAGTTCAGTACATGCTAATCCAGAGCTGAAATGGGAAAACCTTACATGTTTCACCCACATTATTGTTTTCCACTCTCAAATTTCTGTTAGTTAACTAATGAAAGCAACTAAAGTATAAACACACTTTATAAAGTATAAAAAAAACTAAAATGAAGTTGAAGTGGATGAAGTTCCCACAAAGTACTTAACTGGTTCATTGCACTAAGATAAAGCTAGCTGTTTGAGATGCACATGATCTTTTCCAACTACAGTTTTCAAATCTTTTCATACTCAAATGGCCATATTGATGAGAAATGATTAATTATGTTCTTTTTAAATCTCAAATGACCATATTAACGATGGGGTTTTCAATCTCAAATGGCCATATTCATGATGGACTTTTCAATCTCTAATGGTCTAATGGTGGTGCTGAGTATGTGCATTGCATGTGTTTTAAATATGTCCTTTAAATTTCCATAGGATGACTATGTGGATGAAGAGGGGGAAATCCTTGCTGAGGAGCAGAGTGAAGCCTATCCTCACATACAAGATGGGGAGGAGCATGGAAGTGATCAGTCCAGAAGTGAAAAAACAGAACACTTGTTGATGAAACTTTTGGCCATGATGAAATTGACTGGTATCCTCCGTGACGACTTCTTACAGTATGTGGTTTGTCCAAAATGTATGACAGTGTACATGCTTACTGAAACCTATGAGCTCAGACGGGATGGTACAAAGGTTTGCAGGACTTGTGGTCACATCCCATTCTACAATCACCCACAGCAGAGGTCTGCATTAAGGAAGAAATGTGGCTCTGCCTTGCTATGCAAGGCTACATATTCGAGTGGTGAAGAGTATGTCCATCCAATACGTTCTTACTGTTACAAGAGTGTTGTGCAGTCTCTGGGAGGACTTGTTAAAAGACTTGGATTTGAAGAGAAATTAGATGAAAGACGAAAGCGGGAACTGCCAAAGGGTGTGTTAGGAGATGTAAATGATGGACAAGTATGGCAGGATTACCAGTATGTGAATTCAATAAACTGTAGTCATGCCACTATGCACAGTATTTGAGCTGTGATGTAATTGCACAAGTTACCTTGCTTCATTCCCATCCGGACAGACATTTTGTTGTTTGACATGTTGTTTGATGGTGTTTGCATAGAATGCACAAATTAAGCCTGATTAAAACTCTGTTAAAACAATTAAAATTGTTGAAATAAATAGTTTGGTGTATCTTTTTACCTAACATTTGTTATTGCTAATTACATACAGAGTAATTAATATACACTGTTAGCCTGGAGAAATTGAATCTACTTAAAGGGATAGTTTAAAAATTATTAGGAAAAAATATTTTGAAAGTATTGTGATAAATGGTGAAGAGAAGTTTGATAAATGATTGTCATTAAACTTAAAGTTGATTTTGAATTACTCTGTCCAACATCTCCACTTAGTTAACTGAGTTGAAAAAAATTATATTTTTAAATTATGTATAATTATAATTCTCTTAGTGTTATAAATGGTATTATAACACAAAACTCATGACCCAGTCAGTCACTAAACAAACTTGATTCTCCACTGAAACACAACACAACACAATGTGCCGTCCACGTCAACAAACACTGATCACCTGAACGGGGACTTTCATTTACAAAAATGGTAATTTATCATTTTAAACTAAACAACATGAATAATATTAAAGCATAAACCTCTATGACATTTTAACAAATATTTAAGTAGTTAAAGTTCTTATTAGTTCTTAATTCTGTAAAAAAGCTTAAATAATCGTAATATTCTGAGACAAAGGATTATGGGTGTTCCTTACAACATTCACTTGAATGTTTTAGTTTAATTAATTTTATACACTTAAAAGTTAAATGAACTAAGATTTTTTAAGTAAATGTCCATAACTCAAAATATTAAGTGATGTTTACATCATGAAGACAATGTGTTAACAGTGTAGCATACTTTAAAAATAAATAAATTCAAACTAAAATTTAAGAGTCTGTAATTTGGCTTTACTGATACCAAAGATTTTCTTAAAATCAAAGTTTAAAACCTCTCAGAATGTCACCTGAGTAAAACTTCCCCCAGCTGCTACCCTGATTTGCATTTGTAGAGCTCACAGCATGTTCATTTACATGTTAAAGCCTCCCCTAGAATTAGGGGAAGGGGGGACAACTTCCAAGCAAGACCCACGTCAACTTCTGACAACTTACGGCAGTTTTCGGTGTTGGCTGCAAATTGTCGTGCGCAGTCGTAAACTTGGAGTTTCACAGCAATCTACAGTGCCACATTCTGACGAAAATTCCACTTTTCATGCAGTGTTTACCCACACAGTGAGTAGAACAACTGCATCAAATGTGTTGAAATATTTTTGTAGACCTTTTGCCTCAGACTTGGCATCATTTGTAAGGCTGCATGTGTCTAATACACATTGTAGTGCTACCAGAATAGAGGGTAGGTGAGTTGCCACGACTCGTACTGCAGCAATCCGGGCACCCCATCGAGTGTCAGAGAGACGGTGAAGAGAGCATCCAGTTTTTTATTTTAAGATTGCCCATCGCTCTGGACTAGCGCTAAAAAAATTGTATAGGCGATTAACACTGCCAAACATTGTTGAGGCCTCGGGGCATGACTGAGCTGCGTGTACACCCACCAAATTGAGGGTATGGGAAGCACAAGGGGAGTATGTAGCAAGCGGGTTTTGTTTTCAAATCTGAGCTTGCACGCCTTTTACTTTCCCTGACATGTTGGCTCCATTGTCATAACCCTGTCCCCTACAGTCCTCTAATGGTATGCCCCTGTCTTGCAATACTGCCTGAATCATTTCAGAGATTTTCCTGCCTGTCTTTTTATAAAAGTTTTCAAATAGACAGAATCTCTCTGATATCTCCCATACATCACTTTCTTTATCTTGATGTACATATCTCAACAATAGCACATTCTGTTCAGTGTGAGAGATGTCTGGTGTTGAGTCACATATCACTGAATAGTAAATTGCAGCTTCTCTTTCTGCCAGGATAGTGTTCAACACTCTTTTGCCACAGAGCTCAATGAATTCATTCTGCGTCTCAGGACTCAGATAGTGTGTTAACCTTGACCCCTCTTTCTTCTTTTCCCTTATTTTTTCCAAGTGCTCACGTAAAATGGGATCATAATATGCCAACAACTCTAAAGTGCCAAGAAAATTCCCATTCTGGATATCATCTAAATTAGAATTTTTGCCTCTGAATGCAAGGTTTCGTGATGCCAAATGAAGGGTCACATGCAAAAGCCTCTGCAGAATTACCCTATTCTTTTCTATTTCTGCCAGTAGTTGTCTTTGAAGGTGACCATCAACTCCAGTTGCTGCCAGTAAAGAGTGCTGAAGGCTTTTCCATTTTACATAGCACTGCTTATGGGGCATGTTGTCAGGGTGTGGTGGTGGATAGAACCCAAGCGCAGACAGCTCATAACTAAAAGACGTTTATTAAAATATAAATACCCTCGAGGGGGCAAACAATGACAAAACTAGAAAATAATCATGACTTGGACAAACAAGGCACACGCAACAGTATCTTACGATACACAATGAACCGGCACAGGACAGCAAACACAAGGGCTTTAAATAGGGAAAACTAAACTAGGGAACAATGACAAACAGGTGGAGGGAATTAACTAATCAAGAGTTAACAAGGAAACAGGAGGGTAAGGTTAAGACTAAAGACAAGAGAGCATGCGGTACACCAAACATAAACACAGACCACATGACTCTCCACACAGACACAGAACACGTATACGGGGGTGTCAGGATCCCGGCACCAGAAACAAGACAAAATACACTTAATAACATTCGGGATCCTGACACTACCCTTCCCTTAAGGGTTGCCACATGGCAACCCAACACAACAGTACATGGCAAAAACAATAAACAAAGTCCAACGGCCAGAAGGCCGACAGTGCCCAATGTCCGGACCCCCGAAAACAAGGCGGCGGGACAGACGGTCTCCGCCCAGGAAGTGGGCCCGGAACCCAGCACCGCTCGGCCCGCCAACCCCGAACAGGACACAGGACATGCCGTACAGGAACGCTCGCGGGGCTCACTGACCAGTGAGCATCCCGGAGCTTGCTGGCCGATCCTCTGTCGCGGGGCTCGCTGAACAGAGCTCCATCGCGGCGACACTCCGACGAACAAACACTCCCACGGGATCCGCTGACCAGGAACTTCCCGCAGACCACGCCATCCTGGCACTTCTCCGCGGGGCTCACCGACCAGCCCACTCCCGTGGGGCTTGTCGATCTGGATCCGTCCCGCGGAGCTCCCCGAACAGGAACACACCCGCGAAGCTCGTCGACCAGTAGCCCTACCGTAGACGCCACCGATCAGGAACACACCCGCGGGGCTCACTGCACGGCCACAGGAACACAACTCCACAGACAACGGCAGGACGGGGCAGGACTGGACAGACATCAGGAGGAGGCAGGACTGGACGGACATCAGGACAAGGCAGGACTGGACGGACAGGAACACTCGACGAAGACTAACTAAACGAGGTAAGCAAAACCAAAACCGAGCTGTCTGCTGGGTTCAAGAATGGCCGGTTCATTCTGTCAGGGTGTGGTGGTGGATAGAACCCAATCGCAGACAGCTCATAACTAAAAGACGTTTATTAAAATATAAATACCCTCGAGGGGGCAAACAATGACAAAACTAGAAAATAATCATGACTTGGACAAACAAGGCACACGCAACAGTATCTTACGATACACAATGAACCGGCACAGGACAGCAAACACAAGGGCTTTAAATAGGGAAAACTAAACTAGGGAACAATGACAAACAGGTGGAGGGAATTAACTAATCAAGAGTTAACAAGGAAACAGGAGGGTAAGGTTAAGACTAAAGACAGGAGAGCATGCGGTACACCAAACATAAACACAGACCACATGACTCTCCACACAGACACAGAACACGTATACGGGGGTGTCAGGATCCCGGCACCAGAAACAAGACAAAATACACTTAATAACATTCGGGATCCTGACACATGTTTGTCTCATGTTCTGGCAATTTGTTGTACATTCTTTGCCATTTAATGTGTGCTAATTTAACTCCATCCTTGCTGTTCAGAGCACTTTTTGTTGGCTTTGTCAGCTCATGAGAAAACATGGTATGCAATAAAGAGCCTCTGCGCTCTCACTATGAATAAGCCAGTCTCTTTTGATTTTTTCACGGCCGTTTGCTGACTTTACAAATTCAAGATAAATGGGAAATGGTTTCCCTTCCATATCTTTTGGTGGCATTTTGTTTGTTTTCTCTGTACCTATACTTGCCATCCTGCGTACTATGGTGTCTCTCTGATCATTCGTTAATTTATCTGGCCATAGTCCTGGATCCTCTGGCAAAAACTGGTCTAAATTGCTCTGCCTACTTTCCAGTTGCTCATCCACACTGTGCTCAGAACAACACTCATGTTCCCTGCTCTCTTCACTTCCACCATCATCCTCAAGCACATCTTCTCTATCATCTTTCTCTACATTAAGGATACATTTGATATTAAACTCTTTTCCTAATTATAACCTAATATAATAAAACACACTACAATGTTGGTGTTACTTAACACCTTTCAGTCAAAATGGCTAAACATGGTTTGCTCTAAAGGAATTGTTCACCCAAAAATGAAATTTCTGTCATCATTTACTCACTCTCATGTTGTTACGCACCGGTATACATTTCTTTGTTCTGATAAACACAAAGGAAGATATTTTGATAAATGTTTGTAACTAAACCGTTTGTGGACTCAGTTCACTTCCATAATAGGAATAAAGAATACTATGTAGGTGAATGGGGTCCACAACCGGTTTAGTTATTGAATTCACGGTTTAAGGTGAATTCTTTTTTGGTGAACTTTCCCTTTAATTTCGAACTGTATTAGCTCACCTTGTCTCAAATCCAAAGAGGAGGATGAAGGGTCTGTTGCTACTCCACTCCCTGATGTGACAGTTTCTGAAACTGAGGGCCATGTGTTCACAATGTTAAGATCTGCTTTTATATATAAATATAATGTTGCCATCATGACATGATATAGCTACAGATGAGCTACCAAGCCACCTATGACACTGATTAGCCTATAATTGCTAATTTTAGATAGCCTATTCATTTTAAATTAAATGTGTTTCAAATTAGGCTATTATAACAGTGTTTTGTATGCAAACATCATTCCTAGTATACAGCTTATTTATTTAGCCTTTCATCTCAAATTTTATGTAGCCTATAACCAAATTATCATCTGAAAGTGTATGTTCTGTTTATTCAATGGGTTGTCTCAGTTCATTTTTAGCATTAATAATCACGGGGATATTCAACAGTTTAGCACTATAGATTTCGTGTTCTAGTTTGTGCTCACCTTTCTTCGAAAAGAAGTCAGTCACAAATCGCTTCCCCTCGTTTTGTTTTCTTTCCTTCTCCTGTCTTTCCTTTCTTTTTTGGTGGCCTGATTTAGCTTTCTTTGATATTGAGAAAGACATTTTCACCGCACCGCAGAAGTTGGCGCTTCCCAGCCACTCAACAAATATAAACAAAACGCACGTGCAGATGGACTAAACCATTTGGCGCATTAGCAAGGGGTGGGTGACGTGATGGACTAAACCATTTGGCGCATTAGCAAGGGGTGGGACCGTGAGACTTCAGATAGTTTTACTTATACAAAATGTAGTTTTCAGTTCATGCAATGTTTTTAGCACAGGATTATATTGAAATGACATTCAGTTCTTCTGATTAATTACATAATTATAATATAATATTTGTTGCGCCTCCTTGCAGTAGATGAAGGACCGTCTTTTCCAATAGCAAGTTTAATAGGATGTGTAGTACAGAGTTTTGTGGCTAACTCTTGGACAAGTGACCCATCTACCTGACAGTTAGGATCCACTAAAAGCTGACTAATTGTCTTTTGAGTGACTGAAACAAACACAGACCCAATGAGTTCTTGCAGTTCCTCAAGGAGTACATTTACAGCTGCACTTGACACAAAGTAACTATGTTCCAAATTCAGTAAAACTGAGGCTAACTTTAGCTCAAAATCTTCTGACAAATTTCAAGGTTCATCAAAAGTTGGTTCCTCTAATAACAAATTCTTATTCAAATCAATGTCACTGTTAACTGAATCCAAAGCAGAGGGATTAAAAAGTGATTTGTGAACAATTCCAGCAGTGGCGGCTACTTGTCTGTCAAAGAAGGGAAGCTCATATTCGGCCTACATCATAAAATTGTCCATTTCTTTAAAAGAAAATTCTGCCCTACGTTCCTTTTCAAGAAAATGGTCTGTGACCCTGTCATACCAACTAGGCATCTTTTCCAGTGACTTGACCAGTGTCCTCTCAATGGCCAGCACAGCTAGGCTGCTTAAACAACCTTGGCAGATGTAGCTCCAATTGTTGCCACTAATGAGAACAGTTTGTAAAGCTGAGGCATTGCCCTGTCCAACTCCATGTCTTTACGGAACACCAAGTAAGCACACAGCTTTCCCCTGTTACCCTGCAAGTCCTGATCTGAATACAGGACTTGAAGTTGTGACCTCAGTCTCCCTGAATCAAAGTGATGGCCATAACTTTTCAGGACACTTTGGAAGGCTTCCTCTGGAAATATCTGTCTCATGTCATCAAATTTCCCTGGATTGACTAATTCTGAGAAGAGCATACTTTCCAAATTTGAAAAACGTTGAGGAATCTGCTTCAAGATGTTATCAAGGATGGCCATGTACAGATTTCTGTATCGCTCTTGGGGATCCTGCAATTGGGTCAGACGGCGCTTTCTCGTGGGCTCATCTCATGGGTCCAGAGGCGGTCCTGGCTAGATTTACGCCCTGGGCGAACCATCCCTTGGCCGCCCCAAGAAAAAAAATAAAATCACCCAATTAAAACGACCATAACACACATTTTATTAGCATTTGTTAACATCCTATAAACTAAGCATAACACACTACAAATTATTTAAAAAGCTATATCACTGTGAAGCTTACAAAATGGCATGTCAATGTATATTAGAAGTTATTAAAGTTCACATATAGCGTAAAGCAATAAAAAATTACACAGTCAGGATGTCTGTGTGAGTTTGCACTTGTTGTGTTGCAAACACAAACTAGACTTGTCTATGGGTGAATTTAGTTGCATGACATGATGCCTCAATTCTAATAGTTGCTAGTTCAGCAAAACTAAAACCAAAAAACAGTCGTATTCTGTGGCTAATAGCAACATATTAGCAAGAGGGCAAGAGGGAGATTTCCTACTGTCAGTCACGTTGTCACGCATAGAAATCGGCATACCTTTATCTTTTGCCCATTTTTTCTTCTTTTTCTGAATTGGGCAACTGATGGTTTCTTTGGTCTTTTAATTTGATCCATGGCATGATGATGATGATGAAGACTCGACATCATTAACTTTGCATTACATTATGCCAACAACAACGTCCGTTCGCCCGTCAATCCACCAGAGTCACGTGAAACTGACCACATTAGTCTTAGAGAAGATTTGTTCATATGTGTACAACATGAACACAAACTCAAAATCATCCAGTTTCCTCACAAAGCCTTTGGCACAATCCAGTGTATCATCATCCATTGTCGGATCTGCAATGATGTTCTCAAATGTCTGCAGGAGGCCATCAAAATTGTTTGCCACAGTGCTCACTATCTGTGATGTGAAATTCCATTGAGTAGGAGCGTTTCTGGGCAACCTTGAACAGCCTGCAGACTCCAGAAAAGATGTCCTCTTGAAAAAAACTACTTTTGAAAACAATGTGGCAAACCTAGAGAACAATGCAAAAAAAATCTGCACTCAGGCAAGCATTTAGCCCCCTGTGACAGCACCAGATTCAGTCTGTGTGCATAGCAGTGCACAAACATTCCACTGGGGCCTATTGCTTTCACTTTGTCCTGCAGATCTGAAACCAAGACAGCAGCACCATCATAGGTCTGTGCCACAAGCTTATTCTTAAAATTGTAGCCCTGTAATATTTTCATTTAATACATCAAAAACGGACTGGGCATCTCGGCCCCCAGAAACATCAAAAAATTAAATAAAGCGCTCCTAAATTTTACCTGCACTATCTACATGGCGAACAATGACAGAGAGTTGGGCACGGCAGGATATATCAGTTGTTTCATCCACCTGCCATCCAAAAAGGGAACATCCTGAATTTAATCTCTGATCTGATCAGAAACGGTGGCTACAAGAGCAGAGATCAAGTCATTTTGAATAGTATGGGACATACCAGAAAACACAGTTAACTCAAATTGTGGGGACAGGACAGAGTCATATTTAGATAATGTTTCAGTGAAATCCCTGTAATTCCCCTTGTTGGATGATTCACTATTCTCATCATGTCCCCTAAATGACAGCTCCTGCCAGCCAAGCAAGGATGTCACATCAATAAAGCGGTTTAGGAAGGCCCTGTTTTGTTTGACTCTTTCATTATGTTTAGCCACTTGAATGCGAGCACCTTCATTGATTCGGAAACAAGGAAAGTGGTGTATAATTATATATATATATATATATATATATATATATATATGAATGAACGAACGCACAATCTAAAAAATATAGATTAAACTATGTAAAACTGAAATAAGGAAAGTGGTGTATAATTGTGTGAAATGTATGATAAAAATCAAGCAATTTCGCCAAGCAAATCTCAAGAAATAGGTTGTAGCCATTTTTATTTAGACTGTACTTGGGAAATCCGCAACGAGACTGAGCGTGAATAGCTTCAGCGATTCCTTATAGTACAAAATCGCTGTCAGTCAAAAGGAGATGCAGATATTTAACAGACCCTCCAATCATCACGCAGAAGCCCGGCGTCCAGGCCAGCCCACTCCTCATTCACCCCCAGAGAAGCTGAGCTTCCATGGGCGGGACATAATCGCAGCATTTATCCAATGACAGTCTAGTTTCAAAGCGCTGAAAAAACTGTTCAAAGCACCCCCGTTGAAGTCAATGGAAGCTGGGCTTCAACAGGGAAATGGATAAGAAGGATATCGAGTCAGCCGGCCTGCTGTATGTAACTTATTCTGAACGAACTCATCTTTGAGATGAACGTTTTGTAACGCATTATTTGACAATAAAATGTTAATACAATAGTACATATTTGACCTTTTTTTTTACATTATATGGGAAGCCGAGCTTTCCTTGTAGTCTTCCCTTGTAATCGCCCCTGAATTCCAGGTTTTATATCTCTTACTGTACACACTTTGTGTTTTCTCCATTTGTGAGTGTGGAAACTCCCATAAATATTGGTTGACATGAACAGTCAACATACATACAAAAACAGATTCATTATTTTTTAAATGTTGGCCAATGGGGTGAAAAAACTTGTTTCAGTAGCAAGTTGGCTGTAGGCACAAACGTGGCACTTAAAATGTAAGATGCCTTCTGTTTATAAGTGTGAAGTAGGCTGTTTTCTACACAGATGTTTCAGTAGAGCATTTCATGTTTTGCAAGAACATGGGCAGTTTTCATGCAGGCAGAGAAAAGACTGGTGTCTTCCATAATGTTTATAACTACTGAGTCTACAATGTTTTAGTAGTTCATCTTCTGGTACATGAATTCTGGTCACAGTGCTTGCATCTCCACATCTGTCTGTTAAACAAAAACCCATCCGCTCCCACCAAATAAAGAAAAAACCTCCCCCAAAGAAATCTAAAATTTGCAAAAATGTCTGAAAAAATATTTGTAGAATATAGTGTAGTGGGATTTCTAAAATTGTTTGCAATAAATCTTTTTAAACACACTACATAGGGTTACTGTGCTTTGTATTACTGTAGAATTTATCCACATCTAGAAAAGCCTTTTGTATAAGAACAACATTTATTGCTCAACAACAGTAAATATTACAACATATGTAAATGTAACAATAATACAGATATCAACTCTTAAAACATAAATATATTTCATTAATATGTAAACAGTTGTGCAATGTAATAATAATACAGATATTTAAACTCTTAAAAAATAAATATATTTCATTAATATGTAAACAGTTGTGCAATTCAACAGGTAAAATCACATCTTTTCAATTTTTCTTTCAAAGAGGTCTAAAAACCTCTGTGACTTTGCCTCACTCACTTCATGGCGCCTTTGCTCCTGAAGGGCCTCCTCGGTCAGGAACTCCATAATAGGATTGGACCTCCTCCTAGATGTTGTGGCACTTGTTGCTGCTGGAGTACTGGTTGACATTCTACTGGGTCCTGTGTCAGGGGTCCAGGATGCTGCTGTGGTGGAGAGCTCTGAGGTAGAGGGCTCCACAATATCCTAAAGAAACAAAGCAAATCGTGTTATTTTTTATACATTTTCAGCAAATATCTTCTCATGAAATTTGAGAATGTTTATAAATCTGATGTCAGTGGAATTCATGAAAGCACTGAATTAAATGTAAATGATTAGCCTCACCATGAGGATTGTTATGGGATCCTCTGCCCCTGGTTGATATGATGCCATCACCACAGGGGGGTCCATCGCAGGCCGGGTACCCAAAACCTTGTGCATATCTCCAAAGTACTGCCATGTAGCAACAGTGACCTCACCCTGGTCTGTCCCTGAGCCGGATTTTGGAGTCCTCAATTCCTGCCACATACACACACACACACACACACACACACACACACACACAATAAACACAAGTGGCTAGTTGATACATGCATTAGGCAATAGGCTTTATGCCCAGCTGCACTACTTCCTGAACTTCAGTCAGCTCCTTGTTTCCTGTCTGCCATTATTGGACAAACTGATTAATCCAGGTGTGTCTGATTATGGTTGTTGTGACTACTGAGGTCAGGCACACCTGTATTAATCAGTTTGTCCAATAATGGCAGACAGGAAACAAGGAGCTGGCTGAAGTTCAGGAAGTAGTGCAGCTGGGCATAAAGCCTATTGCCAATTATTTTAAACTGGACATATACCTTGTATTTTTGTTTTAAATTTTCCCATTTTTTGGAAGCCTGCTGTCCAGTCACCTTGCCCTCCAAGCCAATCTCTCACAAATTTCCTGCATCACAACAGACAGCTCAAACATTCAGTATTTTAAGCACAACACACAAATAAAATTTCAGAAAACAGATGCAAGAATATGATTTCACAATGAATTACTCACTCCCATTGTTGTTTGGCCGTTGTTTTGGACTTCATGAAGGCTTTATCATTATCTGCCCTGAAGTGGATGAGCCGCCGAGTCTCCTCAGGTGTCCCTGAGGTAAAAGTAAAATATACGTTATCCTACGTTAGGTGAATCACGTAGCATAGGTAAGCTAACCAGTTGACCGGTAAAATCAAACAATTAATAGTAATGTCAAGCAAATTCATTAAACACTGATTTCACCTAAAAACCATAATATGAAGTGTCATGTCAAGGATCATCAGATCGACAAATAGCGCATAACTTTAGCTGTCTGCTTTCTAGCGGTTAACTAACGTTAGCGATTCAAAACATTACAATTTTATTAAAAGTATCATAAAACACGAGTGTTATAATTATAATAATCAATGAAACTGCTGAAAATACTTACATTTGTGCGACTCCTTTACAGGTCGACGTTCAGCCATGGTAAAAAAAGTTTGATGCACCGGCACTTGCAAGTTCAACCGATTACCCTCGCTTTCAAGTGTGGTCCTCCGCAAACTTCGTTTTAAGGGCTATGTAGCCCTACGTCTTGGCCCTAGCCCTTGATAAAACTGAGAATTGAGACGCCACTTCCCCTCACAAGAACGCGCAAAACCGAGGGGGAGGGGGAAGGGGAAGGGGTAAGACAGAGAAATGAGACGCAGCCTAAATGTAGCAGCACAATTAAATAGTTGTTTCACATACTTGTTTTACCCGCGATGGAACCATTTCCTGAGGTTCAGGAAAATGACCACTAAATGCAAATGAGCGGTCTGGTGACTGGTTGAGTTTCTGTTTAGCAGGGACGTGCGCAGACATTTTGAGGGGCAGGGGCTCAAGTGAAATAAAGGGCACTTCTCATAATTATGTATTTTTTTCTTTTTTAAACAAAAAAGTATATATATTAACGCAATTCTGACTTCCTTAAAATGTATTTAAAAAGTTAATTAATTTTATCTTCCCCAAACTCATGCAATTGTTTCATTTTCAAAAGATGTCTACAAAATAATCAGTTCACACAGAAACCATGGTCTCCTTAGTATTCTAGGTTTATAGAGCAGCAAATGAAACCATTACACAATGTGCATGTTTTGAAAACATTAAATTACACATTAATTACAAATTTGTTAAAATGCTAAAAACAAAGTTGTGACTGCTACATGCCAATAAATGCTGAAGTTCTATTAGTTTGTAATTAGTTGTTAATCAAAATCTGTATTTTTGTCTGATAAGGGCTCAAAATATAAGGTCTGTTTACTAATGTGAGCTTCTGGCATGAGCCTCAGAGCAGAGCTCAACATTATTATTCATGACCCTTTCAAATAGGGCAAAAATAGACCATTTCATTCAAATGACAAATTCTTGGCTTGTAAATGGACATGTAAAAACGTTTCTGAATATTTTTTGCATTTAATAAAGTGCCTTCTTTGTCAAAGAACAATTTAACATATTATGGCAACACATCCTGGCACCTTTAATCTTAGGTTTCATATTTATTAGGGTTACACATGTCAGAAACAACAAATATAGATTAGGCCTATTTTATATTTTACTTTTTGGTGATGTCAGTAAAAATTCTGACTGGGCAAGTAAAATACTGAACCATCAGATTTCTCCCCAATCTACTACATCACTCCAGTTTAACACATTGTAGGCTACTTATTTAACAGCCATTACAAAAAACGCAAACAAAAATGCTTACTACTGTAGTTAGCAATTATTTTATTGTTTGTGCTTTCTTATTTTATTAGCAGTCTGTTTAAACTACATACATACACACTATACTGTTGCAAGTTTGCAACTCTTCAGGTTAATATGGGATTGTCGTGGAAAACAATGTCCCTGAATCGTTGTGTAATAACGTGTCCCATATTTTGTGCATAAAACTGTTAATATAAGAATGCTTTCTTCCTCACACACTTACCGGTAGCTGCCTGGAATCATGCACATCGCGTCTCGTTCAGGCTGAGATTTGGCGCTTCTTACAAGCGCGAATGCAGAATACACGAGTAAAGACAACACCAATCATAAAGCGAAGTAGGTTACAGAGGCGGGACTTAGGAAAAGTAAAGCCAATCATATTAGCGATGTGAGTTTTGGAGGCGGGACTCATCTGTTAACCGTTTGTGTACCACAAATAGCGCTATTTTTCTTTTTATAAGAGTTTTAATCTCATTCAAATGATTCCTGAATAAATTCATGTTAAATTAAATAAGTAACAAGTAAAAAACTTAAGAAACAGACAGACATCAGTTGTTATATGAATAAAGATCATATTATAAAAAAAATTAAAAAGCACCCCAGAAAAAAGGGCACTTTTTCTCCAGGAATAAAAAGGGCAGGTGCTCAAGCCCCCTTTGATGTCTATGTGTGCACGTGCCTGCTGTTTAGTATGAATGCGCTGGTCTGAGTCAGTGTTCCTGGTTTCTTCAAGTTAAATTCAAGTCTTTTTAAGACCTTTTAAAGACCATTTATATAAAAAATTAATACCCATTTCACGTCCCTACCAGCAAAGAAAAACTAAAATCCTTGAACTTGTGTTCATTTATTTTTCCGATGTGAAATGGGTAAAAAGATGATAAGCCAAGCAGGTGTGAAAAAAAATTCCGTAGGCCACAAGAAAGTTTGCCAAACAATGTTAAGTTGTTAAGGAATTTCTGAGATTTTCTTAGATTTTTCCCGCTTCTCCTTTGCCTGTTGCTGTGTTGTGTTGCAGTCTATGGTTGTGGTGATCTTCATTTATTGAAGGCATCACGTGTTCGCAGTATTTTGTACTGTGACCCGGGACTGTGTTGCGTTCTCAATTATTAGATCCGCCACCCTTTATTTATACTACCTTATTAAACAGACAGAGATGCAAACACATGTATGTTCAAAAAAGAGAAAGGTAATCTAAGCCCACACACCCAGGCAAATATCCAGATACTTACCCAGACAGCATTTACATCTGTGACAGATCCGTTTTCGAATCAGCAGATTCGCGCAGCAGTCGCACTCACTATACAGATCTGCACCAACTCTGCGCCAGACTTGTCTGTTGCGAACGCTGTGACAGTTCGTCCTGCGGGTGCGGGGCCGATCCGGAGCAGCTGCGCCGACCAGATGCGCCACAACTGGATTGAATCCTCCCGGCGGATGTGGGCTGGTTCCGTGCCAGCTGCGCATATCGGACGCGCCGCTGCATAACGTTTCTCCCCCCGTATATACCCGCTGACGCATCAGAGAGTGCAGTTACACCGTCTTTGCTTAGGAATTGGTAAGTTCATAAAAGTACGATTTAGTACCTGCATTATAAAAGTAAACTGGTAATGATGTCATGTTTAGTCTGTTAAATTATTATATTAAAAAATAAGTTTACAAACGCTGACTTTCTGAGATGTGTCAGACAAGCTAGTAGGGGCTTACTTACAGTTAGCTAACGTTACGTCTTTTAAAACATCCACAACTAATGTGAACATAGGCTTTAATGCTGAATCGGTGATCTTTTCATATTTTTCACCAAAATGGCTGAATATCCTGTGTGTGTTAACAGTTAACTTGAGAGTATCGGACACATTGGCGCCATTAAAGTTTTTTCCCTGCATCGTTAGTTACCCGGTGATGCATCAGAGTGGAAGACCGCAGGTTACATCGTCTTTGCTTAGGAATTGGTAAGTGCATTTTACAAGTACAATTTGCAATGAAATGCAGACAGACCGCATAATAATAAATATGTCGCTACTCACATATATTGCCATATGGTTCTGATCATTTCTGACAATCCGAAAACCTTCAGCGTGCATTGCAACGTAAGGGTCCAATCTTGTAAATGCATCCCAAATTTTAAAGGAATAGTCTACTCATTTTCAATATTAAAATATGTTATTACCTTAACTAAGAATTGTTGATACATCCCTCTATCATCTGTGTGCGTGCACGTAAGCGCTGGAGCGCGCTGCGACACTTCGATAGCATTTAGCTTAGCCCCATTCATTCAATGGTACCAATCAGAGATAAAGTTAGAAGTGACCAAACACATCAACGTTTTTCCTATTTAAGACGAGTAGTTATACGAGCAAGTTTGGTGGTACAAAATAAAACGTAGCGCTTTTCTAACCGGATTTAAAAGAGGAACTATATTGTATGGCGTAATAGCACTTTTGGGAGTGCTTCGACTCGGCGCAGTAACACCCTCCCTCTCCCATTATGAGGGTGAGAAGGGGAGCGGACTTTTCAGGCGAGTCGAAGTATACTCCCAAAAGTGCTATTACGCCATAAAATATAGAGCTGAGCTGCGCTCCTAATAAAGTAAGTTTGTCTTATGTTCATCATATATTTACAGTTTTTGTTTCATGTTAGCTGTTTTTGATTATAAAAATAACAGTGGAGATGACTAAGACATAAGTCTTACACAGGCTAATTTTTCGACGTTTCATGTCATTACATGTTATGTAAATACATCATATTTATGGCAATATGAATCTAATGCTTAGAATATACAAACTAAAAACAAGAAAATAAGATGTGTGGTGGAAAATGTGAGTATTACTAGCAATGCTGAGCATTATAAGCACAAGCTATTTGGCAAACATAAGACATTTGTAATTATAAATATATTAATGTAATGTGTGTGTGTGTGTGTGTGTGTGTGTGTATATGTTCATCATTTATATTACATCATAGTTTCTAATACAAATAGTTGTATGTTTCTAACTTTGGACTCAAACTAAAATCCTCTTTTGCTTTTGTATTTTCTCCTTGTGATGTAAAATAGGGTTTCAGCTGACACAAAGGAGGACTGGAATCTGGAGTCCATTCACGAGCGCCCACATTCAAAATAACAAGTATTTTGTTATAATGTTGAAATGTTTTTTTTCTGAAATAGATTTTTCTATGTGCTTTGGTGTGCAGAGAAGTTCTGAATTGATATACATCATGTAGTATGTAGTGCTGACTCATTCTCATTTGATTATCATGTCATTTGATTATCATGTGTCTATTTGGAGTCTCCAGGTGCACTTTTTTTTAAATAAAAGTTTACAGAAACTAGATTTTTTGCAGTATCATTCTCAAATTTGAATCACAACATGGTCAGACATTCAGTTTACCTATATGGTGTCCCCAGGTGTGTGACATGGCAATTTCATACCTTTATTGCTAAGTGAATGTTATTTTAAAAAAAAACTGAAGTTATTTAATGTATATTTTACCTTGTTTTACTCTGTTCCTATAGTATCTAAGTTATGACTATTGGGCAACAATATATCAAGTGTCTAGTTTCAAACAAGACCAGAATTATGAATATAGACCATAGGGTTGAAGAGCTGCAGACATTTTAGTTTGGGTTTGTCGTTTTTCAGAAAATGCTCAAAAATAAGGTTGTGGGTATAAGAGGTTATAACATCCACAACTAATGTGAACATAGGCTTTAATGCTGAATAGATGATTTTTGCATATTTTTCACCAAAATGGCTGAATATCCTGTGTGTGTTAACAGTTAACTTGAGAGTATCGGACACACCGCCGCCATTAAAGTTTTTTCCCCCGCATATAACGTTAAGTTACCCGCTGACGCATCAGAGTGGAAGACCGCAGGTTACATCGTCTTTGCTTAGGAATTGGTAAGTGCATTTTACAAGTACAATTTCGCATATTTTTCACCAAAATGGCTGAATATCATGTCCATTGTGTGTTAACAGATAGAAGAGCTGCGCATATCGGACACACCGCCGCCATTAACGGTTTCCCCCTACATATTACCCACTGACTCATCAGAGACTGCAGGTTACACCATCATTGCTTAGGAATTGGTAAGTGCATTATACAAATACAATTTGCATATTTTTCACCAAAATGGCTGAATATCATGTCCATTTTGTGTTAACAGATAGAAGAGCTGCGCATATCGGACACACCGCTGCCATTCAAACTCACCGTTTTTTTTTTTCTTAAATGCAGTAGGGAAAAACTCCGGTTATAAAAATATCTGTGTCTGTGAGACTGCTTATGATTTATGGGGAGTTAGTGGATTTTTATCACTGTAGGGCAGGGAACTACACTGCGACCAAAATGGTCGCATATGCGACCTTTTGAACTGCCATTGCGACCCTAATTTTTAATGGGTCGCAAATGTGCTACCTAATGTTTTAGACAGAAATGTGATTTTTAAGAATACGTTTTATAACATGCTCTGAGCCTTCAACACGTTCGGCACGTCGTGTCTCTCCCTATTTGAGTGTGCGTTCGCGTGCTCTCTGTTTCTCAATGAATTGGGTGCGACGCGAAGCAAGCTCAGTTTCTTCCATGTTTCTGAACTTGAGCAGAGGTCTTTCTTCACTGAGGACGCGGGACCTGTATGGTTCCGGGTTTATATTTTAAATGGTCAGTCGGGTCTGGTTAGGTCCTAGTTTAATTACTTTGGGTCCCAAGTCTGATTAATATCGTGTGTATAACCCAAGTCGATCGGAAAACGGCCATGAGCGCTACCGCGCTAAAGCTCGAGTGCAGTTTCAGCGTGCCTCCGGTTACTATGGCGATGGTTCTTGTTACGACCACGCGCTGCATTTTCTTTCTCACATTTTTTAAGTAATCTTATTATTAATAAACCATATCTTTTCTAAAACCATATCCATATTTAAAAAGTTTGCACAGATATTGTAGCAAAAAAGCAGTGCTAATGTCTAGCCCATTGCACTGAACGAGCAAAGCTTAAGCTGACCCGGGATATAAAAAACGCAAAGCAATGTAAAGTCTGTCACCGGGACAGCAAGTAGACTTTTAAATCTGAAATAATTAGTGGGTTAAGCTTTTTTAATCGGCAAGAGAGAAATAGAAAGATAGAGCAGAAGCAGTAAAAGTGCCTATCTAATGGATGTGGCATTGAGTTTGAGGAAATTGCCACCTGGTTGTCCCCATAATCTTTCCTCTTCTATTCCCAGCCTCACTCTGACCCAGCTTTTCGTGCCTCCTCCGTTTATTATTATCATTATCATTATTATTATTATTATTATTGCTATTATTAAAACACTTTAAAAATATAATATCGACACCATAACCAAAATATAGGGCAAGTGTGGCGTGTGTGCTGGCAAGGGCTTTACTATGACCTGGTTCGGCACTGCACATCACACTGTTTTTAATGCACTAAACACCAGTAGATTTCTTGATCGACATATTAATTCAATATCAACCTAATATTACAAATATAACATAGGGTAAGTGTGACGTGTGTGTTGACCTGACCACTACCCGGGTCTGGATCTCCACTGCATGTCCATTTTTTTAAATGCACCACACATTAGAGGTTTTCATTTTTCATTTATCATTATTCAAACAAAACAGGGTAGGCCTGAGGTTGGAACTACCCTATGGGACCATGAGGGGCTGCTCCTTGGGCCCGATGCCACATCTGTCCCCAATACCTCAAAACACACAAGGCTAGGTGCTTGTGGTGTATGTATTTTCCTCATCTTTCAACCCCTCTGTTTGTGCTACCTCCCCCTTTTTATTTATTGGTATATATATATATTTTTTTTTTTTATTATTATTATTATAAAATAATTATTATTATTTTTTTTCCCTCTTTCTTTCTACCTCTATTCTAACCGTATGAATTTATCTAAATGTATCTATTAGTTGGATTACCTACTGTTCAACGTGTATGCATTACTCTAAATATCCCCTCATTCTTTACACACACATATACTTACAACATATTATGTATGGGCAATGGCTGTATTTATTATTTGTTTGTCTTATCTGTTTTTTTTTTGTTTTGTTTTTTTCCGTTTTGTTCTATTCATTGTTATTTACCACATGTAAATAGAGTCACTTTCTGTGTTTGCACTATATAAATAAAAAAAAAATAAAAAAAGTGCCTATCTAATAGAAATTATAACCATTATAACATCAGTCACATTTATAATCTATAGACCTGCACTGTCTATTAAAATACTATACATAGTATTGTATTATATTGAGCTTTGACAAACAGTGTCAGCTTTGTTAATGGCAAAGAAAGTTTGGGGTGGTTAGATTAATGAAATATAATGTGAAATTAATATTAATTTTCAATAAATCAAAGTATTGTGTTGTGTCACACATTATTAGTTCTTCGTCACATGTAAAGTAGACCATTATTTGTCAGTGGGTAATGATTGCCCTTTTCACCGGCTACCACCACAAGTAAATTTCAGATCTGTGGGAAACACTGCAACTTTTAAGAAAACAAGAAGGCATGTGGTTTAAAAGATGGCAAGTAAAATAAAAAGCATATCTGTATGCAATACAGTTTCATTATTGTTCATTATTATCCAGAGCGTCTTAACTCATTCCCCGCCATTGACGAGTTATCTCGTCAATTATGAGTTAATATTTAACAAATAAATATGCCTTTCTGGACGAATTTCAAAGTGAAAGTGTAATACCGCTTTTTATCCACTGGATGGCGCCAAAACCGAATTTATCAAAAACGGAAGTTAAAAAGAAGTAATGATTTATTTTAACTGGCTATCTGAGTCTGATATCTAACATAAATTCCTTTACAAAAACGCAATTTTTTAAGCTTTTTCCTCAAAATGTTGTATTTTTGAACAGAAATATCCATATTTCAGTGGTTAAATTAAGTGGAAAAAGTATATATAATGAAACGTTTTTTCCCCATTTTGTTTGTTTGTTTGTTTGTTTGTTTATTGTTTGTTTGAAAGCAAAGGGTGTGTTCTTTAATTTGATATAATTTGTATGTTTATATATTTATAGAAGATAATTTTTCCTGCAAGGAATTTTGTGAAACTTTTGTTAAAATCACAAAAATGCAGGTGGGCAACTTTTCTCAAAACGGCTGGCGGTGAATGAGTTAATATAACTTGAAAAAAATATGTGTGACCAAATCATATTTTGCGCCATTAACTGAAAAAGTTGGTAGCGCAAGTGCCACCAGTGGAAAAAGTTAGTGTAGTTCCCTGCTGTAGGGTGGTTGTGTACACACACTGCCAACACACATTTATGTCCAAACATCATACAAAAGTGAATTTTGCATAATTGCAATATTTTGCCCTCCCCCATTTTTTTCCTGCAAATTTCTACAGCTGGTGAGGGATGGATTCAAGAAAAACACTACTCTCTGGGGCTGCCATGAGATGGAAAGCGCGTAGAGATGTTCAGAAACGGCTTCAACATATTAGGGATATGCACAGTGAAAGTTTTGCTTCTCAATGTTGTAGTGGGGAAAATGTAGTGGAAGGACATCCTGGATGTAGGGAAAGACTAGCAGAGACAGTCTTGGCGAATATGCAGGGTGACATGGAAGAGAGAGAGGAAATTGGAAATGAACAGATGATAGAGGAGGAGATTGGAGAGGATGAAACCTCAAATGAGCAGTCCTTTAGGATGGATCAGTCTGGATCTGAGGAGGAGTCTTATTCAGACAAAGATTCTGATGAATCAGAGCAGACCTGTAACTTTGGTGATAGTCTACGCAACTGGGCATTAACCTTTGGAGTTTCCCTGGTGGCTCTTACAGCTCTTCTTGGCCTGCTGAGACTCTATCACCCTGACCTGCCAAAGGATGCCAGAATCCTCCTTAAGACCACAACCACATATAGCATAGAAAGAAAATGTGAAGGGCTGTATTATTATATTGGCATCCTGTCCTCCTTTAAGCAGAAGCTACAACAGGCATTTGAGTCATTTGCAGATGGCTGCACACTAAAACTCCAAATCAATATAGACGGATTGCCCTTATTCAAGAGTAGTGGGATTCAGGTGTGGCCAATTTTAGGATGTTTACTTAGTTTTCCAATTAAAGAACCTGTTGTGATTGCATTGTTCTGTGGACCACATGAACCAAAGACAGCTGAGGTCTTTTTGGAAGATTTTGTTTCTGAGTTGAAAGAGTTGGAGAGCGGTATTGACTTCGAGGGCAAAAAGATTTTTGTTAAGTTAGATTCTGTCATATGTGATACGCCTGCCCGAGCTTTTATAAAAAACATTAAGAGTCACAATGGATATTTTGGATGTGATAAATGTGGCCAGAAAGGAGAGTATCTGTCTGGCAGAATGACCTTTTCCTTAGTCTCTTTCCCACTCAGGACAGATGAATCCTTTGCCCAAAAACATAATGAAGAACGTCACCAGGGCCCTAACCACTATACGATCACGGCGTGCCACCGGGCTGCCCAAGAAACCTGCATGCGGGTCTGCCTGAGTACAATGGCCGTGAGGGGGACTGCCGTCTCTATGCAGAAGTCGCAATCATTTTTGAGTTTTTTTTAAAAACGGCAAAACCCCTGTCGAAGTAGATTCGGTCCCCGAGGCAGGAAGCTGCCATGAAAGCCAAAGGGAGAAGTCTAAAGACGTAGTCGGCAGGATTCGAACTTGCGCGGGGAGACCCCAATGGATTTCTAGTCCATCGCCTTAACCACTCGGCCACGACTACATGCCGCCACTGTTGGTAAACTTTATTCTTTGGCCGTTCCCTCCGAAACGGAGCTCTAGACACACCAGCACAAAAGGCGATCGAGGTTACTCATCGCCCGAACAGGGACTTGAACCCTGGACCCTCAGATTAAAAGTCTGATGCTCTACCGACTGAGCTAAAGCTGGGGAACAATAGTCTGGAGGGAGGGGGGGAGAAGGAGAAAAGAAGGGGAAGAAGGGGGGAAGAAAAATGAGAAAATCGCCAGTTCGATCCCCGACTGGAACATGCAAAGCATACATGAATTAATGCAAACTATTTCAATTGCTATGAATCAAATATAGTTTAAAAACGGATACAAATAGAATTGGTAAGAATGCTTTGTTTGCTTAACAGTAATAAAAATAAGAATATGATACTACTACTTCTCCTGCTTATAATAATAATAATAAACCTTTATATCTAAGAAATGTTTCTGACAATCACTTCTCCCACCCTGTGGACATGTCTGCTATACAAATCTGTCCCTTTTTCTTGTAATTTTAATGGTTTGTTGCAATAACAATAATAAAAATTTGATACTACTACTGCTTATAATAATAATAAACCTTTATATCAAAGACACACCCTGTGAATCTGTCTGGAATATGATCATGTCCCTTTCTTGTAATTTTAATATCTGTGTGAGTTTGTAAAAAGTTTTCCAGATAGGTATGATAGAAGAAAGCCAAAGGATACTGTTGTAGAAATAAAGTTCTTTTTATTTTTATAACAAACACCTTCTCTCTCACATAAACACAACTTTATCAAAAAAGCTTTAAGCTTATTTATATGGGTTTAATGATCAAATGTGAAAAGCAAATGAACAAATTAGCTTTTCAGAGGGTGAACAAATGACCCTAACAGAGGTGTACGCAAGCAAGCACACACACATAGCATTTAAATGAACAAATTATTGTTTTTTATCTGCCCTCTTCTTCTTCATCTCCTCCCTCCATTGGTCAAGTGGCATAACAGCAGTCAGGGGACAGTAAATGTGGCCATAATACTGGCTGTGGCCAGTATCTTTGTTCCGGGGCTGGTGGCACAGACTGCACTTGTTTTTGTCCACAGTGCGGACGTAGGGCCTCCGAGCAGGTAATGGGGAGGGAATGGGGCCAGCTGGAGCAATCTGCCGGATGACAGGAACTGGACATAAAAACACAAACGGGGCAAATGCAGGACTGGGGTTGGGAACAACAGGTAAT
This sequence comes from Misgurnus anguillicaudatus, assembly GCF_027580225.2. Lineage (NCBI taxonomy): Eukaryota > Metazoa > Chordata > Actinopteri > Cypriniformes > Cobitidae > Misgurnus > Misgurnus anguillicaudatus. The sequence goes on along the minus strand of NC_073342.2, from coordinate 5,328,015 downwards.
GGAGCAGAATCAGCAGGGAACAACTGCCTTGGTCGGAAAACCTTTGGAGGAGGGGGGTGCGGGGCTGGAACTGCAGACTTTCGCTTGTCCACTGCCTTTCCCACTGTGCTTGCTGGCAGGTGGTAGCGGTGTTGGGGGCCAAGCTGTGGGGGGGCTGTAGTGGGGCGAGTCTGTCCAGGCGGGAGAGGCCTAGCAGCAATAGGAATGGGGGCTGGCAAGTTCACACCCTGAAGCAGGATGGCACATTCTTGCCTCTTTAGCCGCTTCTTGTGCCATTGATTTAAAGTTGTTTGATTCACCTGAAACAATTGCAGGGTGGTATTCTCCATCACAGTCCCATTGCCCAGGACCAGCTGCCGGATCTTGCTGTAGTCCCTCAGAATTAGAGTCCATCTTGTTACAGCATGATTTCCTATTTTTTTGGGGCTCCTGTGAATATCACAGAGTTTAACAAAGATAGACTCTACCAGGCGGCAACAGTCTGGCCACTGGGCAGGGGATCCTGTTGACCCAAGGACGCAACGGGTCATGCTATCCACACCAGGTGTGAATTCAGGCTTGGTTTTTGAGCACCTGAAGCGTCCTGTTGTAAGATTCACCTGGTGCCGGGCAGCATACGCCACTCTCTGCTGGTCATATGGAAGCAGGCTTTGCCATAGGGCAATGATGGTACTGGCCTGCTGGTGGCTCAGAGTTTGACCAGATTCCATCCTAAGCCCCACCAAGTAGCTTGCAAGGTTGTCCACTCTATCTATCCCTGGTACACTGCGTTCATCCACAGCCTGGTAAAATATAAGAGTGAATCAATGTTAAAAAGATACAATATCACAGGCAGAACAACAGCACAACTAGCACAATGTACTTGTCACAAAAATTCTTACCAGTGGTTTCTCAGGGACTGGTTGCACTGCTGGGGGAGCAGTGGCTACAGAGACAGTGAGGGTGGTCGGGAGAGGAAGGACGGAGGCGTACGTGGTTGTGGCGGATGGAGCAGAGGTGGCGTAGGTCATCATGGCAGATGGACCAGACGTGATGTAGGTGGTCGTGAAGGATGGACCAGAGGTGGTGTAGGTGGTCGTCGAGGATGGACCAGAGGCGGCATAGGTGCTTGTGGAGGATGGCGAAGAGGTGGCGTAGGTCATTATGTCGGATAGACCAAACGTGGCGTAGGTGGTCAAGGAGGATGGACCAGAGGTGGTGTAGGTGGTCGTGGAGGATAGACCAAAGGTGGCGTAGGTGCTTGTGGAGGATGGCACAGAGGTGGCGTAGGTCATAATGTCGGATGGACCAGACGTGGCGTAGGTGGTCATGGAGGATGGACCATAGGTGGTGTAGGTGGTCGTGGAGGATGGATCAGAGGCGGCGTAGGTGCTTGTGAAGGATGGCGCAGAGGTGGGGTAGGCCATTATGGCGGATGGACCAGACGTGGCATAGGTGGTCATGGAGGATGGTCCTGAGGTGGTCGTGGAGGATGCACCAGAGGTGGGGTAGGTGGTTGTGGAGGATGGCGCAGAGGTGGTGTAGGTGGTCGTGGAGGATGGACCAGAGGTGGTGTAGGTGGTCGTGGAGGATGGCACAGAGGTGGTGTAGGTGGTCGTGGAGGATGGACCAGAGGTGGTGTAGGTGGTTGTGGAGGATGGCGCAGAGGTGGTGTAGGTCATCATGGCGGATGGACCAGACGTGGCATAGGTGGTCATGGACGATGGCCCAGAGGTGGTGTAGGTGGTCGTGGAGGATGGACCAGAGGCGGCGTAAAACTGAAAAAAGGGGAAAAACATGTTTATGGAATTTAATCTATCTTGTTTACTTTGCTTTTTATGAATCTATTTACTCTTTAGATTGAATTAATGGTATTTTGTTTGTTTCTATTTTTCATTTTATTGCGCTATACAAATAAAGTTAAAGGGATAGTTCACTTTAAAATGAAAATTCTGTCATCATTTACTCATCCTCATGTTGTTCTAAACACAAAAGAAGATATTTTGATAAATGATGGTAAACACACAGAAGTAAGTGACCATAGACTTCCATAGTAGGAAAAAAATATTTTGGAAGTATTGTGATAAATGACTAAGAAAATATTTTGATAAATGATGGTAAGCACACGGTTGACGGTACCCATTACATACCATCATTTTTTTATTCCTAATATGGAAGTCTATGGTCGCTTACTGCTGTGTGGTTACTATCATTTCTCAAAATATCTTCTTTTGTGTTCATTAGAAAAAATAAATTCATACAGGTTAAGAACAACATGAGGATGAGTAAATGATGACAGAATTTTCGTTTTAAAGTGAACTATTCCTTTAATAGTGCTATACAAATAATACTACTTGAACTGTTATTATTAAGAATAGTTACCAGTTGTTGATTAGGTGCTGCTGTAGTGGTGTTAGCAGACCCAGTCTGGGCAGAGGCAGGAGTGCTGGCAACGCTGGTCGTGGCGGGTGATGAGCCAGAGGACAGGTCCAGCGCCTCAATAGTGGGATCCAGGTTGAGGTCCAAACTGATATCTCCGAAGCCCTCATCCTCCAACTCCTCCTCTGTGCCCACATCCTCCAACATCTGATCTGTCACCTCAGAGTCAGGATCCAAATCCTGTAAGGCCTGCCCTGTTTGACGGTACAGGTAATCTATACCTATGAGTTCACCTGGGACAGACAGGAGAACACAGTTAGAAGGAAATAAAAAAAATATATATATAAATATTATATATTTTTATGCAATATAAAAAGCAATTTAAAGTTGAAACTCACCAGTATAGACAGATGGTGGCTGAAAAGATGGTGCAAGCTCTCTTCCAAGTACCTTAACACTTTGGGTGTTGACACAGTGCATCAGGTCCCCGGAGTAGCTTAACATGGATGGAGGTTTGCCTGCCAGAGATGCCATTTTACGGTCTTGATTCCATCTGTTTAGGCCTTCCAGGAGGTACAGCTGGAAATTCAAGCTGTTGGCACTTGTTCCTTTAGACAAGATCAATAACTTTACATTACTTTTTTGTGCTATGCTATTGAAAGCCATTCATTGTGTCACCCTTAATATTTCTGATGAATAATGATTTATACTGACCTGGAATGAACCTGTTCAGATGGAGATGAAAGGACTCCAGTGATGTGGAGCCCCTTGCACATCTGTAATTTGGCAGCACAATACCATTTTTGGTGGTGGTGCCGGTCTGTGTGTAGAGCAGCACACCTGGTTCGTCCTGAATGCACTTTACGTGCTTCTTCTGGAGTTGCCAGATGTTCTGCATCCTCTGCTGGTCCAAAAGAGGGACACCAAGAAGGTCTCGACCCTTTACCCCCATCAGCTCACTGAGGAGGTGCTCAATCATCAAGATGGTCTGCTTCTCTCCTCTTGTCCGCCTTCGGCAGTGCAGGGCCAATTCCTCCTTGGTGATCCGTTGATCCACCATATTGTCGGTGATGTTAGGGATACCTTCATGTCTCAGCTGCTCCCTCTTGGCCTGCCTCAGCAGAGACACATCCCCACTGTCCCATTCAAAAATACAGGAAGACATGCGTGCCATTAAAATGGGGTAAAGAGGATGTGCATCCTTAGTGCACCCAGCTGCCAGTCGCCGCATGAAGTGGTAGATGTCCAGCTTCACCACCAAGTCTGGCCACCCACCAAATCGCTGCTTGAGCTTGGTCTGCCCAGTGCCCTCCCGACAGCAATCGCAGTCCACATAAAGGAGCTGAGGCGGAGCCACACCTGCATCAGTGTACCTCCGGATGAGGTCAGCTGCCATTCGGTCCAGGGCTGGACCCTCCTGAGCTGTCAGAACACTAATGAGGATTTGGCCCACCTCATTGCTGACAGATGTTAGCCACAATGCTGTCCCCTTTGCAAACCCCGACAGCTTCTTTGTGATCTGTAATTACACAGAAAAGACAGTGAGTGATGCTTTATTCACTCACTCTCAATTATTTATACAGTTATGCAAAAATAATGTGAAATATAAGTAAATAAAGTGCAGAAATTTTATAAATAGATTTTATTTCCTTATTTCAAATGTATTGAAAACATTACACATTCAATTCCAAATCAAAATATTAACAAAATGTACAAGTCTGTCTTGTTCTTTTAAAGGGAAGCAAAGAAAATGAATATTAAGCTGTTCAAAAAAATAGAAGTGTCAACACTTATAAACTGAAGAAATTTCTTAAGATTAAACTTCACTTTAAGCTAATGAATTACAAATATTTAGTTGCATAACCACTGTTGTTGATAACTGCTGCACATCTGTGTCAAAATAACCAATACTGCCTTTACTGTGTACTGTTGCTTGAATTCAGTACACGGGGGACCCCTGAGGTTCTGTCAATAACCACTAGACCCTAAAATAACAATTGTACTCTCATCAGGCCACAAAATGTTACACTATTTTTCTTTGGGCCAGGGCTGATGTGATTCTGCAGATGTCTTTATTTTAACACAGATATTTTACAAGAGCTTATTGCAAACTTTGCATCATAAACTTTGCTGCATTTCTTTATACGCAAGGATGGAATGGTCCATTTTACTGCGAAATTCAGCAGCAGATGTATTTTATAACAATGGGTGAAACATTTGCGGGAACAAAATAATTTCCAATGCAGAAATATTACTACGAATAACGAATAACAGTGGTTTATCAGGTTACTGATGTTGCACTGCTATTTTTTTGTACATAATATTTTATGGAACATTACTTACGTATTTTAGGTCAGTGCTACTACTAATGGTGTATTTGCAATTCTTTTTATTGAAATGTAAAAAGTAGTTACCTTTTTGGTGGAGTCCATATTAAGGATGCATCCATATGTGGAGGTTATGCTGGCTTTAATGTGGTCAATCCTGCACAAGATATCTCGCCCATAAACAGCCAGCATCCACCTGTGGGAGGGGATAGTTTCAGGCTCAGGTGGCTCCTGAAACCTCACAGGAAGCAGGCTTGGCTGGGAGGTGAAGTCTGAGCAGGCACCAAGGTATCGGCAAAGGCGCTTCAGCCACTCTTCGCTGTGGTTCTCCCGCAGCTGCCTCACTAAGCGAGAAGGGCTGTTGCCCAGGGCCCTCTCCCTGAGGAACCTTATGACCCACATGTCACAGGCATACCTGAATGAAACAAAGTGAAAGAGAGACAGAAAGACACAAACATTAAAACCAGCTCATCTCAATTGTGTTTTAAATGACAAAACAGTTGTTACACAAGCTAAATAATCTCAGTATACTCACTTTCGAGTTAGGATCAGCCTAAATTCCAATCTGTGAGCTAAGTCCAGCTGGTCCAAGATGGCCTTGCTGGTGGAAATAAAGGCCGCTTTGCACCCACTGCACCAGAGAGTCTCTGTGATCATAAGATAAAAGCGGTCCACATCCAGAACCTGGCGGGCTCTCTTGTGTGCCCCATAGCCTGTGAGCTGTCTCCCACACACAGGACAGGACAGCCTGACCTTCCAGAGGTGGTATGGCATCCAGAGTAGAAGCCTGTGTGTAAAGAAACGCTCTGGAGCGGGGCCTTGGTGATAGATCAGAGCTGGCTCTGGTGGATCATACCACAGCTTCAGGTCGGTACGAAGCCGATGTTGCTTCCACAAAGCTGCTGAAATCCACTTCTGATCCTGTAGTGGTATGGTTTTCATCAACTTTGTGGGAAGCCATCCAGACTCTGAACCTGGAGCGGTCACCCTATCCTCGGCAGGTTGGACAGAGGATCCAGCCACAAATGGAGCAGCAGAGGAAACACAGGTGGAGCTGATCACAGGGGTGAGAGGAGCAGAGGACGTCCCAGAAGAGGCCGCGGCTGATACTTCCTATTGTAATAAAAAAAAGACAAACACATAGACATGATTACAAGCCACTTATGAGGAATGTAGCATATTTATGTGATCCAATAATTTTAGTGTGAAGAAAACGATTAAATTAAAGAGTTTCTCACAACACTGGAAGCAGCTCCTGGACCACAGGAAGAAGAGGTTGCTTCAGACACAGAAGAAGGAGGAAGAGACAGGGGGGAGACGGTCTGAATATACAGCCTGGGACTGCGAGCAGGAGATGGTGTCCTAGGTGCAGGGCTGGGCAATGCAGAAGTGCTAACAGGCTGCAAGATTAAGAGATGGCAGTTTACAATTTTGAATGAAATAATCTATCATTATCAGTAACGATGATTAGATAAACTCTGCATATCTTTATGGAATGAAATGTCTTTTTTTTACTATACCTTGGTTGCATGCGTCCTTGCAACACCTAGATTTGGCTTTAAAGCTGCACCATGGACACCACCAAACCGCGGCTTTGTAAACTGACAAAAAGAAATTAGTAACATTATGTGAAGCATACACAGTGATAAAATGCTATAAAATATGATAACATAAATATCTGCAAAGGCATGCATTTACCGATGCCAAAGTTAAAGTAGGCTTTAAAGGTGCCTTTCCAGATGTTGTTTCTGACTGCCCTGGTGTTACAGGTGGTGACGTGGATGGTGTGGATGACACAGGGGCCAAACTGGAAGGCTACAGTTTCAGAGAAAAGGAAATTAAATTCAAAAACAAACAAAACACAGCGGCTTTGTAAACTGACAAAAAGAAATTAGTAACATTATGTGAAGCATACACAGTGATAAAATGCTATAACATATGATAACATAAATATCTGCAAAGGCATGCATTTACCGATGCCAAAGTTAAAGTAGGCTTTAAAGGTGCCTTTCCAGATGTTGTTTCTGACTGCCCTCGTGTTACAGGTGGTGACGTGGATGGTGTGGATGACACAGGGGCCAAACTGGAAGGCTACAGTTTCACAGAAAAGGAAATTAAATTCAACAATAAACAAAACACCATCAACACATCACAGTTTTATGAAACACTTCTTATACCTTTTTTGTATGGAAACCACAGTCACATGTCTGTGTCCCCCCAAACAGAGACATTTGCCCCCTGTGTTGCAGTGGACACTTCTCAATCTGTAACATATGACAGTGAATCATAACTACCTCTTCCCTCTAAATATGACATTCTTTCTTGTGTTTATATACATGTCCAACTTTACCTTTTGATACAGGTCATGCCATTTCTTCTGCCGTGGTGCCGGTCTGTTTCCCGCCTCAGAAGGCCAGACCCCCTGTGTGGCAAATCTGCGCAGGCGGGCCATCCATTCACCCTCACTCATAGCCCTGTGCTTCTTGTGCTTGGAAGCCATCTTCCAATAAAAGATAGCGTGTGGCAAAATACAAAGTTTATGACTATTCAATAGAACTGAGTAGTTAATCAATTTCATACATTTTTTTTCAAATAGCATATATTTAATCTCAGTGTTTTATTACAAGGTTATAGTTTGATATTTGGGAGGAAGGGATAATGTGGTGGTGTGTGGGTAAAATATGCCATAACTCAAAAAATCCTGATTATTGCATACCATTTCAATTACATAGGCTTAACCTTATGAAAATTAACCATGGTTTAACTACAGTTAAAACCATGGTAACCACAAAATAACCATGGTTTTGACAATCGTGGTTTTCCAAAACCATAGTTAAACCATGGTTAGTGTAATAAAACCATGGTTTTGCTGATTGTAATAAATACACCAAAAAAACATGATTACTACACTTTCACCACAATAAAACCATGGTTATTTTCACACCCCTTACGAAAATTAACCATGCTTTTACTACAGCTAAAACCAAGAAGCCATGGTTACTGTAGTAAAACCATGGTAACCACAAATAACCATGGTTTTCACAATTATGGTTTTCCAAAACCATGGTTTTGCTGATAGTAATCAATACACACAAAAGTAAACATGGTTACTACACTTTTACCACAATAAAACCTAACGTTAGGTTCATTTTCATAAGGAACAATTAGCCTAACTTACATAATGTTTACTATCGATTAGCCCAGTAAACAAGCCTCATATTACGTTATAAAACGTCAGCTATTTTTAGCCAACTTAATGTACGCATATCAACGTAATAACGTGAATTATGCACGATAGTAATTATATCGATATAAACATGTAAAACTGTAAAAGTAATGAAACTGGCCGCTACTTGATCTCTAAGTTACATAAATAAGACGTTTATCTGTGTAACTTACACGTAAAACGTTAGCTAATTAGCCAATTAACTAAATATAACACACAAAAAAACTAAATATAACACCATTATTGGCTTCTTACCTCTAGTTGGAAACGTGAAATTCAAAGTAAATCCGGGACAACTTTCTTTCTAAACTGCTGGATGGAAACCGCTGGCGATGCTCCGCCAGGTAGATGGAAACGATGCAGTGATTGGTTGTCAGCAAAGGCAAGGAGACGACGATTTCGGAAATTGACTTTATTGATTGGCTGAACTGTGAGGTAAAGATACACATACTGATACGTGATTGATGCATATACGTATAAAAAAGTTGAAAATGGATGATAGTGACTGGCTGTCAACAGAGGCAATGATGGGATTAGGCTTTATTGATTGGCTGTGACAAAGTTGGAAAGATGCTAACAGTGATATGTGATTGGATGGCAATAGACAGTCTCTCGTTCTCCCGGCACCGCTATCCGGGCTCACAAAAGAGTCCCAGGGCTTCACGCCTCAGGCAAGTACGGGATTTCATTACCATGACCTGTTAGCTACTCTTTGGTCTATGGACAGGGTAAATATTACTAGAATGCCAGAATGAGCAGGTAACTGCTTCAGCCTTCAAACAGAGTGCGTATTATCTATTTAAGTGGAGAAATCTTGCTTCTGCTTGAGACTCTCTTTACTTCAGGAAAAGCAGTCTTCATCCAAAACGTCACCAGAGAGGCAACGTTTCTAAGCTCAAGGAAATGTAGCTACGTCTACGTAACATGCCGAAGTGACTCTTGAGCTGCACGAGAAAGAGCACATTTGACAAAACGTGAGCCTGCCAGTGAAAACCCAGCTAAAATCTTTTTTGTGATTTGGTCTTTTCTACATAAAACCGTCCAACATAAATAAAGGGTGTCGTGTGAAAACGTCACCGTGATATCCTTGGTAGTGATTGCCCGACCGAGGGGCGAAATCAATGCGATGTCAAGTACCGGAATCAAACTTTGACGCTTTTAATCTCGGGACTATAAACATCAAAACAAAAAACCACACACAACAAACTTCTCTTTTGCAACAAAGTCGTAAGTCTCTCAAGAGACTGGCAAAAATTGCCAAAGCTGACTGTATTTCAAGTCATCCTGGCGGGGTATTGGGTAAAGTTTTCAACCAGCAATGATCACGCCTCGGATAAACCTCATAGGCTACGATATTGCCTCTGCGAAAGAATGATGGAAAAGGTCACGACCTCTCCTGTTCACATTCCCGGACGCTGGACGACAGGGTGGTATTCAAGCTTAAAAACTGAAATTAGACTTCAGGTGCTGCTTTGCTGCATGTTGTGCCTTTTCAGCAGGTGAGAGATCTGCACAACAAGTTTGTTCATGATCCGCTTTCTACTTAGAAAAGCAAAAGTGCAAATACACGTTTGAATTATTTAAGGAAAACAATCCGGGGGAGAGAATGGTGGGAATCCCGAAAACAAAGAGGGTGGAGCCATAGTCCTTAACCTCTCGGAAAATGGCTCAGGTCAGGATCAACTGGATTAGCGACGATCTACAACAGTTGAAAACAAAGACCTGTTCCAGCTCTTCTATGGTTTCATGCTGTAAGTGCAGTATGTGGTCAAAACCATATACTTGAGCTGCAGAAATAAAGCAGCTCGTGAGCTGGAACGTACAACAAGAGCAGTCCAAAGCCAGGGAACAGACACTCGTAGTCGGCAGGGTTTGAACCTGCGCGGGGAGACCCCAATGGATTTCAAGTCCATCGCCTTAACCACTCGGCCACGACTACAACAGGGCAACCCCGTGCACGCTCTGGGCCTGGACTGTGCTGAAAAAACCCGAAGGTCAGGCAACAAGCCGATCACAAAAAAGGGCAGGGGCGGCAAGACCCCAGCAGACTTCCCCGGGAAGGGCTGCCGTGACCCGGATTCGAACCGGGGTTGCTGCGGCCACAACGCAGAGTACTAACCACTATACGATCACGGCGTGCCACCGGGCTGCCCAAGAAACCTGCATGCGGGTCTGCCTGAGTACAATGGCCGTGAGGGGGACTGCCGTCTCTATGCAGAAGTCGCAATCATTTTTGAGTTTTTTTTAAAAACGGCAAAACCCCTGTCGAAGTAGATTCGGTCCCCGAGGCAGGAAGCTGCCATGAAAGCCAAAGGGAGAAGTCTAAAGACGTAGTCGGCAGGATTCGAACTTGCGCGGGGAGACCCCAATGGATTTCTAGTCCATCGCCTTAACCACTCGGCCACGACTACATGCCGCCACTGTTGGTAAACTTTATTCTTTGGCCGTTCCCTCCGAAACGGAGCTCTAGACACACCAGCACAAAAGGCGATCGAGGTTACTCATCGCCCGAACAGGGACTTGAACCCTGGACCCTCAGATTAAAAGTCTGATGCTCTACCGACTGAGCTATCCGGGCTCACAAAAGAGTCCCAGGGCTTCACGCCTCAGGCAGGTACGGGATTTCATTACCATGACCTGTTAGCTACTCTTTGGTCTATGGACAGGGTAAATATTACTAGAATGCCAGAATGAGCAGGTAACTGCTTCAGCCTTCAAACAGAGTGCGTATTATCTATTTAAGTGGAGAAATCTTGCTTCTGCTTGAGACTCTCTTTACTTCAGGAAAAGCAGTCTTCATCCAAAACGTCACCAGAGAGGCAACGTTTCTAAGCTCAAGGAAATGTAGCTACGTCTACGTAACATGCCGAAGTGACTCTTGAGCTGCACGAGAAAAAGCACATTTGACAAAACGTGAGCCTGCCAGTGAAAACCCAGCTAAAATCTTTTTTGTGATTTGGTCTTTTCTACATATAACCGTCCAACATAAATAAAGGGTGTCGTGTGAAAACGTCACCGTGATATCCTTGGTAGTGATTGCCCGACCGAGGGGCGAAATCAATGCGATGTCAAGTACCGGAATCAAACTTTGACGCTTTTAATCTCGGGACTATAAACATCAAAACAAAAAAAAACACACACAACAAACTTCTCTTTTGCAACAAAGTCGTAAGTCTCTCAAGAGACTGGCAAAAATTGCCAAAGCTGACTGTATTTCAAGTCATCCTGGCGGGGTATTGGGTAAAGTTTTCAACCAGCAATGATCACGCCTCGGATAAACCTCATAGGCTACGATATTGCCTCTGCGAAAGAATGATGGAAAAGGTCACGACCTCTCCTGTTCACATTCCCGGACGCTGGACGACAGGGTGGTATTCAAGCTTAAAAACTGAAATTAGACTTCAGGTGCTGCTTTGCTGCATGTTGTGCCTTTTCAGCAGGTGAGAGATCTGCACAACAAGTTTGTTCATGATCCGCTTTCTACTTAGAAAAGCAAAAGTGCAAATACACGTTTGAATTATTTAAGGAAAACAATCCGGGGGAGAGAATGGTGGGAATCCCGAAAACAAAGAGGGTGGAGCCATAGTCCTTAACCTCTCGGAAAATGGCTCAGGTCAGGATCAACTGGATTAGCGACGACCTACAACAGTTGTAAACAAAGACCTGTTCCAGCTCTTCTATGGTTTCATGCTGTAAGTGCAGTATGTGGTCAAAACCATATACTTGAGCTGCAGAAATAAAGCAGCTCGTGAGCTGGAACGTACAACAAGAGCAGTCCAAAGCCAGGGAACAGACACTCGTAGTCGGCAGGGTTTGAACCTGCGCGGGGAGACCCCAATGGATTTCAAGTCCATCGCCTTAACCACTCGGCCACGACTACAAGAGGGCAGCCCTGTGAACGCTCTGGGCCTGGAGTGTGCTGAAAAAAACCCGAAGGTCAGGCAACAAGCCGATCACAAAAAAGGGCAGGGGCGGCAAGACCCCAACAGACTTCCCCGGGAAGGGCTGCCGTGACCCGGATTCGAACCGGGGTTGCTGCGGCCACAACGCAGAGTACTAACCACTATACGATCACGGCGTGCCACCGGGCTGCCCAAGAAACCTGCATGCGGGTCTGCCTGAGTACAATGGCCGTGAGGGGACTGCCGTCTCTATGCAGAAGTCACAATCATTTTTGAGTTTTTTTCAACGGCAAAACCCCTGTCGAAGTAGATTCGGTCCCCGAGGCAGAAAGCTGCCATGAAAGCCAAAGGGAGAAGTCTAAAGACGTAGTCGGCAGGATTCGAATTTGCGCGGGGAGACCCCAATGGATTTCTAGTCCATCGCCTTAACCACTCGGCCACGACTACATGCCGCCACAGTTGGTAAACTTTATTCTTTGGCCGTTCCCTCCGAAACGGAGCTCTAGACACACCAGCACAAAAGGCGATCGAGGTTACTCATCGCCCAAACAGGGACTTGAACCCTGGACCCTCAGGTTAAAAGTCTGATGCTCTACCGACTGAGCAATCCGGGCTCACAAAAGAGTCCCAGGGCTTCACGCCTCAGGCAAGTACGGGATTTCATTACCATGACCTGTTAGCTACTCTTTGGTCTATGGACAGGGTAAATATTACTAGAATGCCAGAATGAGCAGGTAACTGCTTCAGCCTTCAATTTAAGTGGAGAAATCTTGCTTCTGCTTGAGACTCTCTTTACTTCAGGAAAAGCAGTCTTCATCCAAAACGTCACCAGAGAGGCAACGTTTCTAAGCTCAAGGAAATGTAGCTACGTCTACGTAACATGCCGAAGTGACTCCTGAGCTGCACGAGAAAAAGCACATTTGACAAAACGTGAGCCTGCCAGTGAAAACCCAGCTAAAATCTTTTTTGTGATTTGGTCTTTTCTACATATAACCGTCCAACATAAATAAAGGGTGTCGTGTGAAAACGTCACCGTGATATCCTTGGTAGTGATTGCCCGACCGAGGGGCGAAATCAATGCGATGTCAAGTACCGGAATCAAACTTTGACGCTTTTAATCTCGGGACTATAAACATCAAAACAAAAAAAAACACACACAACAAACTTCTCTTTTGCAACAAAGTCGTAAGTCTCTCAAGAGACTGGCAAAAATTGCCAAAGCTGACTGTATTTCAAGTCATCCTGGCGGGGTATTGGGTAAAGTTTTCAACCAGCAATGATCACGCCTCGGATAAACCTCATAGGCTACGATATTGCCTCTGCGAAAGAATGATGGAAAAGGTCACGACCTCTCCTGTTCACATTCCCGGACGCTGGACGACAGGGTGGTATTCAAGCTTAAAAACTGAAATTAGACTTCAGGTGCTGCTTTGCTGCATGTTGTGCCTTTTCAGCAGGTGAGAGATCTGCACAACAAGTTTGTTCATGATCCGCTTTCTACTTAGAAAAGCAAAAGTGCAAATACACGTTTGAATTACTTAAGGAAAACAATCCGGGGGAGAGAATGGTGGGAATCCCGAAAACAAAGAGGGTGGAGCCATAGTCCTTAACCTCTCGAAAATGGCTCAGGTCAGGATCAACTGGATTAGCGACGACCTACAACAGTTGTAAACAAAGACCTGTTCCAGCTCTTCTATGGTTTCATGCTGTAAGTGCAGTATGTGGTCAAAACCATATACTTGAGCTGCAGAAATAAAGCAGCTCGTGAGCTGGAACGTACAACAAGAGCAGTCCAAAGCCAGGGAACAGACACTCGTAGTCGGCAGGGTTTGAACATGCGCGGGGAGACCCCAATGGATTTCAAGTCCATCGCCTTAACCACTCGGCCACGACTACAAGAGGGCAACCCTGTGAACGCTCTGGGCCTGGAGTGTGCTGAAAAAAACCCGAAGGTCAGGCAACAAGCCGATCACAAAAAAGGGCAGGGGCGGCAAGACCCCAACAGACTTCCCCGGGAAGGGCTGCCGTGACCCGGATTCGAACCGGGGTTGCTGCGGCCACAACGCAGAGTACTAACCACTATACGATCACGGCGTGCCACCGGGCTGCCCAAGAAACCTGCATGCGGGTCTGCCTGAGTACAATGGCCGTGAGGGGACTGCCGTCTCTATGCAGAAGTCACAATCATTTTTGAGTTTTTTTCAACGGCAAAAACCCTGTCGAAGTAGATTCGGTCCCCGAGGCAGAAAGCTGCCATGAAAGCCAAAGGGTGAAGTCTAAAGACGTAGTCGGCAGGATTCGAACTTGCGCGGGGAGACCCCAATGGATTTCTAGTCCATCGCCTTAACCACTCGGCCACGACTACATGCCGCCACAGTTGGTAAACTTTATTCTTTGGCCGTTCCCTCCGAAACGGAGCTCTAGACACACCAGCACAAAAGGCGATCGAGGTTACTCATCGCCCGAACAGGGACTTGAACCCTGGACCCTCAGATTAAAAGTCTGATGCTCTACCGACTGAGCTATCCGGGCTCACAAAAGAGTCCCAGGGCTTCACGCCTCAGGCAAGTACGGGATTTCATTACCGTGACCTGTTAGCTACTCTTTGGTCTATGGACAGGGTAAATATTACTAGAATGCCAGAATGAGCAGGTAACTGCTTCAGCCTTCAATTTAAGTGGAGAAATCTTGCTTCTGCTTGAGACTCTCTTTACTTCAGGAAAAGCAGTCTTCATCCAAAACGTCACCAGAGAGGCAACGTTTCTAAGCTCAAGGAAATGTAGCTACGTCTACGTAACATGCCGAAGTGACTCTTGAGCTGCACGAGAAAAAGCACATTTGACAAAACGTGAGCCTGCCAGTGAAAACCCAGCTAAAATCTTTTTTGTGATTTGGTCTTTTCTACATATAACCGTCCAACATAAATAAAGGGTGTCGTGTGAAAACGTCACCGTGATATCCTTGGTAGTGATTGCCCGACCGAGGGGCGAAATCAATGCGATGTCAAGTACCGGAATCAAACTTTGACGCTTTTAATCTCGGGACTATAAACATCAAAACAAAAAAAAACACACACAACAAACTTCTCTTTTGCAACAAAGTCGTAAGTCTCTCAAGAGACTGGCAAAAATTGCCAAAGCTGACTGTATTTCAAGTCATCCTGGCGGGGTATTGGGTAAAGTTTTCAACCAGCAATGATCACGCCTCGGATAAACCTCATAGGCTACGATATTGCCTCTGCGAAAGAATGATGGAAAAGGTCACGACCTCTCCTGTTCACATTCCCGGACGCTGGACGACAGGGTGGTATTCAAGCTTAAAAACTGAAATTAGACTTCAGGTGCTGCTTTGCTGCATGTTGTGCCTTTTCAGCAGGTGAGAGATCTGCACAACAAGTTTGTTCATGATCCGCTTTCTACTTAGAAAAGCAAAAGTGCAAATACACGTTTGAATTATTTAAGGAAAACAATCCGGGGGAGAGAATGGTGGGAATCCCGAAAACAAAGAGGGTGGAGCCATAGTCCTTAACCTCTCGGAAAATGGCTCAGGTCAGGATCAACTGGATTAGCGACGACCTACAACAGTTGTAAACAAAGACCTGTTCCAGCTCTTCTATGGTTTCATGCTGTAAGTGCAGTATGTGGTCAAAACCATATACTTGAGCTGCAGAAATAAAGCAGCTCGTGAGCTGGAACGTACAACAAGAGCAGTCCAAAGCCAGGGAACAGACACTCGTAGTCGGCAGGGTTTGAACCTGCGCGGGGAAACCCCAATGGATTTCAAGTCCATCGCCTTAACCACTCGGCCACGACTACAAGAGGGCAACCCTGTGAACGCTCTGGGCCTGGAGTGTGCTGAAAAAAACCCGAAGGTCAGGCAACAAGCCTATCACAAAAAAGGGCAGGGGCGGCAAGACCCCAACAGACTTCCCCGGGAAGGGCTGCCGTGACCCGGATTCGAACCGGGGTTGCTGCAGCCACAACGCAGAGTACTAACCCTTTCCAGGGGTTGAATGTAGGGATGGTATCTCAGTTTCCAGGTGATTATATGCATTCTGTTTGTTTAGGTGTCGTTAGGAAGCTTCTGAACATTTGGCTTAGAGGAGCTCTCAGATTCCGTTTACCTGCTTCGATTGTTGACCGGATGTCTGACAGTTTAACAGGCTTGTGCAACTACATTCCTTTGGAATTTGCAAGAAAACCCAGAATATTGAGGGACATTGACAGGTGGAAGGCAACAGAATTAAGGATGTTTTTGTTGTACATCGGACCTGTCATTCAGCCTTCATACATGGACACAAATATTTACAAAAATTTTATGCTGCTGTTTTCCAGCATTGCCATTTTAGTCAGCCCAACCTTGTCCTTGATTCACTGGCAGTATGCTGAAAGATTGCTCCATATGTTTGTGACACATTTTGGCAAAATATATGGCAAGGAGGCAAATGTGTACAATGTGCATTCACTAGTACACTTAGCCCAAGATGTGAGACAGCATGGTTGTCTTGACAATATTTCAGCCCAAATGCTACGTCGATTGTCTGAGCAAAATCAACAGAATCAAATCATTGATAGAACACCGGTCTCTTTGAAAAAGCCACATTTTGTTGGACCGGTTCCAAATGAGCTTGCCTCTAGAAAGGTTAAAGGGCAGTACAGCCAAATGGTTTCTAACAAGTGGACTATCAAAGTCTCAACATGAAACAATATATTTGCCATTGCTGGTGATATTTGTCAGATTGACAATATTGTTGAGGGTCATAATGGGATCTACTTGGTTTATAGAAGGTTTTCTGATAAGTCCATCTTCTTTACCTATCCATTCAGTTCAGACTTTCTGAATATATACAGTGTCTCTCAATTATCAGAACAATACATGTATGCCAACATTTGTGCAGTTGCATATTAATGTGTATTACTCCCCCATCGAAGAGGTTTTGTATCCATACCAATTCTACATTCTGTGAAACGATAAAGTAGTTGGCTTGAATTATTTATTTATTTTTTTTAATTTTTTTGGAAGTAGGATCAGTTGTTTGATCAATTGTTGTTTTTAATTTTTTTGGTTGGAGGGTACTACAGCTGATAGTCTGATCTTAGTAATTGTTAGATTTTAATTTTAAGCATCTTCATCTACATTGTGTCAATTCTTTTATGCACATGTACGTACACTTTCATGACACCAGTAAAATGTATTTTGTTAATAAACATGCATACACAACAGACACACCAGCAATATACAGTGTTTATGAAAAGTATTCACCATCCATACTTGGCTAAAGAATGCTTTTTCAGGCACCATAAATGGCTAATGCTTCTCTCTCTCTCTCTCTCTCTCTCTCTCTCTCTCTCTCTCTCTCTCTCTCTCTCTCTCTCTCTCTCTCTCTCTCTCTCTCTCAAAAGAATGTTCTGTGTTGTGCAATATTTTGATGCCAAGAAGTCTGTGTCTGTGGTGCCTCAATCATGGTACAATGACGGTTTTACTTTCTGGCCAAATTACACAAGCGATGAGAGGATTAACAAAACTGTGAAGTCCGCTGAAGTGCCAGGCCACAAATGTTCGAAGCATCCTGTCAGACTATTGAAGACATGGTATAGATTTTTTAATCGCCTAGTTGTTATTATTACCTTGTACTGTGTCTTTCCCGATTATTCACCTATGCAAATGTTCTTTTAGGTGACTTCCTGCCCAGCTAACAGAAAAAAGTTCTAAGAACGTTCCCTGAAAGTTCTTTACGTTCCCAAAAACGTTCTGCCAACGTTAAAAGTGTCCAGTTTTCTTGGCGTTCTGGGAACGTTTTTGTGTTGTCTCAACGTTAGAGGAATGTTACATTTTACCATTTTTAAACGTTATGACAATGTCATGTTTTTATGTTCACAGTCACACAATGTTTAAAACAACAACTGTTTATTATATTGACTTGTTTAATTGTTATGTAAATGATAGAGAAACATTGCATTTTATTATATTTATTTTTTATATTTATATTATTTTATTATATTTATTATATATTATATATTTATTATATATTATATATCTATTATATATAAGTTTAGATGTTGATGTTTTGTTTCATTTTAAGTCACCATTATTGTGATTAGTGTTCGTTTTAGTTGGGCTCTTGAGCCTTGTCTTTTGGTTGCTATTTTTTCCCTGGTTGTGTTAACTTTTTGTTAATACACCACATTTGTTATGAACATGTTAAGTTAGTAGTGTAATTCTGTGGTGTGGTGGTTGGTACATAATGGTAAAAAATCATTCCTAATTAATTTACTAATCAAAACTTTATTTTCTGTCAAAAATGTAAATGAGATCCAGCACTTTCACAGCAGTTTGTCATTAAGGAGTTTTAGAAACTTTGGACAAAAAATATCCGCTATTTAACTGGGATGCCCAAACATCAAGAATCAGACTATGAATCTCAACCATGGTGACAATTAAATGAAAAACTTCATGCTGCAATGCATGCTGGGTATTAACAAATTACAAATCTCATTCAGGACTCCCAGCATGCACTGCAGCATGGATAAAAATTTTTTTTCCAATTTTCTTTGTCACCATGGTTGAGATTCATAGTCTGATTCTTGATGTTTGTGCATCCCAATTATACAGCGGATATTTTTTGTCCAAAGTTTCCAAAACTCCCCAATGACAAAATGCTGTGAAAGTGCTGGATCTCATTTGCATTGTTGACAGAAAGTAGACTTTTGATTGGTAAATTGATTGGGGATGATTTTTTTCCATTGTGTGCCAACCACCACACCACAGAACCACACCACCAACTCAACATGTTCACAACAAATGTGGCGTATCAACAAAAAGTCAACACAACCAGGGAAAAAACCAGCAAGCAAAAGACAAGGCCCAAGAGCCCAACCAAAACGAACACCAATCACAATAATGGTGACTTAGAATGAAGCAAAACATCAACATCTAAACTTATATATAATAGATATATAATATATAATAAATATATAATATATAATAAATATAATAAAATAATATAAATATAAAAAATAAATATAATAAAATGCAATGTTTCTCTATCATTTACATAACAATCATATAAGTCAATATAATAAACAGTTGTTGTTTTAAACATTGTGTGAACATTAAAACATGACATTGTCATAACGTTTAAAAATGGTAAAATGTAACATTCCTCTAACGTTGAGACAACACAAAAACGTTCTTAGAACATCAAGAAAACGGGACACTTTTAACGTTGGCAGAACGTTTTTGGGAACGTAAAGAACTTTCAGGGAACGTTCTTAGAACTTTTTTCTGTTAGCTGGGTGTCAGCCTGGCAAGGAATGAAACAGTCACTGACATGTGACACATCGATGAGATTTATGTAGTTTTTGTGTGTTCTGTGTGAAAGTGCAAGTGTCAGTCTAAGTGAAATGTGTCTCCTAAAAATTAGGCACCATTATGGTGATACTGAGCCTGCATCTAGGAAAGCACCCACATCATTGATTCAACATCGCCATCTTCAGGACCCTCATTAACGTCACTATGGTAAATAACTTTTAATAAATGGTGGGCATAGATAAATTTTTTTAAATCTAGATTAATTTATTATTGAGAACTAATCGATCGTCGATTAATCCTTGACATCCCTAATCAGGGTTTCCGCGGGGTCTTAACCCTCTGGGGTTCGACCATTTTGGGACACTGTCAGAGGTTCTGACATGCTCTTACATTTGGTCTTTTTTCAGTTGCTTTAAAACATAATAATGGCAAGTGTCTCATACCAACAAATGTAAATTGTCCACAGAAATACCCTTACATACATAACTGATGGGTAAATGATAGCACTACATTCAGATAAACTATCATAAACTAAATTAGTATCTCAGATAAACATATGCAATGATTAGTTATATAAAAAGCTGTTTTCAGATGACTGTTTTCAGATGCCCATCCCCTTATCGTCTAGCTTCTGTTTTAAACGCGTTTCTGTAAGCGAGTATGAACTTTAAAAACACATTGCATGTGCGCGAGCTCGCGTCTCCGTGTAAACAACGCGGAGCTCATAATAAAACGGTGTCGCGTGTAAAGCGCAATGTATGGAATGCGTTGCATGTAAACAATATCATATAACAACAGATTCCCCAGTGCAGCATTACTCAAAGTTGCCATGAAGGATACGAAAGTGAATAACGGTGTCTAACATGAAATCCGCCATTACGTGATCACACATACTCGTTTGTAAATAAGCATGTAAACATGGAATCATATTACAGCACATACTGTGTGTTTAACAGCATGTATCAATGAAATCTGCCATTACGTGAAATCACGCGCCCTCGTTTGTAAACAATGCGAAAGTTTTTCAATCCGAAGCGTGCAGTCTGCTGAGGCTGCTTATGTAGGCTGAACTGCACAAGCCATAACATATTACATGATAGCAAATATAAATGACGACAAATGACTTACAGTTTCTTCAGGAATATATCCTTCTCCATTGCGTCTTCCATTGTTCTTCTTCTTAGGTGACGTTAAAGATAAACGCTTCTCTTCCTCAATGTCCAGACATAAATGAAGATATTCCTCACGTGTGTGTGTAAAGTTTATAATCCAAACATGTGGTAAAGTCTTTAAATCTGATAAAAGTTTACGCTTTGTTTATTATTGTTGGAACTGCTCGTCATTACCATGTCAACAGCCTGAGGGCGTGACCGCATTAGAGATAATGAGCTCAGCCACGAAAAACGGTACTCTCTTTACTTTAATGCAGATTATATAAACAGGAAATATTTGTTTTTGATTATAATTAGCTTGTTTAAAAGTAGACATTTCAGGCTTTCTTTTGATATGTGTATCATGTTTGTGTGACGAGTATTCGCGGAGTTTCAACTGATTGTTGTAACGTGATTTGAGAGACAGCTGGCGGAGACAGAAATGTCTGAATGCGCACCCTGTTTTTTTTCTTTATTTGACAAAAACACAAAGATCTCTTGTTATTGTGAATGTACACTAATTAAAGAGGACCCTTCAGAGTTTCAAATGATGTCAAACACGTAAGTGTTTGATTATTAATGATGGAGTATTTTAAGTTGATTCTGCTATGATAAGGAGAAAACACATCAAAACGCGTCCCCCCGTTTTTGGACCCCTGGGGGTTAAAGCCTACTGTGCCATCTGTTGTATGTTTTTTGCTCTGGTTACACTGGTCCTACACAAACAGTGGCTGCATCTGAAGGCTTAGGCAGCTGACTTGTTGGCTCACTGCCTCATGACACAATGACTTCGGAGGCATAAAGGCAGCTCAGTAAAAAAGCATTTGGACAGACTCCATAGGCAGGAAAATTGAATTCTCTGTTAAATTTAAACAGAGAGCATCTTTTTAATAACTAATCCCATATTTGAAAACTACAAAACTAATTTCTCGCTAAAAATGCAATTAAAATGTGAAAAAGTGAAAATATTACTTTATTTAGAGTGAGGAATGTGCTACATTTGTGCTCCAGTTACTTCCATAGACATTGGGTGTGTCTAGCCTACAGGGTGAGTTGCGTCACTTGCTGTTCCCGCCCACTACGCTGGTCAGCTGTACACAGCAGCTGAGACTTTTCAGACTTTCAAAAATAAATACGGAACCACAAATTTTTCTTAAGTGACACATTCATGCAGATTAAACTACTCAACAGTATATACAATTTACCAACCTTAGAAATTTACAAAAGTAAACTGCAACATTGCAGCAACAATATTAATTCACATCACTAAAACATCATTTATAATAGCAAAAACGTGACTAGAAAAATACATTTTTATTTAACTACAGTTCTGAATTTGTATTTCAAAATTTGTTTATTTTACCATTTATAGTATTGTCATCATAACTGACAAATCTGTTAAAAACTTGGGGAGTTATGATTATTGTAGTTGGGGAATACACTTTATTCAGTAGAAATTAATGCAGAGGGGGCATTGGGGATCCATCAAAGATGGCTGTCACGCTGATACTTCAGCTCCAATAGGCAGCGTCAGTCTATGAGGTGTTTATGTATATTAGGCTTGGGCGGTAATACGGTAATATGGTATACCGCGGGATCTAAAATAGCAAAGATATCAGTTTCTATACCGCCATACCGGCATTTAAAAAAAACAATGAACTTATATAGCAGACAAGGATTAAATATTAAATTAGGGATGGCTAAAACTAAAAATGTTCTTCACTGACCACCGAGCCATTAACTGATTAGTTTAAAACAAGTTACGCTGTTTGAAATAACAGCCATTTCGAGCTGCGCCTGCAATTTCGCAACTCATTCCCGCAAACGCGTCGCCGCGGAGCTTGTATGCTGCTTGTATGTAATCGGAGGACAAATGACTCCTTAGTTTCAAAATGGTTTTGGTAAGGTGATCGCGTGGAAAATAAAGGCGTTTGTCTTATTAGAAGCTCATTTGAAACATTGCCGCGGCTTATTTAAGAAAATGACAGACGCCGCTTAAGTTTGAGGTAGTGCTAAAAATAATAAAGAAAGTTGATGATCATCATCACCTTATCAGTTAGTACTGAAATGTAGATGTAATGTATTTCCAAATCTAAACCCAACTTGTGCGGAATGTTGCCTAATAGACAACACGATAAAACAGGCACCTTCAGAATGCATAAAAGACGCACCGCCAAGGCAGGTCTAACTCCCTCTGTGCCTTCTAGTAACGACTAGAACAACTCTTTTGTATAATTATTATTACTTTTTTTTTTATTTACTTTTTCAAAAAGACAAGTGTCAACTTCTGTAAAGTGCAACATGGACGATGCAATGTTTTGCTGATGCGAGCCGCGAGAAAGCCCTTGTCTGTTTTAGAAAGAATGCAGCAAAGATATTTAATGCTAATGTATGAGTTTCATTCATTTATGATGATGTCCGTGCGTTCTAGTTAACAATGCAATGCAAGCGAACGCGCCGTGCCGGCGCCTCAATGTCACGGTTATTATATTGTCTATATTTGCTTTTAATTTATTAAATACATGCAATTGGTTGATAAAACATTTATTAAAATTAAGACACAATTTATACAAAACAAAATTCACTTTAAAGAAAGGCTTTCTACAAAGCAAAACCTAATTAAGTGGTAAAAATGTCTAATGATTTCCAAAAACAAAACTTTATCTGCACTTTACTGTTAAAAGACGTGAATGTTAATAGTTTGGAATACAACCAGGAAAGACGTTCGTTTTAATTATTTAATTGCTGGATTTTACAAAAAATATTTTTATTTTATATGCTGGAATATGCAGAAATATAAGTTAACAGAAGGAGGACTTTCTTTATTTCATTACAATATGGCGGAATGTGCAGAAAATAGGTTTAAATGTTCAGCAATTTTCTTCAAGTCTGAGACTGTTGCTTTGATTAAATTTTAGCTTGATGCAATGTGAGTGCACAAAACCAAACGCCGTGACCTCGCGCCAGAACCCAAATGCCGTGACCTTGCGCCAAATGTTTTTATTGGTTTATAAGTACAAACAGGCGAGTTACGAAATATTGAGTGTGAGGGATTTGTTTACTTCACACAAAAATATCCTGGAAATTGGAATGAGATGGCTAACTGTAGTCGCGTTTAGTCCACTGTCTATAATAGCCTAATTTAGAGATCATTTTTTTAACCGACAACTGGTTAATTCTGTTTGACCTTTTGTATTTATCTTTTTTATAAACTGCTAGTTGTTGCTAATAAAAGTTGTTAATATTGTTGTGCATGTTATTTTGTTATTTCAGTATTAGTGTTTGGTATTCAGTTTCTGAAGGGTTTAGCCAACATTATAGTGACGCTGTCTGATTACGTCATAATTTTATAATTTTTTAGCTTCCGGGTGCAGCCAGCCACTATCAAAAACCTCCACTGTTAATTAGTAATTTCTGTTTATTGACTACTAAATTAAGACTTGACTCCATACACTACACTTTTTTTATTCCTCATTAGATCCAATCAGCACAGAATGTTCCTGATGCACAGAAGGCCATTATGACAGCTTCTGAGGAGCTCTCAATGTTGGGGTCTCTGCGACATATACAAGCCTTGGAGGACAGAGATGACTTGGTACACGCAGCAATGAACTTCTTGCTTGAGAGCAGGTTGAGAGATTCTTTGGAACAGTGAGTAACAAAATCTACCCTACCAATGTTTTTACTTTTAAGAGTTTTCAAAGTCAAAGAGAGTGGGCTTCTGTTCTGATCAACATGCGTAATGAAATAAAGAACTAGTCTTTGAGTCCATGTGCTATCCAGGTGAAATAGTAGTACACTTCCATAGTGTACTTAAAGTGCTCTATTTTACACACTAATTTTGTACTTGATACTAAAAATTCCTCATTAGTACATTTTGAGATGTTCTTAAGATCATCTTAGTGTACTTATTTGTGCTATTTTGAGACACCATGCATATGAACTAAAATACACTTTTAACATACTATATCTGTATTAAAAATGTATTTAGTTTACACTTGTATTAAACTTGAACTCAACTTTCATACAAAGATGGGTTCAAGTTTATTACAAGTGGTACCTAAATATATTTTTAAAAACATTTTTAGCAGATTATAGTTCATATTTATGGTGTCTCAAAATAGCACAAACAAGCACACCTAGATAATCTCAAGAACATCCCAAAAATACCAAAGAAGAATTGTCAGCATATCAAGCACAAAATTAGTGTGCAAAAATAGAGCACTTTAAGTACACCTTAGAAATCGACTTATTTTTCACGTGGGTAACTTAAAAATAAGTAGATTTAAAACAAAAAATGTGGATATGAAAACCCACCTACTGAAAGGTAATGTCAGTTGCAAGGAATAGACATAGGAAGGGTGGTTACTGATATAACTAAATTGTTAATTGGAACTACTGGCACAGCAGAAAGATGCTACTATGGTAGTGTGATTTTAAAATATATTTTCCTCAGAGACATTTTAAAAATGTGTCTTAAAAATCTGCTTTTCTAACAGAGCTCTTTCCATAATACAATGGCTAGCCTCAATATATATTTTGCTTGTATGCCCTACTACCTCTGAGAAAGGAAGGTGTGTCCTACACTTGGAAAACCCCTTGAAATGTAATGCATGGAGAAGTTTCAGGGTTCCCACGGGTCCTCAAAATCCTTAAAAGTTTGAATCTGGGAGGAAAATTCAAGGTCCTGGGAGGTTTTTGAAGATATAAATACATAGATGCAGTTAATTGAAAGTGCTTGAATTTATTTTATGCAAGAGGTTTTCTGGAAAAAAACATATTATTCCCTGTGTAGTGTAGGATAATATCATAAAAATTCTAGACTTTTTAAGCACACGTGTTAAACTGTTCGCTTTAAATGCTTATATCTTCTGTATGTGAATGTTGATTCGTACGAAAATGCTTTTTTTGCATAGTTGTGTTTGACACATGAAAACATGTTGGGTTACATATGTAACTGTTGTCTCCCTTGCCATACTTCCTGCATCCCTGTAATGCGTCTTTGGCAATATTGGTCCTGTCCCAAATGGCACACTCCGGACTTGTGGTCCTCCTCAGAGTCCACACTTTGATGACATCACGTAGTCCAGACTTTAGGGACCCTTAATGCGAGTCCACGTGGATGCAACAGAGTCGTATTTTGGGACAGACTCGAGCGGCACACCGGAAATAGGAAGGGAAGTTGCCGTCAGTGTCAGTGTGAACTCCTCCCTTCCGTCGTCGGATTGGTCTGATTGCTCTGATTGCTCTTTCGCAAGGACTTCTGGGTTGGTAAAGTGCGCGAAGCCTGCTGCAGTGCGGGCTTCGCTGAAGACCGCATCAAGGGGGCAAAGGAGGCGCTGATGAGCACACTTCAAAGCGTAAAAATGACAGATGGGACACCCTACGGACTCGTGGACTAAGCGAGCACGCGCAATTTAAGGCCACGAGACCGAAAGTCCACATGAAGTGCGCCATTTGGGACAGGGCCTTTACAGATAGCGATATACTTCCTGACTCCTGCGTCACCCTGTCTTTGTCGTTAAGCCTCACTATTGTTTGAATTTGATATACCGGTACACATTCAGACGCACTTGCCCCTGGAGGTGTCCCCAGAGTGTCACCGCAGTGACGCAGTGCGAGTTTCCATCAAAAGGGAACTTTAACAATGTATTTTAAAAGGTAACACGATGTAACCTTGTTCTCACTTGAAATGTGTCCCCACATTTACTCCTTGAATTAGAGGGTATTGGACCTGGAAAGTCCTTGAAAGGTCCTTGAATTTGGAGTTAATAAGGTGTAGGAACCCTGAAGTTTGTTTTTGTGTCCTTTTTTCAGATTTCAAGAAGGCCTGCGGTGTTTGGGGCTAATTCAAGATTTACAGAAGAATCCCAGTCTCTTTAGAGGGGTACTGATGTTTGAGGAGAAGCCCCTAACTGCAAAAGATTTGGCTGATCTGTTCGTACCTCAGCTGTCTCCGCTAGGAACCAATAAAAGAGTACTGGAGAGTAAAATTATCTGCTACTGGAGGGACTGGCTCCTGGATGTCGAAGGTAACACATGCATCATAACTTATTATCTAGGGTTAAAAGAATGTTTGTTAATAATTGTTTTAAAGCTATGGTCTACGATTTCAAAGATTGTTCATTATTAATAACCTCGTTTAGATGCTGGTTATGGTTCTACAGTAACATCCTAACAATATGAAGAGAAAAAAGAATTTAAAAAATCCATTCAGTCTATTGGGTGTATGGTAGCAGATAAGTTGACCAATGTAAACTGTCCGGCCGGATAGCTTACATTGGTTAACTGCTCTCATCCAATCCCTGCTACATTTGAAAATCCACCTCGTGCTCGCGTCTCCACCCCATCGCACACCACCCCGCCCCTCTCCTGCCTGCGACATGAAATTTGTGTCAGTGTATGGTAGCTAGCGAAGCAGCAACATCTCACTAATGGAAAAAAAACTAAACGACAGCAGCAAGCAGCCCCTGCTTGTCCCTACAGTAGAGGTTGGAAGAAAAAGGAAGTCTGTTGAAGAAAGAGCAGAGGTTAAAAAAATTTGAAAAATGCCAGACTCTAAGTAGAATCAATATATGGTCCGCCATTGACCGTTTGAGGAAGCTTCAGGGAGATTTGGGGCTGAAAACCGACGCCGACACGGCAGGCTTTTTGTTGAACAGGTACGCACTTATTTATACTTTTATTGTGTGAGGTGTTACATAAATATCTTTTTATGAGTACATGCTGTCGTTCGGCATCGGAATGTTAGCCGTTTAGCATCGCGTATCACGGGTCAAAGTAATTATATTTACTAAGATTGTGTGAGGTGTTACATAAATAGTATTATAATCTGACTACATGCTGATGCTGCCGGTCGGCATCGGAATGTTAGCCGTTTAGCATCGCGTATCACGGGTCAAAATAATTATATTTACAAAGATTGTGTGAGGTGTTACATAAATAGTATTATAATCTGACTACATGCTGATGCTGCCGGTCGGCATCGGAATGTTAGCCGTTTAG
Source organism: Misgurnus anguillicaudatus (assembly GCF_027580225.2). Classification (NCBI taxonomy): domain Eukaryota; kingdom Metazoa; phylum Chordata; class Actinopteri; order Cypriniformes; family Cobitidae; genus Misgurnus; species Misgurnus anguillicaudatus. The sequence continues at coordinate 5,300,735 of NC_073342.2, read as the reverse complement.
CATCGCGTATCACGGGTCAAAATAATTATATTTAAAAAGATTGTGTGAGGTGTTACATAAATATGATATTATCAGTCTGACAACATGCCCATGCTGCCGGTCGGCATCGGAATGTTAGCCGTTTAGCATCGCGTATCACGGGTCAAAGTAATTATATTTATAAAGTCATTTCTTGAAGCTCATGAGGGGAAACGTGTTGTGAAAGTAAATAACGTCCATTACAATCATAATTGTAATTGTTCATTCCTTCAAGCCTTTATTTGTTTACTGCTCTGTAAATCTCTGTTCTGATGTTTACTACCAGTGATCACAGCTTGAATGAGTGACGTTGTTCAGGTGGTTTCCCGGTGGGAGGGATCAGGTAGCACAGAGGGGCGGGATGAGTTTTTTAAAACTTACTAACCGTAGACTACAGCTTTAAGTGTTTTTACTGATTCTATTAATGTGCCCCTGGGGCTCAATCTTCTTAAGTTGCTTATTACATTCAAAATCAAATAACAGATGTCCAGTTGTGATCTGATTGACCAAAATGCATCTTAAAATCAGGTGTAAACAGACCCTAAGATTGTATATACGTTGACAGCATTAGTGCTGTCTCCAGCACTCCACTGTGTTGTATGTTTAATTATTCCATATTTGTCCTTAATTAACGTTAATGTACAAACTGACTTCTCCCTTGACTGCAAGATACATCACCTTTTCAATTTTATCATTTTCATATAAACATGGAAATGGTACAATAATAATGCTAAACCATTACAGGCTACTTGATTCCAACATCTATTGAGGGCATGTATTAATGTTTCAAGTTGTAAACCAAAATAGTCACCTATTGTAAATTGAAAATAAAATATAAAGATGGCTACAACTTTATTTTTGCATCAAATGAAATTTTAACCTGAGCTCACACATGTAGCATATGCATATTTTCTGGAACCGTTTGGTTAATTTAAACACTACATCAAAACAATTATTATTAATAATAAATAATGTAGTAAATATCCTAACTTAGCCCCCTTGACATGCAAACTTAATCACATGTCTAGAATGTCGGCAATATTCTGAAGTGAATTTTTTTTATAAAGAACACTTAATCTCTAAATGGCCAACATTACCTTTTTGTCTTCATTTTTATTTACAGAGGGAGCTTCATCACCTCTTTCCCTGAAGAACATTTTGGCATTTGCGTCAGGATCGACAGAAATCCCTAGATTGGGTTTTCCTGTAGATCCAACTTTGGAATTTCTACATCAACAGGAAACTGAGACTCCAAAGATTTTTCCCGAAGCCAACACATGTAGTATTTGTTTGAGGCTTCCTATACATAATAATTACGAAGCATTTGTAGAATTCATGAGGAGTGGCATTTTGCAAGCACCTACATTCGGTGTGATTTAATTGAATTTTTTATTGTAATGCCCATTTCACGAGTTCACACTTACAAATAAGTTAAAAGAATTAAATTAGTAAACGTATTTGGCGTGCTGTCTGGGGAGAGGGCTCTGAGCAGGGAATGAGCCTGAAACACAGAGTATCCCCCCCCCCCCCTTAAGGAAATAACTTGGTAAGTGAGAGGTGAAGGGGTGGAGGAGGGATTCTGAAAGATGCGAAGGATTTTCAGTGAGTTCAACTGTGATTTATATATGGCTTGCTTTCGAGCTGATTGGGTGTATTGTTGATTACCGATTGAAAGCGGCTGGTGCCATTGACTACTGATTGAAAACAGCTGAAGTCACTTAGGTATTTTATTTGACATGTTCCTCCCGAACTTTGTTAATAAAACATCATTTGTTGTGGCTGTTACTGTTCTCTAAAGTCACGTGTCATTAAATAGTCATTGATTTATTCAATGTTTTTGACTTCTAATAAAAGACATGCAAAAGAGTTAGTAATATCTTAAAAATGTTCCAGAAGCCAACACATGTTTGTAGAAAATATGAAAAGTGAAAAATATGAAAATTTTGCAAGCCCCCCTGCATTTGGCATGATATAACTGTTTTTTCAATGTCTTTGACTTCTAATTAAAGACATGCAAAAGAGTGTGTGTGGGGTTTTTTTTGAATAGTTGTAAGGGATACACTTTTTCCAAAATGAATTAGGGCCTAACCATATAATTTATATAAAATATGAAAACAATAACAATTTATTCTAAGTAAAATTTCTATGTAAGATTGCCATTTCATTACAATAAAGTAAAATGTTTTGCTATAAATGAACAAACATAACATTAATTAAATTGTAAACTACATGAACTGCATTTATACAGCATTTATTGATCTTTGTTAACATTAATTTCAACAATTACTAATTAATGATGTTGCATTCTTTTTTTGGAAGTTTCATTTATGTCGGGGGAGGAATTTTTTTGTCATATTTGAAATTATGTGAGCGGTATTATTTTTCTTGGCATTTATTTTAAATATATAAATAGCCTCACGTGACTATCAGCTTTTGTGGTCGTGCCCTTACATCAGAATAGGTGTCTTATGCATACATTCAGCTGCTGGTCAAGTGGGTAGTGCTGTGCGCAGTGGACAGGGCAGACTTTGGACCTTAGTTCGAATACTGGCTTGGCATATTTCAGTATTATACATGACAAGACATTGTAAAATTCGTAGCCTTTTATGCTAAGTCTTATGCTTACATGTAATTTTTGGCTGATATGCGTTTATATTCTTTTTGTCCATGGGATTGCATCTGCATGAAAATAAATATGATGAATAATAACGTTCAGTTCCGTTTATTTACTGACATGATGAACAATTAAATGTACGCATTTACTAGAGTAGCAATTTCCAACAACTCTTTTCTTTAAAATAAATCCTCATAGTTGCTGTATACTTGCAGCAACACTTTCAGTTTTAGTAGGATTTAGAACTCTTTATTCACCTGCTGTTGCCATGGTGAATCGTAATATCGGAGCTCAAATGATAATGAATTTTCATAGTATTTGTGCACGCGCATAACTCGGAGTTATCTTTTCAGCTGTTCTGCAACCGAAAACTCAAGAGTTTCCCATCTCAGAGTAAGTCAACTCTGAATTAAAACTTGAACTCTGAGTTGGTTAAACCTTACTAAAATGGGCCCCAGCTTATGATGACTATTACAAACTACGTTTAATAAGCTACGTTTTTACAAGTATCTGGCTATGTTGACAAGAAGCAATGCCATAAATTAAAACAATGCCAAAGGTAAGAGAAGAAACATATGTAAGAGGGTAATACATGAAATCCTAAGAAATAATCAGACATAGTCATAGAAGTAACAACAAATAAATGTGTGACTTAAAACCATACATACGATCAAAACAACAACACCGTGAAGTCAAATATTTTTAAAATAAGCTTTAATATGCTTTAATAGTACACAATATTACAGAAAAGTAAAGCGCAGACGTCACGCTGGGCAGGCGCAGACGTCACGTTGGACAGGCGTTCCATTGAAGTGCAGACGCAGACGTCGCGTTCGGCAGACGCAGACGTCGCGTTCAGTGACACGAGTGTGTGTTGCAGAGTAATAATTTAGATCCGTTTGGAACTCCATAGAGAGCACGTGAACGTACAGCAGACTCATCGGGAGAGACACGATGTGCTCGCAACCAAAATGCCATTAATAATAAAAAGCCGCAGGCGCCGAAAAGCGATGTGTTTGCATCCCTGATTTAATCAAAATGTGGTTGACAAAGAAACTTTTAGGAAAAATACAATATGGAGAAGTTACATACAGCACAATTTTTAAGACCCAGACATCAAAATTTAAGACTTTTTTAAGTTGTAAAGCAATTTGGTGAATTAGCAAATGATACTATCAAGAAGTTAGGTATAAGAAGTGCTATACTGTTGAAGGGCGTTTGACTGGCATCAGCCACTGTATGTCTGTCAAACATGCAAGCAGCAATGGACCCCAGAGAAAAGAATATGGCTGTGCTTGCAACTCTTATATTTGCAAATTTTATATTTAGTTTTTTTATATATATATTTGCATCCCAATAAACGATCCATACACTTTTCACTTAAAGCGTAACACCAATTATAAGTGCTATTGCAAAAAGCTGACAACTCCACATAAACAGTGACCAACTATTTACACTACATTGCACTTGCAAAAAATTAAATTTCATAGAACTTTGTCACTCAATTGTGGGCGATGTGGTCGCATTATCACCCTACCATGGCTGAATACATGTTCAGCAGGTGCACTTGATGTAGGGATAGCCATAACTCTTACCGCTACCTTGAACAAAGAGGGGAGAGTGTGCCTGTTCACAGCCCAAAACTGCAGGGAGTCCTTAAAATGTTTAAAATGTCCGCCAAAAAAAAAAAAATTCATACTCCACACTCCAAAAAGATGGGGGCAGTATACCTCCAGAAAGTGAGTTGGTCTATTTTAATTTAGCAGCTGCTAATTTCGCAGCATATATCAAGTTTGATTTACATTAGCAACTGAGTAAGTTATCCTTAGTCACCAAAAAAAAAACATTCGGTCTCATTAACATTGCAATGTTTTCCGCTACGTTTCGTGCGTCCATTTGGTGTTCATTATCATCAAAGACATTTCAAGCTTCTTAGCTAATGTTACATTTTAGCATCAGCTTGGTAGATAACAGGTGAAAACCGGATCGGATCTGTGGGTAGAGCTAACTATTAAACGCTAAAAGCTAAGGATGCGCGATAATTTGCATGCGATAGTCATTGCGCTTCTCGTCAGTGAAGCCGGTTTCTTGATTAAAAGTGAATCGCCATCAGCTGCTTTCAGATGGAGCCACATTTACTGCACAAAGCCATGGTTCATGTACAAGCTGAGCATAGGTTATCGCAAGGCCTATTATAAGTGAACTTCTAGAGAAATACTAACAGCATCTTACTTACCAATCAAAAAGAAATGTTGTCATTTCGGAGTCGAACCTCATTTCTTTCATGTCCATTAGTTGTCTCCAGCGATGAAAAGCAGTGCCAGTATTTACTCTAGTTCGGTTCCTTTATTTATCATATTTTATTTGTGATTCCGAGCGCGTTTTTTCCTTGCAGCGAATGGTTATGGTAGTGGTAAATGTCTCTTGCTTCAGCCATTCTTCCGCTCTCTTCCCTGAACTGAAATGCATCCGAAAACCCTGTTGCAAGGCAGGAAGGCATCAAGGCATGTCCGAATCCATGGCTGGCCGAATCTGAGCTGCCTTCATGCCTCTTAAGTCAACGAGGCAACAAGTCAGCTGCCTTATTTTTCGGACGCAGCGGTAGTAGTGGGCTGTACTTCCCACACGTGCAACTTATTTGTGCATTGCAGTTTGGCTGGCGGTTATGTACGTGGCCCGCATACCGCCTTCCCATGGTCGAAACTGGTATTACGACACCTGTCGGGCTGTAGCTATGTTGCAGTTTATAATTAGGTCTGACAGTATTGAGTTTGTAATGGCTCTCTGCTGGGGATGGTTGCTGCTGTAGTGTGGTATCCTTGATTCAATGAATTGGGAAATTGGACGCTGATCTAAGTCAAATGTGGCCTTGGTGTGGAGGTATTCTTCATGTCTAAACAGAAGGAGGAGAAACAAACATGACTTAAAGGCGGAGTCCACGATGTTTGAAAACCAATGTTGATATTTGAAATCATCTAAACAAACACGCCCCTACCCCAATAGAATCTGGACCTTCTGTTGATAGGCCTGCCCCACACATACGCAACCCGGCAAGGATGTCGGTTAGTAGACACACTCCTTATTGCTTATTGGCTACAAGTGTGTTTTGGTAGTCAGCCCGTCTCCTTTTCCAAAGCGTTTTTCAAACATCGTGGACTCCGCCTTTAATTATCATTACATTAAAATTTGTAATCTGAATTAGGATTAGGATTCTTTATTGTCATTCCAAAACATTTACATGAACTGGAATTAGTTTCTGAGGTCCGGTTAAAAAACATTCACAATAAAAATAACTACTACACATTAATAAATACAATAAATATAAATACAATATAAATAGGACAGCAAGTTCAGTTTGTCAGATTCTAGCATTGGCAGTGTTAAAAAGTCTTACAGCATCTGGATAGAAGCTGTTTTTTAACCTTGATGTTCTAGTTCTGATGCTACGCAACCTCTGTCCCGAAGGAAGAGGGTCAAATAGTCCATTAGCAGGGTGGGAGAAGTCTTTCATAATGTTTACAGCCCTGATCTTACATCCATTGGTGTATATATCTTCAATTTCAGGCAGACCGCAACCGATGACTTTCTCTGCCATCTTAACCACACGCTGTAGGGCCTTCCTATCTGTTACAGAGCAGTTTCCATACCACACTGTAATGCAAGATGTTAAGGTGCTCTCCACCACACACTTATAAAAAGATGTAAGAACTGCAGTTCCCAGGCCAGCCTTTTTAAGCTTCCTCAGCAAATACAGTCTTTGATGAGCCTTTTTTACCAGGCTGCTGCAGTTGAGTTTCCACTTAAGATCATCGGTTATGTGTACTCCTAGATATTTGTAGCTTGAGACAATTTCCACCTCAACCCCTCCAATACAGATGGGAGGGGGGTGTGTCCTATTGATTTTCCTGAAATCCACAATAATTTCTTTGGTTTTCTTCACATTAATGCAAAGATTGTTATCCTTGCACCAAGCCACCATTTGTTCCACCTCTGATCTGTAGGCTGACTCGTCATTCTGAGAGATGAGTCCCATCACAACTGTATCGTCTGCAAACTTGACAACATGGTTGCTCGGGTGTCTAGCAGAGCAATCATATGTCAGCATTGTGTACAGCATTGGGCTCAAAACACAGCCCTGCGGCGAGCCGGTGTTGAGAATGATGGAGGAAGAAAATGTGTTATGGATTTTTACAGACTGTGACCTATTTGTTAAGAAGTCCAATACCCAGTTGCACAGTGAATAACTCAGTCCTAAAGTTTCCAGTTTGTGTATCAATGTCTGGGGAATGATTGTATTAAAAGCTGAACTGAAATCCATAAAAAGCAGTCTCACATAAGTGTCCTTGCTGTCCAAGTGGGAAAGAGCTAGGTGTAAAACTGATGAGACAGCATCTGCAGCAGACCTACTCTTTCTGTAAGCATACTGATTCTGATCAATGCTGACATCTTAGTTGTGTTCATTTAACTGGTATACTAGGTGAATCAGTTTGCTATTGAGATAAGTACATTGTGTGAAAAATACTGAGTTTTTTTACACGTGAAACATGAACACATGTTATATTGCGCACTGTAAACACAATCAAAGCCTCAAAACACAGAAAGAACGGGACCTTTAATAAGGTTTTTATATTAAAGTATTTAGTGTCATAGAATTTTCATAATTCTCACTCTATATATCTTATTAAAGGTAGAAAAGTGATTTAGTCAAAAGCAGTAAGCGATTTTGTGTCAATGCTGTTTGATTAACATGAGTGACAGTCAAGAGTAAAATTAGGTAATTACCCCTTTAAGAGCAAAGTCACTCGGGACCTAATATACTAGCTGTGTTCCAATTCAAAGGCTGCGACCTTCTAGGGATATAAGACCGACTGTTTTAGTATTATAAGTTATGTTTTATGTTAATATTATTCTGTTTATGCTGCGTATACTTCGAAGGTTGATTAATTTGATATACTGTTGAATAGTTTAATCTACATCAATGTGTCCTTTTTTTTTTAATAAATTTAATAATTTTCTGATTCCATATTTATTTTAATAAGTCAGAAATGTCTCCGCTGTGTCCTGCTGACCGGCGTGGTGGGCGCGTGCAGCCGGTGACGCCAATTATAGGAACTCCAAAGGTAAGACCGTATCATTTCAGTTCTCTTCGCGAACTTCTGAGGCTGCCACCTTGAAAGACAGAGTGCTCACCTTTTAAGTTCACATGCTTAGAAGGCCACGGCCCTTGAATTGGGACACAGCTACTGTTACACATGCATTTTCTCTTTTAGCGGTTTACTTTCTCTTAAGACCTAAATGGCCATATTTATGAGGATAATTACAAAGGCAGGAATTTTGATGCATATGTGCATATAGGGCCAATAAGCGGCAAAAAATACTCACAAGCTTAATAAGCAGTGGATGCGCGACTTGCAAGCTCCTCTCACACTGAAACAGCATGCGCATTATTCAGCACTGTTGTTTGTGTTTGTTCGTCACGGCCTGAGGCTGTGGTGTTTAAATATGTGAACAAATGTTACGTTTTTGTGACCATGCATGCACACAGCAAGTAACGTTGGCGCTTAATCTTGATAGAGACGATAGTCCAAAATCTCTGCTGGTTGACACATTTCTACCGGTTTATCATACCTACCGGTAGAATATCTATCATACATTTTTTTCTCAATAACATTTGAGTGCCTTGGATTATTGGATTATTTTTACCAACTTCTAACATGGCTAAGACGTTAGCTGAAAACAATGGAACAGACTTTGTTACTTACAGTTTTTTGTGGGATTTGTAGTGTTGAATGAAATTCAACGTGGTGCTGATTGTATCAGATATCTTCGTATTGCAGGCCTTGCATACTGCTGTTCTTCTCTTCTCATCTTGCACAAAATCCTGGTACCTGAACTTAATTATTTTTGGTGTAGTGCCTTCCATGTTTCGTCACAACTGTTAAGGTTGCGCGCTCTTCCTCTGCTTGCCTGTGTTGTGGTTTTCTTTTTGGGTTCTTTAAGAATAAAATACTCAAGCCGTAGGTTTCATTTTCAAAAGATAGACTTTTATTAACCAGACAAATAAAAGCCGAGCAGTCCTGCAAAAACTCCAAGACTCACTGAAAACCTTTTCCCTGTATCACAGTATTTAAGCCTATCTTCGCACGCAATCCATGACCTTTACATTGACCTTAGCATATGCTTCTATTCCCAAGGGTTTGAAACATGAAGAAACATATGGTTTGTATCATATAGAAAACATACGGCATCACTTTAACAAGATTACATTTCTGGGACAGTACGTCTTTTGTCTCTGCCCTTAGCATGTAGACCCTCACCATGTACATGAACAGACTGCAATGCATGCTGGTAAATTTCCTACACACACACACACATACACTGGAAAACTAAGTGATACATAAAACTGGTAATATTCATATAGAAAAACATAAAAACATAATGGTAAAGTATTTGATACACATATTCGGATTAAAACAAACCACTTCACCTGCTGCGTCACATGGTTAGATTACGCTCTTGCGTCCGTTCAAAAACAGATTTAAAAATAAAAAACAAGTTATTTTGAGTCATTTAACTCAAGTCCAAGTCAAGTCTTGAGTCATGAATGTCAAGTCAAAGTCAAGTTGAGTCTTTTTTTAATATTTGTTAAAGCTCACGTAACACAAGCTGTTTCTGCATTTCTGATGTTAATCTGGAGTACCTATAGAGTAGTATGACATCCTTTATATCTCTGAAGAGTCTTTAGTTTAATCAGATTTATAAAAGAAAGATTAGCTTTACCGAATCTTTCCGATAACGTACGAAAAAATGAAGAAGGAGGAGTTACTACCGCAGGAGGTGCGAGTACGAGTCATGCAACACTATACAACACTGTTTTAACTTATGATTCACTACATGTTCGTGTCATTTATATAATATACACGCGCCTATTTCCAACATAAGACAGAAGTCTGTCTTACCACGTGTAACTCGTCATGACCCGGTTCTGAAAATCCACAGCATCAAACACACACGCAAAACTCCGCTGCTAATCCGGATAATAAACTATATCCATTGTTTCCATAAGGCTGGATGTCTTCTCCTTACATCCAAAAACACACTTCTTCTTGTACCATTGTTGACTTTTGAAATTAAACAAAGCTGAGTGGCGTGATAAGCTGTTAGAAAGCTCTAGCGTCTCCCGCTGACTGACGGCTGGGCGGGGTTTTCCGGGGGAAGTTTTCCGGCGGAAGCCCATATAAAGAAGTGATACGTATCGAAAACCCCTGAAACGTCAGTTAGAACTGTAATCGAAAAAAACTAGCCGAAACTTATACGAACCCTGGCGAAGTGCATTCGGCACAGAAATACTCTGAAACACGCCCAACTGCGGTTTTGACACTTTGCCTACGTTTAGCATGAGGAAACAACTCTATAACTGTGTTAATAAGTCAGAATGCTTGAAATACCATTAAACCCCCATTTAAGCAAGTCTCAAGTCTCAAATTTGGGACTTAAGTCTGACTCGAGTCAAGTCATATGACTCGAGTCCCCCATCTCTGGAATGCACACTCAATCAATAGAAACATCACAGTAGCTTCAAAATAAAAACAAATAAATGACTACAAAACACATGGGTTTACATGGACATTAAGGTCATGCACTATAGAATGCACACGCAATCAATAGAAACATCTTATTAACGTCAAAATCAATTGAATAAAGTACAAAGTAAAACGTTAGTAAAACATTTAGTCTTTTCCCAGACAGGGGTCAGTTTAATCCAGGAATGGGCCTTAGTTATTATTAAATGGATAGTTCGGCCAAAAATGATATTAAACCCATTTTCAAGATGCAAATGTTCATAACTTTTCATACAAACACATTTTCTTTATTTTAGAAAATGTCCTAAATCTTACAGTTTATAAAATGCAAGGGTATGGGGTCCACCGCCTTTAAGTCCAAAAAATGTGCATCCATCCTTCACAAAAGAAATTCAAACGGCTATAGGGGGTAAAAAAGGCCTTCTGAGGGTAATCTGTATGGTTTTGTTGTAAAACTTTATGGGCCTTTTTACACCTGGTAACTTCATGTGTTTTCTCAAATCGGATAGCTATCTGATTTGTTAAAACTGTTCCATTTACATTTGGCCACATAAATGCGTCTTGGCAAAATGGATATTAATCCGATCTTTTACCCCCGCCCAAAATGTAAATATACTATTTATTACTTCGCCTTAAAAAACTTAAGATGACGTTTATGCAACAATAGGCAACACTTACTGTATGTTGTACCGTATGTTGGGCAGGGGATGTGCGTCTCCTTACTCGGCATGAGCTGAAGCTCGCAGTACAGCGCAGCAGGAGAGTGACAGCGTGGTGATTTAATGCAGGTCCATGACGGGAAAAGCATTCACAAAACTCTCTCTTAAAGTTTTATTTCTTTGTTTAATATCATTTGAGTATGTCATTAGACTCTTTTATTGATTCAGGGAAGCTTTTTTACCCGCTGTCGTCGCTCCCCCTGCTGGAAAAACAGCTAATACCAGCTTAAGCTGGTAGCTGGTTTAAGCTGGTCCAAGCTGGTCATTAGCTGGTCCAAGCTGGTCATCAGCTGGTCCAAGCTGGACATTAGCTGGGCCAAGCTGGGGAATAGATGGTCAAAGCTGGTCATTAGCTGGTCCACCAGCTCAGCCAAGCTGGTCCACCAGCTCGACCAGGTCCCCACCAGCTCAGCAAGCTGGTCCACCAGCTCAGCAAGCTGGCCCACCAGCTCGACCTGGTCCCCACCAGCTTGACCAGGTCCCCGCCAGCACACCCAAGCTGGTCCATGTCCCCATCATATATTATATATGTATATATAGCCATAGGTCAAAACATAAAACATGCAGAATAAACAGGCAACTTTTAATATGTTACAATATATTGTGGTCCACCAGCTCGCCAGGACCCCACCAGCTCAGCAAGCTGGTCCATGTCCCCACCATATATAATAGGTCGCCGTGATTTCACCAAGTAAGATGTGATCCCGGATTCACATCAACAAAAGGAAAAAAGTTTAAAAAAGTCAAGACAGCAACAAAAAATAAGTTTAATAATTCTGTTACTGTAACTTATTTCTGTTTGCTCTGCTACACTGTAAAACCTAACAGTGTAACTCATTAAACGAAATGAGTTTATTCAACTTATTGTTTTATAAAAAGTTAATTTCACTTAAATAAAAACTGTGATATGAACTCAAAAACTGCAAATGATTAACCATAACTTAAACCGAATAAGTACTACATAAAAAATTAACTTAAACTGAATACTGAATACCAGAATCACACATTCTCCCTCACACACACACCTGAAGTAAATAATGGCTTTAATTTTGACAAGCACCCATCCCCCACATCTCTCACGGAGTTTCACAGAGCAACAGCAGCCAGGACACAGACAGCTAACAGGTAAGCATTGCAAACACTTTTAACTTTTTTAAAGCATCTTTAAACTTTATAAACATGTTACCACGTTTATTTATTCATTTATTTTGTTGCGAGTACACCACAGTTATGTTAAGTGAAAAATTAATTAATATTTGTGTGTTTCTCTCTCAGTAAGGACTAACGTTAACTGACTGTCTGTCTGTTCTCAACCAAACAATCATTCAAGACCTTTTAAAGGTAACGTTACCACGTTTATTCATTCATTTATTTTGTTGCGAGTACACCACAGTTCTGTAAGTAAAAAATTAATTCATATTTGTGTGTTTTCTTACAGGTAAGTACGAACGCGTCTTTACCATTGAGGAGGCTGACTGACTTTCATCTACCAACCGTCATTAACACAACAAAAACTAAAGAAATGTCACTACAAGTGGACCTATTTATTTACTCATCATGCTGTAAGTACACCACAGTTTTGTCAGTGAAAATATAATATATTTTAGTTTTCTCACTGCTTGACGACAATTGTGACCATGTGTAATTTGGAAAATAGCCTACATGGAAAAAGTGTATGTCTTAATGTTTAAATGTTGTTTGAATTAAGGGACAGTACACTGATTTTGTTTGGACAGTCTATTAAAGTCATAAAGGAATACTTGATTTATTTCATAAGGAATGTGTAAATCTAATATTAGTTTTAAAGGGGGGTTTAATGGTATTTCAAGCATTCTGACTTATTAACACAGTTATAGAGTTGTTTCCTCATGCTAAACGTAGGCAAAGTGTCAAAACAGCAGTTGGGCGTGTTTCAGAGTATTTCTGTGCCGAATGCACTTCGCCAGGGTTCGTACAAGTTTCGGCTAGTTTTTTTCGATTACGGTTCTAACTGACGTTTCAGGGGTTTTCGATACGTATCACTTCTTTATATGGGCTTCCGCCGGAAAACTTCCCCCGGAAAACCCCGCCCAGCCGTCAGTCAGCGGGAGACGCTAGAGCTTTCTAACAGCTTATCACGCCACTCAGCTTTGTTTAATTTCAAAAGTCAACAATGGTACAAGAAGAAGTGTGTTTTTGGATGTAAGGAGAAGACATCCAGCCTTATGGAAACAATGGATATAGTTTATTATCCGGATTAGCAGCGGAGTTTTGCGTGTGTGTTTGATGCTGTGGATTTTCAGAACCGGGTCATGACGAGTTACACGTGGTAAGTAAGACTTCTGTCTTATGTTGGAAATAGGCGCGTGTATATTATATAAATGACACGAACATGTAGTGAATCATAAGTTAAAACAGTGTTGTATAGTGTTGCATGACTCGTACTCGCTCCTCCTGCGGTAGTAACTCCTCCTTCTTCATTTTTTCGTACGTTATCGGAAAGATTCGGTAAAGCTAATCTTTCTTTTATAAATCTGATTAAACTAAAGACTCTTCAGAGATATAAAGGATGTCATACTACTCTATAGGTACTCCAGATTAACATCAGAAATGCAGAAACAGCGTGTGTTACGTGAGCTTTAAAGGAATAGTCTACTCATTTTCAATATTAAAATATGTTATTACCTTTACTAAGAATTGTTGATACATCCCTCTAGAAGTAGTTATACTAGAAGTGACCAAACACATCAACGTTTTTCCTATTTAAGACGAGTAGTTATACGAGCAAGTTTGGTGGTACAAAATAAAACGTAGCGCTTTTCTAAGCGGATTTAAAAGAGGAACTATATTTTATGGCGTAATAGCACTTTTGGGAGTACTTCGACTCGCCTGAAAAGTCCGCTCCCCTTCTCCCTCTCATAATAGGAGAGGGAAGGTGTTACTGCGCCGAGTTGAAGTACTCCCAAAAGTGCTTTGAACCGGGACGGAAAGAGATAGAAAAATCAAAGCGTGTGAAAAATAATGCCCAACGAGCCTGACGCACATTCAATCTCTTAGCGGAGCGAATATATTCTAAGTTGCGATGGTCGGTCCAGACAATAAAGGGAATAGAAGAACCCTCCAACCAATGTTGCCACTCGCCGAGAACTAGGCGTATGGCAAGCAGCTCCCGGTTGCCCACATCGTAGTTACATTCCGCAGGCGAGAGACAAGGGGAATAATAGGCGCAAGGGTGGATCTTTCCATCAGTAGCAGATCGCTGTGATAGAACAGCACCCACCCCTACTTCAGACGCATCAACCTCGACGATGAATTGTCTAGTGACATCAGGCGTGATAAGAATGGGTGCGATGGTAAAAAGAGACTTTAAATGATCAAAAGCCCTTTGAGCGGGCTCTGACCATTTAAAGCATGACTTGACAGACGTTAAATCGGTAAGAGGAACGGCCACTTGACTAAAGTTTCGGATGAAGCGGCAATAAAAATGTGCAAAGCCGAGGAAATATGTAACGAGACACGAGAATCGGGAACCGGGCAATCAGCCACCGCCTGCACCTTAGAAGGATCCATACTAATCCCCTCTGCCGAGATAACCGAACCCAGAAATGTGACCGAAGAAACATGAAACGAACACTTCTCTGCCTTGACAAATAGCCGGTTCTCACGTAAGCGTTGAAGCATACGGCGTACATGCTGGACATGAACCTGGAGAGACAGAGAGAAAATTAGTATGTCGTCAATATAGACAAACACGAAAATGTTAAGCATGTCGCGGAGAACATCATTGACAAGAGCTTGAAACATGGAGGGGGCGTTGACTAACCCGAAGGGGAGGACCCAGTATTCAAAGTGACCGAGGGGAGTGTTGAAGGCGGTCTTCCACTCGTCTCCTTCTTTAATACGCACTAAATGGCATGCATTGCGGAGATCGAGTTTGGTAAAAATCTTAGCTCCCTGCAAGATCTCGATAGCTGAAGACATCAATGGCAAGGGATAGCGGTTCTTAACTGTGATGTCATTCAGCCCTCGGTAATCAATACAGGGACGTAGCGAACCGTCTTTCTTCTTAACGAAGAAAAACCCCGCACCAGCGGGAGATGACGATGGAACAATGGTACCCGCACTAAGTGAATCGAAAAGATAATTCTCTAGCGCCTCCCGTTCAGGAGCCGACAGAGAATAGAGTCTACCCCTTGAGGGCGTGGTCCCCGGCAAAAGATCTATAGCGCAGTCATATGGACGATGAGGAGGGAGAGAGGTGGCCCGTGAACGACTGAAGACCTCCCGCAGATCGTGATACTCCTCCGGAACTCCAGACAAATCACCAGCCTCTTCCTGAAAAACAGAAACAGAAAAGACAGGAGGAACCGCAGATACTAAACACTCAACATGACAAGACAACCCCCAAGAAACAACAGAACCTTTAGACCAATCAATATGTGGACTATGGCCTTTAAGCCAAGGATGACCCAGGACAATAGGGGTAAAAGGAGAACGAAAAATCAAAAAAGAAATTGTCTCTCTATGGTTACCAGAAACTATAAGAGTCAATGGAACAGTCTCCTTGTGTACTTTGGGTAGTGAACTGCCGTCTAAGGCAAAAAGAGGAGTAGAGTCGTTTAAGTGTGTGAGAGGAATACCTTGTTGTAGAGCCCAATCCTCATCAATAAAATTTCCCTCTGCCCCAGAGTCGATTAAGGCAGAACTGGCAACCGATGAAGCGGACCAATGAAGCATGACCGGCAGTGACGTACAAGCCCTGGAAGGGGTTTTCTGTGTGATGGCGCTCACCAGTAACCCTCCGCCTACCGACGAGCGTTGGCTTTTACAGGACATGCTGACACAAAGTGATTTGCAGCCGCGCAGTACATGCACAAACGGTTAGAGATCCTTCTCTCCCGTTCCTTGGGAGAGATACTACATGGGCTCTGGCTCAGCTTCAGTGGAGACAGGCGCAGCCTCGACAGAGGAGGTGGAGAGAACAGCTGTGTCCGTGCGACGGGCTCTGCGACGAAGCTCAAACCGCTTCTCAACCCGAATGGCCAGAGCAATGAGGTCATTGAGGGAGGAAGGAACGTCCCGGATGAAGATCTCCTCCCTGATCTCGGGCAGCAGTAATGTCCTCCTTGTGACAACCCAGAAGGGCACCCTGCTGTTCAACTGCTGCCTGAAAGGGACTGCTACTCGCTGAATCCATGCCTTGGTCAAAATGTTCTGTTATGGTGGAGAAAGGACTCAAAAGCAGAGATAGCAGTCAAAGTATTTTAATTAGCTGGCCACAGGAAAGTCAAATCGGCATAAACAAAGGACAATAACAGAGATGTCTTCAGATGTCTGGTGATAATGGAACCACAAATATCGTCCATGGCTTTACTAAACAAAAAGGGCAGCGGGATTCACATTGGCAATGAAAGATGGTTCAGTACCCACTTTATTTGGAACAACATGCGTCTCCTAACCACAACCTGTAAGTATGATTATAGCTACATACTTGCTTAAATGAGTGTAAAATGTCTATAGTCGTTTTTATTGCTTGGATTAATGATGAATGGTATCGTTGTTTAAACTCTATATACTGTCAGAGTCACGAAAGCAAGCGGTTAACGTAACTCACTAAGGGTTTGCTATGACCCAGTTAGTTTACATAAGTGCTTAAATTAGTGTAAAATTGTTAGTTTCGATCGTCGTTTGTATTGCTTGGATTAATGATGAATGATGTCGTTGTTTAAACTGTTAATTTACTGTCAGAGAGTCACGTTAGCAAATGGCTAGCGCATGCTCACTTACGGTTTTGCTATGACCCGGTTAACTTGCATAAACGCTTAAATTAGTGTAAAATTGTTAGTTTCTATCGTCGTTTTTATTGCTTGGATTAATGATGAATGATGTTGTTGTTTAAACTGTTAATTTACTGTCAGAGAGTCACGTTAGCAATCGGCTAACGCATGCTCACTTACTACGGTTTTGCTGTGACCCGGTTAGTTTACATAAATGCTTAAATGAGTGTAAAATGTTAGTTTCAATCGTCGTTGTTATTGCCTGGATTAATGATGAATGATGTGTATTGATGTTGACAATGTCTTCTCAGTAAATCAATCTCATGTTGTTACAAACCTGTATATTTTTTGTTTTAATGAACACATAGGAAAATATTTTGAGGAATGTTTTTAACCAAACCATTCATGAGTTCCATTCACCTCCATAGTATTCTTTTTCCAACTATGTAAGTAAATATGGGCAGTGCCGGCCCGAGCCTCTTGTTTGATAAATGTTTGTAATTTCTTTATTTTTTAATTTTTAAAAAATGGTGGGAGGGGGCCAAAACAAATTCTGCTTAGGGCCCCCCTCCCACCATTTTTTAAAATAAAAAAAATAAAGAAATTACAAACATTTATAAAAAGAACAAGTTGCACATTAAGTAAGGGCTAAAATTAGCATTAGGTGCAGAAATCAAATCAAATTAATCATAACATTGTCTTTATTGTATTAATTAAATATAATTATTATTTTTAGAGCTACAGAAGTGATTTTCTCTTTGTCTTGGATTGTTTGATTAACATTAATGACACAGACTTAATGACTAGTAGGTTAATTAAAGGTTACTGTCTCTTTAAGAGAAGCATGGACCTGGTTTCTGCCTAATCTATACATAAACATAAGATGACATAAACAAACGATTTTATTGGATTGGAAAAAGAGTACTGTGGAGATCACTTTGTTTGTATGTGCCCTGTCAAGAACAGAAAGATTTTATGTTTGCTCGCTTTCTGAAACGCATCTATCCATTGCACTATGGAGTGCACTTAAACGCGTGCGTTCACTAAAAAGCTAGGCAATACCTGATTCATTACTGCAGGCAAATCGTTTGTGACTACAGGACATCAGACGGATTGTTTTGTTACAAGACAAAATGTTTTACTAACGTTTTACTTTGTATTTTGTTCAATTGATTTTGACGTTAATAAGATGTTTCTATTGATTGAGTGTGCATTCTATAGTGCACGACCTTAATGTCCATGTAAACCCATGTGCAGAGGCGGTCTTACCATAGAGGCATAGGTAGGCGGCCGCCTGGGGCCCCCCACCAGCGGTCAAATTAGGGGGGCCCCCATCCAACCTAATAAATAGCCTACATAAATAAATAAAACCCTTATCATCACGAACACTTCAAAAGCATTGTAAATTGTATTAATATTCTCAATAAATACGTTGAAACTTTAAAATAGTAGTTAAAATGTCCAGTTCATGTTCTGTCACTAAACACTTACACCCCCTTCTTTCACAATGAAATGGACTAGTCCATAACGGTGCGCGCTGCGGCACGAAAGATAAACACAAAGTGACACGGGGTCTGGGAAAGTACACTAGTAATAGCCCTAGATTGATAAAAATTATTTTGTGGTGAAGTAAATAATGTTACTACAGAAAAAAAAACGGATGTAACCCTACAGGGCTCCAGACTGCGAGTAAATAGTCGCATTTTGCGACTATTTTTTATTAAATGTCGCACTGGCTGGACTGTGAAATTTAAATACAATTATATTAATATAATGCGCAGGCGATTACGTCTGCGGCACAATTCAGTCACTCTTCCTGTTGTTGCCCTCTCCCCCGCCTTTCTATCACAGCTCAGGTGCATATCACCTCTCTAAATCCATCTCTTTTGTCCACTTTTGACCGCTTCTGCCCTGATTGTTTTGAGGGGTGGTCTATGGAGACTGCGGGCGAGAGCCTCTGCTTTCGTTTTCGGGAGAAATGACGGGCTTAAAATGACACGCACTAATATTATGTCGGAGTCCGGTGCTTGTGTTGTAATTAACGATGCTGCACAGTGTTTTTTTATGTGTATGTAAAACTTTCTTTGATATTTCAGCGCAGCCCGACTATCCCACCCATCGGGAAGTGGACCGTAGCTGGCCTGAGACAAGCGTTGGGTAACTCGGATATACAGGCTACAAGAAAAATGAATAAAGCTGAGTTGTATGATCTGTATGTCTCCCTACAGGCTACTTCCAAGAAGACCCACAGACAGAGCAAAGCCTGCAGGGCCCAAAATTCACCTGTCCAGCCATCTTCGTCGTCTACCCATTCAGAACACGGCTCGCTTCGCCAATCGAGTCACAGCAACAGGGCTCCAGTGAGTCTAGGCCATGTCCCAGTCTTCGCCACGGCAGGTCCTTTTCCACCTCTCAAGGAGACCCAGCCCTCCGCCATTGCCTCTGCTGCAGCAGCACCGCAGCCCCCTCATAACCCTTTTCTTTTTCAGTGGCCTCCAGCTCCTGTCACAGACACTAACGCAAAGCTATCCCAGCTAGCAGCACAGGCTAATCCATATCAACAGTCTCTCTACCCACCAGGTTACAACCCCGCCCACATACAGCAGCCTGCCACTCTACCATCCAAAACAAGTGTGGGCCCGCCTCCGTTTGCAGCTCAAGCCCACACTTCACCCTTTTCTCCTTCACACCTTCCAACTAACTTTCATTCTCAAACCTCTACAGGTCACCCAAGCACAATGCCGCCGCCGACATTCTCAGCCCCGTATTATACCCTTCTTAGCTCTTCATCTCAAACTAAACAGCACTCTCTCTTAACAGCAACACAGATGCCCATGCCATCCATCGCCCTCATCATGGAACCACCACCAGTGTCCCAAACCATCCGTGCACAGATTCTCGAAGAAATTCAGGACGCTGGCTCCAGAGGCGGACAAATCCCCAACTCCAGTACCTCACTATTCGCAACTGATATTCCCATAACCCACCCGCTAAAACCCCTCCTTGACGCATCGCTCGACACCATCCTCCAAGCAGTGTCTCCCAGGACCCTCCAATCTTACGTGACCGTTTGGAGAAACTTTAGAGCATTCCACGTCTCCTATAACATGCCGTTCCCTGATTTCTCTCTCCTTTCTATCACCTCATTTATTTTCCGCCTTAATACCATTAAAGGCCTCCAAGTAGGATCCATTAAAGGTTACCTGAGCGGCATTCAGTTTTTCCATAAACTAATATATGGCGCTCCCTTGCAGGAGATAAATAATTCTCAAACCTCCCTCCTGCTTAAAGGTATTCAAAGACACAGGCTAACAACCTCTCAATACCGCGCAAACACTCAACACCATGTTCATCCTAGCCTTTTTCGTCTTTCTTAGATGCCCAGAACTTGCTATCACTTCTAAATTCAAAACAAAAAACAACCCCACCATCTCAGATTTATCAGTACTACATAGAGAAACAATCTCCTTTTTGATTAAGCAAAGTAAAACTTACCAAACCAAAAAAGCCAAATCTCCCGCGGAACCCCTGTTCATAGACGAATCAAACAAACCCGTGACTTGCTTTTGGTTCCAGAAACACCACAAATCTGTCCTCCAGCAGTCAGGTGTCCCAGCAGAGCACTTTTCAGCCACTCATTTCGCATAGGGGCCGCAACTACAGCAGCCCAAAAAGGGCTTTCCCAACATTAGATCCAAGCTCTCGGGAGATGGTCCTCAGACGCTTTTCCAAAGCTACATTAGGACCAACCGTTTCCACATCAAAAAAGCCCATCCTCATCGACTAAAACCCTCTGGGCCACTCAGCAGGGTTAACGAGCATTGGTCTCCCAGATGACAAAGTGAGAAATCTCCTGGGCAAACACTAATTTTTCTTTTCTGTTTTTCAGCACCCCAGGAAGGGGAAAGTTTACATTCAATGAGCCAGCAGGAAGTTTCCACGCAGATAAGAAAAAAAAGTAGATCGTTTTCACGCAGTCATGAAGGGGTGGAGAGTCTCCACGCAGTCGTGAGGGGATGGAGAGTCTCCACGCAGTCGTGAGGGGGTGGAGAGTTTCCACGCAGGCGTGAGGGGGTGGAGAGTCTCCACGCAACGTGAAAGAGTGGAGAGTCTCCACGCAACATGAAATAGTGGGCAGGCGTGAAAGAGTGGAGAGTCTCCACGCAGCGTGAAAGAGTGGAGAGTCTCCGTGCAGGCGTGAGGGGGTGGAGAGTCTCCACGCAACATGAAAGAGTGGAGAGTCTCCACGCAACGTGAAATAGTGGGCAGCGTGAAAGAGTGGAGAGTCTCCACGCAGCGTGAAAGAGTGGAGAGTCTCAGTGCAGTCGTGAGGGGGTGGAGAATCTCCGTGCAGTCGTGAGGGGGTGGAGAGTCTCCATGCAGTCGTGAGGGGGTGGAGAGTCTCCGTGCAGTCGTGAGGGGGTGGAGAGTCTCCGTGCAGTCATGAGGGGCTGGAGAGTCTCCGTGCAGTCGTGAGGGGGTGGAGAGTCTCCGTGCAGTCGTGAGGGGGTGGAGAGTCTCCACGTAGCATGAAAAAGTGGGCAGCCTGAAAGAGTGGAGAGTCTCCACGCAGCGTGAAAGAGTGGAGAGTCTCCACGCTGCGTGAAAGAGTGGATAGTCTCCACGCAGCGTGAAAGAGTGGAGGGTCTCCACGCAGCGTGAAAGAGTGGAGAGTCTCCACGCAGCGTGAAAGAGTGGAGAGTCTCCACGCAGCGTGAAAGAGTGGAGAGTCTCCACACAGCGTGAAAGAGTGGAGAGTCTCCACGCAGCGTGAAAGAGTGGGCAGCATGAAAGAGTGGAGAGTCCACGCAGCGTGAAAGAGTGGGCAGTGTAAAAGATTGGAGAGTCTCCATGCAGTGGTGAAGGAGTGGAGAGTCTCCGCGCAGCGTGAAAGAGTGGAGAGTCTCCGCGCAGCCGTGAAGGAGTGGAGAGTCTCCGCGCAGTTGTGAAAGAGTGGAGAGTCTCCGCGCAGTTGTGAAAGAGTGGAGAGTCTCCGCGCAGTTGTGAAAGAGTGGAGAGTCTCTGCGCAGTTGTGAAAGAGTGGAGAGTCTCTGCGCAGTTGTGAAAGAGTGGAGAGTCTCCGCACAGTTGTGAAAGGGTGGAAAGTTTCCACGTAGCCGTGAAAGGGTGGAACGTTTCCATGCAGCCACGAAGTATGTTCATCGTCATTGTCTCTCCCACGTTTCACCTTTCCTATTTTCTCTTTCAGGCGATCTCCCAGTACGATGGTCCTCAGACCGCTTTCAGGGGCCTCCTGGTCAAGTAACCAGGCCTCACCTAGAAGGCCAGCCTGTCAAGCTCTGCACTTCTTGGGGGTATTTAGCCAGGCGGCTGTCCGATGCTCTCTAGCATTTTGGGGGGTACTCTGGGTTCGGGCCAAGTCCGAGCTCGAAGCCCTCCCCCGGACAGCACACCAAACACGCATTCAAAATTACTCTATAAATTATATGTAAGTGTGAACTTGTGAAATCATAGTCAAGTCTTCTCTTACCAAACAATATTAGTATGGGTGTGGCTGGCAGGCTTATGTCTTCCTCGATAGATTACTTTGTTGCAGTCGTCTTTAAAACAGAAACATTTGTGAAAACGTAATTAAAAAATTATGAATAATATGTTACTATGTTATGCTAATATAATGTCTATATACATCTGCCAAAATAAAGATGGAGTCTTCTTTTTCAAGAAAGTGCTTCATCAGAAGAAGCACTGCTGCTATGCCGGTCCGGTTCTGCTGCATGACGGTTGTGTCATTTTCAATGTCGTGTAAAAGTCTCTGGATATGGATGTCTTTGTTTTGTGTTCCTATTTGAAATAAATGTATGATCCTCTTCCCTTTGGTTTGTAGAGCCCCTCCTACTTGATCACAAATGTCAATACCTCTAAGAGTTTAACTCTAATCATACTTGGGGGAGGGCAGCTGTTTATCATGTGACATTGATAAATGTATGTCAAATTCATTGACTAGTCAATTTCTGGCAAGTTGTTAGCTCTGGGGCCAGCAGACTGAAATATGACCATCATATATTGTCTTCTGTCTTCTAAAGATTCAACTCTTTCTTCGTCTGGTAGATGTTTTGGCTGTCAATTTGTGCAGCCATAGCAGTCTAGTTAGCTTCGTACTGTTTTGGTGGTAGTGCTACCACCACTAGTTTCTGTCACTGCCCTTGGTTTCCGTATTCTCTCACTTACATTGTTGCGGCTGACATGTTCAACTCTTGTTTTAAGTTGATTAACAAGTGAATAGTAACCTATTACTAATTATTCACCAAAGGTCAAAGGATATTTTGACACAATCACTTTGCCTATATCTACAAAGGCAGCCCTTTTGGGATCTGGACAGCTTTTATGCATACCTGCCACCACAATTCTCACCATGGCTCTTCTGTCTGCAGGGTTAGCCCTATGCCCTCTTAATATTGCCTCTGAGAGTGAAGTAGGCAACTTGTCCCAAGGAATCTCAAACTGATGGGTCCATGAGTTCTGTGTTTTCGTTAAAGATAATCCAGAATTGCGGGACTGGGTACAAGGTGTTGACTGGGAACATTCATCAATCAATTCGATGTTCAAGGTAGTGACTGACACTGGGACTGTAGAAGCTGGTGTCGTTCTCCCAGTGTTTGAGTGCTTGCTCTCAAACTGGAGGGTCCACAAGCGTATCAGTGGCCCAAACTTAAGAATAAGATCAGGGTAATTCAACATGTAGTGATGCTTTGGTTTGAGGGTGTGGTCAATAACCTGCTGCTGCGCAAATGCATATATATATTCCTCTAGCAAAAAATTCAGATATGCAACCTCATTCTGATTGATTTTTGGAGCGCAGATTAATTCAGCTATTTCCTTTAGTTTTAGACACAACTGCCAAGCCTCACTTTCAATAGGATGTTTGATTCACTTACCAACATAAACTGGTAACAGTCATAAGAGACACCAATTCTGTGTTGCTTTACCACTCAGCTTTTTAGCATTTTGCTTACTCACATGGTTTGTTATTCGAGTCACTACACAGAAGTTTTGTTTGTGAGATGGCACAATTTATCTGTAAGAAAAGGAAATCTTTTTAAACTTTTACTAAATGTTTAATATAGAGGTCCAAATCATTTGCTACTACTCCCTCAAAAAGGTCATGTCCAAGACATAGAGGAAGGCCGCTGCAGACATGAAAAGACTTTAGTGTGTTAAAACATGAATCAAATTTGATTCCATCTAGTAAATTATTTTCAGATGTCAGTCGTTGAACATTGTCATTAAAATTTGCAGGTATTAATTGTGGGCCAAATACCAGTGGTGATTTGGCAAATGTTTCCCTGTCAATCAAGCAGTACCTACAAAAGTTTGTGCTACTGCTAAAATTTTCTGTAAATTCACCAACAGAGTGGGAACCAAGATTATCACCACATGATGATTTAAGGTGGCTTCCATCCTCTCGCTAAAAACCTGAATCCTCCAAGTCTTTTAGGTCAGCAATAAGGCGGGAAAACACCTTGTCCTGACCAAAATACTTAAAATCTTACTCTCTGCATAGCAAAACAAGTTGTGTAGGGTCAATAGTGGATCGATTATGGGGTAATATTTATGCTTTTTTCCCAGAGCCTAGGGGGATTGTCACCTCAAAGGCATCAAGGTACAGAATAACTGACAAAGAAGCAGATTCCTGTAAAATTATATTTTGCTTAAAGTTTATGCCATCATTTACATCATTTAATACCATATCACTTTGCACAAGCAGTTTGGACTGTGCATCCTGGTCTTTCACAGTGGACTGCTTTAACAATGCAGTAAGTGTATCCTTTACAGGAACATACTGACAAAAACGTTCCTTACCACTGGTATCTGTCCCTAGGTATATTTGAGAAGGTGCAACATAATCAAA
Source organism: Misgurnus anguillicaudatus (assembly GCF_027580225.2). Taxonomy (NCBI): domain Eukaryota; kingdom Metazoa; phylum Chordata; class Actinopteri; order Cypriniformes; family Cobitidae; genus Misgurnus; species Misgurnus anguillicaudatus. Next base: position 5,276,175 of record NC_073342.2, on the reverse strand, counting down.
ATTTTCTTTGAAATATGTTTTCCTGGTTCTGTCAGATCTCAAAATACCTTCATTGCAAACAGTAAATAGATCCATCTGTCTAATGTCCTCAACAATTTTCTGTATTTTATCCTTGGTAATGTTTAGCCCTGTCAGTGTCTGCTCAACTTTTTGAAGCACTTGCTTCATTCCAGTGCAATGGACCTCCTGAAAGTCCTTAACAATGCAGTGTACTGTACTGTTGTGGCTGGCAAAAGCAGTTTGGCCTTAAATAAAACAATGCCAGATTCTTTATAAATATGTCAGCGTATAAATCTCACCATTAAGCAGTGTACAAAGATTCTCATCAATGTCACTGATATCTTGATCTTGAACTTGCGGTCTTAAATCAGTATCTGGTGGTGTATTTGTCTGTGCTACAAATGACTGCCTGTGTTTTCTAGATATGTGTGTAGCAAAGGATGAGCTCATTCTAAAATATTTTGAGCATCCCTCAAAAGGACAAGTGACTTTTTTACCATTCCGTATGTGTATTCCTAAATGTATGCACAACGATGATAAATTATCAGTCACATAATCACATCCTTGAACGCTGCATTTTTGGTTACCACTTTGCTGATACACGTTATTTTTTGTGACACAGCAGGTGTGTGGTTTCTGTACATGTGGGACTTTAATGCAGAAAATGTCCTGAAGTCGCAAGAGCAGTGTTCTATGCCACATGAAAATCTGTGATTAGCCAAGTTTTTATTTGGGCACAAAAGGTTTTGAAACTGGCAGTGTGGTGGCTACAAACTTTGCAAATATACATGCTGCTAGCTGTCTTTTCATGGGCACTACAGACACAAATGAGTCATATTTATACAATATGGTCAATAATCAGGGGCGTCAGTTTGTGTTGAAAAGTGGTGGGGACAAAAGATCAGATGAAAAAACATTACAGCAGGAAGGGAAAAATATTGAATAACGGCGTATCAAAAATGGGCATAACGTAGGCCAGTCAACAATATGAAAATACTCCGCATAAAACCCTCAACAATGTCGACTGCACATGTAACAGTCCCTGCAATACCAGCTCAACCAAACAGCACCATACTGTAGAAAACAGCACTGCGTTAAGTCAATGGTTACAATGAAATTCAAAGTGGTCACCAAGGCCGTAGCCAGGATTTTTCTAATACCGAGGACACCAACCCCCAAAAAAATGACACTTGAGAAATAAATTTGGCTGACAACATATTTATTTTCAATAATAACATGTGCAAACTGTGCACCTTGTGTGTGTATGTGTGTTTTCCTGTATCTGGCTGTAAATGGTTAAACTATAACCTTTAGGCAGTTGTGGCTTCTTGTACAACCTCTTAAACGGTGTAGATCCATGTGTATTTTATGGCTCTGTTTACACGTACATGGTTATTTTTAAAAACTGAGAGATTTACCTTCGTTTGTGCCCCTCATTTACACGCAAACGGAGAACTCGCCTCTGAAACCGATTGTTTCTAAAAACTCCGGCCAGAGTGGAGATCTTGAAAATCTTCGGTTGCACAGTTGCATGTAAACTGAGACAAACGGAAGTTTAAGCAGGCAACGTCACAGAGTATGCGCCAGAGCTCGCACCTACGTCAAAAGTGCGACCCATGTTTACATGTGACTGCTACTCTGAACGCTTCCAAGATCACATTTATGTTCGTGCAAACTCGTTTCGTGTGTTTGTATTTGCAAATACAGCTGCTCCATTATGTCGAGGAGCAGAGACGAGTGCTCGGAGGTCAGCAATTTTACCCGTGTTTGACTTCATGCGGCGTTGCAAGAACCGACAGACGGATGATGTCAACGTTCCGCGAGAGCGATTCGAAATTAAACCTCTATTTGTGATTCCTCAACTCGCTGTCGCTGTACGTTGACGTCATCAATCACCTACTGCAACAACTCCTCCCTCCAACATGAAGAACCAGTTCACGTCACCACCAGCGCTGCCGGTGATTGGCTTACGTGGGCTTGAGCGTCTCTTTGACGGCAAATATGCACGGGTACGTGTAAATAAACACTTTTCTGAAAACTGACATTTGTGCACGATATTATTTTTGAAACCGGAGAGGTTGAAATGTCCGTTTATGAAAATAGCCGCCCACGTGTAAACATAGCCTATGCATCCTCTGAAATGGATTTGGGTTCTCACCACTAACTGTAATGGATAGAAAAATATTTCCATTATCAGTTCAGTTGACTCAGCTGTTAGTTGATATAACACATGTACTACAATGCATACATATAATACATAAAATAATAAAGAATACATTTAGCTTTCAGTAATTCAGTCTCACCTTTTATCAAAACAAGTAACTATTCTTCTGTGGCCAGAAGCATTCCACCTTTGCAGGACCCTTTTGGGATCCACTTCCATGTTTCTGTGGACATTCATGAGAGCAAGACCAGACAGCCTCTCATCACCTGTAGCAGATCGAAGCCAGGTTTTGAGATGACGTAATGCTGAAAAAGACCTTTCGCAAGAGCAAGTGGTGACTGGCATCGTCAGGTAGATGCAAATGATGCATTGTATGTTAGGATAGAAATCCATGTCGATGTTCTGCAATGTTTCCTGTGCAGTTTCCGGGAGAGGATCAGTGTAGTTCTGGAAACGATGCTTCCATCTGTGTATTTCCTGCTCTGCAGCATCAGGTTGAGGCAGTTCCTCTTTGTACCATGACAAGAGAAGGTCCTCTTTCTCTTCACTCAGCTGTGGCAGTGCTTTGGGCACTAAGAAGGCTGCAAGCAGGGCCGGTTCATTGGATTCGGCAAATCGGGTCCTCAGTTCTGTGGTGACATGGTCAATGAAGGGAAGAAATAAATTCAGCCTAAAATGCTCTCCAACTGATTCTGCAGGTACATTGCCTCTCTGTTGTTGTTTTACTGCTATTCTCTTCTTCACAGGGACAACATCAATGGTACTGGCCAGCTGCACTGCTTTTTGATACATTGGGCCCTATTTTAACGATCTGAAACGCAAGTGCGAAGCGCAAAGCGTAAGTGACTTTGTGGGCGGATCTTGGGCGCTGTTGCTATTTTCCCGGCGGGAGAAATAAGTCTTGCGCCAGGCGCAAATCAATAAGGGGTTGGTCTGAAGTAGGTTCATTATTCATAGGTGTGGTTTGGGTGTAACGTCAAATAAACCAATCAGAACGCTATTCAACATTCCCTTTAAACGCAAGTGCGCAAGTTCCATGGCGGGTTGCTATTATAATGACGGATTTACCAGGCGCATGCCAGGAGCGGTTCACAGCCGAGGAGACCCACGTTCTTGTAAGAACAGTCAAAGCGCTACAATGACGTCAGGAGACGGGGGAATCCCAAGCTTGCCAGCATAAATCGGGCACGCCGTGTAACGGGAGGTGGATCTGTCTCTACACATGACCTGACGCCAGCAGAGGACATCGCTGCGTCCACCCTCACTGCTGAAAGGGTTTGGGGGCTTTGAAATCGGAAACGCAAGCAAGGTCCAACCCCAAAGTACACTTACAAATCAAGTTCATATACATTACGGTTTTTTATGAAAACATTGTAATTATTATTTACATAAAATAAACGTAATACAGCCACACAACAAACTTATGAAAATATTTTAATCGTTATTTGCATGAGAATTTTTTAACGCAGCCACACAATAAATAAAAACTATCACCACAATGCTCACCACTATGATTTCCCTTATCTCATGTGTTAATATTTTTTATTGTAACAATTTATGATTTGCAAAATTAACTGTTGCATCTGTGTAGATAAGATAAGCAATGCGCGTTGTGCACGCTATACATTATGGTCAAGCATGCACCCTTAAAATAGCATAATGAACTACGCGCAACTGACTTTAGACTAGTTTTTTTTTTGTTAGTAGCGCAATTGTTTTTTGAAACTGCAAAATAGCATCAGGGATGGTTTGCGCCGGAACACGCCTCCTTTTTTGCACTGAACCGCCCAGGGAGCGCAAGTTCATTCCCTAGTTTGCCGACGTCCGTCTGTGGAGGGAAAAACCCGCTGTGCGCCGGTGCAAAATACGAAATGATACATGCGTCACTGACAAAGTCAATTGCCCTGGGTGCAAGATAGGGCCCATTGTGTTGTATCTCTCCTCACTGCGTAGGATTTCTATGACTTCAGCCACTTCTCTTCCTTCTTTATATGCACTTACTATGTCCACATTTGGAGATTGCAGTCTTGTGGTCAATGGCAATATATATCCAAGAACGTTGTGCATTACTACTGCTGTAACAATTGTATCAAATGACTCAATGCTGTTCCGCAATGTAGTGGCTTTTTGAGAATTGTGATGTGTCCCTTCACTTTCTATGTCTTGAAGTGCAGAGTGTATAGGACCAAGCTTTGAAAGGAAAGCACCCACTGTCTTTATTCTGGACCCCCATCTGGTATCCGACATCAATGGAATTCCTCCCCTGGTCCCTTCACTTCCCTGCTCTTGCAAAACATGCTCTTGGAGCATGTTCTTCTTTGGGGCTGAGGCAGAGAAGAAAACGGCTATCTTCTCAATGATGCCCTGCTACTGTTCCTGCTCTGCTACTGTTCGGACGCTTTTGCTTACTGCTCTGCGCTTTGCTCTATCGCTTTTTATATTTTATCTTATAATTTTAACTTCAGCAAATCAGCATAGTGCTCAAACAACAAAGCTTGGCATCAACGTTAATTTACAAACTTTCGGGACTGGAGGATTACAAAAAAGTGGAATTTTTCATCCGTCTAGCCTCCCACCGCCATCAGCTTACATTCCAGAAAGGAAAAACACAGCTGCCTGCATTCAAAAGGATAAGAAAAAGAAATGCCTTATCAACAATCTACTTGCTGCACAAACTGCCACAGACTTTTACAAAAGATTGCTTTTCTTGAAACAAAGTTACTTACAGGACTACCAAACCAAACGGAACACACAACAGAGCTTCGTCATCATGGACGCTCTCAGCATTCATCCGGTGAGTCCCATGAATCTAATGATCAACACACTAATCAATGGTACAAACAGGGAGCAAGACCCAAAATCACTCGAGAAATCAGACTGTCACGAGCATCACATTTTGCCGCTATAGCTTCCTCTACCCCAGAGACAGCTAGGACAAGGATTGCAAACACTGACTTTCTACCACCACCTATACATCTTGAGAACAGATTTGAAGTATTAATGAATATGAGTGAGGAATCCCCAAATGTGATAAATGTGACTGAACACCGATCAAATCAGCCAGCAGCTAACACTGATGCTAACTTCCGCTCAAGATCGAGCAGACAGCGGCACTCAGCGCAGAGCGCATCCGAGCCCAGAACTCTGATATTGGGTGACTCAATTATCAGAAACTTTAGCAACAGAGACTCAACTACGTGCTGCCTTCCACAAGCAACCGTTTCTGATGTAAACAGGGAACTTAAGAACATTCTGATGAAACATAAGACTGTAAATCGAGTTGTCATTCATGTGGGGAAGAATGATATTCACAAAGAGCAATCTGAACTCCTTAAGAGAGATTTCAACAAACTTTTTGAAACACTCAGAACAGTGAAAGTTCAGCCGTTCATCAGTGGACAACTTCCAGCAAGAGGAACAAATAGATTTTCACGTTTGCTTGGACTTAATACATGGCTACAAAAAACCTGCAACATAAAAGGACTGAACTTTACCAACAACTTCAATCTTTTCTGGAGTCAGAGACAACTATTTAAACAGGATGGCATCCACCCAAACAGACTGGGTCCAAGAGTGCTAAAGGACAATATCTATTTCTCCCTTCATCATCCTTCAGCAGTGTGTGCCAATCCACTCAACCTGAATGGCACACACACCCCTAGAGAGAGTATGAATGACCACAGGACTTCTCTCCAGCACCTGAATGGACATGATGTTGACATATCCCACAAGGACAGAGATAACACCACGCAGCCACAACAACCACTGCTCATGGACACAATCTCAGCTGAGTCCTGCCCACAGAGCTCACCACAGTCAGACTGTGTCACATTAGAACGGCTCCAAGATTCAGCACCCAAGGACGACTTTCTGGAAAACAGCCAGGGAAACCAGGACAACATATCACAGCCTCCGGTCACATCAGAACAACAGGACTCCTCACTAGATATGTCATTCCTCTCTCCAGCATCCCCGCTTTTGACCTTCTCTGGAAAAATGGAGAAACTGGTTTATCCTGGAACTAAACTATCCCACTCTATTGCTGCAAGCCCCCAGATTTCAACCAGAAAACGGCAAGCCCCAAAACCACCAAAGCCAGTGGGCCCAGTTAGGCCTGTCACGATAACAAATTTTGCTAGGCGATAAATTGTCTCAGAATTTATTGCGATAGACGATAGTATTGTTGTTTCCGGGACCATTATAATAATTCAGATACACCTTTTCAAAGATCTATAAACTTTTATTTTTTTTAAACAATATGTAATACTGGAACTGGAAGACATTTTAAATATCCACAAGAAATGAACAAAATAACCAAAAATAATACATAATATGGACTTTCAGTCTCTGTTAACAAAAACTGCACTAGAATAGAAACCAGACACAATCAAAAACAATAAATAAAATGGAAATTAAAAACCACACTGTGGTCCTTACACAACCAAAACAATGAATAAAACAGATGTAGACAAAATTGTACTTCAAAAATATTAACATTAGGCTCAGACATAAAGAGTGATACATTCTTAACTGGTAAACCTGTCAGTTAGGACCTTTGTAAACAAAAAGTGCAGAAGACATGAAGCAGATGCCTTTTCAAATATCAATAAACTTTAATTTCTAAACAATGTGTAATACTAAAAAAAGGAAATAAAATGGAAATTAAAAACCGCACTGTGGTCCATACACAACCAAAACAATGAATAAAACAGATCAAAAAATATTTAACACTAGGCTCAAACATAAAGGGCCCTATTTTAACGATCTAAGCGCATTGTCTAAAGCGCACAGCGCAACGTCTAAATGGGCGTGTCCGAATCCATTTTTGCTAATTTAACGATGTGAAAAATGGTTTGTGCGCCGAGCGCATGGTCGAAAAGGGTTGGTCCTATTGTAATGGGAGTATTTTGGGCATAACGTTCAATAAACCAATGAGAGTCTCAGCTCTCATCCCCTTTAAAAGCCTGTTGCGCTGGCGCTATGTCTAATCCCTATTTAGATGATGGACTTTGTAAACTGAAAAACTAAGCGGAGGAAGAAGATCCCCAGTTTAAGATTAATGTTAAAAAAAATTGTGTTGTTTTTCACTTGTATTGAAATTGTTAATTTTTTTATTAAAACCTTTAAAACCCGTTTTCTTTTAGTCATGGAAGTAAAAAAGCAGGCTTTTAATTGCTTTAAATGTATGGCTATCCAATATCATCAAAAAATAATTTACAAGTATGTAAGATAAGGTTTGTACTCTAAAAATACTTTATTTGTAACAAACAGGAGATAAAGAATTTACAAACGGCTCTCCGCACGTTTCAGCACTTTGGACAGCGTTTTTTTAGCAAAGAGTTTTTTTTAGCATTACTTAAAAATTTTCTCATCTGACCATATCCACAGGTACAGAGTCATCATATACAATAAATCCGTGAGGTAGCATTTAAAAACATTTAAAAACAGATGCATTTGTTTAAAGCAAAGCATTTATTTTCTTACCAGGCTGCAGGTGAAGCAGCTCTTTGTGCCTTTTAACGTCTCATAATTAGTCCTCATTTATGTCCAAGAGACTCAATAATAATCTTTTACATTGAATCCTTAAATCTTCCATATTTAAAAGCATTTTTGTGCTGCTGCGCATTCATGTACTTTGTGATAAGCAAACCCGCGTTGTCCTCCCGTTTATAGGCGCATATTACTAATGCGCTCTTTAAATAACATAAAACATATTGCGCCATTGACTTTAGACTTTAGACCAGGTTTTTGTTGGTCAATGGCGTAGTCTATTTTAGTTGCCTCAAAATAGCAACGCGCCAACAATGCGCCTGAACACACCTCGTTTTTCAGACCAGAACGCCCATGGGCGCAAAGGGGGCGCAAATGCATTTGCTATTTAAACAACGCGGCGCGAAACGTGAAAAATAGTGTGGAAACTAGAGAAAGACACTTGAGTCGCGCATTGCGCTGCATTGCGCCGGGTGTAAGATAGAGCCCAAAGAGTGATACATTCCTTAACTGGTAAACCTTCCCGTTAAGACCTTTGTAAACAAAAAGTGCAAAACACATGAAGCAGATGCCTCAACAGGTCATATGCAAAAAGAATACTGAGAAAGAGAGAGAGTTTTTATGGCAGATTCCGAGCAAGAAATAACAACATGTTGACTTTGTGTGGCTTAAGGCAGGATCTCTCAGGAGTAGCAATTTTGCCAGCTGTGCTAAACATTCTCTCTAAGCAGTGTTGGGGGTAACGAGTTACAAAGTAACGGATTACAGTAACTATATTACTTTTTTGGGTAACGAAGTAAAGTAACGCATTACACTAATAATATTGGTAACTACACTACTTTACTAGACTATAGGAACGCGCTTTCCTGCATTACCCAAGCAGTGTTTGCCTGGGTGTAAAGTTCTGTCTGTTTAAGTGGTGCGTGCATGCGTGTCCCTGTACGTGTGCCGTTGCCATAGAGATTGATTTGACGTAGCTGCTGGTGCAAAGGGGTGCAAACTCTCAACTAGTGTTTTCTCCTGCTACACTCCGGCGCTCGCGCTCCGTATGCCTACTTTGTGATAGGCTACGCCAGGAGCCCCCCTCCCCACACAGACAATGCGACTGACAAATGACTGATGAGGGTTCACTCCTCGTCACTCGTTGCACAGGAGTGTTCATCCAGTCTCTTTGGTAAAAAGAGAGACGAGGAAAACAAACAAGAATGCAAATGTAAATTATCGCGGGCGGAAAAAATGATCGAGCTAATTTTATTTATCGGGCGATTAATTGATTTATCGCTTATCGCGACAGGCCTAGGCCCAGTTCCCCCTCCTCGTCCTGTGAGAGCTCTTCAGTCTCTGACACAACGCCAAGGCACACACCCTCCTCCATCTACTGTAGGTGAACCAAAAACAACTGATAACGGCTCTCAGTGATGTGTGTCGGGTTCCTGCTATGAAAATACTAATACTTTTATCAAATGTTTACAAAAGCAGGAACTCAGTGTGCCTATATCTTTCTCTATTTCTGTTTTAGTACATGATAGAAAGCGTAAGGCTAGATCAAATCGACTTGTCAAATTAAGATCTCTGTTAAGGAAAAAAATTGTACTGTTAAGTTAGCACTTTTAAATATCTGTTCACTTAAAAACAAATCACTTCTAGTCAGCGACTTAATATCCACAAACAACCTGGATTTTATGTTTCTAAATGAAACATGTCTAGAAGAAAGCTACAGTGCAACAGTCCTTAATGAAACAGCCTCTCCTAACTTTACTTATATGAGTTTCTGCAGAACTGCTAGGAGAGGTGGCGGGCTAGCTGCTCTCTTTAAAGATGTCTATCAATGTAAGCAAGTGTCATTTGGGAATTACCCGTCTTTTGAACATCTAGGTATTGTGTTGAAAGGTACCCCACGCATTCTACTGATAATTATTTACAGGCCACCAAAATACTCTCCAGCATTTGTTGAGGACTTTACAGAACTGTTATCAACGATTTCCTCAGAGTTTGACTGTTTTGCTATTGCTGGAGATTTTAACATTCACATAGATAAGCCAGAAAGCATTATGACAAAAGATGTCACAGCTGTTTTAAATACTTTTGATCTGACTCAACATGTACATGGACCCACACACAATCGTGGACACACTCTAGATTTAATTATCAGTAAGGGTGTAAACATCAATTCATCAATTGTTATTAAGGATGTAGCACTGTCTGATCATTTCTGTATTTTCTTTGATATTTTAATCTCTCCTACTATTGAAACTAGATCTGTGTCTGTCAAAAAGAGATCCTTAAATGAGAACACCAGTGTGCTATTTATGAAGGCTATATCTTTAACACCAAGCATATCTGCAGACTCTGTTGATTTTCTCCTTGATTCCTTTAATTCGAAAGTTAAGAGTGCAATCGATGATATTGCTCCTGTAAAAGTTCGGAAGAAGAATGGCAGGCAAAAATCACCTTGGAGAAACTCAACAGAGGTGCAGAATATGAAGAGACAATGCAGAAAAGCTGAGCGCATGTGGCGGAAGACAAAACTTGTAGTCCATTACAATATCTATAAAGACAGCCTTCGTGCTTTCAGTGTGGAACTAGGCAAAGCTAGACAGACTTTCTTTTCAAATATTATAAACAAAAACATAAATAACACACGCACACTTTTTGCTACTATAGAGAGACTAACAACCGCCCCAAGTCACATTCCAAGTGAAATGCTCTCAGACAGCAAATGTAGTGAGTTTGCTAACTTCTTCTCTGAGAAAGTCAATAATATCAGAAAGGTGATCAGCACATCCTTGAGCCGCGCCGGGGTCAGACAAATCAGACCACAACATCAGAAAGTAGTTATGTCTGATTTCGAAGCAGTTGATGGTAAAATTTTGGAATAAACAGTACAGCATCTTAAAACATCAACCTGCGCCCTTGACACACTCCCCACATCTTTTTTCAAAAGTGTCTTTAACTGTTTAGAAGCAGATCTCCTAGAAGTGGTAAATTCATCCCTTATCTCGGGGACTTTTCCAAAGTCCCTTAAAACTGCAGTTGTTAAGCCCCTCCTGAAAAAGAGCAACCTAGATAACACTGTATTGAGCAACTACAGACCAATCTCAAATCTTCCTTTCATAGGCAAGATCATTGAAAAAGTTGTTTTCAATCAGCTGAACAAATTCTTAATTTCTAATGGTTACCTTGACATTTTTCAATCTGGTTTCAGACAACACCACAGTACAGAGACAGCGCTCATAAAGATAATACATGATATTCGCCTCAATACAGACACAGGCAAACTATCAGTGCTGGTGCTACTCGACCTCAGTGCTGCTTTTGACACTGTCGATCACAACATACTTCCTGACAGGCTGGAAAACTGGGTTGGGCTTTCTGGGGAGGTCCTGAAATGGTTCAAGTCATACTTAGAAGGGAGAGGTTATCATGTAAGTATAGGTGGCCATAAATCCGAGTGGACATCCATGACATGTGGAGTCCCGCAAGGCTCAATTCTTGCGCCACTCCTGTTCAACCTGTATATGCTCCCACTAAGCCAAATAATGAGAGAGAACAAAATTGCCTATCACAGTTATGCAGACGACACTCAGATCTACTTAGCTCTATCCCCTAACGACTACAGTCCCATTGACTCCCTGTGCAAATGCATTGATGAAGTTAACAGTTGGATGTGCCAAAACTTTCTTCAGTTAAACAAAGAGAAAACTGAAGTTATTGCGTTTGGAAACAAAGATGAAGTTCTCAAGGTGAATGCATACCTTGATGCTAACAACTAAAAATCAAGTCAGGAATCTTGGTGTGATTCTGGAGTCTGACCTTAATTTCAGTAGTCATGTCAAAGCAATAACTAAATCAGCATACTATCATCTCAAAAATATTGCAAGAATAAGATGCTTTGTTTCCAGACAAGACTTAGAGAAACTTGTGCATGCTTTTATCACCAGCAGGGTGGATTATTGTAATGGCCTCCTCACTGGCCTTCCCAAAAAGACTATTAGACAGCTCCAGCTCATTCAGAATGCTGCTGCCAGGATTCTGAGCAGAACCAGAAAATATGAACATATCACACCAGTCCTCAGGTCGCTACACTGGCTACCAGTTACATTTAGGATTGATTTTAAAGTATTATTAATGGTATATAAATCACTCAGTGGACTAGGACCTCAATACATTGCTGATATGCTCATTGAATATGAACCCAACAGATCACTCAGATCATTAGGATCACATCAGCTAGAAATACCAAGGGTTTACTCAAAGCAAGGAGAGTCAGCTTTTAGCTATTATGCCAGTCGCAGCTGGAGTCAGCTTCCAGAAGAGATCAGATGTGCTCCAACAGTACTCACATTCAAATCCAGACTCAAAACACATCTGTTTAGCTATGCATTTACTGAATGAGCACTATGCCGTGTCCGAACTGATTGCACTATATTTTATATGCACTATTTTAAATATTTTCTATTTCTCTTGATTTTATTCTTATTTTTAACTGTTTTATACTTTTATTCCTGTTTTATTCTTTTTCACACATTTAAACAGTTTTTATTAAAATCACATTTATTTTCTTTTAATTGATATTTTAAATCCATGTATCTTTGATTTTTGTTTTCTCATTTCTATGTAAAGCACTTTGAATGACCTTTGTGTATGAAATGTGCTATACAAATAAACTTGCCTTGCCTTGCCTTGCCATGGTTTTCCTCACTATTGGGACATCTGTACACCCATGGACCACCACGAGGTTCAAGGCATGGCTACGGCAATGAGTGAACAGTGCCCGCGGCTGCTGCTCCCTTATCTTCTGCTGCACTCCACCCAACCTACCACTCATGGTGCTGGCACCATCATACCCTTGGCCCCGTAGAAAAGACACATGAAGTCCCCAACTCCCTAACTGTGATAGTATGGCGTGAGAGATGGATGCAGCATCCTGCTTTTCAAGTGGACAGAACCCCAAAAAATCTTCTTTAATATCATACTCATCCGATACATAGCGGATGCAGATAGATAACTTCTCCGTCCCACTAATGTCTAATGACTCATCAGCTAAAACCGAGAAGTACTTAGCTTTGTGAATTTTCTGAACAATTTTGTCTTGAATTTCATCCCCACAACATGCAATCATCTCATTTTGTATTTGGGGTGAAAGGTATTTTGCATTTCCAGGGGCATTCTCAAGGTGTTTTTAAGTGCTTCATCAAATGAGGATTTTTTAGTTAACAAAGTGGCTAAAGTTTCCATCCTCTTCATTATTTTCCAAATTATAATTGCCTCTAAATGCAATGTTTCTTGAACCCAGATTTATCACTATATCAAGAATTGATAACCAGTGCCGGTCCTAGATGCTGGGGGGCTCTAAGCAAAGCTTTGTGAGGGGCCCTCTGTCAGTGCATTCAGACCCTGATAGCACACATACATCTCGGAGACGTCTATTTGATGTCTGCGTTTACATCTGCAAGATGTCTTATTTAGATTGTTTTCTCATCTGCAATACGTCTGTGAGACGTCTCCTAAAAGATGTCATATAGATGTCATATATTGAGATGTCTGCAAGACGTTTTTGATTTAGAATGTATGTAAAGCAGCTCTTTTCCTTTATAAGATGTTTTACACACCAGATGTATTCCAGATCTTCAGATCTTTACCAGACATCTTACAGACGTACCTGTGCTATCTGGGTAAAACCCAGTCAATGTTGCTGTAAGTTAGTTGTTAACTAACCACGTAGTGTATTATCTTATAGCTGTATATTATTCCCATATGCACATTACTTTGAAACCCTGACTGATAAACTTGCTGATTATAACATGAAACATGTATTTGCTGATAAGTTGTTTTGATTTAAAATATGTTGTGAGAAGCACTAAAAAAATGTACCTGATCTAAATGAATGTAATGAATCAAATTAAATTAAATATAAATATATACTGTTAATACACAGGGGTTCAATTGGGATTTGTTATGTGTGGGGGGGGGGGCTCTGTGGGGAGGGGTACTTTGAGGAAGTTGGCTGACTCTCCCTGGGACGAAAAAACCCCCTAGGAAAAAACTCCAAGAAGGACAAAAACCCTTGGGAGGAATTAATATATATATATATATATATATATATATATATATATATATATATATATATATATATGATATAGATACTGTAGGGATAGGAGGCGGGTAAGCGGATTAAACTGGTTTAGCCGGTGGTCGTTGGTCGAGACAGGGAGACAAAACAGAGTTCTATTAGCGTAGGGGCCATTCGCATGTAATGCAAGTGTCATACATTATAGTGGTTTAAGTCAGCTCGGTTCCAGACAGGCTAACTATTGCGGCAATAGTATATTACCCATATGAGGTATGTGAGTGCTTTGTTCTAGACAAACTAACTACTGCGGGAAAGTACATTTACTGGACATTTTATGTGAATGCTTTGTTAAAGAAGAATGTCTTAAGTTTAGATTTAAATTGATTGACTGTGTCTGATACTCGAACATTATTTGGTAAATCATTCCAGAGCTTAGGGGCCAAGTAGGAAAAGGATCTACCACCTTTAGACACTTTTGATATTCTAGGGATAATTAAGTGACCAGAATTTTGTGAGAGCAGTTTACGTGATGGATTGTATTCTGATAGTAGTTCTTTTATATACGAGGGCACTAGGCCATTTAAGGCTTTGTAGGTGATTAGTAATATTTTAAATTGTATGCAATATTTAACTGGTAGCCAGTGAAAAGATGCCAGAATTGGACTGATGTGGTCATACTTTTAAGATCGAGTAAGCACTCTTGCGGCGGCGTTTTGAACCAGCTGTAGCTTGTTTACCTGATTTGCATGGCATCCCCCGAGTAACGAGTTACAATAGTCTATTCTAGAGGTCATAAAAGCATGGATAAGCTTTCCTGCGTCTGATGCATATGACAGCATATGGCGTATTTTTTAGATATCTAAGATGGAAGAATGCTGTGCAGCAGACGTTGGCGATATGACTATCAAAAGATAGATTGCTGTCAAACATCACGCCGTAAATTCTTAACTGTGGAAGATGGCACCACCGTGCAGCCATCTATGGGCAACTTGTAATTTGACACATTATGTTTGTAGCGATTCAATTAGCCGGTTCAATAATAAGTATCTCTGTCTTATTGGAGTTTAGCATAAGAAAGTTATGTGCCATCCAGTCCCTAATATCACTAATGCAGTCTGTTAGCTTAGAAAACTGGTGGGTTTCGCTAGGATGCGACGAGATGTAAAGCTGGGTATCATCCGCATAGCAGTGAAAACTTATGTTATGTTTCCTGATAATGTCTCCTAGAGGTAAAATATATAACGAGAATAGGATAGGGCCTAGAACTGATCCCTGAGGTACGCCGTATTTAACGGGGGAGTGATATGACTCTTCCTCATTTACATAAACAAAGTGAAATCGATTGGTTAGATACGATCTAAACCAGGCTAACGCCTGACCACTGATGCCAACATAGTTTTCTAGTCTATTGAGTAAGATTCTGTGATCTATTGTGTCAAAGGCTGCACTAAGGTCTAGTAATATAAGGATTAAGATTTCACCACGATCGGATATTAATAGGAGGTCATTTGTAACTCTAAGCAGCGCTGTCTCTGTGCTATGGTGGGGCCTGAATCCTGATTGGAACTTTTCATATGTATCATTATTTTCTACGAATGTGCGTAGCTGGCTTGCCACTACTTTTTCTAATATTTTAGAAAGAAAAGGTAGATTTGAGATTGGTCTAAAGTTATTAAGATCTCCCTGGTCAAGGTTTGGTTTTTTAATGAGCAGTCTAATAACTGCTAGGCAAGGCAAGGCAAGTTTATTTGTATAGCACATTTCATACACAGAGGTCATTCAAAGTGCTTTACATAGAAATGAGGAAACAATATATAAAAGAGATAAAAGTAATAGATAATACAATAATAGAATAATAATAGATACACAATAAAATCACAATAAAAACAAAGATACATGAGAATTTAGAATAACAATTAAAGAAAATAAATGTGATTTTAATAAAAACACTTTAAAATATTAAAAAGAATAAAACAGGAGTAAAAGTGACTTGAGTTAAAGGTGCAGTCAGTGTGAAGCAGCACAGTGCTCATTCAGTAAATGCAGAGTTAAACAGATGTGTTTTTAATCTAGATTTAAAAGTGTTTACTGTTGAAGCACATCTGATCTCTTCTGGAAGCTGATTCCAGCTAAAGGTGGCATAATAACTAAATGCTGATGCACCTTGTTTTGAGTAAACCCTTGGTATTTCTAACTGACCGGATCCTAATGATCTGAGTAATCTTTTAGCTTTATATTCAGTTAGCATATCTGTCATGTATTTGGGTCCTAAGCCATGAAGTGATTTATAAACGAGTAACAATACTTTAAAATCTATTCTAAATGTAACAGGAAGCCAGTGTAAGGACCTGAGGACTGGAGTGATGTGCTCAGATTTTTTGGTTCTGGTCAGAATTCTGGCAGCAGTGTTTTGTATTAGCTGCAGCTGTCTAATGGTCTTTTTGGGGATCCCAGTAAGGAGTCCATTGCAGTAATCCACCCTGATGAAAGCATGAACAAGTTTCACTAAGTCCTGTCTTGAGACAAAACAGCTAATTCTGGCAATATTTCTGAGATGGTAGTAAGCTGATTTGCTTATCGCTTTCACGTGACTACTGAAATTAAGGTCAGACTCTAGAATTACACCAAGATTTCTGACTTTATTTTGTGTCTTTAGACCCCTAGAGTCAAGGTATGTGTTAACCTTGAGAGTTTCATCTAGTTTGAAAGCTGTTGGAACGTATCCTAATTCTAGAGATGAGTTAAAGATATTAAGTACCATGTCTGACACTACATGAAATACCTCTTTTAGTAATTTTGTGGGAACGGGGTCTAGTATACAGGACGATGATTTGGATGACGTTACTAGTTTAGAGAGCTCTTCTATTGTAGTAGGTTTAAATGACTCAAGATGTTCGTATGGTAATCTAGTGGTAAATGTACTATTGGGTATAGTGGTGGCTGCTTGCGTAGTTTCTATGTTTTCCCTAATAAACATAATTTTGTTAGTAAAGAAGTTCATGAAGTCATTACTATTGTGTTGGAGTTTACTATTGGTTTCTGTTTGTTCTTTGTTTCTAGTCAGTTTTGCAACTGTGCTAAATAGGAAACGAGGGTTGTTATGATTTTCTTTAATAAGCGTACTGAGATAGGTAGATCTGGCAGTTTTAATAGCCTGTCTGTAGTGTTGAACACTCTCTTTCCATGCTGAACGCCATACCTCTAACTTTGTGCTTCGGTAGTTTCTTTCCATTTTTCTAGCTACTTTTTTAAGGGCTGCAGTATGATGGTCATACCATGGAGCTGGCGGTTTTTCTTTGATTCTCTTTTTTCGAATGGGAGCAACGGCATCCAACGTGCTAGAGCAGACGTTGTTCAGGTTTTCTATTATAATATCCAGATCTTCACGGTTATCTGCTACATGTTTCATTTGAGACAGGTCTGGAAGAGTGCTAATAAAGCTGTCTTTAGTGGTGGAAATTATTGTTCTGGCTAATCTGTAGCATGTTGTAGACTGAGCGGTCCTATCTAGTAGTATTGTGTATGACACAAGGCAATGGTCTGAAACGGCATCGCTCTGGGGTGACCAGTTCAGTTAACAGGTTTATTAACACACTAGCACAACCTGCAGGCCATGCTTATTAAAAGGTAATAGGCTATCCATCACTTCACAACACATTCATCATCCATCTAATATTTAAGCTTAATTGTCAGTGCAGATTTGCTAGCCAATGGATTTCAGCATTTCAGTAGGATATACACTACCAGTCAAACGTTTGGGGTCACTCACTCGTTCTTTATTTATATATTTTTTTCATATAACAGAAAAATAATAAACTCGTCCAATTTACAGCATAGCACAAATGTAACTGTGTCTGAGAGAATTATGTTGGTGACTAAAAGCATCCAAAATAAATCAAAACTCTGTTACATTTCATCATCTGAAGTGCAGTCATCCTTTGCCTAGAAAATGCAAAACCGTACACATGTCATTTTGTCAAGAAGCTTCTTAATTTTTTTAATTTAGGATGAATTTTAAAGAGTATAGAAAAAGTTCATATATAATCTGGGCTCTTATTGGCTGCTTTTTCTTCAATATGAATTCATTGCAATTCATCTATTTCAAAAATACAATTTTTGTTTTCTAATAATCTGTTTGGCACATGTGTATTTTTGTCTACAAAAGTCATTTCAATCATTTAACCATACAACTTCAGATTAAATTATTTTTAAGATCATAGATAATATTTTAGTCAAGTGACCCTAAACTTTTGAACAGTAGGCTAGTGTGGGTTTGAATCTCATTGTATTGCATCTCATATTGTAGGCTATTTGCTGCATATCCATTAACTTTCTCACCTTCCCTCCTTCTCTTTGTCTGCTCATTTTCTGCTGGCGTTCCAAATGATAATTTAGTTTGTTGCAACCTTTTCATTTTCGGTCATCATTTGAATGAAAACAACAGTCAGAAAATCACATCGCGTGACGCGTCAACTTTATTTTGAACAATGGATTTGTGGGTATTGAAGTCTATGTGAGATGCGCGGGTGGGACACTGCGTTGCGTTCTTTAATTGGTTTAGAAACACTCCGATAAAAGCCGACAACTTAAGTTTCTTTTTGAGATGGCAGCGGTATTTGCAAGTACGTGTGTCACGTGACGTCTGTAGATGCGATGATAACTGTCTCGTCGGCTATTTTCACATCAAAATGAATTATCGATTACAAAAAGAATCGATAGCTGCAGCCCTAGGAACAGTGATTAATAAGGCACTTATTTATGCAGTTAATTCATAATTTACAAAATACGATTTGTTTAAAAAAGGCAATACATTTATGTTGTCTAACAGTCACTTGAGAAATAATTCTAGAAAAATAACGTGTACAGACATTTTCACAGACATTGGTAATGTAACTGTTACATCTGCATGTAAATTATATAAAAGCAGCTTTCTGGCAACAGGTGGTGTGCTTCAGTTAATATATTTAAAAGGTTCATATCTAATGCATTTTGACATCCCTTATATTTATCTTTATGTAAGAGTTATACTTTTATTTTAGTGAGAGGGTTATGTTTGTGTTTAAGCATACATTTGCGAGCAGGCCAAGCACTTATAGCTTGACATGACTGGAGTCAATACTACCTCACCAAAATAACAACTAATGTTTTGCTTAAACCTTGCCTAATCGCAGTGTTTTTCCCTTTTATTGTTTCTCTTTTTGTAGGCCCATCAGAGTGATTTTCTGAGTTCTTTCACATATGCTGTATGGTAAGAGTGAATTTCTGCCAGTTGATACCAGTGACAGGTGATAATCATTAAGTTTATCTTTGTATTTTTTATTAAAGGTTAGCGAATGGATGGATTATCCAGTCACGGTACATAATGAAAGATAAATGGCAAGTGAAGTAATGTACTACATGTATAAACTGTAGTGTATTCAGTAGCTACTAATCACATTACCTCTATCACTCTCTCTAAAAGACTTGACTGAGTTAGAAGAAGCTGAGCGACTCTTCAGAGTGAAGATGTTATGGTAATGTAAATCTTAAGTTTTTATATTGCAGTTATATATAATATATCAGAGACAGCATGTCATTTTAACCCTGTTTTATGGTTAAAGGGGTTTTGCACCCTAAAGGCGCTTTCCATTGCATAGTACCCTACAGGTAAGGTCGGGTCAGCTCACTTTACTTTGGCTTGGCTAGCTTTTCCATTGAGTTTAGCAACACTTCAGAGTGGGAGGGATTATAGGGGTGTCAAATCTATATAGCACGACATTCGTTGCTCGACTTATCGTGGCTGTTTTCTAAGATGGCTCCTGTCTGTATACGCGTAATGTACTGTCTTTATAAAGGATCTTCTTATTAGGGCTGTCACTTTTGAGAAAAATCAAGCACACATATCCCGCGCTTGAGCGTGTTTCTGAAAAGTAATCGTCACTGACAACAAGCACACATACATAGCCTATATATGCGCGCGTGCATATACATTAACCCTGCGCGTGCTGTTTGCTTGACCGTTTTTAATGATAGAGAGCACAAACCATTGATATTTGAGAAATAAAACTTACCACTGAGTTAAGCAGATCTTACTTCACTCTGTCGTCTATGTGACCTGCGACAGTCAGCACGTGATCATTTTAAATCAGTTTACTAGGGCTGGACCAGAAAATTTGAATATTCGTTCCGTGGGTTGACATTCGATTTTCAGTTTTGAGATTCGAATATATATATATATATATATATATATATATATATATATATATATATATATATATATATATATAAATATTTTTCAGCGTTAATGCAGAGTTTTTGCCAAGCAGGAAGTGCGCTTCACGCTCCCACTCTGTAGGTGGCGCAGAGAGACCAACATCCATAGTCAACAGCCACCAAACTGCACCAGTAGAAGAGATCGCCTCAAACGGAAAGCGCGCTTCCTGCTTTGGCATTCACGCTAATAGTGTTGTAAATAACGTTCAGTTTCTTGCAAAAACTGATTTATTTGATTCACAATACGTCAATATGTCACACGCAGTTATGGGGTATTACTTTTGTATTGGATATATATGCTTTAGCTCTTAAAGTGTGCGGATCGGTTGACTTGCATGACGGAGCACTGGGGTTTCTGCAAAATATCTTCTTTATTGTTCTGCTGATGAAAAAACATATTGGATGGTGTAAGTGTTATAAATAAACTTGATTTTAAAAGTATGCTACAGTTTTATTACAGTTTGTTGAACTTCGTTCATTTATTTTCGTTGTTTTATTTAAATCACACCTGCAAACTTGTCGCTTTTCGGCGACAATCGCCGTTTTCTTGGTCAATTGGGCCATTTACGTGAATCGCGTAGAACCGGAGAGTTGTTTTTGGGGGGGGGGGGGGTAGGCAGACCCTTCATCTAGAATTGCGAAACATTATTGGATAATTCTTATAATTGACATTTCTCTGGGCCAATCGGAATCTTAGAACTTGATTTTCTCTGGGCCAATTGAAATCTCAGCACTTGCTTCAGAATCTTGAAGCACACAGCGCGCGCAATCTGAGCTGCTAGACACTGGATGAGACACCTCCGGCTACCGCGAGTCTGATGGAAACCCGACGTGACCTTAACGACGAGAAGGAATCTTATGCTAAATTCGAGGTAAGTCAAAAGCTTTTTGTAGCAAACATAACAGCTATTTGTTTGCTATTTGATTTTTTTTTACCATTTTATAATCTATTCAGACGGTCTCCAAATCATTGAATCTGATTAACGTTAGACCATTAGCATCTCGCCAGCTAGCATCACGCTTAAAAGTGACTAAGATTTACTAACAGAAAATGAAACGCTTTTATATGCTGATTTGACATTTTGGTGGTATCGTCAGAGCCGGACAGTAACGGAGTACATTTACTTGAGTACAGTACTTAAGTAGAATTTTGAGGGATCTGTACTTTACTCAAGTATTATTTTTGGGGAGTACTCATGACTTTACTCAAGTACATTTGAGAGGCAAATATTGTACTCTTTACTCCACTACATTTCTATCCATAACCGTGAGTACCCGTTACTTCTAAAAAAAAAAAAAAAGAAAAAAGAAAAATCTCAGAAACCCTCGATTTGTTGTTTCCCTTTTCTCAAACGTGATTGGATTGTGCAGGCACCACTGATTGGGACAGCCTATCAGCTATCACCTTCAGCTTTCCGCCAAAGTCCCAATAGTCAGATTTAAATAAGAGAAGAAACCATGGACGAAACAATGGATGAAGACGCAGCAGGTCCATCCCGGGAATGTGACAACCCGTGGCTCCACCTCGACAGACTATTTTAATTATCTAAACAAGTTAATGATAGTTTTCGCTTTAAGTGTTTGCTGTGTTTACCAAAACAGAGCTTCATCACCGCTTACAAAAATTCAACCCCTTGAGAGCGGCAGGGATCACTGGTGATCCCGGATTATTGTTGTTCAAAACATCACACTCTTACTTGATCTGGACAAACTCAGCATCACAAGACAGGTTTAAGACTCCAGCTTTGACATTTGACCACTGTTTGTTATTAAACTGGTTTGCAGTGACATTCATTTCTTAATTTATGCCAGGAGTGCAAAATAATGAATCTGTAACGTTCGTTATTTTGAATAGAAATCATCACTCATAAAACATTAATTCTCGTCTTCTCTGGTTTAATTGTATTTAAATACATAAAATATACAGAATCCGCCAGGGCTATTAGTACAATGGTGCGCATATTTGGAGAAATAATGATTAATTATCACATGTTAGTAAAATATTTAGTCTTACAGAATAAGATTTCTATTCATTTTCCACTGAATTATGCGATCTGAAGAGCTCAAAGAGCGAACGGAGTGAGATGTGTGTCTCTTCTTCCTGATTCATGTCAGATTTGACCTCAGAGCTCTATCATTTGCTGTACAGCTGTCAATCATCTCACGTGGTTCAATGTGCACTGTGGCAGTAGTAATGCTACATTTTAAAATGTACTCTTGTACTCTTGATACTCAAGTACATTTAAAAACAAGTACTTTTTACTTCTACTTGAGTAGACATCTGACTGCAGTACTTTTACTTGTACTTGAGTAAAATTTAGCAAGGGGTAAATGTACTCTTACTCAAGTAATGAAGCTGTGTACTCTGTCTGCCTCTGGGTATCGTTACTGACTGTCAGCAATAGAAAATATTACAAGTAGAGAGATTCTGAGTACATAAATCACCAAACTTAAGAAACTCAACAAAACAGAGAAAAAACCTTTCCACGATAACTTCAACAAAGATGCCAGGGACCATTATTTCGATAAACTGTCATCCATTCAGAACAACGAGCTTACTAAGTTACATTAAGTCGAACTGCTGCCTCCAACCTCATATTTGGTTATAGTAAACAATGTTATTTATGGTAGTGAACAATTTAAACACTATAAACCTGCTGAAGCCAATGCTGGGTACAGGATTTATTTACATTTCGATTTAACTGTTACTTTCTGTATATGTTTGCACTAGTTAGACAAGGCTAAAACTTGTTATTTGCTAATACTAACTTAAATTACAGTGTTTATTTACATGTACAGTATATAAAATGTACTGTACGGCTTACTTACATGATTGCAAGAATGGTCAAGCATTAAAAAGTATTAGCATAAGGCCTATTCTACATTAAATAAAATGTATAATAACAATAATAATCATTACAACAACAATAATGATAATAATATTAATAAATGTATCAAATAAATATAAAACGTAACTACACTCCAATCCTGATATTGGTCAGCTCCAACCCCACTTCAATACACTTCAAGCACACCGGAAACCTAAAAAATAATTCTATGTGGTAAGGTTTGCAACCTCTTCTATTATGAGACTTAAATTTGGCATATTTCTTGAAACACTGATCAGTCCTTGTACCAATGAGATTGGCTATTTTATGCTGTGATTTTTTTCCATTTCAGAATGAGGGAGCTTAATGAGGAGGACTCATTATATATAGCACAGCTAGACTCAACAGGGAGGTGCAAGTGGAGCTGGGCATGGCTCAAGGTGGAAGTGAAGCAGGAAGTGAAGGGAGTTGCGCATACACTACCACTTTCATTGTGTTTCAAAAAAGTAGATAAGGCAGGACATGCCAAATGTACCCTATGTACAAAAGAGATCAACTATGCCAAGAAGGGGGTGCATGCCCTAACATCCCACTGTGACACAGCCAAACACAAAGAGAAAGTGTTCAGCGTTTTGACAAACAGGGCTATTTGTAGTCCCGCTGAAAATGCCGTTCCTGAGACTCAGGGACCAGAAGCAATGAGAGAGAGGGAGAGAGGGAAATTGCCTGTGTCCATGTTTCAGCATATTGCAAATGCAGAGGTTTGGTACCTAGCTACTATTTATACAGAAAATCGAATGAAGTGTTTATTTGAATTTACATTATGAACACTAGCACTTTGAGATTGTTTTTTCAATGTAAAGAGCACTACATATATAATGCATTATTATTATTATTATTATTATTATTATTATTATTGAATAGAAATGTATTTTGATATTCATTGCATATCAGCCATACAATATGGAGACACACTGTTTTATCATAGTAGAACTATGTAGGATAGTTTGCAAGGTTACATTGTAATGATTTTAATTTGCTTTGCTTTGAGGCAATGGTTCTGGGCACTTTGGCAGAGCACTCACTGCCATTCACAATGGCTCCTGTCATCGTCGACCTTGCACAGACGCTGGCCAAGGACAAAGTTGCACTTAGTGGTATGAAGCTGTCCCGAACATCACCAAAGTACAAAATGGTTCATGGCCTGGGGAAGACATTCTCTGACCGCATCCTTAGCAACACTGGGAAGTTACCATTCTCCCTCAATCTTGATGAGGCCACCTCAAGTAGTGACAAAAAGGTAATAATATTAATAATAAGTCATAGTATTCATACAGTGCTTTTGACATTTAAAGCAAATAAAGGAGAACGTTGTCCGTTTTTAACCCACCTGAGTGCTGTCATTAGAAAAATAACGAAACATTTGGCCACAATATTTACAGAGTATAGAATGGCAGCTAAAGTGAACCTATAGGGACAGACATAAAGGGAAACTGTAAGGGAAACTTAAGGATGTCTGTCCGTCCCCATAGGTTTGCTTTAGCTGTCATCCTGATGTTCTGTAAATATTGTTAAAAAATTCTCATCATTTTTTACTACTGACAGCACTCGGTAACCTCGATCAACAGAAATATGAGTTAAAAAACGGCAGACGTTCTCCTTTAACAATGGTCTTTTCATTTATACAGGTGCTTTCTATTTTGGTGAGCTATTATAACCCAGAGAGGAAGGCTGTTGATGTGGAGCACCTTGGGTCCTTTGAAATAGTTAAGGTCACTGCAGCAATCTTGGAGAATGTCCTGGACAAATTTTTCACAGACAATGATATCCCGTGGTCCAACTTGGTGAGCATAATGATGGATTCCTGTGCAGTTATGCGAGGCAGCAAGACGGGCCTGGAAACCAGAGTGCGACACAACCACTGCCCACAGCTTCAAGATATTGACGGGGACTCGTGCCATCACATTCATAATGCGTCAAAAAGATTTTACAGTCCTTTCAACGGTCACCTTGAACAGCTCTTCAGTGACCTTCATGCTGATCACAAGTGGGCTTCTGACCAGGTAAATTCATACAGGAGTGTTAGAGCACTTGTATAGCTCTTTTCCACCTTGACAGCACTCAATGGCCTCTTATTCACCAATTCACTCCCACTCACACACCAATGGCAGCAGCCATATATAATTTGGGGTTTCAGTCTCTTGCCCAAGGACATTTGACATGTGGGCAGGAGGAGACAGGATTTGAACTGCTGACACTTTGGTCATTTGATGGCCATTAGATGGCCTTATTATTGTCTTCTGATTCATGAATATTATATGGGACTGAATCATAACTTGAGACATGTGTTCTTTCTGTTTTTCAGCGGGCTTACCTTCAAGAGATCTGTGAATACATGAGCATTCCTGGATCAACTCCAAAAAGATTCATCGAGCATCGTTGGCTGTCATGTTATGATGTTGGACTCAGCACTCAGACCATGCTTCCCGCTTACAAGGTCCTGTACTTTGGATTCATGGATGAAGAAGACAAGGCTCTATACAAAGAACCCTTGGAACAACTCTATGCTGCTCACTATCTGAATGAAAAGGCCAAGAGGCGCATTCAGTCTTTTCACAAGGACCTCAGCGGGAAAGGTAAATCAATCCATTGGGTTTGTAGATTGGCTGGATAATGTGGTCAAATTAATGGGAATATCTATGGTGTGTCAAGATTGGCCTGCATGTTCACTATCTGACATTTGCTTTGGTAAATCAACAAGCAAGAGCTTTGATATATTCTCTTCCAGGAATGACACTGCAGGGCAGAGACCGAAAGCAGCGGGTGGTCAAGAAACTGTGGCATGAAGACACCAAAACAGAGCTCCCTCTCAGTGTCTACACAGGTGTCCTGGCTATTCTGAAAGAGTACGTCATGGTGTTCCAGGTATGTTGAAAACTGTTTCACAACCATGTTGTATCATAAAGCTTGGAAAGTTTTAAATGCCACTCCAGAGGTATTTTAACTTATTTTATGTCTTACTCTGCTTGTATGGTGGAAATTCATATCCATCTGTCTCTTGCACAATATTACTACCTCCTCAGAGTCGTGACACCCTTGTGCACAAGTTGCATGACAAGCAGCTGCAGGTTTTCACCAACTTTCTTGCATGCTTTGTGAAGCCAGAACACCTGCCACCAATCCCTAGGACCCTGGCAGGTCTCAAACTCAAGGGAGACAAACTGCTGCCTGCAAGAGACATGTATGTGGGTCGAGTGGCAGATAGATTCAGACGGGAGCATCCTCAACACCATGTGAGTGTTTTAAAATTAGTTGCCAAACTTTTGGACCAAAGCAATTTTATTGCCAATGATAAAGGGGCACATCTATATCACTGTGTTATTTTCAATATTTATACAGCTGCTGAAGCCCTTCCTGGACCAAGTACTCCAGGGATACATCGCATGTGGGGAATACCTGCAGAGCAAGCTGCCACTGGAGAGCATGACCCTGCAGTGCCTGTCTGCTGTTGACCCTATTGCAAGGGGGCACTCCAAGACTGGATGTCTGCTGAGGCAACTTGCTGAGATGTTAAACCAGTTTCTCCCTGCTGATGTGGATGTTCAGCAAGAGGTGAGCTGGTTTATGCAATTCCCTAATGTTAGTATAAAATGCTTGCTTGCTTGTTTGTGTGTGAATGCTTTTGATATTGTTGGCGTTTATTTTTTAACCCTATATTTTAATGCTGTGGAGGTTAACTGTCCCTGGTGGGATAATTAAATGGTCATCTTATCCTAGGTTCTCCAGTATGGCGTAGACCAGAGTCTGCCAACTTTCAGAGAAGGAGATGATGCTGTCAGCTGGTGGGCAGCTGTCTTTGAAAAGGGAAGGTACCCAGGTCTCAGCATGGCAGTAAAGGCAGCATTGTCGGTGTTCCATGGGCCACTGGTGGAGTCTTCATTCAGTCTTATGTCTGAAATCATTGACTCGAGAAGTAGCAGCATGAACATTTCCACTCTGAGTGCCATCCAAACTGTGAAACACACTTTGCTGACCCGGAAGCAGACTGCATTGCAGATGTTTAAAAGAGAAAACCTGAAGTATGGGCCAGTGGACCAAAGGATGTGCCACAACATCATGTCGGCCGGAACCAAGGACAAAGCTCTGAGGAAGCAGGCAACCCTAAATGCGATGGAACGAAGGAGGGAGTTTGACTGCCAGCCATCCTCAAGTGCTGCCGCAGCAAGAAGAGCTAAGGCAGAAGAGGAGGCTCTGGCCAGAAGGCGGCATGCAGCCAAACAACGCAAGAGAGCTTGTGAAACAATCGTACAAACTAAGAAACAAAAAAAATAAATGTTTTTCATGTCTTGTCTGACTCTTGTTATTTTTTATTTCAGTGTCATGCGTCACAACACTTACTTGAGTTCCATGCCTTTCCGTGTTATAAAAAAATCAATGTCAAAACATCCTTGAGGCTTAAAGAGAATGACACATTTAATATTTTAATATTTTTTTAATATTTTTGATTTTTTTTACAAAACATGCAGAAATGTGTCATTTACAGATTAAAATCCCAAAAAACAAGCTGGGGGGCATGCCCCCCTCATCCCCCACCCCCCGCAACACTGTCACCTTTTTTACTCTGAGGAGTTTGCAGGTCTGTTAAATAGCCTACCCTACGTTGTCAGTAATTACTGTGCTGCTAATTTCTGATACGGGAATGTTTGTTTGTTAGAAAAATGTTAGGCTACCTTATTAAAAGTATTGCTCTTGTGTTTTGTTTCACTAATGCTGTTCTCGCATGACGCGTGACAGGCACGCCGCTTCCGGCTTGCGCTGTTTGAAGAAGATTTTTTAATTCAGAACTATATCTTTAGTGAACATGGTACTCAGATTCAAATGTGTTTTGCAAGTATGTATGTCTCAAGCTTGTAAGCTGAAGACTAGCAGTCGTAAAGACTGCAATGTATGCAGGGTTTAAAATATGGTAACTGAGAGCAGAGCTAAAAATGCATAGGCTGACATTTGGAAGGAATGAAGTTACCACACCTGTCAAACATAAAAACATGCTAAAAACAACTACATGGGAGGGGTTTCAACTTTTAGAGAACTGTATATTAGGTTGCATTCTGAAAAAGACTCTTTAGTTGCTTGGCCACCAACTCGGCCTTAGTGTTGTATGCAATAAAGTCATCTTTTGGCAATGGAACCCTCTGCTGAAAATTATTTTTCATAATCACTACAAAAATCCACAACATTTGGCGACGAGG
This sequence comes from Misgurnus anguillicaudatus, assembly GCF_027580225.2. NCBI lineage: Eukaryota > Metazoa > Chordata > Actinopteri > Cypriniformes > Cobitidae > Misgurnus > Misgurnus anguillicaudatus. The sequence goes on along the minus strand of NC_073342.2, from coordinate 5,248,119 downwards.
ATGGGATTGGAAAGGAGCATGGAGGTGGACGGCCACTGTGGGCTGAGTTTGGATGAGCGGCATACACAGGACCAGGTAAGCAGTTTTTGCTTATTTACTGGTGTACTGTTGTGTTGCTCATCTGGGTTGGCTCATGGTGGAAAGACGTTCACAATGCTTTTCCAACATAAGAACTTAGATTAATACAAGTTAAAAAGGGTTCCATTTCCAAGGATTTTGATGCATGGTGTGATATTTTTATGATGAAGAAGGGATTAAACAGCCTGAGCTCGGGTGTAATCTGTGGTTTTGTTAAGTAAGCCTTGTTTTAGCATTAACCTGGAACAGATTGTTAAATTGCAAAGGGGCAATAAAAAGTTAAATTGCTGAGGGGCAATGAAATATATAATCTGTGTTTATTTAAACATATAAAAGGCCTTTGACGAAGGGCCTTTGATGAATAAAATAGACTGTAACAGATTATAAAAAATGCTTATTGCAAGAGGGCTTTGATAGATGTAATAAGCGGATACACTGTAAATGCATAATTGTATAAAAATGAAAGTGATTTGGTTTTGGAAGCCAATACATGTTGCACTTTGTTAGTTTAAGTAAGTAAGTAGATGTTGATTTGACATCAATACAATACTGCATTTTATTTACAGTGTATGAAAAAAAAAGATAAAATTAAATAATCTGTGTTTATTCTGTAAGAGGGCCTTGACGGATACAGGTAGACTATTAAAGAACAGACTATTAAAAATGCTTATGAAATAAGCAGATACACTGTAGAATAATGATAGCAAAAGGAAAAGTACTTTGGTTTTGCAAGCCATTTATGTTTTACTTTGTTATTTTAAGGTAACAAACATATATGTTGATTTGACATTAATGCTGCATATTTTACAGTGTATGGATAAAAATATGATATAAAAAAAGAATACATAAATAAATAGAGCATGAAACAAAAGTGTTCTAAAGTGGTGGATAGGGCGTCTGGAGGGGCAGAATTAATTTTTATGAAAACAGCTTTGTATATATGTTTATATAATAGAAGTCTGAACAGATAAAATATTATTCTGTGGATACCACCCTAATGCATGATAAAAAGTTTGTGTGAGTAAAAGTGGAAAGGATCCTCAACAGTGAAAAACAAGTGGTGTCATGTTTAAAGTGTGAATGACTGGGTGTATGTTATAAATAGAGTGAGTACAGGCCTGACTGAGTGCTGTGGATGAAAGAGCTAGCAGTAAAGTGAAATAACGGTTAATATAAGTAAAATAATAATAATAGTACTATATTATTTATATAATAAAGTAATAAGTGATTATAGGTAAAATTAAAGGTAAATGGTATATATAGGTTGACAGGAGGTTTTTACATCTATATATTATATATATACGGAGCCCTTCTGATGACATGGTAAAACTTTTTTTTTAAATCGTGGCCACGAATTAGCAATTCGTTCCCACGAATTATTAAATCTTGCGCACGTTTTAGTAATTCGTTCCCTCGTTTAAGCTAAATCGTGTGCACGATTTAGTAATTCGTTCCCTCGTTTAAGCTAAATCGTGCGCACAATTTAGTAATTCGTTCCCTCGATTAAGTTAAATCGTGCCCACATTTTATTAACTCGTTCCCTCGATTAAGTTAAATCGTGCCCACGTTTTATGAATAAGTGCCCAGAATTTCATTTAAACCATCGAAATAGTGACGCTTATCGCAGCTCAATGCATTAATACATTGCTATTAAGTATAAAATTCATACACCTTGGGCTCGTGTATATATGCGGTTTTATTCCTTCCCAGAGTTTCATGGAAGGTGTTGGGACATGACGTGGGCTGACGCATTGATGCAGTGCTATATAGGAATCGGATTCGTGCATCTTGGGTCTTAAACTGTTTTATTCATTCCTGCCCGGAATAATAAAAAATAAACCATCGGGGCATTAACATGACGCTTAACGCATAAATACAGTATGTTAAGATCAAGATTGGTCTATATACCTTATTAATGAGCCATATTTCATATACAGTTTTATTAATTCCTGTGCAGAATAAAAAAAAACTTAACACAACCGACAGTAACATGACGCTTAATGCAAAATCACTTTATTAATAAGTCACATAGTCCGTTTTATTTATTCCTGCACAGAATTAAAAAACATATTGGGACATTAACGTGAGCTGGCTCATGATACAGTGCTACAAGGATCAAATTCATACACCTTGGGTCTTATACAGTTTTATTAATTCGTGCCCAGTAGGCCATTAAAAAGTAGGGACATTAATGTGACGCCTAACGCATTAATACAGTCAGGGGCGGAGTGGGACCAAAAAATCTATTGGGAAATTCCGTATACCACCGGCCCTCCGTGGTAAAAAAAAAGGTCTTGTATTTAAACGAGGGTATACAAATCGTAATCAATCTTAAAAAAAAAAAAAAAAAATTTTCATAATAATAATAAAATCATTAAATCATGGATAATTTTCCTAAATGAGTAACTATACAAAATTATACCTGTTCGAAAGACGGAGTTCCGCACCTGTCAATCAGCTATTACATAACAGAGCCAGGCCAGATATGAACGTGTTCATGAATAATGTGTGCATCTTTGAATAACTTTAAATATAATTTTTGTCATATAAAGTTTTGATAGATAATAACGTTTTTTCCACTGTTATTGCTCATTTACCTCAGAGTTTATTTCAGTTATTTTGCTGTTTTTTCCGGTAATAATAATACAATTTACATGCCAATCCTGCTTCCTTGTCTATTTATTAATTTCATTATGTTGTTATTTGAAGTTATGTGGATATTTATTGCCATATAAGACGTTCATTGCTGTTATATACTCTCGACTAATATTTAAATCATATGCAGAATAATGTGTGCATCTTTGAATAACTGCAATAATACAGTTCCTTTGAAAATAAGTTTTGTCAAAGTTTTGAGAAATAATAATGTTGTGAGGATATTGCCATATTGCAGTTGAATACTCTCGTTTATAATATGAACATCACTTACTAGAAAATATATAATGTGATACTGCAAAGTTACCCTTCTTATTTGTATTTATTATATAGCCATATGGAGACAAACCTTTGCAAATGTGCTGATTTGATCCATTCATGTACTGACCACCAAGCTAGAGATTTTAAACATCCTTAATCCACACTTTCTATCAAATAGTCTATCTGCTTGATGGATCAATCCGACCGCATATGTACTGCAATAAACAAGCATTGAGCGGCGCGGCTTTTTACATCAAAGGCCAACAGGCTATGCCATTTGGGGAGGAGCCGTTAAATGATCCCCATATATTTTTTAAAAATCCCTATGGTTGGACCTGCCGAACAGGTTGAGCACTTTTATGTTAAGCAAAGAGGCTGCACAGTTTGACCAGCGATGCTAATGCATGCTAATGCATTAGGTACAGTAAAAGATCAAAATCAGTATTAATAAGACATATACATTTTCTGTTTTATTTATTCCTGCCCATATATTGTCCCAACATATTGGGACATTACCGTGACGCAGGAACTAATTAAACTAAATAATTCAGGGGCTTAAATATCACTAAAATAAAATAACTTAATAAAATCTCATATGTCACTTGGGTGATTTTTTAGTTGGACAAACCAAAATAAATGACAAAATTAATTACTGCGTCACGTTAATGTCCCAATGTGTTTTTTAATTCTGTGCAGGAATATGTGACTTATTGATAAAGTGATTTTGATCTTAAAAGCACTGTATTTAATGCATTAGCATGCATTAAGCGTCATGTTAATGTCCTAAAGGTTGTGTTGGGGTTTTTTTTATTCTGCACAGGAATTAATAAAACTGTATATGAAGTATGGCTCATTAATAAGGTATATAGATTAATCTTGATCTTTAAATAGCACTGTATTTATGCGTTAAGGGTCATGTTAATTTCCCGATTATTGTTTTTTTATTATTCCGGGCAGGAATGAATAAAACGGTTTAAGACCCAAGATGTATGAATTTGATCCTTATATAGCACTGTATCAATGCGTTAGCTCACGTTATGTCCCAATATATTTTATGAAATTCTGCGAAGGAGTTAATAAACTGCATCTAAACAGAAGCCACAAGGTGTATGAACTTTACACTCAACAGCAATGCACCAATGCACCGAGCTGCAACAAGCGTCACCACTCCGATGATTCCAATGAAATTCTTGGCAGGAATTTATAAAACTGCATTAAGTATGCGTCATTAATAATGGCTAGAGTGAATTTGATCTTGTTAGCGTTGTGTTAATGTCCAGATGGTTTAAATGAAATTCTGGGCACCAATTCATAAAACGTGGCCACGATTTAACTTAATCGAGGGGAACGAGTTAATAAAACGTGGGCACGATTTAGCTTAAACGAGGGAACGAATTACTAAAACGTGCGCACGATTTAGCTTAAACGAGGGAACGAATTACTAAATCGTGCGCACGATTTAGCTTAAACGAGGGAACGAATTACTTAAACGTGGGCACGATTTAATAATTCGTGGGAACGAATTGCTAATTCGTGGCCACGATTTAAAAAAAAAAGTTTTACCATGTCATCAGAAGGGCTCCGTATATATATCTTAATCCAATGAAAAAATATTTGTGTTTAATACTATTGTAAAGGGCAAAAATAGTATTACTTGACAAATTGAACAAATTGAATTGAAAAAGAAACATTAATTAAGTAAGGAACTGCTTGACAAACATTTGCAGTGGAGAACAAGTAATATTGAAGAGAAAATGGTAAGCTTGATGTTTACTTAGCTTGAAAGTTAACTGGAATAAAAGTGTTTTTATTTGTTAATTTTCTAATGTTAAAAAGTAAAAAAAAAATTGCTAAATATGATAGAAAAGATTGAATGGAGAAGTAACAGGTGTAGAGTAAAGTCATAGTTGTTATTCTTGTGGAAATATCTATTGGGCAGAAATCTGATAAAGAATGTGTCTAAGAAATTGTCATGAAGGGAACATTTGATGTTGCAATGTGTAAAGAAATGGATATTGTAAATAAATCTATAGTAAATCAAAAGAAAGAAAAGAAGGATGGATTTGAAGAAAAAAGCATTGGCATTATTAATGAATAAAGGAGATATATATGATAGAATGTTAAAGGAAGTTGATAATGGAACAAAAGAAAAGTGTCTTAATCCATATTTATCATGCATACTGTAGAAGGTTGATTTCCAATACTCAAGGGCACTGTGGAAATTAAAGGTAAAATGTAAATGAAAGGATCAGTAGATATAGAATAGGAAAATTAAACAGGTTTGGGAGTAAAGCTTAAAAATTAGGAAATTTAAATTATTATCAGGAAGAGTATGAGAGTAAAGAGTGTAGAGTAAAAAGACAAGAGGCATTGTTTACACAAACAGGTGAAAAATAAGATGAGGAAGGAAGATATACATAAAAATAAAAAATAAAAATAGGAAAAACATTAGAAAGAATTAATTAAGTAAAATAAGAGAGAGTAGAGAGGGAGAGTAAAGAGGAGGTGTCATCTGATGGAGAAATGTGGATATGGAAAAAAAGGATGGCTTAGGCCATTGGCCTTACAATTTCTTAATTTAATAAAGGTATTAAGGACCTTGGGAGGCTGATCACTTACCCTCAAGCATTTATGGGGCTGGGAAAAGGACTAAGTTGTGACAATGGAGAAATGAAAGAAATCTTCCAAACCTTTGACCTGTGGACTAACGTTACATGAGGATGGACTATTTTTGAACATATCATAGCAGTGTGGCAGCCACTGCTTGGACTCTAAAAGCACAGAGAGAAAACTGGGAGACACAGAGAATCCAGTTTTGTTCAGAGACAATAAAAAAGAGACTGAGGGAAATCCAGAAGGAGACCCTAGAATGACCACACTGTTTTGAAATGCAAAGTGAATAACAGTGATGACTCTTGTGTTCAGCTACTTTCAGCAATTCCTCCAAAAAGCCAGAATCCTGTACCCATCATAAATGACTTTGCAGCATCACCATCCCAGAAAGAAAACAACTTGAACTGGGAGAGACAAAGAAAACATGCTGAGGACTACAAAAAGCCTGGCCACGCTAAGAGAGACTTTCGCTATATCCATGTACCAGCTCTGTGAGTGAAGGGGGGAGGGTGACAGCAGCCTTTCAAAAGTCCAGGTTATGGTCCAGTTGTAAGATTTGTTAAGAATATGATTCTCTGGACAAGTATTGCTAATTCAATGTATGTCTATAAACAATAAACAAAACCATGACCATATCTATTCTCATATCAAAATCACACTCCTGTTTACTGGTTAGGAAGATATGCATAATTTGAATTAAGCCATTGGAATTTGTGTTTTCCAGAAGGGTACAAGTATATTAAAGTGATATTAACTGAATCAAAGCAAATGTATATTAGTGTAATAAATAGTGATGTATAACAAACAATGAATAAGGGGGAAATGTATTAAAGCACAAATTTTTAATGCAAAGTTATCAAAGTGGGAACTTCAGTGTATTATAATATGATCATGAGAAAGATATTCAACTTAAAAAGTGGAAAAAATAAAATATAGGACAAGAAATTGACATACCATCACAGGAAGGTAAATAAGAAGTAGTTAAGAGTATGGTTGAAAATCAGTTAATAGAATAATAACTTAATGTAACTGATTTATTTCCACAGGTCTCTTGTATACTGGAAAAGATTGGGAAGAAAAGGATTTATGGGATCTGATGAAAACAAAAAGCTATACAAAGCCAGGGGGATAAATCCATTATGCTTAGGAATAACATTAGACTTATGTGCTAAAGTAAAAATAATTTGTAAATGCAAAGAATAAATACAGATGATAACAACATGCAAGATAAAGAAGATGTATTAATTGTTAAAAGATGTAGAGAACAAAGTACTAATTTAAGTATCCAATTAATGACATTGTAAGACTAACCAGTTGATATCCAGATCCACATTGCTAACAAATGTTTTCCCAGATGACAAATACTGTAATTGATCTTTGCTTTATATATTTAAGTATTCAAACAGAAGAAATATTTGTATGTTTTTATGAAATTAAACAATATAAAATTTGGTATAGGAACAAAGAGGCTTTCAAAATAATGAGGGAATATATATTCAATGTACTGGACAAGTGGGGTTAATTTCTGCTACAATATTATTAAATTAATTGGCAATCATAAAAGATTAAACTTATATAAAAATGAATGATAATTTTATTAATGGTAACAACACAGCAGATTTGGAAGCTAAAGAAGCCTCAGAATGCCATACAGAAGTAGTGCTTCTATAGTGTTAATACAAAAGCCTTACTTAGAAGATAGAAGGAAAAAAGAACACGCTGGATGTTAGGAATATTTTGTGGTACCCAAAGGGGGACAAAGAAAGACATTCAAGACATCTAATGTACACATTGGGGATAAATCATTCTATAATACAGTAAAATGTTACCTTTCCAGATGGGTGGTTTTAATTTCAAATTAAAAACAGGTATTAAAGAACAAATTAAAATGAAAGATTAAAAAAAAATGGGTATTATTCTCCATATTTGAGAAATGGTCTCCATATCTGAATTCAATACTGGTTAAATTTCTGTTCGACAGGTAAAGTTTGTGCCAAGAGTAATGATAAAAAAAATAATGATAGAAGAAGTAATCCCTAGATTTGAAATACTATTAGGAATCATTTTATATAATGGATCAGCATTCATTTAAAAAAAAAAAAAAAAAAAAATTTAATACTGCAACAATAAAGAACAAAGAAAAGAATAAGATTTGTTTACAATCCTTAATCATAAAAAGTATACCATCCCTTCAACGTCAAACTCAGCAAAAAATGTGAAAGCATGAAACTGAACTGACTGGATGCTTTGTCTCTTGCAATAACAAGTGACAGACTGCAAACTAACACTGCATGGAACGCTTATTGGTCGACCAATGCCAATACCAATGTTTTGTTACTATATAACAAAAATTCATCCCCAAAAAGGACTTCCTCTGGAACAACTGCAGATGGAGCTTTTGGAACAATTACAAATAAAGATGAGATCTTATGTGATAAAACTAACTGTATGCATAAGCTATTTGTGTGCAGGAAAAAAGAAAAGGAGCCTGATGAGGAGATGGAGATAAAATGCCATATTATGCCATGGGATCTAGTGTATCTGAGGGTCTTCAGGAGAGAGTGACATAAAACAAGGACCAGGGAGAGCAGCTCTAACAGCAGGCCAGGGGGAAGGAGCACATCTGATGTCATCTGAGCCATTGCACAGCATTCCTAATATACCAGTCGGAGAAGAGGACAACAAAAACACGATACTGAAGAAGAGAGCTGAGGAGCAGAGGAGAACTTAAACACAAAAATGAAGAGGAGAGCTGAGGAAAAGAAAATAATAAAAGACATGAGACAGAAGACAACAACAGAAAAATTAAAAGCAATTCAAGCCTACAAAGAGATAAAAGAACGAAGTAATGACCACTCAGGGCATATCAAGCAACAACAATAAAGTTAAGAAAAATGTGTAAATGAGAAGAGACTTTCAGGAGCAACAACCAATGAGTGCAAAGCAGTGGAGTTCAAAAGCAATACACAGAGACAAAGTTGCTGGTAATGTGTAAAGGACACACAAGGAAAACTTTAAGAAATTAGCCATGGAAATTGAAAAATAAAGCTAATAACCAGTTTGGCAATTATCAGCAACATATGGTAAATTCACACAACTGTAGTCAATAATCAAACTTCTCTTCAATTAACTTTTCACCTATCAGCAAGGATCAGTCACACTTCAGCGAGGACACCAGTGAGAATTTATTCTACAATAATCTCAGGAGGAACAAAATCTAGATTGAATACTAAAAAAAAACCAAAACAACAAGTAGACAAGGACATCAAAAGAAGAAAAGGACGTCAACGGAAGGAAAAAATATATTTTGGACATTTTCTGGGAAACAACTAAAAACATAATGAATAGTACAAATGGGTAATTTTCAAAGCTAAGAGAAAGTGGTATGAACAATTGCTTATTATGCTCTGAATTATGAGAGGTAATAATAATCAAAAGTCAACATGATATTATAGGGGTGTTCAATTTAACAAATTGACAAATTCTGGTTTAAATATCCATTTTATAGGGCATATTTTGGTAAATAGTCTCAATTTTGGAAAGTTAATAAAAGCATTAAAATAGAAAAAAAGGCAGAATAGGGAAAAAAAAATACTAAAGATTATGAATGCTACAGTAAACCTGATGGAACTAAAGATGAGGGATATTTAAAGGGAATATTCTATAACATAGAACTTGAACAAATCAAATAGTAAATTCCAAAAGCTATTATAAATCCTTAATAATTTTGACTTTAGGTATGGAAAAGGTGGACAATGCTAGTATACAGTAAAAAGAATGTGGGAATCAGATCATAGCACTGGACATATGAAGATCAAACAGTAATGTTAGCAGAATTCTTTTGGTTTAATTTTGATTTGATGGGAAATGATAACTTATGGTGGTTCTGCAATTAGAGAAGAAATATATATGTACAAGACTAAGGTTAATTTAAGAAATCATCATTATTATATTGAAGTATATTGAACAAAATACAGAGAAAACAAATGATAAAACTAAAATAGTTTATCCCTAAATTGGTTTGGTATTACCATATGTTACAATTTAAGCAAGAGATGAGATAACATCATGGTTAGAATAAATATTGATTTAATCTAGAATTACTAAATTATATCTACTATAATCAACAAAGGTTTATTAAATTTAACTAATGATGTTTTAACAATTTTAGAAAAACAATGAGATACTACAAAGGGGTATAGTTTTATTGTATGGAGATTAATGTTATGCTCATAGATATTCATTGAAGCTATCAATAAGCTTAAGAGTTTAGGATAGAAACTGCAACAAATACAGGAAGAAAGAATCTTAATGTGGAATTGGTGTGATTTAAAATTAGGAAAATGGGTGATTGGTTTGTCAAATTATCAAAGATATATTTTGGTATGTCAAATGATTCATAGGTTAAATGATGCAAATGATTAAAGGTATAGGTTAAAGGATGAATATTATCAAAGGTATAAGGTAAATGATGCAAATTATCAGAGGTTAAGGATTTGCAAGTTTAATTGGATGAATTGTTATTTTACTGTGTACTTCCTATATTGAAACAAATGTTAATGTTGAAATATCAAGATGAAAAGTTACTTCATATAAGAAATTACCAAGTGCATCAAAAATGGGTTTTGCAAAAGTTTGAAAATGGTAATACTACATCAGAAAAAGATAATAAGAATTGAAAAGGTATTTGACTAATTAACACTCTTATGATGAATATTTTTATGAGTTCTGATTTTACAGCAACAATGACATAATAAAGCAATAAGCCCCAAGAAGCAGTGGGTTACCAGTGCATTTTATAACGGCTAAGGGGCGTTGTTAGGCACGACGCGAAGCGGAGTGCCTAAAACCCCCTTAGCCGTTATAAAATGCACTGGTAACCCACTGCTTCGCGGGGCTTATTGCGTTTATAAAACGGTTGCTTCAAATTATGTATAGCAGGATTTCATATAATAAAACACAGCAAATAAGTTGTAATTATATTAGTACAGATATTAGTCTTCCGCCAAACAAAGTAGTTCCTCAGACTCAAGTGTGTCTGCAACAGAGCGGTTCCCAAGCAAAACAGACGGAGCAAAGACACAATAAAAATATGATTCATTAAGACTGCGGTGTTTATTTTCATAAATTAACATTCATCTAATTTATACATTAACATTTATACCGTGCAACTGTTGACGTGTGGATCAAATATGCTTGGAAGCATGCCTAACACTTTCCCTGCCAGCGTTTTTTAAAAGAGTTGCCACCCAGCTTTAGTTAAACATTAATGCCTTCCAGAAAAATGTTCTTCTTTAGATATATAAACATACAATATATCAAATGAAAGAACAGACCCTCTGCTTTCAAACAACAAAATAAAAACGTTTCACCCTACCTTCAATTGTTCTTTTATCCTCTCAAATTTTGAGCAAAATGTTGTGATAATTCCATTTCTGTGAATGACTTTTGTTAGAGATCCGGTTCAGATCGCTGATCAAAAAATACACTTGAGTTTTAAAGTGTTGAGTGAAAGCATCAGTGTTTGTGTAAGATCGCCACCCAGTGGATAATATACGGTACAACTACTCCTCACGGAAGCACAATCAACAAGAAAACTCAACAATATTTATTGACACTTATCTGGATATCGCCATTAATTGTTCAATTGTTGAGGATTATAATTAATACAATATAATATAATTAGCCCACCCAATAAATCAAAATTGACAACAAAATCCGACATTTTGACAGTTATTTTCTACAGTACACAACAACAGTGGCGCAGTGATACAAGCTATGTAATACGGTTTGAGCCGTGGGTTTACTGGTGAGTTTTATCACAGCTGAGAACGCGTTTCAACCAATCAGAATGAAGAACCAGGACTGGCCGTTTTATAATGAAGAATATATGCCATGATCATAAAGGTTTGTTAATTTAGGGAGCAGATTCTTTTACTTCTCCAAGAGAAGATGTTTGTTCCACACTCCACTAAAGTGCGGCAGCATGATTTAGTCATTGGTAAGGGAAAGATGGCTTAGTTAAGCCATTAATTATCTTAACTTAATTGAACTGGATTATGAAGTTGCACTTTGGGTGAGACTTGTGAAAGTCTCAAAGGGTGGAATGAAGAAGATTTTTTAATTCAGAACTATATCTTTGGTGAACATGGTACTCAGATTCAAATGTGTTTTGCAAGTATGTATGTCTCAAGCTTGTAAGCTGAAGACTAGCAGTCGTAAAGACTGCAATGTATGCAAGGTTTAAAATATGGTAACTGAGAGCAGAGCTAAAAATGCATAGGCTGACATTTGGAAGGAATGAAGTTACCACACCTGTCAAACATAAAAACATGCTAAAAACAACTACATGGGAGGGGTTTCAACTTTTAGAGAACTGTATATTAGGTTGCATTCTGAAAAAGACTCTTTAGTTGCTTGGCCACCAACTCGGCCTTATTGTTGTATGCAATAAAGTCATCTTTTGGCAATGGAACCCTCTGCTGAAAATTATTTTTCATAATCACTACAAAAATCCACAACATGTTCTGTAGTATTTTTAAAGTTTATTAATTCTAAACGTGTCACATGTCCATATTGCACGAAAAAAAGGCACTACACTCCCTTGGGTCCGCAGCAACACATCCGCCCATAATAAAACTGTAGATAGACAGACACACACACACACACACTCACAGATTCCTGTCTTAATTAATAAAGAGAAAAATATGTTCAGCCCCTCCTTCCGAAAGCTTCGAATATTCGATTTTATTTCTACTAGAGCTTCGAAGCTCAAAAAATGGTATTCGGAACAGCCCTACAGTTTACAAGACAAATGCTGTTGTTGTTTAATATAAAGTTTACATCATGGCTTTGAACCTGAATTTTTTTCCCAATTGGTTTGTTCCGAACAGAAACAGTATTATAACGTTTCCGGTTGTTGGTTCAACCCTAAAGTTGACGTTCCTGAACCAGTTAGAACAAAAAAATAAAGTTCCCGAACCGGTTAATAACGTTCCATGTCAGCTGTGGGACATAAAAATAAGTAGGCTGATCATTAGGACATTAAACTTAAGAAAAATTATGTAGACTAATAAGTTAAGTCTCTATCTTGTCATCGAACATTAAAGGTTCTCTAAGCGAATCTGTGTGTTGATTTTTGAAATGTGTTTTCAAACAAACTGAGCGTAGTTAACTCCTCCCCCTCCCTTTGGTGCTTTCATGAACGTGCCCAAACCCAACCCCCAAATCTTTCTTGGTGTTTATTGGTTAGAACACTTTGTTATGGTTTCTGGTGTAGGTTTGGCCAGTTTGTTATTATTGCAGTTTGTGGAGGCTGGGCTGTCTACAGAAATCACGTTTTTTTACAGTTTGATCAGCGGACAGGAAGCAAGCAGATAGTGAGGAGATGTTTGCTGTATGTAACAAAAAATGTTTTATGGTCTAAAACGCGTGAATTCGCTTAGAGAACCTTTAAAAAGGCTAAATTATGTAAGCGGCATAACTGACATGCCTACATTTGTTGAGTGCACTTAAACACACGCGCACACACACAGACGGAGGACGAATTCCAAACGGCGCTTCGGGAAGAAGATGCTGCATAAGCAGTCGCTCCACATAAAGTGAAAATTATGATGTTTTTCAGTGCTTTATTCGCCAAATGTATTTTATACATCAAGAGTTCTGATCTTTGAAGGGCATAGGGATAATCATGTTTGATTGGAGTTAGGGCTGTCACTTTTGAGAAATATCAAATTCGAACGGATATCGAATATCATGCAATGTATCCAATATTCGAATATCTAGGTGCCCCCCACGCGCATCAAAAAAAAAACACCATAATGGAGATTCAATCACAAATTTATTAACAGTGACAGTCATAAACAGGACTGGTTTAAACAGGTTATCAACTTATGAATAACAACTTATATGAAAAAAAAACTATTCAGAACAGCTACAGACAATAACTTAAACTGCAGCAGGAAGCCCAAACGGAATTCGCGCCCGCAGATTTCGGCGGAAAACTCCGCGGATTTAATGCGCGTCATTGACAAGCAAACATATCCCGCGCTTGAGCATGTTTGTGAGAAGTAATATCTTTGACAACAAGCACACATACATAGCCTATCCCTTGCGTTTGTGAGCCGTCATTGACAAGTACATTAACCCTACGCGTGCTGTTTGCTTGACCGGTTTTAATGATAGAGTGCACAAACCCTTTGATATTTGAGAAAAAATGTAACTTACCGCTAAGTTAAGCAGATCTCACTTGACTCTGTTGTCTATGTGACGCACGACAGTCAGCACATGATCATTTCAAATCCGTTTACAAGACAAATGCTGTTGTTGTTTAATATAAAGTTTACATTGGGTTGTAAAAATGATGAAATTATCTTCATACATGCTAATTTCATAATGTGAACGTATTAGCACAAGCTTTTTATTCTGCTATAATATTTAATATAAACAATATGTCATTTTATATACAAACTATAATTCTATCTTGAAAGGCACATTAGGTTCATGTTGGTCCAATTTGATTCCCTCTCTTGCGCACAGTTGCCGTCGTCGGTCTCACTCTCAGCCTCCTTCCTATTACGAGGTGTTACTTAAAGCAACACTATGTAGTTTACATGTAAAAGTGACTTCCAGCTCCCCCATGTGGTTGAAAAGCGCAACAGTGCCTGGTATCAGACACTCTTCTGCAGGCAGGGGGAGGGGCGGGGCTGTGTTTCCTACCCTCCACCGCCAATTTCAGCGTGTGCTTGTAGCAGCTAGGAGGCTGCTCAGGTTGCAGCAACAGTAAAATGTGTCCAGTTAAAAGTTGTTCTATCACTGAAATAATTTTAGAGACATTATTTAAAGGTAAAAAAACTACATAGTGTTGCTTTAAAAAAATGCGCTACACATGGTATTTTAAAAAACGGATGGTTTATTTATAGTTCGAATACGGATATTTCACGTCATGTTCGAATGCATATTCGAATATCAAATAAAAAGTGACAGCCCTAATTGGAGTTGGGCCAGACACATTCAAATGCATGTGCGTCTGTGTGTATAGAAAATTGTTTATTTTAGCGCCTTTTTGCGGTTAAATTGATTAAAATCACTTAAAGGAACAGTATGTAGGATTGTGGCCAAAACTGGTATTGCAATAACAAAACTTGTGGCTAAAACTGGTACTGCAATCACACAACTGGTGGCCAATACACAAAATGACAACATAAACATCAGTTGAGGGCTGCAACTCCACTTTTTACATGACAATATCCTGGCCATAACACTGTTGTCAGTGATATAAGTATTTGAAATGAACATGATTTCTTAATGTCTAGTGACATATCAGGGTCATTTTATGATTAATTGATATACATTTCTTACGTACTGTTCCTTTAAGTGTTAACATTTGCAAGCCTTTGAAACACGTGCAAATGATCAACTTTCACCCTATTTAAATTTGCATATTAATCCGCAAATCGCATGCGAGCCGAACTGTGGGTCGTGATCTGTACAGAACACTGACCAACTGCGATTCGTTACACCACTAATTAGTATAAAAAAAAAACATCTTGAGATACTTGGTAGCCTACAATATTTACCTCTTATGATTGAGCATTAGAAACTTGGGCTTGAGTAGGCTACTTGATGGTGGCAAGCTTCTTATTTCTCTGAGTCAACGATGACCGGAAGTGAACTTCACAGAGTCAAATTGCACAGAAATCTTGTCAAAGAACTGAAAAAAATAACGTTATTAACCAGTTACCATTGTTTTCAATTACCTGTTCTGTTCCGGAACATATATTTTTGGAAAGTTTCTGGTTTCGTTTCTGTTCCTTACAAAACATCAAAAGTTTCTGGTTTTCGTTTTCATTCCGTGAACCGGTTAAAAGCCTTGGTTAACATTGCGTGTAAAAAAGATTCTTCATACATGCTAATTTCATAACGAAAATGTATTAAAGGGACATTCCACTTTTTTTGAAAATATGCTCATTTTCCAGCTCCCGTAGAGTTAACACTCTGGGGTCGGCTGCGGCGCGGGCGCCGCCAACTCTTTATTTTTCAATCACTCCGTAAAGAGACTTAGATAACTCTGCTGATTTTGGACATACAGATATGATTTATACATCATTTAAAACGTTATAGTGTCTAGTTTTTTTTCTGTCCACTCACAATAAAAACAGAATGCTGTGCTTTTTGCAAAATTAAGAAAATAAACATGATTCCCGTTTTGTTCTCTCTCCCTCAGTGAAGTCATTTCAGAAACGCGTCAGAAAATTAACTGTAACTTCACGAAAACATGTCATATAAACAAAAGATAAATGTCTACATAATGCTTGGAATGTCAGCTTTTAAATGATGTAAGTGAGATCGAAAACATATATTGTCATTCGGTGTAAACTGTATGAGAAGTAGGAGAGGGACCGTTTCTCTAATGTTACCTGATTATCTGTAATGAGAAAAGATCGCCACGCCCCCGCGCCATTGAAGTGAATGAGCAGAAACATCCATATGCATAACTTGTGCCTCCTGCAGTCAATGGATACGCAATCCATAACCCAGTCTCTCCATTCCTTGTTTTTTTATCCGATTGCACCAAAACATGACATCTAAATCCTTATTTACTTGCGTATGTGTTTCAGTATCTCCAGACGCGAGTGTTTTCTTTGTTCTTCCGTCAAAAAACATTTCACGCGAGGGGAACACACATAAACAAACACACGAGTCAGGAAACTCGACGCAGTTTTTGGTATTCTTATAAAATACGCGATTGCAAACAGTACAATCCTTATTTACTTGTGTATGTGTGTCAGTATCTCCAGACGCGAGTGTTTTCTTTGTTCTTCCGTCAAACATTTCACGCGAGGGGAACACACATAAACAAACACACGAATCAGGAAACTCGACGCGGTTTTGGTATTCTTATAAAATACGCGACTGCAAGCAGTACAATCCTTATTTAGTTGCGTCTAAGCGTATATCTCCGCACAGCACGTTTATTAAACACGGGATCACTCGCATGTGCACACATAAGTTACTGCTTTCATGAGCAACACGTGAGGTAATGGCGGCGGCTGTAAACAAACATTGAGCAAGTTTATCATGCTTGTCCCTTGTTGTGTTTCTACTATAATGATATAATGATTACAAAAACACAAATAAGAGTCCAAACAACGATAGGCAGTTGTTCTTTTGAGCTTTTTACTGCACACAAACCCTGTGTTCACTTTACCATGATTAGGCTGCTATGGTTTTTTAAAGGTAACTTACACTTATAAAAGGTTTTTAAAAGGTTTATATATATAGATATATATATATATATCAAATGTGTGTGTATTTACATTTAAATTGAAAAGTAAACCATATCATGGTTTTACTACAGAGAAAGTTACATTCCTGTTGAACATCCCCACAAGGCTCATTATGTGGCTCATTATGCAACCCTTTTGTCTCTCAGCTGTCAATCACTGATTATTCAGGAGCTTTCCCGCCTCCACGCATACAGCCTTTCCCAAGCAAAAGTGTCTTAGAAATTGTAAATCAATATCTTGCTTTATGTGAATGAGTAGGCCGAATGATTTTCACATCATTTTGGAGAAAAAACTCTAGACTACTAGATCCTGTTTTGGAAAGTCTTGGGAAAACGTATTTTCCGCACTGTAAGGCGCACTTAAAAGCCTTTAATTTTCTCAAAAACTCCCTACTTCTTATTAAACTCTTTGTACACTTACAAAGTTCAACTTGGGGTTAAGTGCCTTGCTCAAGGGCACAACGGTGGTGACCAGGATTCAAACTCAAATTCTAGGCTAGCCAGGTTCCTTAACTGCTCTGCTACCACCACCCCTTTCGGCTTAGTGCCTGCTTTCGAACCACACCTGTGGAGATATCTGCCAACAAATGGACAATCATTCATGGGGCTGCAGAATTTTCAATGTATGTGTTCAAATTCACATTCTGTGTAAAAGAATAGTTTCGATGAGAGGTGGTGGAGGGTGGTGTTTGGCACTATGACCCTATCTCGCCTGCAAATTAAATTGGTGCAAAACTGGCCGCCATGCTTGCACTAAGTGTGGCCTTACTTGCCTATTCACGTACTTTGTCACTTAATTTTACTGACTTGCACTAGAAGAAACTGCAATAAAGATTTTTTTTATCTTTGTGATAAGTTTATCCACCAGTGTTTTGTCTGGTTTATACCTAAAACTTTTTTTATTTGATGGCATGGGGTATACCCACTTCTACTGGGGGCATACATTAAGAGTATACCCACTTCTACTGGGGGCATAAATTAAGAGTATACCCAATTCTCTAGACACCACTACACCACTGGACGTGGCTGCTTAAGCGCGTTGTGATTATTCACAGCTGTTACTCATAAACAACCGGCAAAACCAAAATCTCTCTGACTTAATTTTAAACAGTACATTGTGAAAAACGCTGTCATTATTCTCTTACATATCCGTTCATAAAATTTAAGGAATATAATTACATTTTAGATATAAAAAATATTTTACAATTTTAAATACATATTATTATTTTAAATATTGAGTAGATTGTGGTCCCTTACTGTCTAGTGACGTCTATTTATATTTAAAACTAAAACAAACGTTTGTCTTTATAAAAGTTTTCACATTTCATAAAGTTCATATCACAAAAGGTAAATTTTTTTCAATGCTTTGCACTTACTGAAAACACCATTACAAGGGTAACATGTAATATTTTAAAGGTAACTTTTTTTATCTTGTTTGGGAATAAATATTTGTGTGGAAATGACCCTTCTTCCAATTAATGTCATATTGCACCATCCATTTAAAAGGAGATGCTGGAATAGATTTTCTATTTATGAGTTTACAAACAAATAAATTATCAAATTTGTCATCAGAAATCAAAACTCCTTCAATTGTAACATACTCTTGATATAAAGAAGTAGAGTTATATGTTTGTACCCCTTTCAAAAGAGTTGTTATACCACCTGGAATTGCATTGAATACAGTAAAATACTCTTTTGATGAAACTCCAAAATCTTTTTTTTTTGAAAATTCAATAAAGGTTTAAAATTGACCATTGTCATCTATTAGCTGATTCACAAAATAAATGTGGTTTAAGTACCATCTCTCTAAAAAATAAAGATTTATTTCTGTAAATAATATTCTGGTTGTTCCAGGTTGTGTCCATTCTGGTTGTGTTTATATATCAGTAGCCATGATAACAAAACCTGCTGATGAAATTTTGCTAATTTAATAGGCAATTTACCAAGTGAGAAAGGGCACTGCAACAAAAACTTAATAAACTTAATAAAATTTCCTAGAGTCTGTTTCTTTGATGGATCTTTTTAACCAATTTATCTATAAAATGTGGTTAAAGAGGGTAAAATCAACAACTCCAAGACCTCCATCACAAATTTCATCTCTTAAGACATCTTTCTTAATTTTGTGTCACTTATTTTTCCAAATAAAGTTATATAATAATTTATCTAATAAGGTACAAAATGACTTAGAGCAATCCAAAACTGAAAAAGATATGATACTCTTGATAAGCCATCCGCTTTTGATAATAGCACTCAACCAGTGAGAGACAAATCTCTTGCCAGCCAAATATTTAACTTTCTTTTTATCACATCTTTGATAGCATAGTTCATATCTGAAAGGGCCATATCAGGATTAAGAGATATTCTAACACCCAGATAATTAATAACATCTTTAAGCTGAATTCCACAAATGATTGTTTTATCAATGTTTTTAATGACATTATTTCACATTTTGAAAGATTGAGGGAAAGGCCAAACATCTGAGAAAAATATTGAATGGTCTCCAATGCTATAGGAACCTCTGATTGATCTTTTAAGAAAAAAGTGGTGTCGTCTGTGAATTGGAAAATTTTAATTCTTTATCTAATACAATATCTAATACATTTAATTATATTGTTTTGAGAAACCATTAAACTTAAACTTAAGTCACTAACAGAAAGAGGAAGGGAGAGATAGGGCAACCCTGTCTAATCAAATACTTTTTAGGGAATCTAAAAACATAATCAAAGCAGGATCCAATACTGCCGACTCCTTGATCAGTGCCCTGACTACTGAACAAGGGAGCTAATTAAGACACACCCTATAAAAGGATTTCTGGGGCGTCATGCTTTTTATATCATATCTCGTCTCGATTTCTATAAAGCACAACCATCCACGTCCGATGGACATCAAAACAGTGTATCTGGATATCTTCACTCTGTATCAGCGATAAAAATATCTCGTAACAACAAGAAATATTTTAATGCTATACTGCAAACAGGGAGAGAAGATTATCACGACACTGTCATCTTCTCTCCTGAAAAACACGCGGACCTGTCAACAGCAGCCAAAAATAAAACTCCTGTTAAACTGACGTACACGCAGAGAGCTGTCAGTAAGTACAAATTTCACAGTAACATCTTTTTCTGAGGAAATTTGCATTACACCTGATTTTCTGCCACTAGCATAGCAGTCATATGTTATATGATTTAAGTTTATATTACTATTTTATCTAATTTTAACACTTTGTTTCCTATCTACAACATAATAATTTAAAATGTTGTAAAATTTACCAGGTCTTATTAAAACCGTAGTAAATACCGCTCTACATGAAAACAGGTGATGGCAATGTACTACTAATCAAAGAACAGGCTTTACTGAGGAGATGTGCGTGACTATCACATGCGATTTATTGTGCATGTTTATAATGTTTTCTTTTTTAGGCCTCAGACACCAAAACACATTTGATATCAGGTGTTATAGAAATACCATCATGGAGGTAACACAACTGAACTTCCCAAACAAAATGCCAAAAGAAACCATGCAGCTAACCATAGCTGAAATAAAAACACTCCGTGAGCGGCAACCAGTAATAATCCCTTTTTAATTCTATATTATCTCTTTTTTTACCATTCAATAACTTTTTTGTTGAACTGTTTTATTATTGTATAGCACTGTTTTTAGAATATATATTTAAAAATGCTTAGTTTTTTAATATTTTACCATATTCTTCCCTCAACTTGCATATGAAGAGTTTGGTTCCAAAACGCAATAAATCCATTTTGACAAAATTCGGTCAAAACTTGTTTTCTATACCAAAAAAGTGACAAGATGAAAACCACTATTTTCTGTTACAAACTTTTACATAGCGTGTTTAGGCTATAAAAACATAAAAAAATCAAATCCATAACTTGATTTTCAAAGATTTATTATAAAAACAAATTATTTTTCCACAAAATGCAATAAATCCATGACATTTTTTTCAAAATGCTATAAGTCTATTCAATAAATGTATAAATGTGCATTCATTTTTGCCCTTTTATATTCATTTAGTTGAACAGTTGTAAACACTGATTAAAAAAAAATAAACAATTGCATTAATCTAACACTTGTCATATTAAGAACACTGTCATTGCTGCGGTAATACTTGACGTCGTCGCTTAACATTTTTCACAGCGACCAGCTGTAAAATGTTTTGGTCCTGCTCGATTTTCGTTGACTTTGAGTAAAATAATGTAAAGTTTTTCATAAGGTCCTCTGGGGTCAATGTGTTACCATGAGAAGCTTGATGCTGTCGGGAGAACAAGCACCCGTTTCCCGAGTGCCTCTCACGTAAATTATAGCGGGTTTTCACGACGCGTCATCAGAGTGGAAGTCGCCATATTGGATGCACTGCGCATCACAACAGAGCACACACACTGAAGTATATCCCGAACGTCGTCAAGGAAAATGGTCAATTATTGCTACGTTTGAGGTTGTATCATTAGGACAGTTTGAGAAAAACATCTGGAATATTATTGACTTCCAAAAGTTATTAAAAACCAGGGAAAGGAATACAAGAAATTATCAGAGGAGGCGCTTGTGGTTGGCAAAGCTCAAGAAAAAGAGTAGTATTGTATTAGAAATATGATTGAAGTATATAATGAATATACAAGAATGCTTCTACTTTATTTAAAGGGTATTAAATATGTACTTTTTAAAAGTATACTTTTAGTGTATACTCAAAATGTACTTAAACACAACTAAAATTTGCGCTGCAATGCCTTAACTCTTTTACCGCCAGCATTTTTCCTGCTTTTTCTGTTGTTTAGACATGTCTACATTCACTTAAAGTATCCAAAGCGCACAATAATCCATTGTACTCCGTTCAGTTCTTCACACCGAGTGCCTCCACAATGGCCGCGCATCCGGGTTACCGCCCAGAACGTGACGTCGGTGAAAACCCTCTATTAGATGTTGAAGGCTTGCATTTCATTCCGGTCACAAAAAAACATCACCGGTTTATCAATGCCATTAAAGTATTTTGATTTTGTTTGTTTGTTGATCACGAAGTACAAAGTAGATGAGGAAAACTAGGATTCCGTGTACAATGCGCAGCCATTGTTTGTTTACATTTGTGCGCTGTAATTTGTGGAGTGGATTTATTGCATTCTGTGGAAAAGGAGTGGCGTTTATCGCGTTTTGGGGGGGAAAGGGAGAAAAGATGACAGAATAACACGGTGGATATTGGATTTTGCATAATTAATTATTTACTTTTAAATACTGACCTGATATAATAATGATTTTGGCGTTTATCGCGTTTTGGAACCAAACACTTCATATATACCTCTCTTTCCTCAATGTCCGCACTTAATCTTGTACAATGTGTCCATTCAGTCTAGCATCATTCATTCCTAGGGATCCAAACAGGGATGAATTTTGAAGCCACCAAACACTTCCATGTTTTCCCTATGTAAAGATTGTTACATGGGTACTTACTTTAGTAAGTATGATTGCACAAAATGGTAATTTTTTTAATCAGATAAAAAAATTAGAACTATTGTATGGCACAACAGCACTTAGTTTGCAGCACTTCAATTAGAAGCCACCATACTTACTCGTATAACTACTCATGTAACAGTCTTTAAATGGGGAAAACATTAAAGTGTTTAGTAGCTTCTAATTCATCCCTGTTTGGATCCTAAGGAATGAATGAATGATGCTAAGCTAAATGGAAACACTGTACAACAATTAAGTGCACACATTGAGGAAAGCAAGGTGTATATATTTTGTCTAAGTTGAGGGAAGAACATTGTAAAATTTGGAAAAAATGTGTTTTCCTTTTTAATACAGAGAAAAAGCTGAAATGTACTGAATTTTCTGAAAAGGCACTTTACTTTGCTGAAACACAAACTACCAAACACATTTTATTTCAAACCCTGCTGAAAAAAACAGCATACCAGCAAGACCAGCAAATGTTGTGTTTTGGTGCTGGTTTACTAGTGAACACCAGCTAAACCAGCATTAGTACCAGCTAAACCAGCATTAGCACCAGCATCCCATGCTGTTCATACCAGCATATGTTGTGTTTTGGTGCTGGTATGCTGTGACCACCAGCTAAACCAGCATAATTCCCATGCTGGTCCATGCTGGTTTGATGCTGTTTTTTTTCAGCAGGGAAATGTTTTAGTTTTGAAGTATCTTATCAATAGTAATAGGGCTGGGCAATAAATTGCCTGAACCACCATAGTACAATGCATAGTTGCAAAGATGTAAGTACTTGTTTGTCCAGTAGAGTGCACCTTATTGGTTTCTAATGGTGACCCAGGTCACTCACTGTAGTGACACCAGCCAATGCCACACCCCCTTCACTTCAGGCGGCGGCAGTCACGCTGTGTCTTCACAACATTGCGCTTTGGTTGTTTGTATTATATTTGGACAAGAGACACATTCCTGTTTACATTTGGTGTTTTTAATCCGTCTCTTCTGTCGACTTGCGAGTTATTAAAACGCAATTGGAAGAAATGACGCGAGATGGAGAAATGACACGTTTAAACTACGTGCAGCCGTGCACTTATATAACAGAATGAGATTTTAATGCTGCTTGTGTTGTTAGTTAACATGCTCATTTCAAAGACATTAATTTAATAACCTCGCGCAACTTTACGGTCACCAGAGATGTATAAAGTACTAGGGACCCAGACTTGAGTAAAAGTATAAGTGCTCTATCAAAAAAGTGACTTAAGTAGAAGTTGAAGTGCTCTTTAAGCACAGTACTTGAGTGGAAGTACTAAAGTATTAAACATGTTTTGTACTTAAGTATTGCAAGTAGTTTCTTTAAAAATATACTACTCAAGTACTGAAAGTAAAAGTACAAGTATTCTGTAATGTAGTTATTAAAGAAAACAGTCAAAAGTTTGAATATAATATTGTTTATATTATTTCAAATGTTTAAGCTAAAGGACACTCACAATTCCTTTAGCTGTAGCAGTTGTACAAGGACATGAATGTTTAGATAATTCAGATTAATTTAACTGATATGGAGATAGAGAATTCAGAATTAATGAAATATTAGTAGATATAACGGTAATAGGTAAATGTAAAAGGTGTTTCAATGTATTTAGGTTTCCTTCTTTTGCGCACACTCGCCCTTTCTTGCGCATTCTCTCTCTCTCTGTCTTTCTCGCGCACTTTGGTTCTCTCTTCGCTTCACATTTGTCCACAACCCCGGCTCATATTTGTGAGTGAGAGGGAGGGAGGGGTCCGCCCTTCACTTTCTCCGATTGGTTTAGACCACGATCTGTGTTTGTTTCTAATGTGTATTACCGCTCCGGCAGTGATAATGTGGGTTTGGAGTGATTCGTAACATTTGAGTGTAACGAGTAACTATGCAGCACATAAAAAATGTATTGGAGTAAAAGTATTAAACTCATCGAAAATATGTACTGAAGTAAAAGTGGAAGTAGGAGAAAAAAAAATACTTCAGTAGAGTACAGATACTGTCTTTTAGTACTTAAGTACAGTAGTGAAGTAGTTCTACTTCGTTACTATACATCTCTGACGGTCACCGTGATTTCACCAAGATGTTATCCTGGATCAACGTTTTAATCAAAGATACCCCAAACTACCCTTAACTCAAACCCTAACCATTTTTAAACCCTCAAATTAGTGTGAAATAATAGTTTGAGGAGTATTTCTTAAAAGCCCCTAACCCAATCCCAAACCTAAATCTAACATGCACACTAATCTTAATCCTGCAATCTGATTGGTTAATGAAAATGTTGATCCAGGACCAACAATGGTTTTGATCCAGGATCACATCTTACTTGGTGAAATCACGTTCACCCAACTTTACACCGTCGCTAAATAAAAGAGGCGGAGAGAAGACGCTTTAGTTTTATAAAAGTCTAAACTTTGCGCCGAACACAGTGAGTTTGTGTTATAAAAACGTTGTGAACTACATTAAACATTAACGTTAGCCTACATTGGTATGTTCTCAGTCAAGTATTGTCTTTTTAATGGCGAGTTCATGGTGAGTAACAATTCACTAATTTGTGTACACAACTTGCTTTAAAGCTAATAAACAATGACTTAAGTTTCCCTTTTCAATACAATTCCAATATAACGTTATTCTCGCCAAAAGAGCAAATGATGCAAGTTTTATGTGTTTTGTTCTGTTTGTGTTAAGCTATTTATAATAAATCAAGTTTACTGTTTATTGCACTGATATCAAATTCGTTTTGGATAAAGTTTATTGTTAACTTCTTGCCTATAGTACAAAATTATCTTTGTCACATCTATATCAGTGTTGATCACCACATTTGTGAGTGATCATTGCATTGCATTGTATTTATTCATATACAGTATATTCTGTTAATGTATATAGTGTATTCTATGTACAGCTCTGTAGTATAATATACTGTAGTATGTGTACTGTACTATATACACCTAAAGAATATCGCCTGATATATTTTTATCAGCCTTTTTTTACTTCCTAATATCTGTATCGGCTAGGGTGACCACCCGTCCCGCGTAGCGCGTGATTGCACAGCGGCTGAAGCCCAATTATTGCGTCCCGCAAATTGAGATCGTGTCACGCATAATCAATGCTTGCTCAAAAAAAAAAAAAAGTTGGTCGCTCTATATCCTCGAGCCCCAGGCAGCCAAACGAACATTACTTGACGTTCAGCACGCTGCTGTTGCCACACCCACCTCTCAGTTCAACTGCTACGTAGGTTGTTGTCAACTTTTTCGTTGTTGTCATGACAGCGCAGTGCGCACGCAGCCATGCACGTGCATACTTAACTTTTAGATGCGCGCTTTTCAAATCGGAAAATGGATAATGAGTCTAACTCTGCGGCACCGCCACCATCAAATAAAAAGAGAAGGTGTGGGTACAAGAAAGACTGGGAAAGTGAATATTTGTGGCTGAAAGGTGTTGAGGGGGATACAGAGAGGGCTTTTTGTGACCTTTGCAAAACGTCCTTCTCAATCGGACATGGAGGGGAATACGATGTCAAACGACACAGACTCAGGGAGACAAGAAACGCGTCCAACAAAAAGAGAAATCCAAATCTATGGATGCTTTCCTCTGACCTAAAAACGACTTTCTAGCTGACAAAGTGACTGCTGCAGAGATGACGAGTGTGTATCACACTGTCCAGCACGCTACGTCATATCGAGCAGGAGATTGTGGCACAAAGCTAGCCCCAACGATTTATCCGGACTCGGACATTGCCAAGAGGATGGCCTGTGGTCGGACGAAGACAGAAGCCATTGTCACGGATGTGCTTGCCCCTGCCCCCGTCGAAGATTGCTTGAAAGTCCTCAGAAGACCACTGAATGAGCAACGAGAGGCAACAACCAAAGGTAAAGTTAAAGTTGTTACTTCAGTTCACTGAAATTGCATCAGTAGCTAACGTTAGCTAACATAATAGTGCTCATCAGTGTTTTCGTGAAACCAAACCAGGCTCTGTGAATCCTTACATGATTCTGAGCAACATTTCACTCTTCGTTATCTCCCAAACTAAACAAACGAAAGCAACTATATTTTTGAAAAGGTATAAATATTTATATAGATAATATTTCTATAAAATCAATAATGATCAAAACAGTAAAGCAGTATCTTGTATTTTTTATAATAATCTGTTTTTAGAGAATTTCTTTTAAAGGAATAGTCTACTCATTTTCAATATTAAAATATGTTATTACCTTAACTAAGAACTGTTGAATCATCCCTCTATCATCTGTGTGTGTGCACGTAAGCGCTGGGGCGCGCTGCGACGCTGCGGTGGCGTTTGGCTTGGCCCCATTCATTCAATGGTACCATTTAGAGATAAAGTTAGAAGTGACCAAACACATCAACGTTTTTCCTATTTAAGACGAGTAGTTATACGAGCAAGTTTGGTGGTACAAAATAAAACATAGCGCTTTTCTAAGCGAATTTAAAAGAGTAACTATATTTTATGGCATAATAGCACTTTTGGGAGTACTTGGACTCGCCTGAAAAGTCCGCTCCCCTTCTCACTCTCATAATGGGAGAGGGAGGGTGTTACTGCGCCGAGTCGAAGTGCTCCCAGAAGTGCTGTTACGCCATAAAATATAGTTACTCTTTTAAATCCGCTTAGAAAAGCGCTATGTTTTATTTTGTACCACCAAACTTGCTCGTATAACTACTCGTCTTAAATAGGAAAAACGTTGATGTGTTTGGTCACTTCTAACTTTATCTCTAAATGGTACCATTGAATGAATGGGGCTAAGCTAAATGCTATCGTAGCGTCGCAGCGCGCTCCAGCGCTTACGTGCACACACACAGATGATAGAGGGATGATTCAACAGTTCTTAGTTAAGGTAATAACATATTTTAATATTGAAAATGAGTAGACTATTCCTTTAAAGGGGTCATATTGTCAATTTTTTTTAAGATGTAAAATAAATCTTTGTTGTCCCCAGAGTGTGTATGTAAAGTTTTAGCTCAAAATACTCCACAGATACTTAATTATAGCATGTTAAAATTGCCACTTTGTAGGCCTGAGCAAAAGTGTGCTGTTTTTGGTTGTGTCCTTTTAAAATGTAAATGAGCTGATGAAATGCAAACACTGATCCCAATGATGGTGGTTTGTTTAATTGAAACTCAATTGTGCTGTAAATTTTTTTTCTCTTTTTCTCTAAATGGCAGTGCTGTGGTTGGTAAGTGCATATTAAGGGGGCGGTATTATTGTATTTCACCTTGCTACCTACCTCACAAAATGGGGGAAATCTGAACAACCTAATTTTTCACATGTTTGCAGAAAATGGCTTACCCAAAAGTTACACATTTTCTAGGTTGATAGAAGCACTGGGGACCCAATTAGAGCACTTAAACATGGAAAAAGTCAGATTTTTATGTTAAGACCCCTTTAAGTTCATCCCATCTGTGTGTGTCTCCACAGCCCACAAGCCATTCTTCTCAGTGGCTTCAGATGCCTCCAATCATAGGACCACCAAGCTCTTCCCACTGTCAATGCGTTACTGGACACCAGACTTGGGAGTACAGATGAAGGTCCTTGATTTCTATGATGACAGTGATGAAACATCTGCTGCAATCCACAACCAGATAGTCACCAAGCTGGAGGAAAATGGACTGGGACTAGACATGATATCTGCGTATTCAGCTGACAATGCTAGTCTGAATTATGGGAGATACAACTCTGTCTTCCAAAAACTGAAAGAGAACAACAATTGCATTTTAAAGGCAAACTGTTTGGCCAACATCATTCACAACAGTGCAAAACACGCAGGAGATCGGCTAAATATTGACATTGAAAATGTTGTCAACAAGACCTTTAGCCACTTCTCCTCATCTGCCAAACGCATTGAGGAACTTAAGTCAATTCACAGCTTTGTGGAGATAGAGTACCAGTTCCTGCTTAGACATGTGCCCACAAGATGGCTGAGCTTGTGGCCTGCAGTGAAGAGGCTTCATGACAGCTGGGCTCCTATCAAGACCTACTTTCTCTCATTGGGAGAGGACAAGTGCCCAAAGTCACTATGGCGGCTGTTCAAGGATGACCAGGATGGTGAGGGCAACCCCCTTGATCTACAGGTAATTCATTTTGATTGCACTGAGCTTTTTTCGTCTAAATATTATTACATTAAAAAAACAGGTATTAGAGAAATGATGATAATGCAAACAGTGCAAGCACACAGAATAATTGACTCTCCTTTCTTCTTTTAGGTTTACCTGTCCTTCCTCAGCAATGCGCTGAAGATTTTCCATGACACTGTGCTGGTGCTAGAGCGAGAAGATGGGACTGTCTGTGAGCTCTACGATATGATGTTCACCCTAAAAACCAAGCTACAGCAACGACAGAGTGATGGGTTCTTTGGGGCCCAGACAGATGTGCTCCTCCAGCAGTTCCCAGACAGACAGGCAGCTGTGCTCAGAGAGGACATGTGCAACTTCTACCAGTCCTCTCTCGCCTACCTGGAGCAGCGCTATGACTTCTCAGACTCCAACTACCAGAAGAAAGTGGCTAGCCTGGCACTAAAGAATAGCCTATTCAACTTCTCCCATCTCTGTGAAGCTGTAGAGGTCCTGCAGCTAAGCAAGAAGTTGGACATGGATGCGCTATATGATGAGTATTGTGTCGTTCTGCCACGCCAACAGGCCATTGTGCAGTCTGGAGCTCCAGTCATGGAGAAGTGGGCCACTGAAGAAGTTAATTTTAATCCCAATCTACATGAATATGAGTTTACCATTATAATCACATGCAATTTGTTTACCATGAAGTTATGCAGTATCTGGGTCATGTGTTATGCTGTGTGTGGGTCAGGAGTTTGCCATGGGATTGCTATTGCAACCCAGCTGTGTGTCTTCATGTTTCATGTCAAAGGTCACAGAGGGTCTCAGAATATAAGGAATAGCCTAGAGTCAAATAGGTCATGGGACGGAGACACTGGTCTGAGGAATGTCATGTGGTTCTTCAAGTTACAAGCCTGAACAAATCCTATATTGTTTTAAGCATGGAGGGGAACCTATATATTTACCAAGCCACAGCTCAGAGAGTCAGACTGGTTTTGGAGGATCCTCCCAGGACTTCACTCTGGTTCTGGGGGGATTCACCAGGGCAGGCTCGGCTTTTTATTTGACCGGAAAATAAAAGTCTATCTCTTGAAATCAAAACCTAAGACTGAAGATTGTTTCATTTGAGGAAAAAGAAAACCACAACATTTGGTGCCGAAACCCGGGATAGAAAAGAGCTGGACAGTCGCACCACCTGGGCGAACCTGACGAGCAACACAAACAGCGTATGGCCATATACATAAGGTAAGCACTTTTTGCTTATTTATTAGGTTTGTGTTGTTTGCCAGAATTTGCTCCAAGTCGTGAGAAATTTAAGCTCTTCTAAATTTAAGAACCATATATGTGAACTGGGTTTTGATTTCAAGGGTACAATCTAACTAAGGCATGCATGCATGAGTCTGTATTAAATTACTTTGGCTTTGATGATCACAGTGAATTGAAACAGATTTTAAGTTAAGAGAATGCGCAAGAGTTTGTATGCAAGGTTGCATATGTCTACGTTTGTCGGGGAAGTGAATAACGTAGAGGTTTAATTTGGTTTAATTTGAAGTTAAAAGTTTAAATCATTATGTCGAGGAAGTGGATTAATGATTGTTTATTTGGTTAATGTTAAAAAGGACACGCAAAAGTTTAAATTGTTATGTCGGGGAAGTGACTTAACGATTGTTTAATTATTTAATGTTTGTGTTTGAGTGTGTATGTATGCAGCTGCAGTGTGTGAGTGAGTGAGAGAAATGTGAACTTGCATCTGGCAAGCAGGGAGAGAGTTTCCCTTAGGCAGTCTCTGCGGGCTGTTAAGGGGGGTGTAATTGCTGTCCTGTGAGTGTAGGGTAAATAACTACTGTGTTAAAGTGTGGAAGAATGAGCCCTAAAAAAATAAATAAATAAAATAAAGAGAGCCCAAATAAATACATAAAGGGTTGTACATAAATGCTAATGGGTTATTACTGAAAAATGGTTTGGTTAACATTTTGGTTTATAAATTATCAAGCATACATTTTAAATTTAAGGTTTGATCAAAACAATTGACACCAGATGGGACATCAAAAAGAGCATAGAACCTGAGACCACAGCTGGCTTTCTCGATGGGCAATGCAATCAGGTGGCCACCTAAAGAGATGAGCAGTTTTGCTTGTTGTAACTTCCATACCGCCACGCCACCAGAGGGAGCCCTCGCCGGAGTACTGACATGGCGCCGCCCTCTGCTTCTCTTCCTGTTTCCTGTTTGTCCCTACTTAAGACTCAAGCTAGCCTAGGGCTAACGCGAAGTATTGCCAGCTTACCCCTGCATACCGAGCGTTTTCTGAGTATTATTCTGACTGCCTGTTGATATTGACCATCTGCCTGTTTACCTGTTTCTCTGCTTTTGGATTTTCCCTTTTTATTGTTTGCCTTGTTTGGACTGCCTATCTGTGTTTGATCTGCCTGCCTGTACTTTGATTACTCTTCTGCCTAACGTCTCGGATTTGTTTGCCAGATTGGTTTGTTTTAATAAACACTGCAAAATGGATCCCAGTGTTTCTGAGCCATCCTTACAGAATACTTCGCCCACCATCGATCCAGCGGATGTTACCAATCTGAGGGCTGCTTATGAACATCAAAGCAGTCTCCTTCAGGGTTTCCAGGAACAACTCACACGCCTGCAGTCTGTGAACGATCACCTCACCGGTTATATACAAACCCATATTCAGGCCTTACCCTTTACATCTGCTAATCGGGTGAGTGTATCTGAACCAAATAAGTTTGATGGTACTGCTGAACACGTAAGAGGTTTCCTTCGTCAACTTGATATTTATTTCGATGCTCATGAGAGTGAAAATTTGTCTGATGTGACCATGTGTTCCATAATGTTCTCTTTGCTGACTGGTAAAGCGGTCGAGTGGGCAGCCGCTGTTTGGGACACAGATCAGCGTATCCGCACGTCATATTCATACTTCGTCCAACAACTTAAAGAAGTATTTGAATATCCAGCTGGGGGAAGAAGTGCTTCATCACGGATCATTCATATGTCACAAAATCATCGCCCCGTAGCTGAATACGCAGTGTTTCCGCTATGTACATTCAACCGTGGCGGGCCGCCACGCCTAAACCATCTCCGCCACGCCTGCGGTTGTGGATAGAAGGGATACAGCAAACGAAATCTCGCCAGATGAGCACTGTTTTATCCTATTCCTTCACCCAAACCCAACTCTAAACACAAAATTTCACAGGATTGTAGGATGTATTTGTCTCTTATTTAGCCAGAGCCGCTGTTTTCATCCTAAAAATCCTACCTCCAAATCTAATCCTAAACTTTTAGGCATTTTCTGTATCCCTTCTAGACAAAACCCACGGCAGCAGCTCGCAAAATAAATAAAGCTACCGAAATGTCCGCCCTGCCAGACAGGCTGTTTTAAAGAAATAAATTCCTTTCTGCATTTGCGTTGTTCACTCATTTATAATAAATAAATCTCCTAAAATATCATCATTTCCCCCATGGGTTTAGTTTCATGCACAAATAGATTTAAATAAACAGATGATGATTAGGCTACGTCTCTGTTTTGAGAAATAATAATAAAATAAATAAGCCTACACGAAATATGTTATAATTCTCAGATTGACAAAACGAATAAAAAAGTATTTGAGTTGCTGTTCTTTTTTTGTGAGGCGCTGTTAAACCAAAGCAGCAGAAAGCACGTCATGTTTTTAATGATTTTAAATAAGCACAAGGTTTTCTCCTTATTGTGAGTTTACACAAATAAAAAAAAAAAATCAGTTTCGAATGTTATTTTACTTTTATCTGTATGGCAATAAATTAAGGGTAATTTAAGTTGCAAGGTCATCACGCGTATGCTTTTCACATGCGCATATACACGGACGCAGCGCTGGGCTGTGAGAAAAGACATGATTAAACTTTCGATTTAACATATTACAAGTTTTTTGGACATTCATTTGGAATCACTGTACTGATATTATCAACTTATCAGGCCATTAGTTATACAGAATATAGACTATAAGCGCAGCGCGCTGCTGACCGCTCAGCTGTCAGTCAATCTTCTGTGCTTTAGATCGACCCTCACAAAGTTTCACATTAAATGATAAGATGTTTGTCCAAAAACAAAAGGCTAAACACTCAATTCTACTTATATGGGACTGCAATACATTATTCCCGTGGAAGAGACGGACGTTGGTAATAAAATCTTGAGGCAGACGGTGAGACGGTTTCATCTGTTTTCAGACAGCAGGATCGGGGTGAACCGCATAATATTTGATGTAACGGGTGTAATAATATTAACGTGTCATTTGCGTTGTAGATGCAGGTCGGGACTCAATAAGCAAGAGTAGGCTAAACTGCAGGTCTAACATCCAAGACCAAAATTCGACTCGATTCCGATAGGTAGCAGTTTTTAAAAGGCTTATTTGTGTTTAAGCTCTGTCTGAAGAACGTTAAAGGTTTATATTTAGCTGCGCGATTTGCGGTGTGACCGGGTCGGGCTCTTTATGTCAAACAGGCCGGGTGTGGAATGCTGGAATAAATTGCTGCTGATGTCGGGTGTTCTGTCAATCACAGCGGTGCGGATTATCAAACAGGACTGTGCGTGACTTTGCAACAGCTCTGTAACGCTAAACATGAGCATGAACTTGCACACTACATTAAAACTACAATGAAAGATCCGTATAAAGCTATAAAACTTACGTCTTTTTTAAGAAATACAGTTTAGATTAAACATAGAAAAGCAATATGCTATAAATATAAGGAAAAGTAAATGACAGCATGAAAATTATAAAAAAAAAGTTAGTTTACTGTAGCCTATATTCTACATAAAAAAAGTACATTAATCATCATGGGCGCCCCCTGCCGCCACAGCTGGAAAAAATCCTAGAGGAAACACTGATACGCCATTGAATTTCGCACGCTTGCAGCTCAAAGCGGTTGGAATGAAAAATCGCTCAAAGACGTATTTCAGAACAGTCTAGATCTTGAACTCCAAGCAGAGCTGGCATGTAAAGGTGAGAACCTGAATTTTTCTGACTTTGTTACTCTGGCAGTCCATATTGATAACCTGATGAGAAATGTACCGACTAAAACTAAGCCCGGGAATACATCCTGTAATACAAAACATACTCATGTTGGTATTAACGATGCTGTAGAGCCTATGCAGGTGGGGTTTGCACCACTCACTACTGAGGAACAACAACGTAGACGTATATTTAATTTATGCTTCTATTGTGGAGAACCTGGCCATCGTATTGATTCCTGTCCAGCCAAGAAGCCCCACCAGCCCGGTAAACCAATTTCAAAACCTCCCTTCTTGTTATGATATGTGTTCACAACCAGTAACTATCATCCACAATAAGGAGACCATGTTATTCACAGTCTTGATTGACTCAGGCTCTGCATTAAATCTCATTCATGAGGGTATTGTCAATAAATTTCTGATTCCTGTTATTCCATGCCAACCTCCATTGAGTATCTCTGATGTGAATAATGTACCTATTGGAAATGGTATTACTCACCAGACTGTTCCTCTCACTTTGCAAGTTGGTTCACTTCACCTAGAGACTGTCACCCTGTATGTAATCTCTTCACCTCGGTATGACATCATCTTGGGACATCCTTGGCTGGTCGCGCACGACCCTAAGATAAACTGGAGAACTGGAGAGATACTACAGTGGTCATCTCGTTGTATGGAAACCTGCATTAAGCCTCTAAGGCCCAAGCCCTGTCTATCTACCAACGTAGAAAGCCCTACTGGTAAGAACGTTCAGATTCCTGATGTATACTCTGAATATGCTGAAGTGTTTAGCAAAACCAAAGCTACTGAATTACCCCCACATAGACCTTGGGATTGTGCAATCGAATTGTTACCCAATGCTATGCCTCCTAAGTGTAAAGTTTACCCCCTGTCTCAACCTGAAACCCGCGCCATGGAGGATTACATATCTGAAGCACTACGTAACGGCTTTATTCGGACATCCACCTCCCCTGCTGCAGCTGGCTTCTTTTTTGTAGAGAAGAAGGATGGTGGTCTAAGACCTTGCATCGACTATAGAGGTTTGAACAATATTACTGTAAAATTTCCCTATCCCTTACCCCTTGTACCTTCTGCTTTAGAACAACTCAGAGAAGCCAGAATTTACACCAAATTGGACCTATGTAGTGCATACAATCTGGTTCGTATCCGTGAAGGTGATGAATGGAAGACTGCATTCAACACCAATAGAGGGCACTATGAATACCTCGTGATGCCGTATGGTCTCTCTAACTCTCCCGCCGTCTTCCAGTCATTCATCAATGAAGTGTTCCGTGACCTCCTGAATCAGTATGTTATTGCTTACATAGACGATATTTTGATTTATTCCAAGAATATGGAGGACCATGTCTGTCATGTGAAAGAAGTCCTGTCTCGCCTCCTCCAGAACAAGTTATACATCAAAGCAGAGAAATGTGAATTTCATATCTTGAAAACTAGCTTCCTGGGCTATAACATTAGTTCACAGGGTGTTGAGATGGACACGACCAAATTCAAAGCAGTCACAGAATGGCCTCAACCCCGCACTATTAAGGATCTACAGCGATTCCTAGGATTTGCAAACTTCTACCGTCGGTTCATCCGCAACTACAGTACTGTAGCAGCTCCCCTGACTTCCCTACTGAAAGGAAAACCCAAGAAACTCCTCTGGAACTCACCAGCCGAGCAAGCTTTTCAGAAACTTAAAACCTGTTTCACCACCGCCCCGATCCTGAAACATCCTGACCCTGAAAAACAGTTCATCGTAGAGGTTGATGCATCAGATACCGGAGTAGGAGCTGTTCTGTCACAATGTCACGGTCCAGAAAATAAGGTATACCCTTGTGCCCACTATTCTAGGAAACTCACCCAGGCAGAAAGAAACTATGATGTGGGCAACAAAGAACTTCTTTCTATAAAGGCAGCCCTGGAAGAATGGAGGCATTGGCTTGAGGGGGCGAAGCATCATATTGTAATCCTGACAGATCATAAAAACCTTGAGTATGTGAAGGGAGCTCAGAGACTGAACGCACGCCAGGCCAGATGGTCCCTGTTTTTCACCCGTTTCAATTTTTCTATCACCTACAGACCAGGACACAAGAATGGTAAAGCTGATGCTGTGTCCAGATATCACGACCCCGCTCCAGTTGACCGCTCACCTGTCCCGATTATCCCACCTTCTCATATCATAGCCCCGATCGCCTGGGATATCATGCAAGAAATCACCCAAGAACACCTGAATGACCCTGTTCCACCTGAATGTCCTCCTGAGAAAACTTACATTCCTCTAACTCTACGGCCCCGAATTATGCAATGGGTACATACTTCACTCAGTTCAGGACACCCAGGTATTAATCGCACCACAGCGTTAGTCCAGACATCCTTCTGGTGGCCCACCCTGAATCATGATGTATCCCAGTTTGTAAAATCCTGTCGAGTGTGTGCCCAATCCAAGACACCTAAAGAACTACCCTCCGGTCTTCTCAAACCCTTACCCATACCACAACGTCCCTGGTCCCATCTCAGCATAGATTTCATTACTGATCTGCCCCGATCTAATGATTATACAGCCATCTTGGTGATTATAGATCGATTTTCTAAATCCTGCCGACTTGTACCCCTCAAGGGTTTACCCACTGCCATGGAAACCGCTTAAGCTATGTTTCACCATGTGTTCAGAAATTATGGAATACCCGAAGATATCATCTCTGACCGTGGAACTCAGTTCACCTCTCAGGTTTGGAAAGCATTTTGCAATAATCTGGACATAAATGTAAGCTTAACATCTGGTTATCATCCCCAGTCTAACGGCCAAGTGGAGAGACTAAACCAAGAGATTGGACGCTACTTGAGGTCCTATTGTACACGTGAACAGCATCGCTGGTCAGAATTCCTGCCTTGGGCCGAGTACGCACAGAACTCACTAAGACATTCCTCCACCAATCTTACCCCCTTCCAGTGCGTACTCGGCTATCAGCCCCCCATGTTCCCTTGGTCAGGAGAGCCTTCCGATGTTCCGACCGTGGACGACTGGATGAGGAGAAGTGGAGAAGTCTGGGAAAGCGCTCATGTTCGGCTCCAGAGGGCGATCCGCAACCAGGAATTCCACGCCAACCGTCACAGACGTCCTCATCCCCCGTACCAGCCTAGTCAGAGGGTCTGGCTTTCCACCAGGGACCTGAAACTCCAGCTTCCATCCAAGAAACTAAGTCCGAGGTACGTAGGACCTTTCCGAATAATTAGACAAATCAATGATGTTACATACCAGTTAGAGCTGCCTGTTAATTACCGTATCTCTCCCTCTTTCCATGTTTCCCTGTTAAAACCTTACCATGCTGAGTATGACCCCAACGCCGAGCCTCCTGAGCCACCTCCTCCTCTCGACGTTGCCGGGGAACCGGCATACGCCGTGAGAGAGTTGTTGGACTCGAGGCGGCGCGGGGGTCGTCTCCAGTATCTGGTCGATTGGGAGGGCTATGGCCCCGAGGAAAGGTCCTGGGTAGCCTCGGATGACATTCTGGATCCCAACCTCATCGAGGAGTTCCATCGAGCCAGACCGGACCGTCCTGCACCACGCCCTAGAGGGAGGCCCCGTAGAGCGCCAGGAGGCGCTCCTAGAGGGGGGGATTCTGTAACGTCCATACCGCCACGCCACCAGAGGGAGCCCTCGCCGGAGTACTGACATGGCGCCGCCCTCTGCTTCTCTTCCTGTTTCCTGTTTGTCCCTACTTAAGACTCAAGCTAGCCTAGGGCTAGCGCGAAGTATTGCCAGCTTACCCCTGCATACCGAGCGTTTTCTGAGTAATTATTCTGACTGCCTGATATTGACCATCTGCCTGTTTACCTGTTTCTCTGCCTTTTGGATTTACCCTTTGTATTGTTTGCCTTGTTTGGACTGCCTATCTGTGTTTGATCTGCCTGCCTGTACTTTGATTACTCTTCTGCCTAACGTCTCGGATTTGTTTGCCAGATTGGTTTGTTTTAATAAACACCGCAAAATGGATCCCAGTGTTTCTGAGCCATCCTTACACTTGTTTAAAGATTGTATTGTTCACCTGAGATGGCTCGGGGTGGTCATCTCACAAATGCTCTTCCAAATTTAAGAATAAAAAGGGGGAAATTAAAGATTATTAGATTAAATGATAAGAATAAAGGGTTTCATTTTCAAAATGAATGTGTGCTAGGACAGATGATGGTTTATTGTGTGAATGAGTTTTTATTTTGTCCTTGAGTGGCTTTGATGAAGATTTAATGTTAAGTTGAGAAGACGCCTAAGAAGTTTCGCGAAAGAGCAGTGAAGAACCTGAGTGTTACCGTGTCGGGGCAGACACATTGGGGTTCGGAGAGAAGAGTACTCAAATCCTGTAGGTCAGGTACGGTCTATTTGTTATTTGTCTTGTTGTTGTGGAAGGCCAAGGCTGATGAGAGATATTGTTTTTGTTTTGTTTGTCATGTCGGATTGGTAAATTGTGTAAGTGAGTCTTTTCCATGTTGTCTGAAGTGTAATGGAAAGATGAACTTGGCCAGGTATTCTAGATAGAGTTGTTTTATTTTATTTGTGTGAGAATGTAATGTGTCTGTGATATAATGAGTCTGTGTGAGCATGTCTGAGATGGAAAGAGTGGGGGCTGAGTGAGTAGTGGGTTTGTCTTTCTCCTGGGGCTCTGCAGAGCTTACAGAGAGGTGTTGTGTTACAGGAGTGAATGGTTGTTTAAAACTATAAAAAAGGGAATAAAGTTTAAAGGATGTGAATATGAGTAAGAATAGGAGTATGGATAAGAGACAGTTATAAATGCTGGGTATTAAAGATTAGATTTGAAGACATTGTGGTTCTGAGGTATTGTAGCCAAAAATATTAGTTATTACAGTGAAGTATACAGCTACTTCTAGAAATTAAATAATTCATTTGAATGATTGATTAAAATAAAATATTGTGCTCAATAGGAAAAGATTGCTTGTCCAAAAAAGGACAGATGTTCGTGATGGTATGGGGCGGATTTGGGGGCTCAAGGCGAACCATGTGTCGGGGCCCTAACTATGCACCCTTTATGCAACCTTTACTGTATTTTTCTCTCTTTCTCATCGCTATCTCTTTTTTCCTCTAGGTTACATAAGTTTCAGCCCCCAATGAGGTTGAGATTAATACTGTTTGATAATATGATTGGATTTTATACTAACCGCAGTACTACATGGTAAAAAAACGTGTATAACAATTATGTACTTTTTATTTTACTTTGTGTACTTAATTTCTTTAATACATTTTCATTTAATGCCACATTACATCCACAATATATTTTAAATGAAAATACTTTGTATTCAAATGAACATAATATGATGAGAAGAAACATAATATGGTTTTAAAATAATGCAATCATAGGTGTTAAGAACTCGACATAAGATAAACAAGGGGTGAAATTTGACTTTCTATATGGATGGTAAAGCATCATGTATTGCTTCTGCATTACATTATGTAAACAGTTTTTATATTATTGAACTATACAGATGTCATCTATGTACACATCTTGTACATTGATGTTCGCTAGTGATATACAGGGCAAAGCCGAAGCATGCTACCGTTTTCATATGAGATTTAAAAGAGACTAAAGCGATCACGAATTTGTGTGCAGATTGGGGAATGAATTACAATCTTTAGTGGTGATGGGCGGACATTTCGGCGGACTAAAGCTTACCTAAAGGCTACTGTACCTGAGATTACACGCTAATATTATATAAACTGTAGAACCTGTATTATTTGCGGAGCATACTCACCGGCACACTATCAGTGTC
The DNA here is from genome assembly GCF_027580225.2 of Misgurnus anguillicaudatus. Taxonomy (NCBI): domain Eukaryota; kingdom Metazoa; phylum Chordata; class Actinopteri; order Cypriniformes; family Cobitidae; genus Misgurnus; species Misgurnus anguillicaudatus. Next base: position 5,208,926 of record NC_073342.2, on the reverse strand, counting down.
CGTGGCCGACAGAGAGAGCTGTGTCTGATGGAAAAGAGGTTGCTGAGAGCAGCACAGACCGTGGCAGTGTTTGTGTGGAGAAAAGCGGAGACTTTTGCAACATTTTTGTGTGAATCATCTTTTCTGCTCCATTGGTGTAGCTCCGTTTCACTCTTAGTTTATTTCCTTGCAGCTTCGCTCTTTTAATGTATCAAACTCACTCGCTGCTGCCTGCAGCTCTGCTCACTTTGTTGATTTGAGCTACGCGCGCATATCCGGTAGTGCATGGAATGATCCACTTTAAACTATAATGGGGGGCACATTCGTGCATATGTAATAATAACGTTCAAACCGTTTATGGGAATATACTGAAAAACACAAAAGATGTTTAAATAGAATTCTTAATTAAACAAAATTATGATAGTTTTCTGGGAATCTTGATGATAAGCAGGGGCAAAAAGTGGCAGCTCATCAAGTACACCCCTGCGTTTTGGGGCCCCTTGGTAAGGCGGGGCCCAAGGCAACTGCCGACCTTTGCCTAATGGTAAGTCCGCCCCTGTATTTGACTTTATTTGACAAAACATTACAAAATATTATAAAGGAAATTTTATTTTAAAGACACATTGGAAATCTAAGTAACTATTTGGAGAATATATAAATTGGACAAATAAAAACAATAAGTTTGTGAAGTGGTTAAATGAGAAATAATTATAAAATATAAGGTGTGTTATATTGCAAAGAAAAGATTATGGCAGTCACATTAATGGAAAAATAAGGATTAAACAATTGTTGTGTGGAGAATTAGAAAATAGAATAATTGGATGTTCAAATGAGGAAACATTTTATGTGGCATTGTGTGAGGAGAAATACAACTAAATAAAAATATAAACTAATGAAAGATAAGAGGAGATAATTAACAGACAAAGAAATGCTCAAAGGGAGAAGGAGAGATAGAGAGAGAGAGAGAAAGGGAGGGGGTTCTAAATGGTCACCAGATTTGACCTGTAAAGATCAACTCTCATTGCTCGAGGGAATTGTGGGATTAAGCAAAATCTAGCAGAAAGACAGAGGTGAAGCTTTGAAAGAGAAATAGCAAATTAGAGAAAAAAGAGTAGAGACCAAGTTATTAAAGGTGGAAATAAAGATGAAAAATTAAAAAGGACAGAAAAATTATTAAAAGGTGAATGACACAGATAAATTATATAAAGATAAAAAAAAGATTTAACAAAATGAAGAGGAGTCTTCATCTGATGATGGAAGGTGGTCACAAAATAAATTTTATTTTAAATTTGAAAGGCAATACTTTGCAATGGGTTAAGCTAAACCTTAAAAGGCTGAAAGCTCTCATCTTTTGACATTCAAGAATGTGAATAAAAGCTGGCGATGAACAGACAATGAAAAACTGTGTGTGACATCAAAGTGTTGGAGTTGCAAAGAGAGGAGAACTAATAAACTAAACTGTGGACACATCCTATGTGAATGGGACTATAACTGATCTCCAACAGTGAATGGGGCACTGCGCATATGTTCAGAGACAATTACAAAGACAAACACCAAAAAGACTGAGTGGAGTCCAGAAGGAGACTCACAAAGACAATAATTTTCTTGGAGACAAGAGAAAAACTGGACACTGAACTTTTTCATCTTCATACGAGCCTTTGAGTGAAAGAGGGGAAGATTGACACAGCCGTTCAATGTTTAGCAAAAGACCCTGTTACTATAGGGACACAGACAATCTTTATGAGAAAATCAGCTAGACAAATTTAAAGGCTAATCAAGAACTAATGTTGTTAGGTGTGACTACCTGTTCTGAAATCAAATCAGACTCCTATTAATCTGACAGGAAGAAATGCATAATGAAAATTTGGGGTTTTTAAATTTGGTATCTACAGAGGAAGTTAGAACTCCAATAATGGTACTAAGCTAAAAAGCAAATATAAATGGCATAGAACAGCTATGGCAGAAAGGAAAATAAAATAGATAAAAGAAATAAATTGAAAAAACACCATAGGATACTATAAAAGGTAAACAAGAAAAAGCTGTGAGAATAGAAAAAAGAAATAAATAATTATTGTAACAAACTTAGGATTTAAGGAAATAAATCTAAATTGTATCTAGTCACGATTTAAGAGCAATTAATGACAAGAAAAGATTGATGATCCAAAAACCACATACTTTGCTTACAAGTGTTTCTCCATTTGATAAACATTTTTACTGTGAATTCTGATTTGCATAAGAAGTAGATACTTGCATTTACGTATTTACTTATGAGGGAAAACATTATACAGGTTTAGAATGGATGAACTACCATTCCAACATGCTGAAAGGTTCATTTGGTTGATTAATGCTAGAAGGTCGATAAAATGATTGGTTGTCATTGAGTTATAGGCACACAGGAGAACAGTTGATTTTGCCAGCATGGGCAAACAGATGTGGAAGCTAAAAAGGGCCTCAGAGTGTCAGGAGATCTTTTTAGATTGTATAGAAGTGAAAAATTTCAGTCATAAATATTATTATCATAGATGTACATGGGGCGAATAAGTGGAATGAAAATAAATCATTTGATTCATGAGAATAAAGATTTTGAGTTGAGATAAGAAGGGAAAAATTGATGTGACAGATAAGAGTGAAGAAAAATTTGACTATCATCCATAATCACAAAGGATGGTAGATAAAAAGGTATAGAAAAGGAATAATCATCAAAGCCATACTTAACAAAATGTGTGAAAATACTAATCGTAACAGAATTGATGTTTTACTTTGTATTAATGAGCATGTAAACCAGGAGTGGGGAACCCGGGGTCCTGGAGGGCCACTGTCCTGCATAGTTTAGTTACAACCCTAATCAAACACACCTGAATTTCATTTCAAGTGATCCTGAAGACTTTAATTTGATTTTTCAGGTGTGTTTAATTAGGGTTGGAACAAAACTCTGCAGGACTGTGGCCCTCCAGGACCAGGGTTCCCCACCCCTGATGTAAACTAACAAAAGTACACCTTTAACACTGCATGAAATGTTCGCCGATCGACCTATTGTAAAAACATCTGGAATTAAGTGTTATATGAAGAAACTAATTGTCTATCTATTGAGCTATTTGTGTACAGGAAATAAAAGGAGGGAGGAGGAGATGAGACAACATGCTTCATTGTGCGAGATGATCTTGCTTATCTGAGGGTCGATAGGTCGGAGGAGCCTAAACACGGCCACAGGGGGCCTAATGGGGGAGACAGAAGGATGAGACCAGCCCCAGAAATGTCCAAGTAGGAGGAGCAACCATGGCATCAGAGCTCGTAGGATGGCATTTGGAGAGAACGAGAACTACTACATTTCATGAAAGAAGAAACATCAAAACCAAATCAAATCAAAAGCCATTCAAGTATACCGACGGATGGAGAGCAAAGTTTTGAGCACCGAGAGAAGAAGTGAAAAAGAGAAATTGTCAACAGAAATTGAATTGAAAAGAACGAAGCTGATTACTACAGAAGATTTGCATACAGTCAATTAAACTTCCTGGCGATGGACTTTTGCCTTCAACAAGGCCCAGTGAAAGATCTGCAACAATATAAAAAAAAAACTGAATCTGAAAGAAAGACTGAGAACACAGAGACATTGAACAGAGAACATAAGGTGGACATTTTATGGGAAACATCCCAAAGATAACAATGATACAAATGGGGAATATTTCGTATATAGTATACAACACAGTAAGCGCGCATCAGAATCTAAACTGCGGCTGATAAATCCTTATCAATAACTTTGTATATTTCTATTGTGCTTGTGAGGTTGCTTTTACATTCACGTAATGTTACATACCACAGTTATATGATAAAAAATAAGCTTTGTTGAGTGTTTGATCTTTAAATTAAAATTACAGTCGTATTGTTAAGTGTTGCACCTTTATTAATCGATTAATGTTTTTAGTACATTAAAACAGTCAAACAAACATGTTTAGACACGGATGTTACAACCGGACATATCAAGCAATTTCTTCTAACAAAGCAATAATGAAATGCAGTAACTTAAATAAAGTAAAATGTCTTACTGTGTATACTGCAGCTGTGTCATTGTTGTCAGATCTTATATAAGTGGTGCTTTTGTCAGACAATGTAATATGCTCTGGTCCCCTCCCCGCCTACCGGGGAGATGAAACACATAGTAGATTAGTGTCTCTCAATGGCTGGATGTCAAAGTGGTGCCCTCAGCATAATGTAGGGTTTATAGACAATTGGAAGCATTTCTGGGGTAGACCATTTCTCCTAACCCGAGATGGCCTTCATCCGACATCAGAAGGAAGTGCTATACTCACCAGAAATCTGATTAATATTCTTAATTCTGATATAGTATGACTATCCAGGGCCCAGGTCAGGAAACAGACGGATCAGCTTAACTGTCCGTCTGTTAGCTGGCATGATATGTCTAGATCACATATATCCCAGAACTTCGAGTCAATCTTACCAGAATATCAACACATTTCAACTGTATCTGTTCCCCGAACAAGCAAATACAGAGCACCGCTTGCCACATCACGTACAAATTTGACCAACATAAAATTAGAAAACAATACATTACAAGATGAACCTCGAATGTTAAAATTCGGCCTTCTTAACATTAGATCGCTTACCAATAAAGAACCTATTGTTAATGAAATAATTAATGACCAAAACTTAGATGCACTCTGTTTAACAGAAACCTGGCTTAAAGCAGACGACTACATTAGTTTAAACGAATCCACCCCACAAGACTATTATTATAAACACGAACCTAGGTTAAAGGGGAGAGGGGGTGGTGTAGCTACAATATACAACAAAATTTTTAAAGTAAACCAAAAATCTGAACTAAAATTAAAATCATTTGAACTAATGTTGTTAAATATGGAAATAACTGATCGTAACCACAAACAGCTCTCTTTTTCCTTAGCTACAATCTATAGACCTCCGGGCCACCATGCAGATTTCCTTAAAGAAATAGCAGATTTTCTGTCTGAGCTTGTAGTCACTGTAGATAAAGCTCTTATCGTTGGTGATTTTAATATTCATGTGGATAACCATAAAGATGCATTAGGACGTGCGTTTATGGATGTTCTAAATTCTCTCAATATTAGACAAAACGTGACAGGGCCAACGCATACTCGTAAGCACACATTAGACTTAATTCTGTCACTCGGGCTTAATATTAATGACATCAAAATATCACCTCAGAGTGATGCAGTTTCTGACCATTACCTTGTGTCATACACTGTACTTCTAGATAGGATCACTCAATCCACAACATGCTACAGATTAGCCAGAACAATAATTTCCACCACTAAAGATAGCTTTATTAGCACTCTTCCAGACCTGTCCCAAATTAAACATGCAGATAACTGTGATGATCTAGATATTGTAATAGAAAACCTAAACAATGTCTGTTCTAACACATTGGATGCCGTTGCTCCCATTCGAAAAAAGAGAATCAAAGAAAAGCCGCCAGCTCCATGGTATGATCATCACACCGCAGCTCTTAAAAAGGCAACTAGGAAAATGGAAAGAAATTATAGAAGCACAAAATTAGAAGTATGGCGTGCAGCATGGAAAGATAGTGTTAAACACTACAGACAGGCTATTAAAACCGCCAGATCTACCTATCTTAGCAAGCTTATAAATGAGAATCATAATAACCCTCGTTTCCTCTTTGGCACCGTTGCAAAACTGACTAGAAACAAAGAACAAACAGAAACCAATAGTAAACTCCAACACAATAGTAACGACTTCATGAACTTCTTTTCTAACAAAATTACGGCTATAAGGGAAAACATCGTAGCTACACAGGCAGCCACCACTCTACCCGTTAGTTCACTTAACACTAGACTACCACACGAACATCTTGATTCATTTAAACCTACTACAATAGAAGAGCTCTCTAAACTAGTAACGTCATCCAAATCATCGTCCTGTATATTAGACCCCGTTCCCACAAAACTACTTAAAGAGGTATTTCCTGTAGTGTCAACCCCGGTTCTAAATATCTTTAACTCATCGCTAGAAATAGGATACGTTCCAACATCTTTCAAACTAGCAGTTATTAAACCGCTGATTAAAAAACCACAGCTTGATCAGGGAGAGCTTAATAACTTTAGACCAATCTCAAATCTCCCTTTTCTTTCGAAAATATTAGAAAAGGTAGTGGCAAGCCAGTTACGCACATTTTTGACAAATAATAGTACATATGAAAAGTTCCAATCAGGATTCAGGCCCCACCATAGCACAGAGACAGCGTTGCTTAGAGTTACAAATGACCTCCTATTAACATCCGATCGGGGTGAAATCTCAATTCTTATATTATTAGACCTTAGTGCAGCCTTTGACACAATAGATCATACAATCTTACTCAATAGACTAGAAAACTATGTTGGTATCAGTGGTCAGGCGCTAGCATGGTTTAGGTCGTATCTAACCAATCGCTATCACTTTGTTTATGTAAACGAGGAAGAGTCATATCACTCCCTGGTTAAATACGGTGTACCGCAGGGATCGGTTTTAGGTCCTATCCTGTTCTCGTTATGCATGTTACCTCTAGGAGACATTATCAGGAAACATAACATAAGTTTTCACTGCTATGCGGATGATACCCAGCTTTACATCTCCTCACATCCCAGCGAAACACACACGTTTTCTAAGCTAACAGACTGCCTTAGCGATGTTAGTGACTGGATGGCACATAACTTTCTTAAGCTGAACTCCAATAAGACAGAGATACTTATTATTGAACCGAATCGCTACAAACATAATATGTCAGATTACACGTTGCACATAGATGGCTGCACTGTGGTGCCATCTTCCACGGTAAGGAACTTAGGTGTGATGTTCGACAGCAACTTATCCTTCGATAGTCATATCGCCAACGTCTGCCGTACAGCTTTCTTCCACCTTAGAAATATCTCGAAAATACGCCATATACTGTCTACATCTGACGCAGAGAAGCTTATCCATGCTTTTATGACCTCTAGAATAGACTATTGTAACTCGCTACTCGGGGGATGCCATGCAAATCAAGTAAACAAGCTTCAGCTAGTTCAAAACGCTTCCGCAAGGGTACTTACTCGATCTAAAAAGTACGACCACATAAGCCCAATTCTGGCATCTTTACACTGGCTACCAGTTAAATATCGCATACAATTTAAAATATCACTACTCACCTACAAAGCTTTAAATGGCCTAGCACCCTCATACCTTAGAGAATTACTATCAGAATACAATCCATCACGCACACTACGGTCACAAAATTCTGGTCTCTTGATTATCCCTAGACTATCAAAAGTGTCTAAAAGTGGAAGGTCATTTTCCTACTTAGCCCCTAAGCTCTGGAATGATTTACCAACCGATGTCCGAGAATCAGACACAGTCGATAATTTTAAATCTAGACTTAAAACTTTTCTCTTCAACAAAGCATTCGCATAATTTGTCTAGTAAAAGTACTTAACTCGAAATAGTTATTTGTACCGAACAAAGCACTCGCGGTCATAAAACAGACCAACCAAATAAATAAATAAAAACCTTATCTTAACGTATAGTCGGATTGCGATTTTGGAACTTTCGTGTTCTTGTGAATAGTATGCCATACAAACCCGTTTGCCACTGATCGTGCATTAACGGCGTCAGTGGGGCATCCAGCCTTAGTCAAACGGGTTGGCACGTATGGTTGGGTTGGGCTTTTGGCGCTTTCTTTATATTGCGAATACTATGCCATACAGACCCGTTTGCCACTGAACCTGCATTAACGACGACAGTGGGGCTTCCAGCCTTAGTCAAACGGGTTGGCACGTATGGTCGGGTTGCGATTTTGGCGCTTTTTTGTGTCTTGTGAATAGTATGCCATACAGACCCGTTTGCCACTGAACCTGCATTAACGACGACAGTGGGGCCTCCAGCATTAGTCAAACGGGTTGGCACGTATGGTCAGGTTGCGATGTTGGCGTTTTCTCATGATCTTGTAAATAGCATGCAATATAGACCCGTTTGCCACTGAACCTGCATTAACGACGACAATGGGGTTACAGGCCTTAGTCAAACGGGTCGACAGGTTTCATTTTCTCTTTCTCTTAAAAATCAGAAGGTGACCCTTAGTTACCATATATACCGTCGCAGTGGGCCCCCAATTTGCAAAATCCTCAACTGTGGATAATATAATTATGCCGCAATAGTTAGTCTGTCTGAAACTAAGCTGATTAAACCACATCACTGTGTGACACTTGCATTACATGTGAACGGCCCCTACGCTAATATGATTTTGTTTTTCTCTCCCTGTCCTGTCCTCGACCCTGAGGACAATGGGACAAACAGACCCAGTTCCGGTAGATGTGAAAGTCGACTCACCTCTGATCTACTGGTCGTCCATCACTGTGATGCCCAGCTGATGCCTGACCAACGACCACCGGCAGAACCCGCTTAAACCCCGCTTAATCTCCTTATCCGTTCATATGTGTTTATATACATATATATCTCCCAAGGGTTTTTCCCTCCTAGGACTTTTTATTTTTTTTTTTTTTTCCTCGGCTCAACAACCCGGGGTTTTTGTTTTTTTTTCTCCTAGGGGGTTTTTTACCCCGGGGAGGTAGCCTGCTTGGGCTTAATTAGGCATCTTCTCCTAGACGTTACATTAGTAATACGCTCGTTCATAATGTCGAGTCATAGCCTCAGCAAATTTGACAGCTTATGCTATTGTGTATTATGTTGTGCTATCTGTCATTTTTCTGTGCTTTTACTGCTTCTATTAATGTAAAGCTGCTTTGAAACAATTGAGTATTGTGAAAAGCGCTATATAAATAAAATTGAATTGAATTGAATTGAATTGCTTTTAATCACAGTCTCTCTGCAAATCCAGCATCGACTTCTTTACAAATCCGTGTACACAAAGTTAACAAACACTCCCAACACGAGCTGGAACTTCTTCAAAAGCAAACTTTATCCATGCATTGATCCTAATGTTATGTTCCAAGCCTCCGAATTAAAGTATTTAACTTCTGTGTTGTTCCCACACGGTTCTTCCAACCGAAAATGCGTTTCCATGGTTTGTCTATCATAACAGATCACCGCGTCAAAATAAAAGTCTCTCCGAATTTTTTTTATTTAAAAGTCATTTTGGTTACATTTGTCAATCTTTAAAGACATGTTTACTTGTTGAGATACACGTGTGTCACGCGAAGCTGTGGGCGGGGCTACAAAAGTGGTGGTTGTATTTGGCTATGGGAGGTGCTTCAATTCTACTTTGACGTCATACTTTTCCAAATTCCACACTCTGGTGTAAAACTGGCTTGGTGCCAAAAACTGTTATATTTCAGTAGCACAGACGTTTTCAGTTTTGAAACTTGCAGGATGTTCATTTAAGTAAGCTGACCTCTTATATAACAAATTATCAAGTTAAAATTGAGTATTTGATTCACCGCTCCTTTAAAATCAACAAGAATGTTATCAGGACTTACGTTACAAATCAGTATTGAATTACAACTGGTAGTTAATATTGAGGTACCGACGATAATGATGATGATGAAGAAAAGGAATAAGCTGTATTTGTATTGAAACAAATATTTCGTATTATGAATGATTTACTTTTTGTTTTTATTTTTAGTAATTTTAGTTTTATTGTTTTTTGGGTTTTCTTTGCTTTTATTTTGGTTACTTTTACTTTATTGTATTATATATTAACATAATGGTGACAACCAACAGCAGCGCAGAACCAAATTTTACTTTTACATTCAAGACAAAATGAGAATGGAAAGATGTTTGTTCTTATTGTCCATAGTTCGAAGTGCAGTGGCATAATTTAGTAATTGGTAAGGGATAGTGTCTTTCTTTAGCCACAAGATAGTAATAATTGAGACTGAATTATGAGACTGCACTCCGGATTAAAATAAACAGGAAAAGTGAGGCTAAATTAAGCCTCAGAGCGGGGATTATGAAGAAGTTTATTTTAATCCCAATCTACATGAATATGAATTTACCACTATAATCACATGCCATTTGTTTACCATGAAGTTATGCAGTATCTGGGTCATGTGTTATGCTGTGTGTGGGTCAGGAGTTTGCCATGGGATTGCTATTGCAACCCAGTTGTGTGTCTTCATGTTTCATGTCAAAGGTCACAGAGGGTCTCAGAGTATAAGGAATAGCCTAGAGTCAAATAGGTCATGGGACGGAGACACTGGTCTGAGGAATGTCATGTGGTTCTTCAAGTTACAAGCCTGAACAAATCCTATATTGTTTTAAGCATTGAGGGGAACCTATATATTTACCAAGCCACAGCTCAGAGAGTCAGACTGGTTTTGGAGGATCCTCCCAGGACTTCACTCTGGTTCTGGGGGGATTCACCAGGGCAGGCTCGGCTTTTTATTTGACCGGAAAATAAAAGTCTATCTCTTGAAATCAAAACCTAAGACTGAAGATTGTTTCATTTGAGGAAAAAGAAAACCACAACACCACCTTGCTCAAGCACACACACACACACACACACCAAACATGACAGCATTTGCTTCTTTCCTCTTGAGTATACCAATCACCAATGCTTCAGTGGAGAGGGTCTTTTCACTGATGACAGGATGCTGGACAGACACAAGAAACAGATGTTCGGTAAACCTCATCAAGTCAGAAATTCAGGTGAAGAGCAACTTCACATTAAGTTGCAAGGACTTCTACACTTATGTACTGAAAGAGAAAGTTCTCCTCAATGCTGTACGCTCCAACAAGAAATACAAATTCAAGAAGAAACCTGAAAATAAGAAACCTAGTTAAGTAAGACCCCATTTGTCTAAGATGAAGTATGATTGATTTTTAAAATTGGTGGACTTTCTACAGGGGTGCAAATGTGTCACTTTTAGGAAACAGTAGCCTTTTAGGTCAAATATGTCATTGTTTTGCATAGGATTGTATCTTGGCACCTTTTTGTATTGTTGTAACCTTGTGATGGGTTTGCACCCCCCTGTCTATACTGGAAAACCATTTGGAAGCTTATCATAAAAAGGAATGTTTCTTTAATTCTGTCTCTAACCATTTTTTCCTTTTTTGATTTAGATGCTGGTGAAAAGGTTTGAGTCCTAAAGGTGTCCTCAAAGTTTTAAAGGTGTCCCCACCAGAACACTCAACAATTTTTGTTCCTCCGCCTCCCTTTACTAATAATTAAGTTCACCATACTTCCTTCCCCCTTCTCGTTCCGTGAACCTCTGGAGTTGTGAGTTAAGTTTTTTATTTTTTACTGTTCCTGTGGTATTGAGCAACTACAATTCCTGTTAATTCTATAATTTTATATTATCATTTATTTAAAGTAAATAAATTGTAATGAAAAAGAAATAAAATTAAATAGCTAAAGTAAATCATAAGTGCATCTGTCATTTCATTGAATGTTCTGAATAAAATATTATGAATCTTTATTTAGGAAAATATACACATTAGTTGGCCTATTAATGGGGCATACATCAGCAATTACACATGTTTAGGGGAATAGGGCATTATTAATATACCATGTAAGGTGGTATGTGCTAGAAATGGGTAAACCACTATCAATGAGTCTGCCTGTTGGGTGGTGCACCGCCGCGCCAGGCAGTGTCCCACATTGTCCCTCAGAAACATACCCCTTGTCCCCCCTTGGGCTTGTTAGCAGGTGGTCACCCTAGTATCCGCATCCACCTGAAAAAACGCATATCGGTCAGGCTGTAATGTTGTTGTCATGCTTTTATGATTACACCAAGCAGAAACTTTAACAAAGTTTTAATTGACAATTCACACACTCTACATGGCAACAAATGATCAGGCTGATACATAAACCCGATACCAATGTTTTTAAAAATACTGTAATTTGTCCGAATACCAATCTTTGTCATTTCAGGAACCCTCTTGCAAACAACTATTCCTATTTTATACACATTATTTCTCACATTTTCTCATGAATATAAAAATGGACATTAGAAAAACTTAAACTAAAGTACCTGACATTACAAATGTACAAACTCGAATACCCTTATTAAACACTTTCCAAAATGAAACTTTACACACTATTTTTATTTACAAAATTGCAAACTGTGTTATATACAACACTAAACCAATTTTCTCTCATAGGTTGTAGTGTTTATTACGTATTACATCACGGGTGTCCAACAAATATTACGCAGGTAAATAAGTGGGAGGTTCACTTACCTGATTAAAGCACGAACCAGTCAAGAGTTGAAAGGTGAACCAGTAAAAATCCTATAACAGGGTGGTTTAATCCAGTACTGAATAAGCACGAGCAATAAGCGGGAGCGAGTATTGGTGTTTGACATGTTGTCTCGTCAGGAGAGATGCGCCACCGGTAAGCTGTTGTTTCCCTACATTGAACTGCGGTCTATGTTTGTTTGTTTGTTTGTTCCGCTACTGCTGTACTGCCGCTATGTATGCGCGGCTTGTATGCTCGATAAATGTTGGTAATAATACGTTGGTCACGCTAATTAAACCTTATTTGCGGTCTGATGTTTAACGCTGTCACCTCGATAGTATCCGTGGTATATTCCGGTTTGAAATTGGAGCGTTTCACTAACACAAGCTGCTTCCTGGTTGCAGTGCTAGATAGGTAATGTAGTCAATCGCTTTACATTGGTAATGGATTGCTATGCACAACGTCGCTATTTAAAACTACACTCACTGTATTCACTTTAGATTAACTTACACCTTTGTGATTAATGTGTGTGTATATATATATATATATATATATATATATATATATATATATATATATATATATATATATATATATATATATATATATATATATATATTAGTTTAATGTGTAGCATTAACATTGATGTATATTTGATGTGGTTTACATTGATTTGCATTTCTGTGTTTAGAGATGTGCTTTATTCAGTTTTAAACCAAGTATATTATAATATCTATAATGCTAAATACTGTTTTTCTATATTGACATTTATATTTTATTCATATTAGTATTTATAATGTATTGTATATTATGTATGTCAATATTGTTATTTATACTATAGCCTTTCTATTTCTACAGGTTTATAACCTGCTATTTGTGGACAAATTAGCTGTTTGTAAAAATCATTCAGTTCAAATAAAAAATCACAACGAGTCATAACAACGTGTCCTCTCCTGATGCCCTGTTCGGTGGGGAGATTCTTAAAGAACCAAACATAGGTATACAAACTGGAAGCAACAGTCTGTAAAATTGATGAATCCACAAAAATTATTGAGCAGAGAAGTGCCGAATTAAAACTTTGCTGGGTCCAAGATGAAACTGGAGCAATTGAGCTTGCACTGTGGGAATCCCAATGGTACAAGAAGGAGAAACCTACATGTTCACAAATTTGGCTACAAGGATGTTTTCTGACACTTTAACACTAACATGCACACATGGAACAACTTTTGAGAAACTCCACAAAACCAAAAACCTTCCTCCACCAACAGACATACCACTGACAAAAAAACTCTTGAAAACCATAACATTAAAAGTGAGAGATGCTCAAATCTGCATGAATAAATACTGTCCAAAGTGCCGCACACCACAAACCACTTTGCCCAAAAAAAAAACCATATTTCAAAGATGCAGTGGCTGCAAAATACTGAGAAACAGTGAGACTTATATCACCAAATATACCGGAGTTCTGGAATTAGAATCCATTGATGATACATTTACAATCTCAAACTCAACCTTGCAATCTTTCTTGAAATGTCTCAACACACAAGATACAGACCAACAGGACATTGAGGAAATGCTTTTAACCAGAGGACCATTTGATATCACATTTACTGATGAGAACCATATAACAAACATTAAAGAAGTGACTAGTGATGAACAACAAACAAATGATGAAAAGGACTCAACTGAAAAAGAAGACTGGGAAAATGAATCAACATCATCTGGATTAAACAATTCCTTTGAAGACCCTTAGGTATGATTAACACCTTATGCATTATAGAATGTTACAACTAAAATTATTGTTTTAAGTAGCATTACTTAACATACCCTTACATATTCTAAAATATAAAATAGTAAGCTAAAGTGTACATGTCATGTACACTTTAAACGGATAGTTCATAAAGATGTTCCAAAACCATTTTTCTCTTCCCGATTCCAATGCCTGGGCTTAGTACTGATCCAATACCTGTATTTGTATCTGTATATATAGCTTTATATACTACTAGCTCTGTACTATTTTATGTACTTCAAACTTATTCCTTAAAACATGCAAAATTATATGTAGTGAAATACATTTGACAGTAATATTTATTTTTGGGGAAAAAAGAACTTTAAATGCAGCAACACATCTAACACTTTAAACTGAAAGAGTATTTTAGTTTTAGAATATAATTGTCTTTGTGTAACTATAATTTCTTTAGCGTAACGAGTCTTCAAATGCTACATGTATATGTGACATGTCACAGTTTTATTAGTCTAAAATACTGACAGCAAAAAGCATACACAGCTAACAAGTTTTTTTTCTTCACTGCTCTAAACAGTGGTTGCTTGTGGCAACTTCCTGTGTTTGGATTCAGTGCAGCAATGAAGTAAATTCTGTTTTGCAGAGTTAGCTTTAGCAGGCATTAGGGGCGTCAATTGTTTCATGGTATCGGTCACATTTCCAATACTGCTATCAGAACAACCCTAATAGTGTTTCAAAAAATAAATTTTTAACTTTCCTCATTTCCTCACTCTCATGTTGTTCTAAACCTTTATGAATTTCTTTTTTTCAGATGAACACAAGATTCAGCCTCATCTACCTCACTGTCCAGATGTCCTTTACCAGTCATCTAGACATCTTTAAAAAACAGTTCATTTACTTTGAAAACAAACTTTATTTATTTTTATTTATAAAAAAAATTGATAACAGCCACGTGACTTATTTTTCATGTACAATAACATTATAGAAACTACAGAAAGTGGCAGTTTCAGTATTGTAAGTACCATCTCTTGCCTGTAGAATATGTGCTTTAGACAAACTACAAAAAGTGGAAACTTGAGTTTGTTAACTTATCATTGATAACAGCCACTGGACTTATTTTTCAAAGTACAATAACTTGAAGCTGCCACTTTCTGTAGTTTCTGTAAGTGTTGTATAATTTTTTTTATTTGAAACGTCCTTTATTGTTTTTAATGGAAAATGTAGACAAACTACAGAAGGTAGAAACTTGAGTTTGTTAACCTATAATTGATAACAGCCACTTGACTTAATTTCCAATGTACAATAACATTTACAGAAACTACAGAAAGTGGCAGCTTCAGTGTTGTAAGTACCATCTCTTGCCTGTAGAATATATGCTTTAGACAAACTACAGAAAGTGGAAACTTCAGTTTAACTTATCACTGATAACAGCCACTTGACTTATTTTTCAACATACAATAACTTGAAGCTGCCACTTTCTGTAGTTCCTGTAAGTGTTATAAACCTTTAATTTGAAACGTGTACTGTTTTTGATCGTAAAATGTATGCTTTAAACAAACTACAGAAGGTAGAAATTTGAGTTTTTTAACTTATCATTGATAACAGGCACTTCACTTAATTATCAATGTACAATAACATTTAAAGAAACTACAGAAAAAAATGTATGCTTTAAACAAACTACAGAAGGTAGAAATTTGAGTTTTTTAACTTATCATTGATAACAGACACTTCACTTAATTTTCAATGTACAATAACATTTAAAGAAACTACAGAAAGTGGCAGCTACAGTGTTGTTAAACTTTTTTTTGAACCAAGTACTATCTCTTGCCTTTAGAATATATGCTTTAGACCAGGGGTCCCCAACCTTTTTTAAACCACGGACCGGTTTTGTTTTTGAAAAATTCTCGCGGACCGGCTGGGGGTATGGGAAAGATATGATAAAAATTATTAATTACTGTCAATAAATAACTACTCATTTATTACTGATTTATTTAACATTTACATTAAATCACAGTCATGGATTTGCACAGAATAACTTACTAAAACATATAGCCTAAGCAAAACATAACAATGGAAAGTAGGCTAACGCTCAAACTTAATTAACAGCGAAGCGATGTGATGACACGCATTTGAAGTTCCATTTTTTTGCATTTAATTTACATTAAATCACATTCGTGCCAAATGAATACAATACTTAACTAAAACACAACTCACATCAATTAATGAGAGCGTTGAGCTTGTTTCCCTGCTACAATACTGTCCCAACGAGGAGTGATGGGTGACAGTGAGACGCGAAGTGTGTTGTAAACATCCAGCCTGCTCCGTAACTTTGTTTTTGTAGCTGTCAGTGCGGAAAACCCTGTTTCGCAAAGGTATGAACTTGGAAAGGGGAGTAAACATTTAATAGCCACCGTAGCTATTTCTGGAAATTCCGCTTTTGTTTTTATCCAGAAGCCTGCAAGGGAGGACGTCTGAAACATGTTTTTTAGCCCCCCATCATTTGCGATTTCAATGAGCTGGTCTTCCTCGTGCACTGACATAGATAATGATTCGCGGGGCATATCTGCAAACGGATCACGGACCCAGTCCTTTCCGATCCTTGGATTGCACGAATTTGGAAAGTAGCGCTCAAACTCAACTGACAGCTAAACGATGTGATGGCAGATCAGCTGGGAGAGAGTGGGATGAGGTTCTTTCTTTCCTAAATGTCCAGACAATGTTGGAAACATGTCAAATGTGCCCCTTGGCACTCGCTGTCCCCACAGTTGCAACTTGGCTTTGAATGCAGACACTTTATCTGCCAACTTAAAGACAGTAGCCATTCTCCCCTGAAGAGACAAATTGAGTTCATTCAGCAGGTTGAAGATGTCACACAGGTACGCAAGTTTACCTATCCATTCATCGTCACTAAAGTTTGCTGCCAGTGGTGACTTCTTTTCTGAAAGAAATCTCTGTATGGGCTCTCTTAACTCGAAAACTCTAGCCAAAGACACCGTTCAGCACCGAGTGAAGTTCTGGTGACATTTTACGGCTAGCCAGCATTTCCCGATGTATGACACAGTGTGTTGGTTCACATTCAGGGGCAACTTCTTTAACTCGGGTAGTGAGGCCGGACAGCTGGCCGGTCATAGACGCAGCTCCGTCTGTGCATATTCCAACGCAAAATGTCCAGTCAAGTTTCTCTGATATGTAGCCATTTAAAGACTTAAACATTTCTGCCCCGTTTGTGTTAGTTGGCAATGAAAGTACACACAACAAATCCTCGTGTACGTCGTCTTGAAATATATATCTTACATAAACAAGTAGTATTGCCCTGTTGTCAACGTCGGTCGATTTGTTGACCTGTAGTGCACACCACGGTGACTTGTTAATCCTTTCTAACAAATTATTCTCAATGTCATCCGCGATGTCATCAATTCTCTGTGTGACTGTGGTAGCTAAAAGAGGAATTTGCCCTATCTTGCTAGCTGCAGATTCACCTAACATCTCACGGCAAATGTCTCTGGCAGCTGGCAAAATCAATTCTTCCCCGATAGTGAAAGTTTTTTTAGCTTTAGCAATACGATCAGCCACCAGGTATGATGCCTTCAGTGCAGCTACATTTGTAGACGTAGTGGCTTTCAGCAGTTGCTGTTGTCCTATTTGTTCACACTTTTTTCGTTCAAAGTATTCCAGGGGTTTGTTTTTCAATGCTGGGTGCTTAGTTTCAAGATGTCGAAGCAATTTTGAGGGCTTCATCGACTCATTAGCCAGTTTATCTCCACAAATTATACACATAAAGCTCGGAGCTTGTGAACTGCCCGTGGCAACGAAACCATATTTTAGATACGAGTCGTCATATTTTCGGTTAAAGGCGGCTTTCTTTTTTCCTTTTTCTCATCAGCAGCAGTCTCTGCTTTTTCATCATCGTTTGGTCTTTTCTTACCTCCTCCACTAAAGAAACCATCGAGAGATGTTTGTTTTACACTCATTTAAGTTTGTCTACTCTGAACTGTCTTGAAAAGTGGAAATGATTTATTTGAAATCGCCCGTCTACGTAATTTTTGATGGTCGCTCTTAAAGGGAACACGCATAATTAAAAATATAATGACGCAGCCATACAGTAGACATTTTCCAGGAACGTTTTCGCGACCCAGCAGCAAATCTTTCACGACCCGGTACTGGGTCGCGACCCGGTGGTTGGGGACCCCTGCTTTAGACAAACTACAGAAAGTGGAAACTTCAGTTTAACTTATCAATGATAACAGCCACTTGACTTATTTTTCAACATACAATAACTTGAAGCTGCCACTTTCTGTAGTTCCTGTAAGTGTTGTTAACTTTTTTGTTATTTGAAGTGTGTACTATTTTTGAATGTAAAACGTATGCTTTACACAAATAAAGCAAAGCTTACAAGTTATAACATTTGTTCTGTGCTTAAAAAGATAACATTTCCAGGTTATAGATGAATTGCACAAGTTAGTCTACCTATGACTATTGCTACTAAATGTAAATAAACATTTCTGTGTGTTTTTAAGAAAGAAAGGTTCTTGCTTTCTAAAAATGACCATTGTTCAAAACTAACTTATTGTGGTGAACTATTAAAGTCTAAATACCTGTCCAACAGTTAATATTTCACATTAAACTCTAATATTAATCAAAATGTATTCCTAAATAAACAACCATACATACACTTTTTTCCAATAATAAGCAGTACTTTAATGAAATGGAAAATTGGTGTTTAACTCAAACAAAACATGATCGTAACAAGATTACTCAATTTTAAACAATTCATTTTACCGGTTCTTTAAGTAACAAATTGTATATTACATAAACATAAAGTAAAACCATTAAATATTTAAAGTTTTATTATATATACACACACACCTGTGAATATTCCTCATTTTAGTTCAATTTTTTACATCTGTACCTAATAACTATTACAAATGGTATACATTTCTTCAATACCAAGCCTGACCCCAGTATTGCTCCTTGCAGCTATTTAGGGGTCAAGCCCAGAATAAGTGAAGACCCCTATAATATATGTTAGTTTTCTTATTAGGGGTCAATTCACAAAATGGCAAGCACACCTATTGTATCTGTTAGTTTACTACTTCTTCCACCAAAAGCCAATGGCAGCCCATTGAACCATACATAGGAAAGCAATAAAATTTGGCACACATGGAGAAAATACTCAAGTTATGTTTATAAGTGGGCCTGTTCATTAAGACTTATGTTCATGCTAATACATGTTGACCCACAAGTCCTAGAAACAAATAATGACAGTAGTGGTGTTAGATTCCATAAGGCATGCAGACTCAGACAATATCAAACCCAAGTGTGCCACACAAGCCCTGAAAAGTGAAGCCAAAACGTCTTAATTACCCCCCCCCCCCCCCCCCAGTGACTGGTCATAGTATAGGTTATAAACCCGCCTTCCCCATGTTATTTATTCAATGGGACTTTAGACCAACTAAACAATTTAAATATACTTAAAATATCTTCTTTAGCATTCAGAGAACACATAAATGGAACAGGCTAGCAAGTGCACGTTATGTGGCATTACATCAGTAAAAAGGTTTGCTTTGCTGCACACATAGGATTGTGGGTGATTTGAAAGCACAAAAGATATACATATGCATCCTTTCCTGTATATGTGAAATTTTTCAAATGAAGGACTCAGTCCTTGGTGGAAATTCCAAGCATCCTCAAAATTGAAATAGTCCTTCAACAAATGTCAATGACATAGCATCCTCGAAATTCTGGCT
The DNA here is from genome assembly GCF_027580225.2 of Misgurnus anguillicaudatus. NCBI lineage: Eukaryota > Metazoa > Chordata > Actinopteri > Cypriniformes > Cobitidae > Misgurnus > Misgurnus anguillicaudatus. Next base: position 5,189,296 of record NC_073342.2, on the reverse strand, counting down.
TCCAAGGATCCTTCCTTGACATTGAGAAACGCCCAAGATGTCAGCGCCATATCAAGACACTGGCAGATTCACTTTTCACCAATGGAACAGAACAAACAGCCATTGTCCATCTTTTTTTACAGTCTATGTACCAAGATGTATTTGGTCAGTGATTTTGAGTTATTTTATTGAGTATTTCACGAACACAATTTTGTATCGATAAAAAACTTGCTTTGGTTCATCTAAGCATCTGCAAACCTTTTGGCCAGCACCACCTAGTGGTCAAGAAATGTAAAGAAATTAATAAAATATTAATAGCATGTGATTAAATTGCCAAACTGTCATAAAACTTTATTTCACTCAAGCTGACTCCAACATTACAAAAAATGTTATAATCAACCTAATTCATTTTGAATTATATGGCATAACCCAAACTCCTTCTAGAGCACTTTTTGATTGGCTTGAATTTTGGTATGGATCATCAGACACTCCAGACAAAACAGTATCAAAAGCTTTTTGATAGACCAATTTGTTATCTTATAACTTTTAAACAAATACAATGGCAAGCATGCCAAAATAGATTTGATGTTGTATCTTTGCAAAACTTTTGCATATTGACATGAAACTAACTATGTCATAACAGCCATGAAGTGAGGGTGCATTCAACATGTTCTGAGAGCACCTGTAAACCCCCTAGTGATCAAGATATTTGAGGCTACATATCTGCATTGCTTTATGTATTTACACCAAATTTGGTGGGTGTCATCTCACACATCACCCGATGCACCATTTATTGCACAGCACAGCACCACCTAGTGGTCTCAAGATATGAAAAATTGCTATTTTTGACTAAATCTATTGCACACTTAGATCTAAAATCATGACAGTCATCACCACTTTTCCATTTTGGCCCTTTAATCTGCTTGACCCCAGTACCGCTGCTTGCAGCTATATTTAATGAACAATAACAGTTTTTCGGCACATGTTGTAGACTGTTGCTTAATTGTAGTTGATAGTGTAGCCTTCTGTAAGGTTTACGTCTCGGGATAACATTTTTTCATAATTTTGCATTAGAATCAGCAGCAGTTGGAACTTCAGGGGCTGATGGAGAGCAAGAGAAAAAGCCAGAGAGTTTAGATGTGAGATTAACATACTTTAGAAAAAGTAATGTATATTAAGATTTTATTTTATCAATCTAAAAATATCTGACCATTTAAAAATAATAAGATATGCAGACATTGTAGACTGTTGCTTAGTTTATGGTGTCTTATTTGGTTTTTGGTTAATATGTCATAATCTCACGCCAGCTTCAGCAGCAGATGGTTTCCACTGTAAGTGCATGAGAAAGAGCCAGAGAGTTTAGAGGTGAGATTTAAATAGGCTATTTCAAAAAAAGTTTGAAATAACTGTGTTATAACATGTTCACAAAGTGCATCTTTTACACATTAAAAGTACAAGACATTTATATTTATTTTACAATTAAATTTATTTCAATAGGATCTGCAGCAGGCAGTGGTTGGTGCTAGGGCTGATGTCAGGGAGAAAGGGCAATATCCGAACAATAAGGAATCCGAGCATGAAAGCACTGTAGATGAGGAACAAGCAGAATCTGAGGCAGAGCAAAATTACCCTTTGACTGAGCCACATCATCCTCATCCCAAGTTTATTGAGGTGCAGAAGTTGGCCAACAAGATGCTTCGATTTCAGAAGAGCTGGTTCAATGATTTCCCTTGGTTACACTACTGTCCTAGACTGACAGGAGTTTTGTGCTTTTATTGCATCAAGGGCTTTTTAACACTCTGGGGTCGACGGCGGCGCGGGCGCCGCAAACTCTTTATATTTCAATCACTCCGCAAAGAGAGTTAAATAACTCTGCTGATTTTGGACATACAGATATGATTTATACATCATTTAAAACGTTAAAGTGTCTAGTTTTTTTCTGTCCACTCCCAATAAAAACAGAATGTTGTGCTTTTCGCAAAATTAAGAAAATAAACATGATCCGTGTTTTGTTCTCTCTCCCTCAGTGAAGTCCTTTCAGAAACACGTCAGAAAAATTAACTGTAACTTAACGAATACTTGTCATATAAACAAAAGATACATGTCTACATAATGCATGGAATGTCTGCTTTTGGAAGATGTAAGTGAAATCGAAAACAAATATTGTAATTCGTTGTTAACTGTGTTAGAAGAAGGAGATGTACCGTCTTTCTCGTGTTACTGCATTATCTATAATGAGCCACGCCCCGCTCCATTGAAGAGAAGAGCAGAGATCATCCATATTCATTAGTAAACCCCAGTCAATGGAGACTCCGTCTCTGTAGCCATTCAGTGCTGTGTTGAGTTTTAATCCAAGTGCTGGTGACATGACATCTACTTGTTTACTCAGACTGTAACTTAAGTTATCTCCAGACGCGAGTGTGTGTGCTTCATCAAACAGACGCGATCGACGTCCAAACGCACACACAAATACATCATATTTGACGCGCTTTGTGGTATCATTATAAGATATGCGATTGTAAACATCACATCTACTTGTTTACTCGCGCCTAAAGTTATCTTCAAACAGACGCGATGTCCAAATGCACACACAAACACACAATGCCTCATATTTGACGCGCTTTGTGGTATTCTTATAAAAGGTGCCATTGCAAACATCACATCTACTTGTTTTCTCGCGCATAAAGTTATCTCCAAAAAGACGCGAGTGTGTGCTTCGTCAGTGTGACGGGATCGAGGTCCAAACGCACGCACAAACACACATATTTGAGGCACTTTTGTATTAAGACGCATCTAAACACATCTAAAACCCTGTTTGTTCGCGTATATCTCTGCACAGTAAGTTTATTTAACGCAGGATCAAGCATGGGAAGGCATTTCTTTTGTGTTGCTTTCACAAACAAACACGTAACAAGGCGTCGTCTTACTGCCTAAAGGCTCATTATGCAGCTCATTATGCAGCTCATTATGCAAGTGTTTTGTTCTTCAGCTGTCAATCACAGATTATTCAAGAGCTTCCAGCCTCCTTGCATATTGCCTTCCTAACCAAAAAGTGACTTTGAAATTGTAAATCAATATATTGTCTTATGTAAATGAGTAAGCAGAATAATTTTCACATCATTTTAAAGAAAAAACTCTAGACTACTAGATCCTGTTTTGAAAAGTCTTGGGAAAACATGTTTAGTATTAGCCTGACGTTGTCATACTCAATTCTAGTCAGAATTTGAGTCTGATACCGCTCCATTGAGCTAAAATTATGAGGCGTGTCTCAACCGAAAAATGCCTCTGCACTCAATTGGATAGACATACGACCAATCAGAGCAACGGAGTGTGTGATGTTGAAATGGCGTCTTTAGCAGCCTGACCGAACTGCTAGTAATTTCGCTACAATGATACTAACATCATTGTAATTATACTAAGTCTGAGTTAGCGAAGGTACATCAACACCTATTATGTTTACAACATTTCATTTATATCACAACATTAAGTATTTACTAAGTCATACAGTAAGACTAACGTTATCTCTTACCATTTGTACGTTAGGTGAACTTCATCCACGACGATAGCTACCCATTACGTTGGCTTGAAAAATATCGGAGCCTAGCATGTCCCTCCACTTATTCAGCAGTCATGATTCCAGGCTTCCGAAAAGAAGCTGGCAACGACCGCTAATTATATCCATCTCGTTGTGCACGCCGAGTTGCATCGCAATGATACCCATTTCAGTTGCTTCTTTAACTTTGTCCTCCATAGAAAGAACGGCAAAAACATAAACAAATGCCTTGATCGCGTTTCTCTGTTCCTCCTTTTAAATCAATGCTCTGTCGATATCTTTTAGAACAGACTCAATGTCAGAATCCACACATCTGAATTCACCAGCGGCAGCCATTTCATTGTAAACAGATTGAACGCACGCGCTCTTTGGTGACGTGGTTGATACGTTACTGTTGATCATCTGTCCATCATCGTATAAAGCCCGCCCTCACAATTTGATTCGTCGGCCGGTTTTGGTATTCGCATAGTAGCTCCTCAACGGTGAATCCCCAGACCGATCTTCCCCGTATTTCAAATGTGGTGGGCGGGGCTAAGATCGGCTGGCACCCAGGCTAGTTTAGTATGGTTTTTTTTACTTATATCAGTCACTTAAAAATTTAGCTTTTTCAAAAACCACGCATAAACATTTTTCTCTCAAAAATACAAACATGTACATACATGTTGATCATATAATATAGTAGCCCAGTTTGTGCTGAACACAGTGTTATAAGACTTTTGCCATTATTATGTTTTTAAGCAACTGAAAAAAGCACAAATGTCAGTGCATGTCAAAACTTCTCCATGGCCCTAAAAACCCCTTAGACCCCAGAGGGTTAAAGAAAACATCTTCACTAGCCAAAAATACAGAGCCAACATTTATTTTGACAGGCTTTAGGAATTGGAAACGGGCTTTGGAAGGTTTTGAGCGACATTCAAGCAGCAAAACACACAACATTGCAGTGACTACGCAAATGTATAAGCCAAAGCCAATTAATGCCCAACTATCCAGTGTTTTGGCAACTGCACAAGAGGAGGCCAGGTCAAACTTACTAAAAATATTAAGCTTTGTTAAGTACTTGGCCCAACATGGCCTAGCTTTAAGAGGGAATGGAAATGAAGAGGGGAATTTCCACTCCATACTCCTTCTTAAGGCAGGGGACGATCCTGCCCTTGGACACTGGTTAAAACGAAACAACAGCTACACCAGCCCTGTCTTTCAAAACGAAATGCTAAGTTTAATGAGCAATACCATCATTCGCAACATTGCAGAGGAAATCCTGGCTTTACCAGTGGTCCAATATTCAGAAATAATGTCAGGGCTCTGCCATAAGGTCTTGTTTATATTTGTATTTTGTCGTGGTGGCAGAGTTCTGGCAGTCCCAGGCCTTATGTGGAGGTTCATGCCTTGTTTTTTTGTGTGGCATGTGCCTCCGGTGTCTTGTCTTGTGACCCTGCCCCCTCGTTCTCCTGCTTATTAGTAATCATTGGTTTTCTCCCATCACCTGTTCCCGCTCATTATCTTGTTTGGTTTTTTCTATTTAATGTCATTGTATCCTAAGTTCTGTGCAGGTTCATTGTGTTCTGTTTCTCGTGGTCGTGTTTGAGTGAAGTCTAGTTATCCAGTCGAAGTTTAGTGTTATATGTCAGAGTTTGGTGTTTCATGTTTTGTACCCCCTCGTGGGTTTTTGTTTGTTTAAATAAAGCGTTTTCTGTTTTCCCCCGACATCGTTGCGTTTGGGTTCATTTGTCCCTCAGACCCTCACAAATAATTGATGGAACACAGGACGTAAGTGGCACAGAGCAGGAGTCCATCTGTCTCCACTACGTTGATTCCGACTTGGAACCATGAGAGGAATTCATTGGCATCTACAAAACTTCTTCCACCACAGGTGAGCAAATTTCTAGGATTGTCTCTGATGTGCTACTTAGTCTGAACCTACCCCTTGGTACTGTTTCTGGCAAAAGAGGTGATGATAGGGTTGGAGGGCCTGAACACTTTACTGCAGGGGAGAGGGAAAACAGTTGGGGGAAGTTAAGTGCGTGGAAAAAAACATCTTTAGAGCCATCAAACTTAAGTAGCATTCATCACAGTCTACACCAGTGCAACTGATCTGGTTACATCTTTGTACATCGAATCAATAAAGATGCCACATTTACGAAAAACACAGAGCAGACATGCTGGCCCAGCTGAGCCCTACGTTCCATCCACAGATCAGGAGTACTACCGTGTACAGTTCTTCCAAGTCCTTGACATTGTAACAAAACAGCTGAAAAGCGATTTAAACCGGAAGGGCTACAGAACCTGGTCAAGCTGGAGAAAGTCCTACTCTCTGGTCAAGTTGATGACGTGGTTGACCTTTATCCAGAGCTGCAGTTCCAGTCCCTAAAGGTGCAGCTGGCCATGTTCACTACCAATTACACCTACAAAACCTGCTCAGAAGTGACAGAAGTCATAAGAAACATGGTTCCTGAGGTCCGTGGTCTCTTCAGTCAGGTTTAGGCACTTCTGACTTTTTTTGCTTGTTCCTGCCTCATCTGCTGAAGCAGAGATAAGCTTCAGTGCCTTAAGACGCCTGAAGACCTGGCTGCGCTCTTCAATGTCACAAGCCCGACTCAACAGTATGGCTGTTTGTCATGTTCACAGAGAGAGAATGTATAACTTGGACAAGAAGAAACTGTGTCAAGAATTTGTTCTAATCGGTGCATGCATGTTATTGGGTCAATTTAGAATTAGTAATAGTTTATTTTGTTTAATTTCCTTTTTTTGATCAATGTACATTGTTTCTTTCTGTATATAAACTGCATTGCATGTTTTATTTTGTGCAATAACCTTTTAGCATTTCTTGGTTCGCTTGATTTTTCAGAAAATGTTAACCAAATGCTTTCAAAAAGTGGTGGGGACAAAATCAGCCATTTCAAAAAGTGGTGGGGACATGTCCCCAGTGTAAATGACACACATGCTTATGTTACTGATGATGATGATAATAATATAATATATAATCATTTACATTAGCAGGCATTTAAGATTTAGGAGAAACTCATTAATGTTTTCAGTTGAAAGATTCTTATGGGACATATCTTAGAATTTACAGAGAATATAAACAACATGCAAGGAATAATTGACGGCGGGCAGATGAATTATTTAAAAATAATGATTTATTACCATTTTTGATGCATCAAAATATTTTACCAACATTACCAGAGGTCAGGGGAATAAAAGTCAACTACTTGATTCATGCCTTGAAAGATAGACCTACCTTTTCTTGATCAGCGTTTAGGGAGAGAGCATATCTTTGCTGCCGGGCGGAATCATTGTATCTCTAAAACCATTATTTTTCAGGAAATAAAAAATGCCATGTTTTTTGAGTTATTAACCCCCTGGGGTCCAAAAACGTGGCGGCACGTTTTGACATGTTTTTTCCTTATCATGGCAGAATCAACTTAAAATACTCCATCATTAATAATTATACCCTTACGTGTTTGACATCATTTGAAACAGTAAAGGGTCTTCTTTAATATGTGTTCATTCACAATAACAACAGATCTTTGTGTTTTTGTCAAATAAAGAAAAAAAACAGGGTGTGCATCCAGACATTTCTGTCTCCGCCAGCTGTCTCAAACACGTTACAAAAATCAATTGAAACCCCGCAAATACTCGTCACACAAACATGATACACATGTCCAAAGAAAGGCTGAAATGTCTACTTTTAAACAAGCTAAATATAATCGAAAACAAATACTGTCTGTTTATATTGTAACACTTCTTAAAATATTAAGTAATGCCCCACAAAAGAAATTGAGGGACCAGAGACCATTACTGTTATGTGAGTCATGTATATTAAATTCATTCATATGTAGACATGTACATCCAAGTAGGAACAGGCATGAGTAGAAAACACAATCATTTAGTCCAGAAAGTTTCAGAATCGATTCAGTTCATAGATAGTCCAATGAAATTAGTCCGTTGAATATACAGAGTTCAGTAAATCAGTACTAAAGCATCTTAGCTTGCTTCTGAAGACATTGAAGACGTCACAACCAGCTTGAGTTGAATAAGTTGCTTGTAGAATCCCTTAATCCTGAGGTTGCTTATATTTGCCTTTTCCATGTGCTCACATGATAAACCTCTGTACAAACAAACAATTAATAGAAGTGCTACCAAATTACCACACATATTCAGTTCAGGAAAATCTTGAATAGCTTTGACCTTAGAAGCTTCAGTACGTACGCCTTCCTCAGAAACTACATGTCCTAGATAAGTGATAGTTTTTTGCATCATGGAACATTTCTTGAGGTTGAGTGTCAATCCTGAGATTTCCAGCTTTGCAAAGAGTTGTTTGAGATGTTGAAAGTGGTCTGGAATGGTTTTCGAATATACCACAATGTCATCGAGATAGACGAAACAAAACTTTCCAAGGTATTCTTTCAGAACATTGTTCATGAGCCTCTGAAATGTAGCAGCAGAGTTTTTAAGGCCAAAGGGAAGACGGAGAAATTCAAATTGAGCATTTTTGATCACAAAGGCTGTTTTCTGAATACTATCCTCATCCATTCCTACTTGCCAATAACCGGATTTAAGATCTAAAGTACTGAAGATGGTTGCTCCATACAAAGACTCTAGAATATCTTGAATTTGGGGCATTGGAAATCCATCCAATGGAGTTTTGGAATTCAGTGCTCTGTAATCTACACAAAAGCGGGTGCTACCATCTTTCTTAGGTACCAGAACCACTGGGGCTGCCCAAGGGGAAACAGAAGGTCTTATAATTCCTCTGTCCAGCATGCTTTCCACTTCCTTTTCTATAAACTTTTGCTTGTCTACGGAAACAGGGTAGGCTTTCTTACGTACAGGTATCTCATTGAGGGTATTGATCCGATGACGAATCAATGTGGTGTGCCCTAAAGAATCTGTACACACAGTAGGCCAGTCAAGCATTAGCCCTTCTAGCTGGCGTTTCTGTGCTTTGGATACTTCAGCTTGATCAGTTATCTCCTTTATGGTGATATGAGAGGTGGAAGGCGTTGTTATTGAGGGCAGTGCAATATGTAGGCTAACTGAGGGTGAAAGTGAAGAAGCTATGAAACAATGACGTGTATCACCTTCTTCCGGTAGAGTGTAAGTGGAGTTCTTAAAATCAAGATTAATCCCTGAAGTTATCAAGAATTCGAGTCCTAGAACAATCGGAAAGGTCAAGTCATCTTACAGAAACGAGTTTAAAACAGAAGCTAGACGATAAGGGGATGGGCATCTGAAAACAGCTTTTTAAATAACTAATCGCTGCAGATGTTTATCTGAGATTTAGTTTATGTACAAGAGAGTTTATATGAATGTAGTATCAGTGATATTTACCCATCAGTTATATATGTAAGGGTATTTCTGTGGACAATTTATGCTAACAGCTGTTTATAACTCTCTTAGAGGTCTGCATCTCTCTCATCAGTACAAAATTATGAAGTGGAAAAACACTTTTTGGACATAAAGTTATAGGGTAACATGAGCCGCATGAAGTTAACAGCTCTGTTGTTTATCAGTTTCTTATACAAGTTAAGTTTTTGAATAGTTTGTTTCCAAATAAACTGAAAATGTCCTACGGACCTTCATTTCGATTTTTATTATATTGTTAACTTCTTATTAAACCTCAAACAAACATGTATACATTTGTCCTCACATTCTTTACTGTAGTTCCCAACATTCCTGCCTCATTATGCAAGCCTTTGTTTGCTAGCTGTCAATCAATCCTTCTCGCATACGGCCCCTCTAAACAAAAGTGTCTTACAATTTCTAAATCAATACATTGTTTTATGTGAATAAGTAGGCAGGATGATTTTCACATTTTAAATAAAAAACTCTAGACTACTAGATTATGTTTAGAAAAGTCTTGTTAAACATGTTTAGTATGGGTTTTGTGGACTTATATCAGTGACTTTAAAATTTTGCTTTTTTAAAAACCACGCACAAACATTTTTCTCTCAAAAATACAAACCTATTTAACTTGTGGAAAAGCAGTCATAAGATGGGCACTTTAATAGTGGTATCCAAAACATTCAATTTATTTCAAAATTGAATTCAATAAAAACTTTGCTACTTGTGTTTTACATGCACAAAATAATTTAATGGTGGTATCCAAAACATTACATTTAATTCAAGTATAAGAAACATTTTAAAACCTCAATGCACATGTATAATAAGCCTAGAAATAAGTCAATATTTAAAATACATCAATAACTGATATCATAGGTTAACACAGATAAAATCATATTAAAAGGAAGGACTTAACTAAGCCCATTACTGAGTGTATTTGTGTTTGTGAGTTTGTGACTGTGGAGTTTCGGAGTTGGTGACATGGATGTGGACGCCAGTCATCAGAATGGTTGATTTTCAAGTTCATCGTTCCATTGTTGTTGTACCTGACAGGGTTCTTTTAAGGACACAGACATGGTTGCTGCAAAAAATTAAATTAATAAAGGTCAAATGATCGTTTCCCTATGTTATAAGGCATGTTTATGTATAATAACAAGGCAAAAAGCCAGCTAGCTTGCATAATGATTCATGACTGCAATAGCAGAACTGGTCAATATGGTTTTTCTTTAACTCTTTCACCGCCAGCGTTTTTTTAAAAGTTTGCCAGCCAGCGCCAGCGTTTTTCATGATTTTCACCAAAGTTTAATGCCTTCCAGAAAATGTTCTTCTTTAAATATATAAACATACAATATACCAAATGAAAGAACAGACCCTCTGCTTTCAAAAAAAAAAAAAAAAAAGTTTCATCCTACCTTGAGTGGTTCTTTTGTAATCAGCTTTTGAATATGGGTAGGTTTCTGCAAAAACACCACATTTTGAGCAAAAAGCAGAGATAATTCAATTTTTCATACTTTTCATATAGATCCCATTCAGAGCAATCTTTAAAACAGACACGGACATGCAGCTGCTTGCCATAGGGCATTACTTCCGGGTTGTATAAGTTGCCACCTGGTGGATAATAGCGGTATTGCGGAAAGACGGAAAATCTCGTCATTGGCGGGGAAGCGTTTTCTCTTAATTGACGAGATATTTCGTCAATGGCGGTGAAAGAGTTAAAGAGTAACTAAACCCTAAACCAACTTTTTATAGTTAATGATCTGTAATGATCTGGGGCTTTATTAGTGCTGTTCATTGACTTGAGTAACTTTTTTGACAATTGGGTATAAAGTGTTTCAATACTACAATATATGGTGTAAAAACGTCTAAGTGCTGGCCCCATTTAGGTTGAACGGTGGCTACTGCAGTTGAATTTTCCTATTGAATGTTGCGGTACCATGTGACGTAAGTAGTATGACCCTATGTAAGCAATTTGAAGCTCACCACGCCCTTGTTACGATCTCCCCATACCCTTGGTACAAGCTCAGTATGTCATCTCCGTTTGGGTCTACCCACTTTTCTTGCATTTTTCAAATATTGAAACGTTGGGTCTGCCTCACTTTTCAAGAGTACTAGTACAGTTTTGGCCAATTCTTGGTTTGTTGCAAGGTCACAATAAAGCACCAGTTTTAATTGGACTCTTTTATGGTACTTTTAAAGCCAAATTCTTTGACTGAATATCTCTATGATCTGGATCACGAGCTACAAATGTTGAGAGATGGGTTTCAGTTTAACTGTCTGGGGTCCTACCATTTTAGGACAATGGCAGAGGTTCTGACTTGCTCTTATATTTGGTCCTTTTCAGTTGCTTTAAATATTGTTAATATATTTAATTATTTTTTCTAATTGCTAATATATTTAATACATTTTTCATTTGCTAAAACATAATAAATGGCAAAAGTCTCATAACACTGCGTTCAGCACAAACTGGACTACAATATTATATGAGCTACATGTATGTACATGTTTGTATTTTTGAGAGAATAATGTTTATGGGTGGTTTTATGCAAAGTTTTTAAGTCACTGATATAAGTCCACAAAACCCATACTAAACATGTTTGCACAAAACTTTTCTAAACAGAATATAGTTGTCTAGAGTTTTTTCTTTAAAATAATGTGAAAATCATTCTGCCAACTCATTCACATAAAACAATATATTGATTTAGAAATTGTAAGACACTTTTTTGTTTAGAGGGCTGTATGCGAGAAGGATTGATTGACAGCTGTGGAAACAAAAGACTCTAATACTAAGCTGCATAATGAGCCTTTAGGCAGGAATGTGAAAGGGAACTACAGTAAAAAAATGTGAGGACAAATAAATGTATACATGTTTGTTTGTGGTTTATTAAGAAGAAGCTAACAATGTAATCAAAACAGAAATGAAGGTCAGTGGGACATTTTCAGTTTATTTGAAAACAAACCCTATTCAAAAACTTAACTTGTATAAACTAAGAAACTGATACACAACAGAGCTGTGAAGTTAAATATAACTTTATGTCCAAAAAGTGTGAATGTTGTTCCACTTCATAGTTTTGTACTGATGAGAGGGATGCAGACCTGTAAGAGAGTTATAAACAGCTGTTAGCATATGAAGAGTTTCGTTGCAAAACGAGATAAATCCGTTTTTAACATTTTTGTCAAAACATGTTTATTATTATGTTATCATGTTATTATTTTGTTTTATGGTGCTAATTAACTGTATTTTTAAGTTATGAAGGTTTAAATCAAAACAAACCAACTGCAGTTGAATTGATATTAATTGGAATGCACAACCAAAAAAACGAGATTTCTGAAAAAAAAAACGGCTTATCTCGTTTTGCAATGAAACTCTTCATATATTGCCACAGAAATACCACATAAGCTTAACGTTACATACATAACTAATGGGTAAATATCACTGATAGCACTACATTCAGATAAACTATCAGGTACATAAACTACATTCAGAACATCTCAGATAAACATCTGCAGTTATTAGTTTTATAAAAAACTGTTTTCAGAAGACTGTTTTCAGATGCCCATCGACTGATCGTCTAGCTTCTGTTTTTAACAATGCTTTAATGCGTCTCTATAAGCGCGTATGAACTTTAAAAACACATCGCATATCGTCCCCTTGGAATTATAAGGTTCTATCTGACATTTTTTGTCAAAACTGAGTTATTCACATATTCTTACTCTGTGACAACTTATTTACATTATGTGATGTTTTTTTTTAAGTTGTGTACATTTTGGGACGTTTTATTAAAAAACCTAAAAGGTTCTATCTACAAAATCGAACTCCAACTTGGGTCTATAAGGTTCTATTTGCATGAGCTAATCAGCACTTCGAATGCACAGAAGAGGACCAATCAGGAACTTTATGGGGTGGTATCTCGGACAGGGATTAATTTAAGCCAGAACTAGAATTTAGTTTCATTAGAAAAATTTTTACATGCCTTACTAAAAGTATTACTTGTGTGCATTTTGAGGCAAAACAAAGGGCACTGAGGTATTTTAAGATATGTCAGTGCAAGTTGTTTTCAGTTTGGACAGCTCTTACATTTATTTTATTCTAGGACTAGTCTAATCCCTGTCCGTAAGGATGGGAATTGATAAGAATTTAACGATTCCGATTTCTTTATCGATGTTGCTTATTGATCCGTTTCCTTATCGATTCTCTTATCGATAAGGTGAGGGAATAAGTACAAATTTGTTTGTTTGTATTAACTCGCTTTAATATCTGATCAGAAGACACAGAATAGAGTATACACAAACTATGTGTAGCAAGTTGCAACCTCAGAACAAACCTAAAAATAGGTGAGCTACTTCTTATTATTAAAGTCCAGGGACATAAGTTAACTTAGGGCAGTGTTTTTCAACCAGTATTCATATTCTCAGTATATCACATTCATTGGTCCAGACAAAAAATAAATATAACTGCCATTTATGTGCCATAAAAACTAAAACACAGCTTGAAAACAGTGAAAGAAGAGCTTGTGCATTTTGGAATATTAACAGTGCTCATTTGTATTCAACCTGAAACAAAATTCAACTGACACAAAAAATACAAATACTTCTTCTGTAAAGAACACTAATATCAACTTAGATATATTAACAATTTTTGTGCAGAAAATTTGTCATGTTTGCCCTCTCAGGAAGGATACGAGATCTTTCTGGACTTAATGTGTCTACAGCAGTGGAGAACACCCTTTCAGAAGGGGTTGAAGACGCTTGGACACAGATATACTTCTCAGCTAGAGCTGACAAAACTGGCAATGTGTCACTCTTCTTCCACCACCAGAAACTGGCATTGTCTTTGTTTGGAATGGGAGGAAGGCTTATATAAAGCTGGACTTCTTGCTCCACTCTCTGGGCTGTGGATACAGGGGGCTGCTGCTGCACGGAAAGCAGCTTGCTGTCCTCTTCTTCGAAAAGTTCCTCTAGGGCTGTCCTCTTTTTCTGCTTTACAGGTGGTGTCTGAAATAATGACATAACCACAAGCTTTAGTTTAAATCTGGGATCTAACACAGTGGCTTCCTCCAGGAAGGCCTGGATATCATCACCCTTAAGTTTAAAATGGAGGACAAAAACACAAATTTAGAGGAAAATGTGAATGACAATAAATAACCATTAGTGTACATTAGTGTATATAATTAATTGCCATATATTAATTTATCATTACATGTCAGTGACTGTACCTGGTTACGTTTGGAAAGATCATTCCAGATGTTTTCCTTGATGCTCCTGACGAAATGCAGAGTCGTCTGCCTGCACTGTGTAATGTTTGCACAGTTTCTGAAGGATGGGCAATATCTGGCCACAGGTTGGACTTTTTCGCTGGAGACAGCAAGTGTGGATGTGTAATTCATCCTCATCAGCAGCACAAACTTCTCTGCTTTCCTCAGGTCCTCATTGCCCATTCTGGCCAGTCTGCAACATAAAAAAATTGGCTAAACAACACCATGGGCGTAGATTTTGGGTGGGACGCTAGGGACATGTCCCTAGCAATATTCAGGAAAGACTGAATTGTCCCTAGCAATAATTTTGACCAAACAATTAATCTGTATTTATATATAACCACTGATGTCCGTATTATTCTTGTGTTTTCTATTTTTTACTTATTATATTTTTTCAGGAATCATTTAAATGAGATTAGAAATCTTTCGGAATCCCGTTCTGCAAAAATGACGCTCTATGTGGTACACAAACGGTTAACAGCTTTCGTTCTCTGCAATGCCCGCCTCCGTAACTCACATCGCTAATATGATTGGCTTTGCATTTCTTTAGTCCCGCCTCTCTACTCACATTGCTAAGATGATTGGATTAGCATTTCTTGAGTCCCGCCGCTCTAACTCACATCACTTTATGTCTTTACTCGCTACGTGTGATAGGACGGTTTCACTTTGTACAACGCGCCAAAGTTCACTCAACAAGACGCGTGTGATTATTCGGGCTACAGGTAAGTGAGGAAGAAAGTATTATTATACCCACTGTAAGTGTTTCATGCACAAGGACAGTGTTTTCACCAATACACGACAATCCCATGTTAACCTGAGGAGTTGCAAACTTTTGTCAACCTTATATTAATGGGGTGGCAAGGTTATTTAGGGGGTCCTTAATCCATGAAAGAAAATAACCTCAACATGGTAAAAACATGAATTCATGTCATGATTGCTGAATACTTTACATTACTGAACTGTGGTGATTACTTGCACAGATGTAGACATAATGTAAGGTTGCATATTAAACTTAAACTATTTTTTTTCACACTGATTAACTGTCTGTTAATGAAAAGAAGATTTAATGTGAACTACAGAAACATTAATAAACGTTGTTCAGGAAACAGCATGATATACATACCAACTTCAACACTGGGATTTTTTTGGCAAAATTAAATTAAGAATTAAATATTAATTGCATATTCTTCATTGTTATACAGTAAATATGAATTCATATATGTTGTGATTTTCTTTTTTTTTTGACAAAGACTTTAACAGTTACTGTTTATTAGGCTCTAGGACATAACGAATTGTTTATTATAGTAGCCTACATTAAATTTGGGATGGCACCGGGGGTGGCGAGTCAGATGTCACTGAGTAAAGTGCATACTGAGTTGTCTGTTGTTTATTTCAAGTAAACGGTGATAAACAGTTTTTGCAATGCGACCATTTTATTTATGTCCCCACCAATGCCAGAATCAAACCTACGCCCTTGCCATAACCCTTTTAATGGCTTTTAGTCATTTTACATTTTTTCAAACATTATTTTCTTTCGTCTCCTTCTCCATGGGCTTTCTAAGCCGTTGGTCTATAGATGCAGCTTGGATAGCAGGAAACTGTTCACAAAATCTCTCCATCATCAAATACAGAGTTCCATCTCGTCCTCACATCTAAAAGGAGCATGTGCTGGGGAAGATCTGCACACGCACACGATTATGAGATTACATTAAACAATGTAATATTACCATTACTTAATAATTTTTTCATTGATCCTAATCTGTTCATTTATATGTTACAATATGTATGTCAATTTGTATAGCTTGCAATTAAAGTACAGTATTTAAACAGTAGGCCTATTACTACTTACTGAGGAGTTGTTGCTTTTCCTTCAGGACTACTTTAGCCATGTGGGATCTCTTCATCCAACGATCACAGAACGAATCCTTGCTGCCCAGTTGGAAACTGTATTGCAGTTGTACAGCTTCTGAGGTTCAAGTGTGCGCAAAACATGGAAACTTGATGATATTTACCGTTTTCACAGCTACATCCATGTTTGCTGCGTTATCCACTGTTGCCGCCACCACCTTCTCTTTTACTTCAAACTCCTCCAGGACCCCCTCAATCTCCTCAGCCACAGCTATCCCTGTTTGAGCTCTGTACACAGCTTTGGTTTGGAGGACTTTTTCTTTAGTCTGACCTTCCCTGATATAGTGCAATGTTACGGTGAGGTAGTGGTCTTGACTGAAACTAGTCCATCCATCTGCTGTGATGGCGGCATGTGTGACATGTTTCAGGTCTTTGATCAGATTGCTCTTTTCAACCCCATACCAAGCAGGAATCAGATGATTTGTTAAACTGTCTCTGTTTGGGGCATTGTATTTTGGGTTGATAGTCTTTATCATCTGGCTACAGAAAATATATGATAGGACTAGGAATTAATAAAACAGAACTATACTGACATACAGTATAGCATGAAACATGCAACTTTTGGTCATACTGTACATGCATTTGTTATTTATTGTTATAAATAATGATGTTATTGTAATGATATTGTTATTTTCATTTAAAAAGACATGATGCTGGACAAAATACAGCAAATACAACAAATTAACTTACCGAAATGCAGAGGCTCTACTGTGGCAAACGGATGCAAACCCTTTACCACAAACTTAGTCACTCCTCGATGACATTCGTTTATCCTCGGCTCTGTCATTTTATTCCTCCCTGCCTCTGTAAACGGAGTAGCTAGAGGTGCTTGAGAGATGCTTGCTGCAGCCTCTGAATGAGAGCCAGCCAGACTCTGGCCGTCATCATCATCTAAATTTGATTGACAATGACAATGGAGATTATTCGTATAGTAAAAGTTTACACTATGAAATGGCGCTCATATTAACATTAATTAACATTAATAATTAACCAATACCTTCGGCATTAATCACAGATGGCGTCCCGTTAACGTTAGCTCCGCTGGTGCTTGACTCCCTGGTGTCGTTGTGTATTAGTGTATCAAACATGCGACAGTCCTGCAAATGAATTGCATGCTGTGTGGCCAAATGCATCTGCATATTGGAGGTAGTTCCCCCCTTTAGATCGCTTCTGCCTCAATGCCATGTTTACAGCGTTCTGAACCAAAACAACGCAGCGTGTGTGTGATGTCACAACACATTTGCAATAAGCGGAACCGATAAGCGGAATCGTTAAGCAGGCATGCTAACGGTTCAAAGGAATCGATTCACTGGGCACCGGTTCTTAAGAAGATTCCTATCCCTACCTGTCCGTGAAACTGTCCCTATATGTCAGGGGTGTCCAATTCGTCGATCTCGATCGACCAGTTGATCGCAAAGGCAATGCCGGTAGATCGCACATAAGTTAACTGTATATGATGCCCCATGAGCATCGAAAACAGAGGGCGAAATAGGCATTATGAGAAGGGCCAATCACACCAAAAGCGTTTATGGCAGTTGCAGGCGCCTTTTTTGAATGATATTCTATGGACAGGGAGCATTTGCGCGCTGTTTAAGCTATGTTTATGCGCGCTGAGCGCCACAGTTGCCGACTCTCGCGAGACAAATAAGCAACTGCAGCTTCAAAAACAAGCCCAATATTATAATTTTATTTAGTTTCAGCATTATAATGTATTATTTATTACCAATCAATGAGCCTGTAACATATTAGGCTAAACTGAAACCTTTCATTTATTACAAAAGGATAAACAAGGAGGAAAAGACAAGACTATTAATAGGAGCTGTAACATATTTAGATTATGTTCCATATGTATCTACTTTTAGTATTGGTATAAGACTACTTGTTTTATGTATTACATATGCATTCGTACATCACAAAAACATTGTAAAATTATATTTACCTTATAAAAGAAGTCCATCCATGAAAATTCTGTCACCAGTTACTCACCCTCATGTTGTTCTAAACCTGTATGAATTTCTTTTTTCTGATGAACACAAAAGAAGATATTTTCAGAAATGAAGGTAAACACACAGCAGTAAGTGACCATAGACTTCCATAGTAGGAAAAAAATATTTTGGAAATATTGTGATAAATGACTAAGAAAAATTTTTGATAAATGATGGTAAGCACACGGTTGGCTGTACCCATTAAATTCCATATTTTTTTATTCCTACTATCGAAGTCTATCGTCACTTACTGCTGTGTGTTTACCTTCATTTCTTAAAATATCTTCTTTTGTGTTCATCAGAAAAAAGAAATTCATACAGGTTTAGAACAACATGAGGATGAGGAAATGATGACAGAATTTTTATTTTAAAGAGTTTTTGCTGGTATTGCTGGTGTAGTAAGCTGGTCTGTTTGTCTTCCAGCATAACCAGCTAAGTCCAGCTAGACCAGCTTAAAAAGTGATCAAAACACAGCTAGACCAGCTTACTACACCAGAAATACCAGCTAAAACCAAACTGGGAGACCAGCTAAAACCAGCTCACCAGCTTATGCTGGTCTTAGCTGGATTTTTCAGTAGGGAATGTTATAACATGCTAAAACAAAATTGTCTATTTTAGTAATGAACACGACATATCCAGGAGGATGGGAGATAAACTAAGGCAGAAGAGGGAAGGAGCAATGTTGTAAAGGAGCAATGTAAAATCAGAGTTTTACAGATTAAAGTGCTAAACATATCAAATAAATGTCATAGAAAGGATTAAAATGTTACTTTCTAACACATATTGAAAAATTGTTACAACATTAATTTTATATTTAATGTTCAAATAATGTTTTGGCAGATAGAACCTTATAATTCTAAGCGAAAAGTGTTTTTTTTAGAATTAGAAGGTTCTATCTGCATTTGACCCCTTCCAAAAGTCCACATTTAGACATTTGAGAGGATTTTGATATTGTATATTTAGAATACATTTAGAGTCCCTGTTATTTTCATGTTTGAAAGAAACTTCTTACACATATAAGTTTTCCTATAGGCTATGTAATGCAAAAACTTTGAAGCTCAATATCTCAAAACAGATCTCTACCGCAGATAGAACCTTATAATTCCAAGGGGACGATATGGCGACCATGTGCACGAGTAATTGCGTAAACAAAGAGCGGTGCTCATAAAAAACTGGATACAAAAGTGAATTACTGTGTTTAACACTGTACGGCATGAAACAGTAATCTGCTATTACATGAGTTCAAGCGTCCTCCTTTGTAAACAATGCGAAAGTTTTTCAATCCAAAGCGTGCAGTCTGCTGAGGTCGCTTATGTAGGCTGAACTGCACAAGCTATAAGCATATTACATGATAGCAAATATAAATGAGGATTAATAAGTTACTTACTTCAGAAATATATCCTCCTCCAGTGCGTCTTCCATTGTTCTTCTTCTTAGGTAACGTTAAAGATAAACGCTTCTCTTCCTTGCCGTCCAGACATAAATAAAGATCTTCCTCGTGTGTGTATAAAGTTTATTATCCAAACATGCTGTAATGTCTTTAAATCTGAAAACTCTACGCTTTGTTTTTCATTGTTTGCACTTTTCATCTGTTTATTACCATGTGAACAGCTGTGGGCGTGGCCGCATTAAAGATAATGAAGTCAGCCAGGAAAAACAGTATTTATATGCTTAACAATATAACAGTATAGTACGCTTTACTTCAATGCAGATTATATAAACAGGCAATATTTGTTTTCGATTATAATTAGCTTGTTTAAAATTAGACATTTCAGGCTTTCTTTGGATATGTGTATCATGTTTGTGTGACGAGTTTTGCGAAGTTTCAATTGATTTTTGTAACGTGTTTTGAGAGACAGCTGGCGGAGACAGAAATGTCTTAATGTGCACCCTGTTTATTTTCTTTATTTGACAAAAACACAAAGATTTGTTGTTATTGTGAATGTACACAAATTAAAGAAGACCCTTCACAGTTTCAAATGATGTCAAACACGTAAGTGTATGATTAGTAATGATGTCATTTAATTTGATTCTGCTTATGATAAGGAGAAAACACGTCAAAACGCTGCGTTGCGTTTTTGGACCCCAGGGGGTTAAGCAGAAAACTTTTTTTGAATGTTGTTTCTGTTGTCTGTGAAACCCCTGCCCTAGCCTTCATCAGAGGTGTGAAGTCACACACTGGATATCATGGATGTGACAAGTGTCACCAAACAGGTGTCTGGAAATCAAATCGAATGACATTTCCTGAGGTGAATGCAAAGCGCAGAACTGATGAGAGTTTTAGGCAAGCAACTGATGAAGAAGACCACATAAAGCACTCACCTCTTACAGACGTTGGCATGGACATGGTCACTTGTTTCCCTCATGATTACATGCACTTGGTTTGTCTGTGTGTAATGTGGCATCTGTTAGACTTGTGGATCAGCACCATTGGTCCATTGCACTGTCGCATATCATCCGTTCAAGCTGCCATCATGTCAGATAGACTTCTTGCACTGAGAAGGTACATTCCAAGTGAGTTTGCTCGAAGGCCTCGGGCACTGTCAGATCAATGTAGGTGGAAAGCAACAGAGCTACGACAATATTTTTTATATACTGGTCCAGTTGTTCTGAACGGTGTCCTACGACCTAAAATCTATGACAACTTTATGCTTTGGTCTGTAGCTGTGTAC
Organism: Misgurnus anguillicaudatus; assembly: GCF_027580225.2. Classification (NCBI taxonomy): domain Eukaryota; kingdom Metazoa; phylum Chordata; class Actinopteri; order Cypriniformes; family Cobitidae; genus Misgurnus; species Misgurnus anguillicaudatus. The sequence continues at coordinate 5,168,604 of NC_073342.2, read as the reverse complement.
ATTTTGGTAAGTCCAAAATTTTGTATGGAGATAAACGACTTTGCCAATACACTGTTGCGTTCATTTGTTGAACACTTTGACTAGCTTTATGGTGAAGAGTATTTGGTTTACAATATTAATGGCCTGGTGCACCTCAGTGAAGATGTCCAAAATTCATGGCAATCTAGATCTGATATCAAGATTTCCCTTTGAAAATTTCGAAGGAAAAATTAAAAAAAATGGTTCGAGGGCCTTACAATCGTTTGACTCAAGTGATTCGTAGATTGTCAGAGAAAGAAAATAGCAACTACAGTTGTGATGTAGAAGAGGCAATTCAAAAATTGGATGAAGAACATATGGATGGGCCAGTACCAGAGTGCTTCTCGCAACAAGCTTATCAATTTAAAGTTCTTGCAATTGATGATGTAGTTGTGAAGCTCAGTGAGAGAGATTCTTGTGTCAGAATCGACAATATGTTGGTTGTCGTCAAAAAGATTGTTGAGGATAAAGGTGCAGTATACCTTGTGGGCAATGAATATAAACAGCTGGAACACTTCTTTAAATATCCTATTGATTCAAAAGAGTTGGGAATTTATGTGGTTTCCAACCTCTCCACAAATGTCAAGTGTTTCATGACAGGAAAGAAGCTGCAGAAGTATGTGAGATTGCCATTCCTAAACAGAGTTGTTGTTATTCCACTCCTGCATCAAGAGAAATAACTCTGAAGATGCTTTTGTATAATAGTTGGTTGATGAATACTATTCTTGTCTCTTTAGATGTTTCACAATGTTGTCTTTGACAAGACAAATGAGGTTGAAGTTGTGCTTAGATTTGTTGTTGTCCACTCCTGCATCAAGAGAAATAACTCTGAAGACGCTTTTGTATAATAGTTGGTTGAGAAATATTATTCTTGTCTTTTTAGTTTCACATTGTTGTCTTTGAAAAGACAAATGAGGTTGAAGTTGTGCCTTCAGTCTGGATTAAAAATTGAGACTGCCTGTGGCCTCCAAATAAAATTGATATAACAAAAGCTGTGAAGTCACAGGAGAGTCCTGAAGATGACTGGACGCCCCATAAGGCCAGAATTATTTTCACGTCACGTAAGTTGTTTTGCCACCACTTTCTTCTAATTGAATAGTTATAAGTAATAAGTTCAAAGTAATAAGTAATAGTTAAAATCACAGTTTTACTTCAGACTACTTGGAGGGTTTTCACAAACCTCTCCTTAAAAGTCTCATTGTTCTGCTTATATACAATTAAAGCAGCCTATCTCAGTCCTGCAATGGGTACATTAACATCACATAATGTGTCATTTGAGAAAAAATCTCAAACACACATACACAGATGTTTTTCTGACGGTTAACTCTGTATTTATTTTCATGTTCACAACACAAACTTGTCAGCATCTGCCTTTAAACATGCAAACAGTAAACAAATAAGAATGTGTGTGTCTGTTTGTTATCATGTTTTTATATGAATAGGTTATTTTCATTGCCATTAAAGTGCAATTACTGAACATAAACAGGAGCTTAATAAAAATGATCATTTTAGAATTACATATGGAACTTGTCTGTTTGTGCAAATCATCTCTACATTTATTATAATATATAATACATGTTTCTTTAAAATCAAACTTTATTATTTTATTTTTATTCATTAATTCTTTAGGAAAGATTTAAATAAAATACAATCCCGTTTTTATTTGAATGTATTTTTTACACATTAGTGAGGTGTCCGGATTTGTGTATAAATGCAAGACGTCCTTACATTATGCTTTAGTTGTGGGGAAATGATATGGAAATGTGCAGATGTGAACGTGCTGTTTGTATGGTTTAACTTACACTAGGTTTTGTCATCGCTTGCACAAGAGTGCATATGGCAAAAAACTCGGACAGTGTGTGAAATGACCATTAATAGTGTTCAAATAGACAATAGTGAGACACATACCACTTCAGGTTGGATCTTGAATTCTTGTATGCTTAGATGTCAGCTGGTTTATTGAACAAAGCACGCATCACATTATGAAACTATTCTTTTTGACCTCTTGGAGTGAAAACAGACCGAACTTGAAGCCACGCATGATCTGCCTCTGATATCTCGCACAACGCACACGCGCCCTCATCTGCTTCTCCTATCATCTACGCGCGGTCGCGCGCTAAAGGGTGACGCAGCCTGTTTCGCGAAACTTTCGAACACCCTATAAACTTTAAAAAAATATATATTCATTAATTATTACCATTTGACACTAGCGCAGTAACGCCGCCGAATGTAGCGAAGTAAAAGTACAGTTTTTTCACTAGAAATGTACTTGAGTAAGAGTAAAAAGTACCTATCCTTAAATTTACTCTAAAAGTCCTAGTTATCCAAAACATGTATTCAAGTAAATGTAACGAAGTAAATGTAATTCGTTACTACCCACCTCTGCTCTCTATCTACTAATCCTATCTTTAAATGACTAAATGTGTTGTTAGACCCAATAAATTTTTTTCCTGGAGAAGACGACAACGATGATGATGATAATGCGATGGAAGAGCACCTGAAAGAACCAAAATCAAGAAAACAGTAGGAAGCTTTTCTTTTTTATAATAATAATGTATTTTATCACAGCAGAAAAATGACAAGACATTTTGTACTTATAAGCTGAAGTTATTCCATACCTAATGCCCCGAAAATTGCTAGACATGCCAACAAATTAGACCCAGGAAAGCCAAGCTACCTTAAGCTCTTACACAGTACTCCTGACCCTACCTTAAGCTCTTACACAGTACTCCTGACCTCTGCAATGATGAGATGGAAGGCATTAAAGGAACAAAATAAAAAAGTAAGTTTTTTTTTATTACAGTGCATTTTATCACAGCTGTTAAAGGTCTAAGATATTTTGTAATTTAACTAATTATTTAACTTAAACTAATGCTCCAGTGATCTCCAGGGAACAGGTTTCTCCTGCAGTAGGCGGCCTCCAACTTTGTGGCCAAGTTAGAACTGACATTCGTCCATGCAATCAAAGCGGTGCTGACCTTCATTCACATGGCCAAAGCAGTCCTGATGTTAGCCCATATGGCCAAAGCAGTCATCACCTTCGTCCACATGCCCAAAAGAGTCCCGATCTTCACCCAAGTTGCTACAGTCTTGACTTGTTTGCAGATTGCTCCAGCACTACTAAGATCCACTCAAGTAAGCAGACCAGCATTGCAACGTTGGCCCAGCTTGTCAGTGAACTACGGTTTTGTGTAGTAAATGCTGCTCCATCTGAAAGCAGCTGATGCCGATTTACTTCTAATCAAGGAACCGGCTTTACTGACGAAATGCGCATGATATGGCATGCGATTTGTCACCCATCCCTAACTGTACGTTTACACAATCACTGGCAAGAGTGCCAAAAAACGATCTGCCACCCCTGCCAACGGCGAAATAGAAAAAGAGTAATGATCGCTAGGGATGCATAACGATTAATCTATAGCAGAATAAAAAAATATTTGTTTACATCATAAGTGTGTGACTTGTGTATGATAATTATGTATATATATAAACAAGCATGTATATGTTTAAGAAATGTTTACATGTATACATTTGTATATTTATGTTCACTCTAAAAATAGCTGGGTTATTTTTTTAACCCAAAATGCTGGGTTGAGTCTGTTGGGTTGTTTTGCTCGGTTATTTTTTTACATTTTAAACACTTTTTGGGTAGTTTCAGTTTTCTAGTTGTTGGGTTAAACCTGCTGGGTTATTATGCTGGGTTGTTTGAAGAGGCTCAAGTGTTTCGCGCCCCATGTTTTGAATGTGCTCAGCAATTCAAAAAACAGGTCGTTGTGAAAGGACAGAGCTACTGGAGGAGTTGATTCAAGGTAATTTATATGTTTTTGTGAACATTTCATATGAATATAAACAAGATTATAACATTTTGCGAGACAGCAACGTGTCAATTTATACAGACTAAGATGACGGGTGTAATTTAGAGGAATTGCGACTGTTACCTCAGATCGCCATTTACACACACCTTAGAATGATTATTCGAGGCAATTTGTGATATAGTATATTAATAAAAAATTTTGATGTTACAAAATCCCCATCACACAGTTGATTACGTTAAGCCATTTAAAATTCTGTGAGCCATTAACAAACGAGTCAAAACTGGTACCTACACAGTCAGACCTCCACCACCCCACTTTGTCTTTTGTGTCACACACGCGCATAGTTGCTTTCTTGTCATTTGATATGTAAAGACAGACCGCCAGCACAAGTTAACTTTCCCGGCGGCCGAGAATCACAGAGCCGATGTCTACTCTGTCACTGAGAGGCAGGGAAAAGCAGCACATTCAATTCACTATCGGTAGGGCAGGTAACTCATCGATAAATGAGTAAAAAACAGCATTTCCAAGAACCGGTGTCTTATTTGTATATTGCTTGGTCCTCTCTTTTAAAATCAAACAATAATTTAAGTGTTTGGACATGATCTTGAAAACATAAATGTCACCAAGACCGAGGCTGCATGGAAGTGACTATCGGTTAACAAGTTAAAGCTGTAGTCTACGATGTTGAAAATCGGTCGAGAAAGCCTGAGACGGTTGGGAAGTTTTAAAAAACTCATCCCGCCCCTCTGTGCTACCTGATCCCTCCCACCGGGAAACGACCTGAACAACGTCACTCAGTCAAGCTGTGATCACCAGTAGTAAACATCAGAACAGAGATTTCCCGAGCAGTAAACTAAACACATAAAGCCTAAAGGAATGAACACTTACAATTATGACTGATTGACGTCATTTACTTTCACAACAATGTTTGGCATACGTTTCCCCTCCTGAGCCTTGTTTACCCTGGTCAAAAGTGCCACCTAGCGAACATTAATTGCACAATAATTATTAGTTATAACACTGTAAAAAATAAAATGACTGTTTGTTCAGAAAACAGTTTTTTTTTAGTTACAGATAATAGGAATTGTGAATATTGTGAGTCTATGTAAAAATACATGTTAGTCCAACAATATTTAGCAAAATGTTATAGCAACATCATTAACCAAGTTATATGAACATTTTTTAAATTTTTTGCGCGCACATGCATCTACGGGGTTTCCTTTCTCATTATTAGCCTCGCCACGTTTTCTGGCTGCCATTTTGGACTTGGAGCGGGAAGAAACAGTTTCAGGTGAGTAACGTTAATTATCGTTAATTAACGTTAATTAATTTTAAGCACTTGAAATAAAAAGTTTTTTTTCTTTTTACAAACAACGTCTTTCATCAGTGATGCAAATATGTTTGCGCAGTGGAAGCATAGTTTTCATAAAGACTTATTGTGGCAGGTATTAATAATTTTCATTTTAAAATCATACAAGTTGTAATGTTGACATATACTAATATTTATCTTTGAAATTTAAAATTATATGTAACGTTAAATATGTTGCAATTGAACAAGAACTAGTGATTCGGAATCAATAACGCAATCCTATCAGGAAGCAAATTATATATTAGCGTTACGCGGTTATATTAGCGTACGTAATTTAAAATATGGTTCCAGCAAAAAATATCCAGAGTTAATATTGAAGGCTTTTTGTTAGGCTATTGTTAGTCCAGGTCTCAATGTGCTATATTGTGATGTTTAAGAGGAAGTGGTTGTACACCGTATTAACGACTTTAAATATATTTTTCATAGTGTTAAACCGGATTTTTTTATAATAATGTTATCCAGTCTGTTACTGTTAGCCGAGGCACTGATGTGTTTGACTTTTACTACGCTGTACGGCAATACTGATTCTGGAACAGTCTGCTGTGTACGCTCTCGCTGTACTTTGACGCCGTTCAAGCTGCTCAGCGCCTTATGCATATTATGTATATTCAATCTATGCGTCGTACCTGTGCCTTGTCGACATCACACGAAACCCACGTCGTAATCAACCTCTTTCCAAAGTCTGAAAAAAGCAGTTTACATTAACAACTTCAAGATAAATGCGACTATTGGGACTATCACGTGGGTTTGTTGTGTGTGACCGAAGCGCCATTTGGAAGGCATTGTAAATTCACTGACTACGCAATAAATAAGACTACTTGCGAAAAGAAGTCGGATTTGTTCCTCCAGCTTCGTACTTAAACTTGTAAACTCTTGTTTATGGTATGTACATGAACAATTAACAAAACTATATGGGCCATTCTACTGAATTGGTGCAAATTGACACTTCAAAACTTCTTGAAAAAAGTGTGTTTTTTCCTGCAAGCTTTGTAGTCATAAACATAGTAGAACATCTAAGGAACACTAATCTACTGATTGGACACTTTAGTTTCCTAGCATGTTTTTATACAGTTTCGAAATGTTTTCTCTCTCCCAAAATTTGTTACTACCGAAACACAAAAACATTTGATATAAAAATTAGGTTTTTAATAGCCTATTCTGATTTTCTTTACATTCACCTTTAAATATATTTTTTACATTTTTTTAAAGACAGTGTCATGGTTATATTGATTAGAAATATTATTTTAACAAAACTATAAGAGTGGTTCATCAAATTAAATGCATTTTGAAAGCAATATTTCTCTGTAATTGCCATACATGCACTTATACAGTTTTCAAATTCAAGGATTCATTAGTTTAAGTTTTTATCTAACTAAATAAAATTATGTCATCTTTTCTGTTAACAAAACCTATTTTATTTTTCCAGAACATTATTTGTTTCGGTCGTGACATCAAATGTTCGGTAGGGACGACCATATTGGATTGTCCATATTTTGTGTAAAAAAGAGTAATTAGTTAGTCAAAAAGGGTTGGCATTATGCAGTCAAAACATACAGCACAAAGAATATCTAATGCAACACCACATAAAAGCACATTGCACTGAAATTACGCTGAAGAGATGGCGGATAGTTCAGACCTTGAAGGGATGCAAGATGCTGTGTTTTTTAAATCAACCCAGTCTCACCCCATGTCGTCAATATTTGACGACACTTGACCATTCGTCAATATGTGACGCGGAGGGTATACCTTTCGCGTCATTTTTTGACGAACTGGGGACTTCAATACTATTACGTCCGTTGCATTCTCTTCTCCTATTTTCTTACCATTTTCGCGTCGGTTTAGGGTTAGATTTACATAATGACATCCCTACCCAAACCTAACTCTAACCCCAACGCCAGGTGACAACTGTTTCTAACCCCAACGCCAGGTGACAACTGTTTAATTTCGCGTACACTGTTTAATTTCGCATACACTGTTTAATTTTGCATAATCTAACCCTAAACCGACGCGAAAATGGTAAGAAAATAGGAGAAGAGAATGCAACGGACGTAATAGTATTGAAGTCCCCAGTTCGTCAAAAAATGACACGAAAGGTATACCCTCCGCGTCACATATTGACGAATGGTCAAGTGTAGTCAAATATTGACGACATGGGGTGAGACTGTGTTATTTAAATAGAGACTAATAAAAATGACACGATGATGCCAAATGTTACAAGTAAACTAAGTGAGCAAAAGAAGTATCGGCTCAAGAAAATAGGCTCTCTCAGTCTGTCCGCTCTACTTTCATCTTTCCGTCTATGCATGTTGGTGATTCCTCTCTCTCTGTAGCTATCTCTACAAATTAACCAAAGATATTTACATTTACATTATTAGTGTGAGCCTGCCCTGTCTACACTTAACAATGACATGTCAATTTACAATGATACTGATAAGTGCTATCTGTTATGTAATTTATATAAAGCAATCAGTTAAAGTCCTGCTAAATTAGCGCAGAAAGTTTTCCTAGAGACCAGAGGTAGAATCATATAGCCTTCATTTATATCAATAATTAGTCAAGCTACTACTGTATGAATTAATTAAATTAATCTGGCCTAGTTCATTTTATCTTAGTTTGTAGTCCTAGTCAAATCAAGTACAACATTACAGAAATATGACTAACAAATTATTTTTACTGAAAAAGAATATATGTGCACTTGAAAGTTTCTATTTATTTATTAAAATAAAGAAATAAGTGTCGTTTTGTCACTACCAAAACAATCACGTCACAACCGAAATGTCAACAAATGTTTCGGTTGTGACTGTTTCGGTAGTGACGATTTCAGCTAACTTTGATCCTACTGCTAAGATGCTAATCAGTACGTAGTTAGCTAGCACAGTTCTTGACATTGAAACATGAGTAAAACCTAAATGAGCATTAGAAAAAATAAAAAAAACTTAATTAATAATTGAAAATGTGTGATCGATAGTGACATTCATAAATGTCACACACTGATTTCCAAACTTTTGATCACATTTACTTCAAAACCATGGGACTGATCTAATCACCATGTCACCACAAGGGAGAGAGGCACAGACAAAGTTTCTGGTTCAAAATGGAGGGGAGTGGCTTAAAGCAGTATTATATTATTTACCAAACTATGCAATATTTCGGTAGTGACGTGAAAATGCGGGACAGTGTTTTTTTTTTACATGATTTTACATGATTTTTACTGAAAATATCCAATAAATATATTTTTGGTTTTAATTAACAAAAGTATTCAAAATGATACTTCTTAAAACAATGATAAAAAAAATCACCAAAATTATTTCATATTTTTTTTCCTATGGTGAAATTCAGACCTTGGGGTTTGGGACAACCACCTCTCAATTGAAAGCACCATATAAATGATGATATTTTATATATAAAGCCTGCCGCTACCTCAAATATTACTTTGGGTTTTGATTGGTATTTGCTTATATTTTTTTATTATCAAACATTTCCCTACATTAATGCTTTTTAAATTAGTTTTTTGGTTCCGGGACAGAAATTTGCACGAATTCGGTAGAATGGCCGATATAAATCTGCTGAAACCTGTAAACATTTCACAAATGACTGGGTACAGGATTTATTTACTTTTTCACCAAACGGTAATTTTCTGTACATGTTTTTCTCTGAAGCATGCTGTGTTCCAATGTGAACACACTATAGTGCTATTTGCTATAATGTTACTTGCTTAATTATCAGTATATAAAATGTACTGACAATATATTTTGTCTCTGTGGACACTATGCACACTATTTTAGTTAGCACTTTTGTAATTAGTTGTCACCAAATGACTACTTTGCCTTAAGCAGTAAACCTTAACCCATTTGGTTTCCTTGGTGAATGTAAGACAATAAAGAATAAATTGGAACTAGATTATTATCATGTGAACATGATTTTAAACAGTTTGAAATTAGTTGAAAATGCTGAAGAATATTACCACTTTGAGTGCAATACATTTTCAAATAAATTTTTTAAATGTGTTTTGAAATACGGTGGTAACTCATGCATTTTTTTCTATTTTCCAGGATTATGAAAATACTTGCCTGATGGTATGTGTAAAGATGTTTTTTTTAATTGGGAAAAAATCATTGTAATTTTTAGTTAAAGAACTTTCTCTGTCTACCTCTCGGTTTACAGGCTTTACTACTGCGAGTTGTCATTTCTTCAACTGATGCCCGACGTCAGCTTTTTGAAGTGCCATAGTCTGTCGAGTCCCTTATTAGTATTCTGAGGGAGAAACTGCAGTTACAAGGACAGTTCATCTTGCAATTTGAACTGGTTAACATTCTAACATTCTGGTAGGTGGGTGACGAGGACTGGAGTTAAGAAACACTGTCTTAACAGTATTTATTGTGTAAAAGCCTATTAAGTATGGAAACAGAATTGTCCATCTCTTACCAGGAAAGAAAACAAAAATGTTCCGGGAGGGGATCATAAAGACTGACTGTATTAATGGACATTAACATTACATTCACACTGATATTGCTACAAGAAATAGTGTTTCTGCATGAATAGTATTTTAAGTTTAGACAATAAATGTTTTTTTAAACTCCGGTTTATGCTTTAAGTTTTGTTACTGTTACTACAATATGTATTTGTTATAAACAGATTGCTGAAGAATTCTTTAGAATCACAAATAAAGACCTTCTTGATGTCTTCAGGCCAGCAATGGACAGATTTACACCAAAGCTCTTGAAAGTAGACAGAGCTCGAAAAGCTGCATTTTGAGAGGACATGGAACAGCTCTTAGAAAGACTTGATGAAAGGGCAAGTTTAGTTTCATAACTTCACTGTTGTGGAGGTTTATTAACATTAGGTTGTCTGATGTGAACCGTTTTCTTACTTTGACTAATTGGTTGTTACCTCTGTATGTTTGTAAGATGACAGATATTGTTAATCACAAAAGGACTACGGCTTTGAAAGGCCTTTCTTCGAGAGGACGGAAACAAGCTGTTCAAGACATGCAAAGTAAGTAGTAAAGGCTTAAAGTTTTGAGATTTGATTATTTTTGTTCATTAGGTTTAAAGTGAATATTTACTTGTTCTAGTCTTTTGTTTGTCAGTCTGCAAATGTTGACTGTTTAATGACTATTAGAGCTGTGACAGTGGCGTTTTTTTACCACCGCGGTGGTAATGCACAAATTCACCAAGGTGGTAAGGTTAGGTTAAAAGTTAAACTTTATTTGTCCATGTTAGTTTTGCATATTGGCATTCTTGGTGCAGTGGTTATAGATTGTGTGTGTGAAATTCTTTCTCTGCTGGTGGGTGCTCATCACGGCATCAAGCAATGCTTAGGATACTTAGCAACGAAAGGCACTCTGAAGCATCAACGCGTTTTGAAGAGGCGCGGTCACGTTTTCCGTGTGGTTTTAGATGCGACATGAAGTAAATGTGAAGCAACTGTGCGTATGTACTTGGCCGTTTCGGTGGCTGCTCGAGCCAAGCCCTGGAGGACCCAGGGGATCGGCGCATATCTGCGTGTTTATTGTAGCACTTACACTCATGAAACAACAAGTGAGAAACCTTTTTTGGGTTTGAGTGACCAACCCAGAACAGTCGTTTCTCAATCCAAAGGCTGCAGCCTTTGGAGGTCGCATATGCAGGCTGCATGTCATCAAGTCTAGTTTATTATTTTCAGACATTTGCAAGTCATAAGCATATTACAACAATGTATGATTATCAAAGAATAATAGTCAACTTTATAATTATTAATGTTATGAAATAAGACAGTCTTGATGACGTATGCAGCTTGCAAATGCGAACTCCAGAGGCTACAGTCTTCGAATTTAGAAACGGCCAATATCTTGCCTCATTGTTCTGCCCCCAAGCCAGCGGGTCATTAATGATATCAGTTGCCTTTCCTTGCAAATAGAGCATTGTCTGCGGGCTGTTTGCGTTAACACTAACCTTAGGAAATCTCACTAGGCAAGATTATACTTTATATTTTTCATAATTTGTGACATGCACACCACCGCAGAGCGCACTTCCCGACCGTGGGTTGCACTCCACCACCGCGTTGGTTCGGTGGTAATTAAAACCATCCCAGCCCTAATGACTATTGACTTTTATAGTCTATTATGGATAGAATGCAACTACAAAATATCTGTTCTAATAGATTATTGTTTGTGTAACAGGACACCGAAGATGGGGCAAAAGGAGTGTCTATTGCCATTCTGTGTGTTTTAGAAGATGAGACCCAGGGACCATCACCCAAGGTTGTAAACATTGCTGTTGTGTTGGAGCAGGTCGTCGTTTTGAAAGATCTCCCAGATATTTCTACTGCTCTTGCATACCTTTTTGGCCTTCTGTATGCATTAAACATGTCCTATCCTCAAGCTCTTAAGTACTCTTTTGACACCATTCAGAATGTTTATATGGAGCTGGGATCTGGATGCACCAAACGTGTACTTTCTCTGAAGAACAAACTGTTGTAAAGAAAATCAGAACAGTGTTTTTGGATCCTTTTTGATGTTCATTTGTTACAAGACCTAAAGTGCGCTTGGATACAAGGTCTGGGGATTCTTTTAGTTGGCATCTCTATTTCTTGTTACAGATGTCAAACTGTTCCAAATGCACCAAACGTGTGCTTTCTCAGAAGAACAAACTGTTGTAAAGAAAATCAGAACAGTGTTTTGGGATCCTTTTTGGCGTTCATTTGTTAATAGACCTAAACTGCAGCATGGACACAACGTGATTCTTTTAGGTGGCATCTCTATTGCTTGTCATAACATGTCAGACTGTTCTTAAAGTGTTTATAATTGTAATTTTGTATTACATCATACCATACCAGGTTAGTGGTTGCAGTAAGCATGTCTGCTCTTACAACTGGTTGTTTAAAATTGAAATTGTTAAAGGGATAGTTATTCCAAAAATGAAAATGGTCACATTTTGTCACTCTTATTTTTTTACAAACCTGTAAAATGTCTTCATTCCGAGGAACAGGAAGAAAGATGCTTTGAGGAATGCTTGTAACCAAACTGTTCACGAGCCCCATTCACTTTTATAGTAGGATAAAAGAATACTTTAGAGATGAATGGGGCACTTGATCTGTTTGGTTACAAACATTTCTCAAAATATCTTATGTTCATCAAATCAAATACATTTATACAGGTTTGTAACAACATGGTAGTACGAAAATGACACAATTTTCATTTTTGGGTGAACTATCCTTTTAAATAAAACTGTACAAGTGTTTTAAATGTTGGTTTAAATGTGGTAATTTGAAAAGGTTTAGATTACGGAACATGGCAAGACATTAAAAACATTTTATTGTTGAATAAAAACAAAAATCCTAAATTGATACAAGTTTTATGCTGTTTTTGTGTACAGTTAAGAGATTTTATGAGAGATTGTGTTGCACTGATTTTTGTTAGTGTTAAAAATTGTCTGTGTGCTTTGTGTATGCAAAATTTAAAGGGACCATTTAAAATATCCGCCAAAAAAAAAATCAATTCATACTCCACACTCCAAACAGATGGGGGCAGTATACCTCCAGAAAGTGAGTTTGTCTATTTTAATTTAGCAGCTGCAAATTTAGCAGCATAGCCTATATCAAGTTTGATTTACATTAGCAACTAAGTTATCATTAGTCACAAAAAAAAACATTCGGTCTCATTAAAATTGCAATGTTTTCCGCTACGTTTTGTGCGTCCATTTGGTGTTCATTATCATCGAATACATTTCAAGCTTCTTAGCTAATGTTACATTTTAGCATCAGCTTGGTAGATAACGGGTGAAAACCGGATTCGTAGAGCTAACTATTAAACGCTAACAGCTAAGGATGCGCAATAGTCATTGCGCTTCTCGTCAGTGAAGCCGGTTTCTTGATTAAAAGTGAATCGCCATTAGCTGCTTTCAGATGGAGCCACATTTACTTCACAAAGCCGTAGTTCATGTACAAGCTGAGCATAGGTTATCGCAATGCCTATTATAAGTGAACTTCTAGCGAAATACTAACAGCATCTTACTTACCAATCGAAAAGAAATGTTGTCATTTCGGAGTCGAACCTCATTTCTTTCATGTCCATTAGTTGTCTCCAGCGATGAAAAGCAGTGCCAGTATTTACTCTGGTTCGGTTCCTTTATTTATCATATTTTATTTGTGATTCTGAGCGCGTTGTTCCCTGCAGCAAATGGTTGTGGTAGTGGTAAATGTCTCTTGCTTTAGCCATTCTTCCGCTCTCTTCCCTGAACTGAAATACGTCCGAAAACCCTATTGCAAGGCAGGAAGGCATGTCCGAATCCATGGCTGTCCGAATTGCATTTCTCTGAGCTGCCTTCATGCTTCTTAAGTCAACAAGTCAGCTTCGGACGCAGCGGTAGTAGTAGAGGGCTGTACTCCCACACACGCGACTTATTCATTTATTGCAGTTTGGCTGGCGGTTATGTGCGTGGCCCGCATACCGCCTCCCATGGTCGAAATTGGTATTACAACACCAGTCGGGCTGTAGCTAGTAATTTAGCATGCTAATTTAGATTGATATTTCTGCAGCACTACCTTGTCATTTTTTTAATGACATCTTTGCCCTTATTTCTTCTCATTCTTTTGATGCGTGTAGCTAATTTTCTAAAATCTTTTACCTCAATTATTACAAATGGCACCTTTAAGTTCCTACTGAAGATGGAATCTAGACTTTTTAAAGTGCAGCTGCTGTGTCACAACTTAAAAAAAAAAAGTTATATGTTGTGAAGAATTTGGGGTTGTGTAGCATCTTATTTCGAATTAAATTAAATTATGTTAAAAATATTTTTTTACTTGTCTTTATTTTGCCAATTGAACATTTTTCATCCACAAAACATAAAAAGCTAATTGACTGAACAACAGCAATTGCGGTGACATAAATATCATTATTAGGTAAATTTTAAAAATCAGAATTGCGTAAACAAGCAAGTGTTAGTTGGCTAACATACATAATAATTTTGCTAATTGAAAATTCTTCATCCATAGAACATAAAAAAGCAAATTAACTGAACAACAGTAATTGGTGTAAAACAAAAATCTTAATTAGGAAAATAAGAAAATCAGAATTGCAAAAACAAGCAAGTGTTAGTTGGCTGAACATCTTATTATTACTATGTGTAATTATTCAAAATACATTGAGACAACGCAAAAGTCTTAATGCATGAGGTTGACTTACTTTTTTAAGTTTTGCAGCATATTTTTTTTACAGTGTATTGCTAAGGGTTTGAATAATTGTTATAGCAGCACACAGCGCATCTTGTTCAAATTCCGATCGGCTCGAACAGAAACCCGCTAGGCCTATTGAAATTTAAGCACTTCAGTAAATATAATTACTTTGACCCATGATAGGCGATGCTAAACGGCTAACATTCCAATGTCGGCCGGCAACATGAGCATGTTGTCAGACTGATAAAAAGATATTTATGTAACACCTTACACCATAAAAGTATAAATAAATGCGTACCTGCTCAACAAAAAGTTTGCCGTGTCAGCGTCGGTTTTCAGTCCAATACCTCCCTGAAGCTTCCTCCAACGGTCAATGGCGGACCCAATCTTAATTCGACTTTGAGTCCGGTGTTTTAGTCTCCGTTTTTATCTCTGCTCTTTCCTCTACAGACTTTCTCTTTCTTCCAACCTTGACTGTATGGACAAGCAGAGGCCACTTGCTTGCTGTCGGTTAGTTTTTTCTTCATTTGTGAGCTGTTGCTACTTCGCTAGCTACCATACAATGTCAGAAACGTCATGTCGCAGGCGGGGGGTGGAGTGATGGGGTGGAGACGCGAGCGCTAGGTGGAGTTTCAAGTGGAGCGGGGATTGGATGAGAGCAGTCGACCAATGTAAGCTGTCCGGCTGGACAGCTTACATGGGTCAACTTCTCTGCCGCTGTACACCCAATAGAGAGAATGGATTTTTTTTCATTCTTTTTTCTCTTCATATTGCTAGGATTTTACTGTAGAACCATAACCAGCATCTAAACGAGGTTATTAATAATGAACAATCTTTGAAATCGTAGACCATAGCTTTAACAAACATGTATATGTGCTATATGAACTTATATGTGTTATTGAGATGTATTTAGTTACTATTTTATATTCATTTCATAATATTTTTGGGTTGTCTCCTGTGATTTCAAAATTATATTGACCAACCCTCTTATCTGTGGCTGACTACTGTATCAGATGTTATGTTTTTTGCAGAGATTAGATGTGATGATGTTTTCCCATTCTTTTTTCTAGAGTGTGCAGAGTTGGTTGAAAGGTTTTAATGTCCATCCATTGATGAGGCTAGCAAGGTTTTCATACAACTTCAGCCAGTAAGTATTAAATGTAATAATTTCTATTTAAAATGTATTGGGAATGTCTTAAAGGTCACATATTTTTAGGCTTTCTAGCGTTTTATTCTAGGTTATGATGACCTTAAGAATATATATTTGCTGTTTAAGTACCAAAAACAAACTCTATATATTTTTTACAGCTCCTATTTCAGGAGCTCTGCTGAAAACAGGTCATTTTGGCATGTAATAAGTAATATTCATGAGCCTCTCTTCTGATAGGCTTGTTATTTTATGAGTGAAATACGCAGTTGAAATAAAGTTACCCATGGAATTACACTAAGTGTTAGTTTCTGGACACTAAATGTTAGGTTAGTAAACCAAAAGACACAGAGACTAAGAGATTTTAACCTTACCATGTTTAACTCAATAAACAAACAGACACCAAAAGGGCTTGTGTCTGTAACTTAAGAATACAAACAACGTCTGATTTCCAACAGATATTCTATTAAAACCGGTGGCTACCAAAGACTTTAACGTTACAAAACAACACTTTAGCATCTAGTTAGCAAACATGTTAGCGTTGCATAACTGTTTACAATATATCATTTCAGTTTTCTCTGGCTCCATAATGTATTTTAAAAGTTAGGACCACTGATAATTCGCATGCGATTGTCTCGTGCATCCCTTCAGTTCATTGATTAGTAGTAAATCACCATCAGCTGCTTTCAGAAGCGGCAGCCGGTTCTGAGAGCAGGTGATGCCGCTTTACTACTAACGACGAGATTCACGTGACAATCGCGTGCAAGTTATCGTGCAGCCCTGCTTAATATGTGTTTACTTACAGGTAGTGGATTTAAGGTCGGATCCAACAAAGTAAGGACTGCAACATCTTTGAGTAGATTCCTGGACAAACCAGCATTGAACTGCCACACCGAAGCAGTCACTTGTGAAATGTTTAGAGCAGACGGCTAAAGTTGAACTAAATTGTTTCGGAATTTCTGAATAAATAAACAACAACCATTGGTCTCGTACATTAATGTTTCTCGGAAGCCTGTGCATTGATTTCGTTTCCAGACATCCATCGATTGAACAGCGTTTTCTCGACATGGTGTGATATAACTTAGGGGTTTGTTTGGCAAAAAGGGGCGGTGGATGGTGGAAAGTGCTCGGGGTGGAGACTGAAGGCGGCGACTGTGTATTCCTGACATCACGATTTTACGGAAGTACAAACAAACTGTTTTAATTCACAGCTACTTCAAGCAGGCTGTGTGAATTTGACTCTTAAGTGACTGTTTTGAAACTTATATGGTACTTACATAGCCCCTAGACCTCAGTTATCATGAAAAAAGCCACAAAATTTCAGTTTTGACCATATGTGACCTTTAATTATCTGCTACATTTTAGTACTGCTGCACTTTATTCTTTATAGTCAGAATAATTTGTCAGTCTGTGTGGTTTACAGCCTCTGCTGTTGGCACAACAGTTAAAGGAGTTTAACCCTCTGGGGTCCGACCATTATGGGACACTGGCAGAGGTTCTGAAATGCTCTTACATTTGGTCATTTTTCAGTCTCATAACACTGCTTTCAGCACAAACTGGGCTACAATATTATATGAGCTACATGTATGTACATGTTTGTATTTTTGAGAGAAAAATGTTTATGCGTGGTTTTTTAAAAAGCAACATTTTTAAGTCACTGATATAAGTCCACAAAACCCATGCTAAACATGTTTTCACAAGACTTTTCTAAACAGAATCTAGTAGTCTAGAATTTTTTCTTTAAAATGATGTGAAAATCATTCTGCTTACTCATTCACAATAAACAATATATTGATTTAGAAATTGTAAGACACGTTTTGTTTAGAGGGCCGTATGTGAGAATGATTGATTGACAGCTGTGGAAACAAAAGACTCGCATAATAAGCTGAATAATGAGCCTTTAGGCAGGAATGTGAGAGGGAACTACCGTAAAGAATGTGAGGACAAAAGAAATGTATACATGTCTGTTTGTGGTTTATTAACAATACAATTACGTTAACAATATAATCAAAACAGAAATGAAGGTCAGTTTTTAAACAAACCCTATTCCAAAACTTGTATAAACTAAGAAATTGATACACAACAAAGCTGCTGATGTGGCTCATGTTACTATATAACTTTATGTCCAAAAAGTCTGAATTTGTTTTTCCACTTCATAGTTTTGTATTGATTAGAGGGATGCAGAAGTAAAGAGTTTGTAATAAGCAGAAAAAATAAGCTAGGTTACTTTTTTCCATAACTCTTTTGTATCACAAATGTGGAATTGTTTCAAGTTTAGAATTACAGAATGCACAGTGTGGAGAGATGTCTAGCTTAAACGTAGAAAGAAGAGAGTTACAAGGATAATAATTATGTAGAATCTTAAAATGAAGCTCTTTCCACTTGTTAGGTAACAGAAATGTATTAATGCCAGTCCATATATTAATGGTATAAAGAGAAGGATAATTTAGTTTCCATTTAAAAAAAAGCTTTGGGATGACAGCTGATCTTCCTATTAAGAAAACTTAAAATCCAAAATTTTTACATTTGACATTGGAGAGCTCCAAACCTCCAATAGGCAACTGGGGCATTTTACAATCAGATACTCTGTAGCGTCAGTATGACCTAACTATATGTTAAGGTTTAGGTGAAATTGAATTAATAACCCAATTATAAACTTTAGGTGAGGAATCCTCTCCAAAAAGGTTGATAATTTCATTGTAGGAACAGAAACTACCATGCTTCTTCAACAAATCCAAAACAAAAATAACACCTTTGTCAACCCAATTTTTAATCAACATAGATTTCTTTCCATGCAGCACATTCTGATTGTTCCATATAATACTCCTATGAGGGAAAAAATGTGGCAAAAGGCAAGCTTACAAGCCTCCAAGGCTTGCTTATGAAAGTTAGCAAGCTTGAACGGAAGTTTGTTGGATTTAAAGTCGCAAAATAATAAAAAAATGTAACCCTACACATTTTTCAAAGATAAATTTAGGTATGTGAAACCATAACAAATTAGAATTTGCATTCAGGCAGCGTTTAATCCAGCCAATCTTGAAAACCTGATTGAGAGTACTGAAGTGCAAAGCATTCACACCTTCCTCCAAATAATTTCTTATCAGAGTCTTCCTTTCAACATACTCAGTTTTATTTTTTAACAAGAATTTAAACAGTATAGAGTCAATAGAGTGTGCAAGTTTTTTGGTTGAATTATAAGGACAAAGCTGGGTAATCAATCCTAGAAATGGCTTCAGCTTTAGCTATCAAGACACGACCATAGTTCAATTTCTTTGTAGCCAGCAATTGAAGACATTCTTTAATTTTTTGGTCTGCTGTAAAAAAATTATCTAAAATTCTATCTTTGGGTGATATACTTATTAAAATGCCTAAATATCTAACAGAACTTTTGACCTCAATACCTTTTATATGACCTTTTTCAAGACTATGAATAGGTAGAATTTCACTTTTATTTTGATTAACAGTGAGACCAGAAGCATTAGAAAAGGTTTTCAAAGCTTCCAAAATAACAGGAACCTGTTTCTCATCTTTTAAAAACAGACAGGTGTCATTCGCCAGTTGACTAATTAGAATCAGTGTGTTCCACTACAACAATGCCCTGAACATCTACACAGCGAGAAATAAAAATGTTAAGAAACTCTGTGACCAATAAAAAAAATTGTGAAAAAGGACAACCCTGTCTGATTTAGCCCTGCTAATTGTAAACCGAGGAGAAACACCATTCACCACAGATACATTGCTGTTAATATTTTTGTAAAAAGTCTGAACTATTCTAAAGAAGAGCCAAAACCATATTTGCGCAAAGACTCAAACATAAATGCATGCTCGACCGTGTCGAAGGCATTATAAAAGTCTAAAAATAAAATGATTGCATCATCATTGATCAATTCATTATAATCTAAAATATCTAAAACAAGCCGAATGGTATTTGCTATATGCCTACCTTTCATAAAGCCAGATTGTGTCACGGTTAATCCGTGTCATGTCTTGTCTCTGTTCTGATTGTTTTCACCTGGACATTCATTGATTAATTACCTGCCTCATCACCTGTTTGTCATTTAGTCTGTCTGTGTATACTGTATATTGTCATTACTTCCCTGTCTGTTCCTGTTTGAATTACCTGTTCGTTGGTTTTCTCCTTGTGTTTTTTTTCTTGTTATCATTAAATGTTATTTATTTATCCTAGTGATGGGGAAATGAAGCTTCGAATGAAGCACCGATACTTCTCTTACTGTTTCGAACCATGATTCGAAGCCTCAACGAGGGTATCGAAAACAGCGCCATCTTTTGGTTAATAAAACATATAGCAGTTGCTTCTGGAAAAAGCTCCATCAATGAAGCAACAAGCTGATGAAATTCAGATGAATATTAATATTATGTGTACAAATAAAGCTTAGACAACATCTGTGAATGGTCATAATAAATGCATTTACTGATTAAAGTGTGGCAATAATCCAGTAGGAGTTAATATTCATATGATTCAATACTGTATTGTACAGAATAATGTTCACAGCCATATAATAACAGACGTGCACAAAATTATAAGTAAATACAATACTATATATACAGTATTATGTGGGACCAAAATGTGAATAAGGCAAATAACTCATAAAAAACCTCTAGGGTTCAAACCTTCTGACACGCAAAGCGAAGCGCGCACATGACTAAGCAGAAAGTGAAGCTTCGTTTGTCATTGGTCACGTGATTTCAACGTTAACAACACAAGCTTCGAATCAAAGCTTCATCTGGCACGCCAACTTTTGCTCGACACAACCTCCGAAGCCTCGCTTCAAATGTAACATCACTAATTTATCCTGAACTCTGCACTTGTGTCCTGCTTCCTGATTTCATGTTCCTGTCTGTATATATACCCCTGTCTTCTGTTTGCTCACCGCTGGATCATTGTCATTACTTCCCTGTCTGTTCCTGTTTGAATTACCTGTTCGTTGTTTTACTCCTCGTGTTTTGTTTCTTGTTATCATTAAATGTTATTTAATTATCCTGAACTCTGCACTTGTGTCCTGCTTCCTGATTTCATGTTCCCGGTCGTGACAGATTGGGAAACTGAGACAAATTCTTCTAAGCATGGTTTTAATCTATTTGCATAAAGGGAATCTAACATTTTATAATCTGAATTAAGTAAAGTAATTGGGCGCCAATTATCTAAATATAAAGAATCTTTGTTAAGCTTTGGGATTAAAGTGATCAAGCCCTGCTTGATTACTACCTTGGTTAATTCACCTTTTTTATACAATCTTCAAAAGCATCCAAAACAAGCTTTTTTATGTCTTGCCAAAAGGTCATGTAAAATTCAAAAGCCAGTCCACACTGTAAAAAATAAATTGTTGGCTCAATTAATTATTTTGTAGTAACTAGTTCCACAGATTTTACGTTAACTCAATTTCTGTCTCCAAAGTGTTACCTGGATTATTGTTTTTTAGTTGGCCCAAACTTGACTCAAACATAAAAAAGTATGTTTGCTAAACTAGCTTTATAGTTCATTCAACTAAATGTTTTAATCAGTTGAATCTTTAAAAACTTACAGCAAAGACTCTGTCAATTAAAATTTAAGTATTTACTCATTATTTGGGATTTTTTAATAACATTTTTAATTATTTATCAAATAATTTATGCTGGTGTTGTTAACAAAATAATTAACTTCAATCACATAAAAACTAAAGCTTTTAATTCACTTATTCACTTATCATACAGACTGAACATACAATAATTAATTCTTCTCTAAATAGAGGGCATAAAACAGTCCAAAAAGCACTCCAAAGTCAGTCAGAACATCTGCTTGGGCCATTTAGGATAACTACTACTGTCTCGCCATGTATCCCTCTGGTCTGCCTCTCACATCATCACCGCTCTGGTTTGATAAACAGAGGAATATAAATACACACACATACATAAATACATGTTTAATAAAGCTTTACGGTGAAAGACTTTATTTCCTAAAATAACGTTAACTTTAGGCCAAATTTCCCTCAGACATCACACCTAATCAAACACTATTGGGTGGTTTTCTCGGACAGGGCTTATCACTGACTAAAATACTGACATCTCTAAACATATTAGTGCCATTGTTTTGTCTCAAAATGCACACCAGTATTGTATTTTATAAGGTTTATTTGTAAAAATGTCCCAATTATAATTAAGACTGAGTCCTAAACCCTGTCCGGTAAACCAACCCTATATCCAGGCTATCTTAACTAAAATAGCTCCACTTTACTTCGGACACATAACATAACACCTTTAAATATATCTTTACAAAAATATCATTACAAAAACGTCGAGTATTTGCGTCTTTGCCGATTAATATAGTCTAAAATTAACATTTATTTATAACCACTTACCTGATGTGAACTTGAGGAAACGGCTGATGACTTGTGTCGTGTGAATCAGTAAGTGAATCTGGCTGTTAGGTGCGGATTGATCTGTGAAATTATCTTGATGAAATGACCTGTGATCCAGATCCTTCCGAGTTAGGACATTTTAAATTCAAAACTTACACACACACACATACATGCGCGCACACACACGGGTACACACATGGGTATAGGCTATTTAGAAGTTTTATTTAAGGTTATGATATTGGGACTATTTCTCCACTCGCTCCTTCAGCTCTGAATTTCAAATTCGCAGGCAGGATGCAGTCCGGTTATAACATGTGAAAGATATGAAACATCATTCAACAGCGATATTAATTAAGTGCAATCCTAAAATCTGATTTAAAACATAACCCTTTTATTATTAAGTATAAGAAATTAAAATGAATTAAATCACATCTTTATACGCCACAGAGATATCAGAGCCAGCAGTCGATTTCTGATGGGCTTGCCGAGGCGAGGCTGCACTGGGCGGGATGTGAGCGCTTAAGCGCCAGTGATTTTCTGGAGCTCATCTCCGTCCGAAAGTGTCCGAGCACATTTTTAAATAGATGCTATCTGTGATGACTGGAGGGGAAATCAGGAAGCAAATGCAGGATAAAATAGAACACAGTTTATTATAAAGATGACACAGATGATATGATGGAATGTTCAAGACAGACAAAAGCTGCGGTGACTGATCCTGGTGCTCGTGGGTGAATTCAGAATGTCGGATGAAACCGGATACACAAACAGGCAGAACTCCACGCGAAGACGAGACCACAGGAACACACAAACATGACAAGACTGGTAAAACACGTAGCATAATCATCTGGCAGTGAGAAGAGAGAATGGGTGAGTATATATGCCGTCTGAGTAACTACCGCCAGCTGGAGTAAAGCAATCACGCACACCTGCATTCACTCAGATCATTAGTGATCAGACACGCACACGCACACTTCAGTCATACAGACAAACAAAACACAGAAAGTCACGATGGACTTATCCTACCGTGACACTATCTTTATTAACCGACCGCATATTTAAACTTAAAGCACATACATTCACGCCTGAACTCTTACAATTACATTTTGTGACCAACTAACAGTAATATTATGAGCATTTTGTTGTCAGAAAACATAGCTGTCATAAGTCCACATATTCACCAGATTTGTCTTAATTACAGGGGTGCAAACTTGTCACCTTATGGCGAAATTCGCCGTTTTTAATCCAAAATAGGTCATTTTTGTGATTCGTCTAGATCCGATGAGTTTTTGAAAATGAGGGGTGAGGGGGGTCTGCGACAGGGTCGCAATGAATGAAAATATGAAAATCATTTTCAGATATTGTGGTAATGATGTCAAATCACTAGCCAGTTTGGCGGGTTATGTTTTACAATTTATAGTCACCTTATTTGCTGTCGAAGTTTAAACAGTCTGTGCTGAATGAGCGCACACACTTAACTCGTAGTATTTTCTAATCAAGGTTACGCGCCCACATCACATTGCTGTTCGCATGGTCACCAAAACTTAACATTTGTACAGGTATTTACCGCAGTTTTAAAACAAGTGATTTTAAGCCGTTGAAACAAAAAAAACAGTGCTATATGCGTGCGTTAGCTGTTTCAGTTTGAAAGGAGCGTGCAAGTCGCGCATCCGCCTCTCATTGAGCTTGTGAGTATTTTGCCGCTGTATTAGCCTCAAATAAGTTACACACATGCGTCTAAATTCCTGTCTTTGCAAGTATCCTTATAAACACGACTATTTAGGTAAGAGAAAGTAAACAGCTGAAAGAGAAAACGCATGTGTAAGAGTATTAGATCCGGACTTTGGTCTTAAAGGGGAAGTTACCTAATTTTGCTCCTGTCACTCGTATTAATAAAACGGCATTGAGAGAAAATCTATCACTGCTCTTAACTAAATCACTTTTCTACCTTTAATACATGTAATATTTGTATATCGAATTGTATAGGAATTGAATTCGAGTTGCTCGTTCAGGGTTCATATTCATAGTGTATTAATATAGCTATGACTGTGAACTAAGGCTGTCGCGGTTACCACCTTCATTTACTAAAATAAAATTATTTTTTTAAATCCAAAACAATGAGGTCAACTAATGTAGAAGGGTAGGCTAGATATATTTCCCCTTATGAAAAAAAAGATTAACACAAGCTATACTACAGCTAAATATATTTTTGAGAAAACAAAAATAAATTGAAGAACATCATTTAGGCTTGTTAAGCGCAAATTAACAGAGCATCGGTCAATACAGAACACAGCAGTGTCTTAAAGAAATTAAAATTAGTCAGTATTTGTGCACCTGTAAATCTACAAAACGAATGCAATACAGAAGGCAGTGCATAATAATTTAGGTTATTTTTAATAATACTTTAGTAGATAAATTAACGTGTATATATAAAGTATGAATACGAATGTATCATTATTTTGGCTAAACTAAGCTGGAGAGGTCATTTTTAGTCACACAGATTTGTCATCATTTCAGAACAAGCTTAAATGCTATCTATAATAACTTACATTATATCTTGTGTCTTCCTTTGTCGAAAATATGTAGAAATATATGCGAGTAAAAAAGTAAAAAGCGGAAACGTTTAGCTCACGCGGAGCGAAGGAAAAGCCGTTAATAAAGCAGACTCTCCGTTTATAGAGGATGCTGGGATAAAACAGTCGAGTCGGCAGATGATCATCAATGTTTAAAATGTTTCACGCAGATACTGTTGATGAAAAACTTGCATATCTAAATGTCTAGGTGAAAGTCAAGTGTGCATTCAGTTCACAAAAGCAACCGCAGCGTTATTGGCTGCATCCACGGAGCGGACGCTGCAGATAAAGGTCTTTTTTATGAGGTTTTAATGCTGGTAAGCAACCAGTTATATTTTGGCGTTATTTGTGTTTATCAGTTATATTAAAGTAATTTTAATCTTTAAAACTGCATCTAGAGGCAGACGACACCACAGTTATTCTGTCATCTCAGTTTTACTTTTTCACACATTTACTGTATGATTTAACGAAATATGAAGTATTACATTTTTAATTGAAATTCACGAAAAACAAATTGGCCTACTCTCTTAACTCTTGACAATCTATTTGGCCTTTTTTTTTATACATGTACTGTATGACGTGAAAAACAAGGCGGCATATAGTTTCATGAATTTAACGTGAAAGGCGCTGTTGTTGCGGTTGCTTTTTTCCATGCGGTTGGGCTTGTCAGTAGCGCGGTCATGCTGTACCGCGACAGCCCTACTGTGAACAGAACAAACCCTGAATTGTTTATGTATAGGCCTACTGAATAATAGGAAATACTAAGTTTCTTTTTTAAATACGTTTCTGTAACACTAAACACTTTGTATTTGTTCACATTAGTAAATGCATTATGATCAAACGATGAACAATATATTGTAAGCATTTATTAATTCTTGTTTATGTCATTACAGTAATTGATGTTAGTTTGTGGTTAACAGTTTCAAATTTGATTTAAAAAAATGTATTAGTAAATGCTCAAATTAATAAGATTTACAACAAATAAATAATTAATGAAACTATTAAAATGAAAATACAAATATATATATATAATGAGCAATTGAATCTTTGTCACCTTTTTCACCCCTGAGGAGTTTGCACCCCTGTAATTAGTTCAGTCAACACTAGCCATTCTGAATGTTGACTGGATTTGAAAATAACCATTCATTTAATGTTTTAAACACAGATTTATGTAGACTTAAAATAATATGTCTTCTCAACTAAGCCCAAACAAGAAAATTGGTTTAACTTATATATTTTTGCCCATCCAACATTTCATTAGTTGAATTTTTTTTACAGTGCATCTGGACCAGGGCTTTTATTAAGGGGGGCTTTCTGGATAATCATATCCAACTCTTCCATAGTTAAATCCATCTCACAAGACGACAAGATTTCCATTACTTCAAATAGGTGTGAATGCTTGAACCCTTTAAAAAAACTATCAACACACTGAGGTTTAAATTAGAGGTCGACCGATATGGCTTTTTCTCTGGCCGATGCCGATATTTCGAAATCAGGACAGCTGATGGCCGATATGTTTGGACGGTTTTCTATATGTACATAATAATCAAAATGTTCTCATCATTAGCAGATATTTTAAATGTAAAAATGTCACTATTTAAGCCAAAGTATTTAAAAAAATTATGACTGGTCTTTCTGAAGAGTTTTACAACCTCCTCTGCACCATGCATTTATCAGACACAGATATTACCTGACACTCTGCTGTCTTTGATCTCCAGCTTGCTGGATGCCAATTGCGGAAAGCAAATTGCGACATGCACTTTTGTGGGAGGTCTAGTAGCTCTTACACAATAATATCACGAATATATTATATTATGTATGCTTAAATTACCCCACATTTTTCATAAAACATGACCATAGAAGCTTTGAAGTAAATATAACATGACAAAAATGACATGCACTGCTGTCTGGTATGAACAGTCAAAATGACCGCTATTGGCAGTTCTAGTAGTTATAGAATTCCGGTAGTGCTAGTGTTAATGTGTTCGAACAGCCACACGCCATCTCTCCGCCCATTTATGTAATCTGAGGTACTGAGATAAATGTTTTTCATCTTTTCTGACCTCTAGCACAAACACACGGTGACAGCCCTATTTTTAGCCTTTCATTGATAAAACGCCGCTGATCTGCGCGCCTTTCGTTTCATTTTACAAGCGTGTGAAAGTTGAGCGATCTTATTTCACCAATATCAGAAATTAAAGCTCTTACATATACACGGACATGTAACGTTTACTTAAAACATAAGCATTGGACAAAAAATTGACAAAAAGAGACGGATTTAAACACCAAGTGTGAACGTGATGTGTCTCTCTCGTCCACTTGTGATCCGATCGATGAAAACACAATACCAAGTGTAACAGCCCCTGGGATATATTTCCTCGCGTGGATGAAAAAGGAGTGTCTTAGCTACATATATGGTTGCTTTTTGTATGTGATTTTAAGCGGACATATCATGACAATCAGATTTTTTACATGTTTAACATACATCTGTGTGCTTTGACGGATCACAGGCAAAGTACATTGCAAATTGTTCATTTTTTTCATTGCTTTTGCTTTGTAGCTACTGGAAGCCATGTTAATCTTGGCATGACAGGGCCACTGTACTAGTAAAAACGCGTTCCGAATGGGGGGGGGGGCTAGAAAGTAATATTCAGTTGGTTGTTGTCATATAGAATTTTACCGCTAGATGGGAGTAGATCCTACACAGTAGAGCTTTAAGAATGTGGTTTTACTTTATCATCATCACTTGTCTGTTGCTTGCCTAAAATTTGATTCATTTCACTTAATATAGAGGAATACTTTAAAGATTTTGCTTTCGCTAACTGTTTACTAAACCGAATAGAGAATTTTCTGCACTCATATTTAAACATTTCCCAATTAGAAGAAACACCAGGTTTTGCTTTAAATTCCTCAATGATGCTCTTAAAACCTTAAAGGAATAGTCTACTCATTTTCAATATTAAAATATGTTATTACCTTAACTAAGAATTGTTGATACATCCCTCTATCATCTGTGTGCGTGCACGTAAGCGCTGGAGCGCGCTGCGACGCTTCGATAGCATTTAGCTTAGCCCCATTCATTCAATGGTACCAATCAGAGATAAAGTTAGAAGTGACCAAACACATCAACGTTTTTTCATATTTAAGACGAGTAGTTATACGAGCAAGTTTGGTGGTACAAAATAAAACGTAGCGCTTTTCTAAGCGGATTTAAAAGAGGAACTATAATTTACAGCGTAATAGCACTTTTGGGAGTACTTCGACTCGGCGCAGTAACACCCTCCCTCTCCCATTATGAGAGGGAGAAGGGGAGCGGACTTTTCAGGCGAGTCGAAGTACTCCCAACCACTAATTCTTGAAAAAAATAAACATCTTTTTTCTGTGACGTACAAATAAAAATAAAGCCTTGCATTTAGATAAATCACAAATCCCCCATACATTAAAGGGCGTTTTGCAGGTAAAATTTTTCAATGAATTTGTGCAATTTGCTTGATGATAATAAACATTTAAACTGTTATCCATTGTATTTTATGTTGTTGGGTATCACAAAACCCGAAAAAGTATGAAAAAGTACAGCGGTTTGCAATGATTCTCCTTTCTCCCACAATGCACTGTATGACGTCACGCTGGGGAGAGAATTTACCAAAGCCGCCTTGAGAGCATTGAGAATGACTATAGAAAGACGAGTAAAGTACAGTTCTGATAGCGCAGATTATAGATAAATACATAGACAGATAGATAGACAGATAGACAGATAGATAGACAGATAGATAGACAGATAGATAGACAGACAGATGGATAGGCTACTATAGAGAGATAGGCAGACAGCCAGATAGCATAACGTTAGCATATCTTCGTGTAGAAAGTAAACAAACAATTAACATACTCGTGCATGCTGGCTTGAGGGGGTCCATGATCCTGCCTGAAATGGGTGTAACTTTATGCGATCTTCAGCACAAACGGTTTTGGCAGCATGTCTCTAATCCTGGAAGCTGAGTGAGGCACGTTACATCTGTTCGAGGGGACCAGCGACCCAAACGCACTCACTTTCTTACAGCCAGTAGCGGAATAGCAATCGGGAGAGTCGGGACTTTCCCGGTGGGCAGATCTGATAATAGTTATACATTTCGAGTTAACACCGTCTGGCGGCATGATGTCCGCCGGTTCCCGCAGCCCGCTGGTCAAACTGTGCAGCCTCTCTGCTCAACAAAGTATATAAAAGTGCACAACCTGTTCGGCAGGTCCAAACATGTACAGGATTTATAAAAATACGGTGATCAATGAGCGGTTCCTCCTCAAATGGCATAGTCTGTCGTGATGTAAAAAGCCGCCGATCGCCTGTTTATTACAGTATCTATGCGGTCGGATCCGAGTGTGCTGCAGTTGCTGACTGCTGCTGCATATAAAATGATCATGTGATTCGTTATAATCGCATAAACAATATAACAAAGCATCCTTTTATTTCACAAAACAATATATTTGAGATATTATTTGATAGACTAGTAAGTGTGGATTAAGGATGTTTAAAAATCTCTAGCCTGGTGGTCAGGACATGAATGGATCAAATCAGCAGATTTGCGAAGTTTTCCAACGCTTCTTATAGGCATCCAGCTCATCCACTTTATCCCATAAGCCTTTGTTTTCTGCAGCCAACAAGGACAGCTGGGAGTCAATTTGATCAGATTTAACAGCTGTATTCTCTGATTTCTTATCAACGGCATTAACCCATGTTGTGAGATCGGAGATGAGGGTGGAATTGGATGCAACGGTTTCTCGATCTCCAGAAGTTTTACCATAAAGTTATCATGCTTCTTACCCAGTCTCTCTATTGCTTCCAGCAAAACGGCATTTGAAGGGTCTGAGGCCGGGCGTCACATTTTCGAAAAAGGGCCTGTCGTTGGAGACTCTGTAAAACACACATCCAATGAATCCAGATCGTGGGCAGTTTTGGAATAATTATGGGTGCATTTAACACTTTCAGATTTCAGGGAATCGCTCACCTCCATCATGACGCCACACAGGAGAGCTAAAATCCACGTGTTCTGCAACCTCGTTAATGGTTGTTGAGGGGGAAAAAATTAGGAATTTGCAAAATACAGTATCTTTGAAGTATGGGGAGCGTGAATATAATTAAAATCAGCACATCGAGGACAAATGAGTCTTTAAAGGGTAAGAAAAATCAAGTTTTGCACAAAATTCAGGGAGAGCCAAGAAAATGTGACCTGCACTGACACCATCTTGAACCGGAACCTGGTTTCATGTGTGAATATGAATAAAATGGAAACGTATAACCCATTTATTTACATTTATTGTGTAAACACATTGAAATTAATTTTTTTAAGTTTGTAAAGTAAACAGTAAAACTAAGCCAACAATTCAATTAACAATATAAAACTTGGCAACTCATTGCTAAACATAAAAAACAACCAAACATTTAGTGATACAGAAATAAAACATTTATTGGAAAATTTTGTTAAACTTAATAAAAAGTAGGAAAAATATTGTACTACAAAAATAAAAAATTAAACTTAAAGCAAGAAGTTTCCATGTTAATATAACAGAAAAACTTAGACCTACAAATATATGACATTTACTGGATATCAAACTGCTCACAATTCCCAATGCCCATTTCCATTGCATTTTTAAATTAGGAGTATGTGTTTTTTACAGGAAGTCTTATGAGCAGAGAGCAGTGTTTGCTGTTGGGAACATTGATAGTTCCTCATCCTCATGAACGAAGGACATCTCCGGCTGTGTTGTACCAAATATTAGGATATGTGGCAGCAAGATTGGAGACGCACCTCCACCTGTTAAGAAAAAAATTTGACACACACACACACACACATATACTATTTTAGTAGAATCATGTAAATATTTCAAACAGTTTTGTGGTTTTAGATTTAAAGACTGTTGTACCTTCAACTTCCAAAAGCCAATCTCTCCAGAATCAAACTGCCCTGGCCTCTTTTCTCCAGTTATTTGAGCCTCTTGGTGAGGTGACCTGTGGCTTGAACAGCCCCATGATGTCCGCTGCAGTGAGTTTTGTTGTGCTTTTTCGGGAAGATGTTTTTCTAATTCCCAAGGGTGGGCCACCAGCTCATCTAGTAGCCCAAGGGCATTTAGACCTTCTCGGAACCTAAAGTAAAAACGGTACCAGTGAAATCTTTTGCGCCCCTCCCTCCAACTCTCTGTGGCCCGTGTCTGCTGTCAAAAATATATGCTTATTTGCACCTCACGTCATTCCAAAAATTCCAAAACAGCAATCATGACCTCATCTCTCTTGGCCATGGAGTTTACATAGTGTAATGCTCCCATTTTAGAAAGCTCATCACTGGCTTCACTAATTGCCTCTCTGGCCTCCTCCAATGTTATAGCACTTGCGATCTGTTATGATAAGGAAGAAAAAACTCTGGGGCAGATTTATGAGGTTATAAGAATGTGTCCCTTATTCTGTCAAAAGCGTGCACTTGTTCAACTGGCAAAACAAAACACAAACATGAGACAACACAACCCAGGGTGATCAGACCGTGGACATGACATATAGCTATTAAAATATTACCTAAATTCATAAAAGTGCTTGGAACTTTTTAATTTTGTAGACACTGATATAAAGTGCTTTTTCAGTGTTGTATTGTTTTAAAGTAGCTTTACATCAAATAGTCACTTATATACTTACCTTTTGGAATTTGTCCTTCAGCTCTGGGTCTGTCACCTCTTCTATTGAATCTACAAGGGATGTAAGGCCACAGACTTGTCTGAAAAGCCGATTGGAGAAGAAGTGAGGTGAAACTCCTCCTTGAATTAGGCAGACTGGTAACATCTGCCACGCAAGCCTATATGTCCCATTGAGCAGAGCTGAAAAGGATGAAAATGTAATATTGAAGATCTCAATGCACTACAGTTTATTTGTGTGTCCTGTGCTAGTGTTCATTTGATGCTTAATGGAATAATAAATAAACCATTAAACATGTAGGGACAGTTCCCAGACACGGCTTAGATTAATTTAGAACTACGTCTTAGTTATATTAGGACATTTAAATACATTTTACAAACATACATTGCAAAAAACAATACTGGTGTGCATCCTGAGACAAAACAAAGGGGAACTGATGTATGTTAAGATATGTCGGTGCAAAATGTTTTTAAATTTAGGCAGCTCAAACATGCAGTTTAGTCTTGAACTAGGATAAGCCCTGTCTGGGAAACTGCCCCATAGACTATTAAGATGACTGTAATGTGCAAAGCCAACATACCAACACTATCTAGAGCTAAAGCTTGTGACTCGCAAGGACCTTCAAAAAGATGGTGCTGCTGGAGCTGGCCCATGAGGAGTCGACAAAACTCTCTTGTGGGCCCACCCTCATCAACTGCCCCTTTGCCCACTCCACTCTCATCCACAAACACCACATCCAGCTTGTACTGTTTGTCAAAGGTTGGCCTACTGAAAGCTCTTACCACACAATCAAATTCCTCCCCACAAAGGACATTTACTTGATTGGCAGTAAGAGCCCTCTGCTTCACCCTTGACTGTAGGCGACGCAATATCTCCCCAGTGTCCAGATGTCTGTATTATAGACAAAATACACTGATATACCCTTCATATTAAAAGAATTGAAATAAATATTAATCACACCATAACACCAAAATAGAGATATGAAATAGAAATTATTAACGTACATATTCTGCTACCTACACATTTTGTATAACATGACACTTTTCACTGGAATGAGGAC
Organism: Misgurnus anguillicaudatus; assembly: GCF_027580225.2. NCBI lineage: Eukaryota > Metazoa > Chordata > Actinopteri > Cypriniformes > Cobitidae > Misgurnus > Misgurnus anguillicaudatus. The sequence continues at coordinate 5,136,443 of NC_073342.2, read as the reverse complement.
TGGTGAATTAATCAACAATTCATCCATTTTGTTTATCTTTAACCCTCTGGGGTCTAAGGGGTTTTTAGGGCCCTGGGGCAGTTTTGACATGCACTGACATTTGTGCTTTTTTCAGTTGCTTAAAAACATAATAATGGCAAAAATCTCATAACACTGTGTTCAGCACAAACTGGGCTAAAATATAATATTATCAACATGTATGTACATGTTTGTATTTTTGAGAGAAAAATGTTTATGCATGGTTTTTGAAAAAGCAATTTTTTTAAGTTACTGATATAAGTCCACAAAACGCATTCAAAACATGTTTTCCCAAGACTTTTCAAAACAGGATCTAGTAGTCTAGAGTTTTTTCTTCAAAATAATGTCAAAATCATTCTGCCTACTCATTCACATTAAACAATATATTGATTTAAAATTGATTTAAAGACACTTTTCCCTGGGAAAGGCTGTATGCGAAGAGGCATGAAAGCTCCTGAATAATCAGTGATTGACAGCTGGAGAACAAAAGACTTGCATAATGAGCCACATAATGAGCATTGTAGGAATGTAACAGGAATGTAACTTTGTAGTAAAATGAATTTATAACAACATTTTTCAATAGAATGTAAATACACATTCACACACTATATCATTTTTTTTCTATTGAAATATTTCCTATGAATTTTTACAAGTATACCTTTAAAAACCATGGTTTTACTACAAAAAAAGTGCAACCATGTTTTTTTGGCTACAAATAGTCTACTATATTATAAAGCTTTATTGCAGACACACAGGTCCATATACCACAACATACAATATACAAAAATATAAAAAATACAGCAAATTACATAAAAGCCTACAATACAGATTATTACACCAATGTCGCCTAAGCCTCGAAGAATATCTAAAGCAGCTTATCAGAGGACTGACCAGGGCTTCAATTATATGGTTCACTGAATTGTCCAGTCGACACATAAAGCCAAACATCAGTTGCCTTAAGAGTGCCTCACACATTGGCACTCTATTGGATACAAACAGATGACTGGCACTATGCCACCTAGGGACACAGAGTAGCAACCTCATTGCGTCATTGTATGCTACCTTTACCCGCTGCATACTCCTTTTTTTATAGTTACACCACAACTGTGCCGTATATAGCGGAGTAATGTAGGTCTAGGGCCCTATAAAATCCGTTTTATTTTTTCCCAAATTCCGTTTTATTTTTTCCCAAATTCCGTTTTTTCCGTTTTAATTTTTGCAAATTCCGTTTTTTTCCGTTTTAATTATTTTTTTTACCCTTTACTGTTATTTTATTCGTAAAAAGAGGGTGCCTTTAATGTTAATGATTAAAATGTACACAAATAAAATAGGAATGACCTTAAATTTATTGAGGTAACATTTTTTCCACATTTTTACTCAGTACTCTTCAGAACAAATACTGCATGATGCAACTGCACTTTAAGTACTTAAAGTAACAAATGAATATTCATGTTTATAAACTTTAAACAGTCCAGAAAAATACATTATATAAGTTTAAATAAAAGTGCTCCATTAGCTTTTTCTTTCAAGTAAAAAAATAGGACAAAAAAGAACACTCTCAATTTCAAAGATATACATAAGTACTTTTTTCCATACAGTAGATTAAAGTGCATCAAAAACAAGGCAAAATACAGCAAGTACTTCCTGAGTAATGAAATTAAAGTTGAAGTATTCAAGTAGAACTAGTTAAACATTTGTGAGCTAACTTTCTTCATTTAAGCGTCCCACCTATCACAGACATCACCATTGAAATACATGATTGCCAGCCTCTTTGTGTTTAGTTCAGTGAGTGTTTCTCTCTTGTCTGTGAGAAGAGTTTTGTATTTGCTGAAGCTCCGCTCACAGTCAACTGAGCTGACTGGGAAGTAGATGAAGGCCAAAGCCACCTCTGCAACTCTTGGGAATCTTGCACTCAAGCCTCTCCAGTAGTTTGCAAGCTCCATATCAGTTGGCAGGGGGTCCCTGGAAACACATTGCTGATAGGCCAACCACTGCTCCGTGAGCTCTGCTGATGGGTTAGCCAGGGGCTTCAGTGTTGAGTAGGCTTCAATCTGCTTTTGCATTGCTGGAGCCTGTCTGGGATCAAACACCCTGACCAACCTGTACACATCTCTGGCTGGATGTGTGTCCCAGTGCTTTGAGAACTTTGTGAAAGCCAAATGAAAAGCATCATGGAGATTATCCAGCACGTCTTTCTTCTCTCGGAAACTCATTTTTCTCAGTAGCTCATCTGTTTTGGGCCCATAACCACATGTTTTTGCTGTTCCATTAACTAGGTAGGACCCAAGATCCTCCATTACATTGTATGCAGACACTGCTGTGGGTCTGTGGGTTCCTTCCAGGATGGTCAGGGCTGTCATCAGTTTAGAGCAAGTCTCTGAGATGAAGGTTAACTTGAGAGTGAGGTTCTCCACCTTCTCCTCTGTTTCCAACTGGCTGAGGATGTTTTTGACTGCCATGGCTGTTGACTCCTCTGACAAGAAGAACTGTTTGTAAAGGTGAACATGCTCTGCATGGTACTTGACAGCCTCAAACCAACTATTCCACCGAGTACACACAGCCTCAGGAGGAACCTTGGCCTGCACAGCCTCCTTGTTGATGAGGAAGGCCACCCATCTTCGCTTTCGGGCAGGCTTTTTGAAAAACACAGATCTCATCCATGTGACAAGTGAGGTAGCATCTGAGAAATATTTGTAATGCTGCCAGGTCTCACCCACCAGATTTATGATGTGGCAGAGGCAGGTAACATGGACGCTGTTTGGCATCACTCCTTTCAGGACCTCCCTGTATGCTTTCAGACAGTATGCAGCATTATCTGTAACCACTGCCCAGGCATCATTAAGATCTAGAGCGTTGCTGTGGAGGGAGGCTAGTATTTCTTGGGAAACTGTTGAATAGTTGCATCTTTCCATGAAGACGACATCCACAAGAAAATATTGTTCCCTATCAAAAGCTTTACTCGACGCTGCGCCGCCAAGCGCCACGGGGAAACGTCTTTATCGTTGACCAGCTGAATATAGTGTGCAAACACGTCAATGAAATTGACCCGGAGGTATATAGCCTCGGTTGATGACGACATCACAGCGCACCCAATGCGAGGCTATAAAATAGATGAACAACAGCTGTGTCATCAGGTCTTTTTATTTTCAGACCAACTCTGAATGAGTGTGTGCTACACTGAAATGCAAATCTCTCTCTTACCTTTTGAACTTCACTTGAGATCTTTGTTAGGAGTTAGATTCCAACAAGATAGAGTGCAGACTTTCTCTCTTTCCGATTTTAAAGGAGTTTAAGTTAAAGGAAAATATGAGTAAGAAGAGTCACGAGCAGTCTAAGTCGTGTTTGTTTTCGCTTTATGGCGAAGGACGACACACACACTTAACTGTTTTGTGTGTTTGGGGGAGGAGCATGCGGTCATGGCTTTGTACAGTCTGATGAGTGCAAGCATTGTGAATCATTCACAATATAAATGATTCGTGCTTGCCGTGATTATTTCTGACCGCAACCTTAAATTAAGTTATATTTCTTCGCGTGATTCCGAAGCGCACTTCGGTGTTTCTTCGGGTTATGTGGGGGTAATTATAATAATGACGTTGATGATATCTCTCTCGGTTCTGCGGAGTTTCATAAACCAGCCTCCGAGCGTTTCTCGCGCGATGAAAGTCGGTCGAGGAGCTTCTCGAGGTGGTAACACGCGCCAGGTTGCAAATTGATTGGCCTCGCGAGCCGGAGAACCCCAAACAAAGCAAACTAGCGGATAGGTTTCTATAGTGACAAAGGGAGAGGACGAAACATGAGCCTCTCTCTTTCTTTGAGGATCTCCATGGTGAATTAAATAAATCATGGGAAAGACCATACTCATTGCGTGCTTCATGCCCACGGCGTCAATTTATGACTATCGTGGGTACGAAGACGCGCGGATATACCGAAATGCCACAGGTGGAAGAGACGCACGCGAGTTATCTCTCGCCTGGCTCGGCGTCCTCATTAAAGAAGCCTACCCTGCCCACGAAACCGTGTAAATAACTTCAGCTCTCGTGGGCAAAGCTTATCAAGCCGCAGGTCAGGCTGGTGCTGCGCTGCATACTATGGCAATATTACAGGCATACCAGGCTGATCTGTTAAAGGATTTGAGTGCAGGCGAGACGATAGACGAGACATTTGACGAGTTGCGTATGACTACAGATCTGTCTCTTCGTGTCATTAAATAAACGGCTCGCGCTATCGGCCGTACTATGTCTGCTCTGGTTAACACAGAGAGGCATTTATGGCTAAATCTGTCAGGCATAAATGAGAAGGATAAAACTTTTCTTTTAAATGCCCCTGTTTCCCCATTGGGTTTATTTGGTGACACGGTTGACTCCGTTGTCACGAAATTCACTGAAGTTAAAAGCATGAGGGAATATTCCACTCTTTACAGTAGGGCTCGCCGGTGGGCGGGGCATATCATGTTACATCAGATCGCTCCGTCCCGTTGCCTTTACGAGGCTTCTCCACCTCCGCCGCCTCTGGGCTTGCGGGGGGGGGGGGGGGAGGTTTCCAGCATAATGTTAAAGGCCCTCTGTCTTCAATGTTAAAGGCCCCCCGTGCAGGGTTTTTAGCATTCCCCTAAGAGGAAATAATAAAATTAATACCATTATCAGAGAGTCTGGCAGCGTGGAAACTACTGCCAGCCGTTTCTGCTTGGGTAATAAGCACAGTACACTTAGGATACATAATCCAATTTATTCGTCGTCCTCCGCACTTCAATGGCGTGATATTCACTTCCGTGAGACCGGAACGAACGCACGTACTGTTGCAAGAAATACAAACTCTACTGATGAAAGGGGCCATAGAACATGTTCCCCTTCCAGAGAGAAGGTCAGGCTTTTACAGCAGATACTTCTTGGTTCTTACAGTCTGCCTAGCTTTATCACCCCGCACACACACAAAATGTATGGATGCAGCACCGGCTTCATTGAGACTCCGGGGCATCCGCATTTTAAATTACATGGATGATTGGCTAATACTAGCAAAATCGCGATAGGTGGCGCTCCAACACAAAAACATTGTGTTAGCACATCTACTTTTTCTAGGGTTGAGACTCAACGCCAAGAAAAGCGTTCTTTCTCATGCCCAGAGAATGACTTATTTAGGGATAGTCTGGGATTCGATTACGATGCGGGCACATTTGTCTCCCACACGAATCGAGGCCATTCAGCATACCCTGAGCAGAGTCAGGCTAGGCCAGGATCTCACTGTGAAATAATATCAGAGGATATTAGGGTTTATGGCATCAGCATCCACGGTGATTCCTTTGGGGCTGTTGCATATGACGCCGTTTCAGAGCCGGAGGGTTTCATCCAAGGGCCAACCCTCAAAGGCTGATTAAAGTGATGCGCCACGGGCTTCATACACTAACTATGTGGATAAGACCCCGGTTTGTTGCCTTGGGTCCCACGCTATGAGCGACTTGTCATCGCAAACTGCTAATGACAGACGCCTCCCTGACGGGCTGGGGTGCGACCTTAGATGGTCGTCCAGCTCAAGGGGAATGGGAGGGTCATCAGCTCGGTTGGCACATCAATTGCCTAGAGCTGACGGCTGTATTTCTGGCCCTGAAATATTTTCTCCGCCAAATGAGAAGCTGTCATGTCCTAGTGCGGATGGACAACACAGCGACAGTCTCATACTTAAGTCACCAGGGAGGTCGGCGCTCGCGCAATCTGAACAAGATAGCGAGGCAGATTTTTCTCTGGGCTCAGGACAAGTTCCTGTCACTCAGAACAGTGTACATCCCAGAAAACCTATATGTAGGAGCAGATTTACTGTCCAGGCAGACATTATCGACTGGGGATTGGAAACCCCACCCAGACATAGTGTCTCAGATATGGACCTGATTTTACAGAGAGAAAGTGGACCTCTTGGCCTCTTTTCAGATAGCGCAATGTCTCCTTTACTTCTCTCCGAGTTCCCCAGCCCCCCTGGGTCTGGACGCAATGGCGCACACATGGCCGGACAAACGCCTTTATGCGTTTCCTCCAGTGGCGCTGCTCCCGCAGGTTCTAGCCAGAGTTCGCCAGCAAGGCTCTTGCCTCTTTCTGATAGCACCGCGTTGGCTGAACAGAGTATGGTTTTTATAGGGATAATATCTCTCCTCAACGGCTCGTCATGGGCAAGTTCGGAGAGGAGGGGCGTTCTGTCTCATGATAATGCATCTCAGGCCCGACCTGTGGAATCTCCATGTTTGGCTCCTAAGGGTACCAACTGAGGGACACAGGTTTGTCGCCTGATGTTACTGACACTATTTCGAGTGCTAGGGCTCCTTCCACTAGAAAGAATTATGCCTTTAAATAGGGTGTCTTTGAAGCATGGTGCATGACACATAATGCAGATCCTGTTAACTGCCAGTTTGCTACAGTTCTGAGTTTTCTGCAGGAAAAGCTGTCAGCGGCTTATGCCCATCCACTCTCAGGTTTTATGTGGCCGCTTTTTCGGCTTGCCACGCTTTGGTGGACGGGGCGCCGCTCGGGAGGCATCCAACGATTGAGGCCTACAGCAAGAACTAAGATTCCTTCGTGGGACCTAGCTATAGTCCTTGAGGGTCTGGTTCAGACATCCTTTTGAACCTCTAGAGTCAGCGTCTGATAGACTTCTGACACTAAAGATGGTTGTTCTAATGGCGTTAACTTCTTTAAAAAGAATTGGGGATATGCAGGCTCTGGCGATCTCGCCATCCTGTCTAGATTTTGCCCCAGGAATGGTGAAGTTGATTTTACATCCTTATCTTGATTACCTGCGTAAGGTTCCCTTTTCGACTGCACATCCGGTCATTCTTGAGACTTTCTGCCCTCCGCCGTTCACCACGCCGGAGCAGGAGTTATACCACAGATTGTGTCCAGTCCGTGCTCTTCAGACTTATGTCCACCGCACTAGCCAGTGGCGTAAGTCAGAGCAGTTGTTTGTCTGTTTTGGGGGTCGCAACAGAGGTGCTGCGGCCACCAGGCAGTCCATATCACATTGGGTTAGGGATGCCATTGCTCTTGCCTTTGAGGCGCGCTGTCAAGTCTCGCCAGCAGGTCTGAGAGCTCACTCCACCAGGGGAGTAGCCTCTTCTACTGCTTTAGTAAAAGGGGCCTCCTTGCAGAGCGTTTGTGATGCGGCAGGCTGGTCCTCTCCGCATACATTCATAAGATTTTATAGCTTGGATGCTCATGTCACTCCAGGATCTCCTGTCCTCGAGTCAACATCTCAAGCTGATGTCTATGCCATTTGTCCATTAAAGGGGTATCCCCCACTGCTACTTTTAGTAAGGGGTGCCTCCTTACAGAGCGTTTGTGATGCGGCGGGCTGGTCCTCTCCGCATACATTCATAAGATTTTATAGCTTGGATGCTCATGTCACTCCAGGGTCTCATGTCCTCGAGTCAACATCTCAAGCTGATGTCTATGCCATTTGTCCATAAAAGGGGTATCCCCCACTGCTACTTTTAGTAAGGGGTGCCTCCTTACAGAGCGTTTGTGATGCGGCGGGCTGGTCCTCTCCGCATACATTCATAAGATTTTATAGCTTGGATGCTCATGTCACTCCAGGGTCTCATGTCCTCGAGTCAACATCTCAAGCTGCTGTCTAAACCATTTTTCCATAAAGGGGTATTCCCCACTGCTATTTATTAGGAAGGGGTGCCTTCTTATAGATGTTTGTGAGGCGGCAGGAGCATCCTTTCCGCACACATCCACTATTTTTAGCTTGGTTGTTTATGTCTGAGATTTCTTTGCGGTCCTTGTGCACACACTTACACATCCGTAAGGGGTCCAGACATCTCCAAGCACGGCAGCGTGGGTATTGTCGTTCCCCATAGCGCTTAGCAGCGCAGCATCGAGTAAAGCTTTTGATAGGGAACGGAGGGGTTACTTGACTGTAACCTTGTTCCCTGAAAAAGCGGAACGAGATGCTGCGCTGTCTTGCCGTACAGTAGATGTCACAGGACTGGTCTTCAAACAAAAGATCTGATGACACAGCTGTTGTTCATCTATTTTATAGCCTCGCATTGGGTGCGCTGTGATGTCGTCATCAACCGAGGCTATATACCTCCGGGTCAATTTCATTGACGTGTTTGCACACTATATTCAGCTGGTCAACGATAAAGACGTTTCCCCATAGCGCTTAGCAGCGCAGCATCTCGTTCCGCTTTTTCAGGGAACAAGGTTACAGTCAAGTAACCCCTCCGTTTTTCAACTCCTGTGATGAATTAAGGAAAAAAAACATTAGCTGTAGTTCTAAATGTCCATTTAATTTTTTTTCATTCATATTAATTAAAAGGCAACCGTGACTGCACTGACATGATTTTGAGTTAATTATTTTATTTTGGACATGTACATGTAGTAGTAGTAGTGGTAATAATAATATTTATAATAATAAAAAATCAGTTAAAAAAAATGAGAAAGGAGATCATGGCCATTATTTCCAACTGTATTACATGTCCAAAAAAAAAAGAGTAATAAAAAGTAACTAAGTTTATTTTTAACTGGTATATTCAAATTAATCATTTTAAATCTTATTTAATGTGCATGTCAACCAGATTCCCCCGTGGGCATCAGTTGTTTTCTAATTCTGACACAGCTATAAATCATTATGTATTTTGAATAACCTATATTCACTTATCCCATTACATAGTTGCAATGGTATGTTATTAATGACTGAATACAAAAAATTATAAAAGGGTGCATCAGTTGCATTCAGACATGTCTATATTAACTAAGTGTTCGGTATGCTGTTAAATTCACACTAACTTACCAATGACGATGTTTAGGACGCTGCAGTCTCTTGCATCAGTAGTCTCATCCACAACAACGGAGTACTTTTTCCCACGGATCTTTTTTAGCACAGAGGAGATATGTTGCTCAAACACTCGGGGTAAATGAAGTTGGCGAAGGCTGCTTACACTTTCAGGTAGAGCTCCTCCCTGTTTGCAGTGCTTCTTTAGAAACGGACGCAGTTTTGTCATCTTTTCTAGAGGGATGTCAGCCTCAGCACACACAGCGACAAAATCCTCAACAAACTCTTTCCTTGCGTCTGAAGATTTAAATGCATCCGCAGTAATGCACGTCTGTATGGACGTGGTGGCCTTGCTAGCGGTTTTGTGCTTCTCCTTGTTTTTCACGTGAGTTTTCGATAACAGGTGGTCAGTGCATGTATCTTTGCGCTTCCAGTCAACGGAATGTTGACAAAATTTACAAAACAGCAATTCTCCGGTCACATAAAAGTCATGTGGAAACTGTTCGGCTCGGAACTGAGGGCTTAGCGTCGCATTTCTTAATTTTTTAGCAGACGAAATTACAGCAGCGGAGAGCCGCTTCGCCATGGTTGCAGTGTTATGAAGGGGGAAGGGTAACTGAAATGACGGGAGGGGGTGTGTCACCCAGATGTGCTTCCCCGGTCTGCATTTTCCTCAGACTTACGTTCTTCTCCCACACAAAAACAGAATTTTATTTTAAATATGTAAAATTCCGCGAAATTCCGCGTTAATACTAAATTCCGTGTTAATTTGCCAATTCCGCGATTCCGTCTGCGATTCCGTGATCGCGGAAATTATAGGGCCCTATAGGTCCTAAATAGGGAGCACTTCACAAAGTCAGAACACATATAAAACTTCCGTATGAGCATATTGGCTTGAGCATAAATTTGACATCGCTGACGATACATATCTTTGTCATCCATCCAGTCATTAGATATAACATGACCTAAGTATTTTATTTCAACACACTCATCAAGAGGGCTGTCAGACAGATAAAAAGTCGGAAAGGTTGATTTACTGTCCTCATTGCTTCTAACCACCATAATGTGGGTCTTTTTAGCGTTATATTTAATATCATACTCCAGTCCATATTGCGAGCAGACTTTCAGCATCTGCTGCATCCCAACGCTAGATGGACAGAGCAGGGCAAGATCATCCGCATACATTAAATGATTAACAACAGTGTTGCCCACTAGACAGCCAGTTTTTAACCCATTTAACCGATCCGACAGTTCATCCATGTACACATTAAATAAAATTGGAGACATAATTCCACCTTGTCTGACTCCATTACTAACATGAAATGGAGCAGATACAACATTGTCCCATTTAACCTGAAACGATTGATGGGCATACCAAAACACTAAAATTCTCACTAAAAATGTAGGGGCACCTCTATCTGGTCGTTCATGATTGATTCTATCAAATGCCTTTGATGCATCAATAAAACATAAAAACATTGATGAATTCAGGCTGTTATACCTGGACACAATCTCTTTAAGAGCAAAGATGCACATATCAGTTCCATGCTTTCTTTTAAACCCAAACTGATTGTCAGCAGTAAGGACATACATTTCTAGCTTTGTTAACAAAATTCTCTCCAGTACTTTAGACAAGATACTGGCTAATGCAATTGGTCGATAATTGTCAATACTGTTGAGCTTACCAGACTTGTCTTTAAGCACAGGTAGTAACATCACAGACATAATAGCATCAGGCAGGACACCATGAACCAGACACCCATTAAAACACATCGAAAGCAATGGACAGAGCTTATGACTAGCATATTTTAGATGTTCTGCATTAATGTAGTCCAAACCACAGGCTTTGTTGTTCTCCAACATATTAATGGCATCACAGATTTCTGCTACCCCAACCAACATATCTGCTGAAATATCAGTATGTTCATGACTAATTTTAACTGAGTTACTTTTAATACAATTAAATAGGTCACAATAATGCTGTCGCCAAAGCTCTGCTATTTTTTCTGGGCTACTAATACCTTTAATAACAGCCGGTAGGGATATTTTATTGTTATTCATAATTTTGACCTCTTGCCAAAAATCAGTATGGTTATTACTCTGTACGTTTCTGGCTAGTGAGTCTGCTCTCAATGTATTTTCATTTTTCTTAATAAAACGTAATGCATATTTAACTCTAGCATTTGTCAGTTTTTTTCTATCTACATTTACAGTTTCCCATGTCTAGGCCTTCCTGCCTCTGTCCAGATTCTAAAAGCCTCTCTTGCCTCAGCGTACTGCTCGGCCACAAACTCATTCCACCCAGGTCTAATGTTAGGCACTTTACATTTTCTTTTACAAAATGGTTCACTGGACGCTTTAAGACCTTTCACAATACCATCATACATGGCACAGAGTTTTTCAACATGTAACACATCCCAGCGGGCACCTTGACGTCAATTTGACATCAAGAAATAGTCAAGATTTTGACCACCATGTATGACGTGCATGAATATGCATATTTTCATTATATTTTGTAATAATTTCCTTGTGGTTGTAAAGAGGCCCAACAAAGGTTTCAATCTGTCATGTTTTTTCTGGTCTCTATATCTCAGGTCAATATCATTGACATTAAATCGATGTTGATTTGATGTCAGGAAATAAGACGTCAAATTGATGTGAAATTTATGTCAAAACAATGTCTGAAAAAGTATATTTATTAAATGGGACTCATTTTTAACATATTGAAGTCTATGTATTTTGCATGTGTGTTTTTATTTATTTTAATCCTAGCATGTTTACATTTAGTTCACGTTTAAAATGACAGCAGATCTATAAGTGCATATACTATAAAAGGTAAATTTAATCTGATATTGAAGCTGATTTTTAAAATAATCATCATGGACTACAAATTGACTACAAAGAGACGTCACATCCTGGCCATATCGGGCGGGAAAGTAGAAGATCTGCATAACCGCTCTCACATCTGGCTCACTGCCTACATGACACACAGTCTAATTGCAATTGCAAAGATTTTCACGTCCAAATCCTGGTAAGTAACCAGCTAGTATGCTATTGTTGTTATTATGTCAATACACCATCTTATACACAGGCTACTTAATTTTTAATGGGTGTAATTTTCCGAATTTTGTCGAATAATTTCACAGCCATTATGCCTTTAACGTTACATGAGCGAGCAAGCTAACTTAACCCGATGTTAATGTAACGTAAACGTTCCGGTATGATGGAATCAGTATTATGAATTCAACAGTGCATGTAAATGTGTGTGTAATCGTAGCGGTCTGCATAATCTGATTCTGTGAAGCTAGCGTTAACGCCGGTGGAAATGTTCGCGCATTTCAAAAGCAGGGAGATTCGGTTGGTCTCATTTAACATGTCTCTATTGGGCACAAATGCTCCCGTTGAGCGGATCTTTTTGCTCATGAACAACAAACACGTGAACTGACGAGAGGAACCATGACCAATCCCACCTTAAAGGCGAGACACGACAGGCAAAAACATATTTTTACCGGTCAATTTTTAGATTTTGGGTTTTCTTTAATAACATGTCTTCTTTCAGACTTGTGGTGAACAAAAGTCCGAAATACACTTCATTTTACTATACTTTATCTGTTTAAATTCAACAAATATTGGCTTTTTAGCTGCTCCGCCATCATTATACACGGTCCCGTCACCATATGCACTGTTAGAAAAATCTCTTTCCTGTACATTGCTGTCGGTTCCAAATATGGTAATTTCCCTTTTTTTCTACAACCAGTAAGTAAGGGGCGGTTCACATATCGCGTCTTTTGCGCGCTTAAGTTCGTTAATTTAAAATGTATGCGCGCTCATAATGGAAGCGACGCGCTCGTTTTTTTCCAGGCGCGTCCGCGCCGCATCGTGTCACAGAGTCCTGGAACTGTCGGGTACCCGATGCTTCTCGTAGCCTAGTTGGAGCGAGCATTGCAGGAGTTGCATAAAGTTTTGCCATTTAATAGCCGGAAGCTGGGAACGTGAGCACATCAGGGGTTGTGGTAGGTTGTAATTTAACTTGTTCTTGTTTCGTTAATAGGTTTAATTGTGTATAGTTATCAGGTTCCATAGCATATTAACGGGTCTGGGCGGGTGCGGATTTAATTTTGGTATTATCACGGGTGACGGGTCGGATCTTGTTGTCTTGAGGGTACGGGCCGGTAATGGGTCACCAAAAATGGACCCGTGCAGGACTCTGCATCGTGTTACAGTTTTTCTCAGTCGCTTTGGTGCATTTCTCACATCACTATTTACATCTGCACAATTAGTACATACTGCAAAACCTACTTGATAACCGGCAAAAGCGTGTCACTTGCTCAAAATGGATAGGTCATTTCTCAAAAGCAAGTATTCATGTCAATGAAAGTGTCAGTCTCATCAAAATAAAAAGTCCTGACACCATTGTTTAAGAACAAGATAGTCAAATGGCTTTGTCATGTTTTCATTATGACAGTTTATTTTATAAATGTTTTCCAATGCAAAAAAGTCAAATCTTGGTGACACGACCTGAAAATGCTCAAGACAGCACTATATACTATTTGCACAGCTATTTGAAAAATACAGTAAAGTTACATATTACTTGATTTAGTGAGGTAACTGAGTACAAGACACTGAATATGTATGTATGTTTCACATTTTCACTGCATGCTCTTTGCATTTCTAATTTGTTCACAGCATTGTGCAAAAGAAAAAAATACACCCTTATTTACAACAAACCTAAACTTCTTTTGCGTAGAGCTGTGCACAACTGTAAACAATATTGCAGTACATATTGGAACTGAAGATACAACATACATAGCACTGTAATCATTCGTGCACATCCAGACTTTTCTCTCTGTCTGGCCACATATATTCAGAAATTGTTTAATTTAGTTGACATTTTCAGGGAAAAAAGATTTAAAAAATATATTTTGACAACTAGTTCAACATTTTTGTATGTAATGACTCAAGCAATGAAATGAGGACTATTCGTTTTTTTATGGAATGACAATTCAGCATTCACAAGTATAGAGTTTTGCAAAAGTATTGAGAAATGTGTTCTTGCGTCTGTAAAAAACTGTAAATGTATTAAAGTTAGTGCATATTTAATTAAATATTGCCTAATTTGCATATTTAAACATTAAATTACAAAAAAACTTGTAATACATTTTTTCTCATCTTAATGTAGGTAATCAACTGGGAAAGTTTAATGGTGATATCTGCTAGTTAAATTTTTACCCTATTCACTTGTAGTGTCTCGCCTTAAAGGGATAGTTCATCCAAAAATGAAAAATCTGTCATCATTTACTCACTCTCATGTTGTTACAAACCCACATAAATGTCTTTGTTCTGATTAACACAAAGGAAGATATTTTGAGAAATGTTTGTAACCAAACCGGTCGTGGACCCCATTTACTTCATAGTATTCTTTTATCCTACTATGGAAGTTAATGGGGTCCACGAACAGTTTTGGTTACAAACATTTCTGAAAATATCTTCCTTGTGTGTGCATGTGTGTGTGCGTGCATGTTTGCGAACATTGGTGGTTCACATTAGTGACACAGGAATAAATTGTCACTTCCATCCAATCCTGAGCCCATGAAAATACCCCCGATCAAATGTATGTTCTTGTAGTGGTAATAAATTATCCATATTTTGACTAATAACACTTGAATTGTACAATTTTGTAAGAAGTGTTTATTTTATTAAGGAGTTAAATTAACAATGACTGAATGTAAAATGATTTCCTAAGCATGTGAATATTTTCAGTTTCTTTCAGCGTACCAGCACCGAAAGCTGTCACAGATTTGAATAAGAGGTAAGTTGCAATTGCAGCCATCCATATACTAGGGCTGTCACTTTTGAGAAAAATCAAATTCGATTGGATATTGAATATCATGCAATGTATCCGAATATATTCAAATATCTAGGTGCCCCCACGCGCATCAACCCCCCCCCCCCTCCCCACCATATGGTTCATGCACATTAGGTTCAGAGACACAGGGATTCATCTTTCTGCATCAGTCAATGAACACCGTGCTGAAAGACATTTCAAAACATCCTGGATTTTAGACTATTTGAACGACAAAGATGCTAAACAGAGCGGTTTTCACCCAAGCCCAACGCGCGTTTTAAAAATCACGCAAACACATAATTTCTTTGGGCTTGACAGGAGATATACAAACAAATGATCTTGTAATGCCACAGTCTCTGCAAGTATACTCATAAAAACAGACATTTATAAGTGAGCAGTTGATCAGATGTGTCAGTGTATAGATCAGCGCTTCTCCTTTCTTAAAGGGACAGTTCTTCTTATTAGAAAAGCTTATGTTTGAGTCATTATATAAATCAGACTACAGAAGACAAAAGGAAAATCACTTTTATAGCTTTAAAAAGATCAATTATATTTAATTTATAGAATGAAAACAGTGCTATATTAATGAGATACTGTTTCTCTACCTAATCAATACTGTTAGATCTTACTTTATTTGTAAATTTGTTATTTTCTATTTTATATGTTTGTAATTTCTTGATTTGTTCTTATTTTATTTTCCCACATCACTTTTTTGCTGATCTGAAAATTATTCAACCCATGTCTCAAAAAACATAATGCAATTCATTTAACCAGTACTATATTGTAAAATTGAGTAATTTTAAAATGCATGTTCTGTAGGCATTCAGGTCCACCCTATTCCAAGGCCAATTTAAAATTGTATGGCCTTGCGACTGATGGTCACATTATGGCAAAATAAAATTATTGCAGATGTCAAATGGTAAGGGAAGGCTACTTGTTACAGCTTTCCAAATGTATTAACCCATTTAATTAAACATGGTTTTGGAAAACCTACTAGTCAGCTGTTTACATTTTAAATTTACAATCTAAATAGTCCGTCAGAATCAAATAATTGAAATAATGGTCATAATGTATTTTTTGCGTTTGTTATGTTGTGCATTTTGTTTCTGTGCAAGTGCAGGGGTGTGGGGGGATGTTGGGTTCCTTCCTTCTTTTTTATCCTTGGCCAATCACATGCCTGAAGAATAAACAAGTTAATGAAGCCGTAATATTTATTCCCCCCACCCCCCGACCCTATCAGGGGCCACATCGCCCCTCGAGCACCCTTCTCATCCTTTTCACCCCTGACCATTTTCATGCCTGCTAAGTAAGTGCATTGTTATGTGGCTCTTAAAAAAATTATTTGGCGCCTGCTTTTTTCCCCTATAGGAGCCAATGGCTCCTTAATTGATTTTTTTTGTTTGGAGCCCTGCAGTTGCAGTAGGCCTAATACCAAACCAAAATTGATGAACTCCCCTATTTGTGATTGTTTTTAGAGGTTTTATACTGATGCTACATAATTTTACCCATACAATGTGAATTTGCTCAGCGAGGCACTCTAATGATGCTCATTACCCATTCCTGTGGAGCCAAGCTGCTCCAATCACATCAGTGTATTTGATATAGGCGGGCCAGAGGTGTGTTTAACAGGTGATGACAGCACTGCAATGTCGAAGTCCAGAATCAGCCAGTAAACATTGGTCGTAGTGTTATCCAATTGTGCGCAGTGACCCACAATTTGAAAACCCCTGTTCTATAGACCGTTTCATGGAGCGCATGTGCGGTGAAGGGATAAGCGCCTGGTCCAAACTTTACTTCCGGTTTCTGTTTGTTTAATGGTCTGACTAGTTGCTGAAAGTGAACTCTTAAACAAATACTTCATCGAAAATAATTTGCGTTCCTATGTAATCTACGTGTTGTTTATTTTGCTTGTTATATAAATAAACTACTTTAAAGCGTAACTAAACCCCTGGTCAAAGCCTGACTCCACCCACTGGCAATATTTGAAAAATGCAAGAAAAGTGGGCAGGTCCCAATGGAGATAGAGGGGATGAACTAAGCTCGTACCAAGTGTGTGGTGAGATCGTAACAAGGGCGTGGTGAGCTTGAACCTGCTTACGTCACAAGTTATTTTTTGGACCCAACATCCAATAGGAAAATTAAACTGCAGTAGCCACCGTTCAACCTGAAGAGGGCAGCATTTAGACGTTTTTACATCATAAACTGTAGTATTGAAACACTTTATATCCAAATGTCAAAAAACGTACTAAAATCAATGAACAGCACTAATAAAGCATCATTCTTACAGATCATTAACTAAAAAAAGTTGGTTTAGGGTTTAGTTACTCTTTAAAAGGACTTTGTTGTTATTTATTCTTCGCGGAGTTTACCGGAAGATGACCACGAAAGCCGCTTGTTTTTGTTGTTACTGCTGAAACCGTCTATAGGGTTTGTTGTTAAAGGCGCTCTAAGCGAATTCAGCGTTTTAGACTATAAAACATTTTTTGTTACATACAGCAAACATCTCCTCACTATCTGCTTGCTGCCTGTCCGCTGATCAAACTGTAAAAAACGGATCTCTGTAGACAGCCCAGCCTCCACAAACTTCAATATAAACACAGGGGCCAAACCTGCACCACAAAACAAAACAAAGTGTTCCAGCCAATAAAGGCCAAGAAGGATTTGAGGGTTGGGTTTGGGTGCGTTCATGAAAGCACGGAAGGGGGGGAGTTAACTACGCTCAGTTTGTTTGAAAACACATTTCAAAAATCAACACACAGATTCGCTTAGAACACCTTTAAAGGGTTAGTTTATCCAAAACTGGAAATTCTGTCATCATTTACTCACTCTCATATTGTTACAAACCTGTATACATTTCTTTGTTTTGATGAACACAAAGGAAGATATTTTGAGAAATGTTTGTAACGAAACCGATTGTGGACCCCATTCACTTCCATAGTAGAAAAAAAAGAATACTATCTAAGTAAATGGGGTCCATGAATTATTTAGTTACAAACATTTCTGAAAATATCTTATTTTGTGTTCATCAGAACAAAGACATTTATGCGGTTTGTAACAACATAAGAGTGAGTAAATAATGACAGAATTTTGATTATTGGGTGAACTATCCCTTTAACATTATATTTTCAGGGGGAAATCCGCCGCATTCAACTAGAGCAGTGCAGCACCCGGACAGTTTAGTCTCGGAGGAATGCACATGCTCGCAACGGGGCTTACATGACAACAAGAGTTCATATATCAATATCATGACGAATAGAAATAACCTTAAAGAATGTGTCTATCCATCTCTTATGTGTACAATTACTTTTTACATATGAACGTTGCATTCAGAGTGGACGTACAAGAAGTTGCCATGGTAATGAACTAACTTGAGATCTAACTTGAGACTGGTATTCGGTTGTCATGACATAAGGAATACTGTTTCCGGGTCCAAGCCTTAACTCATTTTTTTTTGAGGACACTATTTAAACAACTGTTTATGAGCAGTATTCATATTACACATTTAAGCTAAAATTATATGAACTTACAGTGTACACTGCAGTCTGCACGCTATGGAATCACAGACAGCAATATAATAATAATTACTAAAAAAAATCCATATCCAAGAGTCCAGGTCTGGTCATCTTTGATTTTGTTATTGGAGAAAAAAAATTAGGATCATGGGTTTGAATAGATTCAACAGGAACATGTTTTACCTGTTAATTCCCTATGGCAATTGAAATTGGTTGGACCCGGAAGCGGCACATGATGACGTCAGACATAACAACCGAATACTGCCCAGCACTACTAAATTGTTCTATAATTAAAACATGTCTTGCAGCATCGCTGCAGTGTGATGGCATATCTAAGGAACTGGAGGAAACGAAATGCTGAAGTCCTTGCACTGGCTGAGAATTCGAGTGAGGAAGATGAAATGCTGGGGAGTGTGGATGAGGAGGTTTTGTCACCTACATTGTCACCTGATCATTCAGATATTGATGTGGTGCTATCGTCTGACTCCGAAACCCAAATTCTGTCTGATGAGTCTTCAGAAGAAACCGTTCCTGATCTGAGTGAAGAGCTTGCAGCCTGGGCCACTAAGAACAGCTGCACGCGAACTGCCCTTAATGAGATGCTGGAGATCCTTAGGCGACAAGGACATCGCCTCCCAAAGGATTCCCGAACACTGTTGCAAACACCAAAGAAAGTGGCAACAGTTGAAAAATGTGGTGGACACTATGCCTACTTTGGTGTTGCTTCTGGCATATTAAAAGTGTTGGCTCAGCATCCAGGAATTGTTGAGCACCTACATTTGTGCTTTAACATTGATGGTGTTCCCCTTTTTAAATCCTCCAACTTGCAAATGTGGCCCATACTCTGCAACTTTCATGACTTTGCTCCTTTCATTGTGGCCCTCTACTGTGGAGTTGCTAAACCAAATTCAGTGGAAGAGTACTTAAGTGACTTTCTCCAGGAGTTGCAGCAGTTGCAGCAAGATGGCATTGTTCATGGAGGCAAAGCACTTCAACTGTCTGTAAAAGCATTCATATGTGATGCTCCTGCCAGGGCATTCTTGAAGTGCATTAAGAATCACAACAGTTATCATTCTTGTGAGCGATGCACTATCAGAGGCACCTATGACGGAAGGGTTGTTCTTGGGGCCAAAGAACCAGGTGCTGTTCCAAGGACTGAAGATGATTTCCATCAATGGGTATATACGAATCATCAAGTTCAGATATCCCCACTGACTGTTGCAGGAATCTCATGTATCAAAGGGTTTGCCTTGGACTACATGCACTTGGTCTGTTTGGGTGTGGTTCGGAGAATGTTGCATTTCATGAAGCAAGGGCCTAATACATGCAGATTGTCATTTCAACAAAGGAGCAGGATTTCGGATCATCTGAAATCATTGAATGGAAAGTTGCCAAGGGAGTTTGCTCGCCAGCCAAGGGGTTTGCAGGAACTTGACAGGTGGAAGGCCACAGAATTTAGACAATTCCTCCTTTACTCAGGACCAGTTGTTTTGAGGGAAGTTCTTGCACCTTCTTGCTACAAACATTTTCTTGCACTCACAGTCATCATGTCAATTTTGTTAAACTCTGATGATGTGCTGCGAAACGAGTATTTAGGGTATGCCAGAGATTTGACTGTGTACTTCGTTGAAAAGTCTGAAGAGATTTATGGGAAAACCTTTGCTGTGTACAATGTACACTCTCTGACCCACCTGCCAGACGATGTTGAGCATTTCCAATGTTCCCTGAACAATGTTTCAAGCTTTCCATTTGAAAATTACCTCCAGACACTGAAGAAACTGGTCAGGCAAAGTCAAAATCCTATTGCCCAGGTTGCCAAACGTTTAACAGAGCTAGAGAGGTCAACGAAACACAGGAGTGTAGCCAAAGACACGTTCACTCGTGTATCTACCACATTAAGGGATGGCTGTTTCCTTCTGGACAACGAAAATTTTGCCTTTGTGAAAGAAAAACGTTCAGATGGCTCTTTGGTTTGTGATGTGATAGACCATAATGACACGGAGAGTTTCTTTGATGACCCATGTGATTCCAGACTACTCAACATTGTCCGTGTTAGAGACCTCAGCAGAGCAAAGCGCCAACTGATCACAAGGGACAAGTTACACCGTAAAGTTGTCTGCCTGCCCTCCAAACGTGAGGCAATCAACTCTGGGTATATTCTGTTTCCTATGCTACATGGAGTAGAACGAAGTTAAACTGTAAGTGTCCACTCCATAGATCAGGATTAGGATTTAAAACAGGTTGTCAACATTTACATAGTTTGGTCTGTTTTAGCGGCATACATGGTATTGCATGTATGTATGTATGTATGTATGTATGTATGTAGTAAATACATGTAAAACAGATACATAATTTTATACTAGAATTGATACAGAAGTTTCTCCATCCAAATAGGAGCAAAACAGCTTAAATCAAAACAGCTGTTATAATATAATATAACAGCCTATAATATAATAATGTTAAATATTCATTCTTGAATACTTTGCAGCACTGCCTATGGCCATATAATGTTAATGTTTTCTTTTCACTTTATTTTATGCTCAAAGTACAGGAGAATGCTTCATTTACGTGCTGAAATATTCTTTTTTTATATTCTTTCTACATTGATTTAGTTCACAAATGTCACCTTTTCAGTTTGCAAGTGTTTAACCACTGTCTTCACCCTCCTGCTTCAGCCTCCACCACTGTGCTGCCACCCACTCATCCTCCAGCTCTGTCCTGCCTCAGCCTCCAGTGCCGAGCTGCCTTCTGCCTCAGTCAGTAACATTGAAAAGTATAGATAAGCACAACCATTTAGTAGTACATGAGAGTTTTCATAATTGAACCGGCCTGGATCCAGACTAAAAATCAAAATATTCCCTTTCTGTAAAGGTTTTGTCATGTGGGTTCGGGCTGTTTGGAGGGAGAGAACTAAAGAAGAGGAAGGAGTCATTCCACAGTCCTGGGTGCTTGATGATATGGTGTACTGGCCACCTGGCATCGACTCATTGAAAGCAATGAAAGAGATGCGAAAGCCTGAGGAAAAATGGAGGAAATTTCCTCTCATAAAGCTGAAATTAACATCAAGTAAGTCAATGTCAGTTGCTGTAATAAGACTTGCTT
The DNA here is from genome assembly GCF_027580225.2 of Misgurnus anguillicaudatus. Classification (NCBI taxonomy): domain Eukaryota; kingdom Metazoa; phylum Chordata; class Actinopteri; order Cypriniformes; family Cobitidae; genus Misgurnus; species Misgurnus anguillicaudatus. The sequence continues at coordinate 5,115,209 of NC_073342.2, read as the reverse complement.
ATAATCATTTATCATAATAATTTCATTGATGCATGGTTTTCATTCATTCAAGTGGACAGGGATGAGTGCGAGTTATACAACTTCTCGACAGCTGCTGAGGGTAGTGGCGATGAGCTAGCCATATCTAAGCCCAAGAGGATTGTGAAAAAAAAAACATTTGATGACTTTGTTCAAGGTATAATAATGAAACAGTTGTGTTGCAGGTCCAAAATAGTTTGTGTTTAACACGGAGACTTCTAAGAAGGAAGCTTTTAGTACTGTAAGTGCGATTAAGGTGGCTGTTTCATATGTTACACAGATGATGAAGATGAAGCAATTGATGATACCCCACCGAATGACCAGTTAAGTTCTGAGGCAAATTCATCAGGACATGGTAAGTAGGCCAAGTTGGCCATATATCTTAAAGTGGAATTAAACTTTAGACATTTTAGCCTGTTATCACGAGTAATTTATTTTCATTTAGCATTTTACATGAGGAAAAAAAGAAATTTGCACGATTTCGATTATTAGATTGATAGTGTGTTGAAGCAGAATATTCGTAACGGTCTTTGTTGGACTCAATTAACCAGAATGCACTGCGCGAAACAGAGTCATTAAGCTCCACCCACTAATGACGGATGCAGCCTTCAGGTTTGTTTTAAGCAGCGCCGCAAGAACCGACAGCCGGATGATGTCAAGGTTCCGCGAGAGCGTTTTGAAAGCAAACTCCGTATAATTTTGCGAATCGCTCTCGCAGTACTTTGACGTCATACGGCTGTCTATTCTTGCGACGCCGCATGAAGTTGAACAAGCCTAATGACTTCTTTTACCGCTCAACCTGCTCTCAAATCAACTCAAGTCAACTTGAAGTTAGCCGTCAGACGAACCTAACCAAAGAGTAACTTCGCTTTAACCATCTCTGAAGGGGAAATCACAAAAACCCTCGATAAAAGATGACTAGAACCTGTGCAGTATGTGGATGTAAGGACAACAAATTCAGGCCACAGTGGGGAGTTTTTACATCAATGCGACCCTCAGCTGACACATGAACTAACAGATTCCTCGAAAATTTTAATATGCAGCCAGCACTTTTGTCAGGAAGCTTTCGAGTCCTGTTTTCAGCACCGTTTTTCCGCACCGTTTTTCCGCGGACTCAGGTAATGTAAAATTGTAAAAATATCTAAAACATCATTTGGCTTAGTTGTTGCTTGTTTTGTGTAACTACGGTAAACATACTACGTAGAAAATTATTATTATGTTGTTGTTATTATGAACACAAGCAAAGCAAGCTAACGTTAGCTCATCATGTGCAGCTGTCAATCAAAGAACGTTATCATCTACTGTCAATCATCTCGCCTCAAGACCCGCCCCCATTTAGAACGTTCAGAATTATGTAGGTGTGCATTTTTCTTCCGGTGATTTGACTGTAGCAGTTAAAAGCTTTAATTTTTGATATGGAGTTAGTACATTTGATGGCATCACAATCAACTACATATATGTGATGAAATATAGTGTTGGAGCATAATGTTGTTTTAGGCTGGACTTCCGCTTTAAACTAAACATCAACATTTAAATGTACAGTTTTCTAAGTAAAGTCAGTTGCTTAATATTCTCTCACTGTTTGCGATCAAACAGGCCCCTCCCTGCCACCGCCACCAAAGAAATCCAAGTCCAGCTCCGCTTCCAGTTCCAGCCATCAAGTGATTGGTCAAGAGCCATATATCCTAAACTACAACATCAACTAAATGTACAGGTTTCTAAGTAAAGTCAGTTGTTTAATATTCTCTCACTGTTTGCGATCAAACAGGCCCCATCCTGCCACCGCCACCAAAGAATTTCAAGTCCAGCTTCGTTCCCAATTCCAGCCATCAAGAGATTGGTCAAGAGCACACCAGGGAAACACCTCGCCATCGTTCCAGGTCCCCGAACATGGAAACACCTCACACACCCTCCCTGCCACCGCCACCAAAGAAATCCAAGTCCAGCTCCACGCCCAGTTCCAGCCATCAAGTGATTGGTCAAGAGCACACCAGGGAAACACCTCGCCATCGTTCCAGGTCCCTGAACATGGAAACACCTCACACACCACACAATCGTTCCAGGTCCAGGAGCCTGAAAAGACCACACAATCGTTCCAGGCCCAGCACCCTGGAAAGACCACATAATCGTTCCAGGTCCAGCACCCTGGAAAGACCACATAATCGTTCCAGGTCCAGCACCCTGGAAAGACCACATAATCGTTCCAGGTCCAGTACCCTCGAAAGACCGCACAATCGTTCCAGGTCCAGCACCCCCGAAAGACCACTCAATCATTCCAGGTCCAGCACCCTGGAAAGACCACACAATCATTCCAGGACCCGAGAAAGACCACACAATCATTCCAGGACCCGAGAAAGACCACACAATCGATCAAGATCCAGGATCATGGAAACGCCAAGACGGGAGAGAGAACACAGATCTTACCATAGAGAAGATGTCTTCCCAATGGAAGAGAAAAGTAAGTGTGTTATAAACAAAAATAGCTGCTGCATTGAAAATTATTGTACAGAATATGATGTGATATTGTTCTCTTTGGTCTGACATTCAGAGTTCCAAAAGCGAGTGCTGTACTTGCTAGCTGACATGAGAGCAAAGCTCTCTGAAGCTGGCCGTTTTTATGAGCCTCCGCATTCCCAGTTCCACTTAGAATTGATCGACTCCGTAGACCAGCTTCAACAGCTTAACAGAGAGCTAACCAGCGAGGAAAAACGAAAACTCATGGTAGGTTACTACTAAAAAGGAAAACAAACCTTTGCCAACAGATATATAATATCTTATTCACATATTATTGTACCTCATATACATTTCTGCATATTTGCAAAATTCTTTCTTCAGACAGCTCAGATGTCAAAAATTGGTGGAGCTACTCTGCGGGAAAATGTCAACAATGTGATGAAAAGGTCAGTCTCTGAAGTTGGTGCTGTTAATATCTTAAAATGTATGGACTATGTATGCCAACATTTTGTGAAATTAGCTTATTCACAGTCAGAGTTAAAGCTAGATACGATGAGACACTCTTCTCTTGTCTGCGTGTGCCACATACTTTCTCTCTCAGCGAGTTATAAAAGCCTAGATATCTTAGCCTAAACTGCTGCCAAGGGCGAGTGATAAAGTTAGCGTGGATATCTTATCCTAAACTGCTGCAAAAAGAACCAAAACATAAAATTAAAGTATCGTTGCACAAAAAAGACTGCACATGCTCTAGTAAGCAATCCATAATAAAGCTACTGCACGCATTTTACATTCAATGAAGTAAGGCACTATCTTTGTAAAACTGCTTTAAAACAACATGAGTTATGTACTGTAGCTCTGAGATTTTGTCTTTTTACAAGTTCCCCCAAAAGCTAATAAATGAATGCCAAAATCACAACTGTTATAACACTGCTTATTCAATGTACAATAAACCGTGATCCATATCGTACCGTGGCCCTGTATAGGGATACGTATTGTATCAGGAAACTGTTGGCGATACACAGCCGTACTGTACAGCATGTATAACTTTGTTTATTCCCATTTTTATTGACAGAGTGCTCACAAATAGCCTCATGTCCATTATGAACATGGATGGGACTGGTAACAAGCTGGCATTCAGAAGAATGGAACTTTATAGAGTCATGATAGGTAATTATATTTTCTATTTATGCACATACATCACCTATAGCTCTATTCTCTACATGATTTTTATTTTGATCAGTATGTGCAAGATAAATGGCAATTGCTGTTACATTTTTTCAGGTGCCATCCAGAAGTCACAACCCGGTATCACCGAAGCTTCCATTGGAAGCCTGATGGCCAACCATTTGCGGGCTGCGCCAGACAGAAGAGGGGGCACTGGGCGCCCGAAGGTAGGACCTGCTGCAAACAACAATGTAGATTTAGGCCCAATCCCATTTCTCTGTTTTTACCCTTCTTCTGCGTTTTACCCCTACACCATGTCGTTCAAAACAGAGTGGAAAGACATGGGGGTAAAATATTCCCCATGGAAATGAGATACCACTAGCCTACAGGGAAGAGCCCAGACGAATGTGATGTTTTGAAATCGCTGCTCTCTGGCTTTGAAAGAATGTTCAAACTCTACAATTCAGTAAAAAATGTGAACTGATTACTAGCAGTGAAATGTGATCCTGCCATATGACACTACTAACAGATGAAGTGTTCCCGCGGGTCCTTGAAAGTTTGGGAATCTGGGATGAAATTCAAGGCCCTGGGAGGTTTTTGAAAATATACATGTACAGGTCATTGAAACAGCTTGAATTTATGTTATGTAAGAAGTTTTCTGGAAAAAATCCATATTATTCATTGTGTAGTGTAGGATAACAAAATAAAAATTATAGACTTTTAAGCCGATTTAGGATATTTACTTACCTTCAAAATCTTCCTTTTATCCGCTTTGGTGAAATTGTCCAAAACAAATTGTTCATAAATCCCCAAAAGTCCAAGGAAATGGAATATCCAAGCCTTTAATACAAAACTTTGTTTGTCTCACAATCTTGACGTTTCTGACCAAATTGCGATATAAATACTGTAAACAATTAGTTCACTATCGGACATTCGTTCGAATCTCACTTTTCATTCACGATTTATAATACGGTCAAATATTCGGATTTCACGTTTATTATGCAACGTCGGAGGAACAAATACGCCCCCGTGTGGAATTTCAGCTGTTCCATAAGAGGCTACGCAGTCTATGCAGATTGAGCACACACACTTAACTCGTAGTATTTTCTCATTCGAGGTTACGTGCCCCTGTCACGTTGCTGTGCGCGTGGTCAGTCACAAAAGCTTGACATTTGTACACATTCATCTTTAAATTAAGTGATTTTAAGCCGTTGAAATACAAACAACAGTGCTATATGCGCTCGCTGTTTCTATTTGAGAGGAGCATTCAAGCCACGCATCCGCTTCTCATTGAGCTTGTGAGTATTTTTGCTGCTGTATTAGCCTTAAATAAACACACGTGTCAAAATTCCCGAGCCTTTGCAAGTATCCTCATAAACACAACAATTTAGTTCTTAAGAGAAAGTAGAACATATAAATAGGAAAATGTTGCCATTATTTTGTCACTTATTGGGAGCAGTATGCTAGCTGGAGCCATTTACTTCCAGTCTTTGTGCTAAGCTAGGCTAGCGGTGGGTGCGTCAGACAGGGTTACGGGACGCACGGAGATGAAAAGGGTACACTGTTAACCCTGATGCTCAAAGTAATTAATTGACCTTGATAAGTATTTAGAACTTTGTGGTATTTATGAGTTTGTACAAATCACAATTCTTCAAGTTAGATAAGTGTAAATTGTTGCTTTAATTTACACAAACTGTCTCCATAAATTACATCAACTTAAAAAATAATAGAATAGAAATTTTGCATCTGATGTCATCCGTTTACGCACGACAAGCTGCTGCATCTGATGTTGTTTACGCATGACAAGCTGCCTGTGAGGAGTATTCAAGATGGCGGATCGGTCTCGTTTCATGCGGTGCTGTAAGTATCATCTTTCAGTTCAATTACTTAACTCTAAACATAATTATGTTTAGTTTTGTCTATATAATTTTAATGTTTATAGTTTAGGGTGACGTAGAGTCAAGCCTAAGTTTTTAAATGTGTTGCAGGAGAGCAAACATTTCGAGCTCCATGTTGCTAGATAAGTTAACATTACTGTTTAGGTAGATAGAGACCCAGATTAATGCATTTGTCAGACATAACCTTTAATTCGAACAGACTACTTAAACAACATAAATTATTTGTTTTTTAAACTGTACATATAGTTACAAACGATACGTTAACGTATTTCCGATATTCTGTGCCACGCGCTGAAAGTTGTTGGCCAATAAGATAAGCTTTTAATTCAGTGTCCGGAGCTGCTACAGATGAACACAGATGGTTCATAAAATAAATGGATGTAGAACTTTTTATTCAGTATGTATTTATTTTTATAGTTTTTGATTTAACTATGTTATGACCAGCAAGGATTGTGTTTTGTAACGTGTTAGTTTTGCGAGTTCATGTACGAAATTATATACATCATATGTTAATGTTTAATAATGAAATGACGACTTTAATGCGCTTTCTGTAGGCATTGCATAATGTTTAGATTGGATCATCATTTTGCACGACATGTGTCATTCAGTGTATTCTTTATTCTAAGATTCTGCTTGCTATTACTGTTTAAGAATAAACTGTAACAGTTTAAATTCTTGATTTTTAGATAAGACGATGGACTGGAAGTGCAGGGTGTGCAGAATATTCTCATTCCCAAGTCCACCTCCTCAGACACTACAGAGTGAAACACAGACACTGCTCTAAAAACAAATCCACTGCCTTGTATGTATCATACGTTTAACACATTAAGTGCATTCAAGTCTCACAGATGTAGATACCATTTAACAGATAGAAGCAGTTAATTATTTGCCTAACTTTCCTACAGGGGAGGATAAAGTATCACTTGAAATAGTACGAGGAGGAATTGCTCTAAAGGTGTAGAAGAGGAAAATCAACTGTAGTCTCATCTGCAAGAGAAATGTTGCTCCAAAATGAACACCAGCCCATCAGTGAAAGTGTTTCTGGATCTCTGGCCTTTACTGCGTTTAACATCTGAGGTATATATATATTTACTCTAGCTTACTTAAAATTTACTTAAGTTATACTGCATCTCTTGCTTAATATATCATGTGATGTGGGTTAGTTTTACAATATTCTCTTTTGTCTTTTCTCTGCTGTTTGCAGAGTTCCAACAAATCAGAACTTGTCCCACAAATTTTACGCACAGCTGGACACCACCTACCTCTTTTGATGAAACTTTTAAAATATTTGCCAAATAATAATTACCCTGTCCTTAACATTGTTTTTTTCCTCTTTTATTTTTTAGCTTGATGGTTCTGAAGTACAGATTGAGGATGCTCCAGTGGCCCTACCTACTGTTGTTACAACCAAGCACATATGTCAGTTGTTCTGGACAAATCAAGGTTGGCCTGCCAACCTTAAAGAGAGAGTTGATGTAAAGCGTAATTCTCACTACAGTAGCACACACTAACAATGTTACTCTGCTTAATAATTTGTTACATAGGCTGTTTTTTATTTTTTGCAAACCTGATATTTTTGTCATGCAGCTGTTAAAGTAATTGAAATATCTCAAATCTTTTTGTTTTGCTGTACATTGTTGTTTTTTAGGCATTCCTTGTTCATTCAACAGTACATTACTCATTGAAGATCTTAAAACTTGTGGTCTTTTTAAGGTTACTTTACTGATGTTATTTTGATTTGTTTGTTAAATCAGTGTAAACTCAGAAGACACAAGTTACTGTTTAAAAAACACATGTTCTTATTGGCTTCTAGGCATTTCTTGTTCATTCCAGAATGTATTTAACATCGTAAAACAGTTTCTTGAATTTTGCCCCTCTTTAAAGGGTTTCTGTACAGACGTAGTTTGCTAGTTTGCACCCTTTAAAAGCATAACTGTACTTATGTAGAATCTAAACAGACTTTACTATTTTAGATTGTATCACATTTGTAATTTTAGTGAAGATATGTGTATATAAACTGTATTATGTTTTAATGTAACGTAAATGTAAAGCTGACTATTCCTTGTTCAAAATAAATGTCTAAAATTGTATTACATGTGTTGTGTGTTTGTTTGAAATAATAAATTTTGAATAGAGTATTTATGTTTAAATTTTACTTGATATAGTAAATAACTTTGATTTGTAAGAACTCAAAATTAAAATGTTTATAAACTTTAAATATTATATGTTAACTGTTATCAAAATAACTGTGTTAAGATAACTTAATTCTTTCAGTTAGGGGCAATTGTTATATATGAGTACTGCATACTTAAAATTGGGAAAATCATTACTCCAAAAAATGATTTGAGTTTTCCCAATTTATTCGGGTTTACAGTGTATGTATGGACTTATCTAAGTCTGGGGGAAACCGTGAATAAGCTAAAATCCCCAAAAGTTGGTGTGTTCCTTTAATAGTGTCATATGTCAGGATCTCATTTCACTGCTAGTAATAAGTTTACATTTTGTTCTGAATTGTAGAATGTGAACATTGATTCAATGCCAGAGAGCAGCGATTTCAAAACATCACATTCGTCCGGGCTTTTCCTTATGTAGACTAGTGGTGTCTCATTTCCATGGGGAATATTTTTACCCCTATGTCTTGCCACTGTTTTGAAGGACATGGTGTGAACCGAAGGGGAAGGGTAAAAACAGAGAAAACCATAAAAACCTTAGTTAAACCATGGTTTTGCTGAGAGTAATCCACTATCAATACACTTTTGCCACAATTTTTTTTTTAATTTTCATTAGGGGTAGCCTACTACTGATGGGTACTAAGCGTTAGTTATGTTAATGGACAGGGCCTGTTTTAATTTTTGCTTTCTTGTTCTCTTGTTCCCTTTTACAGGCAACTGTGAGCTCTGGAAGTGTGAATCCATAGCGCCCCCACTGTATTACACTGTGTAATAAAATCAAATAAAATAAAAACATATCAGATCTCAAAGTATGTGTATGTTGTCAGTCATTGTACATTTAGGTATAAATTGAGTGATGCTTGACATTGAAAAATTAAAATGTCAATAAATTTTGATGTAATTTTGACATCAATGTTTGATGTCACATTGATGTTGAATTGATATTGAAACTTGATATTGAATGATATCAAAATAGCATTAAAATGACATCAACATCATAACATCCTGATGTCAAAAAGATGTAGAATTGACATCAAAATGACATCAGCAGAGGTCAAAATCTTGACAATAAATTGACATTGACACTTTGACGTCAAAATGACTTTCATTTTTGACCTATTCTGTGACGTAATTTTGACGTCGATGTTTGATGTCAAATTGATGTTAAATTGACATCAAATGCCCGCTGGGATCCTTACAATTAATATCTGAACACCTTAGGGCCTCATAAGGCAGATCAATAGCATTTAGAGAACTTTCAGTTCGCAAGGAGTATTCAGCCAACTCCTCTATACTCAGCTTTGACCAGTCCAGTTTACATATAGCCACATTATTATTCCTGGACAGCAAGGGAAGTTTTTCAATATCTAACAAAGCAGCAATAGGCATATGATCAGAGGTGGCAAGTTTATAGTAGATCTCCACATTTACAGTTTTTTACAATCACTTTGCTACTATTTTCAGAACCTTGATGTCATTTTTCACAACTCTAGATACAAAACTCAAAACGGTAATCACTTGTAACACAGGCTATCTAGTGTTCAAAACATTGCATTATGCATTCACATCTTTAAAGACATCTTGCACTTGCACAATCATTGTTTCAAAACACAAATTTACTGTGAAATACCATGGAAACATAACTATAGATCACCCACACACAAGCAACTGATAGTTTCACTAAGTAATTGTTTGTACAATCATTAAGTATTGTAGAACAAAATTGGTGATACAGATTTCATTATGGTACATGTAGAGCAAATACATATCTGTAAAAGTTCTGCAGTAGTAGAGAGAATACGACAGACACATTGGAATCATTGAACAAAGTTTGTAATGTATTGATGAAAACACTACAGTACAATCACAACATAGGTCACATCATTCCACAATCTGCACTCAATCATCAGTAACAAGTTGGCAGAATTGGACAAGCACTTACAAGGGCCTGCATCTATACAGTACAGTGATAATTGGTTCATGCTCCATGCTTATTGGTTACAATGAACCTCATTATCTTGAAACTTTCATGATTTTCAGTAAACATGGAAGATTGTTTGTCTGACAACTATTACGAATAATGCAACAGTTACTTATCATTTTGGGCAGTTGTATTGATTGATAGTTAGATCATTGTAAGAAAATGAATAGACACTTATTTGAAATGTGATGTGTGAATAGTAGGGCTGTGAATCGATTAAAATTTTTAATCTAATTAATTACATACTCTGTGATTAATTAATCTAAACTAATCGCCTACATAATTTTTGCTGTGAAAGTATTAAATATTTCTTTTTAAATAAATCAGTGAATAATCCGCATTAGTGACATTGAAGCTCAAATACTCTTTTATTATTACAGTATTTTCACTGTTCAAATAATGGCCATAACAATCAACAAAAATAACCTAAAGTAATATGCTAAGGAAATAAAGTGCTTCAGGAAGATTTTTTACCAAGGATTATTTACCAAAAGTTTAACAGTGCAATATCAATTGCAGGGCTTTTTTGTGCAATTGAACATAAACCTTAAATAAAGAACCCGACAGGTGGATGACATCAAAGTACCGCGAGAGCATTAAGGAAGCAGTCTTCTGTTATGATTTCTTGAACTGCTCTCACGGGATTTGGATGTCATCTGCTTCTTGGTTCTTGTGGCGCCACATAAAGTGTACTCACTAGTTTAACAAACCCGTTTTATCAGCCACTTATTAGATCAACGTAGAAGTCAAAAACGGGACGCGAGTAATCACGTACGAGAGAAATCGTTTACCCACAAAATATAGGACACCTATACTGTGCTATATTTGGTTTTCTGATCCCAATCTTCATCATTCCGCTAAGCCAAGTCAATCTCCATTGGTCTTTTACACCTTTATCGATCTCCAAAACTTCGGAGCCTTCCTGCATAAGTATGTCCATGCTAGCTGAAATAAAGTTTTACCTCATCTTACGCGCTACAGCCAGAAAACCCGGAGTGGATCTGGTGCGTAGTGATTACAGAAAGCTTACAGTGGAGAGAGGAACGTGATTTTGCTCCACTCCAGGCTTTGATCACATCCTACTTAAAAAGCTGAATACACGTCATATTTATGAAAAGTTAATTTAATAATTTTGCAATTGACGGAAATCCGTGTAACGACGGAAAACTTTAATTCATGTGCTTTGTATGATGTGGTACTTTAGAGTGGACGAACTCTATGATATGCAAATTCTTTGCTGCAGACGTTGCATACTTTATTTTTATCATCACTTCCATCAGGCCGTTTTTTTATAAGTAAATGTTCCAGTCAATGATCCAGTCACCGCCAGCGCGTTCTCGTCTACCTCCTTTATTTTACAGTCAAATGGTGGCTAGAATGTATCCCGGTTCAATACGGAAGAGATTAATCTGCGTTATTTTTTTTAACACGTTATTTTTTCTCAGATTAATTAATCGAATTAATGCGTTATTTTCACAGCCCTAGTGAATAGCCTTTTGAAACAGTAGTACTTTGATGTTAAGTTGTGTCATATTGAACATGTGATTTTGGTTGAATGAACAAATGATCCAAGTTTTATGTGTATTGTATCCAAGCAATTGAGAAAAGAGTTAAGAGTTTTGAAAAATGTGCATTTTGATCTTTGGTTGTGGGTTTTGTGTCTGGAGTTGTGGGGAATGACATCAGGGTTCTGAAAATAGTAGCAAAGTGATTGTAAAAAACTGTAACAGTGAGGCATGAGCATCAGCTGTGGTCACAATATGATCTAACCAAGATGTTGTGTTCCACGCATCGCTAACATAGGTAAAACTTGAGTCAGGCAGCAAAGCAGTGCTTGATAGAATTAATTTAGACTCATTACAGAACTGCTGTAAATGTTTTGCAAATAAAGATTTGCTATCTGACATGTCAGCATTAAAATCACCCAAAACATAGACACAAGATGAACTATTGTATTCAGCTTCATCTTTAAGTAGTCGCTGAGAGTAATGGCATCAACACTGCGATCAAACTTTGTTGCAAATAATTTTACCATCTTTGTTTTAACAGCGAGTATATTACTAACCTCACCAGTCCCAATTATGCCCGTATTCTTTCTTACATACCTCGCTGGAGTTTTTACCGTACGAGGTGGAGGGCTTCGATCCTGACTTCGATGCGTGAATCCACCGACTGAGCCGGTCGTTCGCCATCAAAACCAAATCTCCACGCGGCGCTATCAAGAAACCATCACCCGCCGGTGGAGGGCACGGGACAGGACAAGGGCTCAACGGCTTTTCCAACACAGCCAAGGGAAGACCTGTCCCACTGGTCGCCGGTTGTAACTCCAAGGCAGAAAGGCAGGTAGCCGGAAATATAGCGTCCGGGTCACAGTGCCCCTCCACAGCTGTCAGCCGGCCGTCCAGTTTCACAGAAACTTCCCGCAACTTTTCACAAGCAGCTACTTGATTTCCCATAGTTCTTTTTAGGTAGTCAATATCAGAATTAATTTGCTGCATTTTCCCAAAGAGCACAGACACATCAATGTGTTTAAATGAAACAGGTGGTAGCTCATCCAGGTAGTGCGATACAAATCTTGGGATATCTTCACCACATTCATTTAGCGCTTGCAAACACATTTTCACATTATTAATATCCTTCTTTTGTCCCCTATGGGAAATCCAGCGTTTATGATGTGGAAGGAGCTCTGACAAAACAGCCTTTGAGGTCTCAATCCGCTCAGAGCTGAAGCTGCTCGTTACAATCGTCACAATATCATCATGACTTAAAGTTCGCATTTTAATCACAATGAAATTCAGCAACTCGTCTTCGACTACGACTCTACCATCATTAGTATGATAAATCTCTGGTTTGCTTCGAGAAAACTCTCGTGTACCCTCTCCCGGAGCACGCTGTGCTGCTGTTGCTGTACCAGCCGCCATGTTACGTCTATGGAAACTCGTCTATCTAATAATGGTATCTAGTAAGGTATGTAGTGTAGTGTTATTGAACTCTGGTAAAAGTACTTTTTGACCATCGTAAAAATGAACACAGGGTTAGTGTTTAGTTGGCCAGCGAGTTTTACTTTTGCGCAGATAAAAGCTCAAAACAAGAACTGCCTATCATTGTCTGGACTCTTATTTGTGGTTTTGTAATCATTATAGAAGAAACACAACAAGGGATGAGCGAACTTATCAATGTTTGTTTACAGCCGCCGCCATTACTCACGTGTTGATAGTGATAGGAGCACAAAGGAATGTGTGGACATACGTGTGATCCTGCGTGTAATAAACTTGCTGTGCAGAGACATACGCATAGACGTAAATAAATAAGGATTTAGATGTGCTGTATGCAATCGCGTCTTTTATAAGAATACTAAAAAGCGCGTCAAATTTCCTGACTCATGTGTTTGTGTATGCGCGTGCACGTTGCGTCGTCTGTACTGTTTGAAGCACAAAGAAAACACTTGCGTCTGGAGATAACTTTTAGTGACACACATACGCAAGTAAATAAGGATTTAGATGTCATGTTTGGTGCACTCGGATGAAACAACTCAGCATATCAAGGAATGGAGAGACTGGATTCGGGATTGACTGCAGGCAGGAGGCGAGAGTTATGCATATGGATGTCTCTGCTCATTCACTTCAATGGCGCGGGGGTGTGGCGATCTCATCTCATTACAGATAAACAGGTAACAGGAGAAAGACGGTACCTCTCTCCCTTCTCATACAGTTTACACCAAATGAGAGTATTTGTTTTTCGATTTCACTTACATCATTTAAAAGTAGACATTCCAAGCATTATGAGGACATTTATCGTTTGTGTGACAAGTATTCGTTAAGTTACAGTAAATCTTTCTGGCGCATTTCTGAAAGGACTTCACTGAGGGAGAGAGAACAGAACGCGCATCATGTTTATTTTCCTAATTTTGCAAAAAAGCACAGCATTCAGTTTTTATTGGGAGTGGACAGAAAAAAACTAGACACTTTAATGTTTTAAATGATGTATAAATCATATCTGTATGTCCAAAATCAGCAGAGTAATCTAAGTCTTTTTACGGAGTGATTGAAAAATAAAGAGTTTGCTGCGCCCCCGCCACGGTCGACCCCAGGGAATTAATTAGCAATTTACTTGGACAAATAAATATTGGTCTCTGAAATCCGATCATGTCAGTTTCATTCGTTTTGAGACTACAGATGCAAGCATGCCATTTTTATTATTGCTTAAAAGCAGAATGATCTATGTAGTAAGCATTCACTACTTACTCTTCTGAGGAGACATGGCCTGGGGTGGAGGAATCATGGTGGAGCGTGGAGTAGAGATGGCTTGGGGTGGAGGAATTATGGCGGAGCGCGGAGGAGACATGACCTGGGGTGGAGAAATCATGGCGAAGCATGGAGGAGACATGGCCTGGGGTGGAGGAATCATGGAGGAGCGTGGAGGAGACATGGCCTGGGATGGAGGAATCATGGTGGAGCGTGGAGGAGACATGGCCTGGGGTGGAGGAATTATGGTGGATTGTGGAGAAGACATGGCCTGGAGTGGAGGAATTATGGTGGAGTGTTGAGGAGACATGGCCTGGGGTGGAGGAGACATGGCAAGGGGTGGGTAAGACATAGCAGGGGCAGGAGGAGATGTGGAGGGTGGTAATTCAGTTGATGGCATGGACATATTTCCCAGTATTTCCTGGAATAATAAATTTATTACATTACATACAAATATTTGTCCTCCAATGTTAACTGGTCAATTAACTTAAAATTATTTAAAAAAAGAATATAAAATATTATGCTGGATTCACACTTAACTTTCAGAATACAACATTTCTATTCAGACCCCTGCATTTATGATATGATATATTATACCAGATATGATATAACACATCAAGGTTTTTATCCACATGTCATGGATTCTAATGTCTTGACATTGTTATTATATGTTTCAAAACTTTAATGTGTAAGAGATGCAAGGACCGGAATTTCAAGGACCAAAAATTAATATTTTAAAAGTGGGGGCTTGGGATGCTGGGTTGTGACATGCCAGTAAGTTTGGGGAATTACTACCAAGAAAGTTTTTTTAATTGAGATTTATACGTCATCTGAAAGCTGAATAAATAAGCTTTCCGTTGATGTACGGGTTGTTCTCTACTGCTTTAATGCTGTATTGAAGTTGTTGACTGAATAAGGGAAATTGTAAGCTTCACAAAGTAACCATTGAATGGGAAATCCCCAAGGAATGGGTAGCAAAGCGAAGTTTGATGGCAAGTCATAACCATGTACTGTATGTGTAAAAACACCAAAAAATGAATGTAACTTATTTTTTTTACCTGTACCTTATGTGAAGATAACCACAACACTAAATGTGGAGGGTGTAACTATGCCCTGATCCTCTAGGGCAGTGTTTCTAGGATTGCCGACCGTTCCGTATAATACGGAATCATCACATATCTGACACATAAAATTCTTGTTCTGTATTGAACTGATACAGAACGGACTTTGTTCCGTATTTTTTGAAAATCAATTCAGTGCAAATACATGACAGCCACATAGCTTCTAATATGTCTTTGTACGATGAACAAAGACCGCGCCATTTGTATAAAAAAAACTAACGGTGCGGTAATTTCACCTCCTGTTTGTCTATGATCAGCGTAGTGTACATCTTGCAGCATCATTGGGGAATGCCCTTTTAATTGGTCGTTTCAGTCATTGTGATGTCACGTATGATAGCAATGATGAGGACAATTGACAACAGTGGCAAATGTAAAAATGAATGAATCCAGCAATGTTTATTTATTTATTTTAATACGGAGATAGCAATAACATTGGACAAACCAGATGCATTGTTTAAAGTGTTATAGCACATATGCTAATTTTCAACACCCGTCCATAGGAGGCTTTTACAAAAAAAAACTAAAACCACATTGTTTACTAAACAAGCACAATTACACATGAGAATAACTTTGGCCCGATTTAAGCCACTGTTTGAGCTCTCTGAAAAAGATGTTGATATTGTTCTGCAGTTTATGGAGAGTTCCATAGTGTAGCCCCTCTGAAGGAGAAGCTAGACGGTCCAAAAGATGTTTTTAGCTTCGGGAGCACACAATCCCCACTAGCTCTGGTGGAGGGTCTAAGAGAACCCTGACGGCTCTCCATGAGGCCAGAAAACAGTAGTGACACACAATTGTTTAAACATTTAAAAGTCGATTTCAAACACTAAAATTTTCAAAAGTAAAAAGCTTGTACTTTTGTATGATATCACACTGATGCCATCGCATAGGTTTCTTATCAAATATCTTAATTGCCTGTTTATATAGAGAAGTGGCTGTTTTTAAAGTGGATGCTGATGTTTGTGACCATGCCGTAATACAGTATGACAAATGCGGAAAAAAACATAGCATGCATAAACAATAAAGCCGCATGATGTGACAAATGTCCTCTAATAAAACGAAAACAATTCAAGTTTGATTTCACTTTCCTGCAAACATGGTTTACTTGACTTTGAAACTTCAAGTGTTTGTCCAAGATAATTCCCAAATATTTTGTTTCATGAACCTCTTGAATGGGTTCATGGTCTAAATGAACCTCAAAGATGCTGTCAGGGGACCTCCGGTTGATCGAAAAACACATTGAAAAAGTGTTCTGTACGTTTAGAGTTAGATGGGACAGCTGAAGCCATCTTGAGATGTTGTCTAGCGCCTGTGTTAACTGCTGCCCCGCCAGTGCAGTTGTTATTGCTGACACATGAATAACTGTGTCGTCAGCAAAAACCTGGCAGTTTACACCCTGACAGCAATCTGGAAGATCATTTATATACATTGAAAACAACAGTGGTCCTAAAATTGACCCTTGAGGCACTCCTAAGTCATTTAGGTTGGATTTTCCGGTTCCTACTTTCACACATTGTTCTCTACTCTCCAGGTATGACTTAAACCATGAGAGAGCTGCAGGTGAAAGTTGGAAATGCTGTAATTTCTGTAATAAGATATAGTGGATCTAAAAACACAGTTCCTACGACATTCCCTTTATCCAGTGAACCTTTGATCTGTTCCAGCAAGAAGCAATTCGCCGTTTCTGTACTGTGTTTTTGTCTAAACCCAAACTGCTGGGCATGCAACAATTTTTTATTTTCAAGATGTTCTATTAATTGTTCCGCCACAATTTTTCCCAGCACTTTGGAATCGACAGGGAGAATGGAAATAGGCGTATAAATTGCAGGCTTGGTCTTTATCGCCCGACTTATAAATTGGAGTAATAAAAGCAATCTTCCAGCTCTGAGGAAAAGTATTTGTCTGTATTGACTGGTTTACAAGGTAAGTAATGGCATCGAGTAAACTGCTTAGTTGGTTTTTAATTAGAGAAACATTGAGATTATGTATGTCTCTTGATGTAGAATGTTTCATTTTGACAATAATTTTCCTTACTGTGTCACACGAAACTTCTCTGATTTTTAAGAGATCTGTACTACTAAGCCAACCTTTGTTTTCATAGGGTAATTTGCCCTTGAAAGGTTTAGCTAGATAGTAAACTGATTAGACAAAGTATTTGTTTAGCTCATTTGCAATTGACTGGTTATCATTAACATAATTATCATCAATTTTAAGGCAATCTATAATTTGAAAGTTTTTCCTATTAAAATTTGTCAACTTATTTATATGTTGCCATAGTTTAGAGCTGCTTCCATTTGCATCTTTTATAATTTTTATAAAATATTTTGTTTTTGCTTTACACAGCTCACTTATGACTTTGTTCCTGAGACCAGTGAAGATTTATGATCAATACTATTCCTAGATTTTAAAGAGATTTTTAAGTGCAAGTGTAACTGGTTTTGTCTGCATTGTTTTTTTTCTCTGTGAAATAACATCAGCTGACGGGTTGTCTCTTCATTGATTTTTAATCTCTTCCATACGGACATAACGCGAAAAGGGAAGAGGAGGAGTCATTCAAGAATAACAAATAATTAAAACAACATAACAGCATACCTGACAAAAGATAACACAGTCTTTTAACAGTATGTCACACTTGCCCCTTCAGTTCTGCAACACAAATGTAATGTGCAATGTAATCAGCACGTTTCAAGTTTAACAAGTCCTCATTTAAAATGACACAGTGAAAATAATGGTACACAACATGAAAAATAAAATGCTAAATAATGTTTAAACCAAAAGCATAAGTATAAAACTGATTTTTAACTAAAGATGAAAGTAAATTAAACAGAGCTCAACAGAAACCCACCTCTTCCATGCTGACATAATGTGAAAAGTGAAGAGGAGGAGCGAAAACAGGAGATTACTTTTGATGCTGCAGTCAGAGAATTAAAGGGGTATGCACACATAAAGAAATCCAAATCAGGTATACTTAAAACATGTAATTTTTGTGTAATTCTACCTATAAAATTAACATGATACTTTCTATACCCGTTACACAAGGTCACGTTTTTTAGCCATTAGCGAAATGTCGTGGTTGAACCATGGTAGGGAATACTTCCTTGTTTTTGTCCAGGTTTTTGTATACGTATTTATTACATCATTTAGTTTGGTAACAAATTTGGATGAAACATTTAAATCCGTCTCAGCAATAATACTATTCCAATTAATTTGATTTAACTCATTTTCAAAAGAATTTATTTTTGATTTGGGAATTTCTATTGTTTTCATTTTATTCTCTGCTTTATTATGATTAATAAAACGCTTTTTAGTTAACTTTCTGACAACTAATGTCATGCTATGGTCGGTAAGCCTTGTGATCAGATTATAAGTTTTAGTTTTTCTTTCTGATCTATTTACAAAAATCAAATCAATCAATGTTTTGCTGCGTTTAGTAATTCTTGTAGGTTTGTTTATCATTTGCTTATATTTGAACTTATCCATCAATGATTTCAGCTTTGTTCTGCTGTTATTTTTCTCCTGGCAATTTATATTGAAGTCACCCATTATTATACATTCTGTACAATTATCAATATTCAACAGGAGACTCTTGAGATCTTCATCAAAATTTGCTCTATGCGAAGGTGGATTATAAATGACGATTAATTTAAATTGCATTGTTGCAGACAGAATTACATTTAGCCCCAGGCATTCCAATGTCGCGTCAATGTTAACTATCTCACACAAATATTTCTTTAATGTATAATAGCACCCCCCACCCCTCCCTTGGTCCCTATCTCTCCTGTAACACTTAAAGCCAGGTATGTTGATTAGGTTTGTAGGAGTGGATGGATTCAGCCAACTTTAGCCCTTTTCACACAGACATTCCGTAAAATACACGGGACAGGCATCCTGGATTTTTCCGGAATAGTTAGAGTTTTTGTTCATTCACACTGCCAAGATTACATGGCATCTGATGGTCCTGGAAAGACACGTGACCTGTTGAAAGTCCCGCCCTCTCTTCTACGCAGCGTCTGAAGTTTGCAAAGTATTTATTATTCCTCTCTCCAGAAACATCTCGCGTGCATTTTTGTTTATAATAAGACTACAAAGGAGAGCGTGAATGCACAGTTCTATGCTGGTGAATGATTTCAGCTTCAGAGTGGATATTTGACGAGCTCCCTGATCTCTGCTTTAATACAGATTTCAGACATTTCTCATCGTGATTGTTTATATGCATTTAAAACCTGCATTTTGAGGAACTGAACGATATATCTTGTTGGGATGACGCGTGGGTATTTTCGTTTATTATAGCTGAAATGAGCACGTGACGCGATATTCTTTTATGCTGCTGAATGATCTCCGTTTCAACACAGTTAATGACAAGCCAACTTACCCGATTCTGCTTCAGTCCAGTTTGCTGACATTTCTCTTCGTGAATGTTGTTAATTCCTTATTTTAAAGAGTTGAACCAACTTCATGTTGCACGTGCGTCATTGTTTATGTGTCTCATTTATCATTTCCTGATAACTGCTTCAATCTAGTTTGCAACATTTCTCGTGGTGAATGTTTATATGCATGTTATCTCTCGTTGTAAGGAGCTGAACCATAACGTGGGTTGTCTTGCGGCTTCTTGTTCACACAGAGGGTTATCCGTGTATCTGACTAGGTCCTCTTTCCGGCAACGATCCCAATTGCTTGTCTGGCAATTTTTTTGGGTATTTTCTGGGACCAAAGGTCTGTGTGAATGGGGTTTTTCAATCACACACAGGTCATCCAGGTTGGAATCAGTTAACAGTCTATTCATTTGATCTAATTTTGGTAAAATACTCCTTATATTAACCCGTTTAATCCCACCGGTCACAATTGTGACTGTGTCTTTTTTATTTCTGAAAGCTCGAAAAGTGTTGTTGTTGGCTCTGGGCAAGAAATTAAACTTTTAAATGAAAAAATAGATTGTCTTGATTCAAATGTATCAATGTCATGTGACTAGCGTAAAAGGTCACATGACCAGATCAGTTTACTTCCTGCTTGCACATTTAGAAGGAGATGTCTACCTCAGACTACTACAAAAAGAAGTAAGTGAAATATCTTAATTAACAAATAGAACTATCAAATTTTGTACATATTCTAAAAAAGGGTCTACTACAGATATATTTTGAGAATTATACTTCTGCATCTATATTTTGCTTGTAAGAGGTGTAAATTTGTTAACGGTCACAATTGTGACCGGTAGTATAACACATTGTTTCAATTGAAACAACAGGTTTAAGCTTTTATATATATTATATTATTATATATATATAATTTTTTAACACAGTTTAAAACTATCAGATGTGTTGAACCTCCTAGATGAATGTGACCCTCCAAGTGCTGTGTGCAGCATAACCATCATACCTACACTTGAAAAAGTGGCAATTGAAAGTGATTGTGACAGTGATGGCACAGATTGGGAGTACCAGGGTGAAATGGCCTATTTGCCAGGTAGACTATTGAATGATGATGCAGATGTGAACTATCTGGAGGATGAGGCAGATGTTCATGTGAAACCATTGGTGTGCCCCACCCCATCACCTCACCGCCCCACCCCCCACAGCAGCAGTCGATGTTGAAGCAAACGCGCCCCCTCTGCCATGTTTTGGCGAGTCTACCACAGTGACCAGCTGGAAAAGGACATGCCCTAAGGAAAACGAGACCCCGCAACACCAAAAAAAAAAACAGAAAACATCTCTTCAAAATATGAAAAACAGGGACACTAAGCCTCATTGATGAAATGACAAAACGAGGTTATGGATGTCTTGGCACTCTGAGACAATGCCGCCTGCATGATGTCCCTTTCACAGATGCGAAGATGTTCCAAAAAATGCCTTGTGGAAGTCCTTACACAGGGGAAAACATAACTGGTACGATGGAAGGATAACAATGTTGTAACCATGGCAACCAATGCTGCTGAGAAGTATTCTGAGGTGACCGTAAACAGGTGGAACAAAGAGAAAAAAGCCTACGACAAAGTTCCACAGCCCACTTGTATCATTACATACAACTAAAACATGGGGGTGTTGATCTGCTCGATCTTCAGGTTTCAAGATACAGGGCAAGATAATAAGGTCAAAAAAGTGGTGGTGGCCAATCTTTTCTTGGTCCCTTCAAAGTGCGATAGTGAATAGCTGGTTGTTCTTCAGAGATGTTGTTGGTAGTGAATATGACCTCCTGGCCTTTCAGCGATTTGTGTCCCTGGGTTTCGTAAAAAGATATGGAAAACTTCCTCTTGGCCATGGCAGAAGAGCTGTGTTTGCAAAAACTGTCACTCAAGATTCTGCAAGAAGTGATGGAAAATCTCACTGGCCTGTGAAAAAAGGGGACCGTTTCCACAGATGCAGATGGTGTGACAAGCGCACTGTATATGCATGTGAGAAGTGTGATGCACCTCTCTACATTGAGTGCTTCAAGCTTTTTCATGGAGTCTAACCAATGTCTGACCGATGACCTGTAGTCTACTGTTTACTCAAAATTGTTTACAAATTAGAAATAGACTGTGAAATAAGTACACTGTTGTTACTGATAGTACCATACAGTATGCACTGCTTTTGTATGTTGTGCACAATTTATGCCTTTCTGCTCTGACATGCAGTATGTTTTTTAAATAAAAATGTGTTTAATTTTTCATATTTTAATGTTTGACATATCTGGATGAAATACCTGACTCAGCTTCTGGCAATGATGTTAGTCACTGTTACAATCAATCTAAATCAGTTTCTTCTCCATGTTGATGTTTTTGTAAATGATAAGGCACTTTTTTTTTAAAAGGAAAACATAGTTAAATGTTAACCTATTGACAATGGAATGTATAGGAGTCAAAACGTAGTCAAAAGACTACTATGGAATGTTCTGATATTTTAAGCTAAAATGTTACATTATTGATACATTCAAAATTATTGAATTAATTAATTGAAATTAATATCTTCCTGTTAAAATTGTTCAGAGACCATATTATATTTTACTTCATGTTGTTTAAAAGTGTTGGATTAATCATTCTACATGGTGTATGGTTTCCATATCCTGGCTTCTGTTTTTCATAAATTAATAAGCCTACCCCAAATGAGTTTGTCAATTGTGTTTGTATTATTGTAAGTTTAAACATTGTGTTACATGAACAAATAAAGTCTTGAAGCAAATTCTAATCATATCTCATTCTTATATGTTGGATATGTTAAGTTTTAAGTGTAAATATGTCTAATTGAAGAATTTGTATGAATTCCGACTATGCTGTTTCCCACCGGTCACTATTGTGACCGAGAATAAAACCTAATATTTCACTAACTTACCCAACATAAAATCAAAGAAGGCATAACGTTTGTGTGTTAGGGAGGTCTAAGGAGTAAATTGCATGTATTCAAATTGCAAGAAAAAATTTGGGATTAAATGGGTTAATGTGTCCTCCAAAAATCCCTTTAGGTTTTGTTTGGGGATTCCAAATAATCTGGGCATGATTTACAGTTTGGAAGAACTTCAGCTCTTTCTGCTTGAGCTCTGCCCGATTTGGATTTTTTGACCTTATGTTACCGTCGTTTAATGCATGGGCCGTGTAGATCAAGACTTACTGCGGTGTCCGAACCCAGGTTACAGACAACGATGCTCTGAGACTCTGTTGCTGGAACTGGATGACAAACACCCAGGCTCCACTCCTCATAGACCTTTTACGAACTTCCGCATTTTTCGACTGGAATACGTCAACAAAGTGTATTACAACTTCCTGTTATCGTTGCGGCAGATACGAAAAATAGCAGAGTCAAAAAGTCGCATTTCTGTGGTGTTCAAGGCTGTTCGTCTTCCAACCAGAAACAGCCCTACCTTTATAATAGTTCATAGTAGCATATAATAGTAATACTAAGTAAAGAAAGTGCCACAGCAAGAAGAGTGAACATGCAAGAATGGGAAACTTTTGCCAACCGGCATTCTGTCTGTATTAAAACCTCCAGTTTGTGAGGCTCCTGGCTCTCTCTCATTGATCTGAAGCATCTACCTCTCACTACTACTTGTCCCTGTAGTATATTTGATACTTTAACCGCACGTAACAAGAAAACATTGCGTGTTATCTCTCATATAGAAATACACAACTTTGCAGCAGACTGCTAGTAACATTTACCTAGTACAGCAGCTACCCCAAATTACTGGTTATGTTAATCTCATGCCATCTCACTTAAACATAACTTACACACGACATATTCACTGCAATGTGTTAAATCTTATATTACAAATTCACAACCCCTAGATTTACAATTAACGTAAACGGAGTTATAGCCCGTTTTGTAGCTAAAGCTTACCTTGATAAATGTGGATAAACTCCGCGTGGAAGAATTTATATCCCTTATCCAGTTTGTTCCCTTTAGTGGACGAATGTATACCCACACTCTTCACCACATCGGTGCTGGTGAACTTCGGTACACAAGTTAGTAAAGTTGGAAACACTCTAGCTGCCATTTCCCCACCAACAACAAAGCATATACCGGAATTGCGTTTAAACGCTTTGTTGACGTATTTCCAGTTTTGCGTAAATGGTCTATTGCGATCAAAGCCCCACATCTGCTGCGGCTCCAACACGGCAGCGCCAGCAGTTGTTCTGTCCATCTCGCCAACAGATGCACTCAGATGATCAGATACCCCATCGGACTCATCAATAGGCCTATCTCACAATATGGCGGCCGAGACTGGATGTAGGTAGAACGCATTTCCGGTCGCGCCGTCGCCGGCAAGGATCTCATTCATTCATTCATTTATTCATTATCATAATCATAATGGACCACCAACAGCTCGTTTTTTTCTCAGACATTAACTAATTTACCTAAAGTAAGAATAGTAGATGTTGTCCGTTTTGTTGATAGTTTTTAGGGAGAGGTAAGAAGATCAAAATTAGATAAAGGGTACAATTTTTTTTGAGCAATTTATTTTTGATTATTAAGGTAGGTATTATGCTGGCAGTTATCATGGCAGAACGATCAATGTTGTTTTATGGATGATTTAAAAGTGTTCTTAATAAAAATAATTTAAAAAACTTGTGTGTGTGTGTGTGTGTGTGTTTAGTCACAAACATTATTATTAAAAAGTTGATACTATAAATGTAGACACAAAATAAGTAAATAAATAAACTAGAATGATGTCATTGTATGTTAGTATGAAATATGTTATTTTAAGTGTTTTTCCCCAGAAGATGACAGCAAACTTTGACTAGACTGGGTCAATGCAAAAATGCAAATCTTTACATGGATTTGTCAGGACTCTGCCATGAGAGTCTTGTTTTATATTTATGTTTTATCGTGATGGCAGGGTTCTGACAGTCTCTTGTTTTATGTGGAGGCTCATGACCTTGTATATTGGGTCATGTGCCTCTGGTGTCCCTTTCCAAGTCCCCGCCCCCTTGTTCTCCTTGTTAATTATTCATTATTGGTTATCCCTCTCACCTGTGTTTCCCTCGTTTAGTTCCCCTATTTAATCTCCTCTTACTCAGTTTAATGTTTTCATCAAAGTCTCGTCTATTATGTTAAGTCAGTGTTTGTAAATTTCATGTTGAATGTAGTTTTGCCCCCTCGTGGGCTTTTGTTTTCATGTTTCTATTAATAAATGTTCTGTGTTCACTCCCTGACATCGTCTGCGCTTGGGTTCTCTTGTCCTCCGTCCCAAACCCTGACAGGAATTGGACTAAAAATTGTAATATTGTA
The DNA here is from genome assembly GCF_027580225.2 of Misgurnus anguillicaudatus. NCBI lineage: Eukaryota > Metazoa > Chordata > Actinopteri > Cypriniformes > Cobitidae > Misgurnus > Misgurnus anguillicaudatus. Next base: position 5,090,469 of record NC_073342.2, on the reverse strand, counting down.
CAAGTAGAATTATAAATATAAAATGTAGCTACAAATACACATTGTACAGTTGGGAGTAAATGGTTCAGTGTACTTCTTAAATGAACAGCAATACAAATAAATATGTAGAATACATGAAGGTCTTTCTATCACATTCTTCAGATCACATTTGAAACCATCACCCCACCTGAACTGTTAGCATATACATGCTCATGTGCTGCTGGAAGAAGTTTGTGCAACCATCTGGTTGCATTGCTTTATCAGACAGCACATTTTAGTACGCTAGGCATCAAGACTGTTCCAGCTGCCATTGCGTGCACAAGCAAGGAGCAGTCCTGCACAGGCCCCGCACACAGGTAAAATATAATAAAATAAGACAACAACTCATCTTTCAAATACATTTAATAAATCATCAGTTAATCATAAAGCTGTACTAAATAGTAAATCAGCAGTAATAAATAAAAAATTTATAGTGCCTAATGTGCAAATAAGGTTACAATCTTCTAATGAAATTTTATATGTAATGTTTGTCAGGGCATAACTCCTGAACCAGTGGATGAGCTTGTGGTGCGCAAGCCAAAAGCCTCTTGCAGGAGCAGTGTCCAGTCAACACTGTAATCTCCAAAAACTAAAAAAAACATCTTCAAATAAGGTGACACTTAACACGCTGACACATGAACATTGTGTTTTAGGACCTTTGCCTGACAATGATGTCCTTGCTGGAGCAGCATCCCTCAATTCTCTTCGGCCACAACCACTGATAGCCAAGATTGTTGATGGGATGTCTGCTGTAACAATGGTGTCATCAAAATTTGGAGAGGTCCCCAAAGGTTCACTGCTTTCTTACCAGTGTCCTGCTGTGCTGCCAAAAGATGTGGTTACTCGACCAAATGCTCCACAATTCCCCCCATTACCTGTCCCACAATACACAATTCGTCAATACAATTTTGTCCCTGGCAGCTGGGCTGAACTCCTGCATATGGAGAGTTTGGAGGTGACACCTGAAATGGCAAGAATCATTGAGGGGGGAACACGAGACCAGTCCAAAAGCCCCCTCTGGGTAAGCATGCGCCGTCTGCGGCTTACAGCAAGCAAGTTTCATGAAGCATCTCATGTGAGATCGGAAGTCACTGCGAAGAAACTTGCTGGTCGAATCATTAAAGGTGCCCCCCAGACCAAGGCAATGTGAAGAGGACTGTAACTTGAGCCAGAGGTTCTTCATCGCTATGCTGCCACCTTTGATTTTAACGTTCTTCCATGCTGTGTCGTTATCCACCCCCATGCTCCACATCTTGGTGCCAGTCCAGATGGCAAAGTGGTGGACCCCAATGAAGAACCTCCCTATGGCTTGGTAGAAGTTAAATGCCCTGATGTGGAACACATTGAAGAAGCATCACACATTGAGTTTGTTGGGGCAAACCAAAACTAAAGACAAAACAGACCTACCACTGGCAAGTTCAGGTCAGCTGATGGTCACTGGCTTAGCTTGGTGTGATGTGGTTACAGATACTAGGGGTGACTTTACAGTAGAAAGAGTATGGAGAGATGATGTGCTGATCCAAGAAATCAAGGCTAAAGCTGATGAATTATACTTTGGAACATACATTCATGCTTTGCTAGGGAGAAAATAGGCGAGAAAAGGTGAATTATTATTATAGTTAAACGGTTATATCTTGTTATGTTAGGAAGAAAAATCAGTTGATTGGTAGTCACCAAGGATTTTTAATATAATTTGCATAGAACACAGTTAGTTTACATGTTAAAACTGAGCATTAATATTGATTAAAACAACAATGAAAAACAAGCAAAGGTTAAAGGAATAGTCTACTCATTTTCAATATTAAAATATGTTATTACCTTAACTAAGAATTGTTGATACATCCCTCTATCATCTGTGTGCATGCACGTAAGCGCTGGAGCGCGTTGCGACGCTTCGATAGCATTTAGCTTAGCCCCATTCATTCAATGGTACCATTTAGAGATAAAGTTAGAAGTGACCAAACACATCAACGTTTTTCCTATTTAAGACGAGTAGTTATACGAGCAAGTTTGGTGGTACAAAATAAAACGTAGCGCTTTTCTAAGCGGATTTAAAAGAGGAACTATATTGTATGGCGTAATAGCACTTTTGGGAGTACTTGTAAATAAGTAGGCTAGCTCAGGACAAGCTCTTCTCTGGTTCTGTTTAAGTAAATGAAGAGATAATGTGTGTTATAAAATGTGTGTATGTGCACGACATTAATGTGAAGTTCTGTGTGACCACAATTAATAAGAATATTGACCTAAATGCAATATCTTACTGGCTGTTGATAAGATGGTGGCCGATATTTCTGGCTGTTGATGAGGTGGTGAGCCAATGTTACTGGCTGTTGATGAGGTGTTGTCTGTTGTTACTGGTTTACTTGTTAAAATAGAAAAATATTATTGATTAAAACGACCAACAACAAGGTTTTCGTTTTTCTGATATTAAATCCAGCAAAAGTTAATGATATTGACCCTGTCTAAATAGGGTAACAAAAACAAACTTACCAGAAAATGCACCACAGTGTCACAAAGTAAGCTAGATCAGGACAAGGTTTTCTCTGGTTCTGTTAAAATAAATGAAGAAAAAATGTGTGTAGGTGATACATTAATGCTGAATTCTGTGTGACCACAATTAATAAGAATATTGACCAAAATACAAAATAAAGAGAAGATGGAAAATTATCGCTTTTACTTACATAGCAAGGTTGACTGAAGAGTCTTGCGGTAATAAAAAAAAAACTTAAATGTTAAAAAGATCAATGTTACTGGCTGATGATGAGGTGGTGGGCCGATGTTACTGGCTGATAATGAGGTGGTGGCTGATGTTACTGGCTGGTGAGCCAGAGGAGGTAGGCCAATGTTACTGGCTGGTGAGCAGAAGGAGGTAGGCCAATGTTACTGGCTGGTGAGCAGTAGGAGGTGGGCCGATGTTACTGGCTGATGAGCAGGAGGAGGTGGGCCGATGTTACTGGCAGGTGAGCAGGAGGAGGTGGGCCGATGTTACTGGCAGGTGAGCAGGAGGAGGTGGGTCGATGTTACTGGCTGGTGAGCAGAAGGAGGTGGGCCGATGTTACTGACAGGTGAGCAAGAGAAGGTGGGCCGATGTTACTGGCTGGTGAGCAGGAGGAGGTGGGCCGATGTTACTGTTGGTGAGGAGGTGATGTTAATGACAGGTAAGTAGGTGTTCACACTGTCCAGTATTGTATCTCACCTTCCAGATCTAAAGGACCTTGGTAATTTGCCATCATGCAACAGCAAGACCACATCTGATTAACAGTGCCTGCTAAAGTGAGGGGAATTGGAGAATCCCAAATGTGGTACTCTTTTACTCGTCTAATTGCACGTTCAACAAGGATGCGAAGTCTGGCAATGGCCTGGGTTCTCTCAGTTTCCTTTCTGCTAAACTGGTCTCTGTGCTTGAAAGGGGGGATGATTAATTTTGCCTTAACATCCTCCAGAAACTTTCCAATGAGGAAGCCCTTATCAGCCATAACCTCGTCACCCGGCTCCAGTAAGTTCAAAATCCCTGACTGCCTTGTCAACTCCTTGTCAGAGATAAACCCAGTGAATAACTTGGATGCAAATGTGATTGCCCACAGGGTGCCACTCCAATTAAAGCTTTGAAGGTGGTATAGCTCTTGTAGGTTGAAAAGGTTTCAGAGTGGAGGGTAATTGCTCTCAGATCTAAACTTTGTGCATTCAATAATGACCCTCACATTTGGGCAGTACTGCTGGAATTTTACAGGCATTGTTCGCCTCACATGCTCCCGGGTCATACAGATTTAAACTTAACCCAACACAAGGTACAGGTAGTTTGACCATGTGATGTTAATGCAACTCACTGTAGAAGTGCTTACTTGAAAAATCTCGGCAAAACTCTCTCTCTCTAAGGCCGACAGCAACTCGCAAAGAAAACATAAAAAACTCATCAATGAGCTGAGCTCCATCTTGCGCTGATGGCTTGGCTTCACAACCTCTTTCTGTACCATTGAAACTCCAATCCACTTGGCTTTGGACCAGTACACAATCCTGGATGCAGAGGGCTCAATTGATCTCCAGAAAACAAAAAATATGTTTTTGTTTGGGAATCTTATAAAGTATCTGAAGTCTTCATCAGACACACACCATTTCTCCAGCAAAGCTCGAGGGCGGGTAAGGCTTGACACCAGTTCCTCCAGCTCCTTTATTTTTTCCAGCGCCTCATCAAGAGCACCTAATTTAAGAGAAACAAAAAACTTTATTTAAAAAAAGGGTAAGTTACTATTACAGATTTATGCAGATATATAATAGTTAAAATATAACTACAAGTTCTTTATTCACCCCAATATTCTCACACACCATAATTAAAAATGTAAATTTGCTGTATTTTATGGAAGTTGATTATTATATTGTCGCCATTGTTGTACATTTATTAATAACTTCAATGGTCTTTGCTAATTTCTGTACCCTTTCATGTAACGTTAAGTGTAGGGGTGCTCCGATTCTATGTCACCGAATCTTTTCCGGACCGCTTCCAACAACGTGGCTTTTGAAGTTTTTACTCCAAAGTCAGTGTCAGCGGTCTTCTCTAGAAGACGAGTTAAAGCTCAGTGTCATTGCAGTTGAACCTCTACCTATCTGAGCCAGTATGTACACAAAACGGACAACCTCTTGCTTTTTGGCAGAATAATAAAAGTCGATTTCCTGCTCTTGCACAAGCAGCACGAACTTACCTCTGTGCCCCGTGCACAAGTGTTGATAGCGAACGACTTTTTAGCACAGCGGGAAATATTATAGATGAGAAGCGCAACAAGCTGACAGCCAAAAATGCAGAAATGCTTATATTTATAAAAAAAAAATCTTCCATTGATGCTTAAGAAGTAAGCTACTAATCTTTGTCCACCCTTTCTCATTCTCTACCTCACTCTTGCTCTCTCTACCTCTCTAAATGCCCTTCAAAATCTGATTTAAGTCTTTTATGGGGAAAAATAATTAGTTTAGAATTGTCATTGATTCCATAATGCAGAAGCCATCATGAAAGTGCAGTTGTGGTTCTGTTCTAGTGTTAACTGCCTTTCTTCTTGACATCCCAAGAGATTTAAACTTACAATGGCTTGTTAGGCCTGAGAAGTGAGTTAAAGTTTTAGAAGGATATAGACAGATACAGTGAAACAAGTTGTTTGTTATGTGTATTTTTATTTATTTATTTTTGTTGTGCACTTTATTACCTATGGTCCTTTAAGTAAATTAGGCTGTTTTCACATATGTTGGTGCGCACCGTGGTGCAGCCTCGGAGCGCACCAAAATACATTGTATCATTTTTCAGTTAGTGCGGTCCGTGTTCACATATACATATTTTTTACTTTACTTGAAATGCCGCACCGTACACCACGTGACAACGGTCAGCGCTGTCATTGGTCTCTGACAGCTCTTACCGTCTCATGACCACCCCCACGTTTCCACGACAACCAGCCTGACAGAGAGAGCGCAGCTATCAAGATGTGGAGATAAACGATGCACGTCTTTGTGAAGTGTCTTTGCTTTAACGCGAAATTGCGTAGCTGTTCTATTAAAGCCTTTCTCACGGAGCCGTTTGCTAAAAAGCCTGTAATGTCACTATTTGTGTGTGGAGGACAGCTATGCATTTATAAAATCATCAGCTCAAACGTAAAGGAGACAGCGAATCTCTCTGCAACGGACCAGATTGGCTTGTTTGTTGTTAACCCACAATATAACACCCGGCTCACGTCACAACGGAAGCCCAGTGGCTCAAACATGTGGAGAACTTCCTGTATTTGGTTCGGTCCGATGTCAGGCCGTGTTCACACCACAGGTGGGTCGCCCCAGAGTTCGTCAACAGCCGCTCCGAGACCACCTGTTTAGAGCGGTCTCGGAGCGGCCGTTTAGTGCGCACCCGAGTGCGGCTGTTGTGTTCACACTGACCCAAACGCACCGTACTCGGAGCGACACGTCATTTGGGCCGACCTAAACAGTGTATATGTGAAAACACCCTTAGATAAACTGAGGGCTGACTTGAAAAACTGGCTTGAAACACAACTTCGGCTATAGCCTTTTTTGTTGAAGTTTAAGTTATTGTAGTCTAAAGTTAAAGACTCAGTTCTGTCTTTTATTTTATTTTACTTATTTAAAATAAGTTATTTTATATTATCTACAAGGAACTTGTATTTGTCAAGCTCTAAGCCATTTACAATTACTAACCAAGAACAGGCTGCTATGTTTTAAGTTGACATGTTGCACATCTTGCTTGCCAATAAATACAGTTGTCAATTCATGTGAAATTCCTCTTCTCATATTTTTTTAATACTTCTTATACATTGTTGTTGTTAATACTTTAATAAATAATGCTACATGATAAGGCTTCACATAGACCCTGTAATCGGTGATCGGTATCGGCCGATACAGCTTCTAGTGATCGGAAAGCGGTGATCAGCCCCAAAAATCCAGATCGGAGCACCCCTAGTTAAGTGACAAGATGGTAAACACACAGCAGTAAGTGACCATTGACTTCCATAGTAGGAACAAAAAATATGATGGAATTTAATGGGTACCGTCAACTGTGTGCGTACCATCATTTATCAAAATATTTTCTTCATTTATCACAATACTTCCAAAATATTTTTCCTAAAATTAAGTCAATGGACACTATCTGCTGTGTGTTAACCATCATTTCTCAAAATATAATCTTGAATGTTCATCAGAAAAAAAGAAATTCATACAGGTTTAGAACAACATGAGGATGAGCAAATGACAGAATTTTCTATTTAAGGTGAACTATCCCTTTAACGGTCATAAATCTGCAGGTGAAAAAGTATTATAGGAAATACTATAGTGTTTTTAAACCATACTATAGTAAATTGTAGTATACTGTATATTATAGTATTTAGTAGAGGCTTCCTGAAATATATAAAATGTAATAGAGATGCATTTCATTATTATTGCCCTTTCATCATTAAATGTTCTGCAATACTGTATATGTACAGTAAGCTTAAGTTAAAAGAGTACAATTCCATAATCCACTTAAAGTGCTCTATTTTCATGTACTAATGTTGTACTTAATATAGCCTACATTTTTTTTTGCTCTTTAGTACATTAATATGAAATATGCTAAAATGTAATTTAAAAATGTATGTTCCACTTGAAATAAATTTGAACCCATCTTTGTATGGATGATGAGTACACGTTAACTTCAAGTGGTATACATTTTTGTAATACGAGATATGTTAAATGCATTTCAGTTCATATTAATGTAATCTCAAAATAACACTGATAATGACACTTAAAGGCGGAGTCCACGATGTTTGAAAAACGCGTTGGAAAAGGAGACGGGCCGACTACCAAAACACACTTATAGCCAATCAAATCAAATCAAATGCCGGGTTGCGTATGTGTGGGGCGGGTCTATCAACAGAAGGTCCAGATTCTATTGGGGTAGGGGCGTGTTTGTTTAGGTGATTTCAAATATCAACATTGTCTTTCAAACATCATGGACTCCGCCTTTAAGCCCTATTCGGACGGGATTAGTTTTACAGGGGGACCTCTGAGAAAACCGTGCTTCTCATAGGTCCTCTGTGTTTTTAATCCCGTCCGAATCGGCCATGTCTGTGTTTTTCTCTGACGACCTCCGTAAGAATTCCAGAGCAATTTACCTACTGTGTTTCGCTGAACTCAGAGGTCCTCTGAGAAATGCAATCCCGTCCGAATGCAAATCTCTGTGTTTGCCCGCAATATCTTTTGAAAACGCGGTTCATTTCGTGTTTTGGCCAACGTGATCTGCCGTAAGGTCTTAATAATGCGCGTATATTGTATTTCCTGAGTCCCATTCATTCAGATATGAATGTTTTTTCGCATTTGGCAAAATAAAATAATTAAATCAATACGAGCTGAATATCAAACACTGTTAAGACTGGCCACTGTCAATTTTTTTTCCTCCTATGACTTTTTTTACTTCCCCGGCTAAAATTCCGGGGGTTTTTTCTCCTAGGGGGTTTTTCAACCCGGGGAGGCAGCCTTTTTGGGCTTAACTTCTATACGTTACATTAGTAATACGTTTGCTTATAATGTTGATTTATAGCCGTAGCAAATTTAACTGCTTGTGCTATCGTTTATTATGTTGTGCTATCTGTCGATTTTCTGTGCTTTTCACTGCATCTATTATGTAAAGCTGCTTTGATACAATTACCAAATTGTGAAAAGCGCTATATAAATAAAATTGAATTGAATTGAATTGAATTAATATCATTAATGTTATAAGAAACTCCGTTCAAAGTTGTTTAACTCCGGAATGGTTATGTTAATTAATAAAGATGATAAATTTTTATTAATCATTATTCCTTCATTTCTTTGTGTTTATTATAAGCAGACAGTTATATAAAACACGTAGGCTAACGTTACTTTAGTAGGATTTGTATATTTTATTTTATTTGTTAAAATTAAATTAATAAATTACATGTTCCGTCATAATTTTACATTTAAAGCAAAACATTAAACATTACAAACACGCGTATCCAGAGCACGTGCTACTGCAATGCCCAAATGCATGAAACAGACACTCCCATCTCTGGAATAGCCTGCATCATTTTAATCCTGTCCGAATCGGTACATAAAATCACAGACGTCCTGGGGGACACGTTGAAACTCAAACGTCGTTTGGAAAACTATTCCCGTCCGAATAGTGCTTTAGATGTTTTTAAGATTATCTTAAGTACTTAAGTAGAAGTAGAAACTTTGTATTATGTACAAAACTATTTTGTGAAAATAGGGCACTTTAAAGGGATAGTTCAACCAAAAATAACAATACTGTCATAATTTTCTCACTCTCACGTTTTTTACAAACCTGTATACATTTTTTTTTCTAAAAAACACAAAGGAAGATATTTTGAGGAATTTTTGTAATCAAACCTTTAATGAGCCCCATTCACTTCCATAGTAGGATAAAGTATAATATGAAATTCAATGGGACCCATTAACGGTTTGTTTTGCTAAACATTATGTAAAATTAAACAGTTAGCAAAAACTTGAGAATTGGGTGGGGCCGAGGGGTCACTGTTGCAAATACCCCTCTCCTGACATCTCACTCCAAACTTTTGGTAAAACTTGAGAGCCCTGATATACATGTCCGACAACAAAACAGATAATATGTAAAAATATACATATATACATATATATAAAGTTGTGTTAAAATACAATATTACTCAATTAACCTACTTAAGTCTGTGTCATTAATGTAAATCAAACAACACAAGACAAAGAGAAAATCCCTTCTGTAGCTCTAAAAAAGAATCATATTTAATTTATACAAAGACTTTACCTAATGTGCAACTTTGTTCTATTTTATAAATGTTTGTAATTTCTTAATTTGTTACTAAATTTTTCCCACCCCTTTTTTTTGCTGATCTGAAGAATGATCAGGGCTGTGTGTTTTTCCCGACAACGTTCTCTCTTAGCGCGCTACGAAGACTCTTAAGTTAAACCTTAACTACAGGTTTACCTTTTCTAGGCGTGTTTCCCGAACTGTACCTTAGCGGCTTTCTTAAGGTATTCTTTCTTACGTACGACGTTACCAGGTGCTGTCCATGGCGATGGTGCTGAATAGGTTGATATCGATTGCTCGACAATCAATTGTTCACTTTATGTAATAGGTACTTCGCTGCGTTATGAGAGAGCAGTGTTATTTATTAAAGAAACATTTTAAAAATATTTCAAGTTACATTTATTAGAAATATCTGGTAAAAATATTTCAAATTGAAAACAACTAAATATAAACCTTGTATATTTTATTTTATATCAAACCCATGCAAACCCGCAACTTCATGTCCAAAAGTATAATGCATAAACTGCTCCAATTCATCCATTATTCATTCACTTTAACGGATAATTTAGGCTATATTAGGGGTTCCCAATAAATGCGTTGCCAACATAATCGTTGCACAGGGGAATAAGATGGGTCGTGCAAGTCACCTGGCTTGGCTGTGCATTACATTTAAAATATATAAAAACAAATTGTTGTTCATTAGTTCACGCGTTTATTGTGCTTGGACACTGGATGTTTACAATGCGGATAAAGCTTAATGGACGCATTTCTGGAGCCGCGCCTGTCTGTTTACCTTAATATAACATTAAAATAAATATTATATGATATATATAAATATATATTATGATTGATTTAGATTTTAGCTTTGATTCGTTTTAATGTGGAAAATTTGTTGACCTTATACAAGCAATAATCAAGTGGAGCAGTTTCTTTTGAGTGTTTATAAAGAATATGACATGCAGCTGCCTCAAAGTTAGAAAACATTAAAAAACTTCGATGCAAAGTCGACTTAACATCAATAATAATATTTAGGAATATCAACAATTATGATTTTGTGATGAATGTTCTCCGGTGGCATGCGATTTTACTTGATTTGTTTTTTTGCAGCTAAAATAGCCGGTAAACTAAAGATTTAACGGATTTGAAATGCACAAAAGAAATAGTAAGATTCGCTGTAAAGCTAGCAGCCACCTATAACTTCTCCAACCAAACTCTTTTTTTATATAGTTTCTTAAGCCTGTAATAATAGTTCGAAGCTGATGTTCCTTTGGAAAAAATATTAATCTAACAACCATCAGTGTAATAATGTCTAATTATGTTTCATTCTTTAAATAAAAAAATGCCTAATTTAACACGGCGTGTACTTCAACTTTTCTTTTACAGATATTTAGTTATATAGAAATCTACACAAGCTTTTATCACAGTCATGGCCCCTAGCGGAGTCAAGTGGGATAAGGTAAAGCTAAGAGTCCTCCAGACCAACCTTCCGAGCGAATGACTTACAGAAGGGATACGTAACTAAGAACGTTTCGGGAAACACGTATTAACGATAAGGTACAGCTTAAGGTACAACTTAAGAACGACGTAGAGCTAAGAAGGTTTCGGGGAACGCAGCCCAGATCTGTGCCTCAAAAACCGTAATGTGATCTGAACCATGAGTTTTGTGATCCGTCACACACCTATTTTGTAATGTTCTGGGCTGCGTTCTCCGAAACTACCTTAACGCTACGTCGTTCTTAAGTTGTACCTTAAGCTGTACCTTATCGCTAATACGTGTTTTCCGAAACGTTCTTAGTTACGTATCACTTCTGTAAGTCGTTCGTTCGGAAGGTTGGTCTGGAGCACTCTTAGCTATACCTTATCAGACATGATCTCCACTAGGGGCCATCACTTTCATAAAAGCTTACATTGTAGTCTATATAACTAAATATTTGTAAAAAAAAAAAGCAATACACTCCGTGTTTAATTAGGCAAATATTTTTATATTTGAATAATAAAACATTTACATAATTAGACATCATTACATTGATGGTTGTTAGATTTTTAATTATGTTTTCCAAAGGGACATCAACTGCGAACTATTAAATGCTACAGGATTAAGAAACTATTTAAAAAACATATTTTGGGTGATGGAGTTGGTGAAACTGGCAGCTATACAGCGAATCCTACTATTTCATTTGTGCATTTCATATCCGTTAAATCTTAGTCTACCGGCAAGTATTTTAGCTGCATAAATAAAGCGGGTAAAATTACAAAAATAATTATGATTATTAATGTTAATTCGACTTTGCATCGAAGTTTTTTAATGTTTTATAACTTTGAGGCAACTGCATGCCATATTCTTTTTAAACATTCAAAATAAACTGTGCACTTGATTAATGCTTGTATAATCTAAGGTCAACAAAATTTCCACATTAAAACTAATCAAAGCTAAAATCTAAAGCAATCATACTATATATTTATAGGATATTATATAATTATATAATTTGATATGTTATATTTAGACAGACAGGCTCCAGAAATGCGTTCATTAAGCTTAATCCGCATTGTTAACGCGCTGCTTGTTCATACAGTGTCCAAGCACAATAAACGCGTGAACTAATGAACAACAGCAGTTTGTTTTTATATGCACAGCCAAGTACTTGCACAACCCACTTTATTCCCCTGTGCAACGCACTTATTGGGAACCCCTAATATAAATGATCCTTTCAAGGCATAGCGGATGAATTGGAGCAGTTTAAATATGATACGTTTGGAAATATAGTTGCGGGTTTTGCACGGGTTTGATATCAAATATAGAAGGTTGAATTTAGTTGTTTGCAATTTGAAATATTTTTTACCAGATATTCCTAATAAATTGAACTTGAACTATTTCTAAAATGTTTATTTAATAAAGAACACCGCTATCTCATAACGCAGCGAAACCTATTACATGAAGTGAATAATTGATTGTCGAGCAATCGATATCAACCTATTCAGAACCTCCACCATGGACAGCACCCGCTAAGGTCGAACTTAAGAAGGTTTACCTTAAGCAACATCCTAAGGTATAGTTCGGAGAACACACGTAGGAAAGGTATACCTGTAGTTAAGGTTTAACTTAAGAGTCTTCGTAGCGCGCTAAGAGACAACGTTATCCGAGAACGCACCCCTGGGCTGTCCTCCATGTCTTTTTTGAAATGCTAAGAGGGGCCAGAATTTAGAAATTAACTGAAGTACCTTAAAGGCATATTTTTACATACACAGTCAACCATGTCAGAATTGTTAGGTGAATTAGCACTTAGTATAAAAGTTGTTGTTTCCCTGTGATGTGTCTTGAGTGTGGCTCAGGCGAGCTGTGCCGTGCTATGCTTCAACACACAATTCTGTGTCGTGGCGCGCTGAACATTTTCCTGTTTTTTATGATAAAGTCTTAAATTTTTATTTTAGAGGACTTAAAAAGGTCTTAAAAGTCATTAAATTTGCTGAAAAATGTCAAAAAATGTGCAGATACCCTGATTATTACTTTTCTCTGAATTCAGCGGGACTTTAGAGGGCCTAAACATGCTCAAAAACTCATGAAACTTTACACAGATGTCAAAAGTGGTGAAAATTAGGGATGAGCGAGTACAGCATTATCTGTATCTGTTAACCATACCCAGGTCAAAAAGACGTAGTATTTAATGTATTAAAAATATACTTAAAATACAAATAGTATGTTTATAATACATTTGTATTTCCAACATACTTATTTAAAGTGTATTAAAAATACATTAAATTGCATTTAAACTTATTTTTTAAAAGTATACTAGAAGTACACTGGTAATAAATATATACTTAATTACATTTTTAAGAAATATGCTAAACTTAAGAATATTTTTAATGTATTTATATTAAGTGTACTAGAAGTACATTGGTAATAAATATATACTTAATTACATTTTAAAGAAATACAGATGTGGCCTTTAAAAATGCGCGTTTCTGAGAGCAGAATGCCGCGAGCACTTCCGAAATTCTGCGAGATCCCGCAGAAGGGGTTCGGTGAGGGACGCAGGAAATACAAAAACCTGTAGATGGCAGTCGTGTTTCATGTAGGCCATACTGACGCAATTTGTGTGCTTGACTTCATGCTGAGCGTATACTGTATGATATTGAAGTAACATGACACGGATTTTCTGTGTTTAGGCTATAGACTTTGATGTCATACAAATGCACGCTTTTTTGGCAAACATTTCGTTGGCGAAGTTTTCTTTTGCCAGTTACATAAATAGTCACATATTCTTCATCCGACTCAAACGCGCATCATTTGTCTTATTATTTTCCGTGTACTTACAGTAGAAGAGACGTGATGTATGATAACTGAGTCTTATAACAAAATAACTCGCGGAGACCTTGGAAGAGACCGAGCGCATTTACGCAATATCATTAACTATCTAATTTTACATTTAGTTCATTTTTTGCATCTGAACGTTTTAATAGCTTTGTGTTGCGCTTTTCTGCATTACTGAACAGTAGGAATATAAGTAGAAATATAAGAAAATATAAGTTAAGCGCGTTGTGTGTATTAATTATAAGCTTTTGGGAAATTGCACCAAAACTAAACGTGCACAAAAACATAAACAAGTAATTTAAATAAGCGAAAAATCTTTTTTTATGAGCTCAAAATTTTGAATATAATGTGCTATTGCAAAAAAATTGCCCAACTCTAAAGGAGAATATTCATCTTTAAAGTTGAAGAAATGAAAAAAGTAATGTACTGATAAGCATTCGTCATATATATATATATATATATATATATATATATATATATATATTAGGGATGTGCCCGAAGCTAAATACGTTATTCGGAAGGGCACGGATAATGGCTTTAAAACGAATAACGAATTCATCCGAATAACAGAAAAAATATTAGGCCAGACATAATCACGTGTTTACTGGAACAGCTAAATTATACAGCCCTTAAAGCACGTATAATATGTGTTTGAAGTGAATGAGTGTAATCTATAAAATTACATGAATGACATTTTCTGCGCGTCCCTTATTTGGAAACGCGAGATGTTTTGGAATTAGTTTTAAAACGCTGCTAAAATCAAACTTCTTTTAATCCAACTGTAAACAATTACCATTTTAGTTTTTTATATTTTATTTAATTACACAAGACCAGAAAACCTTGATAAAATGCTGCACTCTGATAATAAAATATTCTTTAATAACTCCGTGTCTCCGTGACTTCGGTCACAGATGATCTTTTAACTAGTTCAAGTTAAAGCCAGCTTCATTGTCAATCTAGGTGAATATAAAATAAACAAGTAAATAGATAAAAATATGAAAATGTAACATTTTAAAAGCAAAATTTATACTGAAGATTATTATGACATGACTTGCAATTAACATAAAAATAAAGTTAGTAAATAACAACTGAAACATTTGAATTACATCTTTATAATTACCTTATTGTTTAAAATCATTTTGCTTGTTTTGAACCAAGTCAAATCTGACTTTTAAATAATAGAGCATACTGTTATTTAAAATATTAAACGAATATCTGATTATTTATTTATTTAGATAAAGATTAATGAGAGAGTTTTTTTAAACACTTCGTTCTGTTCGCGCAAACGCTGTAGGCTATGGACATATTTAATAATGAGCTTAGCAAGTTTTTTGTAATGCTTAATATGCTTTCGTAAATTCTTGCCAAAACAGATGTTTTTTAACTATTCTGTCAGTCAGGTACTTGCGTGTCTGTGCGTTGCGTTTCGGATCTGTCAGTCAGCGCGAATCTTGTTGATCTTAATAACTTTTTAACATAAATCAGTCCCGAACTTTATCTCTCTTAACTCTTTAAACATCAAGCAAGTTCTGCATTTTATTTTCAAATTCCTGCATGTTTTTAAACCGAAACCAAGATGTCAGACATGACACGCATCTTAGTATTAATCATTTCACTCTCAGAAAACGTATTAGATGTTTAATTAATAGAGTATTTGAAAACATCATTTAGACAGAATGGGTAACATATGTAACACACATATGTGAAAGACACAATAAACGCTTAAAGCGCTCTCAAGTTCAACGCACATAGGCACAAGCTGTACGAGGCTTTGAAAATGAGAAGTTTGTTTTCCATGCCTATTATTAATGAGAATCAAGTTATTTGTCTTTTTGATAAAAAAAAGTGTGTATTATTTTTAATAAATATTTACAGTTATTTAAGTTATAATTATAATAAAAGCAAAAATGCATTTAAAATTGAAAAACATATTTAATGCTAACTTTACTTACAAATTCAGAAAATATTTTTTACAGTGTATAAATAAAACGACATGAAGGAAGTTAATTCCAAAATGTAATTAATTGCACATTGTTTAGCTGCTAGTTTTAGCAGCTACCAGTGACACAGACTAGAGTCAAGAAATTAAAAACCACCCACCCCCAGGTCTGCCAATTCTTTGACAACCCCCAATGCTAATCGATCACCTCTCAGGGAACCGGTTTTTCAAGTTTTTCACCAGCGTGTGGCGTTTCAATTCCCACCCTTACAGTTCCTTTGTTTAAATGCAAATCTAGGCCTACTACATACCCTGTAAGTTATTTTAAATGAATGTTTATAACTTTTAAAATTAAGTGGATATCGGGTAACGTAATTTGACATATGTTGATATAACCTGGGCTCTCAAGTCCCACGCATTCGCCATCATGAGACACGCGCATTTCTGTGAGTTCCCGGTCGCCAAACCGTGTAAGCTATTTCTCACGCTGAGAAGTAAAATAGAACTTTTCCTGCTATACAATTAATAAAGGAGGTGCTGGTATACACAGAGCATTTCTGTCGAGTTTAGCAGTACGGTTTTTAGGTGTGGTCAACTTTACGCAGCGCCGCAAGAGCAGACAAGCAGATGACATCAGAGTACCGCGAGAAATAAGGCGGAGGAGGTTGGTTTCAATCGCTCTCGCGGTACTCTGATGTCATCCACTCATGTTTGAGTCTGTATCAGATGGAAATACAGATTTTGAGGAACGACTTATTGTTTGGAGAATGGACGTTTCTTAATGGTAAGTTTGTTTTTTCAGTATGGACCAAAACGCCAAATGCATAAAATAAAAATTTAGTAATACTGTAATGTCTTGGCATGATATGTTTTCAAAAATGTTTAAAAATAAACAAATCAGTTGTGCGAAACTACACAGAAATATATTTTTTAATGAAACATATTCAGTGGTTTCAGTGCCTCATGGTGGGGTTCCGTTTACCCCATCTGGTTCACTTTGCCCCACAGCCACCATTTTGGGAAAACTGCCTAGCTTAATAATTAAGGCTAATCTTTAGCTAAATCATTCACATGGTTTTATACATTAGCCTATCACCAATATTTATGGTGTAAATATTTAGACATGGATAAATCTACTTTTACATAACAACCTGGTATGTATAAATTTTACTTTGATGGGATAAAAACTATTTTTTTTTTGTTAAAAAAATTACTTTAATCATAACTCTTTAATTTGTCCTTCTCTTTAACATAGCCAAATAGAAATTATGGTTGCTTATACCTGTATTGTTCACACGGCTACAAATCTGTATGGTTGCCTAGATAAAGGGGGTGGGTCAACTTACCCACTGGCTTATTTTGCCCCACACTCCCCTACTTGGTATTGAGAAACGGCCATTGTTTACAGAAAGTCAAAGGGCGTTTCTATGTGGCGCTGCGCAGACAGTTCGGCACCGAAGACATCAAAGTACCGCGAGAGCAAGTCGAAATGTTACAAATGGTCCGACTTTACCTTTGCTCTCGCGGTACTCTGATGTCAAACGCCGACCAGTCAGCGCCGCACCATTTAAAGTCGAATACACAAAGCGTCAAGGTCTGGGCCCGGTTTCCCAAAAGCACTTATGAATGAACGATTACTCCAGAGCACTCGTAGATCTACGATGATTTTCAAGTGCAACTTAAGTTACGAAGCTTTTGGGAAACAGCCCGTAATTCTAAGATGATTCGTACGATCGTTTTTACTATATACTTAGCCTTACGATGCTTTTGGGAAACCCGGCCAAGGTCATGACTAGCACATTGTGTGTTGCTTTAGTTTAATATAAAGTGCTCATTTGGTTTGGTGTATTTTGAGTGTGGCAGTCATTCTATTAGCCCCAATCAATCACAAATCATCGCTTCTCCTATTTCTTAGTAGGTGAACTGAATCTAATCTGCTGTCATCTGCAGTTATATTTACAGAGACCAGTATTCATTAGATTTTAAGAACTTTTTTTGCCACTTTTAAAACTGTAAAACTAAATAAAAAATATCATATGATATGCCGAATGAGCATATAAACATATGTTTTCTTGTTCGCTCCACGGGTTTAAACGCCGTTTTTTTTTAAAGAATAATGTTAAAACTTTATTGGTGGTGGTTGAGAATAATTTATATTGCAAAATAATTTATAAAGCATTTTAGCGCAATATAAATGTATCATATTGTTATTCTTTAAGAGAATACTCATATATTTTTACAACACGTTTAACTTTAAAACATACATATAAAGATGCTTAGTACAATAGCTTTGCTTCTGACAACAAGTTTCTGTAATAAATCAGTAAATCAATCACAAAATGTGTTGACAGTGCCGAATAAAATGCTTGTCAATTCAAACAAAGTTGAAAGGTGTATAAAACCGCTTGAATTAACAATATCTGAACTGTGCTCTTTTGCATACATCTACTTTTCTCATGTCTTTCTTTATACCACCTTTATCTCTTTAAAATATTGCTACTTTTAGAAATAATTTGTTTGCATTTTTTTGTATACTGCACACTTTATTTGCATCAACTATACCCATAATAACATTTTCTACGTTTTTCTTTCAAAAAAGATAAACATATTTATTATTGTCTTAACTTAAAACTTTGTTTTTTTAATTTATAAATTAGATTATATATAAATAAGTTTTGAAAACTGTTGAATGCGAATGTCTGAGATAAGATATCTGGAAGGAGACGCGGCATGTTTGTCTATATAGCCACATGTTATTAAATTTATTATTTTACTCACACATTTCACAAAGTACAAATTGTAGGTGTAAATATTCATAAACTCAACACTTCGGAGGTGTTTTCCGTCCATAAAAGGCGCAGTTTCTCTGTTCGGTATTTTATTAGATGTAGCATACGCTTATAATATAATATACATTTAATTAAAATGTCTGTTCTATTTCTAATAATTTATTTTGGTTTGACCAAATAAAAAATACATAAGTGACATTAGATTTTATTAAGTTAATTAATACACTTTTTATATAAATAAGTTTTGAAAAGTGTTGAATAGTTCTCACAAAAAAGCGTACAAATGACACGCAGTGTGATTATCGTGCAATAGATACGCCAAATTCCGATTTTGCGTGCATATAATACGCCAGTCCTCACTTATATGGCGAATCGTTTCGTGACGTTTTATTTATTGTTTTCTCATTTGTTTTCTGTTTTTTTTTACCATTTTCGCTTGGGTTTAGGGTTAGAACAACTTTTTATTATATAAAAATGACATCCTAATCCAAACCCCAACTCTAACCCCAACTCCAAGCGACCATGGCTTAAATATAGATAAAAACATAGAGAAACCTGTATATTAAATAACCTGCTTAAACAAATGTAAAATCTAACCCTAAACCCAAGCGAAAATTGTTTAAAAAACAGAAAACAAATGAGAAAACAATAAATAAAACGTCACGAAACGATTCGCCATATAAGTGAATGGGAAGGACTGGCGTATCATATGCACGCAAAATCGGAATTTGGCGTATCTATTGCACGATAATCACACTGTGTGTCATTTGTACGCATCTTGGTGAGAACGGGTAGAAGATAAGATATCTGGAAGCAGACGCGGCGTGTTTGTTTATAAAGCCACATGTTATTAAATTGATTATTTTACACACACATTTCACAAAGTACATATTGTAAGTGTAAATATTCATAAACTCAACACTTCGGGTGTTTTTTGTATGTAAAAGGCGCAGTTTCTCTGTTCGCTAATTTATTATATGCTGTATAGCCTACATATAAAGTCAATTTTAAATAAAAATGTGACATTAAGAGATTTTATAAAGTTATTTTAATCCATTATTTTAATGATATTTACAAAGCTGGATATTTTTACAGATATGAATTACGGCTGAAAGGATTTAAAAAAACACAACACTGCCTATATGCGCAAAAAAGGTATTATTAAAGGTATAAATATAAATATGTAAAACTAAATAAAGATATCATATGCCAAATGTACAGTATGTAAGCATAGGCCTATGTTTTCTTGTTCGCTCTGCGTGGGTTTAAACACTGTTTTTCTAAAGAATAATTTTTAAACTTTATTGGTGGTGGCTGAGAAGAATTCCTCTTTCCATATGTAAAGCATTTTAGCGCAATATACATGTGTCATATTATTGTTCTTAATATATAAGAATACTAATATATTTTTACAACACTTTTAACTGTAAAACATGTATTTTTTATACCACATTAATCTCTTTAAAATATTGATACTTTTAGAAAAATTGACATAATTATAAATATTATGAACAAACAATGAAACGGTGTCAAAATTCGACAACACAAATAATTAAGATATTCATTGTAAATAGAGTTACGTGTATTAGGCTCACACTAAATTCTCCGTTGCATTTAGTATAAATGCATTGTACATACAGTCATCGTTGTATGCGCTGTTATGCTGGCAAGAAGGGGTTGACGTCACTTTGCTGTTTTAATAGCAATGTTAAATATACGGCAATGCCCTTATTAACTTCTGGAAACAACCGCAATGACAAGTTTTTTATGCGCCACCTGGTGGATTTTCTGTGAAGCGAAAAACATTAAGGGAAAAGGCAAAGTAGCCCCCCCGAAAACACTTGCAGAATTCTGCGAGACTCCGCGAGACGATTTGGCGAATGCCGCGGGAGAAAACGCGCATTTTTAAAGGCCACATCTGTATGCTAAACTTAAGAATATTTTTAATGTATTTGTATTAAGTGTACTAGAAGTACATTGGTAATAAATATATGCTTTATTATAATTTGAGAAATATGCTAAACTTAAGAATATTTTTAATATATTTATATTAAGTGTACTAGAAGTATGCTGGTAATAAATATATGCATAATTACACTTTTAAGAAATATGCTAAACACAAATGTGCTTCTAGTGAAGTTTTAGTATATTTGGATAAAACATACTTTTTTTCAAAACATGATTCATTAATTGTAATTAGCTAACATTGAAATTTCCTCAAACATTTCAACATTATATCATTCCGATTGCATAATAAACTATTTTTTCAAAGATTTGCTTAAAATCTTACGTTTGCTAGTGTTTATTTTCAAACAACACACGTGACTAAACCTGATTGGTTGTTGTCATAGTAACACGTCACGGTGCTATTTGAAAGCTGTTGTTGTTCAGTTCAGTTCACGAGATGCATGCGGTTGCTTGCATTAAACGTAAACTGTAAAATTATATGGCGACTCTGCATTAAACGTATTTATTTAATTAATCGGCGATCATGTTTCACCAGAGGACTAAGATAAAACAACTCGATTTAAAATGTGAGCAGTAGTGATGGGAAGTTCGGATCATTTTTCTGATTCGGATCTTTGAATCTAGTTCATCAAAATGAACGAATCTTTTTTTGAGTCATTTCGTTCTTTTCGTTCATACCTATAATTTCACAAGTACCCCCAAAAAACCACTTATGCAAACAATTATGACATTTCTAACAAGTTATGAGAAATAAAAATCCTTATTTCATTTTTTTTTGACACAAGCTCTGAAACCTGCACAAGAGATAGAAATGATTAGCTTACCTCCTCTCAGTCCTCGTGTACAAGTCAGGGTAATGCAGCCAAAGCCAAATTATAAGAAACTGAACTTCATATTTATCACATTTGTACGCCTCCTCTCGTGTCTACAGATGTTTGTCAACTCGTCACTGTCTTACTGACTCTCTGTGTTCGGCCAGGCTGTGCCGTGTGATATACAGCACAGTATCGGACCGGAAAGAGAAATGATTAGTTCATCATTCTCTCGAGTTCGGGACGGGTTCGAGTCTTTCGTTCTTCCTGTCAGCCATAGAGAGGCTATGCTTTCAGGACCGGAAAGATAAATGATTAGTTAATCTTTCGGTTCCGAGTCTTTTGTTCTTCCTGTCAGTCCCATAGAGGCTATGCTGTCAGTACCGGAAAAAGAAATGATTAGTTCATTCAAGTCTTGAGTTCGGGTTCGGCCGGGTCCGAGTCCTTATGTCACGTGATTGCTGGTATATCACATTAAATACAACATTAGATTCGTATTATTGATTGCGTCTGAATGTATCCTATATTGTTTTATATTTAGTAATTAAAATACAAAATATGTGCAAAAACATTATTTGAAAAATAAAAGTTCCATCTTATTGAAGAACGAAAGACTCGGACCCGACCGAACCCAAACTCGAAAGGTGAACTAATCATTTCTCTTTCCGGTACTGGTAGCATAGCCTCTATGGGACTGACAGGAAGAACAAAAGACTCGAACCTGTCCCGAACTCGAGACTCAAGAGAATGATGAACTAATCATTTCTGTTTCAGATTCAGAACCCTTATGTTGCGCAATGCGCATGCGCGGTCAACACAAAATGAACGAATCACTCTCTGAGACAACTCGGTAGTCCCGAGTCATATTAAAGATTCGTTCAAAATGAACGAATCGTTCACGAACGACACACCACTATCCCAAACACATTTTTATAGGGTCAAAAATAGTGTCTGTTGTAGTTGCCGGCAAAGGATCCAGGTATGATTTTTGGTCAATATCGCACAGCCCTAGGCTGCATAAATACGCAAAGGTAAGCTTTTATTAGAGTAATACGTTATTTTACACTTTTATGCGCATGCCCAGTTACGTGATTGGTCATGTTTCATGTGTTTATGGTCGTGTATAGTGGGGATGAAGATTCTTTTTAAAATGCCAGTATAAACGGGGATTGTTTTCATTTTAAAATGTCGTTTTAAAACGCAAATGCTCTAATGTAAAATTATTATTATTATTATTATATGTTTATATTAACCAGGTTTGTCAAATGACTCTCATAATACCTTCTCTCCAGCAATGTGGGATATCGCTTAGAAAGGCAACAGTTCATCACCTATTACACGAGGATCCAGAATGTTAGGTCAAACAATTTGATCACAGTTAATTAAAATATATTAAAATAAAGTTATGTAACACTATATCCACTAACTGTAGCCTCCACTTCCTGGTTCAATCCTAAAGACATCAAGTCAGATATTTTCAACACTGTTTTACTGCACCCACTGCACCTATGATCTCATCTGGTGATTGGGTCCCGTCCAAAACATGATCAGACTAAGAAAATAAAACAGACACTGAAATGTGAAACTTACAGACACTTAAATGTGAAATAAACTAGGATTTGTATTAAAAAAACAGTATGCTTTTTGCATGCTTTGATCAAGACAGGATATAATACATTTGAACATTTTGTATAATAACCTAAACCTTGATATTTATAATCACTTCAGTGATTCAATTGAACTTTACCTTCTGTTAAACTACCTTGTAGAGCACACAAAAAACCTGTATACGTCTATGGCTAATTTTAACGATCTAAAGGGCATTACAGGCAATACTGAAAATAAGTACTCACTAAAACAACTACCTTCGCTCCTGAATGTCAATTTCCCATGTAGGCCAATGTGGATGGAATGCTTAGCCTGTTCCCCCAAAGTTTTCATGTATTTTTCATTAACTCTTTTGTTGTGAAGATGGAAGTACAGTCGGAGGGAGAACATATAATGTTCATCCCTCATTTGACACAAAGAATAAATGCTGGTAGACAAATCCCGGTTTAGCTGTTCAGCTACAGAGGAGTTAACAAGAGCAGCCAAGTGTAGTGCAATTTCAAATTTCTCAAAACCTCCTCTTGCCTCTTTTGATTTTTTTGATGGAACCTATCATACAAAGAGAATCTTGCATTGGTTCCTGTCACAGGATGCAGTGAGGACAAAGTGTCAGAAGAATAGGTGGCCTCATTTTCAGAAACTTTTCTAGATGAGAACCAACACGTCACCCATGGGAACCGGACTTCAAGTCGTTTTCCGCTGCTGCCTGGATGTGTCGTCCATCATATGGCTGGAAAACATAGGTTGATGCGATTATTAACATATAACATACTTGCATCACGTCCAGCAATGTCTGATACATACACTGTGGGAGAGTGTTTAAAGCTCAACAGAGCATCTCCATGATCGCGGGCGGACTCTTGCCACCACAAGTGCTGACTGGTAGTACACCACAGAGTGTGGGCAGGACATGTGCAAAACACCACCTCCATTTGGCAAAACAAAAGGAAAAATTGTGAAAATTTGTTAATTTAAAAAGTAAACATCCTCAAAACATTATATATGCATAACAACATTTGACTGTTCACACTATGTGAACAGCTGACAAGAAAGAGAAGATATAGTTAAATAAAGTCATAATTTTTTGGGGGGGGAGAGGTTGCGCACAAAAAAATATTCTTGTTGCTTCATAACATTTAGGTTGATCTACTGGACACAGACTATTGACTACCTTGTTCTTGTAAAGGAGTAGCTCCTCAAGTCTGTTTATTAAGTCAGTGGTACTACCCACGTGTGATATTCCAAGGGCATTTGCAAGCTTTGACCAAGGCTTCTTTCTTTGCCTAAACATAAAAGTTAATATTTTATACAATTTATGTGTTTAAACACAATGTGGAAAATGCATGAAAAAGAGATGTATACATTTCTGAAATTATCATCGAGTCACTAAAGATATTCCATACACTGTCCCATGCCGTGTAATTAGTACCCTCTCCCCCAAAGCTGCGAGTGGGACCAGGACAATAAGGACAATTGGACTCGAGAGGTTCAAAGAAGTCTGGGATTTGGCATTCTTTTGTCGACAAATCCTGTGGAAGGTTTTCTGGCACGCCCTTTTGCCTCCACAAATAATCTGTCAACTCCTGTATGTCAGTAGAAGCCAGTGTTGCCACTTCTGTCTCTGCAACATTTCTGACCCTTTCATCCACATCACTGTCTTCAGCATTTGTGTCAGTTTGACAAGAAAGGATATGGGGTTTCTCTTGAACAAGCCACCACATGCACAGGTATCTCTGGTCCTGTTGAACTGACACCAGCTGCCTTTTACCCAAGTAAACACTGAAAAATAAAAAAAACGGACAGAAGTTTGATCGTGCCAAATAATGGGAAAAACACAATCCACACCACCAGCAATACTTTGGTTTCTTAGCTGCACACACTCATCCATTCGGGTTTTTGACAGCAGGCCATTTTCAACCGCGGACTGCAAAGAGTCCTCCCTAAGTGAGGCTGGTGTAGGATAGCACACTGCTCTATTTGTCCTCTGAAGGTGAATGCATTCAAGGCCCGGATTGCCACTTTCAACTCAAATCCTAATAAAATCTCGACACAGAGGGGACTCAACAGGCAATAGACCCTGAGACCATTTGTTTCTTTATGTAAACAGGGACTCTAGGTCCATGGGCATTTTTTTGGAGTAACAAAAATCCCATTTCGTTCATCAATACAAAAGATAGGTGGCTGTTCCCTGACCAGCTGCCACGCCTGTGGTTTTTCTGAAGATGGCCCTTCTGAGGGACAATATATAAACATGTTAAAGTAGACCAAAATCAATAACTATTAAACATTCTTAACCCTCTGGGGTCTAAGGGGTTTTTAGGGCCCTGGGGAAGTTTTGACATGCACTGACATTTGTGCTTTTTTCAGTTGCTTAAAAACATATTAATGGAAAAAGTCTCATAACACTGCGTTCAGCACAAACTGGGCTACAATATCATATAATCAACATGTATGTACATGTTTGTATTTTTGAGAGAAAAATGTTTATGCGTGGTTTTTGAAAAAGCAAAAATTTTAAGTCACTGATATAAGTCCACAAAACTAATTCTAAACATGTTTTCCCAAGACTTTTCAAAACAGGATCTAGTAGTCTAGAGTTTTTTCTTCAAAATGATGTGAAAATCATTCGGCCTACTCGGTCACATAAAGCAAGATATTGATCTACAATTTCTAAGACACTTTTGCTTGGGAAAGGCTGTATGCGTGGAGGCGGGAATGCTCCTGAATAATCAGTGATTGACAGCTGAGAGACAAAAGGGTTGCATAATGAGCCACATGAGCCTTGTGGGGATGTTCAACAGGAATGTAACTTTCTCTGTAGTAACCATGATGGTTTACTTTTCAATTTAAATGTAAATACACACACAATATATATATATATATATATATATATATATATATATATATATATATATATATATATATATATATATTACATTCATTTCACATGTAGGCTATAAGTTACCTTTTAAAAACCATAGTAGCCTAATCAAAGTGAACACAGGGTTTGTGTGTGGCAAAAAGCTCAAAAGAACAACTGCCTATCGTTGTTTGGACTCTTAGTTGTGTTTTTGTAATCATTATATCATTATAGTAGAAACACAACAAGGGACAAGCATGATAAACTTGCACGATAAACTTGCTCAATGTTTGTTTACAGCCGCCGCCATTACCTCACGTGTTGCTCATGAAAGCAGTCGGCTTGTTCGACTTCATGCGGCGCTGCAGGGATCGACAGCCGGGTGACGTCAGACTACCGCGAGAGTGATCCGCGAAATTATATGGAAGAGGTTGCTTTTAAATCGCTCTCGCGAGACTCTGGCGTCATTCGGCTGCCGGTTCTTGTGGCGCCGCATTAAGTCGAACAAGCCTATTAACTTATGTGTGCATATGCGAGTGATCCTGTGTTTAATAAACGTGCTGTGCGGAGATATATGCTTAGACGCAACTAAATAAGGATTGTACTGTTTGCAGTCGCGTATTTTATAAGAATACCAAAAACCGCGTCGATTTCCTGACTCGCGTGTTTGTGCATGCGTTTCCCATCGCGTGAACTGTTTGACGGAAGACAAAGAAAACACTCGCGTCTGGAGATAGTGACACACATACGCAAGTAAATAAGGATTGTACTGTTTTCAATTGCGTATTTTATAAGAATACCAAAAACCGCGTCGAGTTTCCTGACTCGTGTGTTTGTTTATGTGTGTTCCCCTCGCGTGAAATGTTTGACGGAAGAACAATGAAAACACTCGCGTCTGGAGATACTGACACACATACGCAAGTAAATAAGGATTAAGATGTCATGTTTTGGTGCAATCGGATGAAACAACATGGAATGGAGAGACTGGGTTGTGGACTGGATTGCGTATCCATTGACTGCAGGAGGCACAAGTTATGCATATGGATGTCTCTGCTCATTCACTTCAATGGCGCGGGGGCGTGGCGATCTCTTCTCATTACAGATAATCAGGTAACATTAGAAAGACGGTCCCTCTCCTACTTCTCATACAGTTTACACCGAATGACAATATATGTTTTCGATCTCACTTACATCATTTAAAAGCTGACATTCCAAGCATTATGTAGACATTTATCTTTTGTTTATATGACATGTATTCGTGAAGTTACAGTTAATTTTCTGACGCGTTTCTGAAATTGCTTCACTGAGGGAGAGAGAACAAAACGCGCATCATGTTTATTTTCTTAATTTTGCGAAAAGCACAACATTCTGTTTTTATTGGGAGTGGACAGAAAAAAAACTAGACACTTTAACGTTTTAAATGATGTATAAATCATATCTGTATGTCCAAAATCAGCAGAGTTATCTAAGTCTCTTTACGGAGCGATTGAAAAATAAAGAGTTGGCGGCGCCCGCGCCGCAGCCGACCCCAGAGTGTTAAATACCAGCATCAAAATTACATACTGTCTGGCTTGTTGGTAATTTTGCCTATAACTGAAAGATCTGCAAAAAGGATAAAAGATGAGGTGAGTTAATCATAACATGAATGACAAAGTGAAACAAGACTTGAAAATTTAACTAATAACATGATCATGTAGGTGCTTTATAAAGTCAGGGGCACAGCACAATATGTGCTGACACTTAGGGCAATGCCAATGGCACTTTTTTTGTTGTCGGGCTTCAAACAAAAGCAAGGAACACAATATTTTTCTAGAAAGACAAAAGAAAGTTAATACATTTTAACTTACAACAAACATGTAAAATGCATGTGTACTTTTTGCAAAATGCTTATGGATGCCATTGTCCTCAAAATATATGGCATGTTTACATGCTTTGCCTGAAAGTGCTCAGGACTTGAAATGAACCCAGTTGTACAGTAGGAAGACTTCATCTTTTCCAAAAGAAAAGGGTATTACAACACATGCAGTGTATACAAGAAAATAACATACTTTAAAGAGCCACACAGATCCAAAATCGAAACTAACCTTTATTGCAGTGTGTCGTGTAGCTGTCCATCAATGTAAACAACGTGTAAAGTAGTTAAACCAAAAAGTGCACGATTAATAAAGTTATTGGCTTCTAAAGCAGGGAGTCGACTCTGAATCGCTGAAACGAGTCGTTATAGGGAGTGAGTCTTCTTCCTGATATTATCCACGTCACACGAACTTATCCACGTCACATGAGATACTAATCTCCGCCTACAGCCTTGCCTGCGGGAGAAACGAAAACTATGACCCGCCCACAGCTAGTAAGTGTGTGAGTGTAAACATCAGCTCACGCTGTTTTCAGCTTTTGTTGTTTTCACTACCAAAGGAGACTTTTTCAAGGAGTGATATTCTAAACGTTTCTGGCTGTGAAGAATCAGTGGTTAAAATTAATTTTTAACGGAGGGATTTAGACGTTTGGCAATGCAAGATGGTTCAGTACCCACTTTATTTGGAACAACATGCGTCACCCATGCTTAAAATTGTCATCTTACTGGCTCTTTAATAGCAACACAAATTCATAGTATATATAAAAGTTAAAACATTTTAAAAGTCCAATTACATTTTAACCATGGACAGGTGTTTGCATGTTCTGCTCAAATTAACTTCAGTTAGTAAGATTTTGGGGAAAAGTTGGCTTCTTACCTGCCATAATTGATAGGCAGTTACACAACGGGTGTAAAACAGAGTGTAAAGAGTTAGAGAAAGAAAGGTAGTTCTTAAAAGAATTAAAGTGGAAGCAGTTTTACTAAATTCGCTTGAAATTGCTTTTCTCAAATCCTCTCGTCACCTTTGAGCATTCCGGGCATCCCCTGAAACGTCACTATCTCTCCAAATATGGTGTTGCACGTTGTGTTAGAGCCAATCAGAAATCTTCATAAACGCTGATCGTTTGTCAATGGGAAACCCCGGGGCACGTGATTGGTCCAGCCATCCTCCTGTCAGTCTCGCAGCACACTACTCTCCTATTTAACTACTTTTTGAATGTTTACACTGGTATTGTCAACTAGCCTACACAAAGATATGATTGCATAGGCAAGCATTATTTGTTTTCTTTTTGCTTGTCTCTCTGTCTCTCTTAATTTCTCTCACACGCGCACGCACACACGCGGACACGCACACACGCGAACACACACACGCGCACACACACGCACGATACCAAAATCCCTTGAAATCTTTTGAAATTTGGGTCACTGTGACTCATTTTGCTCGATAAGGTCACATATTTATTATACAAAAAAGAATAGATTTAGAGACTAATGTTGACAACATATTGCACATTTATTTCACTTAGTAAATAAAAATAAAACAAACTACATAAAATGTGCAATGCAGAGAATGCACACTGGCTGGCATTCATTGCAAGTTGTTGCATTACAAACAGGCATCTTCTATGAACTGTTGCGGATTCACAAACTGGCATCTTCTATGAACTGTTGCGGATTCACAAACTGGCATCTTCTATGAACTGTTGAGGATTCACAAACTGGCATCTTCTATGAACTGTTGAGGATTCACAAACTGTGATCGTCTATGAACTGTTGCGGATTCACAAACTGGCATCTTCTATGAACTGGTGAACTATTGTTTGCACTTGTGCTATAGGCCTAAAATGAACTTGTGGGCATAAAATCCTATGGCAAGTTCCTTAATTCCATGGCCTTTTCCTCAATAGTTTTGTCCAGTTCCTTTTTTCTCCTTGTGTCTCCTAAATGTGTTTGATTTGGTGATTAGCTGGGCCATTTTTGACCCAGCTTCCCCTCTGCCTCATCCGCCAATTTGTTGGCATCATTTTCAAGGATGGCACCTTGTGTCTCCTTCTAAATGTGTTTGATTTGGTGATTAGCTGGGCCATTTTTGACCCAGCTTTCCCCTCTGCCTCATCCGCCAATTTGTTGGCATCATTTTCAAGGATGGCACAGAATTCGTCCAGGACTCTGCGTTGCTTCTTGAGCTCCTGTAGTTCGTCCTCTGCGGCCTTCCTTTTCTGTGTTTGAGCATCACTCTCCTTTTTACGCTCTTGCTCCAGGTAGAGCCTGTACTGGGACCTTGGTGAGGCCACAGAAGCCAGCAGGTCCTTGCTTAAAGGCACCTTGAGGACACCACCACAGCCACTAACATTGTCACAGATTAACCTCAGTGCTTCCAAGGATTCACCAAGAAGGTTACTGGTTTCCACCTTCTTGTTAATGGAGAAGCCCCTCTCCACGGTGGCTTGTCCATGTGAAAGAAGTAAAACGCTCTGGCAGAATCTCAACCGGTCCATGTAGGATGGGCTGAGGAGCAAGTGTAGAAACACATCCACACGTTGCTTGAAAGGCTGGAAAGAGCGGAATTGTTCATCTCTGCCCTCTAGAGACAGCAATAATGTAAACTGCTGAATGATTACATCACCTACAACATAGACAAATTAAGTTATTTAATACAGTAGGTCATTTAAATGTATTAGTCCCAGTTGGCCTATCAGACCATTTGGCAATACATACATCACATCATGTTATAACATCTAAGTAAAGCTAGGATTGTGTAAGGCTTCTTCTGAACCTATTCATTTGATAAAGCATTGACACTGTTGAGAGGAGAATGCAGAAAAAACATCTTGCTAACACACACTTCTCACACAAGGCTTTAATCAATCTGAATAACCTATGCACTTTGACTGTCCCTATACAATATCTTCTTACCAGCTGGTATGCCACCTGCCAAATGTTTGCCCTGGAGGAATGTTTGCAGTATTCCTTTCATCTGTCTGATGCACCAATCGGGATCTCTGTGCATTCTTGATGGGTCCAAGCATGCAATCTGCCTGACCACTTGGAATTTCAGGGGGCTTTTCTCCTGTAGCTTCACAACAACCTTAATCAGGCCCTGCAAACATTCTCACCTGAAGGTGAGCACAGAAAGCTCACCAACCTTGAATCCTGGTTTGCTCTTAAGTTTCTAACAAATGGGGAACATTAGTGAATGTTCACTGCAAATGCTTTGGAAAATAATTTGTTTTACTTCTTTATCCCTATTTCTATCGCTATTTCTTTTTCATCTTCTTATTATTACTATTACCTAAACATAATAGTGGTAGTTGTAGTACTAATAAATGACAGAAGTTAATTTTACAACATACATCCTGGTTCTTTTTGCAGGCAACCCAAAACACATGTGCATCTCTAGGGGGGAAAAATAAAGAAAATTACTTTGATTGCAGATTCTGCTCCCAGGCCTACACTCTCTACACTCTTTGGGGAGACCAAGTTCTTTTCATCTGTTAGATCTATTTTGATCAGCTGCAGGGGTGTGAGGTCCTGGGTGAGCTCTCGTTGAATGAACCGCCTCAGTAAACTCTTAAAATAACAAAACAAGCAGTTAGTAGTCCAACCATTTACACAGATTCACCAAATGCATTCAATTTTATAAAATATTTAATGATCATTACCATCAGCATCTCAGTCAAATATTTGGCCAAGAAGGGCAACACTGGCTCATCAGTTTGGAACTTTGTCAAGAAGGGGTTGAAAGTTCTTGCAATTGCCAGAAAAAAATGGAGTTTTGCAATAATGAAAGGATCCTTTTGTGCAGCTACTATGGTGTCATATGAAGCTGTGCAGGGGACTGGAACCTTCTTTTTCTCTGCAGCATCCACATACTGTTAGGAATCAGGTGGTCAGACACGGAATCTAATGCAAGTAAAAAGTTTATTAAAAGTCAGACAGACAGCGGTAGCAGCACTCAATAAATAAACTCCCGAAGGCCAGCCAGGTATTAACAGGCTATAGTCCAACGTTCTTAAATGGGCAACCCTGTATTCTCCAGATGATCAACCAGGAATGAAGGTGATAGTCCACAGTCCCAAAGAGTCCTCGGTTCTATTCTGAAGGCGAGAAACACCGAGCACAGCTTGGAGAGAATAAGGTAATCCACAGTCACAACTAGTCCTCGGTTCTATTCTGAAGACGAGAAACACCGAGCACCCGCTTGGAGAGAGAGAGAATAATTCACAGTCACACGAAAGCCGGCAGATGAAGGAGAATAATCACTGGATGTACTGGAGAGAGACAAAAGGGTTAATCCACTGTGATGAAACGGGAACTTTAAACCGGGAGCTCACGTTAAGCAGCGAATCCTGGAGGCAACCACTGAACTCGGAAAACACAGACTAGAAATTGAAACACAGCAGCAAAACAAGGCAATGATCAACCGGACAAAACAACACGAGCACGCAAAGAGACGCACACACACAGAAGATTAAATAGGCAGAGGAAATAAGCGGCAGCTGGAATTAATCAGCAGACGAAAGGGAGAGAGCAGGTAAAACAAGAGGGTACGACACGCCCACAAAGGTGAGAACACACACAGAACCATGACAACCCCGGGACGTAACACATACGTCTTCAGCACTGGCCAAACTTCAACTGCCCTTTCCACCACAGGAACGTTTTCCACCCATCTATGGCCACAAAATGGTATGGGAAAGCAGGAAGACCCCGTCACCCTAGTGAAATCGTCTCTCCTGGCAGGCACATTATGAAAGAGGAAGTGCATGGCTCGCAGACATTTTTCCAACTGCCACATAGTAAAGCCTGCCAATGTGAAGTCCACAGCTTCCAACAGTGACAACCTGGGCACCTCCATAGAGCTCTGCATGTTCTTTCTGGAGTAGATCCACCAACTTGAAATTCACATTGGGGCCATCCATGCCAACTGATAGCAGTTGCCTCATATTCACTTGTGTGACACATTCCTGTGAATTGACACCAGGAGGAAATCTGTTATAAGTTATCATTCAGACACAGTAAAATAGATCTCAACATTCACAAAGGTTGGTTAAGGAAAAGCATCATTGCATACACATTTGATTTTAATTAATAATTGGTAATTCAGCAATTAAATTATTTAGTGTTTTTTCCAACAACAAAACCTGAGCCAAATATTACATTTCTATAACTGTGATAAGTTGTTGAATTTAACAAAATACTAAAAACTAGTGCTGTCAATCGATTAAAAACTTTAACTAGATTAACGCTCTGGGGTCGACTGCGGCTCTTTATTTTTCATTCACTCCGCAAAGAGACTTAGATAACTCTGCTGATTTTGGACATACAGATATGATTTATACATCATTTAGTGTCTAGTTTTTTTCTGTCTACTCCCAATAAAAACAGAATGTTGTGCTTTTAGCAAAATTAAGAAAATAAACATGATGCGCGTTTTGTTCTCTCTCCCTCAGTGAAGTCCTTTCTCAAACGCGTCAGAAAAATAAACTGTAACTTAACGAATACTTGTCATAGAAACAAAGGATAAATGTCTACATAATGCTTGGAATGTCAGCTTTTAAATGATGTACGTGAGATCGAAAACATATATTGTCATTCGGTGTAAACTGTATGAGAAGTAGGAGAAGGACCGTCTCTCTCTTGTTACCTGATTATCTGTAATGAGATGAGATTGCCACACCCCCGCGCCATTGAAGTGAACGAGCAGAAACATCCATATGCATAACTCGTGCCTCCTGCAGTCAATGGCCCTCATTTATCATTCTTGCGTAGAAACGGGCGTATATGATGGCGTAAGATTATGCTGACACTCCTCTCACCGCCTGATTTATGAAACTGTGCGTACCGTTGATATTCAGGTGTACGCAATATCTGCCCTTCATAAATGCCGCGGCCGAAAACGTTCGTCATTAGAATAACAAGCCCATCTAAATTCAAGTCTCCGCCTCCCCCACGCCCTCATTTTACGCCATTGACACACGAAAGACGGCAAAGAAGAGAATCCGGGGAAGTGAAAAGAAACAAAATTGTTTTTTTTGGGAGTTTAAAGAGTGGGATTAAAGACACATTAATAATTGGATGACAATTTGTAATATTCTTATTATTTTTTTATTATTAATTGATATTTAGAAGAATAATTATTTATTATTATTATTATTTACTGTTGCCTACATCTAAATTCTATGTCTGCTTAATGGTTCAGTTATTTTTTTTAAATAATATTTTAAAATGATGTAGTAACTTTTGTAGTGTGTTGTTCTGTATTTACATACAGTTGTTTGTTAGCTGTATCTTAGATCCAGTTTGATACGGAGCTCCGGATATAATTCAAATTAACAATTTGTTTCCACGACATCCACATGTTTTACTAAGCGATTTCATAATTTGAAGTAATAATAATTGTAATAGTAATTATGAAATATTATAATAATTAATTCCAAGGAACAAACTGTTGAATATTGGGAACAAATTCTAAATTTATGGCCATACTTTAGACTAAATAAAAGAAGTGTCCATAAACTAGCATAAAAATAATTCGTGGCCATAATTTTGTCCGCATGTCATCATGATCGGATTTACGGCTCCATTCAACACAAGCATTTTACCTTACCTCATCTGTATTTATTTATCATCGAATGGTATGTAGCTTACCTTTTATTGCATTACCATGTTTTCGTAGCACATCCTTGTGCTTTCTTCCAATGTGCCGCTTCAGATTCCAGGAAGAATATTTGCTAACTCTTTACAGTCTCTCCGCACTCCCTTTCAATTTTTTCTTCCTGCTCAATCTTAACTTTGATTTTTACTTTACATTTATGTAAAAGGCTTGAATTCCATAACTTATTGCTAGACGTTTTTACAGCTTCTCGAACTAGCAAATTATCAAAGGGCGTTCTGGGTTCAACGAGCGGTGCTGAGGGAGCGGAATTTTCGGAAAGGCGCTTTGATGGTAATATTACCGCACCGCTCAACGCTCCGCTCCCGCTAAGCTCCGTTCACATGCTCGCTCTGAAACATCAGGTAAAGCGCACAGGCTCTCAACTGAAGGAATACATATGCATACAAATCAAATGCTTTGATAAAGTCTCACAAATTAAACATTGAACATTGTTGCATAAAAATAAACACTGAAGTTTATAATTACTATGGTTTTTTTACAGTGGGTCCACTGGGTCATAATATATCACATATTTTAGTTTGTCAGTGCGTTTTGTGGTGTTAGGAAGTGTTTGCGCATTTCTGCACTAACTCAAAATGTGCGTACACCACCTCCTAAGCTGGCGTAGGATTTGAGCGTGCCGTACGCCAACGTCCATATTGATAAATCTCAAAGTCATCGTGGTTTTGGGTGTACGCAAGGTGTACCCTGGAAATTTGGTGTACGCACTTTTGATAAATGAGGGCCATTATACGCAATTCACAATCCAGTCTCTCCATTCCTTGTTGTTTCATTCGAATGCACCAAACACGAGATCTAAATCCTTATTTACTTGCGTATGTGTGTCAGTATCTCCAGACGCGAGTGTTTTCTTTATTCTTCCGTTGAAAATTTCACGCGATGGGAACACACATACACAAACACACGAGTCAGGAAACCTTGACGCGCTTTTTGGTATTCTTATAAAATACGCGATTGCAAACAATATCCTTATTTAGTTGCGTCTAAGCGCATATCTCCGCACAGCAAGTTTATTAAACACAGGATCACTCGCATGTTCACACATACTGCTTTCATGATCAACATGTGAGGTAATGGCCGGCTGTAACAAACATTGATACGTTTTTACACGCTTGTCCCTTGTTGTGTTTCTACTATAATGATAACAAAAACACAAATAAGAGTCCCGACAATGATAGGCAGTTTTTATTTTGAGCTGTTTACTGCACAAAAGTAAAACTCTCGATGGCCAACCAAACACTACCCTGTGTTCATTTTTACGATGGCCAAAACAGTACCTTTACTATGATTACTATGGTTTTTAAAGGTATACTTGTGAAATTACTAGAAAATATTTCTATATATACACACATTATATATATATATATATATATATATTTTTTTGTTATAAATTCCCAAGTAAACCTTATCATGGTTTTACTACAGAGAAAGTTACATTCCTGTTGAACAGCCCCACAAGGCTCATTATGTGGCTCATTATGCAACTCTTTTGTTCCTCAGCTGTCAATCACTGATTATTCAGGAGCTATCCCACCTCCACGCATACAGCCTTTCCCAGGAAAAAGTGTCTTAGAAATTGTAAATCAATATATTGCTTTATGTGAATGAGTAGGCCGAATGATTTTCACATCATTTTGAAGAAAAAACTCTAGACTACTAGATCCTGTTTTGAAAAGTCTTGGGAAAACATGTTTAGAATGAGTTTTGTGGACTTGTATCAGTGACTTAAAAATTTAGTTTTTTCAAAAACCACGCCCGCGGACACCCTGGTCGGGTTACATCGGGTCTGGTTTTAAAAGCCATGGGCTGGGTTGGAATTTTCAGGCCCGTTGAGAACTCTAAGTGAATGTCCACACACATACTTCTGACAGAAATCCGCACACATTCAGTTTTTAGTCTTTGCTCTCTCTGACGAAACTAAATTATTAAATTACAAGAAAGAAATCAAAACAATGGTGGAAGACCAGTGAGAGACATTAGTTTGGTTAGTAAAATAACAAAATTATAGCTTTTAGGTAGAAAATTGTATTTATGTAAAGAGATAATAAGTGTACAATTCATCTTAAGTGGAAAATAAAAGTGCACAATTCATCTTAAGTGGAAGTAAAATAATGAATAAAAATTATATAATAACGAATAATTTAAATACCCCCCCCCACCCAACGACATCATCGTTCAACTTATGGGACATCGCCCAAACAGCCCCAGCCCAATTTAAACCCTGTTATGCACTTTTCATCTAAAATGTTATTCTACTTGATTTCATGCATTCTATGTATTTTATTTGTAACATAATTTTTTTACTATATTTTATTACTATTCTATTCAACTTCAGTCAACTCAACATTTTATAGGATAATATCAAAATATAGTTACCTTTAAAGCCTTGGAGTAACTTTCGACATTGAATAGGTCGAAATATTTCTCTATATCTTTCTCTTGTACCAAAGCAAGGTCTTCCTTGTTTTCCACACCAAGTTCTTGCAACCCATTTATGAGTGAAGTCAGAGTTTCACCAGAGAGACCCGGTAAGAATGACAATACCAATTCCTTCAGCATTACTTCATACATTTTCTGAAAAAAATTTGGGCAGACATGCAATCAATAACATTTCTCAAGTTTGTATGGTTTTACACACTATTGTTCTATTACTACAACAGGCTCACACTGTCCATGTCGATTACAAATAAATTATGTTTACACACTGTACTGGTAATAACAAAAATATTATAAATCTTTACCCGGACAAGTGACTTTTGTGCATGGACAAGTGAAACATAAATTTACTTGTCCAAAGGACAAGTTCCTCAAAAAGTTAATGTCAAGCCCTGGCATCACGTTTTTGTTTAACAAAATTGTGCAACTTTTGGTCGCGGCTGAATGCAGTCTGGGTTTTTCACGCGCTGATTAACCAATGGGAAAATTCTGTCACCGCAAAATTTAATGTTACATGGCTGTGACTTGCTCTGCTGATGATAAGCCTATAGGGGCTCTGCTGTGGACTGTGACCTCTGATACTAGTATATAGTTTGGAATTGAAGTATTATTTATTGCTAGGGCTGGGTGATATGATGGTATATTCCGTTACCATGAAATAAACTATGAAAAGAACTATAAACTGTTTCATCGGACGCTTGCACATTGATGCAGTTACACGTCTGGATGGAATTTAACTTCCAGTCTCTGTTTGTTTAAAGCGTAACTAAACCCCTGTTCAGAGCCTGACTCCACCCACTGGCAATATTTGAAAAATGCATAAAAAGTGGGCAGATCCCAACGGAGATAGAGGGGATGAACTAAGCTTGTATAAGTGTGTGGTGAGATCGTAACAAGGGCGTGGTGAGCTTGAACCTGCTTACGTCACGAGATATTTTTTGGACCCAACATCCAATAGGAAAATTCAACTGCAGTAGCCACCGTTCAACCTGAAGAGGGCAGCACTCAGACGTTTTTACACAATATTTGGTAGTATTGAAACACTTTATATCCAAATGTCAAAAAAAGTTACTAAAATCAATGAACAGCACTAATAAAGCCCCATTCTTTAAGATAATTAACTAAAAAAAGTTGGTTTAGGGTTAAGTTACTCTTTAATGGTCTGACTAGTGACTAAACTGGAAAATAACTAATGTTTTGGTTTCTTAAAGACAATGGGAGACAGCGATCATGGACCAGTGCTATGTGAAGGGAGGTTTGGCAGCCAATCTGTAGTTGACATTGTATACATTATATAGTACACATTTTACACAGTAATGTTAGCTCAGTGTAGTTTTTGATACGCTTTAGCTATGATTTGAACTAAAAGAATTTACTTTTTAATTTAAGTTTTTCAGAAATAAACTACTCTAAAGGGACTCTGTTGTTATTGCCTTTTTGTGGAAGTTTACCGAAAGTTACGTGTGTTCCATGAAAACCGTTTGTTTATGTTGTTACTGCTGAAACTGTTTACATAAATAAAATTGATTAAACCAAACTACATCTACAAGTTTTCAACATTTCCACAACAATAATCACTAAGTATACTCATCCTTTGCATTATACGCTTACTCGAAATAACTATTTACAACTATACAGAAAACACATAAAGTCAGATAAAAACATGTCTCAGGCAATTAACAAAAGGAGGGTGCAATTGACTTTTAAACTAATGTCTTAAACAAGCTAAGATTATGCACAATTCAATGATCAACTTTTTTAGCATCACTGTGATGAGAACACAACAGAACAGAATAATGTACGACAAAACAGGACCTGTGTCACTGTTTAAAAAACATTTTAAAGTACATCCAATAAATTTACATCTTGTGTATGCAGTTTTACCGAAGTTTTACTCGTCCTGCATTTTCCATCTACCTCCGTTACATGTAGCTTAATCTGTCTGTGGAAAAGAATGGTGGATAGCAATAAGTGATACATCACACATTTTATATGATGGAAGAGGATAGTAGTCCAGCAAATCCTCTTGTTTGATGCAAACATAATCCTCTTGGGCTTCTCCAATATCTGCAATGTCACTTAGCTTCACAAATGTATATTTTTGAGTCACAAACTGCACAGACTTATGAAGAACAATGATAAGGTGAATCTTTCCAACATAAAGTTCTACATCATTCCTCTCAAGCAAAACATACATCCCCTTTCGATATGCTGTGCCTTTCACTGTCACTTCATTGCAAGCTACTGCAGATTGTGACTCAAAATTTTGATTAGTAACTGATGCCCTTCTCTGTCATTATAATCATTAACATAAAACTCTGTACCATTTTCAACTTGCACTACCAAAGGGAAGAGACTGCCTGCACTTAAGTA
The DNA here is from genome assembly GCF_027580225.2 of Misgurnus anguillicaudatus. Classification (NCBI taxonomy): domain Eukaryota; kingdom Metazoa; phylum Chordata; class Actinopteri; order Cypriniformes; family Cobitidae; genus Misgurnus; species Misgurnus anguillicaudatus. The sequence goes on along the minus strand of NC_073342.2, from coordinate 5,051,531 downwards.
GGCTTGAAGGAGTTGGTGTCTCTCTGCAAGTATTTTGCAAAGATTTTTGAAGTTGTGCAATTTCCGGGCACACTGCTTGAAGAAGGTGTGTTTGCTTTCAAACCGTAATGTCCACAGACGTATTAATGGGCCAAACTGAAGAATAAGCTGTGGATAATGGCACAAATAGTGATGCTTGGGCTTTACCAGACTGGAAGGGAAAAGCCTTTGACGACCACAAACATATTCATCAATGAGGATTTTCAGATATGCCACCTGGCCAGTTGTAATAGCTGGTGCACAAACAAGCTCTACAATCTCTCTCAGCTGCAGTATAAGTTGCCAAACTTCATTTTCAGAAGGATCTTTAATTCTGTCCCCCACAAAAAGAGGTAGCAACCTCAGAAAACACCAGTTTTGAATGGCATGCCCACTTAAGCGTTCGCTACCTGGAGACATGTCTGCTGGTTTCCTGTTGGCATCATTTCCTTGGTAGTTGAACTGGTTTTTGCATCTGTTTAATTGTAAATAGGTAAAGTGCTTCTCCTGAACCAAGCAACCAATAAACAAGGCAAGGTCATAAGACACAATACCCTCAAACAAATCATGCCCCAGACATGGCGGGAGCCCTGGCTGGCAAACATGAAAATAATCGAGCTGGTTAAAAGTAGAGTCTGTCTTAAAGCCACAAGCTGAGACAGTATCACTGGTGGCTAAAACTTCCAAATGACTCTGATAAGACTGTGCAGTTCTTGGAGTCCCACACGTGTATGGTTCATTCATAAATGTGTTTCTGTCAGTCTCACAGTAGCGACAGAAATGGCTGGTTCGACTAAAGTTTTCTACAAAACCTCCAATGCAGTGTGACCCCAGGTTGTCTCCTGAAATGGCAACTAAAGCTCCTTTGACAATGCCATCATCAGTCAAAATACCTTGGTCCTCAAGAAGCTTGAGATCACTGATCAATGGTTTAAAAGCTTTGTTCATGCCAAAATATTTAAAATCTTTCTCCCTACATAGTAGGACAAGTTGCATGTGATCAATTGTGGATCGATTGTGAGGTAAAATGTCAGTCAGGGTCATGTAAACTGCTAAAATTTTGTGGATTCACATCCTCAAAGGCATCTTGATACAGGATCACACCAACAGAGGAAGGTTCTGTTTTCAACAATGGATTTCCCTTAAATCCTTCTCCATCTCTCGCGGGTGGATTTTGCAATTGGCAGGTAACACTCTCAATCTACTAGCCACATTGGCGGGTAGCCAATGCGAATCAGTGATGCGCGGGTCATTGTATGACCAACCCACTACCGACCGACATTTTCAACTTTCATAGATTCAGCTCTTTCGGCTCCAGCTCCGGCTCTACATTTTAGTGATGGCAGTCCGGCTCTTTTCATAGATTCGGCTCTTCTGGCCTCTACGGTTCCACCCCTGCCTGCATCTGAAGAATCGGCTCTGCTCGTTCGCTACAAAGAATCAGCTCTTAGAGCCGGCTCGTTCCCAAACGACCCATCACTATAACCCGCCCGCAATTGTTTAAAATAGTTTTTAAACTCGACCGACTGACCGCAGCCTGAATATCATTAAAATATTTTTGGATGACTCGTAACCGGCACCCGCTCATTTCTTATCAACCTGCGCATATCACCGATGCAAATTGTGTGATTCATTGAAAGGATGCGCCTTCTGTTTCGCAACGTTCATGCGATTGGAAGGAAGATGAGGCACTTCTCTGACTACGTTTGGATGTGCGAGTAAGTATTAAACTGTTGGTGAGATGGGATGATAATACAATGCTGACATAGGCTACTGTACAATTGCAGTTGCACAGATGTGTAGTGCTGCTGTGACGGATCAGAACTCTTGATGTGTAAACTTTAGAGAGAGTTGCGCTACTATGCCTTATACTGTAGTACATTAACATACATTTTGCGAATATAGTAATGAAAAACAACGTATGTGCGGCGTTTATGTGCGCAGTTTGTGCCCCCTCTGTCTCTGTGTGCGTGCGCGGGTTTAAGGGGACTCAATAGGGCACATCGAAGAGACCTAAAAGCATGCGTACATAAATTTTTTTTGCTCTTGACAGGGCACATATAAACAAAATGATCTCAACAGTATTAATTTTCTAATAAAACATTTCTTTGTCTTAAGTGTATGTATAGAGATTTAAAAACCAGTCTGTGCTGGTCTTAAAGAGACAGTAACCTCAATAAACCTACTTAAGTCTGTGTCATTAATGTTAATCAAACAACCTAAGACAAAGAGAAATTCACTTTTGTAGCTCTGAAAAAAAATTATATTTAATTCATACAATAAAGACAGCGTTATCATTCACTATTCAGGCAAAAAAAAAACTGGCTGGTAAAAAGTCTCTGTGGCAGGTGGATTTCTAAATCCACCTGCCACAGTGGCTGGTGGTCAAAAAAGTTAACTTCAGGCCCTGGTGTCAACCCTAAAATGGACGATGTGTGTAACTTAACTTAGTTAGAAAGCTCACCACCACCACTACCGCTCATAAATACAAACAAGATGATTAAAAGCAAATAATTATAAACTTGTAAATTCAGCTAAAAACACAGTAACGTTCAGGTACTCGCAAAACACAAGAGAAAACTGCCGAGCAGTGGCACATTTATCAGTGAAATAAAAAAGCATTTGACATTGGAATTTTTCGGAGACAAGACAATCAAATTATTTTTTTTCAAATGTTTAAACACTGATATGTGCACTTCAGAGACAGATAGCGGCTGCTCTGTAGTTCTCTCAGACACAGCTAACGTTAAAGGCACAAGTTTGAAATGAATTTACTTTTACCCTAATCGATGACACTACAACCTGGCTTCACTGAAACCGGGCATATAACGTAAATTTTTTTAGCTGATAATAACAGCCATAATGCCTAATTTATGTACATTCAGGCTACAGATTAACGTTACCTCACAACTTTATTTCCCAGTGGTTAACTTACCTCAAAACGATGCTGTGGGAAGAACCTATAGTAAAGAAAGAAAGAACGTTGTAAGAACCAAGCAAAGTTTAAGTTAACAGATATTGTTATTTTTTAAATAAGGCTTAAAATATGGTCTCACTACCAACGTATTTCTTTATTTTTTAAATTGTGCGGTCCAACCTACACGAGTGTGTTAATCACTAACAGCGCGACAAAACCTAAAACTAAGGAAAGTCGTCTGATACTTTATTCACTATCACATATATTTTTTTGACAAATTTGGACATTTTAACACTTACCACTGAATCCGCAGAGATGAGGGAACTCAAAGACAATGCTAGCGCGCGATGAAAGTCACAGCCGCTTCCTGTGATTTCGCTGATGGCATTATTTTCACAATTAAAGTCTCAATACTGTACTTTATTGTGAAATGTCACAGTTAATGCCTGTGAAGTGCTAATAATGTACGCTACTGTGAAATATTACTGTTACATCTTGTGAAATCCCGGAAATTTTTTACAGTGTATATAAAAAGATAAAGAAAGACAAACATAATAATGTTAAAATATATTATGACTCAGGTTATCTCAAAATGAAGCTGGCTTTGTTACAAATCAATATAAAGCTATTAAAACAGTCTTGCAAAATAAGCAGCATATACCAGGTTTTTTTTTGTTTGACTTGACAAAGACCTTTTTGGTCGAAACGTTGTCTTTTAAATAATAAATATTGAGAGCTATAGTAGCAATGTGCCGTTCTTTGTTTTTTCGTGGTTTATTAAGAAGTTAACAATATAATCAAAATAGAAATGAAGGTCAGTAGGACATTTTCAGTTTATTTGGAAACAAACTCTATTCAAAAACTTAACTTGTATAATAAACTGATAAACAACAGAGCTGCAAACTTCATGTGGCTCATGTTACCATATAACTTTATGTCCAAAAAGTGTTTTTCCACTTCATAGTTTTGTACTGATAAGTGGGATGCAGACCTGTAAGACAGTTATAAACAGCTGGTAGCATAAATTGTCCACAGAAAAACCCTTACATATATAACTGATGGGTAAATATCACTGATAGTATATTCATATAAACTATCATGTACATAAACTAAATTCAGAACATCTCAAATAAACATCTGCAGTGATTAGTTATATAAAAAGCTGTTTTCAGATGACTGTATAGTTTTGTACTGATAAGTGGGATGCAGACCTGTAAGACAGTTATAAACAGCTGGTAGCATAAATTGTCCACAGAAATACCCTTACATATATAACTGATGGGTAAATATCACTGATAGTATATTCATATAAACTATCATGTACATAAACTAAATCTCAGAAACATCTGCAGCGATTAGTTATATAAAAAGCTGTTTTCAGATGACTGTTTTCAGATGCCCATCCCCTTATCGTCTAGCTTCTGTTTTAAACGCGTTTCTGTAAGCGTGTATGAACTTTAAAAACACATCGCATATGGCGTCCATGTGTGCGAGTTCGCGTCTCCGTGTAACGCGGCGCTCATAAAAACGGTGTCGCGTGTAAAGCGACATGTATGGATTTACCTTGCATGTAAACTATATGGAATCATTTTACAGCAAATCCCGCAGTGCAGCATTACTCAAAGTTGCCATGAAGGATACGAAAGTGAATAACTGTGTCTAACACTGTAAAACATGTAAAAGATATCCGCCATTATGGGCGGTCATGCGGATTTGTTTGTAAATAAGCATGTAAACATGGAATCATATTACAGCACACACTTAAAAGATACAGCAGTGCTGCCTTACTGAAAGTTGCCATGAAGGATATCTGTGAATAACTGTGTTTAACACTATAAAACATGTAAAAGATATCCGCCATTACGGGAGGTGTTGGACTTTATTTCTAGTCCGGCATGTTCTTGAATGAGGAGATCAGACACATAACTCAAATCAAATTATTTTAAATAAGCATCTCAAATGAAGTATTACAGAGCTCTGGGTCAAAACTGTCCCTATCTTTACACAACACCAATGCAGAAACAGGTCCCCCGAGGAGCAGTTGATCTGATCTGCCTTTCCCTCTGACCCCAAAAATATATATGTGTGCCGTTGGGTAGGGGCCTCATTCGATGGAAAGTTTTACTTCTATCTTAAAAGTTCACCAGGCCCGTTCGATGGAAAGTTGTACTTCTGTTTTAGAAGTTCATCATGCTATAAACAACTATGACCGTTATTTCACCCTGTCGCCTTGACATCCTGTTTTTCGTTTCCCCAGGTATCTCTGCAAAGTAAAAGTTAAAAACACACATACATACATACCACAAAAAACTGCAAGCTTCCAAAATCTGCAGACATGACCTTTTAGAGTCAAATGCAATGGAATCTTATCTCCAAGCCTGCTTGGCTATTCTAACTTTAATACTATATGCTAAAGGTTAATACTTAAAGCTATTCTTAAAATCTTTATGATTAAAGGCAATGCAATCATTAATGATGCAATAATAAAATCATGATTATTCAAAGCAATGTTAATATTCATATTGCAAGGATATGCGGATGTGGGGATGTTTTAATTTTTCTTCAGAGGTCACGCGGATTTGTTTGTAAATAAGCATGTAAACATGGAATCATATTACAGCACACACTTAAAAGATACAGCAGTGCTGCCTTACTGAAAGTTGCCATGAAGGATATAAGTGAATAACTGTGTTAATACTGTTACAGCATGCAATAGTGAAATCCGCCATTACGTGAGATCGCATCCTCGTTTGTAAACAATGCGAAAGTTTTTAAATCCGAAGCGTGCAGTCTGCTGAGGTTCCTTACTGTATGTAGGCTGAACTGCACAAGCCTTGAGCATATTACATGATAGCAAATATAAATGGTATAAATTAACTGTTACTTACTTCTAATATCCACCTCCAGTGCGTCCTCCATTGTTCTTCTAAGGTAACGTTAAAGATAAATGCTTCTCTTCCTCAATATCCAGACATAAATAAAGATATTCCTCACGTGTGTGTATAAAGTTTATAATCCAAACATCATTAAATCTGATAAACTTTACGCTTTGTTTATTATGGAACCAGTTTAATCCGCTTACCCGCTTCCTATCCCTACCGTATCTATATATATACATATATTAATCTCTCCCAAGGGTTTTTGTCCTTCTAGGATTTTTCCCACCGGGTTTTTTTCCTAGGGGGTTTTTAGTCCCAGGGAGAGTCAGCCAACTTTGGCTTAGCTTAGCACTTTACTGTATATGTAACATTATTAATACGCTTGCTTGTATGGTTTAACCTTAGCCGCTATGTTCTACTGCTTATATTATCTATTGATTTTCTGTGTTCTCCTTTACATCTACTCATGTAAAGCTGCTTTGCAACAATTAACACTTGTGAAAAGCGCTATATAAATAAAATTAAATTGAATTGAATGGTTTGAACCGCTCGTCTGTTGATTTCCATGTCAACAGCAGGTACCGCCAGTGGGCGTGACCGAATTAAAGATAATGAAGTCAGCCAGGAAAAACTGTACTTATATAATGCAGATTATATAAACAGACATTATTTGTTTTCGATTATATTTAGCTTGTTTAAAGGTAGACATTTCAGGCTTTCTTTGGATATGTGTATCATGTTTGTGTGACGAGAATTCACGGAGTTTCAATTGATTTTTGTAACGTGTTTTGAGAGACAGAAATGTCTGGATGCACACCCTGTTTATTTTCTTTATTTGACAAAAACACAAAGATCTGTTGTTATTGTGAATGAAGACATATTAAAGAAGACCCTTTACCGTTTCAAATGATGTCAAACACGTAAGTGGATGATTATTAATGATGGAGTATTATAAGTTGATTCTGCCATGATAAGGAAAAAACACAGCAAAACGCGGCATTGCGTTTTTGGACCCCAGGGGGTTAAAGTAAAAATACATGTATGTCTTATTTCATTGTGATATATGGACCTTTATTATAAAGTCCCCATTATCTCTTTTGTTTAAATGGATTGGTTGAAACATCATAATATGTTATCTCCTCAGATAGACTAGAACAGTAGTGCCCAAACATTTTCCTATCAAGGGCCGAAAATCAAACCTGACTGAGGGCCATGGGCCGAAAGTTAATGTTGCTGTGTTATATTAAAATTAAAGTTGCCCGGATTCCCCTAATTTCTAATTTTCTAATATTTAAGAAATACATAAGCAAACATTACTCTGTTTATGCATAACTAATGCAGTTTTATTTCCAAAGGCAACTGTTGTAAAAAAAGAAATAATTTTGCCAATTAATTTTAAATATCCTAAAATTTGTCTGTGTGCCACTGCCACGACCTTTTCATTATTGAGTTTCGTGATGCATGCTATAAACCTTCAAGTATGCATGTACATTTAAAAAGAATCACTTTAATCCCTTGCATTTAATTTCAATTTATATTTTTGTAATGTACAAATAAAACAAGCCTGTGGGCCGGGCCCTAGTTTGGGTACTACCTCCTGACTAGAAGTACAGTAGCTGACAGGTATCTGCAGATAAGTTTACCCGAGTTTGTCAGTCTGTATCACCCAACATGGTTTGCATTCACATGTGAAAGACTGTCTTTTAGATTATGGACCTGTCTATTGATTTATTTTTTTGTTTTTATTTTAAAAGATTTAATGAAATGTTAGGGTAGAATCATAATAACAATAGAAACAGTGAAGTTCAAATCATGAGGCATCAGCAAAAACAAGCCACATTTAACAAAACAAGCAGCTTAACATTTCACTGACTTATGGATATTGTACTGAATTTATCAACATCCTAGCAGGCAAAAATGTGTTACATGATGTTTTTGAAACAAAATTTCTCATTTGAACTGCTGCTTTTATACGATGTATACAGCAATGAGAGATACTTGAACAACATCCAGACAAAGGGTAGTTGGAGACATGTTTTCAAAGTGTTGGAAATATATATTCTCAAATAACATTTGTTGCATTTCTCTTGACATGAAAAGTCAGAGACATAATTTTCACATATTAAAATGATAATTTTGTCCTTTGAACTTCAGTTATTTTGAATGATGCTAAGTTTCTTAAATAGACTAATTAAATAATATAAAAATGAACGTATTTAGCAAACACAATTTTTATGTAGGCTACAACAATATGTGCCGTCTTGAAGAGACAGTTTACTTCAAACCCCCCCCCCCCCCCCGGGTAAAAACAAAGCACCTCTACCTGTGGGTCATTAACATATAAAAAGCCCTTTACACCTCCCACCCCTCCTCACAACCAGCTGTAAGGATTCCTGGGGCCTTCAACATTGCATAGAAAATGTTCTATATTTGTACCTACGAATGAAATTTAGAATGTGCCTAAGTACAAAAAAATCGGGATTTATCAAACGTGCGCACGTGGTTCGTACGCACATCAGTAAGTAATCCTTGATGATAAATCCCACTTGTTCTAAAGCACCATGCTCATGCACGTTCATAGTCATTTGCATTCCGAAACGCCTCCAATGAACCATATATGGTGACAACACCTCCCGTTATATGTCACGTGGTTGTGCTTTTTCCCTCCTCGCAATAATGATAAAGAGAGCGTAAAAGAGGAATTTTACAGACACAGAAATGGAGTTACTGGTGGATGAGGTTAAATCCTAATAACACATCCTGTTTGGTTTACTTAGTGCGGGAGGAAGACTAACAAAAGAAAACAAATCTACATAGGAACATGTTACCAGTGAGTTTAATTCCGTTGAATATGAGGAGAGAACACTTCCAGAAATAAAAAAAGTGGTTTGACATTAAATTATCAGAAAAAAAACGCGTCACAGCACACCGACGTGAAACGAGTGCAACTGGAGGAGGACAGACAAATTTCCACCTTGGACAGCAGCATATATAACCAGCATCATTGGCGCGATCTTTGAAAACGTGCTACCGGCGGAATGGATTATTTGCCAAGTCTTATAATAACGCAACATAAGCCATTGCACTGTCAAGCATTTGTCGGAGACTTCATTTATACAAATCACATGTAGAGCTTTCACAGATACAGAAACATATCACAAATAAATCATTATACTTATTTGCTGTTACCATACTGACATTAATAATTTTTAACACCTGCTTGTGGATAAAAAATAGACACTTCTTTACTCACTGGAACAGGGTCCTGTGTAGTATCGCTATTCTACCACTAGATGCTCTGCGTACGCATACTCAGAGGTGTGCGTATATTTACACACATTTCTACGTATAAGTGCAATTTGATAAATTCCACACTTTGCGTAAAACTGTTCCTACGCACACTTTATGCACACTTCTGTGCGTACGCATGTTTGATAAATGAGGCCCCAGGAAACTTCCACCAGTTCCTATATACATCCACATATGTAAGATTTTACGTTTCCAAGCACTCTGCCTGAAAAATATGGCAAACCTACAGTTTAGCAGGGATTTCCCATCCCGTATTAGTCCGTATACAGCTGTTTTCATGCAGTGATAGAGGTTTCCATAATGTTCGGTCCAAATCTTTGGGTCTGAGATCGGGATGTTTGACTTTATTTATTTTAATTGTTCTATAATTCCCAGAAAGAGTTTTGATCAACTGCCTCTTCAATCTTGTTGAGCTTTTTTGTCATATAGTCAGCTTTTTTTTCGCATGAGCAGCAACTTGTACGTTTTAAGGGATTGTTGATACTGATGCTCGTGTTTGTTGGTTTTCTGGGTCTCTGTGTTTTTGATTTGATAAAGATCTTAGTTCCTTCCTCAATGTTTGGCATTCTTTATCAAACCATTCAGCTTCCACCATTCTTTTAGTTCTGCCATTAACTATGTGTAAACTCAGACTTTTACAGAGCTGCAGGATTTGTTTTCCACATTTATTTATTGTGTTGTTATAGTCTGGCGAGCTTTACTAAAATATTTCAGCTGATAGATTTGTGTTGTTAGTATATTTATCTCCAGCTGAAGCGATATGGTCAGGTTCTTTCCCAGTTCTGGCATTAAGATCTCCCGTTAACAGAACTGAGCCCAGAGATTGAAAGTAGAGGATCTCTGACTGTAGGGTTGAAAAGATGTCTTCATCACGATATTGTGATTCATGTGGAGGGATGTATGTGGCACAGAGGTATATGTCTTCGTTTAAACACAAATGCTTTTATTGTAGTTTGATCTAGATGTGTGTTTTTCCTTTTTTACAGGCTGAATATAATGCCAAAGATGCTCTTTAAACCAGATTATGATTCCTCCTGAATCTCTTCCATGTTTAACATCCTTGTGTTTGACTGAAGGTTTACTGAACTCTCTGTAGTTTGGAGGAGTGTGGCTTTTAGGGTCTGAACGACTCCATGTCTTGATTAAAATGGTTATATCTGAACTATGTGAAATATTAAACAGATCAGGGTAAGTACTTTACACGTTCCCTGAATATCCCAGCAAACATGTCCCATTGGGCCCCAGGTGGGGCCACTGCGGGCAAAAAATTGGGGCCCACAGCGGGCTGCCCCTGTGGGCCCCACTACCGGCGTGAAATGCGGGGCACGTGTGGGCCCAACGCTATGGGGCCACAATGGGGCCCCAGTGGGACAGCCCAAAGTGTGGGCTGGGTGTGGGCTTACTGTGGGCACATTGGGCAAAGCGTGGGCTAACTGTGGGCAAAGTGTGGGCTTACTGTGGGCACATTGGGTAAAGTCTGGGCAAAGTGTGGGCTTACTGTGGGCACATTGGGTAAAGTGTGGGCAAAGGGTGGGCTTACTCTGGGCACATTGGGCAAAGTGTGGGCTTACTGTGGGCACATTGGGCAAAGTGTGGGCTTACTGTGGGTTTACTGTGGGCACATTGGGTAAAGTGTGGGCTAACTGTGGGCTTAATGTGGGCACATTGGGCAAAGTGTGGGCAAAGTGTGGGTTTACTGTGGGCACATTGAGCAAAGTGTGGGCTTTCTGTGGGCAGTGGGCACATTGGGCAAAGTGTGGGCAAAGTGTGGGCTTACTGTGGGCACATTGGGCAAAGTGTGGGAAAAGTGTGGGCTTACTGTGGGCACATTGGGCAAAGTGTGGGATAACTGTGGGCAAAGTGTGGCTTACTGTGGACAAAGTGTGGGTTTAATGTGGGCACACTGGGCAAAGTTTGGGCTAACTGTGGGCAACGTGTGGACACATTGGGCAATAAATATGGTAGGCACCCTGGCTGTAAATACATGGAAGTAAAATATAGAAAATTATGTGCAAAACATGTGGATTGAATACTGAATTTCTTTTATTTTACAAAATCACATAAAACCACTTATTACTAAACAAAAGAAACAGAACAATGTGAATCTCCTCAGGGGCACCAGTTGATATGTTCTGGTCCTTCTGACTCCTCCCCCATCCTGCTCTCTGTCACTGCAGATGTGGTGTCCTGGTTGCTTTTTGGTCACAGCATCTACGTGAAAACATAAAAAAACTATATAAACATCAACATTACAACAAGTTTTTTTTTTTTTTACAAAAAGTCAATCATGATTAATCCAAGTAGGTAACTAATTATAAAAGGGGTTTTCTACATTTTAACATTGTTTTTAGCCCCAATTATTAAAATACTTCAAATGCTTGATTTGAGACCTAGTTATTATGTGCTTATATTATGTGCCTAGTTATAATCGTTCAGTGCAAGATAACATTGTTGTAGCATAAGTAAATGTATACTTGTAAATGTAAGCAAAGGGACTTACATTTGCTCCCGCCCTGATTTATGCCTAAAGAATCCGTACCGCTGATCTGTCTTTTATAAGTCTGATAAAACTAAAAGGTCTTTATATATTTGAAGGGCGCAATACTACTCTATAGGTATATAAGATTACAGGAGTAGTCCATTCTTAAAATGGGGCCCATTGAATTTTCATAGTAGGAAAAATTACTATGGTCAAGTCAATGGGGACCATTTTTGAGTGAACTACTCCTTTAACATTAACAGAAACAGTGTGTGGTGTTTTATGTGAGCTTTAAAGGAATAGTCTACTCATTTTCAATATTAAAATATGTTATTACCTTAACTAAGAATTGTTGATACATCCCTCTATCATCTGTGTGCGTGCACGTAAGCGCTGGAGCGCGCTGCGACACTTCGATAGCATTTAGCTTAGCCCCATTCATTCAATGGTACCAATCAGAGATAAAGTTAGAAGTGACCAAACACATCAACATTTTTCCTATTTAAGACGAGTAGTTATACAAGCACGTTTGGTGGTACAAAATAAAACGTAGCACTTTTCTAAGCGGATTTAAAAAAGGAACTATATTTTATGGCGTAATAGCACTTTAGGGAGTACTTGGACTCGCCTGAAAAGTCCGCTCCCCTTCTCCCTCTCATAATGGGAGAGGGAGGGTGTTACTGCGCCGAGTCAAAGTACTCCCAAAAGTGCTATTACGCCATAAAATATAGTTCCTCTTTTAAATCCGCTTAGAAAAGCGTTTTATTTTGTACCACCAAACTTGCTCTTATAACTACTCGTCTTAAATAGGAAAAACGTTGATGTGTTTGGTCACTTCTAACTTTATCTCTAAATGGTACAATTGAATGAATGGGGCTAAGCTAAATGTTATCGAAGCGTCGCAGTGCGCTCCAGCGCTTACGTGCACGCACACAGATGATAGAGGGATGTATCAACAGGTCTTAGTTAAGGTAATAACATATTTTAATATTGAAAATGAGTAGACTATTCCTTTAAGATGATTTTAGTGTCTAAAATTCTTCTGAAATTCATCAAGACTGTTTTCTGGTCCTTGTACCATAACTGTGCCATTGTGATAAAGGTTCACAATGATCTTTGTGTCATGGTCTCCTTCCAGAGTGAGTTGTCTGCCTTTACTGATGCCACCTCTTCTGCTACAGGCCATAATAGAGCAGAGGACTGTGTGCCATGCTGAAGGGTTTTCAGTGAAGAAAAGCAGATTACACCGAACTCTCTTATCTTCTGATCCACTGTAGTCAGACAGTAGTAGTGTCTCTGGATTGTCTTTTAAGATCTTCTCTTTAATCATTTTCTTGTCTTTATTAGATTTAATATCTGGTGGATATATTATATCCAGCTCCTCTTCATTTTTAAAAGATCCTTTTGCTCTAACTTTAGGGGGTGGTTTCCCGGACAGGGATTAGACTAGTCCTAGACTAAAACAAATGTAAGAGCTGTCCAAACTCAAAACAACTTGCACTGACATATCTTAAAATACATCAGTGCCCTTTGTTTTGCCTCAAAATGCACATAAGTAATCTTTTTAGTAAGGCATGTTTGTTAAAACTACTTATATTTCCCAATTAAACTCAGGTCTAGTCCTGGCTTAAGCTAATCCCTGTCCGGGAAACCGCCCCTAGGGGTTTCCAAAAATGTAATTGGAGGTCTTACCTTAAAAATCTTCTGCCTCTTTTGTTCTTAATTTAGTAGCCAGTCATGTACTTTATAGTACTATTCGGACGGGATTAGTTTTACATAGGGAGCTGGGGTAAAGCAAGTTTTATCAGAGCTTCTCAGTGATTTTAAGTACTATTCCGACAGGATTAGTTTTACATAGGTAGGTGGGGTAAAGCAATTTTTATCAGAGCTTCTCAGTGATTTTATTCCAGTCCGAATGCTCCATGTCAGTAATCATTACGGACAATGTCAGTAAAGATTACGGCGACTTTTATCTTCTGTAAAAAGGTCCGAAGAAATTACCTCAGGTAATACTAATCCAGTGCGAACAGACCAGCTGTAAATATACACATAAATCGCGTCATTTCCGTTTAATTTGCGGGTTTCTTTTAAATGTAAAAGTGCTTAAAGAAGCATTTACTTGTGTTCTAGGCGGAAAAACTAGTCAATGGCAAGTCAGTTCCTGAATAACACGACACAAACTTAAAAAAAAAAAGTCAAATTTACTTCTCGGAGGCGCGGAACTGTTTATGAAACTGCCCTTCTCCCCAAACTGAAATTAAACAGTGTTTCAGGTTTTCCTTGTCTGTATCATGTTGTTTGCACATCTGATATCAGGAAGCAAGGTAACGTGCACGGAAGACGAGAGGTTACGCGCTGCGCAAGCGAGATGTTGAATGTTTTACTGAGATTTTTAATCCCGTCCAAATTGACCATTTATATTACAGACGTCCTGTGGTAAAATTATATTGCCATCTACCCATGTAAAACTAATCCCGTCCGAATAGGGCTTAAGTTTGAGTAAGAAAACATACATTATCTGGCAAAAATAATGATAAATCAGGAGCTCATTTTGTTGCTGCTGCCTCTGAACTCTCTCTCTCTCACACACACACACACACACACACACACACACACACACACACACACACACTCTCACTTCTGGTGCGTGCTGGGAGGGTTTGGGTGTGTGTGAGGGTTCTCACGAGGTGGAGCGATTAACTGGGGCTTTTTGCGTCTATTACTAATATTTTTTATTTTTCCTTTTATTCAATAACAATAACAATTTGGATGCAAACAACAATATAGTTATCAGTGAGTTTTAGTAAACTTTTTTTGGGAGCAGGATGGCATCTGCCTCAGCAAGAACAGCGCCACCTGTTTCACTTCGCCATGGCATCAGGTGTGTTCCTGCTAGTGGTGTGACTGTGGAGGATGTATTAATGGCTGTTGGAGAGGAGATCGGGTATGGAAATATTTCATCGGCTTCTCATATGAATAAGGCCTTGGTAGTCTTTGTGACAGATGAGTCTCAAGTAAACCGCCTGTTAAGCAAAGTAATTGTGGTAAGTGGAGAGTTTGTTACAGTTTCACCTCTTGTCGCTCCAACTAAAAAGGTAACAATATCTAACGTGCCCCCTTTTGTCTCTAATGATGAAATTGAACGGGGACTTTCACGTTATGGAAATTTCCACTTGGATATAAAAATTAAGTGTTAAAACACGTCATGTCTTTCAGAAGACAGGTGTTTATGTTTCTGAATGAACCAGACTTGGATGTGTCTTTTAGAGTGGTTCATGAAGGAAAGTCTTATATGATTTATGCTAACGCTGGAAGCTTGAAATGCTTTGAGTGCGGGGATGTGGTTCATAAAAGACTATCAGGCCCGCAAAAAGCTGGGACTAGTGGGGAAAATGCGCGACCGGGTACTTCGGCCGTCGTGGCTAATTCCCCAGAGGAAGCGCTGCTTTCTGTTGTTGAGGAGCGTGAGGCTCAATCTGTTGAGCAGTTGGAAAACAAAAGTGGTCAAAATGACAAAGATGACAATATTGTTACCGATTTAGAACTAAGTGAAAATGGTCTAATAAATGACAATGTGAATAAACAAGTGTATGATGAGGTGGCAGATTCCGTCTGGCCCTGGTCATATGGGACAAACAATAGTGCTGGGGTAGCCATTTTATTCTCTGTAAATATGAATGTTAATATTTTAAATGTTGAAGAGGTGGTAGAAGGTAGATTATTATTAGTACAGATTGAGTATGAGGGTACTGTGTTTGTTTTTGTCAATGTTTATGCTCCGAATAGTGGTACAGAGCGGCAAGATTTTTTTTGTGAAATTAGGAAATGTCTTGTAAAAGGAGGCACCTTATTGTCAATCAGGTCTCACTTTGTTAAAAGTTATGCATGAAAATCAATTAACTGATGTGTGGAGAGCAAGAAATTTGGGTGTAAGACAGAATACATGGTTGAAAGTGTGGATTTGGAATAACAAAGTAATTGATAAAAAGATAAAAAAAAGACATTGAAATGTTATTACTACTGGCATTTAAATGTGAAAAATTACATGATGTTTTTTGGTGAAACTTTTAAAGTATTTTGGAGTAATTGGAAGTTGAAAAACCCTTTATCCGAGGACATTTGCCAATGGTGGGATGTAGGAAAGGAGAATATAAGATTACTTTGTCAGAATTATGCTTTTCACACATCAACAATGGTTAAAACAACAGTTAAAAATCTACAAAAGGATATCGATTTGTTAGAAAAAAATTATTGATCCTAATAATGAAGGTGTACATTGTGATGTTTTAAAAATGAAGAAACAATAGCTGAACTCTTTTTTTCAAGAGCAAGCAAAAGGGGCATTGATAAGGACAAGATTTTGCTCAATCAAAGACATGGATGCTCCAAGTGCCTTCTTTTTTAATCTTGAAAGAAAAAGTGCTCATAAAAAGCAAATGTGTCATCTTCGTCGTTATGATGGTTCAGTAACTTCAGATCCATCTGAAATGAGAAATATAACAAAAGATTTTTAGAAGTTGTGACGTTGAAAGTGGTGATGATTTGCGTAAGGAACTACCTCAACTTGGTGATCAACAAAAAAGGCACTCTTATTACTTTTAATGAACTCACATGAGCCTCGTAACAGTTAATTATTGGACGTTCTCTTGGAATCGATGGATTGCCTATAAACTTTTATAAAAAATTCTGGCCTATATCAGGGCAGGATTTGTATGAGGTGTTTTTAGAATGTATTCGAATCAAAACTCTTCCCACAAGCTGTTGTTGAGCAGTTTTGTCTCTGCTTCCGAAGAAAGGGGACTTGGGTCTTCTTAAAAATTATAGACCCGTTTCTTTGTTATGCTCCTCTGATTATAGGGGTGTGACGAGACACTTAATCCACGAGACGAGACACGAGATTGGGTTCACAAGAACGAGACGATATTTTTACACTTTTTAAGAAACCCTCAATGATAAAATAAATGAATAAGTAAATGAAATCATGTTATTTTTAAATGTTTTAACTAATCAAGGACTGGCCCTAACAATTATTTTACTAACTGATAATGAAGTAATTTGTTATTTTTGGGTAATAAAAATAGCCCAAGTGAGCAGTAGCCTTTAAAATTACATAATAACGAAGATGCAATAATAATTGGTTCAAATAAAGTATTAAAACCAATTTACATTAAACAACATTACATTAACAAACACATTACATTTGTGGTCTATAAATAAAAAGCATTATATATTATAATATATAGTATATATTATAACAAATGCCTGCAGGGGGCGATAGTGGACTCGTCTCGTGGACGCTATCTTCACTTTCACTTTAGACGGAGAGAAACGCTTATTTTTAGCCAAACAATGTTTAAATCCATTTGAATATTCAATATACGTCCATTTCTTTACAATAGAAATGATACAGCTACTGTCATTTTTGAGCAAGAACATGCAGACATTAAATCATGTAAACTCTGTGATGGTTTAATCTGCTGAGACTTCACATCTGACACTGATCAACAAACACAACGCGTCTTAGACTTCATACGAGTTTCCAAAGGAACATTATTGGAAACCCAAACAAAAAAGCAAATGCAGTAAAAGACAGAATATAATGCATGCACTGTAAAGGGCTAATCACACCAACCGTGCTTTAAACGCTTCGAACGCAAGGCGTGACGCGTTTTTTTTTTAAAAAGAGCAGTGCGACGCGGATTTTTATATTGCTAAGCAACCACCGAGTCAGCTGTCTTGTCAATCAAATATTGAAGCGTGCGCTCTTTTGCTGTTAAAGCAACACCAAAGAGTTTTTTTACCTTAAAATAACGTTTCCAATAAAGTTTCAGTGGTTCATCCACACAAAACAGGGTGAATGGCACTTTCACATTCGCTTTGCAGCCCTCTACCGGCCAAAACCGCACTAAAGAAGTTTCCAACCGTCGGGTAGTGGTCCTGTAGTTCGAGTGAAAACTACAAAAACTTGCTTTACGGCAGACCTACAATCCAATCAGAGCCAGCTATGCTGCAGTATTTACGACAGTGGTAATGAACAATTACGCTTCTAACCTGTAGGGGGAGCAAAGAGCCAGAGTTCTTTAGTGTTGCTTTAACTGTCATATTAGCAGAAACTTATAAAAGAGGACGCTTGCTCTGACCTTGTTTGAGGGTGAGAGGTGCACAAATGCGCAGGAGAGAGTGAGCGATTGTAGTCCGGTTCTTCAAAGCAACTGTAAACTTCCATCCCCACAACGTAAGGCCCGCCTCTCCCCTCATTCGATTGGACAATGGAAAGACGCGAATGACGTTGGGCGCTTCTCCGCTCTCAGCGTTCCTTCAAAGGATGCGTGCTGCGGCCAGCGGCAAAAATCGCAAGGCGCTCAGCGCACATAAACAGCGCGCAAACACTCCCTTCCCATAGAATATCATTCAAAAAAGCCGCTTGCAACTGCTATAAATGCTTTTGGTGTAACTGGCCCCTAAAAGGGTCAAACAGGAAGCTGCATCCTCCGGAGGTCGCATATGCAGGCTGCATACGTCATCAAGGTTTATTTCAGATCATTAACTGACCATTACATTCGCAAGTTGTGAGCATATTACAACAATTTGCAATTAACTAAATTATTAGTAAACTTATATTATAATTGTTAGTAGTCTCTAATAAAACAGTCTTTATGAAGTAAATGCAGTTTAAAAATGCGACCTCTGAAGGATGCAGTCTTTTATTTGAGAAACGGCCAGCATTTCACCTCCACAAGAAATCTCGCGAGACACATTTAATCTTGCGATCGTCACACCCCTATCTGATTATAAATGATTCTCTAAGGGGCCATTTCCCGGACAGGGATTAGACTAGTCCTAGACTTAAACACTTTTAAGAGCTCTCCAAACTGAAAACAACTTACACTTACAAATCTTAAAATACATCAGTGCCCTTTGTTTTACCTCAAAATGCACACAGGCAATGTTTTTAGTAAGGCATGTTTGTTAAAACTAGTTATATTTCCTAATTAAACTAAGGTCTAGTCCTGGATTAAGCTAATTCTTGTCCGGGAAACCGCCTCTAAATGTTTAGCAAATAGACTTAAATGTTGTTTAGATTCGTTAGTTCTCAATGACCAAACATACTGTATACCTGAAAGATCTATGATGGACAATACATTTTGTTGCGGGATATATTTAATATGAGTCAGTTATACAATATCAATCTTGGAGTTTTGTCACTGTATCAAGAAAAGGCGTTTGATCCAGAGATCATAAATATCTTTTTAGTGTTTTAAAACATTTTGGGTTTGGCAAGAGATTCATATTGTATATTCAGTTGTTATATTTTAATGTTTCTGTCATGGTCAAAGCAGGTGGTGGACTAAGTGAACCGATATCTGGGTCCAGAGGCATTAGGCAAGGTTGTCCACTTCCTGGGCAATTATATAGTTTGGTTACTGAACCTTTGCTTTGCAGATTGATAGAGAATCTTAAAGGGTTTGTGATTCCTAATTCAAATGACAATTTTGAATTATCTCTATCAGCATATGCAGATGATATATCTGTTTTTATTACAAATCAAGAGGATATTAGAGTTTTAAATCATTCTATTGGTCTATATGGGAAAGCCTCTTCTGCAAGAGTAAATTGGGCTAAAAGCGAATGGCTTACTTTTGGTAGGTGGGAAGGTATTGGGTTTCCGCAACTCCTAGGTGGGTTAGAGTGGAGACAGGATGGATTAAAACTATTAGGAGTTTATTTGGGGAACGACCAATTTCAAAAGAAAAATTGGGAGGGTTGCTGGAGAAGGTGTCTGCCAAATTGTCGAAATTGAATTGGCTATTGCCACAATTGTTCTATAGAGGGGAGAGTTCTGGTTGTTAATAATCTCACTGCATCCATGTTGTGGCACAGGACTTTAGCTATGGAGCCACCTGAAGAAATTATTCAAAATATACAAAGGACATCGGATCCATGCAGCTGCACAGTAAGCCTGTCGGAGCTCCCACCTTTTTATAAGTCTATGCTGCAAATGTGGAAAGCTGTCTTCAAAGTGGAAAGAGATATGGATGATGTAGGACACTGGATTTCAGAAGAACCACTGTTTTTTAACCCATTGATCCAGACTAGATTGCTGTCCTCGGTCAGTGTAAGGAGATGTTTGTTGAAAAATGGTGTTCGGAAACTTGGACATCTTTTGGGTAAGCGGGGCTGGAAATCTATTGAGACTCTTCAAGAGATGACAGGCTTCAAGTCCTTGCGTCTTGTTTCTAAACTGAAGGCGGAAATACATCATGCATTACCAAGTGGTTTCAGGACCTGGATAGAACTGAGACAAACACAAGACATGAGTGATGGTCAGTTTCTTCCAAAAATTAGGAAGATGAAGGGGATTTTGTGGATTCCATATTGACTTTTAAGACTCCTGAATTGGATTATTTCAAAGATGTGAGTAAGAAAGCAATTTATAGCATCTTAGTTAAAATTACACATCGAGAATCCTTGAAGCATCAAAAAGCTTCTAGATGGACAGAACTGTTACAACCAGAACTTCTCGTGAGGGACAGGTGGCGCGCCCTGTATAAACCCCCTGTAGAGAAGCGGACTGCTGATCTGCAGTGGAGGATTATTCATGGGGCCATAGCTACAGACGGGCATGTGGCACACCTGAATCCAGCGGTAGTTGGGGTATGTAGATTTTGTGGGAGGCAAGAAGATGTAGAACACTTGTTTTTAAGGTGTAATAGACTAAAAGATCTTTTTGAATTGCTTAAAGCTTGTTTTAGAGGGTTTGATGAAGAATTTTCTGGTGAAAGGTGAAATACAATGTTTCAATGAGAAGAAAAATGTGTCTACTAAGTTATTTGATTGGAACAGCTAAACTAGCAATTTTGGAAAAAAATAAAGGGTTACAGCTTGCAACAACTGAACCTGAGATGATGTTTAGATATTTGGTAGAGGGAAGATTGAAAATTTAGTTTGCGTATTATAAGCTTAAAAATAATATGATGTGCTTTTGTGATGTCTGGTGTTTTAATGAGGTTTTATGTACAGTGTATGAGGACGTTCTTGTTGTGAATCTTTAAAGTGTGTATGTAGATGTTTTGCATCTGTTATTTATTTTTTATTCTCTTGGTTTTTATTTTGGTTGTCAAACCTCTCTCTCTCTCTCTCTCTAGTTTTGTACAATGGCTGACTCTTTCTGTTTATGGCAGGCTGTTACATATTTTGTTGCTGTTGTGATCAAGCTGGATTTTCCCCAAAAATATATTTAAATTTTTCTGGGTTTAATAGTGTCATAAAATTTGGTATTATTTGCCAAAAAGTGTTCTTTTGTTTCCACAGCAAAGTCTCTGCTCTCGTGGCTGCCATCTCTGTTTGTGACGTCCTCTCTCTATGGCCAGATAATGATCACTCAATCTGTATTTAGTTAGTGTCTTTCTCATTTTATGATCTCTCACACAGTTCAGGTATTCCGCTGGCCTGTAATCGTCTCTCAGTTGTAAATAAAGTTCCATCTTCTTTTGTGATTGTGTGACATCTTTCCAATAGGCGATATTTTTGCTTTTGTACTTTTATAATTTGGTTGGGACAAATAGTGCTTTGCTGGTCTGGATGTAGTTCTAGCATGAGTTGTGAAAGGCCTCTGGATCTATGCAGGTTCTGCTCTTCACATTGCAGGGCTTGAGTCTGATATGAGCTTGGGTCACTGGATTGTAAGTGCTTGTAGAATTTCAGCAACCTCGTCTGACTCCTCGTTGTTGTGAGAAGAATTCTGTGCGATTGTTCCCTATTTTCATCGCACATAAGTGGTTTTTGTGCTACTGATTAAATCAAATGTTCTCCCTCCAATCCCATTTTCCAGTAGTTTTAAGAAGAGTCCCTCATGCCAGATCGAATCAAAAGCCTTCGCAAAATTAACAAAGCAAGTGAAAACTTTGGCTTTGTTTTGGTGTACATGTTTACAGGGCTGGACTGGGACAAAAATTCGGCCCTGGCATTTTGGCCCAAATCGGCCCACACTACATACACTGCAAAAAATGATTATCAAGAAAAAAAATCTTAGTATTTTTGTCTTGTTTTCAGTAAAAATATCCAAGAATTCTTAAAATTAAGATGCTTTTTCTTGATGAACAAAATGACTAGTGATGCACCGATGTATCGGCCGCCGATATTTATCGGCCGATTTTTGACGAATTTGAAACCATCGGCATATCGGCAATAGCACGAGAAAGGCCGATACCGTTTGTTTATTAATTAACTGCATAAAGAAATCCATTATATGTAAAAAAATGAGTTAATGTTGTTTATCAAATAAATGCTGAATAGCAAAAACCACCTTTGAAGGTTGTCATGCTGTCTTATTATATTTGTTTTAGCTTAATTTGTGCCTCTCTTATGTTGGTCAGTTGAATGTTAATTAGATCCAATCCATGTTCAGTAAAAATAATTTGATGCAGAAATAAACTAGCTAATAGACCAACTGTATAGTATTGTATACAAGTGTTTAATATCGGCATCGGTATCGGCCAGAAGTTGTCTGTTTAAATCGGCATCGGTATCGGCCCAAACAAATCCTATCGGTGCATCCCTAAAAATGACCCAAGAAAATAAGTCTAGTTTAAGACCAAAATATAAAATTTAAGTGATTTTGTGCATAAAACAAGCTAAATACTAAGAATTTTTTTCTTGAAAATCCTTTTTTGCAGTGTATAATTACAAATACCACCCAACTTTGCACGTCTTTAAGTATGTATAGCAATAGCAACTCCAATTCCATAAAAGCTCTAATCCCAGTTAATAGCAGGTAGAAAAGAGTGAGAGTTGACACAACAAACACTTCTAGAACGTGTTATTTATTAGTTTAGTTTAGTTTAGTTTAGTTTAGTAATCCACACTTATGAATCCTAAAACAAGCTTCATGCAATTGGCAAAATTTTCCATATAATTGCTGACATTTTACAAAATACAAGTGCTGCTTACAGTAATATTGAAAACTGATTATTACTTGCAATACTTACAGGAAGTATTCACTACATTCACTGAACTAAACTAGTGTGATTACAGTAACAGAGATTTTTAACATTACCTGTCAAGTTTATTGTTATATACAATAAACATATCTTTTTCTGTAAGCAGATCTCTTGGATTGTTTGATTTTGCTTGAAGAGAAATTATACGTTTTGAAACAGACAATCAACGAAAAATCTACGAATTAGATACACGCTCGTAGTCACAGAGCAAAGAGTGCAATTATTTTATTGCAGCTTTATCACCATAATTTTGTGTTTTTGACTCAGTTTTATCAAGGGGTATCTATCTAAACTTGTGTTTTGAAAGCAGTTCTGCTTACCGCAGGGACTACACTCACTTCTCCCTCGTCTCTCTCTCTCTCCTCAATGACACTTTGCGTGCTGGTGCTGCCAGTGCCACCACCGCCACCTTCATCATCATCACCAGCGATGCGAGTTGAAGGTCTTGCTGTGTTATTTTAACACATTTTGCAGCGTCTGTAAGAGTCTGCTTCTTTTTGTCGCGCAGTTTTTCTGCGCCTCCCTTGCGTTTTTTCTTCATCTCTCTCTCTCTCTCTATTTTGACACGTGAACTGACCGACGAGTCACGCTCGCTTGCACAGAAACCAGTGCTGTGATTGGGCCAGCTTAACCCTCTGGGGTCGGACCCTTTTTGGACACAGTCAGAGGTTCTGACATGCTCTCACATTTGGTCTTTTTTCAGTTGCTTTAAAACACATTAATGGCTAATATCACATAACACTGTATTCAGCACAAACTGTGCTATAATAATATGTAAGATACATGTATGTACATGTTTGTATTTTTAAGTAAATGATGTTTATGCGTGGTTAGTAAAAAAAAGAAAACAAAAAGTTGCTGAAATAAGGCCAAGAAACACATCCTAAACATTTGTTAACAAGTAAAAAAGTTATCTACTCTTGTAGAGTAAAGAATTTGCTACAAAAAGATGTAAAAACCATTTAACCCACTCATTCACATGAAAAAATACATTGATTTAACTTTTGTAAGACACTTTTTGCTGTGTAAAGGCAATATGCAAGGGAGGGTCAATGGTCATGAATATTGATGTGTTTCACACCTGAGGAGACCCAACCCCCTAATGGCTCAGTGAGGAATGTTGGGACAAAAGAACTGTGACTGTGGGGAGACTTAAAGAGAAAATCTTTTGCTTGTAGTTAAAAAAAATAGGTTAAAATAAAGTACAAAATACTTTTTTAGTAAAATAAAAGTCTTATAGGCTTGCAAAAAAATGCTAAAAATATGAACAATACAATAGATTTAAGAAGCTTTATTATAATTATAAATGAAGAAGCTTCATTGTAATTATAAATAATAAAGTAACAATATGTATACATGTAACAATATTCTATATGACCAGTACAATATGGCTC
Organism: Misgurnus anguillicaudatus; assembly: GCF_027580225.2. Lineage (NCBI taxonomy): Eukaryota > Metazoa > Chordata > Actinopteri > Cypriniformes > Cobitidae > Misgurnus > Misgurnus anguillicaudatus. The sequence continues at coordinate 5,027,535 of NC_073342.2, read as the reverse complement.
TAATTAAAAGAAAATGATTCTAAATGGTCAGCTGTGAAAGTTTGGTGTGCATCTAAAAATACTTCCAAATATAAAAAAATAAGGTATACATTTGTAAACCATCACACACTGTAAGTCTTTGGGAATGGAGTTAAATGTTGTCGTCCCATTGTTCAAAACGTGCAGGTACCAGACGAAGTTGGTGTTGCAGACACATTCCTGAAAACATATCTTAATTAATATCATGTATTTTCAAAGTACAAAGCAACACATCAGTATTACTAATATTGAGAACTTTTTTAAATAATTAATAGGGGTGACCCCGAATAGTTGAAGATTCGATGCATCGGAGAAGCCGGATTCGACTACCAATCTCACAGTCGAATCGTTGCAGATGTGTTATGAAATGAGGATCATTCAATTTTGGCCGTATATGGGTGCACACATTATGATATAACAGCTTTCTCCCAATATATTAATATACAGTATATTATTATAATGCTGCAAATAATATGTGATGTAGCAGCTTTCAATAAATATTTTTAAAATGCGTTAAATCCAACTAACACAGCCTGTGATGGGGCTACACGTCCATAAAGGGTTTCTATGTTAATAAACCATTGCATCTTTGTTTCTACATTTAAAAGACAAAGCTGGCAATTCTGGCAATACTTTAGTTTTTTATTAATTTTTTTTTATTTTATTTATAAATCACTCTGGGTTACCTGATTTATCTATTTGGCTTGTGTTTTGTTTCCGTGCACTTGAGGCATTTTGCACATTTGTTCTGCACGTTGTTACTTCTGACCTTATTTTATTTAAAAAATGTATTTATTATAAACGTAAATTCTGATATAATTTAAGTCTGTACATTTTGGATTGTTTTTCGTTCTATCGACGTTGCGCTATTGTGTTCTGGCCATGTTTGCGCATGCAATTTAGCCGAAAGTGCTAGGTGCTCTACGTCTCATATTTAGAAGTTCATCGAACTAAACATTACAAAACGGATGTTTTTCGACGGGTATACGTTTTAAAATGTATTTAAAACCGAGTGGTTATCTATTATGGTCGGTGTTCACTTTCAAATGATAGCAAAGAGATTCCTGAAATAAATAATATCATCAGGTCTTTCTGTATCTAAAGTGAATACAGAGATGATCAAAGTCAAAGCAAGCAAGCATTTCTGTGCTAAACAATAACGCGTAGTGTCTATAAAATCATTAATTTCAGTGTTTTTCTTGTTATAAATTAACGTTTAATGAATTGTATACAAAGTAGGGATGTCCCGATCAGTTTTTTTTGCCCTCGAGTCCGAGTCCGAGTCATTTGATTTTGAGTATCTGCCTATACCGAGTCCCGATCCGATACTTCTATAATACATAAAAAAGAATAAATAAGAGCGAAAAAAAACAGAACCAGGATGTTCCTTATGTCATGCCACATTGCTGTTTCTGGAGTCAAAAGAGTCTAACTCTGTGCCAGCGCATAACTACAGATGTGTTAAAAAAAATAATGAGAATATAGTATATGTACAGGGGTTAAATTGGGATTTGTTTTGTGGGGATGCTCTGTTGGGAGGGAGGGTTCGAGGGGTAAAATGTTTAATCCTGATGACAGCAAAGCCACTGGTGTGTTTCAATGACATTTTGGACCTCTGATAGGATTTTATAAGTTTCAGTTTTAAAGCTTTGCCACATGTTGACCCAAACTTTAAAACCTGAACTTTAAATTATGCAAATCTATGAGTCTGACACCCTATATGCATTTGTTGCACATGTCATTATGCACAATTGATCAAACTTTGAAGGAAGTTATAAGAATCAACCTCCTTGACTAATTCTAGGCATAAGATAGGCTACCCAAAAAGACTCAATTAACAAGAAAAACAACATACTGATTCAGCAATATATCTTATAAATTAGCCATAGAGATTCCCTAAGCTGGTCAGCAGTTAGTTAAAAAATACCTATAGTTAGGTCGTAATTAATCTGTAGGCCTATAATCAAAATACATTATTTTATTAAACTATACAATCAGTTGTATCCAGTTATCTAGTTAACATATTGTAATGAGATGAGTGACATGGCTAGACATGCTTTAATACTTTGTTTCTAGACTTCTATTAAGTTTTCTCGACGTGGGCACCATTCTTACCTCTCTCTCTATCTCTCATGTCATCTCTACAGTATCCTGCGCGAATGCGCGTTCTTGAGGTTCTGAGTGAGACGCGGAGCTGCGTCTGAGCACATGGTGACAAAAACGATCAACGCGTCGTTTAAATGAGCGGTAAAAACACGGTTTTGTCGTGGGTTCCTTGCACGCACGAGTGTGAAGCCTATGAATGAATTTGAAAGCACCGTAGCACGTCAGTAGGCTTGTTCGGCTTCATGTGGCGCCGCAGCAATCGACAGCCGGGTGACGGCAAACTACCGCGAGAGTGATCCGCGAAATCATACGGAGGAGTTTGCTTTTAAATCGCTCTCGCGGAACTTGGACGTCATCCGGCTGCTGGTTGTTGGGGCGCTGCATGAAGTCAAACAAGCCTATTCTCTTCTCATCAGTTAACACGCACCAGCGCAGCGCGTACACTGGCGCGGAGCAGAGCGAGACCTTAATGGATGCATATGTATCCGAGTCCTGATCGGGAGGTAACGGCCGATTCCGATCGAGTCTGAAACCACGTGATCGGGGCCGATTTCCGATCATGTGATCGGATCGGGACATCCCTAATACAAAGCTTAGTTTTTATCATTTACAGTAACAATCACAAATTATTTGTCATTTGTCTTTTTTTTGGTCATGGCTTTGACGCGCTTAATCTCCAAATTAAATAAAAATACTAAATTGTAGCTGGGGTTTCCAAGGCAGGATCACCATTGTTATTTTTTAGGTTTAGTTCTCAAAATGTTTTTTTGTGTGATGTTCTGTAGATCGTGGAATTAAAATGTTATGAGGAATAATTAAACAAATGTTGCCTTACATTTTACCTTAAAAAATATATATAAATGCATCCACAGTCAAATATATACTGCTATATAACTCAGGCAGTAAAGCAGAAAATAATTGGGTACAGAGATGCGCTGTATATGTTTGTTAACGGGCCATTACCGGACATATTTATAGCTAAAAATTAACACATGACATATCTCCGGGCACATTTACAGCACATCAATACTAGGCTACATCGAAACATTTACACGCGAACAGATACATGCATATTTGAGCATGATGACAATCTCTGGGCACATTTACTGTTATCATGTAAGCAACATGTCAGTAATACAAATATTGTGAATGCATAAGTTCTATGTTTATGCATAGTTTTATGCATTAAAAAAATCAAGCAACACATCAGTAATACTAATATTGAGAACAGAAAAGCCGGTAAATGTAACTTACACTTTATGAATTTCGGGTTCGTTTCTGCATGCCCCCGTGCGAGTAAATGACGATGAAGCCACGTTACTAAAAAAAAATCATCGGAAAATACAGATATGTTTATATATATATATATACATCTTGTATTTTCCAAATTACTACGCAAAACATCAGTAAAAGTCTACTAATAAAACAGAAAAGCCCGCAAATGTGACTTACCCTTTATGAATGTCCGTCGCATTTCTGCAAATGCCCGCTGAAGAGGAGAGTGATGCTGCCACATTCCTACAAAAGTTTTTAATAATTAATATAATGTATTCTCCACAGTAACAAACTTATAAAGCAATACTAAGGCGGTAAAGCATAGTTGAGATAAGATAATTGGGTACATAGATGCGGTATATCTTTGTTAACGGGCTATTACCGGACATATTTATGGCTAAACATTAACACATTACATATCTCCGGACACATTTACAGCACATCGATACTACATCGATACATTTACACCCGAACAGATAGTCGCGTAAACAAGACTTGTTGAGGCATAAACACTAGTCAAAATATATTCTAAATAGTGATATTGTTTTATGCCATATTGTATATTTACAGCACACCATACAATCATACTATTTAACGCATGACATATCTCCGGGCTCATTTACAGCACAATGTTACACCCGAGCAAATAAAGAAGCCTTATTGATAAGTCGGCATGGACACTATAGTTATAGTAGTGATATTGCTTTATAACATATTCACATTACACTAATCAGCATACGGTTTAATGTAAGAACTATCATTTTAATGTAAACAAGTTGCCAGTTACGAGACGTTTCTATAAAGTCATTATGAATATCTGCGTGCAAATAGTCAGTATACAGTATATAAAAGTTTACATCACACAACATTTCAACAAATGTAGGTAAAACTTACTCTTCAGAAATTATATCCTCAGCTGGATCAAGTCGCTCTTCAAAAAACAAACGTTCATCGTCGGAGTCCTGCTCTTTGTCTGAAGAAACAGTGAACTCTTCCTCGCTGCCAGGAGCATCTGTATAGCTTCCTCACCTGTAAAGCCTGTCATCTTCCCAGCGCGTTGATAAGTGGATGAAACTGTCAAAACTCGCTGCTTCTTAAAGCATTGTTTGGGGGCGTTGATCTTGTTTGCATAGCCCGCATCAGGTAATTTCCATATGAATGGCGCGCACACGGTAGGTGGGATCACATTAGCACTAATGAGGTCGAGACAGAAAAACTGTACCTCTCTTTACTTACATGTCGATTACACAAACAGACAATGAGTTCTTCAGATTTTAATTACATCATGTAAAAGTAGACATTTCAGGCTTTCTTTAGACATATGTATCATGTTCGTGTGACAAGTATTCGTCCCCTTGGAATTATAAGGTTCTATCTAACATTTTTGTCAAAATTGAGTTATTCACATATTCTTACTCTGTGACAACTTATTTACATTATGTGATGTTTTATTTTAAGTTTTGTACATTTTGGGACGTTTTATAAAAAAAACAAAAAGGTTCTATCTACAAAATCGAACTCTAAGTTGGCTCTATAAGGTTCTATCTGCGTGAGCTAATCAGCACTTCGAATGCACAGAAGGGGACCAATCAGAATCAACTTTATGGGGTGGTTTCTCAGACAGGGATTAGCTTAAGCCAGAACTAGAACTTAGTTTCATTAGAAAATATTTAGCAAACATGCCTTACTAAAAGTATTACTTGTGTGCATTTTGAGGCTAAACATAGGGCACTGATGTATTTTAAGATATGTCAGTGCAAGTGGTTTTCAGATTGGACAGCTCTTACATTTATTTTATTCTAGGACTAGTCTAATCCCTGTCTGTGAAACTGTCCCTATATGTGGTGCTGCCGGCTTTGTCCTTGACGATAGGAAAAATCACAGACACACAATATCTGTGAGGATTATGGCACGGAACGCAAAGTTTTGAAGAAACCTTAAGATCGACAGCCCGAATTTTAGGCAAGTTCACCCTACTGTAAAATCCAGCTTAAGCTGGTGAGATGGTTTTAGCTGGTCTCCCAGCTTGGTTTTTGCTGATATTGCTGGTTTTGGTCACTTTTTAAGCTGGTCTAGCTGTGTTTTGGTCATTTTTTTAAGCTGGTCTAGCTGTGTTTTGGTCACTTTTTAAGCTGGTCTAGCTGTGTTTTGGTCACTTTTTAAGCTGGTCTAGCTGGACTTATCTGGTCATGCTGGAAGACCAGCTGACCCACCAGCTTGACCAGCTTTGCCAGGCTGGTTGGACCAGCTTACACCAGCTACTGCCACCTTAAACCAGTTAAAACCAGCTACCAGCTTATGCTGGTCTTTGCTGGATTTTTCAGTAGGGGCAGTCTTTTTTAGGTCTTGCTGAGGAGATTGTTTTCATAGTTAGACACCACACTAGCCAGCAGTGCTAGCTTCTTAGTTCCTGATATTAAGAGGCAAGCACTAAGATAAAAAATACAGAAAAAACGAACTAACCTATCCTACCCAAAAAAAGTGTGTTTACAGTAAGTTATGATTGTTATGTCAAAATGTAAACATGTGAAAGATTGTTAAAGCAGTTACCTCAGTATTAAAATTATTTCAGAATGATTGTAGCCTGTAGCTGCTTAATCCTACTGAAAAATCCAGCAAAGACCAGCATAAGCTGGTAGCTGGTTTTAGCTGGTTTAAGGTGGCAGTAGCTAAGTCTAGCTAGACCAGCTTAAAAAGTGACCAAAACACAGCTAGACCAGCTACTACACCAGCAAACCTGCTAAGGCCAAGCTGGGAGACCTGCTGAAACCAAGTTTTGAGACCGGCTCGGGCCAGCTCACCAGCTTGTGCTGGTCTTAGCTGGATTTTTCGGTAGGGAATGGTATAACATGCTAAAACAAAATTGTGTAATGAACCCGACATATCCAGGAGGAGTGTAGAGAAACTGAGGCAGAAGAGGGAAGGAGCAATGTTGTAAAAGAGCAATGTTAAAATCAGACTTTTAGAGATAAAAGTGCTAAAAATAAAAATATAAAATGCCATAGAAAGGATTAAAATGTTACTTTCTAACACATGTTGAAAAATTGTTACAACATTAATTTTATATTTAATGTTTAAATAATGTTTTGGCAGATAGAACCTTATAATTCTTAGCGAAAAGTGTTGTTTTAGAATTAGAAGGTTCTATCTGCATTTGACCCCTTCCAAAAATCCACATTTAGAAATTTGAGAGGATTTTGATATTGTATATTTAGAATGCATTTAGGGTCCCTGTTATTTTCATGTTTGAAAGAAACTTCTTCCCCATGTAAGTTTTCCTATATGTAATGCAAAAACTTTGAAGCTCAATATCTCAAAACTGCTCAGAACGCAGATAGAACCTTATAATTCCAAGGGGACGTATTGGCGAAGTTATCAGTTCATGTTTGAAACGTGTTTGAGGAAAATGGTCAAGGAGACAGAGATGTCAAAATGCACTCCCTGTTTATTTTCTTTATTTGCCAAAAGCACACAGTTTTGTTGTTATTATGAAGGCACTCACATTAAAGTAGAGACTTCACAGTTTCGAATGATGTATTACATGTATGTGTATGATTATGAATGACGGAGTATTTTAAGTGGATGTCACAGGAAACAGGAAAAAATGCGTCAAAACGCGGCCCTGCGTTTTTGGACCCCAGGGGGTTAATGTCATTCAAAAAAAATAACCAATGGGCTGCTGCTGAGTGGGCCGGTCTATCTAGGAAAAAAAGGACGATGACTGGGCTGATCAGTCATTGGGCCAGGCCAGCTTAATGTCATAAAAAAAATAACCAATGGGCTGCTGCCTAAATGTCAGTGGGCCGGTCTGTCTAGAAAAAAAAGACGCTAACTGGGCTGCTCATACAAAGATAGTATGAGATGTATCGGCCCAAAAAGTACATCGGCCCACTGGGAAACTGCCCGGTGTGCCAGATGGCCAGTCCGCCCCTGCATGTTTATCAATGAGAGTGTGGAGGGTATAGATGTGTTCCGAAGTTCTGTATTTGAGGAGAAATCCAATTTGACTTTTCTCCAAGATGTTGTGGGTTTTGAGAAAGTTTTGCAGTCTTTGATTAATAATGGAACAGAAGATTTTCCCCAGGTTGCTGTTGACACATGCCTTTGTAATTGTTTGTCTCATGTTTGTCTCCTTGTTTATAGATGAACGTAATGAGGCCTTGATTCCAGGCATCTGGAAAATATCCTACACTCAGTACAGTGTTAAATAATATGATTATTGCAGTCTTAAATTTGTTATTGGTGTATTTAATAACTTCATTCAATATTCCATCAATGCCACATGCTTTGTTTGGTTTTAATGCATGCAATCTATCGGTTAGCTCTTTAATTGTGAAAGAATGGGAAATCCTGTGGATTCTAATTGTCTTTCATTTTTTCTTTCAGGATTTCTAATTTAGTTTTGATTTTATTTGAGCAGGATTCATGTCAGTTGTTTTGTACAGATGTTCAAAGTGTGTCTTCCAAATGTTTCCATTTTGAATGGCCAGTTCTTCTTGTTTTGCTCAATAGAGAGTGTTCCAGTAATTCCAGAAGTTACTTGTATTTATTTACTTCTCCATTTCATTGAACATTACTTCTGTATGTTGTTCCTTTTTTCCTCTGAGAGTTTGTTTGTATTCTTTAAGAGCTTGATGATATTGATGGCAGAGTTCTTGATTGTCAGGATCTCTGTTTTTGATTTGAAAGCTTTCGTACTGTGTTCCTAATACTTTTACACTTATGGTCAAACCATTTTTCTGTGTTGTTTCTTGGTTTCCTTTTTGATCATTTTTTTGCAGATCAATGCCAATTTGTGGCATAAGTGATATATAAGTGATGTCATTTACAGCCAGATTTATTCCTTCTTTATTTTGTGGATTAGAGTTTATTATAAATGTGTCCAATAATAGGTTGATATCTTGATTTTCCATTGCACTTTGATAATGTTCTTTGGTGGGGTTTTTTTGTCCACTTGTAATATTGTTGCAGTCTTTCTAATAGAGGGGGTTGTTTGTATAGTGTATTGTAGTGATGCACCAAAATGAAAATTATTGGCCGAAACTGAAAAAAGGAAACCAAGGCCGAAAAACCGAAACACCGAAATAAATTATTATGCTAATTATTAGTACAATTGCATTTATGGCTATCACTGTGTACTAACTTTACTAGGGGTGTGTGACGGATAAAAAAACTCAGAGTTCGGATCACATTACAGTTTTTGAGGCACAGATCAGATTATTTTTCGGATCAGCAAAAAGCGGGTGGGAAAAATCTAATAAACAATAAAGAAATTGCAAACATTTATAAAAGAGAACAAAGTTGTACATTAATAAGGTCTGAAATTAGCATTAGGTACAGAAATCAAATTAAATGAATCATAACACAATAAATTAAATATATTATTATTTTTTAGAGCTATTTGTCTCTTTGTCATGGGTTGTTTGATCAACATTAATGACACAGACTTAAGTAGGTTAATCTGACTGTAATCTATACATACACTTAAGACATAAACAAATGTTTTTATTGGAAAAAGAATACTGTGGAGATCATTTTGTTTATATGTGCCCTGTCAATAACAGCCAGATTTTATGTTTGCTTGTTTTTTTTAACGCGTTTCTATCGTATGTGCACTACCGAGGGCACTTAAACGCGTGCACATACAGAGACCGAGGGTGAATTGCAAACAGCGCAACAGTCGCTCCACATAAAAATGTTACGTTGTTTTTCATTGCTTTATTCGCCAAATGTATGTTAATGGATTGCAGTATGAGACACATTACGCGACTCTCTCTAAAGTTTACACATCAAGACATGCTTAATCTTTGCAGACGCGTGCAAACAGCTAGACCGTGAGTGAAACCTGCTTGAGCACGAAGGGGAGGGGTGGGAGACGACTTATCACCGTGAGTGAAACCCAAGCGCACAGATGGGAGGGGCGCGGTTGACATTCATTTTCGGTTTACATTTTCGGCTGGATTTTTTATTTCGGCCCGAAACCGTTAATGCCATTTTCGGCCGAAATTTTCGGCGACCGAAATTTCGGTGCACCCCTAGTGTATTGTTTTGAGTTTGTTTTAGGTATAGTGTAATTCTACAGTGGTCTGACAGAGGTGTTTAAGGACTGACTGTAAATGCTCTGAGATGCACTGGATCAATGTCTGTAATTAAGTAATCTACAGTGTTGTTACCCAGAAAAGAATTAAAGGCGTAACAGTCGAAAGAGTCTCCTCGAATGAGACTGTTCACTATATACAAGCCCAGTGATTGAAAGAGCTCTAGGAGACTTTTCCCACTTCTGTTGGTGAGTTCGTCGTAATTATTTCTGGGATGGTGAGCGGGCAGAGAGGGTACATGGTGTTTGTAATATATTTGTCTCCATGTGTATTGACAAAGTCTGGTTCATTTCCAGTACTGGCATTTAGATCACCACACAATATTGCATTGCCTTTGGTCTGGAAATGGCAGATCTCATTCTAGGATGGTAAAGGTGTCTTCATTGTAATAAGGAGAATCAGCTGGGGGTACATATGTAGCACACAAGAATATGTCAAGGTCCATGGACATGATATCTTTTTGGATTTTTAAACAAATGTAAAATAACTTTTATAGACTTGATCAAGTCTGAGAGCTGTGCTCTGTCCCATATAAGCATTCCCGCTGAGCTTCTGCCCTGAGTCACCCCTTCATTTTGGTTGATGGTAAAAGTATTTATTTAATCCAAATGGACAGCCAGTGCACAAATCTTTTTGATTCCATGTTTCCTGTAGTATTAATTGCAGGCATGGTCGTGTGATGTCTTTTGAGGGGAGACACTGTCATGGAAATCAGAGCGCTGTAGCAGGGTGGACAGGATAATTCTGGAGTTAGGGAAGTTGGAGGATGCCTTCTCTGTAATGTGTATGAGAGCTGTAGCTACTCTCTCTTGCAGGCCTCTCAGGTCGTTGGTGCCGGTATGGATGATAATATGACTGGTGGAACCCAGCTGTTCTTCACATAAGTGCTCCAGAGCCTTCTGTGTGTTTTGGCACTATATTTTCTTAGCATTTCTTTTTGGGAACAGTTTCTTTTCATTAATAAACTTCTTATTGGAGTTTATCAGAAGTATGATTTCAGGCGGTGTTTGACGGTTGGAGTCAGATGGAGGAGGGCTGCTGTGGTTGATAGTTGTTGGAGCTGATGAAGGAGTCAGGTTTTGACTATGTTGTTGTTGTTCTTTTTTTTGTGTCAGATGCTGCTCTTTTTGATCGGACAGTTGTTTTCTGTAGGACTGTCTCTGTACTCTATCAGTTCTGTCATCTATTCTTTTATTACAGATAGTTGTTTGTTTGTCCTCCTCTCTCTGCATTTTCAGTTCATTAAGTTCTCCTTTTAAAATTGCTATTTCTTTCCTGTAATCTTCTTCATTCTCTGTTTGATCAGTCTGTTTTGTTACTTTGTGTAGCTCCTCTCTCAGTTGTATGAGTTCCATCTCAATCTCTCAGAATTTTTCTTTCATATCGTTGATGGTGCTGTGTAAAAGGGCGATCTCACTGTCATCTGTTGACTGCTCATTGGTGCTTTGACAGGTAGTCGTGTCTTCTGTTTGTTTCAGTGTATTTTGGTTTGTTTTGTTCAGCTGGGCCTTTTCTTTAATTTGGAAGAAAAAAATCAAACTGTTTCAGACCGCCCTGAATCATCACAGTCCCATTTTTGTACAAATTAACTGTTATGATGACGAATCAGAATTATATTTTTCTTGGATCTGCAGTTTCCACCCGTTACTGATGCCCTTTCTGATGAAAGTAATGAAATGCTGTCTTACTGCTGAATGCCAAGCTTCTGGCTCTTTTGTGTAAAATATTGCGTTACTGACCTCTCCATTCTTGTATAAGTCAGAGTAGAGTGTCTCAGGTCTGTCCTTGAGGAGCTTTTCTGCAGTTAACTGCAGCATATGGGCAAAGCATTGCTGACGTTTAAGACTTCCTCTGTTGATCAAGCGGTCCACAGTCTCCAATTCACATTTAGAGGGGTCTTCTCAAAACTCTGCATCATCCAGATTGTCATCATCAGTTACTTCACCATTTTGCTCTTTTGGAAAAGACACTGTAAATGCTCGTTTCATATTGGCGGCATTGTCACAAATAACATGGTCAAGTTTTGTCTGATGGCATTTTCATCACATATGGAATCAAAGGCTTCTGATATCCATTCTCCTGTGTGAGTTCCTTGGAATCTGTTGCAGGCAAGCAAGTATGATTTCAGCTGAACTCCCTCAGATGTTGGCAAAACATGGCCAGTGACTCCCAAAAAGCCACGCATTCTCCTGTCTGACCAAATATCCACTGTAACTGATACATGGTCTGCACAAGCAAGAAACATTTTTATTTTCTCTTTAGTCTCTGCAACAAGGGATTCTATCTTTAAAGTTATTGTCCTATGACAGGCAGGCTGGTACTTGGAGTCAGCCACAGACATGAAATGTCGGAAATGTCCATTTTCAGTGATTGCAAGAGTAATCAAAGGTAGTAATAAAAGGTAATAAAAGGTAGTCTTTAACAAATTACTTTAGGTTAAAAAAAGTGTGGTGTATTTAATACTATTAAAATGTGCATTAATGTTGTCCCTGAGGGCTTGCCGTTGTTTTAGTCGTTGTGCCTTCTGCGTATGTCATAACAAAAAAGTTGAGCCTGATATACCCTCATGTTGAGTTTGTGTGTTACGCTGAGACCTCGCTTATAAAGTTGAGAAATGCATTGTTGCCTTGTTATTTAAATACACCACAAAAAGTATTGGAAATGGGCTTAGGTTTGACAAGTAGATATATGTAAAACCTTAAGCTTACCATGAAATGTGTCACAAGCCGATTGTCAAGAAAAATTTTATGTATAAGATATGTTAACAACGTGACTTGTTTGTTACCTTTAAAAAAATATTAGCGTGATGAGCCTTCAGGTGCCTCTTGAGGTTGGTGGTATTCTTTCCACCTAGTTTGTGGCCACATTTACCGTCGTCTCTCAATATGCATTACGTTTTTATTTCTGATGGATTATACTGAAAGTATGTCCATAAATAATCTCGTCGTTTCCATTTATTGGCGTCACAGCCACGGTCCTTCGAACTCGCCACAGCCACAGATGTGTTGTTGTTGTTGTTGTGTGAAATCTGGTGTGCGTGCGCGGCATGGTGGCAGCCGGGTGGTGGGTGTAGCCAAAACAAGGATAGGAAGCGGCAGCATTGCTGAATACTTTTTAGCTAAAAACAGATAGATCTCACGCAAAATAGGTAGAAATGACATGCATTGTGAATGTCAGACTTATAATCATTTTCGTTCCGTCTTGTCTCGTCAACGAAAACTCGAAAGAGTCTCGTCATGCTTTCGTCACCTTAGAGCTATTTTTAGCTAGTCATCGTCGCGTTATCATCATTAAAAAAGGTCCGTCAACGAAATAATTTCGTTATCGTCATTGTTGTCAAAAACAACACTGTCTATCAAATAATGTTTATTTTATTTTTGGGGCATTTTTGAATTTATTAAAGGGTGGTGATGGCGCAGTGGATAAGACAGAGAACTTTGCTGTGAGAGACCTGGGTTCGGATCCACTGTGACACACCATTGTGTCCAGTATTGTGCCTGAACGAGTTCATCGAACGAAAGTTCATGAACTTGTTCATATTTTGGGCAAACGTGAACTGAACGTACCATATTACTGCCTGATGAACGTTCCTGTGAACTCGTTCATTCTGGTCCTTGTGAACGGCACGCTCAATTAGTTTAACGTAATTCAATAGGGTGCCAGATTTCTATAGAGTCTTCCAGATGAAAACCCGGCTAAAACACACTGTAAAAAGGCTTTAATGTGTAGCGGAAAAAACCCAATCTGGCAACAACAGCGTTTCACGGCTGCATGCGTCATCAAAATAACCCTGACTCTGTACGCTGCTGAAATCCCTGCCGCACCACTCACATAGTTTAACATTAAATAACATCATATTTGTCTTAAACGGTTAACGGTTAACATTGGCTGCTAACGCATATTCTGGATCTTGAAATAGACTCTGACTAACGTCACGCTATTTAACATGCACGTGCGGTGTGCAATATCTGTAAGTTGTCCTACACGCAATGTCTCGCAGCACTTCTTGTCCTGTCTGAGATCCCCTTGAAGCACCCGGCTAGCCTTTCAAGGTATGTGCAAGCAAATACAAAAATTAAAAGACAGTCAATGCTAATGTAAACCCTGGTTGGATAAAGATTTAAAGTTGGATATGAAAATGAAATCTGACGCATTTAGCTTCTATAATTATTAAAATAATTGCTGTCTGTGGTTCTATATGGGCTATAAAGGCAATAATTTTTTTTTTATAATATGGGGAAAAAGAACAATAAATCAGTTCATTTTTGGAACTGTGAACTAGTTCAAATTTTTGAAATATGAACTGAACTAGTTCATTTTAAAATTTGTGAACTGTGAACTGACCTAGTTAATGTAGAAAGTGAACTTTCCAAACACTGATTGTGTCCCTGAACGTGTAGCCTCTTATGGAATGGCTGAAATTCCACAAGGGGGCATATTTGTTCCTCAGGCATTGCACAATAAACGTGACATCGAAATATATTCATTATAAATCGTGAATGAAAAGTGAGATTCGAACGAATGTGAGATGAACAAATCGTTTTGGATTAAAAGGCTTGGATATTCCATTTCCTTGGACTTTTGGGGATTTATGAACAATTTGTTTTGGACAATTTCACCAAAGAGGATAAAGGGAAGATTTTGAAGGTAAGTAAATATCCTAAATCGGTGCCGCCCGGTTCAGGTAACTAACAACTAGTTTACAAATCATATTATGCTTTGTGTGTGCGATTAATGGAATCCCTAAAGTCTAAGCTTTCCAACGATGTGCCGCATGACCGTATATTTTGAAGATTTAATGCTTCAAAGTTACAATGACGTAATGCAGCCTCACGTGCAAGGGAGGGGGTGTACTGTGTACGGCACAGTGTTCCTTATCAGGTTAACCCCTAGTTGCTCCAGAGCACTGAAAAAAATGATTCATTCAATTTACTCAATTTTTTTAACCCTCAGAAACCTAATCAATTGTCGACGATTGAAAACGGCACCTCTGATTTATTTTTAAATAATTTAATAACCGTAAAATGTAGCTTCTTACCGTTTTTTCTGCTAATAGCTGAGGAGTAAGCCATCACGGGGATATATGTTGTGTCTTTTTAGCCTTTACACAAGGTTTTCTATCCAGCCTGTAACTTGTGCCTCTTTTCTGAGTTGTTCAGCAATGCATCCAAACTCTTACATCCTAGATTTATCCACTTGATGTCCATAATTTATCAATTTTTCTATTGGTTTTGCCGCTAACTCGATGCTACAATGTCCGCTGATGCTTTGTGTTTGTGTGCGTCATCACGCATGTGTGCGTCATTACGCATGAATCAAAGCTCTGATAAAGTGGAGAGAGAAACACTGAGGAAAATTTGGTTTTGTGAAAAAAAAGAGAGAAACACAGAGAAAAATGGAATATCACAGAAATATGGATGTAAATGCAGCACTGGAACTTTTTTGGTCTTTGGGGGATGAAAGAGATTCGGGAGAAGAGAGTTTTTTGACAGATGATGAACTGACTTACCAGGATGGTCTAGACCCTGCTGAAGAGTAAGTACCATTTATTTTTTTACTGTAAAAGTATATATAAAAAAATGTAAAAGTAATACGATAAAATAGAAATGTAAGTACCATTTATTTATTTACTGTAAAAGTATATAAAAAATGTAAAAGTAATACAATAAAATAGAAATGTGCATGTATGTAAACATTTAAAAATAAGTTTTAGAAATACAAAAGAGAGAAATAATTTGAGATGTATTACAAATACATTACAAAAAAAACTAATTGGTCTGATATGTATGATCTAATACTTTATTTATTTGTTTTACAGTGGTGATAATGAAGAAAACACCATCCCTCCCACTCAAGCAAGACAAGAAAGATCATATTCTTCTGATGAGGAGGGCCCTTCAACTAACTTCTTCTGCAGCATCCCAGCAGCTGCTAGGAATTGGTGATGGACAGATGCAGTCAAGGTCACAAGGGAGAGGGCGATCAAGGTCAAGATCCAGATCTGGCAACTTGAATGGTCAACAGAGACACAGTCCTGAATCCTATAGATCGAGATCACCACAGCCAACAGCTCCAACTCTGTCATGGAACACAGAGAATGAACCAGACATCTCTCCAGTGCCCAAAAGGTTCGTCCCAGCAAGAATCCCAGGACATCAGCTCAGCCTCACAACCATATACACACCACTGGACCTGTTCAAACTTTTCATCAGTGAAAATGTAGCAATCACTTTGTGTAATAACACAAACAAAAATGCTGAAAAAAACATTGCCAGTGGCAAAAAATATTCTTGGAAAAACTTCACCATTGAAGAATTTTTCAAATATTTAGGACTCACTTTCTTTTTTGCATTGGTGAGACTGACAAATATCCGAGACTACTGGAGAACAAATACAATTTTCAGTCACAAGTTTCCCCACTCAGTGATGGCACGTGACAGGTATCAGGTCATTTCCTGGAACATTCACATGAGTGACCCTGATGAAGATGTCCAAAATGACAGGAAGAAAGGGACACCAGCTTATGACCGGCTATTTCGACTGAAGCCCCTTTTAGATGACATCAGGCATGCATGCAAAGCCTTTTACCAGGCCCGGCAGAACCTTTCAGTGGACGAGAGGATGGTGGCAACAAAGGCCCATACTGGCATGACACAATACATGAAGGCGAAGTGGGGCTTCAAACTTTTTGTACTGGTATACACGGGAAAGTCTGTGTTTGCTTCTGGTGTAGGATTGGCATACGACTCGGTTATGTCCCTCATGAACAAAGCACACCTAGGCAGTGGCTACAATGTGTATGTAGACAACTTCTACACAAGTCCAAACTTATTCAAGGATCTGTACAACATGAACTTTGGAGCATGTGGCACCTACAGGGACAACAGACGAGGATGCCCACGCACGACCACAAATGCCATAAAAAAAGGATCCGAGGGGCACCATCAGGTGGATCCGTGATGGCCCTTTGGTTTTTGCGAAGTGGATGGACACTCGGGAAGTCTCTGTCTGCTCCACAATTCACACGGCATTCTCAGGCGACACGGTTCAGAGAAGGGTAAAAACTCAGGATGGAGGCTGGCACACCAAATCCATTCCATGCCCAACCCCTGTCACCGAATACAACAAGAATATGGGAGGTGTTGATCTTTTTGATCAACTCATCCAATACTACTCAGTTCACCACAAAACAATGAAATGGTACAGGACATTGTTTTTTCATTTTCTGGACATTGCTGCGACCAACAGTTACTTGCTTCACAAGGATATTTGTGCAGAGAAGCAGCAACAGCCCATGTCCCACAGGGATTTTCTGGAGGAGCTGACAGCCCAGCTCTGTGATGTTACAGTTGCTTTTCCCCCCACAAAGCAACAAAGTGACCATGTACCTGTGCCAACGTCTCACCAAACTGAAACCAGCAAGAAGGCCTCATATGGTAGAAGACCATGTGTGAACTGCAGGCAGACAAGGCAGGTCCAACAAGCCACCCCCTGGAAATGCAAAGCATGTGATGTGGCCCTCTGTGTTATTGCAGACAGGAACTGTGTTGGGGCTTGGCATCAATAAATGTCATGAGGGCAAAAAAAAAACCGCCTGGACTTTTTTTTGTAAAAATGTAAATAGTTTTGGATCTGTATAATTTATAATGTTCATTTCTGTGCTCCAGGACTCCAAAGACATGACACAACTGTTTTACAGATGAAATATGCTTAGCTTTTATTGTGTGATTAAAATAAATATCTGAGTGATTCAATTTCTGTTTTTTTTTTTGTCTTTATGGTCCCATAACTTATTTTACATTCATGTGACATCAACACAACACAAACATTCTGACAGTCCAACTTGTCCTAAAAAAAAAGATGTTTGTAGATTGTCTGTGCACAACAGGAATGATGTTTTACAAGCTTTTTTAGAAAATAAAACCAGACGGACAATACATTGTAAAAATGACCTTAGGGCTCTTAGGGTTAAGGTAAGTGTTTGCAATCAATTTATTTAAGCTATATTTAAACAAAAAGATTAGTAAAGTAAAATAAAATAAAAAAGTTTTGTTTAAATGTAGCTTAAATAAATTGATTGCAACTACTTACCTAAAAAAATTGAGTAAATTTAATGAATATTTTTTTCAGTGAGGCGTGCGACCTCTGACATATATAGCAAATGTAAGTTGCTTTGGATAAAGCTTCAGCTAAATGAATAAGTAAGTATGTATTTACCTCTAAAAGTACCATATTTCCTATATAAATTATGCTTATTTTTATGTTTTATTTAATATTTCCTTTACTACATTAAAAATATTATTCCACTAAGTTCAGAGAGCTAAAACCTAAAGTGTCTTTGTTTGCATCTGGTGTCTTAATCAATTTTAGCATTTAAATGTTTTATCAAACTGATGCATATGACATCACAGGCATCTAACTGCCCTTCCACTTTAAAATAATTGGCTACATTTTTTGAGTGACAGCAAAGTCAGCCAATCAGTAATAAGATTGCAAGTTAAGCCAGTAGGGGGAGCCAAATAGGTGCAAAACCACTTGTTTAAAATCCACCACCCTAATATATCTTTATGAGAGATGTTTTTATGAATCTTCTAAGGCATAACAGACCCAAACAAAATTTTGTTGTCATCATGTCACATCACAGAACAAGGATAAATACTCCGTTCAATCATTCTATGTCACCTGTAAGCTTTTGTAACCATGCGCACAGCAACGTGACGTGGGCACGTAACCTCGAATGAGAAAATACTCCAAAGTGTGTGTGCTCAATCTGCACAGACTGGTTAAACTTCGGCAGCAAATAAGGTGACTATAAATTGTAAAACATAACAATAGCTGGACATGATTTTCATAATTTCATTTACTGTCACAGACCCCCCCCCCTCATTTAAAAAAACTCATCGGATCTAGACAAATCACAAGAATTACCTATTTTGGATCAAGAATGCAGAATTTCGCAGAAAGGTGACAAGTTTGCACCCCTGGTTAATGGCTAGTGGCTACTTTAGCTATTATTATTATAGGTTGTTATAATGTTGCATGTCTTGCAACTCGCTGTTCTTGCCATCTTCAGAATAATTGTTAAAGCTGAAAGCGACGACCCTTGGTACCCCTCCAGCTGACATGTTGATGTGATATCTGATCTAAGTGGGCGTGGTGTGCGTAAGGTACGAGAGGGCGTGACTGATGATAGTGTCGTGATCCAGTCATGACAACGCTATTCTCAGCCTGCGCTCAAGCTGGGTCAACTTTTTTTTTTATTTATAATTTATATATTTTATATTCAAACTGAAAACATGATGTGATTAACACTCAAGTCATTCAAGCGATCGTGTCTCAAGTCAAGGGGATGGGCATCTAAAAACAGTCATCTGAAAACAGCTTTTTATATAACTAATCACTGCAGATGTTTATTTGAGATGTTCTGAATTTAGTTTATGTACATGATAGTTTATATGAATGTACCATCAGTGATATTTACCCATTAGTTATATATGTAAGGGTATTTCTGTGGACAATTTATGCTAACAGCTGTTTATAACTCTCTTACAGGGCTGCATCCTTCTCATCAGTACAAAACTATGAAGTGGAAAAACATTCACTTTTTGGACACAAAGGTATATGGTGGGCCATGGGTCCTGACGGCCTTCTCTGCTGGCCCTATAAAAAATAAAAATACTTTTTTTAAGTGTTAAATGTTGTTCTTTAGTATGCTATTTATTTCTTTTCATTGGTGTAATGTCCCCAAAATTGCAAAATTCATTAGTTTTGTTAAGGTTGAACTGGAGAACCAACAAAATCAGCTGACTAAGCTGGGACCAGCTCTACAGATACTGCTAGGCTTTTGTTGAAGGACAACACATCTGATTTGTTACAAACATTAGTGACAGAAACATCAACCAATCAAATTTTGACGTTTATTGACAGCACGTCCTCTGGGTCTAGAGACGTGCCCAGCGCTACCCCTAACGTATGTCGTCAATTTCCAACGTGAAATTCAGTTTTTAAAGAAAATGACATCCGCTGGTGCAGATACACCCGATCTTGTTGCCCAGCACAAGAAGTTATTTTGTTGGCCGTGTTTACTTTTTAATACGAGTAAAGGGACATGGAATGATTCTGGCTTTGACAGTCTGAACAGCTTCACGAAGGCAGCTCTTAAACACCAAGGCTCCGAGCGCCATAATAATGTCAATCATGCATTTAAAAACTTTTGGTGAAAGTCGTGTGGATGTGGAACTTAACGAGTAGAGAAAACGGGAGATCAGCGTCCACAATGAGAGGGTCAGAAAGATCCGGGACATTCTGAAGCATCTTATTGACTCTGTTCTCTTTTTGGGACAGCAAAAATTATCAGGGGACACGATGAATCCAGAGATTCACTGAACAGGGGTAATTACTTGAAGTTATTAGCGGAGCATGATGCTGACTTGCGACATCATCTTGCCACGGCCACAGTTTTTACAGGACCGTCAGGAAAAATCAAAACAATATAATAAATGCAGTGGAAGAAGTGTTAAATGATCACATCAAAGAAGAAATTAAAGACACAAATTTTGTGGCAGTTATGGTGGATGAGATGACTGACTTCAGTAGCACAGCGCAGCTTCATCGGGTATGTGACTGAAAAGTGACGGGTGAGTGCTTTACTACTTGTCAAGTATTGTATCATGCAGATTGTGGTTTGTATTTGATAATAAGCATTATTAAGGGCTTATGCACTTTGTTATTGAGTGGTTCGTGTTGCACTGATAGTAGCCTACTGTGGCATGTGTATGTGACACTATGCACACAGTGTGCATTGTTGGATTACATTTATTGATACATGCAGTGAAATTTAGTCTGAGTTCAACCCACCCTTACCTAGCATACTGTTTTTGGCTAATTGTTGATCAGCTGTCATGTTGCTGAGTGCCTGTATGTGCGGCCGAATATGCGCATTGTTACAAAAATCAATTGAAACTCAGTGAATACTCGTCACACAAACATGATACACATATCCAAAGAAATCCTGAAATCTCTACTTTTAAACAAACTTCTTATAATCGAAAACAATTCGATATTTCCTGTTTACACAGATGTTTGTTAAACATGTAAAAAGTCTGATTGTCATGATATGTCCGCTTAAGATCACATACAAAAAGCAACCATATACGTAGCTAAGACACTCCTTTTTCATCCACGCGAGGAAAAATATCCCAGGGGCTGTTACACATGGTATTTAGATGTGTTTTCATCGATCGGATCACAAGTGGACGAGAGAGACACATCACGTTTACACTTGGTGTTTAAATCCGTCTCTTTTTGTCCATTTTCGACCGCTTCACTCCAGATTACTGAGGAGATGGTCTGTGGACGAGTCCCTCTCCTGTCATTTAATCATGAGCGGGAGTAATGACCGGTTTAAATGGACGCAAACTAATATTATGTCAGAGTCCAATGCTTATGTTTTAAGTAAACGTTACATGTCCATGTATATGTAAGAGCTTTCTCTGATATTGGTGAAATATGATCGCTCAACTTTCACACGCTTGTAAAATGAAACAAAAGACGCGCAGATCAGCGGCGGTTTATCAATGAAAGGCTAAAAATAGGGCTGTCACCGTGTGTTTGTGCTAGAGGTCAGAAAAGATGAAAAACATTTATCTCAGTACCTCAGATTACATAAATGGGCGGAGAGACGGCGTGTGGCTGTTCAAACACATTACACCACATGCGTGTTTACACTAACTGCATAACTATGCTATAGTTAGCCAAGGAACTATAAAACTTCAAGTTTACAACATAGACTGTATAGATTTAAACGAATATGCTGAATTACCTGTGGAGAAAATAGAAAGTAGCAACTTCAGTGTCCATTGAGCCCCATCTTGGAAAACTAACTCCAATATTTACTTTGGTCTTGATGTTTTTCCTGTCGCGTTGTCGTTTAAACTAGGGTTGCCGCGGTGACGTAATTTTCCCACCGGTTAATCAGCGCGTCACAAACTCTGTGATCCCGGTATCACCGAGTGGGAGGGGCTTATAAATGCGCATGCAGACGTGCACATTTTACTTTCACTTTTGAATTACGCAACTGTTTAAATGCATCGCTTGCGTAAGCTGCGTTAAATCATCTATGAATTTGCGTACAATGTGAGTGCAACAGCTGGTTTTCTTAAGTGCTTGAGTCAATGTGAGCAGGTAATTCTCACAGAACCCGCCAGTCCCAAGCAGAGCAACCGGCTATTTCTCCGTAAAAGCGCTGCTTGAATGATGGGTTTAATATTTTTCTTGATGAAAAACAACAAGAAAACGATCTCGCTTATATTAAAAATCATATATGTAAATTATAAAAAAAACGAGAAAATCACGCGTCATATGAAAGCATATGGTAAGTCAGCGCTCCTTGCAAAATCTGACACAAATAAATGAAATCTGACACCTGCGTCTGCTCTGTGACGTGAGGCGCGTTCAGCCCCACTGAATTCAGACAACAGACACATTCAGTTGTAAGTGTTTGCTCTCTCTAATGAAACTAAATGATTTAATTACACGTAAATATCAAAACGACGGTGAAAGACGGTGTCGTGGTGGGCAAGTGATATAACCGGTGAGAGGCTGAAGCACCGGTAATCACCGTTTCACCGACTATCGCGGCAAGCCTAGTTTAAACTCCCCGTTTCGCTTCCTTGGCGACTTGTTTTAATGTCCTCGAGAATATGTCTTCAACAGGCTTTCAAATCAAAACATTAGATCGCAGGTTTATGGCGGCTTGCGGCTGTTGTAAAATCCGAAGGATTCAGTCTACGCAGCTCGCAGGCTGCATACGTCATCAAGCCTGGTTTATTTAAATTAACTAAGCATTACATTCGCAAGTCATAAGCATTTTACATCAATTTACAATTAACTAAGAATAATTGTAAGCTTTATAATTGTTAATATTCTGAAATAAGACTGTCTTGATGACGTATACCACCTACACATGCAACCTCGGGAGGCTTCAGCTAGCGGCCAGCGTGAAAGCGCGAAAGGCGGAGCTTGAATTTCAGGAATGTCCCTCGTCGGCGAATGTATTTCAAAGATGGAGGCACAACATGGATTCAGCCAGAGAGCGATTCGACGGTATGTATTTTAAATAGCAGATTTTACACTTACGAGAATACTTTGTAATTACACATGAATGAGCACATACTTTTGAAAGAAAACATGGGTTTTTGCTAAGAATTAACTAAAAAAAGTACACAGTGGAGCTTTAAGTAAAAAAATGACGCGGTCCAAGTGCTGAAACGTGCTGAGAGTCGTTTGTAAATGCTTTATCTCCATGACAAAAAAAACGGGTTTTAAAGGTTTTAATAAAAAAATAACAATTTCAATACAAGTGAAAAACAGCACAGTTATTTAACATTAATCTTAAACTGGGGATCTTCTTCCTCCGCTTAGTTTTTCAGTTTACAAAGTCCGTCATCTAAATAGGGATTAGACATAGTACCGGCGCAACAGGCTTTTAAAGGAGATGAGAGCTGAGACTCTCATTGGTTTATTGCACGTTACGCCCAAAATACTCCCAAATATTACTTTATAATAATAAAAAATAGGACCAACCCCTTTCGACCATGTGCTCAGCACACAAACCATTTTCCCCGTCATTAAGGCCCAATCCCAATTCTATTTTATACCCCTCCCCCTTGCCCTTACCCTTGAAACAGAGTGTCAAGGGGTAGGGCTGAAAATATTCCCTTAAGAAATGGGACACCACTACTAGACTGTTACATGTCATCATAAGTCGTTGCTAGATCCAACGTCATAGATGCGTCGATGTAATAATACAAATAAAATGTATATATAATAAATACATAAATTTATGGGCCATATTGGAAATTTATCATACCCCTTCGTATGAAGTGTGCTCCCCAAAAATCTTCATTTGAAAGGGCTACCTGGCCCTTCCCCCTACCCCTTCCCCTCCAGCCAAAAGAGAATTGAGACACCCCTACCACTTCACGTGAATGTGCAAAACAAAGAGGAAGGGGTAGAATTGGGATTGGGCCTAAATTAGCAAAAGTGTATTCGGACACGCCCATGTAGACATTGCGCTGTGCGCTTTAGACAATGCGCTTAGAATGTTAAAATAGGGCCCTATAACTACTACTTCTAATACAACTACTAGATTTTATTGCTCCCTGCATCCTGGGCACTTGGTCTGCAGTTTTTGGTGTGCTTTCTCAAACATTTGTGTGTATTAAGCATACATTCATTAACAAGTTCTATTCTTCCTATTGCCTAATTCATATGCCTACTTAAAACTCCTCAACGGTCACCTGCCCATATACGGGCAACCTACATTTACTTCACTATATTACTATTAAATCCTAATCTAGTCATGAGTCATTAGCACTGCACCCGACATATCATGACCAATCACAGGAAATGTTTACAAGCCTACATTTTGTACCAAAGTTCAGATCATATCACCAAAGTTTACCTGAGCTAAATCAAAATCCTTATGTGACGACTTAGCAGTTGTCTGCGAAACATACTGTGTGTATTTGTGTGCCTGTATATACAGAAGTGAAGGACAGGAAGGTTAAGGACTAGGAACAGGTGTGTGTGTGTGTGTGTGTGTGTACCTGGTAATTATCACGTTGTGGGGACCAATTGTCCCCAGAAAGATAGGAATACCGGTGTTTTTGTGACCTTGTGGGGACATTTTGATGTCCCCATGAGGAAACAAGCTTATAAATCAAACAGAATGATGTTTCTTGAAAATGAGAAGTAGTAGAAGGGTTTCTGTGATGGTTAGGGTTAGGGAATGGGGTAGGTAAGGGGAATAGAATATACAGTTTGTACGGTATAAAATGCATTACGTCTATGGAATGTCCCCATAAAACATGTAAACCAGAATGTGTGTGTGTGTGTGTGTGCACGCATGTGTGTGCCATAAAAAATTATATAGGTGATAACAACCTAAACATCTTGTAACTGTACTTTCAGCTGATTCCATCAAGTATTTATTTAGTATATGACAGCGGGGATGTAATACTGCCCTGCCCAGCCAACCAAGTAGTAGTGGTGTGTCGTTCATGAATGATTCGTTCATTTCGAACGAATCTTTAATATGACTCGGGACTACCGGGTTGTCTCAGAGAGTGATTCGTTCATTTTGTGTTGACCGCACATGCGCATTGCGCAACATATGGGTTCTGAATTTGAAACAGAAATGATTAGTTCATCATTCTCTTGAGTCTCGAGTTTGGGACAGGTTCGAGTCTTTTGTTCTTCCTGTCAGTCCCATAGAGGCTATGCTACCAGTACCGGAAAGAGAAATGATTAGTTCACCGTTCGAGTTCGGTCGGGTCCGAGTCTTTCGTTCTTCAATAAGATGGAACTTTTATTTTTCAAATAATGTTTTTGCACATATTTTGTATTTTAATTACTAAATATAAAACAATATAGGATACATTCAGACGCAATCAATAATACAAATCTAATGTTGTATTTAATGCGATATACCAGCGATCACGTGACATAAGGTCTCGGACCCGGCCGAACCCGAACTCAAGACTTGAATGAACTAATCATTTCTTTTTCCGGTGCTGACGGCATAGCCTCTGTGGGACTGACAGGAAGAACAGAGGACTCGGAACCGAAAGATGAACTAATCATTTATCTTTCCGGTCCTGAAAGCATAGCCTCTATGAGGCTGACAGGAAGAACGAAGGACTCGAACCCGTCCCGAACTCGAGAGAGAATTATGAACTAATCATTTCTCTTTCCGGCCCGAATATATCACACGGCACAGCATGGACGAACACAAAGAGTCAGTAAGACAGTGACGAGTTGACAACTAACATCTGTAGACACGAGAGGAGGCGTACAAATGTGATAAATATGAAGTTCAGTTTCTTATAATTTGGCTTTGGCTGCATTACCCTGACTTGTACACGAGGACTGACTTAGGAGGTAAGCTAATCATTTATATCTCTTGTGCAGGTTTCAGAGCTTGTGTCAAATAATGAAATAAGGATTTTTATTTCTCATAACTTGTTAGAAATGTCATAATTGTTTGCATAAGTGGTTATTTTGGGGTAATTTGTGAAATTATAGGTAATCATATTTTAATTGAACGAAAAGAACGAAATGACTCAAAAAAAGATTTGTTCATTTTGATGAAAGAGATTCAAAGATCCGAATCAGAAAAATGATCCGAACTTCCCATCACTACCAAGTAGGGCTGCAAATAACTATTATTTTCTTTATTAATCAAGTAGTTGTTTGGTCTATAAAATGTATGAAAATAGTGAAAAATGTCACAACATCAAGTCTTCAAAGATCTTGTTTTGTCCACAACCCAAAGATATTGTGTTTACATTAATCAATTATCAATTTATTATATATTTATTAGTTGACATCTAATCTGTTAATTCATTTTGCAGCTCAGCCTGCAGTAAAAACTGCAGCAAATTTTAGATTTCCGGCAGCTTCAACTGGCCATACTGGACCTCCACCCCCACGTCCGTCCAGAATGTTTACAAGGTATGAAACCAAGGAAAAAAATATTGTAACAAATTGCCCACAAAATACTTTTACCAATACTGTGCATGCAGTTTGTATGGATTGTTTGTTATATATCACACAAAACGCTAATACACTGTAAAACCTAACAGTCAACTTAACTCAAACCATTTAAGGAAACCGGTTGCCTTAAACCATTTAAGTTTTAAAACACATACATTTAAGTACTGTGAACTTAAATATAAGTGCATAATTGGACATTACTCGAGTAGTGTAAACTTAAATATAAGTGCATAACTGCATATGACTCAATTTGTTTAAATTCACAGTACTCAAATGCATGTGTTTTAAAACTTAAATGGTTTAATGCAACCCGTTTCCTTAAATGGTTTGAGTTGGGTTAACTTTTAGGTTTTACAGTGAAAAGCTTTTCTTGACTTATGTCCTGCACAGAAACAATGATAATAACCTATTTGTCAAATGTGTCTGGCTGGACAGCAGTGCAAATAACCTAAGCATTATCATTAACCCAGGGAATACAACTGGTAAATAAAACCTAATTCACAGGGTTTCCATGAGTTTTTTTTAAATTATTTCTTTGTGAGTTTGAGCTTGACATTATTTTAAAGTAGATAGTAAATATGTCTTAACCTTTTTACAGTTTGGGTACACACTCTGTTTGGGGGATGGACTGGGACTTTTTCATGCAACAATGTTTATTTTTGTAATCATTTTAATAAGCAATATTATATAACAAAAACGTTACAAGATTTTAAGCAAGAATTTTTTAGTGCTCTTATTGTTTTCAGCACGACTTTGTTGAAGGTTAACTTCTAAATAAAATGAAATAACAGAATTCTTAATGCTTATGTTTTGTTGAGATTACCTTTACCGTTTTACACTACGTTTTAACATATTTAGCATATTTTATTTAAACCCAATTCTTCTACATCTTGCTCGCGCTGAATGATGCGTCTTATTTGATAACTTTCAGTTTCCATGTCGCCAGATATTAGTACGCAGAACAAGCAAAAATAATTGGCCATAAAAAACAAAGTTCTTCCAAACCTTGTATTTCAGAAATAAATCAGAGAAATCGCTAATACTAACCTACACCTAACAATCACTTTATAGATAATGTCAAAGTGTCACATTAATTGCTGAAACACTATGTCTAAAGAGGATTTTTAGATTCAAGATTCAATAAATTTATTGCCATGTCAACAGAGTTGATAGGGATTTGTCTTTGTACCATACCCTCAGACATAAATATCATCATCACATCATATCATCAGATGTAAACATTGAATAACAGACAAACACTATACATCAACAACAACAGCAGACAGTAGACAATGAGACCAGACCTGCAAACATTAAAAAGAGAGAAAAGGGCAACTTGTGTACAGGTGGAAAAGTGCTGCTAGCAATCAGTGCATTTCAAGTATCTAATGGCCAGAGGGTAAGTGCTGTCTCTAAAGCGTGAAGTGGAGGTCTTGATGCTCCTAAATCTTCTTCCTGATGGGAGGAGATTAAAGCAATAGTGAGCAGGGTGAGAATGGTCTGCAATGATTTTTTTAGCCTTACTGATTATTCTAGATGGAAAAAGTGAAGGAAGGCTACAGCCTATGATTTTTGATGCTCTGTGTACTACTCTTTCCATCCTAATTTTGTCCTGTGCGGTTGTGTGACCGAACCAGACAGTCATAGAAAAAGTGAGCACACTTTCAATAGTTGACCTATAGAAGTGGATCATGGCAGCCCGGCTAACTCTAAATTTTTTGAACTGCCGCAGAAAGTGGAGACGCTGGTGAGCCTTACTGTTCTTAATATTAGTGTTGTTCTCCCATGATAAGGATTCATGAATTGTGGTCCCAAGGAACTGGAAGGAAGAGACCCTCTCTACCTCCACCCCCTTAATGGAGAGCGTAGGCAGGGGACTATGGGTCCTTCTAAAATCCACTACCAGTTCCTTGGTTTTTGAGATGTTAAGTTGTAAATTAAAAATTCCGCACATTTCACCAGCCCATCCACTTCTCTGCGGTAGTCAGACTCGTCTCTGTTAGAAATAAGACCAACTACAGATGTATCCCATTTTAACAATGGGATCTGGCAACACTGCAAATACCCGCTGTCGCAGCTTAAGCCAATCTTCGTCATTTTACACTAAACTATACAGTAAACTGTCCAAACTTAATTATATATGCGGATTAATTTTGAAAAACTAATTAGTCATTCAGAGAACTTCAAAATTAATTTTTTAATGTGAAAAAATTACAAAGGGCTGGACCTCGGTGACCTCATATCTGGCTACGGCCATGGTGGGAACCATGAATTAGTTGTAAGATGTGTTGCTTAAATAAATAATAGAGGGTTTGTTTGTAAAATTGGTCTCTCTCTGCAACCACACCACCCACCCCTGTGTGTCTTTCTCTGTCTTTAAAGGAACATATCCATTGGAAGGGTGGAGAGGGGAAATCTCATTTTGGATGGCACCACCTTGTACGTGGAGTTCACCAGCCAAGATGCGAATGTGCCAGCCATGACCTTAAAGGTCAAAGCAGAACTCCAAACAGAAGAAAATGTTGTCCTGTGCGATGCACAGGGCAATCGTCTGGCAGAGTCAAGCGGGACAACTGGTACATAAGAGTATTTTTAAAGTTTGTCCAACTCTAGATTTGTTGAAAATCTTTGTATTTGACTCGTAGTGTTACAGGTATTTAAATGGTAAATTATAATGTAATTTGATAAATTAACTTACTGACAACCCAGGTACAGCGCCCGGTTGCATGAAACTCCTTAAGTTAGAGTTTCCCTGAGGGAGAAAAAATCCCTGAGGTAAAGGATTTATTTAAGAGCGTTGCAACAAAGGTCTTAACTGTCACCCTTACGTAAGTGTTTATACTATTTACGATAGGCTCTGCCAAAACACGGCAGCGGAGAAGTGGTTGCTATAGTTACAAAACAACTCGCTCACTCTTGCCACACCTACTGGGGGTTTTAGTTTCATATTTAAAGTATCCTTCAATAAAACGTTTAAAATATAAATCATTTCATATTTAAATATTGAATAGCTTTATTTATGCAATTGTAAATGAAGTGTAAATATAGTAGGCTAATGCCAGTTTTAATGCCGCTTCTGTGTCACCTCTGCACTGCAAGGAAAAATCAGGCAATGGACCTTGATCGGCTCCGAAGTTCGGCCCAGATTATCCTGTAATGTGAAACGTTTAAAAATCTAAATTTACATCTTCCGATATGCTCTCAAGCAAATCGGGTCCGCCCCGATCTTATCAAACATGTTTGATATTTAGGATTTTTAAATCCGCATAATTACATCAGTACTTTTTACAATAATCATTGAGAGACGGAGATGATTGACAGCTTTCGGGACTGCGAAACAAGCTGCTCTACGGGTAGACGGCGCAGCCGGAGAAACAGTTTGTGGAAGTCAACTGCAGCTATTCTGTTTATAGAGGAAATTGAATAAAATAAATAGGCATACATGAAATATGTTGCACTTAAATAATTAGCATATTAACAAAACGAATTTAAAAAATGATATGACGATTTTCTGTTATTTTTTGTGACGCGCTCCTCATACGCACAGAAACTGATTGCTGAAACAAACGCCGCTCACTTGAGAATCTGATGCGCCTTATACACCCACACTTACAACGTTTTACATCAAATGATATATTTGTCCAAATCCATTGGTAATGTAAATACTGAATTTAACATAGACACTACACTGCAGAGTAGTATATATATATATATATATATATATATATATATATATATATATATATATGTATATATAAAGTGGAATTAAATAATGTAAACAACAGTGCAAAATCAAGTTTAACCAAGCATCAGTCATTTAGCAGCAACGCTTATAAACCTACAATAATATTCCTGTTAGGAAGAAACAGGAAAACAGAGCATTAATAGAAATAGCCTACATCACTTAATAGTAACTCCTAAATGTGCAAAAAAAATGTGATGTATAGGTCAGCCAATTATATTTAAAATGTTTTTAAATGTATTTAAATTCAAATAAATCTTGCATGAGGGTTAGACTGGAGTTGTTGCTAGACTGTGCACACATCTACAGTATGCATTCAAACACTGCCTGCATAATACATCCTTAAAACATATCATGCTCGGTGCCATAAATAAGAGCTGAGCAGGAGAAATCGCCTAGGTTTCAAATAGAAAGCTGCTAGCAAATGTAAATATTTAAAAAGAAATCATAATAAACTTATGCCTGGCTCACACCACAGGATAATCGGGGCGAATTTACCCCGATTTTCCCCTCCCGAGAATCCGAGGGAAAATCGGGCAATGGACCTTGATCGGCTCCGAAGTTCGGCCCAGATTATCCTGTAATGTGAGACGTTTAAAAATCTAAACTTACACCTTCCGATATGCTCTCAAGCGAATCGGGGCCGCCCCGATCTTATCAAACATGTTTGATATTTAGGATTTTAAATCCGCATAATTACGTCATACTTTCACAATAATCATTGAGAGACGGAGATGATTGACAGCTTTCGGCACCGCGAATCAAGCTGCTGCGGGTAGACAGCGCAGCCGGACTCATTCCGCCACAACTGCAGCTCGTTGGGGCAGACAGACTACGTATTTAAAATATAGAAATTAATTCCTTGCTTGATTCACGTTGTCATAAACATTATCTAAAATATCCTAAAAACAACAGAACATGATGATGGTCAGTCACATCACGCACCTGCAGCTATTATGTTTATAGAGGAAATTTAATAAAATAAATAGGCATACACGAAATAAGTTGCACTTAAATAATTAGCTTATTAACAAAATGAATTTAAAATTATATGACGATTTTCAGTTCTTTTTTTGTGACGCGCTCCACAAACGCACAGAATCCGAATGGGCAGCAGGCAGAAATAGCATCATGTTTTAAATATTACTTTACAGATGCACAAAGTTTTTATCTGTATGACCATATAACCATAAAAGTAATTTAAGATCATCATGCATGCATTGCTGTTCAGTGTTCACTGGCATGTATGATATGTACTAACAAACATTATCACGCCATTAGCTGTTCGAAATATAAATGATCCGCTTGAGCCTCACCCAAGTGCAGCGCTGATTGCTGAAATACTGCACACTTGAGAATCTGATGCGCCTCATAACGTTTCACATTAAATAACATATTTGTCCAAAACCATTGGTAATGTAAATACTGAATTATACACTAGACCCTACACTGCAAGATAAAATAGAATAGAATAGAAACTTTACTGTCATTATAAAACTATAATAAAATCTCAAAGACCAGCAGCCTCAGAAGAATAAACAACAAAAAAAGAATCCACATAGTATATAGCTACAAAACAATATCACCGCAGAGTAGTATATATACAGTGGAATTAAATAATGCAAACAACAGTGCAAAAACTAGTTTAACCAAGTATCAGTCATTTAACGCTTAGCCTACAATAATATTCCTGTTAGGAAGGAACAGGAAAACAGAGCATTAATAGAAATAGCCTACATCACTTATAATAACTCTTAAATGTGCAAAAAATAATGATATACAGTCTAGCCAATTATATTAAAAATATGTTTTTAAATAGATGTATTTAAATTTAAATAAATCTTGCATAAGGATTAGACTTGAGTTGGTGCTAGATTGTGCACACATCTACAGTATGCATTCAAACTGCATAACACATCCTTAAAACATATCATGATCGTTGCCTCATAAACAAGAGCTGAAGAGGAGAAATCGCCTAGGTTTCAAAAAGAAAGCTGTTGGCAAATGTAAATATTTAAAAAGAAATAATAATAAATGTGTCATAATCTTCATTCCTTTATATACTCTTCTCCTGAGGTGAAGTGGAGTGCTTGCTCTGGCAAGATAATCCTAATAATATCCTGTAGTGTGTGATGCACTAGGATTTTAAATTCCTGTAATGTGAGCATGTTTAAGATTTGAGAGAAGAATATCTGACAAGATTCTCTTTATGTGTGTGCTGCAACCAGATTTCAAAATCTGCCAGGATTTTAAAAATCCTGTAGTGTGAGCCAGGCATTATAATCATAATCTTCATTCCTTTATAACCTTTTCTCCTGAGGTGACGTGAAGTGTTTGCTCTGGCAAGATAATCTTAATAATATCCTGTAGTGTGTGATGGACTAGGATTTTCAAATCCTGTAGTGTGAGCATGTTTAAGATTTGAGAGAAGAATATCTGACAAGATTCTCCTTATGTGTGTGCTGCAACCAGATTTCATAATCTGCCAGGATTTTAAAAATCCTGTAGTGTGAGCCAGGCATAAACCAGCCAGGGTACCAGTACAAAAACACAA
Organism: Misgurnus anguillicaudatus; assembly: GCF_027580225.2. NCBI lineage: Eukaryota > Metazoa > Chordata > Actinopteri > Cypriniformes > Cobitidae > Misgurnus > Misgurnus anguillicaudatus. The sequence goes on along the minus strand of NC_073342.2, from coordinate 4,995,185 downwards.
TCTATCACCTAATTATTATCAACAAAACGTTGAAAATATCGAGACATATTTTTGTCAATATTGCACACCCCTACGGGTACAGTATTCATTTTGATTTCTTCATGTCTTAAAGATGCCATGTCACAAGACTTTTTTAAGATGTCAAATAAATCTTTGGTGTCCCCAGAGCACATATGTGAAGTTTTAGCTCAAAATACCATATCAATAATTTATTATAGCATTTTAAAATTGCCACTGTGTAGGTGTGTGCAAAAATGTGCCATTTTGGGTGTGTCCTTTAAAATGCAAATGAGCTGATGAAATTCAAACACTGATCACAATGATGGTGGTTTGTTGAAATTGAAACTCAATTGTGCTGTGAATTATTTTCTCCCTCTTTTTCTCTGCACTAAATGGCAGTGATGTGGTTGGATAGTGCAGATTAAGGGGTGGTATTATTATAATAAGAGCTCCTTATGACATCATTAAGGAGAGCCAAATTTCAACAACCTATTTTTCCATGTGCTTGTACATAATTGTTTACCAAAACTAAGTTACTGGGTTGATCTTTTTCAGATTTTCTGGGTTGATAAAAGCACTGGGGACCCAATCATAGCACTTAAACATGGAAAAAGTCAGATTTTCATGCCATGGCTCCTTTAAAAAGCCTTAAATTTGACTTTAAAAATTGTGCAGATACCCTGGTATACATTTCATGTCTGCCTTGCAGTCAAAGCCCAGCCTATTTAACTTAGGGTTTTTCCCTTACCCAATCCCTTTTTACCTAAGATACTTCTTCCAATTATAGTAACTTACAGACATTATAAATGCAGATATGAATTAACATAGTCAGACTTGACTAACTAATGTCATTATCTGTACAGATTATCTCTTGACGCCAGCAGTGGGTGTATCAATGTTAAAAATCAATCAATGTTTGTTCTTTCTTGTAGGAGTGGCGGTTTGGAAACAAAACGCCAGAAAAATTGTTTCCATCTGCGAAAGCTCTTACAGCGAGCTACAGAAGAGGAAGAGGAGGAGGACTAGGTAGTAAGCATTGCATTTAACCAAAAGAAATAGAAATGTCTAACAGATTATTTAAGATTTTACTTGATGTAAAGACCTTGTAAATTGCTCCCAACCTGGTTACCTTAAAGTGAAAATTTGAGAGACAAGGTGTCACAGTGTCTGGGTTGTCATGTGCTTGTGTTCTAGTTCTAATAAGGTGTGTTCGACTTCATGCTGCGCTGCGCAGACCAATCGGCTGCTGACTTGAAGCAGTGCATGTTGGTTCCAGACCTGCCAACCTTGAAAATGTTTTTTTGAGTACAGTAGCATCGGCCGAAAGGACAGAACACGGGTTTTTAACATACAATTTAACACATGCAGACGCACACACACACACACACCTCTTGGTAACTTTCAAGGTAACATGCTGCACATTGCACTCACTTTTTTCCCATCCAGCCATAATCTGCTTTAAAAATAATTATAAAGGTGAATAAAATCATGTTTAACAAAATTTGCCATACATGGTGATTAATAACATTATTAATGTTAAATACTGTATTCTCCAAAGTTTAGCATGTCTGCACAAACACTGTTAAAGTGATATTCCTGTTAAATAGTGGGTGATAGTTCATCCATAAATGACATTCAGTTATCATTAACTCATATTGTTCCAAACCGTCATGATATCTTTCATGAGTGAAACACAAAAAATTTTTGTTTTTTCCTGACTAGCAAAAAATACAATGGAGAGCAGTGGGAACCAGACACTGTTTGGTTACCAACACTTTTCAAAATAACTTGTGTTCCACACAATAATGTAAACTATGACTTACATTTTTTAAGTTAACTACCCCTTTAAGACAGTATTTTAACACTGCTTTAAATTCAACCATAACTGTGACAGTACTGCTGTTTACTGTATGTCTGTCTTTAATTTATTGTAGCTTTGTTTACAGTACAGTACGGCATAGACACCTATCACGTGGGTGCTCGAGACACGAGATATTCTCCATGTATAAAACTTTATTTGATGTGGTTTGTATATGACGTTTTATTTTATTGACAATTATCAAGAGCGCGTTATTGTAGAGCGCATTTAATCCGCTTCACTCGGATGTCAGGTGGATTCCCTTTACTGAGAGTGAATTTTCCGTTTTTATTTGACTTAAACTAGATGCTCTCCCTCATAGTAAAATCATGGTACTTTTTCGTAAGCGCTCAATTATAAAATATGCTAATTTACAAATCAAAAGTAATGTTAGCGCATCTTGCCGTCAAGTGCACGTTATGAAACGGAGCCCGCGAGACCGTCGACTTCATAGAATTAAACTAAATCATTATTTCAACTTTGCACATCCACCCTGACCAGTTTACCTTAGGGGGTCAGACGTCTTGACTCTCCGTTGAAAAAGATTGTCAGAAACAGCGGGTGGAGGAAAGAGATCACACGGGATTTTAAGGTTCCGTCGATAGCAGACTCTTGTTACTGATTGGCCATACGACTTGTCAATCATCCACACTTTCTATGTGGTGGATGAGCCCAGTGCTATGATTGGACATTTTTTAATTTTTTCTGTTGCTTGTTTCGAGTACTTCGCGCGGCAGAGGCGTCATCAGATTTTTGCGTGGTTTAGAGTGACAAATCGTACCACCGTACTTTGAGGTCAAAATGAGTACCTGCTACGCAAAATGCGTACAGGTTGGCAGGTCTGTGGTTAGTAATTTTGTCCGACTTAAGCTGACGCTGAAGGCACGTGACTGTGTCATATGGTTTTAAAGAACCGCGAGAGCGATTCGAGATCAGCCGCCTGAGTCAGCCAGCGCAGTTCGCGATGAGGAGCTGCACGGGCTGTAATAACGACACAGCTGTTTCACGATTGGTCGGATTCACCGCATGACAACAATCATGTGTGTTTCGTGTTTTTCACGCCCTCAGTTCCTCGAATGCTCACAAATCTGTATTTTTATAACAGTTAAAGCTCTTTTCATGTAGTCACGATGTTATATTGTGTCATGTTCATCAAAATTAAATGGATAAAAAACGTAGACCCCACTACATTAGTATTTAAATAATATATGCCGTAAGCCTCCTCAGTTCCACCCATGCTTATACACGGACATTCAAAACAGTATAATTCACTTTTTATGTTGTTTACATCTTACAAATCATGTTTACTGCGATAAAGCAAGCAAATGCAATGTGATCAGCCATGCCTGACGTAAATGCAGCAAACTACGGGAACCACAGCATGTCCGACTTCACGTCTCCGTTTTCAGCTCCTCCCCGCCTGCATGCGGCTAATCTCGCCGGTCAGTTACATACAGCCGCAGCCGATGTCGAACGCACCTTTATTGTGAGCACATGGCTTGTCATGTGTTTCCCTTGTGCTATGTGGTCTCCTGTCTATTGTCTAACCCCTCCAATCTTATCTGATTATAATAATTTTTCCAACCTGTCCTTCTCGTTTCCCTCATTAGTTTGTTCCTCTATTTAGCCTCCTTATGTTTGTAGTCCTGTGTTGGTTCATTTGTCCAAGTTACTTGTTCCTTGTGTTTCCTTTCTGCTTTGCTCACAGTGCTTTTTCAGTTTGTACCTTATCTACCTGCCACTAATAAATTTTAAGGGTGAATTGTTATAATGAACTTTTACTGTACTTTTCCCTATTTCCAAGTTTCCATGAAGAGGAAACAAAAGAGAAAATTAAAGAGCTGGTGCTGGCAGCAGATGAGCTGCCAGCAATTTCAAAAGCATTGCGGGACCTGGGACAATATGCCAGGGACAGGGTGTCAACTGTGGCTCTAACAGAGGCACAAATCACCTCTGTCAGGGATACATTCAAGTGTGTCATATGCAGAGGTAAGCTACATGTTAACCCTCTCACATAAATCCTGTTTGCATATACACTTTTTGTTTTAAGGCTGGTAACAGACTGAACAAACAACTTCCTGGTTCTGCACATAAAGGACAAAAGCCACACCATGCGTGTCTTCTCCAACATCCATGCCATGGAATTGACAGTGTGTAGCTGGAGCTGTGCAATTTATCTAATTTTAATGACAATTTCTATTTTGTCTTCCAACGATTATCAAAACAAGTTAACCGAGATAACACAGTAACCCTCATTTTGTATTGTGTTGTAAATCCAGCACCATATCCTTTACAGTGGCATTCCCCACTCCTCCCTAAAAGCCCAAACTCCCTCATTTAGGTGGAGATGTTTACTTCAGCTGGAGCCAACCCAGCTGCTCTCATATGTAATATGACATTGTCACGTAGTCACGCTTACATTAGCATATGATGTCACCACGACCACCACAAGTGAAACAACAAAAGAGGTCGCTACGACCGACATCGTGACAACGTCTTCAGTACGTTAAGTTAAATGTTAGTTAATTTTAATTTAATCAATACAATGACTCAACACAACATGCAAGTATGTGATGTATAATAAAAAATGCTGATATGCAAAAGATATTGAACGCCAATTTAAGGCTACTCATAAGCAAATTATTACTCAATCATCATCCTAAGCTTAGCTTTGTGCATTTAATGTGTTAAATAAGATTTTCACACCTCAATTTTCATACCAAATCAGTTTCCACACCTTACTTGCAATAACTGTACTGATAGGATGTTATGGATGTGTGCACATATGTTGGTGTGCGCTGGAAGAGAGTGTTTAAGTAAAGTTACGTTAAACGCATGCGGTCTCCTGTCTGTTTCGAAACAATAATATAATAAGAACAAAGTTAATTGTGTTTCAAAGCCAGGTTTGGTAAAACTTTAATTTTGTGTTTTCTGTATAAGGACAGCACAGTGATCACATTTTTCTTCTATTATGAATCTTGCAGATGCCATGAGAAACCCCGTTGCGACCTCATGCTGCCGCAGCATGATTGGATGCAAACGCTGCATTCAACAATGGCTTGTGAATGAATCCAGCTGCCCTAAATGTAGGGACGACAGTTTTGAAGGGGTTCATTTTGAGGTGACGGGGATGGAAGATGTTATTAACATTTTAAGGGACACAGTTCGGGATTAAGTTTCTATAAATGATATTTTTTAGGTTTCAGTTTTGTTCATGCTTGTTTAGAAATTAATTACCTGTTTTAAGTGTTACGTGTTTAAATGTTCATCTATTTGTATGTATTTCTACCAGTTTGGGAGTGGGTTGGGGAATAGGAATGAAAGGTACTGGATTGAGTTTGTTCATGTTTATTTTGTTTGTTGTATTTGTGTTCATTGTTAAAATGTGACTTAAAATAACCCAAAAAAGTGTTTGTGTCTATTATTGGTCCTTGAGGAATATTTTTTGTTTATTATAGATGGCAGCAAGCTTTTAATGGTATACCTCTCTGTATGTTGCATTGGTATATAATATAGCTGCTAAATAACACAGACACACAAGGATTAAAAGGTTTCAGTTTGATAACTAGGCTGTTTTTATAGATGATCAGGGACCCGTTCTTCGTACGTCGCTAACTCAGCTGGATTTGATTGTTGTTGATTTAGCTTGATCTTGGATTGTTTGGTTCTTCGACGCTCATCCTGGACCTGCTGTCATAGCAACAGGTGTGCAATCTTAAACCTTCTCTGGAGCAGGCTTATTTCATGTTCACAGGATTAGACTGCAGCTTCATAAACGGAGCTGATAAGTGCACTTTCTGAGATATATATATATATTTTTACTCTTGAGATTGTCGTTTACATTATTAATTTGTTGGAAACGCACAATTATTTTCGACTTGTCGGAATTGGGCTTTAACAACAGTACAAACTGCGTTGCCCTAAGATTATTTCCGCGTGGCTCTTTCCTAAACTATTGAACTTGATGGCAAGTGCTGTCGCTTTTAGGTTTAAAAACCTAAGCCACTTAAGTTCCAATGTTCTAAATAATTTTTTTAAAGTAGTTTTTTTAGGCTATCATTTTTTTATGAAGATCATGCAATTATTACAGTAGGCTACGTCACTCAGGTTTCACTAGGCCATAGACTTCCATCAAGAACTCAATGAAGGGGATTAAACTATGTGAACAGAAAAGGGGTTCACAATGTAAATGTGCAGCACAGTTACTATTGTGATTCTCAATATTCCAGAATATTAATATTATATATCAAATAAAAAAAGACAGTTGACTAAAATCTTCCATATAACACATGTGAAAGCAAATTGCCAGGATCTGTGCATGACTTAAGAATTTTCAGAGATTCACATTTATGCACATTATTTGAAAGTGTTAAGGAAAGTTCCCCAATTAAATATCAAGCTCACTGTATTACATACACTTAAGATGATCCTAACAGAACAGCATTTTAAATGTTTAATAAAAGACAAATATGCTAAGTTCCTTGAGATTTATTAGGGCCTGAGCACCGAGGAGCAGGCCCGAATGGCCTGTAATGTGGGTCCAAAGTCCTATTATTATATTGTACTATTTTTATATTGTTTTTGCTCAGTTTCTTCTTCTCCAAAATGAATCACATTTTTAAAGGCCTAAACATGCTCAAAAACTCATGAAACATTGCACACGCGTCAGAACTGACGAAAATTTTCGTGTGGTATAGGCATCAGAATTGGGAGTTTAGAAATGACTCGACAGCGGCTCCTGCAAAATTTCAGAAGAACCATCTTGCTACAAAAAACGTACCAATAAGAAATTTGGTAGGGTCATCTATCACCTCAAGATCTATAAAAAAGTCCCTTGGAACCCCACAGGAAGTTGACCATTTAGAATTTTCGTCGGGATTTCTATGCAAATTTTGTCATTTCCAGGCTTCGTACTTTAATGAACTCCTCCCACAGATTTAATCCGATCATCATCTTATTTGGTCAGTATCATCTAAAGGCCTTTGCGATGTTAAATTTTGGAGCTTTTGACTTTTCGTTGGAGAGTGTGTCCGTGGCGGCCTGATAAATTTTACCATTTTCGCATGAAACAGGAAGTTGTTATAAATATGGCATACAATTTGTCCAATCTGCCCCACACTTCACATATTTGATAAGGGTCTTGGCCTGAACACATTTCAATGCCAATATTTAAATTGTTCTACGTAAAGAAAAGCCAGTGGTCAAGGGCCTGCAACAAGAGATATTAGACACATGCCTCATGCAACAAATTTAAAGTAAAAGTTGGCTATACACTGCCCACCTGTAGGCCTGTCTCCTCTGTCTGTGCAGACTTCTCTGTAGGCCTTTCTGTAGATTGGGAATCCTGCAACTTATATTGCAGCCATAAAGCATATAAGTATAAATTAAGTAGTTATTTATGCACTTGTTGCAAGTAGGCTAGTTCCTTCATATGACAATTATCTAAGAGGGTTTATTCACTGTCCAGTGCATTTCTCCAAATATGCGCAGCATTGTAATAATTGCCCTGTCGGATTCTGTGTATTATATGTATCTGAGCACAAATAAACCGGAGAAGACGAGAATGAATGTTGTGTGAGTGATAATTTCTATTCAAAATAACGAACGTTACAGATTCATTATTTTGCACTCCTAGCATAAATTTAGAAATTAATGTCACTGCAAACCAGTTTAATCATAAACAGTGGTCAAATATCTATGTTGGAGTCTTAAACCTGATTTTGTCCAGTGATGCTGATTTTGTCCAGATCAAGTAAAGAGTAATGTTTTGATGAGCAATGCAGTTTGAACAACAATAATTCGGGTTCACCAGTGATCCCTGACACTCATACTGATTTTGCCACATGCACAACCAACACCACATTTTATGTAAAAAAGATTGGTGAACATTTTTTTTAACTTTAGTAAAGCAGATGTAAAACACTACAAGGTGAATGTGTTGCTCTCAGAGGAGGCTGTATTGGCACAATGACATCCTGGCTCTGGCTAAATCTACATCTGTCCACTGCAGAGGCTATAACCACAACCTGGAGGAGGAACAAGTACACTGTAAAAAATCCAATTAATGAAATGTTGGAAGGGCAAAAATATATAAGTTAAACCAATTTTCTTGTTTGGGCTTAGTTGAGTAGACATATTATTTTAAGTCTAGATAAATCTGTGTTTAAAACATTAAATTAATGGTTATTTTCAAATTCAGTCAACATTCAGAATGGCTATGTTGACTGAACTAATTAAAAGAAATCTCGTCAATATGTGGACTTATGACAGCTATGCTCATAATATTACTGTTATTTGGTCACAAAATGTAATTTTAAGAGTTGTTCAGGCGTGAATGTATGTGCTTTAAGTTTAAATATGCGGTCGGTTAATAAAGATAGCGTCTATTTAAAAATGTGCTCGGACACTTTCGGACGGAGAAGAGCTCCAGAAAATTACCGGCGCTTAAGCGCAGCCTCGGCAAGCCCATCAGACTGCTGGCTCTGATATCTCTGTGGCGTTTAAACATGCGATTTAATTCATTTTAATTTCTTATACTCAATAATAAAATGTTTACCGGTAGGCTATGTTTTAAATCATATTTTAGGATTGCACTTAAATGATATCGCTGTTGAACGATATTTCATATCTTTCACATTTGTTATAACTGGGCTGCGTACTGCCTGCGAATTTGAACTTCAGAGCTGAAGGAGCGAGTGGAGAAATAGTCCCAATATCATAACAATCTTAAATAAAACTTCTGAATATACCCGCACATATAACAGCCGGAATCACTTACTGTTTCACACGACAAGTCATCAGCCGTTTCCTCAAGTTCACGTCAGGTAAGTGTTTGTAATTAAATGTTAATTTTAGAATATATTAATCTGCAAAGACGCAAATACTCGATGTTTTTGTAATGATTTTTTTGTAAAGATATATTTAGAAGGTGTTATGTTATGTGTCCAAAGTAAAGTGGAGCTATTTTAGTTAAGATAGCCTGGATATAGGGTTGGTTTAACAGACAGGGTTTAGAACTCTGTCTTTATTATAATTGGGACATTTTTACAAACAAACCTTATAAAATACAATACTGGCGTGCATTTTGAGACAAAACAATAGCACTCATATGTTAAGAGATGTCAGTAAGTTATTTTAGTCAGTGAAAAGTCCTTTCCGAGAAATCCGCCCAATAGTGTTTAATTATGTGTTATGTCTGAGGGAAATTTGTCCTAACGTAAACGTCATTTAGGGAATAAAGTCTTTCACCGTCAAGCTTTATTACAGTCTTGTTCAAAATAATAGCAGTACAATGTGACTAACCAGAATAATCAAGGTTTTTAGTATATTTTTTTATTGCTACGTGGCAAACAAGTTACCAGTAGGTTCAGTAGATTCTCAGAAAACAAATGAGACCCAGCATTCATGATATGCACGCTCTTAAGGCTGTGCAATTGGGCAATTAGTTGAATTAGTTGAAAGGGGTGTGTTCAAAAAAATAGCAGTGTGGCATTCAATCACTGAGGTCTTCAATTTTGTGAAGAAACAGGTGTTAATCAGGTGGCCCCTATTTAAGGATGAAGCCAACACTTGTTGAACATGCATTTGAAAGCTGAGGAAAATGGGTCGTTCAAGACATTGTTCAGAAGAACAGCGTACTTTGATTAAAAAGTTGATTGGAGAGGGGAAAACCTATAAAGAGGTGCAAAAAATGATAGGCTGTTCAGCTAAAATGATCTCCAATGCCTTAAAATGGAGCGCAAAACCAGAGAGACGTGGAAGAAAACGGAAGACAACCATCAAAATTGATAGAAGAATAACCAGAATGGCAAAGGCTCAGCCAATGATCACCTCCAGGATGATGAAAGACAGTCTGGAGTTACCTGTAAGTACTGTGACAGTTAGAAGACGTCTGTGAGAAGCTAATCTATTTTCAAGAATCCCCGGCAAAGTCCCTCTGTTAAAAAAAAGGCGTGTGCAGAAGAGGTTACAATTTGCCAAAGAACACATCAACTGGCCTAAAGAGAAATGGAGGAACATTTTGTGGACTGATGAAAGTAAAATTGTTCTTTTTGGGTCCAAGGGCCACAGGCAGTTTGTGAGACGACCCCCAAACTCTGAATTCAAGTCACAGTACACAGTGAAGACAGTGAAGCATGGAGGTGCAAGCATCATGATATGGGCATGTTTCTCCTACTATGGTGTTGGGCCTATTTATCGCGTACCAGGGATCATGGATCAGTTTGCATATGTTAAAATACTTGAAGAGGTCATGTTGCCCTATGCTGAAGAGGACATGCCCTTGAAATGGTTGTTTCAACAAGACAATGACCCAAAACACACTAGTAAACGGGCAAAGTCTTGGTTCCAAACCAACAAAATTAATGTTATGGAGTGGCCAGCCCAATCTCCAGACCTTAATCCAATTGAGAACTTGTGGGGTGATATCAAAAATGCTGTTTCTGAAGCAAAACCAATAAATGTGAATGAATTGTGGAATGTTGTTAAAGAATCATGGAGTGGAATAACAGCTGAGAGGTGCCACAAGTTGGTTGACTCCATGCCACACAGATGTCAAGCAGTTTTAAAAAACTGTGGTCATACAACTAAATATTAGTTTAGTGATTCACAGGATTGCTAAATCCCAGAAAAAAAGAGTTTGTACAGTCAAAGGTAGACACTGCTATTTTTTTGAACACACCCCTTTCAACTAATTGCCCAATTGCACAGCCTTAAGAGCGTGCATATCATGAATGCTGGGTCTCATTTGTTTTCTGAGAATCTACTGAACCTACTGGTAACTTGTTTGCCACGTAGCAATAAAAAATATACTAAAAACCTTGATTAATCTGGTTAGTCACATTGTACTGCTATTATTTTGAACAAGACTGTATATTAAACATGTTATTTATGTATGTGTGTGTGTTTATATTCCTCTGTTTATCAAACCAGAGCGGAGATGATGTGAGAGGCGAGAGGCAGACCAGAGGGCTGAAGAAAGTCTTCTAAATGACCCTGCAGATGTTCTGACTGACTTTGGAGTGCTTTTTGGACTGTTTTATGCCCTCTATTTAAAAAAAGACTTAAAGGGATAGTTCGGCCAAAAACAATATTAAACCCATGATTTACTCACCCCCAAGCTGTCCGAGTTGCATATGTCCATCGTTTTTCAGACAAACACATTTTCGGATATTTTACAAAATATTTTAGATCTTTCTGTTGATTATGCAACTTGGACAGCTTGGGGGTGAGTAAATAATGGGTTTAATATCGTTTTTGGCCGAACTATCCCTTTAATTCTGTATGTTCAGTCTGTATGATAAGTGAATTAGTGAATAAAAAGCTTCGGTTTTTATGTGACTGAAGTTATTTTGTTAACAACACCAGCATAAATTATATGATAAATAATTTAAAAATGTTATTAAAAAAATCCCAAATAATAAATATTAATTGAAGTAACACATAAAACATTGAGTAAATACATAAATTTTAATTGACAGAGTCAATTAGCTGTAAGTTTTTAAAGATTCAACTGATTAAAACATTTTAGTTGAATGAACTATAAAGCTAATTGAGCAAACATACTTTTTTATATTTGAGTCAAGTTTGGGCCAACTAAAAAACATCAATCCAGGAAACACTTTGGAGACAGAAATTGAGTGAACGTAAAATTTCTGTGGAACTAGTTACTAAAAAATAATTCATTGAGCCAACAATTTATTTTTTACAGTGTATAAATGTATAAAAGTATAATATAACCTTAACATTAAAACATTTACAGTAGATTTTAGTCTTCACTCACCCACTATGCTTGTAAATCATTTCAGTGCATATATACAAGTGAAAGAGTTGCAATGCAGAGCCCTGCTTCACTGTACCGTTGTACATTATGATTGTATTGTATTGTACATTGTATTTAAAGACATCAAGTTGACATCATCCAATTCGACAAAAGTAGTGCCACAATTTAAAAATGTGGCTTACCATAAACCATTATGTAAGTATCTGAAAGTAACAACAAGGCCCTTTTATGGTGCCGGATGAAGGAGTGGTGTGCTGCTTTGTCCTGCCAGTCCAGCATTTATTTGAAGAGAGAGTGATGGTAGGTGACTGGGGCCAGTCTTAGTCCTTAAACCCTGTACACAGTGCACAGGCTCACATCCTCCAGGTATTGGGGAAACTCTGGGAGGCTGTGACACGAGTACCAGGGAGAAAAACTAAATGATTTAACTTCACTTTTATTTTACTTTACACAAGAACCAAGAGTACAGAGCATTGCATTTCCCCAGTGGTTCATCAAACAGAATTAACCCCCCCAAAAAAGCACTAAAAGATCTGAAAGTCCCATAGCTAGAGATCATTTTTGACTGAGTAAGGCTAGGTTTCACACACAAGTGGGTCTTCATAACTAATTAGAACTAACATAATAAGTATATTAGACTGTAGAAAATTGCAAAGGAAAATAAAAAGTATACAACTTTATAGATTTGTTTTGGAAGAGTTTTGTTTTGGCACCGAAGGGGTAACAGTAGATGGTGGATGCTGAGAGTTTTTAGCAGCTATAGTGCCATAGAAAGAGCAGCTGGAAGGCAGGTGAAGTTCTGCACACCCTTCAAACTTAGTGATTAGCTTCTGTTGGTAGCAGTGCTTGCCTTGTCTTTGATATAAACACAAGTCAAAAGGTCAAAGACTTGTTGCCTGTTTTCGCCACAGAAAGAGTCGGTGCACAGAAGAGGGTAGAGTGACCTGCTGGTTGAGCTTCCACATAGCAAGAAGGGCTATAAATATGTTACAAAACTAAAATGTGAATTGAATAATAGAAACGTGTGAATTGAATAATAGAAACGTATAAATAAATAGGCTACATGCTATTCTTAGCTACATATAAAATGAGTTCACTTGTCTTATTCTGAAGTTACAGGTCACCAATGGTCTTACGAATGTTTAATTCTCCCTAACAGTGCGCAAGTTGCTGACATAGTTAATGCACTATTTTACTCTAATCTTTGTCTGTCATGACTATGACTGATTATTTTCCACATGCCCAGCACGGTTATGTGACAATAAGGTTTACAATACTTTACAATAAGGTTGTATTTGTTTAGATAGTTCATGTTAGCTAATGCATTAACTTATCAAATAACAATAATTCTACAGCATTTATGAATCTTAGTTCATGTTAATTTCAGCATTTACTAATACATTTATAAAATCAAGCGTTGTAACTGTTAACACTATTTATTGCATGAACTTAATAACTGTATTGACATTAACTTACATTAACTGTAACGATACAATAATGTGGAGGAGGCAAGCGCAGACGATCAACACAGATTTAATAAGAATGATGGTTAAACACAGTGAAATAACAAGGCAAGGCAAGTTTATTTGTATAGCACATTTCATACACAAAGGTCATTCAAAGTGCTTTACATAGAAATGAGAAAACAAAAATCAAAGATACATGAATTTAAAATATCAATTAAAAGAAAATAAATGTGATTTTAATAAAAAACTGTTTAAATGTGTGAAAAAGAATAAAACAGGAATAAAAGTATAAAACAGTTAAAAATAAGAATAAAAACAATAGAAATAGAAAATAATTAAAATAGTGCATATATAATATAGTGCAATCAGTTCGGACGCAGCATAGTGCTCATTCAGTAAATGCGTAGCTAAACAGATGTGTTTTGAGTCTGGATTTGAATGTGGCTACTGTTGGAGCACATCTGATCTCTTCTGGAAGCTGGTTCCAGCTGCGACTGGCATAATAGCTAAAAGCTGACTCTCCTTGCTTTGAGTGAACCCTTGGTATTTCTAGCTGATGTGATCCTAATGATCTGAGTGATCTGATAGGTTTGTATTCAATGAGCATATCAGCAATGTATTGAGGTCCTTGTCCACTGAGTGATTTATATACCATTAATAATACTTTAAAATCAATCCTAAATGTAACTGGTAGCCAGTGTAGCGACCTGAGGACCGGTGTGATATGTTCATACTTTCTGGCTCTGCTCAGAATCCCGGCAGCAGCGTTCTGAATGAGCTGGAGCTGTCTAATGGTCTTTTTGGGAAGGCCAGTGAGGAGGCCATTACAATAATCCACCCTGCTGGTGATGAAAGCATGCACAAGTTTCTCTAAGTCTTGTCTGGAAACAAAGCATCTAATTCTTGCGATGTTTTTGAGATGATAGTATGCTGATTTAGTTATTGCTTTGACATGACTACTGAAACTAAGGTCAGACTCCAGAATCACACCAAGATTCCTGACTTGATTTTTAGTTGTTTGACCCATAGCGTCAAGGTATGCATTCACCTTGAGAACTTCATCTTTGTTTCCAAACGCAATGACTTCAGTTTTCTCTTTGTTTAACTGAAGAAAGTTTTGGCACATCCAACTGTTAACTTCATCAATGCATTTGCACAGGGAGTCAATGGGGCTGTAGTCGTTAGGGGATAGAGCTAAGTAGATTTGAGTGTCGTCTGCATAACTGTGATAGGCAATTTTGTTCTCTCTCATTATTTGGCTTAGTGGGAGCATATACAGGTTGAACAGGAGTGGCGCAAGAATTGAGCCTTGCGGGACTCCGCATGTCATGGATGTCCACTCAGATTTATGGCCACCTATACTTACATAATAACCTCTCCCTTCTAAGTATGACTTGAACCATTTCAGGACCACCCCAGAAAGCCCGACCCAGTTTTCCAGCCTGTCAAGAAGTATGTTGTGATCGACAGTGTCAAAAGCAGCACTGAGGTCGAGTAGCACCAGCACTGATAGTTTGCCTGTGTCTGTGTTGAGGCGAATATCATTTATTATCTTTATGAGCGCTGTCTCTGTACTGTGGTGTGGTCTGAAACCAGATTGAAAAATGTCAAAGTAAGCATTAGAAATTAAGAATTTGTTCAGCTGATTGAAAACAACTTTTTCAATGATCTTGCCTATGAAAGGAAGATTTGAGATTGGTCTGTAGTTGCTCAATACAGTGTTATCTAGGTTGCTCTTTTTCAGGAGGGGCTTAACAACTGCAGTTTTAAGGGACTTTGGAAAAGTGCCAGAGTTAAGTGATGAATTTACCACTTTTAGGAGATCTGCTTCTAAACAGTTAAAGACACTTTTGAAAAAAGATGTTGGGAGTGTGTCAAGGGCACAGGTTGATGTTTTAAGATGCTGTACTGTTTCTTCCAAAATTTTACCATCAACTGCTTCGAAATCAGACATCGTAACTACTTTCTGATGTTGTGGTCTGATTTGTCTGACCCCGGCGCAGCTCAAGGATGTGCTGATCACCTTTCTGATATTATTGATTTTCTCAGAGAAGAAGTTAGCAAACTCACTACATCTGCTGTCTGAGAGCATTTCACTTGGAATGTGACTTGGTGGGGTTGTTAGTCTCTCTATAGTAGCAAAAAGAGTGCGTGTGTTATTTATGTTTTTGTTTATAATATTTGAAAAGAAAGTCTGTCTAGCTTTGCCTAGTTCCACACTGAAAGCACGAAGGCTGTCTTTATAGATATTACAATGGACTACAAGTTTTGTCTTCCGCCACATGCGCTCAGCTTTTCTGCATTGTCTCTTCATATTCTGCACCTCTGTTGAGTTTCTCCAAGGTGATTTTTAACAGAATGAATGACTGAGTCCAGGATGTTGGCAATGGTGATCGAAGGTCTACGGTGGCGTGAAGAGTGTTGAATCGTGAAGTCGGTGAAGAGTGTGATGATGGCCAGTGGATATAACCAGGAACAAACCAAACATTCACACGGAGACGACAACACGAACACAAATCCAACACGACGACGAGAGACGATAATCCAAGTGGTAGCAGCAACATGAAATGAGGATCTGACAACAGGAAGAGAACTGGGTGAGTATATGTAGCTGCAGGGTGATGAGGATCAGCTGGAGAGAGGCAATCATACACAGGTGACAACACTTAATCAAACGAGCACATGGCAGAGGTGAGTGAACAAACAAACATACACACACATGACACGGAGGAAACAGAGGATTTCCTACCGTGACAGTACCCCCTCCCCTAGGAACGCCCCTTGGCGTTCCCAGCCTGCTTTACCTGAAGATTGTAATCATCAATAAGGCGGTGATACAGTATGTCCCGAGCAGGAACCCACCTTCTCTCCTCCGGACCGTAACCTTCCCACTCCACCAAATACTGAAATCCGCGTCCCCTCCGTCTAGAGTCCAGAATACGATTAACCGAATACGTGGTCTCCCCATTAACGATACGAGGCGGGGGGGGGGGGGGACCGGGGCAGGCGGATTAAGACGGGAAAAAATCACCGGTTTAATTTTGGACACATGAAAGACGGGGTGAACCCTCCTGTACGCAGGAGGAAGGCTAAGACGCACTGTTACCGGATTAATGATTTTGGTAACAGAAAACGGGCCAATAAATTTGGGAGCAAGCTTGTTCGAAACGGAACACATCGGAATATTCTGGGTAGAAAGCCAAACTCTTTGACCGACGACGTAGACGGGAGGCTTCGACCGGTGGCGATCTGCCTTAGCCTTGGTGCGCGACCTTGCCTGGAGCAGAGCTTTACGAGCTCTGGTCCAGGTACGGTGACACCTCTGGACTAGTGCGTTTGCGGAGGGGACCGACACCTCGGATTCAGTACTAACAAAATTAGGTGGTTGGTACCCTAAACTACACTTAAATGGAGACATGCCCGTAGATGACACTGGCAGAGAATTGTGTGCGTACTCCACAATTGAGAGTTGTTGACACCAGGATGAAGGATTGTTGGAGACCAAACACCGCAATGCCCTTTCGACATCCTGATTGGCTCGCTCGGTTTGACCATTGCTCTGGGGATGGAACCCGGATGAAAGACTAACAGTCGCCCCTAACAATTTACAAAATTCTCGCCAGAATTTGGACACAAATTGGGGACCCCTGTCAGAAACCACGTCTGTCGGAAGGCCATGTATACGGAAGACGTGGTCAATGACAGTTACCGCTGTTTCCTTGGCTGATGGCAATTTGGGCAAGGGGATGAAATGAGCCGCCTTCGAGAACCGGTCCACTACGGTTAAAATCACCGTATTACCCTTGGAGGGTGGGAGGGCGGTAATAAAATCTAGCGAGATGTGGGACCAGGGTCTCGAAGGGACAGACAGCGGTAAGAGTAACCCATCTGGAGGTCGATTGGAAGTCTTACCAACAGCACAGACCGAGCAAGCCAAGACGAAGTTGTGGACATCGCGAGCCATACCAGGCCACCAAAATCGTTGCTTGACTAGAAATTTAGTTCTACTAACCCCTGGGTGACAAGCAACACTGGAACAATGACCCCACTGGAGAACGTCTGACCGTAACCCCTCCGGCACAAATAAACGGTTCGGTGGGCAACGAGCCGGGGGCGTTACCCCTTCTAAGGCAGTCAACACCTTCGATTCAACCTCCCATCTGAGCGCGGAGATAATGATGGTCTCCGGTAAAATGGGCTCGGGAGTAGCAGTACGATCGGAACGCTCAAAAAGACGGGATAAAGCATCGGGTTTGATGTTTTTGGAACCCGCCTGGTAAGAAAGTGTAAAATCGAAACGACCGAAAAACAATGCCCACCGAGCCTGCCTGGAGTTAAGTCTTTTAGCAGTTCTAATGTATTCGAGATTCTTATGGTCCGTCCATACAATGAAAGGTACACCCGACCCTTCAAGCCAGTGACGCCACTCCTCCAGTGCCAATTTGACGGCCAACAACTCCCGATTGCCAATGTCATAGTTAACTTCCGCAGGAGATAAACGATGAGAATAATACGCGCAAGGATGAACCTTTCCGTCTGAGGATGCGCGCTGGGATAACACTGCTCCTACCCCCACCTCTGACGCGTCGACCTCCACTATGAATTGACGTGAGCGATCAGGGGTGACAAGAATAGGAGCTGAAACAAAGCAGCTTTTCAGTTTGGCAAACGCAGCCTCAGCTGCGTCTGACCACCTGAACGTCAAACTAGGGGAGGTCAAAGCGGTCAGAGGTGCGGCTAGTTGGCTGAAATTGCGAATGAAACGCCGATAAAAATTGGCGAACCCCAGAAATCTCTGCAGGGCCTTGCGAGACTCTGGGGATGGCCAATCTACCACAGCCTTAACCTTCTCAGGATCCATGCGAACACCCTCAGTCGAAATGATGTGTCCTAGAAAAGAAACAGACTGTGCATGAAAAATGCATTTCTCCGCCTTGACAAACAATCCATTCTCTAGCAACCGCAGAAGCACTCGTCGTACGTGTTGCACGTGTTCCTGGAGAGACGAAGAAAAAATCAATATGTCATCCAGGTAAACATATATGAACTGATCGACCATGTCTCGCAACACGTCATTAACGAGTGCTTGGAAGACTGCCGGCGAGTTAGATAGCCCGAAAGGCATCACGCAGTACTCAAAATGGCCACGAGGGGTGTTAAAAGCAGTCTTCCATTCGTCCCCCTCCCTAATGCGGACCAAATGATAAGCGTTACGTAAGTCCAATTTAGTGAAAACGGCCGCTCCCTGCAACCTCTCAAAAGCTGAAGACATAAGCGGCAAAGGATAAGTATTCTTTACCGTTATGTTGTTCAACCCTCGGTAGTCAATACAAGGTCGCAAGGATCCGTCCTTCTTTCCCACAAAAAAGAACCCCGCCCCCGCTGGAGAAGAGGAAGGGCGAATGAACCCCGTTGCTAGAGAACTGGATATATATTTCTCCATGGCCGCCGTCTCTGGAATAGACAAGGAATATAACTTGCCCTTAGGCCGAGAGGTACCTGGCAATAACTCTATCGCACAGTCATAGGGACGATGAGGAGGAAGAGAATCAGCCCGCGACTTACTGAACACCTCCTTCAGGTCGTGGTACTCCGCGGGCACGTTAGTCAAATCCACTGCTTCCCCCTGAAACACAGACTCAGAAACATTAACACCAGCAGACAAAAGACAAGACAAATGACACTCCTCGCTCCAGCTAACCACAGATCCGAGACGCCAATCAATCCTGGGGTTGTGTTTATGGAGCCAAGTGTGACCGAGAACAATGGGAGTCTGAGGTGAGTCTGTGATGAGGAATGAAATCTTCTCCGTATGATTACCAGATGTGATGAGTGAAACAGGAATGGTGGTCTGGGTGATGACTGGAAGCTTGTGTCCATTAAGTGCAAAAGGTGCAATGGGGTGTTTGAGGGAGGTGAGAGGAATCTTGATTTTACTTGCGTAGTTGAAGTCCATGAAACTACCCTCGGCCCCAGAATCCACCAAAGCGTGCTGATCCAGTGTGTTGGTGGACCACCGTAGTCTCACCGGAAGGAGTGTCGATGTGGATGAGGTCTTCCTGGCAGAGATCCCACCCGATAGTAGCCTCAGATTTATTATCGGGCTTGATCTTTTACTGGGCAGCGCTGGATGTGATGTTCTGGGCTGCCACAGTATAAACACAGTCCAAGGGATCTCCGCCTGATCCTCTCCTCCCGGGAGAGCCGAGCTCGCCCCACCTGCATGGGTTCCAGATCTCCAGGTGGGCTGACCGCAACCTCTGGCCACCGATGCTGAACCTCGGGACTGGTTGTGCGAGTGGTTCTCCCCCTCCGTCTGGCGGCTTGGTCTAGCCGGTTGTCAATCCGGATAGTGAGATCAATAAGACCATTGAGTGAAGAGGGAAGTTCCACGGCTCGAATCTCCTGTTGGATGCGGTCAGCCAACCCATGCAGGAAATGATCCCACTGCGCCTCTTCGTTCCACTTACACTCCGCCGCCAGGGTGCGGAACTCGATGGAATAATCAGAAACGGACCTCTCCTCCTGACGCAGGTCCGCTAACAGTCTGGCCGCCTCCCTCCCGGCGACGGAGCGGTCGAAGACCCGTTTCATCTCCTCCGAGAGGGCGTGGAACGAAGCACAGCAGCTGTCGTGGTTCTCCCACACCGCCGTCCCCCAGAGGGCAGCCTTCCCCGTAAGCAAAGAGAGCACGAACGCCACCTTCACCTCCTCGGTGGTGAACGTGCGGGGCTGTAATGTGAAATGCAAAGAACAATGAGATAGAAATGATCGACAAAATTTCGGCTCACCCGCATACTTCTCCGGAATCGGAAGGCGTGGTTCGGACTGGGGAATACCCCCGGTGGCGATCGGCGGTGTGGGTGGCGTGGGGGGCGCAGTGGGTGACGGTAGATGTTGTTGTTGAGCCTGGAGGGCGAGCTCGGAAACCTTCGTCACCATTGCTTGAAAGGCTCGACCCATCTCATCTATCGCCTTGTCCTGGCGATCCATACGACCTACAGCTCTCTGTAAAAATTCTTCTAGATGAGATGGGGAGCGATCGCCTGCTGCCTCCATGATGTTCAGATCCTTCTGTAACGATACAATAATGTGGAGGAGGCAAGCGCAGACGATCAACACAGATTTATTAAGAATGATGGTTAAACAGTGAAATAACAGAATGAATAACTGAGTCCAGGATGTTGGCAATGGTGATCGAAGGTCTACGGTGGCGTGAAGAGTGTTGAATCGTGAAGTCGGTGAAGAGTGTGATGATGGCCAGTGGATATAACCAGGAACAAACCAAACACTCACACGGAGACGACAACACGAACACAAATCCAACACGACGACGAGAGACGATAATCCAAGTGGTAGCAGCAACATGAAATGAGGATCTGACAACAGGAAGAGAACTGGGTGAGTATATTTAGCTGCAGGGTGATGAGGATCAGCTGGAGCGAGGCAATCATACACAGGTGACAACACTTAATCAAACGAGCACATGGCAGAGGTGAGTGAACAAACAAACATACACAATCATGACACGGAGGAAACAGAGGATTTCCTACCGTGACATTAACAAGAATTAATACTTGCTGAAAAGCTATATTGTTTATTGTTTTTTCATGTTAGCTAATGCATTTACTAATGTTTAATACGACCTTGTTGTATTACCAAATCATCTGATTAATTCAATAAGTAAATATAATAATAATAAATAAGACTAGGTTACCTAATCTGCCCTTATTGTATGTAAATGTGAAAGCATATGCTGTAAAAATGATATAGCAAATTTAAATGAAATATCGACTGTAACTTTGGATAGATTCAACCTTTATGTGATAGGCTATGCATTATGCTATTTTCAATGAATAAGCAGACAAGTAGTATAAAACCAACCATGTGACTTCCCATTGTAGAGGATATACGATGTGCTTTGAGATTAGTGAGGCATTCGCTTCAACTACATTTTTGTAGAAGATAAATGTCTAGTTTTTTTCTGTCCACTCCCAATAAAAACAGAATGTTGTGCTTTTCGCAAAATTAAGAAAATAAACATGATGCGCGTTTTGTTCTCTCTCCCTCAGTGAAGTCATTTCAGAAACGCGTCAGAAAATTAACTGTAACTTCACGAATACATGTCATATAAACAAAAGATAAATGTCTACATAATGCTTGGAATGTCAGCTTTTAAATGATATAAGTGAGATCGGAAACATATATTGTCATTCGGTGTAAACTGTATGAGAAGTAGGAGAGGGACCGTCTCTCTAATGTTACCTGATTATCTGTAATGAGAAGAGATCGCCACACCCCCACGCCATTGAAGTGAACGAGCAGAAACATCCATATGCATAACATAACTTGTGCCTCCTGCAGTCAATGGATACGCAATCCACAACCCAGTCTCTCCATTTCTTGTTGTTTCATCCGATTGCACCAAAATATGACATCTAAATCCTTATTTACTTGCGTATGTGTGTCAGTATCTCCAGACGCGAGTGTTTCTTTGTTCTTCCGTAAAACATTTCACGCGAGTGGAGACGCACATACACAAACACACGAGTCAGGAAACTCAACGCACTTTTTGGTATTCTTATAAAATACGTGATTGCAAACAGTACAATCCTTATTTACTTGCGTATGTGTGTCACTATCTCCAGACGCGAGTGTTTTCTTTGTCTTCTGTCAAACAGTTCACGCGATGGGAAACGCACATAAACAAACACACGAGTCAGGAAATCAACGCGTTTTTTGGTATTCTTATAAACTACGCGACTGCAAACAGTACAATCCTTATTTAGTTGCGTCTAAGCGCAAATCTCCGCACAGCACGTTTTTTAAACACAGGATCACTCGCATGTGCACACATTTACTGCTTTCATGATCAACACGTGAGGTAATGGCGGCGGCTGTAAACAAACATTGATAAGTTTATCACGCTTGTCCCTTGTTGTGTTTCTACTATAATGATTACAAAAACACAAATAAGAGTCCAAACAACGATAGGCAGTTGTTCATTTGAGCTTTTTACTGCACAAAAGTAAACCTCTTGCTGGCCAACCAAACACAAACCCTGGGTTCACTTTACGATTGCCAAACAGTACCTTTACCATGATAAGGCTACTATGGTTTTTAAAAGGTAACTTATACTTGTGAAATTAATATAATATCAATAGAAATATATATATATATATATATATATATATATATATTTATTTTTATATATATATATATATATATATATATATATATATATATATATATATATATATGGGCCTTTCTACCGAATTCGTGCAAATTGCTGTCCCGGAACCAAAATACTAATTTAAAAAGCATTAATGTAGGAAAATGTTTGATAATACAAAAATATAAGCAAATAGCAATCAAAACCCAAAGTAATATTTGAGGTAGCGTCAGGTTTTATATATAAAATATCATCGTTTATATGGTGCTTTCAATTGAGAGGTGGTTGTCCCAAACCCCAAGGTCTGAATTTCACCATAGGAAAGAAAATATGAAATAATTTTTGTAATTTTTTTTATCATTGTTTTAAGAAGTATCATTTTGAATACTTTTGTTAATTAAAACCAAAAATATATTTGTTGGATATTTTCAGTGAAAATCATGTAAAATCATGTAAAAAAAACACTGTCCCACATTTTCACGTCACTATCGAAACATTGCATAGTTTGGTCAATAATATAATACTGCTTTAAGCCACTCCCCTCCATTTTGAACCAGAAACTTTGTCTGTGCCTCTCTTTCTTGTGGTGACATGGTGATTAGATCAGTCTCATGGTTTTGAAGTAAATGTGATCAAAAGTTTGGAAATCAGTGTGTGACATTTATGAATGTCACTACCGATCACACATTTTCAATGATTAATTCAGTTTTTTTATTTTTTCTACTGGTCATTTAGGTTTTACTCATGTTTCAATGTCGAGAACTGTGCTAGCTAACTACGTACTGATTAGCATCTTAGCAGTAGGATCAAAGTTAGCTTAAATCGTCACTACCGAAACAGTCACAACCGAAACATTTGTTGACGTTTCGGTTGTGACGTGATTGTTTCGGTAGTGACAAAATGACACTTATTTCTTTATTTTAATTAATAAATAGAAAATTTCAACTGCACATATATTCTTTTTCAGTACAAATAATTTGTCAGTCAATTTCTGTAATATTGTACGTGATTTGACTACTACAAACTAAGATAAAATGAACTAGGCCAGATTAATTTAATTAATTCATACAGTAGTAGCTTGACTCATTATTGATATAAATGAAGGCTATATGATTCTACCTCTGGTCTCTAGGAAAACTTTCTGAGATAATTAAGCGGGACTTTGACTGATTGCTTTATATAAATGACATAACAGATAGCACTTATCAGTATCATTCTAAATTGACATGTCATTGTTAACCCCCAGGGGTCCAAAAACGCAGGGACGCGTTTTGACGTGTTTTCTCCTTATCATAGCAGAATCAACTTAAAATACTCCATCATTAATAATCAAACACTTACGTGTTTGACATCATTTGAAACTCTGAAGGGTCCTCTTTAATTAGTGTACATTCACAATAACAACAGATCTTTGTGTTTTTGTCAAATAAAGAAAATAAACAGGGTACTCATTCAGACATTTCTGTCTCCGCCAGCTGTCTCTCAAATCACGTTACAAAAATTAGTTGAAACTCCGCGAATACTCGTCACACAAACATAATACACATATCCAAAGAAAGCCTGAAATGTCTACTTTTAAACAAGCTAATTATTATCAAAAACAAACATTTCCTGTTTATATAATCTGCATTGAAGTAAAGAGAGTACCGTTTTTCCTCGCTGAGCTCATTATCTCTAATGCGGTCACGCCCACACGCTGTTGACATGGTAATGAAGAGACGAGCTGTTCAAACCAGCAAAGCGTAATGTTTGATAAGATTTAAAGACTTTAGCGCATGTTTGGATTATAAACTTTATACACACACGTGAGGAATATCTTAATTTATGTCTGGACATTGAGGAAGAGAAGCGTTTATCTTTAACGTTACCTAAGAAGAAGAACAATGGAAGGCGCAATGGAGGCGGATATATTCCTGAGGAAACTGTAAGTCATTTGTCTTCATTTATATTTGCTATCATGTAATATGTTATGGCTTGTTCAGTTCAGCCTACATAAGCAACCTCAACAGACTGCCCGCTTCGGATTGAAAAACGTTCGCATTGTTTACAAACGAGGGCGCGTGATTTCACGTAATGCCGGATTTCATTGAGTACAGTGTTAGACACAGTTATTCACTTTCATATCCTTCATGGCAACTTTGAGTAATGCTGCACTGTTATGTCTTTTAAGTGTGTGCTGTAAGTTAATATGATTCCATGTTTACATGCTTATTTACAAACGAGTACGCGTGATCACGTAATGGCGGATTTCATTGTTACATGCTGTACAGTAGACACTCTCGTATATTTCATGGCAACTTTGAGTAATGCTGCACTGGGGGATCTGCTGTAATATGATATTGTTTACATGCAATGCATTCCATACATTGCGCTTTACACGCGACACCGTTTTATTATGAGCTCCGCGTTGTTTACACGGAGTCGCGCCTTTTTTTTTTTAATTATAAATTTACCTTGGCCAGTCTACCTAGGTGTGTGAAAGACGCCAATCACTTGACCAAATGGTGGCGCAGCGGTAGTGCGTTAGGCCGCCATGTGGTAGACCCGGGTTCGAAACCCGCCTAGGCCAATTTTTTTTTATACAGTATATTGAGTTTAGGCGACCACCGTTACAAGTGCTATCATTTACCCATCAGTTATGTATGTAAGGGTATTTCTGTGGACAATTTATGCTAACAGCTGTTTATAACTCTTTTACAGGTCTGCATCCCTCTCATCAGTACAAAACTATGAAGTGGAAAAACATATTCACACTCTTTGGACATAAAGTTGTATGGTAACATGAGCCACATGAAGTTTACAGCTCTGTTGTTTATCAGTTTCTTATACAAGTTAAGTTTTTGAATAGGGTCCTACTGACCTTCATTTCTATTTTGATTATATTGTTAACTTCTTAATAAACCTCAAACAAACATGTATACATTTGTCCTCACATTCTTTACTGTAGTTCCCTCCTGCCTCATTATGCAGCTCATTATGCAGCTCATTATGCGAGCCTTTGTTTGCTAGCTGTCAATCAATCCTTCTCGCATACGGCCACTCTAAACAAAAAGTGTCTTACAATTTCTAAATCAATATACTGGTTTATGTGAATGAGTAGGCAGGATGATTTTCACATCATTTTAAAGAAAAAACTCTAGACTACTAGATTATGTTTAGGAAAGTCTTGTTAAAACATGTTTAGTATGGGTTTTGTGGACTTATATCAGTGACTTAAAATTTTAGCTTTTTTAAAAACCACGCATAAACCTTTTTCTCTCAAAAATACAAACATGTACATACATGTAGCTCATATAATATTTTAGCCCAGTTTGTGCTGAACACAGTGGTATGAGACACTTGCCATTATTATGTTTTAAAGCAACTGAAAAAAGACCAAATGTAAGAGCATGTCAGAACCTCTGACAGTGTCCTAAAATGGTCGGACCCCAGAGGGTTAAGTGTAGACATGGCAGGCTCACACTAATAATGTAAATGTAAATATCTTTGGTTAATTTGTAGAGATAGCTACAGAAAGAGAGGAATCACCAACATGCATAGACGGAAAGATGAAAGTAGAGCGGACAGACTGAGAGAGCCTATGTTCTTGAGCCGATACTTCTTTTGCTCACTCAGTTTACTTGTAAAATTTTGCATCATCGTGTCATTTTTATAAGCCTCAATTTAAAAAAGTAACATTAATTGAACTTAAAAAACTATATTTCTGTCTGTAAATAATGCCGGAAAAACTCGGTGAACACAGCAGCCACAAATCGGCCAATGCCAATAAAACTCGCAAAAATCGGCCGATATATCGGTCTATCACTAGTTCTTTTATATGAAAATTGATTCAACCTACCTCAAATCAAATAAAAAATTAAGTTTACTTCAAACTCAAAAAAGTCAAACTCAGCAACAAGAGAATCAGTTAAGGAGGTTTAGAGAAGTTAGAATGTGTAATAGAAAAACAGGCACACATGTGTACACCAACATTACAGATGGACATGGGTGCACACACACCAAATTCTGTAGTTTATACTGTGGGCCTGAAGTTTTATATGGACATACATTATGTCATCTTTTTCTCAAGAGATGTGAAAATAAACACAGCATCTTGCATCCCTTCAAGGTCTGAACTATCCGCCATCTCTTCAGTGTAATATCAGTCTTTTATGTGGTGTTGCGTTAGATATTCTTTGTGCTGTATGTTTTGACTGCATAATGCCAACCATTTTTGACTAACTAATTACTTTTTTTTACACAAAATATGGAAAATCCAATATGGTCGTCACTACCGAACATTTGATGTCACGACTGAAACAAATAATGTTCTGGAAAAA
Source organism: Misgurnus anguillicaudatus (assembly GCF_027580225.2). NCBI lineage: Eukaryota > Metazoa > Chordata > Actinopteri > Cypriniformes > Cobitidae > Misgurnus > Misgurnus anguillicaudatus. The sequence continues at coordinate 4,968,589 of NC_073342.2, read as the reverse complement.
TAAAATAGGTTTTGTTATCAGAAAAGATGACATAATTTAATTAGTTAGATAAAAATTTAAACTAATGAATCCTTGAATTTGAAAACTGTATAAGTGCATGTATGGCAATTACAGAGAAATATTGCTTTCAAAATGCATTTTATTTGATGAACCACTCTTATAGTTTTGTTAAAATAATATTTCTAATCAATATAACCATGACACTGTCTTTAAAAAAATGTAAAAAATATATTTAGAAGGTTAATGTAAAGAAAATCAGAATAGGCTATTAAAAACCAAATTTTTATATCAAATGTTGTTGTGTTTCGATAGTGACAAATTCTGGGAGAGAGAAAACATTTCGAAACTGTATAAAAACATGCTAAGAAACTAAAGTGTCCAATCAGTAGATTAGTGTTCCTTAGATGTTCTACTATGTTTATGACTACAAAGCTTGCAGGAAAAAACACACTTTTTTCAAGAAGTTTTGAAGTGTCAATTTGCACCAATTCAGTAGAATGGCCCATATATATATATATATATATATATATATATATATATATATATATATATATATATATATATATATATATATTACTTAAAATTTTTGCTTTTTCAAAAACCACGCATAAACATTTTTCTCTCAAAAATACAAACATGTACATACATGTTGATTATATGATATTGTAGCCCAGTTTGTGATGAATGCAGTGTTATGAGACTTTTGCCATTAATATGTTTTTAAGCAACTGAAAAAAGCACAAATGTCAGTGCATGTCAAAACTTCCCCAGGGCCCTAAAAACCCCTTAGACCCCAGAGGGTTAAACAAATATTTAAATACAAAAATAAAAACTACAATAAAAACACTACGTACCACTTGTGATAGACGGGAGAATGTTAGCACATTAGCTATCGAGTGTTTAACGCGAAACTCAACATACTCCCGAAAGACAGCGATAATTGTAAGATTAAGATTTTATATACATATTAAAGTTCAGTTTATCTTTAAATTACAGTTTTCTTACCGTGCAATACTCCGGATTACTTGATACAGCCTGTACAGTAAGTTTAAACAAACTCTATCTGCGCCTGCGCACTTGATGCTGCCACACCCACGAGCTCCAGCGAGGGGGAGCTTCAGTAAGGCGAGGCTGGAGCTCCAGCTCCGCCCATTTGGCTCTACAGCGAGCACAACTTGCAAGAAACGAAAAACGAATTAACTAAAGTTCAAAGACTCTCTTCATTCTTTGTTCAAAAAGGAATAACGATCAAACTGATCGCCAAAAAACGAAAAACCGGCCGTTTTTAATTGGTTTTTCGTTTTTTGTTTCTGACACACATAACGGGTATTTGGTTTTTCATTTTGAAACAAAAAACAGAAAAGCTGTATTTTCGTTTTATACTTTCAAACGAATTACGAATTATCCAGAGATCCCCTGACCCATCCATCCAACAGCTTACTGAGACTTTATAAAATCAGATCTTTAATAAAGCCTACAGTTACTGTGCGTGCGTTAAATGACGCGTTTCTTTCGTCCGCTTCACCAGTGCATTAACTCAGTTTGCAAGTAAGTTACAGTGTCTCTGTGAACTTAAATATCTTTAAATGTGTGTTGTTTCCTTCACATGAAGTTATTGAGTGTAAGATGACTTTGATTATAATGCATAAAATCGGAATATCGGATCAGTGCATCTCTAATTATTATAAGGGTGCAGTACATGACAGTTTTTTACATTTTCAGAAAGCTGATAGTTTAAATGCTGAAGGGTTGACAGAGAAGATCATCAATTGTCTTGAGAGATATGGATTGGATTACAGAAGAAATCTTGTAGGCCAGGGATATGATGGAGCATCTGTAATGAGCACATAAAGGCAGTGGCAAAACATGCGTTCTATGTGCACTGCAATGCACATTGTCTGAATTTAGTTTTAGTTGATACTGTCAAGTCAGTACCTGAGGCATCATGTTTCTTTTCTTCACTGGAAAAGCTATATGTCTTCATGTCAGGCTTATACATTCACCACAAATGGCTTGAAGTTCAGAAATAAATGTATGGAGGTCAGCCTAGAGAGCTTCAGAAGCTTAGTGACACAAGATGGGCATGCAGGCACTTTGCCTGCCATGGTATGATGGACAGGTTACCTGCCGTTGATGAAGTTTGAGTTAATCCGAATATAAAGGAATTAAGTATAATCTTACTTTACCATTATGTTTTTCTATATGAATATAACCATAGTTTACCAGAGTGTGTTTACCATTATGTTTTCTATATGAATATAACCATAGTTTACCAGTGTGTATATGAAATTTACCAGCATGCATTGCAGTCTGTTCTTATACATGGCGAAGGTCGTTACATGCTGAAGGCTTATACATGGTGAAGGTTGTTACATGCTGAAGGCCGAGACAAAAGACGTACTGTAATCTTGACAAATTGATGCCATATGTTTTCTATATGATACAAACCATATGTTTCTGAATATTAGACCATATATGGAGTACATGTATGGAGTTCACATTTATGGGGGTGGGATTGCCACCTTATATATATACACTTGTGGTACAGCAAAACTTTAGTGGATCTTGCAAGATCTCCTCACGGCTTTATTTCGCTAACAATAAAGTCCATCTTTGAAATCCAAACCTAAGACTGAAGACTGTTTCAACTGAAAAGGGGAAACCACAACATTTTGGCGTCATGAACAGGATAGAAAAGGGCTGAAGTACCGAACCACCTGGGCGGACCTGACGAACAACACAAACAAGAATGGCCATATACTAAGGTAAGCACTTTTTGCTTATTAATTAGGTTTGTGTTGTTTGCCAGAACTGCCCAAAGTGGTGAGACATTTAAGCGCTTCTAAATTTAAGAACCATATATGTGAAATGGGTTTTGATTTCACGGGTACAATTTAACAAAGGCATGCATGCATGAATCTGTATTGACTTACTGATGCGTTGGCTTTTATGATCATAGTGAATTGATACAGATTCTTAAGTGAAGAGAACGCGTTGTTTTTGTGTCATGTTGTGGAAGTGCTATTGGCCCATAAGGTAATGTACAGTGTTGAGGAAGTGTTGATCTGTATATTGTTTATGTGTCATGTTGGGGAAGTGTTTATAGACACATAAGGTAATATTTTGTGGAAGTGTTTATCAATATTACGAGTTGATATACAGTTTTATCTGTATATTGTTTATTAATCATATGGATGGAGGTGCAATGATTAATTGTTTTTAGTGTATAAGTTAAACTGTGTGGTTTTTCGGTGTTAAGTGTTGGAGTACTCTGTGTCTGTGAGCGTGGGAATTTTGACTGGGGTTGCAAGCTGCAGTGTGTGAGTGTTAAATAAACTTGGCATCTCGCAGGCAGTGAGAGCGTTTCCCTTGGACAGTCCTTAGGGCTGAAAAAGGGGTGTGTGTAATTGCTGTCTGGTGGGTGTGAGGTGATTGTTTGATAAGTCCTATAAGGGATATGTATGATTGATAAGCCCTGTAGATAAAGGGATAACAGTCTGACTGCATAAGCCCTAAAAATAATAAAGGGTTAAAGTGTGCGTTATGAGCCCTAAAAATAAAGGGAGCCCAAAGAAATAAAGGGATTGATACGAATGCGAGTTTCTTACTGAAGGTTTGGTCAAAACAAAGTTTCTGTATGAAAAATAAAGGTATAGTTAAGAAATAAAGATGGCTGATATTGTTGTTTGATATGTTTTGGATTATACAATCTCCTTTCAAAGCATAAAATCCTGAGGGAACATATAGGAGAATAAACAATTAAACGTATAAAATTCAATAAACCCACAAAGTGTTCTAAGGGTTTTTCTGTATTATATAATAAAGACATGGCATTCAGTCCTGTTGAAACTTTGGGATCAAAGTATCCATTGTGTAAGGATCTTATAAATAAACTGTCTAAAAAATGGCATAAACGTACAAGAAACATGGTCACCAGATGGCCAGAAGAGGGGACTTTTGATGTGGCATTGTGTGAGGAGATGGAAACATTGGTTAAAAATTACAAAACCAAAGAGATGAGTAAGAAAATCAAAAAAGACAAGAAAAATGTGAAAGGGAACAAGAGGTTTTAGCGTTGTTCAAAAAAGAAGAGGAAAGTCTGCTTAAACATTTAAAACAGGCCAGAAGGCTGTTGAAAGACATGGAACAAGAAACCAAGGCTAAGGAACAAAAATATGCAGACCCCCCTTTGCTCAATATGCAGTTTCCATTGCTCAGGGGAACTGTTGGGATTTTGGGTGAGATGCAGATGAAAGGAACTGTGGATAAAGAAGATGAGGAGGAAGAGGAGAGAGAGCAAGTTGTAAGACCTAAAACCAAATCAGCTATTGCAACAAAAGAAAAAAACATTACAGTTAGACTGTTACAAACAAGCACGAACAGCACTAGAAAAGATGAAAACGCAATATAACATAAAAACACCAAGTGCAAAGCAATCATATGAGCAGGCAGAAAAAGAAAAAGAAGAGAGTAAAAAAGAGAACTTATTAGAAAGAGCAGTTAGTGAAGAAGAATGTTTATTTGATGAAACATATGTAAAAAGCAGGGAGGGCGAGAGCGGAGTCCCTGGTTGATGTGGGGAAATGGTCACGGGAAGAAAAATCACTTAGACCTTTAACAAAACAGCTCCCCCATTTTAATTAAAGGAGCGCAGGGGAATTACGTCCCCTGGGCGTCACAGGATCTCAAAGGACTCGTCAACCGACTCCCAGACATCCAGGAGGGGGCTGGTAAGTTCATCAGGATTTTGGAGGAGGAATTAGCTGGGAAGCTGATTGCAGTAGGAGACATCAAAGCCCTCCTAGCGTAGATCGTAGGGGGAGCTAAGACTGATCAGATCCTTCAAGATGCTAATTTACACAGAGCCGTGAATTCCTACGACATGGATGGGATTGTTTTTGATGCATACCGCCCTGCAGTGTGGCGAGTTTTACGAACTGAATATGAAACCAGAATCGACCCCAAGGCACTGAAGGGGGAGGAACTGGGGGAAACAGAAAATCCCCTCACTTACGTTCAAAGACAATTAAAGAGATGGAAACAAGAGACTGAGGGAGACCCCCGAGGGGGATCCTCTGATGACCACACTTTTCAGAAATGCCATAGTGGATGCTATGCCACAGACTGTAAAAAGCAAACTAGAAGATGTGGTAGGTCTAAACTCTAAATCACACAAAGAGTTTTGTGACCATGTGTCTCCTGCTGTGGACTTATTTAGAAAAAATGAACAAAAACTGAAAATGCAAGAGAAAGAACTGCGAACAAAACTGACACAGTTACAGCTGGAAGAACTTTCAAGCAAAAACAAGAGAAAGATTCAAGCAGCAGTGCAGAAAGACGAACCCAGCCAGATGTCAGTGATGGCTCCTGTGACTTCTCCTCCACCAGCTGTTCAGCCGACTCCGCCCACAACAAACCCTCCTAATGCACACCAGACCCCCATGCCCATCATCAATGTATACACTCAACAGCCAGGGCCGATGGGGTGGACAAAAAATCCACCACAAGGGGACAGGAGAGGAACAGACAGATTTTCTGAAATAACCTGTTGGGGGTGCGGAAAGCTGGGACATATCAAGAGTGCTTGCCCGAGCAATTCGTGGACCCAGTCCCCTGGGGGTAGAAGGAGGAAGAATTGGCAGTGGTCTGTGTGAGGTCCTGTGAACCCCTGGGTAGGCACAAACCCAGATTTTTAGGGATGCCCAGAGAATCCTATTGGGGAGAGTCAGTTACCAATTTTAACCACTAATGCAAATCAAGAACCAATTTTACAGGTTAAAGTAGAAGAAAAAAAACATACCCATGATGGTAGACACAGGAGCGGTTTATACATGTGTAAATTCTAATTATGCATCACATCTCCCCATGTCTGGCAAATTTGTAAAGACAATAGGATTCTCGGGACAAATTCAGTTAATTCCAATGACCGCTCCGATTTGTCTACAAACTAAAAACAACCGTGTGACCTTACCAATCCGGATATCAAACCAGACTCATATTTACCTTTTAGGAAGAGATGTTTTGTGTAAATTAGGTCTTAAAATTTGGTGTTCTGCAGAGGGAGTGTATGTGGATATAAAAGGAACTCAAATGATGATCTCTGAGCCAAAAGCTAATGTCTATTGGTTAGGACAGATTGAGAATGATGTTAAACAAGCATTTGATAAATGGGGTAAATTTATTGAAGCACAGATTCCTGATGCACAAATACCAAGATCACAGTTCCATTGTGCAATGATGTATGACACTCTAAGAAGTACAGAACTTGAAACGAGATGGCAGGAAGAAACCAAAGGGCAACAAATTGAGTTAATTTCATATTCTATCATAATAGGTAAACAGGGAGCAGTTATAACCTTAAAGGACAAGTTCAGTATTTTACACTTAAAGCCCTGTTTTCAGATTGTTTATGATGAAATAGAACGGTTTTGACTGAAATTTCGACATATGTGGCTGCCCAGAGAATTTTTGGCTGTTTGTGTTTCAGCTCCTACCTTTACAATTGGTTTAATGGTGCACTGGAACAATCCTTCCTAAAATGCATTAAACTTTTGTTTACAAAGATGTGAAACTCACCGAGTGGTCAGGGGTGTTCACTGGTATGCTCACACAAAAATCGCTGCAAAATACGCATTCCAACAGGTTTTATCGTAGTTTTTGCCAACTCCATTGACTTGTATTATATGTGTTGTGAGGTACGGTATTACTCCGCGCCGGGAACTTTGTTTCTATTCTTGCAATTGGCAATGGCGGATTAGCGCCACCAACTGGACTGGAGTGTCTATTATTCAAGCTCTAAGCGGAAGAATGTACGGGTGTGGGGCGTTTGGAAAAATAGGTCCACAAGTTAACAACGAATGCTAAAACAGCTGTTGGAAAGCATCTTTTAACGCGAATTTTGTGTGAGCATATCATTGAACACCCCTGATCACTCGATAAGTTTCACGTCTTTGTAAACGAAAGTTTAATGCATTTTAGAAAGGATTGTTCCAGTGCACCATTAAACCCATTGTAAATGTAGGAGCTGAAACACAAACACCCAAAAATTCTCGGGGCAGCCGGGAATGTCGAGGTTTCGGTCAAAACCGTTCTGTTTCATCATAAACAATCTGAAAACAGAGCTTTAAGTGTAAAATACCGAACTTGTCCTTTAATGGAGAATGACTTCACAAACAAATGGTTTACTATAGCAGATTCTGTACCACATATATCTCTGAATGTAGGGAAAAATTGGAAATCAAAAGATGTTGGGCCTATGCTGAAAAAGGCTTCACAAAGTCAATGGGAGATAACAGAAAATCCATTGATTTTTCATTCTGCTGATAAAAATTACATTAAAATTCTGTATGGAACCTCACTGTTAGGAATTTCTCAGGAAGTAATTATTAATCAGCAGAAACAAATTCAAATGATGACAAAACCTGAAACAGAAGAGAGTTATACTGCTGAATTACTACAGGATGTAGAACGACAAGTCCCATCAGAGCTGTGGTCCAAATATGAAACAGATGTGGGCTTGGTAAAATCAGCCAGCCCAGTGAAAGTGAAGCTTAAACCAAACACTTGCCTTCCCAGGAAAGCACAATACCCATTACGCCCAGAGGCTGAATTAGGTATAAAGGATACAATTGAAGGATTATTGAAAGCTGGGGTACTTTTTGAAACAAACAGCTATTGTAATACTCCAATTATCCTGTACTTAAAGCAAACAAAACTAAATGGCGCCCCGTACATGATCTATGAGCAATAAATGACATAGTAGAGGATAGTGAAGTTGATGTGCCAAACCAACACCCTCTGCTAACAAATGTCCCCCCTGATGCCAAATACTTCACTGTGATTGATCTATGTTCTGCATTCTTCAGTGTACCAATTGCTGAGGAAAGTAGATATTTGTTTGCATTTACGTATGTGGGTAAACAATATTCCTATTGTAAATTACCGCAGGGGTTCAAAATGTTACCAACAATAGTTAATCAGGTACTCAAAGCTGATTTGGAAGATCTCATAATAGACACCACTTTGCTGAAATACATGGATGATTTGATGATTTGTTCAACATCACTGGAACAATGCCATAGAGACTCAATAACGGTACTGACTAAACTAGCTCAAGGAGGTCATAAAGTATCCAAAACCAAACTACAATATTGCCAGCCACAGGTGGAATATTTAGGGCGGTTAGTCTCATATGGAACAAAGGCATAGCCCCAGCACACCTAGAAGGCATAAGTAAAGCACCATTGCCACAAAAAGTAGGACAGATGATGACTTTTTTGGGCATGACAGGTTTCAATGCTGATTGGATAGAAGATTATGCAATCAGAACAGCACCATTGAGAGACATTATGAAACAGGCTGGGCTACAAAATCGTAGTGCTCTCTTAAAGTGGACTACAGATGCATTAGCAGCCTTTGAGTCAATTAAACAGGAGCTTCAAAAAGCACCTGCTTTAAGTACACCTGATTATACTAAACCCTTCCACCTGTTTGTTGCCAACAGAGCTGATGGATATGCTTCTGCAGTATTAATGCAAGAAACCTGCAGTGGTAGAAAAAGCAACCAATAGCATACTTCAGTACTAAACTAGACCAGTGTTTCCCAATCCTGGTCCTCGAGCACCCCCTCCCAGAAAGTTTTAGATGTCTCCTTATTTAAAACACCTGATTTAACTTATTATCCTCCTTCCAAAATGGAAAACATGTCTCCCTAACAAGCTGATGAGTTAAATCAGGTGTATTAAATAAGGAGACATCTAAAACATTATGGGAGGGGGTGCTCGAGGACCAGGATTGGGAAACACTGAACTAGACAATGTGGCACAAGGATATCCACCTTGTTATCAGCAAGGTCTGGCAGCAGTATTTCAGACATATGAAAAGGCCTCTTCAATAACTATGGGGTATCCAGTTGTCATATAGACCCCTTCAAGGTTTGTAAACATTGAATGGCATATTCGTTACTACTGACACATCCAGATGTAACCATTAAACGGTGTAACACAGTGAATCCTGCAGAGTTGATTCCTTTGGCTTATGAAGGTGAGCCACATGAATGTGTTGCTGACTCGTTAGCATTCACCAGGTTATGACCCAATCTCGAATCTGTCCCAATTACTGAAGCAGAAGTCACTTACTTTGTGGATGGATCCAGTTTCAGGGATCATTCAGGAATTCATACTGGTTATGCAGTTGTGAAAAAAGAGGGAGAGGATTTTGTGTCTGTACTGTCCCAACACTGCACACAGCCGTGCTCAGCTCAATTGGCAGAATTAAAAGCTCTTACAGCAGCATGTAAATTGGCAAAAGGGCAAACAGCAAACATTCTGACCGACTCAGCCTATAGCCACGGCGTCTGTCACCACTATGGGGCAGTATGGAAACAAAGAGGTTTCAAAAGGAGTGATGGTACTCCTATTCAACATGCTGAACAGATAGTTGAATTAATCTCAGCTATGATGATGCCAAAAAGACTGGCTATTATCAAATGTCAAGCTCACAAAAATGGAAATAGTTATGTCATCAAGGGTAATAATGCAGCAGATTTGGAGGCTAAAAAGGCCTCCGGGTGTCAGGTGGCAATAATAGCTCCAGAAGTTCTTATTGAACCCAACCCAACCATTGATGATATTGCTCGGATCCAACAACAGGCAGGACCATATGAGCAATCTATGTGGCACCGAAGAGGGGCCACAAAAGACTCCCAAAACATTTGGCGGTCGCATGAAGGTCACATTGTTGCACCAACAGCACTGTTAAAGGTGCAATTTGTAAGATATTTGCAGTAAAATCTCCAAAAACCACTAGGCCAGTGTTATATATTTTGTCCAGCTGATTACTATCAATATCTGTAATGTTTTCAACTACTTGTAAATCGTGAGAAAATTTCCATTCAAAACATTGACACGGGGCAGTGCAGTCTCCTGTCAATGACGTTAATATCCATGTGACCCTTTGTCACCGCCTTTACTGACGTAACCCACATGAGAACAGTGGTCGAGCTCAAAAAAATAAAATGGCGGCCAAGGAAGCGGCTGGAGCACAAATTTAGTGAAAATAAACGTATATTTTCACTTTTTAAGCATTTTAATTTCATTTCTAGCGAGAAATTAGTATTGTAGTTTTCAAATATGTGATTAGTTATCACAAAGGCGCTCTCTGTTCATATTTCAAACACGCTGCCTTTGAAGTGCGTCAGAGAGCCTTTCTCTGAGCGGCCTTCAGGCCTCCGAGGCCGAAGTCATGTCCTCATGAGGGAGCAAGGCCACAAGTCCTCACAGTCTTGAGGTTTCGGACGCAGCCAGTGTCGTGGACAAATGCGGAACTATGCGCTTGCTTATGGACTTATGGATATCTCTGTACCGTCTGCCGCTGGTTGTGTCAGCTCCTGTAAGCGTACGGGCCAACCAAACGACCCAAGAAAAGTTTGGAACAAAACGAGGGAGGATCAATTTGGTGTTGCATTATCTGGATAGAGAGAGCTTCACGACAACATTTAACTAGACCGAGATTCTGATCCTGCTTGTGTTTTACGCGATGGGTGAGTTGTTTTGATTCGTAACCCTTCAAAAAACGTATGCTATTATATTGATCACAACATTAGTGTGTAGATTGTAATCAGCGCGTCTTCCCGCGGACGATATGCACATCAAAGGTATTGTGAGATTCTGATCCTGCTTGTGTTTTACGCGATGGGTGAGTTGTTTTGATTCGTAACCCTTCAAAAAACGTATGCTATTATATTGATCACAACATTAGTGTAATCAGCGCGTCTTCCCGCGGACGATATGCACATCAAAAGGTATTGTACAGCAATATAAATGGTCATTTTAAGACACTTCACAATAAGATTTGTACTGTCAATACATTATGTGAAAAATCATTGTAGATTGTAAGTTGAAAACTTAATTCTGAGCTGTGTTTACCATCGAATTTGGACTAATACTGTAATATCAATATGACTAACAATTTCGTTTTGAACATCACATATAAACTTACATAATGAAATAAACGTTGTCATCAAACGCAACATTTATAAGACTTGATTACCTTATCCATCAACGTGATTTCTCGTTCTCGTCTGATATGGCTAAAGTTAAAGACTACAAATCCCATAATTCCACGCTGCTTCAGAGCGTAAGTAAACAACATCATTGTTTTTGTTTGATCTGGCGCCATCTTTCGGCGCATTTTACATATTGTATCTTTAAATGTTCTAATCACAGACGCACATGGATTTGACCACTGTGTTCGAGCAGAAGTGATTAGAAAAATTAAAGAACAAGGATATTGGTCTCCATATTTGTATGCAACAGGAGAGGAATTTTTGTCAACATGTGAAATTTGTGCCAAGTACAATGTCAGAAAAGGAATTACAACAGCAATGGGTCATATTCCGGTACCAGAGGGACCGTTTAAACACTTGGTTATGGATTATGTGGATATGATCAAGAGAGTGCAGGGTAAGAAATATTTGCTTGTTGTTATTTGTAGGTTTAGTCGTTGGGTGGAGGCTGTACCGTCGGCTGACGAAGGAGCAGGAACAGTAATCAAATTTCTGACAAGAGAGGTTATTCCTAGATTCAGAATACCATCAGAAATAAGTTCAGATAATGGATCAACGTTCATTCAAAAAACAGTAAAACAAGTACAACAACATTTTAGAATAAAGCAAAGATTAGGGATGTGTTTATCATCCACAATATCAAGGGATGGTTGAAAAAGCCAATGGAATCATTAAGGCAAAACTCAACAAAATATGTGCTTGTACTAAACTTAACTGGATTGATGCTTTACCTCTTGCACTAATGAGCTATCGCATGCAAACTAACAGAACTACACATCTAACACCGCATGAAATGCTTACAGGTCGACCTATGCCTGCTCCACACTGCAGAGGTCCATATTCTGGGCCTCCATTAGAGCAATTGCAAATGGAAGGCAGTAACACGTGGTACCACATAAACCACTGCACTAAAGCTCATAAAGAAAAAACAGTGACTGGAGAGGATAGCCTTGGAACAAACAACCAAGAAACTCCTGCTAAAAGCAATGATGCACAAGATGTGGCATCAGGAAATGACCATGGACAGAACACATCTGACGACTGATCATCATATGCTTGTGGCCAGTTCATGCTTTAAACCAGTGATTCCCAACAGGGGGTACGCGTACCCCAGGGGGTACGTGAAGAGTTTCCAGGGGGTACGCGAAAAGATTTACATTTTGCTTTGATCTCATTTACTTTTAATAAAAATGTCTTTCGTTTGTCCAGTCATTGACCTACGATTGATTTTTGTGAGGAAAGCATTGTAAAAAGGACAACTTTGTAATTTTAATCTTATCATTAATATAATTAGCCGTCAAGAGTAAATGCGCTGCATGATCCAAAACGCAATAGCGATGTCCAACTCAAGAACGATCTGACTATTTTTAATGAACCCTTTAATTAACTATAATTAATGTTTTAGTAATGTTATAATATTCATTCCCGCTGCCATTGCATTTTCAAATTATGCAAAAAAAAAAAAAAAACGTTTGCATTGTTTTTGGCTAACATATTTTGTCCCGTATGATGTCTTTTGTATTTATAGATAATGCCTTAAAACATTTTGTTTCTCTTTATATTTGAACAGAATAATTTAACTTATTTGCACACTTTAATTATCAGTAACTTAAATTGAGATTTTAGTAAATTTAGGGCATTTACTTAAAAGGACGTGAGAGCTCAATTACAAATAAGTGCCAGAGTTGAAAATTTGCATTTGATTTACTACAAAGGCGCAAATAAAATACACAGGCACAATAATGACATAAGCAAATTTCTCTAATGACCACTGCAATCTACTAAGAGCAGTGCAAATTAGTACAGGGTCGCAAATAAGAGACCTCGGCAGGACATCGCATGAAAATGCGGACTGCGGAGTGTGAAAATCCAGCTAAGTAAAAGTACACTATGAACCGGAGGACGAAAGATAAAGGGTAAAATAAGTCTTGAAATACCTGATTTTACTTCTCCTCGTGACTTCTCCTCCTCTTTTCTCCAGCAAATTAAACATAGCATGGCTTGGCAAACTATATATTTATTTTAAAGTATGTTCCTCCGGCAAAATGTAATACTCTCCTCGCATTAATGTTAATGTAGGAAAACTTCCACAAATGCATATGCAATAAGGTCGCAAAAATAACACCTTTTCAGAGCTAAATATCTATTGCGTGTCTTTAAGTTCAGTCGTTATTTAATGCCAAAATGATGGTTTGTGCAAGCTGTTAGTAAATCTGGCCCTTAAAGGGGTCATATGATGAATTTTTTTAATTTGTAAAATAAGTCTTTGGCGTTCCCAGAGTCCATATGTGAAGTTTTATCTCAAAACACCCTACAGATAATTAATTATAGCATGTCAAAATTGCCATTTTGTAGGCCTGAGCAAAATATGCTGTTTTTGGGTGTGTCTTTTAAAATGCAAATGAGCTGATAAAATGCAAACACTGATCGCAATGGTAGTGATTTAATGAAATAAACATGCTTAATCCGTCAGTGCTTTTTACTTTAATGTTTAAAATTAATTAATTAATTAAAATGACTAATTATTTGTCTTTAAAACACAACTTTGGTTTAGTTTCGATGAAGGGGTACTTGAGCCTTACTGATAGGCAGTGGCGGTCCTGGCTAGATTTACGCCCTGGGCGAACCATCCCTTCGCCGCCCCCAGAAAATTGTTTTTACCCCCAAATCCCGCCACCAACATGTATTATTTTATTATCAGTGTTGGGGTAGTTACTCAAAAAATGTAATTAGTTACTAGTTACTAGTTACTTCTTAAAATTGTAATGAGATTACTTTACTAGTTACTGCATTTGAAAAGTAACTTCACTACTTATTACTTTACTTTCCTTTTTTTTCTTTTTTCTTAATTTACCACATAGATACATGGACATGTTTAGGCGGGGTCTGCTGATGATGAGTGACTACTTTAAATGACCGGCCAGGGCTCTAGACTAACTTTTTGCACTGGTTGCACTGGTGCGCCTAACATTTTTTATTAGGTGCACCAGCACAAAAGTTAGGTGCACCCTAATTTTTGACCCCATCGGATTTATAGTTCGCCCAAAAATTAAAATTCTGTATAATTTATTTGAAAATCAGGTTTGTAACTCTCATGTTGTTACAAACCTGTATAAATGTCTTTGTTCTGGTGAACATGAATGAAAATATTTTGAGGAATGTTTGTAACCAAACCATTCATGAGCCCCATTCACTTCCATAGTATTATTTTTTCCTACTATAGAAGTGAATGGGGCTCATGCTTGGTTTGGTTACAAACATTCCTCAAAATATTTTCATTCATGTTCACCAGAACACAGACATTTATACAGTTTTGTAACAAAATGAAGGAGAGTTAATGATGACAGAATTTTTTATTTTTGGGTGAACTGTCCCTTTAACACCGCAAGTTTAGCGCCCATGGTGGTTTCATACAGAATATAAACATGTAGGCTATTTTATAATTTTCATGTTGTCATTCCATTTTCCTCATACGAGTCATGCACAGTCCTGTTTGATAACCCGCATCCGCGCGATTAAAATAACAGTTGACCCATTATCCGACATCAGCATCAATTTATTTCATACCCGTTTTACATAAAGACTGCGACCGGCCGCACCGCAAATCGTGATGTAAGTAGAAACCTTTAAAGATCTTCATGCAGAACATTGACAGAAATAAGCACAGGACCATGCTTGTTCAAATATATTATCATTTAATGTGAAAGTTTGTGAGGGTCGGCTGATTGACAGCTGAGCGGTCAGCAGTGTTTGAACACTCATAAGCGCTGCGCTTATATTTATTATTACCTTATAAATTGATGATATGATTGCAGTAATTCCAAAGGGATGTCCAAAAAAACTCAAGTAGAATGTTAAATGTTTAAAGTTTAATGTCTCTTTCACGCTGCCCTGTGTAAACCCACGCGGGTGATGGCATGAAACGCGTGAGGAGCTTGCATTTTGCATTACCTTAAATTACCTTAAATTATGGTCATACAAATAAAAGTAAAACAACATTCAAAACTGTAATGTGTAAATTTATTTATGTAAAGTTACACTCGCAATAATAACAAAACATTGTGCTTTTTTAAATAGGTAAAAAGTGTTTTGTGCGCAATTGTGCTGCATCGGTTTGGGAGCACGTCACACAAAAAATAAACTCATATAGGCTATAGGCTACTTTTGAATTCGTTTTGTTAATTTGCTAATTATTTAAGGGAAACACATTTCATATAGGCTTATTTATTTTATTATTTTTTCACCAAAGAAATACGTAATCATCACATTCTATTCATTTTAATGCTTTTTGCGCATAAACTAAACCCTTGGGGGAATTATTTATAAATGAATCAACAACGCAAATCAAGGAATTAACTTATTTCTCTATTTAAGACAGTCTGGCAGGGCGGTAACAGCGATACATCAAACACCGAAAAGTTTATAGGATTAGATTTGGAAGTAAGATTATGAAGAAAACAGCGGTCCTGACTCCTGGCTTTTTTCTATAAATTGAGCGCACGCGACATTGCTGTTCGGGTTACGTTCAAATAATTTCTTGAAAAGAATTATGCTCTGGCTCTGACTCGATTGAGGTTCATTACCTAATTCCGTCTTCGGGTTCAGACCTCTCGATCCCTGACCGGTAAGTTAAACAGGATCTTTCGCCACAAGTGTTGTATTGCCATGCTGGGCTTACAAATGCTCAGACAGGTTGCTCATCGCGTTGTCAGCAGTTGAAAGACACTTGTCGTGTGGGCATAGTGTGCATTTCACACGAATATTTTTGTCCTTTCGAGCAATACGCTGAAAGTAATGTGAATATCGCCCCATTGGCTGAAACCCTCCGTCTTCATTTCCCGCTCCCCTTTGCACCAGCAGCTCCTTCAAATCAATCTCTATGGCAACGGCACACGTACAGGGACACGCATGCACGCACCACTTAAATAGACAGAACTTTACACCCAGGCAAACACTGCTTGGGTAACGCAGGAAAGCGCGTTCCTATAGTCTAGTAAAGTAGTGTAGTTACCAATATTATTAGTGTAATGCGTTACTTTACTTCGTTACCCAAAAAAGTAATGTAGTTACTGTAATCCGTTACTTTGTAACTCGTTACCCCCAACACTGTTTATTATATATCATCTTAAATACAAAAAGGTAACAATAGCAGAGAAAAACAAGATAAATAAATGTAATACAGTATATAAACAAATACACACACACACACACACACTCCTCATCAGACTACACAACCATGTCTGTTGGCCATGGCTGCTGTGGAAGTATCTGACTCCTCATTTTTGCCAGTGGGTGCTCTAACTCCAAAATATTTCAGAAGTTAGATACACTTACATCACACATGCATCAGTTACCCAATTAAAATGACCATAACACATATTTTATTAGTTTATAGGATGTTAACAAATGCTAAGCATACACTACAAATTATTTAAAAAGCTATCACTGTGTAGCTTACAAAATGGCATGTCAATTTATATTAGAAGTTATTTAAGTGCACATATAGCGTATATAGCAATAAAAAAGGACACAGTCAAGAGGAGGTCTGTGTGAGTTTGCACAGATAAACTAGACTGTGTGTTGGGTGAATTTAGTTGCATGACATGGTGCCTCAATTCTAATAGTTGCTAGTTCAGCAAAACTAAAACCAAAAAAACAGTCGTGTTCTGTGGCTAATAGCAACATATTAGCAAGAGGGCGAGGCTAATATAAATAACGTTAGCCTATTTCCTACTGTCACTCACCTCGTCACTTATAGAAATCGGCATACCTTTATCTTTATAATTTCTCTTCATCTTCTTTTCTTCTTTTTCTGATCAGGGCAACTTATGGCTTCTTTGGTCTTTTAACTCGATCCATGGCATGATGATGATGAAGACTCGACATCATTAACTTTGCATAACATTTTGACAACAACAACGTACGTTCGCCCCTCAATCAACCGGTTTCACGTGACGTGAGTCACGTAGATGACTCTACAGATTTTTTTTTTCACAAAATCAACTTGATAACATGTTCGTAGGTATATGGGTCTATGTTAATTTTAGGAATGAAAAATACAATTTATCTGGAAGCAGACGCAGCAGTTTGTGTTGTGTGGCCTCTGGTCTGGGATCAGTCTATCCCTCGCTCGCCCCGTATAAGGCGAGCGAGCGATTTGCAGTCGCAAGTTGGCCCGCCCCTTTCTCCCGTGCCTCTTCTGAAATGCACACAACCTGTGTATATGACACTAACTTGACATGGAAATGAGCGTTAGTCTAAAAAAACGCTTTGATGTTTGTTTTTTTTTTGAATGCGCTCGTGCGCCCTCACATAGATTGCGCCCTGGGCGTTCGCCCACATTGCCCATAGCAAAAACCGGCCCTGCTGATAGGGCTGTGGGGGTACTTAGGGCTAAAAAGGTTGGGAACCACTGCTTTAAACAACACCACGACTCCGCCTCCAGTTACTCAGGCCCGGAATCACACCACCCTGCCATTGACTCCAACACCTGTAACTCCAATTCTGAACCACACTTCCCTGTCATCAACTTCACTTTCAACCACACAGCCTTTTAATCTTACAACTTTTACATCAACGGAGCGTGCAACCACACAGACTCTGAACCATACCTCCTTTACGTCAACTACGTTTGGATCCACACAAACTAGTGCCAAATCCATTTGATTTTGAAAAATGTGCTGAGCTGAATAGACTCCATTGTAATGTGAAACTGTTCACACCTATTTGTCCAGCAGAATGTTTGGGTTCGCTAAGTAATAGCAGAGAAAGACTTATGTATCGACACATACGATCGTTAGCAGCTAGATGTCGAGGTATCGGTGTATCAAAAATTATGCAAATACAAAATGATCAAATAGAAATCCCACAATGGTACATCATAGATTATAGTAAGGAATATGAGTGCTTTGTAAAAACCACAGGGAATATTAATATGGGACAATTTAAAGGAAAATGCAAAGTAATTTGGACTTTAGATAAGACAAAAATTCGACACGTCAGTGATTCCTTAGATATCCCACCTATGAGGTCATCAGGAATAAGAAATGGGAAGAAAATAATTCAAGAAAAAAACTGTGAAAATCAAACTACAGCATTCCCCGATGTAGACACCTATACTGATCAAACACAAGCGATAGCAGATTTTTTTCTGGGTTTGCGGACATAGAAAACTTTTACCTTCTTTGCCATTAGGATGGAAAGGAAAATGTACAAGAGTACGACTAATACAGGAGATTCATATAATGGAATGGGATTTCGATTACAAGTCAGAACCAAAGGACACAAGTAACCATAGAGTTAAGAGAGGTTACGAATCAGATCCTACAGTATACATAGACGCAATAGGTCAACCCAGAGGTATACCAAATCAATTTAAGGCCCGAGATGAAGTTAAAGAGCACCAATTATGCTAATAAATTAGCACGTTAGCACGTTATTGTAATATCCCCTAGTACATACATGTTATTAAAACTTGAACTAATGCATTGTGAGTCTTATAAATTGCTTACATACCTCACCGATTTCTCACTGTCTGGAAAACGCTCGGATTTAGTTCCTGTCTCCGCCTCCCAAAATGTCTAGTGTATTCGGATTGGTCAGATGACTACTCAACTGTTATTGGTCAACTGGGTTCGGCTTGTGTTTGAAAGGTTACGCCCCTGACTACACGTGGGTTTCCGGTCTGAGTGAGAGTCACAGGCAATGTAAACAAGCGTTATGTTTCTCTATAAACGATGGTGTCTGTACTGCCTTACCACTTCGAGCTTGATCCAGAGAGTTCAGAAGGCTGTTACGATATAAACGATCTCCGTCAATGAATGCGATTGGATTTAACTTTTGTAGGTGTCCTTAGCTCTGGACGAAAATGTGTTGCAAAGACATCCAAAAGGTAATTATACCGTACTACATAACTATATGGAAACACCAAATGTAGCACATAGAAAGTATTTGTTGAAATGATTATAAAACTATTTCACTTGTTAACATTATTTTACTATAGTAAAATTTATTATAAAAGACTGCTTACATACTATATTACTGTGCAAACTATATGGAAACACCAAATGTAGAAACACCAAATGTAGCACATAGAAAGTATTTGTTGAAATGATTATAAAACTATTTAATTTGTTAACATTATTTTACTATAGTAAACTTTATTATAAAAGACTGCTTACATACCATATCACTGTGCAAACTATATGGAAACACCAAATGTAGCACATAGAAAGTATTCGTTGAAATGATTATAAAACGATTTCACTTGGTAATTTCTACATTATTTTACTATAGTAAACTTTATTATAAAAGACTGCTTACATACTATTTTACTGTGCAAACTATATGGAAACACCAAATGTAGCACAAAGAAAGTATTAATTGAAATGAATGTTCTACATTATTTCACTATAGTAAACTTTATTATGAAAGACTGCTTACTTATAAGTGCTATGTTTTTACTTATTACGTTTTAAGGAGAATGCAACAGGTTCCAGGGCCTCTTACCTGCGTGATTCATCATCCAGTTTTGCACAAATTGTCTAAATCCCTACACACAGAACATTTATTGTACCGACTATAAGCCTTTGAGGCGCAGGACTAGAGTAAGTTTTATTACATTAAACCAATAACACTAAAGTATTATTATAGTAACAAAGTATCCAAAAGAACAAAAGATGTAACTTTAAAGAAAATATAGTAGTCAGTCAAAAGTTTATTTATTTATTACAAATATATATTTAAATGTTAAACAATATACAAATAAACATACTTTAGTAACCATATTGTGCTCTTCTTTCAAAAATTGTTCAATTCACTTCTTACAGCTATCTATTCAGATAAATGGCATATCAAAGCTTTGTCAGCTGGTGCTATCTAAGACGACACTTTAGGGTTATTATCCTGTCGTGTGTTATTCTCCAGATATGCTTGGAGCTTCCTGATCAGAATGTTGGCTTCCGACGACCCCTGCACTGAAGATGGCATGCAATCACGTCCTCCTTTGAAGGTCTCTAAAACTGTGATGCCAGGTCCATTGGAATCGGGGTTTCCTTCAGCTTATCTTCAAATACCTCAGCAAACACAAGCCTGATCACATCATCCACATAACTGTACAAATATTGCAGTCAATAAATCTTTTGTTTTGATTATTTATTTCCCTGCTTCATACATTAAGTTTTTAATTATGAATGTATTTGAAATAAAACATTACTGCTTACGGTATGTCACTTGTGTGTTTTGGGAACATAGCCTTGTACTTTCCCTCTCCTGCTTTTGTTACGGCTTGGTGACATTGTAATGGATGGCTGCAAGGTACAACCTGTAAAACTATAAACAAGCAATTCATTTATTGTGAAAGTAAATACTACTTTATTTAACACAGTTATTAAAATACTTAAATACCTGCACAGCATTCCAATAAATGGGAAAATCTAATTTTTTGCTGCAAATCTGAAATCTCAGGCTACGGACGGCAAAGGCATCCACTGATGATGGTGATGGAAACATTGTGAAACGATGCTACTGCCTGGGTTCCTATGATTATGCAGAGAAAAAACTTTGTCATCATCAGTTATACATTTAAGACTGGTAGTGGTTTCACTAGCTAAATACATCATATGTGTTACACACCTTTGCTCCTCATATGCCAGTCTGACTCCTTGTACTGTGTGTAATGATGTTGCATGTTTGCATACAGTGTAGTAGAAGGATGTGTCCAGCTGCGAATCTAGGATATAGACATATAAAACAAACATGTATTTAGTCAAAAAGACATATTATAACAATAGAGTACAACGACTATAAATCGTTAGACTATTCCTTAAAACGTTAATGTATTACATATTACATGGCCCAACATTAGCAACACACATTACGTGTTTACTTCATTTCAAAATCTAAGAAAGCTTCAAGTAACTTAAAAACAACAGTAAAATATATATAACGTTAAACAAATTATCTGTACTTAGAGTTTCTTGAGTTTGATCATGAGAACAAACTTTACCGGTAACAGTTTAGCCGGAACAGCTTAGTAAGTTTGTAAACACGTCTAAATAAACATCGATAAAAACGATAGTCTGCATAATTCAACATACACGTGTGTAAATATGGTACGTTGTTTATGAAATACATTATTGCAACATAAAACAATTAGCTTGCAAGCTTAGCTCTACATATAGATATATATCAGAGCTCTACACGCACATAATGTTAAGCTCCGGTTACCGGTCACGTAACTTACAGTAAAGGCAAATAATAAACATGAATACTTACAGCCTGTGATCCAGAAGTGCACGGTAATCCAACTTTCAGGAGGAAACGTCGCGCAAATCCAGCTTCGGTTCATGAGAAGCAGTTATTGTGAAAACTGTGTGAACAACTTCTGACTGGATTTTTCCGGAACCGTATTAAACATGATGTCCTCTGTGGAAGTCTATAAAGTGAGATTTAATCGCTTAAACAATGAAACAAGAGTTTGCAAACAGAGTCAAAGCAGGGACTCCCAACCTCCGTCATTTTAGCTCTCTTCTGACTCGGCGCTCTCCACCCCCGTCTTTGAGGGCGTACCCAAGCAAAGCAGAGAGGGCTGAACTATGATAATGTTGGTCTTCTCTACGTCACTAATCCCAGGAAGTAAACTGTTGCCTACAATCCGAGTGTTTTTTGTAGTCCTCGAACATTAGAGACGATAACTCGCGTCATCATTTTCTTTGAGGTATGTACTTTTTGAATATCGTTAGCATGTACTATTGCACACTTACACACAAAAGGATGTTTAAAAACGTGTATCTCATAATAGGTGCTCTTTAAAGCAGGTTTTGAGTCAATGTTCATTTGGATTTCACAAAATAAAAATACAGAATGGATCAATTATATATACTATAACCAGCAGAGATTCATTAACCACACCAATGAAGCTTAAACTTCGCTTGGAGAGCAACTAGATGCAACCAGTAAAATGACATGGCAAAATAGACTCGCGCTTAATTGGATATTAGCGGATAAAGGAGGAGTGTGAATTTTATTTTCTAATTACTGTTGTACTTTCATTCCGAATAATACAGCACCAGAAGGTACATTTACAAAAGCCATGACCAAACTCAAAGAATTACACATAGAAATGGCAACTAATGCCGGAAGGGATGAGAAAATGTGGGATTGGTTCGATTTAAAACTAGGAGCATGGGGAGCTTGGTTAGCAAAATTAGGAATATTTGTAGGAGTGGCGATAGGCATCGGAGGACTATTATTTTGTTGTGTAATACCGCTATTAAAATCATTCGTTATCAAAGCTACCGTTAAACAAATGGAAATGATAACTTATCAGGACAATAAAAAACTAAAGGCACAAAATGATCAATCCGTGCATTACCAGAACTTACTTTACAAAACAGTAATGAACCTACAGTTAGTAAATGAATATTCAAGCACCTCTGAGGAGGATGAAAACGAGGAATTAAAGCAAACCTCAAGCACATGTAGATTAATTATAATCAAAACGTATTACACGAACCTTACTTAAATTTTATTATTAGGTAGTACTTTTGTTTTATTGACTTGATTTTACTTTTTGTTTGGAATTTATATGTATGTGTCACAGGGTGACTATTGTAGGGCGGAACCAAAAGTGGCGGAGAAAGGTTCCGCCTGAAGATGGTTTCCGCCGGACCCGATTTTTAAAACACCTCCTTACTTCCTGGTCTCCCTGACAACAAAAATTACGAGTGAACAAGCAACAGGTGCGGCAAATTAATGTGGCAGCTCCGATTGGAAGAGGAAATGAGGACGGGCAACATAAATAGAGCTGTAGCAACACACAAAGGGCAGAGTTGTTTTCTGGCGTGAGCTCCTTGATGCCTAGGGCAGACCAAACCACACGCTCCGTCCCTGGAGGGGCCGGAGGGCGCCGTTGATCCGCGAAGCGCTTATAGGGAAAGGAAAGAGTGCGGCAGCCAAGAGAGGCGAAAAGGACGGAGCTGTGCGAGTTAAAGGAGCACCACACCGGAACGTGCTTCTCTGTTGTGCCCGTGGTGGTGTGTTATTGTGCTGTGTTTGGCTGCGCTATAGGCTGGTGTGCGACGAAACTATTCCCTTGGGGAAAAGAAGTGGATGACTACAAATCGTTCCAGCTAGGAGAAGTTCACATTGAAGGTGACTGGGCGAACAGGAGATCGATGTATTACGTACTGGGTAAAGGAGGATAAGCAGTATGGATTCACTGATATGCTGACATGTGAGTAACGTTGGAGTATCATACAAACATTGAGAAGGAGGAACTGTTTGGCGTGTGTTGTGAATGTCATTATATTGCTTCGGCCCCACCGGAGAAAAAAGTGTGGGTGAGCTGATGGTCGCATGGTGAAAACGGACAAGAGATCCACCGATAAATTTTAACCACCTTTCTCTTTGTGCTGTAGACCACGCCCGACGAGCCGCACGAGGAACCTGGGACCTAGCAGGCCATATCCTTAGTTCACGAAGTGTGTGCGATGCTGTGGGTGAGTCTTGATTTTTATTCTGTGTATGTACACTAAAGCTTGCAGCGCAGTGCTGTGCTTTTAGAGATAGAGGCTGCCCTAGCCCAGAGACCCTGTGTGAGAGCAACAACCTGTCGAGTATAGCCCAGTGCAAGTGAGGGGAAACAATTACCAGTATCTCCAGTTGAACCATCGCCGATCCTGAGAGAGGGCGGTGGTGAAACACATTGTGTATCTGAGTGAGTAACTTACGAGTATTTACTGTTTGGGCCGAAGGCCATTGTTGTGGGCAGCTTTTCATATTAACCACCTGTGTGCGGAGCCTCTTCAGAAAGTTCGCCCCTGCTCAGCATCCCTGGAACCAGATAAGAGAGGGAGAGCTAGGGAAGTGTTCAGCCCCGCACGCCCTGTCTGCCGTGGCCCTGTAAGTCCACCACCCCCGGGAGAAGCATTGGGTGAGGTATGATATCAACATATGTCATATGAAGTGTGACTTACCCCTGCTTTCAGCACGCCTGTGAAGAGACACAAAAAGCCCCAGTCTGTGTATCACGTATGCCTATGAGATATAACTTACCTTTGCTTTCAGCACGCCTGCGAAGAGACACGAAAAGCCCCAGTCTGTGTATCACGTATGCCTATGAGATATAACTTACCTTTGCTTTCAGGAAGCCTGTGAAGAGACACGGAAAGCCCCAGTCTGTGTATCATGTGTGCCTACGAAATAAAACGTACCTCTGCTTTCAGCACGCCTGTGGAGAGAAATGGAAACACCCCAGTCTGTGTAACACTTACAGCTAGGAAGTGCAACTTACCTCTGTTTTCAGCATACCTGTGAGGAGAAATGGGAAGCTCCAGTCTGTGTACCATGTAGGTCTGTGAAGTATAACCCACCTCTGCTTTCAGTACGCCTGTGGGGAGGAACGAAGAGCCCCAGCGTAGGACAAACTTACCTTTGTGGTGCCTACTTACCTCTATCTGCAGTACGACTCCGAAGAAGGACGAGAGAGCCTGGAACGCAGATCTTCGACCCCTGTTCCAACACGATCTGGAAGAGAATCCTAAGGGCGAGAAAAGCAAACACCATCTTAGATACAATCTCCACGAGCTTAGCTGGCAAGTAGCTGAGAACCATTGAATCAAGTACTCATTGCATTTCCTTTGTTCTGCCTCCAGGAGAAGCGGAGGGCGCCACGACTAGCAGAGAGCCCTAGAAAGGAGCCCCACCCTCTGCTTCCTGCAGAGTTCAGTCCTGGGAGCAAGAAGGAAGAGAGTAGTTTTAATTTGCTTTTCCCCCCTTCCCCTTTACTTTTAAATATTTAAATTAGATTTGTTTTAAACGTAGTTCACTCTGTCTGTCTGGTCATTGGGGTGGCTTTGGGAACCTCCTCGAGGTGGAAACTAGGAAGGGGCGTGACCCTTTAGCTATCTCGAGTCCGCTCCGACCTGTGTGACATATGCTTAGCTTCAGTTTATATTTGGGAATTTTATATTCACTTGTTTTATTCAACTTAATTTTACATTTCTCTCGTGTTTATCATGCATACCTAACTTAGATTTTAGTATCAATTATTTCAATTTACTTATTTTATTTGGTTTGATTTAAATTTTAAATTTTACTTTATGGTTATCATACATACTTAGTTTTGTTGATTATTTCTAGTTACTTATTTTATTTGATTTAACTTTATATTCACTTTATAATTATTATGCATGCTTTACTTAATCTTGTTAATTTCTACTTACTTGGTTTGATTTTACTTTACATTTATTTGTTCTCTATGCATACTTTATTTTTGTTTTATTACTTACTATATTATTACTTTTCATTTGCCAACATTTATATATACGGTATGATTATCCTATATATTCTATATCATTTATTTACCTAGTTTTACCACATATATTCAATATAACTATGATAGTCGCATGCAAGTGCAGAACCAATTGCACACACAGTCTTTAAACTGTTTATAAAGGGGACTTAAGTTCTTTTACTTTTACATTCAAAGACAAAATAAGAATGGAAAGATGTTTGCTCTTATTGTCCATAGTTCGAAGTGCAGTGGCATAATTTAGTAATTGGTAATGTATAGTGGTTTTCTTTAACCACGATGTATAGTGATAACTGAGAAACTGAATTATGAAACGGCACTCCGGATTAAAATAAATAAACAGGAAAGTGAGGCTAAATAAGCCTCAGAGCGGGGATTATGATGAAGTTTGTTTTAATCCGAATATAAAGGAATTAACTATAATTTTACTTTACCATTATGTTTTCTATATGAATATAACCATAGTTCACCAGTGTGTGTTTACCATTATGTTTTCTATATGAATATAACCATAGTTTACCAGTGTGTGTATGAAATTTACCAGCATGCATTGCAGTCTGTTCTTATACATGGTGAAGGTCGTTACATGCTGAAGGCTTATACATGGTGAAGGTCGTTACATGCTGAAGGCCGAGACAAAAGACATACTGTAATCTTGACAAATTGATTCCATATGTTTTCTATATGATACAAACCATATGTTTCTGAATATTAGACCATATATGGAGTACATGTATGGAGTTCACATTTATGGGGGTGGGATTGCCACCTTATATATATACACTTGTGGTACAGTAAAACTTTAGTGGATCTTGCAAGATCTCCTCACGGCTTTATTTCGCCAACAATAAAGTCCATCTTTGAAATCAAAACCTAAGACTGAAGACTGTTTCATCTGAAAAGGGGAAACCACAACACCATGCTGTGTGTCCTTGAAGATATTGCTGAAGAGAGAAGTGGGGACCGGTCTGTGGAGGCACGGGGTCTTCTTGCACAAATTGACTTGCCTTTCATTGGGCTTCTAGCAACATTCTGCAACGTGCTTCTATCTGATATGTTTCAATCACCATCACTAGACCTAGCGAGAGCTGTTGAGCTGATTGAAGCACTTTAGGATACATTTAAGAATAACAGAGAAGAATCCTTTTGTGATGAGCTATGGAGAGAAATCTTAAACACAGCTCAAAAGTTTAACATCAGCATTGAAAGTATGAAAAAAAAGGCAACGTAAGACCAGCTCTAGACTAGAAGGATCTGTAGTGACATCCACTGTTGGCGCGCATACAAGTGACAAAGATGGAAAAACATCTATCCAATCCTTGACTCTACTATTGGGGAATTACAGAAACTTTTCTCCAAACCCAACTACATCATAATAGAGCATGTGGCATTGCACAAGATTTTGGAAATCATGGTTAATATTTTCTAAACCAGTACTTCTTTTCAGTTAAAGGGCATGTTGCAGGTTAACCACCACTGTCGATTAATGGGTACATAAATCACTCAAGATATGTGTATAATTTTTAAAATGTCTCAAAAATGGTCTTAAAGACCACTATTTTTACGTTTTTGGTATTAACGTTTTTTTTACGCAATTCTGCGATGACGTCACGTTGGGGAGAAGTGGAGAAAGCCTCAGCCAGAGCCATAGAGATAGATGAGACATTTATTGCTGTTTAATACTTGCGTATATAATTTGGAAATCATATATACATCGTAGGAAATATATAATGTGTTATACTGCAAAGTAACCCTGCTAATTATTATTTATGATATATGTGGAGATAAATAAAACTTCGCAAATCTGCTGATTTGATCCATTTATGTCCTGACCACCAGGCTAGAGATTTTTAAACATCCTTAATCCACACTTACTAGTCTATCAAATAATATCTCAAATATATTATTTTGTGAAATAAAAGGATGCTTTGTTATATTGTTTATGTGATTATAACGAATCACAAGATCATTTTATACGCAGCAGCAGTCAGCAGCTGCAGCACACTCGGATCCGACAGCATACATACTGTAATAAACAGGCGTTCGGCGGCTTTTTACATCACGACAGACTATGCCATTTGAGGAGGAACTGCTCATTGATCACCGTATTTTTATAAATCCTGTACATGTTTGGACCTGCCGAACAGGTTGAGCACTTTAAAATACTTTGTTGAGCAGAGAGGCTGCACAGTTTGACCAGTGGGCTGCAGGAACCGGCCGCACATCACGCCGCCAGACGGTGTTGCTAATATAACTCGAAATGTATAACTATTATCAGATCGGGCCACCGGGAAAGTCCCGACTCTCCTGATTGCCACTCCGCTACTGTCTGTAAGAAAGTGAGTGCGTTTGGGTCGCTGGTCCCCGCGAACAGATGTGACGTGCCTCACTCAGCTTCCAGGATTAGAGACATGCTGCCTAAATCCGTTTGTGCTGAAAATCGCATAAAGTTACACCCATTTCAGGCAGAATCATGGACCCCCTCAAGACAGCATGCACAAGTATGTTAATCGTTTGTTTACTTTCTACACGAAGATATGCTAACGTTATGCTATCTGGCTGTCTGCCTATCTCTCTATACTAGCCTATGCGTCTGTCTGTCTATCTATCTATCTATCTATCTATCTATGTATTTATCTATAATCTGCGCTATCAGAACTGTACTTTACTCGTCAATGCTCTCAAGGCGGCTTTGGTAAATTCTCTCCCCAGCGTGACGTCATACAGTGCGTTGTGGGGGAAAGGAGAATCATTGCAAACCGCTTTCCTTTTTATACTTTTTTGGGTTTTGTGATACCCAACAACATAAAATACAATGGATAACAGTTTAAATGTTTATTATCAACAAGCAAATTGCACAAATTCGTTGAAAAATGTAACCTGCAACCTGTGATGGGAGTAACTGTAATTCCACTACTTTTATCAGTAACGAGTATGTAATGAAGTATTTTTTTAAATCAAGTAATGCAATTAATTACTGAAATTTAAATGAGTTCGTTACTCGCGTTACTCTATTTTGTAAAAAAATAACACTTACAGACAAGACATTTCTGATTTAACGTCGCATGACCGTGGTGGGCGGCGCAATGAATTAAACTTCATCATGGCTGACACTGCATATAGAATGAACGTGAAAAATCTAAACAGGACAACATACCTTTGTTTAAAAATTGTGTGCAAGTCATAATCCATCCGGTCTCATGTTTGTAAATTATCTTTGCCAAGCAATCCCAGTATGGCATTAACTTGCGTGTGTAGTCCACAACAGCAATAAATCTGAGAAATGTTAATATATATCTTAGATGTTTACATCGGACTTCATGGAAGAGAACGATCCGCGATATGCGCTGTACAACTGTTAAAACGTGTTAAAACTCCATGTGTGTGAGTGCGCAGTTTGTTTCAGTTTCAGTTTCACTCGCTCCTTATCCGACAAAACAATCCACTCGCTCTGTGTCTGTCGGACAAAACAATTCACGTACTCCGTTTCCTGATTAAATATCTTCCTTTAATCCTGTGTATCATTTAAATCCAACAGAAAACATATACAAACAATATATGACCAAAGAGCGCACTACCGCCGCAAGGTTCACAAGCTGTGTTCCAATTCCATGGCCGCGCCCTGTTAAGCATGCGACCTAAAAAATTGAGCACTCGGTCTTTCAAGGTGGAAGCCTCAGAAGTTCGCGAAGAGAACTGAAATGAGACGGTCTAATCTTCGGAGGACCCATAATTTGCGCCAGCTGCTGCACGAGCACACCGCGCCTGTCAGCAGTACACAGCGGAGACGTTTTTGGCTTATTAAAATAAATATGGAATCAGAAAAATTATAATTTATTTTAGAAAATATGACATGTTGACACAATTGTCTCCAAATTCTTAAAGAGACAATACACAATTTTAACACACTATATATTTTCAATGTAAACATACAGAATATTTGTCTAAATGATCTAAATGATATACATAAATAAACTAAGCTTACATATTAAGATAATTTCTAACAAAAATATTCAACGGCTGAATCTAAAGCAAAATAGACTCCTACAGTATGTGATATATTAGAGTCTTACGTGTAAAATAACCCATCCATATCATTTTATTGTTTGACTGTTTAGTACTGTTCATATTTACATTTAAAAAGCAGACATAAAAGTAACTTATAAGTTACTTTCCCTAGTAACTAATTACTTTTGATATACAGTAACTGGTAAAGTAACTCAATTACTTTTAAAAGAAGTAACTAGTAACTGTAACTAATTACTAATTTTCAGTAGCTTGCCCAACACTGCCTGCAACACGCCCTTTAAATTTTCTGACTGGCCCCCCCTTACTGGTTCTTGGTTCCCCTGTGCCCCCCATTTATAAAAACTTGGAATCACCCCTGGCGATAGGCAAAGCCAAATGGAATCCGCGCCCACAGAACTCCATGGATTTAATTGACAAGCACACATATCCCGTGCTTGAACGTGTTTTTCACCAGTAACCATCATTGACAACAAGCACAAATACATAGCCTATCTCTCGCGTTGTGAGTGGCATTGACAAACCCTGCGTGTGCTGTGATTGTTTTTAGTGATAGAGAGCACGAACCATTTGATATTTGAGATTAAATAAAACTACAGCTGAGTTAATCAGATCTCGCTTGACTCTGTTTTATGTGATGCGAGCACTCAGCACACGATGATTTCAAATCCATTCAAAAGTTACAAGACGAATGCTCTTATGTTTACCATAAAGTTTACATTGCGTTGAAAAAATGATGAAATCTTCATACGTTTTTATTCTGTTATAATATATAACACTGTAAACAATAATATATGTCATTTAAAAAAAGCTAAGCATAGTTTTAAAAGAAATGACGTTTGCTTAAATAAACAACAGTGTATTACTAGGCCTGGCAAACTCGATTCCTTTTAAGGATCTGGGTTATTGTGAGTCACTCACTAAAGTGATCCGGGTTGTGTGAGTCACTTGAGTCAGTATTGCTAAATCGCCAACGAAACCCAGTACAGACCCACTTGTAACCGGCTGATACACGCGACTTGAGCAGGAAACATTGCAGACTCGCAGACCATGGGACTCATGAGACTTCACTCGCTCTACAGATCCACTAACCGGCTCCGGCTGGTTAGTGGATCTATAGAGCGACTGAAGTCTCCTCAAAAGCAAATCCACAACAAAAGCCACAACAACGTTTTTTATTCTGTTATAATATATAACACTGTAAACAATAATATATGTCATTTAAAAAAAGCTAAGCATAGTTTTAAAAGAAACCACGTTTGCTTAAATAAACAACAGTGTATTACTAGGCCTGGCAAACTCGATTCCTTTTAAGGATCTGGGTTATTGTGAGTCACTCACTAAAGTGATCCGGGTTGTGTGAGTCACTTGAGTCAGTATTGCTAAATCGCCAACGAAACCCAGTACAGACCCACTTGTAACCGGCTGATACACGCGACTTGAGCAGGAAACATTGCAGACTCGCAGACCATGGGACTCATGAGACTTCACTCGCTCTACAGATCCACTAACCGGCTCCGGCTGGTTAGTGGATCTATAGAGCGACTGAAGTCTCCTCAAAAGCAAATCCACAACAAAAGCCTTTCACTTCTACTATAATAACATGCTTATAGGTTTTAGGTTTGGTGTGTATGGTCGACCATTTAAAAAAATAGGCCTAATAATAATAGCATAATAATATAGAGAAAATATAGAAAAAACTGTGTCCTGATTATGTAGCCCCCCGAGCCGGAGACTCTCGAGTCTGCAATGTTTCCGGCAGATCTGCGAATCTGCAGTGTTTCCGGCTCTGATTCGAGAGACAGTTCGCGCAGATCAGCCGGTTACGGATCAGCCGGTTACGAGTTGAGAGATTCTCGAGTCAAATCAGATTCACATGTCTCTCGAGTCCGCATTGTTTCCGGCTCTGAGTGAGAATCTCAGGTCAGTTTGCGGCTCGCAGGTTACGAGTGGATATGTAGAGCGAGCGAAGTCTCATTAACTCATTCACTCATTATGGTTTTACATTGAATTGTAGTAGGACTCAACTGATCCGGGTTAATGATACTAGAGACTCGTGACTCATGGGTTAATTTAAAGATCTGGGTGAAAGATCCGAGTGAGTCACGACTCAAACAGGTCTATGTATTACATTAAAATGTGCATAGCACTGCAAATGTGTTTAGCTAAATAGACTACGTTTTCACAGTTTGAGTTTGGATTAAAGGGACAGTTCAGCCAAAAATTATATTAAACCCATGATTTACTCACCCCGAAGCCGTCCGAGATGCATATGTCCATAATTTTTACACATTTTTCAGTTATTTTAGAAAATGTTTTAGATCTTTCAGTTAATCAAATGTGAAGTTATGGGGTCCACGTCCTTTAAGTCCAAAAAATGTGCATCTATCCTTCACAAAATAAATCCAAACGGCTCCACGATGATAAACAAAGGCCTTCTGAGGGTAATCAGCGCCGCTTTGTTGTAGAAATATCCACATTTAAAACTTTATAAACAAAAATAACTTGCTTCCGGTAATGTCGCCATCTTAGTCGCGTCCGCATTCAGGATGAGAGCTTAAACAGCTTATGGAGGTTTCTGCTCCTCTGTGCCCCCGCCCTCCGAATTTGTCATACGTCACTAAGACAAGTGCGTACACTACGCTAATACTCTCTCCTGAATACAGAGGAGTCTAAGATGGCGGCGCTACTGGAAGGTAGTTGTTTTCATTTATAAAGTTTTAAATATGGATATTTCTACAACACCACCACACGGATTACCCTCAGAAGACCTTTGTTTATCATCCTGGAGCCGTTTGGGTTTCTTTGGGGAAGGATATTGTTATGTCTTCATGTAAGAAAGCAAGCACAGAAGTATATTCCTCATAGAACCTTTAGTTAAATGAATTCCTTCTACAACCAACAAAAGGCATGAAACAGAATTAAAGAACATTAAATCTGTAATGTATCAACAATTTTAAGTATATATGATCAGTAATTCGAAGGGGGAAACTCCTGTCACAGCATGGGGTGTAGCATGATAAATCGGCAGGAAATCAGTCACTGTTGTTTTCCATGGTGCTGATTGGAGGATTTCTGATTGAATTGTACTTTTAAGAACTCCGTGGAAGCGTTCAATGGCTCCATTTGCAGAAGGGCGATACACTGATGTGCGAATGTGCTTAATGTCTCTCTCTTTTAAGTAAGCAGTAAACTCTGGCGAAGCAAACTGAGGCCTTTTATCACTTCCCAAAGTGGCCAGATTGCCGTGAAGACAAAGTGAAGACAGAATTAAGAAATGCAGTCACCTGTTTGGTTGCAATAGATGGAGTGAAAGCTACCTCGGGCCACTTGCTATAATAATCAGTGAGTGTCAGAGCTTATCAACAGTCCCATACAGCAGTCTCAAAAGCGCCCACAATGTCTTTCGACAGTTTTCCCAGGGTGCAGAGGGTAAAGGAACAGGCTGGAGTGAAACAGCAGAGGCTTTTGCCGATTTATCCAGAGAAAGGCATAACTTACAGGTAGATTTTTTGTTTTCCATAAGTGTGTCCATTTTGTGCCACCAATACATTTCTTGCATACGTTGTTTCGTTCTCACAATTCCCTGATGGCCTTCATAAGCAATGCATACTAGGGACTCACGCAGTTCCGCAGGTACTACCAATCGAGACCCTCTGAACACAAAATCATCTTGCCCACTGAACTCATGTCTTAGTTTGTAATATGGGTGTAGAACAGGATCCAAAGTAGCAGAAGATGGAGGCCAGCCACGCACCATGTGTGCGCAGAGCAGATAGTTCGGGGCAACGAGCAGATGCAGCAGCAAAATCCTCCTGAGATATGGCAGTCGGGCCAGTGGCTAGTAAAGCACCAAACTCGGGCTCTGTATCTGACTCAGCATCTGAAGTAACAGGCAGGGGCAGACGTGATAAACAATCTGCTGTATAATTTTCAGATCCAGCACGATACTCCAATGCCAAACCATAAGGTACCCTGCAGAACCTGAAGAGACTCTCATGTGTAATGAATGCAGTGAGCTCCTGGCTGTCTTCATGAAGAGATTCCTGATGGTATGCACTTTCCAAGTCTATAGTTGAAAATACAGTCGCACCTTGCAGTAATGTCATCATCTCCTCCATATGAGGCAATGGGTAGCTGTCTACTATAACTGCCTTGTTGGGCCCTCGCAAATCGACACACATGCGAACCCCCCCCCCATTTTCTTTTGGACCACAACAATAGGAGAAACCCATGGAGATGAGTCAATCCTTTCAATTATGCCTGCATGCAGGAGCCGATCCAGTTCTGCAGAAACAGCATCTCTCACAGCAACGCAGTTTGTGTCTGACAGGGTGTACAGAGTCAGAAATATTAACCTTGTGTGTAAAATTTTTTACACAGCCCATTGCAGGGCGCTGTGTTGTAAGGGCGGGAAAGGGAACAGACTGATGCAGATTGTGGCGGTCAAATCGAAGCTGGAGCCCCTTAATCAGGTCCATGCCTAGCAAAGCTGTGCCATTTTCCACGACAAAGAAGTGTGCAGGACGGGTAAGGCCATATTAAGTTACAGATGCAGGCAAACATCCTAGTACGGAAATTGGCCCTTGTAGATAAGTAAATAAGTGGGCAGTAGGAGCTTTTGTCGGCACAGTGCGAAAATGCTGGTCATACAATTGTTTCGGCATGATGGACACTGACGAGCCAGAGTCAACTGTGAGTTGCAGAGACACTGGTGTAGCAGCAGGTGTAGCCGTTATGGTTACATCACACATTAATCTGTCACTTGGTCCAGGTAGGTATAGAATACAGACTTCTGGTAATTTAATTGAAGTAGGAGCAGAACGGTAAACTCTTGCAAAATGTCCAGTCTTATTACAATTCTTACATTTAGCAGATGCAGCAGGGCAGTTCTGTGCATTTGCCAGATGTCAAGCAGAGCCACAGCGGAAGCATGTCCAAGCTGTTGGAGCAGAAGCTGAGTGCTTTGAAGAGGTATGTGCTTTGGCCTTCGGATGTTGTCGTCCAGATGGAGGAGTGGTATGTATAGCTTGTACTGGAGCAGAGGTGCTTGTAGACATCGATTTTGCCTGTGCATCAGCGGCCTCTAGTTGTGTTGCAATTGTAATAGCAGTCTCCAGTGTCAATTTAGATTCTACTAATAATCTTTCACGAATGCGAGGGTTAGCAATGTTTTCAACTAACTAGTCACGCAGCATGTCATCCAGATTATCAGCAAATTCACAAGTTGTAACCAAATCTCTTAATGCAGCTATGTATTGCACCACAGTTTCATCAGTCCTCTGTACACGTTTCCTGAAGGCATGTCTTTCCACAACCACATTTCTTTTTGGAATGAAGTGCTCTTCCAAAGCTTTAATAGCATCTACCAGATTGTCACCAGTATTAGGCAATGTATAAAACAGTCTCTGACCTTCAGTTCCAAGACAATGAAGAAGTAACACACGTTTTCTGGCTTCCGGCCAGGAATCTCCAGTTGCATTGATTACTAACATAGTTCTGAAACATCTTCATCCATATTACAAGAGATATTGCAGGCTCACCGGGACAAGGCAAAAAAGGATTTGGAAAAAGAGCACTTACAGATGCAATCTCTGGTTTACCATGGAATCATGCATAGATTTGCTACCAAACTTGGAGGCTGGCAAATATTAATGTTAACAGACTGGTTAGTGTTTGCAAACTTTATTAATTAACGTTGTGTGTGTGTGTGTGTGTGTTTGTTCCATATTTGTACTTTTTAAAATCCAAATTGTAAATGTATTTTTTTGTGGGGGGCACGCCAAAATTGTTGCTGCATACCACTCTGGCACTGGGTAGTTGCGCCCCTGAGTACACTACACCATGCACCCAAGAGAAGTGAAGGACACCACCTAAAGAATAAAAAAATGACCCTATAATTGTTATGTTGTCCCACATATATTTTAATAAAAAATAGCAGCTTTCTGTAGCTTCAAAAAAAGCTTTGAATAAACTTCTTTAAAGTTTATGAGTTCCTGGAGCCTGTTGAGCAGATCTGCAATGGACCCCTCTGATGACACACCCAGTGCGTAACAAGCATCTTCGGGTTCTTTTTTTGAGGCTGTACATGGAAAAGACCCATTAAAATCATATCAAACTATGAGCATGACTTAAAAATACAGAACAAGTAAACAATAAAGTTACTAAATAATAAAATTTCATGGAAATCTGTATTGTCGTGTGCAAATGTACCTTCTTTAATTTAATGAGTTCAAGTATCATGTCCTCATTCATCATTTTTGGTGGATGTCTTATTAATGCCTTCTTGACTTCAGTTTTGGGTAGAATGTCTCCAATTCTGGTATGCCCCCCCATCCACAGTGCTAAGGTGGAGTGGTGAACAGGTATGTAATATGGATTTGCCATGGACTCTCCTAAAAAACACAACATTGTAACTGCATCACACAAAATATGTTTGTGAAGCACACCCATGCCTAAACCTATAATGTTTCTCAAATATGTATTACCCATCAGTTCAAAGGAGCGCCTTTCCATCTGTCTCAGGTAAATGAAAATACAAGTGAACGAATGTTTACAAAATTAACAATGTGCATGTTTAAAAGAGAGCGTTTAAGAAACAAATTCAGCAATGACAGCTTAAATACTTTAACAGGTAACCAAGAGCTAAAACATAAGTTTGGTTACTAACATTGTGTCTGAGAACATACCAGATATCTGCTTTAAGTTAATTCTGCTCTTTAAACTGAATGTCATGCAAGACCCGCATAATTTTTATGCGGGCAGTCGATTTTTGTCTCTTAACAATTGGTACAAAACTCTCATCCTACAAAAATTGGTACAATAATAACTCATCCTCATCTCCACTTTCTTTGAG
Organism: Misgurnus anguillicaudatus; assembly: GCF_027580225.2. Classification (NCBI taxonomy): domain Eukaryota; kingdom Metazoa; phylum Chordata; class Actinopteri; order Cypriniformes; family Cobitidae; genus Misgurnus; species Misgurnus anguillicaudatus. Next base: position 4,932,328 of record NC_073342.2, on the reverse strand, counting down.
CTGCTTTGAGATTTCATCCACCTTTTCAAGAACACATTTTCCTGTTGTCTCTTTCTTTTTCCTTGAACCTGAAGAGCCGATGAACATTGCTTAGGAATGTGTGAGCAGTTCTCTTTTTTATTCTCAGCAAATGAATCTCCTGTTGTAAGATCACTCAATTTTTGCTCTGTGACTGGCTCAAGTGTGATAATAACTTCCTGTTCTTCTTCACTTAATGCAATGTTACTGCTTGTTGGTCTCTTTCTAACATGGGGCTCAAGAAATGTCATCATATGAAAGTACTTCCACATTTTCTGATTTTCTGCTCCTGACCCACTCTTCTTGTCCTTTATGGCTCTTCTTTTATAAATTTGTCTCTGAGGATTTTCCATTTTTTCCTCACTTTCTCCACTATCCAAAGAAAAACAACAAAGAACAGAGTTAAGACCATGAAACAAATGATAATGAGATTTAAGTTATTAACTCATTCACCGCCAGCCTTTTTGAGAAAAGTTGCCCACTGGAATTTTTGTGATTTTAACAAAAGTTTCACAAAATTCCTTGCAGGAAAAATTATCTTCTATAAATATATAAACAAACAAATTATATCAAATTAAAGAACACACCCTCTGCTTTCAAACAAACAATAAACAAACAAAATGGGGAAAAAACGTTTCATTATATATTTACTTTTTCCACTTAATTTTTCCACTGAAATATGGATATTTCTCTTCAAAAATACAACATTTTGAGCAAAATGCTTAAAAAAAATTGCGTTTTTGTAAAGGAATTTATGTTAGAGATCAGACTCAGAATGACTATCAAACATAAAGGCAGTTTAAATAAATCTAATCTTTTTAACTTCCGTTTTTGATAAATTCGGTTCAGCACCATCTAGTGGATAAAAGCGGTGTTACACTTTCACTTTGAAATTCGTCCAGAAAGGCATATTTATTAGTTAAATATTAACCCCCTGTGGTCCAAAAACGCGGGGCCGCGTTTTGACGATTTTTTTCCTTATCATGGCAGAATCAACTTAAAATACTCCATCATTAATAATCATACACTTACGTGTTTGACATCATTTGAAACGGTAAAGGGTCTTCTTTAATATGTGTTCATTCACAATAACAACAGATCTTTGTGTTTTTGTCAAATAAAGAAAATAAACAGGGTGTCCATCCAGACATTTCTGTCTCTGCCAGCTGTCTCTCAAAACACGTTACAAAAATCAATTGAAACTCCGCGATTACTTGTCACACAAGCATGATACACACATCCAAAGAAAGCCTGAAATGTCTACTTTTAAACAAGCTAAATATAATCGAAAACAAATATTGCCAGTTTATGTAATCTGCATTGAAGTAAAGAGTGTACCGTTTTTCCTGGCTGACTTCATTATCTGTAATTTGGTCACGCCCACAGCTGTTGACATGGTAATGAAGACACGAGCTGTTCAACCATAACAAGCAAAGCGTAAAGTTTGATCAGATTTAAAGACTTTTTACCGCATGTTTGGATTATAAACTTTGTTCACACACGTGAGGAATATCTTCATTTATGTCTGGACATTGAGGAAGAGAAGCATTTATCTTTAACGTTACCTAAGAAGAACAATGAAGAACGCACTGCTGGATTAGAAGTAAGTAACGTTAACAGTTAATTTATACCATTTATATTTGCTATCATGTAACTTAATATGCTCATGGCTTGTGCAGTTCAGCCTACATACAGTAACGTTAAGCAACCTTAGCAGACTACACGCTTCGGATTGAAAAAGTTTTGCATTGTTTACAAACGGACGCGATCTCGCGTAATGGCGGATTTCACTGTTGCATGCTGTAACAGTGTTAAAAACAGTACTTCACTTATATCCTTCGTGGAAACTTTCAGTAAGCCTAAACTGCTGTATCTTTTAAGTGTGTGCTGTAATATGATTCCATGTTTACATGCTTATTTACAAACGAGTACACGTGACCTCCCATAATGGCGGATATCTGTTACATGTTGTACAGTGTTAAGACACAGTTATTCACTTTCGTATCTGTCATGGCAACTTTGACTCATGCTGCACTGCGGGATTTGCTGTAAAATGATTCCATATTGTTTACATGCAAGGTAATTCCATACATTGCGCTTCACACGCGACACCGTTTTTATGAGCGCTGCGTTACACGGAGACGCGAGCTCGCGCACATGCGATGTGTTTTTAAAGTTCATACGCGCTTACAGAAACACGTTTAAAACAGAAGCTAGACGATAAGGGGATGGGCATCTGAAAACAGTCATCTGAAAACAGCTGTTTATATTAATTGCTGCAGATGTTTATCTGAGATTAAGTTTATGTACAATATAGTTTATGAATGTAGTATCATATTTACCCATCAGTTATATATGTAAGGGTATTTCTGTGGACAATTTATGCTAACAGCTGTTTATAACTCTCTTAGAGGTCTGCATCTCTCTCATCAGTACAAAACTATGAAGTGGAAAAACACTTTTTGGACAAAGTTATATGGTAACATGAGCCACATGAAGTTTACAGCTCTGTTGTGTATCAGTTTCTTAGTTTATACAAAGTTTTAGGAATAGGGTATGTTTCCAAATAAACTTAAAATGTCCTACTAACCATCATTTCTATTTTGATTATATTGTTAACTTAATAAACCTCAAACAAACATGTATACATTTGTCCTCACATTCTTCACTGTAGTTCATTCTCACATTCCTGCCTCATTATTATGCAGCTCATTATGCGAGCCTTTGTTTGCTTGCTGTCAATCAATCCTTCTCGCATACAGCCCGTCTAAACAAAAAGTGTCTTACAATTTCTAAATGAATACATTGTTTTATGTGAATAAGCAGCCATGGTGATTGTCACATCATTTAAAAAAAAAAACTCTAGACTACTAGATTCTGTTTAGGAAAGTCTTGTTAAAACATGTTTAGTATGGGTTTTGTGGACTTATATCAGTGACTTAAAAATTTTGCTTTTTTAAAAACCACGCATAAACATTTTTCTCTCAAAAATACAAACATGTACATACATGTAGCTCATATAATATTTTAGCCCAGTTTGTGCTGAACGCAGTGGTATGAGACACTTCCCATTATTATGTTTTAAAGCAACTGAAAAAAGACCAAATGTAAGAGCATGTCAGAACCTCTGAGAGTGTCCCAAAATGGTCGGACCCCAGAGGGTTAACTCATAATTGACAAGATAACTCGTCAATGGCAGAGAATGAGTTAAAGAGATCATTAGTTATTATTTTGGGAGTTCACCCAAAAATGAAAATTATGTCATCATTTACTCCCCCTCATGTTGTTACAAACCTGTAAAAATGTCTTTGTTCTGATTTGTTCCTTCTGATGAAGGAAGATATTTTGAGAAATGTTTGTAACCAAACCACTTCCATAGTAGGAAAAAGAATACTTTGGAAGTACATACCGTGTGAAAGCCCCTTTACTGCCAGTCCAGACAGGAGAAGCTGTCTGAACCCCGAAGAATCAATAATTATGTTTTAAAAAAAGCAAACACTAGTATAGATATACACCTTAACCCTCTGGGGTCTAAGGGGTTTTTAGGGCCCTGGAGAAGTTTTGACATGCACTGACATTTGTGCTTTTTTCAGTTGCTTAAAAACATAATAATGGCAAAAGTCTTATAACACTGTGTTCAGCACAAACTGGGCTACTATATTATATGATCAACATGTATGTACATGTTTGTATTTTTGAGAGAAAAATGTTTATGCGTGGTTTTTGAAAAAGCTAAATTTTTAAGTGACTGATATAAGTAAAAAAAACTCATACTAAACATGTTTTCCCAAGACTTTTCAATACAGGATCTAGTAGTCTAGAGTTTTTTCTTTAAAATGATGTGAAAATTAGGGATGGGCATTCGACTAAGTTTTCTTTGTCGATCGTCGGGAGAATTAACGATCGACTATCGATTAATCATTAATATTTTTATAATAAAATTTGTTATTTAACTTTTATACTTAAAAAATGCAATGAATACAAATATACAGCGTGTTTTTCCTCGATGAGACCTTTATTACAAGATCAACTTGTGGCAGACAGTTAAACTATGTTTCAAACATATATGTGCGTGCATGTGCGGTGCTCTAAAGCAGCGGAACCTGCAGCTGCGAGCCAGCGTTCTTAAACAGAGACCTCATTAGTTATAAAATAAATAAAAAAACAGATTCATGTTTAACATTAAATTAAACAAAAAACATAATACTTAGATCTGAAAGGTTTTGTCAAAATGTAACTCAAAATTATTCAAGCCAGAAGAAAGTGCATATTAGCCTTCCTAACATTAGGCTATAACAAATTAGGCTACTTAAAGCCTCGTGAAAAATAACTAACTTTAGTAACTCGCATAAAACTTCTGCACCAGTCTACTGATTAAAAAAAAAAAAAAAGCATGTTTTGGGGTCAGACGCGACCGCAACCCATGGTGACCGTCAGTCTAGCTGCCGCCGAAAACAGCCGCTCCGAGGAGACTGACCGGGATGCACAGGTACCTCAGCGCTAACTTATTCCGTGTGAAACAGCGTGCGTTTTGTGAGCCCCATTTACCATTGTATAATTATACTAACATAGTCTTTTAGTTTTTATTTGTTGTAAAACAACAGTAGACACAAATTTACTATGGTCTCCAACTCCACAATATACCATAACCATGGTATTTGTAGTAAAATTGCGGAAATACAAATCGTTTTAATCTGCAAAAAAAAAAAACATTTTCACATTGATAAAATCATGGCTTATTTTCCTAAGGTAGTAATTACAAAATTATATATGTTTGAAAGACGGAGATGCGCACCTGTCAATCTATTACATAACAGAGCGAGGCCAGAGACAAACGTGCTCATAAACTGGAGTAATATGGAATAATGTGTGCATCTTTGAATAACTGTAAGTATACATTTATTTCAAATATATTTTTGTCATATTAAGTTTTGAGACATGGCCTAATAATGCTTTTTTTCACATTTATTGCTCATCTAGGCTTATTGTGCGGGTAACAGCATTTTTGACGCATTTACCTCAGAGATTATTTTAGCAATATTGCTTTTTTCCGGTAATAATAAAATTTATATTTCAATCCTGTTTCATTGTCTGTTTATTCATTTCATTATGCTGTTATGTTAATGTGATGATATTTATTTGCCATATGAAACGTGCCGTTATATAAATACTTTTGTATAATATTCAAATTATATGCGGAATAATGTGTGCATCTTTGAATAACTGTAGGAATACAGTTGCTTATTTTTCTCATAAAGTTTTGAGAAATAATAATATTGTGAGGATTTATTTCCATATGAGACGCTTTTTGTCGTTGAATACTCTCGTTTATCATTTGGAAATCATATACATACATGGTAGGAAATATATAATGTGGAAGGGTAGACTTGCAAAGTTACTCTGCTTATTTTTATTTATGATATATGTGGAGATAAATAAAGCATTGCAAAACTGCTGATTTGATCCATTCAGATCCTGCACCAGGCTAGAGATTTTTAACATCCTTAATCCACACTTACTGGTCTGTCAAATAATATCTAAAATATATTGTTTTGTAAAAAAAAAATGATGCTTTGTTCTATTGTTTATGCGGAAAAGTGTTCACAGAAAGTGTCAATCACATGAACGTTTCATATGCAGAATAAGCGGTCAGCAGCGCACTGCAACGAGTGCTTGACGGATTCGCCGCACACATACGCACTGCATACGGAGTATTTGTGAAACAGGAGTTAGATTAAAAAAAATGCATTTGATTAATTGATAACAAATTACGAAATCGACGAAATTCTTAATAATCAATTATCGATCGTCGATTAATTATGCCCATCCCTAGTGAAAATCTGCTTACTCATTTACATAAGACAATAATATTGATTTACAATTTCAAAGTCACTTTTTGGTTAGGAAGGCAATATGCAAGGAGGCTGGAAGCTCTTGAATAATCTGTGATTGACAGCTGAAGAACAAAACACTTGCATAATGAGCTGCGTAAGACGACGCCTTGTTACGTGTTTGTTTGTGAAAGCAACACAAAAGAAATGCCTTCCCATGCGTGATCCTGCGTTAAATAAACTTACCGTGTAGAGATATACGCGAACAAACAGGGTTTTAGATGTGTTTAGATCCGTCTTAATACAAAAGTGCGTCAAATATGAGGCATTGTGTGTTTGTGTGTGCGTTTGGCCGTCAACCGCGTCTGACGGAAGCACAAAGAAAACATAAGCGCCTGGAGACAACTTGTATTTACAGGCGAGAGAGCATACTTTATAATTTTACCACAAAGCGCGTCAAATATGAGGCATCTTGTGTTTTTGTGTGCGTTTGGACCTCGATCCCGTCACACTGACGAAGCACACACTCGCGTCTTTTTGGAGATAACTTTATGCGCGAGTAAACAAGTAGATGTGATGTTTGCAATGGCACCTTTTATGAGAATACCACAAAGCGCGTCAAATATGAGGCATCGTGTTTGTGTGTGCGTTTGGACATCGCGTCACTGACGAAGCACACGCACTCGCGTCTGTTTGGAGATAACTTTAGGCGCGAGTAAACAAGTAGATGTAATGTTTACAATCGCATATCTTATAATGATACCACAATGCGCGTCAAATATGAGGTAAGTTATTTGTGTGTGCGTTTGGACGTCGATCGCGTCTGTTTGATGAAGCACACACACTCGCGTCTGGAGATAACTTAAGTTACAGTCTGAGTAAACAAGTAGATGTCATGTCACCAACACTTGGATTAAAACTCAACACAGCACTGTCTGCCACTGACTGAATGGCTACAGAGACGGAGTCTCCATTGACTGGGGTTGACCTAATGAATATGGATGATCTCTGCTCTTCTCTTCAATGGAGCGGGGCGTGGCTCATTATAGATAATGCAGGAACACGAGAAAGACGGTACATCTCCCTCTTCTAACACAGTTAACAACGAATTACAATATTTGATTTCGATTTCACTTACATCTTCCAAAAGCAGACATTCCAAGCATTATGTAGATATGTATCTTTTGTTGATATGACAAGTATTCCTTAAGTTACAGTTAATTTTTCTGACGTGTTTCTGAAAGGACTTCACTGAGGGAGAGAGAACAAAACACGCATCATGTTTATTTTCTTAATTTTGCGAAAAGCACAACATTCTGTTTTTATTGGGAGTGGACAGAAAAAAACTAGACACTTTAACGTTTTAAATGATGTATAAATCATGTCTGTATGACCAAAATCAGCAGAGTTATCTAACTCTCTTTGCGGAGTGATTGAAAAATAAAGACTTTGCGGCGCCCGCGCCACCGTCGACCCCAGAGTGTTAAAATCTTTACTGGAAATTCCAACATTGTATCCATGCAAAATTATAATCTAAATTTTTTACATTTTTGGACGTAATTCATCCTGTACACCACAGCCTGTGTAGTAATAACTTTAAAAGGTTTCAGTGCTGGAGGGGTAGGCCCAGGACAGTAGGCACATGTGTTTTTAAAAAGAACAAAACATTCTGGTGGTTTTTCCTCTTGCTTCCTTAGCTTAAGCGGGAGATCCTGCAGGCATGGAATGCGTTTTGGAGTAAACAGATATTCTGTCATAACCCTTACTTTTGTATGGTTAGCATTGTGTGGCTCGCAAATGATGCTGGTTTCTGTCATAGGCCTATCCAAGTTGTCAATATCCTCCATTTGAATATCTGATGTGGCCACTAGGATACCTGGGGACTCCTGGAAAATCCAGATAGCCATCATACTATGAATGCAAAGGTGTGATCTTCCAGTTCCCTGGCACTGACAGTTCCACTGTCCTACTACCACATCAAACGTTACCATTGCTCGCCCAAATCGGCACCAGTTGTCTATTTTGTTTGTGTATACTGAAAAGAAATCCACTGTTCAGAATATCCATCTCCAAAAAACACAGGAAACACACTATCTGTTCCATGGTTCGGTGCAGCATTACGGAGTTCTTCACATTTCATACCCCACTCAGATGACATCAACCCTTTGCTAATCATGTCCTGCAGTGAAGTAGATTGTAGTACAGCTGGCTTGTTGTACACTTTTGCATTGTTGGTCCTTTCAAGGTGTACACATTTTTTCCCTGGATTCCCAGAGGACCATACAATTTGCATGAATCTACAACAGTTCTTAACCTCACAATCTATGTTTGGTGGGTTTGTTGACTTTATGACATGAATCGGAAACAATGGACTGTGTTGATACTTTGGTGTAACATTAATTCCATTTCTTCCATGCATATCATGGGTGTACTGTCCAAATACTGCACATCTCTGATATGTCGAACAGCTGTGCAGTGTGGACATGCAAAATGGTCACGTTTTGAGTCCAAGTTTTCAATGAAGTTGCCTGTCAAATCATCTGTTTTTCTATTTAATGATCTTGGATTCTCTGTCAAAGAAAATGTTATTGGAATTAAAAGCTAAAAATGAAAAAAGCAGGCTAGTGTCAAAATGTAAAACAATAGCGACAAACTAAGGTCAGATACAGGTAAAATCCACAGACATTCTGAGAAGTAATAAATGATAAACTGTGGTCTATACAGTAAATATGCAGAAAAATATAGCACAGGTAAAATCAGTGAGTGGAGAGCAGACAATCACATGGAATGAAAAGCAAAGAAAGTTCTTTGATAGCCTGGGTGCCAGCCGATCTTAGCCCCGCCCACAACATTTTAAAAGATGAGAAGATCAGTCTGGGGTTTCTCCGTTGAGGAGCATCTATGCTAGACCCAAAAGTGGTGGAACCAATCAAATTGTCAGGGCGGGCTTTATATGATGACGGACAGATGATCAACAGTAACGTAATCAACCATGTCACCAAAGAGCGCGTGTGTTGAATCTGTTTACAATGAAATGGGTGCCGCTGTAGAATTCAGATGTGTGGACTGTTTGAGTCTGTTCTAAAAGATATCGACAGATTGATTTTAAAAGAGGAACAGAGAATCGCAAGCAAGGCATTTGTTGATCGGAAAGATGTTTTTGCAGTCCTTTCTACAGGATTCGGCAAAAGTCGGTCGCACTTATGGAGGACAAAGTTAAAGAAGCAATTGAAATGGGTATCACGGCGATGCAACTCGGCGTGCACGACGAGATGGATATAAATAGCGGTCATTGCCAGCTTCTTTTCGGAACCCCGGAATCGTGGGTAATGGGTATCGTCATGGATGAAGTTCAACTAAAGTACAAATGGTAAGAGATAGTCTTACTGTATGACTTAATGTTGTGATATAAATTAAATGTTGTAAACATAGTAGGTGTTGATGTACGTTCGCTAACTCAGACTTAGTATAATCACAATGTTAGTGTCATGGTAGCGAAATAACTAGCACAGTTCGGTCAGGCTGCAAAAGACGGCATTTCAACATACGTCACACACTCCGTTGCTCTGATTGGTCGTAGGTCTATCCAATTGAGTGCAAAGGCATTTTTCGGTTAAGACACGCCTCATAATCATAGCCCAATGGAGCGGTATCAGACTCAAATTCTGACTAGAATTGAGTATGACAACGTCAGACTAGTTCTTTGATACTTTAAAACTACAATTAGGAACCCAACCAAGCAAAAACCAAACCTTAAAATTATGACACAATTGGCCTTTAAATGTATTATGTTGTATCTTATGGACGATGCAGATGCATAGTTAAATTCTTAGCAGAGTAAGTGTTCTTGTCTTATACAGTAGCAAGGTATAAAGTAATATGACAATAAAAAGCAATATATCCAACTTCAGGAGACAGCACTGTAAAATGAAACTGCATTTGACCTTATATAACACTTTTTAAGTGTACAACAAATTATAAATATTTAGGGTCTACCTTGTTTCTTCTCAGATGCCTACAGAAAAACGAAAAACTATGGAAAACATTAAGAATCAACGTGATAGATCCAACCAAAATCTATAGCATGGATATGGCTTGCAGAATGGGTCCAATTACAGTCAATAATCAAATATCAACTGTGTTGTAAGTTAATACTTCAAATGAACTATAAGGCAGATACAGAGATGAAGAGAATATACAGCAGGGAAGGAGACAATGTGATGTAATAATAATAATAATTGTTTCTATTTTTTTTCTATTTTTCTATTTTATTTCAAGCATACAATGCAAAATGTACAATATGCACAACACAACAACAATTAAAAACAAAACAAAACAACAAACAAGATTCATCGCATGCTTGAAAAGGAGTGGGCTGAAGTTTAACACTTATTAATTCCCACCCCTCTTTCAAACTCTTAATACATTACATTTCCTTACACAACTTATAAATTACATTTCTTACACAACACAAACACATAATCTTCATGCATTTATACAATATAATAGCAACAGGCAATCTGGCTTAACCAACTCATATTCCTATTTCATATTTTTATAACATTCAAAAATCATTTCTTTAAATCTTTTCCTAAATTGTTTTATATTTCGACATTTCTTAAGCTTCTCATTTAGGTTATTCCACAGATTCACCCCTTGTATGGAAACTAGGGGTGTAACGGTACGTGTATTCGAACCGGACCGTTTCGGTTCAGGGCTTTCGGCAAAGGCCGAATGCATTTTGTGTGCGCCTGTGCGGAACATAATACGTGCGTTTCCGCACGAACATATTAAGTGGCGGAAGTCTCCGCGTTCAGCGCAAGTCTTCTGTCAAACATATTTATAATTCGGCCCGCAGAAAGATTTTTATTTACTTAGTTGTATATCCGTTTGATTATTGATGTAAACGTTTACGGGTCGCATCTAAAAGCGCATGTTAAACGCGTGTCAACGCGCTGCTTTGTTCTTTCAAAAGTGCGTGAGAGGATGCACGTCTTTCGTTGCTACGCATTCATGAGACGCGCTTTCTGTGACAGCGAGAATAAAGAATGCGTGATCAGATTTTTCATCTGCACCTCACGTCAATCATATCATTGTCACAATGCGATCAGCTGGTCGGGACACGGAAGAGCTGTAACCCGGGCTCTCAGCTGTTACTCAGCTGCGGAGGGGTTCGTAAGTAAAGTCACAGCTTACATTGACAACACAAGCAAAGATTAGGAGAAACGTGCAAAAGATCAAAGATGGCTATGTATGCAGCTCACTAATCTCAAAATGAGTGTATAATAAGTATATCATCATGTTGCTTGCTATGCAGTTACACATAGAGCAGTAATATTATTTTTATACAGAGATGTTGCATAGCCAATTCAATACTGTGAGTTAAACAATCCAAAATAAATCAAAACAGAAAATGTTTAGTGGCAAAAATGTAGGCTAATAGTTCATAAATGTATTCAGGAATTGAATTTGTTAGTTCAAGGTTTTAGTAGAAAAAGTTTAAGAGAAGGTTAAGAAAAGGGTTACCTTCTGTTATAAAATAATGTAAAATAGAACTTTGCAGTAGTATTTTATTTATTATTTTTTTCATATTATATATATTTTATATGTTATATTTTAATAAAAAGTGTTTAAAAAGTGTAAACAAATTGTAAAAAAAAGTTTATAGTAATAAACAACCTGCAGTTTAATGTTTGCATTTCTCCCTTACTGTACCGAAAATGAACCGAACCGTGGCTTCAAAACCGGGGTTCGCACCGAACCGTGATTTTTGCGTACCGTTACACCCCTAATGGAAACACAAAAACTTTTCTTCCTACTTTGTACCATTGGTAATATGAAATTAAATTTTCCTCTCAACACGTACCCTCCTTCTCTCCAAGTGAATAATTTCTGTACGTTTTGAGGTAAATCATTACACTTTGCCCTATATAGAATTTGCACAGTCTGTAACTCCACCAAATCTTAAAATTTTAGTAATTTAGACTCCATAAAAAATATATTAGAATGTTCCCTATAACCCGCTCCATGAATGATCCGTAAAACTCTCTTCTGTAAAATAACAAGTGGCTGAAGTGTTGTTATATAATTATTTCCCCATATTTCCACACAATAAGTAAAGTATGGCAAAACTAATGAACAATAAAGCATACGTAAAGACTTTTGATTTAAAAATGGTCTTGCTCTACCAATTATTGCTATACTCCTTGAAACCTTACTCCTAACATAACTAATGTGTGATTTCCAGTTCACTTTATTGTCAATAATAACTCCTAAAAATTTTATTTCATTGACCTTTTCAATGACCACTCTATTCATCTTGATTTCAATTTGCAAATTATTTCGACCATTTCCGAACATCATTAATTTAGTTTTCTTTAAGTTTAGCGATAATTTGTTTGTATCAAACCATAATTTAATCTTCTCTAATTCCCTATTTGTCTCCTGCACTAGCAACTGTAGATCATTGCCTGAACAAAAAATATTAGTATCATCAGCAAACAGCACTAATTTCAATACTTCTGACACTTGACATAAATCATTAAAGTAAATAAGAAACAGTTTCAGGCCTAACACCGCCCCCTGTGGAACTCCACAAGAAATTTCCAAGCATTCAGAACAATAATCTCCCAACTTCACAAACTGCTTTCGCTGAGTCAAGTAACTTCTTATCCAGTTTAATACCGTTCCTCTAATCCCATATCGCTCTAATTTTCCCAACAAAATTTCATGATTGATGGTATTAAACGCCTTCTGTAAATCAACAAATATTCCAATAGTATGCATTTTGTTGTCTACTGAACTTGATATTTCTTCTATAAAATCTAACAATGCCAGTGATGTTGCCCTTTTTGCTCTAAATCCATAATGACATTCATTAAATATATTATTTTTTTCCAAAAAGCTATCAAGACGAGTGATAAAAAGTTTTTCCTGAATTTTTGAAAATTGTGGAAGCAGAGAAACCGGTCTATAATTTGTAAATTGATGTTTATCTCCTGATTTATAAAGTGGAATGACCTTAGCTATTTTCATTTGATTAGGAAATTTACCAGATTGAAATGAAAAGTTATAAATATAAGTAAGAGGTTTTGAAATGACATCAATAACATTTTTCACCACTACCATATCAACATTATTACAATCATTTGAGGTTTTGTTCTTACATTTTGAAACGATTTGAATTATCTCACTTTCCTCCACCGGCGAAAGTAACATGGAATTTACATTTCTTTCAATAGAACAATAACCATATTGATTACTTCTGGGGTCAGGAACATTCTCTGCCAACTCTTTCCCAATATTGACAAAAATGTATTGAATGTATTTGCCACCTCTATCATATTATAATTGTCTTTGTCTCCTATATTAAACTATTTAGGATAATTTAACTGGCCAGAAGATTTTTTTCAATATTTTCCACATTTCCCTCACATCAGAATTCTTAGTTTCTATTAATTTATTGTAGTAATCTTTCTTAGTTTTCCTCAAGATATTAGTTAATTTATTTTTGTATTTCTTATACTTATTTTCCGCCTCTTTGGTTCTTTGTTTAAAGCGTAACTAAACCCCTGGTCAGAGCCTGACTCCACCCACTGGCAATATTTGAAAAATGCAAGAAAAGTAGGCAGATCCCAAAAGAGATAGAGGGGACGACCTAAGCTCGTACCAAGTGTGTGATGAGATCGTAACAAGGGCATGGTAAGCTTGAAACTGCTTACGTCACGAGTCATTTTTTGGACCCAACATCCAATAGGAAAATTCAACTGCAGTAGCCACCGTTCAACCTGAAGAGGGCAGCACTCAGACGTTTTTACACCATATATTGTAGTATTGAAACACTTTATATCCAAATGTCAAAAAACGTACTAAAATCAATGAACAGTAATAAACCATCATTCTTACAGATCAGTAACTAAAAAAAGTTGGATTAGGGTTTAGTACTCTTTAAAAAAATCCTTATAAAGCAAGTTCTTCTTTTTGATTGCATTTGTCAATCCCTTTGTAATCCAGGGATAACCTTTTTTATTGGACATTGTACACATTTCCTTCAATGGACAATTTTTGTCATATAGTTGTTTAAATATTCTCATAAACTCATCATAAGCATCATGTACATTACTCTTGTTATATATACCAGTGGTTTTCAAACTGGGGGCTGGGGCCCCCAGGGGGGGCCGCGAGATGGTGCCAGGGAGGCCCCAGTTTTATTAAATACATTAATTTATTGTGAGTTCTGTGTAATTAAATCTAAAAAATAAGGCTACTAACCAAAATCACTATTTTTTTTATTAAAATGTTGAGTTTAAGAACAGTTTTTTGTCACAAATTTTCTTTGGGGGGGCCGCGAAGGAATGCACCGTACACAAGGGGGGCCACAGGCTGAAAAAGTTTGGGAACCACTGATATATACCATCCCAATTTTGTTCAAATAAATCATTCTTAAAAACATTCAAGGACTCTTCTGATTTTAATCTTTTGAATTTACTTAGTGGTTTCTGATGAGGCTTACAATCACTCTCAAACACTGTAAATACGGGCAAATGATCACTGATGTCACTTATTAATATTCCACTTATTGCATCATTAAAGATTTCATTTGTTAGAATATTATCGATTAGTGTAGCGCTAGGGTTGCCAACCGTTCCGTATAATACAGAATCGTCCCGTATTTGACACATAAAATTCTTGTTCCGTATTGAACTGATACGGGACGCAGTTTGTTCCGTATTTTATGAAAATTAATTCAGTGCAAATACATGACAGACACATAGCTTATAATATGTCAGCTATGAACGAAGACCGCGTCATTTGTATAAGAAAACCCTGACGGTGCGGTAATTTCTCCCTCTGTTTGTCTTTCAGCGTATAGCGTTTTAACATCTTGCAGCCCCATCAGGGAATGCCCTTTTAATTGGTCGTTTCAGTCATTGTGATGTCACGTATCATAGCAACGATGACGACAAGTGACAACAGCGGGAAATGTAAAAATGACTGCATCCGAGCAGCCAGCGAAAAAGAAACGAGAACAAAAATATAGAATTGAATGGGAAAATGACTACCCGTGGCTGAAATGCGTGAGGGACAATGAATACAAGGCCAATTGGACCATATGCCGTCGCGTTTTTTCTGTTTGTCACGGCGGAGTGTGTGATATAAAGCAGCACGCATGAGGAGATAATCACAAGAGGAGCGAGAGGCTGTGGGCACAGGATGGAGCAATGTCAAGGTTCATTGTCCATCAGTCGTCTCCAGAGGCTCATATGGTATGTAATTATGTGGATTTTTAAAACTCAAATATAGTTGATAAGAAAGTGATTATAATTAAAAGAGATAGTACATGTTTAGCCTAACATATATATCCACATATATATCTCTCCAGTGCTCTCCCCCTGTTCCTGTGTCCCGCTCCCTCACGTCTCATAATGTGTCAATCATTTCTGATGGGTTTCTTATTAAATAATTATGGATTTAGATAGCTCAAGGTTTAAAAAGGGTGGGGTCTTTGAAGAGGGCGTATTATAAACTTAACCCTTTAACTGCCAGCTCAACCAAACGGTTGAGCACATTTTGAGTCCCTATATTTTATTGAGAGGAGTACCTAACTTAACTTAAGCTGATTGAGCCATCTCTACTATTTGTGTAAGATATGTTTTGCCAAAAAAATACACTAGATATCAATGTATCAATCAACAGCACTTGTCACAACACATCTTGTTATGTGGTTTTTTGAAATTAAAAAATCCCTTCTGTTTTATGAACTGTTCTTGTTGAAATTTTGCAAGGAAACCATATTTTTTTGACATATTACACTGTAAGAGCCCTAACTTTACAAAATTATGTTACTTGGTGCCATGAAAAAACTTTCGTATGTTTTGAATAATTTTTCAAAAACATGCTCAACCAAACGGTTGATTTGTCACTTAATGGTAAAAGTAAAAAAGCTAGGGTAATGTTTTCAGATCATCCATTTCTGCAGTCAGAATGTACTATTTTCTATGAAATATACATTTCTGAACATTCACAGCTATGAATATGACACAGCTATTTTTATTTCTTATTTAATATATTGAGATCATTTCTTAAGTATGTATTTTTGCCACTTCTGGATATTTTTTTGAAATAACTATAATGAATTCATATCATTAATGTATGGAAATCATAATTACTCATTAATTAATCAATAATTACTTCTTAAATGATGTTTTAAATTGTTTGAAGGATTGTTTGCAACGTTGACGTACTCTACACAGCATTGCTGGTTTAAAAATAAATGTTAAAGGGGCCATGCCACATGACTTTTTTAAGATGTCAAATAAATCCTTGGTGTCCCCAGAGCACATATGTGATGTTTTAGCTCAAAATATCATATAAATAATTTATTATAGCATGTTAAAATTGCCACTTTGCAGGTATAAGCAAAAATGTGCAGTTTTGGGTGTGTCCTTTAAAATGCAAATGAGCGGATGAAGTGCAAACAACGATCACAATGATGGTGGTTTGTTGAAATTGAAACTTAGTTGTGCTGTGAATTATTTTCTCTGTCTCTCCCTCTCTGGATTAAAAGACTGGAAATGGCAGTGCTGTGGTGGGAAAGTGCAAATTAAGGGGTGGTATTATTATAATAAGGGCTCCTTCTGACATCACAAGGGGAGCCACATTTCAATTACCTGTTTTTTCACATGCTTACAGAGAATGGTTTACCAAAACTAAGTTACTGGATTGATCTTTCTCACATTTTCTAGGTTGATAGAAGCACTGGGGACCCAATCATAGCACTTAAACATGGAAAATCTCAGATTTTCATGCCGTGACCCCTTTAATTTATCTAAAAAAAAAGACAAAAAACATTATTTTGCACTACCAAACTTGACAGTGTGTTTCTTAAATCATAAAATACTAATATGCCATTGTATTACTATCTTTGGCCTTCTTTTATTTTAGGTTTTAAATGCAGAATATCCTTATTTTTGTTAATTTTGGTCATTTTTATTGCAAAAAACATGAAAACATGTCATGTCCTGCGTTAAAATGAAAACCTGAAATATTTTAATATGTTATACTTCAATAAATAAAGAAGATTTAATATACAAAACCATTTTATTTGGATTATGTTTGTAAAAAATTAGTATTATAGTTCATATTTTCTAATTTCCATAGTATGTGTTTGAATTCCTTTAAGTGACATATCAACCGTTTGGTAGAGGCTGATTTTTAAAAAATGATGGGATGTGTTGAAAAAAAATACATTGATTGTGTTAAGTGGTGACATAAGGAGATCAGAAATGCAAACAAAAATTTTTTCAAATGCCTTTTTCTTGGTGTGGCAGTTAAAGGGTTAAATAAAACCATGGTGTTGGCAAAATGATCATGATAGCCTTTATATTTCACATATATGTGGTTCAGTCTTGTATACTTATTAGGCATACTTTGCTATTCATTAAATATTTAGGCCTAAGAAGTTGTATGAAATATATTTATCTAAATGTATAAATTAGTTTCCACTATTTTCACCAGAAGTCTTTATTTCAGGGGTTATTTTTTTCAAAATTCTCTTCCGTGGGGGCATGTCAGGCAAACCCCCTCAACCCCCCCCCCCCACCCCCGTTCCTTATTTCCATTTCAGAAAGTTGGCAACCCTATGTAGCGCTATGGGTCGTTATCCTCGTAGGTCTAGTGATTTTGGGGTACAAATTCAAACTATAGATTGTGCTAATTAAATTTTCTGTCAATTTATGCTTATTTGGATTGAGCATAACTATATTAAAATCTCTACAAACAATAATTGTTTAACTAGCTTTTTTGGTATACATTTCCTCCATATATTCACAAAATTTTTCAACACATGAGCCTGGTTTTCTATAAATACAACTTAGGATCACATTCTTCCTATATTCTCTATGCAACTCAATTGTTAAACATTCAAATATATTTTCAACAGTGAGATTCATATCCTCCACAACACTAAATCTCAAGTTAGTGTCCACAAATAATGCAACACCTCCTCCTGCTCCATGTTTTCGGTCCATGTGTACAAAATCATATCCATCCAACTCAAAATTTTCTTTTTTCTCCTTATGCATCCAAGTTTCAGATAAAGCAATTATACCAAATGGTTGTACCAACCCCTGCAGATAGTTCTTAATATTTTCAAAATTTGCATAGAGACTTCGACTGTTTTTATGTATAACGGAGAGTCTGCCATCTTTGTTAATTTGATGTGCGTTTGATGATGATTTTGTGCGTTTCATCTGTATAGTAACCACAGTTTTTATTGGCACAATTAAAAAAGTTTTTGTCCGGATCAATATCATATTCCATATCCAAACTTATGCAATCAGTATGTTCAAATATTTGCAACTCCAGACTGGTTGTATCTTTTACTTCAGCTGAGTGTTTTATTTGAGTATGTATGCCAGTCAGCTTACCTCGTATTCCAGTAGCCTGACAACCTTTTTTACTCATACTCAGTCAGCTCTTCCAAACCCCTCACCACCAATACCTTCGCATCTTCTGGGCTTTCATTTTACAGTTGGTAGTCCAAGTATGTTGTATTTTCTTCATTTTCCTCACACTCTAAAAATGGCTGGGTTATTTTTTAACCCAAAATGCTGGGTTGAGTCTGTTGGGTTGTTTTGCTGGGTTATTTTTTTTACATTTTAAACACTTTTTGGGTAGTTTCAGTTTTCTAGGTGTTGGGTTAAAACTGCTGGGTTATTATGTTGGGTTGTTTGAAGAGGCTCATGTGCTTCGCGCCCTTGATGTTTGAATGTGCTCAGCAACGGTCGTCGTGAAAGGACAGAGTCACTGTCTGGAAGCAGTTGTTTGAAGGTAAGTTTATATGTTTTTGTAAACATTTCATGAATATAAACAAGATTATAACATTTTGCGAGACAGCAACGTGTTAATTTATACAGACTAAGACGACGGGTGTAATTTTGAGGAATGAGACTGTTACCTCAGATCGCCATTTACACAAATTGACTCCAATAATCGTTCTAAGATGTTTGATATGGCATATTAATAAAATTAATAAAGTCGGTGTTACAAAATCCCCATCACACGGTTGATTACGTTAACTCATGACAATATCTGTAAGCCTTTAACAAAGCGAGTCAAAACCGGTACCGAGTCGACCTCCGCAACCCCCACTTCGGCTTCTTGTGTCACACACGCGCACAGTTTTCCCTTTCCCAGCTTAACAAGCGATTGCAACGCTGTTTAATTAAATTTAGCGACAAACGAGTTGCTTTCTTGTCATTCTATATGTAAAGACATACCGCGAGCACATGTTAACTTTACCGGCGGCGCCGGCGGAGGATCACGGAGCCGCCGTCTACTCTGTCACTGAGGCAGGGACATGGAGCACATTCACTTCACAGTCGGTACGGCAGGTAACGCGTCGATAAATGAAAACGAAACAGCGTTTCCAAGAACCGTTGTCTTTTATGTATATTGCTTGTTCCGCTCTTTTAAAATGAAACAATAATTTAAGTGTTTGGACATGAACTTGAAATAAACATATTTGTCACCAAGACGGAGGCTGTGTGGAAGTGACTATCGGTTAACAAACATGTATATGTGTTATATGAAATTAGATGTGTTATTGAGTCGTATTTAGTTACTATTTTATATTCATTTCATAATATTTTTGGGTTGTCTCCTGTGATTTCAAATTTATACTGACCAACCCTCTGATCTGTGGCTGATACTGTAATAGAGATGTTATGTTTTTAGCAGAGATTAGATGTGATGTTGTTTTCCAATTCTTTTTTTAGAGTGTGCAGAGTTTTTACGTCCATCCATTGATGAGGCTAGCGAGACCTTCATACAACTTCAGCCAGTAAGTATAACATTTAATAATTCCTATTTATAATGTATTGGGAATGTCTTAATTATCTGCTACATTTTAGTTCTACAGTACTTTATTCTTTATAGTCAGGTCATCCTATTTGGCAGTCTGGGTGGTTTGCAGCCTTTGTTGTTGGCACATCAGTTAAAGGAGTTCAACACCAAAGTCTTATGCAAACTGACAAAAGGCAATTGCATTTTTGGAAAAAAAAATCTCACACATGGTGGTAATGCGCCCAGGGATGCAAAAGAAAGCCTTATAATTTTTATAAAATGTATAATTCACTTGGCCCACATGGTTTTCTGAATACTTAAATCTGATAATTCAGTTCAGACCACTAAAAGTTTTTTCCTCTTTTGTAGATTGCAACAAATGTGGTGGAATTTCTTCTCTGGACAGAATCCTCGAAACCCTTTCCTTTCGTCCTGGCCATGGGAAACATGCAGCAGATCTCTCAATCTTTTTTCTCAATCAGTCTCTCTGATGGAGCCAATACGGAAGTGACTTAAACTGCAATTCGGCCAAGATGGCGATGGCACGCACCGCCTACTTTAAGCTTAAAAAATGCTCTTCACAAACCAATGGGTGACTGCACAGACACTACTTGCATATTTTTTACAGTCTCTGGTTTAAAGGCATTTTAAGTGCTTAAAAATAAATACACCAGGCAATGTGCTTCTATGGGAATTCCTGTAGTCTGTCATTTTTCAAATGGATGAATCCTCTCCTGTTCGAATCCTTTGTACATCTTTGTTTGCGACGAGTAACTTTAATAAATGAAGTAGTCAAATACATTACATTCTGTGAAACTTAAAACATTCGTTCTGTAAAAAAACTTTACACATCTATGAATGATTTTACTTTTAACATTCGTTCTGTAAAAAAACTTTACACATCTATGAATGATTTTACTTTTAATTTAACAATTACATTGTTTCTTTTCTTACACTGCTGTAGTTTTGTTTATGTACATTTCAGTATTTCATTTATATACTGTAAAATTACAAATTCTGTCTTAAATTCAAACTAATTGATTCAACCTGTTACATTGTTACTTCAATGTGCATAATTTATGATATTTTATAAATATATTTATGCTTGGGTCAGTAAGCAGTCCTTTAAATGATTTTGCAACTTACAACTGTAAAAATGTAAGAGTTTGTAGTTATTTTGCAGTCAAATAAACATTTATTTGCTGTTAAAAATGGTCTTGATTTACAATAAAGCACATGATAAAAATAACCCAGCAGGAATAACCCAAAACCCAGAATATTAATCCCATAAATGGTTAAAATGACTACATGTTCAGTGTTTCCGCTATATACATTCAACCGTGGCGGGCCACCATGCCTAAAACATCCCCGCCACGCCTGCAGTTGTGGATAGCAGGGATACAGCAAACGAAATCACGCCGGATGAGCACTGTTTTATCCTAATCCTTCACCCAAACCCAACTCTAAACACAAAATTTCACAGGATTGTAGGATGTATTTGTATCTCATTTAGCCAGAGCCGCTGTTTTCATCCTAAAAATCCTACCTCCAAATCTAATCCTAAACTTTTCGGCATTTTCTGTATCCCTTCTAGACAAAACCCACGGCGGCAGCTCGCAAAATAAATGAAGCTACCGAAATGTCCGCTCTGCCAGACTGGCTGTTTTAAAGAAATAAATTCCTTTCTGGATTCACATTGTTCACTTATTTATAATAAATAAATCTCCTAAAATATCATCATTTCCCCCATGGGTTTAGTTTCATGCACAAATAGATTTAAATCAGCAGATGATGATTAGGCTACGTCTCTGTTTTGAGAAATAATAATAAAATAAATAGGCCTACACGAAATATGTTATAAATATCAGATTGACAATTAAAAAAGTATTTGAGTTGCTGTTCTTTTTTTGTGACGCGCTGTTAAACCAAAGCAGCAGAAAGCATGTCATGTTTTTAATGATTTTAAATAAGCACAAGGTTTTCTCCTTATTGTGAGTTTACACAAATAAAAAAAACAATTTTCAGTTTCGAATGTTATTTTACTTTTATCTGTTTGGCAATAAATGAAGGGTAATTTAAGTTGCAAGGTCATCACGCGTATGCTTTTAACATGCGCATATACACGGACGCAGCGCTGGGCTGCGAGAAAAGACATGATTAAACTTTCGATTCAACATATTACAAGTTTTTTGGACATTCATTTGGAATCACTGTACTCATATTATCAACTTCAGGCCATTAGTTATTCAGGATATAGGATATAAACGGAGCGCGCCGCTGACCGCTCAGCTGTCAGTCAATCTTCTGTGCTTTAGATCGACCCTCACAAAGTTTCACATTAAATGATAAGATGTTTGTCCAAAAACAAAAGGCTAAAAACTGAATACTACTTAAATGCGACTGCAAGACATTAATAGGCGAATCTGTTTGGAAGGAAACTTACATTATTCCCGTGTAAGAGACGGAAGTTGGTAATAAAAACTTGAGGCAGACGATGAGACGGTTTCATATGTTTTCAGAGAGCGGGATCAGGGTACCCGCGGGTGAACCGCATAATATTTGAGGTAACGGGTGTAATAATATTAACGTGTCATTTGCGTTGTAGATGCAGGTCGGGACTCAATAAGCAAGAGTAGGCTAAACTGCAGGTCTAGCATCCAAGACCAAAATTCGACTCGATTCCGATAGGTAGCAGTTTTTAACTGGCTTATTTGTGTTTAAGCTCTGTCTGAAGAACGTTAAAAGTTTATATTTAGCTGCGCGATTTGCGTTGTGACCGGGTCGGGCTCTTTATGTCAAACAGGCCGGGTGTGGAATGCTGGAATAAATTGCTGCTGATGTCGGGTCTGTCAATCACAGCGGTGCGGATTATCAAACAGGACTTTGCGTGACTTTGCAACAGCTCTGTAACGCTAAACATGAGCACGAACTTGCACACTGCATTGAAACTACAATGAAAGATCCGTATGAAGCTATAAAACGTACGTATTTTTTAAGAAAATACAGTTTAGATCAAACAAAAGCAATATGCTATAAATATAAGGAAACGTAAATGACAGCATGAAAATGATAAAAAAAATACATGTTAGTTTACTGTAGCCTATATTCTACATAAAAAAGTACACTTGTAATCATCATGGGCACCCCCTGCCGCCACAGCTGGAAAAAATCCTAGAGGAAACACTGATGTTGGGTTTTCTCAACAACCCAACCTGCTGGGTTAAAATGTGTTACTTTAACCCAGCATGTGTTCTGTCCAATATTTACCCAGCGCAGGGTTGCCAATTGGGTTGTTTTTAACCCAACCATTTTTAGAGTGCAGGTACCTAGCTTTCTTTGCGATGTCTGCATTGTGCTTTGTGAGGTGCTCGTTGATATAAACGTTTGATATAAAGCTTTTTTCCTTCCTTCAAAATCGCGATCTTGTGTTTCCTGTTTGCAAATCTCATGATGACAGTAGATTTATCGCTGGCTTTCCTCCTCGGCAACACGTGACAAGCCTCAACATTATTGCAATCCAAATCAATTCCTTTTGATTGTAGAAAGCTCGCCACTTGTTGCTCTGTCGAACTGTTGTCAATTTCAGCTACTTGATCACTTGATGTTTACGTCCACCGCGCGAGCATACGATCGGGGTTTCACCGTGAACCCGGTTATTATGATGTCATTCATCCTCGAATATTGTTCGAGGTCTGCAACCAGATTCTCCAGCTGCACTATTTTCATGTCTTTCTCCGCATTCTGGATGCGTAGGGAATGGACCTCCTTCACCAATCCAAAATATGGATCTGTTGCTCCTTTACCTCCATGAGCTGTGTTTTGAGGAAGTCCAACGTAACTCTAATGTCATTTCCTCAGCCACATCACTTAACTTCTTCGGCGGCATTTTCACTACTGAATCAATATAATCTTCTGCGTTTTCCCACACATCCACTGTTCTCACACCCTAGCAACAATGTGCTCCTTGTGCTCCTCAGAATAGTGAATTATTCCTTCATAAGAATAGAACAACTCACGTTTCCGATAAAGATGGCTAACTGAATCATCTCAGCTGTGCAAAAAGCTCAGCTTAGCTTCGTTAATGGTCGTCTGACTAGAAGCAGATTTAACACGTGGTATTGTAACAAACACAGGCAGTGTAAATTTATTGTCTCACAACATTCTCGGTATGTTAATGAAAACCTTGAGATGTTGCCCATGTAAACCCACATCTTATTGTGAAGAAAATACAGTTCCAGCATAAGATATATCAATATTTTGAAAAATAAAGTAGATTAGAATTAGACTAGCTGTTAAATGTTATTTGTTTTATTTTTGTATGGGTTTTTAATTTGTGAAGCACTTTGGGAAATAACAAATTTAAAATGTGCAATGCATATAAATACGTTTAAGTTGAATAAAATAACTAAATAGGATAAAAACAAATATATAAATTTAATATTTACATTAATGAGAGCATTGTAGGGTGTGCAATTTAAAACACAGTGGCGACTGCTGATGTTATAATCAATGAGAAATTACAGACTGTATGGGATATCACATTGCCTGACAAACAACATTTCTGGGCCCAGTATTAATGTTTATACATACTACTGTTCTTAACTCATTTACTGCCAGCCTTTTTTATTCTAAAAATATATAAACATACAAATATATCAAATAAAAAACTGACCTTTTGCTTTCAAACAAACAACCAAAACGGTTTCATATATATTACTAAACTTGGCCTTTCTACACTTCCTAAACCTATGGCCAGAGGGCAGACAAATAAAATATTTGTAAAGTGGATGTTTTGAATAATTTACGATTGTTTGTGCCTTTCGCAACGTGAATGTCGAGACACTATCCGATCAATTTAGAACAGAGATGCCATTCATTTTAATTGCTAAATGAGTTATCTTTAAGAATTTATTCTTGTTGGTAACTGTAAGCATATAGAAAAAACAAATGGCACCATAAGTAAGGACTGGCTCGATAATACTGTGATACAGAAGCAGAAGACGACGTGGCTATACAGACAAGTGCCTAAGTTTACGGATAGCTGTCAGTCTTTGTTGACAGGGTTTGTAAACCCCTAAAGTGTGCTGATTGAAATTGAGATTTTGATCCAAAATAATGCCAAGATATTTGAAATGCTCTACTCTCTCAACTATCTCTCCATTAATGATAGTGCTAGAAACATGGTTCTGTCTTTTTGAGGTGCTAAAGGCCAATTCTTTAGTCTTTAACCCATTTGTGCCCAAATTTTTCTGAATGGTTTCATGCATATAATTGTGTTAATAGTGTCCTCTGTAAACATGTTCTTCATTTATTTTCCCCATTTTTATTTTTATTTTTTTGAAAATCGTATTTGAATGTGCGGCAACTATAGTTGCCGGTGGGCAAAAAGGTTGTATGTACCCCTTTAATGTCAAATTTTAATACATTTGACATCTTACTCAAAATAACGGCTTTCAACAGATCAACCTTTATTCATAAACACATTTATTATGTATAACAGTCAAAGAACATTCGATGTGAACCCCCCCCAAATAAAAATGCATCTAGCTTATAATCTCTTGTTCAATTCAATTTTATTTATATAATGCTTTTCACAATTGTTAATTGTTGCAGAGCAGATTTACATGAGTAGATGTAAAGGAGAACACAGAAAATCAATAGATAACATAAGAAGTAGAATATAGCAGCTAAAGATAAACCGTACAAGCGAGCGTATTAATAATGTAACGTATACAGTAAAGTGCTAAGTTAAGCCAAAGTTGGCTGACTCTCTCGGGGACGAAAACCCCCTAGGAGAAAACCCTGTGGGAAAAACTCCTAGAAGGACAAAAACCCTTGGGAGAAATTAATATATATATTTATATATATAAACAGGGTAGGGATAGAAGGCAGGTAAGCGGATTAAACTGGTTCAGCCGGTGGTCGCGAATCAGCTGGGCATCACGTTGAAGGACAGCCAGTAGATCAGTGGTGTGATGACCTTCACAGCAACAGGAAATGGGTCTGTTTGTCCCATTGTCCTCGAGGTCGAGGACGAGACAGGGAGAGAGAAACAGAATTCTATTAGTGTAGGGGCCAGTCGCATGAAACGCAAGTGTCATGCAGTATTGTAGTTTAAAAACGCTCGGTTCCAGACAGGCTACCTATTGCAGCAATAGTATATTACCCATATGAGGTATGTGAGTGCTTTGTTCAAGACAAAATAACTATTGCGGGACAAATACAATTACTGGACATTTTATGTGAATGCTTTGTCAAAGAAGAATGTCTTAAGTTTAGATTTACGAACGCGTGCTAAGTGATATAAACTGTGACATGTTCAGGTTTTTTATTATTATTTTTATTTATTTATTTTCTCTGTTGCATTCAGTGCTTTCTTCCAGAAACAACGGATCATATGTCAGCTCCAAATCAGTTCATATCACTTGGTTCATATCACTTAGCACATCGTTCGTGGCTCGACTTGTCGAGTCTGTTTTTCAAGATGTCTGCTGTCTGAATACGCGGAAAGTGCTGTCTTTATAAAGTAGCTTCTTATTAAACTGTTTGTACACTTACAAAGTTCTCAATGCTTCGGTTTGCATGTAAGGACCCCTACTGTGGTAGTGTGATATTTTGAGCCTTGTTAGTGGTATTAACTAGCGATTTACTGGTACTTACTCTTTGCCCCATATACTAGCACTATATGCTAATCTGTTTTTATTGATAAAAAACTCTTTACATTCGATTATCATGAAAACGCATCCCAGAGAACGATCTACTCGGTCACCATGTGTTAATTACCCCTAGGTTCATTTTTCACCGGAGTTGTCCTTTAATGAAAATAATATGAAAATAAATCAATAAAATGGGCAACCAGTCTTTGGAAGAAGAGGAGATCTCTGTCTCCCTCTTTAAATGACCTGTATGAATGGATTTTATTCCCTATATCAAATTAAGGTCTAATGGACAGTAGATATGTTAGTTAAAGGGTTTTAGGCACTAAAAAGACCAATAACCTTGATTATTAACCTATTGACACAGTATACACCATTTCCCAATGATATATGTACTTACAAGGCATTTGCCCACCGGCAACTATAGTTGCCGCTTGGACTTTTGACTAAGTATATAAAAAACTCTAGATCTCTTGTAAGATTTGTTTTGTTTTGATGACTCTAGAGACCTTCATGATTATGTAGATACATAAATGTCAACCAAAAATACTTGTTAGTAAAATGAAAATTACCTTTCTTTGGGAGGGTTTGCCTTCGCCATGTTTCTTGGAAGAAGAGGTAAGAAGTTGACAGCCTCATGTGACAGGAAGGAGATAAATACCTTTTCTTTCTTTTTTAAATCCTTTATTTGATTGTTAGCTTGCATGTCATTGAGAAATAAAACATGGATAACATCTAAAAAATTCTTAAAAAAAGGAAAATGACAACTATGCACTGTGGCAACTATAGTTGCCGGTGGGCTGAAATGGGTTAAAATATTGAGGTGAAAAAGTCATTCTCACACCACATACTAAAATGTGCTATAGAACATTGATAGTTCACAAAAGAGTCATTGTCCTCATTAAGCAAAGCAAGAATGGCTGTATCATCTGCATATTTAAAATCGTTTAGGTTACTCGCGTAACCCCGGTTCCCTGAAATAACGGGAACGAAGCATTGCGTCAGTTAGCCTATTGGTTAACGTCTGTACAAAGTACAGACCAATGACGTTTGAACCCACGCGCGGGATGCACACGTCCTTATATAAGCGCGGTTCAAGCGTCAAGAGCTCATTATTATTCGACTGAAGCGCGCAGCCGAATAACACTCGCTGCGTAGACGTTTGTAGCATGGCAAGAGACGCAATGCTTTGTTCCCGTTATTTCAGGGAACCAGGGTTACGTGAGTAACCTAAGCGCTCCCTTTCAGTACGGTTCACTTCGCATTGCGTCAGTTAGCTGACGATATGGGGGAACGTAATCCCATCACGCCGTGCATACACAATGTACTGAAGTGCCTTACCGGAGAGACACTGCGTGTGGCCCTATACCCAGCATATTCACAGCTTTAAAGCAAATGTGTAAGCACCATATAAAATGTTGACGCGCATACGGTGAGGTTTTAAACGCACCGGGGGCACATAACATAGCACAAGACGGCGAGATACCGAGCGTGCCGCGGGTGTGCGAGATAAGTAAATTCCGAGTCATGTTGGTGAGCTCGCTGAGCGCACCGTGGTGTACACATAAAACGCATGAGCGTGCATGAAGCCGAGAGAACCTGCGCTTATAGGGCAGGGACGTCTAAGCTGTACAATCTGACAACGTAGACGGCAAAGACCAGCCGGCCGCGTAGCAGATATCAAATATAGATATACGTAGTGAGTGATCTGACTATAATATCCGGCAGAATGGTTCGTAGCATGGGATTATACAGATACCACAATAGCGTGAACCCAGGTGCGCCCTCGAGCGCTTCGGGATGCATATAGGTAGTATTATAGTGCACAGATCGGTGAGCTTTCCAAGCGCGCCGTAAATGTGTATTGACTATAAATTGCACGGGCACAGGTGAACACTTGAGTACATTGTGAATGCATATAGATGAATCAGAGTGTTATAATGCACAGCCGGCAAGATTCTCGAGCGCGCCGTCATGTGTTCTGATAATAAGTTGTGCGCACACGGGTGAACCCTTCAGTGCACCGTGAATACGTATAGATAAATCAGGGAACAGAACGCGCCGTGAACACCCAACGCACCGTGAACGTACACAGATGAACATCAATGTATGTATGTGTCACAGCCGTATACAGATGAGCTTTTCCGAGTGCATCTTAGTGTATACCGGAATGTTATGGCGTGCATATCGTGCATACAGGTGAGCTTACGGGCGCACCTTTAATGCAACAAAACCTCAGTAGTGCGCGAAGCAGGGATGTCGAAGCTGTAAACTGACAACATGGACGGCGGGGACCAGCCGGCCGTGTCACAAATGTCAAATGAGAAACCTCTAAGACCATGCCCGAGGAGCTAATCCATACATGGAGTAGACTAACCACGAGTGAGCATCATTGTCACGGGAGGTGATAACGTCAACGATCCATAAATAACCTATATTGACAGGTGCGCTAGTGAGTGATATGTGACGCAGATGAACAGCTGATCGTCTGATGTACATCAGACATATCTGTCATACAGGACCTTGGACAGTTCCAGAGCGCTGTGCCTCGGGTATCTCAGTATTCAGGGCAGTCCAGCCGAGGCGCGACTTAACCCCTCTTCTCCCAGACAGTTCGTTCTCTGTCAACGCAGCTGTGCTGTGCCGTAAGGCCGCGTGCTAACTCTAAGAAGCCGTTAAGAGACCTCACCACTGCGGGGAAAGGAGCGAGGGACTCCACGAGCGTGGAGCACGAGTGGCTGTGCTATGACAGGGAACAGGGGCAGACCCGCCCGTGTTTGCTTGTCGTATGCATCTATCTAGTTCTATGGTTCCCCCGCTTGTTCATCTCAACAAGAGAGGAACGGCAGAGGGGAGCAGCAACACAGACAGAACAGCCATGCCTCGTATGAACGGTATCACCCGATGCACTCGGGGGATTCATATATGTGCCAGAGATCTCGCCACTGAATGTGAGAGGAGTGAAGGGACTCTGTGAGTGTAAGCATGAACGGTTGCGATGTGACAGAACACAGGGGGGGTTAGTCTGTGTGTACTTGTCTATGCATCCATCTAGTCACATGGCTCACCGTGTGTTCATCCCGGCGAGAGAGGAACAGCAGGGGGAGCACAAAACATGGATAGGGCAACCGATGCATATAAGCGCGATCCCGGCGTGGGAGGTGCCAGACCGGTGACGCGCTCGGGGGAAATTTATAGCAGAGAGGCTCACTCAAGCCGCTGTGCTGGACGCTATTACAACAGCGCCTGCTCTTTTAGCTTATAGCTTTATATTAAAAATATTGATCTTACCGGGCGGCCGCAGGGGAGACCTCGTCAGGCATGTGTCCACTGCACAGGGCTCGTACCACGGCAAGCGAAGGCTATCTTTGGTTCTCGGCCGGAAAGCGGCAGGGGAAGACTCTAGACCTGGACTCTGCTATCTTCGGTTCTCAGCCGGATAACGGCAGGGGAAGACGCTAGGCCTGGACTCCGCTGCAGGGCTTTTGTCGACGGCGAGGTAAGGCTTCTTCTACTTCGGAACAGCGAGAGGTTCGCGCTGAAGGAGAAAATTAATGAGCTCTTGATGCTTGAACTGCGCTTATATAAGGACGTGTGCATCCCGTGTGCGGGTTCAAATGTCATTGGTCTGTACTTTGTACAGACGTTAACCAATAGGCTTCAATCACGTAGTAAACAGGAGTTTTCCCCCTAGCGTCAGCTAACTGACGCAATGCGAAGTGAACCATATTGAAAGGGAAAGTGAGTATTTGTAACTGGACTCTGACAGTCATTTGTGTAAAGAATAAAAAGTAATGGGCTAAGTACACACCCCTGAGGGGCACCAGTATTAAGGACAATGGTTGGTGATTGTGTAACAGTTCTATGTTGAATTCACTATTAATGTAGTTCTTCTCCTTAACACTAGGGGGCTATGTCCTCCAGTATTATGGTGAGAGCTCCAATATAAGAAAGGAAAGAAGGAGTTTTTTAAGACAAAGGCAGGATGTTTGAAATGTGACTGACTGTTTGTATCCTTTGTTAGGCCAGAGATGGGAAAATATTTATTTTATTGAATCTCTGAGCCTCATGTTAAATATATGTCAAAAAGGTCTTGAGTCAAGGTACTCTATTAGACTGTATATGATAAGTTCAACCGCTAAATGCGTGTGGGAAAAGCCATTGGATTACATGCAGACAGACAGACTGTGGAATATTCATTTACTAATTCATTTGACCATCGCCAAGATTGGAACATTTGGGACAGAATTGTAGGCAACGGCCAAACAACGCTGGAAACAGGTTTTTGGAGAATGCATTGCATAGACTGTTTTGAAGTGAAATTATAAAAATACTTAGAGAAAGCCTGGATAATATTCATGAAATGGTTTTGAAAAGCACTTTGTACCTGCAACATGTTCAAAAAATTTACAAACTTACAAAACAGGTCTTAAAGAAGGCAGAAGAGTCGTCCCCTAAAATGACTGGCAGTCCACGAAGGCAAAGGGACATAACATCCGTTGGTTCAGTGGTCTGGAAGATATTGCAGATATTTTTCAAAACAGTTTGGTTGGGATACAGACAAAAATATTAAATTACGAACTTTATGCATGGAGAAGAGAAAATTAAAGGAAAATACAAAGTAGAAAAAAACTGCACAAACAAGAAAACAATACAAAGAAGAAATAAGAAGAAACAGGTGGAATGACAACAGTTAAGAGTAATTTAGTTTTAATTTAATTTAGACAAATACATCCACCTTTGTTTGGCGAAAAAGCTCAGCCAAAAGCTGACCAGTAAGGCCTTTCTTCTTTCCTGAAAAAGTCCATTAGCTTGGAGAGAAACAGTCAAGAGCATCAAAGAAGCTCTCTCTGAAACAATTGTACCTGACTTTCTGTAAAAAGAGATCCATTGAATAATCATGTGGCTGATGCGAGGCTTGTCGCAAATGTTGTGTCCATGTGTTTCTTGACAAGGGATCCATTTGGCTTTGCCTTCTTCATTTTATTGACAAGGACTTCATATACTCATTCTAGATTTTGGTCATCCATCCCATCTGGATTTTCAGGTAAGAAATTTATTTCCCCTTTCCTTTGCTTCTTTATGTCTTTGTTGGGAGGGTTGCCAATTGTAGTGTGCCTTACCCGCCTACCAGTGTTGACAGTGACTTCAAGTCGATCCTGCTGGTGCATTTTGTTTCTGTAATTTCCCATTTTGAATTTTAAGCTATTTTTCCATCCTTTCCAACCAGAGGATGAGTCTGTCTCTTTAAGACATGGGCGGGTTCATATCAAGGCTTTGGGGCAGCTTCAAATTCTTCTTTTGTTGGATATGCTTTAAAC
Source organism: Misgurnus anguillicaudatus (assembly GCF_027580225.2). Classification (NCBI taxonomy): domain Eukaryota; kingdom Metazoa; phylum Chordata; class Actinopteri; order Cypriniformes; family Cobitidae; genus Misgurnus; species Misgurnus anguillicaudatus. The sequence goes on along the minus strand of NC_073342.2, from coordinate 4,900,657 downwards.
TTATATGGTCTCAGCAAGTTTCTACAGAATATCATGTTTCATCTCTTTTGGGACTTTAAGATTTGTTTTTATCCCTCATATACAGTAGGTTGCCTTGACGAAGTCGATACTTGACATCCACTGAAAATTTTGGAATGCTATATGGATCTGGCCACTGACAGATTCTATCCTGAGAACATACGGAGATGATATCCGTGTCTGCCTGGCTGCTTGTTTCACTAATATCATTTTGGGCAGATACTGTTGTAAGCTCAATTATTGAAATGATTTTGATGGTTGGCTTGTCTTGAAGCTCAGAAAGATCAGTAAGATTTCACAGTTAATTGTTAAATTCAGGATCTTGGTACGGCAAAGAGAAGCTGTAGTTTGCTGGGAAGTGCATCTGAGCCACTCAATCAAATCTTCAAGTCTGTCAGGCCTTGGTGTCATAATCATTTTTCTTATATCTCCCTCTGAGACAATAACTTTCATGGTTAGATTCTGTTGCACATCCATATAGGGAACAATAAAGAATTTTTTAGCAGATAACATATCGTCTTAGAGTCACCATAAGTTCTCCTTGCACCTTGTATGCTGATAATGGGAGTACATTATTCAGCTCTGAAATCCTAACTACACACATTGATGTCACATTGCAGCAGAGAAGTTGGTATGATCTTAAGTGCTCACAGTACCAGGCTGTCATTTTAAGACAAACAAATAAAATTTCTGTGTTAGCAAGAACAATCTTATCCATCTGGGCAATTCAGGGAGACCTGAGCATGACTCAGGACAGAGAATCACGCCTGGATTCCATCTAAACAGACAGACGATGCATCAAGAACAGATCCAGACTGATCCAGAAAAATGAACTACAATCAGGATGGTAATTGACTGCTTTCTGGTGTTTGGTAGCAAGTGTCATTGCAACATTTTTGACGTTCTGTACACTGCGAATGGACCTTTAAAGAACTTGTGCTTCCCCTAGAAGCGCATTGTCCAAACATCACATAGGGGCCCAAATTTCCTCATTAGCTCAGGGTAATGTTCTAAATAGTGGTGTTTGGGCTTTAAACAAAATGTAGTAAATGTTAACTGCAGCAGCTGTCTGGGCTCTGCTATCTTACATTTCAGGTAATGCAGTGTCTCTTCAGTATGCTCTGGTGTTAAAACCAGATCAGTGATATCTTTCAGAAGCATGATAATTTCTCAAGTGTTGTCAGCCTCAGGTACATAACTACCAATGAGAAACGGAAGTCGTCGTATGAGACACATTCTCATGGACATTCCCACCAATGGTCCCTTTGTGGAAAACCCTTTCCAATCACTTGTGATCTGCCTTTTTTGTCAGCAAATGTGTAATTAAAGTACTTGATGGCATGATTTAATACATTCAGAGTAAATTATTTCTTGCCTAACAGGTCTGTAAGACAGAGGGACAACTCAATTGGAACAATGCCTTCTAACACATCATGCATGATGTCAGGAGGGTACCCACTGACCACATGAAAGTGATCAAGATTCTCAGTTAGTGGGCAGGCACCTTTCACCCCATAAGTTCGACTCAATTCTGGGTGCTCTATCACTTCCTGCACCTGCCTATCATGGGACTCTTTGTCTCTGGGTTAAAAGAAACCAGAACTAACCTCTTGCTGCAGAGCGTCACCACTGCTTGCCAAACAGAATCTGCAGAATTTTTCAACAGAGAAGCTCTCCAGAAATCCTGCAAGTGAGTGGGCACCAAGATTATCAGCAGCAACAAATTATGCAGTTCCTTGCACAGTTTTACCAAGTTTTTCCAGGTAAACACCATTTTGCTCCAACATCTTTAGATCATAAAGAAGAGGTTGCAGAACTTTTGCAGAACCACACTTTTTGACAGTTGATGTATTGCATAGTAAAGCCAGCTGAATTGAATTGAGGGTTGACCTATACTTCACAGGTATGTTGGCAATGACCCAATACAGAATACACAGCACACATTTTGTGTTTGAGCTTTTGATGTACCAAGTTGATTGGCAATTTCGAAGTCTTCTATGTAAAGGCCCAAACCAATTGTGCAAACATCTCTTGCAAGAAAATAATTCTAACTCTTCCAGATCATCAGCATGTGACATGTGGCAAGATCAATGGCAGAGCTTGTGAAATTATGACCAATGATTTCTGATTTGAATCTCTTCAGCTCTGTTTCTTGTGTAACTTACTCATGTGCGCTCTGAAAGTGGAGTAGGCACTGCTTTCAAAGTTGCACTCTTTGTAAGGGCACTTGACTTTATGATTTACTTTTAAATGTGCAGTGCACAGGTGAATTAAGTAATTAACCTCAGAACAATACTCTGCAAACCCACATGAAGGACAGCTAAACTTAACCTGTTAGCCAGCACTTCTATTTTTGAGCATTTTCTGAAAAACAACAACTCCAAACTAAAACATCTGCAGCTCTTAAACCCTATGGTCTATATTCACAATTCTGGTCTTGTTTGAAACTAGACACTTGACATATTGTTGCCTAATAGTCATAACAACTCAGTGTAGTAAAGAAACAGAGTAAAACAAGGTAAAATATACATTAAATGACTTCCGTTTTTCTTTAAATAACATTCACTTAGCAAAAAAGGTATTAAATGGTCATGTAAGACACCTGGGGACACCATATAGGTGAACTGAATGTCTGACCATGCTGTGATTCAAATTTGAGAAGGACACTCCAAAAAATGTTGTTTCTGTGAGCTTTTATTTCAAAAAAGTCCAGGCGTCCTTTCAGAAAAAGTGCACTTGGAAACTCCAAATATACACATGATAACAAAATGACATGATTATAAAAAGAAAATGAGTCAGGACTACATATTACATGATGTATATCAATTCAGAACTTCTCTGCCCACCAAAGCACACAGAAAAAACTCTTTCAGGAAAAAAAACATTTGCACATTATAACAAAACACTTGTTATTTTGAATTTGGTCGCTCAGGAATGGACTCCAGATTCCAGTCTTCTTCTGTGCAGCTGAAGCCCTGTTACAACACACACACAAAGCAAGAGAGGATTTTAGTTTGAGTCAAAAGTAAGAGATATACAGCTATTTGTATTAGACACTATTATGTAATATAAATGAACATAATACACACACACACACACACACACACACACACACACACACATTACATGAATATATTTATTTATAATGACAAATGTCTTATGTTTGCCAAATAACCTATATTTCTCAGCTGGTAATACTCATATTTTCATTTTGTGCATTGGATTCATATAGCTATAAATATGATGCATTTATATAACATGTCATAGAAAAATGAAACCATGTAAAACTCGTATCTTAGTCATCTTCAATGTTACTTTATAATCAAAACAGCTAACAAGAAACAAGAAATGTAACATAAAATAAATAATGAACAAAAGAATCCAAACGTACTTTATCCAAGCGAGCGCAGCTGAGCTCATAGTCCGGTCCATCTCTCCTCGACAACGCGGTTTCGTTTATATCCAGTCTTGCATTTTTGCTCCGCGATCATGCTCTTTATCAACTTCTCCAAAACACTCTCAACACAAAAAGTCATCTGCAGTCGACGATCCACAATGGAGATGTTATATCTAACCTTTGGAGAGGTTTCTCAGTGGCTCTGGAGAGCCTAGCCGGCTGCTATGCTACCCAAACAAACAAACGCGCACGGAGGGGGCGTAGGCATTTCTCTCCATGCGCTTCTATAGATTTGCGCAGAATACACTTTACTGACGTAAGTTGAATCCTTGTAATCGTTTCATAATTGGTTACTACCCCTGCCCTTCAAACTTTGCTGGCTATGCATTGGCTGGCTTCGTTTTGGCGTAATCCAGTCAAAAGCCTATGGTGAGCTGAATGACATCTGGCTCTTCAAATCAGGGATCCCATGGCATTTTGAGTTGTCAAACCTTTTCTGATTGGACAGAACAGAAAAATAGGGCGGGATATTTATCGGAACAGTCTAACGAAGCAGGAAGAGATGGATTTTCACTGATAAAAATCGATATTTGATACAAAATAAACATGATTGATCATACTTAGCGGATGTAAACAAGGGAGGATATTGCTGGATTTCTCACTGTTTTTCATTGTTTTGGATTAAAAGCTTTTTGAAGAGTGGACCCTTACGTTGCAATGTACGTTGAAGTTTTTGGGAATTGTCAGAAATTTTCAGAACCATATGGCAAGATTTGTGAGTACCCACAACCATTTTTATATGCATTCCGTCTGCATTTCATTTAACCCTTTCCACACCAGTGTATTGATTGCAAAAATAAGCTCAGAACATGAATTTGGAGTGTTTAAACTTTCAAATAATGCAAAGTTTATGATTGTTGATTGAATATTTGATGTTAAACAAAGTACAAGAACACGTAAAAATGCCCCCTAGGGCCCGCCGCCGGGCCGGTGCTGGTTAAGAAGTTTTAACTGGTTCATCACTTGGCTGTTGACAAGACAGTTTGGTGTAAATTTCGGATTAAGTGCACTTTTAAGTTATTAAATGATTTAAATGTGCATTGACATTCCTGATGTAATCAATGGCTCATTTCTAGCCTAACTACCATGTTTTAGCCTTTAATGTTTAAATAGCTGTGATCTTTTTTCACAGTTAAAAGAACAATACTTACACTTCCATTGCATCTCTTCTTGCCACCTTGCCACAAAAGAAGTATTGTTATAGAACGTCCACTTATGTCTACCCCAGCTAACAGAGAAAAGTTTCTTCTCTTAAAGAACATTCTCAAAGAATATTCCTTGAAAGTTCCCAATGTCCCCAAAAACGTTCTGCCAATATAGAAAGTGTCCAGTTTTCTTGACGTTCTAAGAATGTTTCTGGGTGGTCTGAACATTAAAGGGATGTTATATTCTACCATTTTTTCAACGTTATGACAATGTTATGTTTTAATGTTCACACAATGTTTAAAACAACTGTTTTCTATATTGACTTGTTTTGCTTATGTAAATAATAGAGACACATTGCATTTTATTCTTTTAAAACGGTTATAAACGTTCTCTAAAAGATTGTTCTCTAAAAGATTGGTGTAGAAAACACAATTCACTTATTAGGTTTAGATGTTGATGAAAAGTCCAACTAAAACAAATACTTATCAGAATAATGGTGACTTAAAATAAAACAAAACAAAACATCAACATTTAAACCTAATAATTGAATTGTGTTTTCTTCAGCAATCTTTTTAGAGAACATTCAGTTTTAAAAAGACAAACAGTTTTAAAAGAATAAAATGCAATGTGTCTTCATCATTTACATAACAAGCAAAAAAGTCAATATATAAAAAAGTTGTTTTATAATGTTTTAACATGACATTGTCATAACGTTTAAAAATGGTGGAATATAATATCCCTTTAACATTTAGACAACCCAAAACCGTTTTTAGAATGTCAAGAAAACTGGACACTTTCTATGTTGGCAGAACGTTATTGGGAACATTCTTAGAACAATTATCTGTTTGCTGGGACACTACTTTTGATGATAAATTGACTTCACCTAAATTTACTCACCAGATTGATTAAAATGGTTGTCCTGTCGCACACTCTGCCCCACTAGACCACAGCATGCACATGAACTCGAATGGGTAAAACGGGACAGTGTCGGTAGCAAGCCAGTGAAAAAAATAAACCAACAAACTTAACGTAAAAATTTGTTTTCGACAAAACAGCAAAAATACACGTACGAGAAAGATGCGGATCGTGTCGAACTCGCAGGCTAGACCATGTAACTTTACTTGCCAAAGTGCTTAAAAATAGTTGCACTTTAAAATACCACCTGTCTGACTAGTGTTTTGTGTGCTCAGAAAACAGTTCTTGATCAATTAATACTTTAACATTAGCCTAAATTACCAGTTTGATAAGAAGATATTACAGATGAGCAGGCAAGTTTGTTTTAATCCAAATATAAAGGAATTAAGTAAATTTATATAAATGTGGGTCCGTGTACCTTTTGATAGTTTGTTTTTCAACTTCTATTGAAATAAGCAGAAATGAGAAAACGGCCCCTTTTTTCATTTTTTACCGAAAGACGAAAAACGAGATTTCGGGTTGATTTTTCGGTTTTTTTTTTTTTTTTGTACAAAACGAATAAACCACTCTAAAATTCGTTGTGACGTGGGCGGTCGCTAGACGCACCTCTCCGCCAATTGGTCAACCAAAATGTGAATATGTGACATCATCCGTTGTTCCTTGTGGGATTTGATTTTGTTTTACTAATAGTGCTGTTTATAATCTTAATTCATGTGTATTGTGATTTCTGTGCTGAGTACAAGAAAGTTGTCTGTTTGGGTGTGTAAAAGTTGAGAGGCTGTGGTTTCGGTTGGGGGAGAAACAGCATATGCTGAGGAATGTACATCTGGAAATTGTCAAGATAAGAGCAAAGCTTGAAGGAGAAAACACACAATTACTGCAATTATAATCACCATAATATTTAGCATAAACAATGAAGGTAATCTGAAAATTGACAAAAGGTCCAAAACAACACCACAAGATCAGTGCTTAAAGAGATATGGGGGAATTGAATTGAATCACACAAAAAATTCAACGACATCATACACCTTTTGATTTATGCAGTATGATAGACTGTGGAGGGCAATAGTAACCTCCATAGTAGTGTCCACTGGTGTATTCGTGGCCATCCTGGTGATCGGTGGATGTTGTTGCATTCCCTGTCTTAGATCCCTGTGCAACAGATTAATAGTATCTGCAATAGAGAAAAAAGAGAACAATCCACCCCCATATAGCATGCCCCTATTAGGTTTACAGAACCTGGATGAGGATGAAGAAGAAAATGTGTGACTTCTGAGAGGGAATTGTGGGATTTGATTTTGTTTTACTAATAGTGCTGTTTATAATCTTAATTCATGTGTATTGTGATTTCTGTGCTGAGTACAAGAAAGTTGTCTGTTTGGGTGTGTAAAAGTTGAGAGGCTGTGGTTTCGGTTGGGGGAGAAACAGCATATGCTGAGGAATGTACATCTGGAAATTGTCAAGATAAGAGCAAAGCTTGAAGGAGAAAACACACAGACAAAGAAGTGCATGCTTTTGATATTAGTTCACTGGCAATCATTCATTTCCAGATTGTTACATGTAGAGGTGTTTGGATTTATAAAATTACATGTTGCTATGAATATTAATGTGTTAAAATATATAAATGATTATGCCTTTGTGCCCATGACTAATGTAGAAGATTGCCCTGTAATAAGACATTGCCATATAGGGATGAAATGCTTGAGGGCACAAAGTGTGTGTGTGTGTGTGTGTGTGTGTGTGTGTGTGTGTGTGTGTGTGTGTGTGTGTGTGTGTGTGTGGGAGCCGGGGGGCTGTAAAAAAGCCCTGAAGGGAGAACACCCAGAACAGATGGTTTCAATAAACAAGTTGCTTGCTTTATAACTATGTTACATTTAGAGAAAGTGAAAATTAGTATGTTTAACTAATGAATGCATTTAACCAATTTATGAACAATGGAGTATTGTTGTGTTGTTGAATAATTATGTTTTACATATTTACTGCCTACATTTCATGATGATTGCCAAAAGTGTTAAAGTTACAAAGATGTCCAGATAAGGACATAATGCCTTAGGGAACAGAATGGTCTGTGTATGTCTTTCTGTCTGTGTGATATGCAACCCCCACAGGTTACAAAGGTATGTGGAGATGGAGTCAGATGAACGAGAACAGCCCATTGGGGGAGGAGGAATTGTGAAGAAAGAACGACGATAAATACTCATGTTTTTGTCCTGAGCGGGTAGTCCGTCGAATCCTGCTGTTATGGCTTGAGACGGCCCAGCATGCTGTAACTTTTTCATATCTGATCAATAAATATTCAATTTAGATATTTGTGTCTTTCTCAAATTATGAACATGCATTGGACGCCTTAAAGTCCAACAATTGGTGATCCCCGACGTTGTTGGAGGGAAAAGAAGATTAAGAGAAGTTTCGAATTGCTTAAGATCGAGTAAGGCAGGACTCCATTTCAACACAAAAGACCGGTCTTCTAAAACAAAGGTAAGCAGAAACCTGTTTTATCAAATTCTGCTATTGGACATATACCAAATTAATTGTGTTGATAAGGAGATCCAAACTGAAAATAATTTAGTGTAAAAGATCAGATTTGAAAAACTTAAAAAAGGGGGGATTTAAAATATATATAAATTTATTATTTGGGGTTAGAGTCCCATAAATTTATTATTTTGGGTTAAAGTCCCTTGGGTTAGAGTCCCATAAATTTATTATTTTGGGTTACAGTCCCACGGGTTAGAGTCCCGTAAATTTATTATTTTTGGGTTAAAGTCCCTCGGGTTAGAGTCCCGTAAATTTATTATTTTGGGTTAAAGTCCCTCGGATGAAAGTTCCGTAAATAGTGAATTGGTGTGTCCGGATATTTTTTAATTGTTTTAAGTTTTGCTAATACACGGGTCAGTAGTCGCGCGGGTGCAAGTCCTGAAAACTACTGGTGTACATATTGTTAATTGCTTTCAATTTTTGCTAAAAAGACGGGTCAGTAGTCGCGCGGGTGAAATCCCTGAAAACTACTGGTGTACATAACTTTCCTACGTAATAGTGACATTTTTGGTATCTCTTCTTTTATAATCTTTGTCACTTGGTGAGTGTGAAGAATGGCAGAGTTTCAGAAAGAGTGTGATGAATATGGGTGTCCACCAGTGTATGTGCAATGGCAAAAAATAAACAAATCGATGGTCCAAACTGATCCTAAAGATGTTAAGCAGAAGGAAAAAAGTGGTTTGGTAAAGGGCCACATGTGACAAGCTTAGAGAAAGAGTTGAGAATTTGGACGAGATTAGCTCTGGTTGCTGCTGCCATGCAGGCTATTAAATCAAAGAAAAAAGGGGAAGTTGACAGTTATGCTGTGAGCAGGCAAAAGGAAGTAGAACAAGGAAGCACTGAGTCAGTACCCTCAGCCCCACCCATGGCTCCTCCTCAAGTGAAGTCACTATACCCCTCACTGCACACACCTCCTCCTTATGAGGAAAAGTCTGTTTCGATCTCAAAGCAACAGCCGGTGTTAACAGTAAACAGCGGTGAACTAGATGTTGAATTTGATGATATAAAGGCCCTGAAAAGAAAAATGGAAAGATTACAACAAACAATTATGACACAGGGAGAGATAATCACAACTCTATTAAGATTACAGAGAAATATAAATGACAACAACATGGGAAAGAGATCTTGTGTATTACACAGACAGGGCCATAAACAAATCAGACAAAAAGAGCTTGCAGAGGTAGATAAGATTAAGAATGAGCTTTTGAAACTGCAGCTGGAACAGGCCAACACAAAAAAGAAACAAATGCCCCAGCAGGCCCAACCAACACTAGTAGCTATGACAACTAGTGTCCAGGATAACGCCCAATATCCCAATCAGCCCATAGATCCATATAAAGGCCCACCCTATACAGGAAACCCGTGGGAGGGATATAACCAACAGAGAAGGGGAAGGCCAAGAAGGAGTAGTAGACCAAAACGGGGAGGTTTTGGAGGTTTTGGCAGGAATACATGTTATGTGTGTGGACAGGAGGGTCATTGGGGACGTGATTGTCCCATGTATTGGTCACAGGCCCAAAATTCAGGTGCGAGCCCACTTAACGGACCACCTGCGGGGGGATGGGGTCCCCGAGGAGGTGGTGCCGGGCGTGGAGCAGGTGGCTATGGCAGGGGGCCACCGAGATCGCACAACCCATCACAACCAGATTTAATGGCGCCTATGCACCCAACATGGGGCCAAAGGGAGTGGTGCGGATGAATGACGGGGCACACAGGAACCCACCATGAAAGGAATGGCTGGGCCTCTCATGGACCACTAAGAGCCCTAGTGGATAATGGGCCTAAATAGTCCACCGTAAAAAAAACAACAACGGTGGGGATAATGGGTTTCTGGTAAAATTGAAAAGTGACTATCAACAAATCACTACCCTATAAGGTAGCAAACCAGTCTAGTTCGCACGCATTTCTGTATTCCTCCAACACACTTGTTAATAATAGAAAGGGACCTAGAAATTACAATGACCTGTCAATGTTGTAATGTGCCCCCGGACGGACGGGGCACAAATGAATGGCTAATTAAACTATGGAGAGATAGAGCCTTATGTCTGACCCAGGACCAGAGACTTATGTTGTTATTTATTATTTTTTTTTATTTTTTGGGGGGGGGCTTATAAACAACAAACAATAGATAACAAGGTATGTACCAATATATAAAACGGTGTCTTAGATAAAGTTTACCAAAAAAATCCTGGCCAACCAAACCTGAAATTATGTCCATGGGGGTGTAAACATGACTGATCTAATCACTGAGGGTGAGCCACATGATTGCATACCATTGACTGAAAAAGCAAACAAATTGAGAGATGGTTTGTTCGCGGTACCACTGACAACTCCCCCACCGGTAATCACGTTATTTATGGATGGTTGTTGTTTCAGAGCAGCAGATGGCCCATTGAAGGCAGGTTTTGCAGTTGTTGAACAGGTTGAAAATGATTTTGTAACAAGACTGAGTGGTAGATTGAAAGGTAAACAGTCAGCACAGAGAGCTGAAATGATAGCTGTTATCAAAGCCTTGCACTACGCTGGTGAAGAGAGGGTGATTATTTATAGTGACTCTGCATATGTGATTGGTGCAGTATATATGGAACTGCCATGGCAGATAGGTGGGTTTGAAACCAGGAAAGGCCGCCCTATAACACATGCTAGCGAAGCCTGACACATAATACAGGCTGTGAAGGTACCTAATGAAGTGGCTGTTGTAAACTGCCTAATAAACCACTTATATCCCCAACCATGGTTTCCCAAGACAAAGTTAGATCTGACAAAATTGACAAACACGCACTGGAATTGACATATAGTTTCGGGGCTGCTTGTCACCCCAATGACAGAGCAAAGCTGAAATAATGAACCTGACCTTGACATTAAAACTTGACTTGACAAAATCTGTGCACAGACAAAAATAACATGGCTTGACGCATTGCCAATTGCATTAATGTCTATTCGCTCTTCTGTTAACAAGATTTCTGGTTTCACATCCTTTGAATTGCTTACAGGTCGACAGTTTCCAGGCCCACGGAACGCCTTGGTGTAGGATCCAATCCTGCCACTAACTAATGATGTTTATTTCTACAAACTAACTGCTCTGATTAAACATTTTTCCTGCCAGGCTACCACACAACGAAATTGGGAGAACGACCCAGCTGTTACAAATGATGATTGGGTTTCTAACAGACACAGGTGTGGACCTGAGGACTCAGGTCCAAGAGAGGGAGAGTGTTGAAAGTGAAAGTGAATCAGCTGGAATACAGAGAGAACAAACAGGAAGTGAAACATCAGTGGTAACACTCACACAACACCAACAACAAAGTCAACAAACACTCTGTAAAATTGTGCACAGTGTGCAGATTGTGCCTATGGAGCAGGTATAGCCGTACAATTCAAAGCGAAGTACGGTACACAAAAGGTTGTAAGTCAAAACAAACACACAGGTGAATGTGCAGTTACTCATGAGGACGACGGCAGACTGATTTTATATTTAATAACCAAACAAAACTGTACTGATTTACCAACATATGAGAATTTTACCAACAGCCTTAGATGCATGAGAGATTGGTGTAAAAAAAAGGAAAAAGGAATAACAAGTGTATCCACTCCCCGGCTGGGGTGTGGGTTAGATAAATTGGATTTCCATAAGGTGGTGGAGATCCTGACAGAAGTGTTCAGGGACCTGAACATCACAATTACAGTTTATTCATTGTAAACGTCATATAAGTTTATTTTTTCTTTCCCATCGTTTTACTTCTTTTGCTATAATCTTACCTGTTATTAAGTTTCAATTTAAGAGTGTTTTTTGAATTAAGCCAATAGGCATAAGTGTATTTTTTCCACAGAGATGAAGCTATATGGAAATTGGAAGGTTCTGTGGGCCCTAGGGGTTATAACTGCAATTATAATCACCATAATATTTAGCATAAACAATGAAGGTAATCTGAAAATTGACAAAAGGTCCAAAACAACACCACAAGATCAGTGCTTAAAGAGATATGGGGGAATTGAATTGAATCACACAAAAAATTCAACGACATCATACACCTTTTGATTTATGCAGTGTGATAGACTGTGGAGGGCAATAGTAACCTCCATAGTAGTGTCCATTGGTGTATTCGTGGCCATCCTGGTGATCGGTGGATGTTGTTGCATTCCCTGTCTTAGATCCCTGTGCAACAGATTAATAGTATCTGCAATAGAGAAAAAAGAGAACAATCCACCCCCATATAGCATGCCCCTATTAGGTTTACAGAACCTGGATGAGGATGAAGAAGAAAATGTGTGACCTCTGAGAGGGAATTGTGGGATTTGATTTTGTTTTACTAATAGTGCTGTTTATAATCTTAATTCATGTGTATTGTGATTTCTGTGCTGAGTACAAGAAAGTTGTCTGTTTGGGTGTGTAAAAGTTGAGAGGCTGTGGTTTCGGTTGGGGGAGAAACAGCATATGCTGAGGAATGTACATCTGGAAATTGTCAAGATAAGAGCAAAGCTTGAAGGAGAAAACACACAGACAAAGAAGTGCATGCTTTTGATATTAGTTCACTGGCAATCATTCATTTCCAGATTGTTACATGTAGAGGTGTTTGGATTTATAAAATTATATGTTGCTATGAATATTAATGTGTTAAAATATATAAATGATTATGCCTTTGTGCCCATGACTAATGTAGAAGATTGCCCTGTAATAAGACATTGCCATATAGGGATGAAATGCTTGAGGGCACAAAGTGTGTGTGTGTGTGTGTGTGTGTGTGTGTGTGTGGGAGCCGGGGGGCTGTAAAAAGCCCTGGAGGGAAAACACCCAGAACAGATGGTTTGAATAAACAAGTTGCTTGCTTTATAACTATGTTACATTTAGAGAAAGTGAAAATTAGTAACTAATGAATGCATTTAACCAATTTATGAACAATGGAGTATTGTTGTGTTGTTGAATAATTATGTTTTACATATTTACTGCCTACATTTCATGATGATTGCCAAAAGTGTTAAAGTTACAAAGATGTCCAGATAAGGACATAATGCCTTAGGGAACAGAATGGTCTGTGTATGTCTTTCTGTCTGTGTGATATGCAACCCCCACAGGTATGTGGAGATGGAGTCAGATGAACGAGAACAGCCCATTGGGGGAGGAGGAATTGTGAAGAAAGAACGACGATAAATACTCATGTTTTTGTCCTGAGCGGGTAGTCCGTCGAATCCTGCTGTTATGGCTTGAGACGGCCCAGCATGCTGTAACTTTTTCATATCTGATCAATAAATATTCAATTTAGATATTTGTGTCTTTCTCAAATTATGAACATGCATTGGACGCCTTAAAGTCCAACATCCTCAAGTCTGTTCAACAAAATAAAAGTCCTCCGCCGCTGTAGCAATAGGCTACTAATTTTTAAACTTTACAGGTCAGGTATTAAATTGTGCTTTCTTCTGTGTAACTTAACGGGTTTCGGACAAATATTTATTTCATAAATATTAATCTGCACCTGCATTGTTTTATTTTATTATTTTAGATATTTGGTGAAGCTGCGCTACCCTTTATAAACAGCGCAAAGAGGATGTAAAGTACAGGGCCGGGTTTCCCAAAAGCATCGTAAGGCTAAGTAGATCGTAAAAACCCTTATGAAAATTAACCATGGTTTTATTGTGGTAAAAGTGTAGTAACCATGTTTTTTTGGTGAATGGATTACTATCAGCAAAACTATGGTTTTACTACACTAACCATGGTTTAACTATGGTTTTTAAAAACCATAGTTCAGTCAGGACCACTTAATACCAAATTATATAATATATTTATATATTATAACAAATATCTGAATTTGGCCAAAGGCTGAGGAATCAAGGGGCTCGGTTGTCATACTGCACCTTTAAGATGCTTCCTTTGCATATATCCCCCAGCCTTTCATAACCAACATTTTAGTATGCTACAAAAAAAATAATTAAAAAGGGGTGCAATGGTTGTGAAACTGAGATATTGGAGGTGAAGGGGAGGTGGTGGGTGAAATTGTCTGTGCGACAGAGTAGCTACAGAGCGTCTGATTGACTGCTTAAATGCTGTTGATTAAAGCAGGTGAGAGTGATTAAGCAGCTGAGCGTCAGCTGGAGTTGTTAGCGATCAGTGGTCTGCCTGAACTACGCTTGAATTCCATTCGGTCACTCAAGCTATATTTCAGTCAGGACCACTTAATACCAAATTATATAATATATTTATATATTATAACAAATATCTGAATTTGGCCAAAGGCTGAGGAATCAAGGGGCTCGGTTGTCATACTGCACCTTTAAGATGCATCCTTTGCATATATCCCCCAAACACAACAACGTAGTTGACTGCATAACTTCTAGAGACTGCTTGTCTCGGAGTACGCGGCTCCTGGCATGTTGGGTAGCATACCTCAAAAGGGAACGCGGTTCCCTGATATTCATCAGATTAGGAACAGGCAGGTTCAGAGGAGAGAAATAAAATGAAGGACAGCTGAGGTTGACATTAGTTAATCATTAATTAACGGACCCCCAACACAAGATAACGCGTGCAAGATGTTTCTTACATCTTGGCATTGTTGGAGACTTTTAACGTGACATTCACTCTTCTCAATAAGCAGCTACCGCTGCTTCTGTGGGCTCCACCCCCGACCCAAAGCATTCACAGGCGGTCTAGTCCTTGCGCAGCAGAGCAGAGTCTCTCTCCCAGTTGCAATCAGGGCAGGAGAAGTGGTTATCTATCCGCGTCCAGACGGCATAATCGTGCAATGCGGGAAGCCGGAGCAGGCGGATCCCGCGATGGCTTACATTAATGGCGAGATATAAATATAAAATGGTCTTTGAATAAAATGAATCACTGTACATAAAATAAATGTACTTGAGGGAGCTGAGCAGCAGCGCATTTAGAACAGACAAACTGTACGGAGCTGACGCGTTAATGGGCTATTTACCTACAAAACAACGTTTCCCATCATTTATCAGTGTATGTTTGAAACTGGACTGTTTGGCCATATAAACATGAACATACACACATTTCGTTTTATGAGAACATAAGCAGATAAACAAACGAGAAAGCATTTCCAAGCATTCATGTGTCTTAAAATAACATTTTTGACAGTTCAGAGAGAAAGAGAAACGTGAAATAATGTAGTAAGCCAGTGTAGTAAAAATGCAAATGTGACGTGATGACGTCACTGTTATGCAAATGACGCAATGACGTAATCTAGCGACATTTAGCGACTTTCCAAGCAAGCTTTAGCTACTTTCCATTGAAAATAGTTGGCAACACTGGTTTCTTATGCTAGTTTACATGCTTGTTGAAGATGCGTAGAGCGACTGCCTTCGGGACGTTAAATCAAGTTTAAGACACGAAATGCTGTAAAACTATAACTGTCGAATTTTGAGGCAATCAATTAAAACAACATATATACACTGACACTGCAAGGTGACCTGAACGATTTTATATCGAAATGAATTGGACGAATGACGGACATACTCCTTGCTTGTAGTCACATTGGTCTAACGTTACTGACCTACTGCTGTAAATACGTAAATGTAGATATGGTAAAACTGCTAAATATTGCATGAAATGCTGTTAATAGAACATCCTGCTATACTGTTGATAAGAAAGTAATTGTTAACAGTGACATAGCGATTTTAGACTATTTTAGCGACGAAGATACTAAAGTGAACTTTTTCCAATGCGCATACGTGCACAAACTCAAAGCTCACGCACTGAAAAGCGCGTTCAAAGATCACGGAAACATAAGTTTTTTGGGCTTGACAGGAGATATACGCACAAATTATCTTAATACCTGTACGGAATGGATGTCTTCCGGCACTTCCACAGAGAGTATTGCAACATCTTCCGAATCCGAGCAAGCCATGGTAACGCCGGAAAGGGTAAGGAATAAAATTATATCAATCGCATGAGTACTGCTCAGTCTACAATCTGCTATGCAAATGTCTGTGCGACAGACTCTGTAAAATTGTCTGTGCGACAGACTCGGTGAAATTGTCTGTGCGACAGAGTAGCTACAGAGCGTCTGATTGACTGCTTAAATACTGTTGATTAAAGCAGGTGAGAGTGATTAAGCAGCTGAGCGTCAGCTGGAGTTGTTAGCGATCAGTGGTCTGCCTGAACTACGCTTGAATTCCATTCGGTCACTCAAGCTATATTTGTCAAAACCATGGGTATTTTGTGGTTACCATGGTTTTACTACAGTAACCATGGTTTTTTGGTTTTAACTGTAGTAAAACCATGGTTAATTTTCTTAAGGGAACGATCGTACAAATTATCTTAGAATTTCCCAAAAGCTTCGTAACAAGTAGCACTTGAAAATCATCATAGATATACGAGTAGTCTGGAGTAATCGTTAATTCTTAAGTGCATCGTAAGACAACAGAGTTACAAGGACACCTGCAGGACAACCAGCAAATTGCACTCCTGCAATGACGATAATGTAATGTTTTAAATGTAGGCTATATTTATTTACTGGGTTCTTATTTGTTTATTTTATATTAAAGGTGCAGTGTGTAATTTTTAGAAGGATCTCTTGACAGAAATGCAAAATAATATACAAAACTATATTATCAGTGGTGTATAAAGAACCGTTATGTGTCTATTACCTTAGAATGAGACGTTTTTATCTACATATACTGAGGGTCCCCTTACATGGAGGTCGCCATTTTGTGCCGCCATGTTTCTACAGAAACCCTTAATGGACAAATGACTAAGTTGTCTCCAATTATATTTGTCCAGTGGTGGCTACCGACGCTTCTCTATGTGATTAAAAACGAGGGGTAAGCAGTGGACTGAGCCATTGGTTGTAATTCACCAGCATCTCACCACTAGATGCCGCTAAAACTTACACACTGCACCTTTAAATATATAATATAATATATTAAACATTCAAATGAGAAATCTAATTTAAATGACTAAACATAAATTAATAAAGAAGTAAAACGTATTTGGTACAAGTTGGTAAAAGTTTTTTTTTTGTATTTTGGTAAAAGTTGGTACTAGCAAATTGATAAATGGTTCCTACCGATTGCTGCTTTATCTAAAAATGTTTTGAAGGGAAATGGCATCTAATTAAAGAAACCACATAAATATTTACAGGACAATGCAATAATCCATAATAATAAATAAACATATATAAAAACAAATAATAATAATCTAAACTATAATATAAAATGCAGAAGGCATTTCGAGGTGGAACGAGTCCTAACTAAATACGGGAAAGAATATTTCATTATGCACAAATTATTAAAACATTTCATAAAACAAGTCATTGATCAATTATGATTAATAATATTAAAATATTAGTGCACATCGGCTAAAGATCATTAGCCTAAACAAGCTTCTGCTACAAATTTGAGTCATTCTATTGGTGACATTTCAGCACTTGACAAATGGATAGCGACTCGTAAGTAGCACTTAAAGGACAAGTTCGGTATTTTACACTTAAAGCCCTGTTTTCAGATTGTTTATGATGAAATGGAACGGTTTTGACTGAAATTTCGACCTTTCGGCTGCCCCGAGAATTTTCGCGTGTTTGTGTTTCACCTCCCACCTTTACAATGGGTTTAATGGTGCACTGGAACAATCCTTCCTAAAATGCATTAAACTTTTGTTTACAAAGACGTGAAACTCACCGAGTGGTCAGGGGTGTTCACTGATATGCTCACACAAAAATCGCTGCAAAATACGCTTTCCAACAGGTTTTATCGTAGTTTTTGCCAACTCCATTGACTTGTATAAGATGTGCTGTGAGGTACGGTATTACTCCGCGCCGGGAACTTTGTTTCTATTCTTGCAATTGGCAATGGCGGATTAGCGCCACCATGTGGGCTGGAGTGTCTATTATTCAAGCTCTAAGCTGAATAATGTACGGGTGTGAGGCGTTTGGGAAAATAGGTCCACAAGTTAACAACGAATGCTAAAGCAGCTGTTGGAAAGCATCTTTTGCAGCAATTTTTTGTGTGAGCATATCAGTGAACACCCCTGACCACTCTGTGAGTTTCACCTCTTTGTAAACGAAAGATTAATGCATTTTAGGAAGGACTGCTCCAGTGCACCACCAAACCCACTGCAGAGCCGCGAGGCGAAACGCAAACAAGCGAAAAATCTCAGGGCAGCCGCACATGTGGAAAATTCAGTCAAAACCGTTTTATTTCACCATAAACAATCTGAAAACAGGGCTTTAAGTGTAAAATACCGAACTTGTTTTTTAAAACCCAGCTGCGACTGCGAGCGATCGTTATACATGCATCTTTGGGAAACGCACGTAAATTAAATGAAAAGTTATTAAAAAATACAATGTCATGTGGTAATTTTGTTGAAGTGATGATTTCGGTTTGTCTTCGGTTATTTTCTGTGTGTGCGCTTTTGTTTTTTAAGAATGAACCACAAATCGCGTTCTTGTGAAGGGGAAATTATCTTATTTTTAATGTGTTTATTACAACTAAAGTAATATTTTTTGTTATATTTTTATCTTAATATTATGTTACATTTTACAACCAGACTTTCTTAAACTTTTTAAAATCATGAATGTAAAAGCAAGTAGTTTGGTGGATGCTTCGATCGTTATACGTGCATCTTTGGGAAATGCACGTAAATGAACAACGAATGTTCGTTAAGTAGCTTGTAGAAAGCGCTCTTAAGTGCAATGTTCAACCAAGTGTAAATACGCACCTTTCTTAAGTTTTGGACAAGAGATAAAGTTTGATTTATATGACAGATATGAAAAGTTATTAAAAAAAAACAATGTCATGTGGTAATTTTGTTGAAGTGATGATTTCGGTTTGTCTTCGGTTGTTTTCTGTGTGCGCGCTTTTGTTTTTTAAGAATGAACCACAAATCGCGTTCTTGTGAAGGGGAAATTATCTTATTTTTAATGTGTTTATTATAACTAACATAATATTTTTTGTTATATTTTTATCTTAATATTATATTACATTTTACAACCAGACTTTCTTAAACTTTGGCTTGGCTTATAATGATTGAGCTAAGCTCATTGCTGGTAAGAAAGATGA
Source organism: Misgurnus anguillicaudatus (assembly GCF_027580225.2). Lineage (NCBI taxonomy): Eukaryota > Metazoa > Chordata > Actinopteri > Cypriniformes > Cobitidae > Misgurnus > Misgurnus anguillicaudatus. The sequence goes on along the minus strand of NC_073342.2, from coordinate 4,881,582 downwards.
TAATTATTAAGACATTATTAGGTAATTAAATAGATTTGTAATAATTGTTCATTTATATTTAATTCATATTGACTGTTAGGCCTATTTATAAAAAAAATCTATTTTTAGATATATTTATTTTTATGTCTCTAATTTTAGTGTTAGCACCAACAACAAAAAAACATGAATGAAAGATACATTTGCAAATTACATGGTACAATAACAAGCGGAATTCACACGGTACAATATTTGCCATGGCTATACTCATGAGTACTTTTTAAATGGCTTCTTTTTAGTCAAAGATTTTTGTATTTAGTACAGTCACACTGCATGTTTGGGAAGTATGACAGTACTTTTCCGTAATTAGATTTTTTAGTATTCCCACTCATGCAAATATGACAATTGCACAAGTAGCTTATCTTTTTATATTTCTCCATAAACCTTCGAATACTAACAAAAAAATTCGTTTCATAGTTTTGCAATACCAATACATAAAATTACATCCTAACCCGAACCCCAAATCTAACCCCAACCCCAAGCACAGGGGCGTCATGCACCAATTCTTTTTAAGGGGGCACAGTGTCAACAGCTCACAGAAATTTGTGCATACACAGACATCAAACGAAATATTATAGAGCTTTCAGTCTTTTCCATGGCACTTTCATTTCTAACAATCTGAAAACCCCTGCTTTCACGCAAAAACCTCCAACATAGTGATGACTAACTTTAATATCAAATACTATTCAATCGGAATAATGACACATTTGCATCATATTTACATCTGAAACGGCATGTTTTATTTATTTAAGTCTTAATGGCTTGTTTAATTGTGTCATTAATGCATTTTGCACAACAACTGCATTATCATATAAAATTAATGTAATTTTAAATCCATAAAGTATATAAACAACGAAATTGACATAAGCTATAGCCACGTGATTGATTTTAATGTTCAATAATGATTTAAAAAAATATGTTTAGATAAAATTATTAGAGGAACGGATTTTTGCATTAAATTTTACCTCATATGTGAGCATGTGAGATTCCACGCCCGCGTGAAGAACTCTGGCGAACTTTGGCGTTGTGCCAAGAAGATGAATCTCTACAAATATAACGTTAAGACGGTCACATTTAAAACCATACATTTTCTACACAGAGGAGGTTAACTGCACATTACCGTACTGGGGTTTGGAAATGTTGTGAGCGTTTCTAACACGTTTTAATTCTTCAGATAGCCAAATGCAGCAGCAAGCCAGCAACAGGAGAGAGCTCGTGAGCGCGCCCAGACGCTGGTGACGTCTGCGACTGTGCTGACTGCAGCACCAGCTGCCGCCAGAATAAAAGTAATGTAACATGATCAAAACACTATCAAAACGGCGAAAATCTCCGAAAAGTGACAAGGATGCAGCACAGAATGTATAATAGTGTGCATATTAAATAGATTAAAAGTCAAATAACAGATTAATGGACGCTTATTTGATTTTGAGGTTGTTTGCAAAATCCATTGGCTCAAAAAAACCAAGGGGGCACGTGCCCCCTTAGTTTGAATGGGCATGACGCCTCTGTCCAAGCAATAATTTAAAAATAGAAAATAAACAGGAAAAACAATACTTAAAATGACATTAAAGCTCCACTGTGTACTTCTTTTAGTTAATTCTTAGCAAAAACCCATGTTTTCTTTCAAAAGTATGTGCTCATTCATGTGTAATTACTTCCACCCCACTAATCAAAGTATTCTCGTAAGTGTAGAATCTGCTATTTAAAATACATACCGCCGTATCGCTCTCTGGCTGAATCCATGTTGTGCCTCCATCTTTGAAATACATTCGCCGACGAGGGACATTCCTGAAATTCAAGCTCCGCCTTTCGCGCTTTCAGACTACACTCACGCTGGTTGCACGGAGGTTGCATGTGTAGGCGGTATACGTCATCAAGACTTATTATTTCAGAATATTAACAATTATAAAGCTGACAATTATTCTTAGTTAATTGTAAATTGATGTAATATGCTTATGACTTGCGAATGTAATGCTCAGTTAATTTAAACAAACCAGGCTTGATGACGTATGCAGCCTGCGACCTGCGTAGACTGAATCCTTCGGCCGCACGCCGTGTTACCTGCGATCTAATGCTTTGATTTGAAAGCCTGTTGAAGACATATTCTCGAGGACATTAAAACAAGTCGCCAAGGAAGCGAAACGGGGATTTTAATCAACAACGCGACAGGAAAAACATCAAGACCAAAGTCAATATTGGAGTTAGTTTTCCAAGATGGGGCTCAACAATGGACACTGAAGTTGCTAAGTTACTTTATATCTTCACCACAGGTAATTAAGCATATTCGTTTACAGCTATAAAGTCGATGTTGTAAACTTGAAGTTTTATAGTTCCATGGATAACTAAAGCATGGTTATGCAGTTAGTGTAAACACGCATGTGGTTTTGTGTGCTCCACACGCCGTCTCTCCGCCCATGTCTGTACTCTGAGGTACTGAGATAAATGTTGTTCATCTTTTCTTACCTCTAACGTCGCACAAACACACAGTGACAGCTCTATTTTTCGCCTTTCATTGATAAAACGCCGCTTATCTGCGCGTCGTTCGTTTCATTTTACAAGCGTGTGAAAGTTGTGCAATCTTATTTCACCAATATCAGAGAAAGCTCTTACATATACACGGACATGTAACGTTTACTTAAAACATAAGCATTGGACTCTGACATATTAGTTTCGCGTCCATTTAAACCTGTGATTACTTCAGCTCATAATTAAATGACAGGAGAGGGACTCGTCCACAGACCATCTCCTCAGTAATCTGGAGAGAAGCGGTCGAAAATGGACAAAAAGAGACGGATTTAAACACCAAGTGTAAACGTAATGTGTCTCTCTCGTCCACTTGTGATCTGATCGACGAAAACACATCTAAATACCAAGTGTAACAGCCCCTGTGATATTTTTCCTCGCGTGGATGAAAAAGGAGTGTCTAAGCTACGTTTATGGTTGTTTTTTGTATGTGATTTTAAGCGGACATATCATGACAATCAGACTTTTTACATGTTTAACATAAATCTGTGTGCTTTGACGGATCACACGATTGCAAATTGTTCATTTTTTTCATTGCTTTAGCTTTAGCTACTGGAAGCCATGTTAACCTTGACATGACAGGGCCACCGTACTAGTTAAAACGCGTTCCGAATGGTGGGGGCTAGAGCGTAGTAATCAGTTGGTTGTCATATAGATTTTTCCCGCTAGATGGGAGTAGATCCTACACAGTGGGGCTTTAAAAATAAAGTCGTGCGAGCCGGGACACGAAAAACTATTTATAGAAATAAATGTGGTGACACGAAAAAGCAGAAAAGCGTGTCCATGAATACGAATAAATATAAAATATTTCGTAATTATACCACAGAATGCCTTGAGGTAGGGTTGCAACACCAACTGATAAGGAATTTAATGAATATATTGACATTACTTATAAAATGTATTCATATATTTACAATAAATCTCTATAATCTTTTCTGTGGAAATTATGTTTTGAATGTTTTAGGTAGCCTAATTGGCTTCGTTTATTTACCATTTATTTATATATTTATTAAGGCATTCTAACATCTCTGAGTATATTCATGGAACCGGTTAATCTATACACAAGTTACAAGGTGATCTACACACAGTCGAGAACAATTTTGCAATAATGTTTCTTATTTAGGCCTATGTTTTATTACTCTGAGTTTGGGAAATAGAATTTGTGGAATTATATGAAATATATTAAAATATATTTCAATAATAAATATATAATATAGTTTACTATATTTAATAATTTTTTGTTATTATTCGAAGGTTTATGGAGAAATATAAAAATGTTGGCCTACTCTCTATTATATCTGCAAGAGTCATATTTGCAGGGGTGGAAATACTGAAAAATCTACTTACTTAAAAGCATTGTTACTTCCCAAACATGCGTGACTGTCCTCAATACAAACATGTGACTAAAAACAAGCCATTTTAGTCATGTACTCATACAGCCAGTAGCAAATATTGCACTGTGAATATTATTCTGCCTTGCTAAAAACTAGAGATCTGCCCGAAGCAGAATACGTTATTATATAGGTTATTATATAGGTTATTATATAGGCTATAATATAAAATAGATAAAGAGCTTAAATAGATAAAACAAATATTAAAATGTACAATTTTATGAGCAAAAATTTAAACTGTAGGCAGTTACTATAGCCCTATTTCAACGAAATTGTTTTCATGAGGATGTCTGTAGAAATATGTATGCATCCTTCGTGATAAATCTAGTACGTTTGGATGAAGATTTCGCGGTGGATATGGGAGTTTATAATTCGAAACACCCAAATGCGCTGCACATTCATGTTGTTAATGATCATTCACATTCACAAAAAGAAAGACACTTCACTAATTCAGTGTAAACGCAAAGCGTGTGACCATACGGTGTTGATCTAAAAGGATGCGCCCTGTACCAACAAAAATCCTGCAATGTTCGACGGTATGAGCTTGATAATTTTAGCCAAGCCAATGCGGGCGATCTCCGACAATAAAGAAACGTGAAGCTCAATCAGGAGCAATTCCGCAGAACTGTTTCTGTCTGGATATTTTAAGTTTCTCTGTTTTTAGAAATTGGTTAGTTATTATTTACTATCAGGTCCAAATTATTTTCTTTGTGTGTTTATTAAATTTGTGTACTGTATATGGTAAGAGACTGTAAGATTATGTACACATCAATTATTTATCACATTATATATAATAAATAATTCCGGACAATCCTGTATTTTATGTGATATGTGGCAACGCTAGCTGTTGCTGCAGCATCCATAAAACTTTTCACTTTTACCTCCATGATTTTAAGAAGTTTAAGAAAAGTTACGACTGTATTACACTTGGCTGAACATTTATCTACCTCCTCTAGTCGGTGCTGTATATAATGGGAAGCGTGCTTTACCAAACATCTAAAATAAAATAACATAATAAAATTAAACAGTCCAGGTCCAGATTAATATTTCTGAAATAAATATTTATTCAAAACTACAAAAAACAAAAACAAAAAATCAACCCCGAAATCTTGTTTTTCGTCTTTCGGTAAAAAACTAAAAAAGGGGCCGTTTTCTCGTTTCTGCTTATTTCATTTGAAGTTGAAAAACAAACTATCAAAAGGTACACGGACCAATGTGTATCAATTACTTTACCATTATGTTTTTTCTATATGAATATAACCAGTTATATGTATCACTTAGTTTACCATTGTGTGTGTAGGAAAATTACCAGCATGCATTGCAGTCTGTTCAAAAAGTACATGGTATAGGTCTAGATGTTGAGGGTCGGGACAAAAGACGTACAGTCCCAGGAATGTGACCATGTGTTTCTGTATGATATAAGCCATATGTTTCTTCATGTTACAAACCCTTGTGTTTAGAAGCATATGCTAAGGACAAAGTAAAGGTCACGGATTATGTGCAAAGCAAGTCTTAAATACTGCAGTACAGGGAAAATGTTTTTCAGCTGGTCCTGGAGTTTTGTCCTGGGTTTTTATTCAGGCCATGTTTACATTAGAGCATTTGCGTTTTAAAACGGCATTTTAAAATGAAAACGATCCTCGTTTATACTGGCATTTTAAAAAGAATCTTCATCCACACTATACACCACCATAAACGCATGAAAGATGACCAATCACGTAACTGGGCATGCGCATATAAGTGTAAAATAACTTATTACTCTAATAATAGCCTACCTTTGCACGTTTACGCAGCCTAGGGGTGTGCGATATTGACAAAAAGTCATACATGGGTCCTTTGCTGGCAACTATAACAGACACTATTTTTGAACCTATAAAAATGTGTTTGGGAAAGTCTTATACTGTTCTACTTCCCCCCTACAACATACTAATATGATTAATAGGTTAATTTTGATTTTATAACTAAACAGAAAGGTCTTTATGATTTAAAAAGAAAGCATTCAAGTGAACAGTACTAAACAGTAGCGAACTTGAAGCAAAAATAAATTTCAGCAAATGCAAACTTCAATCAAACATAGTAAGAAGTGAAGTATTGCTTTAGCCTACCAGAAATGCTTATTGCATTAATTTTTAAAAGTGTGCGAGGTCCGTGCACGTCCTCCGCTAGCAACACACAAATAGCTAAAAGCCAAGCGCCTAAACGAGCATTATATTAATGACGTTGAGTTTCTTGTTTTTATTAATTTATATTCACAAAACTTATCAACAAAACATCGATTAAAATTAAGAGACAAATTATCTGAAACGAAATTCATTGTAAAGTAGCAAATAAAACTTACATTAAACTGGAAAATAATGTCTGACCCATTACAATTCTCCCTTCATATTGGCCTTTGCAACACCTATATGGCGTATAAAATTACAGTCTATCATTCGTAAGCTAACTAAATTTAAACAAAACATAAACACATTAAACCCAACAATACTCAAACATTAATATAAAACAGACATTATCTATAAGGAAACATGTTAAAACAATCCGATATAGCGTTTATAATAGCTGGTTGGTAGATGTTTACTGTTTTTGGCAAAACCTCCGTTGCAAACCAACATTTACATCAATAAAATAATTTTTACTTTGAAAATGATGCGCTGTCACATTAACATCAGCTGTTCGTTTACATAAGACTCCGTCTACGTTCATTTACACTCAGAGCAACGTCTGAGTTCTCAAACCAAAACAGGGTCTTCAGCGTTTGCGAACGAATCCGTTTATGAGGGTCGAAAACGGTAATGTAGTGTAGATGAAAGGCGTAAACGTAGCAAAAGTAACGCGTTTTAAAGCATAAACGCATTAATGTAAACATACCCTCAGGATGGCTCACCAGGACTGCTCAGCTTTTTTTGTCTGGTTAATAAAAGTCTATCTTTTGAAAATGAAACCTACTGCTTGAGTATTTTATTCTTAAAGAACAAAAAAAACACAACAATTGGCGACCAAGATGGGACACAAAAAAAGAGTACAGAACCAGAGACCACAGCTGGGTGATGCAATCAGGTGGCCACCTAAAAGAGGTAAGCAGTTTTGCTTATTTAAAGATTGTATTGTTCACCTGAGATGGCTCGTGTTGGTAAGATTAATCACAAATGCTCTTACAAATTTAAGAATTAAAAGAAAAAAATAAAGTTTATGAGACAAAATGATTAAGAATTAAGGGTTTCATTTACAAAAGAAATCTGTTCTCTTTTTATTATGTAAATCTTTTTATTTACTGATGAGTTGGCTTTGATGATCACAATAAATTGAAGCAGATCTTTAATGTTAAGTGAAAAAAAACGCGTAAGAGTGAATATACAGCGTGTAGGGAAGTGTATCTGTATATTGTTTATGACATGTTGTGGGAAGTTTTCATGGCATAGAAGTTATACGATGTTGTGGAAGTATAGTGGTATAATTTATTTTAGTTTTAGAGCCATGTTGTTGGAGGTGCAATGGTTATTCAGTGTTTCCGCTAGGATTTTTTTCAGCTGTGGCGGCAGGGGGCGCCAATGATGATTATAAATGTAATTTTTTTTATGTAGAACATAGGCTACAGTAAACTAACATGTATTTTTTTTATAATTTTCACGGTGTCATTTACTTTTCCTTATATTTATAGCATATTGCTTTTCTATGTTTGATCTAAACTGTATTTTCTTAAAAAAACGTTACATAGCTAGGTACGTAGTTCGGATATTTCATAGTTTTAATGTAGTGTGCATTGCAAGTTCGTCCTCGTGTTTAGCGTACAGAGCTGTTGCAAAGTCATGCAGTCCTGTTTGATAATCCGCACCGCTGTGATTGACAGAACAACCGACCAGTTATCCGACATCAGCAGCAATTTTATTTCACACCCGTACCATTTGACATAAAGACTGTGACCCCGAGCCGGTCACACCGCAAATCGCGCAGTTAAATATAAACCTTTACCGGTCTTCAGACAGATCTTAAACACAAATAAGCACGGGACATTTAAAAACGCTTGGATGTTAGACCCGCATTTTACTCTTGTCTATTGAGTCCCGACCTGCATCTACAACACAAATGACACGCGAATAGCCTATTACACCCGTTAGATCAAATATTATGCGGTTCACCCAGCGGGTACCCCGACCCTGCTGTTTCGTCTGAAAACAGATAAAACAGTCTTACCGTCTGCCTCAAGTTTCTATTACCAACGTTTTTCTCTTCCACGAGAATAATGTAAGTTTCCTTACAAACAGATTCGACTATTAATGTCTTGCAGTCGCATATAAGTAGTATTCAGTATTTAGCCTTTTGTTTTTGGACAAATATCATATCATTTAATGTGAAACTTTGTGAGTGTCGATCTAAAGCACAGACGATTGACTGACAGCTGAGCGGTCAGCAGCGCGCTGCGCTTATAGCCTATATTCTGAATAACTAATGGCCAGATAAGTTGATAATATGAGTACAGTGATTCCAAATGAATGTCCAAAAAACTCGTAATATGTCAAATCAAAAGTTTAATAATGTCTTTTCTCGCAGCCCTGCGCTGTGTTGGTGTAGATATGCGCCGGTGAACATCATATGCGTGATGACCTTGCAGCTTAAATTACCTTAAATTTATAGTCATAAAGATAAAAGTAAAACAACATTCGAAACTTCAAATGATGTATTTTTATTTGTGTAAACTCACAATAAGGAGAAAACCTTGTGCTTATTTATAATCATTAAAAACATGACGTTGCTTCTGCTGCTTTGGTTTTAGAGCGCGTCACAAAAAAGAACAGAAACTTAAATACTTTTTTATTCGTTTTGTCAATTTAATAATTATTTAAGTGCAACATATTTCGTATAGGCTTATTTATTTTATTATTATTTCTCAAAACAGAGAAGTAGCTTAATAATCCTCTGTTGATTTAAATCTATTTGTGCATGAAACTAAACCATGGAGGAAATTATGATATTTTAGGAGATTTATTTATAAATGAGTGAACAACGCAAATCCAGAAAGGAATTTATTTCTAGACAGCCAGTCTCGCAGGGCGGACATTTCGGTAGCTTTTTTGCGAGCTGCCGCTGTGGGTTTTGTCTAGAAGGGATACAGCAAATGCCGAAAAGTTAAGGATTAGATTTGGAGATAGGATTATTAGGATGAAAACAGCGGTTCTGGCTAAATTAGATACAAATACATCCTACAATCGTGTGAAATTTTGTGTTTAGAGTTGGGTTTGGTTAAAGGATTAGGATAAAACAGTGCTCATCCAACGAGATTTCGTTTGCTGTATCCCTTCTATCCACAACCACAGGCGTGGCGGGGATGTTTTAGGAGTGGCGGGCCGCCACGGTTGAATGTATATAGCGGAAACACTGTTATTTGTTTTAATTATATTGCCATGTTAAGGAAGTGGATTGGTGATACAGAGACCCTGTTTACATTAGAGCATTTGCGTTTTAAAATGGCATTTTAAAATCAAAACGATCCTCGTTTATACTGGCATTTAAAAAAAGAATCTTCATCCACACTATACACAACCATAAATGCATGAAACATGACCAACCACGTATCTGGGCTTGCGCATAAAAGTGAGAAATAACTTATTACTCTAATAATAGCTTACCTTTGCGCTTTTATGCAGCCTAGGGGTGTGCGATATTGACAAAAATTCATACCTGGATCCTTTGCTGGCCACTACAATAGACACTATTTTTGAAACTATAAAAATGTGTTTGGGAAAGTCTTATATTGTTCTAACTCCCCCCAACAACATATTAATATAATTAATAGGTTAATTGTGATGTTATAACCAAACATAAAGGTCTTTATGATTTAAAAAGGAAGCATTTAAGTGAACAGTACTAAACAGTAGCGAACTTGAAGCAAAAATAAATTTCAGCAAATGCAAACTTCAATCAAACATAATAAGAGGTGAAGTATAGCTTTAGCTGACAGAAATACTTATTGCTTTAATTTATTAAAGTGTGCGAGGTCCGTGCACGTCCTCCGCTAGCAACACAGAAATAGCAAAAAGCGCTAGCGGCTAATGACGTTGATTTTATTGTTTTTATTAATTTATATTCACAAAACTATATCAACAAAACATCGATTAAAATTAAGATACAAATTATATGAAATGAAATTCATTTTAAAGTAGCAAACAAAACTTAAAATAAACTGGAAAATAAAATAATGTCTGACCCATTACAATTACAACGCCCTATGGCGTTTGAAATTACAGTCTATCTTTCGTAATAAGCTAACTAAATTTAAACAAAACATATACAACATTACCACAATATTAAACCCAACAATACTGAAACATAAATATAAAACATACATTATCTATAAGGATACATGTTAAAACAATTGGATATAGCGTTTATAATAGCTGGTTGGTAGATGTTTACTATTTTTATCAAAACCTCCGTTGCAATAAAAAAAAATTTACTTTGAAAATGATGCGCTGTCACGTTAACATCAGCTGATCGTTTACATAAGACTCAATCTATGTTCATTTACACTGCAGGCCAACGTCTTGAGTTCTCAAACTAAAACAGGGTCTTCAGCGTTTACGAACGAATCTGTTTATGAGGGTCGAAAACGGTGGCATAGTGTAAATGCAAGGCGTAAACGTGGCAAAACTAATGCGTTTTAAAAGGTAAAAGCATTAATGTAAACATAACCAGAGTTAGCAAGGTACTTTAACTCATTCACTGCCAGCCTTTTTGAGAAAAGTTGCCCACCTGCATTTTTGTGATTTTAACAAAATTTTCACAAAATTCCTTGCAGGAAAAATTATTTTCTATAAATATATAAACATACAAATTATATCAAATTAAAGAACACACCCTCTGCTTTCAAAAAAACAATAAACAAACAAACAAAATGGGGAAAAAACGTTTCATTATATATTTACTTTTTATACTTAATTTAACCACTGAAATATGGATCTTTCTCTTCAAAAATACAACATTTTGAGCAAAAAGCTTAAAAAATTGTGTTTTTTTTAAAGGAATTTATGTTAGAGATCAGACTCAGAATGACTATCAAACATAAAGGCAGTTAAAATAAATCATAAAATCTTTTTAACTTCCGTTTTTGATAAATTCGTTTTGGCGCCATCTGGTGGATAAAAGCGGTATTACACTTTCACTTTGAAATTCATCCAGAAAGGCATATTTATTAGTTAAATATGAACTCATAAATGACGAGATAACTCGTCAATGGCGGTGAATGAGTTAAGTAAAGTACAGTTTTGTGTTGTTTAATTGTATTTGTTTCTGTGTGAGAGTGTATGTGTCTGTAATAGCATGAGTTTGTGTGAGCATGGCAGAGATTAGGCAGAGTGGGGGCTGAATGAGCAGTGGGTCTGTCTTTCTTCTGTGGCTCTACAGAGGGAACAGGGAGGTGTTGTGTTACACTAGTGGAGGGAATGACTGTTAGTTTGAAAGTATGTGAATATGAATACCATATGAATAAGTGTGAAGTACACAGCTACTTCTAGAAACTGAATTATTCATTTAAATGATTGATTAAAATAGAACAATTGTGCTCAATAGGACAAGTTTAGCTTGTGCAAAAAAGGACAAAAGTGGGTGATGGGGAATGACATTATCTAAATATTAAATATTCTAAATGAAATCTTGTTCGAAAGACACATTATGAATCTGATGAACTATTTGGAAGAGTATATAAAGAAGCAAGAATTGCAAGAAAAGTCATGGCAGTCACATTAATGAAACAATTAGGATTGAACAACTATTGTGTGGAGAATTGGAAGATAAGAAGCTTAAATGTTCAAATGAGGAAACATTTCATGCGGCATTGCGTGAGCAGAAATATAACTAAATAAAAATATAAACTAAAAGAAAGAAAAAGAAGAGTTAATTAACAGACAAAGAAATGATTGAAGAGAGCCAGAGAGAGAGAGAGAAAGAGAAGAGGAAAAGGGAGGGGCTGACGATTATCAGATGTGACCTGTAAAGGTCATTTACAATTGCTTAAGGGAATTAAAAAAGTGAAGCTGTTGAAGAAAGCTTTGAAGAAGAAAATAAAACATTAAAAGAAACAAAGTAGAATCCAAATTATAAGGTAAAGAATAGGGCTGTGTATCGCCAACAATTTCCCGATACGATACATATCCCGATACGATGCACATCACGATACAAGACTATTTTGAATTACATTTTTGTTCAGAATTTAGTAACATTATTAGGGGTCAAGCCACGAAGTGGCGTAGACACCTATTGTATCTGTTAGTTCCCTTTCAGTCAGTCACTACGACGTCACGTCGTGACCGACGAATTGGGAACTCGCTTAGAGGGACCAATCTGCTTCGATAACTACTAAAACGCCAATGAACTTGGCATTGAGATATTTGCATAATGCTGGCGCCGCCCCGCCAGGTGCGTATATAAGCCTCAGGTGCAAATATGGAAATTAGCTTTTTCGCTTCGAAAACCGGCAGAATCTGCTACTGAGAAGCTACTCTCTGCTCTGGTGGGAAACGATTGCTGAAGTTGGTTGGACAAGCAGTACCACAGCGGACGCCACAGTTTTTCCACTACTCTGCATCTTTTTTGTTTTGAGTTTTAGTGAGTGCGTTGCTGATCCCTGTGCGCATCATCAACTGAGCATCTAAAGTGAATTTCCCTGAAAGAGTGATATGGAGAGCTTTGTGCCTTGTTAAAGGCAGCCACTCTCTCGTATAACCGGAGATCGACGTCCTTTTCAGGATGGCTTTTCGTCCGTGTGTTCTTGGATGCGGCAAGTACATGGGTCCAAAGGACAGTCACGAGCGCTGTCTTTCATGCTTGGGCATCGAGCATGCGGAGGCTGCGTTTCGCTGGGGGTGCATGTTCTCACCGCGAGGAGATGTCCCTTCTGGATTTACGCAGCTGGTTGTCATTTCTACGGGAACGGCGTCCGCGTCCGGTGAGTTCTGACCGCCACCACGGTGCGGCCGCGAAGCTCTCTAAGGACGATCTGCGTCTAACTGTGCTGAGCCGGTCGGGGGATTCGTCCCCCGGCTCTCAGCTTTCCCGTCCTCAGCCGGTAGAGGTGCCTATGGAGACTGCAGCATCGTGTTCTACGAGCGCTGTAGAATCCGTTGTGCCTCCTTCTGGACCCGCTTCGACCGCAACACCCGAGGGTGGAGCCCCTCTTTCCGAAGCTGACTCCGACGTTCTTCCTCCCTCTGGTCGGGTCGTGACGCCGGAGTTTGACCCGGAGATGGTGGCTGTGCTCTCTCGAGCGGCGGAGACCGTAGGGTTAGAGTGGGTTAACCCCCCTCAGCCCGAACCGTCCCGCCTGGATGATTGGTTCTTCGGAGCTGCCCGAGCTTCACAGCCCTCTCCACCAGTACCTTTCTTCCCCGAGGTACATGAGGAGCTGTCACGGACTTGGAAGTCGCCGTACTCTACCCGGTTATGGCCGATTCAGCCCTCCCCTTCACCTCCCTCACCAACGGAGCCGCTAAGGGTTATACGGGGATCCCCCCTGTGGAGCGGGGGGTCGCGATGCAGCTGTGTCCGACCACTGCTGCCTCCTGGAGGGACCCCCCCAACCCTTCCCTCTCGGGCTTGTAGACAGTCGTCCGGTTTAACGGGTGCTGCCCATCAGGCTTGTGGAGAGGCGGCTTCGGCTCTGCATGCAATGGCTTTGCTGCAGGTCCATCAAGCGAAGGCCTTATGAGATCTGCATGAGGGAGGGCACGATTCACCCGTCTTCTCGGAGCTCCGGGCTGCCACTGATTTGGCTCTCCGCGCAACGAAGGTGACGGCGCAGGCGATTGGTCGTGCGATGTCTACACTCGTGGTCCAAGAACACCACCTATGGTTATGTCTGGCTGACATGACGGAAGCAGACAAGAACAAGTTCCTGGACGCTCCAGTGTCACAGACTGGCCTATTCGGCGAGTCAGTGGAGTCTTTTGCTCAGCAATTCACCGCCGCTCAGAAGCAGACTGAAGCGATCTTCAAGATCATGCCCCGGCGCAAGAGGCCTGCCTCTCGTCCACCAGCACCAGCTGCCCAGTCTGCTCCTCGCCGAGGGCGCCCTGCGGCTGCTGCCTCCGCCCCCCCCAGGATGTCATCCAGGCAACGGAGGGGGAACAGCCGTCGACAGCCGCCCCGCCCACTCGACTCGCTTCCCGTGGTGGCAAACGGGGATCTAAGCGGCCCTGAGACGGGCTGGGATGGGATCACTCTTCGGGAGACTGTGAACGCACCGTTCCTTCCCCCGGAGGAGGGCCGGGTGGGGAATCTTTGGTTTCGTTTTGTTTCTGTTCCGTCGGCTTCTCAGCCGGCACCCACAAAACCACAAAAAGAGTGCATTCCTATTCCTTCTCCAGGTCTTCAGAGGATCGAGAGAGCCGTGAGGGGGCATTCATCTGCTCATCCTCCCTCTCCTCCATCGCCAGCGGGTGTTCTGAGGAGTCCGAGCTCTCCACTCCGGAGACCGGACCACCAGCACCCTCAGCGGTCTCAGGTCAGTGTCACAACACACACACCCAATGTAGTTGCGTGTGCTCTCACGGCGCGCACCGGCAGTCTCACCTGTTCCGCTCGTCTGCCCCACCGCGAGCTCTCCGGTTGTGCCGTTAATTCCCCTCGCACGGTCTCTGGAAGCTTGGCTTCAGCTTACCAGCCCGTCCCGATGGGTATTACGCACGATCCGCCTCGGCTATGAAATTCAATTAAACTGGCACACACCCAAATTCTCGGGCATTCGTTTCACTACAGTGAAAGCGTCCGATGCACATGTACTGCGTGCAGAACTCAATGTCCTCCTGGCGAAGGACGCGATCGCGCCGGTCCCTCCAGCCGAGATGAGCTCGGGGTTTTACAGCCTGTCATCTCCTCCTTTGGAGTCAGAAGCATCTGAGGTCCCTTCGTGCCATTCACATTACGGGTTCGCTCAATACAGCGGCAGACGCGCTTTCCCGAGCTGCGCGCCCCAGAGAATGGCGACTCCACTCCCAGACGGTCCAGCTAATTTGGAAGAAGTTCGGTCGTGCGCAGATAGTTCTATTTGCGTCACCGGACGATACCCACTGTCGCCTGTTTTATTCACTAACCGAGGGCAGCCTCGGTGTGGATGCGCTGACACACAGCTGGCCGTGGGGGATGCGCAAATACGCATTTCCACCAGTCAGTTTAATCGCACAGACACTGTGCAAAGTCAGGCAGGACGAGGAGAGCCTTCTACTGGTCACACCTTACTGGACGACCAGGAATTGGTTTCCAAAACTGATGCTCCTCACGACAGCCCCTCCCTGGCGGATTCCCCTGAGGAAGGACCTTCTTTCTCAAGGAGGGGGCACATTATGGCACCCGCACCCCGACCTGTGGGATCTCCACGTATGGTCGTTGAGCGCACCCAAGGTTTAGGTGATTTATCGCAAGCGGTATCTAACACCATCGCCTCGGCTCGAGCTCCTTTCACAAGACGGGCTTACGCACTTAAATGGAACCTTTTCGTCGATTGGTGCTCTTCACAACGCGAGGACCCCCAAGAATGCCCCATTAATATTGTGCTTTCATACCTTCAACACCGGTTGGATGGTAGGCTGTCACCCTCCACCATTAAAGTTGATATCGTTGCTCTTTCTGCTCATCACTCACTTATTAACGGCAGATCAGTCGGCCAGCACGACGTAGTTATTAGGTTTTTAAGAGGCGCTCGTAGGCTAAACCCCTCGCGCCCTCCCTCTATTCCTCCTTGGGACCTGTCCATGGTGCTGAAAGCCCTGCAGGGAAACCCATTCAAGCCTTTGCAGTCTGTGAGTCTGAAGTTTTTATCAATGAAAACTGACCCTGCTCGAATTGGCTTCTGTTAAGAGGGTAGGTGACCTTCATGCATTCTCCATCGACGATTCGTGCCTTCAGTTTGGTTCTGATGTCTCGAGTGTAACACTCAGACCCAGACCAGGCTACGTGCCCAAAGTTCCCACCACTCCCTTCAGAAATCAGGTGGTGAGCTTGCAAACGCTGCCCCCGGAGGAGGCAGACCCAACCATGCCTTTATTATGCCCCGTACGAGCGTTACGCATCAGTTAAAGCCTCAGGACTTCAGATCAGCTCTTTGTTTGTTACGGTGGTCAGCAGAGAGGGAAAGCTGTCACTAAGCAGAGGATGTCTCATTGGATAGTTGATACTATCACCCTTGCTTATAATCTGCAGGGCATTCCTTGTCCATTTAATTTGAGAGCTCACTCTACTACAAGTGTTGCCTCATCTTGGGCACTCGCTTGTGGTTCCTCGCTAACAGACATCTGAAGAGCTGCTGGTTGGGCGACACCTAATACGTTCATTAGATTTTACAGTGTTCGTGTCGAGCCTGTCTCCTCTCGTGTTCTTTCCTTGTTAGGGGAAGCACAGAGAACAGGCTCGCAGGTCGGCTTGCAGCCTCCGACTGCTGCTCCAAACTGAGCTCAGTATGGAAGACCATCAAGGCAAAAATGCGTAATAACTTGTTTTGCCTTCCTCCGCTGCCTTGGCAGCCTGATGTTGCGGAGCATCCGCTGCCAGCCTCTCACTAGCTGCATCCTCGCGAACCTGTGTTTGGCTCGGGCATCCACATTGCATCCCACCGGGTTCCTTTGTGAGTATTTTTTCGTGAGGTTAATCCTACTAGCCCACATTTCCCTCAGCAGAGCACTGCTTTGCTTACAGAGCCACGGCTGTCATTTATACCTCAACTAAGGTTGACTTTCGCCCACCAATAGCCCTTAACGGGGCGGTGGCTTCCGCAGCATTCCTATACCGCTTAGATAGGGCGCTTCCCAGTCGCTGGCACTACTGTGGGGTTAAAGGAACATCTAGAGCCCGGCCTTCTGCCTTAAAACCTAATTCTCCTTATCCTTAAGTGGAACCGGAGGGGTTTACGCAGACACTGGAAGAGGTCGGCCCTCAGTGGCGTTTTGGTAGGGATTCCCAATTCGTCGGTCACAACCTGACGTCGTAGTGACCGACTGAAAGGGAACGTCTCGGTTACGTATGTAACCCACGTTCCCCGCCCGAGTAAGGGCAAAGTGACACGTAGTCATCGAGTTAAAGGGCCAACGGGTGACCACGAAAGGGGAGCAAGCCAACGGACCCACTAAGTAGACAATGGCAATTTATTTGAATGGGCGAAAATCCCACAAACCCCCTAAATTCCCTTACCTTTTTTGTGATCGGCTTGTTGCCTGACCTTCGGGTTTTTTTCAGCACACTCCAGGCCCAGAGCTTTGGGAGGGTTGCCCTGTTGTAGTCGTGGCCGAGTGGTTAAGGCGATGGACTTGAAATCCATTGGGGTCTCCCCGCGCAGGTTCAAACCCTGCCGACTACGAGTGTCTGTTCCCTGGCTTTGGACTACTCTTGTTGTACGTTCCAGCTCACGAGCTGCTTTATTTCTGCAGCTCAAGTATATGGTTTTGACCACATACTGCACTTACAGCATGAAACCATAGAAGAGCTGGAACAGGTCTTTGTTTACAACTGTTGTAGATCGTCGCTAATCCAGTTGATCCTGACCTGAGCCATTTTCTGAGAGGTTAAGGACTATGGCTCCACCCTCTTTGTTTTCGGGATTCCCACAATTCTCTCCCCCGGATTGTTTTCCTTAAATAATTCAAACGTGTATTTGCACTTTTGCTTTTCTAAGTAGAAAGCGGATCATGAACAAACTTGTTGTGCAGATCTCTCACCTGCTGAAAAGGCACAGCATGCAGCAAAGCAGCACCTGAAGTCTAATTTCAGTTTTTAAGCTTGAATACCACCCTGTCGTCCAGCGTCCGGGAATGTGAACAGGAGAGGTCGTGACCTTTTCCATCATTCTTTCGCAGAGGCAATATCGTAGCCTATGAGGTTTATCCGAGGCGTGATCATTGCTGGTTGAAAACTTTACCCAATACCCCGCCAGGATGACTTGAAATACAGTCAGCTTTGGCAATTTTTGCCAGTCTCTTGAGAGACTTACGAGTTTGTTGCAAAAGAGAAGTTTGTTGTGTGTGGTTTTTTGTTTTGATGTTTATAGTCCCGAGATTAAAAGCGTCAAAGTTTGATTCCGGTACTTGACATCGCATTGATTTCGCCCCTCGGTCGGGCAATCACTACCAAGGATATCACGGTGACGTTTTCACACGACACCCTTTATTTATGTTGGACGGTTTTATGCAGAAAAGACCAAATCACAAAAAAGATTTTAGCTGGGTTTTCACGGGCAGGCTCACGTTTTGTCAAATGTGCTTTTTCTCGTGCAGCTCAGGAGTCACTTCGGCATGTTACGTAGACGTAGCTACATTTCCTTGAGCTTAGAAACGTTGCCTCTCTGGTGACGTTTTGGATGAAGACTGCTTTTCCTGAAGTAAAGAGAGTCTCAAGCAGAAGCAAGATTTCTCCACTTAAATAGATAATACGCACTCTGTTTGAAGGCTGAAGCAGTTACCTGCTCATTCTGGCATTCTAGTAATATTTACCCTGTCCATAGACCAAAGAGTAGCTAACAGGTCATGGTAATGAAATCCCGTACCTGCCTGAGGCGTGAAGCCCTGGGACTCTTTTGTGAGCCCGGATAGCTCAGTCGGTAGAGCATCAGACTTTTAACCTGAGGGTCCAGGGTTCAAGTCCCTGTTCGGGCGATGAGTAACCTCGACTGCTTTTGTGCTGGTGTGTCTAGAGCTCCGTTTCGGAGGGAACGGCCAAAGAATAAAGTTTATCAACACTGGCGGCATGTAGTCGTGGCCGAGTGGTTAAGGCGATGGACTAGAAATCCATTGGGGTCTCCCCGCGCAAGTTCGAATCCTGCCGACTATGTCTTTAGACTTCTCCCTTTGGCTTTCACGGCAGCTTTCTGCCTCGGGGACCGACCGAATCTACTTCGACAGGGGTTTTGCCGTTGACAAGAACTCAAAAATGATTGTGACTTCTGCATGGAGACGGCAGTCCCCTCACGGCCATTGTACTCAGGCAGACCCGCGTGCAGGTTTCTTGGGCAGCCCGGTGGCACGCCGTGATCGTATAGTGGTTAGTACTCTGCGTTGTGGCCGCAGCAACCCCGGTTCGAATCCGGGTCACGGCAGCCCTTCCCGGGGAAGTCTGTTGGGGTCTTGCCGCCCCTGCCCTTTTTTGTGATCGGCTTGTTGCCTGACCTTCGGGTTTTTTTCAGCACACTCCAGGCCCAGAGCTTTGGGAGGGTTGCCCTGTTGTAGTCGTGGCCGAGTGGTTAAGGCGATGGACTTGAAATCCATTGGGGTCTCCCCGCGCAGGTTCAAACCCTGCCGACTACGAGTGTCTGTTCCCTGGCTTTGGACTACCCTTGTTGTACGTTCCAGCTCACGAGCTGCTTTATTTCTGCAGCTCAAGTATATGGTTTTGACCACATACTGCACTTACAGCATGAAACCATAGAAGAGCTGGAACAGGTCTTTGTTTACAACTGTTGTAGATCGTCGCTAATCCAGTTGATCCTGACCTGAGCCATTTTCTGAGAGGTTAAGGACTATGGCTCCACCCTCTTTGTTTTCGGGATTCCCACAATTCTCTCCCCCGGATTGTTTTCCTTAAATAATTCAAACGTGTATTTGCACTTTTGCTTTTCTAAGTAGAAAGCGGATCATGAACAAACTTGTTGTGCAGATCTCTCACCTGCTGAAAAGGCACAGCATGCAGCAAAGCAGCACCTGAAGTCTACTTTCAGTTTTTAAGCTTGAATACCACCCTGTCGTCCAGCGTCCGGGAATGTGAACAGGAGAGGTCGTGACCTTTTCCATCATTCTTTCGCAGAGGCAATATCGTAGCCTATGAGGTTTATCCGAGGCGTGATCATTGCTGGTTGAAAACTTTACCCAATACCCCGCCAGGATGACTTGAAATACAGTCAGCTTTGGCAATTTTTGCCAGTCTCTTGAGAGACTTACGAGTTTGTTGCAAAAGAGAAGTTTGTTGTGTGTGGTTTTTTGTTTTGATGTTTATAGTCCCGAGATTAAAAGCGTCAAAGTTTGATTCCGGTACTTGACATCGCATTGATTTCGCCCCTCGGTCGGGCAATCACTACCAAGGATATCACGGTGACGTTTTCACACGACACCCTTTATTTATGTTGGACGGTTTTATGTAGAAAAGACCAAATCACAAAAAAGATTTTAGCTGGGTTTTCACGGGCAGGCTCACGTTTTGTCAAATGTGCTTTTTCTCGTGCAGCTCAGGAGTCACTTCGGCATGTTACGTAGACGTAGCTACATTTCCTTGAGCTTAGAAACGTTGCCTCTCTGGTGACGTTTTGGATGAAGACTGCTTTTCCTGAAGTAAAGAGAGTCTCTAGCAGAAGCAAGATTTCTCCACTTAAATAGATAATACGCACTCTGTTTGAAGGCTGAAGCAGTTACCTGCTCATTCTGGCATTCTAGTAATATTTACCCTGTCCATAGACCAAAGAGTAGCTAACAGGTCATGGTAATGAAATCCCGTACCTGCCTGAGGCGTGAAGCCCTGGGACTCTTTTGTGAGCCCGGATAGCTCAGTCGGTAGAGCATCAGACTTTTAATCTGAGGGTCCAGGGTTCAAGTCCCTGTTCGGGCGATGAGTAACCTCGATCGCCTTTTGTGCTGGTGTGTCTAGAGCTCCGTTTCGGAGGGAACGGCCAAAGAATAAAGTTTATCAACACTGGCGGCATGTAGTCGTGGCCGAGTGGTTAAGGCGATGGACTAGAAATCCATTGGGGTCTCCCCGCGCAAGTTTGAATCCTGCCGACTACGTCTTTAGACTTCTCCCTTTGGCTTTCACGGCAGCTTTCTGCCTCGGGGACCGACCGAATCTACTTCGACAGGGGTTTTGCCGTTGACAAGAACTCAAAAATGATTGTGACTTCTGCATGGAGACGGCAGTCCCCTCACGGCCATTGTACTCAGGCAGACCCGCGTGCAGGTTTCTTGGGCAGCCCGGTGGCACGCCGTGATCGTATAGTGGTTAGTACTCTGCGTTGTGGCCGCAGCAACCCCGGTTCGAATCCGGGTCACGGCAGCCCTTCCCGGGGAAGTCTGTTGGGGTCTTGCCGCCCCTGCCCTTTTTTGTGATCGGCTTGTTCCCTGACCTTCGGGTTTTTTTCAGCACACTCCAGGCCCAGAGCTTCGGGAGGGTTGCCCTGTTGTAGTCGTGGCCGAGTGGTTAAGGCGATGGACTTGAAATCCATTGGGGTCTCCCCGCGCAGGTTCAAACCCTGCCGACTACGAGTGTCTGTTCCCTGGCTTTGGACTACTCTTGTTGTACGTTCCAGCTCACGAGCTGCTTTATTTCTGCAGCTCAAGTATATGGTTTTGACCACATACTGCACTTACAGCATGAAACCATAGAAGAGCTGGAACAGGTCTTTGTTTACAACTGTTGTAGATCGTCGCTAATCCAGTTGATCCTGACCTGAGCCATTTTCTGAGAGGTTAAGGACTATGGCTCCACCCTCTTTGTTTTCGGGATTCCCACAATTCTCTCCCCCGGATTGTTTTCCTTAAATAATTCAAACGTGTATTTGCACTTTTGCTTTTCTAAGTAGAAAGCGGATCATGAACAAACTTGTTGTGCAGATCTCTCACCTGCTGAAAAGGCACAGCATGCAGCAAAGCAGCACCTGAAGTCTACTTTCAGTTTTTAAGCTTGAATACCACCCTGTCGTCCAGCGTCCGGGAATGTGAACAGGAGAGGTCGTGACCTTTTCCATCATTCTTTCGCAGAGGCAATATCGTAGCCTATGAGGTTTATCCGAGGCGTGATCATTGCTGGTTGAAAACTTTACCCAATACCCCGCCAGGATGACTTGAAATACAGTCAGCTTTGGCAATTTTTGCCAGTCTCTTGAGAGACTTACGAGTTTGTTGCAAAAGAGAAGTTTGTTGTGTGTGGTTTTTTGTTTTGATGTTTATAGTCCCGAGATTAAAAGCGTCAAAGTTTGATTCCGGTACTTGACATCCCATTGATTTCGCCCCTCGGTCGGGCAATCACTACCAAGGATATCACGGTGACGTTTTCACACGACACCCTTTATTTATGTTGGACGGTTTTATGTAGAAAAGACCAAATCACAAAAAAGATTTTAGCTGGGTTTTCACGGGCAGGCTCACGTTTTGTCAAATGTGCTTTTTCTCGTGCAGCTCAGGAGTCACTTCGGCATGTTACGTAGACGTAGCTACATTTCCTTGAGCTTAGAAACGTTGCCTCTCTGGTGACGTTTTGGATGAAGACTGCTTTTCCTGAAGTAAAGAGAGTCTCAAGCAGAAGCAAGATTTCTCCACTTAAATAGATAATACGCACTCTGTTTGAAGGCTGAAGCAGTTACCTGCTCATTCTGGCATTCTAGTAATATTTACCCTGTCCATAGACCAAAGAGTAGCTAACAGGTCATGGTAATGAAATCCCGTACCTGCCTGAGGCGTGAAGCCCTGGGACTCTTTTGTGAGCCCGGATAGCTCAGTCGGTAGAGCATCAGACTTTTAATCTGAGGGTCCAGGGTTCAAGTCCCTGTTCGGGCGATGAGTAACCTCGATCGCCTTTTGTGCTGGTGTGTCTAGAGCTCCGTTTCGGAGGGAACGGCCAAAGAATAAAGTTTATCAACACTGGCGGCATGTAGTCGTGGCCGAGTGGTTAAGGCGATGGACTAGAAATCCATTGGGGTCTCCCCGCGCAAGTTCGAATCCTGCCGACTACGTCTTTAGACTTCTCCCTTTGGCTTTCACGGCAGCTTTCTGCCTCGGGGACCGACCGAATCTACTTCGACAGGGGTTTTGCCGTTGACAAGAACTCAAAAATGATTGTGACTTCTGCATAGAGACGGCAGTCCCCTCACGGCCATTGTACTCAGGCAGACCCGCGTGCAGGTTTCTTGGGCAGCCCGGTGGCACGCCGTGATCGTATAGTGGTTAGTACTCTGCGTTGTGGCCGCAGCAACCCCGGTTCGAATCCGGGTCACGGCAGCCCTTCCCGGGGAAGTCTGTTGGGGTCTTGCCGCCCCGGCCCTTTTATGTGATCGGCTTGTTGCCTGACCTTCGGGTTTTTTTCAGCACACTCCAGGCCCAGAGCGTTCGGAGGGTTGCCCTGTTGTAGTCGTGGCCGAGTGGTTAAGGCGATGGACTTGAAATCCATTGGGGTCTCCCCGCGCAGGTTCAAACCCTGCCGACTACGAGTGTCTGTTCCCTGGCTTTGGACTACTCTTGTTGTACGTTCCAGCTCACGAGCTGCTTTATTTCTGCAGCTCAAGTATATGGTTTTGACCACATACTGCACTTACAGCATGAAACCATAGAAGAGCTGGAACAGGTCTTTGTTTACAACTGTTGTAGATCGTCGCTAATCCAGTTGATCCTGACCTGAGCCATTTTCTGAGAGGTTAAGGACTATGGCTCCACCCTCTTTGTTTTCGGGATTCCCACAATTCTCTCCCCCGGATTGTTTTCCTTAAATAATTCAAACGTGTATTTGCACTTTTGCTTTTCTAAGTAGAAAGCGGATCATGAACAAACTTGTTGTGCAGATCTCTCACCTGCTGAAAAGGCACAGCATGCAGCAAAGCAGCACCTGAAGTCTACTTTCAGTTTTTAAGCTTGAATACCACCCTGTCGTCCAGCGTCCGGGAATGTGAACAGGAGAGGTCGTGACCTTTTCCATCATTCTTTCGCAGAGGCAATATCGTAGCCTATGAGGTTTATCCGAGGCGTGATCATTGCTGGTTGAAAACTTTACCCAATACCCCGCCAGGATGACTTGAAATACAGTCAGCTTTGGCAATTTTTGCCAGTCTCTTGAGAGACTTACGAGTTTGTTGCAAAAGAGAAGTTTGTTGTGTGTGGTTTTTTGTTTTGATGTTTATAGTCCCGAGATTAAAAGCGTCAAAGTTTGATTCCGGTACTTGACATCGCATTGATTTCGCCCCTCGGTCGGGCAATCACTACCAAGGATATCACGGTGACGTCTTCACACGACACCCTTTATTTATGTTGGACGGTTTTATGTAGAAAAGACCAAATCACAAAAAAGATTTTAGCTGGGTTTTCACGGGCAGGCTCACGTTTTGTCAAATGTGCTTTTTCTCGTGCAGCTCAGGAGTCACTTCGGCATGTTACGTAGACGTAGCTACATTTCCTTGAGCTTAGAAACGTTGCCTCTCTGGTGACGTTTTGGATGAAGACTGCTTTTCCTGAAGTAAAGAGAGTCTCTAGCAGAAGCAAGATTTCTCCACTTAAATAGATAATACGCACTCTGTTTGAAGGCTGAAGCAGTTACCTGCTCATTCTGGCATTCTAGTAATATTTACCCTGTCCATAGACCAAAGAGTAGCTAACAGGTCATGGTAATGAAATCCCGTACCTGCCTGAGGCGTGAAGCCCTGGGACTCCTTTGTGAGCCCGGATAGCTCAGTCGGTAGAGCATCAGACTTTTAATCTGAGGGTCCAGGGTTCAAGTCCCTGTTCGGGCGATGAGTAACCTCGATCGCCTTTTGTGCTGGTGTGTCTAGAGCTCCGTTTCGGAGGGAACGGCCAAAGAATAAAGTTTATCAACACTGGCGGCATGTAGTCGTGGCCGAGTGGTTAAGGCGATGGACTAGAAATCCATTGGGGTCTCCCCGCGCAAGTTCGAATCCTGCCGACTACGTCTTTAGACTTCTCCCTTTGGCTTTCATGGCAGCTTTCTGCCTCGGGGACCGACCGAATCTACTTCGACAGGGGTTTTGCCGTTGAAAAGAACTCAAAAATGATTGTGACTTCTGCATAGAGACGGCAGTCCCCTCACGGCCATTGTACTCAGGCAGACCCGCGTGCAGGTTTCTTGGGCAGCCCGGTGGCACGCCGTGATCGTATAGTGGTTAGTACTCTGCGTTGTGGCCGCAGCAACCCCGGTTCGAATCCGGCTCACGGCAGCCCTTCCCGGGGAAGTCTGTTGGGGTCTTGCCGCCCCGGCCCTTTTATGTGATCGGCTTGTTGCCTGACCTTCGGGTTTTTTTCAGCACACTCCAGGCCCAGAGCGTTCGGAGGGTTGCCCTGTTGTAGTCGTGGCCGAGTGGTTAAGGCGATGGACTTGAAATCCATTGGGGTCTCCCCGCGCAGGTTCAAACCCTGCCGACTACGAGTGTCTGTTCCCTGGCTTTGGACTACTCTTGTTGTACGTTCCAGCTCACGAGCTGCTTTATTTCTGCAGCTCAAGTATATGGTTTTGACCACATACTGCACTTACAGCATGAAACCATAGAAGAGCTGGAACAGGTCTTTGTTTACAACTGTTGTAGATCGTCGCTAATCCAGTTGATCCTGACCTGAGCCATTTTCTGAGAGGTTAAGGACTATGGCTCCACCCTCTTTGTTTTCGGGATTCCCACAATTCTCTCCCCCGGATTGTTTTCCTTAAATAATTCAAACGTGTATTTGCACTTTTGCTTTTCTAAGTAGAAAGCGGATCATGAACAAACTTGTTGTGCAGATCTCTCACCTGCTGAAAAGGCACAGCATGCAGCAAAGCAGCACCTGAAGTCTACTTTCAGTTTTTAAGCTTGAATACCACCCTGTCGTCCAGCGTCCGGGAATGTGAACAGGAGAGGTCGTGACCTTTTCCATCATTCTTTCGCAGAGGCAATATCGTAGCCTATGAGGTTTATCCGAGGCGTGATCATTGCTGGTTGAAAACTTTACCCAATACCCCGCCAGGATGACTTGAAATACAGTCAGCTTTGGCAATTTTTGCCAGTCTCTTGAGAGACTTACGAGTTTGTTGCAAAAGAGAAGTTTGTTGTGTGTGGTTTTTTGTTTTGATGTTTATAGTCCCGAGATTAAAAGCGTCAAAGTTTGATTCCGGTACTTGACATCGCATTGATTTCGCCCCTCGGTCGGGCAATCACTACCAAGGATATCACGGTGACGTTTTCACACGACACCCTTTATTTATGTTGGACGGTTTTATGTAGAAAAGACCAAATCACAAAAAAGATTTTAGCTGGGTTTTCACGGGCAGGCTCACGTTTTGTCAAATGTGCTTTTTCTCGTGCAGCTCAGGAGTCACTTCGGCATGTTACGTAGACGTAGCTACATTTCCTTGAGCTTAGAAACGTTGCCTCTCTGGTGACGTTTTGGATGAAGACTGCTTTTCCTGAAGTAAAGAGAGTCTCTAGCAGAAGCAAGATTTCTCCACTTAAATAGATAATACGCACTCTGTTTGAAGGCTGAAGCAGTTACCTGCTCATTCTGGCATTCTAGTAATATTTACCCTGTCCATAGACCAAAGAGTAGCTAACAGGTCATGGTAATGAAATCCCGTACCTGCCTGAGGCGTGAAGCCCTGGGACTCCTTTGTGAGCCCGGATAGCTCAGTCGGTAGAGCATCAGACTTTTAATCTGAGGGTCCAGGGTTCAAGTCCCTGTTTGGGCGATGAGTAACCTCGATCGCCTTTTGTGCTGGTGTGTCTAGAGCTCCGTTTCGGAGGGAACGGCCAAAGAATAAAGTTTATCAACACTGGCGGCATGTAGTCGTGGCCGAGTGGTTAAGGCGATGGACTAGAAATCCATTGGGGTCTCCCCGCGCAAGTTCGAATCCTGCCGACTACGTCTTTAGACTTCTCCCTTTGGCTTTCACGGCAGCTTTCTGCCTCGGGGACCGACCGAATCTACTTCGACAGGGGTTTTGCCGTTGAAAAGAACTCAAAAATGATTGTGACTTCTGCATAGAGACGGCAGTCCCCTCACGGCCATTGTACTCAGGCAGACCCGCGTGCAGGTTTCTTGGGCAGCCCGGTGGCACGCCGTGATCGTATAGTGGTTAGTACTCTGCGTTGTGGCCGCAGCAACCCCGGTTCGAATCCGGCTCACGGCAGCCCTTCCCGGGGAAGTCTGTTGGGGTCTTGCCGCCCCGGCCCTTTTATGTGATCGGCTTGTTGCCTGACCTTCGGGTTTTTTTCAGCACACTCCAGGCCCAGAGCGTTCGGAGGGTTGCCCTGTTGTAGTCGTGGCCGAGTGGTTAAGGCGATGGACTTGAAATCCATTGGGGTCTCCCCGCGCAGGTTCAAACCCTGCCGACTACGAGTGTCTGTTCCCTGGCTTTGGACTACTCTTGTTGTACGTTCCAGCTCACGAGCTGCTTTATTTCTGCAGCTCAAGTATATGGTTTTGACCACATACTGCACTTACAGCATGAAACCATAGAAGAGCTGGAACAGGTCTTTGTTTACAACTGTTGTAGATCGTCGCTAATCCAGTTGATCCTGACCTGAGCCATTTTCTGAGAGGTTAAGGACTATGGCTCCACCCTCTTTGTTTTCGGGATTCCCACAATTCTCTCCCCCGGATTGTTTTCCTTAAATAATTCAAACGTGTATTTGCACTTTTGCTTTTCTAAGTAGAAAGCGGATCATGAACAAACTTGTTGTGCAGATCTCTCACCTGCTGAAAAGGCACAGCATGCAGCAAAGCAGCACCTGAAGTCTACTTTCAGTTTTTAAGCTTGAATACCACCCTGTCGTCCAGCGTCCGGGAATGTGAACAGGAGAGGTCGTGACCTTTTCCATCATTCTTTCGCAGAGGCAATATCGTAGCCTATGAGGTTTATCCGAGGCGTGATCATTGCTGGTTGAAAACTTTACCCAATACCCCGCCAGGATGACTTGAAATACAGTCAGCTTTGGCAATTTTTGCCAGTCTCTTGAGAGACTTACGAGTTTGTTGCAAAAGAGAAGTTTGTTGTGTGTGGTTTTTTGTTTTGATGTTTATAGTCCCGAGATTAAAAGCGTCAAAGTTTGATTCCGGTACTTGACATCGCATTGATTTCGCCCCTCGGTCGGGCAATCACTACCAAGGATATCACGGTGACGTTTTCACACGACACCCTTTATTTATGTTGGACGGTTTTATGCAGAAAAGACCAAATCACAAAAAAGATTTTAGCTGGGTTTTCACGGGCAGGCTCACGTTTTGTCAAATGTGCTTTTTCTCGTGCAGCTCAGGAGTCACTTCGGCATGTTACGTAGACGTAGCTACATTTCCTTGAGCTTAGAAACGTTGCCTCTCTGGTGACGTTTTGGATGAAGACTGCTTTTCCTGAAGTAAAGAGAGTCTCAAGCAGAAGCAAGATTTCTCCACTTAAATAGATAATACGCACTCTGTTTGAAGGCTGAAGCAGTTACCTGCTCATTCTGGCATTCTAGTAATATTTACCCTGTCCATAGACCAAAGAGTAGCTAACAGGTCATGGTAATGAAATCCCGTACCTGCCTGAGGCGTGAAGCCCTGGGACTCTTTTGTGAGCCCGGATAGCTCAGTCGGTAGAGCATCAGACTTTTAATCTGAGGGTCCAGGGTTCAAGTCCCTGTTCGGGCGATGAGTAACCTCGATCGCCTTTTGTGCTGGTGTGTCTAGAGCTCCGTTTCGGAGGGAACGGCCAAAGAATAAAGTTTATCAACACTGGCGGCATGTAGTCGTGGCCGAGTGGTTAAGGCGATGGACTAGAAATCCATTGGGGTCTCCCCGCGCAAGTTCGAATCCTGCCGACTACGTCTTTAGACTTCTCCCTTTGGCTTTCACGGCAGCTTTCTGCCTCGGGGACCGACCGAATCTACTTCGACAGGGGTTTTGCCGTTGACAAGAACTCAAAAATGATTGTGACTTCTGCATGGAGACGGCAGTCCCCTCACGGCCATTGTACTCAGGCAGACCCGCGTGCAGGTTTCTTGGGCAGCCCGGTGGCACGCCGTGATCGTATAGTGGTTAGTACTCTGCGTTGTGGCCGCAGCAACCCCGGTTCGAATCCGGGTCACGGCAGCCCTTCCCGGGGAAGTCTGTTGGGGTCTTGCCGCCCCTGCCCTTTTTTGTGATCGGCTTGTTGCCTGACCTTCGGGTTTTTTTCAGCACACTCCAGGCCCAGAGCTTTGGGAGGGTTGCCCTGTTGTAGTCGTGGCCGAGTGGTTAAGGCGATGGACTTGAAATCCATTGGGGTCTCCCCGCGCAGGTTCAAACCCTGCCGACTACGAGTGTCTGTTCCCTGGCTTTGGACTACTCTTGTTGTACGTTCCAGCTCACGAGCTGCTTTATTTCTGCAGCTCAAGTATATGGTTTTGACCACATACTGCACTTACAGCATGAAACCATAGAAGAGCTGGAACAGGTCTTTGTTTACAACTGTTGTAGATCGTCGCTAATCCAGTTGATCCTGACCTGAGCCATTTTCTGAGAGGTTAAGGACTATGGCTCCACCCTCTTTGTTTTCGGGATTCCCACAATTCTCTCCCCCGGATTGTTTTCCTTAAATAATTCAAACGTGTATTTGCACTTTTGCTTTTCTAAGTAGAAAGCGGATCATGAACAAACTTGTTGTGCAGATCTCTCACCTGCTGAAAAGGCACAGCATGCAGCAAAGCAGCACCTGAAGTCTACTTTCAGTTTTTAAGCTTGAATACCACCCTGTCGTCCAGCGTCCGGGAATGTGAACAGGAGAGGTCGTGACCTTTTCCATCATTCTTTCGCAGAGGCAATATCGTAGCCTATGAGGTTTATCCGAGGCGTGATCATTGCTGGTTGAAAACTTTACCCAATACCCCGCCAGGATGACTTGAAATACAGTCAGCTTTGGCAATTTTTGCCAGTCTCTTGAGAGACTTACGAGTTTGTTGCAAAAGAGAAGTTTGTTGTGTGTGGTTTTTTGTTTTGATGTTTATAGTCCCGAGATTAAAAGCGTCAAAGTTTGATTCCGGTACTTGACATCCCATTGATTTCGCCCCTCGGTCGGGCAATCACTACCAAGGATATCACGGTGACGTTTTCACACGACACCCTTTATTTATGTTGGACGGTTTTATGTAGAAAAGACCAAATCACAAAAAAGATTTTAGCTGGGTTTTCACGGGCAGGCTCACGTTTTGTCAAATGTGCTTTTTCTCGTGCAGCTCAGGAGTCACTTCGGCATGTTACGTAGACGTAGCTACATTTCCTTGAGCTTAGAAACGTTGCCTCTCTGGTGACGTTTTGGATGAAGACTGCTTTTCCTGAAGTAAAGAGAGTCTCAAGCAGAAGCAAGATTTCTCCACTTAAATAGATAATACGCACTCTGTTTGAAGGCTGAAGCAGTTACCTGCTCATTCTGGCATTCTAGTAATATTTACCCTGTCCATAGACCAAAGAGTAGCTAACAGGTCATGGTAATGAAATCCCGTACCTGCCTGAGGCGTGAAGCCCTGGGACTCTTTTGTGAGCCCGGATAGCTCAGTCGGTAGAGCATCAGACTTTTAATCTGAGGGTCCAGGGTTCAAGTCCCTGTTCGGGCGATGAGTAACCTCGATCGCCTTTTGTGCTGGTGTGTCTAGAGCTCCGTTTCGGAGGGAACGGCCAAAGAATAAAGTTTATCAACACTGGCGGCATGTAGTCGTGGCCGAGTGGTTAAGGCGATGGACTAGAAATCCATTGGGGTCTCCCCGCGCAAGTTCGAATCCTGCCGACTACGTCTTTAGACTTCTCCCTTTGGCTTTCACGGCAGCTTTCTGCCTCGGGGACCGACCGAATCTACTTCGACAGGGGTTTTGCCGTTGACAAGAACTCAAAAATGATTGTGACTTCTGCATAGAGACGGCAGTCCCCTCACGGCCATTGTACTCAGGCAGACCCGCGTGCAGGTTTCTTGGGCAGCCCGGTGGCACGCCGTGATCGTATAGTGGTTAGTACTCTGCGTTGTGGCCGCAGCAACCCCGGTTCGAATCCGGGTCACGGCAGCCCTTCCCGGGGAAGTCTGTTGGGGTCTTGCCGCCCCGGCCCTTTTATGTGATCGGCTTGTTGCCTGACCTTCGGGTTTTTTTCAGCACACTCCAGGCCCAGAGCGTTCGGAGGGTTGCCCTGTTGTAGTCGTGGCCGAGTGGTTAAGGCGATGGACTTGAAATCCATTGGGGTCTCCCCGCGCAGGTTCAAACCCTGCCGACTACGAGTGTCTGTTCCCTGGCTTTGGACTACTCTTGTTGTACGTTCCAGCTCACGAGCTGCTTTATTTCTGCAGCTCAAGTATATGGTTTTGACCACATACTGCACTTACAGCATGAAACCATAGAAGAGCTGGAACAGGTCTTTGTTTACAACTGTTGTAGATCGTCGCTAATCCAGTTGATCCTGACCTGAGCCATTTTCTGAGAGGTTAAGGACTATGGCTCCACCCTCTTTGTTTTCGGGATTCCCACAATTCTCTCCCCCGGATTGTTTTCCTTAAATAATTCAAACGTGTATTTGCACTTTTGCTTTTCTAAGTAGAAAGCGGATCATGAACAAACTTGTTGTGCAGATCTCTCACCTGCTGAAAAGGCACAGCATGCAGCAAAGCAGCACCTGAAGTCTACTTTCAGTTTTTAAGCTTGAATACCACCCTGTCGTCCAGCGTCCGGGAATGTGAACAGGAGAGGTCGTGACCTTTTCCATCATTCTTTCGCAGAGGCAATATCGTAGCCTATGAGGTTTATCCGAGGCGTGATCATTGCTGGTTGAAAACTTTACCCAATACCCCGCCAGGATGACTTGAAATACAGTCAGCTTTGGCAATTTTTGCCAGTCTCTTGAGAGACTTACGAGTTTGTTGCAAAAGAGAAGTTTGTTGTGTGTGGTTTTTTGTTTTGATGTTTATAGTCCCGAGATTAAAAGCGTCAAAGTTTGATTCCGGTACTTGACATCGCATTGATTTCGCCCCTCGGTCGGGCAATCACTACCAAGGATATCACGGTGACGTCTTCACACGACACCCTTTATTTATGTTGGACGGTTTTATGTAGAAAAGACCAAATCACAAAAAAGATTTTAGCTGGGTTTTCACGGGCAGGCTCACGTTTTGTCAAATGTGCTTTTTCTCGTGCAGCTCAGGAGTCACTTCGGCATGTTACGTAGACGTAGCTACATTTCCTTGAGCTTAGAAACGTTGCCTCTCTGGTGACGTTTTGGATGAAGACTGCTTTTCCTGAAGTAAAGAGAGTCTCTAGCAGAAGCAAGATTTCTCCACTTAAATAGATAATACGCACTCTGTTTGAAGGCTGAAGCAGTTACCTGCTCATTCTGGCATTCTAGTAATATTTACCCTGTCCATAGACCAAAGAGTAGCTAACAGGTCATGGTAATGAAATCCCGTACCTGCCTGAGGCGTGAAGCCCTGGGACTCCTTTGTGAGCCCGGATAGCTCAGTCGGTAGAGCATCAGACTTTTAATCTGAGGGTCCAGGGTTCAAGTCCCTGTTCGGGCGATGAGTAACCTCGATCGCCTTTTGTGCTGGTGTGTCTAGAGCTCCGTTTCGGAGGGAACGGCCAAAGAATAAAGTTTATCAACACTGGCGGCATGTAGTCGTGGCCGAGTGGTTAAGGCGATGGACTAGAAATCCATTGGGGTCTCCCCGCGCAAGTTCGAATCCTGCCGACTACGTCTTTAGACTTCTCCCTTTGGCTTTCATGGCAGCTTTCTGCCTCGGGGACCGACCGAATCTACTTCGACAGGGGTTTTGCCGTTGAAAAGAACTCAAAAATGATTGTGACTTCTGCATAGAGACGGCAGTCCCCTCACGGCCATTGTACTCAGGCAGACCCGCGTGCAGGTTTCTTGGGCAGCCCGGTGGCACGCCGTGATCGTATAGTGGTTAGTACTCTGCGTTGTGGCCGCAGCAACCCCGGTTCGAATCCGGCTCACGGCAGCCCTTCCCGGGGAAGTCTGTTGGGGTCTTGCCGCCCCGGCCCTTTTATGTGATCGGCTTGTTGCCTGACCTTCGGGTTTTTTTCAGCACACTCCAGGCCCAGAGCGTTCGGAGGGTTGCCCTGTTGTAGTCGTGGCCGAGTGGTTAAGGCGATGGACTTGAAATCCATTGGGGTCTCCCCGCGCAGGTTCAAACCCTGCCGACTACGAGTGTCTGTTCCCTGGCTTTGGACTACTCTTGTTGTACGTTCCAGCTCACGAGCTGCTTTATTTCTGCAGCTCAAGTATATGGTTTTGACCACATACTGCACTTACAGCATGAAACCATAGAAGAGCTGGAACAGGTCTTTGTTTACAACTGTTGTAGATCGTCGCTAATCCAGTTGATCCTGACCTGAGCCATTTTCTGAGAGGTTAAGGACTATGGCTCCACCCTCTTTGTTTTCGGGATTCCCACAATTCTCTCCCCCGGATTGTTTTCCTTAAATAATTCAAACGTGTATTTGCACTTTTGCTTTTCTAAGTAGAAAGCGGATCATGAACAAACTTGTTGTGCAGATCTCTCACCTGCTGAAAAGGCACAGCATGCAGCAAAGCAGCACCTGAAGTCTACTTTCAGTTTTTAAGCTTGAATACCACCCTGTCGTCCAGCGTCCGGGAATGTGAACAGGAGAGGTCGTGACCTTTTCCATCATTCTTTCGCAGAGGCAATATCGTAGCCTATGAGGTTTATCCGAGGCGTGATCATTGCTGGTTGAAAACTTTACCCAATACCCCGCCAGGATGACTTGAAATACAGTCAGCTTTGGCAATTTTTGCCAGTCTCTTGAGAGACTTACGAGTTTGTTGCAAAAGAGAAGTTTGTTGTGTGTGGTTTTTTGTTTTGATGTTTATAGTCCCGAGATTAAAAGCGTCAAAGTTTGATTCCGGTACTTGACATCGCATTGATTTCGCCCCTCGGTCGGGCAATCACTACCAAGGATATCACGGTGACGTTTTCACACGACACCCTTTATTTATGTTGGACGGTTTTATGTAGAAAAGACCAAATCACAAAAAAGATTTTAGCTGGGTTTTCACGGGCAGGCTCACGTTTTGTCAAATGTGCTTTTTCTCGTGCAGCTCAGGAGTCACTTCGGCATGTTACGTAGACGTAGCTACATTTCCTTGAGCTTAGAAACGTTGCCTCTCTGGTGACGTTTTGGATGAAGACTGCTTTTCCTGAAGTAAAGAGAGTCTCTAGCAGAAGCAAGATTTCTCCACTTAAATAGATAATACGCACTCTGTTTGAAGGCTGAAGCAGTTACCTGCTCATTCTGGCATTCTAGTAATATTTACCCTGTCCATAGACCAAAGAGTAGCTAACAGGTCATGGTAATGAAATCCCGTACCTGCCTGAGGCGTGAAGCCCTGGGACTCCTTTGTGAGCCCGGATAGCTCAGTCGGTAGAGCATCAGACTTTTAATCTGAGGGTCCAGGGTTCAAGTCCCTGTTTGGGCGATGAGTAACCTCGATCGCCTTTTGTGCTGGTGTGTCTAGAGCTCCGTTTCGGAGGGAACGGCCAAAGAATAAAGTTTATCAACACTGGCGGCATGTAGTCGTGGCCGAGTGGTTAAGGCGATGGACTAGAAATCCATTGGGGTCTCCCCGCGCAAGTTCGAATCCTGCCGACTACGTCTTTAGACTTCTCCCTTTGGCTTTCATGGCAGCTTTCTGCCTCGGGGACCGACCGAATCTACTTCGACAGGGGTTTTGCCGTTGAAAAGAACTCAAAAATGATTGTGACTTCTGCATAGAGACGGCAGTCCCCTCACGGCCATTGTACTCAGGCAGACCCGCGTGCAGGTTTCTTGGGCAGCCCGGTGGCACGCCGTGATCGTATAGTGGTTAGTACTCTGCGTTGTGGCCGCAGCAACCCCGGTTCGAATCCGGCTCACGGCAGCCCTTCCCGGGGAAGTCTGTTGGGGTCTTGCCGCCCCGGCCCTTTTATGTGATCGGCTTGTTGCCTGACCTTCGGGTTTTTTTCAGCACACTCCAGGCCCAGAGCGTTCGGAGGGTTGCCCTGTTGTAGTCGTGGCCGAGTGGTTAAGGCGATGGACTTGAAATCCATTGGGGTCTCCCCGCGCAGGTTCAAACCCTGCCGACTACGAGTGTCTGTTCCCTGGCTTTGGACTACTCTTGTTGTACGTTCCAGCTCACGAGCTGCTTTATTTCTGCAGCTCAAGTATATGGTTTTGACCACATACTGCACTTACAGCATGAAACCATAGAAGAGCTGGAACAGGTCTTTGTTTACAACTGTTGTAGATCGTCGCTAATCCAGTTGATCCTGACCTGAGCCATTTTCTGAGAGGTTAAGGACTATGGCTCCACCCTCTTTGTTTTCGGGATTCCCACAATTCTCTCCCCCGGATTGTTTTCCTTAAATAATTCAAACGTGTATTTGCACTTTTGCTTTTCTAAGTAGAAAGCGGATCATGAACAAACTTGTTGTGCAGATCTCTCACCTGCTGAAAAGGCACAGCATGCAGCAAAGCAGCACCTGAAGTCTACTTTCAGTTTTTAAGCTTGAATACCACCCTGTCGTCCAGCGTCCGGGAATGTGAACAGGAGAGGTCGTGACCTTTTCCATCATTCTTTCGCAGAGGCAATATCGTAGCCTATGAGGTTTATCCGAGGCGTGATCATTGCTGGTTGAAAACTTTACCCAATACCCCGCCAGGATGACTTGAAATACAGTCAGCTTTGGCAATTTTTGCCAGTCTCTTGAGAGACTTACGAGTTTGTTGCAAAAGAGAAGTTTGTTGTGTGTGGTTTTTTGTTTTGATGTTTATAGTCCCGAGATTAAAAGCGTCAAAGTTTGATTCCGGTACTTGACATCGCATTGATTTCGCCCCTCGGTCGGGCAATCACTACCAAGGATATCACGGTGACGTTTTCACACGACACCCTTTATTTATGTTGGACGGTTTTATGCAGAAAAGACCAAATCACAAAAAAGATTTTAGCTGGGTTTTCACGGGCAGGCTCACGTTTTGTCAAATGTGCTTTTTCTCGTGCAGCTCAGGAGTCACTTCGGCATGTTACGTAGACGTAGCTACATTTCCTTGAGCTTAGAAACGTTGCCTCTCTGGTGACGTTTTGGATGAAGACTGCTTTTCCTGAAGTAAAGAGAGTCTCAAGCAGAAGCAAGATTTCTCCACTTAAATAGATAATACGCACTCTGTTTGAAGGCTGAAGCAGTTACCTGCTCATTCTGGCATTCTAGTAATATTTACCCTGTCCATAGACCAAAGAGTAGCTAACAGGTCATGGTAATGAAATCCCGTACCTGCCTGAGGCGTGAAGCCCTGGGACTCTTTTGTGAGCCCGGATAGCTCAGTCGGTAGAGCATCAGACTTTTAATCTGAGGGTCCAGGGTTCAAGTCCCTGTTCGGGCGATGAGTAACCTCGATCGCCTTTTGTGCTGGTGTGTCTAGAGCTCCGTTTCGGAGGGAACGGCCAAAGAATAAAGTTTATCAACACTGGCGGCATGTAGTCGTGGCCGAGTGGTTAAGGCGATGGACTAGAAATCCATTGGGGTCTCCCCGCGCAAGTTCGAATCCTGCCGACTACGTCTTTAGACTTCTCCCTTTGGCTTTCACGGCAGCTTTCTGCCTCGGGGACCGACCGAATCTACTTCGACAGGGGTTTTGCCGTTGACAAGAACTCAAAAATGATTGTGACTTCTGCATGGAGACGGCAGTCCCCTCACGGCCATTGTACTCAGGCAGACCCGCGTGCAGGTTTCTTGGGCAGCCCGGTGGCACGCCGTGATCGTATAGTGGTTAGTACTCTGCGTTGTGGCCGCAGCAACCCCGGTTCGAATCCGGGTCACGGCAGCCCTTCCCGGGGAAGTCTGTTGGGGTCTTGCCGCCCCTGCCCTTTTTTGTGATCGGCTTGTTGCCTGACCTTCGGGTTTTTTTCAGCACACTCCAGGCCCAGAGCTTTGGGAGGGTTGCCCTGTTGTAGTCGTGGCCGAGTGGTTAAGGCGATGGACTTGAAATCCATTGGGGTCTCCCCGCGCAGGTTCAAACCCTGCCGACTACGAGTGTCTGTTCCCTGGCTTTGGACTACTCTTGTTGTACGTTCCAGCTCACGAGCTGCTTTATTTCTGCAGCTCAAGTATATGGTTTTGACCACATACTGCACTTACAGCATGAAACCATAGAAGAGCTGGAACAGGTCTTTGTTTACAACTGTTGTAGATCGTCGCTAATCCAGTTGATCCTGACCTGAGCCATTTTCTGAGAGGTTAAGGACTATGG
This sequence comes from Misgurnus anguillicaudatus, assembly GCF_027580225.2. Taxonomy (NCBI): domain Eukaryota; kingdom Metazoa; phylum Chordata; class Actinopteri; order Cypriniformes; family Cobitidae; genus Misgurnus; species Misgurnus anguillicaudatus. The sequence goes on along the minus strand of NC_073342.2, from coordinate 4,844,679 downwards.
CTCCACCCTCTTTGTTTTCGGGATTCCCACAATTCTCTCCCCCGGATTGTTTTCCTTAAATAATTCAAACGTGTATTTGCACTTTTGCTTTTCTAAGTAGAAAGCGGATCATGAACAAACTTGTTGTGCAGATCTCTCACCTGCTGAAAAGGCACAGCATGCAGCAAAGCAGCACCTGAAGTCTACTTTCAGTTTTTAAGCTTGAATACCACCCTGTCGTCCAGCGTCCGGGAATGTGAACAGGAGAGGTCGTGACCTTTTCCATCATTCTTTCGCAGAGGCAATATCGTAGCCTATGAGGTTTATCCGAGGCGTGATCATTGCTGGTTGAAAACTTTACCCAATACCCCGCCAGGATGACTTGAAATACAGTCAGCTTTGGCAATTTTTGCCAGTCTCTTGAGAGACTTACGAGTTTGTTGCAAAAGAGAAGTTTGTTGTGTGTGGTTTTTTGTTTTGATGTTTATAGTCCCGAGATTAAAAGCGTCAAAGTTTGATTCCGGTACTTGACATCCCATTGATTTCGCCCCTCGGTCGGGCAATCACTACCAAGGATATCACGGTGACGTTTTCACACGACACCCTTTATTTATGTTGGACGGTTTTATGTAGAAAAGACCAAATCACAAAAAAGATTTTAGCTGGGTTTTCACGGGCAGGCTCACGTTTTGTCAAATGTGCTTTTTCTCGTGCAGCTCAGGAGTCACTTCGGCATGTTACGTAGACGTAGCTACATTTCCTTGAGCTTAGAAACGTTGCCTCTCTGGTGACGTTTTGGATGAAGACTGCTTTTCCTGAAGTAAAGAGAGTCTCAAGCAGAAGCAAGATTTCTCCACTTAAATAGATAATACGCACTCTGTTTGAAGGCTGAAGCAGTTACCTGCTCATTCTGGCATTCTAGTAATATTTACCCTGTCCATAGACCAAAGAGTAGCTAACAGGTCATGGTAATGAAATCCCGTACCTGCCTGAGGCGTGAAGCCCTGGGACTCTTTTGTGAGCCCGGATAGCTCAGTCGGTAGAGCATCAGACTTTTAATCTGAGGGTCCAGGGTTCAAGTCCCTGTTCGGGCGATGAGTAACCTCGATCGCCTTTTGTGCTGGTGTGTCTAGAGCTCCGTTTCGGAGGGAACGGCCAAAGAATAAAGTTTATCAACACTGGCGGCATGTAGTCGTGGCCGAGTGGTTAAGGCGATGGACTAGAAATCCATTGGGGTCTCCCCGCGCAAGTTCGAATCCTGCCGACTACGTCTTTAGACTTCTCCCTTTGGCTTTCACGGCAGCTTTCTGCCTCGGGGACCGACCGAATCTACTTCGACAGGGGTTTTGCCGTTGACAAGAACTCAAAAATGATTGTGACTTCTGCATAGAGACGGCAGTCCCCTCACGGCCATTGTACTCAGGCAGACCCGCGTGCAGGTTTCTTGGGCAGCCCGGTGGCACGCCGTGATCGTATAGTGGTTAGTACTCTGCGTTGTGGCCGCAGCAACCCCGGTTCGAATCCGGGTCACGGCAGCCCTTCCCGGGGAAGTCTGTTGGGGTCTTGCCGCCCCGGCCCTTTTATGTGATCGGCTTGTTGCCTGACCTTCGGGTTTTTTTCAGCACACTCCAGGCCCAGAGCGTTCGGAGGGTTGCCCTGTTGTAGTCGTGGCCGAGTGGTTAAGGCGATGGACTTGAAATCCATTGGGGTCTCCCCGCGCAGGTTCAAACCCTGCCGACTACGAGTGTCTGTTCCCTGGCTTTGGACTACTCTTGTTGTACGTTCCAGCTCACGAGCTGCTTTATTTCTGCAGCTCAAGTATATGGTTTTGACCACATACTGCACTTACAGCATGAAACCATAGAAGAGCTGGAACAGGTCTTTGTTTACAACTGTTGTAGATCGTCGCTAATCCAGTTGATCCTGACCTGAGCCATTTTCTGAGAGGTTAAGGACTATGGCTCCACCCTCTTTGTTTTCGGGATTCCCACAATTCTCTCCCCCGGATTGTTTTCCTTAAATAATTCAAACGTGTATTTGCACTTTTGCTTTTCTAAGTAGAAAGCGGATCATGAACAAACTTGTTGTGCAGATCTCTCACCTGCTGAAAAGGCACAGCATGCAGCAAAGCAGCACCTGAAGTCTACTTTCAGTTTTTAAGCTTGAATACCACCCTGTCGTCCAGCGTCCGGGAATGTGAACAGGAGAGGTCGTGACCTTTTCCATCATTCTTTCGCAGAGGCAATATCGTAGCCTATGAGGTTTATCCGAGGCGTGATCATTGCTGGTTGAAAACTTTACCCAATACCCCGCCAGGATGACTTGAAATACAGTCAGCTTTGGCAATTTTTGCCAGTCTCTTGAGAGACTTACGAGTTTGTTGCAAAAGAGAAGTTTGTTGTGTGTGGTTTTTTGTTTTGATGTTTATAGTCCCGAGATTAAAAGCGTCAAAGTTTGATTCCGGTACTTGACATCGCATTGATTTCGCCCCTCGGTCGGGCAATCACTACCAAGGATATCACGGTGACGTCTTCACACGACACCCTTTATTTATGTTGGACGGTTTTATGTAGAAAAGACCAAATCACAAAAAAGATTTTAGCTGGGTTTTCACGGGCAGGCTCACGTTTTGTCAAATGTGCTTTTTCTCGTGCAGCTCAGGAGTCACTTCGGCATGTTACGTAGACGTAGCTACATTTCCTTGAGCTTAGAAACGTTGCCTCTCTGGTGACGTTTTGGATGAAGACTGCTTTTCCTGAAGTAAAGAGAGTCTCTAGCAGAAGCAAGATTTCTCCACTTAAATAGATAATACGCACTCTGTTTGAAGGCTGAAGCAGTTACCTGCTCATTCTGGCATTCTAGTAATATTTACCCTGTCCATAGACCAAAGAGTAGCTAACAGGTCATGGTAATGAAATCCCGTACCTGCCTGAGGCGTGAAGCCCTGGGACTCCTTTGTGAGCCCGGATAGCTCAGTCGGTAGAGCATCAGACTTTTAATCTGAGGGTCCAGGGTTCAAGTCCCTGTTCGGGCGATGAGTAACCTCGATCGCCTTTTGTGCTGGTGTGTCTAGAGCTCCGTTTCGGAGGGAACGGCCAAAGAATAAAGTTTATCAACACTGGCGGCATGTAGTCGTGGCCGAGTGGTTAAGGCGATGGACTAGAAATCCATTGGGGTCTCCCCGCGCAAGTTCGAATCCTGCCGACTACGTCTTTAGACTTCTCCCTTTGGCTTTCATGGCAGCTTTCTGCCTCGGGGACCGACCGAATCTACTTCGACAGGGGTTTTGCCGTTGAAAAGAACTCAAAAATGATTGTGACTTCTGCATAGAGACGGCAGTCCCCTCACGGCCATTGTACTCAGGCAGACCCGCGTGCAGGTTTCTTGGGCAGCCCGGTGGCACGCCGTGATCGTATAGTGGTTAGTACTCTGCGTTGTGGCCGCAGCAACCCCGGTTCGAATCCGGCTCACGGCAGCCCTTCCCGGGGAAGTCTGTTGGGGTCTTGCCGCCCCGGCCCTTTTATGTGATCGGCTTGTTGCCTGACCTTCGGGTTTTTTTCAGCACACTCCAGGCCCAGAGCGTTCGGAGGGTTGCCCTGTTGTAGTCGTGGCCGAGTGGTTAAGGCGATGGACTTGAAATCCATTGGGGTCTCCCCGCGCAGGTTCAAACCCTGCCGACTACGAGTGTCTGTTCCCTGGCTTTGGACTACTCTTGTTGTACGTTCCAGCTCACGAGCTGCTTTATTTCTGCAGCTCAAGTATATGGTTTTGACCACATACTGCACTTACAGCATGAAACCATAGAAGAGCTGGAACAGGTCTTTGTTTACAACTGTTGTAGATCGTCGCTAATCCAGTTGATCCTGACCTGAGCCATTTTCTGAGAGGTTAAGGACTATGGCTCCACCCTCTTTGTTTTCGGGATTCCCACAATTCTCTCCCCCGGATTGTTTTCCTTAAATAATTCAAACGTGTATTTGCACTTTTGCTTTTCTAAGTAGAAAGCGGATCATGAACAAACTTGTTGTGCAGATCTCTCACCTGCTGAAAAGGCACAGCATGCAGCAAAGCAGCACCTGAAGTCTACTTTCAGTTTTTAAGCTTGAATACCACCCTGTCGTCCAGCGTCCGGGAATGTGAACAGGAGAGGTCGTGACCTTTTCCATCATTCTTTCGCAGAGGCAATATCGTAGCCTATGAGGTTTATCCGAGGCGTGATCATTGCTGGTTGAAAACTTTACCCAATACCCCGCCAGGATGACTTGAAATACAGTCAGCTTTGGCAATTTTTGCCAGTCTCTTGAGAGACTTACGAGTTTGTTGCAAAAGAGAAGTTTGTTGTGTGTGGTTTTTTGTTTTGATGTTTATAGTCCCGAGATTAAAAGCGTCAAAGTTTGATTCCGGTACTTGACATCGCATTGATTTCGCCCCTCGGTCGGGCAATCACTACCAAGGATATCACGGTGACGTTTTCACACGACACCCTTTATTTATGTTGGACGGTTTTATGCAGAAAAGACCAAATCACAAAAAAGATTTTAGCTGGGTTTTCACGGGCAGGCTCACGTTTTGTCAAATGTGCTTTTTCTCGTGCAGCTCAGGAGTCACTTCGGCATGTTACGTAGACGTAGCTACATTTCCTTGAGCTTAGAAACGTTGCCTCTCTGGTGACGTTTTGGATGAAGACTGCTTTTCCTGAAGTAAAGAGAGTCTCAAGCAGAAGCAAGATTTCTCCACTTAAATAGATAATACGCACTCTGTTTGAAGGCTGAAGCAGTTACCTGCTCATTCTGGCATTCTAGTAATATTTACCCTGTCCATAGACCAAAGAGTAGCTAACAGGTCATGGTAATGAAATCCCGTACCTGCCTGAGGCGTGAAGCCCTGGGACTCTTTTGTGAGCCCGGATAGCTCAGTCGGTAGAGCATCAGACTTTTAATCTGAGGGTCCAGGGTTCAAGTCCCTGTTCGGGCGATGAGTAACCTCGATCGCCTTTTGTGCTGGTGTGTCTAGAGCTCCGTTTCGGAGGGAACGGCCAAAGAATAAAGTTTATCAACACTGGCGGCATGTAGTCGTGGCCGAGTGGTTAAGGCGATGGACTAGAAATCCATTGGGGTCTCCCCGCGCAAGTTCGAATCCTGCCGACTACGTCTTTAGACTTCTCCCTTTGGCTTTCACGGCAGCTTTCTGCCTCGGGGACCGACCGAATCTACTTCGACAGGGGTTTTGCCGTTGACAAGAACTCAAAAATGATTGTGACTTCTGCATGGAGACGGCAGTCCCCTCACGGCCATTGTACTCAGGCAGACCCGCGTGCAGGTTTCTTGGGCAGCCCGGTGGCACGCCGTGATCGTATAGTGGTTAGTACTCTGCGTTGTGGCCGCAGCAACCCCGGTTCGAATCCGGGTCACGGCAGCCCTTCCCGGGGAAGTCTGTTGGGGTCTTGCCGCCCCTGCCCTTTTTTGTGATCGGCTTGTTGCCTGACCTTCGGGTTTTTTTCAGCACACTCCAGGCCCAGAGCTTTGGGAGGGTTGCCCTGTTGTAGTCGTGGCCGAGTGGTTAAGGCGATGGACTTGAAATCCATTGGGGTCTCCCCGCGCAGGTTCAAACCCTGCCGACTACGAGTGTCTGTTCCCTGGCTTTGGACTACTCTTGTTGTACGTTCCAGCTCACGAGCTGCTTTATTTCTGCAGCTCAAGTATATGGTTTTGACCACATACTGCACTTACAGCATGAAACCATAGAAGAGCTGGAACAGGTCTTTGTTTACAACTGTTGTAGATCGTCGCTAATCCAGTTGATCCTGACCTGAGCCATTTTCTGAGAGGTTAAGGACTATGGCTCCACCCTCTTTGTTTTCGGGATTCCCACAATTCTCTCCCCCGGATTGTTTTCCTTAAATAATTCAAACGTGTATTTGCACTTTTGCTTTTCTAAGTAGAAAGCGGATCATGAACAAACTTGTTGTGCAGATCTCTCACCTGCTGAAAAGGCACAGCATGCAGCAAAGCAGCACCTGAAGTCTACTTTCAGTTTTTAAGCTTGAATACCACCCTGTCGTCCAGCGTCCGGGAATGTGAACAGGAGAGGTCGTGACCTTTTCCATCATTCTTTCGCAGAGGCAATATCGTAGCCTATGAGGTTTATCCGAGGCGTGATCATTGCTGGTTGAAAACTTTACCCAATACCCCGCCAGGATGACTTGAAATACAGTCAGCTTTGGCAATTTTTGCCAGTCTCTTGAGAGACTTACGAGTTTGTTGCAAAAGAGAAGTTTGTTGTGTGTGGTTTTTTGTTTTGATGTTTATAGTCCCGAGATTAAAAGCGTCAAAGTTTGATTCCGGTACTTGACATCCCATTGATTTCGCCCCTCGGTCGGGCAATCACTACCAAGGATATCACGGTGACGTTTTCACACGACACCCTTTATTTATGTTGGACGGTTTTATGTAGAAAAGACCAAATCACAAAAAAGATTTTAGCTGGGTTTTCACGGGCAGGCTCACGTTTTGTCAAATGTGCTTTTTCTCGTGCAGCTCAGGAGTCACTTCGGCATGTTACGTAGACGTAGCTACATTTCCTTGAGCTTAGAAACGTTGCCTCTCTGGTGACGTTTTGGATGAAGACTGCTTTTCCTGAAGTAAAGAGAGTCTCAAGCAGAAGCAAGATTTCTCCACTTAAATAGATAATACGCACTCTGTTTGAAGGCTGAAGCAGTTACCTGCTCATTCTGGCATTCTAGTAATATTTACCCTGTCCATAGACCAAAGAGTAGCTAACAGGTCATGGTAATGAAATCCCGTACCTGCCTGAGGCGTGAAGCCCTGGGACTCTTTTGTGAGCCCGGATAGCTCAGTCGGTAGAGCATCAGACTTTTAATCTGAGGGTCCAGGGTTCAAGTCCCTGTTCGGGCGATGAGTAACCTCGATCGCCTTTTGTGCTGGTGTGTCTAGAGCTCCGTTTCGGAGGGAACGGCCAAAGAATAAAGTTTATCAACACTGGCGGCATGTAGTCGTGGCCGAGTGGTTAAGGCGATGGACTAGAAATCCATTGGGGTCTCCCCGCGCAAGTTCGAATCCTGCCGACTACGTCTTTAGACTTCTCCCTTTGGCTTTCACGGCAGCTTTCTGCCTCGGGGACCGACCGAATCTACTTCGACAGGGGTTTTGCCGTTGACAAGAACTCAAAAATGATTGTGACTTCTGCATAGAGACGGCAGTCCCCTCACGGCCATTGTACTCAGGCAGACCCGCGTGCAGGTTTCTTGGGCAGCCCGGTGGCACGCCGTGATCGTATAGTGGTTAGTACTCTGCGTTGTGGCCGCAGCAACCCCGGTTCGAATCCGGGTCACGGCAGCCCTTCCCGGGGAAGTCTGTTGGGGTCTTGCCGCCCCGGCCCTTTTATGTGATCGGCTTGTTGCCTGACCTTCGGGTTTTTTTCAGCACACTCCAGGCCCAGAGCGTTCGGAGGGTTGCCCTGTTGTAGTCGTGGCCGAGTGGTTAAGGCGATGGACTTGAAATCCATTGGGGTCTCCCCGCGCAGGTTCAAACCCTGCCGACTACGAGTGTCTGTTCCCTGGCTTTGGACTACTCTTGTTGTACGTTCCAGCTCACGAGCTGCTTTATTTCTGCAGCTCAAGTATATGGTTTTGACCACATACTGCACTTACAGCATGAAACCATAGAAGAGCTGGAACAGGTCTTTGTTTACAACTGTTGTAGATCGTCGCTAATCCAGTTGATCCTGACCTGAGCCATTTTCTGAGAGGTTAAGGACTATGGCTCCACCCTCTTTGTTTTCGGGATTCCCACAATTCTCTCCCCCGGATTGTTTTCCTTAAATAATTCAAACGTGTATTTGCACTTTTGCTTTTCTAAGTAGAAAGCGGATCATGAACAAACTTGTTGTGCAGATCTCTCACCTGCTGAAAAGGCACAGCATGCAGCAAAGCAGCACCTGAAGTCTACTTTCAGTTTTTAAGCTTGAATACCACCCTGTCGTCCAGCGTCCGGGAATGTGAACAGGAGAGGTCGTGACCTTTTCCATCATTCTTTCGCAGAGGCAATATCGTAGCCTATGAGGTTTATCCGAGGCGTGATCATTGCTGGTTGAAAACTTTACCCAATACCCCGCCAGGATGACTTGAAATACAGTCAGCTTTGGCAATTTTTGCCAGTCTCTTGAGAGACTTACGAGTTTGTTGCAAAAGAGAAGTTTGTTGTGTGTGGTTTTTTGTTTTGATGTTTATAGTCCCGAGATTAAAAGCGTCAAAGTTTGATTCCGGTACTTGACATCGCATTGATTTCGCCCCTCGGTCGGGCAATCACTACCAAGGATATCACGGTGACGTCTTCACACGACACCCTTTATTTATGTTGGACGGTTTTATGTAGAAAAGACCAAATCACAAAAAAGATTTTAGCTGGGTTTTCACGGGCAGGCTCACGTTTTGTCAAATGTGCTTTTTCTCGTGCAGCTCAGGAGTCACTTCGGCATGTTACGTAGACGTAGCTACATTTCCTTGAGCTTAGAAACGTTGCCTCTCTGGTGACGTTTTGGATGAAGACTGCTTTTCCTGAAGTAAAGAGAGTCTCTAGCAGAAGCAAGATTTCTCCACTTAAATAGATAATACGCACTCTGTTTGAAGGCTGAAGCAGTTACCTGCTCATTCTGGCATTCTAGTAATATTTACCCTGTCCATAGACCAAAGAGTAGCTAACAGGTCATGGTAATGAAATCCCGTACCTGCCTGAGGCGTGAAGCCCTGGGACTCCTTTGTGAGCCCGGATAGCTCAGTCGGTAGAGCATCAGACTTTTAATCTGAGGGTCCAGGGTTCAAGTCCCTGTTCGGGCGATGAGTAACCTCGATCGCCTTTTGTGCTGGTGTGTCTAGAGCTCCGTTTCGGAGGGAACGGCCAAAGAATAAAGTTTATCAACACTGGCGGCATGTAGTCGTGGCCGAGTGGTTAAGGCGATGGACTAGAAATCCATTGGGGTCTCCCCGCGCAAGTTCGAATCCTGCCGACTACGTCTTTAGACTTCTCCCTTTGGCTTTCATGGCAGCTTTCTGCCTCGGGGACCGACCGAATCTACTTCGACAGGGGTTTTGCCGTTGAAAAGAACTCAAAAATGATTGTGACTTCTGCATAGAGACGGCAGTCCCCTCACGGCCATTGTACTCAGGCAGACCCGCGTGCAGGTTTCTTGGGCAGCCCGGTGGCACGCCGTGATCGTATAGTGGTTAGTACTCTGCGTTGTGGCCGCAGCAACCCCGGTTCGAATCCGGCTCACGGCAGCCCTTCCCGGGGAAGTCTGTTGGGGTCTTGCCGCCCCGGCCCTTTTATGTGATCGGCTTGTTGCCTGACCTTCGGGTTTTTTTCAGCACACTCCAGGCCCAGAGCGTTCGGAGGGTTGCCCTGTTGTAGTCGTGGCCGAGTGGTTAAGGCGATGGACTTGAAATCCATTGGGGTCTCCCCGCGCAGGTTCAAACCCTGCCGACTACGAGTGTCTGTTCCCTGGCTTTGGACTACTCTTGTTGTACGTTCCAGCTCACGAGCTGCTTTATTTCTGCAGCTCAAGTATATGGTTTTGACCACATACTGCACTTACAGCATGAAACCATAGAAGAGCTGGAACAGGTCTTTGTTTACAACTGTTGTAGATCGTCGCTAATCCAGTTGATCCTGACCTGAGCCATTTTCTGAGAGGTTAAGGACTATGGCTCCACCCTCTTTGTTTTCGGGATTCCCACAATTCTCTCCCCCGGATTGTTTTCCTTAAATAATTCAAACGTGTATTTGCACTTTTGCTTTTCTAAGTAGAAAGCGGATCATGAACAAACTTGTTGTGCAGATCTCTCACCTGCTGAAAAGGCACAGCATGCAGCAAAGCAGCACCTGAAGTCTACTTTCAGTTTTTAAGCTTGAATACCACCCTGTCGTCCAGCGTCCGGGAATGTGAACAGGAGAGGTCGTGACCTTTTCCATCATTCTTTCGCAGAGGCAATATCGTAGCCTATGAGGTTTATCCGAGGCGTGATCATTGCTGGTTGAAAACTTTACCCAATACCCCGCCAGGATGACTTGAAATACAGTCAGCTTTGGCAATTTTTGCCAGTCTCTTGAGAGACTTACGAGTTTGTTGCAAAAGAGAAGTTTGTTGTGTGTGGTTTTTTGTTTTGATGTTTATAGTCCCGAGATTAAAAGCGTCAAAGTTTGATTCCGGTACTTGACATCGCATTGATTTCGCCCCTCGGTCGGGCAATCACTACCAAGGATATCACGGTGACGTTTTCACACGACACCCTTTATTTATGTTGGACGGTTTTATGTAGAAAAGACCAAATCACAAAAAAGATTTTAGCTGGGTTTTCACGGGCAGGCTCACGTTTTGTCAAATGTGCTTTTTCTCGTGCAGCTCAGGAGTCACTTCGGCATGTTACGTAGACGTAGCTACATTTCCTTGAGCTTAGAAACGTTGCCTCTCTGGTGACGTTTTGGATGAAGACTGCTTTTCCTGAAGTAAAGAGAGTCTCTAGCAGAAGCAAGATTTCTCCACTTAAATAGATAATACGCACTCTGTTTGAAGGCTGAAGCAGTTACCTGCTCATTCTGGCATTCTAGTAATATTTACCCTGTCCATAGACCAAAGAGTAGCTAACAGGTCATGGTAATGAAATCCCGTACCTGCCTGAGGCGTGAAGCCCTGGGACTCCTTTGTGAGCCCGGATAGCTCAGTCGGTAGAGCATCAGACTTTTAATCTGAGGGTCCAGGGTTCAAGTCCCTGTTCGGGCGATGAGTAACCTCGATCGCCTTTTGTGCTGGTGTGTCTAGAGCTCCGTTTCGGAGGGAACGGCCAAAGAATAAAGTTTATCAACACTGGCGGCATGTAGTCGTGGCCGAGTGGTTAAGGCGATGGACTAGAAATCCATTGGGGTCTCCCCGCGCAAGTTCGAATCCTGCCGACTACGTCTTTAGACTTCTCCCTTTGGCTTTCATGGCAGCTTTCTGCCTCGGGGACCGACCGAATCTACTTCGACAGGGGTTTTGCCGTTGAAAAGAACTCAAAAATGATTGTGACTTCTGCATAGAGACGGCAGTCCCCTCACGGCCATTGTACTCAGGCAGACCCGCGTGCAGGTTTCTTGGGCAGCCCGGTGGCACGCCGTGATCGTATAGTGGTTAGTACTCTGCGTTGTGGCCGCAGCAACCCCGGTTCGAATCCGGCTCACGGCAGCCCTTCCCGGGGAAGTCTGTTGGGGTCTTGCCGCCCCGGCCCTTTTATGTGATCGGCTTGTTGCCTGACCTTCGGGTTTTTTTCAGCACACTCCAGGCCCAGAGCGTTCGGAGGGTTGCCCTGTTGTAGTCGTGGCCGAGTGGTTAAGGCGATGGACTTGAAATCCATTGGGGTCTCCCCGCGCAGGTTCAAACCCTGCCGACTACGAGTGTCTGTTCCCTGGCTTTGGACTACTCTTGTTGTACGTTCCAGCTCACGAGCTGCTTTATTTCTGCAGCTCAAGTATATGGTTTTGACCACATACTGCACTTACAGCATGAAACCATAGAAGAGCTGGAACAGGTCTTTGTTTACAACTGTTGTAGATCGTCGCTAATCCAGTTGATCCTGACCTGAGCCATTTTCTGAGAGGTTAAGGACTATGGCTCCACCCTCTTTGTTTTCGGGATTCCCACAATTCTCTCCCCCGGATTGTTTTCCTTAAATAATTCAAACGTGTATTTGCACTTTTGCTTTTCTAAGTAGAAAGCGGATCATGAACAAACTTGTTGTGCAGATCTCTCACCTGCTGAAAAGGCACAGCATGCAGCAAAGCAGCACCTGAAGTCTACTTTCAGTTTTTAAGCTTGAATACCACCCTGTCGTCCAGCGTCCGGGAATGTGAACAGGAGAGGTCGTGACCTTTTCCATCATTCTTTCGCAGAGGCAATATCGTAGCCTATGAGGTTTATCCGAGGCGTGATCATTGCTGGTTGAAAACTTTACCCAATACCCCGCCAGGATGACTTGAAATACAGTCAGCTTTGGCAATTTTTGCCAGTCTCTTGAGAGACTTACGAGTTTGTTGCAAAAGAGAAGTTTGTTGTGTGTGGTTTTTTGTTTTGATGTTTATAGTCCCGAGATTAAAAGCGTCAAAGTTTGATTCCGGTACTTGACATCGCATTGATTTCGCCCCTCGGTCGGGCAATCACTACCAAGGATATCACGGTGACGTTTTCACACGACACCCTTTATTTATGTTGGACGGTTTTATGCAGAAAAGACCAAATCACAAAAAAGATTTTAGCTGGGTTTTCACGGGCAGGCTCACGTTTTGTCAAATGTGCTTTTTCTCGTGCAGCTCAGGAGTCACTTCGGCATGTTACGTAGACGTAGCTACATTTCCTTGAGCTTAGAAACGTTGCCTCTCTGGTGACGTTTTGGATGAAGACTGCTTTTCCTGAAGTAAAGAGAGTCTCAAGCAGAAGCAAGATTTCTCCACTTAAATAGATAATACGCACTCTGTTTGAAGGCTGAAGCAGTTACCTGCTCATTCTGGCATTCTAGTAATATTTACCCTGTCCATAGACCAAAGAGTAGCTAACAGGTCATGGTAATGAAATCCCGTACCTGCCTGAGGCGTGAAGCCCTGGGACTCTTTTGTGAGCCCGGATAGCTCAGTCGGTAGAGCATCAGACTTTTAATCTGAGGGTCCAGGGTTCAAGTCCCTGTTCGGGCGATGAGTAACCTCGATCGCCTTTTGTGCTGGTGTGTCTAGAGCTCCGTTTCGGAGGGAACGGCCAAAGAATAAAGTTTATCAACACTGGCGGCATGTAGTCGTGGCCGAGTGGTTAAGGCGATGGACTAGAAATCCATTGGGGTCTCCCCGCGCAAGTTCGAATCCTGCCGACTACGTCTTTAGACTTCTCCCTTTGGCTTTCACGGCAGCTTTCTGCCTCGGGGACCGACCGAATCTACTTCGACAGGGGTTTTGCCGTTGACAAGAACTCAAAAATGATTGTGACTTCTGCATGGAGACGGCAGTCCCCTCACGGCCATTGTACTCAGGCAGACCCGCGTGCAGGTTTCTTGGGCAGCCCGGTGGCACGCCGTGATCGTATAGTGGTTAGTACTCTGCGTTGTGGCCGCAGCAACCCCGGTTCGAATCCGGGTCACGGCAGCCCTTCCCGGGGAAGTCTGTTGGGGTCTTGCCGCCCCTGCCCTTTTTTGTGATCGGCTTGTTGCCTGACCTTCGGGTTTTTTTCAGCACACTCCAGGCCCAGAGCTTTGGGAGGGTTGCCCTGTTGTAGTCGTGGCCGAGTGGTTAAGGCGATGGACTTGAAATCCATTGGGGTCTCCCCGCGCAGGTTCAAACCCTGCCGACTACGAGTGTCTGTTCCCTGGCTTTGGACTACTCTTGTTGTACGTTCCAGCTCACGAGCTGCTTTATTTCTGCAGCTCAAGTATATGGTTTTGACCACATACTGCACTTACAGCATGAAACCATAGAAGAGCTGGAACAGGTCTTTGTTTACAACTGTTGTAGATCGTCGCTAATCCAGTTGATCCTGACCTGAGCCATTTTCTGAGAGGTTAAGGACTATGGCTCCACCCTCTTTGTTTTCGGGATTCCCACAATTCTCTCCCCCGGATTGTTTTCCTTAAATAATTCAAACGTGTATTTGCACTTTTGCTTTTCTAAGTAGAAAGCGGATCATGAACAAACTTGTTGTGCAGATCTCTCACCTGCTGAAAAGGCACAGCATGCAGCAAAGCAGCACCTGAAGTCTACTTTCAGTTTTTAAGCTTGAATACCACCCTGTCGTCCAGCGTCCGGGAATGTGAACAGGAGAGGTCGTGACCTTTTCCATCATTCTTTCGCAGAGGCAATATCGTAGCCTATGAGGTTTATCCGAGGCGTGATCATTGCTGGTTGAAAACTTTACCCAATACCCCGCCAGGATGACTTGAAATACAGTCAGCTTTGGCAATTTTTGCCAGTCTCTTGAGAGACTTACGAGTTTGTTGCAAAAGAGAAGTTTGTTGTGTGTGGTTTTTTGTTTTGATGTTTATAGTCCCGAGATTAAAAGCGTCAAAGTTTGATTCCGGTACTTGACATCCCATTGATTTCGCCCCTCGGTCGGGCAATCACTACCAAGGATATCACGGTGACGTTTTCACACGACACCCTTTATTTATGTTGGACGGTTTTATGTAGAAAAGACCAAATCACAAAAAAGATTTTAGCTGGGTTTTCACGGGCAGGCTCACGTTTTGTCAAATGTGCTTTTTCTCGTGCAGCTCAGGAGTCACTTCGGCATGTTACGTAGACGTAGCTACATTTCCTTGAGCTTAGAAACGTTGCCTCTCTGGTGACGTTTTGGATGAAGACTGCTTTTCCTGAAGTAAAGAGAGTCTCAAGCAGAAGCAAGATTTCTCCACTTAAATAGATAATACGCACTCTGTTTGAAGGCTGAAGCAGTTACCTGCTCATTCTGGCATTCTAGTAATATTTACCCTGTCCATAGACCAAAGAGTAGCTAACAGGTCATGGTAATGAAATCCCGTACCTGCCTGAGGCGTGAAGCCCTGGGACTCTTTTGTGAGCCCGGATAGCTCAGTCGGTAGAGCATCAGACTTTTAATCTGAGGGTCCAGGGTTCAAGTCCCTGTTCGGGCGATGAGTAACCTCGATCGCCTTTTGTGCTGGTGTGTCTAGAGCTCCGTTTCGGAGGGAACGGCCAAAGAATAAAGTTTATCAACACTGGCGGCATGTAGTCGTGGCCGAGTGGTTAAGGCGATGGACTAGAAATCCATTGGGGTCTCCCCGCGCAAGTTCGAATCCTGCCGACTACGTCTTTAGACTTCTCCCTTTGGCTTTCACGGCAGCTTTCTGCCTCGGGGACCGACCGAATCTACTTCGACAGGGGTTTTGCCGTTGACAAGAACTCAAAAATGATTGTGACTTCTGCATAGAGACGGCAGTCCCCTCACGGCCATTGTACTCAGGCAGACCCGCGTGCAGGTTTCTTGGGCAGCCCGGTGGCACGCCGTGATCGTATAGTGGTTAGTACTCTGCGTTGTGGCCGCAGCAACCCCGGTTCGAATCCGGGTCACGGCAGCCCTTCCCGGGGAAGTCTGTTGGGGTCTTGCCGCCCCGGCCCTTTTATGTGATCGGCTTGTTGCCTGACCTTCGGGTTTTTTTCAGCACACTCCAGGCCCAGAGCGTTCGGAGGGTTGCCCTGTTGTAGTCGTGGCCGAGTGGTTAAGGCGATGGACTTGAAATCCATTGGGGTCTCCCCGCGCAGGTTCAAACCCTGCCGACTACGAGTGTCTGTTCCCTGGCTTTGGACTACTCTTGTTGTACGTTCCAGCTCACGAGCTGCTTTATTTCTGCAGCTCAAGTATATGGTTTTGACCACATACTGCACTTACAGCATGAAACCATAGAAGAGCTGGAACAGGTCTTTGTTTACAACTGTTGTAGATCGTCGCTAATCCAGTTGATCCTGACCTGAGCCATTTTCTGAGAGGTTAAGGACTATGGCTCCACCCTCTTTGTTTTCGGGATTCCCACAATTCTCTCCCCCGGATTGTTTTCCTTAAATAATTCAAACGTGTATTTGCACTTTTGCTTTTCTAAGTAGAAAGCGGATCATGAACAAACTTGTTGTGCAGATCTCTCACCTGCTGAAAAGGCACAGCATGCAGCAAAGCAGCACCTGAAGTCTACTTTCAGTTTTTAAGCTTGAATACCACCCTGTCGTCCAGCGTCCGGGAATGTGAACAGGAGAGGTCGTGACCTTTTCCATCATTTTTTCGCAGAGGCAATATCGTAGCCTATGAGGTTTATCCGAGGCGTGATCATTGCTGGTTGAAAACTTTACCCAATACCCCGCCAGGATGACTTGAAATACAGTCAGCTTTGGCAATTTTTGCCAGTCTCTTGAGAGACTTACGAGTTTGTTGCAAAAGAGAAGTTTGTTGTGTGTGGTTTTTTGTTTTGATGTTTATAGTCCCGAGATTAAAAGCGTCAAAGTTTGATTCCGGTACTTGACATCGCATTGATTTCGCCCCTCGGTCGGGCAATCACTACCAAGGATATCACGGTGACGTCTTCACACGACACCCTTTATTTATGTTGGACGGTTTTATGTAGAAAAGACCAAATCACAAAAAAGATTTTAGCTGGGTTTTCACGGGCAGGCTCACGTTTTGTCAAATGTGCTTTTTCTCGTGCAGCTCAGGAGTCACTTCGGCATGTTACGTAGACGTAGCTACATTTCCTTGAGCTTAGAAACGTTGCCTCTCTGGTGACGTTTTGGATGAAGACTGCTTTTCCTGAAGTAAAGAGAGTCTCTAGCAGAAGCAAGATTTCTCCACTTAAATAGATAATACGCACTCTGTTTGAAGGCTGAAGCAGTTACCTGCTCATTCTGGCATTCTAGTAATATTTACCCTGTCCATAGACCAAAGAGTAGCTAACAGGTCATGGTAATGAAATCCCGTACCTGCCTGAGGCGTGAAGCCCTGGGACTCCTTTGTGAGCCCGGATAGCTCAGTCGGTAGAGCATCAGACTTTTAATCTGAGGGTCCAGGGTTCAAGTCCCTGTTCGGGCGATGAGTAACCTCGATCGCCTTTTGTGCTGGTGTGTCTAGAGCTCCGTTTCGGAGGGAACGGCCAAAGAATAAAGTTTATCAACACTGGCGGCATGTAGTCGTGGCCGAGTGGTTAAGGCGATGGACTAGAAATCCATTGGGGTCTCCCCGCGCAAGTTCGAATCCTGCCGACTACGTCTTTAGACTTCTCCCTTTGGCTTTCATGGCAGCTTTCTGCCTCGGGGACCGACCGAATCTACTTCGACAGGGGTTTTGCCGTTGAAAAGAACTCAAAAATGATTGTGACTTCTGCATAGAGACGGCAGTCCCCTCACGGCCATTGTACTCAGGCAGACCCGCGTGCAGGTTTCTTGGGCAGCCCGGTGGCACGCCGTGATCGTATAGTGGTTAGTACTCTGCGTTGTGGCCGCAGCAACCCCGGTTCGAATCCGGCTCACGGCAGCCCTTCCCGGGGAAGTCTGTTGGGGTCTTGCCGCCCCGGCCCTTTTATGTGATCGGCTTGTTGCCTGACCTTCGGGTTTTTTTCAGCACACTCCAGGCCCAGAGCGTTCGGAGGGTTGCCCTGTTGTAGTCGTGGCCGAGTGGTTAAGGCGATGGACTTGAAATCCATTGGGGTCTCCCCGCGCAGGTTCAAACCCTGCCGACTACGAGTGTCTGTTCCCTGGCTTTGGACTACTCTTGTTGTACGTTCCAGCTCACGAGCTGCTTTATTTCTGCAGCTCAAGTATATGGTTTTGACCACATACTGCACTTACAGCATGAAACCATAGAAGAGCTGGAACAGGTCTTTGTTTACAACTGTTGTAGATCGTCGCTAATCCAGTTGATCCTGACCTGAGCCATTTTCTGAGAGGTTAAGGACTATGGCTCCACCCTCTTTGTTTTCGGGATTCCCACAATTCTCTCCCCCGGATTGTTTTCCTTAAATAATTCAAACGTGTATTTGCACTTTTGCTTTTCTAAGTAGAAAGCGGATCATGAACAAACTTGTTGTGCAGATCTCTCACCTGCTGAAAAGGCACAGCATGCAGCAAAGCAGCACCTGAAGTCTACTTTCAGTTTTTAAGCTTGAATACCACCCTGTCGTCCAGCGTCCGGGAATGTGAACAGGAGAGGTCGTGACCTTTTCCATCATTCTTTCGCAGAGGCAATATCGTAGCCTATGAGGTTTATCCGAGGCGTGATCATTGCTGGTTGAAAACTTTACCCAATACCCCGCCAGGATGACTTGAAATACAGTCAGCTTTGGCAATTTTTGCCAGTCTCTTGAGAGACTTACGAGTTTGTTGCAAAAGAGAAGTTTGTTGTGTGTGGTTTTTTGTTTTGATGTTTATAGTCCCGAGATTAAAAGCGTCAAAGTTTGATTCCGGTACTTGACATCCCATTGATTTCGCCCCTCGGTCGGGCAATCACTACCAAGGATATCACGGTGACGTTTTCACACGACACCCTTTATTTATGTTGGACGGTTTTATGTAGAAAAGACCAAATCACAAAAAAGATTTTAGCTGGGTTTTCACGGGCAGGCTCACGTTTTGTCAAATGTGCTTTTTCTCGTGCAGCTCAGGAGTCACTTCGGCATGTTACGTAGACGTAGCTACATTTCCTTGAGCTTAGAAACGTTGCCTCTCTGGTGACGTTTTGGATGAAGACTGCTTTTCCTGAAGTAAAGAGAGTCTCAAGCAGAAGCAAGATTTCTCCACTTAAATAGATAATACGCACTCTGTTTGAAGGCTGAAGCAGTTACCTGCTCATTCTGGCATTCTAGTAATATTTACCCTGTCCATAGACCAAAGAGTAGCTAACAGGTCATGGTAATGAAATCCCGTACCTGCCTGAGGCGTGAAGCCCTGGGACTCTTTTGTGAGCCCGGATAGCTCAGTCGGTAGAGCATCAGACTTTTAATCTGAGGGTCCAGGGTTCAAGTCCCTGTTCGGGCGATGAGTAACCTCGATCGCCTTTTGTGCTGGTGTGTCTAGAGCTCCGTTTCGGAGGGAACGGCCAAAGAATAAAGTTTATCAACACTGGCGGCATGTAGTCGTGGCCGAGTGGTTAAGGCGATGGACTAGAAATCCATTGGGGTCTCCCCGCGCAAGTTCGAATCCTGCCGACTACGTCTTTAGACTTCTCCCTTTGGCTTTCACGGCAGCTTTCTGCCTCGGGGACCGACCGAATCTACTTCGACAGGGGTTTTGCCGTTGACAAGAACTCAAAAATGATTGTGACTTCTGCATAGAGACGGCAGTCCCCTCACGGCCATTGTACTCAGGCAGACCCGCGTGCAGGTTTCTTGGGCAGCCCGGTGGCACGCCGTGATCGTATAGTGGTTAGTACTCTGCGTTGTGGCCGCAGCAACCCCGGTTCGAATCCGGGTCACGGCAGCCCTTCCCGGGGAAGTCTGTTGGGGTCTTGCCGCCCCGGCCCTTTTATGTGATCGGCTTGTTGCCTGACCTTCGGGTTTTTTTCAGCACACTCCAGGCCCAGAGCGTTCGGAGGGTTGCCCTGTTGTAGTCGTGGCCGAGTGGTTAAGGCGATGGACTTGAAATCCATTGGGGTCTCCCC
This sequence comes from Misgurnus anguillicaudatus, assembly GCF_027580225.2. Taxonomy (NCBI): domain Eukaryota; kingdom Metazoa; phylum Chordata; class Actinopteri; order Cypriniformes; family Cobitidae; genus Misgurnus; species Misgurnus anguillicaudatus. The sequence goes on along the minus strand of NC_073342.2, from coordinate 4,825,524 downwards.
GCGCAGGTTCAAACCCTGCCGACTACGAGTGTCTGTTCCCTGGCTTTGGACTACTCTTGTTGTACGTTCCAGCTCACGAGCTGCTTTATTTCTGCAGCTCAAGTATATGGTTTTGACCACATACTGCACTTACAGCATGAAACCATAGAAGAGCTGGAACAGGTCTTTGTTTACAACTGTTGTAGATCGTCGCTAATCCAGTTGATCCTGACCTGAGCCATTTTCTGAGAGGTTAAGGACTATGGCTCCACCCTCTTTGTTTTCGGGATTCCCACAATTCTCTCCCCCGGATTGTTTTCCTTAAATAATTCAAACGTGTATTTGCACTTTTGCTTTTCTAAGTAGAAAGCGGATCATGAACAAACTTGTTGTGCAGATCTCTCACCTGCTGAAAAGGCACAGCATGCAGCAAAGCAGCACCTGAAGTCTACTTTCAGTTTTTAAGCTTGAATACCACCCTGTCGTCCAGCGTCCGGGAATGTGAACAGGAGAGGTCGTGACCTTTTCCATCATTCTTTCGCAGAGGCAATATCGTAGCCTATGAGGTTTATCCGAGGCGTGATCATTGCTGGTTGAAAACTTTACCCAATACCCCGCCAGGATGACTTGAAATACAGTCAGCTTTGGCAATTTTTGCCAGTCTCTTGAGAGACTTACGAGTTTGTTGCAAAAGAGAAGTTTGTTGTGTGTGGTTTTTTGTTTTGATGTTTATAGTCCCGAGATTAAAAGCGTCAAAGTTTGATTCCGGTACTTGACATCGCATTGATTTCGCCCCTCGGTCGGGCAATCACTACCAAGGATATCACGGTGACGTCTTCACACGACACCCTTTATTTATGTTGGACGGTTTTATGTAGAAAAGACCAAATCACAAAAAAGATTTTAGCTGGGTTTTCACGGGCAGGCTCACGTTTTGTCAAATGTGCTTTTTCTCGTGCAGCTCAGGAGTCACTTCGGCATGTTACGTAGACGTAGCTACATTTCCTTGAGCTTAGAAACGTTGCCTCTCTGGTGACGTTTTGGATGAAGACTGCTTTTCCTGAAGTAAAGAGAGTCTCTAGCAGAAGCAAGATTTCTCCACTTAAATAGATAATACGCACTCTGTTTGAAGGCTGAAGCAGTTACCTGCTCATTCTGGCATTCTAGTAATATTTACCCTGTCCATAGACCAAAGAGTAGCTAACAGGTCATGGTAATGAAATCCCGTACCTGCCTGAGGCGTGAAGCCCTGGGACTCCTTTGTGAGCCCGGATAGCTCAGTCGGTAGAGCATCAGACTTTTAATCTGAGGGTCCAGGGTTCAAGTCCCTGTTCGGGCGATGAGTAACCTCGATCGCCTTTTGTGCTGGTGTGTCTAGAGCTCCGTTTCGGAGGGAACGGCCAAAGAATAAAGTTTATCAACACTGGCGGCATGTAGTCGTGGCCGAGTGGTTAAGGCGATGGACTAGAAATCCATTGGGGTCTCCCCGCGCAAGTTCGAATCCTGCCGACTACGTCTTTAGACTTCTCCCTTTGGCTTTCATGGCAGCTTTCTGCCTCGGGGACCGACCGAATCTACTTCGACAGGGGTTTTGCCGTTGAAAAGAACTCAAAAATGATTGTGACTTCTGCATAGAGACGGCAGTCCCCTCACGGCCATTGTACTCAGGCAGACCCGCGTGCAGGTTTCTTGGGCAGCCCGGTGGCACGCCGTGATCGTATAGTGGTTAGTACTCTGCGTTGTGGCCGCAGCAACCCCGGTTCGAATCCGGCTCACGGCAGCCCTTCCCGGGGAAGTCTGTTGGGGTCTTGCCGCCCCGGCCCTTTTATGTGATCGGCTTGTTGCCTGACCTTCGGGTTTTTTTCAGCACACTCCAGGCCCAGAGCGTTCGGAGGGTTGCCCTGTTGTAGTCGTGGCCGAGTGGTTAAGGCGATGGACTTGAAATCCATTGGGGTCTCCCCGCGCAGGTTCAAACCCTGCCGACTACGAGTGTCTGTTCCCTGGCTTTGGACTACTCTTGTTGTACGTTCCAGCTCACGAGCTGCTTTATTTCTGCAGCTCAAGTATATGGTTTTGACCACATACTGCACTTACAGCATGAAACCATAGAAGAGCTGGAACAGGTCTTTGTTTACAACTGTTGTAGATCGTCGCTAATCCAGTTGATCCTGACCTGAGCCATTTTCTGAGAGGTTAAGGACTATGGCTCCACCCTCTTTGTTTTCGGGATTCCCACAATTCTCTCCCCCGGATTGTTTTCCTTAAATAATTCAAACGTGTATTTGCACTTTTGCTTTTCTAAGTAGAAAGCGGATCATGAACAAACTTGTTGTGCAGATCTCTCACCTGCTGAAAAGGCACAGCATGCAGCAAAGCAGCACCTGAAGTCTACTTTCAGTTTTTAAGCTTGAATACCACCCTGTCGTCCAGCGTCCGGGAATGTGAACAGGAGAGGTCGTGACCTTTTCCATCATTCTTTCGCAGAGGCAATATCGTAGCCTATGAGGTTTATCCGAGGCGTGATCATTGCTGGTTGAAAACTTTACCCAATACCCCGCCAGGATGACTTGAAATACAGTCAGCTTTGGCAATTTTTGCCAGTCTCTTGAGAGACTTACGAGTTTGTTGCAAAAGAGAAGTTTGTTGTGTGTGGTTTTTTGTTTTGATGTTTATAGTCCCGAGATTAAAAGCGTCAAAGTTTGATTCCGGTACTTGACATCGCATTGATTTCGCCCCTCGGTCGGGCAATCACTACCAAGGATATCACGGTGACGTTTTCACACGACACCCTTTATTTATGTTGGACGGTTTTATGCAGAAAAGACCAAATCACAAAAAAGATTTTAGCTGGGTTTTCACGGGCAGGCTCACGTTTTGTCAAATGTGCTTTTTCTCGTGCAGCTCAGGAGTCACTTCGGCATGTTACGTAGACGTAGCTACATTTCCTTGAGCTTAGAAACGTTGCCTCTCTGGTGACGTTTTGGATGAAGACTGCTTTTCCTGAAGTAAAGAGAGTCTCAAGCAGAAGCAAGATTTCTCCACTTAAATAGATAATACGCACTCTGTTTGAAGGCTGAAGCAGTTACCTGCTCATTCTGGCATTCTAGTAATATTTACCCTGTCCATAGACCAAAGAGTAGCTAACAGGTCATGGTAATGAAATCCCGTACCTGCCTGAGGCGTGAAGCCCTGGGACTCTTTTGTGAGCCCGGATAGCTCAGTCGGTAGAGCATCAGACTTTTAATCTGAGGGTCCAGGGTTCAAGTCCCTGTTCGGGCGATGAGTAACCTCGATCGCCTTTTGTGCTGGTGTGTCTAGAGCTCCGTTTCGGAGGGAACGGCCAAAGAATAAAGTTTATCAACACTGGCGGCATGTAGTCGTGGCCGAGTGGTTAAGGCGATGGACTAGAAATCCATTGGGGTCTCCCCGCGCAAGTTCGAATCCTGCCGACTACGTCTTTAGACTTCTCCCTTTGGCTTTCACGGCAGCTTTCTGCCTCGGGGACCGACCGAATCTACTTCGACAGGGGTTTTGCCGTTGACAAGAACTCAAAAATGATTGTGACTTCTGCATGGAGACGGCAGTCCCCTCACGGCCATTGTACTCAGGCAGACCCGCGTGCAGGTTTCTTGGGCAGCCCGGTGGCACGCCGTGATCGTATAGTGGTTAGTACTCTGCGTTGTGGCCGCAGCAACCCCGGTTCGAATCCGGGTCACGGCAGCCCTTCCCGGGGAAGTCTGTTGGGGTCTTGCCGCCCCTGCCCTTTTTTGTGATCGGCTTGTTGCCTGACCTTCGGGTTTTTTTCAGCACACTCCAGGCCCAGAGCTTTGGGAGGGTTGCCCTGTTGTAGTCGTGGCCGAGTGGTTAAGGCGATGGACTTGAAATCCATTGGGGTCTCCCCGCGCAGGTTCAAACCCTGCCGACTACGAGTGTCTGTTCCCTGGCTTTGGACTACTCTTGTTGTACGTTCCAGCTCACGAGCTGCTTTATTTCTGCAGCTCAAGTATATGGTTTTGACCACATACTGCACTTACAGCATGAAACCATAGAAGAGCTGGAACAGGTCTTTGTTTACAACTGTTGTAGATCGTCGCTAATCCAGTTGATCCTGACCTGAGCCATTTTCTGAGAGGTTAAGGACTATGGCTCCACCGTCTTTGTTTTCGGGATTCCCACAATTCTCTCCCCCGGATTGTTTTCCTTAAATAATTCAAACGTGTATTTGCACTTTTGCTTTTCTAAGTAGAAAGCGGATCATGAACAAACTTGTTGTGCAGATCTCTCACCTGCTGAAAAGGCACAGCATGCAGCAAAGCAGCACCTGAAGTCTACTTTCAGTTTTTAAGCTTGAATACCACCCTGTCGTCCAGCGTCCGGGAATGTGAACAGGAGAGGTCGTGACCTTTTCCATCATTCTTTCGCAGAGGCAATATCGTAGCCTATGAGGTTTATCCGAGGCGTGATCATTGCTGGTTGAAAACTTTACCCAATACCCCGCCAGGATGACTTGAAATACAGTCAGCTTTGGCAATTTTTGCCAGTCTCTTGAGAGACTTACGAGTTTGTTGCAAAAGAGAAGTTTGTTGTGTGTGGTTTTTTGTTTTGATGTTTATAGTCCCGAGATTAAAAGCGTCAAAGTTTGATTCCGGTACTTGACATCCCATTGATTTCGCCCCTCGGTCGGGCAATCACTACCAAGGATATCACGGTGACGTTTTCACACGACACCCTTTATTTATGTTGGACGGTTTTATGTAGAAAAGACCAAATCACAAAAAAGATTTTAGCTGGGTTTTCACGGGCAGGCTCACGTTTTGTCAAATGTGCTTTTTCTCGTGCAGCTCAGGAGTCACTTCGGCATGTTACGTAGACGTAGCTACATTTCCTTGAGCTTAGAAACGTTGCCTCTCTGGTGACGTTTTGGATGAAGACTGCTTTTCCTGAAGTAAAGAGAGTCTCAAGCAGAAGCAAGATTTCTCCACTTAAATAGATAATACGCACTCTGTTTGAAGGCTGAAGCAGTTACCTGCTCATTCTGGCATTCTAGTAATATTTACCCTGTCCATAGACCAAAGAGTAGCTAACAGGTCATGGTAATGAAATCCCGTACCTGCCTGAGGCGTGAAGCCCTGGGACTCTTTTGTGAGCCCGGATAGCTCAGTCGGTAGAGCATCAGACTTTTAATCTGAGGGTCCAGGGTTCAAGTCCCTGTTCGGGCGATGAGTAACCTCGATCGCCTTTTGTGCTGGTGTGTCTAGAGCTCCGTTTCGGAGGGAACGGCCAAAGAATAAAGTTTATCAACACTGGCGGCATGTAGTCGTGGCCGAGTGGTTAAGGCGATGGACTAGAAATCCATTGGGGTCTCCCCGCGCAAGTTCGAATCCTGCCGACTACGTCTTTAGACTTCTCCCTTTGGCTTTCACGGCAGCTTTCTGCCTCGGGGACCGACCGAATCTACTTCGACAGGGGTTTTGCCGTTGACAAGAACTCAAAAATGATTGTGACTTCTGCATAGAGACGGCAGTCCCCTCACGGCCATTGTACTCAGGCAGACCCGCGTGCAGGTTTCTTGGGCAGCCCGGTGGCACGCCGTGATCGTATAGTGGTTAGTACTCTGCGTTGTGGCCGCAGCAACCCCGGTTCGAATCCGGGTCACGGCAGCCCTTCCCGGGGAAGTCTGTTGGGGTCTTGCCGCCCCGGCCCTTTTATGTGATCGGCTTGTTGCCTGACCTTCGGGTTTTTTTCAGCACACTCCAGGCCCAGAGCGTTCGGAGGGTTGCCCTGTTGTAGTCGTGGCCGAGTGGTTAAGGCGATGGACTTGAAATCCATTGGGGTCTCCCCGCGCAGGTTCAAACCCTGCCGACTACGAGTGTCTGTTCCCTGGCTTTGGACTACTCTTGTTGTACGTTCCAGCTCACGAGCTGCTTTATTTCTGCAGCTCAAGTATATGGTTTTGACCACATACTGCACTTACAGCATGAAACCATAGAAGAGCTGGAACAGGTCTTTGTTTACAACTGTTGTAGATCGTCGCTAATCCAGTTGATCCTGACCTGAGCCATTTTCTGAGAGGTTAAGGACTATGGCTCCACCCTCTTTGTTTTCGGGATTCCCACAATTCTCTCCCCCGGATTGTTTTCCTTAAATAATTCAAACGTGTATTTGCACTTTTGCTTTTCTAAGTAGAAAGCGGATCATGAACAAACTTGTTGTGCAGATCTCTCACCTGCTGAAAAGGCACAGCATGCAGCAAAGCAGCACCTGAAGTCTACTTTCAGTTTTTAAGCTTGAATACCACCCTGTCGTCCAGCGTCCGGGAATGTGAACAGGAGAGGTCGTGACCTTTTCCATCATTCTTTCGCAGAGGCAATATCGTAGCCTATGAGGTTTATCCGAGGCGTGATCATTGCTGGTTGAAAACTTTACCCAATACCCCGCCAGGATGACTTGAAATACAGTCAGCTTTGGCAATTTTTGCCAGTCTCTTGAGAGACTTACGAGTTTGTTGCAAAAGAGAAGTTTGTTGTGTGTGGTTTTTTGTTTTGATGTTTATAGTCCCGAGATTAAAAGCGTCAAAGTTTGATTCCGGTACTTGACATCGCATTGATTTCGCCCCTCGGTCGGGCAATCACTACCAAGGATATCACGGTGACGTCTTCACACGACACCCTTTATTTATGTTGGACGGTTTTATGTAGAAAAGACCAAATCACAAAAAAGATTTTAGCTGGGTTTTCACGGGCAGGCTCACGTTTTGTCAAATGTGCTTTTTCTCGTGCAGCTCAGGAGTCACTTCGGCATGTTACGTAGACGTAGCTACATTTCCTTGAGCTTAGAAACGTTGCCTCTCTGGTGACGTTTTGGATGAAGACTGCTTTTCCTGAAGTAAAGAGAGTCTCTAGCAGAAGCAAGATTTCTCCACTTAAATAGATAATACGCACTCTGTTTGAAGGCTGAAGCAGTTACCTGCTCATTCTGGCATTCTAGTAATATTTACCCTGTCCATAGACCAAAGAGTAGCTAACAGGTCATGGTAATGAAATCCCGTACCTGCCTGAGGCGTGAAGCCCTGGGACTCCTTTGTGAGCCCGGATAGCTCAGTCGGTAGAGCATCAGACTTTTAATCTGAGGGTCCAGGGTTCAAGTCCCTGTTCGGGCGATGAGTAACCTCGATCGCCTTTTGTGCTGGTGTGTCTAGAGCTCCGTTTCGGAGGGAACGGCCAAAGAATAAAGTTTATCAACACTGGCGGCATGTAGTCGTGGCCGAGTGGTTAAGGCGATGGACTAGAAATCCATTGGGGTCTCCCCGCGCAAGTTCGAATCCTGCCGACTACGTCTTTAGACTTCTCCCTTTGGCTTTCATGGCAGCTTTCTGCCTCGGGGACCGACCAAATCTACTTCGACAGGGGTTTTGCCGTTGAAAAGAACTCAAAAATGATTGTGACTTCTGCATAGAGACGGCAGTCCCCTCACGGCCATTGTACTCAGGCAGACCCGCGTGCAGGTTTCTTGGGCAGCCCGGTGGCACGCCGTGATCGTATAGTGGTTAGTACTCTGCGTTGTGGCCGCAGCAACCCCGGTTCGAATCCGGCTCACGGCAGCCCTTCCCGGGGAAGTCTGTTGGGGTCTTGCCGCCCCGGCCCTTTTATGTGATCGGCTTGTTGCCTGACCTTCGGGTTTTTTTCAGCACACTCCAGGCCCAGAGCGTTCGGAGGGTTGCCCTGTTGTAGTCGTGGCCGAGTGGTTAAGGTGGACTTGAAATCCATTGGGGTCTCCCCGCGCAGGTTCAAACCCTGCCGACTACGAGTGTCTGTTCCCTGGCTTTGGACTACTCTTGTTGTACGTTCCAGCTCACGAGCTGCTTTATTTCTGCAGCTCAAGTATATGGTTTTGACCACATACTGCACTTACAGCATGAAACCATAGAAGAGCTGGAACAGGTCTTTGTTTACAACTGTTGTAGATCGTCGCTAATCCAGTTGATCCTGACCTGAGCCATTTTCTGAGAGGTTAAGGACTATGGCTCCACCCTCTTTGTTTTCGGGATTCCCACAATTCTCTCCCCCGGATTGTTTTCCTTAAATAATTCAAACGTGTATTTGCACTTTTGCTTTTCTAAGTAGAAAGCGGATCATGAACAAACTTGTTGTGCAGATCTCTCACCTGCTGAAAAGGCACAGCATGCAGCAAAGCAGCACCTGAAGTCTACTTTCAGTTTTTAAGCTTGAATACCACCCTGTCGTCCAGCGTCCGGGAATGTGAACAGGAGAGGTCGTGACCTTTTCCATCATTCTTTCGCAGAGGCAATATCGTAGCCTATGAGGTTTATCCGAGGCGTGATCATTGCTGGTTGAAAACTTTACCCAATACCCCGCCAGGATGACTTGAAATACAGTCAGCTTTGGCAATTTTTGCCAGTCTCTTGAGAGACTTACGAGTTTGTTGCAAAAGAGAAGTTTGTTGTGTGTGGTTTTTTGTTTTGATGTTTATAGTCCCGAGATTAAAAGCGTCAAAGTTTGATTCCGGTACTTGACATCGCATTGATTTCGCCCCTCGGTCGGGCAATCACTACCAAGGATATCACGGTGACGTTTTCACACGACACCCTTTATTTATGTTGGACGGTTTTATGTAGAAAAGACCAAATCACAAAAAAGATTTTAGCTGGGTTTTCACGGGCAGGCTCACGTTTTGTCAAATGTGCTTTTTCTCGTGCAGCTCAGGAGTCACTTCGGCATGTTACGTAGACGTAGCTACATTTCCTTGAGCTTAGAAACGTTGCCTCTCTGGTGACGTTTTGGATGAAGACTGCTTTTCCTGAAGTAAAGAGAGTCTCAAGCAGAAGCAAGATTTCTCCACTTAAATAGATAATACGCACTCTGTTTGAAGGCTGAAGCAGTTACCTGCTCATTCTGGCATTCTAGTAATATTTACCCTGTCCATAGACCAAAGAGTAGCTAACAGGTCATGGTAATGAAATCCCGTACCTGCCTGAGGCGTGAAGCCCTGGGACTCTTTTGTGAGCCCGGATAGCTCAGTCGGTAGAGCATCAGACTTTTAATCTGAGGGTCCAGGGTTCAAGTCCCTGTTCGGGCGATGAGTAACCTCGATCGCCTTTTGTGCTGGTGTGTCTAGAGCTCCGTTTCGGAGGGAACGGCCAAAGAATAAAGTTTATCAACACTGGCGGCATGTAGTCGTGGCCGAGTGGTTAAGGCGATGGACTAGAAATCCATTGGGGTCTCCCCGCGCAAGTTCGAATCCTGCCGACTACGTCTTTAGACTTCTCCCTTTGGCTTTCATGGCAGCTTTCTGCCTCGGGGACCGACCGAATCTACTTCGACAGGGGTTTTGCCGTTGAAAAGAACTCAAAAATGATTGTGACTTCTGCATAGAGACGGCAGTCCCCTCACGGCCATTGTACTCAGGCAGACCCGCGTGCAGGTTTCTTGGGCAGCCCGGTGGCACGCCGTGATCGTATAGTGGTTAGTACTCTGCGTTGTGGCCGCAGCAACCCCGGTTCGAATCCGGGTCACGGCAGCCCTTCCCGGGGAAGTCTGTTGGGGTCTTGCCGCCCCTGCCCTTTTTTGTGATCGGCTTGTTGCCTGACCTTCGGGTTTTTTTCAGCACACTCCAGGCCCAGAGCGTTCGGAGGGTTGCCCTGTTGTAGTCGTGGCCGAGTGGTTAAGGCGATGGACTTGAAATCCATTGGGGTCTCCCCGCGCAGGTTCAAACCCTGCCGACTACGAGTGTCTGTTCCCTGGCTTTGGACTACTCTTGTTGTACGTTCCAGCTCACGAGCTGCTTTATTTCTGCAGCTCAAGTATATGGTTTTGACCACATACTGCACTTACAGCATGAAACCATAGAAGAGCTGGAACAGGTCTTTGTTTACAACTGTTGTAGATCGTCGCTAATCCAGTTGATCCTGACCTGAGCCATTTTCTGAGAGGTTAAGGACTATGGCTCCACCCTCTTTGTTTTCGGGATTCCCACAATTCTCTCCCCCGGATTGTTTTCCTTAAATAATTCAAACGTGTATTTGCACTTTTGCTTTTCTAAGTAGAAAGCGGATCATGAACAAACTTGTTGTGCAGATCTCTCACCTGCTGAAAAGGCACAGCATGCAGCAAAGCAGCACCTGAAGTCTACTTTCAGTTTTTAAGCTTGAATACCACCCTGTCGTCCAGCGTCCGGGAATGTGAACAGGAGAGGTCGTGACCTTTTCCATCATTCTTTCGCAGAGGCAATATCGTAGCCTATGAGGTTTATCCGAGGCGTGATCATTGCTGGTTGAAAACTTTACCCAATACCCCGCCAGGATGACTTGAAATACAGTCAGCTTTGGCAATTTTTGCCAGTCTCTTGAGAGACTTACGAGTTTGTTGCAAAAGAGAAGTTTGTTGTGTGTGGTTTTTTGTTTTGATGTTTATAGTCCCGAGATTAAAAGCGTCAAAGTTTGATTCCGGTACTTGACATCGCATTGATTTCGCCCCTCGGTCGGGCAATCACTACCAAGGATATCACGGTGACGTCTTCACACGACACCCTTTATTTATGTTGGACGGTTTTATGTAGAAAAGACCAAATCACAAAAAAGATTTTAGCTGGGTTTTCACGGGCAGGCTCACGTTTTGTCAAATGTGCTTTTTCTCGTGCAGCTCAGGAGTCACTTCGGCATGTTACGTAGACGTAGCTACATTTCCTTGAGCTTAGAAACGTTGCCTCTCTGGTGACGTTTTGGATGAAGACTGCTTTTCCTGAAGTAAAGAGAGTCTCTAGCAGAAGCAAGATTTCTCCACTTAAATAGATAATACGCACTCTGTTTGAAGGCTGAAGCAGTTACCTGCTCATTCTGGCATTCTAGTAATATTTACCCTGTCCATAGACCAAAGAGTAGCTAACAGGTCATGGTAATGAAATCCCGTACCTGCCTGAGGCGTGAAGCCCTGGGACTCCTTTGTGAGCCCGGATAGCTCAGTCGGTAGAGCATCAGACTTTTAATCTGAGGGTCCAGGGTTCAAGTCCCTGTTCGGGCGATGAGTAACCTCGATCGCCTTTTGTGCTGGTGTGTCTAGAGCTCCGTTTCGGAGGGAACGGCCAAAGAATAAAGTTTATCAACACTGGCGGCATGTAGTCGTGGCCGAGTGGTTAAGGCGATGGACTAGAAATCCATTGGGGTCTCCCCGCGCAAGTTCGAATCCTGCCGACTACGTCTTTAGACTTCTCCCTTTGGCTTTCATGGCAGCTTTCTGCCTCGGGGACCGACCGAATCTACTTCGACAGGGGTTTTGCCGTTGAAAAGAACTCAAAAATGATTGTGACTTCTGCATAGAGACGGCAGTCCCCTCACGGCCATTGTACTCAGGCAGACCCGCGTGCAGGTTTCTTGGGCAGCCCGGTGGCACGCCGTGATCGTATAGTGGTTAGTACTCTGCGTTGTGGCCGCAGCAACCCCGGTTCGAATCCGGCTCACGGCAGCCCTTCCCGGGGAAGTCTGTTGGGGTCTTGCCGCCCCGGCCCTTTTATGTGATCGGCTTGTTGCCTGACCTTCGGGTTTTTTTCAGCACACTCCAGGCCCAGAGCGTTCGGAGGGTTGCCCTGTTGTAGTCGTGGCCGAGTGGTTAAGGCGATGGACTTGAAATCCATTGGGGTCTCCCCGCGCAGGTTCAAACCCTGCCGACTACGAGTGTCTGTTCCCTGGCTTTGGACTACTCTTGTTGTACGTTCCAGCTCACGAGCTGCTTTATTTCTGCAGCTCAAGTATATGGTTTTGACCACATACTGCACTTACAGCATGAAACCATAGAAGAGCTGGAACAGGTCTTTGTTTACAACTGTTGTAGATCGTCGCTAATCCAGTTGATCCTGACCTGAGCCATTTTCTGAGAGGTTAAGGACTATGGCTCCACCCTCTTTGTTTTCGGGATTCCCACAATTCTCTCCCCCGGATTGTTTTCCTTAAATAATTCAAACGTGTATTTGCACTTTTGCTTTTCTAAGTAGAAAGCGGATCATGAACAAACTTGTTGTGCAGATCTCTCACCTGCTGAAAAGGCACAGCATGCAGCAAAGCAGCACCTGAAGTCTACTTTCAGTTTTTAAGCTTGAATACCACCCTGTCGTCCAGCGTCCGGGAATGTGAACAGGAGAGGTCGTGACCTTTTCCATCATTCTTTCGCAGAGGCAATATCGTAGCCTATGAGGTTTATCCGAGGCGTGATCATTGCTGGTTGAAAACTTTACCCAATACCCCGCCAGGATGACTTGAAATACAGTCAGCTTTGGCAATTTTTGCCAGTCTCTTGAGAGACTTACGAGTTTGTTGCAAAAGAGAAGTTTGTTGTGTGTGGTTTTTTGTTTTGATGTTTATAGTCCCGAGATTAAAAGCGTCAAAGTTTGATTCCGGTACTTGACATCGCATTGATTTCGCCCCTCGGTCGGGCAATCACTACCAAGGATATCACGGTGACGTTTTCACACGACACCCTTTATTTATGTTGGACGGTTTTATGCAGAAAAGACCAAATCACAAAAAAGATTTTAGCTGGGTTTTCACGGGCAGGCTCACGTTTTGTCAAATGTGCTTTTTCTCGTGCAGCTCAGGAGTCACTTCGGCATGTTACGTAGACGTAGCTACATTTCCTTGAGCTTAGAAACGTTGCCTCTCTGGTGACGTTTTGGATGAAGACTGCTTTTCCTGAAGTAAAGAGAGTCTCAAGCAGAAGCAAGATTTCTCCACTTAAATAGATAATACGCACTCTGTTTGAAGGCTGAAGCAGTTACCTGCTCATTCTGGCATTCTAGTAATATTTACCCTGTCCATAGACCAAAGAGTAGCTAACAGGTCATGGTAATGAAATCCCGTACCTGCCTGAGGCGTGAAGCCCTGGGACTCTTTTGTGAGCCCGGATAGCTCAGTCGGTAGAGCATCAGACTTTTAATCTGAGGGTCCAGGGTTCAAGTCCCTGTTCGGGCGATGAGTAACCTCGATCGCCTTTTGTGCTGGTGTGTCTAGAGCTCCGTTTCGGAGGGAACGGCCAAAGAATAAAGTTTATCAACACTGGCGGCATGTAGTCGTGGCCGAGTGGTTAAGGCGATGGACTAGAAATCCATTGGGGTCTCCCCGCGCAAGTTCGAATCCTGCCGACTACGTCTTTAGACTTCTCCCTTTGGCTTTCACGGCAGCTTTCTGCCTCGGGGACCGACCGAATCTACTTCGACAGGGGTTTTGCTGTTGACAAGAACTCAAAAATGATTGTGACTTCTGCATAGAGACGGCAGTCCCCTCACGGCCATTGTACTCAGGCAGACCCGCGTGCAGGTTTCTTGGGCAGCCCGGTGGCACGCCGTGATCGTATAGTGGTTAGTACTCTGCGTTGTGGCCGCAGCAACCCCGGTTCGAATCCGGGTCACGGCAGCCCTTCCCGGGGAAGTCTGTTGGGGTCTTGCCGCCCCGGCCCTTTTATGTGATCGGCTTGTTGCCTGACCTTCGGGTTTTTTTCAGCACACTCCAGGCCCAGAGCGTTCGGAGGGTTGCCCTGTTGTAGTCGTGGCCGAGTGGTTAAGGCGATGGACTTGAAATCCATTGGGGTCTCCCCGCGCAGGTTCAAACCCTGCCGACTACGAGTGTCTGTTCCCTGGCTTTGGACTACTCTTGTTGTACGTTCCAGCTCACGAGCTGCTTTATTTCTGCAGCTCAAGTATATGGTTTTGACCACATACTGCACTTACAGCATGAAACCATAGAAGAGCTGGAACAGGTCTTTGTTTACAACTGTTGTAGATCGTCGCTAATCCAGTTGATCCTGACCTGAGCCATTTTCTGAGAGGTTAAGGACTATGGCTCCACCCTCTTTGTTTTCGGGATTCCCACAATTCTCTCCCCCGGATTGTTTTCCTTAAATAATTCAAACGTGTATTTGCACTTTTGCTTTTCTAAGTAGAAAGCGGATCATGAACAAACTTGTTGTGCAGATCTCTCACCTGCTGAAAAGGCACAGCATGCAGCAAAGCAGCACCTGAAGTCTACTTTCAGTTTTTAAGCTTGAATACCACCCTGTCGTCCAGCGTCCGGGAATGTGAACAGGAGAGGTCGTGACCTTTTCCATCATTCTTTCGCAGAGGCAATATCGTAGCCTATGAGGTTTATCCGAGGCGTGATCATTGCTGGTTGAAAACTTTACCCAATACCCCGCCAGGATGACTTGAAATACAGTCAGCTTTGGCAATTTTTGCCAGTCTCTTGAGAGACTTACGAGTTTGTTGCAAAAGAGAAGTTTGTTGTGTGTGGTTTTTTGTTTTGATGTTTATAGTCCCGAGATTAAAAGCGTCAAAGTTTGATTCCGGTACTTGACATCGCATTGATTTCGCCCCTCGGTCGGGCAATCACTACCAAGGATATCACGGTGACGTCTTCACACGACACCCTTTATTTATGTTGGACGGTTTTATGTAGAAAAGACCAAATCACAAAAAAGATTTTAGCTGGGTTTTCACGGGCAGGCTCACGTTTTGTCAAATGTGCTTTTTCTCGTGCAGCTCAGGAGTCACTTCGGCATGTTACGTAGACGTAGCTACATTTCCTTGAGCTTAGAAACGTTGCCTCTCTGGTGACGTTTTGGATGAAGACTGCTTTTCCTGAAGTAAAGAGAGTCTCTAGCAGAAGCAAGATTTCTCCACTTAAATAGATAATACGCACTCTGTTTGAAGGCTGAAGCAGTTACCTGCTCATTCTGGCATTCTAGTAATATTTACCCTGTCCATAGACCAAAGAGTAGCTAACAGGTCATGGTAATGAAATCCCGTACCTGCCTGAGGCGTGAAGCCCTGGGACTCCTTTGTGAGCCCGGATAGCTCAGTCGGTAGAGCATCAGACTTTTAATCTGAGGGTCCAGGGTTCAAGTCCCTGTTCGGGCGATGAGTAACCTCGATCGCCTTTTGTGCTGGTGTGTCTAGAGCTCCGTTTCGGAGGGAACGGCCAAAGAATAAAGTTTATCAACACTGGCGGCATGTAGTCGTGGCCGAGTGGTTAAGGCGATGGACTTGAAATCCATTGGGGTCTCCCCGCGCAAGTTCGAATCCTGCCGACTACGTCTTTAGACTTCTCCCTTTGGCTTTCATGGCAGCTTTCTGCCTCGGGGACCGACCGAATCTACTTCGACAGGGGTTTTGCCGTTGAAAAGAACTCAAAAATGATTGTGACTTCTGCATAGAGACGGCAGTCCCCTCACGGCCATTGTACTCAGGCAGACCCGCGTGCAGGTTTCTTGGGCAGCCCGGTGGCACGCCGTGATCGTATAGTGGTTAGTACTCTGCGTTGTGGCCGCAGCAACCCCGGTTCGAATCCGGCTCACGGCAGCCCTTCCCGGGGAAGTCTGTTGGGGTCTTGCCGCCCCGGCCCTTTTATGTGATCGGCTTGTTGCCTGACCTTCGGGTTTTTTTCAGCACACTCCAGGCCCAGAGCGTTCGGAGGGTTGCCCTGTTGTAGTCGTGGCCGAGTGGTTAAGGTGGACTTGAAATCCATTGGGGTCTCCCCGCGCAGGTTCAAACCCTGCCGACTACGAGTGTCTGTTCCCTGGCTTTGGACTACTCTTGTTGTACGTTCCAGCTCACGAGCTGCTTTATTTCTGCAGCTCAAGTATATGGTTTTGACCACATACTGCACTTACAGCATGAAACCATAGAAGAGCTGGAACAGGTCTTTGTTTACAACTGTTGTAGATCGTCGCTAATCCAGTTGATCCTGACCTGAGCCATTTTCTGAGAGGTTAAGGACTATGGCTCCACCCTCTTTGTTTTCGGGATTCCCACAATTCTCTCCCCCGGATTGTTTTCCTTAAATAATTCAAACGTGTATTTGCACTTTTGCTTTTCTAAGTAGAAAGCGGATCATGAACAAACTTGTTGTGCAGATCTCTCACCTGCTGAAAAGGCACAGCATGCAGCAAAGCAGCACCTGAAGTCTACTTTCAGTTTTTAAGCTTGAATACCACCCTGTCGTCCAGCGTCCGGGAATGTGAACAGGAGAGGTCGTGACCTTTTCCATCATTCTTTCGCAGAGGCAATATCGTAGCCTATGAGGTTTATCCGAGGCGTGATCATTGCTGGTTGAAAACTTTACCCAATACCCCGCCAGGATGACTTGAAATACAGTCAGCTTTGGCAATTTTTGCCAGTCTCTTGAGAGACTTACGAGTTTGTTGCAAAAGAGAAGTTTGTTGTGTGTGGTTTTTTGTTTTGATGTTTATAGTCCCGAGATTAAAAGCGTCAAAGTTTGATTCCGGTACTTGACATCGCATTGATTTCGCCCCTCGGTCGGGCAATCACTACCAAGGATATCACGGTGACGTTTTCACACGACACCCTTTATTTATGTTGGACGGTTTTATGTAGAAAAGACCAAATCACAAAAAAGATTTTAGCTGGGTTTTCACGGGCAGGCTCACGTTTTGTCAAATGTGCTTTTTCTCGTGCAGCTCAGGAGTCACTTCGGCATGTTACGTAGACGTAGCTACATTTCCTTGAGCTTAGAAACGTTGCCTCTCTGGTGACGTTTTGGATGAAGACTGCTTTTCCTGAAGTAAAGAGAGTCTCAAGCAGAAGCAAGATTTCTCCACTTAAATAGATAATACGCACTCTGTTTGAAGGCTGAAGCAGTTACCTGCTCATTCTGGCATTCTAGTAATATTTACCCTGTCCATAGACCAAAGAGTAGCTAACAGGTCATGGTAATGAAATCCCGTACCTGCCTGAGGCGTGAAGCCCTGGGACTCTTTTGTGAGCCCGGATAGCTCAGTCGGTAGAGCATCAGACTTTTAATCTGAGGGTCCAGGGTTCAAGTCCCTGTTCGGGCGATGAGTAACCTCGATCGCCTTTTGTGCTGGTGTGTCTAGAGCTCCGTTTCGGAGGGAACGGCCAAAGAATAAAGTTTATCAACACTGGCGGCATGTAGTCGTGGCCGAGTGGTTAAGGCGATGGACTAGAAATCCATTGGGGTCTCCCCGCGCAAGTTCGAATCCTGCCGACTACGTCTTTAGACTTCTCCCTTTGGCTTTCATGGCAGCTTTCTGCCTCGGGGACCGACCGAATCTACTTCGACAGGGGTTTTGCCGTTGAAAAGAACTCAAAAATGATTGTGACTTCTGCATAGAGACGGCAGTCCCCTCACGGCCATTGTACTCAGGCAGACCCGCGTGCAGGTTTCTTGGGCAGCCCGGTGGCACGCCGTGATCGTATAGTGGTTAGTACTCTGCGTTGTGGCCGCAGCAACCCCGGTTCGAATCCGGGTCACGGCAGCCCTTCCCGGGGAAGTCTGTTGGGGTCTTGCCGCCCCTGCCCTTTTTTGTGATCGGCTTGTTGCCTGACCTTCGGGTTTTTTTCAGCACACTCCAGGCCCAGAGCGTTCGGAGGGTTGCCCTGTTGTAGTCGTGGCCGAGTGGTTAAGGCGATGGACTTGAAATCCATTGGGGTCTCCCCGCGCAGGTTCAAACCCTGCCGACTACGAGTGTCTGTTCCCTGGCTTTGGACTACTCTTGTTGTACGTTCCAGCTCACGAGCTGCTTTATTTCTGCAGCTCAAGTATATGGTTTTGACCACATACTGCACTTACAGCATGAAACCATAGAAGAGCTGGAACAGGTCTTTGTTTACAACTGTTGTAGATCGTCGCTAATCCAGTTGATCCTGACCTGAGCCATTTTCTGAGAGGTTAAGGACTATGGCTCCACCCTCTTTGTTTTCGGGATTCCCACAATTCTCTCCCCCGGATTGTTTTCCTTAAATAATTCAAACGTGTATTTGCACTTTTGCTTTTCTAAGTAGAAAGCGGATCATGAACAAACTTGTTGTGCAGATCTCTCACCTGCTGAAAAGGCACAGCATGCAGCAAAGCAGCACCTGAAGTCTACTTTCAGTTTTTAAGCTTGAATACCACCCTGTCGTCCAGCGTCCGGGAATGTGAACAGGAGAGGTCGTGACCTTTTCCATCATTCTTTCGCAGAGGCAATATCGTAGCCTATGAGGTTTATCCGAGGCGTGATCATTGCTGGTTGAAAACTTTACCCAATACCCCGCCAGGATGACTTGAAATACAGTCAGCTTTGGCAATTTTTGCCAGTCTCTTGAGAGACTTACGAGTTTGTTGCAAAAGAGAAGTTTGTTGTGTGTGGTTTTTTGTTTTGATGTTTATAGTCCCGAGATTAAAAGCGTCAAAGTTTGATTCCGGTACTTGACATCGCATTGATTTCGCCCCTCGGTCGGGCAATCACTACCAAGGATATCACGGTGACGTCTTCACACGACACCCTTTATTTATGTTGGACGGTTTTATGTAGAAAAGACCAAATCACAAAAAAGATTTTAGCTGGGTTTTCACGGGCAGGCTCACGTTTTGTCAAATGTGCTTTTTCTCGTGCAGCTCAGGAGTCACTTCGGCATGTTACGTAGACGTAGCTACATTTCCTTGAGCTTAGAAACGTTGCCTCTCTGGTGACGTTTTGGATGAAGACTGCTTTTCCTGAAGTAAAGAGAGTCTCTAGCAGAAGCAAGATTTCTCCACTTAAATAGATAATACGCACTCTGTTTGAAGGCTGAAGCAGTTACCTGCTCATTCTGGCATTCTAGTAATATTTACCCTGTCCATAGACCAAAGAGTAGCTAACAGGTCATGGTAATGAAATCCCGTACCTGCCTGAGGCGTGAAGCCCTGGGACTCCTTTGTGAGCCCGGATAGCTCAGTCGGTAGAGCATCAGACTTTTAATCTGAGGGTCCAGGGTTCAAGTCCCTGTTCGGGCGATGAGTAACCTCGATCGCCTTTTGTGCTGGTGTGTCTAGAGCTCCGTTTCGGAGGGAACGGCCAAAGAATAAAGTTTATCAACACTGGCGGCATGTAGTCGTGGCCGAGTGGTTAAGGCGATGGACTAGAAATCCATTGGGGTCTCCCCGCGCAAGTTCGAATCCTGCCGACTACGTCTTTAGACTTCTCCCTTTGGCTTTCATGGCAGCTTTCTGCCTCGGGGACCGACCGAATCTACTTCGACAGGGGTTTTGCCGTTGAAAAGAACTCAAAAATGATTGTGACTTCTGCATAGAGACGGCAGTCCCCTCACGGCCATTGTACTCAGGCAGACCCGCGTGCAGGTTTCTTGGGCAGCCCGGTGGCACGCCGTGATCGTATAGTGGTTAGTACTCTGCGTTGTGGCCGCAGCAACCCCGGTTCGAATCCGGCTCACGGCAGCCCTTCCCGGGGAAGTCTGTTGGGGTCTTGCCGCCCCGGCCCTTTTATGTGATCGGCTTGTTGCCTGACCTTCGGGTTTTTTTCAGCACACTCCAGGCCCAGAGCGTTCGGAGGGTTGCCCTGTTGTAGTCGTGGCCGAGTGGTTAAGGCGATGGACTTGAAATCCATTGGGGTCTCCCCGCGCAGGTTCAAACCCTGCCGACTACGAGTGTCTGTTCCCTGGCTTTGGACTACTCTTGTTGTACGTTCCAGCTCACGAGCTGCTTTATTTCTGCAGCTCAAGTATATGGTTTTGACCACATACTGCACTTACAGCATGAAACCATAGAAGAGCTGGAACAGGTCTTTGTTTACAACTGTTGTAGATCGTCGCTAATCCAGTTGATCCTGACCTGAGCCATTTTCTGAGAGGTTAAGGACTATGGCTCCACCCTCTTTGTTTTCGGGATTCCCACAATTCTCTCCCCCGGATTGTTTTCCTTAAATAATTCAAACGTGTATTTGCACTTTTGCTTTTCTAAGTAGAAAGCGGATCATGAACAAACTTGTTGTGCAGATCTCTCACCTGCTGAAAAGGCACAGCATGCAGCAAAGCAGCACCTGAAGTCTACTTTCAGTTTTTAAGCTTGAATACCACCCTGTCGTCCAGCGTCCGGGAATGTGAACAGGAGAGGTCGTGACCTTTTCCATCATTCTTTCGCAGAGGCAATATCGTAGCCTATGAGGTTTATCCGAGGCGTGATCATTGCTGGTTGAAAACTTTACCCAATACCCCGCCAGGATGACTTGAAATACAGTCAGCTTTGGCAATTTTTGCCAGTCTCTTGAGAGACTTACGAGTTTGTTGCAAAAGAGAAGTTTGTTGTGTGTGGTTTTTTGTTTTGATGTTTATAGTCCCGAGATTAAAAGCGTCAAAGTTTGATTCCGGTACTTGACATCGCATTGATTTCGCCCCTCGGTCGGGCAATCACTACCAAGGATATCACGGTGACGTTTTCACACGACACCCTTTATTTATGTTGGACGGTTTTATGCAGAAAAGACCAAATCACAAAAAAGATTTTAGCTGGGTTTTCACGGGCAGGCTCACGTTTTGTCAAATGTGCTTTTTCTCGTGCAGCTCAGGAGTCACTTCGGCATGTTACGTAGACGTAGCTACATTTCCTTGAGCTTAGAAACGTTGCCTCTCTGGTGACGTTTTGGATGAAGACTGCTTTTCCTGAAGTAAAGAGAGTCTCAAGCAGAAGCAAGATTTCTCCACTTAAATAGATAATACGCACTCTGTTTGAAGGCTGAAGCAGTTACCTGCTCATTCTGGCATTCTAGTAATATTTACCCTGTCCATAGACCAAAGAGTAGCTAACAGGTCATGGTAATGAAATCCCGTACCTGCCTGAGGCGTGAAGCCCTGGGACTCTTTTGTGAGCCCGGATAGCTCAGTCGGTAGAGCATCAGACTTTTAATCTGAGGGTCCAGGGTTCAAGTCCCTGTTCGGGCGATGAGTAACCTCGATCGCCTTTTGTGCTGGTGTGTCTAGAGCTCCGTTTCGGAGGGAACGGCCAAAGAATAAAGTTTATCAACACTGGCGGCATGTAGTCGTGGCCGAGTGGTTAAGGCGATGGACTAGAAATCCATTGGGGTCTCCCCGCGCAAGTTCGAATCCTGCCGACTACGTCTTTAGACTTCTCCCTTTGGCTTTCACGGCAGCTTTCTGCCTCGGGGACCGACCGAATCTACTTCGACAGGGGTTTTGCTGTTGACAAGAACTCAAAAATGATTGTGACTTCTGCATAGAGACGGCAGTCCCCTCACGGCCATTGTACTCAGGCAGACCCGCGTGCAGGTTTCTTGGGCAGCCCGGTGGCACGCCGTGATCGTATAGTGGTTAGTACTCTGCGTTGTGGCCGCAGCAACCCCGGTTCGAATCCGGGTCACGGCAGCCCTTCCCGGGGAAGTCTGTTGGGGTCTTGCCGCCCCGGCCCTTTTATGTGATCGGCTTGTTGCCTGACCTTCGGGTTTTTTTCAGCACACTCCAGGCCCAGAGCGTTCGGAGGGTTGCCCTGTTGTAGTCGTGGCCGAGTGGTTAAGGCGATGGACTTGAAATCCATTGGGGTCTCCCCGCGCAGGTTCAAACCCTGCCGACTACGAGTGTCTGTTCCCTGGCTTTGGACTACTCTTGTTGTACGTTCCAGCTCACGAGCTGCTTTATTTCTGCAGCTCAAGTATATGGTTTTGACCACATACTGCACTTACAGCATGAAACCATAGAAGAGCTGGAACAGGTCTTTGTTTACAACTGTTGTAGATCGTCGCTAATCCAGTTGATCCTGACCTGAGCCATTTTCTGAGAGGTTAAGGACTATGGCTCCACCCTCTTTGTTTTCGGGATTCCCACAATTCTCTCCCCCGGATTGTTTTCCTTAAATAATTCAAACGTGTATTTGCACTTTTGCTTTTCTAAGTAGAAAGCGGATCATGAACAAACTTGTTGTGCAGATCTCTCACCTGCTGAAAAGGCACAGCATGCAGCAAAGCAGCACCTGAAGTCTACTTTCAGTTTTTAAGCTTGAATACCACCCTGTCGTCCAGCGTCCGGGAATGTGAACAGGAGAGGTCGTGACCTTTTCCATCATTCTTTCGCAGAGGCAATATCGTAGCCTATGAGGTTTATCCGAGGCGTGATCATTGCTGGTTGAAAACTTTACCCAATACCCCGCCAGGATGACTTGAAATACAGTCAGCTTTGGCAATTTTTGCCAGTCTCTTGAGAGACTTACGAGTTTGTTGCAAAAGAGAAGTTTGTTGTGTGTGGTTTTTTGTTTTGATGTTTATAGTCCCGAGATTAAAAGCGTCAAAGTTTGATTCCGGTACTTGACATCGCATTGATTTCGCCCCTCGGTCGGGCAATCACTACCAAGGATATCACGGTGACGTCTTCACACGACACCCTTTATTTATGTTGGACGGTTTTATGTAGAAAAGACCAAATCACAAAAAAGATTTTAGCTGGGTTTTCACGGGCAGGCTCACGTTTTGTCAAATGTGCTTTTTCTCGTGCAGCTCAGGAGTCACTTCGGCATGTTACGTAGACGTAGCTACATTTCCTTGAGCTTAGAAACGTTGCCTCTCTGGTGACGTTTTGGATGAAGACTGCTTTTCCTGAAGTAAAGAGAGTCTCTAGCAGAAGCAAGATTTCTCCACTTAAATAGATAATACGCACTCTGTTTGAAGGCTGAAGCAGTTACCTGCTCATTCTGGCATTCTAGTAATATTTACCCTGTCCATAGACCAAAGAGTAGCTAACAGGTCATGGTAATGAAATCCCGTACCTGCCTGAGGCGTGAAGCCCTGGGACTCCTTTGTGAGCCCGGATAGCTCAGTCGGTAGAGCATCAGACTTTTAATCTGAGGGTCCAGGGTTCAAGTCCCTGTTCGGGCGATGAGTAACCTCGATCGCCTTTTGTGCTGGTGTGTCTAGAGCTCCGTTTCGGAGGGAACGGCCAAAGAATAAAGTTTATCAACACTGGCGGCATGTAGTCGTGGCCGAGTGGTTAAGGCGATGGACTAGAAATCCATTGGGGTCTCCCCGCGCAAGTTCGAATCCTGCCGACTACGTCTTTAGACTTCTCCCTTTGGCTTTCATGGCAGCTTTCTGCCTCGGGGACCGACCGAATCTACTTCGACAGGGGTTTTGCCGTTGAAAAGAACTCAAAAATGATTGTGACTTCTGCATAGAGACGGCAGTCCCCTCACGGCCATTGTACTCAGGCAGACCCGCGTGCAGGTTTCTTGGGCAGCCCGGTGGCACGCCGTGATCGTATAGTGGTTAGTACTCTGCGTTGTGGCCGCAGCAACCCCGGTTCGAATCCGGCTCACGGCAGCCCTTCCCGGGGAAGTCTGTTGGGGTCTTGCCGCCCCGGCCCTTTTATGTGATCGGCTTGTTGCCTGACCTTCGGGTTTTTTTTCAGCACACTCCAGGCCCAGAGCGTTCGGAGGGTTGCCCTGTTGTAGTCGTGGCCGAGTGGTTAAGGCGATGGACTTGAAATCCATTGGGGTCTCCCCGCGCAGGTTCAAACCCTGCCGACTACGAGTGTCTGTTCCCTGGCTTTGGACTACTCTTGTTGTACGTTCCAGCTCACGAGCTGCTTTATTTCTGCAGCTCAAGTATATGGTTTTGACCACATACTGCACTTACAGCATGAAACCATAGAAGAGCTGGAACAGGTCTTTGTTTACAACTGTTGTAGATCGTCGCTAATCCAGTTGATCCTGACCTGAGCCATTTTCTGAGAGGTTAAGGACTATGGCTCCACCCTCTTTGTTTTCGGGATTCCCACAATTCTCTCCCCCGGATTGTTTTCCTTAAATAATTCAAACGTGTATTTGCACTTTTGCTTTTCTAAGTAGAAAGCGGATCATGAACAAACTTGTTGTGCAGATCTCTCACCTGCTGAAAAGGCACAGCATGCAGCAAAGCAGCACCTGAAGTCTACTTTCAGTTTTTAAGCTTGAATACCACCCTGTCGTCCAGCGTCCGGGAATGTGAACAGGAGAGGTCGTGACCTTTTCCATCATTCTTTCGCAGAGGCAATATCGTAGCCTATGAGGTTTATCCGAGGCGTGATCATTGCTGGTTGAAAACTTTACCCAATACCCCGCCAGGATGACTTGAAATACAGTCAGCTTTGGCAATTTTTGCCAGTCTCTTGAGAGACTTACGAGTTTGTTGCAAAAGAGAAGTTTGTTGTGTGTGGTTTTTTGTTTTGATGTTTATAGTCCCGAGATTAAAAGCGTCAAAGTTTGATTCCGGTACTTGACATCGCATTGATTTCGCCCCTCGGTCGGGCAATCACTACCAAGGATATCACGGTGACGTCTTCACACGACACCCTTTATTTATGTTGGACGGTTTTATGTAGAAAAGACCAAATCACAAAAAAGATTTTAGCTGGGTTTTCACGGGCAGGCTCACGTTTTGTCAAATGTGCTTTTTCTCGTGCAGCTCAGGAGTCACTTCGGCATGTTACGTAGACGTAGCTACATTTCCTTGAGCTTAGAAACGTTGCCTCTCTGGTGACGTTTTGGATGAAGACTGCTTTTCCTGAAGTAAAGAGAGTCTCAAGCAGAAGCAAGATTTCTCCACTTAAATAGATAATACGCACTCTGTTTGAAGGCTGAAGCAGTTACCTGCTCATTCTGGCATTCTAGTAATATTTACCCTGTCCATAGACCAAAGAGTAGCTAACAGGTCATGGTAATGAAATCCCGTACCTGCCTGAGGCGTGAAGCCCTGGGACTCTTTTGTGAGCCCGGATAGCTCAGTCGGTAGAGCATCAGACTTTTAATCTGAGGGTCCAGGGTTCAAGTCCCTGTTTGGGCGATGAGTAACCTCGATCGCCTTTTGTGCTGGTGTGTCTAGAGCTCCGTTTCGGAGGGAACGGCCAAAGAATAAAGTTTATCAACACTGGCGGCATGTAGTCGTGGCCGAGTGGTTAAGGCGATGGACTAGAAATCCATTGGGGTCTCCCCGCGCAAGTTCGAATCCTGCCGACTACGTCTTTAGACTTCTCCCTTTGGCTTTCATGGCAGCTTTCTGCCTCGGGGACCGACCGAATCTACTTCGACAGGGGTTTTGCCGTTGAAAAGAACTCAAAAATGATTGTGACTTCTGCATAGAGACGGCAGTCCCCTCACGGCCATTGTACTCAGGCAGACCCGCGTGCAGGTTTCTTGGGCAGCCCGGTGGCACGCCGTGATCGTATAGTGGTTAGTACTCTGCGTTGTGGCCGCAGCAACCCCGGTTCGAATCCGGGTCACGGCAGCCCTTCCCGGGGAAGTCTGTTGGGGTCTTGCCGCCCCTGCCCTTTTTTGTGATCGGCTTGTTGCCTGACCTTCGGGTTTTTTTCAGCACACTCCAGGCCCAGAGCGTTCGGAGGGTTGCCCTGTTGTAGTCGTGGCCGAGTGGTTAAGGCGATGGACTTGAAATCCATTGGGGTCTCCCCGCGCAGGTTCAAACCCTGCCGACTACGAGTGTCTGTTCCCTGGCTTTGGACTACTCTTGTTGTACGTTCCAGCTCACGAGCTGCTTTATTTCTGCAGCTCAAGTATATGGTTTTGACCACATACTGCACTTACAGCATGAAACCATAGAAGAGCTGGAACAGGTCTTTGTTTACAACTGTTGTAGATCGTCGCTAATCCAGTTGATCCTGACCTGAGCCATTTTCTGAGAGGTTAAGGACTATGGCTCCACCCTCTTTGTTTTCGGGATTCCCACAATTCTCTCCCCCGGATTGTTTTCCTTAAATAATTCAAACGTGTATTTGCACTTTTGCTTTTCTAAGTAGAAAGCGGATCATGAACAAACTTGTTGTGCAGATCTCTCACCTGCTGAAAAGGCACAGCATGCAGCAAAGCAGCACCTGAAGTCTACTTTCAGTTTTTAAGCTTGAATACCACCCTGTCGTCCAGCGTCCGGGAATGTGAACAGGAGAGGTCGTGACCTTTTCCATCATTCTTTCGCAGAGGCAATATCGTAGCCTATGAGGTTTATCCGAGGCGTGATCATTGCTGGTTGAAAACTTTACCCAATACCCCGCCAGGATGACTTGAAATACAGTCAGCTTTGGCAATTTTTGCCAGTCTCTTGAGAGACTTACGAGTTTGTTGCAAAAGAGAAGTTTGTTGTGTGTGGTTTTTTGTTTTGATGTTTATAGTCCCGAGATTAAAAGCGTCAAAGTTTGATTCCGGTACTTGACATCGCATTGATTTCGCCCCTCGGTCGGGCAATCACTACCAAGGATATCACGGTGACGTCTTCACACGACACCCTTTATTTATGTTGGACGGTTTTATGTAGAAAAGACCAAATCACAAAAAAGATTTTAGCTGGGTTTTCACGGGCAGGCTCACGTTTTGTCAAATGTGCTTTTTCTCGTGCAGCTCAGGAGTCACTTCGGCATGTTACGTAGACGTAGCTACATTTCCTTGAGCTTAGAAACGTTGCCTCTCTGGTGACGTTTTGGATGAAGACTGCTTTTCCTGAAGTAAAGAGAGTCTCTAGCAGAAGCAAGATTTCTCCACTTAAATAGATAATACGCACTCTGTTTGAAGGCTGAAGCAGTTACCTGCTCATTCTGGCATTCTAGTAATATTTACCCTGTCCATAGACCAAAGAGTAGCTAACAGGTCATGGTAATGAAATCCCGTACCTGCCTGAGGCGTGAAGCCCTGGGACTCCTTTGTGAGCCCGGATAGCTCAGTCGGTAGAGCATCAGACTTTTAATCTGAGGGTCCAGGGTTCAAGTCCCTGTTCGGGCGATGAGTAACCTCGATCGCCTTTTGTGCTGGTGTGTCTAGAGCTCCGTTTCGGAGGGAACGGCCAAAGAATAAAGTTTATCAACACTGGCGGCATGTAGTCGTGGCCGAGTGGTTAAGGCGATGGACTAGAAATCCATTGGGGTCTCCCCGCGCAAGTTCGAATCCTGCCGACTACGTCTTTAGACTTCTCCCTTTGGCTTTCATGGCAGCTTTCTGCCTCGGGGACCGACCGAATCTACTTCGACAGGGGTTTTGCCGTTGAAAAGAACTCAAAAATGATTGTGACTTCTGCATAGAGACGGCAGTCCCCTCACGGCCATTGTACTCAGGCAGACCCGCGTGCAGGTTTCTTGGGCAGCCCGGTGGCACGCCGTGATCGTATAGTGGTTAGTACTCTGCGTTGTGGCCGCAGCAACCCCGGTTCGAATCCGGCTCACGGCAGCCCTTCCCGGGGAAGTCTGTTGGGGTCTTGCCGCCCCGGCCCTTTTATGTGATCGGCTTGTTGCCTGACCTTCGGGTTTTTTTCAGCACACTCCAGGCCCAGAGCGTTCGGAGGGTTGCCCTGTTGTAGTCGTGGCCGAGTGGTTAAGGCGATGGACTTGAAATCCATTGGGGTCTCCCCGCGCAGGTTCAAACCCTGCCGACTACGAGTGTCTGTTCCCTGGCTTTGGACTACTCTTGTTGTACGTTCCAGCTCACGAGCTGCTTTATTTCTGCAGCTCAAGTATATGGTTTTGACCACATACTGCACTTACAGCATGAAACCATAGAAGAGCTGGAACAGGTCTTTGTTTACAACTGTTGTAGATCGTCGCTAATCCAGTTGATCCTGACCTGAGCCATTTTCTGAGAGGTTAAGGACTATGGCTCCACCCTCTTTGTTTTCGGGATTCCCACAATTCTCTCCCCCGGATTGTTTTCCTTAAATAATTCAAACGTGTATTTGCACTTTTGCTTTTCTAAGTAGAAAGCGGATCATGAACAAACTTGTTGTGCAGATCTCTCACCTGCTGAAAAGGCACAGCATGCAGCAAAGCAGCACCTGAAGTCTACTTTCAGTTTTTAAGCTTGAATACCACCCTGTCGTCCAGCGTCCGGGAATGTGAACAGGAGAGGTCGTGACCTTTTCCATCATTCTTTCGCAGAGGCAATATCGTAGCCTATGAGGTTTATCCGAGGCGTGATCATTGCTGGTTGAAAACTTTACCCAATACCCCGCCAGGATGACTTGAAATACAGTCAGCTTTGGCAATTTTTGCCAGTCTCTTGAGAGACTTACGAGTTTGTTGCAAAAGAGAAGTTTGTTGTGTGTGGTTTTTTGTTTTGATGTTTATAGTCCCGAGATTAAAAGCGTCAAAGTTTGATTCCGGTACTTGACATCGCATTGATTTCGCCCCTCGGTCGGGCAATCACTACCAAGGATATCACGGTGACGTCTTCACACGACACCCTTTATTTATGTTGGACGGTTTTATGTAGAAAAGACCAAATCACAAAAAAGATTTTAGCTGGGTTTTCACGGGCAGGCTCACGTTTTGTCAAATGTGCTTTTTCTCGTGCAGCTCAGGAGTCACTTCGGCATGTTACGTAGACGTAGCTACATTTCCTTGAGCTTAGAAACGTTGCCTCTCTGGTGACGTTTTGGATGAAGACTGCTTTTCCTGAAGTAAAGAGAGTCTCTAGCAGAAGCAAGATTTCTCCACTTAAATAGATAATACGCACTCTGTTTGAAGGCTGAAGCAGTTACCTGCTCATTCTGGCATTCTAGTAATATTTACCCTGTCCATAGACCAAAGAGTAGCTAACAGGTCATGGTAATGAAATCCCGTACCTGCCTGAGGCGTGAAGCCCTGGGACTCCTTTGTGAGCCCGGATAGCTCAGTCGGTAGAGCATCAGACTTTTAATCTGAGGGTCCAGGGTTCAAGTCCCTGTTCGGGCGATGAGTAACCTCGATCGCCTTTTGTGCTGGTGTGTCTAGAGCTCCGTTTCGGAGGGAACGGCCAAAGAATAAAGTTTATCAACACTGGCGGCATGTAGTCGTGGCCGAGTGGTTAAGGCGATGGACTAGAAATCCATTGGGGTCTCCCCGCGCAAGTTCGAATCCTGCCGACTACGTCTTTAGACTTCTCCCTTTGGCTTTCATGGCAGCTTTCTGCCTCGGGGACCGACCGAATCTACTTCGACAGGGGTTTTGCCGTTGAAAAGAACTCAAAAATGATTGTGACTTCTGCATAGAGACGGCAGTCCCCTCACGGCCATTGTACTCAGGCAGACCCGCGTGCAGGTTTCTTGGGCAGCCCGGTGGCACGCCGTGATCGTATAGTGGTTAGTACTCTGCGTTGTGGCCGCAGCAACCCCGGTTCGAATCCGGCTCACGGCAGCCCTTCCCGGGGAAGTCTGTTGGGGTCTTGCCGCCCCGGCCCTTTTATGTGATCGGCTTGTTGCCTGACCTTCGGGTTTTTTTCAGCACACTCCAGGCCCAGAGCGTTCGGAGGGTTGCCCTGTTGTAGTCGTGGCCGAGTGGTTAAGGCGATGGACTTGAAATCCATTGGGGTCTCCCCGCGCAGGTTCAAACCCTGCCGACTACGAGTGTCTGTTCCCTGGCTTTGGACTACTCTTGTTGTACGTTCCAGCTCACGAGCTGCTTTATTTCTGCAGCTCAAGTATATGGTTTTGACCACATACTGCACTTACAGCATGAAACCATAGAAGAGCTGGAACAGGTCTTTGTTTACAACTGTTGTAGATCGTCGCTAATCCAGTTGATCCTGACCTGAGCCATTTTCTGAGAGGTTAAGGACTATGGCTCCACCCTCTTTGTTTTCGGGATTCCCACAATTCTCTCCCCCGGATTGTTTTCCTTAAATAATTCAAACGTGTATTTGCACTTTTGCTTTTCTAAGTAGAAAGCGGATCATGAACAAACTTGTTGTGCAGATCTCTCACCTGCTGAAAAGGCACAGCATGCAGCAAAGCAGCACCTGAAGTCTACTTTCAGTTTTTAAGCTTGAATACCACCCTGTCGTCCAGCGTCCGGGAATGTGAACAGGAGAGGTCGTGACCTTTTCCATCATTCTTTCGCAGAGGCAATATCGTAGCCTATGAGGTTTATCCGAGGCGTGATCATTGCTGGTTGAAAACTTTACCCAATACCCCGCCAGGATGACTTGAAATACAGTCAGCTTTGGCAATTTTTGCCAGTCTCTTGAGAGACTTACGAGTTTGTTGCAAAAGAGAAGTTTGTTGTGTGTGGTTTTTTGTTTTGATGTTTATAGTCCCGAGATTAAAAGCGTCAAAGTTTGATTCCGGTACTTGACATCGCATTGATTTCGCCCCTCGGTCGGGCAATCACTACCAAGGATATCACGGTGACGTCTTCACACGACACCCTTTATTTATGTTGGACGGTTTTATGTAGAAAAGACCAAATCACAAAAAAGATTTTAGCTGGGTTTTCACGGGCAGGCTCACGTTTTGTCAAATGTGCTTTTTCTCGTGCAGCTCAGGAGTCACTTCGGCATGTTACGTAGACGTAGCTACATTTCCTTGAGCTTAGAAACGTTGCCTCTCTGGTGACGTTTTGGATGAAGACTGCTTTTCCTGAAGTAAAGAGAGTCTCAAGCAGAAGCAAGATTTCTCCACTTAAATAGATAATACGCACTCTGTTTGAAGGCTGAAGCAGTTACCTGCTCATTCTGGCATTCTAGTAATATTTACCCTGTCCATAGACCAAAGAGTAGCTAACAGGTCATGGTAATGAAATCCCGTACCTGCCTGAGGCGTGAAGCCCTGGGACTCTTTTGTGAGCCCGGATAGCTCAGTCGGTAGAGCATCAGACTTTTAATCTGAGGGTCCAGGGTTCAAGTCCCTGTTCGGGCGATGAGTAACCTCGATCGCCTTTTGTGCTGGTGTGTCTAGAGCTCCGTTTCGGAGGGAACGGCCAAAGAATAAAGTTTATCAACACTGGCGGCATGTAGTCGTGGCCGAGTGGTTAAGGCGATGGACTAGAAATCCATTGGGGTCTCCCCGCGCAAGTTCGAATCCTGCCGACTACGTCTTTAGACTTCTCCCTTTGGCTTTCATGGCAGCTTTCTGCCTCGGGGACCGACCGAATCTACTTCGACAGGGGTTTTGCCGTTGAAAAGAACTCAAAAATGATTGTGACTTCTGCATAGAGACGGCAGTCCCCTCACGGCCATTGTACTCAGGCAGACCCGCGTGCAGGTTTCTTGGGCAGCCCGGTGGCACGCCGTGATCGTATAGTGGTTAGTACTCTGCGTTGTGGCCGCAGCAACCCCGGTTCGAATCCGGGTCACGGCAGCCCTTCCCGGGGAAGTCTGTTGGGGTCTTGCCGCCCCTGCCCTTTTTTGTGATCGGCTTGTTGCCTGACCTTCGGGTTTTTTTCAGCACACTCCAGGCCCAGAGCGTTCGGAGGGTTGCCCTGTTGTAGTCGTGGCCGAGTGGTTAAGGCGATGGACTTGAAATCCATTGGGGTCTCCCCGCGCAGGTTCAAACCCTGCCGACTACGAGTGTCTGTTCCCTGGCTTTGGACTACTCTTGTTGTACGTTCCAGCTCACGAGCTGCTTTATTTCTGCAGCTCAAGTATATGGTTTTGACCACATACTGCACTTACAGCATGAAACCATAGAAGAGCTGGAACAGGTCTTTGTTTACAACTGTTGTAGATCGTCGCTAATCCAGTTGATCCTGACCTGAGCCATTTTCTGAGAGGTTAAGGACTATGGCTCCACCCTCTTTGTTTTCGGGATTCCCACAATTCTCTCCCCCGGATTGTTTTCCTTAAATAATTCAAACGTGTATTTGCACTTTTGCTTTTCTAAGTAGAAAGCGGATCATGAACAAACTTGTTGTGCAGATCTCTCACCTGCTGAAAAGGCACAGCATGCAGCAAAGCAGCACCTGAAGTCTACTTTCAGTTTTTAAGCTTGAATACCACCCTGTCGTCCAGCGTCCGGGAATGTGAACAGGAGAGGTCGTGACCTTTTCCATCATTCTTTCGCAGAGGCAATATCGTAGCCTATGAGGTTTATCCGAGGCGTGATCATTGCTGGTTGAAAACTTTACCCAATACCCCGCCAGGATGACTTGAAATACAGTCAGCTTTGGCAATTTTTGCCAGTCTCTTGAGAGACTTACGAGTTTGTTGCAAAAGAGAAGTTTGTTGTGTGTGGTTTTTTGTTTTGATGTTTATAGTCCCGAGATTAAAAGCGTCAAAGTTTGATTCCGGTACTTGACATCGCATTGATTTCGCCCCTCGGTCGGGCAATCACTACCAAGGATATCACGGTGACGTCTTCACACGACACCCTTTATTTATGTTGGACGGTTTTATGTAGAAAAGACCAAATCACAAAAAAGATTTTAGCTGGGTTTTCACGGGCAGGCTCACGTTTTGTCAAATGTGCTTTTTCTCGTGCAGCTCAGGAGTCACTTCGGCATGTTACGTAGACGTAGCTACATTTCCTTGAGCTTAGAAACGTTGCCTCTCTGGTGACGTTTTGGATGAAGACTGCTTTTCCTGAAGTAAAGAGAGTCTCTAGCAGAAGCAAGATTTCTCCACTTAAATAGATAATACGCACTCTGTTTGAAGGCTGAAGCAGTTACCTGCTCATTCTGGCATTCTAGTAATATTTACCCTGTCCATAGACCAAAGAGTAGCTAACAGGTCATGGTAATGAAATCCCGTACCTGCCTGAGGCGTGAAGCCCTGGGACTCCTTTGTGAGCCCGGATAGCTCAGTCGGTAGAGCATCAGACTTTTAATCTGAGGGTCCAGGGTTCAAGTCCCTGTTCGGGCGATGAGTAACCTCGATCGCCTTTTGTGCTGGTGTGTCTAGAGCTCCGTTTCGGAGGGAACGGCCAAAGAATAAAGTTTATCAACACTGGCGGCATGTAGTCGTGGCCGAGTGGTTAAGGCGATGGACTAGAAATCCATTGGGGTCTCCCCGCGCAAGTTCGAATCCTGCCGACTACGTCTTTAGACTTCTCCCTTTGGCTTTCATGGCAGCTTTCTGCCTCGGGGACCGACCGAATCTACTTCGACAGGGGTTTTGCCGTTGAAAAGAACTCAAAAATGATTGTGACTTCTGCATAGAGACGGCAGTCCCCTCACGGCCATTGTACTCAGGCAGACCCGCGTGCAGGTTTCTTGGGCAGCCCGGTGGCACGCCGTGATCGTATAGTGGTTAGTACTCTGCGTTGTGGCCGCAGCAACCCCGGTTCGAATCCGGCTCACGGCAGCCCTTCCCGGGGAAGTCTGTTGGGGTCTTGCCGCCCCGGCCCTTTTATGTGATCGGCTTGTTGCCTGACCTTCGGGTTTTTTTCAGCACACTCCAGGCCCAGAGCGTTCGGAGGGTTGCCCTGTTGTAGTCGTGGCCGAGTGGTTAAGGCGATGGACTTGAAATCCATTGGGGTCTCCCCGCGCAGGTTCAAACCCTGCCGACTACGAGTGTCTGTTCCCTGGCTTTGGACTACTCTTGTTGTACGTTCCAGCTCACGAGCTGCTTTATTTCTGCAGCTCAAGTATATGGTTTTGACCACATACTGCACTTACAGCATGAAACCATAGAAGAGCTGGAACAGGTCTTTGTTTACAACTGTTGTAGATCGTCGCTAATCCAGTTGATCCTGACCTGAGCCATTTTCTGAGAGGTTAAGGACTATGGCTCCACCCTCTTTGTTTTCGGGATTCCCACAATTCTCTCCCCCGGATTGTTTTCCTTAAATAATTCAAACGTGTATTTGCACTTTTGCTTTTCTAAGTAGAAAGCGGATCATGAACAAACTTGTTGTGCAGATCTCTCACCTGCTGAAAAGGCACAGCATGCAGCAAAGCAGCACCTGAAGTCTACTTTCAGTTTTTAAGCTTGAATACCACCCTGTCGTCCAGCGTCCGGGAATGTGAACAGGAGAGGTCGTGACCTTTTCCATCATTCTTTCGCAGAGGCAATATCGTAGCCTATGAGGTTTATCCGAGGCGTGATCATTGCTGGTTGAAAACTTTACCCAATACCCCGCCAGGATGACTTGAAATACAGTCAGCTTTGGCAATTTTTGCCAGTCTCTTGAGAGACTTACGAGTTTGTTGCAAAAGAGAAGTTTGTTGTGTGTGGTTTTTTGTTTTGATGTTTATAGTCCCGAGATTAAAAGCGTCAAAGTTTGATTCCGGTACTTGACATCGCATTGATTTCGCCCCTCGGTCGGGCAATCACTACCAAGGATATCACGGTGACGTCTTCACACGACACCCTTTATTTATGTTGGACGGTTTTATGTAGAAAAGACCAAATCACAAAAAAGATTTTAGCTGGGTTTTCACGGGCAGGCTCACGTTTTGTCAAATGTGCTTTTTCTCGTGCAGCTCAGGAGTCACTTCGGCATGTTACGTAGACGTAGCTACATTTCCTTGAGCTTAGAAACGTTGCCTCTCTGGTGACGTTTTGGATGAAGACTGCTTTTCCTGAAGTAAAGAGAGTCTCAAGCAGAAGCAAGATTTCTCCACTTAAATAGATAATACGCACTCTGTTTGAAGGCTGAAGCAGTTACCTGCTCATTCTGGCATTCTAGTAATATTTACCCTGTCCATAGACCAAAGAGTAGCTAACAGGTCATGGTAATGAAATCCCGTACCTGCCTGAGGCGTGAAGCCCTGGGACTCTTTTGTGAGCCCGGATAGCTCAGTCGGTAGAGCATCAGACTTTTAATCTGAGGGTCCAGGGTTCAAGTCCCTGTTCGGGCGATGAGTAACCTCGATCGCCTTTTGTGCTGGTGTGTCTAGAGCTCCGTTTCGGAGGGAACGGCCAAAGAATAAAGTTTATCAACACTGGCGGCATGTAGTCGTGGCCGAGTGGTTAAGGCGATGGACTAGAAATCCATTGGGGTCTCCCCGCGCAAGTTCGAATCCTGCCGACTACGTCTTTAGACTTCTCCCTTTGGCTTTCATGGCAGCTTTCTGCCTCGGGGACCGACCGAATCTACTTCGACAGGGGTTTTGCCGTTGAAAAGAACTCAAAAATGATTGTGACTTCTGCATAGAGACGGCAGTCCCCTCACGGCCATTGTACTCAGGCAGACCCGCGTGCAGGTTTCTTGGGCAGCCCGGTGGCACGCCGTGATCGTATAGTGGTTAGTACTCTGCGTTGTGGCCGCAGCAACCCCGGTTCGAATCCGGGTCACGGCAGCCCTTCCCGGGGAAGTCTGTTGGGGTCTTGCCGCCCCTGCCCTTTTTTGTGATCGGCTTGTTGCCTGACCTTCGGGTTTTTTTCAGCACACTCCAGGCCCAGAGCGTTCGGAGGGTTGCCCTGTTGTAGTCGTGGCCGAGTGGTTAAGGCGATGGACTTGAAATCCATTGGGGTCTCCCCGCGCAGGTTCAAACCCTGCCGACTACGAGTGTCTGTTCCCTGGCTTTGGACTACTCTTGTTGTACGTTCCAGCTCACGAGCTGCTTTATTTCTGCAGCTCAAGTATATGGTTTTGACCACATACTGCACTTACAGCATGAAACCATAGAAGAGCTGGAACAGGTCTTTGTTTACAACTGTTGTAGATCGTCGCTAATCCAGTTGATCCTGACCTGAGCCATTTTCTGAGAGGTTAAGGACTATGGCTCCACCCTCTTTGTTTTCGGGATTCCCACAATTCTCTCCCCCGGATTGTTTTCCTTAAATAATTCAAACGTGTATTTGCACTTTTGCTTTTCTAAGTAGAAAGCGGATCATGAACAAACTTGTTGTGCAGATCTCTCACCTGCTGAAAAGGCACAGCATGCAGCAAAGCAGCACCTGAAGTCTACTTTCAGTTTTTAAGCTTGAATACCACCCTGTCGTCCAGCGTCCGGGAATGTGAACAGGAGAGGTCGTGACCTTTTCCATCATTCTTTCGCAGAGGCAATATCGTAGCCTATGAGGTTTATCCGAGGCGTGATCATTGCTGGTTGAAAACTTTACCCAATACCCCGCCAGGATGACTTGAAATACAGTCAGCTTTGGCAATTTTTGCCAGTCTCTTGAGAGACTTACGAGTTTGTTGCAAAAGAGAAGTTTGTTGTGTGTGGTTTTTTGTTTTGATGTTTATAGTCCCGAGATTAAAAGCGTCAAAGTTTGATTCCGGTACTTGACATCGCATTGATTTCGCCCCTCGGTCGGGCAATCACTACCAAGGATATCACGGTGACGTCTTCACACGACACCCTTTATTTATGTTGGACGGTTTTATGTAGAAAAGACCAAATCACAAAAAAGATTTTAGCTGGGTTTTCACGGGCAGGCTCACGTTTTGTCAAATGTGCTTTTTCTCGTGCAGCTCAGGAGTCACTTCGGCATGTTACGTAGACGTAGCTACATTTCCTTGAGCTTAGAAACGTTGCCTCTCTGGTGACGTTTTGGATGAAGACTGCTTTTCCTGAAGTAAAGAGAGTCTCTAGCAGAAGCAAGATTTCTCCACTTAAATAGATAATACGCACTCTGTTTGAAGGCTGAAGCAGTTACCTGCTCATTCTGGCATTCTAGTAATATTTACCCTGTCCATAGACCAAAGAGTAGCTAACAGGTCATGGTAATGAAATCCCGTACCTGCCTGAGGCGTGAAGCCCTGGGACTCCTTTGTGAGCCCGGATAGCTCAGTCGGTAGAGCATCAGACTTTTAATCTGAGGGTCCAGGGTTCAAGTCCCTGTTCGGGCGATGAGTAACCTCGATCGCCTTTTGTGCTGGTGTGTCTAGAGCTCCGTTTCGGAGGGAACGGCCAAAGAATAAAGTTTATCAACACTGGCGGCATGTAGTCGTGGCCGAGTGGTTAAGGCGATGGACTAGAAATCCATTGGGGTCTCCCCGCGCAAGTTCGAATCCTGCCGACTACGTCTTTAGACTTCTCCCTTTGGCTTTCATGGCAGCTTTCTGCCTCGGGGACCGACCGAATCTACTTCGACAGGGGTTTTGCCGTTGAAAAGAACTCAAAAATGATTGTGACTTCTGCATAGAGACGGCAGTCCCCTCACGGCCATTGTACTCAGGCAGACCCGCGTGCAGGTTTCTTGGGCAGCCCGGTGGCACGCCGTGATCGTATAGTGGTTAGTACTCTGCGTTGTGGCCGCAGCAACCCCGGTTCGAATCCGGCTCACGGCAGCCCTTCCCGGGGAAGTCTGTTGGGGTCTTGCCGCCCCGGCCCTTTTATGTGATCGGCTTGTTGCCTGACCTTCGGGTTTTTTTCAGCACACTCCAGGCCCAGAGCGTTTGGAGGGTTGCCCTGTTGTAGTCGTGGCCGAGTGGTTAAGGCGATGGACTTGAAATCCATTGGGGTCTCCCCGCGCAGGTTCAAACCCTGCCGACTACGAGTGTCTGTTCCCTGGCTTTGGACTACTCTTGTTGTACGTTCCAGCTCACGAGCTGCTTTATTTCTGCAGCTCAAGTATATGGTTTTGACCACATACTGCACTTACAGCATGAAACCATAGAAGAGCTGGAACAGGTCTTTGTTTACAACTGTTGTAGATCGTCGCTAATCCAGTTGATCCTGACCTGAGCCATTTTCTGAGAGGTTAAGGACTATGGCTCCACCCTCTTTGTTTTCGGGATTCCCACAATTCTCTCCCCCGGATTGTTTTCCTTAAATAATTCAAACGTGTATTTGCACTTTTGCTTTTCTAAGTAGAAAGCGGATCATGAACAAACTTGTTGTGCAGATCTCTCACCTGCTGAAAAGGCACAGCATGCAGCAAAGCAGCACCTGAAGTCTACTTTCAGTTTTTAAGCTTGAATACCACCCTGTCGTCCAGCGTCCGGGAATGTGAACAGGAGAGGTCGTGACCTTTTCCATCATTCTTTCGCAGAGGCAATATCGTAGCCTATGAGGTTTATCCGAGGCGTGATCATTGCTGGTTGAAAACTTTACCCAATACCCCGCCAGGATGACTTGAAATACAGTCAGCTTTGGCAATTTTTGCCAGTCTCTTGAGAGACTTACGAGTTTGTTGCAAAAGAGAAGTTTGTTGTGTGTGGTTTTTTGTTTTGATGTTTATAGTCCCGAGATTAAAAGCGTCAAAGTTTGATTCCGGTACTTGACATCGCATTGATTTCGCCCCTCGGTCGGGCAATCACTACCAAGGATATCACGGTGACGTCTTCACACGACACCCTTTATTTATGTTGGACGGTTTTATGTAGAAAAGACCAAATCACAAAAAAGATTTTAGCTGGGTTTTCACGGGCAGGCTCACGTTTTGTCAAATGTGCTTTTTCTCGTGCAGCTCAGGAGTCACTTCGGCATGTTACGTAGACGTAGCTACATTTCCTTGAGCTTAGAAACGTTGCCTCTCTGGTGACGTTTTGGATGAAGACTGCTTTTCCTGAAGTAAAGAGAGTCTCAAGCAGAAGCAAGATTTCTCCACTTAAATAGATAATACGCACTCTGTTTGAAGGCTGAAGCAGTTACCTGCTCATTCTGGCATTCTAGTAATATTTACCCTGTCCATAGACCAAAGAGTAGCTAACAGGTCATGGTAATGAAATCCCGTACCTGCCTGAGGCGTGAAGCCCTGGGACTCTTTTGTGAGCCCGGATAGCTCAGTCGGTAGAGCATCAGACTTTTAATCTGAGGGTCCAGGGTTCAAGTCCCTGTTCGGGCGATGAGTAACCTCGATCGCCTTTTGTGCTGGTGTGTCTAGAGCTCCGTTTCGGAGGGAACGGCCAAAGAATAAAGTTTATCAACACTGGCGGCATGTAGTCGTGGCCGAGTGGTTAAGGCGATGGACTAGAAATCCATTGGGGTCTCCCCGCGCAAGTTCGAATCCTGCCGACTACGTCTTTAGACTTCTCCCTTTGGCTTTCATGGCAGCTTTCTGCCTCGGGGACCGACCGAATCTACTTCGACAGGGGTTTTGCCGTTGAAAAGAACTCAAAAATGATTGTGACTTCTGCATAGAGACGGCAGTCCCCTCACGGCCATTGTACTCAGGCAGACCCGCGTGCAGGTTTCTTGGGCAGCCCGGTGGCACGCCGTGATCGTATAGTGGTTAGTACTCTGCGTTGTGGCCGCAGCAACCCCGGTTCGAATCCGGGTCACGGCAGCCCTTCCCGGGGAAGTCTGTTGGGGTCTTGCCGCCCCTGCCCTTTTTTGTGATCGGCTTGTTGCCTGACCTTCGGGTTTTTTTCAGCACACTCCAGGCCCAGAGCGTTCGGAGGGTTGCCCTGTTGTAGTCGTGGCCGAGTGGTTAAGGCGATGGACTTGAAATCCATTGGGGTCTCCCCGCGCAGGTTCAAACCCTGCCGACTACGAGTGTCTGTTCCCTGGCTTTGGACTACTCTTGTTGTACGTTCCAGCTCACGAGCTGCTTTATTTCTGCAGCTCAAGTATATGGTTTTGACCACATACTGCACTTACAGCATGAAACCATAGAAGAGCTGGAACAGGTCTTTGTTTACAACTGTTGTAGATCGTCGCTAATCCAGTTGATCCTGACCTGAGCCATTTTCTGAGAGGTTAAGGACTATGGCTCCACCCTCTTTGTTTTCGGGATTCCCACAATTCTCTCCCCCGGATTGTTTTCCTTAAATAATTCAAACGTGTATTTGCACTTTTGCTTTTCTAAGTAGAAAGCGGATCATGAACAAACTTGTTGTGCAGATCTCTCACCTGCTGAAAAGGCACAGCATGCAGCAAAGCAGCACCTGAAGTCTACTTTCAGTTTTTAAGCTTGAATACCACCCTGTCGTCCAGCGTCCGGGAATGTGAACAGGAGAGGTCGTGACCTTTTCCATCATTCTTTCGCAGAGGCAATATCGTAGCCTATGAGGTTTATCCGAGGCGTGATCATTGCTGGTTGAAAACTTTACCCAATACCCCGCCAGGATGACTTGAAATACAGTCAGCTTTGGCAATTTTTGCCAGTCTCTTGAGAGACTTACGAGTTTGTTGCAAAAGAGAAGTTTGTTGTGTGTGGTTTTTTGTTTTGATGTTTATAGTCCCGAGATTAAAAGCGTCAAAGTTTGATTCCGGTACTTGACATCGCATTGATTTCGCCCCTCGGTCGGGCAATCACTACCAAGGATATCACGGTGACGTCTTCACACGACACCCTTTATTTATGTTGGACGGTTTTATGTAGAAAAGACCAAATCACAAAAAAGATTTTAGCTGGGTTTTCACGGGCAGGCTCACGTTTTGTCAAATGTGCTTTTTCTCGTGCAGCTCAGGAGTCACTTCGGCATGTTACGTAGACGTAGCTACATTTCCTTGAGCTTAGAAACGTTGCCTCTCTGGTGACGTTTTGGATGAAGACTGCTTTTCCTGAAGTAAAGAGAGTCTCTAGCAGAAGCAAGATTTCTCCACTTAAATAGATAATACGCACTCTGTTTGAAGGCTGAAGCAGTTACCTGCTCATTCTGGCATTCTAGTAATATTTACCCTGTCCATAGACCAAAGAGTAGCTAACAGGTCATGGTAATGAAATCCCGTACCTGCCTGAGGCGTGAAGCCCTGGGACTCCTTTGTGAGCCCGGATAGCTCAGTCGGTAGAGCATCAGACTTTTAATCTGAGGGTCCAGGGTTCAAGTCCCTGTTCGGGCGATGAGTAACCTCGATCGCCTTTTGTGCTGGTGTGTCTAGAGCTCCGTTTCGGAGGGAACGGCCAAAGAATAAAGTTTATCAACACTGGCGGCATGTAGTCGTGGCCGAGTGGTTAAGGCGATGGACTAGAAATCCATTGGGGTCTCCCCGCGCAAGTTCGAATCCTGCCGACTACGTCTTTAGACTTCTCCCTTTGGCTTTCATGGCAGCTTTCTGCCTCGGGGACCGACCGAATCTACTTCGACAGGGGTTTTGCCGTTGAAAAGAACTCAAAAATGATTGTGACTTCTGCATAGAGACGGCAGTCCCCTCACGGCCATTGTACTCAGGCAGACCCGCGTGCAGGTTTCTTGGGCAGCCCGGTGGCACGCCGTGATCGTATAGTGGTTAGTACTCTGCGTTGTGGCCGCAGCAACCCCGGTTCGAATCCGGCTCACGGCAGCCCTTCCCGGGGAAGTCTGTTGGGGTCTTGCCGCCCCGGCCCTTTTATGTGATCGGCTTGTTGCCTGACCTTCGGGTTTTTTTCAGCACACTCCAGGCCCAGAGCGTTCGGAGGGTTGCCCTGTTGTAGTCGTGGCCGAGTGGTTAAGGCGATGGACTTGAAATCCATTGGGGTCTCCCCGCGCAGGTTCAAACCCTGCCGACTACGAGTGTCTGTTCCCTGGCTTTGGACTACTCTTGTTGTACGTTCCAGCTCACGAGCTGCTTTATTTCTGCAGCTCAAGTATATGGTTTTGACCACATACTGCACTTACAGCATGAAACCATAGAAGAGCTGGAACAGGTCTTTGTTTACAACTGTTGTAGATCGTCGCTAATCCAGTTGATCCTGACCTGAGCCATTTTCTGAGAGGTTAAGGACTATGGCTCCACCCTCTTTGTTTTCGGGATTCCCACAATTCTCTCCCCCGGATTGTTTTCCTTAAATAATTCAAACGTGTATTTGCACTTTTGCTTTTCTAAGTAGAAAGCGGATCATGAACAAACTTGTTGTGCAGATCTCTCACCTGCTGAAAAGGCACAGCATGCAGCAAAGCAGCACCTGAAGTCTACTTTCAGTTTTTAAGCTTGAATACCACCCTGTCGTCCAGCGTCCGGGAATGTGAACAGGAGAGGTCGTGACCTTTTCCATCATTCTTTCGCAGAGGCAATATCGTAGCCTATGAGGTTTATCCGAGGCGTGATCATTGCTGGTTGAAAACTTTACCCAATACCCCGCCAGGATGACTTGAAATACAGTCAGCTTTGGCAATTTTTGCCAGTCTCTTGAGAGACTTACGAGTTTGTTGCAAAAGAGAAGTTTGTTGTGTGTGGTTTTTTGTTTTGATGTTTATAGTCCCGAGATTAAAAGCGTCAAAGTTTGATTCCGGTACTTGACATCGCATTGATTTCGCCCCTCGGTCGGGCAATCACTACCAAGGATATCACGGTGACGTCTTCACACGACACCCTTTATTTATGTTGGACGGTTTTATGTAGAAAAGACCAAATCACAAAAAAGATTTTAGCTGGGTTTTCACGGGCAGGCTCACGTTTTGTCAAATGTGCTTTTTCTCGTGCAGCTCAGGAGTCACTTCGGCATGTTACGTAGACGTAGCTACATTTCCTTGAGCTTAGAAACGTTGCCTCTCTGGTGACGTTTTGGATGAAGACTGCTTTTCCTGAAGTAAAGAGAGTCTCAAGCAGAAGCAAGATTTCTCCACTTAAATAGATAATACGCACTCTGTTTGAAGGCTGAAGCAGTTACCTGCTCATTCTGGCATTCTAGTAATATTTACCCTGTCCATAGACCAAAGAGTAGCTAACAGGTCATGGTAATGAAATCCCGTACCTGCCTGAGGCGTGAAGCCCTGGGACTCTTTTGTGAGCCCGGATAGCTCAGTCGGTAGAGCATCAGACTTTTAATCTGAGGGTCCAGGGTTCAAGTCCCTGTTCGGGCGATGAGTAACCTCGATCGCCTTTTGTGCTGGTGTGTCTAGAGCTCCGTTTCGGAGGGAACGGCCAAAGAATAAAGTTTATCAACACTGGCGGCATGTAGTCGTGGCCGAGTGGTTAAGGCGATGGACTAGAAATCCATTGGGGTCTCCCCGCGCAAGTTCGAATCCTGCCGACTACGTCTTTAGACTTCTCCCTTTGGCTTTCATGGCAGCTTTCTGCCTCGGGGACCGACCGAATCTACTTCGACAGGGGTTTTGCCGTTGAAAAGAACTCAAAAATTATTGTGACTTCTGCATAGAGACGGCAGTCCCCTCACGGCCATTGTACTCAGGCAGACCCGCGTGCAGGTTTCTTGGGCAGCCCGGTGGCACGCCGTGATCGTATAGTGGTTAGTACTCTGCGTTGTGGCCGCAGCAACCCCGGTTCGAATCCGGGTCACGGCAGCCCTTCCCGGGGAAGTCTGTTGGGGTCTTGCCGCCCCTGCCCTTTTTTGTGATCGGCTTGTTGCCTGACCTTCGGGTTTTTTTCAGCACACTCCAGGCCCAGAGCGTTCGGAGGGTTGCCCTGTTGTAGTCGTGGCCGAGTGGTTAAGGCGATGGACTTGAAATCCATTGGGGTCTCCCCGCGCAGGTTCAAACCCTGCCGACTACGAGTGTCTGTTCCCTGGCTTTGGACTACTCTTGTTGTACGTTCCAGCTCACGAGCTGCTTTATTTCTGCAGCTCAAGTATATGGTTTTGACCACATACTGCACTTACAGCATGAAACCATAGAAGAGCTGGAACAGGTCTTTGTTTACAACTGTTGTAGATCGTCGCTAATCCAGTTGATCCTGACCTGAGCCATTTTCTGAGAGGTTAAGGACTATGGCTCCACCCTCTTTGTTTTCGGGATTCCCACAATTCTCTCCCCCGGATTGTTTTCCTTAAATAATTCAAACGTGTATTTGCACTTTTGCTTTTCTAAGTAGAAAGCGGATCATGAACAAACTTGTTGTGCAGATCTCTCACCTGCTGAAAAGGCACAGCATGCAGCAAAGCAGCACCTGAAGTCTACTTTCAGTTTTTAAGCTTGAATACCACCCTGTCGTCCAGCGTCCGGGAATGTGAACAGGAGAGGTCGTGACCTTTTCCATCATTCTTTCGCAGAGGCAATATCGTAGCCTATGAGGTTTATCCGAGGCGTGATCATTGCTGGTTGAAAACTTTACCCAATACCCCGCCAGGATGACTTGAAATACAGTCAGCTTTGGCAATTTTTGCCAGTCTCTTGAGAGACTTACGAGTTTGTTGCAAAAGAGAAGTTTGTTGTGTGTGGTTTTTTGTTTTGATGTTTATAGTCCCGAGATTAAAAGCGTCAAAGTTTGATTCCGGTACTTGACATCCCATTGATTTCGCCCCTCGGTCGGGCAATCACTACCAAGGATATCACGGTGACGTTTTCACACGACACCCTTTATTTATGTTGGACGGTTTTATGTAGAAAAGACCAAATCACAAAAAAGATTTTAGCTGGGTTTTCACGGGCAG
The DNA here is from genome assembly GCF_027580225.2 of Misgurnus anguillicaudatus. NCBI lineage: Eukaryota > Metazoa > Chordata > Actinopteri > Cypriniformes > Cobitidae > Misgurnus > Misgurnus anguillicaudatus. The sequence goes on along the minus strand of NC_073342.2, from coordinate 4,781,945 downwards.
GCTCACGTTTTGTCAAATGTGCTTTTTCTCGTGCAGCTCAGGAGTCACTTCGGCATGTTACGTAGACGTAGCTACATTTCCTTGAGCTTAGAAACGTTGCCTCTCTGGTGACGTTTTGGATGAAGACTGCTTTTCCTGAAGTAAAGAGAGTCTCAAGCAGAAGCAAGATTTCTCCACTTAAATAGATAATACGCACTCTGTTTGAAGGCTGAAGCAGTTACCTGCTCATTCTGGCATTCTAGTAATATTTACCCTGTCCATAGACCAAAGAGTAGCTAACAGGTCATGGTAATGAAATCCCGTACCTGCCTGAGGCGTGAAGCCCTGGGACTCTTTTGTGAGCCCGGATAGCTCAGTCGGTAGAGCATCAGACTTTTAATCTGAGGGTCCAGGGTTCAAGTCCCTGTTCGGGCGATGAGTAACCTCGATCGCCTTTTGTGCTGGTGTGTCTAGAGCTCCGTTTCGGAGGGAACGGCCAAAGAATAAAGTTTATCAACACTGGCGGCATGTAGTCGTGGCCGAGTGGTTAAGGCGATGGACTAGAAATCCATTGGGGTCTCCCCGCGCAAGTTCGAATCCTGCCGACTACGTCTTTAGACTTCTCCCTTTGGCTTTCACGGCAGCTTTCTGCCTCGGGGACCGACCGAATCTACTTCGACAGGGGTTTTGCCGTTGACAAGAACTCAAAAATGATTGTGACTTCTGCATAGAGACGGCAGTCCCCTCACGGCCATTGTACTCAGGCAGACCCGCGTGCAGGTTTCTTGGGCAGCCCGGTGGCACGCCGTGATCGTATAGTGGTTAGTACTCTGCGTTGTGGCCGCAGCAACCCCGGTTCGAATCCGGGTTACGGCAGTCCTTCCCGGGGAAGTCTGTTGGGGTCTTGCCGCCCCGGCCCTTTTATGTGATCGGCTTGTTGCCTGACCTTCGGGTTTTTTTCAGCACACTCCAGGCCCAGAGCGTTCGGAGGGTTGCCCTGTTGTAGTCGTGGCCGAGTGGTTAAGGCGATGGACTTGAAATCCATTGGGGTCTCCCCGCGCAGGTTCAAACCCTGCCGACTACGAGTGTCTGTTCCCTGGCTTTGGACTACTCTTGTTGTACGTTCCAGCTCACGAGCTGCTTTATTTCTGCAGCTCAAGTATATGGTTTTGACCACATACTGCACTTACAGCATGAAACCATAGAAGAGCTGGAACAGGTCTTTGTTTACAACTGTTGTAGATCGTCGCTAATCCAGTTGATCCTGACCTGAGCCATTTTCTGAGAGGTTAAGGACTATGGCTCCACCCTCTTTGTTTTCGGGATTCCCACAATTCTCTCCCCCGGATTGTTTTCCTTAAATAATTCAAACGTGTATTTGCACTTTTGCTTTTCTAAGTAGAAAGCGGATCATGAACAAACTTGTTGTGCAGATCTCTCACCTGCTGAAAAGGCACAGCATGCAGCAAAGCAGCACCTGAAGTCTACTTTCAGTTTTTAAGCTTGAATACCACCCTGTCGTCCAGCGTCCGGGAATGTGAACAGGAGAGGTCGTGACCTTTTCCATCATTCTTTCGCAGAGGCAATATCGTAGCCTATGAGGTTTATCCGAGGCGTGATCATTGCTGGTTGAAAACTTTACCCAATACCCCGCCAGGATGACTTGAAATACAGTCAGCTTTGGCAATTTTTGCCAGTCTCTTGAGAGACTTACGAGTTTGTTGCAAAAGAGAAGTTTGTTGTGTGTGGTTTTTTGTTTTGATGTTTATAGTCCCGAGATTAAAAGCGTCAAAGTTTGATTCCGGTACTTGACATCCCATTGATTTCGCCCCTCGGTCGGGCAATCACTACCAAGGATATCACGGTGACGTTTTCACACGACACCCTTTATTTATGTTGGACGGTTTTATGTAGAAAAGACCAAATCACAAAAAAGATTTTAGCTGGGTTTTCACGGGCAGGCTCACGTTTTGTCAAATGTGCTTTTTCTCGTGCAGCTCAGGAGTCACTTCGGCATGTTACGTAGACGTAGCTACATTTCCTTGAGCTTAGAAACGTTGCCTCTCTGGTGACGTTTTGGATGAAGACTGCTTTTCCTGAAGTAAAGAGAGTCTCAAGCAGAAGCAAGATTTCTCCACTTAAATAGATAATACGCACTCTGTTTGAAGGCTGAAGCAGTTACCTGCTCATTCTGGCATTCTAGTAATATTTACCCTGTCCATAGACCAAAGAGTAGCTAACAGGTCATGGTAATGAAATCCCGTACCTGCCTGAGGCGTGAAGCCCTGGGACTCTTTTGTGAGCCCGGATAGCTCAGTCGGTAGAGCATCAGACTTTTAATCTGAGGGTCCAGGGTTCAAGTCCCTGTTCGGGCGATGAGTAACCTCGATCGCCTTTTGTGCTGGTGTGTCTAGAGCTCCGTTTCGGAGGGAACGGCCAAAGAATAAAGTTTATCAACACTGGCGGCATGTAGTCGTGGCCGAGTGGTTAAGGCGATGGACTAGAAATCCATTGGGGTCTCCCCGCGCAAGTTCGAATCCTGCCGACTACGTCTTTAGACTTCTCCCTTTGGCTTTCACGGCAGCTTTCTGCCTCGGGGACCGACCGAATCTACTTCGACAGGGGTTTTGCCGTTGACAAGAACTCAAAAATGATTGTGACTTCTGCATAGAGACGGCAGTCCCCTCACGGCCATTGTACTCAGGCAGACCCGCGTGCAGGTTTCTTGGGCAGCCCGGTGGCACGCCGTGATCGTATAGTGGTTAGTACTCTGCGTTGTGGCCGCAGCAACCCCGGTTCGAATCCGGGTCACGGCAGCCCTTCCCGGGGAAGTCTGTTGGGGTCTTGCCGCCCCGGCCCTTTTATGTGATCGGCTTGTTGCCTGACCTTCGGGTTTTTTTCAGCACACTCCAGGCCCAGAGCGTTCGGAGGGTTGCCCTGTTGTAGTCGTGGCCGAGTGGTTAAGGCGATGGACTTGAAATCCATTGGGGTCTCCCCGCGCAGGTTCAAACCCTGCCGACTACGAGTGTCTGTTCCCTGGCTTTGGACTACTCTTGTTGTACGTTCCAGCTCACGAGCTGCTTTATTTCTGCAGCTCAAGTATATGGTTTTGACCACATACTGCACTTACAGCATGAAACCATAGAAGAGCTGGAACAGGTCTTTGTTTACAACTGTTGTAGATCGTCGCTAATCCAGTTGATCCTGACCTGAGCCATTTTCTGAGAGGTTAAGGACTATGGCTCCACCCTCTTTGTTTTCGGGATTCCCACAATTCTCTCCCCCGGATTGTTTTCCTTAAATAATTCAAACGTGTATTTGCACTTTTGCTTTTCTAAGTAGAAAGCGGATCATGAACAAACTTGTTGTGCAGATCTCTCACCTGCTGAAAAGGCACAGCATGCAGCAAAGCAGCACCTGAAGTCTACTTTCAGTTTTTAAGCTTGAATACCACCCTGTCGTCCAGCGTCCGGGAATGTGAACAGGAGAGGTCGTGACCTTTTCCATCATTCTTTCGCAGAGGCAATATCGTAGCCTATGAGGTTTATCCGAGGCGTGATCATTGCTGGTTGAAAACTTTACCCAATACCCCGCCAGGATGACTTGAAATACAGTCAGCTTTGGCAATTTTTGCCAGTCTCTTGAGAGACTTACGAGTTTGTTGCAAAAGAGAAGTTTGTTGTGTGTGGTTTTTTGTTTTGATGTTTATAGTCCCGAGATTAAAAGCGTCAAAGTTTGATTCCGGTACTTGACATCGCATTGATTTCGCCCCTCGGTCGGGCAATCACTACCAAGGATATCACGGTGACGTTTTCACACGACACCCTTTATTTATGTTGGACGGTTTTATGTAGAAAAGACCAAATCACAAAAAAGATTTTAGCTGGGTTTTCACGGGCAGGCTCACGTTTTGTCAAATGTGCTTTTTCTCGTGCAGCTCAGGAGTCACTTCGGCATGTTACGTAGACGTAGCTACATTTCCTTGAGCTTAGAAACGTTGCCTCTCTGGTGACGTTTTGGATGAAGACTGCTTTTCCTGAAGTAAAGAGAGTCTCTAGCAGAAGCAAGATTTCTCCACTTAAATAGATAATACGCACTCTGTTTGAAGGCTGAAGCAGTTACCTGCTCATTCTGGCATTCTAGTAATATTTACCCTGTCCATAGACCAAAGAGTAGCTAACAGGTCATGGTAATGAAATCCCGTACCTGCCTGAGGCGTGAAGCCCTGGGACTCCTTTGTGAGCCCGGATAGCTCAGTCGGTAGAGCATCAGACTTTTAATCTGAGGGTCCAGGGTTCAAGTCCCTGTTCGGGCGATGAGTAACCTCGATCGCCTTTTGTGCTGGTGTGTCTAGAGCTCCGTTTCGGAGGGAACGGCCAAAGAATAAAGTTTATCAACACTGGCGGCATGTAGTCGTGGCCGAGTGGTTAAGGCGATGGACTAGAAATCCATTGGGGTCTCCCCGCGCAAGTTCGAATCCTGCCGACTACGTCTTTAGACTTCTCCCTTTGGCTTTCACGGCAGCTTTCTGCCTCGGGGACCGACCGAATCTACTTCGACAGGGGTTTTGCCGTTGACAAGAACTCAAAAATGATTGTGACTTCTGCATAGAGACGGCAGTCCCCTCACGGCCATTGTACTCAGGCAGACCCGCGTGCAGGTTTCTTGGGCAGCCCGGTGGCACGCCGTGATCGTATAGTGGTTAGTACTCTGCGTTGTGGCCGCAGCAACCCCGGTTCGAATCCGGGTCACGGCAGCCCTTCCCGGGGAAGTCTGTTGGGGTCTTGCCGCCCCGGCCCTTTTATGTGATCGGCTTGTTGCCTGACCTTCGGGTTTTTTTCAGCACACTCCAGGCCCAGAGCGTTCGGAGGGTTGCCCTGTTGTAGTCGTGGCCGAGTGGTTAAGGCGATGGACTTGAAATCCATTGGGGTCTCCCCGCGCAGGTTCAAACCCTGCCGACTACGAGTGTCTGTTCCCTGGCTTTGGACTACTCTTGTTGTACGTTCCAGCTCACGAGCTGCTTTATTTCTGCAGCTCAAGTATATGGTTTTGACCACATACTGCACTTACAGCATGAAACCATAGAAGAGCTGGAACAGGTCTTTGTTTACAACTGTTGTAGATTGTCGCTAATCCAGTTGATCCTGACCTGAGCCATTTTCTGAGAGGTTAAGGACTATGGCTCCACCCTCTTTGTTTTCGGGATTCCCACAATTCTCTCCCCCGGATTGTTTTCCTTAAATAATTCAAACGTGTATTTGCACTTTTGCTTTTCTAAGTAGAAAGCGGATCATGAACAAACTTGTTGTGCAGATCTCTCACCTGCTGAAAAGGCACAGCATGCAGCAAAGCAGCACCTGAAGTCTACTTTCAGTTTTTAAGCTTGAATACCACCCTGTCGTCCAGCGTCCGGGAATGTGAACAGGAGAGGTCGTGACCTTTTCCATCATTCTTTCGCAGAGGCAATATCGTAGCCTATGAGGTTTATCCGAGGCGTGATCATTGCTGGTTGAAAACTTTACCCAATACCCCGCCAGGATGACTTGAAATACAGTCAGCTTTGGCAATTTTTGCCAGTCTCTTGAGAGACTTACGAGTTTGTTGCAAAAGAGAAGTTTGTTGTGTGTGGTTTTTTGTTTTGATGTTTATAGTCCCGAGATTAAAAGCGTCAAAGTTTGATTCCGGTACTTGACATCCCATTGATTTCGCCCCTCGGTCGGGCAATCACTACCAAGGATATCACGGTGACGTTTTCACACGACACCCTTTATTTATGTTGGACGGTTTTATGTAGAAAAGACCAAATCACAAAAAAGATTTTAGCTGGGTTTTCACGGGCAGGCTCACGTTTTGTCAAATGTGCTTTTTCTCGTGCAGCTCAGGAGTCACTTCGGCATGTTACGTAGACGTAGCTACATTTCCTTGAGCTTAGAAACGTTGCCTCTCTGGTGACGTTTTGGATGAAGACTGCTTTTCCTGAAGTAAAGAGAGTCTCAAGCAGAAGCAAGATTTCTCCACTTAAATAGATAATACGCACTCTGTTTGAAGGCTGAAGCAGTTACCTGCTCATTCTGGCATTCTAGTAATATTTACCCTGTCCATAGACCAAAGAGTAGCTAACAGGTCATGGTAATGAAATCCCGTACCTGCCTGAGGCGTGAAGCCCTGGGACTCTTTTGTGAGCCCGGATAGCTCAGTCGGTAGAGCATCAGACTTTTAATCTGAGGGTCCAGGGTTCAAGTCCCTGTTCGGGCGATGAGTAACCTCGATCGCCTTTTGTGCTGGTGTGTCTAGAGCTCCGTTTCGGAGGGAACGGCCAAAGAATAAAGTTTATCAACACTGGCGGCATGTAGTCGTGGCCGAGTGGTTAAGGCGATGGACTAGAAATCCATTGGGGTCTCCCCGCGCAAGTTCGAATCCTGCCGACTACGTCTTTAGACTTCTCCCTTTGGCTTTCACGGCAGCTTTCTGCCTCGGGGACCGACCGAATCTACTTCGACAGGGGTTTTGCCGTTGACAAGAACTCAAAAATGATTGTGACTTCTGCATAGAGACGGCAGTCCCCCTCACGGCCATTGTACTCAGGCAGACCCGCGTGCAGGTTTCTTGGGCAGCCCGGTGGCACGCCGTGATCGTATAGTGGTTAGTACTCTGCGTTGTGGCCGCAGCAACCCCGGTTCGAATCCGGGTCACGGCAGCCCTTCCCGGGGAAGTCTGTTGGGGTCTTGCCGCCCCGGCCCTTTTATGTGATCGGCTTGTTGCCTGACCTTCGGGTTTTTTTCAGCACACTCCAGGCCCAGAGCGTTCGGAGGGTTGCCCTGTTGTAGTCGTGGCCGAGTGGTTAAGGCGATGGACTTGAAATCCATTGGGGTCTCCCCGCGCAGGTTCAAACCCTGCCGACTACGAGTGTCTGTTCCCTGGCTTTGGACTACTCTTGTTGTACGTTCCAGCTCACGAGCTGCTTTATTTCTGCAGCTCAAGTATATGGTTTTGACCACATACTGCACTTACAGCATGAAACCATAGAAGAGCTGGAACAGGTCTTTGTTTACAACTGTTGTAGATCGTCGCTAATCCAGTTGATCCTGACCTGAGCCATTTTCTGAGAGGTTAAGGACTATGGCTCCACCCTCTTTGTTTTCGGGATTCCCACAATTCTCTCCCCCGGATTGTTTTCCTTAAATAATTCAAACGTGTATTTGCACTTTTGCTTTTCTAAGTAGAAAGCGGATCATGAACAAACTTGTTGTGCAGATCTCTCACCTGCTGAAAAGGCACAGCATGCAGCAAAGCAGCACCTGAAGTCTACTTTCAGTTTTTAAGCTTGAATACCACCCTGTCGTCCAGCGTCCGGGAATGTGAACAGGAGAGGTCGTGACCTTTTCCATCATTCTTTCGCAGAGGCAATATCGTAGCCTATGAGGTTTATCCGAGGCGTGATCATTGCTGGTTGAAAACTTTACCCAATACCCCGCCAGGATGACTTGAAATACAGTCAGCTTTGGCAATTTTTGCCAGTCTCTTGAGAGACTTACGAGTTTGTTGCAAAAGAGAAGTTTGTTGTGTGTGGTTTTTTGTTTTGATGTTTATAGTCCCGAGATTAAAAGCGTCAAAGTTTGATTCCGGTACTTGACATCGCATTGATTTCGCCCCTCGGTCGGGCAATCACTACCAAGGATATCACGGTGACGTTTTCACACGACACCCTTTATTTATGTTGGACGGTTTTATGTAGAAAAGACCAAATCACAAAAAAGATTTTAGCTGGGTTTTCACGGGCAGGCTCACGTTTTGTCAAATGTGCTTTTTCTCGTGCAGCTCAGGAGTCACTTCGGCATGTTACGTAGACGTAGCTACATTTCCTTGAGCTTAGAAACGTTGCCTCTCTGGTGACGTTTTGGATGAAGACTGCTTTTCCTGAAGTAAAGAGAGTCTCTAGCAGAAGCAAGATTTCTCCACTTAAATAGATAATACGCACTCTGTTTGAAGGCTGAAGCAGTTACCTGCTCATTCTGGCATTCTAGTAATATTTACCCTGTCCATAGACCAAAGAGTAGCTAACAGGTCATGGTAATGAAATCCCGTACCTGCCTGAGGCGTGAAGCCCTGGGACTCCTTTGTGAGCCCGGATAGCTCAGTCGGTAGAGCATCAGACTTTTAATCTGAGGGTCCAGGGTTCAAGTCCCTGTTCGGGCGATGAGTAACCTCGATCGCCTTTTGTGCTGGTGTGTCTAGAGCTCCGTTTCGGAGGGAACGGCCAAAGAATAAAGTTTATCAACACTGGCGGCATGTAGTCGTGGCCGAGTGGTTAAGGCGATGGACTAGAAATCCATTGGGGTCTCCCCGCGCAAGTTCGAATCCTGCCGACTACGTCTTTAGACTTCTCCCTTTGGCTTTCACGGCAGCTTTCTGCCTCGGGGACCGACCGAATCTACTTCGACAGGGGTTTTGCCGTTGACAAGAACTCAAAAATGATTGTGACTTCTGCATAGAGACGGCAGTCCCCTCACGGCCATTGTACTCAGGCAGACCCGCGTGCAGGTTTCTTGGGCAGCCCGGTGGCACGCCGTGATCGTATAGTGGTTAGTACTCTGCGTTGTGGCCGCAGCAACCCCGGTTCGAATCCGGGTCACGGCAGCCCTTCCCGGGGAAGTCTGTTGGGGTCTTGCCGCCCCGGCCCTTTTATGTGATCGGCTTGTTGCCTGACCTTCGGGTTTTTTTCAGCACACTCCAGGCCCAGAGCGTTCGGAGGGTTGCCCTGTTGTAGTCGTGGCCGAGTGGTTAAGGCGATGGACTTGAAATCCATTGGGGTCTCCCCGCGCAGGTTCAAACCCTGCCGACTACGAGTGTCTGTTCCCTGGCTTTGGACTACTCTTGTTGTACGTTCCAGCTCACGAGCTGCTTTATTTCTGCAGCTCAAGTATATGGTTTTGACCACATACTGCACTTACAGCATGAAACCATAGAAGAGCTGGAACAGGTCTTTGTTTACAACTGTTGTAGATCGTCGCTAATCCAGTTGATCCTGACCTGAGCCATTTTCTGAGAGGTTAAGGACTATGGCTCCACCCTCTTTGTTTTCGGGATTCCCACAATTCTCTCCCCCGGATTGTTTTCCTTAAATAATTCAAACGTGTATTTGCACTTTTGCTTTTCTAAGTAGAAAGCGGATCATGAACAAACTTGTTGTGCAGATCTCTCACCTGCTGAAAAGGCACAGCATGCAGCAAAGCAGCACCTGAAGTCTACTTTCAGTTTTTAAGCTTGAATACCACCCTGTCGTCCAGCGTCCGGGAATGTGAACAGGAGAGGTCGTGACCTTTTCCATCATTCTTTCGCAGAGGCAATATCGTAGCCTATGAGGTTTATCCGAGGCGTGATCATTGCTGGTTGAAAACTTTACCCAATACCCCGCCAGGATGACTTGAAATACAGTCAGCTTTGGCAATTTTTGCCAGTCTCTTGAGAGACTTACGAGTTTGTTGCAAAAGAGAAGTTTGTTGTGTGTGGTTTTTTGTTTTGATGTTTATAGTCCCGAGATTAAAAGCGTCAAAGTTTGATTCCGGTACTTGACATCCCATTGATTTCGCCCCTCGGTCGGGCAATCACTACCAAGGATATCACGGTGACGTTTTCACACGACACCCTTTATTTATGTTGGACGGTTTTATGTAGAAAAGACCAAATCACAAAAAAGATTTTAGCTGGGTTTTCACGGGCAGGCTCACGTTTTGTCAAATGTGCTTTTTCTCGTGCAGCTCAGGAGTCACTTCGGCATGTTACGTAGACGTAGCTACATTTCCTTGAGCTTAGAAACGTTGCCTCTCTGGTGACGTTTTGGATGAAGACTGCTTTTCCTGAAGTAAAGAGAGTCTCAAGCAGAAGCAAGATTTCTCCACTTAAATAGATAATACGCACTCTGTTTGAAGGCTGAAGCAGTTACCTGCTCATTCTGGCATTCTAGTAATATTTACCCTGTCCATAGACCAAAGAGTAGCTAACAGGTCATGGTAATGAAATCCCGTACCTGCCTGAGGCGTGAAGCCCTGGGACTCTTTTGTGAGCCCGGATAGCTCAGTCGGTAGAGCATCAGACTTTTAATCTGAGGGTCCAGGGTTCAAGTCCCTGTTCGGGCGATGAGTAACCTCGATCGCCTTTTGTGCTGGTGTGTCTAGAGCTCCGTTTCGGAGGGAACGGCCAAAGAATAAAGTTTATCAACACTGGCGGCATGTAGTCGTGGCCGAGTGGTTAAGGCGATGGACTAGAAATCCATTGGGGTCTCCCCGCGCAAGTTCGAATCCTGCCGACTACGTCTTTAGACTTCTCCCTTTGGCTTTCACGGCAGCTTTCTGCCTCGGGGACCGACCGAATCTACTTCGACAGGGGTTTTGCCGTTGACAAGAACTCAAAAATGATTGTGACTTCTGCATAGAGACGGCAGTCCCCTCACGGCCATTGTACTCAGGCAGACCCGCGTGCAGGTTTCTTGGGCAGCCCGGTGGCACGCCGTGATCGTATAGTGGTTAGTACTCTGCGTTGTGGCCGCAGCAACCCCGGTTCGAATCCGGGTCACGGCAGCCCTTCCCGGGGAAGTCTGTTGGGGTCTTGCCGCCCCGGCCCTTTTATGTGATCGGCTTGTTGCCTGACCTTCGGGTTTTTTTCAGCACACTCCAGGCCCAGAGCGTTCGGAGGGTTGCCCTGTTGTAGTCGTGGCCGAGTGGTTAAGGCGATGGACTTGAAATCCATTGGGGTCTCCCCGCGCAGGTTCAAACCCTGCCGACTACGAGTGTCTGTTCCCTGGCTTTGGACTACTCTTGTTGTACGTTCCAGCTCACGAGCTGCTTTATTTCTGCAGCTCAAGTATATGGTTTTGACCACATACTGCACTTACAGCATGAAACCATAGAAGAGCTGGAACAGGTCTTTGTTTACAACTGTTGTAGATCGTCGCTAATCCAGTTGATCCTGACCTGAGCCATTTTCTGAGAGGTTAAGGACTATGGCTCCACCCTCTTTGTTTTCGGGATTCCCACAATTCTCTCCCCCGGATTGTTTTCCTTAAATAATTCAAACGTGTATTTGCACTTTTGCTTTTCTAAGTAGAAAGCGGATCATGAACAAACTTGTTGTGCAGATCTCTCACCTGCTGAAAAGGCACAGCATGCAGCAAAGCAGCACCTGAAGTCTACTTTCAGTTTTTAAGCTTGAATACCACCCTGTCGTCCAGCGTCCGGGAATGTGAACAGGAGAGGTCGTGACCTTTTCCATCATTCTTTCGCAGAGGCAATATCGTAGCCTATGAGGTTTATCCGAGGCGTGATCATTGCTGGTTGAAAACTTTACCCAATACCCCGCCAGGATGACTTGAAATACAGTCAGCTTTGGCAATTTTTGCCAGTCTCTTGAGAGACTTACGAGTTTGTTGCAAAAGAGAAGTTTGTTGTGTGTGGTTTTTTGTTTTGATGTTTATAGTCCCGAGATTAAAAGCGTCAAAGTTTGATTCCGGTACTTGACATCGCATTGATTTCGCCCCTCGGTCGGGCAATCACTACCAAGGATATCACGGTGACGTTTTCACACGACACCCTTTATTTATGTTGGACGGTTTTATGTAGAAAAGACCAAATCACAAAAAAGATTTTAGCTGGGTTTTCACGGGCAGGCTCACGTTTTGTCAAATGTGCTTTTTCTCGTGCAGCTCAGGAGTCACTTCGGCATGTTACGTAGACGTAGCTACATTTCCTTGAGCTTAGAAACGTTGCCTCTCTGGTGACGTTTTGGATGAAGACTGCTTTTCCTGAAGTAAAGAGAGTCTCTAGCAGAAGCAAGATTTCTCCACTTAAATAGATAATACGCACTCTGTTTGAAGGCTGAAGCAGTTACCTGCTCATTCTGGCATTCTAGTAATATTTACCCTGTCCATAGACCAAAGAGTAGCTAACAGGTCATGGTAATGAAATCCCGTACCTGCCTGAGGCGTGAAGCCCTGGGACTCCTTTGTGAGCCCGGATAGCTCAGTCGGTAGAGCATCAGACTTTTAATCTGAGGGTCCAGGGTTCAAGTCCCTGTTCGGGCGATGAGTAACCTCGATCGCCTTTTGTGCTGGTGTGTCTAGAGCTCCGTTTCGGAGGGAACGGCCAAAGAATAAAGTTTATCAACACTGGCGGCATGTAGTCGTGGCCGAGTGGTTAAGGCGATGGACTAGAAATCCATTGGGGTCTCCCCGCGCAAGTTCGAATCCTGCCGACTACGTCTTTAGACTTCTCCCTTTGGCTTTCACGGCAGCTTTCTGCCTCGGGGACCGACCGAATCTACTTCGACAGGGGTTTTGCCGTTGACAAGAACTCAAAAATGATTGTGACTTCTGCATAGAGACGGCAGTCCCCTCACGGCCATTGTACTCAGGCAGACCCGCGTGCAGGTTTCTTGGGCAGCCCGGTGGCACGCCGTGATCGTATAGTGGTTAGTACTCTGCGTTGTGGCCGCAGCAACCCCGGTTCGAATCCGGGTCACGGCAGCCCTTCCCGGGGAAGTCTGTTGGGGTCTTGCCGCCCCGGCCCTTTTATGTGATCGGCTTGTTGCCTGACCTTCGGGTTTTTTTCAGCACACTCCAGGCCCAGAGCGTTCGGAGGGTTGCCCTGTTGTAGTCGTGGCCGAGTGGTTAAGGCGATGGACTTGAAATCCATTGGGGTCTCCCCGCGCAGGTTCAAACCCTGCCGACTACGAGTGTCTGTTCCCTGGCTTTGGACTACTCTTGTTGTACGTTCCAGCTCACGAGCTGCTTTATTTCTGCAGCTCAAGTATATGGTTTTGACCACATACTGCACTTACAGCATGAAACCATAGAAGAGCTGGAACAGGTCTTTGTTTACAACTGTTGTAGATCGTCGCTAATCCAGTTGATCCTGACCTGAGCCATTTTCTGAGAGGTTAAGGACTATGGCTCCACCCTCTTTGTTTTCGGGATTCCCACAATTCTCTCCCCCGGATTGTTTTCCTTAAATAATTCAAACGTGTATTTGCACTTTTGCTTTTCTAAGTAGAAAGCGGATCATGAACAAACTTGTTGTGCAGATCTCTCACCTGCTGAAAAGGCACAGCATGCAGCAAAGCAGCACCTGAAGTCTACTTTCAGTTTTTAAGCTTGAATACCACCCTGTCGTCCAGCGTCCGGGAATGTGAACAGGAGAGGTCGTGACCTTTTCCATCATTCTTTCGCAGAGGCAATATCGTAGCCTATGAGGTTTATCCGAGGCGTGATCATTGCTGGTTGAAAACTTTACCCAATACCCCGCCAGGATGACTTGAAATACAGTCAGCTTTGGCAATTTTTGCCAGTCTCTTGAGAGACTTACGAGTTTGTTGCAAAAGAGAAGTTTGTTGTGTGTGGTTTTTTGTTTTGATGTTTATAGTCCCGAGATTAAAAGCGTCAAAGTTTGATTCCGGTACTTGACATCGCATTGATTTCGCCCCTCGGTCGGGCAATCACTACCAAGGATATCACGGTGACGTTTTCACACGACACCCTTTATTTATGTTGGACGGTTTTATGTAGAAAAGACCAAATCACAAAAAAGATTTTAGCTGGGTTTTCACGGGCAGGCTCACGTTTTGTCAAATGTGCTTTTTCTCGTGCAGCTCAGGAGTCACTTCGGCATGTTACGTAGACGTATCTACATTTCCTTGAGCTTAGAAACGTTGCCTCTCTGGTGACGTTTTGGATGAAGACTGCTTTTCCTGAAGTAAAGAGAGTCTCTAGCAGAAGCAAGATTTCTCCACTTAAATAGATAATACGCACTCTGTTTGAAGGCTGAAGCAGTTACCTGCTCATTCTGGCATTCTAGTAATATTTACCCTGTCCATAGACCAAAGAGTAGCTAACAGGTCATGGTAATGAAATCCCGTACCTGCCTGAGGCGTGAAGCCCTGGGACTCTTTTGTGAGCCCGGATAGCTCAGTCGGTAGAGCATCAGACTTTTAATCTGAGGGTCCAGGGTTCAAGTCCCTGTTCGGGCGATGAGTAACCTCGATCGCCTTTTGTGCTGGTGTGTCTAGAGCTCCGTTTCGGAGGGAACGGCCAAAGAATAAAGTTTATCAACACTGGCGGCATGTAGTCGTGGCCGAGTGGTTAAGGCGATGGACTAGAAATCCATTGGGGTCTCCCCGCGCAAGTTCGAATCCTGCCGACTACGTCTTTAGACTTCTCCCTTTGGCTTTCATGGCAGCTTTCTGCCTCGGGGACCGACCGAATCTACTTCGACAGGGGTTTTGCCGTTGAAAAGAACTCAAAAATGATTGTGACTTCTGCATAGAGACGGCAGTCCCCTCACGGCCATTGTACTCAGGCAGACCCGCGTGCAGGTTTCTTGGGCAGCCCGGTGGCACGCCGTGATCGTATAGTGGTTAGTACTCTGCGTTGTGGCCGCAGCAACCCCGGTTCGAATCCGGCTCACGGCAGCCCTTCCCGGGGAAGTCTGTTGGGGTCTTGCCGCCCCGGCCCTTTTATGTGATCGGCTTGTTGCCTGACCTTCGGGTTTTTTTCAGCACACTCCAGGCCCAGAGCGTTCGGAGGGTTGCCCTGTTGTAGTCGTGGCCGAGTGGTTAAGGCGATGGACTTGAAATCCATTGGGGTCTCCCCGCGCAGGTTCAAACCCTGCCGACTACGAGTGTCTGTTCCCTGGCTTTGGACTACTCTTGTTGTACGTTCCAGCTCACGAGCTGCTTTATTTCTGCAGCTCAAGTATATGGTTTTGACCACATACTGCACTTACAGCATGAAACCATAGAAGAGCTGGAACAGGTCTTTGTTTACAACTGTTGTAGATCGTCGCTAATCCAGTTGATCCTGACCTGAGCCATTTTCTGAGAGGTTAAGGACTATGGCTCCACCCTCTTTGTTTTCGGGATTCCCACAATTCTCTCCCCCGGATTGTTTTCCTTAAATAATTCAAACGTGTATTTGCACTTTTGCTTTTCTAAGTAGAAAGCGGATCATGAACAAACTTGTTGTGCAGATCTCTCACCTGCTGAAAAGGCACAGCATGCAGCAAAGCAGCACCTGAAGTCTACTTTCAGTTTTTAAGCTTGAATACCACCCTGTCGTCCAGCGTCCGGGAATGTGAACAGGAGAGGTCGTGACCTTTCCATCATTCTTTCGCAGAGGCAATATCGTAGCCTATGAGGTTTATCCGAGGCGTGATCATTGCTGGTTGAAAACTTTACCCAATACCCCGCCAGGATGACTTGAAATACAGTCAGCTTTGGCAATTTTTGCCAGTCTCTTGAGAGACTTACGAGTTTGTTGCAAAAGAGAAGTTTGTTGTGTGTGGTTTTTTGTTTTGATGTTTATAGTCCCGAGATTAAAAGCGTCAAAGTTTGATTCCGGTACTTGACATCGCATTGATTTCGCCCCTCGGTCGGACAATCACTACCAAGGATATCACGGTGACGTTTTCACACGACACCCTTTATTTATGTTGGACGGTTTTATGCAGAAAAGACCAAATCACAAAAAAGATTTTAGCTGGGTTTTCACGGGCAGGCTCACGTTTTGTCAAATGTGCTTTTTCTCGTGCAGCTCAGGAGTCACTTCGGCATGTTACGTAGACGTAGCTACATTTCCTTGAGCTTAGAAACGTTGCCTCTCTGGTGACGTTTTGGATGAAGACTGCTTTTCCTGAAGTAAAGAGAGTCTCAAGCAGAAGCAAGATTTCTCCACTTAAATAGATAATACGCACTCTGTTTGAAGGCTGAAGCAGTTACCTGCTCATTCTGGCATTCTAGTAATATTTACCCTGTCCATAGACCAAAGAGTAGCTAACAGGTCATGGTAATGAAATCCCGTACCTGCCTGAGGCGTGAAGCCCTGGGACTCTTTTGTGAGCCCGGATAGCTCAGTCGGTAGAGCATCAGACTTTTAATCTGAGGGTCCAGGGTTCAAGTCCCTGTTCGGGCGATGAGTAACCTCGATCGCCTTTTGTGCTGGTGTGTCTAGAGCTCCGTTTCGGAGGGAACGGCCAAAGAATAAAGTTTATCAACACTGGCGGCATGTAGTCGTGGCCGAGTGGTTAAGGCGATGGACTAGAAATCCATTGGGGTCTCCCCGCGCAAGTTCGAATCCTGCCGACTACGTCTTTAGACTTCTCCCTTTGGCTTTCACGGCAGCTTTCTGCCTCGGGGACCGACCGAATCTACTTCGACAGGGGTTTTGCCGTTGACAAGAACTCAAAAATGATTGTGACTTCTGCATAGAGACGGCAGTCCCCTCACGGCCATTGTACTCAGGCAGACCCGCGTGCAGGTTTCTTGGGCAGCCCGGTGGCACGCCGTGATCGTATAGTGGTTAGTACTCTGCGTTGTGGCCGCAGCAACCCCGGTTCGAATCCGGGTCACGGCAGACCTTCCCGGGAGAAGTCTGTTGGGGTCTTGCCGCCCCTGCCCTTTTTTGTGATCGGCTTGTTGCCTGACCTTCGGGTTTTTTTCAGCACACTCCAGGCCCAGAGCTTTGGGAGGGTTGCCCTGTTGTAGTCGTGGCCGAGTGGTTAAGGCGATGGACTTGAAATCCATTGGGGTCTCCCCGCGCAGGTTCAAACCCTGCCGACTACGAGTGTCTGTTCCCTGGCTTTGGACTACTCTTGTTGTACGTTCCAGCTCACGAGCTGCTTTATTTCTGCAGCTCAAGTATATGGTTTTGACCACATACTGCACTTACAGCATGAAACCATAGAAGAGCTGGAACAGGTCTTTGTTTACAACTGTTGTAGATCGTCGCTAATCCAGTTGATCCTGACCTGAGCCATTTTCTGAGAGGTTAAGGACTATGGCTCCACCCTCTTTGTTTTCGGGATTCCCACAATTCTCTCCCCCGGATTGTTTTCCTTAAATAATTCAAACGTGTATTTGCACTTTTGCTTTTCTAAGTAGAAAGCGGATCATGAACAAACTTGTTGTGCAGATCTCTCACCTGCTGAAAAGGCACAGCATGCAGCAAAGCAGCACCTGAAGTCTACTTTCAGTTTTTAAGCTTGAATACCACCCTGTCGTCCAGCGTCCGGGAATGTGAACAGGAGAGGTCGTGACCTTTTCCATCATTCTTTCGCAGAGGCAATATCGTAGCCTATGAGGTTTATCCGAGGCGTGATCATTGCTGGTTGAAAACTTTACCCAATACCCCGCCAGGATGACTTGAAATACAGTCAGCTTTGGCAATTTTTGCCAGTCTCTTGAGAGACTTACGAGTTTGTTGCAAAAGAGAAGTTTGTTGTGTGTGGTTTTTTGTTTTGATGTTTATAGTCCCGAGATTAAAAGCGTCAAAGTTTGATTCCGGTACTTGACATCGCATTGATTTCGCCCCTCGGTCGGGCAATCACTACCAAGGATATCACGGTGACGTTTTCACACGACACCCTTTATTTATGTTGGACGGTTTTATGTAGAAAAGACCAAATCACAAAAAAGATTTTAGCTGGGTTTTCACGGGCAGGCTCACGTTTTGTCAAATGTGCTTTTTCTCGTGCAGCTCAGGAGTCACTTCGGCATGTTACGTAGACGTAGCTACATTTCCTTGAGCTTAGAAACGTTGCCTCTCTGGTGACGTTTTGGATGAAGACTGCTTTTCCTGAAGTAAAGAGAGTCTCTAGCAGAAGCAAGATTTCTCCACTTAAATAGATAATACGCACTCTGTTTGAAGGCTGAAGCAGTTACCTGCTCATTCTGGCATTCTAGTAATATTTACCCTGTCCATAGACCAAAGAGTAGCTAACAGGTCATGGTAATGAAATCCCGTACCTGCCTGAGGCGTGAAGCCCTGGGACTCTTTTGTGAGCCCGGATAGCTCAGTCGGTAGAGCATCAGACTTTTAATCTGAGGGTCCAGGGTTCAAGTCCCTGTTCGGGCGATGAGTAACCTCGATCGCCTTTTGTGCTGGTGTGTCTAGAGCTCCGTTTCGGAGGGAACGGCCAAAGAATAAAGTTTATCAACACTGGCGGCATGTAGTCGTGGCCGAGTGGTTAAGGCGATGCACTAGAAATCCATTGGGGTCTCCCCGCGCAAGTTCGAATCCTGCCGACTACGTCTTTAGACTTCTCCCTTTGGCTTTCATGGCAGCTTTCTGCCTCGGGGACCGACCGAATCTACTTCGACAGGGGTTTTGCCGTTGAAAAGAACTCAAAAATGATTGTGACTTCTGCATAGAGACGGCAGTCCCCTCACGGCCATTGTACTCAGGCAGACCCGCGTGCAGGTTTCTTGGGCAGCCCGGTGGCACGCCGTGATCGTATAGTGGTTAGTACTCTGCGTTGTGGCCGCAGCAACCCCGGTTCGAATCCGGCTCACGGCAGCCCTTCCCGGGGAAGTCTGTTGGGGTCTTGCCGCCCCGGCCCTTTTATGTGATCGGCTTGTTGCCTGACCTTCGGGTTTTTTTCAGCACACTCCAGGCCCAGAGCGTTCGGAGGGTTGCCCTGTTGTAGTCGTGGCCGAGTGGTTAAGGCGATGGACTTGAAATCCATTGGGGTCTCCCCGCGCAGGTTCAAACCCTGCCGACTACGAGTGTCTGTTCCCTGGCTTTGGACTACTCTTGTTGTACGTTCCAGCTCACGAGCTGCTTTATTTCTGCAGCTCAAGTATATGGTTTTGACCACATACTGCACTTACAGCATGAAACCATAGAAGAGCTGGAACAGGTCTTTGTTTACAACTGTTGTAGATCGTCGCTAATCCAGTTGATCCTGACCTGAGCCATTTTCTGAGAGGTTAAGGACTATGGCTCCACCCTCTTTGTTTTCGGGATTCCCACAATTCTCTCCCCCGGATTGTTTTCCTTAAATAATTCAAACGTGTATTTGCACTTTTGCTTTTCTAAGTAGAAAGCGGATCATGAACAAACTTGTTGTGCAGATCTCTCACCTGCTGAAAAGGCACAGCATGCAGCAAAGCAGCACCTGAAGTCTACTTTCAGTTTTTAAGCTTGAATACCACCCTGTCGTCCAGCGTCCGGGAATGTGAACAGGAGAGGTCGTGACCTTTTCCATCATTCTTTCGCAGAGGCAATATCGTAGCCTATGAGGTTTATCCGAGGCGTGATCATTGCTGGTTGAAAACTTTACCCAATACCCCGCCAGGATGACTTGAAATACAGTCAGCTTTGGCAATTTTTGCCAGTCTCTTGAGAGACTTACGAGTTTGTTGCAAAAGAGAAGTTTGTTGTGTGTGGTTTTTTGTTTTGATGTTTATAGTCCCGAGATTAAAAGCGTCAAAGTTTGATTCCGGTACTTGACATCGCATTGATTTCGCCCCTCGGTCGGGCAATCACTACCAAGGATATCACGGTGACGTTTTCACACGACACCCTTTATTTATGTTGGACGGTTTTATGCAGAAAAGACCAAATCACAAAAAAGATTTTAGCTGGGTTTTCACGGGCAGGCTCACGTTTTGTCAAATGTGCTTTTTCTCGTGCAGCTCAGGAGTCACTTCGGCATGTTACGTAGACGTAGCTACATTTCCTTGAGCTTAGAAACGTTGCCTCTCTGGTGACGTTTTGGATGAAGACTGCTTTTCCTGAAGTAAAGAGAGTCTCAAGCAGAAGCAAGATTTCTCCACTTAAATAGATAATACGCACTCTGTTTGAAGGCTGAAGCAGTTACCTGCTCATTCTGGCATTCTAGTAATATTTACCCTGTCCATAGACCAAAGAGTAGCTAACAGGTCATGGTAATGAAATCCCGTACCTGCCTGAGGCGTGAAGCCCTGGGACTCTTTTGTGAGCCCGGATAGCTCAGTCGGTAGAGCATCAGACTTTTAATCTGAGGGTCCAGGGTTCAAGTCCCTGTTCGGGCGATGAGTAACCTCGATCGCCTTTTGTGCTGGTGTGTCTAGAGCTCCGTTTCGGAGGGAACGGCCAAAGAATAAAGTTTATCAACACTGGCGGCATGTAGTCGTGGCCGAGTGGTTAAGGCGATGGACTAGAAATCCATTGGGGTCTCCCCGCGCAAGTTCGAATCCTGCCGACTACGTCTTTAGACTTCTCCCTTTGGCTTTCACGGCAGCTTTCTGCCTCGGGGACCGACCGAATCTACTTCGACAGGGGTTTTGCCGTTGACAAGAACTCAAAAATGATTGTGACTTCTGCATAGAGACGGCAGCCCCCTCACGGCCATTGTACTCAGGCAGACCCGCGTGCAGGTTTCTTGGGCAGCCCGGTGGCACGCCGTGATCGTATAGTGGTTAGTACTCTGCGTTGTGGCCGCAGCAACCCCGGTTCGAATCCGGGTCACGGCAGCCCTTCCCGGGGAAGTCTGTTGGGGTCTTGCCGCCCCTGCCCTTTTTTGTGATCGGCTTGTTGCCTGACCTTCGGGTTTTTTTCAGCACACTCCAGGCCCAGAGCTTTGGGAGGGTTGCCCTGTTGTAGTCGTGGCCGAGTGGTTAAGGCGATGGACTTGAAATCCATTGGGGTCTCCCCGCGCAGGTTCAAACCCTGCCGACTACGAGTGTCTGTTCCCTGGCTTTGGACTACTCTTGTTGTACGTTCCAGCTCACGAGCTGCTTTATTTCTGCAGCTCAAGTATATGGTTTTGACCACATACTGCACTTACAGCATGAAACCATAGAAGAGCTGGAACAGGTCTTTGTTTACAACTGTTGTAGATCGTCGCTAATCCAGTTGATCCTGACCTGAGCCATTTTCTGAGAGGTTAAGGACTATGGCTCCACCCTCTTTGTTTTCGGGATTCCCACAATTCTCTCCCCCGGATTGTTTTCCTTAAATAATTCAAACGTGTATTTGCACTTTTGCTTTTCTAAGTAGAAAGCGGATCATGAACAAACTTGTTGTGCAGATCTCTCACCTGCTGAAAAGGCACAGCATGCAGCAAAGCAGCACCTGAAGTCTACTTTCAGTTTTTAAGCTTGAATACCACCCTGTCGTCCAGCGTCCGGGAATGTGAACAGGAGAGGTCGTGACCTTTTCCATCATTCTTTCGCAGAGGCAATATCGTAGCCTATGAGGTTTATCCGAGGCGTGATCATTGCTGGTTTAAAACTTTACCCAATACCCCGCCAGGATGACTTGAAATACAGTCAGCTTTGGCAATTTTTGCCAGTCTCTTGAGAGACTTACGAGTTTGTTGCAAAAGAGAAGTTTGTTGTGTGTGGTTTTTTGTTTTGATGTTTATAGTCCCGAGATTAAAAGCGTCAAAGTTTGATTCCGGTACTTGACATCGCATTGATTTCGCCCCTCGGTCGGGCAATCACTACCAAGGATATCACGGTGACGTTTTCACACGACACCCTTTATTTATGTTGGACGGTTTTATGTAGAAAAGACCAAATCACAAAAAAGATTTTAGCTGGGTTTTCACGGGCAGGCTCACGTTTTGTCAAATGTGCTTTTTCTCGTGCAGCTCAGGAGTCACTTCGGCATGTTACGTAGACGTATCTACATTTCCTTGAGCTTAGAAACGTTGCCTCTCTGGTGACGTTTTGGATGAAGACTGCTTTTCCTGAAGTAAAGAGAGTCTCTAGCAGAAGCAAGATTTCTCCACTTAAATAGATAATACGCACTCTGTTTGAAGGCTGAAGCAGTTACCTGCTCATTCTGGCATTCTAGTAATATTTACCCTGTCCATAGACCAAAGAGTAGCTAACAGGTCATGGTAATGAAATCCCGTACCTGCCTGAGGCGTGAAGCCCTGGGACTCTTTTGTGAGCCCGGATAGCTCAGTCGGTAGAGCATCAGACTTTTAATCTGAGGGTCCAGGGTTCAAGTCCCTGTTCGGGCGATGAGTAACCTCGATCGCCTTTTGTGCTGGTGTGTCTAGAGCTCCGTTTCGGAGGGAACGGCCAAAGAATAAAGTTTATCAACACTGGCGGCATGTAGTCGTGGCCGAGTGGTTAAGGCGATGGACTAGAAATCCATTGGGGTCTCCCCGCGCAAGTTCGAATCCTGCCGACTACGTCTTTAGACTTCTCCCTTTGGCTTTCATGGCAGCTTTCTGCCTCGGGGACCGACCGAATCTACTTCGACAGGGGTTTTGCCGTTGAAAAGAACTCAAAAATGATTGTGACTTCTGCATAGAGACGGCAGTCCCCTCACGGCCATTGTACTCAGGCAGACCCGCGTGCAGGTTTCTTGGGCAGCCCGGTGGCACGCCGTGATCGTATAGTGGTTAGTACTCTGCGTTGTGGCCGCAGCAACCCCGGTTCGAATCCGGCTCACGGCAGCCCTTCCCGGGGAAGTCTGTTGGGGTCTTGCCGCCCCGGCCCTTTTATGTGATCGGCTTGTTGCCTGACCTTCGGGTTTTTTTCAGCACACTCCAGGCCCAGAGCGTTCGGAGGGTTGCCCTGTTGTAGTCGTGGCCGAGTGGTTAAGGCGATGGACTTGAAATCCATTGGGGTCTCCCCGCGCAGGTTCAAACCCTGCCGACTACGAGTGTCTGTTCCCTGGCTTTGGACTACTCTTGTTGTACGTTCCAGCTCACGAGCTGCTTTATTTCTGCAGCTCAAGTATATGGTTTTGACCACATACTGCACTTACAGCATGAAACCATAGAAGAGCTGGAACAGGTCTTTGTTTACAACTGTTGTAGATCGTCGCTAATCCAGTTGATCCTGACCTGAGCCATTTTCTGAGAGGTTAAGGACTATGGCTCCACCCTCTTTGTTTTCGGGATTCCCACAATTCTCTCCCCCGGATTGTTTTCCTTAAATAATTCAAACGTGTATTTGCACTTTTGCTTTTCTAAGTAGAAAGCGGATCATGAACAAACTTGTTGTGCAGATCTCTCACCTGCTGAAAAGGCACAGCATGCAGCAAAGCAGCACCTGAAGTCTACTTTCAGTTTTTAAGCTTGAATACCACCCTGTCGTCCAGCGTCCGGGAATGTGAACAGGAGAGGTCGTGACCTTTTCCATCATTCTTTCGCAGAGGCAATATCGTAGCCTATGAGGTTTATCCGAGGCGTGATCATTGCTGGTTGAAAACTTTACCCAATACCCCGCCAGGATGACTTGAAATACAGTCAGCTTTGGCAATTTTTGCCAGTCTCTTGAGAGACTTACGAGTTTGTTGCAAAAGAGAAGTTTGTTGTGTGTGGTTTTTTGTTTTGATGTTTATAGTCCCGAGATTAAAAGCGTCAAAGTTTGATTCCGGTACTTGACATCGCATTGATTTCGCCCCTCGGTCGGGCAATCACTACCAAGGATATCACGGTGACGTTTTCACACGACACCCTTTATTTATGTTGGACGGTTTTATGCAGAAAAGACCAAATCACAAAAAAGATTTTAGCTGGGTTTTCACGGGCAGGCTCACGTTTTGTCAAATGTGCTTTTTCTCGTGCAGCTCAGGAGTCACTTCGGCATGTTACGTAGACGTAGCTACATTTCCTTGAGCTTAGAAACGTTGCCTCTCTGGTGACGTTTTGGATGAAGACTGCTTTTCCTGAAGTAAAGAGAGTCTCAAGCAGAAGCAAGATTTCTCCACTTAAATAGATAATACGCACTCTGTTTGAAGGCTGAAGCAGTTACCTGCTCATTCTGGCATTCTAGTAATATTTACCCTGTCCATAGACCAAAGAGTAGCTAACAGGTCATGGTAATGAAATCCCGTACCTGCCTGAGGCGTGAAGCCCTGGGACTCTTTTGTGAGCCCGGATAGCTCAGTCGGTAGAGCATCAGACTTTTAATCTGAGGGTCCAGGGTTCAAGTCCCTGTTCGGGCGATGAGTAACCTCGATCGCCTTTTGTGCTGGTGTGTCTAGAGCTCCGTTTCGGAGGGAACGGCCAAAGAATAAAGTTTATCAACACTGGCGGCATGTAGTCGTGGCCGAGTGGTTAAGGCGATGGACTAGAAATCCATTGGGGTCTCCCCGCGCAAGTTCGAATCCTGCCGACTACGTCTTTAGACTTCTCCCTTTGGCTTTCACGGCAGCTTTCTGCCTCGGGGACCGACCGAATCTACTTCGACAGGGGTTTTGCCGTTGACAAGAACTCAAAAATGATTGTGACTTCTGCATAGAGACGGCAGCCCCCTCACGGCCATTGTACTCAGGCAGACCCGCGTGCAGGTTTCTTGGGCAGCCCGGTGGCACGCCGTGATCGTATAGTGGTTAGTACTCTGCGTTGTGGCCGCAGCAACCCCGGTTCGAATCCGGGTCACGGCAGCCCTTCCCGGGGAAGTCTGTTGGGGTCTTGCCGCCCCTGCCCTTTTTTGTGATCGGCTTGTTGCCTGACCTTCGGGTTTTTTTCAGCACACTCCAGGCCCAGAGCTTTGGGAGGGTTGCCCTGTTGTAGTCGTGGCCGAGTGGTTAAGGCGATGGACTTGAAATCCATTGGGGTCTCCCCGCGCAGGTTCAAACCCTGCCGACTACGAGTGTCTGTTCCCTGGCTTTGGACTACTCTTGTTGTACGTTCCAGCTCACGAGCTGCTTTATTTCTGCAGCTCAAGTATATGGTTTTGACCACATACTGCACTTACAGCATGAAACCATAGAAGAGCTGGAACAGGTCTTTGTTTACAACTGTTGTAGATCGTCGCTAATCCAGTTGATCCTGACCTGAGCCATTTTCTGAGAGGTTAAGGACTATGGCTCCACCCTCTTTGTTTTCGGGATTCCCACAATTCTCTCCCCCGGATTGTTTTCCTTAAATAATTCAAACGTGTATTTGCACTTTTGCTTTTCTAAGTAGAAAGCGGATCATGAACAAACTTGTTGTGCAGATCTCTCACCTGCTGAAAAGGCACAGCATGCAGCAAAGCAGCACCTGAAGTCTACTTTCAGTTTTTAAGCTTGAATACCACCCTGTCGTCCAGCGTCCGGGAATGTGAACAGGAGAGGTCGTGACCTTTTCCATCATTCTTTCGCAGAGGCAATATCGTAGCCTATGAGGTTTATCCGAGGCGTGATCATTGCTGGTTGAAAACTTTACCCAATACCCCGCCAGGATGACTTGAAATACAGTCAGCTTTGGCAATTTTTGCCAGTCTCTTGAGAGACTTACGAGTTTGTTGCAAAAGAGAAGTTTGTTGTGTGTGGTTTTTTGTTTTGATGTTTATAGTCCCGAGATTAAAAGCGTCAAAGTTTGATTCCGGTACTTGACATCGCATTGATTTCGCCCCTCGGTCGGGCAATCACTACCAAGGATATCACGGTGACGTTTTCACACGACACCCTTTATTTATGTTGGACGGTTTTATGTAGAAAAGACCAAATCACAAAAAAGATTTTAGCTGGGTTTTCACGGGCAGGCTCACGTTTTGTCAAATGTGCTTTTTCTCGTGCAGCTCAGGAGTCACTTCGGCATGTTACGTAGACGTAGCTACATTTCCTTGAGCTTAGAAACGTTGCCTCTCTGGTGACGTTTTGGATGAAGACTGCTTTTCCTGAAGTAAAGAGAGTCTCTAGCAGAAGCAAGATTTCTCCACTTAAATAGATAATACGCACTCTGTTTGAAGGCTGAAGCAGTTACCTGCTCATTCTGGCATTCTAGTAATATTTACCCTGTCCATAGACCAAAGAGTAGCTAACAGGTCATGGTAATGAAATCCCGTACCTGCCTGAGGCGTGAAGCCCTGGGACTCTTTTGTGAGCCCGGATAGCTCAGTCGGTAGAGCATCAGACTTTTAATCTGAGGGTCCAGGGTTCAAGTCCCTGTTCGGGCGATGAGTAACCTCGATCGCCTTTTGTGCTGGTGTGTCTAGAGCTCCGTTTCGGAGGGAACGGCCAAAGAATAAAGTTTATCAACACTGGCGGCATGTAGTCGTGGCCGAGTGGTTAAGGCGATGGACTAGAAATCCATTGAAGTCTCCCCGCGCAAGTTCGAATCCTGCCGACTACGTCTTTAGACTTCTCCCTTTGGCTTTCATGGCAGCTTTCTGCCTCGGGGACCGACCGAATCTACTTCGACAGGGGTTTTGCCGTTGAAAAGAACTCAAAAATGATTGTGACTTCTGCATAGAGACGGCAGTCCCCTCACGGCCATTGTACTCAGGCAGACCCGCGTGCAGGTTTCTTGGGCAGCCCGGTGGCACGCCGTGATCGTATAGTGGTTAGTACTCTGAGTTGTGGCCGCAGCAACCCCGGTTCGAATCCGGCTCACGGCAGCCCTTCCCGGGGAAGTCTGTTGGGGTCTTGCCGCCCCGGCCCTTTTATGTGATCGGCTTGTTGCCTGACCTTCGGGTTTTTTTCAGCACACTCCAGGCCCAGAGCGTTCGGAGGGTTGCCCTGTTGTAGTCGTGGCCGAGTGGTTAAGGCGATGGACTTGAAATCCATTGGGGTCTCCCCGCGCAGGTTCAAACCCTGCCGACTACGAGTGTCTGTTCCCTGGCTTTGGACTACTCTTGTTGTACGTTCCAGCTCACGAGCTGCTTTATTTCTGCAGCTCAAGTATATGGTTTTGACCACATACTGCACTTACAGCATGAAACCATAGAAGAGCTGGAACAGGTCTTTGTTTACAACTGTTGTAGATCGTCGCTAATCCAGTTGATCCTGACCTGAGCCATTTTCTGAGAGGTTAAGGACTATGGCTCCACCCTCTTTGTTTTCGGGATTCCCACAATTCTCTCCCCCGGATTGTTTTCCTTAAATAATTCAAACGTGTATTTGCACTTTTGCTTTTCTAAGTAGAAAGCGGATCATGAACAAACTTGTTGTGCAGATCTCTCACCTGCTGAAAAGGCACAGCATGCAGCAAAGCAGCACCTGAAGTCTACTTTCAGTTTTTAAGCTTGAATACCACCCTGTCGTCCAGCGTCCGGGAATGTGAACAGGAGAGGTCGTGACCTTTTCCATCATTCTTTCGCAGAGGCAATATCGTAGCCTATGAGGTTTATCCGAGGCGTGATCATTGCTGGTTGAAAACTTTACCCAATACCCCGCCAGGATGACTTGAAATACAGTCAGCTTTGGCAATTTTTGCCAGTCTCTTGAGAGACTTACGAGTTTGTTGCAAAAGAGAAGTTTGTTGTGTGTGGTTTTTTGTTTTGATGTTTATAGTCCCGAGATTAAAAGCGTCAAAGTTTGATTCCGGTACTTGACATCGCATTGATTTCGCCCCTCGGTCGGGCAATCACTACCAAGGATATCACGGTGACGTTTTCACACGACACCCTTTATTTATGTTGGACGGTTTTATGCAGAAAAGACCAAATCACAAAAAAGATTTTAGCTGGGTTTTCACGGGCAGGCTCACGTTTTGTCAAATGTGCTTTTTCTCGTGCAGCTCAGGAGTCACTTCGGCATGTTACGTAGACGTAGCTACATTTCCTTGAGCTTAGAAACGTTGCCTCTCTGGTGACGTTTTGGATGAAGACTGCTTTTCCTGAAGTAAAGAGAGTCTCAAGCAGAAGCAAGATTTCTCCACTTAAATAGATAATACGCACTCTGTTTGAAGGCTGAAGCAGTTACCTGCTCATTCTGGCATTCTAGTAATATTTACCCTGTCCATAGACCAAAGAGTAGCTAACAGGTCATGGTAATGAAATCCCGTACCTGCCTGAGGCGTGAAGCCCTGGGACTCTTTTGTGAGCCCGGATAGCTCAGTCGGTAGAGCATCAGACTTTTAATCTGAGGGTCCAGGGTTCAAGTCCCTGTTCGGGCGATGAGTAACCTCGATCGCCTTTTGTGCTGGTGTGTCTAGAGCTCCGTTTCGGAGGGAACGGCCAAAGAATAAAGTTTATCAACACTGGCGGCATGTAGTCGTGGCCGAGTGGTTAAGGCGATGGACTAGAAATCCATTGGGGTCTCCCCGCGCAAGTTCGAATCCTGCCGACTACGTCTTTAGACTTCTCCCTTTGGCTTTCACGGCAGCTTTCTGCCTCGGGGACCGACCGAATCTACTTCGACAGGGGTTTTGCCGTTGACAAGAACTCAAAAATGATTGTGACTTCTGCATAGAGACGGCAGCCCCCTCACGGCCATTGTACTCAGGCAGACCCGCGTGCAGGTTTCTTGGGCAGCCCGGTGGCACGCCGTGATCGTATAGTGGTTAGTACTCTGCGTTGTGGCCGCAGCAACCCCGGTTCGAATCCGGGTCACGGCAGCCCTTCCCGGGGAAGTCTGTTGGGGTCTTGCCGCCCCTGCCCTTT
Organism: Misgurnus anguillicaudatus; assembly: GCF_027580225.2. NCBI lineage: Eukaryota > Metazoa > Chordata > Actinopteri > Cypriniformes > Cobitidae > Misgurnus > Misgurnus anguillicaudatus. The sequence continues at coordinate 4,753,883 of NC_073342.2, read as the reverse complement.
TTTGTGATCGGCTTGTTGCCTGACCTTCGGGTTTTTTTCAGCACACTCCAGGCCCAGAGCTTTGGGAGGGTTGCCCTGTTGTAGTCGTGGCCGAGTGGTTAAGGCGATGGACTTGAAATCCATTGGGGTCTCCCCGCGCAGGTTCAAACCCTGCCGACTACGAGTGTCTGTTCCCTGGCTTTGGACTACTCTTGTTGTACGTTCCAGCTCACGAGCTGCTTTATTTCTGCAACTCAAGTATATGGTTTTGACCACATACTGCACTTACAGCATGAAACCATAGAAGAGCTGGAACAGGTCTTTGTTTACAACTGTTGTAGATCGTCGCTAATCCAGTTGATCCTGACCTGAGCCATTTTCTGAGAGGTTAAGGACTATGGCTCCACCCTCTTTGTTTTCGGGATTCCCACAATTCTCTCCCCCGGATTGTTTTCCTTAAATAATTCAAACGTGTATTTGCACTTTTGCTTTTCTAAGTAGAAAGCGGATCATGAACAAACTTGTGCAGATCTCTCACCTGCTGAAAAGGCACAGCATGCAGCAAAGCAGCACCTGAAGTCTACTTTCAGTTTTTAAGCTTGAATACCACCCTGTCGTCCAGCGTCCGGGAATGTGAACAGGAGAGGTCGTGACCTTTTCCATCATTCTTTCGCAGAGGCAATATCGTAGCCTATGAGGTTTATCCGAGGCGTGATCATTGCTGGTTGAAAACTTTACCCAATACCCCGCCAGGATGACTTGAAATACAGTCAGCTTTGGCAATTTTTGCCAGTCTCTTGAGAGACTTACGAGTTTGTTGCAAAAGAGAAGTTTGTTGTGTGTGGTTTTTTGTTTTGATGTTTATAGTCCCGAGATTAAAAGCGTCAAAGTTTGATTCCGGTACTTGACATCGCATTGATTTCGCCCCTCGGTCGGGCAATCACTACCAAGGATATCACGGTGACGTTTTCACACGACACCCTTTATTTATGTTGGACGGTTTTATGTAGAAAAGACCAAATCACAAAAAAGATTTTAGCTGGGTTTTCACGGGCAGGCTCACGTTTTGTCAAATGTGCTTTTTCTCGTGCAGCTCAGGAGTCACTTCGGCATGTTACGTAGACGTAGCTACATTTCCTTGAGCTTAGAAACGTTGCCTCTCTGGTGACGTTTTGGATGAAGACTGCTTTTCCTGAAGTAAAGAGAGTCTCTAGCAGAAGCAAGATTTCTCCACTTAAATAGATAATACGCACTCTGTTTGAAGGCTGAAGCAGTTACCTGCTCATTCTGGCATTCTAGTAATATTTACCCTGTCCATAGACCAAAGAGTAGCTAACAGGTCATGGTAATGAAATCCCGTACCTGCCTGAGGCGTGAAGCCCTGGGACTCTTTTGTGAGCCCGGATAGCTCAGTCGGTAGAGCATCAGACTTTTAATCTGAGGGTCCAGGGTTCAAGTCCCTGTTCGGGCGATGAGTAACCTCGATCGCCTTTTGTGCTGTTGTGTCTAGAGCTCCGTTTCGGAGGGAACGGCCAAAGAATAAAGTTTATCAACACTGGCGGCATGTAGTCGTGGCCGAGTGGTTAAGGCGATGGACTAGAAATCCATTGGGGTCTCCCCGCGCAAGTTCGAATCCTGCCGACTACGTCTTTAGACTTCTCCCTTTGGCTTTCATGGCAGCTTTCTGCCTCGGGGACCGACCGAATCTACTTCGACAGGGGTTTTGCCGTTGAAAAGAACTCAAAAATGATTGTGACTTCTGCATAGAGACGGCAGTCCCCTCACGGCCATTGTACTCAGGCAGACCCGCGTGCAGGTTTCTTGGGCAGCCCGGTGGCACGCCGTGATCGTATAGTGGTTAGTACTCTGCGTTGTGGCCGCAGCAACCCCGGTTCGAATCCGGCTCACGGCAGCCCTTCCCGGGGAAGTCTGTTGGGGTCTTGCCGCCCCGGCCCTTTTATGTGATCGGCTTGTTGCCTGACCTTCGGGTTTTTTTCAGCACACTCCAGGCCCAGAGCGTTCGGAGGGTTGCCCTGTTGTAGTCGTGGCCGAGTGGTTAAGGCGATGGACTTGAAATCCATTGGGGTCTCCCCGCGCAGGTTCAAACCCTGCCGACTACGAGTGTCTGTTCCCTGGCTTTGGACTACTCTTGTTGTACGTTCCAGCTCACGAGCTGCTTTATTTCTGCAGCTCAAGTATATGGTTTTGACCACATACTGCACTTACAGCATGAAACCATAGAAGAGCTGGAACAGGTCTTTGTTTACAACTGTTGTAGATCGTCGCTAATCCAGTTGATCCTGACCTGAGCCATTTTCTGAGAGGTTAAGGACTATGGCTCCACCCTCTTTGTTTTCGGGATTCCCACAATTCTCTCCCCCGGATTGTTTTCCTTAAATAATTCAAACGTGTATTTGCACTTTTGCTTTTCTAAGTAGAAAGCGGATCATGAACAAACTTGTTGTGCAGATCTCTCACCTGCTGAAAAGGCACAGCATGCAGCAAAGCAGCACCTGAAGTCTACTTTCAGTTTTTAAGCTTGAATACCACCCTGTCGTCCAGCGTCCGGGAATGTGAACAGGAGAGGTCGTGACCTTTTCCATCATTCTTTCGCAGAGGCAATATCGTAGCCTATGAGGTTTATCCGAGGCGTGATCATTGCTGGTTGAAAACTTTACCCAATACCCCGCCAGGATGACTTGAAATACAGTCAGCTTTGGCAATTTTTGCCAGTCTCTTGAGAGACTTACGAGTTTGTTGCAAAAGAGAAGTTTGTTGTGTGTGGTTTTTTGTTTTGATGTTTATAGTCCCGAGATTAAAAGCGTCAAAGTTTGATTCCGGTACTTGACATCGCATTGATTTCGCCCCTCGGTCGGGCAATCACTACCAAGGATATCACGGTGACGTTTTCACACGACACCCTTTATTTATGTTGGACGGTTTTATGCAGAAAAGACCAAATCACAAAAAAGATTTTAGCTGGGTTTTCACGGGCAGGCTCACGTTTTGTCAAATGTGCTTTTTCTCGTGCAGCTCAGGAGTCACTTCGGCATGTTACGTAGACGTAGCTACATTTCCTTGAGCTTAGAAACGTTGCCTCTCTGGTGACGTTTTGGATGAAGACTGCTTTTCCTGAAGTAAAGAGAGTCTCAAGCAGAAGCAAGATTTCTCCACTTAAATAGATAATACGCACTCTGTTTGAAGGCTGAAGCAGTTACCTGCTCATTCTGGCATTCTAGTAATATTTACCCTGTCCATAGACCAAAGAGTAGCTAACAGGTCATGGTAATGAAATCCCGTACCTGCCTGAGGCGTGAAGCCCTGGGACTCTTTTGTGAGCCCGGATAGCTCAGTCGGTAGAGCATCAGACTTTTAATCTGAGGGTCCAGGGTTCAAGTCCCTGTTCGGGCGATGAGTAACCTCGATCGCCTTTTGTGCTGGTGTGTCTAGAGCTCCGTTTCGGAGGGAACGGCCAAAGAATAAAGTTTATCAACACTGGCGGCATGTAGTCGTGGCCGAGTGGTTAAGGCGATGGACTAGAAATCCATTGGGGTCTCCCCGCGCAAGTTCGAATCCTGCCGACTACGTCTTTAGACTTCTCCCTTTGGCTTTCACGGCAGCTTTCTGCCTCGGGGACCGACCGAGTCTACTTCGACAGGGGTTTTGCCGTTGACAAGAACTCAAAAATGATTGTGACTTCTGCATAGAGACGGCAGCCCCCTCACGGCCATTGTACTCAGGCAGACCCGCGTGCAGGTTTCTTGGGCAGCCCGGTGGCACGCCGTGATCGTATAGTGGTTAGTACTCTGCGTTGTGGCCGCAGCAACCCCGGTTCGAATCCGGGTCACGGCAGCCCTTCCCGGGGAAGTCTGTTGGGGTCTTGCCGCCCCTGCCCTTTTTTGTGATCGGCTTGTTGCCTGACCTTCGGGTTTTTTTCAGCACACTCCAGGCCCAGAGCTTTGGGAGGGTTGCCCTGTTGTAGTCGTGGCCGAGTGGTTAAGGCGATGGACTTGAAATCCATTGGGGTCTCCCCGCGCAGGTTCAAACCCTGCCGACTACGAGTGTCTGTTCCCTGGCTTTGGACTACTCTTGTTGTACGTTCCAGCTCACGAGCTGCTTTATTTCTGCAACTCAAGTATATGGTTTTGACCACATACTGCACTTACAGCATGAAACCATAGAAGAGCTGGAACAGGTCTTTGTTTACAACTGTTGTAGATCGTCGCTAATCCAGTTGATCCTGACCTGAGCCATTTTCTGAGAGGTTAAGGACTATGGCTCCACCCTCTTTGTTTTCGGGATTCCCACAATTCTCTCCCCCGGATTGTTTTCCTTAAATAATTCAAACGTGTATTTGCACTTTTGCTTTTCTAAGTAGAAAGCGGATCATGAACAAACTTGTTGTGCAGATCTCTCACCTGCTGAAAAGGCACAGCATGCAGCAAAGCAGCACCTGAAGTCTACTTTCAGTTTTTAAGCTTGAATACCACCCTGTCGTCCAGCGTCCGGGAATGTGAACAGGAGAGGTCGTGACCTTTTCCATCATTCTTTCGCAGAGGCAATATCGTAGCCTATGAGGTTTATCCGAGGCGTGATCATTGCTGGTTGAAAACTTTACCCAATACCCCGCCAGGATGACTTGAAATACAGTCAGCTTTGGCAATTTTTGCCAGTCTCTTGAGAGACTTACGAGTTTGTTGCAAAAGAGAAGTTTGTTGTGTGTGGTTTTTTGTTTTGATGTTTATAGTCCCGAGATTAAAAGCGTCAAAGTTTGATTCCGGTACTTGACATCGCATTGATTTCGCCCCTCGGTCGGGCAATCACTACCAAGGATATCACGGTGACGTTTTCACACGACACCCTTTATTTATGTTGGACGGTTTTATGCAGAAAAGACCAAATCACAAAAAAGATTTTAGCTGGGTTTTCACGGGCAGGCTCACGTTTTGTCAAATGTGCTTTTTCTCGTGCAGCTCAGGAGTCACTTCGGCATGTTACGTAGACGTAGCTACATTTCCTTGAGCTTAGAAACGTTGCCTCTCTGGTGACGTTTTGGATGAAGACTGCTTTTCCTGAAGTAAAGAGAGTCTCAAGCAGAAGCAAGATTTCTCCACTTAAATAGATAATACGCACTCTGTTTGAAGGCTGAAGCAGTTACCTGCTCATTCTGGCATTCTAGTAATATTTACCCTGTCCATAGACCAAAGAGTAGCTAACAGGTCATGGTAATGAAATCCCGTACCTGCCTGAGGCGTGAAGCCCTGGGACTCTTTTGTGAGCCCGGATAGCTCAGTCGGTAGAGCATCAGACTTTTAATCTGAGGGTCCAGGGTTCAAGTCCCTGTTCGGGCGATGAGTAACCTCGATCGCCTTTTGTGCTGGTGTGTCTAGAGCTCCGTTTCGGAGGGAACGGCCAAAGAATAAAGTTTACCAACAGTGGCGGCATGTAGTCGTGGCCGAGTGGTTAAGGCGATGGACTAGAAATCCATTGGGGTCTCCCCGCGCAAGTTCGAATCCTGCCGACTACGTCTTTAGACTTCTCCCTTTGGCTTTCATGGCAGCTTCCTGCCTCGGGGACCGACCGAATCTACTTCGACAGGGGTTTTGCCGTTGACAAGAACTCAAAAATGATTGTGACTTCTGCATAGAGACGGCAGCCCCCTCACGGCCATTGTACTCAGGCAGACCCGCATGCAGGTTTCTTGGGCAGCCCGGTGGCACGCCGTGATCGTATAGTGGTTAGTACTCTGCGTTGTGGCCGCAGCAACCCCGGTTCGAATCCGGGTCACGGCAGCCCTTCCCGGGGAAGTCTGCTGGGGTCTTGCCGCCCCTGCCCTTTTTTGTGATCGGCTTGTTGCCTGACCTTCGGGTTTTTTCAGCACAGTCCAGGCCCAGAGCTTTGGGAGGGTTGCCCTGTTGTAGTCGTGGCCGAGTGGTTAAGGCGATGGACTTGAAATCCATTGGGGTCTCCCCGCGCAGGTTCAAACCCTGCCGACTACGAGTGTCTGTTCCCTGGCTTTGGACTGCTCTTGTTGTACGTTCCAGCTCACGAGCTGCTTTATTTCTGCAGCTCAAGTATATGGTTTTGACCACATACTGCACTTACAGCATGAAACCATAGAAGAGCTGGAACAGGTCTTTGTTTTCAACTGTTGTAGATCGTCGCTAATCCAGTTGATCCTGACCTGAGCCATTTTCCGAGAGGTTAAGGACTATGGCTCCACCCTCTTTGTTTTCGGGATTCCCACCATTCTCTCCCCCGGATTGTTTTCCTTAAATAATTCAAACGTGTATTTGCACTTTTGCTTTTCTAAGTAGAAAGCGGATCATGAACAAACTTGTTGTGCAGATCTCTCACCTGCTGAAAAGGCACAACATGCAGCAAAGCAGCACCTGAAGTCTAATTTCAGTTTTTAAGCTTGAATACCACCCTGTCGTCCAGCGTCCGGGAATGTGAACAGGAGAGGTCGTGACCTTTTCCATCATTCTTTCGCAGAGGCAATATCGTAGCCTATGAGGTTTATCCGAGGCGTGATCATTGCTGGTTGAAAACTTTACCCAATACCCCGCCAGGATGACTTGAAATACAGTCAGCTTTGGCAATTTTTGCCAGTCTCTTGAGAGACTTACGAGTTTGTTGCAAAAGAGAAGTTTGTTGTGTGTGGTTTTTTGTTTTGATGTTTATAGTCCCGAGATTAAAAGCGTCAAAGTTTGATTCCGGTACTTGACATCGCATTGATTTCGCCCCTCGGTCGGGCAATCACTACCAAGGATATCACGGTGACGTTTTCACACGACACCCTTTATTTATGTTGGACGGTTTTATGTAGAAAAGACCAAATCACAAAAAAGATTTTAGCTGGGTTTTCACGGGCAGGCTCACGTTTTGTCAAATGTGCTCTTTCTCGTGCAGCTCAAGAGTCACTTCGGCATGTTACGTAGACGTAGCTACATTTCCTTGAGCTTAGAAACGTTGCCTCTCTGGTGACGTTTTGGATGAAGACTGCTTTTCCTGAAGTAAAGAGAGTCTCAAGCAGAAGCAAGATTTCTCCACTTAAATAGATAATACGCACTCTGTTTGAAGGCTGAAGCAGTTACCTGCTCATTCTGGCATTCTAGTAATATTTACCCTGTCCATAGACCAAAGAGTAGCTAACAGGTCATGGTAATGAAATCCCGTACTTGCCTGAGGCGTGAAGCCCTGGGACTCTTTTGTGAGCCCGGATAGCTCAGTCGGTAGAGCATCAGACTTTTAATCTGAGGGTCCAGGGTTCAAGTCCCTGTTCGGGCGATGAGTAACCTCGATCGCCTTTTGTGCTGGTGTGTCTAGAGCTCCGTTTCGGAGGGAACGGCCAAAGAATAAAGTTTACCAACAGTGGCGGCATGTAGTCGTGGCCGAGTGGTTAAGGCGATGGACTAGAAATCCATTGGGGTCTCCCCGCGCAAGTTCGAATCCTGCCGACTACGTCTTTAGACTTCTCCCTTTGGCTTTCATGGCAGCTTCCTGCCTCGGGGACCGAATCTACTTCGACAGGGGTTTTGCCGTTGAAAAGAACTCAAAAATGATTGTGACTTCTGCATAGAGACGGCAGTCCCCTCACGGCCATTGTACTCAGGCAGACCCGCATGCAGGTTTCTTGGGCAGCCCGGTGGCACGCCGTGATCGTATAGTGGTTAGTACTCTGCGTTGTGGCCGCAGCAACCCCGGTTCGAATCCGGGTCACGGCAGCCCTTCCCGGGGAAGTCTGCTGGGGTCTTGCCGCCCCTGCCCTTTTTTGTGATCGGCTTGTTGCCTGACCTTCGGGTTTTTTCAGCACAGTCCAGGCCCAGAGCGTGCACGGGGTTGCCCTGTTGTAGTCGTGGCCGAGTGGTTAAGGCGATGGACTTGAAATCCATTGGGGTCTCCCCGCGCAGGTTCAAACCCTGCCGACTACGAGTGTCTGTTCCCTGGCTTTGGACTGCTCTTGTTGTACGTTCCAGCTCACGAGCTGCTTTATTTCTGCAGCTCAAGTATATGGTTTTGACCACATACTGCACTTACAGCATGAAACCATAGAAGAGCTGGAACAGGTCTTTGTTTTCAACTGTTGTAGATCGTCGCTAATCCAGTTGATCCTGACCTGAGCCATTTTCCGAGAGGTTAAGGACTATGGCTCCACCCTCTTTGTTTTCGGGATTCCCACCATTCTCTCCCCCGGATTGTTTTCCTTAAATAATTCAAACGTGTATTTGCACTTTTGCTTTTCTAAGTAGAAAGCGGATCATGAACAAACTTGTTGTGCAGATCTCTCACCTGCTGAAAAGGCACAACATGCAGCAAAGCAGCACCTGAAGTCTAATTTCAGTTTTTAAGCTTGAATACCACCCTGTCGTCCAGCGTCCGGGAATGTGAACAGGAGAGGTCGTGACCTTTTCCATCATTCTTTCGCAGAGGCAATATCGTAGCCTATGAGGTTTATCCGAGGCGTGATCATTGCTGGTTGAAAACTTTACCCAATACCCCGCCAGGATGACTTGAAATACAGTCAGCTTTGGCAATTTTTGCCAGTCTCTTGAGAGACTTACGACTTTGTTGCAAAAGAGAAGTTTGTTGTGTGTGGTTTTTTGTTTTGATGTTTATAGTCCCGAGATTAAAAGCGTCAAAGTTTGATTCCGGTACTTGACATCGCATTGATTTCGCCCCTCGGTCGGGCAATCACTACCAAGGATATCACGGTGACGTTTTCACACGACACCCTTTATTTATGTTGGACGGTTTTATGTAGAAAAGACCAAATCACAAAAAAGATTTTAGCTGGGTTTTCACTGGCAGGCTCACGTTTTGTCAAATGTGCTCTTTCTCGTGCAGCTCAAGAGTCACTTCGGCATGTTACGTAGACGTAGCTACATTTCCTTGAGCTTAGAAACGTTGCCTCTCTGGTGACGTTTTGGATGAAGACTGCTTTTCCTGAAGTAAAGAGAGTCTCAAGCAGAAGCAAGATTTCTCCACTTAAATAGATAATACGCACTCTGTTTGAAGGCTGAAGCAGTTACCTGCTCATTCTGGCATTCTAGTAATATTTACCCTGTCCATAGACCAAAGAGTAGCTAACAGGTCATGGTAATGAAATCCCGTACTTGCCTGAGGCGTGAAGCCCTGGGACTCTTTTGTGAGCCCGGATAGCTCAGTCGGTAGAGCATCAGACTTTTAATCTGAGGGTCCAGGGTTCAAGTCCCTGTTCGGGCGATGAGTAACCTCGATCGCCTTTTGTGCTGGTGTGTCTAGAGCTCCGTTTCGGAGGGAACGGCCAAAGAATAAAGTTTACCAACAGTGGCGGCATGTAGTCGTGGCCGAGTGGTTAAGGCGATGGACTAGAAATCCATTGGGGTCTCCCCGCGCAAGTTCGAATCCTGCCGACTACGTCTTTAGACTTCTCCCTTTGGCTTTCATGGCAGCTTCCTGCCTCGGGGACCGAATCTACTTCGACAGGGGTTTTGCCGTTTTTAAAAAAAACTCAAAAATGATTGTGACTTCTGCATAGAGACGGCAGCCCCCTCACGGCCATTGTACTCAGGCAGACCCGCATGCAGGTTTCTTGGGCAGCCCGGTGGCACGCCGTGATCGTATAGTGGTTAGTACTCTGCGTTGTGGCCGCAGCAACCCCGGTTCGAATCCGGGTCACGGCAGCCCTTCCCGGGGAAGTCTGCTGGGGTCTTGCCGCCCCTGCCCTTTTTTGTGATCGGCTTGTTGCCTGACCTTCGGGTTTTTTCAGCACAGTCCAGGCCCAGAGCGTGCACGGGGTTGCCCTGTTGTAGTCGTGGCCGAGTGGTTAAGGCGATGGACTTGAAATCCATTGGGGTCTCCCCGCGCAGGTTCAAACCCTGCCGACTACGAGTGTCTGTTCCCTGGCTTTGGACTGCTCTTGTTGTACGTTCCAGCTCACGAGCTGCTTTATTTCTGCAGCTCAAGTATATGGTTTTGACCACATACTGCACTTACAGCATGAAACCATAGAAGAGCTGGAACAGGTCTTTGTTTTCAACTGTTGTAGATCGTCGCTAATCCAGTTGATCCTGACCTGAGCCATTTTCCGAGAGGTTAAGGACTATGGCTCCACCCTCTTTGTTTTCGGGATTCCCACCATTCTCTCCCCCGGATTGTTTTCCTTAAATAATTCAAACGTGTATTTGCACTTTTGCTTTTCTAAGTAGAAAGCGGATCATGAACAAACTTGTTGTGCAGATCTCTCACCTGCTGAAAAGGCACAACATGCAGCAAAGCAGCACCTGAAGTCTAATTTCAGTTTTTAAGCTTGAATACCACCCTGTCGTCCAGCGTCCGGGAATGTGAACAGGAGAGGTCGTGACCTTTTCCATCATTCTTTCGCAGAGGCAATATCGTAGCCTATGAGGTTTATCCGAGGCGTGATCATTGCTGGTTGAAAACTTTACCCAATACCCCGCCAGGATGACTTGAAATACAGTCAGCTTTGGCAATTTTTGCCAGTCTCTTGAGAGACTTACGACTTTGTTGCAAAAGAGAAGTTTGTTGTGTGTGGTTTTTTGTTTTGATGTTTATAGTCCCGAGATTAAAAGCGTCAAAGTTTGATTCCGGTACTTGACATCGCATTGATTTCGCCCCTCGGTCGGGCAATCACTACCAAGGATATCACGGTGACGTTTTCACACGACACCCTTTATTTATGTTGGACGGTTTTATGTAGAAAAGACCAAATCACAAAAAAGATTTTAGCTGGGTTTTCACTGGCAGGCTCACGTTTTGTCAAATGTGCTCTTTCTCGTGCAGCTCAAGAGTCACTTCGGCATGTTACGTAGACGTAGCTACATTTCCTTGAGCTTAGAAACGTTGCCTCTCTGGTGACGTTTTGGATGAAGACTGCTTTTCCTGAAGTAAAGAGAGTCTCAAGCAGAAGCAAGATTTCTCCACTTAAATAGATAATACGCACTCTGTTTGAAGGCTGAAGCAGTTACCTGCTCATTCTGGCATTCTAGTAATATTTACCCTGTCCATAGACCAAAGAGTAGCTAACAGGTCATGGTAATGAAATCCCGTACTTGCCTGAGGCGTGAAGCCCTGGGACTCTTTTGTGAGCCCGGATAGCTCAGTCGGTAGAGCATCAGACTTTTAATCTGAGGGTCCAGGGTTCAAGTCCCTGTTCGGGCGATGAGTAACCTCGATCGCCTTTTGTGCTGGTGTGTCTAGAGCTCCGTTTCGGAGGGAACGGCCAAAGAATAAAGTTTACCAACAGTGGCGGCATGTAGTCGTGGCCGAGTGGTTAAGGCGATGGACTAGAAATCCATTGGGGTCTCCCCGCGCAAGTTCGAATCCTGCCGACTACGTCTTTAGACTTCTCCCTTTGGCTTTCATGGCAGCTTCCTGCCTCGGGGACCGAATCTACTTCGACAGGGGTTTTGCCGTTTTTAAAAAAAACTCAAAAATGATTGTGACTTCTGCATAGAGACGGCAGTCCCCCTCACGGCCATTGTACTCAGGCAGACCCGCATGCAGGTTTCTTGGGCAGCCCGGTGGCACGCCGTGATCGTATAGTGGTTAGTACTCTGCGTTGTGGCCGCAGCAACCCCGGTTCGAATCCGGGTCACGGCAGCCCTTCCCGGGGAAGTCTGCTGGGGTCTTGCCGCCCCTGCCCTTTTTTGTGATCGGCTTGTTGCCTGACCTTCGGGTTTTTTCAGCACAGTCCAGGCCCAGAGCGTGCACGGGGTTGCCCTGTTGTAGTCGTGGCCGAGTGGTTAAGGCGATGGACTTGAAATCCATTGGGGTCTCCCCGCGCAGGTTCAAACCCTGCCGACTACGAGTGTCTGTTCCCTGGCTTTGGACTGCTCTTGTTGTACGTTCCAGCTCACGAGCTGCTTTATTTCTGCAGCTCAAGTATATGGTTTTGACCACATACTGCACTTACAGCATGAAACCATAGAAGAGCTGGAACAGGTCTTTGTTTTCAACTGTTGTAGATCGTCGCTAATCCAGTTGATCCTGACCTGAGCCATTTTCCGAGAGGTTAAGGACTATGGCTCCACCCTCTTTGTTTTCGGGATTCCCACCATTCTCTCCCCCGGATTGTTTTCCTTAAATAATTCAAACGTGTATTTGCACTTTTGCTTTTCTAAGTAGAAAGCGGATCATGAACAAACTTGTTGTGCAGATCTCTCACCTGCTGAAAAGGCACAACATGCAGCAAAGCAGCACCTGAAGTCTAATTTCAGTTTTTAAGCTTGAATACCACCCTGTCGTCCAGCGTCCGGGAATGTGAACAGGAGAGGTCGTGACCTTTTCCATCATTCTTTCGCAGAGGCAATATCGTAGCCTATGAGGTTTATCCGAGGCGTGATCATTGCTGGTTGAAAACTTTACCCAATACCCCGCCAGGATGACTTGAAATACAGTCAGCTTTGGCAATTTTTGCCAGTCTCTTGAGAGACTTACGACTTTGTTGCAAAAGAGAAGTTTGTTGTGTGTGGTTTTTTGTTTTGATGTTTATAGTCCCGAGATTAAAAGCGTCAAAGTTTGATTCCGGTACTTGACATCGCATTGATTTCGCCCCTCGGTCGGGCAATCACTACCAAGGATATCACGGTGACGTTTTCACACGACACCCTTTATTTATGTTGGACGGTTTTATGTAGAAAAGACCAAATCACAAAAAAGATTTTAGCTGGGTTTTCACTGGCAGGCTCACGTTTTGTCAAATGTGCTCTTTCTCGTGCAGCTCAAGAGTCACTTCGGCATGTTACGTAGACGTAGCTACATTTCCTTGAGCTTAGAAACGTTGCCTCTCTGGTGACGTTTTGGATGAAGACTGCTTTTCCTGAAGTAAAGAGAGTCTCAAGCAGAAGCAAGATTTCTCCACTTAAATAGATAATACGCACTCTGTTTGAAGGCTGAAGCAGTTACCTGCTCATTCTGGCATTCTAGTAATATTTACCCTGTCCATAGACCAAAGAGTAGCTAACAGGTCATGGTAATGAAATCCCGTACTTGCCTGAGGCGTGAAGCCCTGGGACTCTTTTGTGAGCCCGGATAGCTCAGTCGGTAGAGCATCAGACTTTTAATCTGAGGGTCCAGGGTTCAAGTCCCTGTTCGGGCGATGAGTAACCTCGATCGCCTTTTGTGCTGGTGTGTCTAGAGCTCCGTTTCGGAGGGAACGGCCAAAGAATAAAGTTTACCAACAGTGGCGGCATGTAGTCGTGGCCGAGTGGTTAAGGCGATGGACTAGAAATCCATTGGGGTCTCCCCGCGCAAGTTCGAATCCTGCCGACTACGTCTTTAGACTTCTCCCTTTGGCTTTCATGGCAGCTTCCTGCCTCGGGGACCGAATCTACTTCGACAGGGGTTTTGCCGTTTTTAAAAAAAACTCAAAAATGATTGTGACTTCTGCATAGAGACGGCAGTCCCCTCACGGCCATTGTACTCAGGCAGACCCGCATGCAGGTTTCTTGGGCAGCCCGGTGGCACGCCGTGATCGTATAGTGGTTAGTACTCTGCGTTGTGGCCGCAGCAACCCCGGTTCGAATCCGGGTCACGGCAGCCCTTCCCGGGGAAGTCTGCTGGGGTCTTGCCGCCCCTGCCCTTTTTTGTGATCGGCTTGTTGCCTGACCTTCGGGTTTTTTCAGCACAGTCCAGGCCCAGAGCGTGCACGGGGTTGCCCTGTTGTAGTCGTGGCCGAGTGGTTAAGGCGATGGACTTGAAATCCATTGGGGTCTCCCCGCGCAGGTTCAAACCCTGCCGACTACGAGTGTCTGTTCCCTGGCTTTGGACTGCTCTTGTTGTACGTTCCAGCTCACGAGCTGCTTTATTTCTGCAGCTCAAGTATATGGTTTTGACCACATACTGCACTTACAGCATGAAACCATAGAAGAGCTGGAACAGGTCTTTGTTTTCAACTGTTGTAGATCGTCGCTAATCCAGTTGATCCTGACCTGAGCCATTTTCCGAGAGGTTAAGGACTATGGCTCCACCCTCTTTGTTTTCGGGATTCCCACCATTCTCTCCCCCGGATTGTTTTCCTTAAATAATTCAAACGTGTATTTGCACTTTTGCTTTTCTAAGTAGAAAGCGGATCATGAACAAACTTGTTGTGCAGATCTCTCACCTGCTGAAAAGGCACAACATGCAGCAAAGCAGCACCTGAAGTCTAATTTCAGTTTTTAAGCTTGAATACCACCCTGTCGTCCAGCGTCCGGGAATGTGAACAGGAGAGGTCGTGACCTTTTCCATCATTCTTTCGCAGAGGCAATATCGTAGCCTATGAGGTTTATCCGAGGCGTGATCATTGCTGGTTGAAAACTTTACCCAATACCCCGCCAGGATGACTTGAAATACAGTCAGCTTTGGCAATTTTTGCCAGTCTCTTGAGAGACTTACGACTTTGTTGCAAAAGAGAAGTTTGTTGTGTGTGGTTTTTTGTTTTGATGTTTATAGTCCCGAGATTAAAAGCGTCAAAGTTTGATTCCGGTACTTGACATCGCATTGATTTCGCCCCTCGGTCGGGCAATCACTACCAAGGATATCACGGTGACGTTTTCACACGACACCCTTTATTTATGTTGGACGGTTTTATGTAGAAAAGACCAAATCACAAAAAAGATTTTAGCTGGGTTTTCACTGGCAGGCTCACGTTTTGTCAAATGTGCTCTTTCTCGTGCAGCTCAAGAGTCACTTCGGCATGTTACGTAGACGTAGCTACATTTCCTTGAGCTTAGAAACGTTGCCTCTCTGGTGACGTTTTGGATGAAGACTGCTTTTCCTGAAGTAAAGAGAGTCTCAAGCAGAAGCAAGATTTCTCCACTTAAATAGATAATACGCACTCTGTTTGAAGGCTGAAGCAGTTACCTGCTCATTCTGGCATTCTAGTAATATTTACCCTGTCCATAGACCAAAGAGTAGCTAACAGGTCATGGTAATGAAATCCCGTACTTGCCTGAGGCGTGAAGCCCTGGGACTCTTTTGTGAGCCCGGATAGCTCAGTCGGTAGAGCATCAGACTTTTAATCTGAGGGTCCAGGGTTCAAGTCCCTGTTCGGGCGATGAGTAACCTCGATCGCCTTTTGTGCTGGTGTGTCTAGAGCTCCGTTTCGGAGGGAACGGCCAAAGAATAAAGTTTACCAACAGTGGCGGCATGTAGTCGTGGCCGAGTGGTTAAGGCGATGGACTAGAAATCCATTGGGGTCTCCCCGCGCAAGTTCGAATCCTGCCGACTACGTCTTTAGACTTCTCCCTTTGGCTTTCATGGCAGCTTCCTGCCTCGGGGACCGAATCTACTTCGACAGGGGTTTTGCCGTTTTTAAAAAAAACTCAAAAATGATTGTGACTTCTGCATAGAGACGGCAGTCCCCTCACGGCCATTGTACTCAGGCAGACCCGCATGCAGGTTTCTTGGGCAGCCCGGTGGCACGCCGTGATCGTATAGTGGTTAGTACTCTGCGTTGTGGCCGCAGCAACCCCGGTTCGAATCCGGGTCACGGCAGCCCTTCCCGGGGAAGTCTGCTGGGGTCTTGCCGCCCCTGCCCTTTTTTGTGATCGGCTTGTTGCCTGACCTTCGGGTTTTTTCAGCACAGTCCAGGCCCAGAGCGTGCACGGGGTTGCCCTGTTGTAGTCGTGGCCGAGTGGTTAAGGCGATGGACTTGAAATCCATTGGGGTCTCCCCGCGCAGGTTCAAACCCTGCCGACTACGAGTGTCTGTTCCCTGGCTTTGGACTGCTCTTGTTGTACGTTCCAGCTCACGAGCTGCTTTATTTCTGCAGCTCAAGTATATGGTTTTGACCACATACTGCACTTACAGCATGAAACCATAGAAGAGCTGGAACAGGTCTTTGTTTTCAACTGTTGTAGATCGTCGCTAATCCAGTTGATCCTGACCTGAGCCATTTTCCGAGAGGTTAAGGACTATGGCTCCACCCTCTTTGTTTTCGGGATTCCCACCATTCTCTCCCCCGGATTGTTTTCCTTAAATAATTCAAACGTGTATTTGCACTTTTGCTTTTCTAAGTAGAAAGCGGATCATGAACAAACTTGTTGTGCAGATCTCTCACCTGCTGAAAAGGCACAACATGCAGCAAAGCAGCACCTGAAGTCTAATTTCAGTTTTTAAGCTTGAATACCACCCTGTCGTCCAGCGTCCGGGAATGTGAACAGGAGAGGTCGTGACCTTTTCCATCATTCTTTCGCAGAGGCAATATCGTAGCCTATGAGGTTTATCCGAGGCGTGATCATTGCTGGTTGAAAACTTTACCCAATACCCCGCCAGGATGACTTGAAATACAGTCAGCTTTGGCAATTTTTGCCAGTCTCTTGAGAGACTTACGACTTTGTTGCAAAAGAGAAGTTTGTTGTGTGTGGTTTTTTGTTTTGATGTTTATAGTCCCGAGATTAAAAGCGTCAAAGTTTGATTCCGGTACTTGACATCGCATTGATTTCGCCCCTCGGTCGGGCAATCACTACCAAGGATATCACGGTGACGTTTTCACACGACACCCTTTATTTATGTTGGACGGTTTTATGTAGAAAAGACCAAATCACAAAAAAGATTTTAGCTGGGTTTTCACTGGCAGGCTCACGTTTTGTCAAATGTGCTCTTTCTCGTGCAGCTCAAGAGTCACTTCGGCATGTTACGTAGACGTAGCTACATTTCCTTGAGCTTAGAAACGTTGCCTCTCTGGTGACGTTTTGGATGAAGACTGCTTTTCCTGAAGTAAAGAGAGTCTCAAGCAGAAGCAAGATTTCTCCACTTAAATAGATAATACGCACTCTGTTTGAAGGCTGAAGCAGTTACCTGCTCATTCTGGCATTCTAGTAATATTTACCCTGTCCATAGACCAAAGAGTAGCTAACAGGTCATGGTAATGAAATCCCGTACTTGCCTGAGGCGTGAAGCCCTGGGACTCTTTTGTGAGCCCGGATAGCTCAGTCGGTAGAGCATCAGACTTTTAATCTGAGGGTCCAGGGTTCAAGTCCCTGTTCGGGCGATGAGTAACCTCGATCGCCTTTTGTGCTGGTGTGTCTAGAGCTCCGTTTCGGAGGGAACGGCCAAAGAATAAAGTTTACCAACAGTGGCGGCATGTAGTCGTGGCCGAGTGGTTAAGGCGATGGACTAGAAATCCATTGGGGTCTCCCCGCGCAAGTTCGAATCCTGCCGACTACGTCTTTAGACTTCTCCCTTTGGCTTTCATGGCAGCTTCCTGCCTCGGGGACCGAATCTACTTCGACAGGGGTTTTGCCGTTTTTAAAAAAAACTCAAAAATGATTGTGACTTCTGCATAGAGACGGCAGTCCCCTCACGGCCATTGTACTCAGGCAGACCCGCATGCAGGTTTCTTGGGCAGCCCGGTGGCACGCCGTGATCGTATAGTGGTTAGTACTCTGCGTTGTGGCCGCAGCAACCCCGGTTCGAATCCGGGTCACGGCAGCCCTTCCCGGGGAAGTCTGCTGGGGTCTTGCCGCCCCTGCCCTTTTTTGTGATCGGCTTGTTGCCTGACCTTCGGGTTTTTTCAGCACAGTCCAGGCCCAGAGCGTGCACGGGGTTGCCCTGTTGTAGTCGTGGCCGAGTGGTTAAGGCGATGGACTTGAAATCCATTGGGGTCTCCCCGCGCAGGTTCAAACCCTGCCGACTACGAGTGTCTGTTCCCTGGCTTTGGACTGCTCTTGTTGTACGTTCCAGCTCACGAGCTGCTTTATTTCTGCAGCTCAAGTATATGGTTTTGACCACATACTGCACTTACAGCATGAAACCATAGAAGAGCTGGAACAGGTCTTTGTTTTCAACTGTTGTAGATCGTCGCTAATCCAGTTGATCCTGACCTGAGCCATTTTCCGAGAGGTTAAGGACTATGGCTCCACCCTCTTTGTTTTCGGGATTCCCACCATTCTCTCCCCCGGATTGTTTTCCTTAAATAATTCAAACGTGTATTTGCACTTTTGCTTTTCTAAGTAGAAAGCGGATCATGAACAAACTTGTTGTGCAGATCTCTCACCTGCTGAAAAGGCACAACATGCAGCAAAGCAGCACCTGAAGTCTAATTTCAGTTTTTAAGCTTGAATACCACCCTGTCGTCCAGCGTCCGGGAATGTGAACAGGAGAGGTCGTGACCTTTTCCATCATTCTTTCGCAGAGGCAATATCGTAGCCTATGAGGTTTATCCGAGGCGTGATCATTGCTGGTTGAAAACTTTACCCAATACCCCGCCAGGATGACTTGAAATACAGTCAGCTTTGGCAATTTTTGCCAGTCTCTTGAGAGACTTACGACTTTGTTGCAAAAGAGAAGTTTGTTGTGTGTGGTTTTTTGTTTTGATGTTTATAGTCCCGAGATTAAAAGCGTCAAAGTTTGATTCCGGTACTTGACATCGCATTGATTTCGCCCCTCGGTCGGGCAATCACTACCAAGGATATCACGGTGACGTTTTCACACGACACCCTTTATTTATGTTGGACGGTTTTATGTAGAAAAGACCAAATCACAAAAAAGATTTTAGCTGGGTTTTCACTGGCAGGCTCACGTTTTGTCAAATGTGCTCTTTCTCGTGCAGCTCAAGAGTCACTTCGGCATGTTACGTAGACGTAGCTACATTTCCTTGAGCTTAGAAACGTTGCCTCTCTGGTGACGTTTTGGATGAAGACTGCTTTTCCTGAAGTAAAGAGAGTCTCAAGCAGAAGCAAGATTTCTCCACTTAAATAGATAATACGCACTCTGTTTGAAGGCTGAAGCAGTTACCTGCTCATTCTGGCATTCTAGTAATATTTACCCTGTCCATAGACCAAAGAGTAGCTAACAGGTCATGGTAATGAAATCCCGTACTTGCCTGAGGCGTGAAGCCCTGGGACTCTTTTGTGAGCCCGGATAGCTCAGTCGGTAGAGCATCAGACTTTTAATCTGAGGGTCCAGGGTTCAAGTCCCTGTTCGGGCGATGAGTAACCTCGATCGCCTTTTGTGCTGGTGTGTCTAGAGCTCCGTTTCGGAGGGAACGGCCAAAGAATAAAGTTTACCAACAGTGGCGGCATGTAGTCGTGGCCGAGTGGTTAAGGCGATGGACTAGAAATCCATTGGGGTCTCCCCGCGCAAGTTCGAATCCTGCCGACTACGTCTTTAGACTTCTCCCTTTGGCTTTCATGGCAGCTTCCTGCCTCGGGGACCGAATCTACTTCGACAGGGGTTTTGCCGTTTTTAAAAAAAACTCAAAAATGATTGTGACTTCTGCATAGAGACGGCAGTCCCCTCACGGCCATTGTACTCAGGCAGACCCGCATGCAGGTTTCTTGGGCAGCCCGGTGGCACGCCGTGATCGTATAGTGGTTAGTACTCTGCGTTGTGGCCGCAGCAACCCCGGTTCGAATCCGGGTCACGGCAGCCCTTCCCGGGGAAGTCTGCTGGGGTCTTGCCGCCCCTGCCCTTTTTTGTGATCGGCTTGTTGCCTGACCTTCGGGTTTTTTCAGCACAGTCCAGGCCCAGAGCGTGCACGGGGTTGCCCTGTTGTAGTCGTGGCCGAGTGGTTAAGGCGATGGACTTGAAATCCATTGGGGTCTCCCCGCGCAGGTTCAAACCCTGCCGACTACGAGTGTCTGTTCCCTGGCTTTGGACTGCTCTTGTTGTACGTTCCAGCTCACGAGCTGCTTTATTTCTGCAGCTCAAGTATATGGTTTTGACCACATACTGCACTTACAGCATGAAACCATAGAAGAGCTGGAACAGGTCTTTGTTTTCAACTGTTGTAGATCGTCGCTAATCCAGTTGATCCTGACCTGAGCCATTTTCCGAGAGGTTAAGGACTATGGCTCCACCCTCTTTGTTTTCGGGATTCCCACCATTCTCTCCCCCGGATTGTTTTCCTTAAATAATTCAAACGTGTATTTGCACTTTTGCTTTTCTAAGTAGAAAGCGGATCATGAACAAACTTGTTGTGCAGATCTCTCACCTGCTGAAAAGGCACAACATGCAGCAAAGCAGCACCTGAAGTCTAATTTCAGTTTTTAAGCTTGAATACCACCCTGTCGTCCAGCGTCCGGGAATGTGAACAGGAGAGGTCGTGACCTTTTCCATCATTCTTTCGCAGAGGCAATATCGTAGCCTATGAGGTTTATCCGAGGCGTGATCATTGCTGGTTGAAAACTTTACCCAATACCCCGCCAGGATGACTTGAAATACAGTCAGCTTTGGCAATTTTTGCCAGTCTCTTGAGAGACTTACGACTTTGTTGCAAAAGAGAAGTTTGTTGTGTGTGGTTTTTTGTTTTGATGTTTATAGTCCCGAGATTAAAAGCGTCAAAGTTTGATTCCGGTACTTGACATCGCATTGATTTCGCCCCTCGGTCGGGCAATCACTACCAAGGATATCACGGTGACGTTTTCACACGACACCCTTTATTTATGTTGGACGGTTTTATGTAGAAAAGACCAAATCACAAAAAAGATTTTAGCTGGGTTTTCACTGGCAGGCTCACGTTTTGTCAAATGTGCTCTTTCTCGTGCAGCTCAAGAGTCACTTCGGCATGTTACGTAGACGTAGCTACATTTCCTTGAGCTTAGAAACGTTGCCTCTCTGGTGACGTTTTGGATGAAGACTGCTTTTCCTGAAGTAAAGAGAGTCTCAAGCAGAAGCAAGATTTCTCCACTTAAATAGATAATACGCACTCTGTTTGAAGGCTGAAGCAGTTACCTGCTCATTCTGGCATTCTAGTAATATTTACCCTGTCCATAGACCAAAGAGTAGCTAACAGGTCATGGTAATGAAATCCCGTACTTGCCTGAGGCGTGAAGCCCTGGGACTCTTTTGTGAGCCCG
Organism: Misgurnus anguillicaudatus; assembly: GCF_027580225.2. Lineage (NCBI taxonomy): Eukaryota > Metazoa > Chordata > Actinopteri > Cypriniformes > Cobitidae > Misgurnus > Misgurnus anguillicaudatus. Next base: position 4,733,118 of record NC_073342.2, on the reverse strand, counting down.
GATAGCTCAGTCGGTAGAGCATCAGACTTTTAATCTGAGGGTCCAGGGTTCAAGTCCCTGTTCGGGCGATGAGTAACCTCGATCGCCTTTTGTGCTGGTGTGTCTAGAGCTCCGTTTCGGAGGGAACGGCCAAAGAATAAAGTTTACCAACAGTGGCGGCATGTAGTCGTGGCCGAGTGGTTAAGGCGATGGACTAGAAATCCATTGGGGTCTCCCCGCGCAAGTTCGAATCCTGCCGACTACGTCTTTAGACTTCTCCCTTTGGCTTTCATGGCAGCTTCCTGCCTCGGGGACCGAATCTACTTCGACAGGGGTTTTGCCGTTTTTAAAAAAAACTCAAAAATGATTGTGACTTCTGCATAGAGACGGCAGTCCCCTCACGGCCATTGTACTCAGGCAGACCCGCATGCAGGTTTCTTGGGCAGCCCGGTGGCACGCCGTGATCGTATAGTGGTTAGTACTCTGCGTTGTGGCCGCAGCAACCCCGGTTCGAATCCGGGTCACGGCAGCCCTTCCCGGGGAAGTCTGCTGGGGTCTTGCCGCCCCTGCCCTTTTTTGTGATCGGCTTGTTGCCTGACCTTCGGGTTTTTTCAGCACAGTCCAGGCCCAGAGCGTGCACGGGGTTGCCCTGTTGTAGTCGTGGCCGAGTGGTTAAGGCGATGGACTTGAAATCCATTGGGGTCTCCCCGCGCAGGTTCAAACCCTGCCGACTACGAGTGTCTGTTCCCTGGCTTTGGACTGCTCTTGTTGTACGTTCCAGCTCACGAGCTGCTTTATTTCTGCAGCTCAAGTATATGGTTTTGACCACATACTGCACTTACAGCATGAAACCATAGAAGAGCTGGAACAGGTCTTTGTTTTCAACTGTTGTAGATCGTCGCTAATCCAGTTGATCCTGACCTGAGCCATTTTCCGAGAGGTTAAGGACTATGGCTCCACCCTCTTTGTTTTCGGGATTCCCACCATTCTCTCCCCCGGATTGTTTTCCTTAAATAATTCAAACGTGTATTTGCACTTTTGCTTTTCTAAGTAGAAAGCGGATCATGAACAAACTTGTTGTGCAGATCTCTCACCTGCTGAAAAGGCACAACATGCAGCAAAGCAGCACCTGAAGTCTAATTTCAGTTTTTAAGCTTGAATACCACCCTGTCGTCCAGCGTCCGGGAATGTGAACAGGAGAGGTCGTGACCTTTTCCATCATTCTTTCGCAGAGGCAATATCGTAGCCTATGAGGTTTATCCGAGGCGTGATCATTGCTGGTTGAAAACTTTACCCAATACCCCGCCAGGATGACTTGAAATACAGTCAGCTTTGGCAATTTTTGCCAGTCTCTTGAGAGACTTACGACTTTGTTGCAAAAGAGAAGTTTGTTGTGTGTGGTTTTTTGTTTTGATGTTTATAGTCCCGAGATTAAAAGCGTCAAAGTTTGATTCCGGTACTTGACATCGCATTGATTTCGCCCCTCGGTCGGGCAATCACTACCAAGGATATCACGGTGACGTTTTCACACGACACCCTTTATTTATGTTGGACGGTTTTATGTAGAAAAGACCAAATCACAAAAAAGATTTTAGCTGGGTTTTCACTGGCAGGCTCACGTTTTGTCAAATGTGCTCTTTCTCGTGCAGCTCAAGAGTCACTTCGGCATGTTACGTAGACGTAGCTACATTTCCTTGAGCTTAGAAACGTTGCCTCTCTGGTGACGTTTTGGATGAAGACTGCTTTTCCTGAAGTAAAGAGAGTCTCAAGCAGAAGCAAGATTTCTCCACTTAAATAGATAATACGCACTCTGTTTGAAGGCTGAAGCAGTTACCTGCTCATTCTGGCATTCTAGTAATATTTACCCTGTCCATAGACCAAAGAGTAGCTAACAGGTCATGGTAATGAAATCCCGTACTTGCCTGAGGCGTGAAGCCCTGGGACTCTTTTGTGAGCCCGGATAGCTCAGTCGGTAGAGCATCAGACTTTTAATCTGAGGGTCCAGGGTTCAAGTCCCTGTTCGGGCGATGAGTAACCTCGATCGCCTTTTGTGCTGGTGTGTCTAGAGCTCCGTTTCGGAGGGAACGGCCAAAGAATAAAGTTTACCAACAGTGGCGGCATGTAGTCGTGGCCGAGTGGTTAAGGCGATGGACTAGAAATCCATTGGGGTCTCCCCGCGCAAGTTCGAATCCTGCCGACTACGTCTTTAGACTTCTCCCTTTGGCTTTCATGGCAGCTTCCTGCCTCGGGGACCGAATCTACTTCGACAGGGGTTTTGCCGTTTTTAAAAAAAACTCAAAAATGATTGTGACTTCTGCATAGAGACGGCAGTCCCCTCACGGCCATTGTACTCAGGCAGACCCGCATGCAGGTTTCTTGGGCAGCCCGGTGGCACGCCGTGATCGTATAGTGGTTAGTACTCTGCGTTGTGGCCGCAGCAACCCCGGTTCGAATCCGGGTCACGGCAGCCCTTCCCGGGGAAGTCTGCTGGGGTCTTGCCGCCCCTGCCCTTTTTTGTGATCGGCTTGTTGCCTGACCTTCGGGTTTTTTCAGCACAGTCCAGGCCCAGAGCGTGCACGGGGTTGCCCTGTTGTAGTCGTGGCCGTACCCTCCACTAATTGGACTGCTTTAAGAAGTCCTAACAAGTCCTAACCAAGTCCTAACAATTCCTAACAATTCCTAACAAAGTCCTAACAGTTCCTAACAAGTCCTAACAAGTCCTAACAAGGTCCTAACAGTTCCTAACAAATCCGAACAGAGTCCTAACAACAGCGTGGCAAAAGAGCCAATCATATGCTTCAAAAAAATTGCCGCTCCAAGGGGGGCAAAAGAGCCAATTATATGCGTCGAAACAGGTGCCCCGTGCAAACAGTGTTCTGATAGGTTACTGACGGAGACGATGTTACAGTTCATCCTCAGGTAACTGTATTTAATACCGTCGGCGAATATCTCTAGACACTAAAAGTAAGTAGAACTTACTAAATTATCTGAATATAATTATAAATCACTGAAGTGAAATCGTAAAAGTATTTGTTGTTTTTGTAAATAATTCTGCTCTGATAAACGTTGGATGTTTTTCGTGAAGTTTGATAAGACGGTCACAAAACCTTTAGGGATAATGCTAATCGCTATATTAATTATTTTCTTTACTTGACGTTTTTAAGTGTCTTTTGTGTGTCTGTCTTTGGTTCATCAAATTAAACTAGAACAGAGATGCTCAAATTTGTGTCTGTGTCGAGTGTTTATGTCGCTGTTAAGTTTGATAAGACGGTCACAAAACCTTAAGGGATAATGCTAATCGCTATATTAATTATTTTCTTTACTGGACGTTTTTAAGTGTCTTTTGTGTGTCTGTCTTTTGTTCATCAAATTAAACTAGAACAGAGATGCTCAATTTTGTGTCTGTGTCGAGTGTTTATGTCGCTGTTAAGTTTGATAAGACGGTCACAAAACCTTAAGGATAACGCGGTTAATTATTATTTAATATGACATGTATACTATTTTTAACAAAATATGTTGTCAATAGATAGATAGTCACAAAAAAATGACTAATATCTAATCTTTTACACCTCATGAGGTCTCATGAAATTAGTACTTTAATTAGTAATATCCTATGAGAATATGTTTTTTGTTATATTTATTTCTAAATTTAAATTGTATGCGTTTTTCATTGTACTGAGTAAGACCATATGCTGTAAACATCTTGTTCTATTCTTTGACCATTTAAGTACAAATCGTTGAAATACCCATTATTACAGTGTAGTAGAGTATTACATTATTATTCATATGATCTTTTTTGTATAATATTAGTCTTTCAGACAAAACACTGGTTACACCACTTGACCATAACGTCTGCAGCAATAGGACAAGAGATCGAAACAGAAAATAGCCATCAAGGTAAACTGAAATGGATATTTTAATATATATTCATGTCATTCATCATATTCTGTATCAAAAAAAACATTTCATAACATCAATGAAGAAACAGGATTGACTTGTGTTGTGATTTTAGTTCAGTTATCATACAATAGAGAGATTGTGAGTAAGAGAGTATCATTTTCCCCATTTCTTTCATCACTAAACTGTTTTGATTACATTTTTTAATAACCGACAACCATCAGGGTGAGTTCATGCCATCTAATGTGATCTTAACAATGTAAATGAAACAGTGTTTCAGAAACTTAAGACTTAAAAAATTCCTGGGCCCGTATGTATAAAACTTCTCAGAAATGCTCTTAAGAATAGTCTTAAGCTATGGCTTAAGTGTCAGAAAATTCTTAGTAAGGAGTAGGAGCAGTCTGAGAATAGGAGACATTTATTAAGAGGCTGAAAGCAACTTTCAGTAAAGTGTAAGACTCATTCTTAAGTGCTGACTTAAGTGCTGCAAACTGAGGACTACAATGATTTCAACCTAAAATGGCCGCCCTTAACCTCTGAATCAGCCAATAGAAAGCCGGCAACGGTACATTCACAGCAGCATGTGACACCATACATTCATGAATCATGAAGACATTACAATTATATTAGTATTTAAATATATTAATTTAAATTTGCTTCAAGAAAAGTTTAACAATATTACAAATAAGTACATACATTTATTTTACAAGATTTTGCACCATTTTGATTAAGATTTTAACATGTTAATGAAATAGACAAACGTAGTGCTATTTAAAAAATTAAGATGATGAATCATATCATTTTTATTTCACTGGCAAGGTGTATATAAGAAAATACAAAAGTTTGCAAACACTTAGATAAAAAATACTTTGATGATCAAGCCTGAACAAGATGATCAAGTTAAGCTGGATTTCTCCACTTAAACACAATTGTAATTTTTGCCATCTTGTCACTTTCACATTTGGCTTGCTCATTGCTAATATTGTAACATTATGTTTGGGGTCAGGGTTTTATACTCCATTTGTCATGATTAGAATGAGAACGAACCCAAGCGCAGACAGATGGAAAACAAAGATGACTTTATTAATAAGTAAACAGAGCCCACGTGGGAGCAAAACATTAAACGTGCAACAATAACTAGCACTGACTAACACTAAACTTGACTAGACTTTGACATTAACTAGACTGAACTTGACTAGACAACACAATAACAACATTCAAAGAACTTGGCTCACTTCACTTCACTTCACTTCACTTCACTTCACTTCACTTCACTTCACTTCACTTCACTTCACTTCACTTCACTTCACTTCACTTCACTTCACTTCACTTCACTTCACTTCACTTCACTTCACACAGGAACAGATCAGGAACAGAGCTAACGATACCAGACAGAACACAGAGCACAAGGACCTTAAATAGGGGTAAAATAATGAGGGGAACAGGTGACAAGGATTAGTCAATGAAGACAAGAGGATGACAAGGGAGCGGGGATAAAGTGACGAGACAAAAAGGCCACGTACAGGCACACAAAACATGAGTCTATCATGATTCTGCCTCAAGACTAGAATAAAGCAATGACAAGAGGGCAGAATCATGACACTATTAATATCACTTTACATGTAATGATGTCACTGCAATCTTGTAGATACTTCACAATTTTTTAGGTTGATAATGCTATTGTAGTTGTTATTTACATTTTATGGTATTTTATTTACCTGTCATAAACTGTAAAACCAAAAGCGTCTCTACTTAAAAAAAACTTACTTCAATTAGTAACACCTAATAATTAAACATTTTAACTTTATTTATTTCACTTAAACTCAGAAAATGTAAGTTGAAAAAACATTACATTTTTAGGCAATATCAATTATTTGATCCAACTTTAACTTTTTACAGTATATATTATGCAAATTTATATACCTTTAAGTATGCTGTCTTGATAATCCCATAAAAAATCTCGGTACTGTGCAAGCACTTGAATAAGTTTCACTAATATACATCTTATACTGTATATTATATAGTGTAATATAATATACATTGTATAAAAAACCCTATACTCTTTATATTTCATAATGTTATATTAATTCCTATCTACTGTCTATTTTCTGCTCATTGTACATATAAATAAACTACTTTTAAAGGACTTTGTTTTTAATTATTCTACGCAGAGTTTACCAGAAGTTATGTGATGACCACGAAAGCTGCGTGTTTATGTTGTTACTGCTAAAAACATCCATAGAAATACATTTGAATTAAAGTAATTCTAACACATTCTTTGTTGCTAAGTGCATAAGACCTCTCCAGCTTTCTTAAATAATTTAGGATCTGAGACCTAGTCTTAACACTTAGGAGGCTTTATAAATCAAACTTATGCTTAAGTCTAGGCATAAGAGTAAAATGACATTATTCTTAGAATTTTGACACACTTAAGACTAAAATATTAAGTTAAGACTGTAAAAAACATACAACCTTATATTGTAGCTGCTTAATTTCCTATCTATCTACCTGTCTGTCTGTTTATCTGTCTGTGCATGTAGGCCTACATGTTGCATACTCAGCCTAAATGACTGCCTCTTGCCCTATAGATGCCAAAGCAAGGAAAGCCAGATTCATTCTGGACCGGCGTCATGATGCTGTTTGCCCAGGGGAAATATAAATTTTCCACTGGCCAGAGACCCGGGAGCAGACGTTGGAAGGCAGTGTTAGAGAGGATAAAGAATTGTCCGCTGACCCCTGCATATGGCCTAACGGTCAGAAAAAAAGATATTTTTGGGAAAAATATTCCCTGCAAATGTGGCTACCATGATGTAAGTAATGTCATTGAATCCTTAAACATATGATGTGAGACAACGATGCTGACAAATGCTTCCTTTACAGCTGTTCCCCATGGCTGGTTCTTCGCTGTATGTGCTTGATTCTCCAAATGACTTGTTTTGATGCAGAGTTTTGTGTGATTTAGAGAATAAGACGATATAGAGAGTAAATACAAAATGTTGTTTCCCCCAGTCAGGACAGCACACAGGGACCGCAGCAGGTCCGCAGCAGACAGGGACCGCAGCAGGTCCACAGCAGACAGGGACCGCAGCAGGTCCACAGCAGACAGGGACCGCAGCAGGTCCACAGCAGACAGGGACCGCAGCAGGTCCACAGCAGACAGGGACCAGTGGTAATACAATGACATGCTCCCTTTGTGCTCAGGAAGTGCTCTCTGACCAGTTTACACAGCATCTGTCAGACTTCCATGTCCAAGAGGAGTGTGAGCACTGTGGCACAAAGGCCATGGGTGCTGTCAGGTTATCAGAGCACCTTGAGAAGTGTCATGTCTTAACCTCACCTTCAGCCCATCCCTCCACTACCCCAGCCCAAGAGATGACACCGACACCAATCGTCTCTCCCCGAGATGCTCCAGCTACAGTCTGCCTCACAGCCCAGGAGACGACACCAACCATCTGTCTCCAAGTTGCTCCTGCTCCTACCCCTCCAACCCTATCTGAGATGGCACCAGCGACTCAGAGTGGCACACCACTTCCATCTTCTCCTGCTTCTGCTCCTCCTCCAGCAGCACCAGGACTACCAGTCCCTCTGCGCTTTCCAGAGGTAAGCCGGGCCAGGTTTTTACCAAAGCCATTCCTCCGGGTCATCAAGCCAGGTGATTTGGAGTGGATTGCCCACATTCTCTATGACGCAAGAGGGCAGCTGAAACAGAATGTCAGGGAAAATTGGCACCACCCCCCAAGCCCAATCAGATCTGTGGCACCTCCAAACCCACACGATTACTTTCGTCAGAGGATGTTCCTGTGGGCACCAATGCGCATGTGGGGCATACCTTTGAAATGTAATCAGTGCAACCGAAAGATGCACCACTCTGGCATTTACACCAAGGTCAGAGAGGTCATTGATGTGGACAGCAAGTACTATTTAATAGGGGGAGATTACCCAAGGTGCAGCCAGTGCAAACTACCTGTCTGTCCTTGGAGTAGTGATATTTTAAAGCAACTGGACCCCTCTAACCGCAACAAATTCCCTGCTGTGTTGACTACACATTTGGCACTGGACAGAAAATGTGTGACACTTTTGCGTCCTAGAACAGCAGGGAATAGCTCCAGTTACCTGCAGCAGGCCTTTCAAGAGGCACACAGTGAGGAGTGGGCCAGGAGATCCTGTGACTATTTCACAGATTGTGAAATTCACAAAAGATCCTGCCTGAAGCAGTCCCAGGCTGTTTATTCCCCGCCACCACCCTTCATTCCCTTGCCCCTGGCCCAGTGGTTTGAGACAGTGCATGCCAACGATGTTGTCGGCCACCTTGATGAACTCAAAGGTGTCATCACTTCAACGTTTGGCAGAATTCTGAAGCTCGATTCCACTAAGAAGGTAAAAGTAAACCTGTATAAGCTTGAGCTCATTTGTTCTTTTAGGGTTTAATAAGAATACATGTGCTAATGATGTATATTCTTTTGTTATAACAGGTGACCAAAAAACTGGCTGGTGGTATTGAGAACACGGCAACATGGATGACCAATGTTGGGAACGAGTATGGTCAGGTCCTCAACTCTGTCCTCACAACCGGCGAGGGGGCTGGACTGGATGACCTGTGCCAAGGGATCGTCCAACGGTACAGGGATGCTGGTGAGCCACAGCCAGCCGCCATCTATGTGGATAGAGACTGTTGCAGTGACAGAGGTGGGTTACCTGTAATTGGGGTTGATGTTTTTTTGCCAAATAATGCAGTTGATGACACTAGAAACCAGTGGCTGCTGGTGACTGCTCTTCTGAGGGGCACAAATTCAAAATATGGGTTTGGAGTGTCATGTGTGTCGCTTGTGGTTTCAAAAAATGTGAACCATGTGCATCACGTGTTTTGTCAAAATAAGTGCCTGCTCCACACGTGTCAAAACCGTTTATGATAAAAGAGACGCTCACATTCACAAAATACACACAAGACACTCCCTTACAGTGAACTTGAGATTATATGAGTATCTGGCAAACACAAGTGTCTTTTTTATAAACCCATAAACCCTGCAGCAGGCACTTATTTTGACAAAACACGTGATGCACATAGATTCACATTCACTCGACCCACCGAACACATATTTTGAAATGACAAACCACACACATGACGAATGCATACATGTTGTGAGGAAATTTTTTTTATTCATGATCTTGTGAATTTACACAGGGGTGAGCCCAGTTCTCCATTGGTTTCGGCCATGGACGTCCACTGTGCGGTTGGATGTGTTCCACTTTATGAGGCGATTCACCAAAGGTCTCATCACGGAACACCATCCTCTCTATGGTACGTTCTGCTCCAAATTGTCGAGCTGCATTTTTGAGTGGGATTACCAGGACATCAGTAATCTGAAGGAGGCGAAGCGGTCAGAGCTGAGGCAAAAGCATCAGGGCTATGAGCCAACAGATGCCCAGGTGTTGGCGAGCATCAGCCCTAAAGAACTAGCCAAGCACTGCCGCAGGAAAACCCGGGGAGTGGAGGAGACCCGTGCCCTCATCAAAAGTCTCCTTGACTCCATGTGGAACCTTGTGGACGGCACTGGGCTACACCTTATTAACCACGAGCGCATGTCTGAAGTGTGGAAGGTACAGCAAAAACACCTTGCCTGCATCCAGGATCCACCAGGAGTGCAGCTTTATACTAACATTGGGTCAGGGCTGGAGAAAGGAGACAAGACACTGGATGTTCTAAGATGCGCCAGAGGGTCCTCCTCTTTGGAAAGCTTTCATAAGCACCAGTGTGCTTTCATTCCAGGCATGTTAAAACCTCACACACACACATGGTATATTTTGCTATTGAATGTTGACATAATATTGTTGTAATTTGTTGTAATCAGTGATCCTGTTTTTTGTCTGAGTAGGGTGGAGATGCAATGCATTGCACACTCAGATGTACATGCTTGAGGGTGTGTCAAGGTGGAATTTAAACCGGTCAGCACAAGCACTTTCAATGACTGAGACATCCAGGACAAAGCTGTATGACATTCGTTTGATGTCCAATGTAAATGCGCTCAGCAACAAAGTCTTGGGAAAACCTCTTCTTCCAGAGTTTATCCCCCCTGGGAAACCTACAGGTAAGAAAAGTCTGCTGTTGATGATCAGACCTATACTGTGACATGGTACGCAAGTAAACAATTTTTCCCTTGATGAATATCTATTGCAGGAGAGCGAATTGCTGTTGAATATCTTCTGGCACAATCCAACAGAGGAGATCTTCTGAGCCAGCAGACTGGTAATGCTGACATCCTGCCTGAGATCTTGGATGAAGACCTTGAGGATGAATGTCCTGATGTGACCGTACCACAGGCTCATGACCTCACATTGCAGGTAATATTATGTCAACAGTATATCTGGGGTCTGTTATTCATACGTGGATTAATCAGTCAGCTGGATTTGATTGTTGTCGATTTGTCTTGATCTTGAATTATTTAGTTCTTCGAAACTCATCCTAGAGTTGCTGTCATAGCAACCGGTCCGTAAGATTAAACCAGCTCGGGAGCAGGCTTATTTCATGTAAACAACATTAGATCGCACCTTTTTAAGCGGATGTGATACGTAAAATCTGTCAGAGTTATGTATTCTAATTATACGAGGGCAATCTGCGTAAGATGTACGATAATTATGAAAAGCATTTCAAATTCAACACATAAAAAAGGATAGATTGAATCTTTTAGCAATGTTATTTAAAAAATATATATAAAAGAAAAATGTTTATGTACTTGTGCATCTTTTTTTGTGGAGCAGCTGTTTTACTTATTCTTAAACGAATGACAAGACAAACATGCTTATGATCACATTCATTTTAAATTTATTTTAGCAATAATAGGTGTTGTGTGTAAATAACTATAGATGCAACCTAGTTCCAAGGAAAGATTGTTATTCCGTTTTAAGCCCATTTCGCCACATTGGTTACACCCTACAAACCGAGAACAACTTCCTCTCCCCAGTCTCACTGGCTCTCCCGATAATACAGTTTCCATACACCCTCATACAGTGCTTTAAGAAGCACAAGTGAGGAAGCACCTTTTCTGTATCAAACAGTCAGCAAGTTGTGACTTGGCTTCTGACCAACGCACTTCGATTTTATTAGCATGTAGAAGCTCTTTGACACCACTTTATTTCTAATCTTAATCTCTTCTCTGTGACCTGCTTTGTAGACTGAAGAGCGTTAAACAGGGAATGATTATCAGTAACACAAATAAAGCCCTTTTCACACAGAAATTCCATAAAATACACGTAAAATGCATCCTGGATTTTTCCGGAATAGTTAGTGTTTTCTTTCGTTCACACTGCCAAGATTACACGGCATCTGATGGTCCCGGAAAGACACGTGACATGTTGAAAGTCCCGCCCTCTCTTCTACGCAGCGTCTGAAGTTTGCATATTATATATTATTTCTCTCTCCAGAAACAACTCGCGTGCATTTTTGTTTATGATAAGACTACAAAGGAGCGCGTGAATGCAATGCACAGTTCTATGCTGGTGAATGATCTCAGCTTCAGAGTGGATATTTGACGAGCTCCCTGATTTCTGCTTTGATACAGTTTTCAGACATTTCTCATCGTGATTGTTTATATGCATTTAAAACCCGCATTTTGAGGAGCTGAACAATATATCTCGTTGGAATGACATGCAGGTATTTTAGTTTATTATAGCTCAAATGAGCACGTGACACGATATTCTTTTATGCTGCTGAATGATCTCCGTTTCAATGCAGTAAGTAACGAGCTAACTTACCTGATATCTGCTTCAGTCCAGTTTGCTGACATTTCTCGTAGTGAATGTTGTAAATCCCTTATTTTAAAGAGTTGAACCAACTTCATGTTGCCCTTACACGCGCGTCCTCACTACAGCACGTGCGTCATTGTTTATGCGTCTCATATATCATTTCCTGATAACTGCTTCAATCTAGTTTGCAACATTTCTCGTGGTGAATGTTTATATGCATGCTATCTGTCGTTGTATTAGGAGGTGAACCGTGTTGTGATGTGATGATGACGCGCGCGTCCTCACTTCGACACGCCCTTTACGGCATTCTTGTTCACACAGAGGGTTACCCGCGTATCTTACTAGGTCCTCTTTCCGGCAACGATCCCAGAAGATAAACGGAACGAGTTTTTGTTCACACAGACGCTTGTCTGGCAATTTTACGGGTATTTTCTGGGACCAGAGGTCTGTGTGAATGGGGTTTAAGTGGAAGATCATTAAGATCAGCTTTACCAGTAGTAAGCAAGAACATAGCAGTGTCAATACCATCTGACAGTGTTGCACCCAGAGGTGTTATTCTACACACAATTTACCTCTAACAAGGTACTATTCGGAACCTCTTAAAAGATTTCTAAACACCCAAGTCTTTGTAACGGACTACGCCACCCTGGGAATTACACCCAGGGAAATATAAATGGGACACAGGTTAGTTCCCACAAAGATTCAGAGGAGACACGAATACAAAAACAACAATACTTTATTTATACAGAAAGTAAAACCACAATTTAATGTAATCTTTAACACAAGACTAGTGAAGCTAGCTTCATTTAAAAACACTGGATTAGGTTCCAGACATCAAAAGTTCAGATCGGATAACAGGGAGAAAGAAAAGCAAATTTCCACTTCACAACACACTTTAAATACAAGTTTCTTTGGGCTCACTTCACCACACGTGTTTCAAAGAAACAAAGTTACACAAACTACTCAGTGAACAATTACAAAAAAATAAATTGAGGTTAACACTCCTCCCTGACCGATCTAACAGTTGAATAAAATAACACAGCTCCACAAAATAACCAAATAAACACACCAACTTGTGAAACCAATATTAAATAAAATAAACAGAAAACAAAAATCACATCATAGTTTATAACAAATACAAAATAAAGTAAACAAACTAGCACTCATTCCTCACTTAAACCATAATCTATTTACCACACGCACACCCTCTATAATTCACGCACGCACATTAAACGACATGTCATTCTCACACTATACACACGCTATAAGTCACACACACCTTAACTTAACTCATGCACACGACCACAAATGTACCATACAACCAATTAGCAGCTATATGCACTTTTTTAAGCATAAACATTAAATCAGGGGTGTCCGGCCTTTTTTTGTGTGGGAATCTACTTTTAAAATGATAAAGCTGACAAAACCTACCTGCTAAAAAACATTTAACAAAACAGTTACATTTTTTAATAACACTTTAAATGTGTGTTAGGAGGACTATCTCTACGTTGAATTTAGGGTTGTCACCATTACTCTATTCTTTTTGAGGAGTTAAAAAAAATCATTGAGTACATGGTGAGACCATATAGCGGAGATGCGGTTTTGATGAAATAAACTGACAACATTATCAGAAGCATTTCTCTCTCATTCGGTCGATCGATCGCGCGCACATACACCGTACGTGTGGATCAACTCCAGCATGTATGTGCATTCAAATTTCGGAAGTTAGACGACTCCGCTGCAGCGGGCAGGCATAAGATTTATAAAAACACACTTGAGAAGAAATGCGCAACAACTCAAAAAGACTTCTAAGACCATAATGCCAATTTGGCGCTTTGCTTTCCGAAGCTCGTGGAGGCGTGGAGCAGCATACAGTTATTAACTTATAGGCGATCTACCGGCATTGCATTTGCGATCGACTGGTTGTGTTGGACACCCCTGCATTAAATGAACATTAACATGGAGCCCTGAAATGTATGAACCTGTTTTAATGAACAGTAGCTTAAATAAAAACAAATGCACACATAAGCAACGCATTAAAACACAGTGCACCTGTTACTGCATCCGCCACGCCTTCTCGCACAAAAGCTAATGTTGCATGCGAGCGCCTGCGTCAAGCTGATTCTGGCTGGACAGGATTTACCGCGAGTTTTCAAAATCACGGTAATCAAACACGGTTATAATGATAATTACATTTTAAACGATAATACTAACCGTCAGGACATTTTATCATGGTTAATCGTGAAACCGGTAATCGTCCCATCCCTATTTGCAATTCTAATCTGTTCATAGTATTGTGCAAAAGAAAAAAATACATCCTTATTTACAACAAACAAACTTTGGCTGTGCACAACTGTAAAAAACATTGCAGTACATATTGGAACTGAACATACAACAGACATAGTACTGTAATCATTCTTGTACATCCAGACATTCCTCTGTCTGGCCACATCATCTCAAAAATTGTTCAATTTAGGAGACTTTTCGGATAAAAAAAGACTTAAAAAAACTTGAAAATTTTTGTATGTAATGACTGAAGCAATGAAATAAGGACTATTAGTTTTACATGGAATGACTATTCAGCATTCACAAGTATAGTTAATTTTGACTGACATGACAAACAAATGATAATGTTATAAAACAGCAGAGAATTGTATGAAAGCAATTGATGCATGTCCAAAAGCATTTGCAATTTGTTCGAAGGAATGAGAAACTGCTACTATGACGTGCACAAATGACTAAATGTTGTGGAGGTTGAACTAACTGTTGTGCGAATGTAAATAGTGATGTGAGAAATGCACCAAAGCGACTGAGAAAAACTAATACCCTGTCCCACAGTTATTCCCAGGAACAGGCCACTTAATGCGGACGGCACAAATGAAGGGGTGGACCAGGTGTCACAGAAGTAAGCCGCTAGGCAGATACTTAAACAAAAAAATTAGAAAAATAATAATAAAACACCAAGAAGGGGAAGCTGGGCCACCATCCAAATCCGCTACCCAGTGTCATATGGGCATATACCTCCGGAGTGCTTTAAGCTGATAAAAGAAAAAGTACAGCATTAACGATGGAATTTTCATAATCAGCATGCAATAAATCAGTAGCATACCCACCTGATTATTAGAGAGTCGGCACTGCTGACACATCCAGTGATGGATAAACTCCACATGGCATGTATACTATGTAAACAAATAGAGCGCTTACAAACAACAGCTCCCTTTATATTAAATAACTCACGATAGTCTACAAACTTGATTAATAGAGTCAGCCTTGCTAACGCCAAAGCACAGCATGATAAATACAGCCCGGAATGAATACTAAGACAAATGAACAAAGCACATACAGTCAACAGCTCGTCTTAAATAAAACAAGTTATTTATCCACTGTGACATACCCAAAATGCAGCAAGTCCACAATCAAATGCTGGTCCCAAACGGCTCAAAAAATCCACTAAGAAAACATTAGGCATTCAACGTCCAAAGTCACAGCAGCAACCACCCGTCAGCCTCAAACAATGCTGGAAACCTTCCTTTTATGCACACCTACACCCATAGCACACCTGTCTCTAATTAAAGCACTTATCATTCAACCCGTCTGGGTAGTGCTGCTACAATCGCAAGGGTTTCTCCTGCCAGCGTGCTTCTTACCACACGTTTGATTTTCTTAGATTGCCAAAACAAAGGGGAACACTTTACTGTTTTTTCCATGAGGACAATTAAAGCCCCTTCCTGTGTACCTCCATCCTGAAGATTGCCTAGTGAGGCATCACTGAAAGCCACTAAACTTAAATCTTCACTGTTTCCCAAGTGTTGGAACTTAAGTGTGACTTTCATTTCATGTATGGACTGAACAGTATCATTCTTAATGTTGGATGCTAGGCTACATGTGTCAAACATTACATTTGGTCTTGTTTGTTTAGCAACTCACAAAATCTGTCCAATTTGGACCGGAGTTGTTATTTTACTTTCTCGTTTAGTGGAGCCTCTCTCTGTACAGCTCGTGCTGCCTGTAAGTGAACTGGTTGTAGGTTTTCAATGTAACTGTGCTGATGCACCTGCACTATACCACCCACAGTAGCAATATTCATACCCACATATGAAAAATTCTCATGCTCTTCACGACCCACCTGAAATACAGATTTAAGTACAGGTATGACATTAGTAACAAAATCCTCTGAACCTGCCCCAAAAAAATCATCCACATGGCATGCCAGTATGCCGGTCACCTCAGACTGCTCATCCTGCCAATAAAACACTGCAGAATCAACCCGTGACATTTTACCCCCACTGTTCAGCATGAGTTCTTTGACCTTGTTGTACCAGTAGAGGGAGGCGTCTGCAAGTCCATACACACATTTCTTTAGTTTCCACAATACATTGTCCACACCTGCTTCTGGTGGGGGACGAATGTAAATGTCTCTTGAGAGTTCCATTCCCTGTAAAAAAGCAGACTTAAAATCCATAGAATTCACTTTCCATTTGTTCTGACAAATAACAACTGACAGCAGCCTGAGTGACTCTGATGCACATGTGGGAGAATCTTTTTGTAATTCATGGATATTGACCTCTTCAAAACCTCTCACCACAAGGCGAGCTTTTGTATCAAAACCATTAGAAGTTTCCTTCAACGTACAGACCCATCTAGTAGAAATACATCTTTGACCCTTAGGGGTGTGCATTGGCATTGTCCTCACAATTCGATTCAATTACGATTCACTAGGTAACGATTCAATTCGATTCTACGATGCATTGCGATGCATCAGAATTTAATTCTACTGTACACAACAAGGCAAATTTTTAACCAGTCAAGTAGTAAAGTCAAGTGCAAATATTCTCAACAAAAACGGAAGCTAAGCAGCTTTAAAACAATGACAATTATATATCTGAGATGAGAATTTTACACACAGTGTAAGTCTTGTCTAGTTTCCCATTAACTTCATAGAATCCGAAATGTGCTCGTATGTCCACTTTCCATGGAAAAGGGTGCGTTTTTATTTACCTGTCTATCACGATCATCTCTCTCCACCTCAGCCATCTTGATTGTTGTTGTTATGCCCCCGAAGGTAATTGAAACTTCACAATTTTATTGTCGAGGCCAGAAAATAAACAGTGGCATAATCGATTATGGCACTTTGCTGCATCGATGCTGAATTGTGCATGCGCGCATTGCGATGCATTGCCGCATCGATTATTGTTGACACCCCTACTTGTCTGTAACCTCTTCGTAAACATTATTATTTTGCCAGTTTTCAGTCTCTTCCTGTTTAGCAGCATCAAAAGAGATGTCTTTGGTAATCAGTACATCAGCATCTGTGTTTTCACATTCATTGAGAAGATCATCAACATATGACATGTCTAAAGCTTCCTTTAGACCCCCCACTGCCATTTGTTTTAAGATACTACACATTGTACCAGTTTTTATATTGCCCTTTTGCTTTTCCTGTTCGGCCTAAAACTCTGTCAGTGTGCTTAGTACCATCATCTCTGTTTGTAAATGTCACTGTCTGACCTGTTCTCAGTTTGACACCAGTAGAACCCAATGTATTAGTACTATCTGTCTCATTTGTTTGTCCTACGTCTTCTCTATCATCTGTTTATGTGTTGTCAGGGAATTGAACATCTCCCTTAACACTCATTTCATCATCTGAATTGTCTGACACATCCGTGTGTATTACGCTTTCATTTTCTTTACTATTTTCAGGATTATCGAGTAGTACAAGTTTATCCTCATCCTCATTAACTTTATTCACCCTGGACTGATGTTCTCTGACAAGAATCCCCCATGTCTGAAAAATACTACAGAGCCATCCTGACCGATAACTACAGCAGGGCCTTTCCACTCTGTGAGACCCTGTCTCCTGTCTCGTACTTTTCAGCCTGATCTTCTTTTGTAAAGCTCTTCTTATCCTTTCTGAAAATTCCACCTATGTGAATGCTCTTCTGGAAGCTTGCAATGCTGCTAAGTGCTGTCCTACTCTAGTACCAATAGAAGTGCCTTCTAGAGCAGGTAGTTTATCCACCAAAGCGGAGAGAAGATTAGGACTGCAACCAAACACAAGCTGATATGGACTATAACCATGCCATTTTTGCCATTAGAGCCCAGCCTAGAGAAGTCTGCCAACCACACCCGTTTCCTTTTTTCACCTTCAGGAGGATCTCAGTCAGTGTCATGTTGTGTCTCTCCAACAGCACGTTGCTCCAAGGACTGTATCCCGCTGTAGTCTTTATCTCAGTGTTAAATTTTTCTGCCATCTCTCTTAACTCCTCATTGTTAAACTCACCACGTTGTCGGTGTATATTCTTTTCGGGGCACCATGAACACTTATCCACGAGTGAATGAAAGAGTTGACGATCTCCGAGGCTTTTTTTGTTCTCACAATGTTTCCAGCGCTGAAGCGTGTAAAGTGGTCGATGATATGGAGGTACCATACGCCAGGTTCCAGCTCATATAGATCCATTGCCACTGTCTCATTATACTCTGAGGCTAAAGGCAAACCAACAGCAGGCTTGGGCTTGGTCTTGCTGTATCTTTGACATACCTCACAGTCACGGATGATCTCTTGCAGAATAACTTGACAGTCAGGGAACTACACTAACCTTTTCCACTGGTGGCACTTGCGCTACCAACTTTTTCAGTTACTGGCGCAAAATATGATTTGGTCGCACATATTTTTTTCAAATTATATTAAGGCGCTCTGGATAATAATGAACAATAATGAAATGTATTGCATACAGATATGCTTTTTATTTTACTTGCCATCTTTTAAACCACATGCCTTCTTGTTTTCTTAAACGTTGCAGTGTTTCCCACAGATCTGAAATTTACTTGTGGTGGTAGCTCGTGAAAAGGGCAATCATTACCCACTGATAAATAATGGTCTACTATACATGTGACGAAGAACTAATAATGTGTGACACAACACAATACTTTGATTTATTGAAAATTAATATTAATTTCACATTATATTTCATTAATCTAACCACCCCAAACTTTCTTTGCCATTAACAATCTTTCTATTTCTCTCTTGCCAATTTAAAAAGCTTAATCCACTCATTATTTCAGATTTAAAAGTCTAGTTGCTGTCCCGGTGACATGATTGGTTTTAGAAAAGATATGGTTTATTAATAATAAGATTATTTAAAAAATGTGAGAAAGAAAATGCAGCGCGTGGGTGTAACAAGAACCATCGCCATAGAAACCAGAGGCATATGGTCGCAGTGTAGTTCCCTGACAGTCCTTGTCAGTATTTCCAGAGCTGTGGATGAGTCTCTGCAGTTGGTCTGCGCAGGCGTGGCCAAACTGCTTATGATGCTTCAGGAGAACTTTACGCTCCTCTTTTGTAGACATCTTTATTGTGACAACAAGAACTTCACTTTCATTGGTGTCCGCTTCATTATTACCATCTCTAATGTCAACACAATAATCTCCCGAACTAATGAGCTCAAGAGGCACTGGTTGCTTGAACATGACAACTCTGTCATTCTCCATGTCTAAAACTGATCCTGCTTCCTTTAGAGACATTTTACTCAGCAGTAAAGGAATATTAACAGGAACAACTTCCGTTTTAATGTGACATTTTGTTGGTCCGATCTTAGCGGGAAGCTTCACCCTTTTGTTGGGAGTATACCACCTGACCATCACAAAATCTGAACGGTCTGCAGCTTGAAGATTCTGTTTGCAACAGTTTGTTTATTTGACTTTGGCTCAGATCTTTTATATAACTATCCAGCCATTTCTCACCACAAACAGTATGTGTGCATGCTGTGTCAATAATAGCTGATCCCAGTGATTCAGTTAGGAAGATCTCAGAGTCTGTCATGACTTTGGTACACAGTTTAATGTTACACTCTTCCACATTTTCATCTTCTGCTAGCTTTACTTCATTTCTGCGATGAGGACAGTCTTTTGGCCAATGGTACGTGTCTGACAAATGACGCATTTTGTTCGCTTACTACACTGGTTTTTCCTCCGAAATCGGCTTCAACGCTGACTTCATGGATGCAAATGTTAAATCCGTGCACGCTGTAAGTGCTAGCTTTCTACTCTTCTCAGACAAGCCGTGTCCAGAAGTTTAAACGCTAACACAGCGTCAGGCATGGTCAGGTACTTCTTCATGCAGTTGTATCTCTGCTCAAAGTCTATGATGTAGTCCGTCATGGACACCACATTTTTTTTAAATCGAGACGAAATTAGAGTATGCTTCATAAGAATATTGCGTCCAGCTTAGCTGCCATAGTTTCCATACCATCGTCTTTGTTCAGATTGTTCGCAGGTATTTCCAAAGTGGTCTCTCTGGCTCGCCCCTCGATCCCTAGTACCACCGCGAGTATCTGCTTCTTCTTGTCCAAGTCCGTAACAAGTCTCCAAATACTAACTTCATTTTTCCAGCACTCGTATGGTTGGGCTTCGTCAAGCTTAGACGGTACTCTGTAGTTGGAAACCATCCTCTGCTACCATGCAAATAACTATAGATGCAACGTAGATCCAAAGAAAGATTTTATTATTCCGTTTTACGCCCCAAATCCCCCACATGCACTCACACTCTACAGACTGAGAACAACTTCCTCTCCCCAGCCTCACTGACTCTCGCAACTCAGTCTCACTTCTCGTAGACTCTCGCGATAATATATCCCCTCCCACATAGAGTTAACATTATGTACAATAAAGAATATTACTCAATGTGAAATAAGTTTCCATTGAATAAACTCATCTCTGATTTTAGCTTTGTCTTTAGATTGTCAAGTAGGCTTACAATCTCATGCATGAAGGGTTTGCCTAGTCATTTCTATCTATTCTATCTTTAAAACTCTGTCTACAATGATGTTACCCTGTCCCTTTCCTGTGACAAAAATGCCAATAACCAAATAAGTTTTTTTTTGCACATATTTTCACACATCTTTATCTTCTTTACAACAAATTTCTGTGCAGACTCAGGAGATGCAAGACTTTCAGTTAATGTGGCTACTGCTAATATAGTCAGAAATCAGTTATATAAGAAAAACGCAATTTAATTAAACTTATTTAACCACTTGCATATAGTTTCTCTAAATGCATTTCATCTGAGAGCATTTCTTTGCTGTCATGTACATTGTTCACACGGACCGTTGTTCAATGTTCAGGAAGCACATCATAGCGCGTGGTACATTTTGAATTTAGTTGGCGCGATGGCGGAGCAAATATGTCCATAAACGACAGAGAGAGAATGTCTAAAGTTTGGTATCATTACATTATCATTACATTCAGCATCTGAACCGAAAACATCCACTGCTGTTTCACCAAGCGTCGATGAAACAAGGTAACGTAGCTTCCGCTGATTTTAATCCCATACTGTATTTGTAGCGATGTTGTTATGCGGTTTGACTAGATATGATGTTTAGCTTTGATGTTTTTAAGTAGTAAACGTATTCACGTTCAATTGCAGGAGAGTATAGCTTAAAAAAGAACCCCTTCACACGCATGCACTTTACAGGTGTGTGTACCAAAAAACGGCACTACAGTGCAATCATATATGGGCAACTTGTAATCTGACATATTTTGTTCAATAATAATAAACTCTGTCTTGTAGGAGTTGGAGTTTAGCATAAGGATAAGGATATTCTCTCTCACGCGAGTCAGACCGATCGCGCAGTGCATCACATATGCTTAAACTTTTATGTAGCCACGCAACGATAATTTCAGCATGCATTCACTGTATACAGCGGGACGTGATGTTGTGATTTTTCGAACGGATTCTTAACCTAAAATGCACCGCAATGCAAGTGATGCAAACCAAATGCAGCGTTCTATTGAAAATGAATGTATGTATTTCTGCCGTACCAAAATGCAATGAAGCAACTGAACGTCTGACTGGGGTGTCACTCTTTCTCACACACAAACACAGGTGCACGTGCGCGCACACACACAGGTTGTTACCATAGCAAATAGGCTCACCCCAGAAATGATATATTAGTAGCCTAATGGTAAATGCTGCAGGTGTAGAAATGTACATAAACCAGATATTTACTTTGATGTCAGGGCTAGATTACAGCATGAAACCTGTTGTGCATATTAATAAATTAAAGTGTTTAATTGTTGGCACTGGCACTTATAAACACTAAATGGGTAAAAATTGAAATAAATAGGCTTATTTTTTGGAGCCAAATACCTCTGTTTTTTTCAGAAATAAAAGCCAAATGCTTGAACATTGAACAAGCCAAGTCATTTCGTTATGCATTATTTGTTTTGGTTGTTTAAAAACACACACAAATCCGATTACTCGATTAATCGATCGATTCAGTGCTAGATTAATCGATTACAAAAAGAAACGATAGCTGCAGCCCTATTGTTATCAAATACAGTTGCATTTTATAATATTTTGATGTAGAATAACATTTACATTCATTTACTGCACATCATACTTCATTTAACACATTATTGGGAACTGCTAAAAGTGTTGGTGTATTATCAACAACTGCACAAAAGAGGGAAAACACCATATTTTAATAAACTACAATTCAAAGTTTATTTATCAGAAATTAAATTGTTGCATTGGCTGTGGGTTTAAGAAAGAGCAACTGCCTCCAGAGATGATCTGTACAATCAATCAGTTTAGAGACATCACTCCTGCTAGCACATTTCATGAAGATACTTAGGTTGATGTTACAAACAGACAAAACAGCATTTAACTGTTTTTAAAAGAGACTTAAAGTACTTTAGGAGCATCAAAGTTTGATTACAATCATTAATTTCAGTCTTTAACATGAATAGTAAAGATATCAAGATTATATTTACTTAAAATATTTTACATTATGTAGGGTGATTTTATGTACAAAAATAGCAAATTACAAATTCAGCCTCATAAAAAGTTCACAAAAACCTTTCATTAATACCTTGCGCACTGCAAGGGGCAATAAAAGGGCATGTTCTTGGCCATAGTAACAATCGGGCAATCACAGCATGGCTGATCAGTGTTTCTACTATCGACCTGTATTGCCTTTTCTTGCAGTGAACAAAAGTGCAATGATCTCAAATAATTCAACCCTGCCATACTAATCATCAACAGCAGAGGTGTTCAAAGAACTGAATAAGCAAGATCATAATTAGCCAGATCTGAACATCTCTGATGTCTCATTTGATCTCGGATGTATTAGGCGACGTACAAAGAACGGACCCCTGACATAAAAAAAATATTGGAAAACTAATAGCCAGTTTTTCATTTTTAATGTAGAACAGACACAAGAAGCATTTAAAAGATGATTTATTCTTTATTAATAATTCTGTGTATACTTTTATTAATCACCTCAGCAATTTGGAAGCGGTGGCCAAAGGCCCAGACCAGATCCCAGATCCCCACTGGAGGAGGGTGATGCATCTGCTGGGCCCGTCCACTACCCACTGGAGGAGGGTGGTGCATCTGCTGGGCCTGTCTACTCCTCATTGGAGAAGGGGGATGCCTCTGCTGGGCAGGTCTACTCCCCATTGGATGAGGGCGATGCCTCTGCTGGGCCCGTCTACTCTCCATTGGAGGAGGGTGATGCCTCTGCTGGGCCCGTCTGCTCCCCATTTGAGGAGAGAGATGCCTCTGCAAGTCCCGTCCACTCCCCAATTGAGAGTGATGCCTCTACCAGGACTGTCCTCGCCCCATTTGAGGAAAGTGGGTTCGTCACTCCAGCTCCGGTAAAGTGGATAATGTTTCACCATTAGAAATGTGGGCTTTTTTATATTTGCCCTTGTACCAGATGTTTATTGGTTTAATTTTGTAACAGGACACCAGGTGTGATGCCAGAGGGATTCCTGGATGGGAGGCAGTTGATGCCTTGGCAGGTTACCTGGTTGGCCTTAACCGAACCATAACAGCACTCTCCAATGCTGAAGTGGCAGAGATTTTGAGGTTATACTCTCATCTAAGTGCCTTTGACAAGACCCCCACCAGTTACTCCCTCAAGAGCAAAAAACAAAATTTGTCAGGACCTTGGAGGGCTTCAAGAAAACGCAGTGGCTCTGCTCCAGGCCAGCAAGCAGCTGAGAGGTATCTACATCTCATATAACTGTATTCCTTAGTATTCATATCAATATTTAAAGAGTTTGGTTCCAAAACGCAATACATCCATTTTGACTAATTTGACTAAAACATGTTTTGTATACCAAGAAAGTGAAAAGATAAAAACCACTATTTTCTGTTACAAACTTTCACATAGCATATTTAGTTTATAATATAAAAAATTCAAATCCATAATTTGATTTTCAAAGATTTATTATAGACGGTTTCAGCAGTAACAACATAAACAAGCGGGTGTCGTGGTCCACACTAGGGCTGTCAATCTTCCTCTATTATCCCATTCGAATTTCATTCATAATTTTTTTTTTAAATTCGATTTATAATCGATTATTTAATGCTCAAATTTGACTAATTAATATTTACTATACCTATCTACACACGTTGTAAAAATGGGCTTATGCATTGCCAATGCCACTATGAGCTCGTATAGTTGACTTGTTTTAAATTATGTCCACTAGAAGACATTGCAGTATTACTAATAAACATGTAATTATTTGATAACAGGTGATATCTTTCTTGCTAATTAATGACTAAGCTTAGACACAAAATTAACAAAGTTGTCAACTTTAATGAAAAATTTCATTATCAACGCAGTTCTCTTTGTTCACGTATGAGGGCTGCGTAGATCGCATCATTAGTTATACAATACTTACACACAGCACACACATCCCCTGGCCTCCAATTTCACTATTCTTTTTTCATTTAAACACACCTTAGAGGAAGTGTGATCTTGAACAAGTATTTTGTTACTGGTCGAAAAGACAAACTTATCCAAACAAATTAGCATTAAAGACATTCCCAAAACGGTCGTCCATAGCACTGAGAGCGGTTTTCTCCTGACACTGTCCTCTTCACCTTGGCTGCTTCGTTCTCGTCTTCCTCATAACCTTCCTCCGCAACCGCTATCAGCTCCGCTTTCTCTTTCTCACGTACCTCCTGCTGCTGGTCTTGTTTCAAATGAATTAGCCGATGGAAATGCGGGTCGAGGTAGCTAGCTGTATTTAACAGCATAAATGCGTTAGATAGTGAACACATAAAAAATATTTTTTAATAATTTTTTTTTTAAATCCCATTCGAATAGTAGTTTTAACATTCGATTAGTATTATTTTTTTTAATATTCGAATTATATTCGATTACTGAAATTCGTTTCAACAGCCCTAGTCCGCACGTAACTTCCGGTAAACTCCGCTAAGAATAAATTACAACAAAGTTCTTTAAATGTAGTATATTTATATAACAAGCAACACATAGATTACCTAGGAAACCAAAACATTTGTTATTTTCGACGAGACATTTGTTCAAGAGAGCAGTTTAGCAACTAGTCAGACCATTCGAGTGGCTTATGTTTCTTCCCCGTCTCAGAAAACCACCACAGGTTTATCAGTGCCATCAAAAGTATTATTTTGTTTTTGTTTGTTTGTTGATCACGAAGTACAAAGTAGATGAGGAAAACTAGGATTATGTGTGTATTCAACGCACCGCCATTGTTTCTTTACACTGCGTGGAATGGTGCGCTGTGATTTGTTGAGCGGATTTATTGCATTCTGCAGAAAAGGGGGACTGGTGTTTATCGCATTTTGGGAAAAAGGGAGAAAAGATGACAGAATAACACGACAGTTATTGGATTGTGTGTAAAATTAAGAATTTACTTTTTAATACTGACCTGATACAATACTGTTTTTGGCAGTAACTTTTATTTTATTTTTAAAATGGCGTTTATCGCGTTTTGAAACCAAACTCTTCATAGTTATGTCAATATGTTAACATGCATATATAATAAGCACTATGTGATCTGGTCATCTATTTGCAGATTGTTCATGGTCCATGGTCAGGCTGCTCACAGACCAGACAAGAACCGAATTTCTGAATGTGTTGCTCTCAAGTTGTACAAAGAGTACAAGCAACCCAGAAATAGGCCAAAGGACAATAAAGGGAGGAGATTTGCCATACCCCAGTCCATTGTAATGACCTACTCACACATCAAGCAGCTAGTTGAGTACTGCAAAGAGATCATGAACAGGACTGACCTCGTACTGGTTAATATTAACAACACCACAGTGTCCGACTGGTGAGTTAATCTTTAATATCTTCATAAATTGATTAAATTGCGTATTTGAACAAAAATTTTAAATATTAACACACTGAAAAATTTACTCTTGTGTGTTTTGTTTTCTGTCTCTGCAGGCTGCAAGATTGCTCTAAGACATCAGAAAAGGGTTCTTTACTTCAGGGCGTGCGGCTTCCACGGCAGATTGCCGTGGCTAAAGAATCCCTCCTGGAGGTTCGTGACCTACCATCACAGCCAGTTCAGCATGGACACACTCCTTTGGAGTTCCAGGAGCCTGAAAACCGTGAGGGTGAGGCAAAAATCCGCAGGCGAAACAGTTCCAGAACACCTGCTATTCCACACAGTGGTGGGGAAGAAGCAAGTATTGCCCAACACGATGCTGCTTCTTCTCAAAACATCAGTACGGAGGGCTGGTCCTCTGCCAACCAGCCATCCCCAACACAGTACCAGAGCTGGTCTTCCTACCAGGCGCCCCTGGCACACTCTCATGTTTGGTCCTCCACCCACCCACAACCCTCAGCATCCTCCCAGGGCTGGTCTGCCACCCAACCACCACCCTCAGCATCCACCCAGGGCTGGTCTGCCCCCCACCCACAAGCCTCAGCATCCATCCAGGGCTGGTCTACCACCAACCCACCACCCTCAGCATCCTCCCAGGGCTGGCCTGCCACCCAACCACCACAATCAGCATCCTCCCAGGGCTGGTCTGCAACCTACCCACCACCCTCAGCATCCACCCAGGGCTGGTCCTCCAACCAGGGCTTGTCTGCAACCCACCCACCACCCTCAGCATTGACACAGGGCTGGTCCTCCAACCAGGACTGGTCTGCAACCCACCCACCACCCTCAACATCCACCCAGGGCTGGCCTGCCAACGAACCACCACCCTCAGCACTCTCCCAGGGCTGGCCTGCCACAGAACCAACACCCTCAGCATCCTCCCAGGGCTGGCCTGCCACCCAACCACCACCCTCAGCATCCTCCCAGGGCTGGCCTGCCACCCAACCACCACCCTCAGCATCCTCCCAGGGCTGGCCTGCCACCCAACCACCACCCTCAGCGTCCTCCCAGGGCTGGCCTGCCACCCAACCACCACCCTCAGCGTCCTCCCAGGGCTGGCCTGCCACCCAACCACCACCCTCAGCGTCCTCCCAGGGCTGGCCTGCCACCCAACCACCACCCTCAACATCCACCCAGGGCTGGTCATCCACCTCTTTCTGTCCTGACCAACCTAGGCTCCCTCACCAAGCACTAGATCCCTTTAATCGCCAGCGTGAATGGCGGTTACGCAGGGCAGAACTTGAAAACCAGGAGAGAGTGAGGAAAGGTGAGCCCCCAAAGGTCAGAAAGGCAAAAGAGAGCTATCACTATGAGTGTAAGCTGTGTGGTCAGCCTAAATCAAAGCAAACTGGACACTCACAGGTACGAGGCAAATGGTACTGCCCTGCATCTGGACAGACCCTTGAGGAGTGGAGAAGCTCTTTGTAAATATAAGAAATTCATTCTTTTTTATTTATACTTTTATTAATCATATTTTTTATTTATTTTAATATTTCACAATCACTGTTCAAACCATTTGCTGTTGCAAATGGAAAAAAAAAATTATGGAAAAAAATATTAGTTGCTGATGCAACTATTTCCAAAAAAAAAAAAAAAAAAAACACAACTCTTGTGGTGTAATAGCAACACGTCCATCCTTTGGGTGGGAGACTCCAGGTGCAAATCCTGGCAAGAGTGTGCAACTGTT
This sequence comes from Misgurnus anguillicaudatus, assembly GCF_027580225.2. Classification (NCBI taxonomy): domain Eukaryota; kingdom Metazoa; phylum Chordata; class Actinopteri; order Cypriniformes; family Cobitidae; genus Misgurnus; species Misgurnus anguillicaudatus. The sequence goes on along the minus strand of NC_073342.2, from coordinate 4,705,649 downwards.
GGCCCAATCAGTATTTAATTAAAAAATAATTTATGACATCATTTAATCTGCATTTTCTACTTTTCTCATAATTATTACTAGATATACCCGCACTCATAATTATCATAACAAAGCATTATTATTCATACCAATCCTATTTGTATCTGTTTTTAAGCCATATTTAATCAATTCATAGCAATTTCTGATGAGGAGCTAGTGTCAGTGGGGGAACCGGCACAGAAGAGGCTGACAAAGGAAAAGTACAACTACACCTGTAAGGTGTGTGGCCAGGACAAAAATAAAAGGACTGGACCCTGGGTGTCTGGAGAAAGAGTGTATAGTTGCTGTCACTATTACTTGTATCTCTCTATGTCGTTTGTATGTCTGTTACCATTAAGTTTAGGAATTTTATGGAGCCAAGAACAGCCTTGACGTTTTTATGTAATTTCCTCTTGAATACCAGGACAGTGAATGTCATCCATTGAATGTAATTGTTAAAACTATAGCCAGAATTACTTGCAGAATCATTTTACATTTATTCACAAAACCCAACACTCAATGCTCAATTTATAATATGTTTTATTCACTTGTGTTGCACAGATGTAGTCTCTCATATAATTGTGTTTTCAAAAAAAAGGAGGGGAAACATGATGTGGGATTTATTTACATTTAAAGCTATACACTGTTAATACTGTTTTAGCTGTAAATGTAGCATGTGACATTTTGAGTTAAATATTTGAATAATGATTTGTTTACATCACAAAATATGTTTACTTACAAAAGAATTAGCTTTAAATGCATTTATGTGCATAATTGCATAATCACAGGGTTATTACTGTGGTGTTTCATATGGAAAATAGTTCCTGTGTTAAAATAGTACTACATTACCCAAAATGCATTGCATGTGTACTTCCGGAATGCACTACGAGACTACAAGCGAAGAGAGATGGTCCTCGGTCCTCGCTGCTGAACAAGAGATCCAGGGGGCGGGGTTCGATCTAGATCCAACTCCTCCCACTTTATATACTTTGTTCCGCCAAATGAACCAGTAAATTTGCGTTGTTGCAGCCCGCAACAACGTTTGCTCTTATCAGTTTAAGTGTACGTTTGATTAATAATATAGTCAAGAATTAATCATAATTTATTAAGTAATGATCACAGTTAGTGTAAGGGGAGGTAAGGGATACGTTCCCGACCGGGTGATATCACTGAAGGGATATATTTTCGACCCGCTTGGCTGTACATTATCCCACTTATTACACATAAAAACACACATTTATTTGAGATATTTTATTAGCACGTTAAAAAAACCGTAAACCATGTTTAGGAAACCCGTTTCCTAATGCCTGTAATCAAAGACGCGTTAAAACAAATTTAAAGTCCCTACAAGATAAACATTCAATTTATTAATTTCTAAATAACTATATGCCATATATATGTTAATAATTCTGCAAATTTATACTGTATACATTCATAGGTATTATACTGCATGTGGTAAGATTACTCGTAGTGCCCAAAATGTTTTACTTCAAAACATAGTAAAAACACTTACATTTCATCTTAAAGTCATTACTTTTTTTGTAGTCATAAGTAAAGTTTGTTTTTCTGTCAAAAGAATAACTTAATTTAGTTACAACTCAATGGGGAAATGGTAACGCAACCACACGTGTATGACGTGTCTTGTGGTAAAACTGCCGACCAATCAAAATGCAGTGGGAAGAGATCCAGCTCCGCCCCTGGATCTGAATCCAACCCCGCCCCCTGGATGTCGTGTTCTGCAGTGAGGCATAGGTTCGAATCCCGCAAGAGACATGAAAATTAAAGTGATGATAAACCTTGCAAAAAGTGGAGAATTATGTGTAAACAATGTTGAGAAGATAAAAGAGTGGATAAAAAATTGATATAGTGTACGTTTTTCTTCATTTTTTCTCCTTTTCTCCCCTCTCTTTCCCCCCTCTTTCCTCTCTCTTTTCTTTTCTTCCCCCCCACAAGCAGTCCATTTTGCCCCTTTTTTGGCCGAGTGGTTAAGGCGATGGACTTGAAATCCATTGGGGTCTCCCCGCGCAGGTTCAAACCCTGCCGACTACGAGTGTCTGTTCCCTGGCTTTGGACTGCTCTTGTTGTACGTTCCAGCTCACGAGCTGCTTTATTTCTGCAGCTCAAGTATATGGTTTTGACCACATACTGCACTTACAGCATGAAACCATAGAAGAGCTGGAACAGGTCTTTGTTTTCAACTGTTGTAGATCGTCGCTAATCCAGTTGATCCTGACCTGAGCCATTTTCCGAGAGGTTAAGGACTATGGCTCCACCCTCTTTGTTTTCGGGATTCCCACCATTCTCTCCCCCGGATTGTTTTCCTTAAATAATTCAAACGTGTATTTGCACTTTTGCTTTTCTAAGTAGAAAGCGGATCATGAACAAACTTGTTGTGCAGATCTCTCACCTGCTGAAAAGGCACAACATGCAGCAAAGCAGCACCTGAAGTCTAATTTCAGTTTTTAAGCTTGAATACCACCCTGTCGTCCAGCGTCCGGGAATGTGAACAGGAGAGGTCGTGACCTTTTCCATCATTCTTTCGCAGAGGCAATATCGTAGCCTATGAGGTTTATCCGAGGCGTGATCATTGCTGGTTGAAAACTTTACCCAATACCCCGCCAGGATGACTTGAAATACAGTCAGCTTTGGCAATTTTTGCCAGTCTCTTGAGAGACTTACGACTTTGTTGCAAAAGAGAAGTTTGTTGTGTGTGGTTTTTTGTTTTGATGTTTATAGTCCCGAGATTAAAAGCGTCAAAGTTTGATTCCGGTACTTGACATCGCATTGATTTCGCCCCTCGGTCGGGCAATCACTACCAAGGATATCACGGTGACGTTTTCACACGACACCCTTTATTTATGTTGGACGGTTTTATGTAGAAAAGACCAAATCACAAAAAAGATTTTAGCTGGGTTTTCACTGGCAGGCTCACGTTTTGTCAAATGTGCTCTTTCTCGTGCAGCTCAAGAGTCACTTCGGCATGTTACGTAGACGTAGCTACATTTCCTTGAGCTTAGAAACGTTGCCTCTCTGGTGACGTTTTGGATGAAGACTGCTTTTCCTGAAGTAAAGAGAGTCTCAAGCAGAAGCAAGATTTCTCCACTTAAATAGATAATACGCACTCTGTTTGAAGGCTGAAGCAGTTACCTGCTCATTCTGGCATTCTAGTAATATTTACCCTGTCCATAGACCAAAGAGTAGCTAACAGGTCATGGTAATGAAATCCCGTACTTGCCTGAGGCGTGAAGCCCTGGGACTCTTTTGTGAGCCCGGATAGCTCAGTCGGTAGAGCATCAGACTTTTAATCTGAGGGTCCAGGGTTCAAGTCCCTGTTCGGGCGATGAGTAACCTCGATCGCCTTTTGTGCTGGTGTGTCTAGAGCTCCGTTTCGGAGGGAACGGCCAAAGAATAAAGTTTACCAACAGTGGCGGCATGTAGTCGTGGCCGAGTGGTTAAGGCGATGGACTAGAAATCCATTGGGGTCTCCCCGCGCAAGTTCGAATCCTGCCGACTACGTCTTTAGACTTCTCCCTTTGGCTTTCATGGCAGCTTCCTGCCTCGGGGACCGAATCTACTTCGACAGGGGTTTTGCCGTTTTTAAAAAAAACTCAAAAATGATTGTGACTTCTGCATAGAGACGGCAGTCCCCTCACGGCCATTGTACTCAGGCAGACCCGCATGCAGGTTTCTTGGGCAGCCCGGTGGCACGCCGTGATCGTATAGTGGTTAGTACTCTGCGTTGTGGCCGCAGCAACCCCGGTTCGAATCCGGGTCACGGCAGCCCTTCCCGGGGAAGTCTGCTGGGGTCTTGCCGCCCCTGCCCTTTTTTGTGATCGGCTTGTTGCCTGACCTTCGGGTTTTTTCAGCACAGTCCAGGCCCAGAGCGTGCACGGGGTTGCCCTGTTGTAGTCGTGGCCGAGTGGTTAAGGCGATGGACTTGAAATCCATTGGGGTCTCCCCGCGCAGGTTCAAACCCTGCCGACTACGAGTGTCTGTTCCCTGGCTTTGGACTGCTCTTGTTGTACGTTCCAGCTCACGAGCTGCTTTATTTCTGCAGCTCAAGTATATGGTTTTGACCACATACTGCACTTACAGCATGAAACCATAGAAGAGCTGGAACAGGTCTTTGTTTTCAACTGTTGTAGATCGTCGCTAATCCAGTTGATCCTGACCTGAGCCATTTTCCGAGAGGTTAAGGACTATGGCTCCACCCTCTTTGTTTTCGGGATTCCCACCATTCTCTCCCCCGGATTGTTTTCCTTAAATAATTCAAACGTGTATTTGCACTTTTGCTTTTCTAAGTAGAAAGCGGATCATGAACAAACTTGTTGTGCAGATCTCTCACCTGCTGAAAAGGCACAACATGCAGCAAAGCAGCACCTGAAGTCTAATTTCAGTTTTTAAGCTTGAATACCACCCTGTCGTCCAGCGTCCGGGAATGTGAACAGGAGAGGTCGTGACCTTTTCCATCATTCTTTCGCAGAGGCAATATCGTAGCCTATGAGGTTTATCCGAGGCGTGATCATTGCTGGTTGAAAACTTTACCCAATACCCCGCCAGGATGACTTGAAATACAGTCAGCTTTGGCAATTTTTGCCAGTCTCTTGAGAGACTTACGACTTTGTTGCAAAAGAGAAGTTTGTTGTGTGTGGTTTTTTGTTTTGATGTTTATAGTCCCGAGATTAAAAGCGTCAAAGTTTGATTCCGGTACTTGACATCGCATTGATTTCGCCCCTCGGTCGGGCAATCACTACCAAGGATATCACGGTGACGTTTTCACACGACACCCTTTATTTATGTTGGACGGTTTTATGTAGAAAAGACCAAATCACAAAAAAGATTTTAGCTGGGTTTTCACTGGCAGGCTCACGTTTTGTCAAATGTGCTCTTTCTCGTGCAGCTCAAGAGTCACTTCGGCATGTTACGTAGACGTAGCTACATTTCCTTGAGCTTAGAAACGTTGCCTCTCTGGTGACGTTTTGGATGAAGACTGCTTTTCCTGAAGTAAAGAGAGTCTCAAGCAGAAGCAAGATTTCTCCACTTAAATAGATAATACGCACTCTGTTTGAAGGCTGAAGCAGTTACCTGCTCATTCTGGCATTCTAGTAATATTTACCCTGTCCATAGACCAAAGAGTAGCTAACAGGTCATGGTAATGAAATCCCGTACTTGCCTGAGGCGTGAAGCCCTGGGACTCTTTTGTGAGCCCGGATAGCTCAGTCGGTAGAGCATCAGACTTTTAATCTGAGGGTCCAGGGTTCAAGTCCCTGTTCGGGCGATGAGTAACCTCGATCGCCTTTTGTGCTGGTGTGTCTAGAGCTCCGTTTCGGAGGGAACGGCCAAAGAATAAAGTTTACCAACAGTGGCGGCATGTAGTCGTGGCCGAGTGGTTAAGGCGATGGACTAGAAATCCATTGGGGTCTCCCCGCGCAAGTTCGAATCCTGCCGACTACGTCTTTAGACTTCTCCCTTTGGCTTTCATGGCAGCTTCCTGCCTCGGGGACCGAATCTACTTCGACAGGGGTTTTGCCGTTTTTAAAAAAAACTCAAAAATGATTGTGACTTCTGCATAGAGACGGCAGTCCCCTCACGGCCATTGTACTCAGGCAGACCCGCATGCAGGTTTCTTGGGCAGCCCGGTGGCACGCCGTGATCGTATAGTGGTTAGTACTCTGCGTTGTGGCCGCAGCAACCCCGGTTCGAATCCGGGTCACGGCAGCCCTTCCCGGGGAAGTCTGCTGGGGTCTTGCCGCCCCTGCCCTTTTTTGTGATCGGCTTGTTGCCTGACCTTCGGGTTTTTTCAGCACAGTCCAGGCCCAGAGCGTGCACGGGGTTGCCCTGTTGTAGTCGTGGCCGAGTGGTTAAGGCGATGGACTTGAAATCCATTGGGGTCTCCCCGCGCAGGTTCAAACCCTGCCGACTACGAGTGTCTGTTCCCTGGCTTTGGACTGCTCTTGTTGTACGTTCCAGCTCACGAGCTGCTTTATTTCTGCAGCTCAAGTATATGGTTTTGACCACATACTGCACTTACAGCATGAAACCATAGAAGAGCTGGAACAGGTCTTTGTTTTCAACTGTTGTAGATCGTCGCTAATCCAGTTGATCCTGACCTGAGCCATTTTCCGAGAGGTTAAGGACTATGGCTCCACCCTCTTTGTTTTCGGGATTCCCACCATTCTCTCCCCCGGATTGTTTTCCTTAAATAATTCAAACGTGTATTTGCACTTTTGCTTTTCTAAGTAGAAAGCGGATCATGAACAAACTTGTTGTGCAGATCTCTCACCTGCTGAAAAGGCACAACATGCAGCAAAGCAGCACCTGAAGTCTAATTTCAGTTTTTAAGCTTGAATACCACCCTGTCGTCCAGCGTCCGGGAATGTGAACAGGAGAGGTCGTGACCTTTTCCATCATTCTTTCGCAGAGGCAATATCGTAGCCTATGAGGTTTATCCGAGGCGTGATCATTGCTGGTTGAAAACTTTACCCAATACCCCGCCAGGATGACTTGAAATACAGTCAGCTTTGGCAATTTTTGCCAGTCTCTTGAGAGACTTACGACTTTGTTGCAAAAGAGAAGTTTGTTGTGTGTGGTTTTTTGTTTTGATGTTTATAGTCCCGAGATTAAAAGCGTCAAAGTTTGATTCCGGTACTTGACATCGCATTGATTTCGCCCCTCGGTCGGGCAATCACTACCAAGGATATCACGGTGACGTTTTCACACGACACCCTTTATTTATGTTGGACGGTTTTATGTAGAAAAGACCAAATCACAAAAAAGATTTTAGCTGGGTTTTCACTGGCAGGCTCACGTTTTGTCAAATGTGCTCTTTCTCGTGCAGCTCAAGAGTCACTTCGGCATGTTACGTAGACGTAGCTACATTTCCTTGAGCTTAGAAACGTTGCCTCTCTGGTGACGTTTTGGATGAAGACTGCTTTTCCTGAAGTAAAGAGAGTCTCAAGCAGAAGCAAGATTTCTCCACTTAAATAGATAATACGCACTCTGTTTGAAGGCTGAAGCAGTTACCTGCTCATTCTGGCATTCTAGTAATATTTACCCTGTCCATAGACCAAAGAGTAGCTAACAGGTCATGGTAATGAAATCCCGTACTTGCCTGAGGCGTGAAGCCCTGGGACTCTTTTGTGAGCCCGGATAGCTCAGTCGGTAGAGCATCAGACTTTTAATCTGAGGGTCCAGGGTTCAAGTCCCTGTTCGGGCGATGAGTAACCTCGATCGCCTTTTGTGCTGGTGTGTCTAGAGCTCCGTTTCGGAGGGAACGGCCAAAGAATAAAGTTTACCAACAGTGGCGGCATGTAGTCGTGGCCGAGTGGTTAAGGCGATGGACTAGAAATCCATTGGGGTCTCCCCGCGCAAGTTCGAATCCTGCCGACTACGTCTTTAGACTTCTCCCTTTGGCTTTCATGGCAGCTTCCTGCCTCGGGGACCGAATCTACTTCGACAGGGGTTTTGCCGTTTTTAAAAAAAACTCAAAAATGATTGTGACTTCTGCATAGAGACGGCAGTCCCCTCACGGCCATTGTACTCAGGCAGACCCGCATGCAGGTTTCTTGGGCAGCCCGGTGGCACGCCGTGATCGTATAGTGGTTAGTACTCTGCGTTGTGGCCGCAGCAACCCCGGTTCGAATCCGGGTCACGGCAGCCCTTCCCGGGGAAGTCTGCTGGGGTCTTGCCGCCCCTGCCCTTTTTTGTGATCGGCTTGTTGCCTGACCTTCGGGTTTTTTCAGCACAGTCCAGGCCCAGAGCGTGCACGGGGTTGCCCTGTTGTAGTCGTGGCCGAGTGGTTAAGGCGATGGACTTGAAATCCATTGGGGTCTCCCCGCGCAGGTTCAAACCCTGCCGACTACGAGTGTCTGTTCCCTGGCTTTGGACTGCTCTTGTTGTACGTTCCAGCTCACGAGCTGCTTTATTTCTGCAGCTCAAGTATATGGTTTTGACCACATACTGCACTTACAGCATGAAACCATAGAAGAGCTGGAACAGGTCTTTGTTTTCAACTGTTGTAGATCGTCGCTAATCCAGTTGATCCTGACCTGAGCCATTTTCCGAGAGGTTAAGGACTATGGCTCCACCCTCTTTGTTTTCGGGATTCCCACCATTCTCTCCCCCGGATTGTTTTCCTTAAATAATTCAAACGTGTATTTGCACTTTTGCTTTTCTAAGTAGAAAGCGGATCATGAACAAACTTGTTGTGCAGATCTCTCACCTGCTGAAAAGGCACAACATGCAGCAAAGCAGCACCTGAAGTCTAATTTCAGTTTTTAAGCTTGAATACCACCCTGTCGTCCAGCGTCCGGGAATGTGAACAGGAGAGGTCGTGACCTTTTCCATCATTCTTTCGCAGAGGCAATATCGTAGCCTATGAGGTTTATCCGAGGCGTGATCATTGCTGGTTGAAAACTTTACCCAATACCCCGCCAGGATGACTTGAAATACAGTCAGCTTTGGCAATTTTTGCCAGTCTCTTGAGAGACTTACGACTTTGTTGCAAAAGAGAAGTTTGTTGTGTGTGGTTTTTTGTTTTGATGTTTATAGTCCCGAGATTAAAAGCGTCAAAGTTTGATTCCGGTACTTGACATCGCATTGATTTCGCCCCTCGGTCGGGCAATCACTACCAAGGATATCACGGTGACGTTTTCACACGACACCCTTTATTTATGTTGGACGGTTTTATGTAGAAAAGACCAAATCACAAAAAAGATTTTAGCTGGGTTTTCACTGGCAGGCTCACGTTTTGTCAAATGTGCTCTTTCTCGTGCAGCTCAAGAGTCACTTCGGCATGTTACGTAGACGTAGCTACATTTCCTTGAGCTTAGAAACGTTGCCTCTCTGGTGACGTTTTGGATGAAGACTGCTTTTCCTGAAGTAAAGAGAGTCTCAAGCAGAAGCAAGATTTCTCCACTTAAATAGATAATACGCACTCTGTTTGAAGGCTGAAGCAGTTACCTGCTCATTCTGGCATTCTAGTAATATTTACCCTGTCCATAGACCAAAGAGTAGCTAACAGGTCATGGTAATGAAATCCCGTACTTGCCTGAGGCGTGAAGCCCTGGGACTCTTTTGTGAGCCCGGATAGCTCAGTCGGTAGAGCATCAGACTTTTAATCTGAGGGTCCAGGGTTCAAGTCCCTGTTCGGGCGATGAGTAACCTCGATCGCCTTTTGTGCTGGTGTGTCTAGAGCTCCGTTTCGGAGGGAACGGCCAAAGAATAAAGTTTACCAACAGTGGCGGCATGTAGTCGTGGCCGAGTGGTTAAGGCGATGGACTAGAAATCCATTGGGGTCTCCCCGCGCAAGTTCGAATCCTGCCGACTACGTCTTTAGACTTCTCCCTTTGGCTTTCATGGCAGCTTCCTGCCTCGGGGACCGAATCTACTTCGACAGGGGTTTTGCCGTTTTTAAAAAAAACTCAAAAATGATTGTGACTTCTGCATAGAGACGGCAGTCCCCCTCACGGCCATTGTACTCAGGCAGACCCGCATGCAGGTTTCTTGGGCAGCCCGGTGGCACGCCGTGATCGTATAGTGGTTAGTACTCTGCGTTGTGGCCGCAGCAACCCCGGTTCGAATCCGGGTCACGGCAGCCCTTCCCGGGGAAGTCTGCTGGGGTCTTGCCGCCCCTGCCCTTTTTTGTGATCGGCTTGTTGCCTGACCTTCGGGTTTTTTCAGCACAGTCCAGGCCCAGAGCGTGCACGGGGTTGCCCTGTTGTAGTCGTGGCCGAGTGGTTAAGGCGATGGACTTGAAATCCATTGGGGTCTCCCCGCGCAGGTTCAAACCCTGCCGACTACGAGTGTCTGTTCCCTGGCTTTGGACTGCTCTTGTTGTACGTTCCAGCTCACGAGCTGCTTTATTTCTGCAGCTCAAGTATATGGTTTTGACCACATACTGCACTTACAGCATGAAACCATAGAAGAGCTGGAACAGGTCTTTGTTTTCAACTGTTGTAGATCGTCGCTAATCCAGTTGATCCTGACCTGAGCCATTTTCCGAGAGGTTAAGGACTATGGCTCCACCCTCTTTGTTTTCGGGATTCCCACCATTCTCTCCCCCGGATTGTTTTCCTTAAATAATTCAAACGTGTATTTGCACTTTTGCTTTTCTAAGTAGAAAGCGGATCATGAACAAACTTGTTGTGCAGATCTCTCACCTGCTGAAAAGGCACAACATGCAGCAAAGCAGCACCTGAAGTCTAATTTCAGTTTTTAAGCTTGAATACCACCCTGTCGTCCAGCGTCCGGGAATGTGAACAGGAGAGGTCGTGACCTTTTCCATCATTCTTTCGCAGAGGCAATATCGTAGCCTATGAGGTTTATCCGAGGCGTGATCATTGCTGGTTGAAAACTTTACCCAATACCCCGCCAGGATGACTTGAAATACAGTCAGCTTTGGCAATTTTTGCCAGTCTCTTGAGAGACTTACGACTTTGTTGCAAAAGAGAAGTTTGTTGTGTGTGGTTTTTTGTTTTGATGTTTATAGTCCCGAGATTAAAAGCGTCAAAGTTTGATTCCGGTACTTGACATCGCATTGATTTCGCCCCTCGGTCGGGCAATCACTACCAAGGATATCACGGTGACGTTTTCACACGACACCCTTTATTTATGTTGGACGGTTTTATGTAGAAAAGACCAAATCACAAAAAAGATTTTAGCTGGGTTTTCACTGGCAGGCTCACGTTTTGTCAAATGTGCTCTTTCTCGTGCAGCTCAAGAGTCACTTCGGCATGTTACGTAGACGTAGCTACATTTCCTTGAGCTTAGAAACGTTGCCTCTCTGGTGACGTTTTGGATGAAGACTGCTTTTCCTGAAGTAAAGAGAGTCTCAAGCAGAAGCAAGATTTCTCCACTTAAATAGATAATACGCACTCTGTTTGAAGGCTGAAGCAGTTACCTGCTCATTCTGGCATTCTAGTAATATTTACCCTGTCCATAGACCAAAGAGTAGCTAACAGGTCATGGTAATGAAATCCCGTACTTGCCTGAGGCGTGAAGCCCTGGGACTCTTTTGTGAGCCCGGATAGCTCAGTCGGTAGAGCATCAGACTTTTAATCTGAGGGTCCAGGGTTCAAGTCCCTGTTCGGGCGATGAGTAACCTCGATCGCCTTTTGTGCTGGTGTGTCTAGAGCTCCGTTTCGGAGGGAACGGCCAAAGAATAAAGTTTACCAACAGTGGCGGCATGTAGTCGTGGCCGAGTGGTTAAGGCGATGGACTAGAAATCCATTGGGGTCTCCCCGCGCAAGTTCGAATCCTGCCGACTACGTCTTTAGACTTCTCCCTTTGGCTTTCATGGCAGCTTCCTGCCTCGGGGACCGAATCTACTTCGACAGGGGTTTTGCCGTTTTTAAAAAAAACTCAAAAATGATTGTGACTTCTGCATAGAGACGGCAGTCCCCTCACGGCCATTGTACTCAGGCAGACCCGCATGCAGGTTTCTTGGGCAGCCCGGTGGCACGCCGTGATCGTATAGTGGTTAGTACTCTGCGTTGTGGCCGCAGCAACCCCGGTTCGAATCCGGGTCACGGCAGCCCTTCCCGGGGAAGTCTGCTGGGGTCTTGCCGCCCCTGCCCTTTTTTGTGATCGGCTTGTTGCCTGACCTTCGGGTTTTTTCAGCACAGTCCAGGCCCAGAGCGTGCACGGGGTTGCCCTGTTGTAGTCGTGGCCGAGTGGTTAAGGCGATGGACTTGAAATCCATTGGGGTCTCCCCGCGCAGGTTCAAACCCTGCCGACTACGAGTGTCTGTTCCCTGGCTTTGGACTGCTCTTGTTGTACGTTCCAGCTCACGAGCTGCTTTATTTCTGCAGCTCAAGTATATGGTTTTGACCACATACTGCACTTACAGCATGAAACCATAGAAGAGCTGGAACAGGTCTTTGTTTTCAACTGTTGTAGATCGTCGCTAATCCAGTTGATCCTGACCTGAGCCATTTTCCGAGAGGTTAAGGACTATGGCTCCACCCTCTTTGTTTTCGGGATTCCCACCATTCTCTCCCCCGGATTGTTTTCCTTAAATAATTCAAACGTGTATTTGCACTTTTGCTTTTCTAAGTAGAAAGCGGATCATGAACAAACTTGTTGTGCAGATCTCTCACCTGCTGAAAAGGCACAACATGCAGCAAAGCAGCACCTGAAGTCTAATTTCAGTTTTTAAGCTTGAATACCACCCTGTCGTCCAGCGTCCGGGAATGTGAACAGGAGAGGTCGTGACCTTTTCCATCATTCTTTCGCAGAGGCAATATCGTAGCCTATGAGGTTTATCCGAGGCGTGATCATTGCTGGTTGAAAACTTTACCCAATACCCCGCCAGGATGACTTGAAATACAGTCAGCTTTGGCAATTTTTGCCAGTCTCTTGAGAGACTTACGACTTTGTTGCAAAAGAGAAGTTTGTTGTGTGTGGTTTTTTGTTTTGATGTTTATAGTCCCGAGATTAAAAGCGTCAAAGTTTGATTCCGGTACTTGACATCGCATTGATTTCGCCCCTCGGTCGGGCAATCACTACCAAGGATATCACGGTGACGTTTTCACACGACACCCTTTATTTATGTTGGACGGTTTTATGTAGAAAAGACCAAATCACAAAAAAGATTTTAGCTGGGTTTTCACTGGCAGGCTCACGTTTTGTCAAATGTGCTCTTTCTCGTGCAGCTCAAGAGTCACTTCGGCATGTTACGTAGACGTAGCTACATTTCCTTGAGCTTAGAAACGTTGCCTCTCTGGTGACGTTTTGGATGAAGACTGCTTTTCCTGAAGTAAAGAGAGTCTCAAGCAGAAGCAAGATTTCTCCACTTAAATAGATAATACGCACTCTGTTTGAAGGCTGAAGCAGTTACCTGCTCATTCTGGCATTCTAGTAATATTTACCCTGTCCATAGACCAAAGAGTAGCTAACAGGTCATGGTAATGAAATCCCGTACTTGCCTGAGGCGTGAAGCCCTGGGACTCTTTTGTGAGCCCGGATAGCTCAGTCGGTAGAGCATCAGACTTTTAATCTGAGGGTCCAGGGTTCAAGTCCCTGTTCGGGCGATGAGTAACCTCGATCGCCTTTTGTGCTGGTGTGTCTAGAGCTCCGTTTCGGAGGGAACGGCCAAAGAATAAAGTTTACCAACAGTGGCGGCATGTAGTCGTGGCCGAGTGGTTAAGGCGATGGACTAGAAATCCATTGGGGTCTCCCCGCGCAAGTTCGAATCCTGCCGACTACGTCTTTAGACTTCTCCCTTTGGCTTTCATGGCAGCTTCCTGCCTCGGGGACCGAATCTACTTCGACAGGGGTTTTGCCGTTTTTAAAAAAAACTCAAAAATGATTGTGACTTCTGCATAGAGACGGCAGTCCCCTCACGGCCATTGTACTCAGGCAGACCCGCATGCAGGTTTCTTGGGCAGCCCGGTGGCACGCCGTGATCGTATAGTGGTTAGTACTCTGCGTTGTGGCCGCAGCAACCCCGGTTCGAATCCGGGTCACGGCAGCCCTTCCCGGGGAAGTCTGCTGGGGTCTTGCCGCCCCTGCCCTTTTTTGTGATCGGCTTGTTGCCTGACCTTCGGGTTTTTTCAGCACAGTCCAGGCCCAGAGCGTGCACGGGGTTGCCCTGTTGTAGTCGTGGCCGAGTGGTTAAGGCGATGGACTTGAAATCCATTGGGGTCTCCCCGCGCAGGTTCAAACCCTGCCGACTACGAGTGTCTGTTCCCTGGCTTTGGACTGCTCTTGTTGTACGTTCCAGCTCACGAGCTGCTTTATTTCTGCAGCTCAAGTATATGGTTTTGACCACATACTGCACTTACAGCATGAAACCATAGAAGAGCTGGAACAGGTCTTTGTTTTCAACTGTTGTAGATCGTCGCTAATCCAGTTGATCCTGACCTGAGCCATTTTCCGAGAGGTTAAGGACTATGGCTCCACCCTCTTTGTTTTCGGGATTCCCACCATTCTCTCCCCCGGATTGTTTTCCTTAAATAATTCAAACGTGTATTTGCACTTTTGCTTTTCTAAGTAGAAAGCGGATCATGAACAAACTTGTTGTGCAGATCTCTCACCTGCTGAAAAGGCACAACATGCAGCAAAGCAGCACCTGAAGTCTAATTTCAGTTTTTAAGCTTGAATACCACCCTGTCGTCCAGCGTCCGGGAATGTGAACAGGAGAGGTCGTGACCTTTTCCATCATTCTTTCGCAGAGGCAATATCGTAGCCTATGAGGTTTATCCGAGGCGTGATCATTGCTGGTTGAAAACTTTACCCAATACCCCGCCAGGATGACTTGAAATACAGTCAGCTTTGGCAATTTTTGCCAGTCTCTTGAGAGACTTACGACTTTGTTGCAAAAGAGAAGTTTGTTGTGTGTGGTTTTTTGTTTTGATGTTTATAGTCCCGAGATTAAAAGCGTCAAAGTTTGATTCCGGTACTTGACATCGCATTGATTTCGCCCCTCGGTCGGGCAATCACTACCAAGGATATCACGGTGACGTTTTCACACGACACCCTTTATTTATGTTGGACGGTTTTATGTAGAAAAGACCAAATCACAAAAAAGATTTTAGCTGGGTTTTCACTGGCAGGCTCACGTTTTGTCAAATGTGCTCTTTCTCGTGCAGCTCAAGAGTCACTTCGGCATGTTACGTAGACGTAGCTACATTTCCTTGAGCTTAGAAACGTTGCCTCTCTGGTGACGTTTTGGATGAAGACTGCTTTTCCTGAAGTAAAGAGAGTCTCAAGCAGAAGCAAGATTTCTCCACTTAAATAGATAATACGCACTCTGTTTGAAGGCTGAAGCAGTTACCTGCTCATTCTGGCATTCTAGTAATATTTACCCTGTCCATAGACCAAAGAGTAGCTAACAGGTCATGGTAATGAAATCCCGTACTTGCCTGAGGCGTGAAGCCCTGGGACTCTTTTGTGAGCCCGGATAGCTCAGTCGGTAGAGCATCAGACTTTTAATCTGAGGGTCCAGGGTTCAAGTCCCTGTTCGGGCGATGAGTAACCTCGATCGCCTTTTGTGCTGGTGTGTCTAGAGCTCCGTTTCGGAGGGAACGGCCAAAGAATAAAGTTTATCAACACTGGCGGCATGTAGTCGTGGCCGAGTGGTTAAGGCGATGGACTAGAAATCCATTGGGGTCTCCCCGCGCAAGTTCGAATCCTGCCGACTACGTCTTTAGACTTCTCCCTTTGGCTTTCATGGCAGCTTCCTGCCTCGGGGACCGAATCTACTTCGACAGGGGTTTTGCCGTTTTTAAAAAAAACTCAAAAATGATTGTGACTTCTGCATAGAGACGGCAGTCCCCTCACGGCCATTGTACTCAGGCAGACCCGCATGCAGGTTTCTTGGGCAGCCCGGTGGCACGCCGTGATCGTATAGTGGTTAGTACTCTGCGTTGTGGCCGCAGCAACCCCGGTTCGAATCCGGGTCACGGCAGCCCTTCCCGGGGAAGTCTGCTGGGGTCTTGCCGCCCCTGCCCTTTTTTGTGATCGGCTTGTTGCCTGACCTTCGGGTTTTTTCAGCACAGTCCAGGCCCAGAGCGTGCACGGGGTTGCCCTGTTGTAGTCGTGGCCGAGTGGTTAAGGCGATGGACTTGAAATCCATTGGGGTCTCCCCGCGCAGGTTCAAACCCTGCCGACTACGAGTGTCTGTTCCCTGGCTTTGGACTGCTCTTGTTGTACGTTCCAGCTCACGAGCTGCTTTATTTCTGCAGCTCAAGTATATGGTTTTGACCACATACTGCACTTACAGCATGAAACCATAGAAGAGCTGGAACAGGTCTTTGTTTTCAACTGTTGTAGATCGTCGCTAATCCAGTTGATCCTGACCTGAGCCATTTTCCGAGAGGTTAAGGACTATGGCTCCACCCTCTTTGTTTTCGGGATTCCCACCATTCTCTCCCCCGGATTGTTTTCCTTAAATAATTCAAACGTGTATTTGCACTTTTGCTTTTCTAAGTAGAAAGCGGATCATGAACAAACTTGTTGTGCAGATCTCTCACCTGCTGAAAAGGCACAACATGCAGCAAAGCAGCACCTGAAGTCTAATTTCAGTTTTTAAGCTTGAATACCACCCTGTCGTCCAGCGTCCGGGAATGTGAACAGGAGAGGTCGTGACCTTTTCCATCATTCTTTCGCAGAGGCAATATCGTAGCCTATGAGGTTTATCCGAGGCGTGATCATTGCTGGTTGAAAACTTTACCCAATACCCCGCCAGGATGACTTGAAATACAGTCAGCTTTGGCAATTTTTGCCAGTCTCTTGAGAGACTTACGACTTTGTTGCAAAAGAGAAGTTTGTTGTGTGTGGTTTTTTGTTTTGATGTTTATAGTCCCGAGATTAAAAGCGTCAAAGTTTGATTCCGGTACTTGACATCGCATTGATTTCGCCCCTCGGTCGGGCAATCACTACCAAGGATATCACGGTGACGTTTTCACACGACACCCTTTATTTATGTTGGACGGTTTTATGTAGAAAAGACCAAATCACAAAAAAGATTTTAGCTGGGTTTTCACTGGCAGGCTCACGTTTTGTCAAATGTGCTCTTTCTCGTGCAGCTCAAGAGTCACTTCGGCATGTTACGTAGACGTAGCTACATTTCCTTGAGCTTAGAAACGTTGCCTCTCTGGTGACGTTTTGGATGAAGACTGCTTTTCCTGAAGTAAAGAGAGTCTCAAGCAGAAGCAAGATTTCTCCACTTAAATAGATAATACGCACTCTGTTTGAAGGCTGAAGCAGTTACCTGCTCATTCTGGCATTCTAGTAATATTTACCCTGTCCATAGACCAAAGAGTAGCTAACAGGTCATGGTAATGAAATCCCGTACTTGCCTGAGGCGTGAAGCCCTGGGACTCTTTTGTGAGCCCGGATAGCTCAGTCGGTAGAGCATCAGACTTTTAATCTGAGGGTCCAGGGTTCAAGTCCCTGTTCGGGCGATGAGTAACCTCGATCGCCTTTTGTGCTGGTGTGTCTAGAGCTCCGTTTCGGAGGGAACGGCCAAAGAATAAAGTTTATCAACACTGGCGGCATGTAGTCGTGGCCGAGTGGTTAAGGCGATGGACTAGAAATCCATTGGGGTCTCCCCGCGCAAGTTCGAATCCTGCCGACTACGTCTTTAGACTTCTCCCTTTGGCTTTCATGGCAGCTTCCTGCCTCGGGGACCGAATCTACTTCGACAGGGGTTTTGCCGTTTTTAAAAAAAACTCAAAAATGATTGTGACTTCTGCATAGAGACGGCAGTCCCCTCACGGCCATTGTACTCAGGCAGACCCGCATGCAGGTTTCTTGGGCAGCCCGGTGGCACGCCGTGATCGTATAGTGGTTAGTACTCTGCGTTGTGGCCGCAGCAACCCCGGTTCGAATCCGGGTCACGGCAGCCCTTCCCGGGGAAGTCTGCTGGGGTCTTGCCGCCCCTGCCCTTTTTTGTGATCGGCTTGTTGCCTGACCTTCGGGTTTTTTCAGCACAGTCCAGGCCCAGAGCGTGCACGGGGTTGCCCTGTTGTAGTCGTGGCCGAGTGGTTAAGGCGATGGACTTGAAATCCATTGGGGTCTCCCCGCGCAGGTTCAAACCCTGCCGACTACGAGTGTCTGTTCCCTGGCTTTGGACTGCTCTTGTTGTACGTTCCAGCTCACGAGCTGCTTTATTTCTGCAGCTCAAGTATATGGTTTTGACCACATACTGCACTTACAGCATGAAACCATAGAAGAGCTGGAACAGGTCTTTGTTTTCAACTGTTGTAGATCGTCGCTAATCCAGTTGATCCTGACCTGAGCCATTTTCCGAGAGGTTAAGGACTATGGCTCCACCCTCTTTGTTTTCGGGATTCCCACCATTCTCTCCCCCGGATTGTTTTCCTTAAATAATTCAAACGTGTATTTGCACTTTTGCTTTTCTAAGTAGAAAGCGGATCATGAACAAACTTGTTGTGCAGATCTCTCACCTGCTGAAAAGGCACAACATGCAGCAAAGCAGCACCTGAAGTCTAATTTCAGTTTTTAAGCTTGAATACCACCCTGTCGTCCAGCGTCCGGGAATGTGAACAGGAGAGGTCGTGACCTTTTCCATCATTCTTTCGCAGAGGCAATATCGTAGCCTATGAGGTTTATCCGAGGCGTGATCATTGCTGGTTGAAAACTTTACCCAATACCCCGCCAGGATGACTTGAAATACAGTCAGCTTTGGCAATTTTTGCCAGTCTCTTGAGAGACTTACGACTTTGTTGCAAAAGAGAAGTTTGTTGTGTGTGGTTTTTTGTTTTGATGTTTATAGTCCCGAGATTAAAAGCGTCAAAGTTTGATTCCGGTACTTGACATCGCATTGATTTCGCCCCTCGGTCGGGCAATCACTACCAAGGATATCACGGTGACGTTTTCACACGACACCCTTTATTTATGTTGGACGGTTTTATGTAGAAAAGACCAAATCACAAAAAAGATTTTAGCTGGGTTTTCACTGGCAGGCTCACGTTTTGTCAAATGTGCTCTTTCTCGTGCAGCTCAAGAGTCACTTCGGCATGTTACGTAGACGTAGCTACATTTCCTTGAGCTTAGAAACGTTGCCTCTCTGGTGACGTTTTGGATGAAGACTGCTTTTCCTGAAGTAAAGAGAGTCTCAAGCAGAAGCAAGATTTCTCCACTTAAATAGATAATACGCACTCTGTTTGAAGGCTGAAGCAGTTACCTGCTCATTCTGGCATTCTAGTAATATTTACCCTGTCCATAGACCAAAGAGTAGCTAACAGGTCATGGTAATGAAATCCCGTACTTGCCTGAGGCGTGAAGCCCTGGGACTCTTTTGTGAGCCCGGATAGCTCAGTCGGTAGAGCATCAGACTTTTAATCTGAGGGTCCAGGGTTCAAGTCCCTGTTCGGGCGATGAGTAACCTCGATCGCCTTTTGTGCTGGTGTGTCTAGAGCTCCGTTTCGGAGGGAACGGCCAAAGAATAAAGTTTACCAACAGTGGCGGCATGTAGTCGTGGCCGAGTGGTTAAGGCGATGGACTAGAAATCCATTGGGGTCTCCCCGCGCAAGTTCGAATCCTGCCGACTACGTCTTTAGACTTCTCCCTTTGGCTTTCATGGCAGCTTCCTGCCTCGGGGACCGAATCTACTTCGACAGGGGTTTTGCCGTTTTTAAAAAAAACTCAAAAATGATTGTGACTTCTGCATAGAGACGGCAGTCCCCTCACGGCCATTGTACTCAGGCAGACCCGCATGCAGGTTTCTTGGGCAGCCCGGTGGCACGCCGTGATCGTATAGTGGTTAGTACTCTGCGTTGTGGCCGCAGCAACCCCGGTTCGAATCCGGGTCACGGCAGCCCTTCCCGGGGAAGTCTGCTGGGGTCTTGCCGCCCCTGCCCTTTTTTGTGATCGGCTTGTTGCCTGACCTTCGGGTTTTTTCAGCACAGTCCAGGCCCAGAGCGTGCACGGGGTTGCCCTGTTGTAGTCGTGGCCGAGTGGTTAAGGCGATGGACTTGAAATCCATTGGGGTCTCCCCGCGCAGGTTCAAACCCTGCCGACTACGAGTGTCTGTTCCCTGGCTTTGGACTGCTCTTGTTGTACGTTCCAGCTCACGAGCTGCTTTATTTCTGCAGCTCAAGTATATGGTTTTGACCACATACTGCACTTACAGCATGAAACCATAGAAGAGCTGGAACAGGTCTTTGTTTTCAACTGTTGTAGATCGTCGCTAATCCAGTTGATCCTGACCTGAGCCATTTTCCGAGAGGTTAAGGACTATGGCTCCACCCTCTTTGTTTTCGGGATTCCCACCATTCTCTCCCCCGGATTGTTTTCCTTAAATAATTCAAACGTGTATTTGCACTTTTGCTTTTCTAAGTAGAAAGCGGATCATGAACAAACTTGTTGTGCAGATCTCTCACCTGCTGAAAAGGCACAACATGCAGCAAAGCAGCACCTGAAGTCTAATTTCAGTTTTTAAGCTTGAATACCACCCTGTCGTCCAGCGTCCGGGAATGTGAACAGGAGAGGTCGTGACCTTTTCCATCATTCTTTCGCAGAGGCAATATCGTAGCCTATGAGGTTTATCCGAGGCGTGATCATTGCTGGTTGAAAACTTTACCCAATACCCCGCCAGGATGACTTGAAATACAGTCAGCTTTGGCAATTTTTGCCAGTCTCTTGAGAGACTTACGACTTTGTTGCAAAAGAGAAGTTTGTTGTGTGTGGTTTTTTGTTTTGATGTTTATAGTCCCGAGATTAAAAGCGTCAAAGTTTGATTCCGGTACTTGACATCGCATTGATTTCGCCCCTCGGTCGGGCAATCACTACCAAGGATATCACGGTGACGTTTTCACACGACACCCTTTATTTATGTTGGACGGTTTTATGTAGAAAAGACCAAATCACAAAAAAGATTTTAGCTGGGTTTTCACTGGCAGGCTCACGTTTTGTCAAATGTGCTCTTTCTCGTGCAGCTCAAGAGTCACTTCGGCATGTTACGTAGACGTAGCTACATTTCCTTGAGCTTAGAAACGTTGCCTCTCTGGTGACGTTTTGGATGAAGACTGCTTTTCCTGAAGTAAAGAGAGTCTCAAGCAGAAGCAAGATTTCTCCACTTAAATAGATAATACGCACTCTGTTTGAAGGCTGAAGCAGTTACCTGCTCATTCTGGCATTCTAGTAATATTTACCCTGTCCATAGACCAAAGAGTAGCTAACAGGTCATGGTAATGAAATCCCGTACTTGCCTGAGGCGTGAAGCCCTGGGACTCTTTTGTGAGCCCGGATAGCTCAGTCGGTAGAGCATCAGACTTTTAATCTGAGGGTCCAGGGTTCAAGTCCCTGTTCGGGCGATGAGTAACCTCGATCGCCTTTTGTGCTGGTGTGTCTAGAGCTCCGTTTCGGAGGGAACGGCCAAAGAATAAAGTTTACCAACAGTGGCGGCATGTAGTCGTGGCCGAGTGGTTAAGGCGATGGACTAGAAATCCATTGGGGTCTCCCCGCGCAAGTTCGAATCCTGCCGACTACGTCTTTAGACTTCTCCCTTTGGCTTTCATGGCAGCTTCCTGCCTCGGGGACCGAATCTACTTCGACAGGGGTTTTGCCGTTTTTAAAAAAAACTCAAAAATGATTGTGACTTCTGCATAGAGACGGCAGTCCCCTCACGGCCATTGTACTCAGGCAGACCCGCATGCAGGTTTCTTGGGCAGCCCGGTGGCACGCCGTGATCGTATAGTGGTTAGTACTCTGCGTTGTGGCCGCAGCAACCCCGGTTCGAATCCGGGTCACGGCAGCCCTTCCCGGGGAAGTCTGCTGGGGTCTTGCCGCCCCTGCCCTTTTTTGTGATCGGCTTGTTGCCTGACCTTCGGGTTTTTTTCAGCACAGTCCAGGCCCAGAGCGTGCACGGGGTTGCCCTGTTGTAGTCGTGGCCGAGTGGTTAAGGCGATGGACTTGAAATCCATTGGGGTCTCCCCGCGCAGGTTCAAACCCTGCCGACTACGAGTGTCTGTTCCCTGGCTTTGGACTGCTCTTGTTGTACGTTCCAGCTCACGAGCTGCTTTATTTCTGCAGCTCAAGTATATGGTTTTGACCACATACTGCACTTACAGCATGAAACCATAGAAGAGCTGGAACAGGTCTTTGTTTTCAACTGTTGTAGATCGTCGCTAATCCAGTTGATCCTGACCTGAGCCATTTTCCGAGAGGTTAAGGACTATGGCTCCACCCTCTTTGTTTTCGGGATTCCCACCATTCTCTCCCCCGGATTGTTTTCCTTAAATAATTCAAACGTGTATTTGCACTTTTGCTTTTCTAAGTAGAAAGCGGATCATGAACAAACTTGTTGTGCAGATCTCTCACCTGCTGAAAAGGCACAACATGCAGCAAAGCAGCACCTGAAGTCTAATTTCAGTTTTTAAGCTTGAATACCACCCTGTCGTCCAGCGTCCGGGAATGTGAACAGGAGAGGTCGTGACCTTTTCCATCATTCTTTCGCAGAGGCAATATCGTAGCCTATGAGGTTTATCCGAGGCGTGATCATTGCTGGTTGAAAACTTTACCCAATACCCCGCCAGGATGACTTGAAATACAGTCAGCTTTGGCAATTTTTGCCAGTCTCTTGAGAGACTTACGACTTTGTTGCAAAAGAGAAGTTTGTTGTGTGTGGTTTTTTGTTTTGATGTTTATAGTCCCGAGATTAAAAGCGTCAAAGTTTGATTCCGGTACTTGACATCGCATTGATTTCGCCCCTCGGTCGGGCAATCACTACCAAGGATATCACGGTGACGTTTTCACACGACACCCTTTATTTATGTTGGACGGTTTTATGTAGAAAAGACCAAATCACAAAAAAGATTTTAGCTGGGTTTTCACTGGCAGGCTCACGTTTTGTCAAATGTGCTCTTTCTCGTGCAGCTCAAGAGTCACTTCGGCATGTTACGTAGACGTAGCTACATTTCCTTGAGCTTAGAAACGTTGCCTCTCTGGTGACGTTTTGGATGAAGACTGCTTTTCCTGAAGTAAAGAGAGTCTCAAGCAGAAGCAAGATTTCTCCACTTAAATAGATAATACGCACTCTGTTTGAAGGCTGAAGCAGTTACCTGCTCATTCTGGCATTCTAGTAATATTTACCCTGTCCATAGACCAAAGAGTAGCTAACAGGTCATGGTAATGAAATCCCGTACTTGCCTGAGGCGTGAAGCCCTGGGACTCTTTTGTGAGCCCGGATAGCTCAGTCGGTAGAGCATCAGACTTTTAATCTGAGGGTCCAGGGTTCAAGTCCCTGTTCGGGCGATGAGTAACCTCGATCGCCTTTTGTGCTGGTGTGTCTAGAGCTCCGTTTCGGAGGGAACGGCCAAAGAATAAAGTTTATCAACACTGGCGGCATGTAGTCGTGGCCGAGTGGTTAAGGCGATGGACTAGAAATCCATTGGGGTCTCCCCGCGCAAGTTCGAATCCTGCCGACTACGTCTTTAGACTTCTCCCTTTGGCTTTCATGGCAGCTTCCTGCCTCGGGGACCGAATCTACTTCGACAGGGGTTTTGCCGTTTTTAAAAAAAACTCAAAAATGATTGTGACTTCTGCATAGAGACGGCAGTCCCCTCACGGCCATTGTACTCAGGCAGACCCGCATGCAGGTTTCTTGGGCAGCCCGGTGGCACGCCGTGATCGTATAGTGGTTAGTACTCTGCGTTGTGGCCGCAGCAACCCCGGTTCGAATCCGGGTCACGGCAGCCCTTCCCGGGGAAGTCTGCTGGGGTCTTGCCGCCCCTGCCCTTTTTTGTGATCGGCTTGTTGCCTGACCTTCGGGTTTTTTCAGCACAGTCCAGGCCCAGAGCGTGCACGGGGTTGCCCTGTTGTAGTCGTGGCCGAGTGGTTAAGGCGATGGACTTGAAATCCATTGGGGTCTCCCCGCGCAGGTTCAAACCCTGCCGACTACGAGTGTCTGTTCCCTGGCTTTGGACTGCTCTTGTTGTACGTTCCAGCTCACGAGCTGCTTTATTTCTGCAGCTCAAGTATATGGTTTTGACCACATACTGCACTTACAGCATGAAACCATAGAAGAGCTGGAACAGGTCTTTGTTTTCAACTGTTGTAGATCGTCGCTAATCCAGTTGATCCTGACCTGAGCCATTTTCCGAGAGGTTAAGGACTATGGCTCCACCCTCTTTGTTTTCGGGATTCCCACCATTCTCTCCCCCGGATTGTTTTCCTTAAATAATTCAAACGTGTATTTGCACTTTTGCTTTTCTAAGTAGAAAGCGGATCATGAACAAACTTGTTGTGCAGATCTCTCACCTGCTGAAAAGGCACAACATGCAGCAAAGCAGCACCTGAAGTCTAATTTCAGTTTTTAAGCTTGAATACCACCCTGTCGTCCAGCGTCCGGGAATGTGAACAGGAGAGGTCGTGACCTTTTCCATCATTCTTTCGCAGAGGCAATATCGTAGCCTATGAGGTTTATCCGAGGCGTGATCATTGCTGGTTGAAAACTTTACCCAATACCCCGCCAGGATGACTTGAAATACAGTCAGCTTTGGCAATTTTTGCCAGTCTCTTGAGAGACTTACGACTTTGTTGCAAAAGAGAAGTTTGTTGTGTGTGGTTTTTTGTTTTGATGTTTATAGTCCCGAGATTAAAAGCGTCAAAGTTTGATTCCGGTACTTGACATCGCATTGATTTCGCCCCTCGGTCGGGCAATCACTACCAAGGATATCACGGTGACGTTTTCACACGACACCCTTTATTTATGTTGGACGGTTTTATGTAGAAAAGACCAAATCACAAAAAAGATTTTAGCTGGGTTTTCACTGGCAGGCTCACGTTTTGTCAAATGTGCTCTTTCTCGTGCAGCTCAAGAGTCACTTCGGCATGTTACGTAGACGTAGCTACATTTCCTTGAGCTTAGAAACGTTGCCTCTCTGGTGACGTTTTGGATGAAGACTGCTTTTCCTGAAGTAAAGAGAGTCTCAAGCAGAAGCAAGATTTCTCCACTTAAATAGATAATACGCACTCTGTTTGAAGGCTGAAGCAGTTACCTGCTCATTCTGGCATTCTAGTAATATTTACCCTGTCCATAGACCAAAGAGTAGCTAACAGGTCATGGTAATGAAATCCCGTACTTGCCTGAGGCGTGAAGCCCTGGGACTCTTTTGTGAGCCCGGATAGCTCAGTCGGTAGAGCATCAGACTTTTAATCTGAGGGTCCAGGGTTCAAGTCCCTGTTCGGGCGATGAGTAACCTCGATCGCCTTTTGTGCTGGTGTGTCTAGAGCTCCGTTTCGGAGGGAACGGCCAAAGAATAAAGTTTACCAACAGTGGCGGCATGTAGTCGTGGCCGAGTGGTTAAGGCGATGGACTAGAAATCCATTGGGGTCTCCCCGCGCAAGTTCGAATCCTGCCGACTACGTCTTTAGACTTCTCCCTTTGGCTTTCATGGCAGCTTCCTGCCTCGGGGACCGAATCTACTTCGACAGGGGTTTTGCCGTTTTTAAAAAAAACTCAAAAATGATTGTGACTTCTGCATAGAGACGGCAGCCCCCTCACGGCCATTGTACTCAGGCAGACCCGCATGCAGGTTTCTTGGGCAGCCCGGTGGCACGCCGTGATCGTATAGTGGTTAGTACTCTGCGTTGTGGCCGCAGCAACCCCGGTTCGAATCCGGGTCACGGCAGCCCTTCCCGGGGAAGTCTGCTGGGGTCTTGCCGCCCCTGCCCTTTTTTGTGATCGGCTTGTTGCCTGACCTTCGGGTTTTTTCAGCACAGTCCAGGCCCAGAGCGTGCACGGGGTTGCCCTGTTGTAGTCGTGGCCGAGTGGTTAAGGCGATGGACTTGAAATCCATTGGGGTCTCCCCGCGCAGGTTCAAACCCTGCCGACTACGAGTGTCTGTTCCCTGGCTTTGGACTGCTCTTGTTGTACGTTCCAGCTCACGAGCTGCTTTATTTCTGCAGCTCAAGTATATGGTTTTGACCACATACTGCACTTACAGCATGAAACCATAGAAGAGCTGGAACAGGTCTTTGTTTTCAACTGTTGTAGATCGTCGCTAATCCAGTTGATCCTGACCTGAGCCATTTTCCGAGAGGTTAAGGACTATGGCTCCACCCTCTTTGTTTTCGGGATTCCCACCATTCTCTCCCCCGGATTGTTTTCCTTAAATAATTCAAACGTGTATTTGCACTTTTGCTTTTCTAAGTAGAAAGCGGATCATGAACAAACTTGTTGTGCAGATCTCTCACCTGCTGAAAAGGCACAACATGCAGCAAAGCAGCACCTGAAGTCTAATTTCAGTTTTTAAGCTTGAATACCACCCTGTCGTCCAGCGTCCGGGAATGTGAACAGGAGAGGTCGTGACCTTTTCCATCATTCTTTCGCAGAGGCAATATCGTAGCCTATGAGGTTTATCCGAGGCGTGATCATTGCTGGTTGAAAACTTTACCCAATACCCCGCCAGGATGACTTGAAATACAGTCAGCTTTGGCAATTTTTGCCAGTCTCTTGAGAGACTTACGACTTTGTTGCAAAAGAGAAGTTTGTTGTGTGTGGTTTTTTGTTTTGATGTTTATAGTCCCGAGATTAAAAGCGTCAAAGTTTGATTCCGGTACTTGACATCGCATTGATTTCGCCCCTCGGTCGGGCAATCACTACCAAGGATATCACGGTGACGTTTTCACACGACACCCTTTATTTATGTTGGACGGTTTTATGTAGAAAAGACCAAATCACAAAAAAGATTTTAGCTGGGTTTTCACTGGCAGGCTCACGTTTTGTCAAATGTGCTCTTTCTCGTGCAGCTCAAGAGTCACTTCGGCATGTTACGTAGACGTAGCTACATTTCCTTGAGCTTAGAAACGTTGCCTCTCTGGTGACGTTTTGGATGAAGACTGCTTTTCCTGAAGTAAAGAGAGTCTCAAGCAGAAGCAAGATTTCTCCACTTAAATAGATAATACGCACTCTGTTTGAAGGCTGAAGCAGTTACCTGCTCATTCTGGCATTCTAGTAATATTTACCCTGTCCATAGACCAAAGAGTAGCTAACAGGTCATGGTAATGAAATCCCGTACTTGCCTGAGGCGTGAAGCCCTGGGACTCTTTTGTGAGCCCGGATAGCTCAGTCGGTAGAGCATCAGACTTTTAATCTGAGGGTCCAGGGTTCAAGTCCCTGTTCGGGCGATGAGTAACCTCGATCGCCTTTTGTGCTGGTGTGTCTAGAGCTCCGTTTCGGAGGGAACGGCCAAAGAATAAAGTTTACCAACAGTGGCGGCATGTAGTCGTGGCCGAGTGGTTAAGGCGATGGACTAGAAATCCATTGGGGTCTCCCCGCGCAAGTTCGAATCCTGCCGACTACGTCTTTAGACTTCTCCCTTTGGCTTTCATGGCAGCTTCCTGCCTCGGGGACCGAATCTACTTCGACAGGGGTTTTGCCGTTTTTAAAAAAAACTCAAAAATGATTGTGACTTCTGCATAGAGACGGCAGTCCCCTCACGGCCATTGTACTCAGGCAGACCCGCATGCAGGTTTCTTGGGCAGCCCGGTGGCACGCCGTGATCGTATAGTGGTTAGTACTCTGCGTTGTGGCCGCAGCAACCCCGGTTCGAATCCGGGTCACGGCAGCCCTTCCCGGGGAAGTCTGCTGGGGTCTTGCCGCCCCTGCCCTTTTTTGTGATCGGCTTGTTGCCTGACCTTCGGGTTTTTTCAGCACAGTCCAGGCCCAGAGCGTGCACGGGGTTGCCCTGTTGTAGTCGTGGCCGAGTGGTTAAGGCGATGGACTTGAAATCCATTGGGGTCTCCCCGCGCAGGTTCAAACCCTGCCGACTACGAGTGTCTGTTCCCTGGCTTTGGACTGCTCTTGTTGTACGTTCCAGCTCACGAGCTGCTTTATTTCTGCAGCTCAAGTATATGGTTTTGACCACATACTGCACTTACAGCATGAAACCATAGAAGAGCTGGAACAGGTCTTTGTTTTCAACTGTTGTAGATCGTCGCTAATCCAGTTGATCCTGACCTGAGCCATTTTCCGAGAGGTTAAGGACTATGGCTCCACCCTCTTTGTTTTCGGGATTCCCACCATTCTCTCCCCCGGATTGTTTTCCTTAAATAATTCAAACGTGTATTTGCACTTTTGCTTTTCTAAGTAGAAAGCGGATCATGAACAAACTTGTTGTGCAGATCTCTCACCTGCTGAAAAGGCACAACATGCAGCAAAGCAGCACCTGAAGTCTAATTTCAGTTTTTAAGCTTGAATACCACCCTGTCGTCCAGCGTCCGGGAATGTGAACAGGAGAGGTCGTGACCTTTTCCATCATTCTTTCGCAGAGGCAATATCGTAGCCTATGAGGTTTATCCGAGGCGTGATCATTGCTGGTTGAAAACTTTACCCAATACCCCGCCAGGATGACTTGAAATACAGTCAGCTTTGGCAATTTTTGCCAGTCTCTTGAGAGACTTACGACTTTGTTGCAAAAGAGAAGTTTGTTGTGTGTGGTTTTTTGTTTTGATGTTTATAGTCCCGAGATTAAAAGCGTCAAAGTTTGATTCCGGTACTTGACATCGCATTGATTTCGCCCCTCGGTCGGGCAATCACTACCAAGGATATCACGGTGACGTTTTCACACGACACCCTTTATTTATGTTGGACGGTTTTATGTAGAAAAGACCAAATCACAAAAAAGATTTTAGCTGGGTTTTCACTGGCAGGCTCACGTTTTGTCAAATGTGCTCTTTCTCGTGCAGCTCAAGAGTCACTTCGGCATGTTACGTAGACGTAGCTACATTTCCTTGAGCTTAGAAACGTTGCCTCTCTGGTGACGTTTTGGATGAAGACTGCTTTTCCTGAAGTAAAGAGAGTCTCAAGCAGAAGCAAGATTTCTCCACTTAAATAGATAATACGCACTCTGTTTGAAGGCTGAAGCAGTTACCTGCTCATTCTGGCATTCTAGTAATATTTACCCTGTCCATAGACCAAAGAGTAGCTAACAGGTCATGGTAATGAAATCCCGTACTTGCCTGAGGCGTGAAGCCCTGGGACTCTTTTGTGAGCCCGGATAGCTCAGTCGGTAGAGCATCAGACTTTTAATCTGAGGGTCCAGGGTTCAAGTCCCTGTTCGGGCGATGAGTAACCTCGATCGCCTTTTGTGCTGGTGTGTCTAGAGCTCCGTTTCGGAGGGAACGGCCAAAGAATAAAGTTTACCAACAGTGGCGGCATGTAGTCGTGGCCGAGTGGTTAAGGCGATGGACTAGAAATCCATTGGGGTCTCCCCGCGCAAGTTCGAATCCTGCCGACTACGTCTTTAGACTTCTCCCTTTGGCTTTCATGGCAGCTTCCTGCCTCGGGGACCGAATCTACTTCGACAGGGGTTTTGCCGTTTTTAAAAAAAACTCAAAAATGATTGTGACTTCTGCATAGAGACGGCAGTCCCCTCACGGCCATTGTACTCAGGCAGACCCGCATGCAGGTTTCTTGGGCAGCCCGGTGGCACGCCGTGATCGTATAGTGGTTAGTACTCTGCGTTGTGGCCGCAGCAACCCCGGTTCGAATCCGGGTCACGGCAGCCCTTCCCGGGGAAGTCTGCTGGGGTCTTGCCGCCCCTGCCCTTTTTTGTGATCGGCTTGTTGCCTGACCTTCGGGTTTTTTCAGCACAGTCCAGGCCCAGAGCGTGCACGGGGTTGCCCTGTTGTAGTCGTGGCCGAGTGGTTAAGGCGATGGACTTGAAATCCATTGGGGTCTCCCCGCGCAGGTTCAAACCCTGCCGACTACGAGTGTCTGTTCCCTGGCTTTGGACTGCTCTTGTTGTACGTTCCAGCTCACGAGCTGCTTTATTTCTGCAGCTCAAGTATATGGTTTTGACCACATACTGCACTTACAGCATGAAACCATAGAAGAGCTGGAACAGGTCTTTGTTTTCAACTGTTGTAGATCGTCGCTAATCCAGTTGATCCTGACCTGAGCCATTTTCCGAGAGGTTAAGGACTATGGCTCCACCCTCTTTGTTTTCGGGATTCCCACCATTCTCTCCCCCGGATTGTTTTCCTTAAATAATTCAAACGTGTATTTGCACTTTTGCTTTTCTAAGTAGAAAGCGGATCATGAACAAACTTGTTGTGCAGATCTCTCACCTGCTGAAAAGGCACAACATGCAGCAAAGCAGCACCTGAAGTCTAATTTCAGTTTTTAAGCTTGAATACCACCCTGTCGTCCAGCGTCCGGGAATGTGAACAGGAGAGGTCGTGACCTTTTCCATCATTCTTTCGCAGAGGCAATATCGTAGCCTATGAGGTTTATCCGAGGCGTGATCATTGCTGGTTGAAAACTTTACCCAATACCCCGCCAGGATGACTTGAAATACAGTCAGCTTTGGCAATTTTTGCCAGTCTCTTGAGAGACTTACGACTTTGTTGCAAAAGAGAAGTTTGTTGTGTGTGGTTTTTTGTTTTGATGTTTATAGTCCCGAGATTAAAAGCGTCAAAGTTTGATTCCGGTACTTGACATCGCATTGATTTCGCCCCTCGGTCGGGCAATCACTACCAAGGATATCACGGTGACGTTTTCACACGACACCCTTTATTTATGTTGGACGGTTTTATGTAGAAAAGACCAAATCACAAAAAAGATTTTAGCTGGGTTTTCACTGGCAGGCTCACGTTTTGTCAAATGTGCTCTTTCTCGTGCAGCTCAAGAGTCACTTCGGCATGTTACGTAGACGTAGCTACATTTCCTTGAGCTTAGAAACGTTGCCTCTCTGGTGACGTTTTGGATGAAGACTGCTTTTCCTGAAGTAAAGAGAGTCTCAAGCAGAAGCAAGATTTCTCCACTTAAATAGATAATACGCACTCTGTTTGAAGGCTGAAGCAGTTACCTGCTCATTCTGGCATTCTAGTAATATTTACCCTGTCCATAGACCAAAGAGTAGCTAACAGGTCATGGTAATGAAATCCCGTACTTGCCTGAGGCGTGAAGCCCTGGGACTCTTTTGTGAGCCCGGATAGCTCAGTCGGTAGAGCATCAGACTTTTAATCTGAGGGTCCAGGGTTCAAGTCCCTGTTCGGGCGATGAGTAACCTCGATCGCCTTTTGTGCTGGTGTGTCTAGAGCTCCGTTTCGGAGGGAACGGCCAAAGAATAAAGTTTACCAACAGTGGCGGCATGTAGTCGTGGCCGAGTGGTTAAGGCGATGGACTAGAAATCCATTGGGGTCTCCCCGCGCAAGTTCGAATCCTGCCGACTACGTCTTTAGACTTCTCCCTTTGGCTTTCATGGCAGCTTCCTGCCTCGGGGACCGAATCTACTTCGACAGGGGTTTTGCCGTTTTTAAAAAAAACTCAAAAATGATTGTGACTTCTGCATAGAGACGGCAGTCCCCTCACGGCCATTGTACTCAGGCAGACCCGCATGCAGGTTTCTTGGGCAGCCCGGTGGCACGCCGTGATCGTATAGTGGTTAGTACTCTGCGTTGTGGCCGCAGCAACCCCGGTTCGAATCCGGGTCACGGCAGCCCTTCCCGGGGAAGTCTGCTGGGGTCTTGCCGCCCCTGCCCTTTTTTGTGATCGGCTTGTTGCCTGACCTTCGGGTTTTTTCAGCACAGTCCAGGCCCAGAGCGTGCACGGGGTTGCCCTGTTGTAGTCGTGGCCGAGTGGTTAAGGCGATGGACTTGAAATCCATTGGGGTCTCCCCGCGCAGGTTCAAACCCTGCCGACTACGAGTGTCTGTTCCCTGGCTTTGGACTGCTCTTGTTGTACGTTCCAGCTCACGAGCTGCTTTATTTCTGCAGCTCAAGTATATGGTTTTGACCACATACTGCACTTACAGCATGAAACCATAGAAGAGCTGGAACAGGTCTTTGTTTTCAACTGTTGTAGATCGTCGCTAATCCAGTTGATCCTGACCTGAGCCATTTTCCGAGAGGTTAAGGACTATGGCTCCACCCTCTTTGTTTTCGGGATTCCCACCATTCTCTCCCCCGGATTGTTTTCCTTAAATAATTCAAACGTGTATTTGCACTTTTGCTTTTCTAAGTAGAAAGCGGATCATGAACAAACTTGTTGTGCAGATCTCTCACCTGCTGAAAAGGCACAACATGCAGCAAAGCAGCACCTGAAGTCTAATTTCAGTTTTTAAGCTTGAATACCACCCTGTCGTCCAGCGTCCGGGAATGTGAACAGGAGAGGTCGTGACCTTTTCCATCATTCTTTCGCAGAGGCAATATCGTAGCCTATGAGGTTTATCCGAGGCGTGATCATTGCTGGTTGAAAACTTTACCCAATACCCCGCCAGGATGACTTGAAATACAGTCAGCTTTGGCAATTTTTGCCAGTCTCTTGAGAGACTTACGACTTTGTTGCAAAAGAGAAGTTTGTTGTGTGTGGTTTTTTGTTTTGATGTTTATAGTCCCGAGATTAAAAGCGTCAAAGTTTGATTCCGGTACTTGACATCGCATTGATTTCGCCCCTCGGTCGGGCAATCACTACCAAGGATATCACGGTGACGTTTTCACACGACACCCTTTATTTATGTTGGACGGTTTTATGTAGAAAAGACCAAATCACAAAAAAGATTTTAGCTGGGTTTTCACTGGCAGGCTCACGTTTTGTCAAATGTGCTCTTTCTCGTGCAGCTCAAGAGTCACTTCGGCATGTTACGTAGACGTAGCTACATTTCCTTGAGCTTAGAAACGTTGCCTCTCTGGTGACGTTTTGGATGAAGACTGCTTTTCCTGAAGTAAAGAGAGTCTCAAGCAGAAGCAAGATTTCTCCACTTAAATAGATAATACGCACTCTGTTTGAAGGCTGAAGCAGTTACCTGCTCATTCTGGCATTCTAGTAATATTTACCCTGTCCATAGACCAAAGAGTAGCTAACAGGTCATGGTAATGAAATCCCGTACTTGCCTGAGGCGTGAAGCCCTGGGACTCTTTTGTGAGCCCGGATAGCTCAGTCGGTAGAGCATCAGACTTTTAATCTGAGGGTCCAGGGTTCAAGTCCCTGTTCGGGCGATGAGTAACCTCGATCGCCTTTTGTGCTGGTGTGTCTAGAGCTCCGTTTCGGAGGGAACGGCCAAAGAATAAAGTTTACCAACAGTGGCGGCATGTAGTCGTGGCCGAGTGGTTAAGGCGATGGACTAGAAATCCATTGGGGTCTCCCCGCGCAAGTTCGAATCCTGCCGACTACGTCTTTAGACTTCTCCCTTTGGCTTTCATGGCAGCTTCCTGCCTCGGGGACCGAATCTACTTCGACAGGGGTTTTGCCGTTTTTAAAAAAAACTCAAAAATGATTGTGACTTCTGCATAGAGACGGCAGTCCCCTCACGGCCATTGTACTCAGGCAGACCCGCATGCAGGTTTCTTGGGCAGCCCGGTGGCACGCCGTGATCGTATAGTGGTTAGTACTCTGCGTTGTGGCCGCAGCAACCCCGGTTCGAATCCGGGTCACGGCAGCCCTTCCCGGGGAAGTCTGCTGGGGTCTTGCCGCCCCTGCCCTTTTTTGTGATCGGCTTGTTGCCTGACCTTCGGGTTTTTTCAGCACAGTCCAGGCCCAGAGCGTGCACGGGGTTGCCCTGTTGTAGTCGTGGCCGAGTGGTTAAGGCGATGGACTTGAAATCCATTGGGGTCTCCCCGCGCAGGTTCAAACCCTGCCGACTACGAGTGTCTGTTCCCTGGCTTTGGACTGCTCTTGTTGTACGTTCCAGCTCACGAGCTGCTTTATTTCTGCAGCTCAAGTATATGGTTTTGACCACATACTGCACTTACAGCATGAAACCATAGAAGAGCTGGAACAGGTCTTTGTTTTCAACTGTTGTAGATCGTCGCTAATCCAGTTGATCCTGACCTGAGCCATTTTCCGAGAGGTTAAGGACTATGGCTCCACCCTCTTTGTTTTCGGGATTCCCACCATTCTCTCCCCCGGATTGTTTTCCTTAAATAATTCAAACGTGTATTTGCACTTTTGCTTTTCTAAGTAGAAAGCGGATCATGAACAAACTTGTTGTGCAGATCTCTCACCTGCTGAAAAGGCACAACATGCAGCAAAGCAGCACCTGAAGTCTAATTTCAGTTTTTAAGCTTGAATACCACCCTGTCGTCCAGCGTCCGGGAATGTGAACAGGAGAGGTCGTGACCTTTTCCATCATTCTTTCGCAGAGGCAATATCGTAGCCTATGAGGTTTATCCGAGGCGTGATCATTGCTGGTTGAAAACTTTACCCAATACCCCGCCAGGATGACTTGAAATACAGTCAGCTTTGGCAATTTTTGCCAGTCTCTTGAGAGACTTACGACTTTGTTGCAAAAGAGAAGTTTGTTGTGTGTGGTTTTTTGTTTTGATGTTTATAGTCCCGAGATTAAAAGCGTCAAAGTTTGATTCCGGTACTTGACATCGCATTGATTTCGCCCCTCGGTCGGGCAATCACTACCAAGGATATCACGGTGACGTTTTCACACGACACCCTTTATTTATGTTGGACGGTTTTATGTAGAAAAGACCAAATCACAAAAAAGATTTTAGCTGGGTTTTCACTGGCAGGCTCACGTTTTGTCAAATGTGCTCTTTCTCGTGCAGCTCAAGAGTCACTTCGGCATGTTACGTAGACGTAGCTACATTTCCTTGAGCTTAGAAACGTTGCCTCTCTGGTGACGTTTTGGATGAAGACTGCTTTTCCTGAAGTAAAGAGAGTCTCAAGCAGAAGCAAGATTTCTCCACTTAAATAGATAATACGCACTCTGTTTGAAGGCTGAAGCAGTTACCTGCTCATTCTGGCATTCTAGTAATATTTACCCTGTCCATAGACCAAAGAGTAGCTAACAGGTCATGGTAATGAAATCCCGTACTTGCCTGAGGCGTGAAGCCCTGGGACTCTTTTGTGAGCCCGGATAGCTCAGTCGGTAGAGCATCAGACTTTTAATCTGAGGGTCCAGGGTTCAAGTCCCTGTTCGGGCGATGAGTAACCTCGATCGCCTTTTGTGCTGGTGTGTCTAGAGCTCCGTTTCGGAGGGAACGGCCAAAGAATAAAGTTTACCAACAGTGGCGGCATGTAGTCGTGGCCGAGTGGTTAAGGCGATGGACTAGAAATCCATTGGGGTCTCCCCGCGCAAGTTCGAATCCTGCCGACTACGTCTTTAGACTTCTCCCTTTGGCTTTCATGGCAGCTTCCTGCCTCGGGGACCGAATCTACTTCGACAGGGGTTTTGCCGTTTTTAAAAAAAACTCAAAAATGATTGTGACTTCTGCATAGAGACGGCAGTCCCCTCACGGCCATTGTACTCAGGCAGACCCGCATGCAGGTTTCTTGGGCAGCCCGGTGGCACGCCGTGATCGTATAGTGGTTAGTACTCTGCGTTGTGGCCGCAGCAACCCCGGTTCGAATCCGGGTCACGGCAGCCCTTCCCGGGGAAGTCTGCTGGGGTCTTGCCGCCCCTGCCCTTTTTTGTGATCGGCTTGTTGCCTGACCTTCGGGTTTTTTCAGCACAGTCCAGGCCCAGAGCGTGCACGGGGTTGCCCTGTTGTAGTCGTGGCCGAGTGGTTAAGGCGATGGACTTGAAATCCATTGGGGTCTCCCCGCGCAGGTTCAAACCCTGCCGACTACGAGTGTCTGTTCCCTGGCTTTGGACTGCTCTTGTTGTACGTTCCAGCTCACGAGCTGCTTTATTTCTGCAGCTCAAGTATATGGTTTTGACCACATACTGCACTTACAGCATGAAACCATAGAAGAGCTGGAACAGGTCTTTGTTTTCAACTGTTGTAGATCGTCGCTAATCCAGTTGATCCTGACCTGAGCCATTTTCCGAGAGGTTAAGGACTATGGCTCCACCCTCTTTGTTTTCGGGATTCCCACCATTCTCTCCCCCGGATTGTTTTCCTTAAATAATTCAAACGTGTATTTGCACTTTTGCTTTTCTAAGTAGAAAGCGGATCATGAACAAACTTGTTGTGCAGATCTCTCACCTGCTGAAAAGGCACAACATGCAGCAAAGCAGCACCTGAAGTCTAATTTCAGTTTTTAAGCTTGAATACCACCCTGTCGTCCAGCGTCCGGGAATGTGAACAGGAGAGGTCGTGACCTTTTCCATCATTCTTTCGCAGAGGCAATATCGTAGCCTATGAGGTTTATCCGAGGCGTGATCATTGCTGGTTGAAAACTTTACCCAATACCCCGCCAGGATGACTTGAAATACAGTCAGCTTTGGCAATTTTTGCCAGTCTCTTGAGAGACTTACGACTTTGTTGCAAAAGAGAAGTTTGTTGTGTGTGGTTTTTTGTTTTGATGTTTATAGTCCCGAGATTAAAAGCGTCAAAGTTTGATTCCGGTACTTGACATCGCATTGATTTCGCCCCTCGGTCGGGCAATCACTACCAAGGATATCACGGTGACGTTTTCACACGACACCCTTTATTTATGTTGGACGGTTTTATGTAGAAAAGACCAAATCACAAAAAAGATTTTAGCTGGGTTTTCACTGGCAGGCTCACGTTTTGTCAAATGTGCTCTTTCTCGTGCAGCTCAAGAGTCACTTCGGCATGTTACGTAGACGTAGCTACATTTCCTTGAGCTTAGAAACGTTGCCTCTCTGGTGACGTTTTGGATGAAGACTGCTTTTCCTGAAGTAAAGAGAGTCTCAAGCAGAAGCAAGATTTCTCCACTTAAATAGATAATACGCACTCTGTTTGAAGGCTGAAGCAGTTACCTGCTCATTCTGGCATTCTAGTAATATTTACCCTGTCCATAGACCAAAGAGTAGCTAACAGGTCATGGTAATGAAATCCCGTACTTGCCTGAGGCGTGAAGCCCTGGGACTCTTTTGTGAGCCCGGATAGCTCAGTCGGTAGAGCATCAGACTTTTAATCTGAGGGTCCAGGGTTCAAGTCCCTGTTCGGGCGATGAGTAACCTCGATCGCCTTTTGTGCTGGTGTGTCTAGAGCTCCGTTTCGGAGGGAACGGCCAAAGAATAAAGTTTACCAACAGTGGCGGCATGTAGTCGTGGCCGAGTGGTTAAGGCGATGGACTAGAAATCCATTGGGGTCTCCCCGCGCAAGTTCGAATCCTGCCGACTACGTCTTTAGACTTCTCCCTTTGGCTTTCATGGCAGCTTCCTGCCTCGGGGACCGAATCTACTTCGACAGGGGTTTTGCCGTTTTTAAAAAAAACTC
Organism: Misgurnus anguillicaudatus; assembly: GCF_027580225.2. Classification (NCBI taxonomy): domain Eukaryota; kingdom Metazoa; phylum Chordata; class Actinopteri; order Cypriniformes; family Cobitidae; genus Misgurnus; species Misgurnus anguillicaudatus. The sequence goes on along the minus strand of NC_073342.2, from coordinate 4,669,073 downwards.
AAAAATGATTGTGACTTCTGCATAGAGACGGCAGTCCCCTCACGGCCATTGTACTCAGGCAGACCCGCATGCAGGTTTCTTGGGCAGCCCGGTGGCACGCCGTGATCGTATAGTGGTTAGTACTCTGCGTTGTGGCCGCAGCAACCCCGGTTCGAATCCGGGTCACGGCAGCCCTTCCCGGGGAAGTCTGCTGGGGTCTTGCCGCCCCTGCCCTTTTTTGTGATCGGCTTGTTGCCTGACCTTCGGGTTTTTTCAGCACAGTCCAGGCCCAGAGCGTGCACGGGGTTGCCCTGTTGTAGTCGTGGCCGAGTGGTTAAGGCGATGGACTTGAAATCCATTGGGGTCTCCCCGCGCAGGTTCAAACCCTGCCGACTACGAGTGTCTGTTCCCTGGCTTTGGACTGCTCTTGTTGTACGTTCCAGCTCACGAGCTGCTTTATTTCTGCAGCTCAAGTATATGGTTTTGACCACATACTGCACTTACAGCATGAAACCATAGAAGAGCTGGAACAGGTCTTTGTTTTCAACTGTTGTAGATCGTCGCTAATCCAGTTGATCCTGACCTGAGCCATTTTCCGAGAGGTTAAGGACTATGGCTCCACCCTCTTTGTTTTCGGGATTCCCACCATTCTCTCCCCCGGATTGTTTTCCTTAAATAATTCAAACGTGTATTTGCACTTTTGCTTTTCTAAGTAGAAAGCGGATCATGAACAAACTTGTTGTGCAGATCTCTCACCTGCTGAAAAGGCACAACATGCAGCAAAGCAGCACCTGAAGTCTAATTTCAGTTTTTAAGCTTGAATACCACCCTGTCGTCCAGCGTCCGGGAATGTGAACAGGAGAGGTCGTGACCTTTTCCATCATTCTTTCGCAGAGGCAATATCGTAGCCTATGAGGTTTATCCGAGGCGTGATCATTGCTGGTTGAAAACTTTACCCAATACCCCGCCAGGATGACTTGAAATACAGTCAGCTTTGGCAATTTTTGCCAGTCTCTTGAGAGACTTACGACTTTGTTGCAAAAGAGAAGTTTGTTGTGTGTGGTTTTTTGTTTTGATGTTTATAGTCCCGAGATTAAAAGCGTCAAAGTTTGATTCCGGTACTTGACATCGCATTGATTTCGCCCCTCGGTCGGGCAATCACTACCAAGGATATCACGGTGACGTTTTCACACGACACCCTTTATTTATGTTGGACGGTTTTATGTAGAAAAGACCAAATCACAAAAAAGATTTTAGCTGGGTTTTCACTGGCAGGCTCACGTTTTGTCAAATGTGCTCTTTCTCGTGCAGCTCAAGAGTCACTTCGGCATGTTACGTAGACGTAGCTACATTTCCTTGAGCTTAGAAACGTTGCCTCTCTGGTGACGTTTTGGATGAAGACTGCTTTTCCTGAAGTAAAGAGAGTCTCAAGCAGAAGCAAGATTTCTCCACTTAAATAGATAATACGCACTCTGTTTGAAGGCTGAAGCAGTTACCTGCTCATTCTGGCATTCTAGTAATATTTACCCTGTCCATAGACCAAAGAGTAGCTAACAGGTCATGGTAATGAAATCCCGTACTTGCCTGAGGCGTGAAGCCCTGGGACTCTTTTGTGAGCCCGGATAGCTCAGTCGGTAGAGCATCAGACTTTTAATCTGAGGGTCCAGGGTTCAAGTCCCTGTTCGGGCGATGAGTAACCTCGATCGCCTTTTGTGCTGGTGTGTCTAGAGCTCCGTTTCGGAGGGAACGGCCAAAGAATAAAGTTTACCAACAGTGGCGGCATGTAGTCGTGGCCGAGTGGTTAAGGCGATGGACTAGAAATCCATTGGGGTCTCCCCGCGCAAGTTCGAATCCTGCCGACTACGTCTTTAGACTTCTCCCTTTGGCTTTCATGGCAGCTTCCTGCCTCGGGGACCGAATCTACTTCGACAGGGGTTTTGCCGTTTTTAAAAAAAACTCAAAAATGATTGTGACTTCTGCATAGAGACGGCAGTCCCCTCACGGCCATTGTACTCAGGCAGACCCGCATGCAGGTTTCTTGGGCAGCCCGGTGGCACGCCGTGATCGTATAGTGGTTAGTACTCTGCGTTGTGGCCGCAGCAACCCCGGTTCGAATCCGGGTCACGGCAGCCCTTCCCGGGGAAGTCTGCTGGGGTCTTGCCGCCCCTGCCCTTTTTTGTGATCGGCTTGTTGCCTGACCTTCGGGTTTTTTCAGCACAGTCCAGGCCCAGAGCGTGCACGGGGTTGCCCTGTTGTAGTCGTGGCCGAGTGGTTAAGGCGATGGACTTGAAATCCATTGGGGTCTCCCCGCGCAGGTTCAAACCCTGCCGACTACGAGTGTCTGTTCCCTGGCTTTGGACTGCTCTTGTTGTACGTTCCAGCTCACGAGCTGCTTTATTTCTGCAGCTCAAGTATATGGTTTTGACCACATACTGCACTTACAGCATGAAACCATAGAAGAGCTGGAACAGGTCTTTGTTTTCAACTGTTGTAGATCGTCGCTAATCCAGTTGATCCTGACCTGAGCCATTTTCCGAGAGGTTAAGGACTATGGCTCCACCCTCTTTGTTTTCGGGATTCCCACCATTCTCTCCCCCGGATTGTTTTCCTTAAATAATTCAAACGTGTATTTGCACTTTTGCTTTTCTAAGTAGAAAGCGGATCATGAACAAACTTGTTGTGCAGATCTCTCACCTGCTGAAAAGGCACAACATGCAGCAAAGCAGCACCTGAAGTCTAATTTCAGTTTTTAAGCTTGAATACCACCCTGTCGTCCAGCGTCCGGGAATGTGAACAGGAGAGGTCGTGACCTTTTCCATCATTCTTTCGCAGAGGCAATATCGTAGCCTATGAGGTTTATCCGAGGCGTGATCATTGCTGGTTGAAAACTTTACCCAATACCCCGCCAGGATGACTTGAAATACAGTCAGCTTTGGCAATTTTTGCCAGTCTCTTGAGAGACTTACGACTTTGTTGCAAAAGAGAAGTTTGTTGTGTGTGGTTTTTTGTTTTGATGTTTATAGTCCCGAGATTAAAAGCGTCAAAGTTTGATTCCGGTACTTGACATCGCATTGATTTCGCCCCTCGGTCGGGCAATCACTACCAAGGATATCACGGTGACGTTTTCACACGACACCCTTTATTTATGTTGGACGGTTTTATGTAGAAAAGACCAAATCACAAAAAAGATTTTAGCTGGGTTTTCACTGGCAGGCTCACGTTTTGTCAAATGTGCTCTTTCTCGTGCAGCTCAAGAGTCACTTCGGCATGTTACGTAGACGTAGCTACATTTCCTTGAGCTTAGAAACGTTGCCTCTCTGGTGACGTTTTGGATGAAGACTGCTTTTCCTGAAGTAAAGAGAGTCTCAAGCAGAAGCAAGATTTCTCCACTTAAATAGATAATACGCACTCTGTTTGAAGGCTGAAGCAGTTACCTGCTCATTCTGGCATTCTAGTAATATTTACCCTGTCCATAGACCAAAGAGTAGCTAACAGGTCATGGTAATGAAATCCCGTACTTGCCTGAGGCGTGAAGCCCTGGGACTCTTTTGTGAGCCCGGATAGCTCAGTCGGTAGAGCATCAGACTTTTAATCTGAGGGTCCAGGGTTCAAGTCCCTGTTCGGGCGATGAGTAACCTCGATCGCCTTTTGTGCTGGTGTGTCTAGAGCTCCGTTTCGGAGGGAACGGCCAAAGAATAAAGTTTACCAACAGTGGCGGCATGTAGTCGTGGCCGAGTGGTTAAGGCGATGGACTAGAAATCCATTGGGGTCTCCCCGCGCAAGTTCGAATCCTGCCGACTACGTCTTTAGACTTCTCCCTTTGGCTTTCATGGCAGCTTCCTGCCTCGGGGACCGAATCTACTTCGACAGGGGTTTTGCCGTTTTTAAAAAAAACTCAAAAATGATTGTGACTTCTGCATAGAGACGGCAGTCCCCTCACGGCCATTGTACTCAGGCAGACCCGCATGCAGGTTTCTTGGGCAGCCCGGTGGCACGCCGTGATCGTATAGTGGTTAGTACTCTGCGTTGTGGCCGCAGCAACCCCGGTTCGAATCCGGGTCACGGCAGCCCTTCCCGGGGAAGTCTGCTGGGGTCTTGCCGCCCCTGCCCTTTTTTGTGATCGGCTTGTTGCCTGACCTTCGGGTTTTTTCAGCACAGTCCAGGCCCAGAGCGTGCACGGGGTTGCCCTGTTGTAGTCGTGGCCGAGTGGTTAAGGCGATGGACTTGAAATCCATTGGGGTCTCCCCGCGCAGGTTCAAACCCTGCCGACTACGAGTGTCTGTTCCCTGGCTTTGGACTGCTCTTGTTGTACGTTCCAGCTCACGAGCTGCTTTATTTCTGCAGCTCAAGTATATGGTTTTGACCACATACTGCACTTACAGCATGAAACCATAGAAGAGCTGGAACAGGTCTTTGTTTTCAACTGTTGTAGATCGTCGCTAATCCAGTTGATCCTGACCTGAGCCATTTTCCGAGAGGTTAAGGACTATGGCTCCACCCTCTTTGTTTTCGGGATTCCCACCATTCTCTCCCCCGGATTGTTTTCCTTAAATAATTCAAACGTGTATTTGCACTTTTGCTTTTCTAAGTAGAAAGCGGATCATGAACAAACTTGTTGTGCAGATCTCTCACCTGCTGAAAAGGCACAACATGCAGCAAAGCAGCACCTGAAGTCTAATTTCAGTTTTTAAGCTTGAATACCACCCTGTCGTCCAGCGTCCGGGAATGTGAACAGGAGAGGTCGTGACCTTTTCCATCATTCTTTCGCAGAGGCAATATCGTAGCCTATGAGGTTTATCCGAGGCGTGATCATTGCTGGTTGAAAACTTTACCCAATACCCCGCCAGGATGACTTGAAATACAGTCAGCTTTGGCAATTTTTGCCAGTCTCTTGAGAGACTTACGACTTTGTTGCAAAAGAGAAGTTTGTTGTGTGTGGTTTTTTGTTTTGATGTTTATAGTCCCGAGATTAAAAGCGTCAAAGTTTGATTCCGGTACTTGACATCGCATTGATTTCGCCCCTCGGTCGGGCAATCACTACCAAGGATATCACGGTGACGTTTTCACACGACACCCTTTATTTATGTTGGACGGTTTTATGTAGAAAAGACCAAATCACAAAAAAGATTTTAGCTGGGTTTTCACTGGCAGGCTCACGTTTTGTCAAATGTGCTCTTTCTCGTGCAGCTCAAGAGTCACTTCGGCATGTTACGTAGACGTAGCTACATTTCCTTGAGCTTAGAAACGTTGCCTCTCTGGTGACGTTTTGGATGAAGACTGCTTTTCCTGAAGTAAAGAGAGTCTCAAGCAGAAGCAAGATTTCTCCACTTAAATAGATAATACGCACTCTGTTTGAAGGCTGAAGCAGTTACCTGCTCATTCTGGCATTCTAGTAATATTTACCCTGTCCATAGACCAAAGAGTAGCTAACAGGTCATGGTAATGAAATCCCGTACTTGCCTGAGGCGTGAAGCCCTGGGACTCTTTTGTGAGCCCGGATAGCTCAGTCGGTAGAGCATCAGACTTTTAATCTGAGGGTCCAGGGTTCAAGTCCCTGTTCGGGCGATGAGTAACCTCGATCGCCTTTTGTGCTGGTGTGTCTAGAGCTCCGTTTCGGAGGGAACGGCCAAAGAATAAAGTTTACCAACAGTGGCGGCATGTAGTCGTGGCCGAGTGGTTAAGGCGATGGACTAGAAATCCATTGGGGTCTCCCCGCGCAAGTTCGAATCCTGCCGACTACGTCTTTAGACTTCTCCCTTTGGCTTTCATGGCAGCTTCCTGCCTCGGGGACCGAATCTACTTCGACAGGGGTTTTGCCGTTTTTAAAAAAAACTCAAAAATGATTGTGACTTCTGCATAGAGACGGCAGTCCCCTCACGGCCATTGTACTCAGGCAGACCCGCATGCAGGTTTCTTGGGCAGCCCGGTGGCACGCCGTGATCGTATAGTGGTTAGTACTCTGCGTTGTGGCCGCAGCAACCCCGGTTCGAATCCGGGTCACGGCAGCCCTTCCCGGGGAAGTCTGCTGGGGTCTTGCCGCCCCTGCCCTTTTTTGTGATCGGCTTGTTGCCTGACCTTCGGGTTTTTTCAGCACAGTCCAGGCCCAGAGCGTGCACGGGGTTGCCCTGTTGTAGTCGTGGCCGAGTGGTTAAGGCGATGGACTTGAAATCCATTGGGGTCTCCCCGCGCAGGTTCAAACCCTGCCGACTACGAGTGTCTGTTCCCTGGCTTTGGACTGCTCTTGTTGTACGTTCCAGCTCACGAGCTGCTTTATTTCTGCAGCTCAAGTATATGGTTTTGACCACATACTGCACTTACAGCATGAAACCATAGAAGAGCTGGAACAGGTCTTTGTTTTCAACTGTTGTAGATCGTCGCTAATCCAGTTGATCCTGACCTGAGCCATTTTCCGAGAGGTTAAGGACTATGGCTCCACCCTCTTTGTTTTCGGGATTCCCACCATTCTCTCCCCCGGATTGTTTTCCTTAAATAATTCAAACGTGTATTTGCACTTTTGCTTTTCTAAGTAGAAAGCGGATCATGAACAAACTTGTTGTGCAGATCTCTCACCTGCTGAAAAGGCACAACATGCAGCAAAGCAGCACCTGAAGTCTAATTTCAGTTTTTAAGCTTGAATACCACCCTGTCGTCCAGCGTCCGGGAATGTGAACAGGAGAGGTCGTGACCTTTTCCATCATTCTTTCGCAGAGGCAATATCGTAGCCTATGAGGTTTATCCGAGGCGTGATCATTGCTGGTTGAAAACTTTACCCAATACCCCGCCAGGATGACTTGAAATACAGTCAGCTTTGGCAATTTTTGCCAGTCTCTTGAGAGACTTACGACTTTGTTGCAAAAGAGAAGTTTGTTGTGTGTGGTTTTTTGTTTTGATGTTTATAGTCCCGAGATTAAAAGCGTCAAAGTTTGATTCCGGTACTTGACATCGCATTGATTTCGCCCCTCGGTCGGGCAATCACTACCAAGGATATCACGGTGACGTTTTCACACGACACCCTTTATTTATGTTGGACGGTTTTATGTAGAAAAGACCAAATCACAAAAAAGATTTTAGCTGGGTTTTCACTGGCAGGCTCACGTTTTGTCAAATGTGCTCTTTCTCGTGCAGCTCAAGAGTCACTTCGGCATGTTACGTAGACGTAGCTACATTTCCTTGAGCTTAGAAACGTTGCCTCTCTGGTGACGTTTTGGATGAAGACTGCTTTTCCTGAAGTAAAGAGAGTCTCAAGCAGAAGCAAGATTTCTCCACTTAAATAGATAATACGCACTCTGTTTGAAGGCTGAAGCAGTTACCTGCTCATTCTGGCATTCTAGTAATATTTACCCTGTCCATAGACCAAAGAGTAGCTAACAGGTCATGGTAATGAAATCCCGTACTTGCCTGAGGCGTGAAGCCCTGGGACTCTTTTGTGAGCCCGGATAGCTCAGTCGGTAGAGCATCAGACTTTTAATCTGAGGGTCCAGGGTTCAAGTCCCTGTTCGGGCGATGAGTAACCTCGATCGCCTTTTGTGCTGGTGTGTCTAGAGCTCCGTTTCGGAGGGAACGGCCAAAGAATAAAGTTTACCAACAGTGGCGGCATGTAGTCGTGGCCGAGTGGTTAAGGCGATGGACTAGAAATCCATTGGGGTCTCCCCGCGCAAGTTCGAATCCTGCCGACTACGTCTTTAGACTTCTCCCTTTGGCTTTCATGGCAGCTTCCTGCCTCGGGGACCGAATCTACTTCGACAGGGGTTTTGCCGTTTTTAAAAAAAACTCAAAAATGATTGTGACTTCTGCATAGAGACGGCAGTCCCCTCACGGCCATTGTACTCAGGCAGACCCGCATGCAGGTTTCTTGGGCAGCCCGGTGGCACGCCGTGATCGTATAGTGGTTAGTACTCTGCGTTGTGGCCGCAGCAACCCCGGTTCGAATCCGGGTCACGGCAGCCCTTCCCGGGGAAGTCTGCTGGGGTCTTGCCGCCCCTGCCCTTTTTTGTGATCGGCTTGTTGCCTGACCTTCGGGTTTTTTCAGCACAGTCCAGGCCCAGAGCGTGCACGGGGTTGCCCTGTTGTAGTCGTGGCCGAGTGGTTAAGGCGATGGACTTGAAATCCATTGGGGTCTCCCCGCGCAGGTTCAAACCCTGCCGACTACGAGTGTCTGTTCCCTGGCTTTGGACTGCTCTTGTTGTACGTTCCAGCTCACGAGCTGCTTTATTTCTGCAGCTCAAGTATATGGTTTTGACCACATACTGCACTTACAGCATGAAACCATAGAAGAGCTGGAACAGGTCTTTGTTTTCAACTGTTGTAGATCGTCGCTAATCCAGTTGATCCTGACCTGAGCCATTTTCCGAGAGGTTAAGGACTATGGCTCCACCCTCTTTGTTTTCGGGATTCCCACCATTCTCTCCCCCGGATTGTTTTCCTTAAATAATTCAAACGTGTATTTGCACTTTTGCTTTTCTAAGTAGAAAGCGGATCATGAACAAACTTGTTGTGCAGATCTCTCACCTGCTGAAAAGGCACAACATGCAGCAAAGCAGCACCTGAAGTCTAATTTCAGTTTTTAAGCTTGAATACCACCCTGTCGTCCAGCGTCCGGGAATGTGAACAGGAGAGGTCGTGACCTTTTCCATCATTCTTTCGCAGAGGCAATATCGTAGCCTATGAGGTTTATCCGAGGCGTGATCATTGCTGGTTGAAAACTTTACCCAATACCCCGCCAGGATGACTTGAAATACAGTCAGCTTTGGCAATTTTTGCCAGTCTCTTGAGAGACTTACGACTTTGTTGCAAAAGAGAAGTTTGTTGTGTGTGGTTTTTTGTTTTGATGTTTATAGTCCCGAGATTAAAAGCGTCAAAGTTTGATTCCGGTACTTGACATCGCATTGATTTCGCCCCTCGGTCGGGCAATCACTACCAAGGATATCACGGTGACGTTTTCACACGACACCCTTTATTTATGTTGGACGGTTTTATGTAGAAAAGACCAAATCACAAAAAAGATTTTAGCTGGGTTTTCACTGGCAGGCTCACGTTTTGTCAAATGTGCTCTTTCTCGTGCAGCTCAAGAGTCACTTCGGCATGTTACGTAGACGTAGCTACATTTCCTTGAGCTTAGAAACGTTGCCTCTCTGGTGACGTTTTGGATGAAGACTGCTTTTCCTGAAGTAAAGAGAGTCTCAAGCAGAAGCAAGATTTCTCCACTTAAATAGATAATACGCACTCTGTTTGAAGGCTGAAGCAGTTACCTGCTCATTCTGGCATTCTAGTAATATTTACCCTGTCCATAGACCAAAGAGTAGCTAACAGGTCATGGTAATGAAATCCCGTACTTGCCTGAGGCGTGAAGCCCTGGGACTCTTTTGTGAGCCCGGATAGCTCAGTCGGTAGAGCATCAGACTTTTAATCTGAGGGTCCAGGGTTCAAGTCCCTGTTCGGGCGATGAGTAACCTCGATCGCCTTTTGTGCTGGTGTGTCTAGAGCTCCGTTTCGGAGGGAACGGCCAAAGAATAAAGTTTACCAACAGTGGCGGCATGTAGTCGTGGCCGAGTGGTTAAGGCGATGGACTAGAAATCCATTGGGGTCTCCCCGCGCAAGTTCGAATCCTGCCGACTACGTCTTTAGACTTCTCCCTTTGGCTTTCATGGCAGCTTCCTGCCTCGGGGACCGAATCTACTTCGACAGGGGTTTTGCCGTTTTTAAAAAAAACTCAAAAATGATTGTGACTTCTGCATAGAGACGGCAGTCCCCTCACGGCCATTGTACTCAGGCAGACCCGCATGCAGGTTTCTTGGGCAGCCCGGTGGCACGCCGTGATCGTATAGTGGTTAGTACTCTGCGTTGTGGCCGCAGCAACCCCGGTTCGAATCCGGGTCACGGCAGCCCTTCCCGGGGAAGTCTGCTGGGGTCTTGCCGCCCCTGCCCTTTTTTGTGATCGGCTTGTTGCCTGACCTTCGGGTTTTTTCAGCACAGTCCAGGCCCAGAGCGTGCACGGGGTTGCCCTGTTGTAGTCGTGGCCGAGTGGTTAAGGCGATGGACTTGAAATCCATTGGGGTCTCCCCGCGCAGGTTCAAACCCTGCCGACTACGAGTGTCTGTTCCCTGGCTTTGGACTGCTCTTGTTGTACGTTCCAGCTCACGAGCTGCTTTATTTCTGCAGCTCAAGTATATGGTTTTGACCACATACTGCACTTACAGCATGAAACCATAGAAGAGCTGGAACAGGTCTTTGTTTTCAACTGTTGTAGATCGTCGCTAATCCAGTTGATCCTGACCTGAGCCATTTTCCGAGAGGTTAAGGACTATGGCTCCACCCTCTTTGTTTTCGGGATTCCCACCATTCTCTCCCCCGGATTGTTTTCCTTAAATAATTCAAACGTGTATTTGCACTTTTGCTTTTCTAAGTAGAAAGCGGATCATGAACAAACTTGTTGTGCAGATCTCTCACCTGCTGAAAAGGCACAACATGCAGCAAAGCAGCACCTGAAGTCTAATTTCAGTTTTTAAGCTTGAATACCACCCTGTCGTCCAGCGTCCGGGAATGTGAACAGGAGAGGTCGTGACCTTTTCCATCATTCTTTCGCAGAGGCAATATCGTAGCCTATGAGGTTTATCCGAGGCGTGATCATTGCTGGTTGAAAACTTTACCCAATACCCCGCCAGGATGACTTGAAATACAGTCAGCTTTGGCAATTTTTGCCAGTCTCTTGAGAGACTTACGACTTTGTTGCAAAAGAGAAGTTTGTTGTGTGTGGTTTTTTGTTTTGATGTTTATAGTCCCGAGATTAAAAGCGTCAAAGTTTGATTCCGGTACTTGACATCGCATTGATTTCGCCCCTCGGTCGGGCAATCACTACCAAGGATATCACGGTGACGTTTTCACACGACACCCTTTATTTATGTTGGACGGTTTTATGTAGAAAAGACCAAATCACAAAAAAGATTTTAGCTGGGTTTTCACTGGCAGGCTCACGTTTTGTCAAATGTGCTCTTTCTCGTGCAGCTCAAGAGTCACTTCGGCATGTTACGTAGACGTAGCTACATTTCCTTGAGCTTAGAAACGTTGCCTCTCTGGTGACGTTTTGGATGAAGACTGCTTTTCCTGAAGTAAAGAGAGTCTCAAGCAGAAGCAAGATTTCTCCACTTAAATAGATAATACGCACTCTGTTTGAAGGCTGAAGCAGTTACCTGCTCATTCTGGCATTCTAGTAATATTTACCCTGTCCATAGACCAAAGAGTAGCTAACAGGTCATGGTAATGAAATCCCGTACTTGCCTGAGGCGTGAAGCCCTGGGACTCTTTTGTGAGCCCGGATAGCTCAGTCGGTAGAGCATCAGACTTTTAATCTGAGGGTCCAGGGTTCAAGTCCCTGTTCGGGCGATGAGTAACCTCGATCGCCTTTTGTGCTGGTGTGTCTAGAGCTCCGTTTCGGAGGGAACGGCCAAAGAATAAAGTTTACCAACAGTGGCGGCATGTAGTCGTGGCCGAGTGGTTAAGGCGATGGACTAGAAATCCATTGGGGTCTCCCCGCGCAAGTTCGAATCCTGCCGACTACGTCTTTAGACTTCTCCCTTTGGCTTTCATGGCAGCTTCCTGCCTCGGGGACCGAATCTACTTCGACAGGGGTTTTGCCGTTTTTAAAAAAAACTCAAAAATGATTGTGACTTCTGCATAGAGACGGCAGTCCCCTCACGGCCATTGTACTCAGGCAGACCCGCATGCAGGTTTCTTGGGCAGCCCGGTGGCACGCCGTGATCGTATAGTGGTTAGTACTCTGCGTTGTGGCCGCAGCAACCCCGGTTCGAATCCGGGTCACGGCAGCCCTTCCCGGGGAAGTCTGCTGGGGTCTTGCCGCCCCTGCCCTTTTTTGTGATCGGCTTGTTGCCTGACCTTCGGGTTTTTTCAGCACAGTCCAGGCCCAGAGCGTGCACGGGGTTGCCCTGTTGTAGTCGTGGCCGAGTGGTTAAGGCGATGGACTTGAAATCCATTGGGGTCTCCCCGCGCAGGTTCAAACCCTGCCGACTACGAGTGTCTGTTCCCTGGCTTTGGACTGCTCTTGTTGTACGTTCCAGCTCACGAGCTGCTTTATTTCTGCAGCTCAAGTATATGGTTTTGACCACATACTGCACTTACAGCATGAAACCATAGAAGAGCTGGAACAGGTCTTTGTTTTCAACTGTTGTAGATCGTCGCTAATCCAGTTGATCCTGACCTGAGCCATTTTCCGAGAGGTTAAGGACTATGGCTCCACCCTCTTTGTTTTCGGGATTCCCACCATTCTCTCCCCCGGATTGTTTTCCTTAAATAATTCAAACGTGTATTTGCACTTTTGCTTTTCTAAGTAGAAAGCGGATCATGAACAAACTTGTTGTGCAGATCTCTCACCTGCTGAAAAGGCACAACATGCAGCAAAGCAGCACCTGAAGTCTAATTTCAGTTTTTAAGCTTGAATACCACCCTGTCGTCCAGCGTCCGGGAATGTGAACAGGAGAGGTCGTGACCTTTTCCATCATTCTTTCGCAGAGGCAATATCGTAGCCTATGAGGTTTATCCGAGGCGTGATCATTGCTGGTTGAAAACTTTACCCAATACCCCGCCAGGATGACTTGAAATACAGTCAGCTTTGGCAATTTTTGCCAGTCTCTTGAGAGACTTACGACTTTGTTGCAAAAGAGAAGTTTGTTGTGTGTGGTTTTTTGTTTTGATGTTTATAGTCCCGAGATTAAAAGCGTCAAAGTTTGATTCCGGTACTTGACATCGCATTGATTTCGCCCCTCGGTCGGGCAATCACTACCAAGGATATCACGGTGACGTTTTCACACGACACCCTTTATTTATGTTGGACGGTTTTATGTAGAAAAGACCAAATCACAAAAAAGATTTTAGCTGGGTTTTCACTGGCAGGCTCACGTTTTGTCAAATGTGCTCTTTCTCGTGCAGCTCAAGAGTCACTTCGGCATGTTACGTAGACGTAGCTACATTTCCTTGAGCTTAGAAACGTTGCCTCTCTGGTGACGTTTTGGATGAAGACTGCTTTTCCTGAAGTAAAGAGAGTCTCAAGCAGAAGCAAGATTTCTCCACTTAAATAGATAATACGCACTCTGTTTGAAGGCTGAAGCAGTTACCTGCTCATTCTGGCATTCTAGTAATATTTACCCTGTCCATAGACCAAAGAGTAGCTAACAGGTCATGGTAATGAAATCCCGTACTTGCCTGAGGCGTGAAGCCCTGGGACTCTTTTGTGAGCCCGGATAGCTCAGTCGGTAGAGCATCAGACTTTTAATCTGAGGGTCCAGGGTTCAAGTCCCTGTTCGGGCGATGAGTAACCTCGATCGCCTTTTGTGCTGGTGTGTCTAGAGCTCCGTTTCGGAGGGAACGGCCAAAGAATAAAGTTTACCAACAGTGGCGGCATGTAGTCGTGGCCGAGTGGTTAAGGCGATGGACTAGAAATCCATTGGGGTCTCCCCGCGCAAGTTCGAATCCTGCCGACTACGTCTTTAGACTTCTCCCTTTGGCTTTCATGGCAGCTTCCTGCCTCGGGGACCGAATCTACTTCGACAGGGGTTTTGCCGTTTTTAAAAAAAACTCAAAAATGATTGTGACTTCTGCATAGAGACGGCAGTCCCCTCACGGCCATTGTACTCAGGCAGACCCGCATGCAGGTTTCTTGGGCAGCCCGGTGGCACGCCGTGATCGTATAGTGGTTAGTACTCTGCGTTGTGGCCGCAGCAACCCCGGTTCGAATCCGGGTCACGGCAGCCCTTCCCGGGGAAGTCTGCTGGGGTCTTGCCGCCCCTGCCCTTTTTTGTGATCGGCTTGTTGCCTGACCTTCGGGTTTTTTCAGCACAGTCCAGGCCCAGAGCGTGCACGGGGTTGCCCTGTTGTAGTCGTGGCCGAGTGGTTAAGGCGATGGACTTGAAATCCATTGGGGTCTCCCCGCGCAGGTTCAAACCCTGCCGACTACGAGTGTCTGTTCCCTGGCTTTGGACTGCTCTTGTTGTACGTTCCAGCTCACGAGCTGCTTTATTTCTGCAGCTCAAGTATATGGTTTTGACCACATACTGCACTTACAGCATGAAACCATAGAAGAGCTGGAACAGGTCTTTGTTTTCAACTGTTGTAGATCGTCGCTAATCCAGTTGATCCTGACCTGAGCCATTTTCCGAGAGGTTAAGGACTATGGCTCCACCCTCTTTGTTTTCGGGATTCCCACCATTCTCTCCCCCGGATTGTTTTCCTTAAATAATTCAAACGTGTATTTGCACTTTTGCTTTTCTAAGTAGAAAGCGGATCATGAACAAACTTGTTGTGCAGATCTCTCACCTGCTGAAAAGGCACAACATGCAGCAAAGCAGCACCTGAAGTCTAATTTCAGTTTTTAAGCTTGAATACCACCCTGTCGTCCAGCGTCCGGGAATGTGAACAGGAGAGGTCGTGACCTTTTCCATCATTCTTTCGCAGAGGCAATATCGTAGCCTATGAGGTTTATCCGAGGCGTGATCATTGCTGGTTGAAAACTTTACCCAATACCCCGCCAGGATGACTTGAAATACAGTCAGCTTTGGCAATTTTTGCCAGTCTCTTGAGAGACTTACGACTTTGTTGCAAAAGAGAAGTTTGTTGTGTGTGGTTTTTTGTTTTGATGTTTATAGTCCCGAGATTAAAAGCGTCAAAGTTTGATTCCGGTACTTGACATCGCATTGATTTCGCCCCTCGGTCGGGCAATCACTACCAAGGATATCACGGTGACGTTTTCACACGACACCCTTTATTTATGTTGGACGGTTTTATGTAGAAAAGACCAAATCACAAAAAAGATTTTAGCTGGGTTTTCACTGGCAGGCTCACGTTTTGTCAAATGTGCTCTTTCTCGTGCAGCTCAAGAGTCACTTCGGCATGTTACGTAGACGTAGCTACATTTCCTTGAGCTTAGAAACGTTGCCTCTCTGGTGACGTTTTGGATGAAGACTGCTTTTCCTGAAGTAAAGAGAGTCTCAAGCAGAAGCAAGATTTCTCCACTTAAATAGATAATACGCACTCTGTTTGAAGGCTGAAGCAGTTACCTGCTCATTCTGGCATTCTAGTAATATTTACCCTGTCCATAGACCAAAGAGTAGCTAACAGGTCATGGTAATGAAATCCCGTACTTGCCTGAGGCGTGAAGCCCTGGGACTCTTTTGTGAGCCCGGATAGCTCAGTCGGTAGAGCATCAGACTTTTAATCTGAGGGTCCAGGGTTCAAGTCCCTGTTCGGGCGATGAGTAACCTCGATCGCCTTTTGTGCTGGTGTGTCTAGAGCTCCGTTTCGGAGGGAACGGCCAAAGAATAAAGTTTACCAACAGTGGCGGCATGTAGTCGTGGCCGAGTGGTTAAGGCGATGGACTAGAAATCCATTGGGGTCTCCCCGCGCAAGTTCGAATCCTGCCGACTACGTCTTTAGACTTCTCCCTTTGGCTTTCATGGCAGCTTCCTGCCTCGGGGACCGAATCTACTTCGACAGGGGTTTTGCCGTTTTTAAAAAAAACTCAAAAATGATTGTGACTTCTGCATAGAGACGGCAGTCCCCTCACGGCCATTGTACTCAGGCAGACCCGCATGCAGGTTTCTTGGGCAGCCCGGTGGCACGCCGTGATCGTATAGTGGTTAGTACTCTGCGTTGTGGCCGCAGCAACCCCGGTTCGAATCCGGGTCACGGCAGCCCTTCCCGGGGAAGTCTGCTGGGGTCTTGCCGCCCCTGCCCTTTTTTGTGATCGGCTTGTTGCCTGACCTTCGGGTTTTTTCAGCACAGTCCAGGCCCAGAGCGTGCACGGGGTTGCCCTGTTGTAGTCGTGGCCGAGTGGTTAAGGCGATGGACTTGAAATCCATTGGGGTCTCCCCGCGCAGGTTCAAACCCTGCCGACTACGAGTGTCTGTTCCCTGGCTTTGGACTGCTCTTGTTGTACGTTCCAGCTCACGAGCTGCTTTATTTCTGCAGCTCAAGTATATGGTTTTGACCACATACTGCACTTACAGCATGAAACCATAGAAGAGCTGGAACAGGTCTTTGTTTTCAACTGTTGTAGATCGTCGCTAATCCAGTTGATCCTGACCTGAGCCATTTTCCGAGAGGTTAAGGACTATGGCTCCACCCTCTTTGTTTTCGGGATTCCCACCATTCTCTCCCCCGGATTGTTTTCCTTAAATAATTCAAACGTGTATTTGCACTTTTGCTTTTCTAAGTAGAAAGCGGATCATGAACAAACTTGTTGTGCAGATCTCTCACCTGCTGAAAAGGCACAACATGCAGCAAAGCAGCACCTGAAGTCTAATTTCAGTTTTTAAGCTTGAATACCACCCTGTCGTCCAGCGTCCGGGAATGTGAACAGGAGAGGTCGTGACCTTTTCCATCATTCTTTCGCAGAGGCAATATCGTAGCCTATGAGGTTTATCCGAGGCGTGATCATTGCTGGTTGAAAACTTTACCCAATACCCCGCCAGGATGACTTGAAATACAGTCAGCTTTGGCAATTTTTGCCAGTCTCTTGAGAGACTTACGACTTTGTTGCAAAAGAGAAGTTTGTTGTGTGTGGTTTTTTGTTTTGATGTTTATAGTCCCGAGATTAAAAGCGTCAAAGTTTGATTCCGGTACTTGACATCGCATTGATTTCGCCCCTCGGTCGGGCAATCACTACCAAGGATATCACGGTGACGTTTTCACACGACACCCTTTATTTATGTTGGACGGTTTTATGTAGAAAAGACCAAATCACAAAAAAGATTTTAGCTGGGTTTTCACTGGCAGGCTCACGTTTTGTCAAATGTGCTCTTTCTCGTGCAGCTCAAGAGTCACTTCGGCATGTTACGTAGACGTAGCTACATTTCCTTGAGCTTAGAAACGTTGCCTCTCTGGTGACGTTTTGGATGAAGACTGCTTTTCCTGAAGTAAAGAGAGTCTCAAGCAGAAGCAAGATTTCTCCACTTAAATAGATAATACGCACTCTGTTTGAAGGCTGAAGCAGTTACCTGCTCATTCTGGCATTCTAGTAATATTTACCCTGTCCATAGACCAAAGAGTAGCTAACAGGTCATGGTAATGAAATCCCGTACTTGCCTGAGGCGTGAAGCCCTGGGACTCTTTTGTGAGCCCGGATAGCTCAGTCGGTAGAGCATCAGACTTTTAATCTGAGGGTCCAGGGTTCAAGTCCCTGTTCGGGCGATGAGTAACCTCGATCGCCTTTTGTGCTGGTGTGTCTAGAGCTCCGTTTCGGAGGGAACGGCCAAAGAATAAAGTTTATCAACACTGGCGGCATGTAGTCGTGGCCGAGTGGTTAAGGCGATGGACTAGAAATCCATTGGGGTCTCCCCGCGCAAGTTCGAATCCTGCCGACTACGTCTTTAGACTTCTCCCTTTGGCTTTCATGGCAGCTTCCTGCCTCGGGGACCGAATCTACTTCGACAGGGGTTTTGCCGTTTTTAAAAAAAACTCAAAAATGATTGTGACTTCTGCATAGAGACGGCAGTCCCCTCACGGCCATTGTACTCAGGCAGACCCGCATGCAGGTTTCTTGGGCAGCCCGGTGGCACGCCGTGATCGTATAGTGGTTAGTACTCTGCGTTGTGGCCGCAGCAACCCCGGTTCGAATCCGGGTCACGGCAGCCCTTCCCGGGGAAGTCTGCTGGGGTCTTGCCGCCCCTGCCCTTTTTTGTGATCGGCTTGTTGCCTGACCTTCGGGTTTTTTCAGCACAGTCCAGGCCCAGAGCGTGCACGGGGTTGCCCTGTTGTAGTCGTGGCCGAGTGGTTAAGGCGATGGACTTGAAATCCATTGGGGTCTCCCCGCGCAGGTTCAAACCCTGCCGACTACGAGTGTCTGTTCCCTGGCTTTGGACTGCTCTTGTTGTACGTTCCAGCTCACGAGCTGCTTTATTTCTGCAGCTCAAGTATATGGTTTTGACCACATACTGCACTTACAGCATGAAACCATAGAAGAGCTGGAACAGGTCTTTGTTTTCAACTGTTGTAGATCGTCGCTAATCCAGTTGATCCTGACCTGAGCCATTTTCCGAGAGGTTAAGGACTATGGCTCCACCCTCTTTGTTTTCGGGATTCCCACCATTCTCTCCCCCGGATTGTTTTCCTTAAATAATTCAAACGTGTATTTGCACTTTTGCTTTTCTAAGTAGAAAGCGGATCATGAACAAACTTGTTGTGCAGATCTCTCACCTGCTGAAAAGGCACAACATGCAGCAAAGCAGCACCTGAAGTCTAATTTCAGTTTTTAAGCTTGAATACCACCCTGTCGTCCAGCGTCCGGGAATGTGAACAGGAGAGGTCGTGACCTTTTCCATCATTCTTTCGCAGAGGCAATATCGTAGCCTATGAGGTTTATCCGAGGCGTGATCATTGCTGGTTGAAAACTTTACCCAATACCCCGCCAGGATGACTTGAAATACAGTCAGCTTTGGCAATTTTTGCCAGTCTCTTGAGAGACTTACGACTTTGTTGCAAAAGAGAAGTTTGTTGTGTGTGGTTTTTTGTTTTGATGTTTATAGTCCCGAGATTAAAAGCGTCAAAGTTTGATTCCGGTACTTGACATCGCATTGATTTCGCCCCTCGGTCGGGCAATCACTACCAAGGATATCACGGTGACGTTTTCACACGACACCCTTTATTTATGTTGGACGGTTTTATGTAGAAAAGACCAAATCACAAAAAAGATTTTAGCTGGGTTTTCACTGGCAGGCTCACGTTTTGTCAAATGTGCTCTTTCTCGTGCAGCTCAAGAGTCACTTCGGCATGTTACGTAGACGTAGCTACATTTCCTTGAGCTTAGAAACGTTGCCTCTCTGGTGACGTTTTGGATGAAGACTGCTTTTCCTGAAGTAAAGAGAGTCTCAAGCAGAAGCAAGATTTCTCCACTTAAATAGATAATACGCACTCTGTTTGAAGGCTGAAGCAGTTACCTGCTCATTCTGGCATTCTAGTAATATTTACCCTGTCCATAGACCAAAGAGTAGCTAACAGGTCATGGTAATGAAATCCCGTACTTGCCTGAGGCGTGAAGCCCTGGGACTCTTTTGTGAGCCCGGATAGCTCAGTCGGTAGAGCATCAGACTTTTAATCTGAGGGTCCAGGGTTCAAGTCCCTGTTCGGGCGATGAGTAACCTCGATCGCCTTTTGTGCTGGTGTGTCTAGAGCTCCGTTTCGGAGGGAACGGCCAAAGAATAAAGTTTATCAACACTGGCGGCATGTAGTCGTGGCCGAGTGGTTAAGGCGATGGACTAGAAATCCATTGGGGTCTCCCCGCGCAAGTTCGAATCCTGCCGACTACGTCTTTAGACTTCTCCCTTTGGCTTTCATGGCAGCTTCCTGCCTCGGGGACCGAATCTACTTCGACAGGGGTTTTGCCGTTGAAAAGAACTCAAAAATGATTGTGACTTCTGCATAGAGACGGCAGTCCCCTCACGGCCATTGTACTCAGGCAGACCCGCATGCAGGTTTCTTGGGCAGCCCGGTGGCACGCCGTGATCGTATAGTGGTTAGTACTCTGCGTTGTGGCCGCAGCAACCCCGGTTCGAATCCGGGTCACGGCAGCCCTTCCCGGGGAAGTCTGCTGGGGTCTTGCCGCCCCTGCCCTTTTTTGTGATCGGCTTGTTGCCTGACCTTCGGGTTTTTTCAGCACAGTCCAGGCCCAGAGCGTGCACGGGGTTGCCCTGTTGTAGTCGTGGCCGAGTGGTTAAGGCGATGGACTTGAAATCCATTGGGGTCTCCCCGCGCAGGTTCAAACCCTGCCGACTACGAGTGTCTGTTCCCTGGCTTTGGACTGCTCTTGTTGTACGTTCCAGCTCACGAGCTGCTTTATTTCTGCAGCTCAAGTATATGGTTTTGACCACATACTGCACTTACAGCATGAAACCATAGAAGAGCTGGAACAGGTCTTTGTTTTCAACTGTTGTAGATCGTCGCTAATCCAGTTGATCCTGACCTGAGCCATTTTCCGAGAGGTTAAGGACTATGGCTCCACCCTCTTTGTTTTCGGGATTCCCACCATTCTCTCCCCCGGATTGTTTTCCTTAAATAATTCAAACGTGTATTTGCACTTTTGCTTTTCTAAGTAGAAAGCGGATCATGAACAAACTTGTTGTGCAGATCTCTCACCTGCTGAAAAGGCACAACATGCAGCAAAGCAGCACCTGAAGTCTAATTTCAGTTTTTAAGCTTGAATACCACCCTGTCGTCCAGCGTCCGGGAATGTGAACAGGAGAGGTCGTGACCTTTTCCATCATTCTTTCGCAGAGGCAATATCGTAGCCTATGAGGTTTATCCGAGGCGTGATCATTGCTGGTTGAAAACTTTACCCAATACCCCGCCAGGATGACTTGAAATACAGTCAGCTTTGGCAATTTTTGCCAGTCTCTTGAGAGACTTACGACTTTGTTGCAAAAGAGAAGTTTGTTGTGTGTGGTTTTTTGTTTTGATGTTTATAGTCCCGAGATTAAAAGCGTCAAAGTTTGATTCCGGTACTTGACATCGCATTGATTTCGCCCCTCGGTCGGGCAATCACTACCAAGGATATCACGGTGACGTTTTCACACGACACCCTTTATTTATGTTGGACGGTTTTATGTAGAAAAGACCAAATCACAAAAAAGATTTTAGCTGGGTTTTCACTGGCAGGCTCACGTTTTGTCAAATGTGCTCTTTCTCGTGCAGCTCAAGAGTCACTTCGGCATGTTACGTAGACGTAGCTACATTTCCTTGAGCTTAGAAACGTTGCCTCTCTGGTGACGTTTTGGATGAAGACTGCTTTTCCTGAAGTAAAGAGAGTCTCAAGCAGAAGCAAGATTTCTCCACTTAAATAGATAATACGCACTCTGTTTGAAGGCTGAAGCAGTTACCTGCTCATTCTGGCATTCTAGTAATATTTACCCTGTCCATAGACCAAAGAGTAGCTAACAGGTCATGGTAATGAAATCCCGTACTTGCCTGAGGCGTGAAGCCCTGGGACTCTTTTGTGAGCCCGGATAGCTCAGTCGGTAGAGCATCAGACTTTTAATCTGAGGGTCCAGGGTTCAAGTCCCTGTTCGGGCGATGAGTAACCTCGATCGCCTTTTGTGCTGGTGTGTCTAGAGCTCCGTTTCGGAGGGAACGGCCAAAGAATAAAGTTTATCAACACTGGCGGCATGTAGTCGTGGCCGAGTGGTTAAGGCGATGGACTAGAAATCCATTGGGGTCTCCCCGCGCAAGTTCGAATCCTGCCGACTACGTCTTTAGACTTCTCCCTTTGGCTTTCATGGCAGCTTCCTGCCTCGGGGACCGAATCTACTTCGACAGGGGTTTTGCCGTTGAAAAGAACTCAAAAATGATTGTGACTTCTGCATAGAGACGGCAGTCCCCTCACGGCCATTGTACTCAGGCAGACCCGCATGCAGGTTTCTTGGGCAGCCCGGTGGCACGCCGTGATCGTATAGTGGTTAGTACTCTGCGTTGTGGCCGCAGCAACCCCGGTTCGAATCCGGGTCACGGCAGCCCTTCCCGGGGAAGTCTGCTGGGGTCTTGCCGCCCCTGCCCTTTTTTGTGATCGGCTTGTTGCCTGACCTTCGGGTTTTTTCAGCACAGTCCAGGCCCAGAGCGTTCGGAGGGTTGCCCTGTTGTAGTCGTGGCCGAGTGGTTAAGGCGATGGACTTGAAATCCATTGGGGTCTCCCCGCGCAGGTTCAAACCCTGCCGACTACGAGTGTCTGTTCCCTGGCTTTGGACTGCTCTTGTTGTACGTTCCAGCTCACGAGCTGCTTTATTTCTGCAGCTCAAGTATATGGTTTTGACCACATACTGCACTTACAGCATGAAACCATAGAAGAGCTGGAACAGGTCTTTGTTTTCAACTGTTGTAGATCGTCGCTAATCCAGTTGATCCTGACCTGAGCCATTTTCCGAGAGGTTAAGGACTATGGCTCCACCCTCTTTGTTTTCGGGATTCCCACCATTCTCTCCCCCGGATTGTTTTCCTTAAATAATTCAAACGTGTATTTGCACTTTTGCTTTTCTAAGTAGAAAGCGGATCATGAACAAACTTGTTGTGCAGATCTCTCACCTGCTGAAAAGGCACAGCATGCAGCAAAGCAGCACCTGAAGTCTACTTTCAGTTTTTAAGCTTGAATACCACCCTGTCGTCCAGCGTCCGGGAATGTGAACAGGAGAGGTCGTGACCTTTTCCATCATTCTTTCGCAGAGGCAATATCGTAGCCTATGAGGTTTATCCGAGGCGTGATCATTGCTGGTTGAAAACTTTACCCAATACCCCGCCAGGATGACTTGAAATACAGTCAGCTTTGGCAATTTTTGCCAGTCTCTTGAGAGACTTACGAGTTTGTTGCAAAAGAGAAGTTTGTTGTGTGTGGTTTTTTGTTTTGATGTTTATAGTCCCGAGATTAAAAGCGTCAAAGTTTGATTCCGGTACTTGACATCGCATTGATTTCGCCCCTCGGTCGGGCAATCACTACCAAGGATATCACGGTGACGTTTTCACACGACACCCTTTATTTATGTTGGACGGTTTAATGTAGAAAAGACCAAATCACAAAAAAGATTTTAGCTGGGTTTTCACGGGCAGGCTCACGTTTTGTCAAATGTGCTTTTTCTCGTGCAGCTCAGGAGTCACTTCGGCATGTTACGTAGACGTAGCTACATTTCCTTGAGCTTAGAAACGTTGCCTCTCTGGTGACGTTTTGGATGAAGACTGCTTTTCCTGAAGTAAAGAGAGTCTCAAGCAGAAGCAAGATTTCTCCACTTAAATAGATAATACGCACTCTGTTTGAAGGCTGAAGCAGTTACCTGCTCATTCTGGCATTCTAGTAATATTTACCCTGTCCATAGACCAAAGAGTAGCTAACAGGTCATGGTAATGAAATCCCGTACCTGCCTGAGGCGTGAAGCCCTGGGACTCTTTTGTGAGCCCGGATAGCTCAGTCGGTAGAGCATCAGACCAGGGGCGAAAATCTCATCTATATGTTGGGGGGACAATAAACATTAATTTTTTCAAGAACAATTTTTGAAGGGGACACCAATAATACAGGCAAAATTGTACTTGCAAGGAAATGGGTACAGATAGAAAACGTTTCTCTTTCTCTATGAACGGACGCAAATTTAATTTTAATACATATGAATGCAGAGGTTAAAAGAGTAATAAAATTTTCTACTTAAAGGCGGAGTCCACAATGTTTGAAAAACGCGTTGGAAAAGGAGACAGGCCGACTACCAAAACACACTTATAGCCAATCAAATCAAATCAAATGCCGGGTTGCGTATGTGTGGGGCGGGTCTATCAACAGAAGGTCCAGATTCTATTGGGGTAGGGGCGTGTTTGTTTAGGTGATTTCAAATATCAACATTGGCTTTCAAACATCATGGACTCCGCCTTTAAGTAAGAGTAAAGTTACTTTAATAATATTTTACTTAAGTAAAGTTACTGGTCTAAAAATCTACTCAAGTAAAAAGTAAGTCATTTTAATTTTAAGAGTAAAAGTTACTTTTTTACAGCGGGGAGAGGTTTCTAGTATAGTTCACAAAGGAAGGATATGTACATCTCAAACTATGTTTTTAATTGTAAACATCTCTGCAATTAAAGTGCAATAACAAATGTTAATAAAATAAAAAGCTTTTTTATAACTAAGAAACATTTATGGAATTATTTAATGATTTGTACAGGTGAGTTATGCACTTTTGAAGCAAAAATAATATGAGGTCAGCAGCTAGTAAATACAATCATTATATGAAGGTTGTAATTGATGTATTGCTGGTAACATACATTATGTTATTAAACTATATACATAAATGAGCATATAATGAGATGAGTGCCATGGCTATACACATCCTTTACACGTTTATTAGCTCCCAGACCTGTGTACCTGGTGTCTTTCAATCTCTCTCTCTCTCTCTCTCTCTCTCTCTGCAATGTCTAATGATCTGGGCACTCTCGAGGACGTTCTTAAGTTGTTTGACTTGACGCGCAGCTGCTAGACCTCGGAAGATAATGCGCATGTATTAAAAAAGCATCGTGCAAATTAGCGGTTAAAACCCGGTCGGCAATTCTCAAACTCCGTACTCAAGAGCATGAACCCTAATTGAACGAAACAATCGCTTTGCGTCAATGGCCAGGGGTTTCTTTCGTAAGAATTGAATTGAGGGTCTGCATTAGCCCGCGCCTGTCTCGTCCTTCTCCATGGTTCTTTTTGCGCGTTCCCCCGCCCATCAATCCATCATCCGACCGTGGCGCATCTTTATCACCTTACTTTTTTATTTATTATTTACTCAGTAACGGATATGATTTAACATGTAGCTAAGTAGCCTACAATACTTTAAACATACTTAAGTAAAAGTAAAGTACAGATTTTAAAAACTACTCAAAGTAAAAGTACACAGAAAACTCAGTTACAGTAAAGGTGAGTAAATGTAATTTGTTACTTTCAGCTCTGCCTCACCTCTGCATGAATGCATAAAAATGTTTTCTCGATCGTTTATCTGCTTCTGTTCTCAGAAAACGAAATATGTTCATGTTTATATGTCAAAATAGTCAATTTTTAAATGTTTTAAAACATATGAGGATAAACTGATAAGTGATGGGAAACGTTGTATTGTGTATATAGCTGATTAACGCGTCGGCTCCGTACACTTCTCTACCACCGGACTGTGTGTCAGTGGTGAGGTAAAAGGGGCGCGGGCAGTGGACCAAACCACTGTGAGGCAAGGGAGGGGGAATCAAATGTTTAAAACGTTTTTTTGTTGTTGCTCCGTTTGAATTTGTATTGTTTCACTTCTTACACAACTATTTTAAGTATTATGAATCATTAAATTATTTTCAATACACATATTCTAATGATATTTTAGGGGGGACAACCCTCAGAGAGGGGGGGTCCTGTCCCCCCCGACCCCCCCGGGATTTCCGCCCATGCATCAGACTTTTAATCTGAGGGTCCAGGGTTCAAGTCCCTGTTCGGGCGATGAGTAACCTCGATCGCCTTTTGTGCTGGTGTGTCTAGAGCTCCGTTTCGGAGGGAACGGCCAAAGAATAAAGTTTATCAACACTGGCGGCATGTAGTCGTGGCCGAGTGGTTAAGGCGATGGACTAGAAATCCATTGGGGTCTCCCGGCGCAAGTTCGAATCCTGCCGACTACGTCTTTAGACTTCTCCCTTTGGCTTTCATGGCAGCTTTCTGCCTCGGGGACCGACCGAATCTACTTCGACAGGGGTTTTGCCGTTGAAAAGAACTCAAAAATGATTGTGACTTCTGCATAGAGACGGCAGTCCCCTCACGGCCATTGTACTCAGGCAGACCCGCGTGCAGGTTTCTTGGGCAGCCCGGTGGCACGCCGTGATCGTATAGTGGTTAGTACTCTGCGTTGTGGCCGCAGCAACCCCGGTTCGAATCCGGCTCACGGCAGCCCTTCCCGGGGAAGTCTGTTGGGGTCTTGCCGCCCCTGCCCTTTTTTGTGATCGGCTTGTTGCCTGACCTTCGGGTTTTTTTCAGCACACTCCAGGTCCAGAGCGTTCGGAGGGTTGCCCTGTTGTAGTCGTGGCCGAGTGGTTAAGGCGATGGACTTGAAATCCATTGGGGTCTCCGCGCACAGGTTCAAACCCTGCCGACTACGAGTGTCTGTTCCCTGGCTTTGGACTACTCTTGTTGTACGTTCCAGCTCACGAGCTGCTTTATTTCTGCAGCTCAAGTATATGGTTTTGACCACATACTGCACTTACAGCATGAAACCATAGAAGAGCTGGAACAGGTCTTTGTTTACAACTGTTGTAGATCGTCGCTAATCCAGTTGATCCTGACCTGAGCCATTTTCTGAGAGGTTAAGGACTATGGCTCCACCCTCTTTGTTTTCGGGATTCCCACAATTCTCTCCCCCGGATTGTTTTCCTTAAATAATTCAAACGTGTATTTGCACTTTTGCTTTTCTAAGTAGAAAGCGGATCATGAACAAACTTGTTGTGCAGATCTCTCACCTGCTGAAAAGGCACAGCATGCAGCAAAGCAGCACCTGAAGTCTACTTTCAGTTTTTAAGCTTGAATACCACCCTGTCGTCCAGCGTCCGGGAATGTGAACAGGAGAGGTCGTGACCTTTTCCATCATTCTTTCGCAGAGGCAATATCGTAGCCTATGAGGTTTATCCGAGGCGTGATCATTGCTGGTTGAAAACTTTACCCAATACCCCGCCAGAATGACTTGAAATACAGTCAGCTTTGGCAATTTTTGCCAGTCTCTTGAGAGACTTACGAGTTTGTTGCAAAAGAGAAGTTTGTTGTGTGTGGTTTTTTGTTTTGATGTTTATAGTCCCGAGATTAAAAGCGTCAAAGTTTGATTCCGGTACTTGACATCGCATTGATTTCGCCCCTCGGTCGGGCAATCACTACCAAGGATATCACGGTGACGTTTTCACACGACACCCTTTATTTATGTTGGACGGTTTTATGTAGAAAAGACCAAATCACAAAAAAGATTTTAGCTGGGTTTTCACGGGCAGGCTCACGTTTTGTCAAATGTGCTTTTTCTCGTGCAGCTCAGGAGTCACTTCGGCATGTTACGTAGACGTAGCTACATTTCCTTGAGCTTAGAAACGTTGCCTCTCTGGTGACGTTTTGGATGAAGACTGCTTTTCCTGAAGTAAAGAGAGTCTCAAGCAGAAGCAAGATTTCTCCACTTAAATAGATAATACGCACTCTGTTTGAAGGCTGAAGCAGTTACCTGCTCATTCTGGCATTCTAGTAATATTTACCCTGTCCATAGACCAAAGAGTAGCTAACAGGTCATGGTAATGAAATCCCGTACCTGCCTGAGGCGTGAAGCCCTGGGACTCTTTTGTGAGCCCGGATAGCTCAGTCGGTAGAGCATCAGACTTTTAATCTGAGGGTCCAGGGTTCAAGTCCCTGTTCGGGCGATGAGTAACCTCGATCGCCTTTTGTGCTGGTGTGTCTAGAGCTCCGTTTCGGAGGGAACGGCCAAAGAATAAAGTTTATCAACACTGGCGGCATGTAGTCGTGGCCGAGTGGTTAAGGCGATGGACTAGAAATCCATTGGGGTCTCCCCGCGCAAGTTCGAATCCTGCCGACTACGTCTTTAGACTTCTCCCTTTGGCTTTCATGGCAGCTTCCTGCCTCGGGGACCGAATCTACTTCGACAGGGGTTTTGCCGTTGAAAAGAACTCAAAAATGATTGTGACTTCTGCATAGAGACGGCAGTCCCCTCACGGCCATTGTACTCAGGCAGACCCGCATGCAGGTTTCTTGGGCAGCCCGGTGGCACGCCGTGATCGTATAGTGGTTAGTACTCTGCGTTGTGGCCGCAGCAACCCCGGTTCGAATCCGGGTCACGGCAGCCCTTCCCGGGGAAGTCTGCTGGGGTCTTGCCGCCCCTGCCCTTTTTTGTGATCGGCTTGTTGCCTGACCTTCGGGTTTTTTCAGCACAGTCCAGGCCCAGAGCGTGCACGGGGTTGCCCTGTTGTAGTCGTGGCCGAGTGGTTAAGGCGATGGACTTGAAATCCATTGGGGTCTCCGCGCACAGGTTCAAACCCTGCCGACTACGAGTGTCTGTTCCCTGGCTTTGGACTGCTCTTGTTGTACGTTCCAGCTCACGAGCTGCTTTATTTCTGCAGCTCAAGTATATGGTTTTGACCACATACTGCACTTACAGCATGAAACCATAGAAGAGCTGGAACAGGTCTTTGTTTTCAACTGTTGTAGATCGTCGCTAATCCAGTTGATCCTGACCTGAGCCATTTTCCGAGAGGTTAAGGACTATGGCTCCACCCTCTTTGTTTTCGGGATTCCCACCATTCTCTCCCCCGGATTGTTTTCCTTAAATAATTCAAACGTGTATTTGCACTTTTGCTTTTCTAAGTAGAAAGCGGATCATGAACAAACTTGTTGTGCAGATCTCTCACCTGCTGAAAAGGCACAACATGCAGCAAAGCAGCACCTGAAGTCTAATTTCAGTTTTTAAGCTTGAATACCACCCTGTCGTCCAGCGTCCGGGAATGTGAACAGGAGAGGTCGTGACCTTTTCCATCATTCTTTCGCAGAGGCAATATCGTAGCCTATGAGGTTTATCCGAGGCGTGATCATTGCTGGTTGAAAACTTTACCCAATACCCCGCCAGGATGACTTGAAATACAGTCAGCTTTGGCAATTTTTGCCAGTCTCTTGAGAGACTTACGACTTTGTTGCAAAAGAGAAGTTTGTTGTGTGTGGTTTTTTGTTTTGATGTTTATAGTCCCGAGATTAAAAGCGTCAAAGTTTGATTCCGGTACTTGACATCGCATTGATTTCGCCCCTCGGTCGGGCAATCACTACCAAGGATATCACGGTGACGTTTTCACACGACACCCTTTATTTATGTTGGACGGTTTTATGTAGAAAAGACCAAATCACAAAAAAGATTTTAGCTGGGTTTTCACTGGCAGGCTCACGTTTTGTCAAATGTGCTCTTTCTCGTGCAGCTCAAGAGTCACTTCGGCATGTTACGTAGACGTAGCTACATTTCCTTGAGCTTAGAAACGTTGCCTCTCTGGTGACGTTTTGGATGAAGACTGCTTTTCCTGAAGTAAAGAGAGTCTCAAGCAGAAGCAAGATTTCTCCACTTAAATAGATAATACGCACTCTGTTTGAAGGCTGAAGCAGTTACCTGCTCATTCTGGCATTCTAGTAATATTTACCCTGTCCATAGACCAAAGAGTAGCTAACAGGTCATGGTAATGAAATCCCGTACTTGCCTGAGGCGTGAAGCCCTGGGACTCTTTTGTGAGCCCGGATAGCTCAGTCGGTAGAGCATCAGACTTTTAATCTGAGGGTCCAGGGTTCAAGTCCCTGTTCGGGCGATGAGTAACCTCGATCGCCTTTTGTGCTGGTGTGTCTAGAGCTCCGTTTCGGAGGGAACGGCCAAAGAATAAAGTTTACCAACAGTGGCGGCATGTAGTCGTGGCCGAGTGGTTAAGGCGATGGACTAGAAATCCATTGGGGTCTCCCCGCGCAAGTTCGAATCCTGCCGACTACGTCTTTAGACTTCTCCCTTTGGCTTTCATGGCAGCTTCCTGCCTCGGGGACCGAATCTACTTCGACAGGGGTTTTGCCGTTTTTAAAAAAAACTCAAAAATGATTGTGACTTCTGCATAGAGACGGCAGTCCCCTCACGGCCATTGTACTCAGGCAGACCCGCATGCAGGTTTCTTGGGCAGCCCGGTGGCACGCCGTGATCGTATAGTGGTTAGTACTCTGCGTTGTGGCCGCAGCAACCCCGGTTCGAATCCGGGTCACGGCAGCCCTTCCCGGGGAAGTCTGCTGGGGTCTTGCCGCCCCTGCCCTTTTTTGTGATCGGCTTGTTGCCTGACCTTCGGGTTTTTTCAGCACAGTCCAGGCCCAGAGCGTGCACGGGGTTGCCCTGTTGTAGTCGTGGCCGAGTGGTTAAGGCGATGGACTTGAAATCCATTGGGGTCTCCCCGCGCAGGTTCAAACCCTGCCGACTACGAGTGTCTGTTCCCTGGCTTTGGACTGCTCTTGTTGTACGTTCCAGCTCACGAGCTGCTTTATTTCTGCAGCTCAAGTATATGGTTTTGACCACATACTGCACTTACAGCATGAAACCATAGAAGAGCTGGAACAGGTCTTTGTTTTCAACTGTTGTAGATCGTCGCTAATCCAGTTGATCCTGACCTGAGCCATTTTCCGAGAGGTTAAGGACTATGGCTCCACCCTCTTTGTTTTCGGGATTCCCACCATTCTCTCCCCCGGATTGTTTTCCTTAAATAATTCAAACGTGTATTTGCACTTTTGCTTTTCTAAGTAGAAAGCGGATCATGAACAAACTTGTTGTGCAGATCTCTCACCTGCTGAAAAGGCACAACATGCAGCAAAGCAGCACCTGAAGTCTAATTTCAGTTTTTAAGCTTGAATACCACCCTGTCGTCCAGCGTCCGGGAATGTGAACAGGAGAGGTCGTGACCTTTTCCATCATTCTTTCGCAGAGGCAATATCGTAGCCTATGAGGTTTATCCGAGGCGTGATCATTGCTGGTTGAAAACTTTACCCAATACCCCGCCAGGATGACTTGAAATACAGTCAGCTTTGGCAATTTTTGCCAGTCTCTTGAGAGACTTACGACTTTGTTGCAAAAGAGAAGTTTGTTGTGTGTGGTTTTTTGTTTTGATGTTTATAGTCCCGAGATTAAAAGCGTCAAAGTTTGATTCCGGTACTTGACATCGCATTGATTTCGCCCCTCGGTCGGGCAATCACTACCAAGGATATCACGGTGACGTTTTCACACGACACCCTTTATTTATGTTGGACGGTTTTATGTAGAAAAGACCAAATCACAAAAAAGATTTTAGCTGGGTTTTCACTGGCAGGCTCACGTTTTGTCAAATGTGCTCTTTCTCGTGCAGCTCAAGAGTCACTTCGGCATGTTACGTAGACGTAGCTACATTTCCTTGAGCTTAGAAACGTTGCCTCTCTGGTGACGTTTTGGATGAAGACTGCTTTTCCTGAAGTAAAGAGAGTCTCAAGCAGAAGCAAGATTTCTCCACTTAAATAGATAATACGCACTCTGTTTGAAGGCTGAAGCAGTTACCTGCTCATTCTGGCATTCTAGTAATATTTACCCTGTCCATAGACCAAAGAGTAGCTAACAGGTCATGGTAATGAAATCCCGTACTTGCCTGAGGCGTGAAGCCCTGGGACTCTTTTGTGAGCCCGGATAGCTCAGTCGGTAGAGCATCAGACTTTTAATCTGAGGGTCCAGGGTTCAAGTCCCTGTTCGGGCGATGAGTAACCTCGATCGCCTTTTGTGCTGGTGTGTCTAGAGCTCCGTTTCGGAGGGAACGGCCAAAGAATAAAGTTTACCAACAGTGGCGGCATGTAGTCGTGGCCGAGTGGTTAAGGCGATGGACTAGAAATCCATTGGGGTCTCCCCGCGCAAGTTCGAATCCTGCCGACTACGTCTTTAGACTTCTCCCTTTGGCTTTCATGGCAGCTTCCTGCCTCGGGGACCGAATCTACTTCGACAGGGGTTTTGCCGTTTTTAAAAAAAACTCAAAAATGATTGTGACTTCTGCATAGAGACGGCAGTCCCCTCACGGCCATTGTACTCAGGCAGACCCGCATGCAGGTTTCTTGGGCAGCCCGGTGGCACGCCGTGATCGTATAGTGGTTAGTACTCTGCGTTGTGGCCGCAGCAACCCCGGTTCGAATCCGGGTCACGGCAGCCCTTCCCGGGGAAGTCTGCTGGGGTCTTGCCGCCCCTGCCCTTTTTTGTGATCGGCTTGTTGCCTGACCTTCGGGTTTTTTCAGCACAGTCCAGGCCCAGAGCGTGCACGGGGTTGCCCTGTTGTAGTCGTGGCCGAGTGGTTAAGGCGATGGACTTGAAATCCATTGGGGTCTCCCCGCGCAGGTTCAAACCCTGCCGACTACGAGTGTCTGTTCCCTGGCTTTGGACTGCTCTTGTTGTACGTTCCAGCTCACGAGCTGCTTTATTTCTGCAGCTCAAGTATATGGTTTTGACCACATACTGCACTTACAGCATGAAACCATAGAAGAGCTGGAACAGGTCTTTGTTTTCAACTGTTGTAGATCGTCGCTAATCCAGTTGATCCTGACCTGAGCCATTTTCCGAGAGGTTAAGGACTATGGCTCCACCCTCTTTGTTTTCGGGATTCCCACCATTCTCTCCCCCGGATTGTTTTCCTTAAATAATTCAAACGTGTATTTGCACTTTTGCTTTTCTAAGTAGAAAGCGGATCATGAACAAACTTGTTGTGCAGATCTCTCACCTGCTGAAAAGGCACAACATGCAGCAAAGCAGCACCTGAAGTCTAATTTCAGTTTTTAAGCTTGAATACCACCCTGTCGTCCAGCGTCCGGGAATGTGAACAGGAGAGGTCGTGACCTTTTCCATCATTCTTTCGCAGAGGCAATATCGTAGCCTATGAGGTTTATCCGAGGCGTGATCATTGCTGGTTGAAAACTTTACCCAATACCCCGCCAGGATGACTTGAAATACAGTCAGCTTTGGCAATTTTTGCCAGTCTCTTGAGAGACTTACGACTTTGTTGCAAAAGAGAAGTTTGTTGTGTGTGGTTTTTTGTTTTGATGTTTATAGTCCCGAGATTAAAAGCGTCAAAGTTTGATTCCGGTACTTGACATCGCATTGATTTCGCCCCTCGGTCGGGCAATCACTACCAAGGATATCACGGTGACGTTTTCACACGACACCCTTTATTTATGTTGGACGGTTTTATGTAGAAAAGACCAAATCACAAAAAAGATTTTAGCTGGGTTTTCACTGGCAGGCTCACGTTTTGTCAAATGTGCTCTTTCTCGTGCAGCTCAAGAGTCACTTCGGCATGTTACGTAGACGTAGCTACATTTCCTTGAGCTTAGAAACGTTGCCTCTCTGGTGACGTTTTGGATGAAGACTGCTTTTCCTGAAGTAAAGAGAGTCTCAAGCAGAAGCAAGATTTCTCCACTTAAATAGATAATACGCACTCTGTTTGAAGGCTGAAGCAGTTACCTGCTCATTCTGGCATTCTAGTAATATTTACCCTGTCCATAGACCAAAGAGTAGCTAACAGGTCATGGTAATGAAATCCCGTACTTGCCTGAGGCGTGAAGCCCTGGGACTCTTTTGTGAGCCCGGATAGCTCAGTCGGTAGAGCATCAGACTTTTAATCTGAGGGTCCAGGGTTCAAGTCCCTGTTCGGGCGATGAGTAACCTCGATCGCCTTTTGTGCTGGTGTGTCTAGAGCTCCGTTTCGGAGGGAACGGCCAAAGAATAAAGTTTACCAACAGTGGCGGCATGTAGTCGTGGCCGAGTGGTTAAGGCGATGGACTAGAAATCCATTGGGGTCTCCCCGCGCAAGTTCGAATCCTGCCGACTACGTCTTTAGACTTCTCCCTTTGGCTTTCATGGCAGCTTCCTGCCTCGGGGACCGAATCTACTTCGACAGGGGTTTTGCCGTTTTTAAAAAAAACTCAAAAATGATTGTGACTTCTGCATAGAGACGGCAGTCCCCTCACGGCCATTGTACTCAGGCAGACCCGCATGCAGGTTTCTTGGGCAGCCCGGTGGCACGCCGTGATCGTATAGTGGTTAGTACTCTGCGTTGTGGCCGCAGCAACCCCGGTTCGAATCCGGGTCACGGCAGCCCTTCCCGGGGAAGTCTGCTGGGGTCTTGCCGCCCCTGCCCTTTTTTGTGATCGGCTTGTTGCCTGACCTTCGGGTTTTTTCAGCACAGTCCAGGCCCAGAGCGTGCACGGGGTTGCCCTGTTGTAGTCGTGGCCGAGTGGTTAAGGCGATGGACTTGAAATCCATTGGGGTCTCCCCGCGCAGGTTCAAACCCTGCCGACTACGAGTGTCTGTTCCCTGGCTTTGGACTGCTCTTGTTGTACGTTCCAGCTCACGAGCTGCTTTATTTCTGCAGCTCAAGTATATGGTTTTGACCACATACTGCACTTACAGCATGAAACCATAGAAGAGCTGGAACAGGTCTTTGTTTTCAACTGTTGTAGATCGTCGCTAATCCAGTTGATCCTGACCTGAGCCATTTTCCGAGAGGTTAAGGACTATGGCTCCACCCTCTTTGTTTTCGGGATTCCCACCATTCTCTCCCCCGGATTGTTTTCCTTAAATAATTCAAACGTGTATTTGCACTTTTGCTTTTCTAAGTAGAAAGCGGATCATGAACAAACTTGTTGTGCAGATCTCTCACCTGCTGAAAAGGCACAACATGCAGCAAAGCAGCACCTGAAGTCTAATTTCAGTTTTTAAGCTTGAATACCACCCTGTCGTCCAGCGTCCGGGAATGTGAACAGGAGAGGTCGTGACCTTTTCCATCATTCTTTCGCAGAGGCAATATCGTAGCCTATGAGGTTTATCCGAGGCGTGATCATTGCTGGTTGAAAACTTTACCCAATACCCCGCCAGGATGACTTGAAATACAGTCAGCTTTGGCAATTTTTGCCAGTCTCTTGAGAGACTTACGACTTTGTTGCAAAAGAGAAGTTTGTTGTGTGTGGTTTTTTGTTTTGATGTTTATAGTCCCGAGATTAAAAGCGTCAAAGTTTGATTCCGGTACTTGACATCGCATTGATTTCGCCCCTCGGTCGGGCAATCACTACCAAGGATATCACGGTGACGTTTTCACACGACACCCTTTATTTATGTTGGACGGTTTTATGTAGAAAAGACCAAATCACAAAAAAGATTTTAGCTGGGTTTTCACTGGCAGGCTCACGTTTTGTCAAATGTGCTCTTTCTCGTGCAGCTCAAGAGTCACTTCGGCATGTTACGTAGACGTAGCTACATTTCCTTGAGCTTAGAAACGTTGCCTCTCTGGTGACGTTTTGGATGAAGACTGCTTTTCCTGAAGTAAAGAGAGTCTCAAGCAGAAGCAAGATTTCTCCACTTAAATAGATAATACGCACTCTGTTTGAAGGCTGAAGCAGTTACCTGCTCATTCTGGCATTCTAGTAATATTTACCCTGTCCATAGACCAAAGAGTAGCTAACAGGTCATGGTAATGAAATCCCGTACTTGCCTGAGGCGTGAAGCCCTGGGACTCTTTTGTGAGCCCGGATAGCTCAGTCGGTAGAGCATCAGACTTTTAATCTGAGGGTCCAGGGTTCAAGTCCCTGTTCGGGCGATGAGTAACCTCGATCGCCTTTTGTGCTGGTGTGTCTAGAGCTCCGTTTCGGAGGGAACGGCCAAAGAATAAAGTTTACCAACAGTGGCGGCATGTAGTCGTGGCCGAGTGGTTAAGGCGATGGACTAGAAATCCATTGGGGTCTCCCCGCGCAAGTTCGAATCCTGCCGACTACGTCTTTAGACTTCTCCCTTTGGCTTTCATGGCAGCTTCCTGCCTCGGGGACCGAATCTACTTCGACAGGGGTTTTGCCGTTTTTAAAAAAAACTCAAAAATGATTGTGACTTCTGCATAGAGACGGCAGTCCCCTCACGGCCATTGTACTCAGGCAGACCCGCATGCAGGTTTCTTGGGCAGCCCGGTGGCACGCCGTGATCGTATAGTGGTTAGTACTCTGCGTTGTGGCCGCAGCAACCCCGGTTCGAATCCGGGTCACGGCAGCCCTTCCCGGGGAAGTCTGCTGGGGTCTTGCCGCCCCTGCCCTTTTTTGTGATCGGCTTGTTGCCTGACCTTCGGGTTTTTTCAGCACAGTCCAGGCCCAGAGCGTGCACGGGGTTGCCCTGTTGTAGTCGTGGCCGAGTGGTTAAGGCGATGGACTTGAAATCCATTGGGGTCTCCCCGCGCAGGTTCAAACCCTGCCGACTACGAGTGTCTGTTCCCTGGCTTTGGACTGCTCTTGTTGTACGTTCCAGCTCACGAGCTGCTTTATTTCTGCAGCTCAAGTATATGGTTTTGACCACATACTGCACTTACAGCATGAAACCATAGAAGAGCTGGAACAGGTCTTTGTTTTCAACTGTTGTAGATCGTCGCTAATCCAGTTGATCCTGACCTGAGCCATTTTCCGAGAGGTTAAGGACTATGGCTCCACCCTCTTTGTTTTCGGGATTCCCACCATTCTCTCCCCCGGATTGTTTTCCTTAAATAATTCAAACGTGTATTTGCACTTTTGCTTTTCTAAGTAGAAAGCGGATCATGAACAAACTTGTTGTGCAGATCTCTCACCTGCTGAAAAGGCACAACATGCAGCAAAGCAGCACCTGAAGTCTAATTTCAGTTTTTAAGCTTGAATACCACCCTGTCGTCCAGCGTCCGGGAATGTGAACAGGAGAGGTCGTGACCTTTTCCATCATTCTTTCGCAGAGGCAATATCGTAGCCTATGAGGTTTATCCGAGGCGTGATCATTGCTGGTTGAAAACTTTACCCAATACCCCGCCAGGATGACTTGAAATACAGTCAGCTTTGGCAATTTTTGCCAGTCTCTTGAGAGACTTACGACTTTGTTGCAAAAGAGAAGTTTGTTGTGTGTGGTTTTTTGTTTTGATGTTTATAGTCCCGAGATTAAAAGCGTCAAAGTTTGATTCCGGTACTTGACATCGCATTGATTTCGCCCCTCGGTCGGGCAATCACTACCAAGGATATCACGGTGACGTTTTCACACGACACCCTTTATTTATGTTGGACGGTTTTATGTAGAAAAGACCAAATCACAAAAAAGATTTTAGCTGGGTTTTCACTGGCAGGCTCACGTTTTGTCAAATGTGCTCTTTCTCGTGCAGCTCAAGAGTCACTTCGGCATGTTACGTAGACGTAGCTACATTTCCTTGAGCTTAGAAACGTTGCCTCTCTGGTGACGTTTTGGATGAAGACTGCTTTTCCTGAAGTAAAGAGAGTCTCAAGCAGAAGCAAGATTTCTCCACTTAAATAGATAATACGCACTCTGTTTGAAGGCTGAAGCAGTTACCTGCTCATTCTGGCATTCTAGTAATATTTACCCTGTCCATAGACCAAAGAGTAGCTAACAGGTCATGGTAATGAAATCCCGTACTTGCCTGAGGCGTGAAGCCCTGGGACTCTTTTGTGAGCCCGGATAGCTCAGTCGGTAGAGCATCAGACTTTTAATCTGAGGGTCCAGGGTTCAAGTCCCTGTTCGGGCGATGAGTAACCTCGATCGCCTTTTGTGCTGGTGTGTCTAGAGCTCCGTTTCGGAGGGAACGGCCAAAGAATAAAGTTTACCAACAGTGGCGGCATGTAGTCGTGGCCGAGTGGTTAAGGCGATGGACTAGAAATCCATTGGGGTCTCCCCGCGCAAGTTCGAATCCTGCCGACTACGTCTTTAGACTTCTCCCTTTGGCTTTCATGGCAGCTTCCTGCCTCGGGGACCGAATCTACTTCGACAGGGGTTTTGCCGTTTTTAAAAAAAACTCAAAAATGATTGTGACTTCTGCATAGAGACGGCAGTCCCCTCACGGCCATTGTACTCAGGCAGACCCGCATGCAGGTTTCTTGGGCAGCCCGGTGGCACGCCGTGATCGTATAGTGGTTAGTACTCTGCGTTGTGGCCGCAGCAACCCCGGTTCGAATCCGGGTCACGGCAGCCCTTCCCGGGGAAGTCTGCTGGGGTCTTGCCGCCCCTGCCCTTTTTTGTGATCGGCTTGTTGCCTGACCTTCGGGTTTTTTCAGCACAGTCCAGGCCCAGAGCGTGCACGGGGTTGCCCTGTTGTAGTCGTGGCCGAGTGGTTAAGGCGATGGACTTGAAATCCATTGGGGTCTCCCCGCGCAGGTTCAAACCCTGCCGACTACGAGTGTCTGTTCCCTGGCTTTGGACTGCTCTTGTTGTACGTTCCAGCTCACGAGCTGCTTTATTTCTGCAGCTCAAGTATATGGTTTTGACCACATACTGCACTTACAGCATGAAACCATAGAAGAGCTGGAACAGGTCTTTGTTTTCAACTGTTGTAGATCGTCGCTAATCCAGTTGATCCTGACCTGAGCCATTTTCCGAGAGGTTAAGGACTATGGCTCCACCCTCTTTGTTTTCGGGATTCCCACCATTCTCTCCCCCGGATTGTTTTCCTTAAATAATTCAAACGTGTATTTGCACTTTTGCTTTTCTAAGTAGAAAGCGGATCATGAACAAACTTGTTGTGCAGATCTCTCACCTGCTGAAAAGGCACAACATGCAGCAAAGCAGCACCTGAAGTCTAATTTCAGTTTTTAAGCTTGAATACCACCCTGTCGTCCAGCGTCCGGGAATGTGAACAGGAGAGGTCGTGACCTTTTCCATCATTCTTTCGCAGAGGCAATATCGTAGCCTATGAGGTTTATCCGAGGCGTGATCATTGCTGGTTGAAAACTTTACCCAATACCCCGCCAGGATGACTTGAAATACAGTCAGCTTTGGCAATTTTTGCCAGTCTCTTGAGAGACTTACGACTTTGTTGCAAAAGAGAAGTTTGTTGTGTGTGGTTTTTTGTTTTGATGTTTATAGTCCCGAGATTAAAAGCGTCAAAGTTTGATTCCGGTACTTGACATCGCATTGATTTCGCCCCTCGGTCGGGCAATCACTACCAAGGATATCACGGTGACGTTTTCACACGACACCCTTTATTTATGTTGGACGGTTTTATGTAGAAAAGACCAAATCACAAAAAAGATTTTAGCTGGGTTTTCACTGGCAGGCTCACGTTTTGTCAAATGTGCTCTTTCTCGTGCAGCTCAAGAGTCACTTCGGCATGTTA
Source organism: Misgurnus anguillicaudatus (assembly GCF_027580225.2). NCBI lineage: Eukaryota > Metazoa > Chordata > Actinopteri > Cypriniformes > Cobitidae > Misgurnus > Misgurnus anguillicaudatus. Next base: position 4,630,910 of record NC_073342.2, on the reverse strand, counting down.
CGTAGACGTAGCTACATTTCCTTGAGCTTAGAAACGTTGCCTCTCTGGTGACGTTTTGGATGAAGACTGCTTTTCCTGAAGTAAAGAGAGTCTCAAGCAGAAGCAAGATTTCTCCACTTAAATAGATAATACGCACTCTGTTTGAAGGCTGAAGCAGTTACCTGCTCATTCTGGCATTCTAGTAATATTTACCCTGTCCATAGACCAAAGAGTAGCTAACAGGTCATGGTAATGAAATCCCGTACTTGCCTGAGGCGTGAAGCCCTGGGACTCTTTTGTGAGCCCGGATAGCTCAGTCGGTAGAGCATCAGACTTTTAATCTGAGGGTCCAGGGTTCAAGTCCCTGTTCGGGCGATGAGTAACCTCGATCGCCTTTTGTGCTGGTGTGTCTAGAGCTCCGTTTCGGAGGGAACGGCCAAAGAATAAAGTTTACCAACAGTGGCGGCATGTAGTCGTGGCCGAGTGGTTAAGGCGATGGACTAGAAATCCATTGGGGTCTCCCCGCGCAAGTTCGAATCCTGCCGACTACGTCTTTAGACTTCTCCCTTTGGCTTTCATGGCAGCTTCCTGCCTCGGGGACCGAATCTACTTCGACAGGGGTTTTGCCGTTTTTAAAAAAAACTCAAAAATGATTGTGACTTCTGCATAGAGACGGCAGTCCCCTCACGGCCATTGTACTCAGGCAGACCCGCATGCAGGTTTCTTGGGCAGCCCGGTGGCACGCCGTGATCGTATAGTGGTTAGTACTCTGCGTTGTGGCCGCAGCAACCCCGGTTCGAATCCGGGTCACGGCAGCCCTTCCCGGGGAAGTCTGCTGGGGTCTTGCCGCCCCTGCCCTTTTTTGTGATCGGCTTGTTGCCTGACCTTCGGGTTTTTTCAGCACAGTCCAGGCCCAGAGCGTGCACGGGGTTGCCCTGTTGTAGTCGTGGCCGAGTGGTTAAGGCGATGGACTTGAAATCCATTGGGGTCTCCCCGCGCAGGTTCAAACCCTGCCGACTACGAGTGTCTGTTCCCTGGCTTTGGACTGCTCTTGTTGTACGTTCCAGCTCACGAGCTGCTTTATTTCTGCAGCTCAAGTATATGGTTTTGACCACATACTGCACTTACAGCATGAAACCATAGAAGAGCTGGAACAGGTCTTTGTTTTCAACTGTTGTAGATCGTCGCTAATCCAGTTGATCCTGACCTGAGCCATTTTCCGAGAGGTTAAGGACTATGGCTCCACCCTCTTTGTTTTCGGGATTCCCACCATTCTCTCCCCCGGATTGTTTTCCTTAAATAATTCAAACGTGTATTTGCACTTTTGCTTTTCTAAGTAGAAAGCGGATCATGAACAAACTTGTTGTGCAGATCTCTCACCTGCTGAAAAGGCACAACATGCAGCAAAGCAGCACCTGAAGTCTAATTTCAGTTTTTAAGCTTGAATACCACCCTGTCGTCCAGCGTCCGGGAATGTGAACAGGAGAGGTCGTGACCTTTTCCATCATTCTTTCGCAGAGGCAATATCGTAGCCTATGAGGTTTATCCGAGGCGTGATCATTGCTGGTTGAAAACTTTACCCAATACCCCGCCAGGATGACTTGAAATACAGTCAGCTTTGGCAATTTTTGCCAGTCTCTTGAGAGACTTACGACTTTGTTGCAAAAGAGAAGTTTGTTGTGTGTGGTTTTTTGTTTTGATGTTTATAGTCCCGAGATTAAAAGCGTCAAAGTTTGATTCCGGTACTTGACATCGCATTGATTTCGCCCCTCGGTCGGGCAATCACTACCAAGGATATCACGGTGACGTTTTCACACGACACCCTTTATTTATGTTGGACGGTTTTATGTAGAAAAGACCAAATCACAAAAAAGATTTTAGCTGGGTTTTCACTGGCAGGCTCACGTTTTGTCAAATGTGCTCTTTCTCGTGCAGCTCAAGAGTCACTTCGGCATGTTACGTAGACGTAGCTACATTTCCTTGAGCTTAGAAACGTTGCCTCTCTGGTGACGTTTTGGATGAAGACTGCTTTTCCTGAAGTAAAGAGAGTCTCAAGCAGAAGCAAGATTTCTCCACTTAAATAGATAATACGCACTCTGTTTGAAGGCTGAAGCAGTTACCTGCTCATTCTGGCATTCTAGTAATATTTACCCTGTCCATAGACCAAAGAGTAGCTAACAGGTCATGGTAATGAAATCCCGTACTTGCCTGAGGCGTGAAGCCCTGGGACTCTTTTGTGAGCCCGGATAGCTCAGTCGGTAGAGCATCAGACTTTTAATCTGAGGGTCCAGGGTTCAAGTCCCTGTTCGGGCGATGAGTAACCTCGATCGCCTTTTGTGCTGGTGTGTCTAGAGCTCCGTTTCGGAGGGAACGGCCAAAGAATAAAGTTTACCAACAGTGGCGGCATGTAGTCGTGGCCGAGTGGTTAAGGCGATGGACTAGAAATCCATTGGGGTCTCCCCGCGCAAGTTCGAATCCTGCCGACTACGTCTTTAGACTTCTCCCTTTGGCTTTCATGGCAGCTTCCTGCCTCGGGGACCGAATCTACTTCGACAGGGGTTTTGCCGTTTTTAAAAAAAACTCAAAAATGATTGTGACTTCTGCATAGAGACGGCAGTCCCCTCACGGCCATTGTACTCAGGCAGACCCGCATGCAGGTTTCTTGGGCAGCCCGGTGGCACGCCGTGATCGTATAGTGGTTAGTACTCTGCGTTGTGGCCGCAGCAACCCCGGTTCGAATCCGGGTCACGGCAGCCCTTCCCGGGGAAGTCTGCTGGGGTCTTGCCGCCCCTGCCCTTTTTTGTGATCGGCTTGTTGCCTGACCTTCGGGTTTTTTCAGCACAGTCCAGGCCCAGAGCGTGCACGGGGTTGCCCTGTTGTAGTCGTGGCCGAGTGGTTAAGGCGATGGACTTGAAATCCATTGGGGTCTCCCCGCGCAGGTTCAAACCCTGCCGACTACGAGTGTCTGTTCCCTGGCTTTGGACTGCTCTTGTTGTACGTTCCAGCTCACGAGCTGCTTTATTTCTGCAGCTCAAGTATATGGTTTTGACCACATACTGCACTTACAGCATGAAACCATAGAAGAGCTGGAACAGGTCTTTGTTTTCAACTGTTGTAGATCGTCGCTAATCCAGTTGATCCTGACCTGAGCCATTTTCCGAGAGGTTAAGGACTATGGCTCCACCCTCTTTGTTTTCGGGATTCCCACCATTCTCTCCCCCGGATTGTTTTCCTTAAATAATTCAAACGTGTATTTGCACTTTTGCTTTTCTAAGTAGAAAGCGGATCATGAACAAACTTGTTGTGCAGATCTCTCACCTGCTGAAAAGGCACAACATGCAGCAAAGCAGCACCTGAAGTCTAATTTCAGTTTTTAAGCTTGAATACCACCCTGTCGTCCAGCGTCCGGGAATGTGAACAGGAGAGGTCGTGACCTTTTCCATCATTCTTTCGCAGAGGCAATATCGTAGCCTATGAGGTTTATCCGAGGCGTGATCATTGCTGGTTGAAAACTTTACCCAATACCCCGCCAGGATGACTTGAAATACAGTCAGCTTTGGCAATTTTTGCCAGTCTCTTGAGAGACTTACGACTTTGTTGCAAAAGAGAAGTTTGTTGTGTGTGGTTTTTTGTTTTGATGTTTATAGTCCCGAGATTAAAAGCGTCAAAGTTTGATTCCGGTACTTGACATCGCATTGATTTCGCCCCTCGGTCGGGCAATCACTACCAAGGATATCACGGTGACGTTTTCACACGACACCCTTTATTTATGTTGGACGGTTTTATGTAGAAAAGACCAAATCACAAAAAAGATTTTAGCTGGGTTTTCACTGGCAGGCTCACGTTTTGTCAAATGTGCTCTTTCTCGTGCAGCTCAAGAGTCACTTCGGCATGTTACGTAGACGTAGCTACATTTCCTTGAGCTTAGAAACGTTGCCTCTCTGGTGACGTTTTGGATGAAGACTGCTTTTCCTGAAGTAAAGAGAGTCTCAAGCAGAAGCAAGATTTCTCCACTTAAATAGATAATACGCACTCTGTTTGAAGGCTGAAGCAGTTACCTGCTCATTCTGGCATTCTAGTAATATTTACCCTGTCCATAGACCAAAGAGTAGCTAACAGGTCATGGTAATGAAATCCCGTACTTGCCTGAGGCGTGAAGCCCTGGGACTCTTTTGTGAGCCCGGATAGCTCAGTCGGTAGAGCATCAGACTTTTAATCTGAGGGTCCAGGGTTCAAGTCCCTGTTCGGGCGATGAGTAACCTCGATCGCCTTTTGTGCTGGTGTGTCTAGAGCTCCGTTTCGGAGGGAACGGCCAAAGAATAAAGTTTACCAACAGTGGCGGCATGTAGTCGTGGCCGAGTGGTTAAGGCGATGGACTAGAAATCCATTGGGGTCTCCCCGCGCAAGTTCGAATCCTGCCGACTACGTCTTTAGACTTCTCCCTTTGGCTTTCATGGCAGCTTCCTGCCTCGGGGACCGAATCTACTTCGACAGGGGTTTTGCCGTTTTTAAAAAAAACTCAAAAATGATTGTGACTTCTGCATAGAGACGGCAGTCCCCTCACGGCCATTGTACTCAGGCAGACCCGCATGCAGGTTTCTTGGGCAGCCCGGTGGCACGCCGTGATCGTATAGTGGTTAGTACTCTGCGTTGTGGCCGCAGCAACCCCGGTTCGAATCCGGGTCACGGCAGCCCTTCCCGGGGAAGTCTGCTGGGGTCTTGCCGCCCCTGCCCTTTTTTGTGATCGGCTTGTTGCCTGACCTTCGGGTTTTTTCAGCACAGTCCAGGCCCAGAGCGTGCACGGGGTTGCCCTGTTGTAGTCGTGGCCGAGTGGTTAAGGCGATGGACTTGAAATCCATTGGGGTCTCCCCGCGCAGGTTCAAACCCTGCCGACTACGAGTGTCTGTTCCCTGGCTTTGGACTGCTCTTGTTGTACGTTCCAGCTCACGAGCTGCTTTATTTCTGCAGCTCAAGTATATGGTTTTGACCACATACTGCACTTACAGCATGAAACCATAGAAGAGCTGGAACAGGTCTTTGTTTTCAACTGTTGTAGATCGTCGCTAATCCAGTTGATCCTGACCTGAGCCATTTTCCGAGAGGTTAAGGACTATGGCTCCACCCTCTTTGTTTTCGGGATTCCCACCATTCTCTCCCCCGGATTGTTTTCCTTAAATAATTCAAACGTGTATTTGCACTTTTGCTTTTCTAAGTAGAAAGCGGATCATGAACAAACTTGTTGTGCAGATCTCTCACCTGCTGAAAAGGCACAACATGCAGCAAAGCAGCACCTGAAGTCTAATTTCAGTTTTTAAGCTTGAATACCACCCTGTCGTCCAGCGTCCGGGAATGTGAACAGGAGAGGTCGTGACCTTTTCCATCATTCTTTCGCAGAGGCAATATCGTAGCCTATGAGGTTTATCCGAGGCGTGATCATTGCTGGTTGAAAACTTTACCCAATACCCCGCCAGGATGACTTGAAATACAGTCAGCTTTGGCAATTTTTGCCAGTCTCTTGAGAGACTTACGACTTTGTTGCAAAAGAGAAGTTTGTTGTGTGTGGTTTTTTGTTTTGATGTTTATAGTCCCGAGATTAAAAGCGTCAAAGTTTGATTCCGGTACTTGACATCGCATTGATTTCGCCCCTCGGTCGGGCAATCACTACCAAGGATATCACGGTGACGTTTTCACACGACACCCTTTATTTATGTTGGACGGTTTTATGTAGAAAAGACCAAATCACAAAAAAGATTTTAGCTGGGTTTTCACTGGCAGGCTCACGTTTTGTCAAATGTGCTCTTTCTCGTGCAGCTCAAGAGTCACTTCGGCATGTTACGTAGACGTAGCTACATTTCCTTGAGCTTAGAAACGTTGCCTCTCTGGTGACGTTTTGGATGAAGACTGCTTTTCCTGAAGTAAAGAGAGTCTCAAGCAGAAGCAAGATTTCTCCACTTAAATAGATAATACGCACTCTGTTTGAAGGCTGAAGCAGTTACCTGCTCATTCTGGCATTCTAGTAATATTTACCCTGTCCATAGACCAAAGAGTAGCTAACAGGTCATGGTAATGAAATCCCGTACTTGCCTGAGGCGTGAAGCCCTGGGACTCTTTTGTGAGCCCGGATAGCTCAGTCGGTAGAGCATCAGACTTTTAATCTGAGGGTCCAGGGTTCAAGTCCCTGTTCGGGCGATGAGTAACCTCGATCGCCTTTTGTGCTGGTGTGTCTAGAGCTCCGTTTCGGAGGGAACGGCCAAAGAATAAAGTTTACCAACAGTGGCGGCATGTAGTCGTGGCCGAGTGGTTAAGGCGATGGACTAGAAATCCATTGGGGTCTCCCCGCGCAAGTTCGAATCCTGCCGACTACGTCTTTAGACTTCTCCCTTTGGCTTTCATGGCAGCTTCCTGCCTCGGGGACCGAATCTACTTCGACAGGGGTTTTGCCGTTTTTAAAAAAAACTCAAAAATGATTGTGACTTCTGCATAGAGACGGCAGTCCCCTCACGGCCATTGTACTCAGGCAGACCCGCATGCAGGTTTCTTGGGCAGCCCGGTGGCACGCCGTGATCGTATAGTGGTTAGTACTCTGCGTTGTGGCCGCAGCAACCCCGGTTCGAATCCGGGTCACGGCAGCCCTTCCCGGGGAAGTCTGCTGGGGTCTTGCCGCCCCTGCCCTTTTTTGTGATCGGCTTGTTGCCTGACCTTCGGGTTTTTTCAGCACAGTCCAGGCCCAGAGCGTGCACGGGGTTGCCCTGTTGTAGTCGTGGCCGAGTGGTTAAGGCGATGGACTTGAAATCCATTGGGGTCTCCCCGCGCAGGTTCAAACCCTGCCGACTACGAGTGTCTGTTCCCTGGCTTTGGACTGCTCTTGTTGTACGTTCCAGCTCACGAGCTGCTTTATTTCTGCAGCTCAAGTATATGGTTTTGACCACATACTGCACTTACAGCATGAAACCATAGAAGAGCTGGAACAGGTCTTTGTTTTCAACTGTTGTAGATCGTCGCTAATCCAGTTGATCCTGACCTGAGCCATTTTCCGAGAGGTTAAGGACTATGGCTCCACCCTCTTTGTTTTCGGGATTCCCACCATTCTCTCCCCCGGATTGTTTTCCTTAAATAATTCAAACGTGTATTTGCACTTTTGCTTTTCTAAGTAGAAAGCGGATCATGAACAAACTTGTTGTGCAGATCTCTCACCTGCTGAAAAGGCACAACATGCAGCAAAGCAGCACCTGAAGTCTAATTTCAGTTTTTAAGCTTGAATACCACCCTGTCGTCCAGCGTCCGGGAATGTGAACAGGAGAGGTCGTGACCTTTTCCATCATTCTTTCGCAGAGGCAATATCGTAGCCTATGAGGTTTATCCGAGGCGTGATCATTGCTGGTTGAAAACTTTACCCAATACCCCGCCAGGATGACTTGAAATACAGTCAGCTTTGGCAATTTTTGCCAGTCTCTTGAGAGACTTACGACTTTGTTGCAAAAGAGAAGTTTGTTGTGTGTGGTTTTTTGTTTTGATGTTTATAGTCCCGAGATTAAAAGCGTCAAAGTTTGATTCCGGTACTTGACATCGCATTGATTTCGCCCCTCGGTCGGGCAATCACTACCAAGGATATCACGGTGACGTTTTCACACGACACCCTTTATTTATGTTGGACGGTTTTATGTAGAAAAGACCAAATCACAAAAAAGATTTTAGCTGGGTTTTCACTGGCAGGCTCACGTTTTGTCAAATGTGCTCTTTCTCGTGCAGCTCAAGAGTCACTTCGGCATGTTACGTAGACGTAGCTACATTTCCTTGAGCTTAGAAACGTTGCCTCTCTGGTGACGTTTTGGATGAAGACTGCTTTTCCTGAAGTAAAGAGAGTCTCAAGCAGAAGCAAGATTTCTCCACTTAAATAGATAATACGCACTCTGTTTGAAGGCTGAAGCAGTTACCTGCTCATTCTGGCATTCTAGTAATATTTACCCTGTCCATAGACCAAAGAGTAGCTAACAGGTCATGGTAATGAAATCCCGTACTTGCCTGAGGCGTGAAGCCCTGGGACTCTTTTGTGAGCCCGGATAGCTCAGTCGGTAGAGCATCAGACTTTTAATCTGAGGGTCCAGGGTTCAAGTCCCTGTTCGGGCGATGAGTAACCTCGATCGCCTTTTGTGCTGGTGTGTCTAGAGCTCCGTTTCGGAGGGAACGGCCAAAGAATAAAGTTTACCAACAGTGGCGGCATGTAGTCGTGGCCGAGTGGTTAAGGCGATGGACTAGAAATCCATTGGGGTCTCCCCGCGCAAGTTCGAATCCTGCCGACTACGTCTTTAGACTTCTCCCTTTGGCTTTCATGGCAGCTTCCTGCCTCGGGGACCGAATCTACTTCGACAGGGGTTTTGCCGTTTTTAAAAAAAACTCAAAAATGATTGTGACTTCTGCATAGAGACGGCAGTCCCCTCACGGCCATTGTACTCAGGCAGACCCGCATGCAGGTTTCTTGGGCAGCCCGGTGGCACGCCGTGATCGTATAGTGGTTAGTACTCTGCGTTGTGGCCGCAGCAACCCCGGTTCGAATCCGGGTCACGGCAGCCCTTCCCGGGGAAGTCTGCTGGGGTCTTGCCGCCCCTGCCCTTTTTTGTGATCGGCTTGTTGCCTGACCTTCGGGTTTTTTCAGCACAGTCCAGGCCCAGAGCGTGCACGGGGTTGCCCTGTTGTAGTCGTGGCCGAGTGGTTAAGGCGATGGACTTGAAATCCATTGGGGTCTCCCCGCGCAGGTTCAAACCCTGCCGACTACGAGTGTCTGTTCCCTGGCTTTGGACTGCTCTTGTTGTACGTTCCAGCTCACGAGCTGCTTTATTTCTGCAGCTCAAGTATATGGTTTTGACCACATACTGCACTTACAGCATGAAACCATAGAAGAGCTGGAACAGGTCTTTGTTTTCAACTGTTGTAGATCGTCGCTAATCCAGTTGATCCTGACCTGAGCCATTTTCCGAGAGGTTAAGGACTATGGCTCCACCCTCTTTGTTTTCGGGATTCCCACCATTCTCTCCCCCGGATTGTTTTCCTTAAATAATTCAAACGTGTATTTGCACTTTTGCTTTTCTAAGTAGAAAGCGGATCATGAACAAACTTGTTGTGCAGATCTCTCACCTGCTGAAAAGGCACAACATGCAGCAAAGCAGCACCTGAAGTCTAATTTCAGTTTTTAAGCTTGAATACCACCCTGTCGTCCAGCGTCCGGGAATGTGAACAGGAGAGGTCGTGACCTTTTCCATCATTCTTTCGCAGAGGCAATATCGTAGCCTATGAGGTTTATCCGAGGCGTGATCATTGCTGGTTGAAAACTTTACCCAATACCCCGCCAGGATGACTTGAAATACAGTCAGCTTTGGCAATTTTTGCCAGTCTCTTGAGAGACTTACGACTTTGTTGCAAAAGAGAAGTTTGTTGTGTGTGGTTTTTTGTTTTGATGTTTATAGTCCCGAGATTAAAAGCGTCAAAGTTTGATTCCGGTACTTGACATCGCATTGATTTCGCCCCTCGGTCGGGCAATCACTACCAAGGATATCACGGTGACGTTTTCACACGACACCCTTTATTTATGTTGGACGGTTTTATGTAGAAAAGACCAAATCACAAAAAAGATTTTAGCTGGGTTTTCACTGGCAGGCTCACGTTTTGTCAAATGTGCTCTTTCTCGTGCAGCTCAAGAGTCACTTCGGCATGTTACGTAGACGTAGCTACATTTCCTTGAGCTTAGAAACGTTGCCTCTCTGGTGACGTTTTGGATGAAGACTGCTTTTCCTGAAGTAAAGAGAGTCTCAAGCAGAAGCAAGATTTCTCCACTTAAATAGATAATACGCACTCTGTTTGAAGGCTGAAGCAGTTACCTGCTCATTCTGGCATTCTAGTAATATTTACCCTGTCCATAGACCAAAGAGTAGCTAACAGGTCATGGTAATGAAATCCCGTACTTGCCTGAGGCGTGAAGCCCTGGGACTCTTTTGTGAGCCCGGATAGCTCAGTCGGTAGAGCATCAGACTTTTAATCTGAGGGTCCAGGGTTCAAGTCCCTGTTCGGGCGATGAGTAACCTCGATCGCCTTTTGTGCTGGTGTGTCTAGAGCTCCGTTTCGGAGGGAACGGCCAAAGAATAAAGTTTATCAACACTGGCGGCATGTAGTCGTGGCCGAGTGGTTAAGGCGATGGACTAGAAATCCATTGGGGTCTCCCCGCGCAAGTTCGAATCCTGCCGACTACGTCTTTAGACTTCTCCCTTTGGCTTTCATGGCAGCTTCCTGCCTCGGGGACCGAATCTACTTCGATAGGGGTTTTGCCGTTTTTAAAAAAAACTCAAAAATGATTGTGACTTCTGCATAGAGACGGCAGTCCCCTCACGGCCATTGTACTCAGGCAGACCCGCATGCAGGTTTCTTGGGCAGCCCGGTGGCACGCCGTGATCGTATAGTGGTTAGTACTCTGCGTTGTGGCCGCAGCAACCCCGGTTCGAATCCGGGTCACGGCAGCCCTTCCCGGGGAAGTCTGTTGGGGTCTTGCCGCCCCTGCCCTTTTTTGTGATCGGCTTGTTGCCTGACCTTCGGGTTTTTTCAGCACACTCCAGGCCCAGAGCGTTCGGAGGGTTGCCCTGTTGTAGTCGTGGCCGAGTGGTTAAGGCGATGGACTTGAAATCCATTGGGGTCTCCCCGCGCAGGTTCAAACCCTGCCGACTACGAGTGTCTGTTCACTGGCTTTGGACTACTCTTGTTGTACGTTCCAGCTCACGAGCTGCTTTATTTCTGCAGCTCAAGTATATGGTTTTGACCACATACTGCACTTACAGCATGAAACCATAGAAGAGCTGGAACAGGTCTTTGTTTACAACTGTTGTAGATCGTCGCTAATCCAGTTGATCCTGACCTGAGCCATTTTCTGAGAGGTTAAGGACTATGGCTCCACCCTCTTTGTTTTCGGGATTCCCACAATTCTCTCTCACTTTTGCTTTTCTAAGTAGAAAGCGGATCATGAACAAACTTGTTGTGCAGATCTCTCACCTGCTGAAAAGGCACAGCATGCAGCAAAGCAGCACCTGAAGTCTACTTTCAGTTTTTAAGCTTGAATACCACCCTGTCGTCCAGCGTCCGGGAATGTGAACAGGAGAGGTCGTGACCTTTTCCATCATTCTTTCGCAGAGGCAATATCGTAGCCTATGAGGTTTATCCGAGGCGTGATCATTGCTGGTTGAAAACTTTACCCAATACCCCGCCAGGATGACTTGAAATACAGTCAGCTTTGGCAATTTTTGCCAGTCTCTTGAGAGACTTACGAGTTTGTTGCAAAAGAGAAGTTTGTTGTGTGTGGTTTTTTGTTTTGATGTTTATAGTCCCGAGATTAAAAGCGTCAAAGTTTGATTCCGGTACTTGACATCGCATTGATTTCGCCCCTCGGTCGGGCAATCACTACCAAGGATATCACGGTGACGTTTTCACACGACACCCTTTATTTATGTTGGACGGTTTTATGTAGAAAAGACCAAATCACAAAAAAGATTTTAGCTGGGTTTTCACGGGCAGGCTCACGTTTTGTCAAATGTGCTTTTTCTCGTGCAGCTCAGGAGTCACTTCGGCATGTTACGTAGACGTAGCTACATTTCCTTGAGCTTAGAAACGTTGCCTCTCTGGTGACGTTTTGGATGAAGACTGCTTTTCCTGAAGTAAAGAGAGTCTCAAGCAGAAGCAAGATTTCTCCACTTAAATAGATAATACGCACTCTGTTTGAAGGCTGAAGCAGTTACCTGCTCATTCTGGCATTCTAGTAATATTTACCCTGTCCATAGACCAAAGAGTAGCTAACAGGTCATGGTAATGAAATCCCGTACCTGCCTGAGGCGTGAAGCCCTGGGACTCTTTTGTGAGCCCGGATAGCTCAGTCGGTAGAGCATCAGACTTTTAATCTGAGGGTCCAGGGTTCAAGTCCCTGTTCGGGCGATGAGTAACCTCGATCGCCTTTTGTGCTGGTGTGTCTAGAGCTCCGTTTCGGAGGGAACGGGCAAAGAATAAAGTTTATCAACACTGGCGGCATGTAGTCGTGGCCGAGTGGTTAAGGCGATGGACTAGAAATCCATTGGGGTCTCCCCGCGCAAGTTCGAATCCTGCCGACTACGTCTTTAGACTTCTCCCTTTGGCTTTCATGGCAGCTTTCTGCCTCGGGGACCGACCGAATCTACTTCGACAGGGGTTTTGCCGTTGACAAGAACTCAAAAATGATTGTGACTTCTGCATAGAGACGGCAGTCCCCTCACGGCCATTGTACTCAGGCAGACCCGTGTGCAGGTTTCTTGGGCAGCCCGGTGGCACGCCGTGATCGTATAGTGGTTAGTACTCTGCGTTGTGGCCGCAGCAACCCCGGTTCGAATCCGGGTCACGGCAGCCCTTCCCGGGGAAGTCTGTTGGGGTCTTGCCGCCCCTGCCCTTTTTTGTGATCGGCTTGTTGCCTGACCTTCGGGTTTTTTTCAGCACACTCCAGGCCCAGAGCGTTCGGAGGGTTGCCCTGTTGTAGTCGTGGCCGAGTGGTTAAGGCGATGGACTTGAAATCCATTGGGGTCTCCCCGCGCAGGTTCAAACCCTGCCGACTACGAGTGTCTGTTCCCTGGCTTTGGACTACTCTTGTTGTACGGTCCAGCTCACGAGCTGCTTTATTTCTGCAGCTCAAGTATATGGTTTTGACCACATACTGCACTTACAGCATGAAACCATAGAAGAGCTGGAACAGGTCTTTGTTTACAACTGTTGTAGATCGTCGCTAATCCAGTTGATCCTGACCTGAGCCATTTTCTGAGAGGTTAAGGACTATGGCTCCACCCTCTTTGTTTTCGGGATTCCAACAATTCTCTCCCCCGGATTGTTTTCCTTAAATAATTCAAACGTGTATTTGCACTTTTGCTTTTCTAAGTAGAAAGCGGATCATGAACAAACTTGTTGTGCAGATCTCTCACCTGCTGAAAAGGCACAGCATGCAGCAAAGCAGCACCTGAAGTCTACTTTCAGTTTTTAAGCTTGAATACCACCCTGTCGTCCAGCGTCCGGGAATGTGAACAGGAGAGGTCGTGACCTTTTCCATCATTCTTTCGCAGAGGCAATATCGTAGCCTATGAGGTTTATCCGAGGCGTGATCATTGCTGGTTGAAAACTTTACCCAATACCCCGCCAGGATGACTTGAAATACAGTCAGCTTTGGCAATTTTTGCCAGTCTCTTGAGAGACTTACGAGTTTGTTGCAAAAGAGAAGTTTGTTGTGTGTGGTTTTTTGTTTTGATGTTTATAGTCCCGAGATTAAAAGCGTCAAAGTTTGATTCCGGTACTTGACATCGCATTGATTTCGCCCCTCGGTCGGGCAATCACTACCAAGGATATCACGGTGACGTTTTCACACGACACCCTTTATTTATGTTGGACGGTTTTATGTAGAAAAGACCAAATCACAAAAAAGATTTTAGCTGGGTTTTCACGGGCAGGCTCACGTTTTGTCAAATGTGCTTTTTCTCGTGCAGCTCAGGAGTCACTTCGGCATGTTACGTAGACGTAGCTACATTTCCTTGAGCTTAGAAACGTTGCCTCTCTGGTGACGTTTTGGATGAAGACTGCTTTTCCTGAAGTAAAGAGAGTCTCAAGCAGAAGCAAGATTTCTCCACTTAAATAGATAATACGCACTCTGTTTGAAGGCTGAAGCAGTTACCTGCTCATTCTGGCATTCTAGTAATATTTACCCTGTCCATAGACCAAAGAGTAGCTAACAGGTCATGGTAATGAAATCCCGTACCTGCCTGAGGCGTGAAGCCCTGGGACTCTTTTGTGAGCCCGGATAGCTCAGTCGGTAGAGCATCAGACTTTTAATCTGAGGGTCCAGGGTTCAAGTCCCTGTTCGGGCGATGAGTAACCTCGATCGCCTTTTGTGCTGGTGTGTCTAGAGCTCCGTTTCGGAGGGAACGGCCAAAGAATAAAGTTTATCAACACTGGCGGCATGTAGTCGTGGCCGAGTGGTTAAGGCGATGGACTAGAAATCCATTGGGGTCTCCCCGCGCAAGTTCGAATCCTGCCGACTACGTCTTTAGACTTCTCCCTTTGGCTTTCACGGCAGCTTTCTGCCTCGGGGACCGACCGAATCTACTTCGACAGGGGTTTTGCCGTTGAAAAGAACTCAAAAATGATTGTGACTTCTGCATAGGGACGGCAGTCCCCTCACGGCCATTGTACTCAGGCAGACCCGCGTGCAGGTTTCTTGGGCAGCCCGGTGGCACGCCGTGATCGTATAGTGGTTAGTACTCTGCGTTGTGGCCGCAGCAACCCCGGTTCGAATCCGGGTCACGGCAGCCCTTCCCGGGGAAGTCTGTTGGGGTCTTGCCGCCCCTGCCCTTTTTTGTGATCGGCTTGTTGCCTGACCTTCGGGTTTTTTTCAGCACACTCCAGGTCCAGAGCGTTCGGAGGGTTGCCCTGTTGTAGTCGTGGCCGAGTGGTTAAGGCGATGGACTTGAAATCCATTGGGGTCTCCCCGCGCAGGTTCAAACTCTGCCGACTACGAGTGTCTGTTCCCTGGCTTTGGACTACTCTTGTTGTACGTTCCAGCTCACGAGCTGCTTTATTTCTGCAGCTCAAGTATATGGTTTTGACCACATACTGCACTTACAGCATGAAACCATAGAAGAGCTGGAACAGGTCTTTGTTTACAACTGTTGTAGATCGTCGCTAATCCAGTTGATCCTGACCTGAGCCATTTTCTGAGAGGTTAAGGACTATGGCTCCACCCTCTTTGTTTTCGGGATTCCCACAATTCTCTCCCCCGGATTGTTTTCCTTAAATAATTCAAACGTGTATTTGCACTTTTGCTTTTCTAAGTAGAAAGCGGATCATGAACAAACTTGTTGTGCAGATCTCTCACCTGCTGAAAAGGCACAGCATGCAGCAAAGCAGCACCTGAAGTCTACTTTCAGTTTTTAAGCTTGAATACCACCCTGTCGTCCAGCGTCCGGGAATGTGAACAGGAGAGGTCGTGACCTTTTCCATCATTCTTTCGCAGAGACAACATCGTAGCCTATGAGGTTTATCCGAGGCGTGATCATTGCTGGTTGAAAACTTTACCCAATACCCCGCCAGGATGACTTGAAATACAGTCAGCTTTGGCAATTTTTGCCAGTCTCTTGAGAGACTTACGAGTTTGTTGCAAAAGAGAAGTTTGTTGTGTGTGGTTTTTTGTTTTGATGTTTATAGTCCCGAGATTAAAAGCGTCAAAGTTTGATTCCGGTACTTGACATCGCATTGATTTCACCCCTCGGTCGGGCAATCACTACCAAGGATATCACGGAGACGTTTTCACACGACACCCTTTATTTATGTTGGACGGTTTTATGTAGAAAAGACCAAATCACAAAAAAGATTTTAGCTGGGTTTTCACGGGCAGGCTCACGTTTTGTCAAATGTGCTTTTTCTCGTGCAGCTCAGGAGTCACTTCGGCATGTTACGTAGACGTAGCTACATTTCCTTGAGCTTAGAAACGTTGCCTCTCTGGTGACGTTTTGGATGAAGACTGCTTTTCCTGAAGTAAAGAGAGTCTCAAGCAGAAGCAAGATTTCTCCACTTAAATAGATAATACGCACTCTGTTTGAAGGCTGAAGCAGTTACCTGCTCATTCTGGCATTCTAGTAATATTTACCCTGTCCATAGACCAAAGAGTAGCTAACAGGTCATGGTAATGAAATCCCGTACCTGCCTGAGGCGTGAAGCCCTGGGACTCTTTTGTGAGCCCGGATAGCTCAGTCGGTAGAGCATCAGACTTTTAATCTGAGGGTCCAGGGTTCAAGTCCCTGTTCGGGCGATGAGTAACCTCGATCGCCTTTTGTGCTGGTGTGTCTAGAGCCCCGTTTCGGAGGGAACGGCCAAAGAATAAAGTTTATCAACACTGGCGGCATGTAGTCGTGGCCGAGTGGTTAAGGCGATGGACTAGAAATCCATTGGGGTCTCCCCGCGCAAGTTCGAATCCTGCCGACTACGTCTTTAGACTTCTCCCTTTGGCTTTCATGGCAGCTTTCTGCCTCGGGGACCGACCGAATCTACTTCGACAGGGGTTTTGCCGTTGAAAAGAACTCAAAAATGATTGTGACTTCTGCATAGAGACGGCAGTCCCCTCACGGCCATTGTACTCAGGCAGACCCGCGTGCAGGTTTCTTGGGCAGCCCGGTGGCACGCCGTGATCGTATAGTGGTTAGTACTCTGCGTTGTGGCCGCAGCAACCCCGGTTCGAATCCGGCTCACGGCAGCCCTTCCCGGGGAAGTCTGTTGGGGTCTTGCCGCCCCTGCCCTTTTTTGTGATCGGCTTGTTGCCTGACCTTCGGGTTTTTTTCAGCACACTCCAGGTCCAGAGCGTTCGTAGGGTTGCCCTGTTGTAGTCGTGGCCGAGTGGTTAAGGCGATGGACTTGAAATCCATTGGGGTCTCCGCGCACAGGTTCAAACCCTGCCGACTACGAGTGTCTGTTCCCTGGCTTTGGACTACTCTTGTTGTACGTTCCAGCTCACGAGCTGCTTTATTTCTGCAGCTCAAGTATATGGTTTTGACCACATACTGCACTTACAGCATGAAACCATAGAAGAGCTGGAACAGGTCTTTGTTTACAACTGTTGTAGATCGTCGCTAATCCAGTTGATCCTGACCTGAGCCATTTTCTGAGAGGTTAAGGACTATGGCTCCACCCTCTTTGTTTTCGGGATTCCCACAATTCTCTCCCCCGGATTGTTTTCCTTAAATAATTCAAACGTGTATTTGCACTTTTGCTTTTCTAAGTAGAAAGCGGATCATGAACAAACTTGTTGTGCAGATCTCTCACCTGCTGAAAAGGCACAGCATGCAGCAAAGCAGCACCTGAAGTCTACTTTCAGTTTTTAAGCTTGAATACCACCCTGTCGTCCAGCGTCCGGGAATGTGAACAGGAGAGGTCGTGACCTTTTCCATCATTCTTTCGCAGAGGCAATATCGTAGCCTATGAGGTTTATCCGAGGCGTGATCATTGCTGGTTGAAAACTTTACCCAATACCCCGCCAGGATGACTTGAAATACAGTCAGCTTTGGCAATTTTTGCCAGTCTCTTGAGAGACTTACGAGTTTGTTGCAAAAGAGAGGTTTGTTGTGTGTGGTTTTTTGTTTTGATGTTTATAGTCCCGAGATTAAAAGCGTCAAAGTTTGATTCCGGTACTTGACATCGCATTGATTTCGCCCCTCGGTCGGGCAATCACTACCAAGGATATCACGGTGACGTTTTCACACGACACCCTTTATTTATGTTGGACGGTTTTATGTAGAAAAGACCAAATCACAAAAAAGATTTTAGCTGGGTTTTCACGGGCAGGCTCACGTTTTGTCAAATGTGCTTTTTCTCGTGCAGCTCAGGAGTCACTTCGGCATGTTACGTAGACGTAGCTACATTTCCTTGAGCTTAGAAACGTTGCCTCTCTGGTGACGTTTTGGATGAAGACTGCTTTTCCTGAAGTAAAGAGAGTCTCAAGCAGAAGCAAGATTTCTCCACTTAAATAGATAATACGCACTCTGTTTGAAGGCTGAAGCAGTTACCTGCTCATTCTGGCATTCTAGTAATATTTACCCTGTCCATAGACCAAAGAGTAGCTAACAGGTCATGGTAATGAAATCCCGTACCTGCCTGAGGCGTGAAGCCCTGGGACTCTTTTGTGAGCCCGGATAGCTCAGTCGGTAGAGCATCAGACTTTTAATCTGAGGGTCCAGGGTTCAAGTCCCTGTTCGGGCGATGAGTAACCTCGATCGCCTTTTGTGCTGGTGTGTCTAGAGCTCCGTTTCGGAGGGACAGCCAAAGAATAAAGTTTATCAACACTGGCGGCATGTAGTCGTGGCCGAGTGGTTAAGGCGATGGACTAGAAATCCATTGGGGTCTCCCCGCGCAAGTTCGAATCCTGCCGACTACGTCTTTAGACTTCTCCCTTTGGCTTTCATGGCAGCTTTCTGCCTCGGGGACCGACCGAATCTACTTCGACAGGGGTTTTGCCGTTGAAAAGAACTCAAAAATGATTGTGACTTCTGCATAGAGACGGCAGTCCCCTCACGGCCATTGTACTCAGGCAGACCCGCGTGCAGGTTTCTTGGGCAGCCCGGTGGCACGCCGTGATCGTATAGTGGTTAGTACTCTGCGTTGTGGCCGCAGCAACCCCGGTTCGAATCCGGGTCACGGCAGCCCTTCCCGGGGAAGTCTGTTGGGGTCTTGCCGCCCCTGCCCTTTTTTGTGATCGGCTTGTTGCCTGACCTTCGGGTTTTTTTCAGCACACTCCAGGCCCAGAGCGTTCGGAGGGTTGCCCTGTTGTAGTCGTGGCCGAGTGGTTAAGGCGATGGACTTGAAATCCATTGGGGTCTCCCCGCGCAGGTTCAAACCCTGCCGACTACGAGTGTCTGTTCCCTGGCTTTGGACTACTCTTGTTGTACGTTCCAGCTCACGAGCTGCTTTATTTCTGCAGCTCAAGTATATGGTTTTGACCACATACTGCACTTACAGCATGAAACCATAGAAGAGCTGGAACAGGTCTTTGTTTACAACTGTTGTAGATCGTCGCTGATCCAGTTGATCCTGACCTGAGCCATTTTCTGAGAGGTTAAGGACTATGGCTCCACCCTCTTTGTTTTCGGGATTCCCACAATTCTCTCCCCCGGATTGTTTTCCTTAAATAATTCAAACGTGTATTTGCACTTTTGCTTTTCTAAGTAGAAAGCGGATCATGAACAAACTTGTTGTGCAGATCTCTCACCTGCTGAAAAGGCACAGCATGCAGCAAAGCAGCACCTGAAGTCTACTTTCAGTTTTTAAGCTTGAATACCACCCTGTCGTCCAGCGTCCGGGAATGTGAACAGGAGAGGTCGTGACCTTTTCCATCATTCTTTCGCAGAGGCAATATCGTAGCCTATGAGGTTTATCCGAGGCGTGATCATTGCTGGTTGAAAACTTTACCCAATACCCCGCCAGGATGACTTGAAATACAGTCAGCTTTGGCAATTTTTGCCAGTCTCTTGAGAGACTTACGAGTTTGTTGCAAAAGAGAAGTTTGTTGTGTGTGGTTTTTTGTTTTGATGTTTATAGTCCCGAGATTAAAAGCGTCAAAGTTTGATTCCGGTACTTGACATCGCATTGATTTCGCCCCTCGTTCGGGCAATCACTACCAAGGATATCACGGTGACGTTTTCACACGACACCCTTTATTTATGTTGGACGGTTTTATGTAGAAAAGACCAAATCACAAAAAAGATTTTAGCTGGGTTTTCACGGGCAGGCTCACGTTTTGTCAAATGTGCTTTTTCTCGTGCAGCTCAGGAGTCACTTCGGCATGTTACGTAGACGTAGCTACATTTCCTTGAGCTTAGAAACGTTGCCTCTCTGGTGACGTTTTGGATGAAGACTGCTTTTCCTGAAGTAAAGAGAGTCTCAAGCAGAAGCAAGATTTCTCCACTTAAATAGATAATACGCACTCTGTTTGAAGGCTGAAGCAGTTACCTGCTCATTCTGGCATTCTAGTAATATTTACCCTGTCCATAGACCAAAGAGTAGCTAACAGGTCATGGTAATGAAATCCCGTACCTGCCTGAGGCGTGAAGCCCTGGGACTCTTTTGTGAGCCCGGATAGCTCAGTCGGTAGAGCATCAGACTTTTAATCTGAGGGTCCAGGGTTCAAGTCCCTGTTCGGGCGATGAGTAACCTCGATCGCCTTTTGTGCTGGTGTGTCTAGAGCTCCGTTTCGGAGGGAACGGCCAAAGAATAAAGTTTATCAACACCGGCAGCATGTAGTCGTGGCCGAGTGGTTAAGGCGATGGACTAGAAATCCATTGGGGTCTCCCCGCGCAAGTTCGAATCCTGCCGACTACGTCTTTAGACTTCTCCCTTTGGCTTTCATGGCAGCTTTCTGCCTCGGGGACCGACCGAATCTACTTCGACAGGGGTTTTGCCGTTGAAAAGAACTCAAAAATGATTGTGACTTCTGCATAGAGACGGCAGTCCCCTCACGGCCATTGTACTCAGGCAGACCCGCGTGCAGGTTTCTTGGGCAGCCCGGTGGCACGCCGTGATCGTATAGTGGTTAGTACTCTGCGTTGTGGCCGCAGCAACCCCGGTTCGAATCCGGGTCACGGCAGCCCTTCCCGGGGAAGTCTGTTGGGGTCTTGCCGCCCCGGCCCTTTTATGTGATCGGCTTGTTGCCTGACCTTCGGGTTTTTTTCAGCACACTCCAGGCCCAGAGCGTTCGGAGGGTTGCCCTGTTGTAGTCGTGGCCGAGTGGTTAAGGCGATGGACTTGAAATCCATTGGGGTCTCCCCGCGCAGGTTCAAACCCTGCCGACTACGAGTGTCTGTTCCCTGGCTTTGGACTACTCTTGTTGTACGTTCCAGCTCACGAGCTGCTTTATTTCTGCAGCTCAAGTATATGGTTTTGACCACATACTGCACTTACAGCATGAAACCATAGAAGAGCTGGAACAGGTCTTTGTTTACAACTGTTGTAGATCGTCGCTAATCCAGTTGATCCTGACCTGAGCCATTTTCTGAGAGGTTAAGGACTATGGCTCCACCCTCTTTGTTTTCGGGATTCCCACAATTCTCTCCCCCGGATTGTTTTCCTTAAATAATTCAAACGTGTATTTGCACTTTTGCTTTTCTAAGTAGAAAGCGGATCATGAACAAACTTGTTGTGCAGATCTCTCACCTGCTGAAAAGGCACAGCATGCAGCAAAGCAGCACCTGAAGTCTACTTTCAGTTTTTAAGCTTGAATACCACCCTGTCGTCCAGCGTCCGGGAATGTGAACAGGAGAGGTCGTGACCTTTTCCATCATTCTTTCGCAGAGGCAATATCGTAGCCTATGAGGTTTATCCGAGGCGTGATCATTGCTGGTTGAAAACTTTACCCAATACCCCGCCAGGATGACTTGAAATACAGTCAGCTTTGGCAATTTTTGCCAGTCTCTTGAGAGACTTACGAGTTTGTTGCAAAAGAGAAGTTTGTTGTGTGTGGTTTTTTGTTTTGATGTTTATAGTCCCAAGATTAAAAGCGTCAAAGTTTGATTCCGGTACTTGACATCGCATTGATTTCGCCCCTCGGTCGGGCAATCACTACCAAGGATATCACGGTGACGTTTTCACACGACACCCTTTATTTATGTTGGACGGTTTTATGTAGAAAAGACCAAATCACAAAAAAGATTTTAGCTGGGTTTTCACGGGCAGGCTCACGTTTTGTCAAATGTGCTTTTTCTCGTGCAGCTCAGGAGTCACTTCGGCATGTTACGTAGACGTAGCTACATTTCCTTGAGCTTAGAAACGTTGCCTCTCTGGTGACGTTTTGGATGAAGACTGCTTTTCCTGAAGTAAAGAGAGTCTCAAGCAGAAGCAAGATTTCTCCACTTAAATAGATAATACGCACTCTGTTTGAAGGCTGAAGCAGTTACCTGCTCATTCTGGCATTCTAGTAATATTTACCCTGTCCATAGACCAAAGAGTAGCTAACAGGTCATGGTAATGAAATCCCGTACCTGCCTGAGGCGTGAAGCCCTGGGACTCTTTTGTGAGCCCGGATAGCTCAGTCGGTAGAGCATCAGACTTTTAATCTGAGGGTCCAGGGTTCAAGTCCCTGTTCGGGCGATGAGTAACCTCGATCGCCTTTTGTGCTGGTGTGTCTAGAGCTCCGTTTCGGAGGGAACGGCCAAAGAATAAAGTTTATCAACACTGGCGGCATGTAGTCGTGGCCGAGTGGTTAAGGCGATGGACTAGAAATCCATTGGGGTCTCCCCGCGCAAGTTCGAATCCTGCCGACTACGTCTTTAGACTTCTCCCTTTGGCTTTCATGGCAGCTTTCTGCCTCGGGGACCGACCGAATCTACTTCGACAGGGGTTTTGCCGTTGAAAAGAACTCAAAAATGATTGTGACTTCTGCATAGAGACGGCAGTCCCCTCACGGCCATTGTACTCAGGCAGACCCGCGTGCAGGTTTCTTGGGCAGCCCGGTGGCACGCCGTGATCGTATAGTGGTTAGTACTCTGCGTTGTGGCCGCAGCAACCCCGGTTCGAATCCGGGTCACGGCAGCCCTTCCCGGGGAAGTCTGTTGGGGTCTTGCCGCCCCTGCCCTTTTTTGTGATCGGCTTGTTGCCTGACCTTCGAGTTTTTTTCAGCACACTCCAGGCCCAGAGCGTTCGGAGGGTTGCCCTGTTGTAGTCGTGGCCGAGTGGTTAAGGCGATGGACTTGAAATCCATTGGGGTCTCCCCGCGCAGGTTCAAACCCTGCCGACTACGAGTGTCTGTTCCCTGGCTTTGGACTACTCTTGTTGTACGTTCCAGCTCACGAGCTGCTTTATTTCTGCAGCTCAAGTATATGGTTTTGACCACATACTGCACTTACAGCATGAAACCATAGAAGAGCTGGAACAGGTCTTTGTTTACAACTGTTGTAGATCGTCGCTGATCCAGTTGATCCTGACCTGAGCCATTTTCTGAGAGGTTAAGGACTATGGCTCCACCCTCTTTGTTTTCGGGATTCCCACAATTCTCTCCCCCGGATTGTTTTCCTTAAATAATTCAAACGTGTATTTGCACTTTTGCTTTTCTAAGTAGAAAGCGGATCATGAACAAACTTGTTGTGCAGATCTCTCACCTGCTGAAAAGGCACAGCATGCAGCAAAGCAGCACCTGAAGTCTACTTTCAGTTTTTAAGCTTGAATACCACCCTGTCGTCCAGCGTCCGGGAATGTGAACAGGAGAGGTCGTGACCTTTTCCATCATTCTTTCGCAGAGGCAATATCGTAGCCTATGAGGTTTATCCGAGGCGTGATCATTGCTGGTTGAAAACTTTACCCAATACCCCGCCAGGATGACTTGAAATACAGTCAGCTTTGGCAATTTTTGCCAGTCTCTTGAGAGACTTACGAGTTTGTTGCAAAAGAGAAGTTTGTTGTGTGTGGTTTTTTGTTTTGATGTTTATAGTCCCGAGATTAAAAGCGTCAAAGTTTGATTCCGGTACTTGACATCGCATTGATTTCGCCCCTCGGTCGGGCAATCACTACCAAGGATATCACGGTGACGTTTTCACACGACACCCTTTATTTATGTTGGACGGTTTTATGTAGAAAAGACCAAATCACAAAAAAGATTTTAGCTGGGTTTTCACGGGCAGGCTCACGTTTTGTCAAATGTGCTTTTTCTCGTGCAGCTCAGGAGTCACTTCGGCATGTTACGTAGACGTAGCTACATTTCCTTGAGCTTAGAAACGTTGCCTCTCTGGTGACGTTTTGGATGAAGACTGCTTTTCCTGAAGTAAAGAGAGTCTCAAGCAGAAGCAAGATTTCTCCACTTAAATAGATAATACGCACTCTGTTTGAAGGCTGAAGCAGTTACCTGCTCATTCTGGCATTCTAGTAATATTTACCCTGTCCATAGACCAAAGAGTAGCTAACAGGTCATGGTAATGAAATCCCGTACCTGCCTGAGGCGTGAAGCCCTGGGACTCTTTTGTGAGCCCGGATAGCTCAGTCGGTAGAGCATCAGACTTTTAATCTGAGGGTCCAGGGTTCAAGTCCCTGTTCGGGCGATGAGTAACCTCGATCGCCTTTTGTGCTGGTGTGTCTAGAGCTCCGTTTCGGAGGGAACGGCCAAAGAATAAAGTTTATCAACACCGGCGGCATGTAGTCGTGGCCGAGTGGTTAAGGCAATGGACTAGAAATCCATTGGGGTCTCCCCGCGCAAGTTCGAATCCTGCCGACTACGTCTTTAGACTTCTCCCTTTGGCTTTCATGGCAGCTTTCTGCCTCGGGGACCGACCGAATCTACTTCGACAGGGGTTTTGCCGTTGAAAAGAACTCAAAAATGATTGTGACTTCTGCATAGAGACGGCAGTCCCCTCACGGCCATTGTACTCAGGCAGACCCGCGTGCAGGTTTCTTGGGCAGCCCGGTGGCACGCCGTGATCGTATAGTGGTTAGTACTCTGCGTTGTGGCCGCAGCAACCCCGGTTCGAATCCGGGTCACGGCAGCCCTTCCCGGGGAAGTCTGTTGGGGTCTTGCCGCCCCGGCCCTTTTATGTGATCGGCTTGTTGCCTGACCTTCGGGTTTTTTTCAGCACACTCCAGGCCCAGAGCGTTCGGAGGGTTGCCCTGTTGTAGTCGTGGCCGAGTGGTTAAGGCGATGGACTTGAAATCCATTGGGGTCTCCCCGCGCAGGTTCAAACCCTGCCGACTACGAGTGTCTGTTCCCTGGCTTTGGACTACTCTTGTTGTACGTTCCAGCTCACGAGCTGCTTTATTTCTGCAGCTCAAGTATATGGTTTTGACCACATACTGCACTTACAGCATGAAACCATAGAAGAGCTGGAACAGGTCTTTGTTTACAACTGTTGTAGATCGTCGCTAATCCAGTTGATCCTGACCTGAGCCATTTTCTGAGAGGTTAAGGACTATGGCTCCACCCTCTTTGTTTTCGGGATTCCCACAATTCTCTCCCCCGGATTGTTTTCCTTAAATAATTCAAACGTGTATTTGCACTTTTGCTTTTCTAAGTAGAAAGCGGATCATGAACAAACTTGTTGTGCAGATCTCTCACCTGCTGAAAAGGCACAGCATGCAGCAAAGCAGCACCTGAAGTCTACTTTCAGTTTTTAAGCTTGAATACCACCCTGTCGTCCAGCGTCCGGGAATGTGAACAGGAGAGGTCGTGACCTTTTCCATCATTCTTTCGCAGAGGCAATATCGTAGCCTATGAGGTTTATCCGAGGCGTGATCATTGCTGGTTGAAAACTTTACCCAATACCCCGCCAGGATGACTTGAAATACAGTCAGCTTTGGCAATTTTTGCCAGTCTCTTGAGAGACTTACGAGTTTGTTGCAAAAGAGAAGTTTGTTGTGTGTGGTTTTTTGTTTTGATGTTTATAGTCCCAAGATTAAAAGCGTCAAAGTTTGATTCCGGTACTTGACATCGCATTGATTTCGCCCCTCGGTCGGGCAATCACTACCAAGGATATCACGGTGACGTTTTCACACGACACCCTTTATTTATGTTGGACGGTTTTATGTAGAAAAGACCAAATCACAAAAAAGATTTTAGCTGGGTTTTCACGGGCAGGCTCACGTTTTGTCAAATGTGCTTTTTCTCGTGCAGCTCAGGAGTCACTTCGGCATGTTACGTAGACGTAGCTACATTTCCTTGAGCTTAGAAACGTTGCCTCTCTGGTGACGTTTTGGATGAAGACTGCTTTTCCTGAAGTAAAGAGAGTCTCAAGCAGAAGCAAGATTTCTCCACTTAAATAGATAATACGCACTCTGTTTGAAGGCTGAAGCAGTTACCTGCTCATTCTGGCATTCTAGTAATATTTACCCTGTCCATAGACCAAAGAGTAGCTAACAGGTCATGGTAATGAAATCCCGTACCTGCCTGAGGCGTGAAGCCCTGGGACTCTTTTGTGAGCCCGGATAGCTCAGTCGGTAGAGCATCAGACTTTTAATCTGAGGGTCCAGGGTTCAAGTCCCTGTTCGGGCGATGAGTAACCTCGATCGCCTTTTGTGCTGGTGTGTCTAGAGCTCCGTTTCGGAGGGAACGGCCAAAGAATAAAGTTTATCAACACTGGCGGCATGTAGTCGTGGCCGAGTGGTTAAGGCGATGGACTAGAAATCCATTGGGGTCTCCCCGCGCAAGTTCGAATCCTGCCGACTACGTCTTTAGACTTCTCCCTTTGGCTTTCATGGCAGCTTTCTGCCTCGGGGACCGACCGAATCTACTTCGACAGGGGTTTTGCCGTTGAAAAGAACTCAAAAATGATTGTGACTTCTGCATAGAGACGGCAGTCCCCTCACGGCCATTGTACTCAGGCAGACCCGCGTGCAGGTTTCTTGGGCAGCCCGGTGGCACGCCGTGATCGTATAGTGGTTAGTACTCTGCGTTGTGGCCGCAGCAACCCCGGTTCGAATCCGGGTCACGGCAGCCCTTCCCGGGGAAGTCTGTTGGGGTCTTGCCGCCCCGGCCCTTTTATGTGATCGGCTTGTTGCCTGACCTTCGGGTTTTTTTCAGCACACTCCAGGCCCAGAGCGTTCAGAGGGTTGCCCTGTTGTAGTCGTGGCCGAGTGGTTAAGGCGATGGACTTGAAATCCATTGGGGTCTCCCCGCGCAGGTTCAAACCCTGCCGACTACGAGTGTCTGTTCCCTGGCTTTGGACTACTCTTGTTGTACGTTCCAGCTCACGAGCTGCTTTATTTCTGCAGCTCAAGTATATGGTTTTGACCACATACTGCACTTACAGCATGAAACCATAGAAGAGCTGGAACAGGTCTTTGTTTACAACTGTTGTAGATCGTCGCTAATCCAGTTGATCCTGACCTGAGCCATTTTCTGAGAGGTTAAGGACTATGGCTCCACCCTCTTTGTTTTCGGGATTCCCACAATTCTCTCCCCCGGATTGTTTTCCTTAAATAATTCAAACGTGTATTTGCACTTTTGCTTTTCTAAGTAGAAAGCGGATCATGAACAAACTTGTTGTGCAGATCTCTCACCTGCTGAAAAGGCACAGCATGCAGCAAAGCAGCACCTGAAGTCTACTTTCAGTTTTTAAGCTTGAATACCACCCTGTCGTCCAGCGTCCGGGAATGTGAACAGGAGAGGTCGTGACCTTTTCCATCATTCTTTCGCAGAGGCAATATCGTAGCCTATGAGGTTTATCCGAGGCGTGATCATTGCTGGTTGAAAACTTTACCCAATACCCCGCCAGGATGACTTGAAATACAGTCAGCTTTGGCAATTTTTGCCAGTCTCTTGAGAGACTTACGAGTTTGTTGCAAAAGAGAAGTTTGTTGTGTGTGGTTTTTTGTTTTGATGTTTATAGTCCCGAGATTAAAAGCGTCAAAGTTTGATTCCGGTACTTGACATCGCATTGATTTCGCCCCTCGGTCGGGCAATCACTACCAAGGATATCACGGTGACGTTTTCACACGACACCCTTTATTTATGTTGGACGGTTTTATGTAGAAAAGACCAAATGACAAAAAAGATTTTAGCTGGGTTTTCACGGGCAGGCTCACGTTTTGTCAAATGTGCTTTTTCTCGTGCAGCTCAGGAGTCACTTCGGCATGTTACGTAGACGTAGCTACATTTCCTTGAGCTTAGAAACGTTGCCTCTCTGGTGACGTTTTGCATGAAGACTGCTTTTCCTGAAGTAAAGAGAGTCTCAAGCAGAAGCAAGATTTCTCCACTTAAATAGATAATACGCACTCTGTTTGAAGGCTGAAGCAGTTACCTGCTCATTCTGGCATTCTAGTAATATTTACCCTGTCCATAGACCAAAGAGTAGCTAACAGGTCATGGTAATGAAATCCCGTACCTGCCTGAGGCGTGAAGCCCTGGCACTCTTTTGTGAGCCCGGATAGCTCAGTCGGTAGAGCATCAGACTTTTAATCTGAGGGTCCAGGGTTCAAGTCCCTGTTCGGGCGATGAGTAACCTCGATCGCCTTTTGTGCTGGTGTGTCTAGAGCTCCGTTTCGGAGGGAACGGGCAAAGAATAAAGTTTATCAACACTGGCGGCATGTAGTCGTGGCCGAGTGGTTAAGGCGATGGACTAGAAATCCATTGGGGTCTCCCCGTGCAAGTTCGAATCCTGCCGACTACGTCTTTAGACTTCTCCCTTTGGCTTTCATGGCAGCTTTCTGCCTCGGGGACCGACCGAATCTACTTCGACAGGGGTTTTGCCGTTGAAAAGAACTCAAAAATGATTGTGACTTCTGCATAGAGACGGCAGTCCCCTCACGGCCATTGTACTCAGGCAGACCCGCGTGCAGGTTTCTTGGGCAGCCCGGTGGCACGCCGTGATCGTATAGTGGTTAGTACTCTGCGTTGTGGCCGCAGCAACCCCGGTTCGAATCCGGGTCACGGCAGCCCTTCCCGGGGAAGTCTGTTGGGGTCTTGCCGCCCCTGCCCTTTTTTGTGATCGGCTTGTTGCCTGACCTTCGGGTTTTTTTCAGCACACTCCAGGCCCAGAGCGTTCGGAGGCTTGCCCTGTTGTAGTCGTGGCCGAGTGGTTAAGGCGATGGACTTGAAATCCATTGGGGTCTCCCCGCGCAGGTTCAAACCCTGCCGACTACGAGTGTCTGTTCCCTGGCTTTGGACTACTCTTGTTGTACGTTCCAGCTCACGAGCTGCTTTATTTCTGCAGCTCAAGTATATGGTTTTGACCACATACTGCACTTACAGCATGAAACCATAGAAGAGCTGGAACAGGTCTTTGTTTACAACTGTTGTAGATCGTCGCTAATCCAGTTGATCCTGACCTGAGCCATTTTCTGAGAGGTTAAGGACTATGGCTCCACCCTCTTTGTTTTCGGGATTCCCACAATTCTCTCCCCCGGATTGTTTTCCTTAAATAATTCAAACGTGTATTTGCACTTTTGCTTTTCTAAGTAGAAAGCGGATCATGAACAAACTTGTTGTGCAGATCTCTCACCTGCTGAAAAGGCACAGCATGCAGCAAAGCAGCACCTGAAGTCTACTTTCAGTTTTTAAGCTTGAATACCACCCTGTCGTCCAGCGTCCGGGAATGTGAACAGGAGAGGTCGTGACCTTTTCCATCATTCTTTCGCAGAGGCAATATCGTAGCCTATGAGGTTTATCCGAGGCGTGATCATTGCTGGTTGAAAACTTTACCCAATACCCCGCCAGGATGACTTGAAATACAGTCAGCTTTGGCAATTTTTGCCAGTCTCTTGAGAGACTTACGAGTTTGTTGCAAAAGAGAAGTTTGTTGTGTGTGGTTTTTTGTTTTGATGTTTATAGTCCCGAGATTAAAAGCGTCAAAGTTTGATTCCGGTACTTGACATCGCATTGATTTCGCCCCTCGGTCGGGCAATCACTACCAAGGATATCACGGTGACGTTTTCACACGACACCCTTTATTTATGTTGGACGGTTTTATGTAGAAAAGACCAAATCACAAAAAAGATTTTAGCTGGGTTTTCACGGGCAGGCTCACGTTTTGTCAAATGTGCTTTTTCTCGTGCAGCTCAGGAGTCACTTCGGCATGTTACGTAGACGTAGCTACATTTCCTTGAGCTTAGAAACGTTGCCTCTCTGGTGACGTTTTGCATGAAGACTGCTTTTCCTGAAGTAAAGAGAGTCTCAAGCAGAAGCAAGATTTCTCCACTTAAATAGATAATACGCACTCTGTTTGAAGGCTGAAGCAGTTACCTGCTCATTCTGGCATTCTAGTAATATTTACCCTGTCCATAGACCAAAGAGTAGCTAACAGGTCATGGTAATGAAATCCCGTACCTGCCTGAGGCGTGAAGCCCTGGGGCTCTTTTGTGAGCCCGGATAGCTCAGTCGGTAGAGCATCAGACTTTTAATCTGAGGGTCCAGGGTTCAAGTCCCTGTTCGGGCGATGAGTAACCTCGATCGCCTTTTGTGCTGTTGTGTCTAGAGCTCCGTTTCGGAGGGAACGGGCAAAGAATAAAGTTTATCAACACTGGCGGCATGTAGTCGTGGCCGAGTGGTTAAGGCGATGGACTAGAAATCCATTGGGGTCTCCCCGCGCAAGTTCGAATCCTGCCGACTACGTCTTTAGACTTCTCCCTTTGGCTTTCATGGCAGCTTTCTGCCTCGGGGACCGACCGAATCTACTTCGACAGGGGTTTTGCCGTTGAAAAGAACTCAAAAATGATTGTGACTTCTGCATAGAGACGGCAGTCCCCTCACGGCCATTGTACTCAGGCAGACCCGCGTGCAGCTTTCTTGGGCAGCCCGGTGGCACGCCGTGATCGTATAGTGGTTAGTACTCTGCGTTGTGGCCGCAGCAACCCCGGTTCGAATCCGGGTCACGGCAGCCCTTCCCGGGGAAGTCTGTTGGGGTCTTGCCGCCCCTGCCCTTTTTTGTGATCGGCTTGTTGCCTGACCTTCGGGTTTTTTTCAGCACACTCCAGGCCCAGAGCGTTCGGAGGGTTGCCCTCTTGTAGTCGTGGCCGAGTGGTTAAGGCGATGGACTTGAAATCCATTGGGGTGTCCCCGCGCAGGTTCAAACCCTGCCGACTACGAGTGTCTGTTCCCTGGCTTTGGACTACTCTTGTTGTACGTTCCAGCTCACGAGCTGCTTTATTTCTGCAGCTCAAGTATATGGTTTTGACCACATACTGCACTTACAGCATGAAACCATAGAAGAGCTGGAACAGGTCTTTGTTTACAACTGTTGTAGATCGTCGCTAATCCAGTTGATCCTGACCTGAGCCATTTTCTGAGAGGTTAAGGACTATGGCTCCACCCTCTTTGTTTTCGGGATTCCCACAATTCTCTTCCCCGGATTGTTTTCCTTAAATAATTCAAACGTGTATTTGCACTTTTGCTTTTCTAAGTAGAAAGCGGATCATGAACAAACTTGTTGTGCAGATCTCTCACCTGCTGAAAAGGCACAACATGCAGCAAAGCAGCACCTGAAGTCTAATTTCAGTTTTTAAGCTTGAATACCACCCTGTCGTCCAGCGTCCGGGAATGTGAACAGGAGAGGTCGTGACCTTTTCCATCATTCTTTCGCAGAGGCAATATCGTAGCCTATGAGGTTTATCCGAGGCGTGATCATTGCTGGTTGAAAACTTTACCCAATACCCCGCCAGGATGACTTGAAATACAGTCAGCTTTGGCAATTTTTGCCAGTCTCTTGAGAGACTTACGAGTTTGTTGCAAAAGAGAAGTTTGTTGTGTGTGGTTTTTTGTTTTGATGTTTATAGTCCCGAGATTAAAAGCGTCAAAGTTTGATTCCGGTACTTGACATCGCATTGATTTCGCCCCTCGGTCGGGCAATCACTACCAAGGATATCACGGTGACGTTTTCACACGACACCCTTTATTTATGTTGGACGGTTTTATGTAGAAAAGACCAAATCACAAAAAAGATTTTAGCTGGGTTTTCACTGGCAGGCTCACGTTTTGTCAAATGTGCTCTTTCTCGTGCAGCTCAAGAGTCACTTCGGCATGTTACGTAGACGTAGCTACATTTCCTTGAGCTTAGAAACGTTGCCTCTCTGGTGACGTTTTGGATGAAGACTGCTTTTCCTGAAGTAAAGAGAGTCTCAAGCAGAAGCAAGATTTCTCCACTTAAATAGATAATACGCACTCTGTTTGAAGGCTGAAGCAGTTACCTGCTCATTCTGGCATTCTAGTAATATTTACCCTGTCCATAGACCAAAGAGTAGCTAACAGGTCATGGTAATGAAATCCCGTACTTGCCTGAGGCGTGAAGCCCTGGGACTCTTTTGTGAGCCCGGATAGCTCAGTCGGTAGAGCATCAGACTTTTAATCTGAGGGTCCAGGGTTCAAGTCCCTGTTCGGGCGATGAGTAACCTCGATCGCCTTTTGTGCTGGTGTGTCTAGAGCTCCGTTTCGGAGGGAACGGCCAAAGAATAAAGTTTACCAACAGTGGCGGCATGTAGTCGTGGCCGAGTGGTTAAGGCGATGGACTAGAAATCCATTGGGGTCTCCCCGCGCAAGTTCGAATCCTGCCGACTACGTCTTTAGACTTCTCCCTTTGGCTTTCATGGCAGCTTCCTGCCTCGGGGACCGACCGAATCTACTTCGACAGGGGTTTTGCCGTTGAAAAGAACTCAAAAATGATTGTGACTTCTGCATAGAGACGGCAGTCCCCTCACGGCCATTGTACTCAGGCAGACCCGCATGCAGGTTTCTTGGGCAGCCCGGTGGCACGCCGTGATCGTATAGTGGTTAGTACTCTGCGTTGTGGCCGCAGCAACCCCGGTTCGAATCCGGGTCACGGCAGCCCTTCCCGGGGAAGTCTGCTGGGGTCTTGCCGCCCCTGCCCTTTTTTGTGATCGGCTTGTTGCCTGACCTTCGGGTTTTTTCAGCACAGTCCAGGCCCAGAGCGTGCACGGGGTTGCCCTGTTGTAGTCGTGGCCGAGTGGTTAAGGCGATGGACTTGAAATCCATTGGGGTCTCCCCGCGCAGGTTCAAACCCTGCCGACTACGAGTGTCTGTTCCCTGGCTTTGGACTGCTCTTGTTGTACGTTCCAGCTCACGAGCTGCTTTATTTCTGCAGCTCAAGTATATGGTTTTGACCACATACTGCACTTACAGCATGAAACCATAGAAGAGCTGGAACAGGTCTTTGTTTTCAACTGTTGTAGATCGTCGCTAATCCAGTTGATCCTGACCTGAGCCATTTTCCGAGAGGTTAAGGACTATGGCTCCACCCTCTTTGTTTTCGGGATTCCCACCATTCTCTCCCCCGGATTGTTTTCCTTAAATAATTCAAACGTGTATTTGCACTTTTGCTTTTCTAAGTAGAAAGCGGATCATGAACAAACTTGTTGTGCAGATCTCTCACCTGCTGAAAAGGCACAACATGCAGCAAAGCAGCACCTGAAGTCTAATTTCAGTTTTTAAGCTTGAATACCACCCTGTCGTCCAGCGTCCGGGAATGTGAACAGGAGAGGTCGTGACCTTTTCCATCATTCTTTCGCAGAGGCAATATCGTAGCCTATGAGGTTTATCCGAGGCGTGATCATTGCTGGTTGAAAACTTTACCCAATACCCCGCCAGGATGACTTGAAATACAGTCAGCTTTGGCAATTTTTGCCAGTCTCTTGAGAGACTTACGACTTTGTTGCAAAAGAGAAGTTTGTTGTGTGTGGTTTTTTGTTTTGATGTTTATAGTCCCGAGATTAAAAGCGTCAAAGTTTGATTCCGGTACTTGACATCGCATTGATTTCGCCCCTCGGTCGGGCAATCACTACCAAGGATATCACGGTGACGTTTTCACACGACACCCTTTATTTATGTTGGACGGTTTTATGTAGAAAAGACCAAATCACAAAAAAGATTTTAGCTGGGTTTTCACTGGCAGGCTCACGTTTTGTCAAATGTGCTCTTTCTCGTGCAGCTCAAGAGTCACTTCGGCATGTTACGTAGACGTAGCTACATTTCCTTGAGCTTAGAAACGTTGCCTCTCTGGTGACGTTTTGGATGAAGACTGCTTTTCCTGAAGTAAAGAGAGTCTCAAGCAGAAGCAAGATTTCTCCACTTAAATAGATAATACGCACTCTGTTTGAAGGCTGAAGCAGTTACCTGCTCATTCTGGCATTCTAGTAATATTTACCCTGTCCATAGACCAAAGAGTAGCTAACAGGTCATGGTAATGAAATCCCGTACTTGCCTGAGGCGTGAAGCCCTGGGACTCTTTTGTGAGCCCGGATAGCTCAGTCGGTAGAGCATCAGACTTTTAATCTGAGGGTCCAGGGTTCAAGTCCCTGTTCGGGCGATGAGTAACCTCGATCGCCTTTTGTGCTGGTGTGTCTAGAGCTCCGTTTCGGAGGGAACGGCCAAAGAATAAAGTTTACCAACAGTGGCGGCATGTAGTCGTGGCCGAGTGGTTAAGGCGATGGACTAGAAATCCATTGGGGTCTCCCCGCGCAAGTTCGAATCCTGCCGACTACGTCTTTAGACTTCTCCCTTTGGCTTTCATGGCAGCTTCCTGCCTCGGGGACCGAATCTACTTCGACAGGGGTTTTGCCGTTTTTAAAAAAAACTCAAAAATGATTGTGACTTCTGCATAGAGACGGCAGTCCCCTCACGGCCATTGTACTCAGGCAGACCCGCATGCAGGTTTCTTGGGCAGCCCGGTGGCACGCCGTGATCGTATAGTGGTTAGTACTCTGCGTTGTGGCCGCAGCAACCCCGGTTCGAATCCGGGTCACGGCAGCCCTTCCCGGGGAAGTCTGCTGGGGTCTTGCCGCCCCTGCCCTTTTTTGTGATCGGCTTGTTGCCTGACCTTCGGGTTTTTTCAGCACAGTCCAGGCCCAGAGCGTTCGGAGGGTTGCCCTGTTGTAGTCGTGGCCGAGTGGTTAAGGCGATGGACTTGAAATCCATTGGGGTCTCCCCGCGCAGGTTCAAACCCTGCCGACTACGAGTGTCTGTTCCCTGGCTTTGGACTGCTCTTGTTGTACGTTCCAGCTCACGAGCTGCTTTATTTCTGCAGCTCAAGTATATGGTTTTGACCACATACTGCACTTACAGCATGAAACCATAGAAGAGCTGGAACAGGTCTTTGTTTTCAACTGTTGTAGATCGTCGCTAATCCAGTTGATCCTGACCTGAGCCATTTTCCGAGAGGTTAAGGACTATGGCTCCACCCTCTTTGTTTTCGGGATTCCCACCATTCTCTCCCCCGGATTGTTTTCCTTAAATAATTCAAACGTGTATTTGCACTTTTGCTTTTCTAAGTAGAAAGCGGATCATGAACAAACTTGTTGTGCAGATCTCTCACCTGCTGAAAAGGCACAACATGCAGCAAAGCAGCACCTGAAGTCTAATTTCAGTTTTTAAGCTTGAATACCACCCTGTCGTCCAGCGTCCGGGAATGTGAACAGGAGAGGTCGTGACCTTTTCCATCATTCTTTCGCAGAGGCAATATCGTAGCCTATGAGGTTTATCCGAGGCGTGATCATTGCTGGTTGAAAACTTTACCCAATACCCCGCCAGGATGACTTGAAATACAGTCAGCTTTGGCAATTTTTGCCAGTCTCTTGAGAGACTTACGACTTTGTTGCAAAAGAGAAGTTTGTTGTGTGTGGTTTTTTGTTTTGATGTTTATAGTCCCGAGATTAAAAGCGTCAAAGTTTGATTCCGGTACTTGACATCGCATTGATTTCGCCCCTCGGTCGGGCAATCACTACCAAGGATATCACGGTGACGTTTTCACACGACACCCTTTATTTATGTTGGACGGTTTTATGTAGAAAAGACCAAATCACAAAAAAGATTTTAGCTGGGTTTTCACTGGCAGGCTCACGTTTTGTCAAATGTGCTCTTTCTCGTGCAGCTCAAGAGTCACTTCGGCATGTTACGTAGACGTAGCTACATTTCCTTGAGCTTAGAAACGTTGCCTCTCTGGTGACGTTTTGGATGAAGACTGCTTTTCCTGAAGTAAAGAGAGTCTCAAGCAGAAGCAAGATTTCTCCACTTAAATAGATAATACGCACTCTGTTTGAAGGCTGAAGCAGTTACCTGCTCATTCTGGCATTCTAGTAATATTTACCCTGTCCATAGACCAAAGAGTAGCTAACAGGTCATGGTAATGAAATCCCGTACTTGCCTGAGGCGTGAAGCCCTGGGACTCTTTTGTGAGCCCGGATAGCTCAGTCGGTAGAGCATCAGACTTTTAATCTGAGGGTCCAGGGTTCAAGTCCCTGTTCGGGCGATGAGTAACCTCGATCGCCTTTTGTGCTGGTGTGTCTAGAGCTCCGTTTCGGAGGGAACGGCCAAAGAATAAAGTTTACCAACAGTGGCGGCATGTAGTCGTGGCCGAGTGGTTAAGGCGATGGACTAGAAATCCATTGGGGTCTCCCCGCGCAAGTTCGAATCCTGCCGACTACGTCTTTAGACTTCTCCCTTTGGCTTTCATGGCAGCTTCCTGCCTCGGGGACCGAATCTACTTCGACAGGGGTTTTGCCGTTGAAAAGAACTCAAAAATGATTGTGACTTCTGCATAGAGACGGCAGTCCCCTCACGGCCATTGTACTCAGGCAGACCCGCATGCAGGTTTCTTGGGCAGCCCGGTGGCACGCCGTGATCGTATAGTGGTTAGTACTCTGCGTTGTGGCCGCAGCAACCCCGGTTCGAATCCGGGTCACGGCAGCCCTTCCCGGGGAAGTCTGCTGGGGTCTTGCCGCCCCTGCCCTTTTTTGTGATCGGCTTGTTGCCTGACCTTCGGGTTTTTTCAGCACAGTCCAGGCCCAGAGCGTTCGGAGGGTTGCCCTGTTGTAGTCGTGGCCGAGTGGTTAAGGCGATGGACTTGAAATCCATTGGGGTCTCCCCGCGCAGGTTCAAACCCTGCCGACTACGAGTGTCTGTTCCCTGGCTTTGGACTGCTCTTGTTGTACGTTCCAGCTCACGAGCTGCTTTATTTCTGCAGCTCAAGTATATGGTTTTGACCACATACTGCACTTACAGCATGAAACCATAGAAGAGCTGGAACAGGTCTTTGTTTTCAACTGTTGTAGATCGTCGCTAATCCAGTTGATCCTGACCTGAGCCATTTTCCGAGAGGTTAAGGACTATGGCTCCACCCTCTTTGTTTTCGGGATTCCCACCATTCTCTCCCCCGGATTGTTTTCCTTAAATAATTCAAACGTGTATTTGCACTTTTGCTTTTCTAAGTAGAAAGCGGATCATGAACAAACTTGTTGTGCAGATCTCTCACCTGCTGAAAAGGCACAACATGCAGCAAAGCAGCACCTGAAGTCTAATTTCAGTTTTTAAGCTTGAATACCACCCTGTCGTCCAGCGTCCGGGAATGTGAACAGGAGAGGTCGTGACCTTTTCCATCATTCTTTCGCAGAGGCAATATCGTAGCCTATGAGGTTTATCCGAGGCGTGATCATTGCTGGTTGAAAACTTTACCCAATACCCCGCCAGGATGACTTGAAATACAGTCAGCTTTGGCAATTTTTGCCAGTCTCTTGAGAGACTTACGACTTTGTTGCAAAAGAGAAGTTTGTTGTGTGTGGTTTTTTGTTTTGATGTTTATAGTCCCGAGATTAAAAGCGTCAAAGTTTGATTCCGGTACTTGACATCGCATTGATTTCGCCCCTCGGTCGGGCAATCACTACCAAGGATATCACGGTGACGTTTTCACACGACACCCTTTATTTATGTTGGACGGTTTTATGTAGAAAAGACCAAATCACAAAAAAGATTTTAGCTGGGTTTTCACTGGCAGGCTCACGTTTTGTCAAATGTGCTCTTTCTCGTGCAGCTCAAGAGTCACTTCGGCATGTTACGTAGACGTAGCTACATTTCCTTGAGCTTAGAAACGTTGCCTCTCTGGTGACGTTTTGGATGAAGACTGCTTTTCCTGAAGTAAAGAGAGTCTCAAGCAGAAGCAAGATTTCTCCACTTAAATAGATAATACGCACTCTGTTTGAAGGCTGAAGCAGTTACCTGCTCATTCTGGCATTCTAGTAATATTTACCCTGTCCATAGACCAAAGAGTAGCTAACAGGTCATGGTAATGAAATCCCGTACTTGCCTGAGGCGTGAAGCCCTGGGACTCTTTTGTGAGCCCGGATAGCTCAGTCGGTAGAGCATCAGACTTTTAATCTGAGGGTCCAGGGTTCAAGTCCCTGTTCGGGCGATGAGTAACCTCGATCGCCTTTTGTGCTGGTGTGTCTAGAGCTCCGTTTCGGAGGGAACGGCCAAAGAATAAAGTTTACCAACAGTGGCGGCATGTAGTCGTGGCCGAGTGGTTAAGGCGATGGACTAGAAATCCATTGGGGTCTCCCCGCGCAAGTTCGAATCCTGCCGACTACGTCTTTAGACTTCTCCCTTTGGCTTTCATGGCAGCTTCCTGCCTCGGGGACCGAATCTACTTCGACAGGGGTTTTGCCGTTGAAAAGAACTCAAAAATGATTGTGACTTCTGCATAGAGACGGCAGTCCCCTCACGGCCATTGTACTCAGGCAGACCCGCATGCAGGTTTCTTGGGCAGCCCGGTGGCACGCCGTGATCGTATAGTGGTTAGTACTCTGCGTTGTGGCCGCAGCAACCCCGGTTCGAATCCGGGTCACGGCAGCCCTTCCCGGGGAAGTCTGCTGGGGTCTTGCCGCCCCTGCCCTTTTTTGTGATCGGCTTGTTGCCTGACCTTCGGGTTTTTTCAGCACAGTCCAGGCCCAGAGCGTGCACGGGGTTGCCCTGTTGTAGTCGTGGCCGAGTGGTTAAGGCGATGGACTTGAAATCCATTGGGGTCTCCCCGCGCAGGTTCAAACCCTGCCGACTACGAGTGTCTGTTCCCTGGCTTTGGACTGCTCTTGTTGTACGTTCCAGCTCACGAGCTGCTTTATTTCTGCAGCTCAAGTATATGGTTTTGACCACATACTGCACTTACAGCATGAAACCATAGAAGAGCTGGAACAGGTCTTTGTTTTCAACTGTTGTAGATCGTCGCTAATCCAGTTGATCCTGACCTGAGCCATTTTCCGAGAGGTTAAGGACTATGGCTCCACCCTCTTTGTTTTCGGGATTCCCACCATTCTCTCCCCCGGATTGTTTTCCTTAAATAATTCAAACGTGTATTTGCACTTTTGCTTTTCTAAGTAGAAAGCGGATCATGAACAAACTTGTTGTGCAGATCTCTCACCTGCTGAAAAGGCACAACATGCAGCAAAGCAGCACCTGAAGTCTAATTTCAGTTTTTAAGCTTGAATACCACCCTGTCGTCCAGCGTCCGGGAATGTGAACAGGAGAGGTCGTGACCTTTTCCATCATTCTTTCGCAGAGGCAATATCGTAGCCTATGAGGTTTATCCGAGGCGTGATCATTGCTGGTTGAAAACTTTACCCAATACCCCGCCAGGATGACTTGAAATACAGTCAGCTTTGGCAATTTTTGCCAGTCTCTTGAGAGACTTACGACTTTGTTGCAAAAGAGAAGTTTGTTGTGTGTGGTTTTTTGTTTTGATGTTTATAGTCCCGAGATTAAAAGCGTCAAAGTTTGATTCCGGTACTTGACATCGCATTGATTTCGCCCCTCGGTCGGGCAATCACTACCAAGGATATCACGGTGACGTTTTCACACGACACCCTTTATTTATGTTGGACGGTTTTATGTAGAAAAGACCAAATCACAAAAAAGATTTTAGCTGGGTTTTCACTGGCAGGCTCACGTTTTGTCAAATGTGCTCTTTCTCGTGCAGCTCAAGAGTCACTTCGGCATGTTACGTAGACGTAGCTACATTTCCTTGAGCTTAGAAACGTTGCCTCTCTGGTGACGTTTTGGATGAAGACTGCTTTTCCTGAAGTAAAGAGAGTCTCAAGCAGAAGCAAGATTTCTCCACTTAAATAGATAATACGCACTCTGTTTGAAGGCTGAAGCAGTTACCTGCTCATTCTGGCATTCTAGTAATATTTACCCTGTCCATAGACCAAAGAGTAGCTAACAGGTCATGGTAATGAAATCCCGTACTTGCCTGAGGCGTGAAGCCCTGGGACTCTTTTGTGAGCCCGGATAGCTCAGTCGGTAGAGCATCAGACTTTTAATCTGAGGGTCCAGGGTTCAAGTCCCTGTTCGGGCGATGAGTAACCTCGATCGCCTTTTGTGCTGGTGTGTCTAGAGCTCCGTTTCGGAGGGAACGGCCAAAGAATAAAGTTTACCAACAGTGGCGGCATGTAGTCGTGGCCGAGTGGTTAAGGCGATGGACTAGAAATCCATTGGGGTCTCCCCGCGCAAGTTCGAATCCTGCCGACTACGTCTTTAGACTTCTCCCTTTGGCTTTCATGGCAGCTTCCTGCCTCGGGGACCGAATCTACTTCGACAGGGGTTTTGCCGTTTTTAAAAAAAACTCAAAAATGATTGTGACTTCTGCATAGAGACGGCAGTCCCCTCACGGCCATTGTACTCAGGCAGACCCGCATGCAGGTTTCTTGGGCAGCCCGGTGGCACGCCGTGATCGTATAGTGGTTAGTACTCTGCGTTGTGGCCGCAGCAACCCCGGTTCGAATCCGGGTCACGGCAGCCCTTCCCGGGGAAGTCTGCTGGGGTCTTGCCGCCCCTGCCCTTTTTTGTGATCGGCTTGTTGCCTGACCTTCGGGTTTTTTCAGCACAGTCCAGGCCCAGAGCGTGCACGGGGTTGCCCTGTTGTAGTCGTGGCCGAGTGGTTAAGGCGATGGACTTGAAATCCATTGGGGTCTCCCCGCGCAGGTTCAAACCCTGCCGACTACGA
Organism: Misgurnus anguillicaudatus; assembly: GCF_027580225.2. Classification (NCBI taxonomy): domain Eukaryota; kingdom Metazoa; phylum Chordata; class Actinopteri; order Cypriniformes; family Cobitidae; genus Misgurnus; species Misgurnus anguillicaudatus. The sequence goes on along the minus strand of NC_073342.2, from coordinate 4,591,173 downwards.
GTGTCTGTTCCCTGGCTTTGGACTGCTCTTGTTGTACGTTCCAGCTCACGAGCTGCTTTATTTCTGCAGCTCAAGTATATGGTTTTGACCACATACTGCACTTACAGCATGAAACCATAGAAGAGCTGGAACAGGTCTTTGTTTTCAACTGTTGTAGATCGTCGCTAATCCAGTTGATCCTGACCTGAGCCATTTTCCGAGAGGTTAAGGACTATGGCTCCACCCTCTTTGTTTTCGGGATTCCCACCATTCTCTCCCCCGGATTGTTTTCCTTAAATAATTCAAACGTGTATTTGCACTTTTGCTTTTCTAAGTAGAAAGCGGATCATGAACAAACTTGTTGTGCAGATCTCTCACCTGCTGAAAAGGCACAACATGCAGCAAAGCAGCACCTGAAGTCTAATTTCAGTTTTTAAGCTTGAATACCACCCTGTCGTCCAGCGTCCGGGAATGTGAACAGGAGAGGTCGTGACCTTTTCCATCATTCTTTCGCAGAGGCAATATCGTAGCCTATGAGGTTTATCCGAGGCGTGATCATTGCTGGTTGAAAACTTTACCCAATACCCCGCCAGGATGACTTGAAATACAGTCAGCTTTGGCAATTTTTGCCAGTCTCTTGAGAGACTTACGACTTTGTTGCAAAAGAGAAGTTTGTTGTGTGTGGTTTTTTGTTTTGATGTTTATAGTCCCGAGATTAAAAGCGTCAAAGTTTGATTCCGGTACTTGACATCGCATTGATTTCGCCCCTCGGTCGGGCAATCACTACCAAGGATATCACGGTGACGTTTTCACACGACACCCTTTATTTATGTTGGACGGTTTTATGTAGAAAAGACCAAATCACAAAAAAGATTTTAGCTGGGTTTTCACTGGCAGGCTCACGTTTTGTCAAATGTGCTCTTTCTCGTGCAGCTCAAGAGTCACTTCGGCATGTTACGTAGACGTAGCTACATTTCCTTGAGCTTAGAAACGTTGCCTCTCTGGTGACGTTTTGGATGAAGACTGCTTTTCCTGAAGTAAAGAGAGTCTCAAGCAGAAGCAAGATTTCTCCACTTAAATAGATAATACGCACTCTGTTTGAAGGCTGAAGCAGTTACCTGCTCATTCTGGCATTCTAGTAATATTTACCCTGTCCATAGACCAAAGAGTAGCTAACAGGTCATGGTAATGAAATCCCGTACTTGCCTGAGGCGTGAAGCCCTGGGACTCTTTTGTGAGCCCGGATAGCTCAGTCGGTAGAGCATCAGACTTTTAATCTGAGGGTCCAGGGTTCAAGTCCCTGTTCGGGCGATGAGTAACCTCGATCGCCTTTTGTGCTGGTGTGTCTAGAGCTCCGTTTCGGAGGGAACGGCCAAAGAATAAAGTTTACCAACAGTGGCGGCATGTAGTCGTGGCCGAGTGGTTAAGGCGATGGACTAGAAATCCATTGGGGTCTCCCCGCGCAAGTTCGAATCCTGCCGACTACGTCTTTAGACTTCTCCCTTTGGCTTTCATGGCAGCTTCCTGCCTCGGGGACCGAATCTACTTCGACAGGGGTTTTGCCGTTTTTAAAAAAAACTCAAAAATGATTGTGACTTCTGCATAGAGACGGCAGTCCCCTCACGGCCATTGTACTCAGGCAGACCCGCATGCAGGTTTCTTGGGCAGCCCGGTGGCACGCCGTGATCGTATAGTGGTTAGTACTCTGCGTTGTGGCCGCAGCAACCCCGGTTCGAATCCGGGTCACGGCAGCCCTTCCCGGGGAAGTCTGCTGGGGTCTTGCCGCCCCTGCCCTTTTTTGTGATCGGCTTGTTGCCTGACCTTCGGGTTTTTTCAGCACAGTCCAGGCCCAGAGCGTGCACGGGGTTGCCCTGTTGTAGTCGTGGCCGAGTGGTTAAGGCGATGGACTTGAAATCCATTGGGGTCTCCCCGCGCAGGTTCAAACCCTGCCGACTACGAGTGTCTGTTCCCTGGCTTTGGACTGCTCTTGTTGTACGTTCCAGCTCACGAGCTGCTTTATTTCTGCAGCTCAAGTATATGGTTTTGACCACATACTGCACTTACAGCATGAAACCATAGAAGAGCTGGAACAGGTCTTTGTTTTCAACTGTTGTAGATCGTCGCTAATCCAGTTGATCCTGACCTGAGCCATTTTCCGAGAGGTTAAGGACTATGGCTCCACCCTCTTTGTTTTCGGGATTCCCACCATTCTCTCCCCCGGATTGTTTTCCTTAAATAATTCAAACGTGTATTTGCACTTTTGCTTTTCTAAGTAGAAAGCGGATCATGAACAAACTTGTTGTGCAGATCTCTCACCTGCTGAAAAGGCACAACATGCAGCAAAGCAGCACCTGAAGTCTAATTTCAGTTTTTAAGCTTGAATACCACCCTGTCGTCCAGCGTCCGGGAATGTGAACAGGAGAGGTCGTGACCTTTTCCATCATTCTTTCGCAGAGGCAATATCGTAGCCTATGAGGTTTATCCGAGGCGTGATCATTGCTGGTTGAAAACTTTACCCAATACCCCGCCAGGATGACTTGAAATACAGTCAGCTTTGGCAATTTTTGCCAGTCTCTTGAGAGACTTACGACTTTGTTGCAAAAGAGAAGTTTGTTGTGTGTGGTTTTTTGTTTTGATGTTTATAGTCCCGAGATTAAAAGCGTCAAAGTTTGATTCCGGTACTTGACATCGCATTGATTTCGCCCCTCGGTCGGGCAATCACTACCAAGGATATCACGGTGACGTTTTCACACGACACCCTTTATTTATGTTGGACGGTTTTATGTAGAAAAGACCAAATCACAAAAAAGATTTTAGCTGGGTTTTCACTGGCAGGCTCACGTTTTGTCAAATGTGCTCTTTCTCGTGCAGCTCAAGAGTCACTTCGGCATGTTACGTAGACGTAGCTACATTTCCTTGAGCTTAGAAACGTTGCCTCTCTGGTGACGTTTTGGATGAAGACTGCTTTTCCTGAAGTAAAGAGAGTCTCAAGCAGAAGCAAGATTTCTCCACTTAAATAGATAATACGCACTCTGTTTGAAGGCTGAAGCAGTTACCTGCTCATTCTGGCATTCTAGTAATATTTACCCTGTCCATAGACCAAAGAGTAGCTAACAGGTCATGGTAATGAAATCCCGTACTTGCCTGAGGCGTGAAGCCCTGGGACTCTTTTGTGAGCCCGGATAGCTCAGTCGGTAGAGCATCAGACTTTTAATCTGAGGGTCCAGGGTTCAAGTCCCTGTTCGGGCGATGAGTAACCTCGATCGCCTTTTGTGCTGGTGTGTCTAGAGCTCCGTTTCGGAGGGAACGGCCAAAGAATAAAGTTTACCAACAGTGGCGGCATGTAGTCGTGGCCGAGTGGTTAAGGCGATGGACTAGAAATCCATTGGGGTCTCCCCGCGCAAGTTCGAATCCTGCCGACTACGTCTTTAGACTTCTCCCTTTGGCTTTCATGGCAGCTTCCTGCCTCGGGGACCGAATCTACTTCGACAGGGGTTTTGCCGTTTTTAAAAAAAACTCAAAAATGATTGTGACTTCTGCATAGAGACGGCAGTCCCCTCACGGCCATTGTACTCAGGCAGACCCGCATGCAGGTTTCTTGGGCAGCCCGGTGGCACGCCGTGATCGTATAGTGGTTAGTACTCTGCGTTGTGGCCGCAGCAACCCCGGTTCGAATCCGGGTCACGGCAGCCCTTCCCGGGGAAGTCTGCTGGGGTCTTGCCGCCCCTGCCCTTTTTTGTGATCGGCTTGTTGCCTGACCTTCGGGTTTTTTCAGCACAGTCCAGGCCCAGAGCGTGCACGGGGTTGCCCTGTTGTAGTCGTGGCCGAGTGGTTAAGGCGATGGACTTGAAATCCATTGGGGTCTCCCCGCGCAGGTTCAAACCCTGCCGACTACGAGTGTCTGTTCCCTGGCTTTGGACTGCTCTTGTTGTACGTTCCAGCTCACGAGCTGCTTTATTTCTGCAGCTCAAGTATATGGTTTTGACCACATACTGCACTTACAGCATGAAACCATAGAAGAGCTGGAACAGGTCTTTGTTTTCAACTGTTGTAGATCGTCGCTAATCCAGTTGATCCTGACCTGAGCCATTTTCCGAGAGGTTAAGGACTATGGCTCCACCCTCTTTGTTTTCGGGATTCCCACCATTCTCTCCCCCGGATTGTTTTCCTTAAATAATTCAAACGTGTATTTGCACTTTTGCTTTTCTAAGTAGAAAGCGGATCATGAACAAACTTGTTGTGCAGATCTCTCACCTGCTGAAAAGGCACAACATGCAGCAAAGCAGCACCTGAAGTCTAATTTCAGTTTTTAAGCTTGAATACCACCCTGTCGTCCAGCGTCCGGGAATGTGAACAGGAGAGGTCGTGACCTTTTCCATCATTCTTTCGCAGAGGCAATATCGTAGCCTATGAGGTTTATCCGAGGCGTGATCATTGCTGGTTGAAAACTTTACCCAATACCCCGCCAGGATGACTTGAAATACAGTCAGCTTTGGCAATTTTTGCCAGTCTCTTGAGAGACTTACGACTTTGTTGCAAAAGAGAAGTTTGTTGTGTGTGGTTTTTTGTTTTGATGTTTATAGTCCCGAGATTAAAAGCGTCAAAGTTTGATTCCGGTACTTGACATCGCATTGATTTCGCCCCTCGGTCGGGCAATCACTACCAAGGATATCACGGTGACGTTTTCACACGACACCCTTTATTTATGTTGGACGGTTTTATGTAGAAAAGACCAAATCACAAAAAAGATTTTAGCTGGGTTTTCACTGGCAGGCTCACGTTTTGTCAAATGTGCTCTTTCTCGTGCAGCTCAAGAGTCACTTCGGCATGTTACGTAGACGTAGCTACATTTCCTTGAGCTTAGAAACGTTGCCTCTCTGGTGACGTTTTGGATGAAGACTGCTTTTCCTGAAGTAAAGAGAGTCTCAAGCAGAAGCAAGATTTCTCCACTTAAATAGATAATACGCACTCTGTTTGAAGGCTGAAGCAGTTACCTGCTCATTCTGGCATTCTAGTAATATTTACCCTGTCCATAGACCAAAGAGTAGCTAACAGGTCATGGTAATGAAATCCCGTACTTGCCTGAGGCGTGAAGCCCTGGGACTCTTTTGTGAGCCCGGATAGCTCAGTCGGTAGAGCATCAGACTTTTAATCTGAGGGTCCAGGGTTCAAGTCCCTGTTCGGGCGATGAGTAACCTCGATCGCCTTTTGTGCTGGTGTGTCTAGAGCTCCGTTTCGGAGGGAACGGCCAAAGAATAAAGTTTACCAACAGTGGCGGCATGTAGTCGTGGCCGAGTGGTTAAGGCGATGGACTAGAAATCCATTGGGGTCTCCCCGCGCAAGTTCGAATCCTGCCGACTACGTCTTTAGACTTCTCCCTTTGGCTTTCATGGCAGCTTCCTGCCTCGGGGACCGAATCTACTTCGACAGGGGTTTTGCCGTTTTTAAAAAAAACTCAAAAATGATTGTGACTTCTGCATAGAGACGGCAGTCCCCTCACGGCCATTGTACTCAGGCAGACCCGCATGCAGGTTTCTTGGGCAGCCCGGTGGCACGCCGTGATCGTATAGTGGTTAGTACTCTGCGTTGTGGCCGCAGCAACCCCGGTTCGAATCCGGGTCACGGCAGCCCTTCCCGGGGAAGTCTGCTGGGGTCTTGCCGCCCCTGCCCTTTTTTGTGATCGGCTTGTTGCCTGACCTTCGGGTTTTTTCAGCACAGTCCAGGCCCAGAGCGTGCACGGGGTTGCCCTGTTGTAGTCGTGGCCGAGTGGTTAAGGCGATGGACTTGAAATCCATTGGGGTCTCCCCGCGCAGGTTCAAACCCTGCCGACTACGAGTGTCTGTTCCCTGGCTTTGGACTGCTCTTGTTGTACGTTCCAGCTCACGAGCTGCTTTATTTCTGCAGCTCAAGTATATGGTTTTGACCACATACTGCACTTACAGCATGAAACCATAGAAGAGCTGGAACAGGTCTTTGTTTTCAACTGTTGTAGATCGTCGCTAATCCAGTTGATCCTGACCTGAGCCATTTTCCGAGAGGTTAAGGACTATGGCTCCACCCTCTTTGTTTTCGGGATTCCCACCATTCTCTCCCCCGGATTGTTTTCCTTAAATAATTCAAACGTGTATTTGCACTTTTGCTTTTCTAAGTAGAAAGCGGATCATGAACAAACTTGTTGTGCAGATCTCTCACCTGCTGAAAAGGCACAACATGCAGCAAAGCAGCACCTGAAGTCTAATTTCAGTTTTTAAGCTTGAATACCACCCTGTCGTCCAGCGTCCGGGAATGTGAACAGGAGAGGTCGTGACCTTTTCCATCATTCTTTCGCAGAGGCAATATCGTAGCCTATGAGGTTTATCCGAGGCGTGATCATTGCTGGTTGAAAACTTTACCCAATACCCCGCCAGGATGACTTGAAATACAGTCAGCTTTGGCAATTTTTGCCAGTCTCTTGAGAGACTTACGACTTTGTTGCAAAAGAGAAGTTTGTTGTGTGTGGTTTTTTGTTTTGATGTTTATAGTCCCGAGATTAAAAGCGTCAAAGTTTGATTCCGGTACTTGACATCGCATTGATTTCGCCCCTCGGTCGGGCAATCACTACCAAGGATATCACGGTGACGTTTTCACACGACACCCTTTATTTATGTTGGACGGTTTTATGTAGAAAAGACCAAATCACAAAAAAGATTTTAGCTGGGTTTTCACTGGCAGGCTCACGTTTTGTCAAATGTGCTCTTTCTCGTGCAGCTCAAGAGTCACTTCGGCATGTTACGTAGACGTAGCTACATTTCCTTGAGCTTAGAAACGTTGCCTCTCTGGTGACGTTTTGGATGAAGACTGCTTTTCCTGAAGTAAAGAGAGTCTCAAGCAGAAGCAAGATTTCTCCACTTAAATAGATAATACGCACTCTGTTTGAAGGCTGAAGCAGTTACCTGCTCATTCTGGCATTCTAGTAATATTTACCCTGTCCATAGACCAAAGAGTAGCTAACAGGTCATGGTAATGAAATCCCGTACTTGCCTGAGGCGTGAAGCCCTGGGACTCTTTTGTGAGCCCGGATAGCTCAGTCGGTAGAGCATCAGACTTTTAATCTGAGGGTCCAGGGTTCAAGTCCCTGTTCGGGCGATGAGTAACCTCGATCGCCTTTTGTGCTGGTGTGTCTAGAGCTCCGTTTCGGAGGGAACGGCCAAAGAATAAAGTTTACCAACAGTGGCGGCATGTAGTCGTGGCCGAGTGGTTAAGGCGATGGACTAGAAATCCATTGGGGTCTCCCCGCGCAAGTTCGAATCCTGCCGACTACGTCTTTAGACTTCTCCCTTTGGCTTTCATGGCAGCTTCCTGCCTCGGGGACCGAATCTACTTCGACAGGGGTTTTGCCGTTTTTAAAAAAAACTCAAAAATGATTGTGACTTCTGCATAGAGACGGCAGTCCCCTCACGGCCATTGTACTCAGGCAGACCCGCATGCAGGTTTCTTGGGCAGCCCGGTGGCACGCCGTGATCGTATAGTGGTTAGTACTCTGCGTTGTGGCCGCAGCAACCCCGGTTCGAATCCGGGTCACGGCAGCCCTTCCCGGGGAAGTCTGCTGGGGTCTTGCCGCCCCTGCCCTTTTTTGTGATCGGCTTGTTGCCTGACCTTCGGGTTTTTTCAGCACAGTCCAGGCCCAGAGCGTGCACGGGGTTGCCCTGTTGTAGTCGTGGCCGTACCCTCCACTAATTGGACTGCTTTAAGAAGTCCTAACAAGTCCTAACCAAGTCCTAACAATTCCTAACAATTCCTAACAAAGTCCTAACAGTTCCTAACAAGTCCTAACAAGTCCTAACAAGGTCCTAACAGTTCCTAACAAATCCGAACAGAGTCCTAACAACAGCGTGGCAAAAGAGCCAATCATATGCTTCAAAAAAATTGCCGCTTCAAGGGGGGCAAAAGAGCCAATTATATGCGTCGAAACAGGTGCCCCGTGCAAACAGTGTTCTGATAGGTTACTGACGGAGACGATGTTACAGTTCATCCTCAGGTAACTGTATTTAATACCGTCGGCGAATATCTCTAGACACTAAAAGTAAGTAGAACTTACTAAATTATCTGAATATAATTATAAATCACTGAAGTGAAATCGTAAAAGTATTTGTTGTTTTTGTAAATAATTCTGCTCTGATAAACGTTGGATGTTTTTCGTGAAGTTTGATAAGACGGTCACAAAACCTTTAGGGATAATGCTAATCGCTATATTAATTATTTTCTTTACTTGACGTTTTTAAGTGTCTTTTGTGTGTCTGTCTTTGGTTCATCAAATTAAACTAGAACAGAGATGCTCAAATTTGTGTCTGTGTCGAGTGTTTATGTCGCTGTTAAGTTTGATAAGACGGTCACAAAACCTTAAGGGATAATGCTAATCGCTATATTAATTATTTTCTTTACTGGACGTTTTTAAGTGTCTTTTGTGTGTCTGTCTTTTGTTCATCAAATTAAACTAGAACAGAGATGCTCAATTTTGTGTCTGTGTCGAGTGTTTATGTCGCTGTTAAGTTTGATAAGACGGTCACAAAACCTTAAGGATAACGCGGTTAATTATTATTTAATATGACATGTATACTATTTTTAACAAAATATGTTGTCAATAGATAGATAGTCACAAAAAATGACTAATATCTAATCTTTTACACCTCATGAGTTCTCATGAAATTAGTACTTTAATTAGTAATATCCTATGAGAATATGTTTTTTGTTATATTTATTTCTAAATTTAAATTGTATGCGTTTTTCATTGTACTGAGTAAGACCATATGCTGTAAACATCTTGTTCTATTCTTTGACCATTTAAGTACAAATCGTTGAAATACCCATTATTACAGTGTAGTAGAGTATTACATTATTATTCATATGATCTTTTTTGTATAATATTAGTCTTTCAGACAAAACACTGGTTACACCACTTGACCATAACGTCTGCAGCAATAGGACAAGAGATCGAAACAGAAAATAGCCATCAAGGTAAACTGAAATGGATATTTTAATATATATTCATGTCATTCATCATATTCTGTATCAAAAAAAACATTTCATAACATCAATGAAGAAACAGGATTGACTTGTGTTGTGATTTTAGTTCAGTTATCATACAATAGAGAGATTGTGAGTAAGAGAGTATCATTTTCCCCATTTCTTTCATCACTAAACTGTTTTGATTACATTTTTTAATAACCGACAACCATCAGGGTGAGTTCATGCCATCTAATGTGATCTTAACAATGTAAATGAAACAGTGTTTCAGAAACTTAAGACTTAAAAAATTCCTGGGCCCGTATGTATAAAACTTCTCAGAAATGCTCTTAAGAATAGTCTTAAGCTATGGCTTAAGTGTCAGAAAATTCTTAGTAAGGAGTAGGAGCAGTCTGAGAATAGGAGACATTTATTAAGAGGCTGAAAGCAACTTTCAGTAAAGTGTAAGACTCATTCTTAAGTGCTGACTTAAGTGCTGCAAACTGAGGACTACAATGATTTAATCCTAAAATGGCCGCCCTTAACCTCTGTATAAGCCAATAGAAAGCCGGCAATGTTATACAGTCACAGCGGCATGTGACACCATACATTCATGAATCATGAAGACATTACAATTATATTAGTATTTAAATATATTAATTTAAATTTGCTTCAAGAAAAGTTTAACAATATTACAAATAAGTACATACATTTATTTTACAAGATTTTGCACCATTTTGATTAAGATTTTAACATGTTAATGAAATAGACAAACGTAGTGCTATTTAAAAAATTAAGATGATGAATCATATCATTTTTATTTCACTGGCAAGGTGTATATAAGAAAATACAAAAGTTTGCAAACACTTAGATAAAAAATACTTTGATGATCAAGCCTGAACAAGATGATCAAGTTAAGCTGGATTTCTCCACTTAAACACAATTGTAATTTTTGCCATCTTGTCACTTTCACATTTGGCTTGCTCATTGCTAATATTGTAACATTATGTTTGGGGTCAGGGTTTTATACTCCATTTGTCATGATTAGAATGAGAACGAACCCAAGCGCAGACAGATGGAAAACAAAGATGACTTTATTAATAAGTAAACAGAGCCCACGTGGGAGCAAAACATTAAACAAGCAACAATAACTAGTACTGACTAACACTAAACTTGACTAGACTTTGACATTAACTAGACTGAACTTGACTAGACAACACAATAACAACATTCAAAGAACTTGGCTTACTAGACTTGGCTTACTAGACTTCACTTCACTTCACTTCACTTCACTTCACTTCACTTCACTTCACTTCACTTCACTTCACTTCACTTCACTTCACTTCACTTCACTTCACTTCACTTCACTTCACTTCACTTCACTTCACTTCACACAGGAACAGATCAGGAACAGAGCTAACGATACCAGACAGAACACAGAGCACAAGGACCTTAAATAGGGGTAAAATAATGAGGGGAACAGGTGACAAGGATTAGTCAATGAAGACAAGAGGATGACAAGGGAGCGGGGATAAAGTGACGAGACAAAAAGGCCACGTACAGGCACACAAAACATGAGTCTATCATGATTCTGCCTCAAGACTAGAATAAAGCAATGACAAGAGGGCAGAATCATGACACTATTAATATCACTTTACATGTAATGATGTCACTGCAATCTTGTAGATACTTCACAATTTTTTAGGTTGATAATGCTATTGTAGTTGTTATTTACATTTTATGGTATTTTATTTACCTGTCATAAACTGTAAAACCAAAAGCGTCTCTACTTAAAAAAAACTTACTTCAATTAGTAACACCTAATAATTAAACATTTTAACTTTATTTATTTCACTTAAACTCAGAAAATGTAAGTTGAAAAAACATTACATTTTTAGGCAATATCAATTATTTGATCCAACTTTAACTTTTTACAGTATATATTATGCAAATTTATATACCTTTAAGTATGCTGTCTTGATAATCCCATAAAAAATCTCGGTACTGTGCAAGCACTTGAATAAGTTTCACTAATATACATCTTATACTGTATATTATATAGTGTAATATAATATACATTGTATAAAAAACCCTATACTCTTTATATTTCATGTTATATTAATTCCTATCTACTGTCTATTTTCTGCTCATTGTACATATAAATAAACTACTTTTAAAGGACTTTGTTTTTAATTATTCTACGCAGAGTTTACCAGAAGTTATGTGATGACCACGAAAGCTGCGTGTTTATGTTGTTACTGCTAAAACCATCCATAGAAATACATTTGAATTAAAGTAATTCTAACACATTCTTTGTTGCTAAGTGCATAAGACCTCTCCAGCTTTCTTAAATAATTTAGGATCTGAGACCTAGTCTTAACACTTAGGAGGCTTTATAAATCAAACTTATGCTTAAGTCTAGGCATAAGAGTAAAATGACATTATTCTTAGAATTTTGACACACTTAAGACTAAAATATTAAGTTAAGACTGTAAAAAACATACAACCTTATATTGTAGCTGCTTAATTTCCTATCTATCTACCTGTCTGTCTGTTTATCTGTCTGTGCATGTAGGCCTACATGTTGCATACTCAGCCTAAATGACTGCCTCTTGCCCTATAGATGCCAAAGCAAGGAAAGCCAGATTCATTCTGGACCGGCGTCATGATGCTGTTTGCCCAGGGGAAATATAAATTTTCCACTGGCCAGAGACCCGGGAGCAGACGTTGGAAGGCAGTGTTAGAGAGGATAAAGAATTGTCCGCTGACCCCTGCATATGGCCTAACGGTCAGAAAAAAAGATATTTTTGGGAAAAATATTCCCTGCAAATGTGGCTACCATGATGTAAGTAATGTCATTGAATCCTTAAACATATGATGTGAGACAACGATGCTGACAAATGCTTCCTTTACAGCTGTTCCCCATGGCTGGTTCTTCGCTGTATGTGCTTGATTCTCCAAATGACTTGTTTTGATGCAGAGTTTTGTGTGATTTAGAGAATAAGAGGATATAGAGAGTAAATACAAAATGTTGTTTCCCCCAGTCAGGACAGCACACAGGGACCGCAGCAGGTCCGCAGCAGACAGGGACCGCAGCAGGTCCACAGCAGACAGGGACCGCAGCAGGTCCACAGCAGACAGGGACCGCAGCAGGTCCACAGCAGACAGGGACCGCAGCAGGTCCACAGCAGACAGGGACCAGTGGTAATACAATGACATGCTCCCTTTGTGCTCAGGAAGTGCTCTCTGACCAGTTTACACAGCATCTGTCAGACTTCCATGTCCAGGAGGAGTGTGAGCACTGTGGCACAAAGGCCATGGGTGCTGTCAGGTTATCAGAGCACCTTGAGAAGTGTCATGTCTTAACCTCACCTTCAGCCCATCCCTCCACTACCCCAGCCCAAGAGATGACACCGACACCAATCGTCTCTCCCCGAGATGCTCCAGCTACAGTCTGCCTCACAGCCCAGGAGACGACACCAACCATCTGTCTCCAAGTTGCTCCTGCTCCTACCCCTCCAACCCTATCTGAGATGGCACCAGCGACTCAGAGTGGCACACCACTTCCATCTTCTCCTGCTTCTGCTCCTCCTCCAGCAGCACCAGGACTACCAGTCCCTCTGCGCTTTCCAGAGGTAAGCCGGGCCAGGTTTTTACCAAAGCCATTCCTCCGGGTCATCAAGCCAGGTGATTTGGAGTGGATTGCCCACATTCTCTATGACGCAAGAGGGCAGCTGAAACAGAATGTCAGGGAAAATTGGCACCACCCCCCAAGCCCAATCAGATCTGTGGCACCTCCAAACCCACATGATTACTTTCGTCAGAGGATGTTCCTGTGGGCACCAATGCGCATGTGGGGCATACCTTTGAAATGTAATCAGTGCAACCGAAAGATGCACCACTCTGGCATTTACACCAAGGTCAGAGAGGTCATTGATGTGGACAGCAAGTACTATTTAATAGGGGGAGATTACCCAAGGTGCAGCCAGTGCAAACTACCTGTCTGTCCTTGGAGTAGTGATATTTTAAAGCAACTGGACCCCTCTAACCGCAACAAATTCCCTGCTGTGTTGACTACACATTTGGCACTGGACAGAAAATGTGTGACACTTTTGCGTCCTAGAACAGCAGGGAATAGCTCCAGTTACCTGCAGCAGGCCTTTCAAGAGGCACACAGTGAGGAGTGGGCCAGGAGATCCTGTGACTATTTCACAGATTGTGAAATTCACAAAAGATCCTGCCTGAAGCAGTCCCAGGCTGTTTATTCCCCGCCACCACCCTTCATTCCCTTGCCCCTGGCCCAGTGGTTTGAGACAGTGCATGCCAACGATGTTGTCGGCCACCTTGATGAACTCAAAGGTGTCATCACTTCAACGTTTGGCAGAATTCTGAAGCTCGATTCCACTAAGAAGGTAAAAGTAAACCTGTATAAGCTTGAGCTCATTTGTTCTTTTAGGGTTTAATAAGAATACATGTGCTAATGATGTATATTCTTTTGTTATAACAGGTGACCAAAAAACTGGCTGGTGGTATTGAGAACACGGCAACATGGATGACCAATGTTGGGAACGAGTATGGTCAGGTCCTCAACTCTGTCCTCACAACCGGCGAGGGGGCTGGACTGGATGACCTGTGCCAAGGGATCGTCCAACGGTACAGGGATGCTGGTGAGCCACAGCCAGCCGCCATCTATGTGGATAGAGACTGTTGCAGTGACAGAGGTGGGTTACCTGTAATTTGGGTTGATGTTTTTTTGCCAAATAATGCAGTTGATGACACTAGAAACCAGTGGCTGCTGGTGACTGCTCTTCTGAGGGGCACAAATTCAAAATATGGGTTTGGAGTGTCATGTGTGTCGCTTGTGGTTTCAAAAAATGTGAACCATGTGCATCACGTGTTTTGTCAAAATAAGTGCCTGCTCCACACGTGTCAAAACCGTTTATGATAAAAGAGACGCTCACATTCACAAAATACACACAAGACACTCCCTTACAGTGAACTTGAGATTATATGAGTATCTGGCAAACACAAGTGTCTTTTTTATAAACCCATAAACCCTGCAGCAGGCACTTATTTTGACAAAACACGTGATGCACATAGATTCACATTCACTCGACCCACCGAACACATATTTTGAAATGACAAACCACACACATGACGAATGCATACATGTTGTGAGGAAATTTTTTTTATTCATGATCTTGTGAATTTACACAGGGGTGAGCCCAGTTCTCCATTGGTTTCGGCCATGGACGTCCACTGTGCGGTTGGATGTGTTCCACTTTATGAGGCGATTCACCAAAGGTCTCATCACGGAACACCATCCACTCTATGGTACGTTCTGCTCCAAATTGTCGAGCTGCATTTTTGAGTGGGATTACCAGGACATCAGTAATCTGAAGGAGGCGAAGCGGTCAGAGCTGAGGCAAAAGCATCAGGGCTATGAGCCAACAGATGCCCAGGTGTTGGCGAGCATCAGCCCTAAAGAACTAGCCAAGCACTGCCGCAGGAAAACCCGGGGAGTGGAGGAGACCCGTGCCCTCATCAAAAGTCTCCTTGACTCCATGTGGAACCTTGTGGACGGCACTGGGCTACACCTTATTAACCACGAGCGCATGTCTGAAGTGTGGAAGGTACAGCAAAAACACCTTGCCTGCATCCAGGATCCACCAGGAGTGCAGCTTTATACTAACATTGGGTCAGGGCTGGAGAAAGGAGACAAGACACTGGATGTTCTAAGATGCGCCAGAGGGTCCTCCTCTTTGGAAAGCTTTCATAAGCACCAGTGTGCTTTCATTCCAGGCATGTTAAAACCTCACACACACACATGGTATATTTTGCTATTGAATGTTGACATAATATTGTTGTAATTTGTTGTAATCAGTGATCCTGTTTTTTGTCTGAGTAGGGTGGAGATGCAATGCATTGCACACTCAGATGTACATGCTTGAGGGTGTGTCAAGGTGGAATTTAAACCGGTCAGCACAAGCACTTTCAATGACTGAGACATCCAGGACAAAGCTGTATGACATTCGTTTGATGTCCAATGTAAATGCGCTCAGCAACAAAGTCTTGGGAAAACCTCTTCTTCCAGAGTTTATCCCCCCTGGGAAACCTACAGGTAAGAAAAGTCTGCTGTTGATGATCAGACCTATACTGTGACATGGTACGCAAGTAAACAATTTTTCCCTTGATGAATATCTATTGCAGGAGAGCGAATTGCTGTTGAATATCTTCTGGCACAATCCAACAGAGGAGATCTTCTGAGCCAGCAGACTGGTAATGCTGACATCCTGCCTGAGATCTTGGATGAAGACCTTGAGGATGAATGTCCTGATGTGACCGTACCACAGGCTCATGACCTCACATTGCAGGTAATATTATGTCAACAGTATATCTGGGGTCTGTTCTTCATACGTGGATTAATCAGTCAGCTGGATTTGATTGTTGTCGATTTGTCTTGATCTTGAATTATTTAGTTCTTCGAAACTCATCCTAGAGTTGCTGTCATAGCAACCGGTCCGTAAGATTAAACCAGCTCGGGAGCAGGCTTATTTCATGTAAACAACATTAGATCGCACCTTTTTAAGCGGATGTGATACGTAAAATCTGTCAGAGTTATGTATTCTCATTATACGAGGGCAATCTGCGTAAGATGTACGATAAATATGAAAAGCATTTCAAATTCAACACATAAAAAAGGATAGATTGAATCTTTTAGCAATGTTATTTAAAAAATATATATAAAAGAAAAATGTTTATGTACTTGTGCATCTTTTTTTGTGGAGCAGCTGTTTTACTTATTCTTAAACGAATGACAAGACAAACATGCTTATGATCACATTCATTTTAAATTTATTTTAGCAATAATAGGTGTTGTGTGTAAATAACTATAGATGCAACATAGTTCCAAGGAAAGATTGTTATTCCGTTTTAAGCCCATTTCGCCACATTGGTTACACCCTACAAACCGAGAACAACTTCCTCTCCCCAGTCTCACTGGCTCTCCCGATAATACAGTTTCCATACACCCTCATACAGTGCTTTAAGAAGCACAAGTGAGGAAGCACCTTTTCTGTATCAAACAGTCAGCAAGTTGTGACTTGGCTTCTGACCAACGCACTTCGATTTTATTAGCATGTAGAAGCTCTTTGACACCACTTTATTTCTAATCTTAATCTCTTCTCTGTGACCTGCTTTGTAGACTGAAGAGCGTTAAACAGGGAATGATTATCAGTAACACAAATAAGTGGAAGATCATTAAGATCAGCTTTACCAGTAGTAAGCAAGAACATAGCAGTGTCAATACCATCTGACAGTGTTGCACCCAGAGGTGTTATTCTACACACAATTTACCTCTAACAAGGTACTATTCGGAACCTCTTAAAAGATTTCTAAACACCCAAGTCTTTGTAACGGACTACGCCACCCTGGGAATTACACCCAGGGAAATATAAATGGGACACAGGTTAGTTCCCACAAAGATTCAGAGGAGACACGAATACAAAAACAACAATACTTTATTTATACAGAAAGTAAAACCACAATTTAATGTAATCTTTAACACAAGACTAGTGAAGCTAGCTTCATTTAAAAACACTGGATTAGGTTCCAGACATCAAAAGTTCAGATCGGATAACAGGGAGAAAGAAAAGCAAATTTCCACTTCACAACACACTTTAAATACAAGTTTCTTTGGGCTCACTTCACCACACGTGTTTCAAAGAAACAAAGTTACACAAACTACTCAGTGAACAATTACAAAAAAATAAATTGAGGTTAACACTCCTCCCTGACCGATCTAACAGTTGAATAAAATAACACAGCTCCACAAAATAACCAAATAAACACACCAACTTGTGAAACCAATATTAAATAAAATAAACAGAAAACAAAAATCACATCATAGTTTAACAAAATACAAAAAGTAAACAAACTAGCATTCATTCCTCACTTAAACCATAATCTATTTACCACACGCACACCCTCTATAATTCACGCACGCACATTAAACGACGTGTCATTCTCACACTATACACACGCTATAAGTCACACACACCTTAACTTAACTCATGCACACGACCACAAATGTACCATACAACCACGCAAACCTCCTCCAGTTGAAACAATACGGGGTAGCGAATGCCCAACTTACAGTTTTTCCCAGTCGCTTTGGTGCATTTCTCACATCACTATTTACATTTGCACAACAGTTAATGCAGTTCTCAAAACAATTAGTGCAAACTGCAAAACCTAGTTGATAACCTGCAAAAGTGTGTCACTTGCTCAAAATGGATAGGTCATTTCAAAAATGCAAGTTTTCATGTCAATGAAAGTGTCAGTGTCATCAAAATGAAAAGTCCTGACACCATTGTTTATGAACAAGATAGTCAAGTGGCTTAGTCATGTTTTCATTATGACAGTTTACTTTATAAATGTTTTCCAATGCAAAAAAGTAAAATCTTGGTGACACTACCTGAAAATACTCAAGACTATACACTTTTCCACAGCTATTTGAAAAATACAATAAAGTTACACATTACTGTATTTAGTGAGGTAACTGAGTACAAGACACTGAATATGTATGTTTCACATTTTCACTGCATATGCTCTTTGCAATTAGGGATGGGATGGTTTGAAAATTTCATATCATGATTATAGTGACCAAAGTTATCACGGTTATCAATATTATCATGGTTTTCTTAAATTGAGATGGAAGTGTTCAAAAAGAACTGATACACACACTGAAAAATTTTAACAAGTTTTATTTTTGAAAATCAGCAAACAACAAATACAATTAGCAGCTATATGCACTTTAAGCATAAACATTAAATCAGGGGTGTCCGGCCTTTTTTTGTGTGGCAATCTACTTTTTTTAGTTAAAAAAAATCCTTGAGTACATGGTGAGACCATATAGCAGAGATGCGGTTTTGATGAAATAAACTGACAACATTATCAGAAGCATTTCTCTCTCGTTCGGTCGATCGATCGCGCGCACATACACCGTACGTGTGGATCAACTCCAGCATGTATGTGCATTCAAATTTCGGAAGTTAGACGACTCCGCTGCAGCGGGCAGGCATAAGATTTATAAAAACACACTTGAGAAGAAATGCTCAACAACTCAAAAAGACTTCTAAGACCATAATGCCAATTTGGCGCTTTGCTTTCCGAAGCTCGTGGAGGCGTGGAGCAGCATACAGTTATTAACTTATAGGCGATCTACCCGCATTGCATTTGCGATCGACTGGTTGTGTTGGACACCCCTGCATTAAATGAACATTAACATGGAGCCCTGAAATGTATGAACCTGTTTTAATGAACAGTAGCTTAAATAAAAACAAATGCACACATAAGCAACGCATTAAAACACAGTGCACCTGTTACTGCATCCGCCACGCCTTCTCGCACAAAAGCTAATGTTGCATGCGAGCGCCTGCGTCAAGCTGATTCTGGCTGGACAGGATTTACCGCGAGTTTTCAAAATCACGGTAATCAAACACGGTTATAATGATAATTACATTTTAAACGATAATACTAACCGTCAGGACATTTTATCATGGTTAATCGTGAAACCGGTAATCGTCCCATCCCTATTTGCAATTCTAATCTGTTCATAGTATTGTGCAAAAGAAAAAAATACATCCTTATTTACAACAAACTTTGGCTGTGCACAACTGTAAAAAACATTGCAGTACATATTGGAACTGAACATACAACAGACATAGTACTGTAATCATTCTTGTACATCCAGACATTCCTCTGTCTGGCCACATCATCTCAAAAATTGTTCAATTTAGGAGACTTTTCGGATAAAAAAAGACTTAAAAAAACTTGAAAATTTTTGTATGTAATGACTGAAGCAATGAAATAAGGACTATTAGTTTTACATGGAATGACTATTCAGCATTCACAAGTATAGTTAATTTTGACTGACATGACAAACAAATGATAATGTTATAAAACAGCAGAGAATTGTATGAAAGCAATTGATGCATGTCCAAAAGCATTTGCAATTTGTTCGAAGGAATGAGAAACTGCTACTATGACGTGCACAAATGACTAAATGTTGTGGAGGTTGAACTAACTGTTGTGCGAATGTAAATAGTGATGTGAGAAATGCACCAAAGCGACTGAGAAAAACTAATACCCTGTCCCACAGTTATTCCCAGGAACAGGCCACTTAATGCGGACGGCACAAATGAAGGGGTGGACCAGGTGTCACAGAAGTAAGCCGCTAGGCAGATACTTAAACAAAAAAATTAGAAAAATAATAATAAAACACCAAGAAGGGGAAGCTGGGCCACCATCCAAATCCGCTACCCAGTGTCATATGGGCATATACCTCCGGAGTGCTTTAAGCTGATAAAAGAAAAAGTACAGCATTAACGATGGAATTTTCATAATCAGCATGCAATAAATCAGTAGCATACCCACCTGATTATTAGAGAGTCGGCACTGCTGACACATCCAGTGATGGATAAACTCCACATGGCATGTATACTATGTAAACAAATAGAGCGCTTACAAACAACAGCTCCTTTATATTAAATAACTCACGATAGTCTACAAACTTGATTAATAGAGTCAGCCTTGCTAACGCCAAAGCACAGCATGATAAATACAGCCCGGAATGAATACTAAGACAAATGAACAAAGCACATACAGTCAACAGCTCGTCTTAAATAAAACAAGTTATTTATCCACTGTGACATACCCAAAATGCAGCAAGTCCACAATCAAATGCTGGTCCCAAACGGCTCAAAAAATCCACTAAGAAAACATTAGGCATTCAACGTCCAAAGTCACAGCAGCAACCACCCGTCAGCCTCAAACAATGCTGGAAACCTTCCTTTTATGCACACCTACACCCATAGCACACCTGTCTCTAATTAAAGCACTTATCATTCAACCCGTCTGGGTAGTGCTGCTACAATCGCAAGGGTTTCTCCTGCCAGCGTGCTTCTTACCACACGTTTGATTTTCTTAGATTGCCAAAACAAAGGGGAACACTTTACTGTTTTTTCCATGAGGACAATTAAAGCCCCTTCCTGTGTACCTCCATCCTGAAGATTGCCTAGTGAGGCATCACTGAAAGCCACTAAACTTAAATCTTCACTGTTTCCCAAGTGTTGGAACTTAAGTGTGACTTTCATTTCATGTATGGACTGAACAGTATCATTCTTAATGTTGGATGCTAGGCTACATGTGTCAAACATTACATTTGGTCTTGTTTGTTTAGCAACTCACAAAATCTGTCCAATTTGGACCGGAGTTGTTATTTTACTTTCTCGTTTAGTGGAGCCTCTCTCTGTACAGCTCGTGCTGCCTGTAAGTGAACTGGTTGTAGGTTTTCAATGTAACTGTGCTGATGCACCTGCACTATACCACCCACAGTAGCAATATTCATACCCACATATGAAAAATTCTCATGCTCTTCACGACCCACGTGAAATACAGATTTAAGTACAGGTATGACATTAGTAACAAAATCCTCTGAACCTGCCCCAAAAAAATCATCCACATGGCATGCCAGTATGCCGGTCACCTCAGACTGCTCATCCTGCCAATAAAACACTGCAGAATCAACCCGTGACATTTTACCCCCACTGTTCAGCATGAGTTCTTTGACCTTGTTGTACCAGTAGAGGGAGGCGTCTGCAAGTCCATACACACATTTCTTTAGTTTCCACAATACATTGTCCACACCTGCTTCTGGTGGGGGACGAATGTAAATGTCTCTTGAGAGTTCCATTCCCTGTAAAAAAGCAGACTTAAAATCCATAGAATTCACTTTCCATTTGTTCTGACAAATAACAACTGACAGCAGCCTGAGTGACTCTGATGCACATGTGGGAGAATCTTTTTGTAATTCATGGATATTGACCTCTTCAAAACCTCTCACCACAAGGCGAGCTTTTGTATCAAAACCATTAGAAGTTTCCTTCAACGTACAGACCCATCTAGTAGAAATACATCTTTGACCCTTAGGGGTGTGCATTGGCATTGTCCTCACAATTCGATTCAATTACGATTCACTAGGTAACGATTCAATTCGATTCTACGATGCATTGCGATGCATCAGAATTTAATTCTACTGTACACAACAAGGCAAATTTTTAACCAGTCAAGTAGTAAAGTCAAGTGCAAATATTCTCAACAAAAACGGAAGCTAAGCAGCTTTAAGACAATGACAATTATATATCTGAGATGAGAATTTTACACACAGTGTAAGTCTTGTCTAGTTTCCCATTAACTTCATAGAATCCGAAATGTGCTCGTATGTCCACTTTCCATGGAAAAGGGTGCGTTTTTATTTACCCGTCTATCACGATCATCTCTCTCCACCTCAGCCATCTTGATTGTTGTTGTTATGCCCCCGAAGGTAATTGAAACTTCACAATTTTATTGTCGAGGCCAGAAAATAAACAGTGGCATAATCGATTATGGCACTTTGCTGCATCGATGCTGAATTGTGCATGCGCGCATTGCGATGCATTGCCGCATCGATTATTGTTGACACCCCTACTTGTCTGTAACCTCTTCGTAAACATTATTATTTTGCCAGTTTTCAGTCTCTTCCTGTTTAGCAGCATCAAAAGAGATGTCTTTGGTAATCAGTACATCAGCATCTGTGTTTTCACATTCATTGAGAAGATCATCAACATATGACATGTCTAAAGCTTCCTTTAGACCCCCCACTGCCATTTGTTTTAAGATACTACACATTGTACCAGTTTTTATATTGCCCTTTTGCTTTTCCTGTTCGGCCTAAAACTCTGTCAGTGTGCTTAGTACCATCATCTCTGTTTGTAAATGTCACTGTCTGACCTGTTCTCAGTTTGACACCAGTAGAACCCAATGTATTAGTACTATCTGTCTCATTAGTTTGTCCTACGTCTTCTCTATCATCTGTTTATGTGTTGTCAGGGAATTGAACATCTCCCTTAACACTCATTTCATCATCTGAATTGTCTGACACATCCGTGTGTATTACGCTTTCATTTTCTTTACTATTTTCAGGATTATCGAGTAGTACAAGTTTATCCTCATCCTCATTAACTTTATTCACCCTGGACTGATGTTCTCTGACAAGAATCCCCCATGTCTGAAAAATACTACAGAGCCATCCTGACCGATAACTACAGCAGGGCCTTTCCACTCTGTACTGTCTCCTGTCTCGTACTTTTCAGCCTGATCTTCTTTTGTAAAGCTCTTCTTATCCTTTCTGAAAATTCCACCTATGTGAATGCTCTTCTGGAAGCTTGCAATGCTGCTAAGTGCTGTCCTACTCTAGTACCAATAGAAGTGCCTTCTAGAGCAGGTAGTTTATCCACCAAAGCGGAGAGAAGATTAGGACTGCAACCAAACACAAGCTGATATGGACTATAACCATGCCATTTTTGCCATTAGAGCCCAGCCTAGAGAAGTCTGCCAACCACACCCGTTTCCTTTTTTCACCTTCAGGAGGATCTCAGTCAGTGTCATGTTGTGTCTCTCCAACAGCACGTTGCTCCAAGGACTGTATCCCGCTGTAGTCTTTATCTCAGTGTTAAATTTTTCTGCCATCTCTCTTAACTCCTCATTGTTAAACTCACCACGTTGTCGGTGTATATTCTTTTCGGGGCACCATGAACACTTATCCACGAGTGAATGAAAGAGTTGACGATCTCCGAGGCTTTTTTTGTTCTCACAATGTTTCCAGCGCTGAAGCGTGTAAAGTGGTCGATGATATGGAGGTACCATACGCCAGGTTCCAGCTCATATAGATCCATTGCCACTGTCTCATTATACTCTGAGGCTAAAGGCAAACCAACAGCAGGCTTGGGCTTGGTCTTGCTGTATCTTTGACATACCTCACAGTCACGGATGATCTCTTGCAGAATAACTTGACAGTCAGGGAACTACACTAACCTTTTCCACTGGTGGCACTTGCGCTACCAACTTTTTCAGTTACTGGCGCAAAATATGATTTGGTCGCACATATTTTTTTCAAATTATATTAAGGCGCTCTGGATAATAATGAACAATAATGAAATGTATTGCATACAGATATGCTTTTTATTTTACTTGCCATCTTTTAAACCACATGCCTTCTTGTTTTCTTAAACGTTGCAGTGTTTCCCACAGATCTGAAATTTACTTGTGGTGGTAGCTGGTGAAAAGGGCAATCATTACCCACTGATAAATAATGGTCTACTATACATGTGACGAAGAACTAATAATGTGTGACACAACACAATACTTTGATTTATTGAAAATTAATATTAATTTCACATTATATTTCATTAATCTAACCACCCCAAACTTTCTTTGCCATTAACAATCTTTCTATTTCTCTCTTGCCAATTTAAAAAGCTTAATCCACTCATTATTTCAGATTTAAAAGTCTAGTTGCTGTCCCGGTGACATGATTGGTTTTAGAAAAGATATGGTTTATTAATAATAAGATTATTTAAAAAATGTGAGAAAGAAAATGCAGCGCGTGGGTGTAACAAGAACCATCGGCATAGAAACCAGAGGCATATGGTCGCAGTGTAGTTCCCTGACAGTCCTTGTCAGTATTTCCAGAGCTGTGGATGAGTCTCTGCAGTTGGTCTGCGCAGGCGTGGCCAAACTGCTTATGATGCTTCAGGAGAACTTTACGCTCCTCTTTTGTAGACATCTTTATTGTGACAACAAGAACTTCACTTTCATTGGTGTCCGCTTCATTATTACCATCTCTAATGTCAACACAATAATCTCCCGAACTAATGAGCTCAAGAGGCACTGGTTGCTTGAACATGACAACTCTGTCATTCTCCATGTCTAAAACTGATCCTGCTTCCTTTAGAGACATTTTACTCAGCAGTAAAGGAATATTAACAGGAACAACTTCCGTTTTAATGTGACATTTTGTTGGTCCGATCTTAGCGGGAAGCTTCACCCTTTTGTTGGGAGTATACCACCTGACCATCACAAAATCTGAACGGTCTGCAGCTTGAAGATTCTGTTTGCAACAGTTTGTTTATTTGACTTTGGCTCAGATCTTTTATATAACTATCCAGCCATTTCTCACCACAAACAGTATGTGTGCATGCTGTGTCAATGATAGCTGATCCCAGTGATTCAGTTAGGAAGATCTCAGAGTCTGTCATGACTTTGGTACACAGTTTAATGTTACACTCTTCCACATTTTCATCTTCTGCTAGCTTTACTTCATTTCTGCGATGAGGACAGTCTTTTGGCCAATGGTACGTGTCTGACAAATGACGCATTTTGTTCGCTTACTACACTGGTTTTTCCTCCGAAATCGGCTTCAACGCTGACTTCATGGATGCAAATGTTAAATCCGTGCACGCTGTAAGTGCTAGCTTTCTACTCTTCTCAGACAAGCCGTGTCCAGAAGTTTAAACGCTAACACAGCGTCAGGCATGGTCAGGTACTTCTTCATGCAGTTGTATCTCTGCTCAAAGTCTATGATGTAGTCCGTCATGGACACCACATTTTTTTTAAATCGAGACGAAATTAGAGTATGCTTCATAAGAATATTGCGTCCAGCTTAGCTGCCATAGTTTCCATACCATCGTCTTTGTTCAGATTGTTCGCAGGTATTTCCAAAGTGGTCTCTCTGGCTCGCCCCTCGATCCCTAGTACCACCGCGAGTATCTGCTTCTTCTTGTCCAAGTCCGTAACAAGTCTCCAAATACTAACTTCATTTTTCCAGCACTCGTATGGTTGGGCTTCGTCAAGCTTAGACGGTACTCTGTAGTTGGAAACCATCCTCTGCTACCATGCAAATAACTATAGATGCAACGTAGATCCAAAGAAAGATTTTATTATTCCGTTTTACGCCCCAAATCCCCCACATGCACTCACACTCTACAGACTGAGAACAACTTCCTCTCCCCAGCCTCACTGACTCTCGCAACTCAGTCTCACTTCTCGTAGACTCTCGCGATAATATATCCCCTCCCACATAGAGTTAACATTATGTACAATAAAGAATATTACTCAATGTGAAATAAGTTTCCATTGAATAAACTCATCTCTGATTTTAGCTTTGTCTTTAGATTGTCAAGTAGGCTTACAATCTCATGCATGAAGGGTTTGCCTAGTCATTTCTATCTATTCTATCTTTAAAACTCTGTCTACAATGATGTTACCCTGTCCCTTTCCTGTGACAAAAATGCCAATAACCAAATAAGTTTTTTTTTGCACATATTTTCACACATCTTTATCTTCTTTACAACAAATTTCTGTGCAGACTCAGCAGATGCAAGACTTTCAGTTAATGTGGCTACTGCTAATATAGTCAGAAATCAGTTATATAAGAAAAACGCAATTTAATTAAACTTATTTAACCACTTGCATATAGTTTCTCTAAATGCATTTCATCTGAGAGCATTTCTTTGCTGTCATGTACATTGTTCACACGGACCGTTGTTCAATGTTCAGGAAGCACATCATAGCGCGTGGTACATTTTGAATTTAGTTGGCGCGATGGCGGAGCAAATATGTCCATAAACGACAGAGAGAGAATGTCTAAAGTTTGGTATCATTACATTATCATTACATTCAGCATCTGAACCGAAAACATCCACTGCTGTTTCACCAAGCGTCGATGAAACAAGGTAACGTAGCTTCCGCTGATTTTAATCCCATACTGTATTTGTAGCGATGTCGTTATGCGGTTTGACTAGATATGATGTTTAGCTTTGATGTTTTTAAGTAGTAAACGTATTCACGTTCAATTGCAGGAGAGTATAGCTTAAAAAAGAACCCCTTCACACACACACGCATGCACTTTACAGGTGTGTGTACCAAAAAACGGCACCACAGTGCAATCATATATGGGCAACTTGTAATCTGACATATTTCGTTCAATAATAATAATCTCTGTTTTATTGGAGTTTAGCATAAGGAAGTTATTCTCTCTCACGCGAGTCAGACCGATCGCGCAGTGCATCACATATGCTTAAACTTTTATGTAGCCACGCAACAATAATTTCAGCATGCATTCACTGTATACAGCGGGACGTGATGTTGTGATTTTTCGAACGGATTCTTAACCTAAAATGCACCGCAATGCAAGTGATGCAAACCAAATGCAGCGTTCTATTGAAAATGAATGTATGTATTTCTGCCGTACCAAAATGCAATGAAGCAACTGAACGTCTGACTGGGGTGTCACTCTTCCTCACACACAAACACAGGTGCACGTGCGTGCGCACACACACAGGTTGTTACCATAGCAAATAGGCTCACCCCAGAAATGATATATTATATGTTAGTAGCCTAATGGTAAATGCTGCAGGTGTAGAAATTTACATAAACCAGATATTTACTTTGATGTCAGGGCTAGATTACAGCATGAAACCTGTTGTGCATATTAATAAATTAAAGTGTTTAATTGTTGGCACTGGCACTTATAAACACTAAATGGGTAAAAATTGAAATAAATAGGCTTATTTTTTGGAGCCAAATACCTCTGTTTTTTCAGAAATAAAAGCCAAATGCTTGAACATTGAACAAGCCAAGTCATTTTCGTTATGCATTATTTGTTTTGGTTGTTTAAAAACACACACAAATCCGATTACTCGATTAATCGATCGATTCAGTGCTAGATTAATCGATTACAAAAAGAAACGATAGCTGCAGCCCTATTGTTATCAAATACAGTTGCATTTTATAATATTTTGATGTAGAATAACATTTACATTCATTTACTGCACATCATACTTCATTTAACACATTATTGGGAACTGCTAAAAGTGTTGGTGTATTATCAACAACTGCACAAAAGAGGGAAAACACCATATTTTAATAAACTACAATTCAAAGTTTATTTATCAGAAATTAAATTGTTGCATTGGCTGTGGGTTTAAGAAAGAGCAACTGCCTCCAGAGATGATCTGTACAATCAATCAGTTTAGAGACATCACTCCTGCTAGCACATTTCATGAAGATACTTAGGTTGATGTTACAAACAGACAAAACAGCATTTAACTGTTTTTAAAAGAGACTTAAAGTACTTTAGGAGCATCAAAGTTTGATTACAATCATTAATTTCTGTCTTTAACATGAATAGTAAAGATATCAAGATTATATTTACTTAAAATATTTTACATTATGTAGGGTGATTTTATGTACAAAAATAGCTTTGACTGGGTTTACAAATTCAGCCTCATAAAAAGTTCACAAAAACCTTTCATTAATACTTTCGCACTGCAAGGGGCAATAAAAGGGCATGTTCTTGGCCATAGTAACAATCGGGCAATCACAGCATGGCTGATCAGTGTCTCTACTATCGACCTGTAAACTAATAGCCAGTTTTTCATTTTTAATGTAGAACAGACACAAGAAGCATTTAAAAGAATATTTATTCTTTATTAATAATTCTGTGTATACTTTTATTAATCACCTCAGCAATTTGGAAGCGGTGGCCAAAGGCCCAGGCCAGATCCCAGATCCCCACTGGAGGAGGGTGATGCATCTGCTGGGCCCGTCCACTACCCACTGGAGGAGGGTGGTGCATCTGCTGGGCCTGTCTACTCCTCATTGGAGAAGGGGGATGCCTCTGCTGGGCAGGTCTACTCCCCATTGGATGAGGGCGATGCCTCTGCTGGGCCCGTCTACTCTCCATTGGAGGAGGGTGATGCCTCTGCTGGGCCCGTCTGCTCCCCATTTGAGGAGAGAGATGCCTCTGCAAGTCCCGTCCACTCCCCAATTGAGAGTGATGCCTCTACCAGGACTGTCCTCGCCCCATTTGAGGAAAGTGGGTTCGTCACTCCAGCTCCGGTAAAGTGGATAATGTTTCACCATTAGAAATGTGGGCTTTTTTATATTTGCCCTTGTACCAGATGTTTATTGGTTTAATTTTGTAACAGGACACCAGGTGTGATGCCAGAGGGATTCCTGGATGGGAGGCAGTTGATGCCTTGGCAGGTTACCTGGTTGGCCTTAACCGAACCATAACAGCACTCTCCAATGCTGAAGTGGCAGAGATTTTGAGGTTATACTCTCATCTAAGTGCCTTTGACAAGACCCCCACCAGTTACTCCCTCAAGAGCAAAAAACAAAATTTGTCAGGACCTTGGAGGGCTTCAAGAAAACGCAGTGGCTCTGCTCCAGGCCAGCAAGCAGCTGAGAGGTATCTACATCTCATATAACTGTATTCCTTAGTATTCATATCAATATTTAAAGAGTTTGGTTCCAAAACGCAATACATCCATTTTGACTAATTTGACTAAAACATGTTTTGTATACCAAGAAAGTGAAAAGATAAAAACCACTATTTTCTGTTACAAACTTTCACATAGCATATTTAGTTTATAATATAAAAAATTCAAATCCATAATTTGATTTTCAAAGATTTATTATAGACGGTTTCAGCAGTAACAACATAAACAAGCGGGTGTCGTGGTCCACACTAGGGCTGTCAATCTTCCTCTATTATCCCATTCGAATTTCATTCATAATTTTTTTTTTTAAATTTGATTTATAATCGATTATTTAATGCTCAAATTTGACTAATTAATATTTACTATACCTATCTACACACGTTGTAAAAATGGGCTTATGCATTGCCAATGCCACTATGAGCTCGTATAGTTGACTTGTTTTAAATTATGTCCATTGCAGTATTACTAATAAACATGTAATTATTTAATAACAGGTGATATCTTTCTTGCTAATTAATGACTAAGCTTAGACACAAAATTAACAAAGTTGTCAACTTTAATGAAAAATGTCATTATCAACGCAGTTCTCTTTGTTCACGTATGAGGGCTGCGTAGATCGCATCATTAGTTATACAATACCTACACACAGCACACACATCCCCTGGCCTCCAATTTCACTATTCTTTTTTCATTTAAACACACCTTAGAGGAAGTGTGATCTTGAACAAGTATTTTGTTACTGGTCGAAAAGACAAACTTATCCAAACAAATTAGCATTAAAGACATTCCCAAAACGGTCGTCCATAGCACTGAGAGCGGTTTTCTCCTGACACTGTCCTCTTCACCTTGGCTGCTTCGTTCTCGTCTTTCTCATAACCTTCCTCCGCAACCGCTATCAGCTCCGCTTTCTCTTTCTCACGTACCTCCTGCTGCTGGTCTTGTTTCAAATGAATTAGCCGATGGAAATGCGGGTCGAGGTAGCTAGCTGTATTTAACAGCATAAATGCGTTAGATAGTGAACACATAAAAAATATTTTTTAATACATTTTTTTTTAAATCCCATTCGAATAGTAGTTTTAACATTCGATTAGTATTATTTTTTTAAATATTCGAATTATATTCGATTACTGAAATTCGTTTCAACAGCCCTAGTCCGCACGTAACTTCCGGTAAACTCCGCTAAGAATAAATTACAACAAAGTTCTTTAAATGTAGTTTATTTATATACAGGCAACACGTAGATTACCTAGGAAACCAAAACATTTGTTATTTTCGACGAGACATTTGTTCAAGAGAGCAGTTTAGCAACTAGTCAGACCATTCGAGTGGCTTATGTTTCTTCCCCGTCTCAGAAAACCACCACAGGTTTATCAGTGCCATCAAAAGTATTATTTTGTTTTTGTTTGTTTGTTGATCACGAAGTACAAAGTAGATGAGGAAAACTAGGATTATGTGTGTATTCAACGCACCGCCATTGTTTCTTTACACTGCGTGGAATGGTGCGCTGTGATTTGTTGAGCGGATTTATTGCATTCTGCAGAAAAGGGGGACTGGTGTTTATCGCATTTTGGGAAAAAGGGAGAAAAGATGACAGAATAACACGACAGTTATTGGATTGTGTGTAAAATTAAGAATTTACTTTTTAATACTGACCTGATACAATACTGTTTTTGGCAGTAACTTTTATTTTATTTTTAAAATGGCGTTTATCGCGTTTTGAAACCAAACTCTTCATAGTTATGTCAATATGTTAACATGCATATATAATAAGCACTATGTGATCTGGTCATCTATTTGCAGATTGTTCATGGTCCATGGTCAGGCTGCTCACAGACCAGACAAGAACCGAATTTCTGAATGTGTTGCTCTCAAGTTGTACAAAGAGTACAAGCAACCCAGAAATAGGCCAAAGGACAATAAAGGGAGGAGATTTGCCATACCCCAGTCCATTGTAATGACCTACTCACACATCAAGCAGCTAGTTGAGTACTGCCAAGAGATCATGAACAGGACTGACCTCGTACTGGTTAATATTAACAACACCACAGTGTCCGACTGGTGAGTTAATCTTTAATATCTTCATAAATTGATTAAATTGCGTATTTGAACAAAAATTTTAAATATTAACACACTGAAAAATTTACTCTTGTGTGTTTTGTTTTCTGTCTCTGCAGGCTGCAAGATTGCTCTAAGACATCAGAACAGGGTTCTTTACTTCAGGGCGTGCGGCTTCCACGGCAGATTGCCGTGGCTAAAGAATCCCTCCTGGAGGTTCGTGACCTACCATCACAGCCAGTTCAGCATGGACACACTCCTTTGGAGTTCCAGGAGCCTGAAAACCGTGAGGGTGAGGCAAAAATCCGCAGGCGAAACAGTTCCAGAACACCTGCTATTCCACACAGTGGAGGGGAAGAAGCAAGTATTGCCCAACACGATGCTGCTTCTTCTCAAAACATCAGTACGGAGGGCTGGTCCTCTGCCAACCAGCCATCCCCAACACAGTACCAGAGCTGGTCTTCCTACCAGGCGCCCCTGGCACACTCTCATGTTTGGTCCTCCACCCACCCACAACCCTCAGCATCCTCCCAGGGCTGGACTGCCACCCAACCACCACCCTCAGCATCCACCCAGGGCTGGTCTGCAACCCACACACAAGCCTCAGCATCCATCCAGGGCTGGTCTACCACCAACCCACCACCCTCAGCATCCTCCCAGGGCTGGCCTGCCACCCAACCACCACAATCAGCATCCTCCCAGGGCTGGTCTGCAACCTACCCACCACCCTCAGCATCCACCCAGGGCTGGTCCTCCAACCAGGGCTTGTCTGCAACCCACCCACCACCCTCAGCATTGACACAGGGCTGGTCCTCCAACCAGGACTGGTCTGCAACCCACCCACCACCCTCAACATCCACCCAGGGCTGGCCTGCCAACGAACCACCACCCTCAGCACTCTCCCAGGGCTGGCCTGCCACCGAACCAACACCCTCAGCATCCACCCAGGGCTGGACTGCCACCAAACCACCACCCTCAGCATCCTCCCAGGACTGGTCTGCAACCCAACCACCACCCTCAGCATCCTCCCAGGGCTGGCCTGCCACCCAACCACCACCCTCAGCGTCCTCCCAGGGCTGGCCTGCCACCCAACCACCACCCTCAGCATCCTCCCAGGGCTGGCCTGCCACCCAACCACCACCCTCAGCATCCACCCAGGGCTGGTCATCCACCTCTTTCTGTCCTGACCAACCTAGGCTCCCTCACCAAGCACTAGATCCCTTTAATCGCCAGCGTGAATGGCGGTTACGCAGGGCAGAACTTGAAAACCAGGAGAGAGTGAGGAAAGGTGAGCCCCCAAAGGTCAGAAAGGCAAAAGAGAGCTATCACTATGAGTGTAAGCTGTGTGGTCAGCCTAAATCAAAGCAAACTGGACACTCACAGGTACGAGGCAAATGGTACTGCCCTGCATCTGGACAGACCCTTGAGGAGTGGAGAAGCTCTTTGTAAATATAAGAAATTCATTCTTTTTTATTTATACTTTTATTAATCATATTTTTTATTTATTTTAATATTTCACAATCACTGTTCAAACCATTTGCTGTTGCAAATGGAAAAAAAAAATTATGGAAAAAAATATTAGTTGCTGATGCAACTATTTCCAAAAAAAAACAAAAAAAAAACACAACTCTTGTGGTGTAATAGCAACACGTCCATCCTTTGGGTGGGAGACTCCAGGTGCAAATCCTGGCAAGAGTGTGCAACTGTTGGCCCAATCAGTATTTAATTAAAAAATAATTTATGACATCATTTAATCTGCATTTTCTACTTTTCTCATAATTATTACTAGATATACCCGCACTCATAATTATCATAACAAAGCATTATTATTCATACCAATCCTATTTGTATCTGTTTTTAAGCCATATTTAATCAATTCATAGCAATTTCTGATGAGGAGCTAGTGTCAGTGGGGGAACCGGCACAGAAGAGGCTGACAAAGGAAAAGTACAACTACACCTGTAAGGTGTGTGGCCAGGACAAAAATAAAAGGACTGGACACACCCAGCTGAAGGGGACTGACCCTGGGTGTCTGGAGAAAGAGTGTATAGTTGCTGTCACTATTACTTGTATCTCTCTATGTCGTTTGTATGTCTGTTACCATTAAGTTTAGGAATTTTATGGAGCCAAGAACAGCCTTGACGTTTTTATGTAATTTCCTCTTGAATACCAGGACAGTGAATGTCATCCATTGAATGTAATTGTTAAAACTATAGCCAGAATTACTTGCAGAATCATTTTACATTTATTCACAAAACCCAACACTCAATGCTCAATTTATAATATGTTTTATTCACTTGTGTTGCACAGATGTAGTCTCTCATATAATTGTGTTTTCAAAAAAAAGGAGGGGAAACATGATGTGGGATTTATTTACATTTAAAGCTATACACTGTTAATACTGTTTTAGCTGTAAATGTAGCATGTGACATTTTGAGTTAAATATTTGAATAATGATTTGTTTACATCACAAAATATGTTTACTTACAAAAGAATTAGCTTTAAATGCATTTATGTGCATAATTGCATAATCACAGGGTTATTACTGTGGTGTTTCATATGGAAAATAGTTCCTGTGTTAAAATAGTACTACATTACCCAAAATGCATTGCATGTGTACTTCCGGAATGCACTACGAGACTACAAGCGAAGAGAGATGGTCCTCGGTCCTCGCTGCTGAACAAGAGATCCAGGGGGCGGGGTTCGATCTAGATCCAACTCCTCCCACTTAATATACTTTGTTCCGCCAAATGAACCAGTAAATTTGCGTTGTTGCAGCCCGCAACAACGTTTGCTCTTATCAGTTTAAGTGTACGTTTGATTAATAATATAGTCAAGAATTAATCATAATTTATTAAGTAATGATCACAGTTAGTGTAAGGGGAGGTAAGGGATACGTTCCCGACCGGGTGATATCACTGAAGGGATATATTTTCGACCCGCTTGGCTGTACATTATCCCACTTATTACACATAAAAACACACATTTATTTGATATATTTTATTAGCACGTTAAAAAAACCGTAAACCATGTTTAGGAAACCCGTTTCCTAATGCCTGTAATCAAAGACGCGTTAAAACAAATTTAAAGTCCCTACAAGATAAACATTCAATTTATTAATTTCTAAATAACTATATGCCATATATATGTTAATAATTCTGCAAATTTATACTGTATACATTCATAGGTATTATACTGCATGTGGTAAGATTACTCGTAGTGCCCGAAATGTTTTACTTCAAAACATAGTAAAAACACTTACATTTCATCTTAAAGTCACTACTTTTTTTGTAGTCATAAGTAAAGTTTGTTTTTCTGTCAAAAGAATAACTTAATTTAGTTACAACTCAATGGGGAAATGGTAACGCAACCACACGTGTATGACGTGTCTTGTGGTAAAACTGCCGACCAATCAAAATGCAGTGGGAAGAGCTCCAGCTCCGCCCCTGGATCTGAATCCAACCCCGCCCCCTGGATGTCGTGTTCTGCAGTGAGGCATAGGTTCGAATCCCGCAAGAGACATGAAAATTAAAGTGATGATAAACCTTGCAAAAAGTGGAGAATTATGTGTAAACAATGTTGAGAAGATAAAAGAGTGGATAAAAAATTGATATAGTGTACGTTTTTCTTCATTTTTTCTCCTTTTCTCCCCTCTCTTTCCCCCCTCTTTCCTCTCTCTTTTCTTTTCTTCCCCCCCACAAGCAGTCCATTTTGCCCCTTTTTAATTGGAGTGGTTAAGGCGATGGACTTGAAATCCATTGGGGTCTCCCTGTGCAGGTTCAAACCCTGCCGACTACGAGTGTCTGTTCCCTGGCTTTGGACTGCTCTTGTTGTACGTTCCAGCTCACGAGCTGCTTTATTTCTGCAGCTCAAGTATATGGTTTTGACCACATACTGCACTTACAGCATGAAACCATAGAAGAGCTGGAACAGGTCTTTGTTTACAACTGTTGTAGGTCGTCGCTAATCCAGTTGATCCTGACCTGAGCCATTTTCCGAGAGGTTAAGGACTATGGCTCCACCCTCTTTGTTTTCGGGATTCCCACCATTCTCTCCCCCGGATTGTTTTCCTTAAATAATTCAAACGTGTATTTGCACTTTTGCTTTTCTAAGTAGAAAGCGGATCATGAACAAACTTGTTGTGCAGATCTCTCACCTGCTGAAAAGGCACAACATGCAGCAAAGCAGCACCTGAAGTCTAATTTCAGTTTTTAAGCTTGAATACCACCCTGTCGTCCAGCGTCCGGGAATGTGAACAGGAGAGGTCGTGACCTTTTCCATCATTCTTTCGCAGAGGCAATATCGTAGCCTATGAGGTTTATCCGAGGCGTGATCATTGCTGGTTGAAAACTTTACCCAATACCCCGCCAGGATGACTTGAAATACAGTCAGCTTTGGCAATTTTTGCCAGTCTCTTGAGAGACTTACGACTTTGTTGCAAAAGAGAAGTTTGTTGTGTGTGGTTTTTTGTTTTGATGTTTATAGTCCCGAGATTAAAAGCGTCAAAGTTTGATTCCGGTACTTGACATCGCATTGATTTCGCCCCTCGGTCGGGCAATCACTACCAAGGATATCACGGTGACGTTTTCACACGACACCCTTTATTTATGTTGGACGGTTTTATGTAGAAAAGACCAAATCACAAAAAAGATTTTAGCTGGGTTTTCACTGGCAGGCTCACGTTTTGTCAAATGTGCTTTTTCTCGTGCAGCTCAAGAGTCACTTCGGCATGTTACGTAGACGTAGCTACATTTCCTTGAGCTTAGAAACGTTGCCTCTCTGGTGACGTTTTGGATGAAGACTGCTTTTCCTGAAGTAAAGAGAGTCTCAAGCAGAAGCAAGATTTCTCCACTTAAATTGAAGGCTGAAGTAGTTACCTGCTCATTCTGACATTCTAGTAATATTTACCCTGTCCATAGACCAAAGAGTAGCTAACAGGTCATTGTAATGAAATCCCGTACTTGGCTGAGGCGTGAAGCCCTGGGACTCTTTTGTGAGCCCGGATAGCTCAGTCGGTAGAGCATCAGACTTTTAATCTGAGGGTCCAGGGTTCAAGTCCCTGTTCGGGCGATGAGTAACCTCGATCGCCTTTTGTGCTGGTGTGTCTAGAGCTCCGTTTCGGAGGGAACGGCCAAAGAATAAAGTTTACCAACAGCAGCGGCATGTAGTCGTGGCCGAGTGGTTAAGGCGATGGACTAGAAATCCATTGGGGTCTCCCCGCGCAAGTTCGAATCCTGCCGACTACGTCTTTAGACTTCTCCCTTTGGCTTTCATGGCAGCTTTCTGCCTCGGGGACCGAATCTACTTCGACAGGGGTTTTGCCGTTGAAAAAAACTAAAAAATGATTGTGACTTCTGCATAGAGACGGCAGTCCCCTCACGGCCATTGTACTCAGGCAGACCCGCATGCAGGTTTCTTGGGCAGCCCTGTTAGTACTCTGCGTTGTGGCTGCAGCAACCCCGGTTCGAATCCGGGTCACGGCAGCCCTTCCCGGGGAAGTCTGTTGGGGTCTTGCCGCCCCTGCCCTTTTTTGTGATCGGCTTGTTGCCTGACCTTCGGGTTTTTTCAGCACACTCCAGGCCCAGAGCGTTCACAGGTTTGCCCTGTTGTAGTCGTGGCCGAGTGGTTAAGGCGATGGACTTGAAATCCATTGGGGTCTCCCCGCGCAGGTTCAAACCCTGCCGACTACGAGTGTCTGTTCCCTGGCTTTGGACTGCTCTTGTTGTACGTTCCAGCTCACGAGCTGCTTTATTTCTGCAGCTCAAGTGTATGGTTTTGACCACATACTGCACTTACAGCATGAAACCATAGAAGAGCTGGAACAGGTCTTTGTTTACAACTGTTGTAGGTCGTCGCTAATCCAGTTGATCCTGACCTGAGCCATTTTCCGAGAGGTTAAGGACTATGGCTCCACCCTCTTTGTTTTCGGGATTCCCACCATTCTCTCCCCCGGATTGTTTTCCTTAAATAATTCAAACGTGTATTTGCACTTTTGCTTTTCTAAGTAGAAAGCGGATCATGAACAAACTTGTTGTGCAGATCTCTCACCTGCTGAAAAGGCACAACATGCAGCAAAGCAGCACCTGAAGTCTAATTTCAGTTTTTAAGCTTGAATACCACCCTGTCGTCCAGCGTCCGGGAATGTGAACAGGAGAGGTCGTGACCTTTTCCATCATTCTTTCGCAGAGGCAATATCGTAGCCTATGAGGTTTATCCAAGGCGTGATCATTGCTGGTTGAAAACTTTACCCAATACCCCGCCAGGATGACTTGAAATACAGTCAGCTTTGGCAATTTTTGCCAGTCTCTTGAGAGACTTACGACTTTGTTGCAAAAGAGAAGTTTGTTGTGTGTGGTTTTTTGTTTTGATGTTTATAGTCCCGAGATTAAAAGCGTCAAAGTTTGATTCCGGTACTTGACATCGCATTGATTTCGCCCCTCGGTCGGGCAATCACTACCAAGGATATCACGGTGACGTTTTCACACGACACCCTTTATTTATGTTGGACGGTTTTATGTAGAAAAGACCAAATCACAAAAAAGATTTTAGCTGGGTTTTCACTGGCAGGCTCACGTTTTGTCAAATGTGCTTTTTCTCGTGCAGCTCAAGAGTCACTTCGGCATGTTACGTAGACGTAGCTACATTTCCTTGAGCTTAGAAACGTTGCCTCTCTGGTGACGTTTTGGATGAAGACTGCTTTTCCTGAAGCAAGGGTTCATGATATTTGGAACACACCCTGGTTCTGCCTTAATTCAATTGGTTAAACAAGCAGGAATAACATGATCAGGGTAACGTTACTTGTATAAACTTTGCCTTGCCAGACTTCTGTTATATCTATATCTAAGCATTTACACGACCAAAATTAACATTATGAGTTTATGTTTACAATAAAATTGTCTTTTAAATAAACTCGTACTTTTATTAATTTTGGACGTGTAACATTAGATGCTTATTAATTTATCTTGCTTATTAGACTGTTGTAAGCGACTTACCATGGTGGAATCGCGCAGGGCAATGGTTTCTGCTATGGTCGCACACAGTGACGTGTTGCACAAAATTGCGCCAAAATATCAATCACAATTAAAAAGCACAGTCTTAATATTTTTTATTCTTGCTCAAAATTTTAAAGTGGTCAGCATAAATGTCTTAGTGAATGAAACACGGGTATTATATGTAGCAATTATATTTAAGCATCACTTCCCAGAATGCATCGATCTCTTTGCCAAAGGATATGTCCATATAAAGCAATACACATTTCTGCAGTAGGCTATTTAATTGATCACAACTTTCTATAAAAAGTTCTATAAAAGTAGGCTATTTTGTTGGGAAAAAGCAAAGTTGTAGGCTCACTATCCCACATACAGCAATATATATAGCGTACATATATGTATGTATGTATCAAAATATATTCAAGTCATATTGGAAGAAAAACTTTGTTTATGTTACGAACCTGATTTGCAGTCAAATATAGGACGACCCCTCTACGTTGTCAAGCGACGAATGGGGGGCACCCTTAACGTCGGCTTATAGACGTGAGGGGGGAAATGACCAAACGGCAGTATATGTGTGTGTGTATATATAGATAGATATATATAGATATATATATATATAGATAGATAGATAGATAAAGAGAGAAAAAAGTAGTGATGGGCGATACCAGTTATTTTCTTGTCGATCCGATACCAAGTACTTTTAAGACAAGTATCACCGATACCAATACCGATTCCGATACTTCTATGAATTTTTTTTATCTATGTATTAAAGTTTATTAAAGTAATTTTATGGGGTCTTTTGATAGCCATCATTAATAATATCAAATAAAATAGACATGACAACTTTTTGCACTGAACATTATTACAAGATTTCTTCCCTTTATACTTTTTGGAGATAAAACAATTAAATGCTGACATGAACATTTTCCTCTTGAGCCTATTTTTTATACTGATAAAATCTACTGCTTTTGAAAATAAAATTAAACCCTGATAAAAGTCAGTAAACTCGAATGCACTGAAAATCAAACCAGGGATGACAGTGAGGCTGCATTGCGTCGTGCTCTCTAAGATATTTTGCTTGATGCTTTGTCATATTTGTGGTATTACCAAAATGGCATATTTTTTTGTTGTTCAATGTCACACGAGGCTTCGCATTATTAACTGACCGCAACAATGCACTTAAACCCATTTTTAAACCTGCTTGCACTCTGTGTGCTGGTAGTGACTGATCGAATGAACGCAGTGGAGGGAGATGGGACTAAATGAGCGAACGCGGTGATACAGCGGAAGAAGATATAGTTCCCACTGACATTACGATTTAAGTGTATTTATATACAAAACGCCGTCCAACTATTACTTAAAATTCTAAAATCACTTGTTAAAAACAAACAAACAAATAGAATCAATACTTGTACTTGAGAATCGATCCTTTTGATACCAAGGCAGGATCGGAAATATCGATAATTTTGGATCGATCCGCCCATCACTAGAAAAAAGTCATGATACCGATTCAGACAAGGGGGTTTCTGGCTGCCCCACAAAAAATGTATGGTCACCGCACCAATAATGATTGTAACAGTATATGCGCCGCACGCTACTGCAAAATACACATTTGAAGCATAAAATCAATCGCCTAAAACCATACTTTTCAAGCGCAAGCAAACCGCTAGATGATCAAAATCCAAAGATTTGCATTCAAATATCGGACGACCCCTCTACGCTGTCAAGCGACGAATAGGGTGCACCCTCAACGTTGGCTTATAGACGTGAGGGGGAATGACCAACAGTAGCCTATACGTGATCGAAAATAATAAAATATCCTACCTTAATTAAACATAAAGAAAATATACAGTCCTTTAAAAAATTAATTTTAATGTAGACCAAAAATATATAAAAAGAGAGAAAAAAGTTGTGATGCTCTTCAGACAAGGGTTTCTGCCCCACGAAAGTGTATAGTCACCACACCAATGAATGTAACAGCCGCACGCTACTGCAAAATACACATTTGAACCATAAAATCAATCGCCTAAAACATACTTTGCAGCGCAGGCATTCATCAAAATCCAAAGATGAGGGACTTGGATTCGGACGACCCTTCTACGTTGTCAAGCGACGAATTGGGGGGTACCCTCAACGTCAGCTTATAGACGTGAGGGGGAATGACCAACAGTAGCCTGTACGTGATCGAAAATAATAAAATATCCTACGTTAATTAAGGCATGCAGCAAATACAGCCCTGTAAACATGTCATTTTATTGTAGACCAAATATATCTATATAAAAAAGAGAGAGAAAAGTCGGGATACACCGATTCAGACAAGGGTTTCCGTCCCACGAAAATGTTTGGTCACCGCACCAATAATGATTGTAACCGTATATGCGCCGCACGCTTGCGCAAAATGCATTTTTGCAGCATAAAATCAATCGCCTAAAAC
Source organism: Misgurnus anguillicaudatus (assembly GCF_027580225.2). Lineage (NCBI taxonomy): Eukaryota > Metazoa > Chordata > Actinopteri > Cypriniformes > Cobitidae > Misgurnus > Misgurnus anguillicaudatus. Next base: position 4,551,568 of record NC_073342.2, on the reverse strand, counting down.
CATATTGCACAGGCAAACCGATAAACCCATTTCGTCAAAATTCAAAGATGAGGGGTTTGAATTCAAATCTATAGGACGACCTTCTACGTTTTCAAGCGACAAATAGGGGGTGTCCTCAACGTCGGCTATGAACGTGAGGGGGTCATGACCAAACGGCAGTATGTGACGAATAGGGTGTGAGACTGTGTTGTTTTTAAATACCGTTTAAATAAATTTGAAATATTGTAGTCATGTGTTCACATCACAGGAGATGGATTTTACATTTACTTCTACATGAACCTTTTCATGAACTATTAAAAGTATTGAAGATCATGATACAGGACAATCCTGCACAAATACTACTGATGTTATTTTCACTATGATCACTGAAGTTGTTACCTTAGACACAAATAAAGTTTTCAGAAGATGCATTTACTGTTTCAGCAAACACAGCACATAAAGGAAAATGTGATTTTCACTTCACACTCTCAGGGCCCTATTTTAACGATCTAAGCGCATTGTCTAAAGCGCACAGCGTAACGTCTAACTGGGCGTGTCCGAATCCACTTTTGCTAATTTAACGACGGAAAAAATCGTTTTTGCGCCGAGCGCATGGTCGAAAAGGGTAGGTCCTATTGTAATGGGAGTCTTTTGGGCGTAACGTGCAGTAAACCAATGAGAGTCACAGCTCTCATTCCCTTTAAAAGCAAGCTAATGTCTAATCCCTATTTAGATGACGGACTTTGTAAACTGAAAAACTAAGCGGAGGTAGAAGATCCCCAGTTTAAGATTAATGTTAAATAATTGTGTTGTTTTTCCCTTATATTGAAATTGTTATTTTTTTTATTAAAACCTTTAAAACCCGTTTTCTTTTAGTCATGGAAGTAAAAAGCAGGCTTGTAATTGCTTTAAATGTATGGCTATCCAATATCATCAAAAAAATAATTTACAAGTATCTAAGATAAGGTTTGTACTCTAAAAATACTTTATTTGTAACAAACAGGAGATAAAGAATTTACAAACGGCTCTCCTCACGTTTCAGCACTTTGGACAGCGTTTTTTTTATCAAAGAGTTTTTTTAAGCATTACTTACAAATTTTTCTCATCTCGCCATATCCACAGGTACAGAGTCATCATATACAATAAATCCGTGAGGTAGCGTTAAAAAAAAACATTTAAAAACAGACGCATTTGTTCAAAGCAAAGCATTTATTTACATATCAGGCTGCAGGTAAAGCAGCTCTTTGCGCCTTCTAACGTCTCATAATCAGTCCTCGTTTATAAATATGTCCAAGAGACTCAATAATAATCTCTTAAATTCAATCCTTTAATCTTTCATATTTAAAAGCATTTTTGTGCTGCTGCGCATTTATGTACTTTGTGATAAGCAAACCCGCGTTGTCCTCCCGTTTATAGGCGCATATTACTAATGCGCTCTTTAAATAACATAAAACATATTGCGCCATTGACTTTAGACTTTAGACCAGGTTTTTGTTGGTCAATGGCGTAGTCTATTTTAGTTGCCTCAAAATAGCAACGCGCCAACAATGCGCCTGAACACACCTCGTTTTTCAGACCAGAACGCCCATGAACGCAAAGGGGGCGCAAATGCATTTGCTATTTAAACAACGCGGCGCTAAACGTGAAAATTAGGGTGGAAACTAGCGAAAGACACTTGCGTCGCGCATTGCGCCGGGTGTAAGATAGAGCCCTCAGTGTCACTGTTGGATTGATAAATCATCTAAAATGGAACAAACCAGTTTCACTTCTGCTAAATGACATTTCATTTTATAATTCTCACAAACATTTTTCTAATGCATTGTGCTAGCTAATTCATAACAAAGTATAACGTTTTTCTTTCCACTGGAATAAACACATTTTATATAAAAAAATCCTCTGTTTTATTCTCATTTGAAGTTGATGAGTCTGCATATGGTTTGATGAATAAGCAGTATGGACAGATGGATGTTAAAATAATCTGTGTTTATTTGATTATAAATACATACTTGTATAAACCTTAGCATGATTTCTGTTGACCATAAGATGTTGTGTTATTTGTGTGTTCAGTCTTGTGTGTTAAATATTTGTTGCATGATCATCAGCAAACTGTAAAAAAATGCAGTTAAAACAACTTTGTTTTGCAAATCAATACAACCTACTATTTAAAGTTGTGGTCAGTGATAAGTTGACATAACTTAGAAAAACAAGTTGAAATTGTTTAACTTAATTTAAGTTTTATATAAGTATATATGTTGATTTGACAAAACAGGGCCAGGTTTCCCAAAGCATCATAAGGCTAAGTAGATCGTAAAAACTATCGTACGAATCATCTTAGAATTACGGGCCGTTTTCCAAAAGCTTTGTAACTTAAGTAGCAAAATCATCGTAGATCTATGAGTGCTCTGGAGTAACCGTTAATTCATAAGTACATCATAAGACAACAAAGTTACAAGGTCACCTGCAGGACAACCAGCAAATTGTAGTCCTGCAATGACAATAATTCAATGTTTTAAATGTATATTTATTTATTGGGTTCATGTTTGTTCATTTGTTTAAATTACTTGAATATAATATATTTAAAATTTAAATGATAAATCAAATTTAAGTGACTAAACATAAATTAATAAAGAAGGAAAACGTATTTGGTACAATTTTGGTAAAAGTTGGTACTAGCAAATTGATAAATGGTTGCTAGTATGCCAGGCATATGGGCCCATGAGTACGCTAGGGGGCCCCACCGTCAGCACTTTTCCGTTTTTTTTATTGTACATGTTTAGTTATTAACACTGTAGTAAAATGTAAAGTAAATTAATATAAAACTACTGTAAATTACTTTGTGTTAAGTACAATTGAGACACTTTTAAAAAACAGCGTGCAAACATGACCTAGTAGATGCAATTACATATTTGGCGGATCTGGTGGTTTTTAATTTGATTCTGCGGGTATGGATTTGGGTGGGTAGGCAACATTTTGGTTTGGGATCAGTTTGGTGCGTTTGCTATGCAAAGTTACCACAAATAATCGACAGCCCTACAGTTTGCCATTTCAAGGTAAGATTTCACATGCCACTAAAAAGTGTTCATGCTGCTCCTTAAACTGTATGTTTTATGAAAAATGAAAAATATTTGTGTTAATACAAAAGGACAGCAAGGGCTTTATTTAAGGAAATATTAGCATAGCGACCGCTGACAACTATTGCATTTCTAAGACGGACAATATCTTAATAGGCGTAGTTAAAAATATTATTTTCTAAATAAACATGAAATAGGAGAATTGTCTAAGCCATAATTGAGTTAAATTTTAAATCACTAAGAGCTGGATTTAATGTGACAGCGCATCATTTTCAAAGTGAAAGTGATTTATTTTTATACAGGTTTGCAGGAGGTTTTGCCCAAAATAGTAAACTTAGTGCAGCTATTATAAACGCTATATCAGATTGTTTTTAACATGTATCCTAATAGAGAATGTCTGTTTTATATTTATGTTTGAGTATTGATGTGCTTAAATATTGTTGTAATGTTCTTAATTGTTTCAATTTAATTAGATTAGTCTGTAATTTTAAACGCCATTTATTGTAATGGATTGAAGGCTAATATGACGGTACAAATGGAGTGAGTCATAAGACATAATTTTCAAGTTTAAATTAGGTTTTGTTTGCTTCAAATGTTTGCTTAAAATGAATTTCGTTTAATATAATTTGTCTCTTAATTTTAATCAATGTTTTGTTGATAAGTGTTGTGAATATTAAAGAAAAAGAACATTAAAAAGAACACCGTGCATCTCATTACGTAACAAATATAAACTACTGCAATATGCTACCAAATGCCAAAACATGCAGTATTATCTTTGTAATGATATAGCTGTTGTTGGATGTGCAAAATCCTATTATGAAGTATATCACTTTAATCGCTTTTCAAAAAACAGCCTTCAGTGCACAGAAATTAAATTTGCATGTCCATGTCCATCAGCAGCACATTTTATTGCCGCATGCTTTTGACTTTTAAAAATCAACGTTATATTTAAAACTTTAGCCGATTGTGCTTTTTGCAATTTCTGTGTCACTGGCGAAGGGCGTGTGCGGGAGAAGCGCACACTCTTAAAGATCAACGTAATATTAATTTTTTAATACTTTTGCCGGCCACCCTTTTTGTCATGAGTGGAAGACAGAACACATACCACACAGAGAACAGCAACATAAAGATAGTGTTTTTCTGACGAATACAGTCAGTTCCTCAGAACATGTTTAAATGGACAATAAGATCATTAATATGAACCCTGAAGAATGAACTCTTTTAGGCTAAACCTAATTGTAAACATTTCGCTTCTAAAACCGTGCAGAAAACTCGACTGCCGTGACTTTCAAAGCGCCTTATTTTCATAGATTCAGAAATGCATCTCCATGCATAATTATTCTTTTAGTGATCTATTTAAAATCAGTCACGTGAATGTTTTTTGCCTTTCCAGATTAAAATGGTAGGCTATTCGTTTTTCGAATAAAATTATTTATTTTTTGCTTCATGGATTTACTTTTAGTTGCAAATGCGACCTGTAAAATTAAATACACGCACTCAACTGAGTAATTTTATGTAGCTACACATTATGGTTTGAAGATCAAACAATCATCTAAAGGAAGGGGCCCAAAATTCTGTCTTGCATACCCCCCTTGAAACGGTTCATTGCGCCCCTGATAATTCATATACAGTAAAAAAAAAATGTTTTGAAGGGAAATGGAATCTGATTAAAGAAACCAAAGTAGCTCGTAGAAAGTGCTCTGTGCTAAGTTCAATCGTTATCGGGAAACCCAGCCCAGATGTATGAGTGCAGTCACTGTGCAGTCTGACTGTCAGAGGTTTTTGTATCACTCTTTATCACTGTGTCAACACATAGCTACTGCCGGTATAGTGATAACTCTGACAGTAATAATCTCCTGAATCTTCAGTCTGAACTCCACTGATGGTCAAAGTGAAATCTGTGTTTGATCCGCTGCCACTGAATCTTGATGGAGTTCCTGACTGGAGGGTTGTTGCATAATATATGAGGAGTTTAGGAGCTTCTCCAGATTTCTGTAAGTACCAGTGTAAGAAATTACCCCCATGCACTGCACTGCTGACTTTACAGTTTATTTTAACTTGTTGTCCTGGTTGAACTGCTGTTTTTGATGGACTCTGAGTAAGAGTGTACTGTCCTCTACACACTGAAAGAAACAACAAGAATAAAATACAACACAACACTGAAACCAATCAATATTAATGATCATGATAAAAATGTTACAACACAAACCTTGAGTAAAGACTGTGAGTGTCCAAATGAAGATGATGATGAAAGTCATTGTTGTTCTTTTGGTTTGTGTGATGATGAAGATTCTGTTCTGTTCTGATCTCAGTCATGAAGTGTTAAACTCACAGCACTATAAACACTCACACATCACTGAAGCATGACAACACAATGCAAAGAAGACGACAGGAAACTTCTGCTCGTACAGACTACTACACTATTATTATTCAACGTGGACTTGCATGCTGAAAATATTATTAATAATAAAATCTTATATAGATATAAAATAAATAAATACGTTTTGAATAAAAGTAAAAACAAATGTCCAAAATATTCAACATTTATCTGTCTAAAGCTGTGCATGCAGTGTTCACACAACACTAGTAAATAAATGAGAATTAAATGATACAGAGAGAAAACTGGAGAAAATACATAACAAACGATTTTATAATAGTTTTGTGCTTAGCATTCTTAACCTTAAATCATTTAGAGATTTTCACAATATTTGTTTGTGTTGTGATGTTAGTGTTGTTTATTCTGCTGTAGTTTGTGTTCAGTCAAGTGTGCAGAGGTTTTTGTACAGTCGCTCTATTAGTTTGTATCACTGTGGTTGACTTTCGGCAGCGGCACCAGACTGGATGTTGGCAGTAAGTAAATAATCCAATAATAATTTAAATACAGTAGATCATTGTTTTTAAATATATACATCAGGTATGAAACACAAGAAGTGATGCATGTTTTACCATATTTATTTGTATTAGAAAGACATTGTGTACTGCAGAGCACCCTGAAATTTTAACTTTAAGGTTTTTGGTGTAATATTGTGATTAATGTTTGTTTGTGTTTAATAATTCATACATTTAGATTTTTTTAAATTCAAAATGATTTTCTATTAATTATTTATTTACATTTATTTGAACTGAACATTTAGTCATATTTTGTTTAGGCACACATTATGTTTTGTTAACAAAGTGCAGCTGCATTATTTGATGTGTAGTTAAAACTAACTGGGTTACAAAAACTATTTTGTCATAGCATTTGGTATCAGTAAGTTACACATTTCAACTGCAGTTGCAGTTGTTTAAAACAGATTTTTATATAGGTGTTTGTTTTTTTAATGTGACTGATTTCATATTCACAAGAATTTAATTTAGACTAAAATTCAAATTAGAAAGTGTTAAAAGGAGCAAAACTTAATGTCACAAATGATTTTTAAGTGTATGCTAAACTTGTATTGTGTAACAAATGGAATATTATTTATTACTTTTATTTATAAATGTTATACATTTTTACACAACTACGAAGACTTCAACTGTCTGTCCTATACAATATTTCAAATTTCTTAATATTTTCATTCATAATCATGAATATGGGTCAGTTTCCCAAACAGAGCTTAAGTTTTGTCCCACGCTAAAATGTATGTTTAAGCTGTCTTAACTGAAAACAGTTTGCACTGAAATATCTTAACATATCAGTGCCATTGTTTTCTCTGAAGGTGCACGCCAGTAATGTTTATTGTAAGATATGTTTGTTAAAAGTAATTAAATAACATAATACAATGAAGCCCTAGTCCTTTAGAAACTGCCTTTAAATATTTTTTCATTGAAGTAAGTATTTCGGTCTTCAGATAACCATGACGAAAGTGATATTAGCCATTTAGTGCAGCTATATGATTAAAAAAACCTAAACATTCTTTAGGAGACCTAAATTTTCTTAATTTTTTTATTATGATTTTTAATTTTAACATGAATAGAGTTTTTTCTTTATTGTGTGAGTTATTGACTATTGATGTGATTGTCAGGTAACAGTCGTCCTAAAGTGAGCGTCCTGCCACCGTCCAGTGAAGAGATTTCCACAAAGCAAGCAGCAACACTGATGTGTGTGGCCAACAAGGGCTTCCCCTCAGACTGGAGTCTGAACTGGAAGGTGGACGGGATCAGCAGCAGGTCTCAGTACAGCAGTGTTGCTCTCCTGGAGAAGGACGGTCTGTACAGCTGGAGCAGCAGTCTGACTCTCTCTGAGCAGGAGTGGAGCTCAGTGATCTCAGTCAGCTGTGAGCTCACACAGAAAGACCAGCGTGATAAAGTCACTGGAGAATTGAGGAGAGATCAGTGTTCACAGTAGATCCACTCACTCTCTCCTCTGTCTCACATCAAGACTAACAGACTAACTGTGTTTCTCTCTCTCATCTCACATCTCTTTCACAAACAACACAAGTCTATGTCTGCTTTATTCATGATTGTGTGACAATTCATCAAATAAAATCAGATTGTATCTTTATGTCTTTGACTCATTTTGTCTGTTTTGAATATGAAAGTTCACATTTTATAAATAAACCTGACTCAATGAAGCATGAAAACACCTGCAGATGAAGTAATTTTACATAACTGACAGTCAAATGAAGAACCTCAGACATGCAGTGATCTTCATCAATGATTATAAAGAGATATTGAAGTATAAACATGTGTGACAGTCAGATATGATTGATGTGTCAGTGTGTTTAGTTTGATAGTTATTCTGTGTGTTTCCAGTATTACTGTAACATTAAACTCCTGTGAGGATGCTGAACATCTGCTGATGGATCTGAGAGAAACACAAACACTCAAACTGATTATGTAAATATGAACTGAAGTCACTCAGTTTAACTGTTTAACACTTTATTGTGTGACATGTATACTGACTGTTCTCTGAACGAGTATTATCAGTTTTTAAAATATTATGAAATAATATTAAAGGGGACATCTCACAAGACTTTTTTAAGATGTCAAATAAATCTTTGGTCTCCAGAGTACTTATGTGAAGTTTTAGCTCAAAATACAATATAGATAATGTATAATATTATATTAAATATATCATGTTTTTCAAATTTTTTTAGGTTGGTAGAAGCACTGGGGACTCAATTATAGCACTTAAACATGAAAAAGATCAGATTTACATGATATGTCTCATTTAATAAAGAAACATTCATGATCAAGTTACACAAGGCACAATATTAAAAACAGCAAAAGTGGATTCGGACACTTGCTTTGTGCGAATGTGTGTTAAAATAAGGTCCAATAAACAAATTACAAGATTAACTAAAATAAATAAATTAACAAATAAATGTATCACTATCTATAAAGTTTTTTTAATATATATAAATTATAGTACAAAATAAATTAGCTGTAAGTGAAATAAACTATCAGCATCATCATTTGCAGTATCTGTCAGGTGTATGAGTTCAGTCACTGTGCAGTCTGACTGAAAGAGGTTTTTGTATCACTATCACTGTGTGTACACTTGTTTACTGTTGATATAGTGATAACTCTGACAGTAATAATCTCCTGAATCTTCAGTCTGAACTCCACTGATGGTCAAAGTGAAATCTGTGTTTGATCCACTGCTGCTGAATCTTGATGGTGTTCTTGACTGCACAACTGTCACTCCATATATGAGGAGTTTAGGAGTCTCTCCAGGTTTCTGTAGATACCAGCTGAGACATCCACTCCCACCACAACAGCAGGGAACACTGCTGCTGACTTTACACTTGATAATGACCTGCTGTCCTGTTTGAGATTGAAGCTGTGAGGGAGTTTGGGTCACTGTCACCTGACCAATGGATTCTGTCAAGTAAATAAGATCAGAAGTTAAATATGCTCTCAAAAATATATGGCTACAAAATCAGAAATGTAATTTCCTCTCCAGATCTTTATAAACTGTTGTCATAAACCTTGAAAAAACACTGCCAGAATCCAGACAAGGATGTTGATGAAATTCATTTTTGTTGATGGTGATTTGGTTTATCATGAAGAGCTCTTGATCAAGTCATGTTTGTTATAAACACACACAGAGCAGTGAAGCGTTTGTTGTTCATGCAAAACATCATCTGTATGCAAAAACCTCTGTGAAATGTGAGCTCTTTGTGAAACTAAAGTGAGATCAGATAAAAATACAAACTAAATTTTTACATTAATAGATTCAGAGACAGAAACATGAGCAGTATTACTGGGTCTTTGAAGTTTTATTAACAAATCTAAATTTAGGAGGCAGATAAATATCAAACAGTAAGTAAGATATCATCAGACACAAGGACTTTATTAAAGCAATAAACCCCAAGAAGCAGTGGGTTACCAGTGCATTTTATAACAGCTAAGGGGCGTTGTTAGGCACGACGCGAAGCGGAGTGCCTAAAACCCCCTTAGCTGTTATAAAATGCACTGGTAACCCAACGCTTCGCGGGGTTTATTGCGTTTATAAAACGGTTACTTCATATGCATAACGTTAGCGGGATTTTATAAAATAAAACACACATAAGTTGTAATTATATTAGTACAAATATTAGTCTTCCGCCAAACAAAGTAGTTCCTCAGAATCAAGTGTGACTGAAACAGAGCGCAGTTCACAAACAACACAGATGCAGCAAAGGCGCAATGAAAATATGATTAAAAACTGTGGTGTTTATTTTTATATATCAACATTCATCTAAAATATACATTAACATTTATATCGTGCAACTGTTGTGATGATCAAATATGCTTGGACGCATGATTAACTCTTTCCCCGTCAGCGGTTTTTTTTTTAAGTTGCCACCCAGTTTTAGTTGAATGCCTTACAGAAAAATTATCTTCTTTAAATAAACATAAAATATCAAATGAAAGAACAGCCCATCCGCTTTCCAACAACATCAAAAAACGTTTCATCCTACCTTAATTTGTTCTCTTATCAGTTATCACCTCTCAAAATTTCAGCTAAATGCGGAGATAATTCCATTTTTGTGAAGAACTTTGTAAGAGATTTTTTTTTTTTTTTTAGAACTTTGTAAGAGATCAGATTCAGAGCCTGATCAAAACACACGTCACGCTAAATCCACCACAACGCTGTTGTGTCGAGTGAATGCCTCAGTGTTTAAGTTGGGTAAGATTGCCATCTTGTGGATAATAGCGGAAATATCAATAAGACAAAAAAAACCTCAGAGAACGTTTTCTCTTTATTGAAATTTTTTATTTATTGACATTTATCTGGATATCGCCATAATTGTGCAAAGGTAGAAAAATTAAAAAATGATTAAAGACTGAGGTGTTTATTTTCATAAATCAGTACGCAGCAACAGTGGCGCAGTGATACTTGTGATGCGGTTTGAACCGTGGGTTTACCGGGGTATTTTATCACGGCTTAGAACGCGTTTCAACCAATCAGAATGAAGAACCAGAACGAGCCGTTTTATAATTGAACTTTAACTCTTTCCTCGGCATTGACGAGTTTCTTGTTAGTTTAGAGAAAATGCTTCACTGCCAATGACGAGTATTTCCGGCAATCCGCAATACCGCTATATGCCTTATTCAGCCTGCCACCACGTTGATTTTAAAACGAGGCTGTGGGGATAGACGTCCAGAGCGTGTGCTTTAATTGTATTGTTTTGTACTGGGATGCTGGTCATTCAGCCATCAAAACTCAGAAAATACATACTTTTACAAATTTCCACAGGACAAAGAACCTCATAAATCATGGATTGTTAAAATAAGAATGGACATATTACCTAATTTTGAGATAAGAGCAGCACAATGTGTATATAAAATCTGTTTTGCTATTAGCCTATTAGAAAAAAAACTTTTCATCCTATCTATATTCTTTTCTCTGCTTAAAACTCTTAAATATGGGTATGTTTCTTCAAAAATATTTTTTTTAGCAAAAAGCTGAAATAATTGCATTTTTGTGAAGGAATTTTTGATAAAGATCAGATTCACAATGATTATCAAAACATACACGAAGTGTAAAATTAAGTTTTTTTTATAAATTAGGTAAGTGCATCATCTAGTGGATTATCGCGGTATAAGCCATATTTCACATATTGATTTTTGCATACTAGATTTTAAATACATATCAGGTCTATATGTGACTGGTAAGAGCACATAAACCTTTTGCATATATTATGCATACATGTACCAAACTAGATATATTATTTGTTCTTAATGACCTAAAAAACCCATGTCAGTGTGTGGCGTAAGCTCAATGCCCTGTATAACTTTAACACTGACATTAGATAGAAGTCACATATTTTGGATTTTGTGTTGTTAACTTTTTTAAACACTCTTAAAGCAACACTATGTAGTTTCTAGGTAAAAATGACTTACAGCTCCCCCATGTGGTTGAAAAGTGCAACAGTGCATGGTATCAGACACTCTTCTGCAGGCAGGGGGAGGGGCGGGGCTGTGTTTCCTACCCTCCACCGCCACTTTCAGAGCTGCTCTGGTTGCAGCAACAGTACAATTTGTCCAGATAAAAGTTGTTCTATCACTAAAATAACTTTAGAGACATTATTTAAAGGTAAAAAACTACATAGTGTTGCTTTAATACTTAAGGGATTCATCTGACTGTCACCAAACTGGGTTAAATCATATGAAGACTGAACATGCAACACTATATTGTACTATACAAACAAATATTTGATATCTTGAATGATGTTTACATGGTGAGGTAACAAATTTAAGGTGAAATAAAGATAACAGAAAATGTTATATTTTTTATATGCACTGAATGATAAAGATTAAACTTCAGCTGTGTGTTTGGTCATTGGGTCTGATCATATGGATGTGGCTATTGTGAATCACGTCGTAGCACATATGACAGCAGAAAGTTTGTCCCTTACAATAGACTTTAAAAATAGTAAAAAGATAGTCCCATAAATGCTGACACTTGCATTTACCTACTGTATGTTGTTTTCTGAAACCCACCATGTAGTGATGACGCTGTAATGTTTGGCCCCATCATCACTCTGTAAAGCTTTATTTTCATTATTGTGATGTATCTTTCTTGCGTTTTATAACATGCTACTCAGTCAACCCCAACCTCAAGCAACAATGGTAAGAAAATAGGAAAAAACAATGAGAAACAATACATAAAATGACACAAGAAATCCATGGGAGTGACACGGAAAAGACATCTGAAAAGCTGAATTCCGTGACATGGACATGGATAAGTGATCAAATTTTCTGTGACAATAACACGGATTTTCGCGAGATCAGGTTGACTGAAATATAAGAATTACATTATGTTCTAATCTTGTATTTACCCAGCTGACCTGCTTCAAAAATAGACTTTGTAGATATAAGTTATAATTCAGGTTGCAGCAGCTCTCAAACTGTTTTAAATGTTGTTTGTCATATCATCCTTCTGTTTGACAGTTTTGGTTTCTGATATCCATATATTGTTCATTTAAATAATATTCAGTATTTAAATAGGATTTATGTTTATGTTGTGCTATTTTGTTTGGCAAAAAAGTGGAGTTGTAAATTGCACTAACCATCAACCTTTCACTTTAAGTAGCAATCCTCCACTGTCCTGTATCATGATTTTCAATAGTTTTAATAGTTGATGAAAATGTTTATGTAGCAGTAAATGTAAAATCCATCTCTTGTGATGTGAAGATCATCTCTGAAGACAGAGCTGATCTATATGTGTGTGTTTTATTGTGTTGTATGATCATCTGCAGTATCTGTCAGGTGTATGAGTTCAGTCACTCTGCAGTCTGACTGTCAGAGGTTTTTGTATCACTCTTTTTCACTGTGTCAACACATAGCCACTAGGTATGTGTAAACTTTGGCAGTAATAATCTCCTGAATCTTCAGTCTGAACTCCACTGATGGTCAAAGTGAAATCTGTGTTTGATCCGCTGCCACTGAATCTTGATGGAGTTCCTGTGTATAGGGTTGTTGCGTGATATATGAGGAGTTTAGGAGCTTCTCCAGGTTTCTGTAAGTACCAGGCTAAACAAATACCAGCATGCACTGCACTGCTGACTTTACAGAACTTGTTGTCCTGGTTGAACTGTTATTGATGGACTCTGAGTAAGAGTGTACTGTCCTCTACACACTGAAAGAAACAACAAGAATGAAATATAAGACAACACTGAAACAAATCAATATTTCTCTTCAATGAATTAATGATCATGATAAAAATGTTACAACACAAACCTTGAGTAAAGACTGTGAGTGTCCAGATGAAGATGATGATGAAAGTCATTGTTGTTCTTTTGGTTTGTGTGATGATGAAGATTCTGTTCTGTTCTGATCTCGGTCATGAAGTGTTAAACTCACAGCACTATAAACACTCACACATCACTGAAGCATGACAACACAATGCAAAGAAGACGACAGGAAACTTCTGCTCGTACAGACTACTACACTATCATTATTCAACCTTGCATGCTAAAATATTCTGAATAATACAATCATATAATAACACATAACAAATAAAGTTTTGAATCAAAGTAAAAACAAATGTCCAAAATGTTCAGAATTAATTTGTCTAAAGCTTCAGGTTTGTGTGTGCAGGTTAAAGAGTTACAAAGTATCCACACAACACAATTAATGAGAATGAATAATAAAGAGTGAAAACTGGAGAAATGTTGTAATCGTTTTGTGCTTAACATTTTTGACCTTAAATCATTCATAGTTTTTCATAATAGTTGTTTGTGTTGTGTGATGTTAGTGTTGTATATTCTGCTGTAGTTTGTGTTCAGTCAAGTGTGTAGAGGTTTTGTACAGTCGCTCTATTAGTTTGTATCACTGTGGTTCACATTCGGCAGCGGCACCAGACTGGATGTTGGCAGTAAGTAAATAATTCAATAATAATTTTAATAAAATATATAACTGTTTATAAATATATACATCAGGTATTAAACACTAGATTGAAATGGATTTATGGAATAAAATTAGGAGTTAAAATCCTTTAATGCACGGCAGGCTGTTGATAATTCCTTAAGTATTAATAATATATTGTGTAGATCACCATAGAATTTTGACTTTGATGTTTTGGTATAATTTAATAATGTGACTAATATTCATTAGTACATAAAGTTGAATTTTCCAATCTGTTTTCACATACAAAATTTGTTACAAATTTTCTAGTATTAATATGAACCCTGACAACTAATTTTATTTTGTTTAGACTCAATATTTTGTTAACAAAGTACAGCTAAATTTTAATATTCAGTTTGTTATATATGGAGCAACAAATGTAAAATTGAGTTACAAAAACATTATTATTTATTAATAGTTTATGGTGAACTGTAAGGTAAATCAATTAAATTATTTTGGTTGTTTTGTCTGTATTAACCTACAACTAAAATTTAAGTTAATAAGTGTTAAGCGTGATAGAAGCGCATGTCAAACATGTATCTGTACAACATATTTACGTTATGTAAATTTTATATATTTATATTATCTACGTATAATACATACATATTGTAATTAAACTGTAAAGATTTTCTAATTGTTGTTTTTGTAGAATTATATTTACATTTATGTTCTTATTACATTTTTGTTTTTTACTTTATTTTACAGTGTAATTATACATTTAAATACTGAGTAATAATGATTAATAACATGTACGTACTATAGGATTGGGGTTTGGTTTAGGGTTAGCTGCATGTAATTATGCATAATTTACTGTTATTACTATAATAATTACATGTAAGAGACTGTAAAATAAAGTTTTACCATTATTGTTTAAAGAACGATCATTTTCAAACCTGACAAAAAGTGAAATCAAATACTGTAAATATGAGCTTTCACGTCAAAAAAGAAAAATATATTAGGCGTATAAGTCAGCCATATAATAAAACATCTTGATTATTATTGGTTATTTAATGTTTAACGTGGAAAGAGTGAAGTTATTTTCTTTCTTGTGTGAGTTATTGATTATTGATGTGATTGTCAGGTAACAGTTGTCCTAAAGTGAGCGTCCTGCCGCCGTCCAGTGAAGAGATTTCCACAAAGCAAACAGCAACACTGATGTGTGTGGCCAACAAGGGCTTCCCCTCAGACTGGAGTCTGAACTGGAAGGTGGACGGGATCAGCAGCAGGTCTTAGTACAGCAGTGTTGCTCTCCTGGAGAAGGACGGTCTGTACAGCTGGAGCAGCAGTCTGACTCTCTCTGAGCAGGAGTGGAGCTCAGTGATCTCAGTCAGCTGTGAGCTCACACAGAAAGACCAGCGTGATAAAGTCACTGGAGAATTGAGGAGAGATCAGTGTTCACAGTAGATCCACTTACTCTCTCCTCTGTCTCACATCAAGACTAACAGACTAACTGTGTTTCTCTCTCTCATATCACATCTCTTTTCACAAACAACACAAGTCTATGTCTGCTTTATTCATTCACTCATGATTGTGTGACAATTCATCAAATAAAATCATATTGTATCTTTATGTCTTTGACTCATTTTGTCTGTTTTGAATATGAAAGTTCACATTTTATAAATAAACCTGACTCAATGAAGCATGAAAACGTCTCGGTTACGGATGTAACCCTCGTTCCCTGAAGGAGGGAACGGAGACGTCACGTCGTGATCGACGAATTGGGAACTCGCTTAGAGAGACCAATCTGCTTCGAATACTACTAAAACGCCAATGAACTTGGCATTGAGATATTTGCATAATGCTGGCGCCGCCCCGCCAGGTGCGTATATAAGGAGCACGTGCAAATAGGGAAATCAGCTTCTGTTCGCTGAGAAAGCCGGAAAGGTGACCGGCCGTAACAGCAGGTGGCAGCACGTGTGGCGACGGGACGTGACGTCTCCGTTCCCTCCTTCAGGGAACGAGGGTTACATCCGTAACCGAGACGTTCCCTTTCAGTCGGTCACTACGACGTCACGTCGTGACCGACGAATTGGGAATCCCTACCAAAACGCCACTAGGGACTGACCTCTTCCAGTGTCTGCAAAAAGCCCTCCAAGTCCCCCTAAGGGAATGGAGAATAGGATAAGGCAGAAAGGCCGGGCACTAGATGTTCCTTTAACCCCACAGTAGTGCCAGCGACTGGGAAGCGCCCTACCAGAGCGGGATAGGAACGCTGCGGAAGCCACCGCCCCTCTTAAGGGCTAATGGTGGACTAATAAACAGTAATAAGGACAGCCGTGGCTGTGTAAACAAAGCAGTGCTCTGCTAAGGGAAACGTGGGCTGGTAGGATTAACCCCACGGAATAATACTCACAAAGGAACCCGATGGGACACAATGTGGAGCCCAAGCCAAACACGTAGGTTCGTAAGAATACAGCTAGTGAAAGGCTGACAGCCAATGCTCCGCAACAAAGGCTGCCAAGGCAGCGGAGGAAGAGCAATTCAAACCATTACGCATTTTTGCTCTGATGGCCTTCCATACTGAAAACTCAACACGGTTGGGTCTGCGTCCCCCGGGGGCAGCGCTTGCAAGCTCACCACCTATCTCTGAAGGGAGTGGTGGGAACTTTGGGCACGTAGCCTGGTCTGGGTCTCAATGTTACACTCGAGACAGCAGGGCCAAACTAAAGGCACGAATCGTCAACAGAGAATGCATGTAAATCCCCTACTCTCTTCATGGAGGCCAATGCTAGCAGGGTCAGAGTTTTCATTGATAAAAAACTTCAGACTCGCAGACTGCAAAGGCTAAAATAGGAGACCTGAAGGCTTCAGCACCATGGACAGGTCTTAGGAGGAAAGAGGGAGGGCGCGAGGGGTTTAGCCTGCGAGCGCCTCTTAAAATGTAATAATTAAATCATGCTGGCCAACTGATCTGCCGTTGATAAGTGAGTGATGAGCAGAAATAGCGGCGATATCAGCTTTAATGGCGGAGGGACAGCCTACCATCTAACCTATGTTAAAGATATAAAAGCATAATGTTAAAGGGCATTCTCTGGGGTCCTCGCGTTGCGAAGAGCACCGGGTGACGAAAGGGTTTCATTAAGCGCGTAAGCCCTAGGGTTTAATCCCGAGAAACAAGTTATGACGGGAAACGGGAAATTTATATATATATATATATATATATATTTTATATAAACATGCGCTAGATTAGATTTGCAGCTGGCTTTTTCAATGACCACTAAGCCAGCCTCAGAGGACATGAAAGACAGTGACTTCATGAGCATTCTAAACAAAGAGTTTCCCTCTTCGAAGCCACCAAAAGGAGACCACCCCACCTGCAACAGCTGTTTGATGCTCTTAGCACTATTCAGGCTACATCTGTGGAGGCGGAGAGAGCGTTCTCTATTTGCGGCCAATTTGTTACAAAAATACGAAACCACCTGAGTCCATCGACGCTTTCTGCTTTTTAAAAGCACATTTCCAAAAAAATTTAATAAATGAAGGGCAAGGTGAGAAATAAAAATGGTTTGAAATGCAATGCTGATAATGTGAGTGACACTTTCGCTTGTAATTTGCGGCAGTGTTACTGTTTATGCGTTTGTTTTAGTTTTTAAATTATTATTTCAATTCTGTTTTACCCTAGGCATGGCCCTGTCTTTAATCTTTCCGTGCACATTTACACATTTCTGAGGGTCGTTTGCTTTTATTCAGTTAAAATTGTTTTATGTTTAAAAGAAAAATATACCTGCCCTTATAAAGAAATTGTTGCTTAACTTGTAAGTGACAGTTTTGCGCAAAATTGCCCTTGCGGCAGTGTTACTGTTTGTGTTTTAGTTTTTTAAATTATTATTTAAATTCAGTTTTAGTCTACAGTACAT
Source organism: Misgurnus anguillicaudatus (assembly GCF_027580225.2). Classification (NCBI taxonomy): domain Eukaryota; kingdom Metazoa; phylum Chordata; class Actinopteri; order Cypriniformes; family Cobitidae; genus Misgurnus; species Misgurnus anguillicaudatus. Next base: position 4,533,843 of record NC_073342.2, on the reverse strand, counting down.
AGGCCTGGCCCTGTCTTTAATTATTGCCGTGCACAGTTGCACATTTCTGTGGGTCGTTTGCTTTTATTTAGTTTAAATTTGTAGGATATGTTTAAAAGAAAAATATATGAAGAGTTTCGTTGCAAAACGAGATAACCATCGTTTTTTTATTGTTCAGAAATCACGTTTTTTGGTTGTGCATTCCAATTAATTTCAATTCAACTGCAGTTGGTTTGTTTTGATTTAAACATTCATAACTTAACAAACACAGCTAAGTAGCACCATAAAACAAAATAATAACATGATAACATAATATTAAACATGTTTTGACAAAAATGTTAAAAATGGATTTATCTCGTTTTGCAACGAAACTCTTCATATCTGCCCTAATAAAGAAATTGTTGCTTAACTTGTGAGTGACAGTTTTGCCCTATTGCGACAGTGTTACTGTTTGTGTTTATGCTTTTGTTTTAGTTTTTAAATTATAATTTCAATTCAGTTTTAGTCTACATAGGCATGGCCCTGTCTTTAATTATTGCCGTGCACAGTTGCATTTTTCTGTGGGTCGTTTGCTTTCATTCAGTTAAAATTGTTTTATGTTTAAAAGAAAAATATACCTGCCGTAATAAAGAAATTGTTGCTTAACTTGTAAGTGACAGTTTTGCGCGAAATTGCCCTATTGCGGGAGTGTTACTGTTTGTGTTTATGCTTTTGTTTTAGTTTTTTAAATTATTATTTAAATTCAGTTTTAGTCTACATAGGCATGGCCCTGTCTTTAATTATTGCCGTGCACAGTTGCATTTTTCTGTGGGTCGTTTGCTTTAATTTAGGGTAGTCAAAACTTGTAGCCTATATTTATTTAAAAGAGAAATATACCTGCCCTAATAAAGAAATTGTTGCTTAACTTCGAGTGATTATTCCTCAGTTATTCTAAATTATAGTTTTATAATTTTAAAGATTTTCAGAAGTCACAGACAATCCACCTGGCATTTCGCTACGGCAGGCTGTCACGCACGCAGCTCACTTGATCCGCAGCAGAATTGATCATTGCAAAAAACGTTGTTGATATGGACATAAACTGTGTTTCTTGCCCTAATAATGATACAAATAATATAAAACATGTTAGGAACGCATATTTGAATGATATTGATACATTACTTGTGCAAAAAAAAAACAGCTATTTCCCGGGATTCCCGGGAAATGGGTCGTCTTTTCCCGGGATTTGATTTGATCTAATTTTCGGGAAAAATATTAAACCCTAGTAAGCCCGTCTTGTGGACGGTGCTCGAACCGCGTCGATGGTGTTAGATACCGCTTGCGATAAACCACCTAAACCTTGCGCGCGCTCAACGACCATACATGGAGATCCACAGGTCGGGGCACGAGTGCCAAATGTGCCCCTTCCTTGAGAAAGAAAGTCCTTCCTCAGGGGAATCCGCCAGGGAGGGCTGTCGCGAGGAGCATTAACTATGAAAACCAATTCTTGGTCGTCCAGTACGGACGATAAATAAAAGGCTCTGCCTGACTTTGCACAGTGTCTGCGCAATAAAGCTCACTGGAAGGAATGCGTATTTACGCACCCCCCGCGGCCAGCTGTGTGCCAATGCATCCACGCCGAGGCTGCCCTCGGTTAGTGAATAAAATAGGCGACAGTGGGTATCGTCCGGCGACGCAAACAGATCTATCTACGCACAGCCGAACTTCTTCCAAATTAGCTGGACCGTCTGGGGGTGGAGTCGCAATTCGCCGGGGCGCGCAGCTCGAGAACCGCGTCTGCCACTGTATTGAGCGATCCCGGGATGTAAATGGCACGAAGGGACCTCAGATGCTTCTGACTCCAAAGGAGGAGATGACGAGCAAGATGCGACGAGTGACGAGAGCGCAAAACCGCCTTAACGGTAAATAACGCAACAGTCGCAATGTTATCGGTGTCGACTAATACATCCTTCCCTCGCATCTCCATAGCGGAGCGTACAAGTCCCTGATATACAGCGCACCGCTCGCGGCAGTTGGGGTGCTATGCACACCCCAGAGACTGCAAGCCCGTCATACGTGGCAGATCAACCCGTGCTTAGAGCATCGTATGCTACCGAATGGCAGGAGACCCCTCAGAGGCATATCTTGCTATCAGAAATGCTGGGTCTACCACGGGGAAAATTTAAATGACACGCAGGTGTAGTGTTTACACGGTGTATGCCGGTGCGCCACGCTCTCCTCAAGACTCGATCGTAAAGCCAACGCTGAAGCGGTCTCATATGACGCAGCTCGAGCAGTGTCACAGCCGCAGCATGCTGTCATATGTCCAGGAGCTTCTGAAATTGTTTCAGAGGGACTGCGTACTTCCCTCGGATTAAACCGAGGTAAGTCAGAACCGACTAGTTGCGCGCTCTTGTAAAACACGCCAATTAGTCGATCGAGTCTAATTCCATACTGAGAAAAAGGATTCTCTGCATGGGGCAAAGTTGCTCTTTCCCAGTCGACCTGATGACTTAAACGAGCGAGATGCCGAAGCACTAACTCTCTGTGTTCGCGCACGTCTGCCAAGAACGGGTTATTATAAGTCGACGTAAATAAAGCAGAATGCGAACAACACTCTCTCTCTGATATTTTAATGCCGTGACTAGCACTTTCATGGAGACACGGAGAGAGAGAGACAGCTCGAATGGTGTACTTAATATTAATATGCCCACCCCACGACGCAGAGTGAAAAAACTGTCTAAGGCGAGGGGAGATGGACACATAAAGTACACGTCTTACAGGTCTAAGGCTGCAAACCGATCTGAATATTGAAATACGAGTCTCGGCGTTATCATCCAAAAAGACCACCTTTGTAGAGCCGGTGCGTAAATCAAATCGATCGTAACCCACCGCGTATTTTGGGTACTATGAGATAAAGGCTGGAAAAACCCTATCATCATCATCATCTCGGTAAGAGGGAACGGCTTGATACATCCTTCGCCAGCAGGACATCGACTTATGCACGCAGTAATGTGCATCGGACACTTTCACTATAGTGAAAACGAAAGCCCGAGAATTTTGGGGTTGTGCCGGTAATTGTATTTCGTAACCGAGGCGGATCGTGCGTAAAACCCAACGAAACGGGCTGGGAACTGAAGCCAAGCACCCAGGCACCGTACGAGGAGAATTAACGACACTATCGAAGTACCCGCGGTGGGGCAGCGAAGCGAGACAGGTGAGACTGCCGGTGCGTCTGCTGTGACAGCATAAGCATCTACAGTATGTGTGTGTGACACTGACCTGAGCCCGCTGAAGGTGACGGTCATCTGGTCTCCTCTGCGGAGAGCGCAGACTCCGATGAGGGTGCTGGTGGTCCGGTCTCCTCAGTGGAGGGCTCGGACTCCTCAGAACACCCGCTGGCGATAGAGGAGAGGTAGGGTGAGCTGGTGTGTGCCCGCTCACGGCTTTCTCGATCCTCTGGAGACCTGGAGAGGGAAGAGGAATGCACTCTATGTGTGGTTAAGTGGGTACCGGCTAAACAGCCGGTGGAACATATGCAAACCAAGAATTTTCCACCCGACCCTCTATCGGGGGAAGGAGCGAATCACCGTCTCCTGAAGAGTGATCCTCTGTCAATCCGGGTCGCCCGTTTACTGGCCACTTAAACTCCCGATTTCACGGGAAGCGGCTAAGCGGGCGGGGCGAGCTGCTGACGACCAGTTCCCCTGCGCTGCCGAGATGGGGTCCGAGGAGGGGAACGGAGGTGGCCGCCGCAGGACGCCGACGGCGAGAGGCAGACTGAGGAGCCGGTGTGGTGGACCAAGGGCAGCTTTCCTTCGCCAGGGCATGACCTAGGAGATCGCCTCAGTCTGCGCAGCGGAGCTGTACGACTCCACGGCCTAGCCGAAGAGGCTGGTCTGTGAGACAGGAGCATTCAAGAAGTTGTTCTCGCCTGTGTCCGTCATGTCAGCCAGACACAGCCAAAGGTGGCGATCTTGAACCACTGTGGTGGACATCGCACGACTGAAGGTCACGGCCTCCCTCGTAAATCCTTGGTGAACCTGTAGCAACGTTATTGCGTGCAGGGCTGAAGCCGCCTCTCCGCATGCCTGACGGACAGCGCCCGTAACCAGACGAGTGTCTACAAACACGGGAGGGAAGGGTTGGGTGGTCCCTCCAGGAACGCAGCTGCATCGCAACCCCCCGCTCACTGAAGGGGTCCCCGCCCTTAGCGGCTCCATTGGTGAGGGAAGTGAGGGGTGAAAGCTGAACGCTGAACGGCCGAGATGGCAGCAAATCACGTCAGCTCTTCGTGCCGTCGGGAAAGAAAGGCACAGGAGGAGAGGAACGTGAGGCCCGAGCAGCTCCGAAATACCAATCACGTGGGCGGTACGGTTCGGGCGGAGAGGGGTTAACCTCTCCAACTCTACCGTTTCCGCCGCTCAAGCGGGCACGGCCGCCATCTCCGGAACGACTCCACTTCGGAAGAAAAATTGGACAGCCCTCTGATGCTGCAGAAGTGAACGGGACCAGAAGGAGGTCCAATGGATTCGGCAGAAATCGTAGAACACGACTCTGCAGTCTCCACCGGAGCCTCAACCGGCTGAGGATGAAAGGCCGGTAGGTGGAGGACGCATCCTCCATCCTACTCAGCATGGTGATGCGAAGAGCGTCCTGCGAGCGCTTGACAGCCACACCACGGCGGCGTCAGCACTGCAAAGGCGCGGACAGCATTCCCGTAGAAACGTCAGTCGTCTCCGCAATCCAAGAGGGTTATGCTCTCACAGAGAGAACAAAAACTCTCCACGAACGCAGCCTCAGAGTGCTTGATGCCCAAGCACGAAGACAGCGCTCGTGACCGTAACTGGAACCCTTATACCTCTCGCATCCAAGATCGCACGGACGAAAAGCAATCCTGAAAAGGACGCTGATCTCCGAATATACGAGAGAGTGGCTGTCTTTAAAAAGACACAGAGCTCTCACGTATCACTCTTTAGGGAAATCACTCTTTAGGTGCTCAGCTGATGATGCGCACAGGGAAAGGCAACGCACACACTAAACTCAAAACAAAAAATGTGCAGAGCAGTGGAATACTGCGAGCGTCCGCTGTGTTAGTACTGCTTGTCAATCAACTTCAGCAACCGTTCCCAGAAGAGCAGAAAGTAGCTTCTCAGTAGCAGATAATGCCGGCTTTCGAAGCGATAAAAAGCTGATTTCCCTATTTGCACGTGCTCCTTATATACGCACCTGGCGGGGCGGCGCCAGCATTATGCAAATATCTCAATGCCAAGTTCATTGGCATTTTAGTAGTATTCGAAGCAGATTGGTCTCTCTAAGCGAGTTCCCAATTCGTCGGTCACGACGTGATGTCGCAGTGACCGACTGAAAGGGAACACCTGCAGATGAAGTAATTTTACATAACTGTCAGTCAAATGAGGAACCTCAGACATGCAGTGATCTTGATCAATGATTATAAAGAGATATTGAAGTATAAATATGTGTGACAGTCAGATATGATTGATGTGTCAGTGTGTTTAGTTTGATAGTTATTCTGTGTGTTTCCAGTATTACTGTAACATTAAACTCCTGTGAGAATGCTGAACATCTGCTGATGGATTTGAGAGAAACACAAACACTCACACTGATGATGTAAATATGAACTGAAGTTCATAGCTCAAAATATAATATAATGTTAAATATATCATGTTTTTTTTTTTTTTTTTTTTTAGATTGATAGAAGCACTGGGACCCAATTGTAGCACTTAAACATGGAAAAAGTCAGATTTTCATGATATATCTCCTTTAATAAAGAAACATTCATGATCAAGTTACATCTGGCGCAATATTAAAACAGCAAAAGTGGATTCGGACACTTGCTCTGTGCGCATGTGTGTTCACCTGTTTCCATTTTCTGAACCCCCCCACAAAAACTGTCATAGCCAAACTAAAATAGATAGCCTACAGTTTATGAAGTCTTTGCACTAAAAGCATAAGTTTGGTCTCATTTGAAAGCAGACACTTGGAAGTTTATTAAGAGGTGAAAATTACTTACTGTCATAATGAAAAAAGTTGTTATAGAGAGCTTAAATTATACTTTTTTTTAACTCCACCAAACATATATGAAATATTGTTATGAAAATCTAAATGAAACTGGCCTTGGAGCAATCTAGAAATGCTCTGCAGATAAAGCCACACGTCTGACCATGTTCTGTTTTAAATCTGAAGATGATACCTCTAAAACTCTGTATTTTATGAAATGTTTTTTAGACCCATGCCATGTAAATGTATTTAGAGAAAACAGCAAAAATGCTAAGCTAATGTTTGTTTATTTATATCTCAACATCCTTTAAGTTTATTGTCCTATTGCTCCGTGTTTTAAACAGACTCATTAAATAAGCATCCGGATGAGTCATTAAAAACTTTTAATCCGGCTGTCTAAATGTTTATTTTATTATTATTATTATTAATAATTACTCATACATTCTATTTAGTGTTTTATTTAGTCTCAATTCACTTTCTTTTTATTAAATTCCTTTCTTACAAAAAGAAACTTACCTTAAAAAAGCTTTACCAGTCGACATTATTCCTAGAAACATATATCTCATATCTCCAGACAGCAGATGTTTACAGAACAGCTAGTACGTTGGCTTAGCATACCATCAAAATACGACAAATAAAAGCATTTATAATAAAACTCACATTATAACATCAAAAGTCGAGTGCTTAAACAATCAAGAGTGATCTGATGTGGCTTTGGATCATAAAATAAGACCGAAAATAAACAATTTTATGCTATTTATGCTGTTAGCTTTGCTCGATTAGCATAGCATTATAATATACAGCACTGTTATGAAAATACCAGACATAGTGTTAAAAATACAGACAAACCATATATAATCTTAATCGTGTTTAATGACTCCATGGTTTTAAAACATCAAAACATCTTTATTTGCATGTTACAGACATCCCAAGTCTCCCGGAAGTTCCGGGAGTCTCCCGCATGTTGATAGCGGCTCCCTGATGCCCGCAAATGAGTTAAAATCTCCCGGAATCTAGAGCGAGCAAGAAAGAGTAGCACGCGCACGGCAGAGAGGGAGGGGTAGACTTTGCGTGTGTGTGCTAGTGTGCCTCATTAAGCGCATGTAAGCCAGAGAGCATCCTGATTGGCCTGCTCCGGTAAATCATCCAATCAATTGTCAGTGTGGGCGGGCTTTTATCTCTTCTCCCGAACTGACATTGAGGTGAGTTCAACAAGTTTAATATCATGTGCATATTTTTCAGGCTGGCTACTAGTTGCCAAGGCTACATGAAAACAACAAACTCCTTAGACCTGTTTAAAGCTGCAATAGAATATAAATAAAACAGTTTATATAAGTATTATAAGCAGCTTATATAAATAGTAAAAGTAATCTACATATTGTAAAATAATTAACAAATAATTGGGTAACACTTTAAAATAAGGTTCATTAGCTAACATTAGTTTACTACATTAGTTAACATATAATAATGAACTGCATTTATAAAGCATTTTTTATCTTTGTTAATGTTAATTTAAACATTTACTAATACATTATTCAAATCTTGTTAACATTAGTTAATGCACTGTGAACTAACACGAACAAACCATAAACAGCTAACGTTAACTAACGTTAACAAAGATGAGCAAATACAGTAACAAATGTACTGCTCATGGTTAGTTCATGTTAGTTAATACATTAACTAATGTTAACAAATGAGACCTAGTAAAGTGTTACCAATAATTGCATAGGCCTCTAGAAATTAATATTATGCTTTTATATCTTGAAATGTCATCCTTGTCCTCCTTTATTTAATTTTTTTAGGGGGGGGGGGGGGGGGGGCTTCGGGATACCTCCCTGAAATGACTTTTTGCAGGTTGGGATTTCTGATGTTATTATAAAAACAGCGATCGATCGTTGCACGTCACTGTTCAAGTTCACGTCTGACTGACAGCTGAGCTCTGATGTCTTGTTCTATGAAAGTTTCATATTGAGACTTTCTGACTTTAGCGCCGTCCGGCTTCACGTATGAATGAAACAAACTGAGTGTGAATGACTGCAGACTCCAGCTTGCTCATATCGCCATGTTTGGAATAAAAATGGGTGAAATATTACCCCCTCTGCAGAAATTTTAAGTAAACATATAAATTTGAAGTAATATTTCTCCAAATATGCATACTTTGAATTAAAAGCCCCGATGGATGTTGTTTTATCGAGTGCTTTCATGACGATCACGGAGGAGTATTTTTATCAATGAGTGCGGCTGAGGGTTATTGTAATGAACTCTGTCTGTGTACCCTGTCTTGTACTCTTATTTTGAAGTCATGTCTGTGTCATCCATGTCTGTAGTTCTTTGTAGTTCTTTTGTTCATTGGTCCGTGTGATGATTGTTCCCCAGGTGTGTCTTGTTTTCCCTGATTACTCTGTGTATTTAAGCCTAGTGTTTCCAGTGTCTGATGTCGATCGTTACTTGATGTTATGGTGTTTCGTGTTCTTGGTTACTTTTTGGATTTCCTGTTATGTTTTCGCTTGTTTTTTGCTATTTTAATAAAACCTCACTGCATTTGGATCCGCATCCTGTCTTACCTGGATTATAACTGTAACAGTTATATTTCAAATTAAAGGTATGTACCGTTTTTCATTTTCATAACTCCTGACAAAAATGAAGAAATTACTGTCACTAGGATTCTCAGATTAAAATAAAGGTCAAAAACTAAATCTTAAGTCAAAACACTTTTTAATGATGTATAGTTGTTTAATGTAAGTACATTTAAACTAACAGTAATTTAAATTATGTAAATAAATAGCTCTTCAGTGCGCTCACGCCCTCGCGCAGGCTATCAAGTTAAAATAAGGCCCAATAAATCAATTACAAGATTCCTTTAAAATATAGCTGCAAGCAGCGATTACTGGGGTTCAAGCGATTTTGGACCTTAAGGCTTTTAAAGCAACACTAAAGACGTATTGCTCTTTGCTCCCCCTACAGGTTAGAAGCGTAATTGTTCATTACCACTGTCGTAAATACTGCAGCATAGCTGGCTCTGATTGGATTGTAGGTCTGCGGTAAAGCAAGTTTTTGTAGTTTTCACTCGAACTACAGGACCACTACCCGACGGTTGGAAACTTCTTTAGTGCGGTTTTGGCCGATAGAGGGCTGCAAAGCGAATGTAAAAGTGCCATTCACCCTGCTTTGAGTGGATGAACCACTGAAACTTTTTTGGAATCGTTATTTTAAGGTAAAGGCATGCCTGTGTAGATTTGCTGCATTGTTAGCAAATCTACTTAGAATCTGGAATACTAACATGTTACCAATTAGGTACATTTTCTGAAGAGAATATGATGTGTTGCATGCCGTGGCAAGATTTGCCACACAAAATGATTAAAAAATCGTTAACATGAGACAAAACAGCCCACCACAATCTCTCTACGATATTCTGATATAGGCATAGGTCTCGCAGGTCTAACCTATAACACAGCAATGATGATGAATAAGCTAACACACATACATGCATTTACACACATAAGCAGAAATGTCAGGGTTACTTCAACTTCAACTTATTTATTTATAAAGCACATTTTTTGCAACTATGTTGCCCAAAGTGCTGTACACAATTTAAAAAAGAAAATCATAAACACACTTTATATAGCATACACTAACTAATCGACGAAAAAACATGAAACCAATAACAAGTACAAGGAATAAACATTTTAAACACATAATACAGTTACAGACTACCCAATAAAAACCAGCAATCACTCCTCTTCAAAGGCCAAACTAAAAAAATAGGTTTTTAGCTGGTATTTAAAGATCACTAATGATGGCGCCTGACGGATGTACATTGGTAGACTATTCCACATTTTGGGGGCTATAACGGAGAAAGCCCGATCCCCTTTTGCCTTCTTTTTGGATTTTGGAGAAGTCAACATCAACTGGTTTGCAGATCTTAAGGGCCTTGCTTGTGTGTACAACTCTAAGAGGTTAGAAATATATTTAGGGGACATACCGTGTAGTGCTTTAAAAACCATGGTTAAAATTTTAAACTCAATTCGAAACTTAACTGGTAGCCAGTGTAGTGACGATAAAACCGGTGTGATGTGCTCTCTCTTTTTTTTCCCCGTCAGTAGTCTAGCAGCAGAATTTTGTACTAGCTGTAACCGTTGTAATTGCCGTTGACCGATTCCTACATACAACGCATTACAGTAATCCAGTTTAGAAGTAATAAAAGCATGGACCACTACCTCTAGATCTTTAAAACTCAAAATAGATTTTAATTTTGAGATCATTCTTAGTTGATAAAAACTACTCCTTACCACCAGGTTTATTTGTTTCTCAAAGCTAAAAACAGAATCAAAAACGACACCAAGATTTCTCACCGTCTCCTTTACAGTCATGTCTAAAGGGGCTAGGGCTTTTGTTAATTCCTCTTTCACATTCTTTGGGCCAAAAATTAGGATCTCCGACTTCCCTTCATTTAGCTGTAAAAAGTTATTTGCCAGCCAGGATTTTATCTCCTCTATACATGTCAGGAGGGATTGTAAAGCTGATTCCTCCCCAATTTTCAGCGGAAAGTATAGCTGAGTGTCATCTGCATACATGTGATATGATATATCGTGACGCTGACATATGAGGCCCAAAGGGCGCATATATAAAGCAAATAGTGAGGGACTTAAAATAGAGCCCTGGGGGAGGCCATATTGTACAGAAGCCACGGACGATGGTACATTTCCGACATTTACATAGAAAGATCTATTTTCGAAATATGACTGGAACCATTTCAAAACAACGCCACCGAACCCCACTTCCCTCTCAAGCCGATTTAAAAGAATGTGGTGGTCCACAGTGTCGAAAGCGGCACTGAGGTCCAGCATAATTAACACTGAAGCCATACCGGAGTCTGCTGCTACTAACAGGTCGTTTAAGACCTTTACCAGTGCAGACTCTGTGCTATGGCCAGTTCTGAACCCTGACTGGAAGTCATCTAGCAGATTATTCTCCTTTAAAAAGGGTGTGATTTGAGTTAAAACAGCCTTTTCTATCACCTTAGAAAGAAAGGGGAGCTTGGAGATCGGACGGAAATTCTTTAATTCTAAGGGGTCTAAACCAGGTTTTTTAATTAAGGGGGACACCACTGCCTGTTTAAGACATGGGGGAACCCAACCAGTTGTTAGAGAGCTGTTTACGATAGCTAAGATAGAGGGCCCCAGGATGCTGAACATCTCCTTTAAAAACTGTGGAGGGATAGGATCAAGTGGAGTAGAGGAGGGTTTTAGCTGTTTTACATGATCTGCCAGAGCTGGAAGAGAGATCAAGTCAAAGCTCTCCAGTTTACATGAAGCTAGCATCGGGACTTCCAGATAGACATTTGTGGTAGAAATACCTTCTCTGATCAGTTCAATTTTTTTAACAAAGAAACTCAGAAAATCATTACTGGTAAATGGGTTCAGACATGACGAAGAATCTATATCCGGGTTTAGCACTGTGTTTATAGTGCTAAACAAGGTTTTTGGATTTTGATGCGATCTGTTTATCAAGTCTGAGAAGTATTTACCTCTTGATGATTTCACAGCACACTGATAGTTGTTTAATGAGGTTTTAAACATTTCATGAGATATTTGCAGTTTATCTCTCCTCCATCTACGTTCGGCTTTCCTACAGTTTTGCCTAAGAGCACGGGTGTCATTATTAAACCATGGCTGGGGTTGCAATTTCACCTTTTTGATCCTGTAGGGGGCAATTTTGTCCATAATGTTCACACATGTTTCATTAAAAACAGTAGTTAGCTTCTCTGTATCAAGGGTGGACTCATAATCCTCCATAATAGCCAATCCAAGGCTTACAGCATAAGCATCCGCAAAAAGCTGAGCAATGCTGTCATTTACAGAACGAACATAGCGAACAGCAGGTGCACAGTTTGAGATCCCTGATGGCAAATCAAGATTAAACATTACAGTTGCATGGTCAGATATACAGTTGTCCGCAATAGATAAATTTGTAATACACAAACCCATGGATATAACTAGGTCTAGGATGTGACCATGTTTATGGGTGGGCTCTTCCACTAGCTGTGTTAAATTGAAAGAATCCGCGAGGTCCAGAAACTGTTTTGCCAGTATAGTAGATGGACAACACACATGAATGTTAAAATCACCAATAATAAGAAGATTGTCAGTGGCTGGCACAATGATTGATAAAAAGTCAGCAAAGTCCTGTATAAAATTCTTATCATATCTGGGCGGACGATAGACAAGAACACAGTATGTAGACAAATCCATTTTGAATGTCTGAAATTCAAAGCTTGTATATTTTCCTATTTGTAACTGGACACATTTAAAACTGTTTTTATACACTGTGGCAATACCTCCACCCCGACCTGTAGATCTCGGGGTATTTAAAACACAGTAGTTCATTGGCACCAGTTCAGAAAGTAAACTATGATCCCCCTGCTCCAGCCAAGTCTCAGTTAAAAACAGAAAGTCCAGATTTTGGGAAACAATAAGATCTTGAAGTATAAAAGATTTATTTCCCACTGACCTCGCGTTTAAAAGAGCTGCTTTTACCGAGGGACGTTCAATGGGCTGTGGAAGTCCTGCCGGGGAGTAGCGTAGTTCTTTCAGAAGTCCGTGATTTTGTTTTCTATTTCGAGGGTGTTTCATAAATAGCTGGCGGGATAATAGCGGCGATTGGTCTGGATATACCGATCGGAGCCACGCGCGTTGTGGCCACCTATCGACACGGCCCTCGCGTGCCTTCCTCACCAATCTTCCACCACGCAAACCCCGTCTTTTTTGCCGCTTCCTCTTAGGAATCCAACCTCCGTAGAACCGCGATATCTCCGGCGGAATAGACCATGGGTATTTGGGGAAATTGAAGTTGTCACTATCTGCATTTACCAGGCAATCTCCGCTGACAATGACTGATTTAATGTCCAAAAGTGTTGCGTAGTCGTACCTCAGCACAGATAAAGCAGGGCTCATCCACAAAGACATTAACATTAAAATCCATACAATCACACACAAACTTTCGGGAAGTCGACGAATCGCCGTGCAACACGCTGGCGCCATCTTGCTTCTAGAAAATAAGACTTTTAAATACACTGTAAAAAGTCATTCTGCAGGCTTGTAGATTTGATGTAATTAAATATGAAAACTTTATTTAATAAAATTAATTTCATGTAGTTTGGTAATTTTTGTTGTTAAAATTCTTTAAAAATGACTGGAATAAAAACAACTTATTGTTTTTGTGAAGGATTTAACTATTCTTATTGTGTATCTGCGAATGTAGCGAATTCTGAATAAATCCAACGTAATACGAATCAGCTGTTTTAAATTAAAAACAATTTCGGTTGATATGCAGGTCATGAGCGCTGAGCAGACGCATTTAGGAAATATTTCTGTTATTGTGCCAAAATTCTAAGTTTTGACAGCATTTCAGTCGAGAATGTATGTTTTTAAAAAAAAGAATCTGCAGTAGGTTCATAAAGCGCCTATTTAAACATTTCCTTCGAGTTTTTGGCGATGGGAGGTCCAGATAACAGCGGCCGCTCAGCGCTCATATACCGGACAACGGCGCCTCACCTTGGCCAGTCTTGCTAAAATCACCGCTGGCTGTGACGTCAATGTAGTGTTTAAACTGTGGATAAAATTCATTTCGGGTAAACTTAACAGGCAATCCTTGGTCTTATAAGTCTATAAGCAGTGTTTCTTTGTATAATTTGTTTGTAATTTGTAAATATTAATTACAATAAGGATTAATATGAACTGGGTTTGGACGTAACTTCAGCTTTAGGACATTAGGAGGTCGCATATCTAGGATGCATTCGTCATGATTTCAGCATATTAACAAGTTGACTTTTATTCTTAGTTAATCGTAAATTGTTGTAATATATGGAAGGTTTTTTGGTCTTTTTAAAATTAATTAATTAAATTATAAAATAACTAATTAAATTATAAAATAAAAAATAAAATCACAAAATATGTCCCAAATTTGAAAATTAAATGCTAAAATAAAAATTAAAACATTATATTAAATTATTTCATTTTCATTTTTAACGTGATGAAGCATCATTCTGGCCAAATTAAAAAAGAAAATTAAATTGATGATTTGACATTTCATTTTCAATATAATCTTGAGTCAAGACTGACAATATTAAAATAAAAAGTCAAGCTTGAAAAAGAATCTGTAAATATATTTTTAAAAGGGTTTTTATTCATACCCAAGCAATAATAGGGACAAAATTAAAATGTAAAGTTCAGTTTTAATTTTATGTTCTCTTAAAATTTTTTGTTTTCATTTTCTTTTTCGTTTTCATGTTCTGTTTCGTTTTCATTTTCATTTTCATTTTCATTTTCATTTTCATTTTCAACTTGTATGCAAATTCAATGTTAATCAATGGGTGGCGTTTACTTGCTTAAAAAAAGGGGATTGGCTGAAGCAGTGTTGCCAACTCAGCGACTGTGTTGCTAAAATAGCGACTTTATTGCTACATCTAGCGACTTTTAGGCCCATTTAGACAAACTTAGCGAATGTTTGGATGAATCTTAGCTTCACATCTGTACAGATAGTACTGTGTCGCTTGTACTGGCCCACGAGTGCCGGGTGGCGCTGTTCCGGTGAAATGTGCATCTGGTGTCTCTGTGCATGGAGCTGGGCAGTGTAGGAGCTGACGCGTGGATGAGATTCGCGTACATTGTTTACATTTCAAAGGAGGAACAAACAATAAAAAGTGGCTGGTCCGCTGTTATATATGTGCGTATTTTCACACATCTGATCCGGTGAGGCGTCAGCCATTCGTATCAAATGCATACACATAGCACAGTGTGATTATCGTGCAATACATAATTATGCCAAAATCCCTGAAGGACTGGAGTATCATATGCTCGCAAAATTGGCGTATATATCACTATAATCACACTGCGTGTTATTTGTATGCATTTCATGAAAATGGACATACACAGTGACCAGTCACTTACTTTTGCAGCGGGCACACTGGCAGAGCAGACCTTCAGCCTTTGTGGCATATTTGTAAGTGGTCCTCATTTGTAACGCTGATTTGTGAGTAGGGCTGTGACCGTACGGGATTTTATTTTACCGTGGTGAAGAAGCAACAAAATCACGCGGTTAGACTGTTAGCACAACAACAACCCACCCCATATTATTAAAACAACAAATTATATTAGCAATAACAATGTGAAATAATATGTATTTCTATATGTTAACTTTTGTTTTTTATATCTTTTGAATATACTATGATTTATAGACCTTTTATGTCATCGTTTATAACCCATTTTATACAATACATTTCATAGAATATCAACCTGAAAACCTGCAGAAAGAACATGCAGAGTTTAAGATTGTTTCTGATGAGTTGTGCAAAACCTGATTCCTATTTCTTTAGACATTCATTTTCGGTAAACTCTCCGTGAATAGAAACACACTTCTCCAAACATGTTGAAACTCTTAATAATTTATTGTACAAAAATTGGGTTACAAACAATGACAAAAACTGTTCCATAATTGATATTAAACTCAAAAGATATCGAAAATAAATATTATTT
This sequence comes from Misgurnus anguillicaudatus, assembly GCF_027580225.2. NCBI lineage: Eukaryota > Metazoa > Chordata > Actinopteri > Cypriniformes > Cobitidae > Misgurnus > Misgurnus anguillicaudatus. Next base: position 4,518,334 of record NC_073342.2, on the reverse strand, counting down.
AATGTTATTATTGTTAGTATGTTTATGTTACCCACACAGAAAAGAGAGATTTCTGGTGTCACATAAAGCAGTTTTTATTTTTGTTGTCACAGCTGTAGAAACAATAAACACAAAGGCAAAACTGTGAGTTGTTGGATGTTTCTATACTTCTGGCAGTGTGACTTCTTCATATGTTTTATGAAGCATATATTACACAACAGACGTTGCATATATTTCACTAATTACAAACTGATTTTACAAATTATAGATAAAGTAAAAACAAAAACACTTGTATTCTAACTAAATGTATGAAATGCATATGCCACATACTAATATAATGTTGCTACATAGCCTCCAACTTAAATCCATTAAACAATTAATGGTTGCATAATATTTATCCTTAACTGTAACATCCATTATTTAACAATTCAACTGTATATATATATATATACTCTCAAATACCAACACATTACATTGTTTCATCTCACTCGTGCGATCTTGGCTCGTGGCCAACTCACACGCGATATTGCTTTGAATCGCTGATGCGAAGATTTACGCTCTAATTTACATATTAATACACAGTAAAACATTATATAAACACATGAACGTTATCTCAACCATGACTTGTGCAGATATATATCACAGATCTCACCTGTAGAAACAATAAACACAAAGGCAAAACTGTGAGTTGTTGTATGTTTCTATACTGCTGGCAGTGTGACTTCTTCATATGTTTTATGAAGCATGAGGCTGTTCTCTATCGCCCCCTAGCGTCACTCGCCAAACCACACAGATCTCAATGATATTTAAAAAAAATGCACAAATAGCAAGTGTGAAAAAGCTAAACATTCTTTATATTTATATCTGCTGAACATAAATAAAATAAAGTACTAGGCAACTAAATTACATTCCTCTACACCCTCCCCCACTTAAAAAAAAAAGGTATTTCTACATTTTACCACAAAAGGATTATTTTTCCTGGACGACCTGGTTTCTGCTACAAGACAAAAGGTAGGTTATCAGTAAACATCAATAAAGTGCATTCATTTAGTCAGCCCCCAATTTACCATGGTTTACTTCTAGAAAAAAAATAAAGGGGTTACTTACTATTGTAAAGTTTTTCGACTAAGCACTTTAGCATTTATTCTGTCTCTTACTACCCATAATGAAAGCATATAAACAGTAATATCTATAATAGATAAATCTTACCATAAATCTAGACTCCAACAGTATCGGCCACATATTCACTAAATCTTGTCAACTTTTATTCTATTCTGCTTACTTTACAGGTCACCAATATATATCCTCTTCTTCTTATTCCTTTATTTGTCTCTAATTTACTGTCATATCTTCCATTTATCCCCAGGGCCTCCACAGGTTCAGTCCATCTGTGGGATGTAAACTTAATTCTTTCAGTTCTGAGGTTCTTGGTACCACCGTCGGTTCTCCCAGGGCATCATAAGTCAAAATCTTTGGCTGGCGTCTCTGTCGTTGAGGGTAAGTGTATGATTGAGTCCTCTCCTGTTCACACTCTATTTCTCGATCCTCGTGTTCACACTCTGTTTCTCGATCCTCTTCTTCAGAGATGTTGTCCGTCTGTGAGATATTGTCTTCCTCTGCCGTCAGGATTTCCTCGTGTTCCATTTCTTCATGGACAGAAAAGTGCTCAGGGGATTCTGTTCTCTGTGCTAGAGGTTCGAATGGTTCAGCCTCAGGATTTAGAGTGGTATGAGTTTCACTTTGGTCTGAGACAGGTGGAAATCGATAGCGTAGTGCATATCTGTCATCATCATCACTGTCTGAGTCATTGTACTGTTCTGGCGATTCACTTTTCTTGGCTCTGCCCACGCTCCTACGCTTTTGCTGTTTCTGACTAACAGGATTTTCTACTGGTAAACTATCGCAAGGTAGCAGAAGATTTCTGTGTACTATCTTGCTTGGTCCACCGTTTTCAGGCTTGATCTCGTACACGGGACTGTCAGGGCTCTTCCTACTGATCACAGTGTATACACAATCTTCCCAATGTGAACGTAGTTTTCCTGGCCCTCCTCTTTGACTGAGGTTCCTAAGCAGCACTCGGTTGCCAAGCCATAGTTCAACACCTTGGGCTTTCTTGTCGTAGTATTGTTTTCCTCTCTGTGCCTCTTTGTTTGCGGTTCTTGATGCAATTCCGTAGGCTTCCTGCATCCGGGTCTGCCAGTTTCTCACATAATCTGCATAATTCTGGTGTTTTTCATCCATTGGCAAGTTAAACATGAGATCGATGGGAAGTCTGGGTGAGCGGCCAAATAAGAGGTAATATGGGGAAAACCCTGTTGCTTCACAGCGGGTGCAATTGTATGCATGGATCACCTTAGACAGTGAATTTTTCCAGTCAGCCTTCTCAACATCACTCAGTGTCCTGAGCATGGATAAGAGCGTCCTGTTGAATCTTTCAACTTGTCCATTGCCCATAGGATGATAGGGCGTTGTGTGAGATCCACGTACACCACAAGTCTTCTGGAGCTGATCCATCAGGTGGTTCTCGAATTCCCTCCCCATGTCATGATGGATTTTCTCAGGAAAGCCAAACTTGAGAGCAAAATCTCCAAAAACATGTTGCACCACAGTTTTTGCTGATTTATTTCTTGTGGCATAGGCCTGAGCAAAGCGTGTGAAATGGTCCATCACTACAAGTATGTATTCATATCCATTCTTGCATGTTTCGAGATGGAGAAAGTCGATGGACACTAGCTGGAATGGGTATGTAGTTTGAATTGGGACCAATGGAGCTTTTGGAGTCCTGTGAGGTTTCTTCTTTTTTAAGCACTCACATATGCGCATCACAAAGTTCTCCGTTTCTTTTTGCATCTGAGGCCAGTAGAATCTCTCACGTATTAAGTCTAGTGTCCTCTCCACTCCAAGGTGTCCCATCTCTTTATGTAACTCTTTATAGACAGTTTGGTGATGTTCTCTTGGTAAAACAAGTTGGTTTCTCTTTCCTGCTCTTCTGTAGAGGACCCCTCCCTCATCCAAATAAAGCCTTGTCCACTGTTTCAGCAATGTCTTAACATCCGTTGGCTCTTTCCTGAGAGTATGGCCAGATGGACGACTGTTGTTCCTTTTGAACATCAAAACACGGCTAATGACTGAATCCTGCTGTTGAGATTGCTTTATTTGTTCCAGAGAGAGACACTGTTCAGTAGGCAGTAAAACTTCATCATCCACCAACTGCATGGCCTGCACATCGATTCCATTTGTCCATAGAGGAGCATCATTCACAGGTAATGTTATGCCTTGCATCGTAGCACTGATAACATCTTGGTTTACCTCTTCTGTGCACAGTTTCATGTACTGATCAATGTCCAGTGGCATTCTTGAAAGACCATCTGCGTCCGCATTGCATCTGCCTGGACGATATTTGATGGTAAAGTTAAAGTCAGCCAACTCTGCGACCCAGCGATGTCCTGTTGCATTAAGTTTGGCTGTTGTGAGGATGTACGTTAGGGGGTTATTATCTGTGTACACTTCAAAATGTGGAACATGGAACAGGTAATCTCTGAAGCGTTCACAAATCGCCCACTTTAACGCCAGGAACTCCAATTTTCCAGAATGCATGTGGTAGTTTTTCTCTGGTGGTGTAAGTGTTCTTGATCCATATGCAATCACTGACATCTTCTCTTTACGTTTCTGATACAGGACTGCTCCTAGACCATCCTGTGACGCATCGCAATGGAGGACAAATGGCAGCGTCAGGTCAGGGTATGCAAGGATTGGTGGCTGTGTTAAGTGATCTATCAAGTTATTCAATGCATCTTGGTGAGTCTGTGTCCAGGTTATGGGAGTGTTGGGTGGTACCTGTCCTTTTGACTTTGTACTCGCTTTCTTTCTCTTTCCCTTTGTTTCAACAGGAAGCATACTTTTTGGTGGTGCGGCTATCAGCTGGTAGAGAGGTCTTGCCAGACGGGAGAAATTAGGAATGTATGTCCTGTAGTAGGAAAGGAATCCCATCATCTTTCTCAACTCTCCTACTGTAGCTGGTGATCTGAGCTTTAATGCCTGCACAGGTGCTATTTCAGCAGGATCCATCGAGTATCCCTCTTCTGACACAATGCGGCCCAAGAAACGTACTTTCTTTTTAAACAGCTCACATTTGTGGGGACTCAGCTTGACTCCATGCTTTTGATATCTCTGGAGTACTGTGCGAACATGATTCACATGGTCATTAAAGGAAGAGCTATGTACAAGGTTGTCGTCCAAGTAGGGTTGGCAGATGGTATCACGTAGACCTTCAAGACAAGCTTCCATGTTCCTCTGGAATTCAGCTGGGGCCGAACTAAGGCCAAACGGGATCCTGTTCCACTGGAATAGCCCCCATGGTGTAATAAAGGCTGTCAATGGTTGGCTCTCTGCGTCAAGGAAACCTTGGTGGTAGGCTTTACCTTGGTCCAAGACCGAAAACCAAGAGCTGCCACTCAGGGAGTCTAACATGTCCTGGATTCTTGGGATGGGGTGTCTATCAGGTACAGATTTGCGATTCAGCTCTCGATAGTCGCAGCATAGTCTCAGGCTACCGTCCTTTTTCCTCACGCATACCACTGGTGAGGAGTAAGGGGATCTCGATTTGCTTATCCACCCTTTGTTCAGCAGGTCCTGGAGGTACTCCTTCACTTCCTGTAAGAGGGGTTTAGGCACAGAGATGTACGTCTTTTGCACAGGTGTCTTGTCGTGCAGAGTAATGTGCATATGCAGTGAGGGAATGCAACCAACATCATTATCATCGGCGGCAAAAGCATTACACTCTTCTCTTAATAACTGTCGTACTACCTGTTGTTGTTCTTCAGTTAGGTGTTCAAGCTTTATTGGGGGATCCCACTGATTGGGTCTCTCTGTTTGGCCTGATGTTACACTCACTTCACAGGTTTGCATGAGATGAGGGTTTTGTTCACTCCCAGGTGCTTTGTGTGTCTCACATGCTTGTAAGGGCTCTGCTGTGGCTGGATAGGCAGTCTTTATCATTTGGAGATGTCCCAGGATAAGACGTGGGGTCAGTTCGAGACACTGTTTGGTAGTATTGGTGACAGCAACTGGTACCTGGGTTGTCCTTCCTGCCGTCAATTTGACTAACCCTTCTTGGATCACTATACCCTCCGGTAGCGGTGACGGCTCACAGGGGACAAACAGTAAGGTTTGTTCTGAAGCCTGTGCCCCAATGCGTACCCGTGCATGGATGGTTGTTATGTGTTCTGCTTTCAGCAGTACCTTTTGTTTCCCGGCTCGGACAGTTCCGACATTTACATAGGAGTTTGTTGTTTTTAACAGCTTAAGCATTGACTTTGCGGTTGTAATGGATACAGAGAAGGCTTGGCTTATCATGTGTGTTGTGTTTGGCTTACATCTTCGTTTTTCCCACCTGTTGACCATCTCCTCAATGACATTAAAGCCAATAATAGGGTTTTCAGCCACATTAGGGTCATTTGTCACGAGAATGGGTACTTGAAGAGCTTCTTCTGTGTCAATATCACTGGGAAGCCGAAATCTCACCTCTACCCAGCCTTCAAATGGGATCTCTGTGTTGTTTGCAGCCAGTCCTGTGAGTGTTCCTGGGCCCAGGAGTTCATCAATGGGTCGGATGATGGCATGTGGTAAGTATTGTTTTCTCCAATCAGCATTGATAATACTCGCTTGGGCTCCTGTGTCCCACAAAGCCTCCACTGTGATGTCATCCAGTTGGCAGTGAACCAAGCATCTCCTTCCAATCAGTTTAAGAAGTTTTGTTTGGTCAGAGGGGGACAGATAACATACTGGTACATTACCATCAGGGGTCATTTTAACTGTTTGCATGCTGGACTCACTGTTGTTTACCTTTTCACAGTGTTGGACTTGAAAGGGTCTGAAAGCCTGCTTCAACACTGGACTTGGTTGGGACCCGGGAAGAGATTGGACTACTGCGGGCCCCTGTTCAGCAGTCCCACCCCATTTCCCGACATTGGTCGTCTTTGTCTGCAGCCTCGAGACAGATGTCCCTCTTGCCCGCACCGGAAACAGTGTCTGCATTCTTCACCTCTCTGTGCTTCCTGACATGACCGACAACCTCTTGGCAGCCCCTTGGCCCTCTCAGCTCTTTGTGGTAATGCAGCTGATTGTGAATGTGACCTGGTTGCTTCCATTGTCTCACGAAAGATCTTTGTCATTTCCATGACGTTTGCCTTGAGGTCTTCAATGGCTTTGGTAGTATCAGTGTCAGCATCTTTACCTCGTCCTTGTTTCTTTTTGTCCCTGACTACTGAGTTATCTTTTTCCCTGACTTCAACCTCATTTCCAAACTGCCTACTTTCACAAGGGTGCTCGACTGCCTGAATTTCACTTAGCTTAAGGGGCTTTGGTGTCACAGCCTTTCTCAATTTGGTTTGTCTTTCTAATTCTAAGTTAGCAGCTTCACCTAACTTCTCAATTAACACCTCATCTGTCACTTTTGGATCTTCAAGGTATGGTTTGATCTGGAACTTGACAGCATCACTAAAAAGTCCAGTCTCAAGTGAACGGAGGAACTTTCGCTGTATGAGTTCAGGGCTAAACTGTTCTCCATCCTTTTCATCTCCAGACTTCCAAAGCAATTTCTCCCTCAGCTCTACAGCTCGAAACAAATAACTCTGGGCAGACTCTTTGGGTTCCTGTGATATGTTCATTAGCCTGTGCAGTAAGTCTGATGAGGAATCAATTTTGTAGTGCCCTCTCAGAATCGTCTTCAGTGTGGGGAGCGTAAGGTCTCTTTTGATCTCCAGCAGCTCTCTTAGGTGGAGGCCCGGACTCACAGCCCTCACGACTGCTTCGATGATTTCAGCCTCCGAGTAACCCTTCTTTAATCCAGACTCTATTTGATTGGTCAGACTGGTGTATGACAGCTTCTCTTTTTGGCCTGCTTCTCCAATCTGTCCAAATATTCTGAATTCTTTTCTCAGGGTCATCTCAGGCATCGAATCAGACTGTCGGAGTATGGTCTCCCTCCTGCTTGTTCCTTGTCTGCTGCTCTGAAGTTTCGCCTCCAAGGCCACAATCTTTTCCTCCAGCGTACGTCGAACATCATCTTGTCTCTTTTGTAGCTCTGCATACTCTTTTTTCAGTTCCCCGATTTCATCAGGTTCTGCAGGTGGGTTCTCTGGCTCTTCAGGCTTTTCATATTGCTCCAGGAAACACAGAAGTTCATTTAGAAATCCTTCATAATTTTCTTCTGTTTCACCTTCCTCAATTTCCTCCAGTGTTCTCTCTGCTAGTCGTATCAGTGCTCGCCTCGAGATGCCAGAAAATCCCTTTTCTGCTGGCTCACTGCATTTTAGATAGAGGCATACCTTAATGAGCTGTGATTTGTCTAATATTAGGAGCTTGGAGCTTACACAGTCTTGAAGTTGTTCCATTTTTCTCTCTTTATGTTAAATTCAATCTTGATTTTAAATCGTCTTATCTGTTTAAATCTGCTCTCTGTATTGATGAATCTTCTTTTATTTACAGGTTCGTCTCAAGGAGGAGCTGTTTCCCTCTCACTGTTGACTCAACAGCGCCTCCTGGCTGGCTCGCCATGTTTATGTTACCCACACAGAAAAGAGAGATTTCTGGTGTCACATAAAGCAGTTTTTATTTTTGTTGTCACAGCTGTAGAAACAATAAACACAAAGGCAAAACTGTGAGTTGTTGGATGTTTCTATACTTCTGGCAGTGTGACTTCTTCATATGTTTTATGAAGCATATATTACACAACAGACGTTGCATATATTTCACTAATTACAAACTGATTTTACAAATTATAGATAAAGTAAAAACAAAAACACTTGTATTCTAACTAAATGTATGAAATGCATATGCCACATACTAATATAATGTTGCTACATAGCCTCCAACTTAAATCCATTAAACAATTAATGGTTGCATAATATTTATCCTTAACTGTAACATCCATTATTTAACAATTCAACTGTATATATATATATATACTCTCAAATACCAACACATTACATTGTTTCATCTCACTCGTGCGATCTTGGCTCGTGGCCAACTCACACGCGATATTGCTTTGAATCGCTGATGCGAAGATTTACGCTCTAATTTACATATTAATACACAGTAAAACATTATATAAACACATGAACGTTATCTCAACCATGACTTGTGCAGATATATATCACAGATCTCACCTGTAGAAACAATAAACACAAAGGCAAAACTGTGAGTTGTTGTATGTTTCTATACTGCTGGCAGTGTGACTTCTTCATATGTTTTATGAAGCATGAGGCTGTTCTCTATCGCCCCCTAGCGTCACTCGCCAAACCACACAGATCTCAATGATATTTAAAAAAAATGCACAAATAGCAAGTGTGAAAAAGCTAAACATTCTTTATATTTATATCTGCTGAACATAAATAAAATAAAGTACTAGGCAACTAAATTACATTCCTCTACATTTAATTAGATTTTCTCAAAGTGGATACAAAACGAAATCGACAATTGCATCATTACGTAAATAACTGCGCAAAACTTATGGATAGTCCAATCATTGCTTTCAGAAATTCGCTTACAGTAGCTCCAGATATAAGCACAGCATTCAACCAAATAACGAGTTGTGCTGTCAGTATACGCGCTCCTGCCTTCATAACGATAGTTGTCATGTTTGCCCATTATAGTTTTAAATTATTATTATGCTATCATTATCATCACCAGCACAGTTCCTGCTTCTCCTTGAACGAGAAAGCTTAATATGCGTGTGGCTCGGACTCCTTGCACATGAACTTTCATGGGCATGGCTCTGACATTTCCTTGCAGAGATGTTGTTATTCGCGCAGGGGTTTAAAACCAGGGAGTGAGTTGGTACAGTTCAAGAAATCAGAGCACTTGGGCATGACGCGCTTTATAAGGTTGCGGCCGTGACATCACCGCAGCTGGCATACAGCAGTGATGCAGTATTACTGTGATATCGTCACAGCCCTTATGTGCGTAGCTCGTCTTCCACGCTTCAGCTATGGTCAGAAGAACTGTATGTTGTGTCCAGTGCAGTGTACACAGAAGACTCCGAGAGACTCGCATTTCACAGAGGACGCAAGTTCTGATACTTGTACAGACAACACATAGGCTAAATAAACAGATAATGTTCATTTAAAAGTAAGTGACTGGTCGGTGTATCAGCTCGTTAAACTTACGCCTCACCGGACCAGATGTGTGAAAATACGCACATATATAACAGCGGACCAGCCACTTTTTATTGTTTGTTCCTCCTTTGAAATGTAAACAATGTACGCGAATCTCATCCACGCGTCAGCTCCTACACTGCCCAGCTCCATGCACAGAGACACCAGACGCACATTTCACCAGGACGTCAGCGCCACCCGGCACTCGTGGGCAAGTACAAGCGACACAGTAGCCTATCTGTACAGATATGAAGCTAAGATTCATCCAAACATTCGCTAAGTTTGTCTAAATGGGCCTAAAAGTCGCTAGATGTAGCAATAAAGTCGCTATTTTAGCAACACAGTCGCTGAGTTGGCAACGCTGCTTCAGCCAATCCCCTTTTTTTAAGCAAGTAAACGCCACCCATTGATTAACATTGAATTTGCATACAAGTTGAAAATGAAAATGAAAACGAAAAAGAAAATGAAAATGAAAAAGAAAATGAAAACGAAAAAGAAAATTAAATCAAATAATTTAAACAGAACATAAAATTAAAACTGAACTTTACATTTTAATTTTGTCCCTATTATTGCTTGGGCATGAATAAAAAGCCTTTTAAAAAAATGTATTTACAGATTCCTTTTCAAGCTTGCCTTTTTATTTTAATATTGTCAGTCTTGACTCAAGATTATATTGAAAATGAAATGTCAAATCATCAATTAAATTTTATTTTTTAATTTGGCCGGAATGATGCTTCATCACGTTAAAAATAAAAATGAAATAATGTTTTAATTTTTATTTTAGCATTTAATTTTCAAATTTGGGACATATTTTGCAATTTTATTTTTATTTTATAATTTAATTAATTATTTTATAATTTAATTAATTAATTTAAAAAAGACCAAAAAAACATTCCATAGTAATATGCGCATGACTTGCGAATGTAATACTTTGTTAACTTAAACAAACCAGGCTTAATGGCGTATGCAGTCTGTACAGCCACAGTCTGAACCTTCGAACTCAGAAACGGCCTACAATTGGTAGTTCAGCTGTAACTCATTTTAAGTGACAGAAAAACTGACCAATCATATTGTTCATCTGAATGGGTGGGTTCTCTTAATCCACTCGCTCGCTCTGAGGACGTTCGTGTTTTAAAGATAAGTGTGACTTTACTGCGGTCTTTTTCGGTTTATTTAGTTTTGTGTTAATTATATACACAAAGTATTCGATTAAAATGTTAATGCAAAACTATTATCCGCTGTAAATTAATTGTGTGTTCAATTGCGAAGTTCGCGTGGCTGACTGAATGGTTTGACAAAGGCGTCTTACCGGAGTTGTCTGCTGCCCTCCGAAACTTGAAGCAAAACTGAAGGGAAATGTAACGTTATTCGTTTAATTCCACAAAAGGTGAGGAAGATATTCGTTATCTTTTTAAAATGTTTAAGCTTTCTACATAATGTAAAATTAACATCATTAATTTTGCGACCGGGTGTGCCTCATAAGCCACTTCCAATAGAAGTTTTCGAAAGATGGTTTTGGTCCTTTCAAGTAGTTGTTATCACTCTGATATATGTTCAAGTGTTCATTTTTGTGATAAGTTTCATTTTAGCTTGTAATTTGATGCTATAGAAACGGGGCGTGTCGTTATGATTGGAGTGGTTGAATTGGCCGCGCGAGCGTTTGGGTGGAAGTTTAATACCGCGGCTCCGCCTCTGGCTTCACGGACGATTCCTTCTGTGCATGCCTTGGCTCCAAACTGACGTTTTTACATAACATGGCGGCGACCGTGGTCGGACATTTTTGGCTTCAATTCATTACAATGGAGGGAGTTGACATCGCGTCGTCCATCTTTTTTTACAGTCTATGTTTGCGACCTATTAACTAAATTGTACTGCAATTTCCTGCAGGCAACTTGAAACATTGCTGAGGGAGAACTATATTCACAACAAAAGGTGAGGAATATTATTAAAAATATATATTGTATATATTATATTGTGTGTATATATAGTGTATGTCTTTGTATATACACATGAGTAACTTGGTTAACAAATAAATATGTGACTGTATCCTATGGTGTGACAGAAAAAAATGTAGGGAAAAGATTTGCGCTAATTATTCAATTCAATTTTATTTTCAATTCAATTTTATTTATATAGCACTTTTCACAAGTGTTAATTGTTGCAAAGCAGCTTTACATGAGAAGATGTAGAGGAGAACACAGAAAATCAATAGATAATATAAGAAGTAGAGATAGCGGCTAAGGTTAAACCATACAAGTGAGCATATTAATAATGTAACGTATACAGTAAAGTGCTAAGTTAAGCCAAAGTTGATTGACTCTCCCTGGGACGGAAAAAACCCTAGGAAAAAAAAAATATATATGTATATACTAATAATTATATAGATTATATATCTTTCAAACATTTTTTTTATTATTTGTAATTCCAATGAGAATTTATTATCAGTTTTCTTCAAAACATTTTAATATAAAAGTTTAATGTGTTGATTATTTCAGTATTCAAGCTGTATACATTTATAAAGGTTTTAAGACATAACTGCTGTTTAATGTTGCAGGATAATGATGAAGAGGCGGGACTTGGGCAGCTTGTGATGGCTGTAATTGTAAAGAATGGATCTTCTAGGAGTGGCAGCCCAAGGGATGATGGAATTGTTATCGAGGCCTTAAAGGTGTTCCCAGGGCATGCTTTATCCTCATTGGATTGGATTGGATCTATGCATTGAATCTCCAGTATCCCAGGCATTTTGTCAGGTGTTTCAGAAACTTTTCTTGTAGCAGGATTCTTCAAAGTTTATAAACTGATTACAGTACAGAAAGTCTAAACTGCTGTCTGATTTTCTGGGTGTGAATCAATGTAACAGAACACAAACATGGAACCTTTCGTCGGGAAATGTGGACGGTTTTCTTTAAAGACTGTAAAATACTTTTTGAAGTTTACACTGTTACAAATACACCATTAAAAATGAGATGCTTTCCTGTTCTTTTGACTGCAATAAAATAAGAATTGATTAATCTTTGTCTGTCATTCTGAAATCAGATATAATACTCATTACTAATAAAAATATTAATGGATGATGTCAAATTAAAATAGTATAATTGAATGGTATTTATTGTGATAGTGCTAGGTCTTTGTCCTGTATACCCAATATTTTGTTTACATTTAAATTAATTTCTAATTGTAAATTGCAGTTAACCTTTTTGAATGGATTACTATTAAGGAGTTTATGGAGTGATTCTAACTCAATTTTTATTTGTTGAATTTAATTAATGATATTGCTTGTAATCTGTTGCCACACTTTTATTAAGTAGATATGGCATAATATTTTTTATTGTATAGTGCTAGATCTTTGTCTAGTATACCCAATATGTTTGTTTAAATTTTAATAAATATTTTAGTTGCAAATTGCAGTCTGTCTTTTTGAATATGTTAATATTAAAGAGTTTATAGAGTAAATCTAAATAAATTTTGATTTGTTGAATGTAATTAATGATATTGCTTGTAATCTGTTGCCACAATTTTATTGAGTAGATGGAGCATATAATTTTTTACAGTGTAGGTTGATGAACTCTTGAAAGACACTAAGCATATGGAGATTGGTCATTTATTTCAATGTGTCACCTCAGAATGTCACATGACTGTTAAAACGGATACCGTCAGAATGATTGATAAAATGTTATTTTAATAAAATAATAGTGGCTTCATGAAGTTAAATCATGTATCATGTATTTTTTTTTTTTTTTTCTCTCCTCTGATTTTCTGCCTGATGATGGTGGATGGATGTGGCATTGAGTTTGAGGAAATTGCCACCTGGTTGTCCCCATAATCTTTCCTCTTTTATTCCCAGCCTCAGTCTGACCCAACTTTTCGTGCCTCCTCCGTTAATTTATTATTATTATTATTGCTATTATTAAAACACTTTAAAAATATAATATCGACACCAGAACCAAAATATAGGGCAAGTGTGGCGTGTGTGCTGGCAAGGGCTTTACTATGACCTGGTTCGGCACTGCACATCACACTGTTTTTAATGCACTAAACACCAGTAGATTTCTTGATCGACATATTAATTCAATATCAACCGAATATTACAAATATAACATAGGGTAAGTGTGACGTGTGTGTTGACCTGACCACTACCCGGGTCTGGATCTCCACTGCATGTCCATTTTTTTAAATGCACCACACATTAGAGGTTTTCATTTTTCATTTATCATTATTCAAACAAAACAGGGTAGGCCTGAGGTTGGAACTACCCTGTGGGACCATGAGGGGCTGCTCCTTGGGCCCGATGCCACATCTGTCCACAATACCTCAAAACACACAAGGCTAGGTGCTTGTGGTGTATGTATTTTCCTCATCTTTCAACCCCTCTGTTTGTGCTACCTCCCCCTTTTTATTTATTGGTATATATATATATATTTTATTATTATTATTATTATTATTTTCCTCTTTCTTTCTACCTCTATTCTAACCATATGAATTTATCTAAATGTATCTATTAATTGGATTACCTACTGTTCAACGTGTATGCATTACTCTAAATATCCCCTCATTCTTTACACACACATATACTTGCTACAAATTATGTATGGGCAATGGCTGTATTTATTATTTGTTTGTCTTATCTGTTTTTTTTTTTGTTTTTTTTTTCTTTTTTCCGAAAAAAAAAAAAAAAAAAAAATCATGTATCCATTGATGAATCCTGTGAACACTATTTAATTGAGTATACATTACTGAATAATCAACAATAGTTTTAGCCAGCAGATGTCAGAAGATGACCTTCTGCCATCTGCTTGCTAAATTATTATTTCATTTTACAATTAATTTAAATTGTAATATGGCGATATGGCGGATAGCAGGGGCAGGAAAGCACTCGGTGCTGTAAGTAAAACTTGGAAAAAGCCATTAATTTACCATACTAATGATGGCCAAGTAATAGTGGAGGACGAGTTTTTAAACTTTCTCGTTATCAAGATGAAGACCTTGAACCAGGACGATTTAGTCGTACTGGCTGTGAATCACTTTGGGTCGGAATGGATTGAGAATTCTAAAAAAGTTATTTTTGAGCTCTGCCCTAGCACTTCTCAACGCTGTGTTGCACATAAGGGACCGCAAAAGGATGCGAATAATGTAAAGAGCTGTTTAAAATTGCTTAACGAGGTTGGTCAAAACATCCCTCGTATTGTGTCACATTATTTGGACGAACTACCGACGGTGACCTTCAATAGCCTTGATATTTCTTGCCTTCTGGGGAAAATTAAGCATTTAAGTACGGATATTTCTGCTATGAAACAGGCCATGGTTACGCAGACTAATATCTGTGAGGATCTCCGGTTGGCGACGGCGGGTATAAACCATCGTTTATGTGTGATTGAACAATCTGAGCCTTGTGAAGGGAATGCGTTCATTCTCCAGGCTAATGAGGGTCCGGTCCAGAGCCGGGAGGTGGTTCATGCGCCCTCGGATTGTGTGCAGCCTGTATTGGATCATGGAGCAAGTGTGGGAGAGAGCGCCGGATGTGAGGCCAAAACATCATCTAGCTGTGTCACCTGCATGGAGTCGGGTGGTGAAGGAGGGTCGTCGGCTAAAATATGTGAGTGAGAATGTAAATTCACCACCCAAACCCCGACTAAATCAATCTAGAGGCAAGAAGCTTAATGACATTGTTGGAACTTGTCCTGAGGGAAATATACAGGCTGTGAAGACTAAACTGGTGAGTGTGTTTGCCACAAAATTTTCACCTGACTTAGACTCTGAGACATTGGCTATCTATCTGAAGGATAAATTCCATCGTGATGTTATTTGCCAAAAGAATCGAGCTCAGAATCGATACAGTTCCTTTAAAGTAACTGTTGAGTGTGATAAGGTTGAGGATGTATATGAGCCCCATATCTGGCCACATGGAGTATTTGTACGCCGATTCTATGAGGCACGCAAACCAAGGGCAAATGCGGGTTCAGTGAATGTAGTAACACCTAGCCGTGGTGTCTCGGCATCTGAGGTGCATGTGTCTGCTGAAATGAAGCTATGAAACTGATTTATGAATTTTAGAGTGGTGTCATATAATTCGCGAGGGTTGCGCTTGGGTCGGAATTCCGGCGATAAAGTGCAGCGGATTGTAATTGACAAACTATTGGAGAATGCGGACATTTTATGTGTACAAGAGACTTTTTTATCCAAACAAGATTTAGACAAACTTAACTCTGTTCATGAGGATTTCCATGGAGTGGGAGAATCCACAACAGACTTAAATACGAGCATATTGCGTGGCAGAATACCTGGAGGTGTAGCCATATTATGGCATAAGAAGTATGATCCCTTGATCAGTGTGATTAGATTAGACATAGACTGGTGTATAGCGATTAAAGTGGAGCTTAATAATAAGGTCTTTGTAATGTTAAATGTGTATACTCCATACGAATGTAGCCAAAATGAAGATGAATATATGAATAGGCTTGCTTTTATAAGTGCTTTTTTTTAAGGAAAATGTGTGTACAAGTATATTTATAGTAGGGGATACGAATGCTGATATTTCTGATAATAATTCCTTGTTTGGTCAACAGCTAATCAGGTTTTGTCAGGATAGTAAGTTGACTTTTTCTAGTCAATTACTACTACCAGTAGACAGCTTTACATATATCAGTGGTATATCTCAATGGCCAAAAATCTTCAGCAAAATAATGTTTATGAATTCTGGAAAGAAGTCAAGGTTATCAATAATAGTAAAATACCTCTGCCAACTAGGGCCCTATCTTGCACCCAGCGCAATTGACTTTGTCAGTGATGCATGTATCATTCGTATTTTGCACCGGCGCACAGCAGGTTTTTCCCTCCATTGACGCACGTCGGCAAACTAGGGAATGAACTTGCGCTCCCTGGGCGGTTCAGCGCAAAAAAGGAAGCGTGTTCCGGCGCAAACCATCCCTGATGCTATTTTGCAGTTTCAAAACACAATTGCGCCACTAACCAAAAAAAACTATTTTAAAGTCAGTGGCGCGTTGCGCGTGGTTCATTATGCTATTTTAAGGGCGCATGCTTGACCATAATGTATAGCGTGCACAATGCGCAGACACTTTGCTTTTCTAATCTACACAGATGCAACAGTTATTTTTGCAAATCATAAATTGTTACAATAAAAATTTTAACAGTTTTTTTATTTTAATTTATAAAATTTTTATTTATTTTGTGGCTGCGTTAAAAAATTATTATGCAAATAACGATTCAAATATTTTCATACGTTTGTTGTGTGGCTGTATTACGTTTATTTTATGTAAATAATGATTAAAATGTTTTCATAAGAAACCTTAATGTATATGAACTTGATTTGCAAGTGTACTTTGTGGTTGGACCTTGCTTGCGTTTCTGATTTTAAAGCCCCCAAACCCTTTCAGCAGTGAGGGTGGACGCAGCGATGTCCTCTGCTGGCGTCAGGTCATGTGTAGAGGCAGATCCACCTCCCGTTACACGGCGTGCCCGATTTATGCTGGCAAGCTTGGGATTCCCCCGTCTCCTGACATCATTAGCCGCGTTTGCACTATCGGGCTTCAAGCGGGCGTGCCAGTGCCTGCCGAGGCCTGTGGCGTTTGCATTGTCACTTCCGGGGCATGATCGTGCTTCACTGGTGCTTCGTTGGGGCTTAAGGCCCGGCTTTTCTGGCCCGCCGAATTCCTTGGGCCAGAGCGGGCTTCTCGGGGCTAGGGGAGTGGTAAAGGTCAAAGGCGGAGTTTATCTGAGTCTCTGGCAAGATGAGCATCCATCTGTCTGCAGATTTAAAACTTTAAAAATAATCGGGATCACCAGTAATTTACTGTTTAACGGAAGATGCCTACTATGTTTGTACTTTGGACTGAAGAAAATGA
Source organism: Misgurnus anguillicaudatus (assembly GCF_027580225.2). Classification (NCBI taxonomy): domain Eukaryota; kingdom Metazoa; phylum Chordata; class Actinopteri; order Cypriniformes; family Cobitidae; genus Misgurnus; species Misgurnus anguillicaudatus. Next base: position 4,501,341 of record NC_073342.2, on the reverse strand, counting down.
TCTGCATATGTAAAAAACAAAGACGCGTTACAACGCCGAACTCGCCATGCTAAGGATCCGGCGCACACCGCTACCGGTTCGGGAGAAGTTTATAGAAGTTTCGGGCACAGAACAAAGTGTTTAAAGTGCAACAGTGCTGAGAAATTAAAGATGTGTGTTGGATCATCATTTCATTTTCCATGTATTAAAGAAGCGATCACTCGAGTCACGATGGTATCCACAGTCGGTGAGTTAACATGCTATGACGTTTGCATACAAAACACTTAAAATACAATACAAATAACGATTGCATAAGTGTCTTACATGGGTGTTTATTGTGTTTTTCTGTTATATTGTCATCTCTGTTTAATTTTTTAGTCAGCCCTTAGAAAAAGTAACCATGCTTTATTATATTAGTCATAGCCATGCTTTCTGGTATTTTGGAGATTAATTTAACTCTTATATGAATGTAGCAAACTTTATATGTGGGTATACTGTATGTGTATTTACAAACCCTTTATACAAAACATCACATGTGCTTCTTTATTCTTTTGTGTCCATTTTACAGAAAAAATGCCAACGTAAAGCTTTCAGTTTGTCATCCAGGAGTTTTTATTTTGTATATGAGAGATGACACAGCAACAGATGCAAGAGCAGGAGATGAAACGAAGAAGATGATGATGAGACGACAGGAGCCATGGATGTTGAAATCCGTCCAGACTGTTTGTGCACTGATATAAACTTCATATGTAAATAAAGTAGCGCGCTATTATTACTACGGCTGCTTGTCAGTTTATTGAAAATGATTGCTTAATAAGGATCACATCTTAATGAAACACAGAAATGGTAAGATGCAACAAAATGGTAAATATAACCACCATTAACTTAACCACTGTAACATAGCTTTTTAAATACTTGTGTATATTCAGAGTTGATTCTTAACGAGTAAATTTTCTAATGATTTCTCAAACGTTTTTATTTTTGAGATGCAAGTAAAGTGATTTTCAGTCTTATTCGAGGCAGTTCTTTATAGACAAAAGTATTTATTGATTGACACATTATTGAAATAGCTATTAGACAGTTACCTTGTGTTTCATGTGATGCTCAACTATTAACGTTTTCATGATTAAAGATATCACACCTCTTATAATGTGTAAGCAGGGGCGGATTTAGTGATTTGGGGGCCCAAGGCAAAATTATGTGTGTCGGGGCCCTAACTATGCACCCTTTACTGTATTTTTCTATCTCTTTCTCATCGCTATCTCTCTCTTTTTTTCTCGAGGTTACCTAAGTTTCAGCCCCCAATGAGGTTGAGATTAATATATACAGTGTGTATATATATATATACTGTAAAACTGTAAAAACTGTACCTTTTCTTTCACTGGGGCTGTACCCTTTCAAAAAGTACAGCTTTGCACCTGAGGATTTCATTTTACTACCTCAGATCAGAGATGCTCACAAGTCTCTGAGCTTGAGTTCGAGTCAAGTCTGAAGTCTTTGAGCTCGAGTCCAAGTCAAGTCTGAAGTCTTTGAGCTTGAGTCCAAGTCAAGTCTGAAGTCTCTGGGCTCGAGTCCAAGTCAAGTCTCAAGTCTCGTTGTAACAAATAAAACTCTAATAACAAATAAAGAAATTGTAAACATTTATAAAAAAGAACAAAGTTGCACATTAAGTAAGGTCTAAAATTAGCATTAGGTACAGAAATTAAATTAAATGGATAATAACACTGTCTTTATTGTACAAATTAAATATTATTATTATTATTTTTGAGCAATAGACGTGATTTTCTGTTTATCTTGGGTTGTTTGATTAACATAAATGACACAGACTTAAGTAGGTTAATTGAGGTTACTGTCTCTTTATTAAGAACAAATAAGCCCAGATTGGTTTCTGACTGGTTTCTTAAGACAAAAACAAAAATGTTTTTATTAGAAAAAGAATACTGTGAGATCATTTTGTGTGTATGTGCCCTGTCAAGAAAAGAAAGATTTTATGTTGGCTTTACTTTTGAAACATTTCTCTCTGTATGTGCACTACTGAGGGCACTGAAACGCGTGTTCAAACACAGGCGGAGCGCTTCAAGAAGAAGATGCAGCAGTCGCTTCACATAAAAACGTTACATTGTTTTTCATTGCTCTATTCAGCAAATGTATGTTAATGGACTACACTACAGTATGACACAAAGTAGCGCAACTCTGGACCTGACTGGAGCTGGACCGGACACACTTAACCGCATGTGTGAACAGAAATCTGCTCACTTGAGCGCCTTTTTGCGGTTAAATTGTTTAACCATTTAAACAATTGCAAGCCTTAGAAACAAGTTAATGATAAACTTACTCTATTTAAATTGCATATTAATCCGCGAATCGCATGCGAGCCGAACCGCGGATCCGTCACAGCACTACCCAAAGCTTCAGATGAGTGGGACAGCAGCAGCCGGTGCATTCGACATGTATATGTTCGCGGCCGCTCGCGCGGAGCAGATACGTCACGTGTCACGTCGTGGGCAGGTTGTAGGTAACGGAGGGAGGGGTATGACATCGAGCTCATCAGACGTTTCCTAAAAATAAACATTGTTCACGAGTCGCGCGGCTCGAGTCCGAGTCGAGTCTGAAGTCGAGTCTCAAGTCACTGTGTGTGCGACTTTAGTCGCACTTGAGTCCGATTCTCAAACTCGAGTCCCCATCTCTGCCTCAGATATACCAAAGAGAGCTTATAAGTACCTCAAAAATACATATTAGTATCTCAAAAGGTACATATTGGTACTAAATGTTTACATCTGTACCTAATGGTCCATACAATTACCTTTTTAAAGAGTGCTGCCCCACTAACAGCTAGCATACATATTTTTGCTTTTTTCTAACAATGTAGGTCCTTAAGGTACAGTTATCTACCCAAAATTGTATTCTGTTTTGTATTCCTGTACATACATATACATACATACAGTATTGTTTGAATACTATGATTGGATTTTATATTAACCACAGTATACTACATGTAAAAAAAGATGTGTACATTTATGTACTTTTTTATTTTACTTTGTGTACTGAATTTCTTTAATATATTTTCATTTAATGCCACATTACATCCACAATATATTTTAAATTAAAATACTTTGTATTCAAATGAACATAATACGATGAAAAGAAACATAATATGGTTTTAAAATAATGCAATCATAGGTGTTAAGAACTCGAGACAAGATAAACAAGGAGTGAAATTTGACTTTATACAGTGGATGGTAAAGCGTCATGTATTGCTTCTGCATTACATTATGTAAATAGTTTTTATATTAATGAACTATACAGATGTCATCTAACAGTTAATGTATACATCTTGTACTTTGACGTTCACTAGTGAAATACAGGGCAAAGGCGATGGTACAGTTTTCATATGAGATTTAAATGAGACTAAAGCGATCACGAATTTGTGTGCATATTGGGGAATGAATTACAATCTTTAGTGGCGCTGGGCAGACATTTCAGCAGACTAAAACTTACCTAAAGGCTACTGTACCTGAGATTACACGCTAATATTATATAAACTGTAGATCCTGTATTATTTGCGGAGCATACTCACCGGCACACTATCAGTGTCCGTGGCCAAGAGAGAGCTGTGTCTGACGGAAAAGAGGTTGCTGAGAGCAGCACAAACCGTGTGGTGTTTGTGTGGAGAAAAGTGGAGACTTTGGCTACATTTTTGTGTGAATCATCTTTTCTGCTCCATTGGTGTAGCAACGTTAGTTTATTTCCTTGCAGCTTCGCTCTTTTAATGTATCATACTCACTCGCTGCTGCCTGCAGCTGCTGGCTTTGTTGATTTGAGCTACGCGCCGCACGCATATGCGCTGGTGCATGGAATGATCCACTCTAAACTATAATGGGGGGCGGATTCGTGCAGATGTAATAATAACGTTCAAATCTTTTATGGGAATATACTGAAAAACACAAAAGATGTTTAAATAGAATTCCTAATTAAACAAAATTATTATAGTCTTCTGGAAATCTTGATGATAACCAGGGGCAAAAAGTGGCAGTTCACCAAGTACACCCCTGCGTTTTGGGGCCCCTTGGTAACGCGGGGCCCCAGGCAATTGCCGACCTTTGCCTAATGGGTAAGTCCGCCCCTGTGTGTAAGTATGCTTACATCGCCATAGAACTATAACACACGTCCATACCCGTATTTTAAAATAAGATTATTTTACATAAATGTAAAACTAGGACTCGTTATATTCTTTAAAATATTGTGTATAGTATAATGGCACATTAGGTAGATGAACGCTTTATTTGTAATTATCCTACTTCATAAAGTTTACTATTGCTTATTGATCTGATATTGTCTCGTCGTGAGATCGCTCGTGTGCAGCCAACATTAACTTTAAGAGTAACACCGCGGAAGGAGCAAACATCTCTATCTTCTCATCTTGGCTTTCACCGTGCAAACAGCCGCCTCAGTTATTTTCAGGGCCGGAGTGGGACTCATTTTCAGCCCTGGAGTTTCATGCCTTAGACCGGCCCACTTTAGTTCACGACTGACTATTAAAATAATATCTTTAAAGCCTCAGTAGTATAAGTCTGCAGTAGTGCACTGTTCCCTATCAAAAGCTTTACTCGATGCTGCGCTGCTAAGCGCTATGGGGAAACGTCTTTATCGTTGACCAGCTGAATATAGTGTGCAAACACGTCAATGAAATTGACCCGGAGGTATATAGCCTCGGTTGATGACGACATCACAGCGTACCCCATGCGAGGCTATAAAATAGATGAGCAACAGCTGTGTCATCAGGTCTTTTTATTTTCAGACCAACTACTGAATGAGTGTGTGCTACACTGAAATGCAAATCTCTCTCTTACCTTTTGAACTTCACTTGAGATCTTTGTTAGGAGTTAGATTCCAACAAGATAGAGTGCAGACTTTCTCTCTTTCCGATTTTAAAGGAGTTTAAGTTAAAGGAAAATATGAGTAAGAAGAGTCACGAGCAGTCTAAGTCGTGTTTGTTTTCGCTTTATGGCGAAGGACGACACACACACTTAACTGTTTTGTGTGTTTGGGGGAGGAGCATGCGGTCATGGCTTTGTACAGTCTGATGAGTGCGAGCATTGTGAATCATTCACAATATAAATGATTCGTGCTCGCCGTGATTATTTCTGACCGCAACCTTAAATTAAGTTATATTTCTTCACGTGATTCCGAAGCGCACTCCGGTGTTTCTTCGGGTTATGTGGGGGTAATTATAATAATGACGTTGATGATATCTCTCTCGGTTCTGCGGAGTTTCATAAACCAGCCTCCGAGCGTTTCTCGCGCGATGAAAGTCGGTCGAGGAGCTTCTCGAGGTGGTAACACGCGCCAGGTTGCAAATTGATTGGCCTTGCGAGCCAGAGAACCCCAAACAAAGCAAACTAGCGGATAGGTTTCTATAGTGACAAAGGGAGAGGACGAAACATGAGCCTCTCTCTTTCTTTGAGGATCTCCATGGTGAATTAAATAAATCATGGGAAAGACCATACTCATTGCGTGCTTCATGCCCACGGCGTCAATTTACGACTATCGTGGGTACGAAGACGCGCGGATATACCGAAATGCCACAGGTGGAAGAGACGCACGCGAGTTATCTCTCGCCTGGCTCGGTATCCTCATTAAAGAAGCCTACCCTGCCCACGAAACCGTGTAAAATACTTCAGCTCTCGTGGGCAAAGCTTATCAAGCCGCAGGTCAGGCTGGTGCTGCGCTGCATACTATGGCAATATTACAGGCATACCAGACTGATCTGTTAAAGGATTTGAGTGCAGGCGAGACGATAGACAAAGAGACATTTGACGAGTTGCGTATGACTACAGATCTGTCTCTTCGTGTCATTAAATAAACGGCTCGCGCTATCGGCCGTACTATGTCTGCTCTGGTTAACACAGAGAGGCATTTATGGCTAAATCTGTCAGGCATAAATGAGAAGGATAAAACTTTTCTTTTAAATGCCCCTGTTTCCCCATTGGGTTTATTTGGTGACACGGTTGACTCCGTTGTCACGAAATTCACTGAAGTTAAAAGCATGAGGGAATATTCCACTCTTTACAGTAGGGCTCGCCGGGGGGCGGGGCATATCATGTTACATCAGCGTCCCGTTGCCTTTACGAAGCCTCTCCACCTCCGCCGCCTCTGTGCTTGCGGGGGGGGGGGGGGGGCGGTTTCCAGCATAATGTTAAAGGCCCTCTGTCTTCAATGTTAAAGGCCCCCCGTGCAGGGTTTTTTAGCATTCCATTAAGAGGAAATAATAAAATTAATACCATTATCAGAGAGTCTGGCAGCGTGGAAACTGCTGCCAGCCGTTTCTGCTTGGGTAATAAGCACAGTACACTTAGGATACAGAATCCAGTTTATTCGTCGTCCTCCGCGCTTCAACGGCGTGATATTCACTTCCGTGAGACCGGAGCGAACACAAATACTGTTGCAAGAGATTCAATCTCTGTTGATGAAAGGGGCCATAGAACACGTTCCCCTCCCAGAGAGAGAGTCAGGTTATTACAGCAGATACTTCCTGGTTCCCAAAAAGGATGGGGGGTTGCGTCCAATCTTAGATCTTCGAGCTTTAAACAGAGCAGTGAGAGCTCTCAAGTTCAAGATGCTAACGGTCAAGACGGTTGTGGCACAAATTCAACATTACGATTGGTTTGTCACAATCGACTTAAAGGACGCATATTTTCACATAGAAATATTGCAGGAAGTTCCTGAGGTTCGCTTTTGCAGGCGAAGCATACCAGTTTCGAGTTCTTCCATTCGGCCTAGCCTTATCACCCCGCACATACACAAAATGCATGGATGCAGCACTGGCTCCATTGAGACTCCGGGGCATCCGCATTTTAAATTACATGGATGATTGGCTAATACTAGCAAAATCGCGATAGGTGGCGCTCCAACACAAAAACATTGTGTTAGCACATCTACTTTTTCTAGGGTTGAGACTCAACGCCAAGAAAAGCGTTCTTTTTCATACCCAGAGAATGACTTATTTAGGGATAGTCTGGGATTCGATTACGATGCGGGCACATTTGTCTCCCGCACGAATCGAGGCCATTCAGCATACCCTGAGCAGAGTCAGGCTAGGCCAGGATCTCACTGTGAAATAATATCAGAGGATATTAGGGTTTATGGCATCAGCATCCACGGTGATTCCTTTGGGGCTGTTGCATATGACGCCGTTTCAGAGCCGGAGGGTTTCATCCAAGGGCCAACCCTCAAAGGCTGATTAAAGTGATGCGCCACGGGCTTCATACACTAACTATGTGGATAAGACCCCGGTTTGTTGCCTTGGGTCCCACGCTATGAGCGACTTGTCATCGCAAACTGCTAATGACAGACGCCTCCCTGACGGGCTGGGGTGCGACCTTAGATGGTCGTCCAGCTCAAGGGGAATGGGAGGGTCATCAGCTCGGTTGGCACATCAATTGCCTAGAGCTGACGGCTGTATTTCTGGCCCTGAAATATTTTCTCCGCCAAATGAGAAGCTGTCATGTCCTAGTGCGGATGGACAACACAGCGACAGTCTCATACTTAAGTCACCAGGGAGGTCGGCGCTCGCGCAATCTGAACAAGATAGCGAGGCAGATTTTTCTCTGGGCTCAGGACAAGTTCCTGTCACTCAGAACAGTGTACTTCTCTCTGAGTTCCCCAGCCCCCCTGGGTCTGGACGCAATGGCGCACACATGGCCGGACAAACGCCTTTATGCGTTTCCTCCAGTGGCGCTGCTCCCGCAGGTTCTAGCCAGAGTTCGCCAGCAAGGCTCTTGCCTCTTTCTGATAGCACCGCGTTGGCTGAACAGAGTATGGTTTTTATAGGGATAATATCTCTCCTCAACGGCTCGCCATGGGCAAGTCTGGAGAGGAGGGGCGTTCTGTCTCATGATAATGCATCTCAGGCCCGACCTGTGGAATCTCCATGTTTGGCTCCTAAGGGTACCAACTGAGGGACACAGGTTTGTCGCCTGATGTTACTGACACTATTTTGAGTGCTAGGGTTCCTTCCACTAGAAAGAATTATGCCTTTAAATAGGGTGTCTTTGAAGCATGGTGCATGACACATAATGCAGATCCTGTTAACTGCCAGTTTGCTACAGTTCTGAGTTTTCTGCAGGAAAAGCTGTCAGCAGCTTATGCCCATCCACTCTCAGGTTTTATGTGGCCGCTTTTTCGGCTTGCCACGCTTTGGTGGACGGGGCGCCGCTCGGGAGGCATCCAACGATTGAGGCCTACAGCAAGAACTAAGATTCCTTCGTGGGACCTAGCTATAGTCCTTGAGGGTCTGGTTCAGACCTCCTTTTGAACCTCTAGAGTCAGCGTCTGATAGACTTCTGACACTAAAGATGGTTGTTCTAATGGCGTTAACTTCTTTAAAAAGAATTGGGGATATGCAGGCTCTGGCGATCTCGCCATCCTGTCTAGATTTTTGCCCCAGGAATGGTGAAGTTGATTTTACATCCTTATCTTGATTACCTGCGTAAGGTTCCCTTTTCGACTGCACATCCGGTCATTCTTGAGACTTTCTGCCCTCCGCCGTTCACCACGCCGGAGCAGGAGTTATACCACAGATTGTGTCCAGTCCGTGCTCTTCAGACTTATGTCCACCGCACTAGCCAGTGGCGTAAGTCAGAGCAGTTGTTTGTCTGTTTTGGGGGCCGCAACAGAGGTGCTGCAGCCACCAGGCAGTCCATATCACATTGGGTTAGGGATGCCATTGCTCTTGCCTTTGAGGCGCGCTGTCAAGTCTCGCCAGCAGGTCTGAGAGCTCACTCCACCAGGGTAGTAGCCTCTTCTACTGCTTTAGTAAAAGGGGCCTCCTTGCAGAGCGTTTGTGATGCAGGTTGGTCCTCTACGCATACATTCATAAGATTTTATAGCTTGGATGCTCATGTCACTCCAGGATCTTCTGTCCTCGAGTCAACATCTCAAGCTGATGTCTATGCCATTTGTCCATAAGAGGGGTATCCCCCACTGCTACTTTTAGTAAGGGGTGCCTCCTTACAGAGCGTTTGTGATGCGGCGGCCTGGTCCTCTCCGCATACATTCATAAGATTTTATAGCTTGGATGCTCATGTCACTCCAGGGTCTCATGTCCTCGAGTCAACATCTCAAGCTGCTGTCTAAACCATTTTTCCATAAAGGGGTATTCCCCACTGCTATTTATTAGGAAGGGGTGCCTTCTTATATATGTTTGTGAGGCGGCAGGAGCATCCTTTCCGCACACATCCACTATTTTTTAGCTTGGTTGTTTATGTCTGAGATTTCTTTGCGGTCCTTGTGCACACACTTACACATCCGTAAGGGGTCCAGACATCTCCAAGCACGGCAGCGTGGGTATTGTCGTTCCCCATAGCGCTTAGCAGCGCAGCATCGAGTAAAGCTTTTGATAGGGAACGGAGGGGTTACTTGACTGTAACCTTGTTCCCTGAAAAAGCGGAACGAGATGCTGCGCTGTCTTGCCGTACAGTAGATGTCCCAGGACTGGTCTTCAAACAAAAGATCTGATGACACAGCTGTTGCTCATCTATTTTATAGCCTCGCATGGGGTACGCTGTGATGTCGTCATCAACCGAGGCTATATACCTCCGGGTCAATTTCATTGACGTGTTTGCACACTATATTCAGCTGGTCAACGATAAAGACGTTTCCCCATAGCGCTTAGCAGCGCAGCATCTCGTTCCGCTTTTTTCAGGGAACAAGGTTACAGTCAAGTAACCCCTCCGTTCTCTGCAACCTTGCAATTCACTGTATTTTTCAAATATATAATTTCATATTCCGTGCAAATGCAGTAAACAATTATAATTTTTGCCATAATCATGCAGCCCTGCCATAAGACCATAATATTACTAAAGTAAACTTATTCAAAAACTAAAGGAAACAAATGTGTTTGTTTTTTCCACTATATTTCTATTTCTAAAAAAATGGTGAGTCTTGAGATTAACTGTTGGGTTGATAACGTTTGGAAACCCCTGATATACAATACACAAGCAAGATTTATCAAGTATGCATTGGAAACAAATGGAAAAAATCTGTCTCTTTTTTAGTACTTAGATCATGTCTATTGCTAAATAACGTAGGCCTACATTGTGTTAAAAAAAAAGAAAACATCATGGATATACTTTTGAAGCTACTTTTTTCAAATAAACTAATGAGTTTTGCATCAAATAGATTTTTGTTACTCTTGCAATAAACGATGAATAATGACTATTCATAGAGAATTCATCTATGACTTGGATAAAAAAAATACGTTATGTAAATTAATTTCCTTTTAGAGGCCAGCTCGTTTGTATTAAGACGCGCTCAAGTTTATTTAAAATATAATAGACGCGCGGCCGGCAAGCGCACTCAAAAGACGCGCTCAAGTTTATTTAAAATATAGTAGACGCGCGGCCGGCAAGCGCACTCAAAAGACGCGCTCAAGTTTATTTAAAATATAGACGCGCGGCCGGCAAGCGCACTCAAAAGACGCGCTCAAGTTTATTTAAAATATAATAGACGCGCGGCCGGCAAGCGCACTCAAAAGACGCGCTCAAGTTTATTTAAAATGTAGGCTATACGCGCGGCCGGCAAGCGCACCCAAAAGACGCGCTCAAGTTTATTTTAAATAGACGCGCGGCCGGCAAGCGCACTCAATATAGACGCGTGTTCAAGTAAGCGCTTTGAAAACCAGTAGACAGCTGCACGTCCTGCGTTTCCCATGCGTTTTAGATGTTAATGAACCCTAATGCAAGAATTCTTCCAATAAGTGGTCACTGGTCAGGACTCTGGACACAATCAACTTGTGCATAAAGCGGCGGGGACATCTCTCACCCGCAAATACGCGTCATCCCGGTGGCATGACAACACCGGCCCTCGTGGCCAAAAAAAAACAGACCGGCCCACCGGGAATCCTCCCGGTTCTCCCTATGGCCAATCCGGGCCTGGTTATTTTCATTATGTTTGTTGTATGATGATGCGATCTCACTCCCGTCTCCTGTCAGATTGAAGTGACTTCCTCACGGTAAAACAGGCGGAGTTGTGTGACGTTACATCCAGGTAGGCGTATTAAGGGCGGGGTTTTCTGAAGCACTGCGGCGCTATTGGCTTGACAATGCAAACGCGTCGTGATTTTGGCTACACAGCTGGAGGTCTGAGTCTATTGGCTCCGTGAGGCCCGTTTGAAGCCCTGGCTCGCACAGGCCCGATAGTGCAAAAGCGGCCATTGTAGCCCTTGGCGCAACGATAAGGGATGCCAGCTGATGAGACAATTGTGGCTATATTTCCTCTCACGCCTGTTTAACCTACGCTGATTTGGGCGGGTTTCTCCTATCCCCATACAAAACAACTTCTTTGACTGCTCTTACAAGAACGTGGGTCTCCTCGGCTGTGAACCCGCTCCTGGCGTGCGCCTGGTAAATCTGTCATTATAATAGCAACCCGCCATGGAACTTGCGCCCTTGCGTTTAAAGGGAATGTTGGATAGCGTTCTGATTGGTTTATTTGACGTTACGCCCAAACCACACCTATGAATAATGAACCTACTTCAGACCAACCCCTTATTGATTTGCGCCTCGTGCAAGAGTCATTTCTCTCGCCGGGAAAATAGCAACAGCGCCCAAGATCCGCCCACAAAGTCAATTGCGCTTTGCGCTTCACACTTGCGTTTCAGATCGTTAAAATAGGGCCCCTAGTATTGATGGGGTTGTCGGCGCTGTGAATATTGTTAATTTATGGAGAAAATATTATGGAGATATTTTTAATTGTGTTGAGAGGAAGGAATTTAAAATTGGGCATGTGCCGAATGATGATGGTATGGTGGTTACACCTGGTGAGGTTAGGTACGCAATTGAAAAATTAGCTGAAAATAAAGCATGTGGTCCAGATCGAATAACAGCGGAACATTTAAAGCACGCTAGCTTAAGGATTTCTGTGTTACTAGCTTTGTGTTTTACCGTTTTTTTAATCCATGGTGTGTTACCTGATTCCATGATAACAGTGTTACTAGTGCCAGTAATAAAGGATAAAACGGGTAAAATATCTGGGACATAAAACTATAGGCCAATTGCATTGGCAAGTGTGATCTCAAAAGTGTTTGAGCAAATCCTCATGGACAGGCTCAAAGAATATCTAATAACTACGGATAATCAATTTGGTTTTAAAAGTAAGCATGGTATTGATTTATGCATATATTCATTAAAAGAGGTGGTTAGTAAGTATAATGGTCATAATTCCACAGTGTTTTTATGTTTTCTAGACGCATGTAAAGCGTTTGATCGAATCAATCATACAAAGTTATTTATAAAATTGCAAGAAAAAGGGGTTTCCCCATATTTAATAAGAATTTTACATTATTGGTATATACATCAAACCTTTAAAATTCAATGGGGGAATAGCGTATCAGAACCTTTTTTATGATAATTGGAGTATGGCAGGGGGGTATATTGTCACCTCTTCTTTTTAATCTGTACATGGATGGGCTCTCTGTGGAGTTATATGATTTTAAGACTGGTTGTGTAATAGGTGATAGTCTTATCAACCATTTGATGTATGCTGATGATATAGTTATGTCGTCTCCATATAGTGCAGGATTACCACAGCTGCTTCGTGTGTGTTCAAGGTATGGGTTGCAGTATGATATTAAATTTAATGCTTAAAAGAGTGTAGTTATGATTGTTAAAACCAAAGAGGACCTTAAGCTAAATTTTCATTCTTTCTATATAGATAACCAAGTTTTAAATGTGGTAACTAAAGTTAAATATTTGGGACACATCATTAGAAATGATTTAAGTGATGATGATGATGCGCAGCGTCAGTGCTGTAAGCTGTACGGGCAAGCTAATATGCTGGCACGTAAATTTTATATGTGTACAGGTGATATTAAAATAGCTCTGTTTAGGACATATTGTAATTCTCTTTATACAGCCCATCTGTGGTGTAACTATACCAATGCTAAAATGAGAAAGCTCCAGGTTGCATTTAACCATGCACTTAGAATCCTGCTCAAGCTTCCAAGGTGGACAAGTGCAAGCCAACTGTTTGTATCAAATAATGTATCCACGTTGAATGCTGTGTTAAGGAAGTATATGTATAGCTTCATGTGTCGGCAGAGGGATTCGAAAAACAGTATTATAAGTGTGTTAAACAATGTCAAATTGAGTGACACAAGGTATAACTCCCATTTCTGGAATCACTGGAGTAAAAGCCTGTATGTTTTTTGAAATGTCTTTTTTCTCCTTTCTTGTGTGTATTGTGTTTTTTATATAAGTATGTTTGTATGTCTTTTTGATATGGACCTATTCCACTAAACACAGGACGTCGGATAGACGTGCAGATCATGTCTATATTGGGTCCGTCGGTCCATGACCAATTCTGGACATGTATTCGACGTCCAAACTAGGTCCACTATTTGGACGTCCAACCATGACCCTACTTGGATGTCATATTTACGGGCAACATTTGACGTTTGAACTGGGTAATTTTTTGGACATCATTATGACGTCATATTTACGGCAACATTTGACGTTTGAACTGGGTAATTTTTTGGACGTCATTTGGACGTCATATTTACGGGCAACATTTGACGTTTGAACTGGGTGATTCTTTGGACGTCATTTGGACGTCTATGACATACCGTCTATATTACATGATTAGGCACTATAAAAATGTGTTTATTTACAAATATCAGCATTATTGTACCAACATGATTAATACTTACGAATAGTCTATTTTATTTATACAGTACTGTTTTTTCTGATTTCTTGAATTATATACAAATTCATCTAAATGTACAATTTAAAATCTGTAATTAAATATGTAGTTCGTTATTTTAAAAGTATATGACCATACTAACAATTTAACATGAAAATATTCTCACCTAGTCTCAGAGTTTGCTATGAATGCAAGAAGTGTGCCTTATAGACAACTATACGAGTGGTTAGCGAGACTTGCTTGTAACCCAGAGAGCGGTAGTTTGAATCCCACGGCCGGCAGGAAATGACTGAAGTGTTTCGGTGTTGCAATGGATGGGTGAAGTGCGGAGATAATCCTTTTCCATTTTTTATGTCTCTTTTCCTTACACGGAGGTCCTACGGATGTAAACATTTAGACGTGCAGAAGACGTCAAAAAAAGACGTCGCCTGGCGTTACAAAACAACCCCTTTTATGGACCGGATTTGGACGTCCAAAAATTACATGGAAAAGACGTCATTCCGACGTCACTTTGCGCAGTGGGCTGGAATAAAGAGTAATAATAATAAAATAACATTTGTAGTGAATATTGAAAAGTAAATAAAGTTAGACACATTTTTATTTCTAATCCTAATAAGCATGCTCTTAAGTATGTAAATGAGGGTCTGTGTTCCACACAGACAGTATAAAATCTTATTTTTCATATAATCCATTTATTGTGTTATTGTAAGAGAATACTGATTTTTGGATTTGGAAACAATAAAGCGATGTTACATATTTTAATACAAAAAATTTTAGGCTCTGTCATGTTAAATCGTCAAATAGTGGTATAGCTCTGCAATTATTTGAATGTGATTTCAGGCTGGGCCAATAAATAACTGAACCAGATATATTTTCAATATCAAATTGTGTCAATAACACATGTTATGTCATTTGCTACCCAGTCTCACAAAGTTTCGTCATATAGTCACGTATTTTTTTGATTCTTTTTTTCGTGCTGTTATCACGAAATTTCGTGTTTTTTCGTGATGGTATAACGAATTCCTGTTATATGATTTGCAGCAGATTTGCTGGTGAGCACTTGTCTGTGTTCACTTTCATAAAGTGCAGCTATTTAGTTGGGTTCTAGCAGGTCATTTATGTGAATAATAACCAATTGCATTATTACATGAAGTTTTGGGTGCAATATTTTAAAAAGGATGTATAAAAATGTAACTACTTTGTATTATAAATCATGTCAGGACACGTTTATGTCATGGAAGGTAGAATAGAATCCTTATGCTACTGATGAATAAAGTGATCAAATTTTCTGTGACTATAACATGGATTTTCGTGAGATCAGGTTGACTGAAATATAAGAATTACATTATGTTCTAATCTTGTATTTACCCAGCTGACCTGCTTCAAAAATAGACTCTGTAGATATAAGTTGTAATTCAGGTGGCTGCAACTATCAAACTTTATATTACAAACAGGGCTGCTCAGGGGTGTGATTCTTCCCGATAAATCCGGAATTCCGGCTTTTCCGACCTAAAAATGAGGCTTTCGTGAATCATGCAAATCCACTTTTTTGTGTGTGCGTGTGGGGTTGCAAGGCACCGTTATAAATAACCGCATATCACTACGCATTAGTCTATTTATTTGTCACGATGGAACTACATTCAAAGCAGAGCTCACCAAAGAGCTTGCAGTCAGATCTCCGGCGTGTGTTGTTTGCTGCGAATTTAAAAAAAAACATGCGTTTGCCAACAATTAGTATGAGAGAAACACATCTTTCACTCTCAACCAAACTAACAAACTAGCCAATCAGAAGTAGAATGGGGAGGGGTCTTTGAGGTGCGGCTGATGTCCAGCTACAGATGCCGCGCGGCCGCGGTGAAGTCGTAACAAGTTAACGTTGTCAGCCGGATGAAGAGTAAGTTTATGAAGCCTAGGTAAGACAACCTAATTGATAAAGGACCTAAATCAGTGGCGATGGGCATGGATAGAAGGAATAGGCAGAGAAAAACAGCATTTTAGTAGTAAGAAAATTAAGAGAACTCGCCAGGTGTTTGCTGCTTTGACAAAACTGTCCGTTTCAAATCAGGCTATGCCAGTAATGTAAAAATCAGATTTCTCGTCGAGGTGAAATGCTGTCTCGCAATATCAATATAAAGTTGCGTTTGTGTCAAAATGTTTGCTTGCATTATTATTCTGTAATCACTTACGTTAACGCACGCGTATAAGTTACGCAAATCAGATCCAACGTCATCCTGACGAACACACGCATACGTTTGCTCCTCTTAATGGTTTGTGAATCTGGCGGTAATGCTTGTGATTACACAATAATATAATGACAAACACACACATTCATGGATCTGGTTTGCCTGTGTGCGTGTGCGTGTGTGTGTGAAACGCGTAGCTCGACTGTGCCAAAAGAACTATGCAAAAGACAAATGAAGAGTTTCGTTGCAAAACGAGATAAATCCATTTTTTAACATTTTTCTCAAAACATGTTTATTATTATGTTATCATGTTATTATTTTGTTTTATGGTGCTACTTAGGTGTATTTTTTAAGTTATGAAGGTTTAAATCAAAACAAACCAACTGCAGTTGAATTGAAATTAATTGGAATGCACAACCAAAAAACAAGATTTCTGAAACATTAAAAAAATGGTGGTTATCTCGTTTTGCAACGAAACTCTTCAAATGCACTTGACTGCCTTTCCAGAAAGTCATAACATTTGAATTAAGTAACAAATGTTGTAATCAATAATTAATCTGTATTAAATGCCCCCACTAATTATTCTATAAACGTTAAACATGTTTTAACCAATAGCGAATCCCATTTATCAAATTGTGTATGTGGCTTGTGTGCCTTATTATTACCATATGCAACCAAAGATTTTACTAAAAGGGCATACATTTGTTTAGAAGAGCATAAAAATCCTCATAGATCTAGTCACTTATTTTTACTCTCAAAATGCACCACATTGATGTATTTACTTTTAAATGCACAAAATGATTTTGTTCAGTCTGATGCAGTGGCAAGGCTACATAATGGTCAGGGTGGCACTTGCCCACACATTGACGATTGGCCACTCAGATCGATCAACTTTGAGCCCAAATTATATTTCAACTGTATTTCATTTTATATAAATGTGTGTGTGTGTGTGTGTGTGTGTTGGTTTTGGTGGATTACAAGGTCTTTCCACCAGTTTACATACCAACACTATAAGGACATTTGGGATTATAAGGACAAAGGACATGTCCTTGTAATTCAAACATTATAGATTCATCTGTCTGAAGCTAAAAAACAAACTACTGCTTTTTTTAAGAATGTCCTTTTAAGTAGGTAAACCAGTTTTATAGTGTTTTTGAGTGTATCCCACTACTGACACCTATTGGCAGGATTTGCCACTGCCGATTTATACACATTTCCACACAAATGGGCGTGTAATCGCGGGCTTTTGTTTGATTGGTTAATATGCTCACGCGCAGTAGAGAGATTTGGCTGGAGTTTGAGTAGCAGCAGAATGGCGGCCATTTGACGCAGCTCCCAATTAGGTAAGTAAATAATTACAAGTTTAATGTATTGATTCATAGAAATTTGTCATATTTATGTTTATTTCTGCACTTTAGTTCGGTTGGCAGCAGTTAAAAGATACATGCAGTGAAGTACGAGACATTGTGTTCAACTAAAATGCATGTACGTTAATTAAAAGTTAGAATTATTAAGCGGCATATGTATTAACAACTACGACTTCAATTGACTGCGATTAGTCCGCAATTATGAACGCGATATAACCTAGTTTGTTAATGAACTAAGTTACGGCTCTGTTTAAGTTAGTAAGGTCCGCTCCATCTGAATGCAGTTAATGGCGATTTACTACTTATCCCGAAGCGGATTTACTGACGAGATGCGCATGATAATTGTGTGCATTTAATCGTGCAGCCCTATCAAAAAATACGATGCATTTTGTAAAAACCAAACGAAAGTAATCGAATGTGAGATACGTGATGATAATGACTGGGTTTTAAAGTATGGTATAGTTTACTCACGGTGTGGCTGAATCCAGCTCCATTGGCATGTTTTAAATTGCATTCAATGCGTCGAGAAATTTCCAGAGTTAGTCGTAGGTAAGTTAAAGTATTCTGAATTTCTTCAAATGTCAATTTGACATCTTTTGATGAAATTGAGTTTAGATGTTGTAATATAAATCCTCCCTAAAACAATCTTTGAACAGCATTGTAAAACCGTGTAGTATTTTAATCTTTTAATGTCAGACTTTTATACACGTCGATTAAACAGTAACTTAACCTGGAATTGGTTATGCTAATTATTAATATAATGACAATTACACTACAATAGAGGTGTATAATTTAGCATATTAGATTAACAGATTAATTAAAACCGCGTGTACGAAACGTAATGGAATAAAAGAATCGTATCTTTACATATTTTGTGTTCTTTGCTTAGTAAATAAGGATTAAAATGAAACCTTCAAGCTGATATGGCATTATATGCAGTGTTCAGAAGAAGTTTGTGTAAAAATATTTTGTAATGTGAAACATCATAAAATGAATTGTACTTTAATCTCCAGTTAGCATTACTGTACAATACAGTATTATGGAAAATGGGATTATATTTTACTCAGTTTTGCTAATGAATTGCAAAGTAAAGTGGATGGGGATTGTTTAAATGTTTAACATTTATGTATTTGCTCATTTTAACATGAATGTATTTGCTGTGTTTTTGTTCTGTTTATATATGTTATACCTTTTAATTCTGCAGCTAGATGACATGATGGACATAACTACAAGGCGATGCAGGCCATGGAGACCCCAGGTAAAAATTTTCTCCTCCAATACAATGAAACAGTATTTTACAGTTTCTGTACAATCTTAAGATGATACATTTTTGTTGTTCTATTCTGTTTTTATATTCATTACAGAGGATCATTACTGTCACATCTCAGATGTCAGAATTGCATTTACACACAAGTTCAGAAGAGGTAGAGAGCGTGAGAGACGTTCGGGCCAGTAGAAAGTATTGTCACTTGCCCGATCGGGCCAGTGCGTCCCCCTCAGTCACGAAAATATATTTTCATCAATGTATATTATTTAACATCTTTGGCAGGGCAAGTAAAAACCTGTATAAAAAATTATTTGCGTTGAGCCCTGTACTAGTAATATTATTATTTTTATTTACTTAAAATATTTACATTTGTAATGTTTTTATCCAGGACTTTTTATCTCCTGTAAATGTTTTACAGTAGTTTTTATTTTCATTGTTTTTACAGATGATTACAGATGTTCGCACCACTGAGACATTTACACCGTGTGTCCCTGAAGCAAGTTCACATCAGGTATTACATAGTTTTGTAAAATACATTAATGTAAATGCCAGCTAGTGTTTATACCTAAATAAATCCTGTTGTGTGATTCATTTAAATACTCTCCTCCTATATATTTTGCATCTGAAACTCCAACATATGCAGTAAGGTGAACTGAAAAGATAACTCCACACATATTCATTAAATTTTTTTCACTGTGTCTTGTAAATCCTGAAATTAGTTTTGCGCTGATGCAAGCTGTTAATATATGTCTGGCCCTTTTTTCTTATTTTGCACCTTTATCTTCAGTAAATGTCTTACTGAGTTTTTATTTTCATTGTCTTTACAGATGATTACAGATGTTGCCACCACTGAGACATTTACACCGTGTGTCCCTGAAGCAAGTTCACATCAGGTAGTGCATGGATGCATTATTCTTTATACACGATGGAGTTTTAATTTGAATGCATGTTCATTTATTTTATATCTGCAAAGTAGAAAATTGATGTAGAGACTTGATATCCTCTTGTTAAGACCTGACTAAAGAATACCATTTGCGGGTCCAAGCCTCTACTCGCTTCATGTGAGTGTACATTCTCAACAGCCGTTTATGAGCGCTATTTAATGATATAACACACATTTAAGCTAGAGCCTGAATGATATTTTTTTTACACATTACCAGTGCGGTCTCCCTTAAAGCAACACTAAAGAGTTTTTGCTCTTTGCTCCCCCTACAGGTTAGAAGCGTAATTGGCCATTAACACTGTCGTAAATACTGGCTCTGATTGGATTGTAGGTCTGCCGTAAAGCAAGTTTTTGTAGTTTTCACTCGAACTACAGGACCACTACCCGACGGTTGGAAACTTCTTTAGTGCGGTTTTGGCCGCTAGAGGGCTGCAAAGCGAACGTGAAAGTGCCGTTCACCCTGTTTTGAGTTGATGAACGACTAAAACTTTTTTGGAAAAGTTATTTCAAGGTAAAAAAACTCTTTGGTGTTGCTTTAGGATGCAGGCAAAGGTGTGAGAGAAGGGAAAGCTCTCATTTGTCATCTATTAGCTGGTGACATTAAATGTAAGTTTGTAACCATAGTAACACTAATGGCGTCTCTGCTATCACTGTGGTTAAATGCCTACGTGGGGACGTGCATCGTCTATAGACTCTTTTACAGCCCACGTGATGCGTGCATTTAGGCAACAGAAGTGGTGTTATTCCCCATTGGTTCTAACGTGTTAGCAACTCGGTTTATTAAAGTTTATTAAAACGGTTTCCCAGCATCAAAATGTCTGGTTGTTGCGTTTGGTTACACTAATATAATATACTTATATACGTATATATGGCCACTTTATTTTTGGCCATCTGCTAACGTCTTCTATCCACTCCACTATAGTACACGGATCTGGTAGCTGTGTTGAAAAAGTTGATAAGTTAACTTTTTAAAATAACTTTGTCTGTCTGTGTTGCTTCACTGCTGATTCTTGTCATAGTCCGTTGCAAAACTGCACCCACATATGTTGCCACGTCATCAATGTGTACAAACAGTAAAAGGGTCTATGCTGACCATAGCTTTGCCTGGTCGTATTTTCTGATGGTGGTCAAGCTTAAATATTTTTCACAAAGCTGGACGTAGCTCATTCCGATGTAGGGCTTCTTTCACCCAACTTCTTACGTCCAGCTGGTGCAACTGGCTCCTAATGGAGCATTTGGACCTGGAAGTTGACGTCAGACTTAACAAGTGAATAGTCAAGCACTGTATTAACCTGACAACACACTGCACTATAAGGACAGAATGGTTTGTCAAGACACTGAAGTGGGATGGTAGTCTACCCCACTTGTGAATTTTGCAAACTGTAGGCTATAACAATTTCATAACACTGCACTAAGAGGACAGAATGGTTTGTCAGGACACTGTAGGGGGATGGTAGTCCACACCATTTGTGAATCTGGCAACACACTGCATTGTAAGGACAACGATTTGCCAGGATGCTGTAGTGGGACAGTAGTCTACACCACTTTTTGCAAACTGTAGGTGTCAATAACAATTTCATAACACACTGCACTATGAGGACAGAATGGTTTGTCAGGACACTGTAGGGGGATGTTAGTCTACACCATTTGTGAATCTGACAACACACTGCATTGTAAGGACAACGATTTGCCAGGATGCTGTAGTGGGATAGTAGTCTATACCACTTTTTGCAAACTGTAGGTGTCAATAACAATTTCATAACACACTGCACTATGAGGACAGAATGGTTTGTCAGGGCACTGAAGTGGGATGGTAGTCTACGCCATTTGTAAATTTTGCAAACTGTACGCGTCAATAACAATTTCATAACACACTGCACTATGAGGACAGAATGGTTTGTCAGGACACTGAAGTGGGATGGTAGTCTACGCCATTTGTAAATTTTGCAAACTGTAGGTGTCAATAACAATTTCATAACACACTGCACTATAAGGACTGAATGGTTTGTCAGGACACTATAGTTAAACAGTGGTCTGCATCATTTGTGAATTTTGTTACTGAAAACCCTAGCAGCAACTGTTGCTTTCGAGTATGGCTGTTGAAGTAACCTCAATCTTGTATTGGTGCTCTACTAACAAGCCAACCGCATAGGATGACAAGCAACCAGATCAAACGCAATGTTCACGTTTAATTGATGAAGCTACGCCCTTCTTGTTTTACACTTTATTACATGTATAATAATGGCCAAATAGATTGTCAATGAAAACGAGATTTAAGAATAACTTGTTTTTCCTAAATCATTTAAAATTTAAAAAATACCAGGCTATTCATATTACATTAAATCATGCAATGAATGTGGTAAAGCCTTAAGCACGCAAAGTAAAACTGAGATGACAGAATTAGCGTCACTTACCTCTTAATTAGGCCTATTTTAAACTTTTAAACTGCATTTAATCAAATTTATCAACACTGATACAAAGTGCCCTAATACAATTCATTGTTTGGCAACATTTAAACCGCTTTTTTATAAACTTGAAAGGTTTTATTTTTGTATTACAGATGATTACAGATGTTGCCACCACTGAGACATTTACACCGTGTGTCCCTGAAGCAAGTTCACATCAGGTATTACATAGTTTTGTAAAATACATTAATGTAAATGCCAGCTAGTGTTTAATACCTAAATAAATCCTGTTGTGTGATTCATTTAAATACTCTCCTACTATATATTTTGCATCTGAAACTCCAACATATGCAGTAAGGTCAACTGAAAAGATAACTCCACACATATTCATTAAATTTTTTTCACTGTGTCTTGTAAATCCTGAAATTAGTTTTGCGCTGATGCAAGCTGTTAATATATGTCTGGCCCTTTTTTCTTATTTTGCACCTTTATCTTCAGTAAATGTCTTACTGAGTTTTTATTTTTATTGTCTTTACAGATGATTACAGATGTTGCCACCACTGAGACATTTACACCGTGTGTGCCTGAAGCAAGTTCACATCAGGTAGTGCATGGATGCATTATTCTTTATACAAGATGGAGTTTTAATTTGAATGCATGTTCATTTATTTTATATCTGCAAAGTAGAAAGTTCATGTAGAGACCTGATAAGAGGCCTGACTAAAGAATACCATTTCCAGGTCCAAGCCTCTACTCACTTCATAGAGATGCGTGGTTGTCGGTTACAGTTAAACTGCAGATTGGGCAGATGACATGAAGAAATATATTTTAATTAAATTCGGGTGGGTGGCGGTTGAACCAATCAAATGAAAATAATATATACATTGTTAATTGTGTTACCTACATCCGTAAAAAACAAACACACTTTGAAATAGTCAAATTTTCATCAGGTAGTAATTTGGCTAGTTGCGTATATGCATGCCATCTATATCAGAGATAGCAACGACTCGCATCTTGTTGTAGCGCCTTGGCAATGGGAGATGTTCAGAACGCAAGAGCTAAACTTTTACAAGCTCAATAACATCCACAGCAAAAAAGAAGGTAAGGAAAAATAGTTGAAAAACTTTAACCATTTGTTAGAGGCAGGCAAGCAAGTTTGGGGGTTGTTACAAAAATGTGAACCTGCACGTTGCACTGTTGTGCGGTGGACTTTCGAAATGAATAGAGTCGGCCTTTTTTTGAATATCGAGGCGCCATAGTTTGTTTCGTTCGGCCTGCTGGATAAAATGAATTGCGCTGTCTGCCTGAAAAAGACGCGCTCTCTTCCCATACAGTCAAAATTAATGGGAGACTTCAGAACCGGCTTGTCCTAATGTCACCCTGACATGACAGTGCGTAAAGTACATTGTGAATGAATTATTTTATTAGGGCTTTCTTTCTTTCTGCAAAAAGAAAGTACAATGGGCATCAATTAGTAGGCTAAATAGCCCCATTCATTCCTTAGGATACAAACAGGGATGAATTTAGAAGCCACCAAACACTGCCATGTTTTCCCTATTTAACCCTCTTGAGTTCGACCATTTTGGGACACTGTCAGAGGTTCTGACATGCTCTTACATTTGGTCTTTTTTCAGTTGCTTTAAAACATAATAATGGCAAGTGTCTCATACCACTGCGTTCAGCACAAACTGGGCTAAAATATTATATGAGCTACATGTATGTACATGTTTGTATTTTTGAGAGAAAAAGGTTTATGCGTGGTTTTTAAAAAAAGCAAAAATTTTAAGTCACTGATATAAGTTCACAAAACCCATACTAAACATGTTTTAACAAGACTTTCTTAAACAGAAGCTAGTAGTCTAGAGTTTTTTCTTTAAAATGATGTGAAAATCATCCTGCCTACTGATTCACATAAACCAATATATTGATTTAGAAATTGTAAGACACTTGCTTAGAGTGGTCGTATGCGAGAAGGATTGATTGACAGCTAGCAAACAAAGGCTCGCATAATGAGCTGCATAATGAGGCAGGAGGGAACTACAGTAAAGAATGTGAGGACAAATGTACATGTTTGTTTGAGGTTTATTAAGAATTTAACAATATAATCAAAATGGAAATGAAGTTCAGTAGGACCCCATTTAAAAACTTAACTTGTATAAGAAACTGATAAACAACAGAGCTGTAAACTTCATGTGGCTCATGTTACCATATAACTTTATGTCCAACGAGTGTGAATATGTTTTTCCACTTCATAGTTTTGTACCGATGAGAGGGATGCAGACCTGTAAGAGAGTTATGAACAGCTGTCAGCATAAATTGTCCACAGAAATACCCTTACATACATAACTGATGGGTAAATGATAGCACTAGATT
The DNA here is from genome assembly GCF_027580225.2 of Misgurnus anguillicaudatus. Taxonomy (NCBI): domain Eukaryota; kingdom Metazoa; phylum Chordata; class Actinopteri; order Cypriniformes; family Cobitidae; genus Misgurnus; species Misgurnus anguillicaudatus. Next base: position 4,477,126 of record NC_073342.2, on the reverse strand, counting down.
CAGATAAACTATCATAAACTACATTAGTATCTCAGATAAACATCTGCAATGATTAGTTATATAAAAAGCTGTTTCCAAATGACTGTTTTTTCAGATGCCCATCGACTGATCGTCTAGCTTCTGTTTTAAACACGTTTCTGTAAGAGTGTATGAACTTTAAAAACACATCGCAAATGGATGTGCGCAAGCTCGCGTCTCCGTGTAAACAACGCGGAGCTCATAATAAAACGGTGTCGCGTGTAAAGCGCAATGTATGGAATGCGTTGCATGTAAACAATATCATATTACAGCAGATCCCCCAGTGCAGCATTACTCAAAGTTGCCATGAAGGAATCGAAAGTGAATAACTCTGTCTAACACTATACAGCATGTAACAATGAAATCCGCCATTACGTGATCACGCTTACTTGTTTGTAAATAAGCATGTAAACATGGAATCATATTACAGCACACACTTAAAAGATACAGCAGTGCAGGCTTACTGAAAGTTGCCATGAAGGATATAAGTGAATAACTGTGTTTAACACTGTTACAGCATGTATCAATGAAATCCGCCATTACGTGAAATCACGCGCCCTCGTTTGTAAACAATGCGAAAGTTTTTAAATCCGAAGCGTGCAGTCAGGTTGCTTATGTAGGCTGAACTGCACAAGCCATAACATATTACATGATACCAAATAAAAATGAAGACAAATGACTTACAGTTTCTTCAGGAATATATCCTTCTCCATTGCGTCTTCCATTGTTCTTCTTCTTAGATAACGTTAAAGATAAACGCTTCTCTTCCTCAATGTCCAGACATAAATTAAGATATTCCTCACGTGTGTGTGTAACGTTTATAATCCAAACATGCGGTAAAGTCTTTAAATCTGATAAAGGTTTACGCTTTGTTTATTATTGTTGGAACTGCTCGTCTTTTCATTACCATGTCAACAGCCTGAGTGCGTGACCGCATTAGAGATAATGAGCTCAGCCATGAAAAACGGTACTCTCTTTAATTCAATGCAGATTATATAAACAGGAAATATTTGTTTTTGATTATAATTAGCTTGTTTAAAAGTAGACATTTCGGGCTTTCTTTTGATATGTGTATCATGTTTGTGTGACGAGTATTCACGGAGTTTCAACTGATTTTTGTAACGTGATTTGAGAGACAGCTGGCGGAGACAGAAATGTCTGAATGCGCACCCTGTATATTTTCTTAATTTGACAAAAACACAAAGATCTCTTGTAATTGTGAATGTACACTAATTAAAGAGGACCCTTAAGAGTTTCAAATGATGTCAAACACGTAAATGTTTGATTAGTAATTTTAAGTATTTTAAGTTGATTCTGCTATGATAAGGAGAAAACACGTCAAAACGCGTCTCCGCGTTTTTGGACCCCTGGGGGTTAAAGACTGTTACTCGAGTAGTTACACGATTAAGTATGGTGGCACAAAATAAAATGTTTGTTTAGATCCTAAGGAATGAATCGGGCTTGGCTAAATCCTAACACATTCACAAGGCACTATACAAAGATTAAGGGGCCAGTCACACCAAAAGCGTTTATGTCAGTTGCAGGCGCCTTTTTTGAATGATATTCTATGGGCAGGGCACGTTTGCGCGCTGTTTATACGCGCCGAGCGCCTTGCGGTTTTTTGCCGCCTGCCGCGCACGCGTTTTTGAAGGAGCGCTGAGAGCGGAGAAGTGCCCGACGTCATTCGAGTCTTTCCATTGTCCAGTCGAATGAGGGGAGAGGCGGGCCTTACGTTGTGGTGAGGGAAGTTTACAGTTGCTTTGAACTGGACTCCACTCGCTCACTCTCTCCTGCGTGTTTGTGCACCTCTCACCCTCAAACAAGGTCAGAGCAAGCGTCCTCTTTTTAAAGTTTCTGCTAATATGACAGTTAACAGCAAAAGAGCGCTCACGCTTCAATATTTGATTGACAAGACAGCTGACTCGGTGGTTGCTTAGCAATATGAAAAGCCGCGTCACACTGCTCTTTTTTAAAAAAAGGCAGTGCATCGCGCCTTGCGTTTGCAAGCGTTTAAAGCGATTTTGGTGTGACTGGCCCCTAAAAGTGCATGCATTGAAAAAAGATAGGTATGTTTAATTTGTCTAAGTTGAGGTAAGAACATAATAAAATATAAAAAAGGTGGTGTTTTCCTCTAAGCTAAAGTAGGTACAGATTCAGAAATATAGCTGACCATAGCTATGCCTGGTCGTAGTTTCAGATGGTGGTCAAGCTTAAATATTTTTCACAAAGCTGGACGTAGCTAATTCCGATGTAGGGCTGCTTTCACCCAACTTCTTACGTCCAGCTGGTGCAACTGGCTCCTAATGGAGCATTTGGACCTGGAAGTTGACGTCAGACTTAACAAGTGAATAGTCAAGCACTGTATTAACCTGACAACACACTGCACTATAAGGACAGAATGGTTTGTCAGGACACTGAAGTGGGATGGTAGTCTACCCCACTTGTGAATTTTGCAAACTGTAGGCTATAACAATTTCATAACACACTGCACTATGAGGACAGAATGGTTTGTCAGGACACTGTAGGGGGATGGTAGTCCACACCATTTGTGAATCTGGCAACACACTGCATTGTAAGGACAACGATTTGCCAGGATGCTGTAGTGGGACAGTAGTCTACACCACTTTTTGCAAACTGTAGGTGTCAATAACAATTTCATAACACACTGCACTATGAGGACAGAATGGTTTGTCAGGACACTGTAGTTAAAAAGTGGTCTGCATCACTTGTGAATTTTGTGTTACTAAAAACGCTAGCAGCAACTGTTTTTTGTCAAAGTAACCTCAATCCTGTATTGGCGCTCCACTAACAAGCCAACCGCATAGGATGACGGGCAACCAGAACAAACGCAATGTTGACGTTTAATTGATGAAGCTACGCCCTTCTTGTTTTACACTTTATTACATGTATAATAATGGCCAAATAGATTGTCAATGAAAACGAGATTTAAGAATAACTTGTTTTTCCTAAATCATTTAAAATTTAAAAAATACCAGGCTATTCATATTACATTAAATCATGCAATGAATGTGGTAAAGCCTTAAGCACGCAAAGTAAAACTGAGATGACAGAATTAGCGTCACTTACCTCTTAATTAGGCCTATTTTAAACTTTTAAACTGCACTTAATCAAATTTATCAACACTGATACAAAGTGCCCTAATACAATTGATTGTTTGGCAACATTTAAACCGCTTTTTGATAAACTTGAAAGGTTTTATTTTTTGTATAGCCTATCTGCAGGGTCGGCACCATTGATGAGCAAGTTGCAGCCAATGTAATGCCGGTGGTGTTGTTGTTAACAGACTGAACACTTGATTTCACCCGGGCATTTAGATATGCTAGTTTTTCATCAACAAAGTCTGCGAAAAACATTATAAACGCGATGATCATGTGCCAACTAAACTGTTTCAGTAGGTTCTCTACATTATTACAGAGAGTCTGCTTTATTAAGATAACTCCACTTTAGGGCTGCAGCTATCGATTCTTTTTGTAATCGATTAATCTAGCACTGAATCGATCGAGTAATCGGATACATTTTTTTGTGTGTTTTTAAACAACCAAAACAAATAAATGTTCAAGCATTTGGCTTTTATTTCTAAAAAAAAACAGAGGTATTTGACTCTATTTATTTCAATTTTTTACCCATTTAGTGTTTATAAGTGCCAGTGCCAACAATTAAACACTTTAATTTATTAATATGCACAACAGGTTTCATGCTGTAATCTAGCCCTGAAACAAAGTAAATATCTGGTTTATGTACATTTCTACACCTGCAGCATTTACCATTAGGCTTTTAACATATAATATATCATATCTGGGGTGAGCCTATTTGCTATGGTAACAACCTGTGTGTGCACACGTGCTGTGCGTGAGGAAGAGTGACACCCCAGTCAGACGTTCAGTTGCTTCATTGCATTTTGGTACGGCAGAAATAAATACATTCCTTTTCAATAGAACGCTGCATTTGGTTTGCATCACTTGCATTGCGGTGCATTTTAGGTTAAGAATCCGTTCGAAAAATCACCACATCACGTCCCGCTGTATACAGTGAATGCATGCTGAAATTATTGTTGCGTGGCTACATAAAAGTTTAAGCATATGTGATGCATTGCACGATCGGTCTGACTCGCGTGAGAGAAAAGATAATCAGGCTGATTTTGGGCAGATTTCCACCCCTTCCAACAACCCTAACTATGTCCCGATTATCTTGATGGTTCTACAGTTTATCTTATCAGATTTTCCCTTGGTGTGAGGTGTGTTAAGTGTCCAAACCTGATCGGAAGAACGTCGGAGCCACCCCGATCGCAAATCATAAAACATGTTTAATATTTACGATCAAAATTCTTGATGTGGGGGGGATCCCGAGGGCAAACGCACGCACGCTCTTGAGATTATCACGTGAAACTAAACCATATCCAAACTGAAAGTAAAATGATGGAAGACGGAAGCAGTCATGGCGCAGCACAAAGGGAAGTTGATGTGCACAGCAGAGATGGACGATCAGCTTGTTGATTTGTGTCAAGAGCACGAATGTTTATACAACATGTCGTGTAAAAATTTTCTGTGAAAATCATTCCAAACATTGTCATTGAAATTTCTTCCTGCATATCGTCCAGCATGCGTATTCTAAAGTCTGCGTGAGATTTTGCAAGATTTCTTGTGTTCACAGTCAAGACTCTTGTTGAAAATCTGTTTGTGTGTGGTGTGCTGTCTTTGACACGTCATGGCACACAACACACTACGGGAGCAAAACGGTTAAATCTAGGATTTTTTTTATCCTCATATTTGTGGTCTATCACATTTTGAAAATCTTGTAAGATGTAAAAAATCTTTTGGTGTGTACCCAGCATTAATCTTTGGTGTCCCCAGTGTACGTATATGACGTTTTAGCTCAAATATCATATAGATAATTTATTAACACCACCGCTTTTCAATATTTTACAATGTTCTTATCTCAACTTAGATTAATTAATACATCCCCATACTTCATCTTTGTACAGCGCGTTGTAAATGTGTTAGCATTTGGCCTAGCCCCATTCATTCCTTATAGGGATGCTCATATCAGTTAATTTTCCCGCCCGACAACCGTAGCTTCTAAACCGAACATTAACCGTTAACTTATAAGATTTTAATATGAAATTGTCATTGAGTAAAAATACAGTTGACGGTTGTCTGTGAACTACTAAAAACAAAACATTTAATTTGAACGTGCAAACAGCAGTGACAGATCAACAACAGAACCAGGATTCGTACATCATCAGATATTCACGCAACATTACCTTATTAAAAAGCACGCGATCGGTCTAGAGGATTAATATCCAAAAAGGGCAGATTGTCTCCGTTTCATCTACCACAGTGGTCATTTCTAAAGCAGGACGCTTTTCAGAAAGTTTTGGTTTTGCGTCATCTTTCTCCGTTTGTGCAAAAAAGATAGATGTTTATGGTCAGGGTCAGAGGCCATCACCGAACGTCTGTCCGGATGTGTGCGAGACGGACCGCGTCATCTTGTGCGGACAAGCGCGCGTCTCCGTTCAGCTTCCAAACACGCATACAAATTATTTCTCATACCAGTTATTACTTTATCAGACTGTCAGGGCAGCAATCATTTGTGTCATTTACAGGACATTCACAAATTAAAGATAGAAAAGTGGCGAAATGTCTGTCTGCTCATGACGACACGCACCATGTATTAACAAATATTTTTTTATTTTAACTGATAATGTTAATCGGTCATAAATCCTTACCTTCGGTTAACGGTTAAACGGTCAATGTGAACATCCCTAATTCCTTAGGATCCAAACAGGTATAAATTTAGAAGCCACCAAACACTTCCATGTTTTCACTATTTGAAGACTGTTACGTTAGTAGTTACACGAGTAAGTATGGTTGCACAAAATAAAATGTGGCCATTTTTTAAGGCAAATTTCATTACTATTTTTCCACTGTGTCTTTAGTAAATCCTGACAGTAGGTTTAAAACAGAAAGGGGTTTTGCGCTGATGCAATCGGTTAATATATGTCTGGCCCTTTTTTCTTATTTTGCACCTTTATCTTCAGTAAATGTCTTACTGAGTTTTTATTTTCATTGTTGTTTTTACAGATGATTACAGATGTTGCCACAACTGAGACATTTACACCGTGTGTCCCTGAAGCAAGTTTACATCAGGTATTACATAGTTTTGTAAAATACAATAATGTAAATGCCAGCTAGTGTTTAATACCTAAATAAATCCTGTTGTGTGATTCATTTAAATACTCTCCTCCTATATATTTTGCAACTGAAACTCCAACATGTGCAGTAAGGTCAACTGAAAAGATAACTGTCCACACATTTTCGTTACCTTTTTTCACTGTGTCTTGTAAATCCTGACATAACAGATTGCATCAGTGCAAAACTAAATATATGTCTGACTCTTTTTTTCTTATTTTGCACCTTTATCTTCAGTAAGTGTCTTACTGAGTTTTTATTTTCATTGTTGTCTTTACAGATGATTACAGATGTTGCCACCACTGAGACATTTACACTGTGTGTGCCTGAAGCAAGTTCACGACAGGTATAACGTAATTTTGTAAGGGTGTTTTCAGACCTGTAGATCGATTGCTTTGTTCCAAAACTGGGGGTTAAATGGCTACAATGTTGCAATTTCATCTAGGTTCGATTTGCATTCACATGCCAGTATTTCCAAACAGACCAGACTTTGTGAATACAAGTAATGTGCAAGTAAACTCTTTTAATTGGCCAGAGTGCATCTTTTTATTTTCCATGATTCCACTCAAAGTTGTCCTCAGGATGGATAGACAGCAGCTTTACAAGATTATTGCGTGTTTTGTTGGTAACTGCAGTTATATTCAGGGGTGCACATAACTGGTGCGCATGCACGATTAAAATTAAAATGTGCACTAGACACACTCTAAAAGGAGCTTATGCGTACCAACGTTGCTGGAATTTTGTTACATAGTTACGTAATTTACTGCAATATAATGTATTCCTTTGTGCATCATTGGTAAGTTAAATTATTACAAACGTGTTTAAATGAATTTGTTAGCAGCGATACAACAATCACTGGCCTGATTGGCCAATTTAAATATTCAAGCTCAAAAAGATCTTAAGATCAAGCTGCTTAATAAGGTCTGAATACTTTACTTGCGTGTTGTTTGATAAGTTTTGTTTGCACGCACCTCTAAACATGAACGCGATCCACACCTCAAGGCGCTTCAGACAGCACACTAGTACAAGCAAATAGCAAAGACTGCACACAAATGCCAACTGAGTTTGTTTTCTTGCACTTGAGCAGACATTTTAACACAATTATCTTAAAATCCTGTGATATAGTAGTACACAGACTTTTACGCATTAAATGAATATAAGCAATTTGAGGAAAAAAATGCGTGTGTAACAATATATTTGATGTGTGCACTTAAAGTGACAGTACACTCTAAAAATGCTGGGTTCTTGTTACCTAACCGTTTGTTCTGTCCAGTACTGACCCAGCCATGGGTTAAAAACAATCCAGCATTAGAAAGTATAAACCTGATGCTTTTTTAATGTTAATCAAACCACAAACAGAGAAAATCATAGTTTTCTTGTCTTGACTGAATAGTGTGTAATTTGGATTAATCCTTGTTAAAGTTACAAAAGTTAAAGACTATGCAGTATTATTTGATTACTTTGTTCAGTTTCTGTTCTTTACCTTAAAACTACCAGCCTGAAAACATGAACAGCACTGTATTTATTTGTGCTATTGGTATTTTTTTTATTTCTGACTATTTACTTGTTTTTAACAACATTTGAAATTTATGAGTTAGGCTAGTAGTTATTTATAAAGGTTATAGAAATTTATGAGTTAGGCTAGTAGTTATTTATAAAGGTTATATGGGTTAAAAACAATAACAAGGCATATTTTATTTTATATACGTCATCGTCTACCATGTTTAAACCAAAGAGATATGGCATAGAGAGTAGTCGGGAGATTAGTGATGATGACAGCATGTAGGATGTCGGTGATATGAATAGTGTGAGTACCAAGCAAGTGAGTACAAAGTTATGTGCACCCCTGGTTATTACTTCATTATTGTGAGCAGGAATCAAAACGTACGCAGAACAACATTCTTGTCATGTACCTATTGCTGAGAAGAGCAATTAAGTCATTTTATAAGGAACAGTTGTGCTTTGGTTTTGAATGGCATTGACGTGCTCACCAGAGTTAATCACCAAAGAGCTATCAGGTATGTTTCTGGTTAAAAAAGCAACAAGAGCCTGTTTGTTGGTCTGTTGGATCAGTTTACTTTTACACTTACAGTATACTGAACCGCTACAGAGTTTGTTTGCAATCGGGCCGAGACCACCTCATTCAGGCGGTCTCAGAGCGGTTGTTTTGGTGCGGATCCAAGCTAGGGATGTTAAACGATGAGCGTTTGACCGATGGTTGACCGTATCAACGTTAACCGGTCAAAGCTGTCGGTTGTCAGTTAAAAAAAGTGATCTCTAAATTAGGCTATTATAGGCTATTATACTATTTCTAAGCCAAGCAGCCATTTGTCCTCTGATTCGGCACTCATGTTCCGCGCTGTAGGGGATTTTAAAAAAGTGATGTGAGTTGGAAGGGCAGCGCCGGGGCTCTGTGTGTGTGTGAAGCAGAGCGGCAATTGTGAATTTTCAGGTGCGGCTCGAAATGGCTGTTAATTCAAATAGCGTAGCATATTTTAAACTAATAGGCCTATCGGTTAACCGTTTTCAACCGGCTAATGAGGCTCGGTGGTCGGTCAAGAAAATATTTAGTTTTTGCCATCCCTAATCCGAGCTCAATTGCAGTGTTCACCCATGCCAAAACGAACCGAAGCGAGGGAGAAAACGCCCCAGGTTCTGGAACAAAGGTTCAGGTCTGAAAACATCCCAAGATACATTAGTGTTTATAATGAGTTTATGAATGTATGTTCATTCTAGTTGATGTAGAGTCGAGCATTGTGTTCATCTGACAACACACTGCATTGTAAGGACAGAACGGTTTACCAGGACACTAGTCGAAACACACTAGTAGCAACTGTTGCCGTCAATACAAAATAGCTTAATGTGTTTTTGAAAGTTAAAAAGTTGCACAAATATTTCTTGCTATCTGGGTAGCAGTTAGTATAAATCTGCTGCATTGAAAATGCCTAGTAATTTTGATATAATGTTTCTTATTTGTAAATGCTTGTAAGAAATCTGTTGTTGCTAAATTAAATTCTATCCCATTTCTCTTTTTTTGCTTCTAAACAGTGTCACAAACATGACTTGGTTCATGCTACCGTGTCATGCCTGGACAAATGCAAAATATGCTTGGGATCAGGGCTGTCTGCTTTCAAGTGGATTGGTTTCAGTTGTAAAGGTCAGTGAGCTCATTTTTGAAGTGAGTTTTCAATTTACAGGGCTCCAGAATAACTTTTTTACTGTGGATTAAACAAATCACAGTTATATAAATGACACTGACAGTCCAAAAGCGTCTTAAAGAGGTTTTGCTCAAATGTAAAATTATGTAATGTGAACTTGAGATTTTTGTACTGTTTGTAAACTGCTCAGCATACACTGCAAATGCAGCCGGTGTAAAGGCACAATGGCCATGTGCAGCAAACGCTCTCCTCACACACTGCTTACACTATGCCTACATGTTGCTCACATGTGTGGCGTGAAACCGACGTGACAGTGGCAAAAGTGTTTCCAGATCTTGTGGAACTGTGACGCTGGATGATGTCACGCTCTAACATATTCATGATGTGATTACGTTGTATTTGATTTGCAACTTCAGACCTGTTTTGCTTCTACACTCTCAACATTCTGTATTTAAACAGCCCAAAAAGCTGATCTCAATTACATATTCTGATTTCAAATGTCAACATTGGCTTTCATACATCATGCACTCCGCCTTTAAGTTCTACGATACCAAAATTGGAGACCCCTTCCACATTTCTCACATTATCACAGTTTGTTCACTATAGCTAAGATAAAGTTAATAAAATATTATAAAAACTCCATTTAAAGGGGTCATATGACGTTGCTAAAGGAATGCTATTTTGTGTAATGCACTTTACATGGTTTTTGGTTAAACATATTATTTTCCACATACCGTACATTATTGTTGCACTTGTATGCCTTTCTGAAACGTGTTGATTTGTACAAAGCTCAACGTTCTGAAAAGTGTAGTGTGCTCAGATTGGCCTACTATCCAGTGCATTGTGATTGGTCAAATACCTCAAACATGTGACAGAAAAGTAGACTCGTTATGGAAGTAAACTGATGACTACAGTCCTTGCGTTCATTGTAGTCCAAGAAAAGAGATTTCAGTTGAAGACGATATCTCATCTCAACGTAAACTTTGGGGATTTATAACTTTGCAGATCATTAACATGTACTAACACACACTTACACACCAAAAGAAATTTAAAATCACGGCAAGGAAAATAGGGGCTCTTTATTTATTTGATATTTGACTGGGTTTGGTAAATCTTCTGTTAGACTTGCTTGCATTTAACAGCTGACAGCTATTCAACTTAATTCATTTGTAAGAACACAATTAGATAATACCAATTTGGATGAACAAGTTATCAAACAATGCTCATTTTGGTTCAGTCTGTGGTGTAAAAAGGTTGCATTAGCCACTAAGGAAAAACACTTACACAAAACTTGGCCAGGTCAAAGTGTCTGAGAAAAATTTGGGACCAAGAATTATTCAGTTTTATTGGTAGTCCACTGTCTGAAGAATTTTGGGTGTAATGTCATAGTTTATTTTATTTTGCTATCCTCAATTGACTAGTGTCCTGCATCCACTATTAAAAGAAATTGCAAAAATTATATCTGGTGTCTGAATAATTTAGTTTAGCTGTACATTTAATTGTTCTGGTACTGTAAATAAGCAAAGCGTGTTTTAGTGTAGATGTATAATGATTTATATCAACTGCCTGTCTTGCAGTTTGTTCTGGTGTATGGCATAAGGATTGTCTCCAGCAGGCAGTGCCTGAGGTTTGTCAGATATACCCTAGTAATCTGTATATTAACAATTGAAATGGTACTTATATTAAGTATGTTTTATATTTTTAGGATAAACATAATTTCAGCTCAGAGGATAATCGATCAGATGAGGACATGCATGAAGATGACATGCATAAAGATGATGATTATGTACCTGACACTGACTCGGAATCTGATTCGGATAGTCCTGTGGTTGGCTCTAGTGTGTGTGCCTTTACCCAGGATGTGCAACTTCTTCACACTCACCTGGAAAAGACTTCAGAGTCTGCTTTTGACAAATTAAAGAAAACAGCATCTCCCCAAAGTTATGCTGACCTTGCAAAATCCACTCTTGCTCGGATTATAATTTTTAATCGAAGGCGTGCTGGGGAGGTGTCCAAAATGCGCTTGAAAAACTTCATTGAAAGAGACAAAAGCCCCCTCCATGCTGATGTATCCTTGGGATTAACCAAGTTTGAAAAGAAGCTCTGTGAGCACTTTAGCAGGGTGGAAATCAGGGGCAAACGTGGACGAGAAGTTGCAGTCCTCCTAACACCATACATGGTGGAATCCCTGAATCTCTTGGTCAGCAAAAGAATGGAATGTGGTGTGCCTGATACCAATATCTTTCTCTTTGCTAGACCACAATGTTCAACTTACTACAGCGGTCAAGTCTGCTTGAGACTTCATGCAGAAAAGTGTGGAGCAAAAAAAACAGAATATCTGCGCTCAACTCAGCTCAGGAAGCATGTTGCAACCCTTTCCCAAATTTTAAGCCTCAAAGAGAATGAGTTGGACCAGGTGGCTGACTTTCTAGGACACGATATACGTGTCCACCGTGAACACTACAGACTGCCTGAGGCGACAATTCGGCTTGCAAAAATCTCCAAGATGCTAATAGCAATGGACAAAGGTTGTCTTGGAAACATCCAGGGAAAGTCACTTGATGAGATTCAAATTGAAGGTATTTTGTCTATTTAGTGCAAAATGTGCTTGTGCTCTGTGTTCTTCCAATTCCAGTCTCAAAATGTCCATATAAAAAAACTGCACTTAAATAAGCATGTTATGGTTTCAGATCAAATCCAGTTGACTGATACTGAAGATGATGCAGGAGACGAACCAGAGAAGTAGACAGAGAAGTATCAACATCACCACAAGAGGCCTGCCAGAATGAAGGTAATGTATTGGGTTTTCTTTATAGCCCTTAAATAAGGTAGCTGTGTTTGGACTACCTGTCCAAGTTTGATTTCTCTGGAACTAGGCATTAGTGTTGGGCGATATGCCCTATTTTCAGATCGTCCTATCGTCAGCCTGTGAGATCGGCGATACACGATATTATCGGGGGGCGGGGCAGTAGTTTACTCATTTTTTATTTGTTAATTTTTTACTCATTATAACAAGTCACTTGATGGGTGGACAAAAAAACAAGAGCAACACCGTCATGACCGCAACCTTCTTAAACCTGATGCCATTAATGCGAGCGCGTCATTAAAACCCTATCATGATTACTTAATAACTGTAAAAACATGCATCTGCGCACGCACACACACGTACGCGCACATAAACAATTCAATGCATTGGTTTAGTGCTGTTGCTGAAGACTACACGTGTCAAGCAGTGGTGCTCTCATGAGGTGCCTTTTTAAACGCATCGGTCCAACGGAACGCTATCATATTTAAACACAATCATATATTAAACACGAGGGACGTGTTTCTACAACTCCTTGAAATGCATATCATAAACGGGATTAATACCTAATGATCTGACTTCAGACAGAGCGCAGCTTTCTGCACGTACGCGAGAGTGAGAGAGAGGCGCTAATATGCAGCGGGTCATATTTTAAACAAAAAGTAAAGTTTGCCTCAGCTCGCATGAAACGCATTAAACTGAACAAATACATAAGGATTACTTATTTAGTTTATGTTTAGACTTCGGACAGACGCGAGAGCGCGTGCACGTGAGACAGAGAGAAGCGCAGCTGCTCATGACGCGGCGCGCTGGATTTAGTGGTAGAAGGAGACGAAGACGCGCACATTAATGCATGTACGTGCAAGAAGGAATTCTCTCTTTACAAGCTCTCCACGTAAAGTGAAGCCAAACCCTCATGTGAGGAAAAGCATGCATTGTGGGTGTTAATATAAAACTATGATGATAATAATAATAATAATAATAATAACCATTCCCCAACTATCGTCGTGACTATCGCCATGAAAGCCTGCCATTGGCGATATGTCTGAAGATCGTCGATGGACGATACTATCGTCTATCGGCACAACCCTACTAGGCATGGTTGGAAAGAGTATGAAAGCAATTCTGGCTTGGGTCCATACTCATTCAAGATGTACAGTAACTTGTGTTGTGGCTTGTTTCTGTAGGGTTGAGGCAATTTTCTTGTGACTTTGAAAAGTAGGGTATTTGATTTTAAAAAATGCTACCTTTAGCCTACTAGCACTGAAATCACAATCCCACCTTACATTCAAATTGCCATCCAATGCCACACCTTCAAAACACATGAACACGGATAGACCAGAAGCCCATTCATGTCTCATTCTCCAGTGAGAAAACTTTGCACTACAAAGTGAATAACATTACCAAAATAAACAACACATTCAACTGTTTTAAATCTGAATTAGATGAAGTACATTTCCGGTTGCAAGAACATAGTAGTTTGCTTTAATTTAAAAAACATAAATGTTGTTACGCTAATTTATAAAGAAACACACATAATGCTGGGACTTCAAATTCCCGCGGTTTATTGGCAAGACGACGAGTTAAATATTGTGCATGATTTATTTATCTTCAATACAAAACGTGTGCAAATTACTTAAGGAACATGTAAAGTGAATATTGTTTCCTTTAACATTTCTTCAATTTCAACATTTAACAACTTAGACAATTGATATTATCAGTTAAAAGAAAATTTTTAAGGCATTGTGCGTGTCCACACGTCCCTACAGACATTTTGCCACTTTTCTATCCTTAATTTGTGAATGGCCTGTAAATTATGCAAATTATTGCTGCCCTTACGGTCTGGTAAAGTAACCATTTGTATGAGAAATCATTTGTACTGCATGCGTGTCCTTGCTTGAGTATAGATTGGAAGCTGCATGGAGACGCATGTGTGTGCGCAAGATGACGTGGTCCGTCTTTGTCACTTGCGCGTCCGGGCAGACCACCACTGTCTCGCATGCTCTGGCAGATCACTTCCTAGACCCTTACCATAAAAAACTTTTTTTTTCCACAAACAGAGAAAGAAGACCCAAAAGCAAAACTTTTTGAAATGTGTCCTGCTTTAGAAATGGCCACTGTAGTAGGCTAGATAAAAAAAGAGACAATCTAACCTCTTTGGATATTAATCCTTTGGACTGATCGCGTGGTCTTTGTTGCGTGAAAATTGGTTAATGTAAGAATCCTGATTCTATTGTTGATCTGTTGCGGCTGTTTGCACGTTCGAATGAAATAAAATGTTTGTATTGCTTTTACTGAGTCGGACAACCGCCAAATGTATTTGTACTCAATGACAATTTAATATTTAAATCATATAAGGTAACGGTTAATGTTCAGTGAACAAGCTGAGCGTATAACAATCCCGCATATACACAAGTGCAGGCCAATGTTTTACTTTTTTATTTTTTTATTTTTTGCAGTCACAACAGTGAGGAGCTTAGACCTGCGGCATGTGACTGCGGTATGGCAGTAATCCGTCTACCGCCCCAGGCCTAAACACAAACTACATGAGCAACACAATGATCCATCAAGGTAGAATATCTGAATCGTCATCAGCTGCTTTCAGATGGAGCGGCATTTACTACACAGAGCCGTAGTTCACTGACAAGCTGGGCCATATCAAATTAATTATCGCAGGTGATACGTCCTCGATAATTAATGTGATATGGCCCAGCTTGTCCGTGAACTACGTCTCTGTGTATTAAATGTTGCTCCATATGAAAGCAGCTGATGGCGATTTACTACTAATTAGGGATGGAACGGTATGAAAATTCCACATGATTATAGTGACCAAAGTTATCATGGTTATTAATACAGGGCTCAACACAAATAATTTTTTATACTGGCCCGCTTGGGCCAGTGGTTCAGGTTTTCACTTGCCCTGCCAAAATTTTCACTGACCCAATAAAAAAATGTCAGTGTCACATAATTAAAAATAATAATTCAAAAGTGAAATATAATTGTATACATATACAACAGATATGTTCCAACGAAAAAAGGCTCCCAACTTTTATGCTTTTTGTAAACTGACAACAAATTGTGCAAAATATTGCATTGTTTCTTTCGTCGTGTTTTACCTAAGTAAATGTCTGCTTCCAAGATATTAAATAATATACATTGATGAAAATATACTTTAGTGACTGAGGGTGTAGCACTGGCTCGATCGGGCAAGTAACAAAACTTTTTACTGGCCCGAACATCTCTCATGCTTGCCCCGGGCCACCGGGCAGTCCTTTATAGCCCTTTTCACACAGAAATTCCGTTAAATACCCGTAAAATGCATCCTGGATTTTTCCGGAATAGTTAGAGTTTTTTTTTCGTTCACACTGCCAAGATTACACGGCATCTGATGGTCCCGGAAAGACACGTGACATGTTGAAAGTCCCGCCCTCTCTTCCACGCAGCGTCTGAAGTTTGCATATTATATATTATTTCTCTCTCCAGAAACAACTCGCGTGCATTTTTGTTTATGATAAGACTACAAAGGACCGCGTGAATGCACAGTTCTATTCTGGTGAATGATCTCAGCTTCAGAGTGGATATTTGACGAGCTCCCTGATTTCTGCTTTAATACAGTTTTCAGATATTTCTCATCGTGATTGTTTATATGCATTTAAGACCCGCATTTTGAGGAGCTGAACGATATATCTTGTTGGGATGACATGCGGGTATTTTCGTTTATTATAGCTCAAATGAGCACGTGACGCGATATTCTTTTATGCTGCTGAATGATCTCCGTTTCAACACAGTAAGTAATGAGCTAACTTACCTGATATCTGCTTCAGTCTAGTATGCTGCCATTTCTCGTTGTGAATGTTGTAAATCCCTCATTTTAAAGAGTTGAACCAACTTCATGTTGCCATGACACGCGCGTCCTCACTACGGCACGTGCGTCATTGTTTATGCGTCTCATATATCATTTTCTGATAACTGCTTCAATCTAGTTTGCAACATTTCTCGTGGTGAATTTTTATATGCATGTTATCTCTCGTTGTAAGGAGCTGAACCATAACTTGTGTTGTTGTGATGATGACGCGCGCGTCCTCACTTCGACACGCCCTTTACGGCATTCTTGTTCACACAGAGGGTTACCCGCGTATCTTACTAGGTCCTCTTTCCGGCAACGATCCCAGAAGATTAACGGAACGAGTTTTTGTTCATACAGACGCTTGTCTGGCAATTTTACGGGTATTTTCTGGGACCAGAAGTCTGTGTGAATGGGGTAGTTGTTGAGCCCTGCAATATTATTACAGTTTTCTTAAAATAAGATGAAAAGGTTCAAAAAGAACTGATACACACTCTGAAAACATGTTAACAAGTTTTATTTTTGAAAATCAGCAAACAACAAATACAACTAGCAGCTATAGGCACTTTTGCATAAACAAAAGCATAAACATTAAATCAGGGGTGTCCAGAGTTTTTTTTGTGGCGATCTACTTTTAAAATGATAAAGGCGACAAGACTTACCTGCTAAAAACAGTTAATTTTTTAATGACACTTTAAATGTGTGTTAGGACTATACTGCATATATCTCTACGTTGAATTCAGGGCTGTCACCATTACGCCATTTGTTTTTGAGGAGTTTAAAAAAAAATCCTTGAGTCCATGTCGAGAACTCTTTAAAATAGCGGAGATGCGGTTTTGATGAAACAAACTAGAAAATGACAACAGTATCAGAAGCATCTCTTGCTCTCGTTCGGTCACGCGTGCACATACACCGTGCGTGTGGAACAGCTCCTGCATGAAGGCAAGAATGTGCATCCAAATTTCGGAAGTTAGATGACTCAGCTGCAGCGGGCAGGCATAAGATTTATAAAAACACACTTAAGAAATGCGCAACAACTCAAAAAGACTTGTTTCTAAGACCATAATGCCAATTTCGCTCTTTGTTTTCCAAAGCTTGTGGAGGTGTGGAGCAGCATATACAGTTATTAAAGGTATTGCAGAGGATTTTCTTTTTCTGGGTGGATCATCAAGACTATTGGTTCTCCTACAGGGAGTGCAGAATTATTAGGCAAGTTGTATTTTTGAGGATTAATTTTATTACTAAACAACAACCATGTTCTCAATGAACCCAAAAAACTCATTAATATCAAAGCTGAATATTTTTGGAAGTAGTTTTTAGTTTTAGCTATTTTAGGGGGATATCTGTGTGTGCAGGTGACTATTACTGTGCGTAATTATTAGGCAACTTAACAAAATACAAATATATACCCATTTCAATTATTTATTTTTGGCAGTGAAACCAATATAACATCTCAACATTCACAAATATACATTTCTGACATTCAAAAACCAAACAAAAACAAATCAGTGACCAATATAGCCACCTTTCTTTGCAAGGACACTCAAAAGCCTGCCATCCATGGATTCTGTCAGTGTTTTGATCTGTTCACCATCAACATTGCATGCAGCAGCAACCATAGCCTCCCAGACACTGTTCAGAGAGGTGTACTGTTTTCCCTCCTTGTAAATCTCACATTTGATGATGGACCTCAGGTTCTCAATGGGGTTCAGATCAGGTGAACAAGGAGGCCATATCATTAGATTTTTTTCTTTTATACCCTTTCTTGCCAGCCACGCTGTGGAGTACTTGGACGCGTGTGATGGAGCATTGTCCTGCATGAAAATCATGTTTTTCTTGAAGGATGCAGACTTCTTCCTGTACCACTGCTTGAAAAAGGTGTCTTCCAGAAACTGTCAGTAGGACTGGGAGTTGAGCTTGACTCCATCCTCAACCCGAAAAGCCCCCACAAGCTCATCTTTGATGATAACAGCCCAAACCAGTACTCCACCTCCACCTTGCTGGCTTCTGAGTCGGACTGGAGCTCTCTGCCCTTTACCAATCCAGCCACGGGCCCATCCATCTGGCCCATCAAGACTCACTCTCATTTCATCAGTCCATAAAACCTTAGAAAAATCAGTCTTGAGATATTTCTTGGCCCAGTCTTGACATTTCAGCTTGTGTGTCTTGTTCAGTGGTGGTCGACTTTCTGCCTTTCTTACCTTGGCCATGTCTCCGAGTATGGCACACCTTGTGCTTTTGGGCACTTCAGTGATGTTGCAGCTCTGAAATATGGCCAAACTGGTGGCAGTGGCATCTTGGCAGCTGCATGCTTGACTTTTCTCAGTTCACGGGCAGTTATTTTGCGCCTTGGTTTTTCCACACGCTTCTTGCGACCCTGTTGACTATTTTGAATGAAACGCTTGATTGTTCGATGATCACGCTTAAGAAGCTTTGCAATTTTAAGACTGCTGCATCCCTCTGCAAGATATCGCACTATTTTGGACTTTTCTGAGCCTGTCAAGTCCTTCTTTTGACCCATTTTGCCAATGGAAAGTGTTAGGTTCAGAGTTTGGCTAGATACCGGCTAAAGACAAACAGGCTTCACACAGGTTGCAGTGAGAACACACAAAACTTTGTTTATTGGTACAGGTGCAGCTTAAATAGAACATCACATGGCATGGTCACATGACAAACACACCTGAGAGGAACCCACAATAATTGGGAGCATACTCATTAACCAATCAATCAATTAACAGAAAGGAAGTTGCCTAATAATTATGCACACCTGATATAGGGTGTTGATGTCATTAGACCACACCCCTTCTCATTACAGAGATGCACATCACCTAATATGCTTAATTGGTAGTAGGCTTTCCGGCCTATACAGCTTGGAGTAAGACAACATGCATAAAGCATGATGTGGTCAAAATACTCATTTGCCTAATAATTCTGCACTCCCTGTAGTTGTCAATCAGAAGTGTTGCGCAATTGCATTTTTTAAAAAAGTTGAGAAGGCGGTTCTTTTCTAAAATTCGAAAAAATCCTCCGCTACACATTTAACTTCTGTGCGATCTACCGACATTGCCTTTGTGATCGACGTATTGGACACCCCTGCATTAAATGAACATTAACATGGAGCCCTGAGATGTATGAACCTGTTCTAAATGAACAGTGCCTTAAATAACATCAAATGCACACATAAGCACCAGCAATACAACAGTGCACCTGTTACTGCCTTCGCGACGCCTTCTTGTGCAAAAAACAATTTTGCATGCACGCGTCTGCGTCAAGCTGATTCTGGCTGGACAGAATTTACCGCAAGTTTTCAAAATCACGGTAATCAAACACTGTTTTAAATGATAATACTAACAGTCAGGACATTTTATCATGGTTAATCGTGAAACCGGTAATGGTCCCATCCGTACTACTAATAAAGGAAACGGCTTTACTGATGAAACACGCATGAGA
The DNA here is from genome assembly GCF_027580225.2 of Misgurnus anguillicaudatus. Taxonomy (NCBI): domain Eukaryota; kingdom Metazoa; phylum Chordata; class Actinopteri; order Cypriniformes; family Cobitidae; genus Misgurnus; species Misgurnus anguillicaudatus. Next base: position 4,457,644 of record NC_073342.2, on the reverse strand, counting down.
ATCCCCTATATATATCGCCCAGCCCTAATTGGTAACTATAATGTTTACTCTGTTGTTCTTTCAGTTTACTCGCCACTTAGTTTGTTTTATCCACTTATTTTGCAATACATTAAATGCAGACACTTAAACAACATTTAGACAGTGTTTCCTGCTGGATTTTGAGGATTTTTGTGGGTCTGATATTACTCCCTAATTAGTATATTTGTGGTGTTATTACTTCATGTTTGCCTTTAGTCTATTGTTGGCACTTGAAATATGTTTTGCTTCTCTCTAATCTGTCACATTATATTGTATTTTAACACAGCTGAATGCTTTTTTCATATTATTTGTTTTGTTGTCAGACATAAAATGACTGTAAAATTGAGACTTAACACAACACGACCCAATAATACTTCGCTTACGGACTTGAATCCCTTTCAGATTTTCACAAGAAATGGCGTCCTCTTCATGGGTGCATAAATGCCAATTAGAAAATGCACAAAATCACTCCAGGACCGAAGTTACCCACCTCTGCACTAAGCTAATGTCAGCAGTCTTCCTATGCAATGCAACAGTGTGACGGTTTCAAGAAACTAAAACGCCACCTGTGGAGAAAAATGTCTTAAGTGGTCGACTAATATAGTCAGGGTTCCCACGGGTCCTTGAAATCCCTGAATGTTTGTGAATCTGGGGGGGGGGGATTCAAGGCCCTGGGAAGTTTTTGAAAATATACATACATAGATACAGGTCATTGAAAGTGCTTGAATCGTTTTTATACAATAAGTTTTCTAGAAAAAAATCCATATTATTCCCTGTGTAGTGTAGGATAATATCATAAAAATTCTAGACTTTTAATGTAAGCTTTAAATGCTTATATCTTCTGTATGCGAATGTTGATTCATACCAAAATGCTTTTTTCATACTTGTGTTTGACACATGAAATGTCAAATGTCAAACAACAACCTCGGGTTACGTGTTGTGCCCTGAGAAGGGAACGAGACGCTGCGTCTCTCTTGTCATACTTTCTGCGTCCCTGTAACGCTGTCTTTGGCAATATTTCAAATAGCGATATACTTCCTGGCTCCTGCGTCACCCTGTCTTTGTCGTTAAGCCTTACCATTGGTTGAATTTGATATACACATTCAGACACACTTACCCCCTAGAGGCGTCCTCAAAGTGTCACCGCAGTGACGCAGCTCGAGTTCCCTTGAAAGGGAACTGTAACAATGTATCTTAAAAGGTAACACAATGTAATCTTGCTCTCACTGGAAATGTGTCCCCACATTTAGTCCTTGAATTTGAGGCTATTGGACCTGGAAAGTCCTTGAAAGGTCCTTGAATTTGAAGTTAACTAAGGTGTGGGAACCCTGTATATTGCAGAGGCCAATAAATCTTTTTGTTTGGCCGATAGATTTGCCGGTTTGGTCACGTTAGCACATTAGCACAGCCCCACAGACAGGTTGACACACGACACCAAAGCACCGAGCAACCCAAGAGCAAACCGCTTCAAATGTTTGAAAACATCCCTTTACACGCCGACTGGCTCACGCATGCCACACAAAGTCAAACACAGTCAGCGTCTGATGGACAGTGAGATAACTAATCATCATTCCTATTTAACGTGACGTTGTGTTGTGTGTAAAACTCAGAGTCCAGCATGTGGCAAAGTCTCACTCAAACAGTTCTGTGAGGTGTCACGTCTGCAGCCCAGCAGTAACTGCAACTGGTTGACGACAAACTGTAACAAATTTACCTCTCAAACAGTGACAAATCCCATGACCAGCTCTTCCTCAGATATGTGCATTGCTGTCAGTAACTTATAAGACGCTGTTTCCCACCACACTCAATAACTAGTGTCACTCAATGACCACCGTGAAAGCAGTGTCGTGTGTGTGCAAATATATAACTTGTATATAATGTACACACCAAACACGGGGGCGTCGCGTTACTCGCTCTAGATTACTGGTGGGATTTAACTTCGTGTCATGCAAAATTTCCGCTTGAGTTTAATATTTTCAATTGCAATTGCGCCACCCAATTCGCATCGCTGTGTACGAGGATGCGGCTTTGCATTGGCTTTGTATGTAATCTACTCACCCAAATCGTTGAACTCGCGTTTGGTGTGTATGCCCCATTAGGCTGTGCATTTTGTTGTGTTTTTGTAATGTTTTTACAAAGACTAAACTGAAAAAGAGACATAAATCTTTTGGGGTTTAGTCATATATTTTTAACTTTAAGAAAGTGAAACAACTTCGTACTGCGTAAAGTAACGTAGTAAAGTAGCCAATCAGCAGCAAGGTGCGTGTTTTCTAACCGACATCCTTGCTGGGGTAGTGTATGTGTGGGGCGGGTCTATCAAAAGAAGCTCCAGATTCTATTGGGGTAGGGACGTGTTTGGGTGATTTCAAATCTCAACATTGGCTTTTAAACATTGTGCACTCCGCCTTTAAATAATGTTTATATGTTTCTCACTTAAAATTTTCTCACTATATTACACATTTTAAATATCGGCCACATTGCTTTCTTAATATCGGCCATTAAAAAACCCATATTGGTCGACCGCTACTTTGAAAATTTCTGACTGCTATTGTTTTACATGTGGAAAGGTGTTTTCAGTATATCAGAATAGCTGGATTCACAGAAAATGTACCTGTTATAAGGGGCTGTTTACACGTTGTATTAAAGAGCACCTATTGTCCGATTCACGTTTTTACATTTCCTTTGGTGTGGAAGTGTGTATTAGTACATGTTAACGATATGCAAAAGGTACAAACCCCAAAGTAAACGAAGACACGAGTTATCGTCTTCAACGTAAATCTCTTTTCTTGGACCACAACAAACACAAAGCTTGTAGGCAACAGTTGATATTGGTGATGTAGTAAAGATCGACATTATCATAATTTCTCTCATTTTGACTCACAGCCTGTAAGTTAACTTCTGTTAGCACTGCATTGTGACCTAATCTTTCAAACATGGTAATGAGCGTCACATTTCCAGCTGACGTCAGAGGTATTCAGAGTCAGGCCAATCACAATGTACAGATTAGCTGGCCAATCAGGTACACAGAGCTTTTCAAATCGATGAGTTTCAGGAAGAGCGTGAAAAAGCTACAAAAGTTTACAGTATGTGGAAAATAATGTGCTTTTTAACCATAAACCATGCAAACACATTGTATAATACCAAATACACAAAATAAAGTTTCTTAGCAATGAAATGGATGCTCTTTAAGATGCGTTTCGTCGAACTGATCACAAGTGGACAATGCTAAAGGCAGTTGTAAACTGTGTTCAAAATGTTATGAGCTCGTCCACTTTCAACCACATTCAGAGCAGGGTTTCCAGCAGCCCATTTCAGTTCAGGCAGCCCGCCTCAGCTTGAAAATCCCACCGCCTTAACTAGGTCGTCAAAAAAAAAAAAATCCGCTGCACAAAAGGCCGTGAGGTGCATCTCGGAGAATAGCGCAGATGCGCTTCACACCGCGAGCGGGGCCGCGCGCCACACGGCCGAAATGAGAAAGACGCGGTCTGGATCATCACTGTCTGCAGTATAACTAGCCAGTTGATAAAACATTTTGGAGAATAGCGTGGACGCGCTTTACACCACGAGCGTGCACACCACATGGCCGATATGAGATAAAGACGTGGATAGCCAGTTGATAAAACGCGAGTCCGTGAGAACTGTAAGTGGATTTATGTTTTGGGTTTATTTAAGCCTGTTATTGTATTCGTCTATAGTTCTTGCAAATTTAATGCAAGTAAGCTGGTGATTTTTGTTTGAGCAACCTGCTATCTAGGTTGCACGTGCCTGTTGATTCAATATAATTGTTGAGGGCTCTTGCTCACTTTATTTATGTGCATTATTTACATGTTACCGTAGTTACACTCTTTTAAGATAATGTCATTAATAGTGGCAAATAATCAGTTTTTACAATTTTTGCTCTATCTATCATCGTTTGCCAGACGTTCTACCAACATCTGCTTTAGTTTGTGTTTATTAACACTTTAGTTTTACTTCATCACGCAGCTATTCCCATTAGAGGTATCAGTTAAAAACATTTAATTCATTAATAGTATGTGTTCATTTTCTGTCATAGTTTCTTCAAAATTACTTTAATTTTATTTGAATATTTTTGATAAAAATATTTTTATTTTCATCATGACGCCCCTTTGATTGCCACGCTCTCTGCCCCGCCCACTCGCCCAACCCTATCACCTTAACTAACAAATTTTCTGTGGGAAACCCTGCAGAGGTAGTCAAACACTTATGATCGGATTGCTTTTGTGGTGTAGACACGCATGTGGTCGAATGTGTTCGAACAGCCACACAAGACCACCTACTCTCCGCCAATTTATGTAATCCGAGGTACTGAGATCAATGTTTTACATCTTTTCTGACTTTTAGCATGAACACACGGTGTACAGCGCTATCTTTAGGCTTTTATTGATACAACTTAAGCAGCTGATCTCTGCGTTTTTCATTTGTTTCATTTTGCGAACATGTGAAAGTTGCACTAGCTTATTTTATCAATTGTGCTGAAATATCAGAGAAAGCTCTTACATATACATGTACAAAACACTGTGCAGCATGTTTACTTACAACACAAGCAGTGGACTCTGACATAATATTAGTTTGTGTCAATATAAACTCTTCATTACTCCCGCTCATGTTTAAATGGCAGCAGAGAAACTCGCCCATAGTCTCCACAGACCATCCCCTCAGAGTAATCTGGACAGAAGCGGTGGAAAGTGGGGAAAAAAAGAGACAGATTTAAATACCAGGTGTAAAGAGAATGTATTGGGAGCGGCTTACACTTTGTATTAATTTGAGAGACACACACTTTATTATGAGCTGCACGTGTGTAAATAACCACAGTGCTTTACATCACTCTGAAACCAGTAACGCATCCCTCTACTTCAGTGGTTTTTTAAACTTTTTAAAGAGCGACCCTAAAATAAAAAAGAATTACGCGACCCATAAATCTCACTCACTCACTCACTTTTTGTAGCTCACAAACGTTTATGTGGCTAAAGCAGGTAATTATTTTAGTAACCACTTATCTACTTGATAATCCTTCGTTGTCACTTAACGTTGGACTTCATTAAACTTTCAGATTTGTCTCTTTTGAGGGAAGAACATAAAACGATAAATTTAATAATCAATGTTGGTTTCATAAAATGTCATGGGCATAAACGATTTGTCAAAAATTTGACAATTCTTGTAACTACTACTGAGCATTTCTGTCAATTTTTTTTACAGTATTAAACATTTTGCAATGCTGCTTTCTTTTTAGTAATTGGAAGTGTTGGAACATCGTGGGACTGCTGATAAGAAGAAAAGAATGTGGTCTAAAGAAGAAGTTGCTGCCGTGATGAGACATTTTAAAGTCCACATAGTAAAAGGAAATTTGGGCACAAAATCTGAGTGTCTTCAGTGCAAATCTGCTGAAGAGCCTGTGCTACAAAACTGGTCAGTACAAAACATACAATACTTTGTGAGAAACAGAGGTATAACTGCCAAAAGGAGAAGTCGGTATGAAAGTGCTGTTAGCCCCTAATCACCAAGCCTTCAGTGTTAATGAAATGTAGTTCTATACATTTTGAATTGGTGTTAGTTTCTTTCCAGCCTACTTTCCTATCAAGAATGTTGGAGTTTATTATGACGATTTTACAACTGTTGTTGTAAAGATTTTTGAAGATTGTTTAGCCGTTAACTGGTTTTTATAATGTTGCAAGTAAATGTTGCCCCTTGCTGTTATCTGGTTTATATACACTTTTTAAGTGACTGGTTTCAAATGAGATAATAGTTATGAAATTAAGAAAATAGTTTTTAACTGATTGACTACCTTATTGGATATATTTGATTGTCTAGTCTGCAGTGAAGTGTTCATGTCTGACATACTTGAACTATAGTAGGGCTGGGCGATATATCGGATGACATTGTTATGCACATCTCATCAGTAAAGTCGTTTCCGTGATTAGTAGTAAATCGCAATCACCTGCTTTCAGATGGAGCCCCATTTACTGCACAGAGCCTTGATTCATTGACAAACTCTGCAATGTTGCATTCATTATTGTGGACGAATCCCCTGCGATATTGCCTAGCTTGTCAGTGAACTACGGCTCTGTGTAGTAAATGGGGCTCCATCTGAAAGCAGGTGATTATGATTTACTACTAATCACGGAATCGACTTTACTGATGAGATGTGCATAACAATCTCATCCCTACTATAGTAATTGATTAAAGTATCTGTATTGCTTGCAATATAAAAATGTATTGATGTTCAATATGACTGTTTTAACGCTGCTGTTATAAATTTTAAAAATAACAAAGTTAAACACTTGTGACTATATTTAGTCAACTGTTGTTGTCATCTTTGACTGAGCTGTTTGCCTCTTTAATAAAAGCGAGGTATTGTTACTTTATTACCAAAGATTGTGTTTCATTGCAAGTTTTCAATACCTAGTATAGTAAATTTTTAAATAAGATGAGGAGTCCGTTACATGCTTCTAACACTAGTCTTAATCCAATTAATAACTTATACTACTACTACTGTATAGGGTTGGGTATCATTTAAATTGTATCGGTTCAGATAAGTATTACAATTCTGCTTATTTATTCAGATTCTTTTTAATTCCCTTTTGATTTACAGTTTTCAGGTGTTAAGACTAATCTTGCCAATTATTTGTCGTTTCTAGAGAATACCAAAATGTTGTCTTAGGAAAGTCTGCATATTTATTAGACTTCAAAACGTTGCATTGGTGTGTGTTGTCAGAACAGACTTTGGCTGCGAAGAGCATCAAATTGTGTACTCCTCTAAATCAATATGGTAAACATGCAGATTCTTTGTCATTTTGGTGGTAACAGCTACAGTATTACATTTGTCCACAAAATGTGATATTATTGTGCTACTCCCTCGAAAGTTTACATCCAGGAGCTCTTATTTTTCAAGGGATTATGGCATGGGGATAATCACTTGCAATTGGGATTCACAGACTCGTTCACGAGCTAGAGAACTTGAGAGGCACGGAAAGTGCGCTCGAGCGCTCCTGCAAAATGCGAGCCATTAGGAGTGCATAAAGAGCGCACAAAATGCTAACTTTCCACAGAAAACTATTCAAAAAAGGTGCCTCTCAATGCCATAAACACGTTCTGTGTGATTTTTCCCTTACTTTGGTACTTCAAGTTGAACTGAACAAAAACGAGAAATCTTCCCGTTACAAAATTATATGTTTTTATATTCATTTCATAATCAATAGTTCTTGTGCCCAACCATCTGTGTTCTTACGATCCAGTTCTTAACCCAAAGTACTGTGTGAGCAGTAAAAGTTACTCCTGAAAAATCACTACACTACGGAAGCCGAGAGAGGACATGCACTTTTATTATTTTTGCTTGCTTGTTTTCACGTTATCCTGACATGATAATCCAAATGTCATAATGTAATTTCCTGTCCATAATATTTAGTGTATTTTGAAGTGGACTGCTAAAGCATATCAGTTGGGGTCTTCGCTGTTACCACACGTGTAGCTAATGTGTAGCCGATAGACTTAATAATAAATAAAGTTAGACCGTTCATGTTTGTGAATTTAGGGACCATCTTTAAAGTAATACTGTATGTTTCTATCTTGAATAGTATTTAACAGTTTATTTAAATAAATAACAAATCTAAAAAGTGTGCATTATAGCTGACAAGCACATAAACACGTTGGTTTTGTTACTATTTTTTGACTTTACGTCATTCCATTTAAATGCTGTTAAAAGTAGAAACGTGAATATTTTTGAGTAACTTAAAGACGGTCCCTAAATTCACCTCTGTAAAATTGTAAATATTGACAAATCTATTTCAGCTTGAGCGAATTTCTGATCCAAGTAAAATCTAATTTGTTCATCCATGCTAATTTAGCAAATTATGCTTTTGCTGTTTACAAACAAAACAACACATTCTATCGAGTACAAGTACGCTTAAACACATCTTAAGAATTAGGGCTGGGCAAAAAAATTGATTTTCCGATTAATCGTTTTTTAAAACGTGGTCTAATAAAAATCGATTCTCAAAGAGCAGAATCGATTTTTTTTTCTTTCATATTTATTTCCACAAACATTGAACGTATGATTAACTTTAATCTAATTACTAGTCTTCTTCAACGTTAGTGTTGTGGCTTTTAATTTTTTATTAATTACCCATTTGTAAATTGCTGTTCACTGTTCTTTTTTATTAATATAGTATTTGTATTAAATCTATATTCATTGAGTTGAATCGAGAATCAAGTATAAAAACCTACCCGAGAACCAGAATCGAAAATTGAATCGAGAATCGGAATTGAATCGATTTGACAGCTTGTGAATCGAAATGGAATCGATATGGAACATCTGAATCGATACCCAGCCCTATTAAGAATACAACTTTTGTTATGTCGAGATCACGAGAAAACAACATTTGTTATCTCAAGATAACGAGAAATGTAGTTGTGATAACGAGAAAACAAACAAGCAAAAATAATAATAGTGCATGGCCTCTCTCGGATTTCGTACTACACAATAAAATTGGTAAACAATATTTGGGTTAAATGTAAGTATGAAGTGAAATAAACAATTGGTTGGGAATGAATGAAAGCGAGCAAGTGTAGCACTAAACCTGAAAAGAATTTTCATAAAGCCTATTTTGGTTAAACTAAAAGCTTAAATGGTGGAGTTATCAGAGTACTAATAAACCTTTTTGTCCAGTGATGAACTTTCACATCAGAGGAATCCTAGTCCTAGTAAATCAAATGTCTTTGCAGTGCAGCGTGTAATCATATTTTTTGTATATTATAATTAGCTGTGATGTCATTGTGACATCACATAGTCTTTGTAAACCATTTGTCCTCACAATCCTGGTTTCTGTCTTTCAGGACATATGTCCTTGTAATTAGGCAAAAAATCAGGATGCCATGTATCCAGTTTTATAAATGATAAATAAAAAATTGATTTTGAGTTTTAAAGCCATGATTTTTAAAGCATTTCCATTTTAATTTGAAAGCTCTAGCATTAAGGAAAACCATAGTACCCCTAAACCACATATTTTTCTGGTTTGAAGAAACTGTCCTCATAATTCAGGTTAACCTGTATGTGTGTGTGTGTGTGTGTGTGTGTGTGTTTGCGCGTGCGTGCATGTGTGCATATGTATGTCGCCACGTCATGGTAGGTGTGCCGTATATTTTCCTGCTTTTTTGTCCTTTGCCAATCACACCTATGCTGCTGGAAGTCATTTTGAACAGGTGGTGCTGTGATTTTTTTTGTACAAAAAACCTATGAGCCTATAGGCCTATTTAAAATACATTTTTAAAATAAATACATTAAGTTTCACTACTTTATTGTCATACACACTTCAGTGCACACAGCCAGGGTTTACACATCAGCAGTTCTCAGATTAATATACACTCTGCGCTATTAATCAAAAGCAGAATTACTTTTAATTATCCCAGGGGAAATTACTTTCGTTACAACTTCAGATATACATACATATATTTACACACAACATATAATATTAATTAAACTTCAAAATTTTCAATGTCCATGCGGACGAACATATTTTACTTTCGTATTTAAGTTAGGATTACACGTCGATTAACAATGGTAAAATATGCTCACAGTAACATACATAATATATTTTTATATAGAATTTTTTTTACTAATTGTAATATTTTTTAAACTTATAAATAATTCATTAATTGAACAAAAATAATAATGGATTTTGTTCTGATATTGTATACTTTTATAAAGAAATATATGGTGTATAATTCTTTTTAGAATATATTAGGCTTTATATAAGGTTTGTACTCTAAAAATACTTTATTTGTTACAAACAAGAGATAAAGAATTTACAAACGTTCTCATCTCACCATATCCACAGGTACAGAGTCATTACAATACAATAAATTAGCATTTAGGTAGCATTTAAAAAACATTTTAAAATGCATTTGTTTAAAGCAAAGCATTGAAGCAGCTCTTTACGCCTTCTTACGTCTCATAATCAGTCATCATTTATGTCCAAGAGACTCAATAATAATCTTTTACATTTTAATCCTTTAATTTTTCATATTAAACAGCGTTTTTGTGCTGCTTCGCATCCAGGTATGTGATAAGCAAACCCGTGTTGTCATCCCGTTAATACTGTATCAACAGGCTCTTTACTCTAGCAAAAGACACTCGCATTGCGCATTGCGCTAGTTGTATAATAAAGTCCAAAGTCTCTCATGAGCTAGGGGACGAATGCCCAGGGAGTTCAGAATTTCTGTGTGGGCATGCATCGGCCAAAGGTGTGCGAGTCTTTTCTGGGTCATGGTGCTGCGTACCCATGTCTTCAAAAGATGCAAGGCGGAGAAGGTGCGCTCGGATGAGGCCACGGAGATGGGTAGGCACAGACAGTTATTAAATTAAAATCCAAAATACACGTAGTAACCTACGTGTGTCAAAAATTATTTCCTATAATATTCATAAGTAATATATAAATTGTGCAAAATATTTTTACTTAAAAAAATCTCGCTCTTGCCCACTTCCCGCGGCCATGATTACAAATGTTGTTTGTCATATCATTCTTCTGTTTGACAGTTTTGGTTTCCGTATATTGTTCCTTTAAATAATATACATTATGTTTAAATAGGATTTATGTTTATGTTGTGCTATTTTGTTTGGTAAAAAAGTGGAGTTGTAAATTGCACTAACCATCAACCTTTCACTTTTAGTAGCAATCCTCCACTGTCCTGTATCGTGAACTTAATAGGTTTAATAGTTGATGAAAATGTTCATGTAGCAGTAAATGTAAAATCCATCTCTGTGATCTGAAGATGATCTCTGGAGACAGAGCTGATCTATATATATATATATGTGTGTGTGTTTTATTGTGTTGTTTGATCATCTGCAGTATCTGTCAGGTGTATGAGTTCAGTCACTGTGCAGTCTGACTGACAGAGGTTTTTGTATCACTCTTTATCACTGTGTCAACATCCAGGTGTTACTACAAGGCTCATGTAAACTCTGACAGTAATAATCTCCTGAATCTTCAGTCTGAACTCCACTGATGGTCAAAGTGAAATCTGTGTTTGATCCGCTGCCACTAAATCTTGATGGAGTTCCTGACTGAAGGGTTGTTTCATATGTTATGAGGAGTTTATGAGCTTCTCCAGGTTTCTGTAGGTACCAAAATAAGAAATTACCACCATACACTGCAGTGCTGACTTTACAGTTTATTTGAACCTGTTGTCCTGGTTGAACTGCTGTTATTGATGGACTCTGAGTAAGAGTGTACTGTCCTCTACACACTGAAAGAAACAACAAGAATGAAATATAAGACAACACTGAAACAAATCAATATTTTACTCTTTAATGAATTAATGATGATGATAAAAATGTTACAACACAAACCTTGAGTAAAGACTGTGAGTGTCCAGATGAAGATGATGATGAAAGTCATTGTTGTTCTTTTGGTTTGTGTGATGATGAAGATTCTGTTCTGTTCTGATCTCAGTCATGAAGTGTTAAACTCACAGCACTATAAACACTCACACATCACTGAAGCATGACAACACAATGCAAAGAAGACGACAGGAAACTTCTGCTCATACAGACTGCACTATCATTATTTATTGGACTTTCATGCAAGAAATATTCTGAATAAAAACTAAAATCTTAAACAATAAATAACAAATAAAGTTTTGAATAAAAGTAAAACATTCATGTGCAAAATTAATTTGTGTAAAGCATTTGTGTATGTAGGTTTAAGAGTTACAAAGTGTCCACACAACTAAAAAAATAAAAAAATAATGATAGGGAGAAAACTGGAGAAAATAAATTGATCAAGCAATAACAAACATGAACAGGTTTTGTAATAGTTTTCTGTTTATTACATAAATCATTCAGAGATCTTCACAATATTTGTTTGTGTTGTGTGATGTTCGTGTTGTATATTCTAATGTAGTTTGTGTTCAGTCAAGTGTGTAGAGGTTTTTGTACAGTCGCTCTATTAGTTTGTATCACTGTGGTGGACTTTTGGCAGCGGCACCAAACTGGATGTTGGCAGTAAGTAAATAATTCAATAATAATTTTAATACAATAAATAACTGTTTATAAATATATACATCAGTAATGAAACACAATAAGTGATGCATGTTTTACCATATTTATTTGTATTAAAAAGATATTGTATACAGCAGAGCACCCTGCAATTTTAACTCAAGATTTTTGGTGTATTATTGTGACTAATATTTGTTTATGTTTAATAATTTATAAATATAAATACTTGCAAAAGTTTGTGGATTTTCTTAAGCTCAAAATGATTTTCAATTTCTTAAACTCAAAATGATTAAATTTACAGTAAGTTTTTTTTTTACATTTATTTGAACTCAACATTTAGTCATATTTTGTTTAGGCTCAATGTATTATTTGTTAACAAAGTGCAGCTGCATTATTTAATGTGTAGTTAAAACTAACTGGGTTACAAAGCTATTGTGTCACAGCATTTCGTAAACAGTAAGTTACACTTTTCAAACTGCAGTTGCTTAAAATAATTTATTGTTTAAAACACATTTTTATTGAGCTGTTTGTTTGTAATGTGTTGATTTCATATTTACTAGAATTTAATTTAGACTAAAATTCAAGTTAGAAAGTGTTATAAGAAGCAAAACTTAATGTCACAAAGGATTTTTAAGTGTATGCAAAACTTGTACTATGTAAAAAATTGAATATTATTTATTAATATTATTTATAATGTTATACATTTCAATACAGTTTTATGCAACTACGAAGACTTCAACTGTCTGTCCTATACAATATTTCAAATTTCTTAATATCATGAATATGGGTCAGTTTCCCAAACAGAGCTTAAGTTTTGTCACACGCTAAAATGTATGTTTGAGCTGATTTGCACTGAAATATCTTAACATGTCAGTGCCATTGTTTTGTCTCAACCAGTGCACAAGAGTAAAGTTTATTGTAAGATATGTTTGTTGAAAGTGTAATAACCTAATGCAATTAAGCCCTACTCCTTTATTTATATAAACCCGATCTAGGAAACAGCCTTTATATATTTTTTCATTGATATTTTTCATTTAAGTAACAAATAGCATTTCGGTGATTTAAAGTCTTCGGATAACCATGACAAAAGTGATATTAGCCAGCAGCTATGATTAAAAAAACTAAAAAATATTCAGGAGCCCTAAACTTTCTTAGTTTTTTTATTATGATTTTTCATTTTTAACACAAATAAAGTTATTTTCTTTCTTGTGTGAATTATTGATTATTGATGTGATTGTCAGGTAACAGTCCCCCTAAAGTGAGCGTCCTGCCGCCGTCCAGTGAAGAGATTTCCACAAAGCAAACAGCAACACTGATGTGTGTGGCCAACAAGGGCTTCCCCTCAGACTGGAGTCTGAACTGGAAGGTGGACGGGATCAGCAGCAGGTCTCAGTACAGCAGTGTTGCTCTCCTGGAGAAGGACGGTCTGTACAGCTGGAGCAGCAGTCTGACTCTCTCTGAGCAGGAGTGGAGCTCAGTGATCTCAGTCAGCTGTGAGCTCACACAGAAAGACCAGCGTGATAAAGTCACTGGAGAATTGAGGAGAGATCAGTGTTCACAGTAGATCCACTCACTCTCTCCTCTGTCTCACATCAAGACTAACAGACTAACTGTGTTTCTCTCTATCATCTCACATCTCTTTTCACAAACAACTCAAGTCTATGTCTGCTTTATTCATTCACTCATGATTGTGTGACAATTCATCAAATAAAATCATATTCTATCTTTATGTCTTTGACTCATTTTGTCTGTTTTGAATATGAAAGTTCACATTTTATAAATAAACCTGACTCAATGAAGCATGAAAACACCTGCAGATGAAGTAATTTTACATAACTGTCAGTCAAATGAAGAACCTCAGACATGCAGTGATCTTGATCAATGATTATAAAGAGATATTGAAGTATAAACATGTGTGACAGTCAGATATGATTGATGTGTCAGTGTGTTTAGTTTGATAGTTATTCTGTGTGTTTCCAGTATTACTGTAACAATAAACTCCTGTGAGGATGCTGAACATCTGCTGATGGATCTGAGAGAAACACAAACACTCAAACTGATGATGTAAATATGAACTGAAGTCACTCAGTTTCACTGTTTTACACTTTATTGCGTGACATGTATACTGACTGTTCTCTGAACGAGTATTATCAGTTTTTAAAATATTATGAAATAATATTAAAGGGGACATCTCACAAGACTTTATTAAGATGTCAAATAAATCTTTGGTCTCCAGAGTACTTATGTGAAGTTTTAGCTCAAAATACAATATAGATAATGTATAATATTATATTAAATATATCATGTTTTTCACATTTTTTTAGGTTGGTAGAAGCACTGGGGACTCAATTATAGCACTTAAACATGAAAAAGATCAAATTTACATGATATGTCTCATTTAATAAAGAAACATTCATGATCAAGTTACACAAGGCACAATATTAAAAACAGCAAAAGTGGATTCGGACACTTGCTTTGTGCGAATGTGTGTTAAAATAAGGCCCAATAAATAAATTACAAGATTCACTAAAATAAATAAATTAACAAATAAATGTATCACTATCTATAAAGTTTTATATATATATATATATATATATATATATATATATATATATATATATATATATATATATATATATATATATATATATATATATATATATATATATATATATATATATAAATTATAGTACAAAATAAATTAGCTGTAAGTGAAATAAACTATCAGCATCATCATTTGCAGTATCTGTCAGGTGTATGAGTTCAGTCACTGTGCAGTCTGACTGACAGAGGTTTTTGTATCACTCTCTATCACTGTGTGTACACTTGTTTACTGTTGATATAGTGATCGCTCTGACAGTAATAATCTCCTGAATCTTCAGTCTGAACTCCACTGATGGTCAAAGTGAAATCTGTGTTTGATCCACTGCCGCTGAATCTTGATGGTGTTCCTGACTGCACAACTGTCACTCCATATATGAGGAGTTTAGGAGTCTCTCCAGGTTTCTGTAGATACCAGCTGAGACATCCACTCCCGCCACAACAGCAGGGAACACTGCTGCTGACTTTACACTTGATAATGACCTGCTGTCCTGTTTGAGATTGAAGCTGTGAGGGAGTTTGGGTTACTGTCACCTGACCAATGGATTCTGTCAAGTAAATAAGATCAGAAGTTAAATATGCTCTCAAAAATATATGGCTACAAAATCAGAAATGTAATTTCCTCTCCAGATCTTTACAAACTGTTGTCACAAACCTTGAAAAAACACTGCCAGAATCCAGACAAGGATGTTGACGAAATTCATTTTTGTTGATGGTGATTTGGTTTATCATGAAGAGCTCTTGATCAAGTCATGTTTGTTATAAACACACACAGAGCAGTGAAGCGTTTGTTGTTCATGCAAAACATCATCTGTATGCAAAAACCTCTGTGAAATGTGAGCTCTTTGTGAAACTAAAGTGAGATCAGATAAAAATACAAACTAAATTTTTACATTAATAGATTCAGAGACAGAAACATGAGCAGTATTACTGGGTCTTTGAAGTTTTATTAACAAATCTAAATTTAGGAGGCAGATAAATATCAAACAGTAAGTAAGATATCATCAGACACAAGGACTTTATTTGAACTTTAACTCTTTCCTCGGCATTGACGAGTTTCTTGTTAGTTTAGAGAAAATGCTTCACTGCCAATGACGAGTATTTCCGGCAATCCGCAATACCGCTATATGCCTTATTAAGCCTGCCGCCACGTTGATTTTAAAACGAGGCTGTGGGGATAGACGTCCAGAGCGTGTGCTTTAAACGTATTGTTTTGTACTGGGATGCTGGTCATTCAGCCATCAAAACTCAGAAAATACATAATTTTACAAATTTCCACAGGACAAAGAACCTCATAAATCATGGATTGTTAAAATAAGAATGGACATATTACCTAATTTTGAGATAAGAGCAGCGCAATGTGTATATAAAATCTGTTTTGCTATTAGCCTATTAGAAATTTTTTTTTCATCCTATCTATATTCTTTTCTCTGCTTAAAAACTCTTAAATATGGGTATGTTTCTTCAAAAATATTTTTTTAGCAAAAAGCTGAAATAATTGCATTTTTGTGAAGGAATTTTTGATAAAGATCAGATTCACAATGATTATCAAAACATACACGAAGTGTAAAATTAATAAATAATTTTTTGCTTCAGTTTATTTATAAATTAGGTAAGTGCATCATCTAGTGGATTATCGCGGTATAAGCCATATTTCACATATTGATTTTTGCATACTAGATTTTGAATACATATCAGGTCTATATGTGACTGGTAAGAGCACATAAACCTTTTGCATATATTATGCATACATGTACCAAACTAGATATATTATTTGTTCTTAAAGCTCCAGTGTGTACTTTTTTTAGTTAATTCTTAGCAAAAACCCATGTTTTCTTCCAAAAGTATGTGCTCATTCATGTGTAATTACTTCCACCCCACTAATCAAAGTATTCTCGTAAGTGTAGAATCTGCTATTTAAAATACATACGATCGAGTCGCTCTCTGGCTGAATCCATGTTGTGCCTCCATCTTTGAAATACATTCGCCGACGAGGGACATTCCTGAAATTCAAGCTCCGCCTTTCGCGCTTTCAGAGTACACTCAAGCTGGCCGCTAGCTGAAGCCTACGGAGGTTGCATGTGTAGGCGGTATACGTCATCAAGACAGTCTTATTTCAGAATATGAACAATTATAAAGCTGACATTTATTCTTAGTTAATTGTAAATTGATGTAATATGCTTATGACTTGCAAATGTAATGCTCAGTTAATTTAAATAAACCAGGCTTGATGACGTATGCAGCCCGGATATGCGACCTGCGTAGACTGAATCCTTCGGCCGCACGCCGTGATAAACCTGCGATCTAATGCTTTGAAAGCCTGTTGAAGAACTATTCTCGAGGACATTAAAACAAGTCGCCAAGGAAGCGAAACAGGGATTTTAAACGACAACGCGACAGGAAAAACATCAAGACCAAAGTCAATATTGGAGTTAGTTTTCCAAGATGGGTCTCATTGGACAATGAAGTTGCTAAGTTATCTTCACCACAGGTAATTCAGCATATTCGTTTACATATACAGTTTATGTTGTAAACTTGAAGTTTTATAGTTCCTTGTGTAACTATAGCATGGGTATGCGTAACACTTGTTAGTGTAAACATGCATGTGGTTTAATGTCTTGGAACAGCCACACGCCGTCTCTCCGCCCATTTATGTAATCTGAGGTAACTGTTACTGAGATTTATGTTTTTCATCTTTTCTGACCTCTAACACAAACACACGGTGTACAGCGCTATTTTTAGCCTTTCATTGATAAAAGCGTCTGATCTGCGCGTCTTTCGTTTCATTTTACAAGCGTGTGAAAGTTGAGCGATCTTATTTCACCAATATCAGAGAAAGCTCTTACATATACACGGACATGTAACGTTTACTTAAACATAAGCATTGGACTCTGACATATTAGTTCGCGTCCATTTAAACCCGTCATTACTCTAGCTCATGAGTAAATGACAGGAGAGGAACTGGTCCACAGACCATCTCCTCAGTAATCTGAAGAGAAGCGGTCGAAAATGGACAAAAAGAGACGGATTTAAACACCAAGTGTAAACGTAATGTCTCTCTCTCGTCCACTTGTGATCTGATTGACGAAAACGCATCTAAATACCAAGTTTAACAGCCCCTGTGATAATTTCCTCGCGTGGATGAAAAAGGAGTGTCTAAGCTACGTTTATGGTTGCTTTTTGTATGTGATTTTAAGCGGATATATACAATCAGACTTTTTCCACGTTAAACATAAATCTGTGTGCTTTGATGGATCACACGCAAATGACATTGCAAATTGTTCATTTTTTTCATTGCTTTTGCTTTGTAACTACTGGAAGCCATGTTAACCTTGGCATGACACGGCCGGGCCACCGTACGAGTTAAAACGCGTTCCGAATGGGGGGGGGGCTAGAAACTAATAATCAGTTGGTTGTCATATAGACTTTCACCGCTTGATGGGAGTAGATCCTACACAGTGGAGCTTTAATGACCTAAACAACCCATGTCAGTGTGTGGCGTAAGCTCAATGCCCTGTATAACTTTAACACTGACATTAGATAGAAGTCACATATTTTGGATTTTGTGTGGTTAACTTTTTTAAATACTCTTAAAGCAACACTATGTAGTTTCTAGGTAAAAATGACTTACAGCTCCCCCATGTGGTTGAAAAGTGCAACAGTGCATGGTATAAGACACTCTTCTGCAGGCAGGGGGAGGGGCGGGGCTGTGTTTCCTACCCTCCACCGCCACTTTCAGAGCTGCTCTGGTTGCAGCAACAGTACAATTTGTCCAGATAAAAGTTGTTCTATCACTGAAATAATTTTAGAGACATTATTTAAAGGTAAAAAAAACTACATAGTGTTGCTTTAATACTTAAGGGATTCATCTGACTGTCACCAAACTGGGTTAAATCATATGAAGACTGAACATGCAACACTATATTGTACTATACAAACAAATATTTGATATCTTGAATGATGTTGACATGGTGAGGTAACAAATTTAAGGTGAAATAAAGATAACAGAAAATTTTATATTTTTTATATGCACTGAATGATAAAGATTAAACTTCAGCTGTGTGTTTGGTCATTGGGTCTGATCATATGGATGTGGCTATTGTGAATCACGTCTTAGCACATACAGTATTGTTCAAAATAATAGCAGTACAATGTGACTAACCAGAATAATCAAGGTTTTTAGTATATTTTTTATTGCTACGTGGCAAACAAGTTACCAGTAGGTTCAGTAGATTCTCAGAAAACAAACAAGACCCAGCATTCATGATATGCACGCTCTTAAGGCTGTGCAATTGGGCAATTAGTTGAAAGGGGTTTGTTCAAAAAAATAGCAGTGTCTACCTTTGACTGTACAAACTCAAAACTATTTTGTACAAACACTTTTTTTTCTGGGATTTAGCAATCCTGTGAATCACTAAACTAATATTTAGTTGTATGACCACAGTTTTTTAAAACTGCTTGACATCTGTGTGGCATGGAGTCAACCAACTTGTGGCACCTCTCAGCTGTTATTCCACTCCATGATTCTTTAACAACATTCCACAATTCATTCACATTTCTTGGTTTTGCTTCAGAAACAGCATTTTTGATATCACCCCACAAGTTCTCAATTGGATTAAGGTCTGGAGATTTGGCTGGCCACTCCATAACATTAATTTTGTTGGTTTGGAACCAAGACTTTGCCTGTTTACTAGTGTGTTTTGGGTCATTGTCTTGTTGAAACAACCATTTCAAGGGCATGTCCTCTTCAGCATAGGGCAACATGACCTCTTCAAGTATTTTAACATATGCAAACTGATCCATGATCCCTGGTATGCGATAAATAGGCCCAACACCATAGTAGGAGAAACATGCCCATATCATGATGCTTGCACCTCCATGCTTCCCTGTCTTCACTGTGTACTGTGGCTTGAATTCAGAGTTTGGGGGTCATCTCACAAACTGCCTGTGGCCCTTGGACCCAAAAAGAACAATTTTACTCTCATCAGTCCACAAAATGTTCCTCCATTTCTCTTTAGGCCAGTTGATGTGTTCTTTGGCAAATTGTAACCTCTTCTGCACATGCCTTTTTTTTAACAGAGGGACTTTGCGGGGGATTCTTGAAAATAGATTAGCTTCACACAGACGTCTTCTAACTGTCACAGTACTTACAGGTAACTCCAGACTGTCTTTGATCATCCTGGAGGTGATCATTGGCTGAGCCTTTGCCATTCTGGTTATTCTTCTATCCATTTTGATGTTTGTCTTCCGTTTTCTTCCACGTCTCTCTGGTTTTGCTCTCCATTTTAAGGCACTGGAGATCATTTTAGCTGAACAGCCTATCATTTTTTACACCTCTTTATAGGTTTTCCCCTCTCCAATCAACTTTTTAATCAAAGTACGCTGTTCTTCTGAACAACGTCTTGAACGACCCATTTTCCTCAGCTTTCAAATGCATGTTCAACAAGTGTTGGCTTCATCCTTAAATAGGGGCCACCTGATTCACACCTGTTTCTTCACAAAATTGATGACCTCAGTGATTGAATGCCACACTGCTATTTTTTTTAACACACCCCTTTCAACTAATTCAACTAATTGCCCAATTGCACAGCCTTAAGAGCGTGCATATCATGAATGCTGGGTCTCATTTGTTTTCTGAGAATCTACTGAACCTACTGGTAACTTGTTTGCCACGTAGTAATAAAAAATATACTAAAAACCTTGATTATTCTGGTTAGTCACATTGTACTGCTATTATTTTGAACAATACTGTATGACAGCAGAAAGTTTGTCCCTTACAATAGACTTTAAAAATAGTAAAAATATAGTCCCATAAATGCTGACACTTGGATTTACCTACTGTATGTTGTTTTCTGAAACCCACCATGTAGTGATGATGCTGTAGTGTTTGGCCCCATCATCACTCTGTAAAGCTTTATTATCATTATTGTGATGTATCTTTCTTGCGTTTTATAACATGCTACTCAGTCAACCCCAACCTCAAGCAACAATGGTAAGAAAATAGGAAAAAACAATAAGAAACAATACATAAAATGACACAAGAAATCCATGGGAGTGACACGGAAAAGACATCTGAAAAGCTGAATTCCGTGACATGGACATGGATAAGTGATCAAATTTTCTGTGACAATAACACGGATTTTCGTGAGATCAGGTTGACTGAAATATAAGAATGACATTATGTTCTAATCTTGTATTTACCCAGCTGACCTGCTTCAAAAATAGACTTTGTAGATATAAGTTATAATTCAGGTTGCTGCAGCTCTCAAACTGTTTTAGAAATGTTGTTTGTCATATCATCCTTCTGTTTGACAGTTTTGGTTTCTGATATCCATATATTGTTCATTTAAATAATATTCAGTATTTAAATAGGATTTATGTTTATGTTGTGCTATTTTGTTTGGCAAAAAAGTGGAGTTGTAAATTGCACTAACCATCAACCTTTCACTTTAAGTAGCAATCCTCCACTGTCCTGTATCATGATTTTCAATAGTTTTAATAGTTGATGAAAATGTTTATGTAGCAGTAAATGTAAAATCCATCTCTTGTGATGTGAAGATGATCTCTGGAGACAGAGCTGATCTATATGTGTGTGTTTTATTGTGTTGTATGATCATCTGCAGTATCTGTCAGATGTATGAGTGCAGTCACTGTGCAGTCTGACTGTCAGAGGTTTTTGTATCACTCTTTATCACTGTGTCAACACATAGCCACTAGGTATGTGTAAACTTTGGCAGTAATAATCTCCTGAATCTTCAGTCTGAACTCCACTGATGGTCAAAGTGAAATCTGTGTTTGATCCGCTGCCACTGAATCTTGATGGAGTTCCTGTGTATAGGGTTGTTGCGTGATATATGAGGAGTTTAGGAGCTTCTCCAGGTTTCTGTAAGTACCAGGCTAAACAAATACCAGCATGCACTGCACTGCTGACTTTACAGTTTATTTGAACTTGTTGTCCTGGTTGAACTGTTATTGATGGACTCTGAGTAAGAGTGTACTGTCCTCTACACACTGAAAGAAACAACAAGAATGAAATATAAGACAACACTGAAACAAATTAATATTTCACTCTTTAATGAATTAATGATGATGATAAAAATGTTACAACCACTGATCTATATAAATGACTGGATTGCGCATAGAACGCTTGACGTAACTGCATGAGGTGAAGCCAGCGCAGAGTTCGAGCCGCCATCTTGGTATACCCAACCGGCAGAGAGCGTCATTGACTTCCATTCAAAATCATGATCAAAATTTACCCCCTTTACAGCATATCAGTTACACAAGGTTAATCTTTAGGATATGTGTACGTTAATTATTTGTTAATTCTGGTGTTATTTGCAATGTTTATGTTTTAATCGGGCAGGATAATGGATTTACAAAAAACCGTTAAGGTGAGTGTGTCTGTTGCATTTGTTAATGACACGGGTATAAATAAAGTTTTTTTTGACATTCAGCTACACGGTGACGGTCAGCGTTATTTCTCTAAATAAGTTTAGGTAACTTGTAAGTTTAGATAACATAATTACAAAACTAGCAAATTATTGCATGCACATACGGTACAAAGCATGATTATTTATTTAGATTTCAGAATGAGCACGTTTATTGTCATTAATACTAAATATGTTGCGGTCTGTCTGCTGATCTGATACTGTAATGAAGATGCATGTATAATAACCGTTTAAAACGCAAAATGTACAACTTTCAGTAAATAACTATTTACATGCTTTGCACGTTTGTGTTGTAATAATGTACAGGGTAACTTCAGATATAAAAACGAAGACTAGTAAAGTGATGTTTTATCATTAAAATCTGATCGCGTCCATTGATTTAATAGAACGTTTGGGTATACCAACATGGCGGCGCGGTGGCTTCACATGTGTGACGTCATGCGCAATCCAGTCATTTATATAGATCAGTGGTTACAACACAAACCTTGAGTAAAGACTGTGAGTGTCCAGATGAAGATGATGATGAAAGTCATTGTTGTTCATTTTGTTTGTGTGATGATGAAGATTCTGTTCTGTTCTGATCTCAGTCATGAAGTGTTAAACTCACAGCACTATAAACACTCACACATCACTGAAGCATGACAACACAATGCAAAGAAGAGGACAGGAAACTTCTGCTCATACAGACTACTACACTATTATTATTTAATGGATTTCCATGCCAAAATATTCTGAATAATGCAATCGTATAATAATAAATAACAAATAAAGTTTTGAATAAAAGTAAAAACAAATGTCCAAAATGTTCAGAATTAATTTGTCTAAAGCTTCAGGTTTGTGTGTGCAGGTTAAAGAGTTACAAACTGTCCACACAACACAATTAATGAGAATAAATGACAAAGAGTGAAAACTGGAGAAATTTTGTAATCGTTTTGTGCTTAACATTTTTGACCTTAAATCATTCATAGTTTTTCACAATATTTGTTTGTGTTGTGTGATGTTAGTGTTGTATATTCTGCTGTAGTTTGTGTTCAGTCAAGTGTGTAGAAGTTTTTGTACAGTCACTCTATTAGTTTGTATCACTGTGGTACACATTCGGCAGCGGCACCAGACTGGATGTTGGCAGTAAGTAAATAATTCAATAATAATTTTAATACAATAAATAACTTTTTATACATTTTTACATCAAGTATGAAACAGATTGAAATAGATTTATGGAATAAAATTAGGAGTTAAAATTATTTAATGAATGGCAGGTTGTTGATAATTCCTTGTGTATTAATAATATATTGTGTAGATCACCTGAGAATTTTGACTTTATTGTGTTTTGGTGTAATTTAATAATGTGACTAATATTCATACAGACATAAAGTTGAATTTTCCAATCTCTTTTTTTAAATAAAAAATTTGTTGCAAATTTTCTAATATTCATATGAACCCTGACAATTAATCTTATTCTGTTTAGACTCAATATTTTGACAGCTTCCAGCTTACAGCTTCATTTTAATATTCAGTTTGTTATATATGGAGCAACAAATTTAAAATTGAGTTACCAAAACATTATTATTTATTAATAGTTTATGGTGAACTGGAAGGTAAACTCTTTAAACTGCACTTGCACATAAATGTGTTTGTGTGTATTTAGGTAAATTAAATTATTTTGGTTGTTTTGTCTGTATTCACCTACAACTAAAATTAATAGTTAATAAGTATTAAGCGTGATAGAAGCGCATGTCAAACATGTATCTGTCCATCATATTTACATTATTTAAATTGTATATATTTATATTATTTACATAAAATACATACATATTATGTTTAAACTGTAAAGATTTTCTTACTGTTGTTTTTGTAGAATTATTTTTACATTAATGTTCTTATTACATTTTTGTTTTTTAATTTATTTTACAGTGTAATTATACATTTAAATACTGAGTAATAATGATTAATAACATGTACTTATATATAGGATTGGGGTTTGGTTTAGGGTTAGCTGCATGTAATTATGTATAATTTACTGTTATTACTATAATAATTACATGTAAGACACTGTAAAATAAAGTTTTACCATTATTGTTTTAAGAATTTAAACCTGACAAACAGTGAAATCAAATACTTAAAGTCAAATACTGTGAATATGAGCTTTCACATCAAAGGAGAAAAATTATATTAGCCGTATAATTCAGCCATATGATTAAATAACCTTAAAATTATTTAGGAGACCAAAATACATATAATCAAGATATTTTATGTTTAACACAGTTGGAGTGAAGTTATTTTTTCTTTCTTGTGTGAGTTATTATCTATTGATGTGATTGTCAGGTAACAGTCGTCCTAAAGTGAGCGTCCTGCCGCCGTCCAGTGAAGAGATTTCCACAAAGCAAGCAGCAACACTGATGTGTGTGGCCAACAAGGGCTTCCCCTCAGACTGGAGTCTGAACTGGAAGGTGGACGGGATCAGCAGCAGGTCTCAGTACAGCAGTGTTGCTCTCCTGGAGAAGGACGGTCTGTACAGCTGGAGCAGCAGTCTGACTCTCTCTGAGCAGGAGTGGAGCTCAGTGATCTCAGTCAGCTGTGAGCTCACACAGAAAGACCAGCGTGATAAAGTCACTGGAGAATTGAGGAGAGATCAGTGTTCACAGTAGATCCACTCACTCTCTCCTCTGTCTCACATCAAGACTAACAGACTAACTGTGTTTCTCTCTCTCATCTCACATCTCTTTTCACAAACAACACAAGTCTATGTCTGCTTCACTCATGATTGTGTGACAATTCATCAAATAAAATCATATTCTATCTTTATGGCTTTGACTCATTTTGTCTGTTTTGAATATGAAAGCTCACATTTTATAAATAAACCTGACTCAATGAAGCATGAAAACACCTGCAGATGAAGTAATTTTACATAACTGTCAGTCAATGAGGAACCTCAGACATGCAGTGATCTTGATCAGTGATTATAAAGAGATATTGAACTATAAACATGTGACAGGGTTTGATTGATGTGACAGTTTGTTTAGTTTGATAGTTTTTCTCATGTGACTCCTTCAGTATCTGTGATTCACACTGTAAAAAATTATTTGCTGCCATACATTTTTTGTTTAACCCATTTGTGCCCAAATTTTTCTGAATGGTTTCATGCATATAGTTGTGTTAATAGTGTCCTCTGTAAACATGTTCTGCATTTATTTTCCCCATTTTTATTTGTATTTTTTTGAAAATCGTATTTGAATGTGCGGCAACTATAGTTGCCGGTGGGCAAAAAGGTTGTATGCACCCCTTTAATGTCAAATTTGAATACATTTGGCATCTTACTCAAAGTAACGGCTTTCAACAGATCAACCTTTATTCATAAACACATTTATTATGTATAACAGTCAAAGAACATTCGATGCGAACACCCCCCCCCCAAATAAAAATGCATCTGGCTTATAATCTCTTGTTCAATTCAATTCAATTCAATTTTATTTATATAACGCTTTACACAATTGTTAATTGTTGAAAAGCAGCTTTACATGAGTAGATGTAAAGGAGAACACAGAAAATCTATAGATAATATAAGAAGTAGAATATGGCAGCTAAGGATAAACCGTACAAGCGAGCGTATTAATAATTTAACGTATACAGTAAAGTGCTAAGTTAAGCCAAAATTGGCTGACTCTCTCTGGGACGAAAACCCCCCTAGGAGAAAACCCTGTGGGAAAAACTCCTAGAAGGACAAAAAACCTTGGGAGAAATTAATATATATATATATTTATATATATAAACAGGGTAGGGATAGGAGGCAGGTAAGCGGATTAAACTGGTTCAGCCGGTGGTCGCGCATCGGCTGGGCATCACGTTGAAGGACAGCCAGTAGATCAGTGGTGTGATGACCT
Source organism: Misgurnus anguillicaudatus (assembly GCF_027580225.2). Lineage (NCBI taxonomy): Eukaryota > Metazoa > Chordata > Actinopteri > Cypriniformes > Cobitidae > Misgurnus > Misgurnus anguillicaudatus. The sequence goes on along the minus strand of NC_073342.2, from coordinate 4,431,686 downwards.
TCACAGCAACAGGAAATGGATCTGTTTGTCCCCTTGTCCTCGTGGTCGAGGACAAGACAGGGAGAGAGAAACAGAATTCTATTAGCGTAGGGGCCGGTCGCATGAAACGCAAGTGTCATGCAGTATTGTGGTTTAAAAACGCTCGGTTCCAGACAGGCTACCTATTGCAGCAATAGTATATTACCCATATGAGGTATGTGAGTGCTTTGTTCTAGACAAAATAACTATTGCGGGACAAGTACAATTACTGGACATTTTATGTGAATGCTTTGTTAAAGAAGAATGTCTTAAGTTTAGATTGAAGAACGCGTGCTAAGTGACATAAACTGTGACTTGTTCAGGTTTTTTATTATTATTTTTATTTATTTATTTTCTCTGTTGCATTCAGTGCTGTCTTCCAGAAACAACGGACCATATGTCAGCTCCAAATCAGTTCATATCACTTAGTTCACATCACTTAGCACATCGTTCATGGCTCGACTTGTCGAGTCTGTTTTTCAAGATGTCTGCTGTCTGAATACGCGTAATGTGCTGTCTTTATAAAGAAACTTCTTATTAAACTGTTTGTACACTTACAAAGTTCTCAATGCTTCGGTTTGCATGTAAGGACCCTCATTATGCTACTGTGGTAGTGTGAGGCTATTTTGAGCCTGTTATTAACTAGCGATTTACTTGTACTTACTCTTTGCCCCATATACTAGCGCTATACGCTAATCTGTTTTTATTGATAAAAACTCTTTACATTCGATTATCATGAAAACGCATACCAGAGAACGATCTACTCGGTCACCATGTGTTAATTAGCCCTAGGTTCATTTTTCACCGGAGTTGTCCTTTAATGAAAATAATATGAAAATAAACCAATAAAATGGGCAACCAATCTTTGGAAGGAGAGGAGATCTCTGTCTCCCTCTCTAAATGACCTGTATGAATGGATTTTATTCCCTATCAAATTAAGGTATAATGGACAGTAGATATGTTAGTTAAAGGGTTTTAGGTATGATATTATGAAAGAAAAAGCACTAAAAAGACCAGTAACCTTGATTATTAACCTATTGACACAGTATACACCATTTCCCCATGATATATGTACTTACAAGGCATTTGCCCACCGGCAACTATAGTTGCCGCTTGGACTTTTGTCTTAGTATATAAAAAACTATAGATAAGATTTGTTTTGTTTGGATGACTCTAGAGACCTTCATGATTATGTAGATACATAAATGTCAACCAAAAATACTTGTTAGTGCAACACATCCTCACCCCATGTCGTCAATATTTGACGACACTTGACCATTCGTCAATATGTGACGGGGAGGGTATACCTTTCGCGTCATTTTTTGACGAACTGGGGACTTCAATAATATTACGTGCGTTGCATTCTCTTTCCTATTTTCTTACCATTTTCGCGTCGGTTTAGGGTTAGATTACGCAAAATTAAACAGTGTACGCGAAATTAAACAGTTGTCACCTGGCGTTGGGGTTAGAGTTAGGTACGACAGTTGTCACCTGGCGTTGGGGTTAGAGTTAGGTTTGGGTAGGGATGTCATTATGTAAATCTAACCCTAAACCGACGCGAAAATGGTAAGAAAATAGGAAAGAGAATGCAACGGACGTAATAGTATTGAAGTCCCCAGTTCGTCAAAAAATGACACGAAAGGTATACCCTCCCCATCACATATTGACGAATGGTCAAGTGTCGTCAAATATTGACGACATGGGGTGAGGATGGGTTGGTTAGTAAAATGAAAATTACCTTTCTTTGGGAGTGTTTGCCTTCGCCATGTTTCTTGGAAGAAGAGGTAAGAAGTTGACAGCCTCATGTGACAGGAAGGAGATAAATACCTTTTCTTTCTTTTTTAAATCCTTTATTTGGTTGTTAGCTTGCAAGACATTGAGAAATAAGACATGGATAACATCTAAAAAATTCTTAAAAAAAGGAAAATGACAACTATGCACTGTGGCAACTATAGTTGCCGGTGGGCTGAAATGGGTTCAACTCGGATTTACAAGTTTTTTTTACGTACTAATACCAATCTTGACAAGAGATGAGTTGTTATAACGTATAAATTATATTTAAAATAAGTCAAAGTTGTAGCAACTCATAAATAATAGTAAGTTAAATGACTTGTGACTGAGTTGATTAAACAAAACAAACAAACAAACAAACAAACAAACAAACAAACAAAAAAAGCAGTAAAGATGTTACAGTGCAGCTGTTGACTAAATGATACTGACTGATGTTTCTCTTTATGTATATTATCAGTTTTTAAAATATAATGAATTAAGCTGTAATACAATAATAATAAAATAATCCATATAAATCTGTTTTAACACAGCAAATAATATACCTACAATAAATTAATAATACGATTCAAAACTATAAAAAATAAATAAATACATAATCAATTACATGTATAATTGTCTATAAAGTTGTCTTTTAAATAAATTATAGTACAAAATAAATCTGCTGTAAGTGAAATAAACTATCAGCATCATCATCTGCAGTATCTGTCAGGTGTATGAGTTCAGTCACTGTGAGTCTGACTGACAGAGGTTTTGGTATCACTCTTTATCACTGTGTGTACACCCAGCTACTACTGATGTAGTGAGCACTCTGACAGTAATAATCTCCTGAATCTTCAGACTGAACTCCACTGATGGTCAAAGTGAAATCTTTTCCAGTGCTTGCTGTTCCACTGCCACTGAATCTTGATGGAGTTCCTGATTGAAGAGTATTTATGTAATATATGAGGAGTTTAGGAGTTTCTCCAGGTCTCTGTAAGTACCAGGCTAAGTCGTTGCTATATATTCCTACATCTATATAACACTCTATTGTAGCTGTTTGTCCTTGTTGAACACTTTTTACTTTAGGTTGAGTCAGAGTTATTCCTCTCGATTCTATAAAAGACAAAATACAAACAATTAGTTTATAAAACATTACTATCATATAATACTAAAAATGAACATAAAAACAACTACACCAGAAATAATAACAACTCGGTTATTCTTTCATTTCTTACCCAGAATAAAAACTGAAAGAGTCCAGATGAAGATGATGATGAAAGTCATTGTTGTTCTTTTGGTTTGTGTGATGATGAAGATTCTGTTCTGTTCTGATCTCAGTCATGAAGTGTTAAACTCACAGCACTATAAACACTCACACATCACTGAAGCATGACAACACAATGCAAAGAAGTGGGCAGGATTTCAAGCAACTTGTGCTAGTAAACAAATATACACCCATTAAGAAACATGTTGTACTAAACTGAGTAAAATCTCATTGAACAGATCACATTTTTTTAAAAATTTGTGTGAAGCTGCAGTTTTTTCTGTTTAGTATGATCATATGAATAACAGAAGAATCATTTTAAAGTGAGAGAAAACATTTATCATGATGAAAGTGTCATTTTGATAAAGATTGTCTGGGACCACTCAGCCTGCAGCTCCCTGCAGTGCGTAGGAGCCTCCCCACCCCCCTTTGATGGGCCCTGATATACATTAAATTAATATTTGTTATCTGAACTTACATTTTTAATCTTTGAAGTGAGGGAAATTCTATGTTAATTAATATATAAACAAATATTTTACTCCCCCATGCATTTACCAATGTGTGCTGCTGTCAAATCAACGGACAGAAGATGGTAAAGGACATCTGGACACTTTATTCTCCTTGAAGAAGAACCACTCATACTATACATAGGTACGTTATGATATATTAAACGTGAAAAAAGTGGTGTCTGCGCCTAATGTCTAATATAAATAGTGTGACCGGTGCGTAACTCCAAGATAAAATGGTATAATATTAGCATAGAGACCGCACTCAGAGACTGAATCAAGTACAAAAACTGTATTAAAGTACCGAAAAATTACTGCAAAAAATACGGCCTGTTGTAATGTTTCGGTACTTTAATACAGTTTTTGTACTTGATTCAGTCTCTGAGTGCGGTCTCTATGCTACTATTATACAATATATTAAAAAATGAAAAAAAAAAAAAATATATATATATATATAGGTATAGATATCAATCTGAAAACACATTGTAACTAAAAATAAACATATGTTGTACAGGTCCAGATGCAGATGTTTACCTGTCATGCAAGCTATGCTGACTTCATAACTTGGACCCCACAGCAAAGCACCATCTTCCGTGTTGCAAGAGATGAGGATTTTATTTTTAAAAGTCTAGATACAATTGGCAGGTTCTGGGCAAGGCAGATATATCCACGTCTGACAGGAGCCTCATTCACCAGGATGGACCAGGAGGTAAACCAACTGATTTAAATCACTATTAAGCACTTATCAGAGAGACTGTGGGTGTTGTGTATATATATATATATATATATTTAATATAATAAATAATACATTGCAAACAATACATTATAATAATATTACCAAAGAACAATAATTTATTTTAAGTGTTCAAATGTTAAATGCATGTTTTCAGATGATGGAGGCAGAAGCTACAGACAGTGCAGGGACAGCTTTTTGACAACCCTTTGTACAGCGCGTTGTGAATGTTTTAGCATTTAGCCTAGCCCCATTCATTCCTTAGGATCCAAACACTTCCACGTTTTCCCTATTTAAAGACTGTTACACGAGTAAGTATGGTGGCACAAAAAGCATGGCAATTTATTTTTTAAGCGGATAAAAATAAGAACAATGTTGTATGGCGGAAGATCACTTAGTTTGCAGCACTTCGAACTCTGGCACAGTAAAATTGTCACTCGTGTTACCTCCCACCTCTCGCTCAAACTTTCAAAGTCAGGAGTGATGATGTTACTGTGCACCGAGGTCGAAGTGCTGCAAACTAAGTGCTCTTCCACTATACAATGTACTTCTCCTTTTAACCTGCTTAAAAAGTCACCACATTTTGTGCCACCATACTTACTCGTGTAACTACTCATGTCACAGTCTTAAAATAGGGAAAACATGGAAGTGTTTGGTGGCTTCTAAAGTCATCCCTGTTTGGATCCTAAGGAATTAATGGAGCTAGGCTAAATGCAATACGTTCACGACCCACTGTGCAAAGATGAAGTGCATGCATTGAATAAGATAGGTATGTATTCATTTGTCTAAGTTGAGGTAAGAACATAGTAAAATATTGAAAAACTGTGTTGTTTTCCTTTAAATAAAATAGTCTACTTTACCTGATCTCCTGATTCTCTGACAATCTTTACATCAGATGCTCGTCCACTCCAACCCTTTGATAGGAACGTGAAGCTCCCAGCTGGGCTGCATGCAATGAAGTACTTCACTGTTGTCCATTTCTTGTAGTGCGAGTAAGTCTTTGCCCTGTGTTACGTAAAAAAAACGGGTTACATTGTTCTAGTATAATTCATTTAAATAAGTTGCCATCAAGTCTGACACTGTTTTAGAGCCTCTGAAAAAAGTATGAATTGTTTCATAATAAATAATAGTAACATAATGCATTTTTCAATGTTCTTTTTTTTTCTTTGTAGGCCCTACTTACCTTGCTTTTAGTTTTCTGGAGTACTTGATACGAATTTCAAAACAGTCAATTATTGACGTTAGATGTTTAAATTTTGCTCTTATGTGTGGTGGTGTGGTAGTAAAGAGACATTCTCTGTCAGGCCAATGGATGAGGGAAGTAATTTTGGCATACAGGATGTTGATCCATCTCACAAACATGTCCTGGAGAGTAGAGTGTCCGATGTTCAGGATTTGACTAAGAAGGGCAACAGATGGATTCAGCCCCAGTTTCAATAGGGTAAGAAAGAGCTGGTCATGCGTGGACAATTTAAACAGCCGCCGTGGACCGAACTGGACTAGGTATTCATGCAGGCATGTAAACACTGCCCAGCTAAGTCCTGTCATGTTTTTGCACTTGATATCATCTCCTTCTACTGCTTTAGCACTAAGGCGTTGTCGTGACCAGTTTTCCTGAGCAGTGTCTCTCTGCTGTCTAGATCGTCTCTCTCTCTCCTTAACAAATCGATCTCTGCCATCATCTGAGCCCTTTCACTCTCTGCCAAGGGTTTATTAAATCCAGCCGCCAAGGCATCAGGCTGATCTTCGGAGGTCTCTCCATCTTCACTGGTAGACTGTTCTGCAGTTGGTGCATCACACAAAGCTGCAGGAGGACCATCAGACACAGACGTCTCTATTGTTTTCTTGCGTTTTGTATAGCCCTTTGTTGAATGTGATGCTCTATGTATTGCACTATGAAAACGACGTATTTTTGTTGCCACAGACCCGGTCTCTCTTCGGTGGGGGAAAATTGACGGGACAAAATCGGGGTGAAGCCTGTCGTTTATTTGGCCGCCTGTAATCACAAGAAGCTGACGTTAGCTATGATTACCGGCCAATAAAAGTATAAGACTCCACCCATTATCGCCCCTTTACATGTCACTGAATAATAAGTTCTGTAGGCTACTAACAAGAAAGGTATCAAACAAGACATTAACTTACAGCTAGGCTAGCATAACGTAGCGTTGAGTTTAGTAGACTAATTAAAATACACTGACATTTCAGTTAACGCATAACAGCGTAATTATTAATGGGACACAATAAGCTATTTTAGATAGCTTAGGCATACCTGATATGAAATGTTGTCCACAAACATAAGTGTATGGAGATACAGGATCCTACAACCTCCTGTTGCTGTCTTCTCGACGTATCGCCTTAAGCCATAATTCTCTTCTCTCCGGATATTTATTTCTACATGGCAAAGGAATGAATTTCAAATTTGGGGTTTCACAAACATTACTGGTGCACCCAACCACACAACAACTCTTTGGCATGTTAAAAGTTAGTCCAGTTCTTCGATCAGATACTGTATGGCGGTTTGTTTACCTCAAAAAGTGGGCGTGAACCCTTGACGTTGTGCCGGTTGTGCGTATAAAGGGACAAGTATTTGGATGTAGTTTTCCTGCTCTATGGCCAGCAAGGGGGACATATTATTACTTGACATGTTTAATCTGAGTGATTTCTTTAGTTGTTTACGCCTACCAGCTTTGTACAAACGTTGTTTTGTTCCGCTATTTTGAATGGAAGCTAATGGAAGGTCTAGTCTGATTTCCCCCAAAAGTGGGCGTGAACCTGTTCAGAGACATTCTATGACGTTGCGCCGGTTGTGCGTATGGTGGAAGTGAAATAAGGTGCTTGATGATGGATAAAGTACTTAATATAATAAATTATTTACATTATAAAATTTATTTTAAAATATGAACATTTGAAGTAACAGCTGATGTGTGTCTGTCTTCTTCCAATAACATCTGCATTTGATCTGCTTTTGTAGGGCTGTGAAAGTGTGACATGAGCTTTGATATTTTGTCGTTTATATGTCATATATTAATATATCTGTAATACAAACAACATCTGAAGACAAGACAACGCAGAAGAAAGAGGTGGGCATTGTCTTTTGGAGGGAAGTTCAGCGATTGGTTTAAACTTTCTACAAACTCTAACCAATCGGCGAGTGGCAAGCATGCATAAATATTGAGAACGACAGCACATTGAGTTACATTCATCTGTATCTTTCTACGAAAAACAGCAAATCCTCAGACGAAAATGAGTGGCAGAGGCAAAACCGGTGGCAAAGCCAGAGCGAAGGCTAAGACTCGTTCATCCAGAGCCGGACTTCAGTTTCCCGTCGGCCGTGTTCACAGACTTCTTCGCAAGGGTAACTATGCCGAGCGCGTTGGTGCTGGAGCTCCAGTTTATCTCGCCGCTGTGCTCGAGTATCTTACTGCTGAGATCCTGGAGTTGGCCGGAAACGCCGCTCGTGACAACAAGAAGACTCGCATCATTCCCCGCCATTTACAGCTGGCAGTTAGCCTGACGTTGCCATACTCAATTCTAGTCAGAATTTGAGTCTGATACCGCTCCATTGAGCTATAATTATGAGGCGTGTCTCAACCGAAAAATGCCTCTGCACTCAATTGGATAGACCTACGACCAATCAGAGCAACCGAGTGTGTAACGTATGTTGAAATTACGTCTTTGCAGCCTGACCGAACTGCTAGTTATTTCGCTATGACACTAACATTGTGATTATACTGAGTTAGCGAATGTACATCAACACCTATTATGTTTACAACATTTCGTTTATATCACAACATGAAGTATTTACTAAGTCATAGAGTAAGACTATCTCTTACCATTTGTACGTTAAGTGAACTTCATCCACGACGATACCCATTACGTTTGTTTGAAAATATTGGAGCCTAGCATGTCCCTCCACTTATTCAGCAACTACGATTCCGGGCTTCCGAAAAGAAGCTGGCAACGACCGCTAATTATATCCATCTCGTCGTTCACGCTGAGTTGCATTGCCGTGATAACGTTAGCCATTTCAGTTGCGACCAACTTTTGCCGAATAGGACATCAACAAATGCCCTGCTCGCGTTTCTCTGTTCCTCTTTTAAAATCAATGCTCTGTCGATATATTTTAGAACAGACTCAATGTCAGAATCCACACATCTGAACTCTACAGCGGCAGCCATTCAACACACGTGCTCTTTGGTGACGTGGTTCATTACGTTACTGTTGATTATCTGTCCATCATCGTATAAAGCCCGCCCTGACAATTTGATTGGTTCGACCAGCATTTGTCCTAAAATAGTAGCTCCTCAACGGAGAAACCCCAGACCCATCTTCCCGTTTACAAAATCTTGTGGGCGGGGCTAAGATGGGCTGGCACCCAGGCTAGCTGGCAGTGCGTAACGACGAGGAGTTGAACAAACTCTTGGGTCGCGTCACCATCGCTCAGGGCGGTGTGTTGCCCAACATCCAGGCTGTGTTGCTGCCCAAGAAGACCGAGAAGCCCGCTAAGACAAAGTAAACACCTACTTTTCCAGTACTACAAAACGGCTCTTTTAAGAGCCACCCACTTGAACTATAAAGGAGTGAAATTGACTTTTGGTCTCTGTTTATGCACCACTTGAGAGAAAATATTTAGGTCTTTAAATATTTAAGTCTTGAGTGTTTCAGATATTGATTTTACTTTAATGTTAGTCTTTAATATGGGTTCAAACTGAAATTATTTTATGTTCTTTAACGTAACCTTATGTATGACGATTTTTAAGAGATAAAAACTAGAAACGTTGTCCACAACATTGTAGTTTTTGGGGTTTACAAAATACAGTGCGAGCACATGACAATAAAATGATTAACGTTAACTAATAAAATCCTCTGGTAGTTGCTGTCATACTGGTGAAGTCTTTTAATTTTTTAGAACGAATTTTTTTCTTTAACCTCCGCAGACAGTAAGGTATTAAATTGAACCATTATAATTTGCATTAGAACGGCTCGAATCGCTGCTGTTATGTAAACGAAGGATTTCGAGCGGGAAACAATGCTTGTTTGAAAACAGGAGACGCACACTCATTGGCCAGCTGTCTACTCTGAGGTCACGCATCAGCCAATCATATGCCACTACACCGTCCCCAACCTCTGAGCTCATGATTTCGACTTGCAGAGAAATAATGGCTGTTTATCAACATACGTTCTTGTCTGTACACTCTTTATCGAAAAGTTAAATGTACATACTAAAACAAGTACTGCAATAGAAAAAATACTATGGTCAAAAGCAGACACACTTGCACCATCAATAATCACAGTTCAAATATGAAAATACAATAAGTGTAAGAAATTAAATCAATTGGCTATGAGCTACAGACGCATTTGATAGACATTTGTAGCACCCAATAAACGGCTCTGGGCATTTGTAAACCACGTTTTAAATATGAGAAAATGAGCATGTGGTTCCCAGACCATGTCTCATTCTCTATGAGAGTGGTCTGGTTTTAGTGTTAGCCAGGCTAGCTTTTAAGAGCTTTTGTACAAAATTTTCTTGGATACTTTGACTGCTGTTTTTTCCTTCATTCCGATTATTCTGATGTTCCATCTCCTTTTGTAGCGTTCGAGCTCCGATGTGTGGCTTATCAGAACCCCGTTTGTGGACCCCATTTACTTCCATAGTATTCTTTTTTCCTATTATGGAAGTGAATGGGGTCCACGAACGGTTTGGTTACAAACATTTCTTAAAATACCTTCCGTCATGTTTATCAGAACAACGAAATTCATGTGGGTTTTATAACAACATGAGAGTGAGTAAATAATGACTGAATTTCCATTTTGGGTGAACTATCCCTTTAAGCAACAATTATTCCAAACTCACCGTACACTGCAGTCTACAGCCGCACTGAATAACGGACATCAACGTATTCATAATTCATAAAAAGTCAACGTCTGATCATCTCGGATTTTGTTATGGAGCTAAAAACGAAATTTGAAAATCTTGATGATCAGTAAATAATGGCAGAAACACAGCACACAATTATATAAGCAGGTGCTTATGTCTGAGTTTATAATATTGTACCCTATAAATGTTTATTTCATGTTTTATAGGCGAAACGATTAAAATAGGGTATTTGAATAACATCTACATAAGCAAGTTTCTTAAAAGAATGCATCCCACTCATTTCATTTTAAAATCACTAAGTCAAGATTTTCTAAAATAAACAATATTAACTTTTTACTTTAATATTTCTGATCAGATCAGTTAATAATCGATGAAAGCTAAAATTCAGCTGTAAAAAATTGCATGTAGGCTTTTACTGTGATACGTCATAAAGCGCCGCCTTCATTTCTACGTGTTTCCACTAGGTCCTGTAGACAACTGTAAAGCCAGGTCTCACCGCGCCATTTTATTCACTTTCTATTTTGCAGACTGAAATCATGTCAGGAAGAGGTAAAGGCGGTAAAGGACTCGGTAAAGGAGGCGCTAAGCGTCATCGCAAGGTTTTGCGTGATAACATCCAGGGAATCACCAAACCCGCCATCCGTCGTCTCGCTCGTCGTGGTGGTGTCAAGCGTATCTCCGGTCTGATCTATGAGGAGACTCGCGGTGTGTTAAAGGTGTTTCTGGAGAATGTTATTCGTGACGCCGTCACCTACACTGAACACGCCAAGAGAAAGACCGTCACTGCCATGGATGTCGTCTATGCTCTGAAGCGTCAGGGTCGCACCCTGTACGGTTTCGGAGGTTAAACGTCTGAAGTTCTTAACAAACCCAAACGGCTCTTTTAAGAGCCACCCACATTTTCAAAATAAGACGAAATCTACCCATTATTACTGTTGTGTAAAAAATACTTAATGTCGAGCACGTCTTGTGTATGGGCCGCTTAAGTATAACTAGATCAGATAACGTTAATTTGATAGACTCATTCGGCTGGTATTTCAATTGTGTTTCTAAATTGGAACTTATTAAAAATTTATATTTAAACGTATATTCATTTTTTTCTTCAGTTTATTATGTTTTCGCCAAAGTTTCACTAAATGGGCTGCTAACATAAGGGATAACAAACGTCATATCTTTAAGGATAAAATTGTTTAGCAGTGTTCTTAATACTTCAAGTGTTTACATAACTAGAGATCTTGCTTGTATTCGATTAATAAACTGTTTTCTGTTAAATGATTTAAAGAGTGCCTTAAACGTCCGCTTCCTAGCTATTTCCAAATAAACGATGTTTCAAAGTTGTATTTTAAAAAGAGCGGGAAAGTAAAACCACACTACAATACACGAGTGCATTAAATTCAAACTTTAATCTATGGGTGGGGGCTACAGTTTTAGCCACTTTGATTGGCTCTCTCACGTCTTAGCCACACCAATGATATCCATTCATGGTGTTTGTTCAATGAAGACAACCAATCAGCACCGTGAGCCTGTTGTCTTTGAAAATTAGCATGGACAGAGAATAAATACTTATTCACCAGAGCAGATCGTTACGCACTCTGTTGTTTTGTGTTGAGGAATCATGCCTGAGCCAGCGAAGTCCGCACCTAAGAAGGGGTCCAAGAAGGCCGTTACTAAAACCGCCGTGAAGGGCGGTAAGAAGCGCAAGAGGTCCAGGAAGGAGAGCTATGCTATCTACGTCTACAAGGTCCTGAAGCAGGTTCATCCTGACACCGGGATTTCCTCTAAGGCCATGGGGATCATGAACTCTTTCGTCAATGATATTTTCGAGCGTATCGCCGGTGAGTCCTCTCGTCTCGCTCACTACAACAAGCGCTCCACCATCACATCGAGAGAGATCCAGACCGCCGTGCGTCTGTTGCTGCCCGGTGAACTCGCTAAACACGCCGTGTCTGAGGGGACAAAGGCCGTCACCAAGTACACCAGCTCCAAATAAAGCTTCCAGCTTTTCAACACCCAAAGGCTCTTTTAAGAGCCACCCACTTTATCAGATAAATGAGCATTCAGTTTTATTGCTTTTGGTTTGTGTTTTAATATAGGTGTACAGTTCTTGCTTTATATACATGTTTGAGATAAGCAATGTCACATTGAGTTTTAATAAAATAAAGTGAAACAAAAGCGACGCCAATGTTTTTTTTTACTATGTTTAAGTTAGGTTAGCAATAAATGCACTAAGGGCTCAGTCACACCAAAAGCGCTTTAAACGCTTGCAAACGCAAGGCGCGACGCACTGCCTTTTTTAAAAAAGAGCAGTGCAGCGCGGCTTTTCATATTGCTAAGCAACCACCGAGTCAGCTGTCTTGTCAATCAAATATTGAAGCGTGAGCGCTCTTTTGCTGTTAACTGTCATATTAGCAGAAACTTTAAAAAGAGGGCGCTTGCTCTGACCTTGTTTGAGGATAAGAGGAGCACAAACACGCAGGAGAGAGTGAGCGAGTGGAGTCCGGTTCTTCAAAGCAACTGTAAACTTCCCTCGCCACAACGTAAGGCCCGCCTCTCCCCTCATTCGATTGGACAATGGAAGACGCGAATGACGTCAGGCGCTCCTCCGCTCTCAGCGCTCCTTCAAAAACGCGTGCGCGGCAGGCGGCAGAAAACCGCAAGGCGCTCGGCGCGCATAAACAGCGCGCAAACGCGCCCTGCCCATAGAATATCATTCAAAAAAGGCGCCTGCAACTGCCATAAACGCTTTTGGTGTGACTGAGCCCTTAAGGTGGAACTTCCTACACTGTAAAAAAATTCTGTACAAATGAGAATATTACTGGCAGCTGGTTGCCAGTAACTTACTGTAGATTTTACATTTGTTATTTACTGGCAACAGTTTATTCAAAGTTAAATGAACATGAAACATTTTCAGTCTTTATCTTTTACAGTAAGTTACTGGCAACCAGCTGCATAATTACAGCCAAGTTGTTTACAGTGTGTGTTAAAATGACCCGCTGTCATACAGCTTATACAGCGAAAGAAAGCGGTAGTGTTGGCGATCACTAATGTCTGATATACAATTGTGTTAAAAATGTGTAATAGTAAAAGTTAGAAATGTTATAAATAGATTTTATTTCCTTATTTCAAATGTATTGAAAACATTACACATTCAATTCCAAATCAAAAGAAATAACAAAATTTATCAAGTCTGTTTTTGTTCTTTTAAAGGGAAGCAAAGAAATGTATATTAAACTGTTCAAAAAATTGCAGTGTCAACATATTTCTCTTAAAACACTTCAAACTGAAGGAATTTCTTAAGATTATCTTCAATTTATACAATTGAGGGGCGGTTTCCCGGACAGGGATTAGACTAGTCCTAGACTAAAACATTTTTAAGAGCTGTCCAAACTAAAAACAACTTGCACTTACATATCTTAAAATACATCAGTGCCCTTTGTTTTGCCTCAAAATACTAAAAACATTATCTGTGTGCAAGGCATGTTTGTTAAAACTAGTTATATTTCATAATTAAGCTAAGGCCTAGTCCTGGATTAAGCTAATCCCTGTCCGGGAAACTAACCTTAAAATCTAACAACATGAAGTATTACATAAATGATAAACTTTTCTTTTTTAAAGTTTAAATGATTTTCCACATAAATCAATTCTTCATATACAATACTGTAACACCTTTTCACTTTATTGAAAGTATTTGTAACAAGAGTACTTCAGAAATTAAACAAAATTCCTTGTTTTTAGTTTGTTTTTTTGAATTGCTAAAACACTAAACCTCAATCTTTGAAACAAATTCATAGTGGCCTTAACCCATTTGTCCAATCATGCACTCTTTTTGCCAAACTCGAACTTGTTTTATAAATGCTAAACACAGGCAAACATTTACTAAACTACAACACAGTTGTCATCAAGCAAATACAACTCAAAATTGTACACACTTTTTCTAATGTTATTTTTTACCGATTGTGTGAATTGGAAACAGTCTGAGAGGCAGATGAAGAGTATGAGGAAGAGCAGGACACCAGAGATGATGCAATTGGCAAAATTTGCAGTTGGATTGCTGACTTTTTACAAAATACAAGACTGCTTACAGTAATATTGAAAACTTACTATGACTTGCAGTACATACAGTAAAGTATTCACTATTATCTGAACTAAATTTATAATTACAGTAATAGAGATTTTTAACAGCATTCATCACGTGTGTTGTTATGTACAATAAACATGTATTTTTCTGTAAGCAGATGTCCTGGGTGTTGTGCTTTACATTGTTTAAGGTAGTGTCTAATGGATGTAGTGTTTGTAGTGTCTGTGTAGTGTTTTATATTATAGACTTATGTATGATTTGAAAGCTTAGTTTTATTTTGAGTACAGGTGAAATGGTTTTAAAGGAGTTGCTCAATTTTGCTAGAACAGTGTGTATTCAGTTTGACAATTTGGGTTTGTGTTTTGAGAAAATAAGTGATGGTTTTAAAACATGTGTTTTAGGAATTCAGAAAAACTGTAATGTTGCCTAACTGACATCTATGTCAAACTGATAAGAGATACATACATAGCTTGTGAGCAATTCCAGCATTACGGATGATATATTTTCAGTCACAAAATAAAACTTGATTTCTCTGAGAATGTATTTATTAGCACTATATTGTAGCATCTGTTTATATCTTCATAAACTCCAGACATCAGAAAATATCAGTTTATATTCATGTTTTCTAATTCATTTAATATAAATTTTACAACAGTTCTTTCGGGTGGGCAGAGAGACTTTTCCAGCCATGTGATCTTCCGCCAGTATCATCATGAGAACCACTTCACAGTTTTTATCCTTCTCCTATTTGTTTTAAGATCACTAACGGACTCATACTTGCAAAACAGTGATGACAGTTCAAATACATGTGACAATGTTGTGCTAATCTAACTGAAACACAGTAAAAAAGACCTACTGTCATTACTTTTGATTATATATATATACACTCAAAAGTGATATAAACTCAAAAGAGACATTTACCTCCATGTTTGAGATAAGCAGAAACTACAGCCTTAATAATGAAACATTCAAAATAACAGCAAGAAAACTTGCTATAATTCTTTAAACAAAAATGGATGCTCATTTATCTGATAAAGTGGGTGGCTCTTAAAAGAGCCTTTGGGTGTTGAAAAGCTGGAAGCTTTATTTGGAGCTGGTGTACTTGGTGACGGCTTTTGTTCCCTCAGACACGGCGTGTTTGGCGAGTTCACCGGGCAGCAGCAGACGCACGGCGGTCTGGATCTCTCTCGATGTGATGGTGGAGCGCTTGTTGTAGTGAGCGAGACGGGAGGACTCACCGGCGATACGCTCGAAAATATCATTGACGAAAGAGTTCATGATCCCCATGGCCTTAGAGGAAATCCCGGTGTCAGGATGAACCTGCTTCAGGACCTTGTAGACGTAGATAGCATAGCTCTCCTTCCTGGACCTCTTACGCTTCTTACCGCCCTTTCCTGCGGTTTTAGCAACGGCCTTCTTTGACCCCTTCTTAGGCGCGGACTTCGCTGGCTCAGGCATGATGGCTCGAGACGGAACAATTAAATGTGTAAAGATCTGCACTGGTGAAGAAGTATTTATTCTCTGTCTATGCTAATTTTCAAAGGCTACAGGCTCACGGTGCTGATTGGGTGTCTTCATTGAACAAACACCATGAATGGATTTCATTGGTATGGCTAAGACGTGAGAGAGCCAATCAAACCGGCTAAGGCGGTAGCCCCACCCATAGCCTGATGTTTGAATTTTATACACCCATGCATTTTATTGCGGTTTTGCTTCCCGCTCTTTTTAAAATACAATTTCTCTGAAACATAGTTCCTTTGGTAATTGAATGCGCAAATTTAAGGCACACTTTAGTTATTTATTTTGCAGAAAAAACTTTATTAAACGAATACAAGGAAGATATCTACTTATGCAAGCACGTAGAAGCAGTATATATTAACATTACTAAGAGTTTTTGAGAATAATTTTGTTGTTTAAATAGATTTCACACAGCAACCCATCGTTCAATTAATCTTCCGAATAAAAACAACATTAACAATTAAAACTAAACCAAACTAGATACACATGATAAACTGGCATAAAATTAAGTTTTAATGTTTGTATCGATTTAAATGTTTTTTAATATTTCTATTATACGATTATTTGTTTACAGCCCACAGACTATAACTTTCTATTTGGAGAGTATGTGAAAACTCTAGAAGAAACAAACATGAAAGCAAAGCGCTACGAGAACATAGCTGTATGTATCGAGTTCAAACAATTCTCAGAGTAAAACACCATTTACAAACACACAAAACTTAAATGCTGCAAAAATTTCGTCTCTTAATTTGATAAAGTGGGTGGCTCTTAAAAGAGCCGTTTGGGTTTGTGTAGAACTTCAAGCGTTTAACCTCCGAAACCGTACAGAGTGCGACCCTGTCGCTTCAGAGCATAGACGACATCCATGGCGGTGACGGTCTTTCTCTTTGCGTGCTCAGTATAGGTGACGGCGTCACGAATAACGTTCTCCAAAAACACCTTCAGCACACCGCGAGTCTCCTCATAGATCAGACCGGAGATACGCTTGACACCACCACGACGAGCGAGACGACGGATGGCGGGTTTGGTGATTCCCTGGATGTTATCACGCAAAACCTTGCGATGACGCTTAGCGCCTCCTTTGCCGAGTCCTTTACCGCCTTTACCTCTTCCTGACATGACTTCAGTCTGATAAACAGTAAAAGAATCGCGACAGTGAAACAGCACTTTACATTTGTCTACAGGACCTAGTGGAAACACACAAGAAATGAAGGCGGCGCTTGTGACGCGTCACAGTTAGAAGCCGCGAGCGCCCTCCGATGTATTATCTGTTCACATATTCATCTTTTTAAAAACGTTGATATTGTAAACTGCATAAAGCACACACAGCTGTATTTGCTGAAAGTAAAACGTGTGCTTAACTGAGTGAAATAAAGAAGCATTCATTTAATAAACGGTGATTTAAGTGCAGGTGTTATTCCTGTAAATAAATGTTCTTTGTAAAATTAAATGGGCACTTATAGATGCGGTTTCACGGACAGGGATTATACTATTAAACACTAGTGCTAGACAAAAAATAAATTTAAGAGCTGTCCAAACTGAAAACAACTAGCACTGAGATACCTTAAAACCAACAAAAGTAATGTTTTAGTAAGGCATGTTTGTTAAAACTAGTTATATTTCCTAATTAAACTAAGGTCTAGTCCCGTTTTAAGATAATCCCTGTCCGGAAAACCGCCCCTAGATGTTCAGCAAAATGACCATTGTCACGTTCCAAGCCCGTCTTAACAAGACAGCCTGAAATTGTTCATCCCTTCACTACGCGTTTTGATAGAAAAATGTATTAACGATTTGAACAAGGCCTTAAAATAAAACAAGAAACTTTATGCGTTCATAAAAACACACTGGGAAAATTCTCATTCAGTGGAATTATGGTGGCTCTTAAAAGAGCCTTTGGGTTGGATGGTGATTTAAGTTTAAGCGCGTTCACCACGAATGCGGCGAGCCAGCTGGATGTCTTTGGGCATGATTGTGACCCTCTTGGCGTGGATGGCGCACAGGTTGGTATCCTCAAACAAGCCGACCAAATAAGCTTCGCTGGACTCCTGCAGGGCCATGACGGCGGAGCTCTGGAAGCGCAGATCAGTCTTGAAGTCCTGGGCGATTTCTCTCACCAGACGCTGGAAAGGCAACTTACGGATCAGCAGCTCAGTAGACTTCTGATACCGGCGAATTTCTCTCAGCGCTACGGTACCGGGCCTGTAACGATGAGGCTTCTTCACACCGCCGGTGGCTGGGGCGCTCTTACGGGCAGCTTTAGTAGCGAGCTGCTTCCTGGGCGCTTTGCCTCCGGTGGATTTACGAGCGGTTTGCTTAGTTCTTGCCATAATTAAAGGGAAACTCTTTGCTTTTCGACGCAGAAATACACAGCGTTTTTCTGCAGGCTGTCTTTAAAAGCAAGTCGATCTTGAGCTCAGAGGGTGGGGACGGTATACTGACATATGATTGGCTAATGCCTGACGTCAGAGTATACAGCTGGCCAATGGCGGTGCAATTAAACCTTTCAAACAGGCGGTGTTTCCCGCTTGAAATACTCCCGTTTGAAAGCGGTTCTCAAATTTGTATATAGCATGAAATGTATTATATATTACAAATGTATTATAATGGTAAAATATTGACTTGTTGTAAAGATTAATTGAAAGGAAACAGTTTTATACAAAAATAATTAGAATAAAGACATCACAAGTACGACAGCCCAAAGAGGCTATCACCGGATGATAGTAGAATAGTTATAATATAGGTATTATTTGACGTAAATACTTTGTTTTACGTCATGTTCCATCAATGTATGTGAAGCTTAGAGACAATAATGTTGTGGGCAATTCGGAGCCTTACTGTTCCGAAGACAACGCTTTTAGTTTTAGTCCAACGCGTCTTTTAGCAGTACTACACGCCATTTTTAACATAATAGACATTAAATATCATAAGTGGTTTCACTGTAATGTCAACAATGTCTACTACACAAACAAATCAAGATTCACTCTTTTATAGCTGAAGTGGGTGGCTCTTAAAAGAGCCTTTTGTTTAGTTTTGGAGAACTGGATAGTTTACTTTGCTTTAGCGGGCTTTTCGGTCTTCTTTGGCAATAGCACAGCCTGGATGTTGGGCAACACACCGCCCTGCGCGATGGTGACGCGACCCAAGAGTTTGTTCAACTCCTCGTCGTTACGTACTGCCAGCTGTAAATGGCGGGGAATGATGCGAGTCTTCTTGTTGTCACGAGCGGCGTTTCCGGCCAACTCCAGGATCTCAGCAGTAAGATACTCGAGCACAGCGGCGAGATAAACTGGAGCTCCAGCACCAACGCGCTCTGCATAGTTACCCTTGCGAAGAAGTCTGTGAACACGGCCGACGGGAAACTGAAGCCCGGCTCTGGATGAACGAGTCTTAGCCTTCGCTCTGGCTTTGCCACCGGTTTTGCCTCTACCGCTCATTTTCGTCTGAAGGATTTGCTGTTTTTCGTAGAAAGATACAGATGAATGTAACTCAACGTGCTGTCGTTCTCAAGATTTATGCATGCTTGCCACTCGCCGATTGGTTAGAGTCTGTAGAAAGTTTAAACCAATCACTGAACTTCCCTCCAAAACAACGCCCACCCCTTTCTTCTGCCTTGCCCTGTTTTACAGATGAGATTTGTATTACAAGAAATATTAATATATGACAAATAATAGACAAAATCCCTACAGTTTCACAGCCCTACAGAAGCAGATCAGATGCAGATTTTACTGGGAGAAGACAAACACACAGCTGATGTTAAATTCATTTATCAATCACACACATTCACAAACTGCAGCTCTGATCTGTACACTGCTTTTATTCAAACTGCCTCTGGTTGAAATGTAAATTTATATACTTCAAATGTTCATATTTCAAAGTCAATTTTACTATATTTATCACCCAGCACCTTTCATTTCATCTTAATTTTTTTGTGTGTGTTATTTTCTTCTATTAATGAATATTCTTTGAGCAAACAATACTGTGCCATTAATAATAAAATATATTTTGCGCTTTGGGTCTAAAGTGACTCTCACAATGTCAAATTAAAGCATAATTACAGATAAACCTGAAACACTGCTCTTTAGTGAACCGATGGTTGGCTCTTAAAAGAGCCTTTTTAGTGAAATAAACTCTGTAAAGTGGATTTACTTCTTTTTGGGCGCTGCCTTTTTAGGCTTAGCTGCTTTGGGCTTTGTCGTCTTGGGTTTAGCAGCCTTCGCTTTCTTGGGGCTCTTCGCTGCTTTCTTAGGAGCCGCTGGCTTCTTTGCTTTCTTGGGGCTCTTTGTTGCCTTTTTAGCGGCGGTGGCGGCTGGTTTCTTCGCTGCTTTCTTGGGTGATTTCTTAGCGGCGGTCTTCTTTGTCGCTGCAGTCTTGGGCTTCTTGGCAGCGGCGGGTTTCTTGGCTGCGGGCTTCTTTGCTTTAGGAGCGGCTTTCTTCGCTGGTTTCTTCTTGGTTTCTGCTTGTTGTTTGTTCAGTTTAAAAGACCCGGAAGCGCCGGTCCCTTTGGTCTGGACCAGGGTGCCTTTAGTCACGAGGTTCTTGATGGCGATTTTGACGCGGGTGTTTTTCTTCTCCACGTCGTAACCACCGGCGGCGAGCGTTTTCTTCAGGGCGGCGAGAGAGGCGCCGCTCCTCTCCTTGGAAGCCGAAACAGCTTTGACGATGAGGTCACCCACACTTGGTCCAGTTTTCTTGGCTTTCGCAACGGATTTCTTCTTGGGTGCTTTGGCCGGCGGGGCGGGAGCAGCTGGAGCGGTTTCAGCCATTTTCTCTAAGCGGTTCTGTATTCTCACAAACTCAGCACGAGATCAGTAATGAGGAGAATCAGAGCACGCGGCACGTTTACACAGCATATGAGAACCGTATAGACTCAACCTCTCCAGCTCAGTGCCTGTGCTCCTCCACGAGCAGACGTGTGTGTTTTCTCCTCTAACATTTTCAGCAAAACCGCAGTCATAAAACACATTAGGACGATAAAATCAATGTAGACACAAAGCAGAGGTCCAGAGCTAAACATTGAAACTAAAATACACGACCATTTAAAGTTTATTTTAGTATCCTTAGATCAAATCCACGACCAGCGTCAGCCACAGGACAAATCAGCGTATGATTTTCATGTGTTTTTTCTGTTGTGCAGCTGGTGAAAGACTAAAAGTGTCTTCACTTTTTTTAACACACACTTCGAAAATAACTTAAATTAGGTGAACATTGTTAAAGGATATGTAAAGTCTTATATATTGCTGTTATTCTGAACTTCTCGAAGCACACGCGCCATCCATGCTTCCTGTATTTGTGTTTGTCATGCAATGCGCAACCCCAGAGAACATTTTTATTTTAATTAATGTTTGAATTTCTTTTTAAAATACACCTTTGCTATTATATTCACAGTGACAGAACAGTGAAATCAATATTAATGAAAAGGCCACAAGTTTGCAAACCACAAACATGTGCATTAAAACATTCCCCTTCACTGATAACTATAAAACAATAAATATAACAAATAGTAAAAAGTAGTGTCATTATAATTCAAAATATTTTGTAAATAAGTGTGGTTTAAAGCACTTCTGGTTTAAGGAAATCTATACGTAGAGTTTTGCTGTATACTGGGACAGTGTTGTGTTTTAAAGTCACCCTGTAGTCAATAATTTTTTAAGTTAAAACTCATCATTGAGCATCATAATAGTATATATAAAAGTTTTACCTGTCACAGTGATTTCCTTATGTGATTCCTTACCTTAGTCCCTGCCTAATCGCACTGCTCGGACCATATACAGTATATGTAAATAGATGCTACATTAGTCAGTTTTGGACACATAACTGCTAGGTTCGGTCTCACACAATGCAATATGTGAACCTTGCATTTGCTGAACTAATCTTTAGGCACTGATGTTAATAGGTTAGATCATTTACACCAGGCTTGTGCACAATTCAGAATTGGCCTCCGTTCAATTCATGAATTTGAATTTGAATTTAATTGACTCCGCCCTAGTTGAATTTGAAGTGGAATGACAAGAAGTGGAATTAAATTCATGGCAATTCACAGAAATTCCAGAGTCACACAACAGAAAGAATCTCACATACATTCAGTGTTAGGAGGGTTACTTTGAAAATGTAATTGCTTACTGTTATAAGTGACCCATTATAAATGTGATTTGGATCACTTTATTTGGATTACTTTATCAATGCAAAGCAATTTCCATTTGATAAGTAACTCATTGAATTACACATTTTACCTCAACTAAATACAATTTGTGTGTGTTGTGTTACTATATGTGTATACTGCTGTTTTACATTTTTTGATGGACTAACGCTTTAATTCGCTCTTGTAAAACTTTATTTGGAAAAACTTGTTTTTATGCATATCAGAAAAATCTAAAATAAAGGTTTTCACAAACAAGACAACATTACTGCAGCTCCTCACTCCTCTGTTGTCGCTGTCCCAACGGCCCTTAGAAAAAAATATAAAATTACCCTTCATGACATATTATTTTAAAGGGTAAGTTCATCCAAAAATGAAAATAATGTCATTTATTACTTTCCCTCATGTTGTTCCACACTTGTACGACCTTTGTTAATCTTCAGAACACAAATTAAGATATTTTTGGTGAAATCTGATGGCTCAGTGAGGCCTGCATAGCCAGCAATGACATTTCCTCTGTCAATTAATGTACTAAAAAGATATTTAAAACAGTTCAAGTGTAGTGGTTGAATATTAATATTATAAAGTGATGAGAATATTTTTTTGTGTGCAAAAAACAAAAGAAAAAAAAACCCACTTATATAGTGATGGCTAATTTCAAACAGTGTTTCAGAAAGCATCGGAGCGGTTATGAATCAGCGTGTCGAATCATGATTCAGATCGTGTGTCAAGCCGCCACACTGCTGAAATCACATGACTTTGGTGCTTCGAACACCTGATTCAACACACTGATTCATAAAAGCTCCGATACTTCCTTAAACAGTGTTTTGAAATCAGCCATTACTATAAGTTGTTACTTTGTTTTTTAGGCACAACCGAAAATATTCTTGTCGCTTTAAATTATTAATATTGAACCACTGAACTCACATAAACTGATTTTAATATGTTTTTAGTACATTAATCAATCTTGAGAGAGGAAATGTCATTGTTGTCAATGCAGGCCTCACTGAACCATCGGATTTAACACTCTGGGGTCGACTGCAAATAAGAGTCTACGCATACAGCCTTTCCCAAGCAAAAGTGTCTTAGAAATTGTAAATCAATATCTTGCTTTATGTGAATGAGTAGGCCGAATGACTTTCACATTATTTTGGAGAAAAAACTCTAGACTACTAGATCCTGTTTTGAAAAGTCTTGTTAAAACATGTTTAGAACTTGTTTTGTGGACTTATATCAAGGGACTTAAAAATTTTGCTTTTTCAAAAACCACGCATAAACATTTTTCTCTCAAAAATATAAACATGTACATACATGTTGATTATATGATATTGTAGCCCAGTTTGTGATGAACACAGTGTTATGAGAATTCTGCCATAAATATGTTTTTAAGCAACTGAAAAAAGCACAAATGTCAGTGCATGTCAAAACTTCCCCAGGGCCCTAAAAACCCCTTAGACCCCAGAGGGTTAATCAAAAATATCTGAATTTTTGTTCTGAGGATGAATGAAGGTCTTACAGGTGTAAAACGACATAAGGGTGAGTAATTAATTACCTTTTTCATTTTTGGGTGAACGTTTTAATCTCAGACAGGTCAGAATATTTAGCATATTTAGAAAACCCATGATTCAATATCTTTTGGCTATGATCATATTAGGATCACATGTTCCCACAACACAGCTAACAAAAAAAAGTTATAAGAATGTTCCCTGAAAGTTCCCATCGTTTCTCAAAAATGTTTTGCCAACATAAAGTGTCCAGTTTTCTTGATGCTCTAAGAATGTTTCTGGATTGTCTGAACGTTAGAGGAATGTTACAATGTCATGATTTTAATGTTCGCTCAATGTTTAAAACAACTGTTTTTTTATATTGACTTGTTGTCTTGTTATGTAAATGATAGAGAAACATTGCATTGTATTATTTAAAAGAAACATTATTTATGTCACCAGTATTGTGACTCTTGACATTTTTCCCGGGTTGTGTTAACTTTGTGTTTATGAAACACATTTGTTACAGTTATGTAAAGTTAGTGCAATTCTGTGATGGTTAGTATGTAATGGTAAAGATCATCAAGTAAATAATTGTTTTACTGATCAAAAGTTTTTCTTTTAATAATGTATATGAGATCCAGCACTATCACAACAGTTTGTCATTAAGGAGTTTTAGAAACTTTGGACAAAAATTAGCCGCTGTATATTTGGGCTGCACAAACATTAGGAATCAGAGTATGATTCTCAACCATGGTGACAAAGAAAATTGTAAAAAACAATAATTATTTATCCATGCTGCAGTGCATTCTGGGAGTCCTGGATGAGATTTATAATTTGTTGATACCAAGCATGCATTGCAGCATGAAGTTTTCCATTTAATTGTCACCATGGTTGAGATTCATACTCTAATATTTGATGTTTGAGCGTCCCAAATATAAAGCGGTTAATTTTTGTCCATAGTTTTAAATATCCTCAATAACAAACTGCTGTAAGATTGCTGGATCTCATATACATTACTGACAGACAAAAAAACTTGATAAGTAAATCAACTAATTAGAAGGTGATCTTCACTATTATGAACCAACCACTACAAAATTGCACTAACTTTACATTACTATAACAAATGTGCTTTATACACACAAAGTTAACACAACCAGGGAAAAAATAGCAAGCAAAAAAGGCAAGAGTCCAAATAAAACACACACTAATCACCATAATGGTGACTTAAAATGAAACAAAACAATTCAATAAACTCATGATATCATTTAACATATGCAACCCGATACAACACTCATATGTAAGTCTAATCAACAATTCAAAGCATCACATCAAACAGTGCTTCATCATTTAACCCTAAAGTAAGGTGACCAGACGTCCCAGTTTTCCGGGGACAGTCCCGTTTTTTGGTGTTCTGTCCCCGACTGAAGCTGTCCCCGGAAATGTCCCCGTTTTACAGCATGTCCAAAACAACCAGCAAATACACTGAAAACCCAGTAAACATAGCGTTTGTAGTACCAGACCAGAGCAATCATGTAATGATTATTTTTACAAGCAGAGGGGGCCGCGACCTACTTATTACTTGCGCACGTCACTGATTTAACGATGAAGAATTTACAACGAGACACATGAGAAAGCATCATTATCATCAATCAAGTTATCATAAGATATGAAAACAGTTAAAGTTATGGGGGCTTACTAACTACTCATGTTAAATTAAAATAATAAACCAATGAAGTGAACTGATCACAGTATGTTATAGAGCATTTGTTTTGTGTAGGCTAAATATGTTTACATTTTGCATTATTCCTTCTGTTCTTCACATTTACAATGTTATGAAATCAGCTGAAGTGGTACCTTAGAAGTCATTTTTGATGAGGAATGTCTCTTGTGTAAAAAAAAAAAACGGGAGAAAATTAATTTTTAGGCTACAGAAATTGTTCAATTAATTGAATTAGAAAGACTGCAAAAATAACTTTCTTATTAGTATTTTTCTCTTGTTTTCAGTACAAATACAAAAATGGCTTAGGTCAAGATGCATTGTTTTGATGGGCAAAATGACCTAAGAATATAAGTCTAATTTTTAGACCAAAATATCAATTTTGTGCTTAAAACAAGCAAAAAAACCTACCACTACTTAATTCAAGAAAAATATGTTTTGCATGTTAAGCACAAATTAAATTTATTTTTTGTCTTAAAGCTAGATTTTTCTTAGGGGATTTTGCTTATCAAGAAAATGCATCTGGTTTAAAGATTTTTTAGATATTTGTACTGAAAATAAGACAATAGTATTTTAAGTAAGAAGAAAGTCATTTTTTGCAGTGAACCCACAACAATAAAAAAAGAAAACTTAAAAAAAAACATTTTGTCCCCATTTTTTAATTCATAGATAACAAAAAATGAGATTTTAATGATTTTTCACCATTTAACTAGGAAATGTCCCCGATTTTCATTTTAAAAATCTGGTCACCTTACCCTAAAGGTGATAAAGTTGCCACCTCTAGGTGGCATATTCACCTTTTCAATTCCACAAAAGCGTAGAGAGGAAATATCATGATTAAGTGCATTAAAATGGGTAGCTACCGGATAATTCATATCCTTTCTTTCCTGTCTGTACCTAATGGAAATTATCGCTGTGGAAATTATCGCTGTGGAAATTGTGCACAATGTAACAACACCTCTAAAACTTCCTTTTTTTGTCATCCTAGAACCAGAAAAAAGTTTGACATTAAGTCAGTAATCACTTGTGTCTCTACACACGTGATGATTTTGATACGCTGTCCTTGTGGTTTGGGATTTGTGGGCAAAACAACACGTCAACTTAAGCTAAGAATTAGTGAACTCAAAAGTTCAATCAGAAGAAAGGATATGAATTACCCGGTAGCTACCCATTTTAATGCACTTAATCATGATATTTCCTCTCTACGCTTTTGTGGAATTGAAAAGGTGAATATGCCACCTAGAGGTGGCAACTTTATCACCTTTAGGGTTAAATGATGAAGCATTGTTTAATGTGATGCTTTGAATTGTTGATTAGACTTACATATGAGTGTTGTATCGGGTTGCATATGTTAAATGATATCATGAGTTTATTGAATTAAGATTTAATCATGTGACTATTCTGAATGATGCACCTATCATGTGACTTGATGTTTCTACATTGTGATTGGACATTTTAAATTTGATGATGTTTGGAACAATTGTAGTTGCCTGATGAAGATCAGTTGATCGAAATGTTGCAACGCAACTTTCATTAAAAAAAAAATTCAGCAAGCAGATAGTGTGCGGGAATTGTTCTTTGTATATTTTGAGACTTTTTGTCGTCTTATCCTACGCACCTATCTGTTGACTTCAGGTGTGCGACGCTAATTTGTTTGACTAATTTGAGGGGTACAAATTTTTTAGGGTTTGGTTTAGCTAGGGGACCCCCCATAAGCTTTGAGAAAATTGGAACACTGGTTGGAGCTAAACTCTGCAGTGCTCCGGACCTCCAGAGTAAGATTTGGGGAACCCTGTTGTGAGCGAATCAATAATTTTTTATGTCTTTGACCTCATGTGATTGGATTGCTCTTAGAGTCTCATAACCGCGTTGCAGATTGCCATGTAACTGCTAGCTCCAGTACTGATCAGTAAAAAAGTGAATTGAGATGAACGAAAATATGATTTTATGCTTACAAAATAAAATTTTTACAAGACATTTGGTTTAAGAATAAATGGGATTAAGGAGCTTGAACCAGAAACAAGAAGTGATCGTGGAGGAACTTACACTGTTTGCTTTTCTGGCACTTATGGCAAACAGAGTTGGCTAATGTTAGCTGGATGCTATGTAAGTCAAATGCATTTTATTGTTTTCCCTGTTTGCTGTTTGAAAGTCTGTGTGATATACTGCGTGAAATTTTGTGGCACATTTGAGCTGGCTTTGCGTAGACATGATGTTCAGATAATCCGGTATTTTCCGTGGCTTGGTCAACTTTGTTGCAACGTACTGGTCTGTGATTAGGCAACTTTACTGTGCGTGTGTGTGTGTGAATGATTACTGTACCTTAGTTCATTACTGAAATAAACCCACATTATTCTCAGATTTACAGATTCATACACTCTCAGGAAAAATGGTTCTTCAAAGGTTCTTAAACGATGGCAAAGGTACTATATAGAACCATAGCTTACTGAAGAACCCTTTTTGCTTAAATTTTAAATTTAGTCAGTAATTTTTAAGCTGCCTCCTGATTACCCTGCTAAAAAAAACAATAGACACCATCACAGAAATACTATTGGTTTTATTGGGACTTTTATTGGTTCTAATGGAATATGGCCCAAAACACACTTCAGTGTATTGGTTTTAATGAAAAAAACTAATGGTTCCTATTGGTATTTTAATGTAAACCATTAGAATTTAGTTTTTATTGTTTTTTTCAGCAGGGTAGTTTCACCTGTGAAAGCCCTGAATCATCAGTCCTGCTGAACTGCCTGCAGACTAACAACACAAACAGGTAAAAGAGTAAAATAATCATCATTTACTGTTAAAAAACATTTTGAAAATTAAAGTTTTGTGTGTTCTTATACTTTATTTCTTTTATAACAGGCAAGCTTCATAATGTTTTAAATGATATATTGGGACTCTGCTTTAAGACTTAAGATAATGATTTGTTAAAGTGTTAAAAAGTATATAAAATGTATATTGTACATTTAGTTTATTAAATGAAGTTTATTTAACTAAGTTCGGGAGGAGCATGGTCAGTAGATAGGAGTTTTCCTTACTCAAACATGTTCTGAGGGCAGAAAGAATGTGATTGGTTCACAAAAACGACCAATCAAAATGCTCGTTACTGGTTTAAGCCCTCAGCGGAGCCTCCAAGGCAGCTTCTGCAGTGAAGCAGTTCGAGCTCACCGTTGGTCAGATGAGTAGCGCAGATATGGTAAGATAGGAATGAGACTGTTTTTGAATTCAGCTCGAAACGTTTCGAGCATTTAAGTGACGCGTTTTCACGTGTCCGTGGCACGACTTTCTTTTTTGTGCCAGTTTCACGGATTGGTTACTCAATTTTTTTTCCTTTTTTCAAACCATTGTCGATTGGGATTGGGGTTAGATTTGTGGTTTTTGTCACATTTTTAAACTATTCTCGCGTGAGGATAAAGTTGGGTTTGGGTTAAAATGACATTGTTTATACATTTATTTGTCAGAAAATTAAATTGTTCTTGCTTGGAGTTGGGGTTAGAGTGAGGATGTCATTTTATGTAACAGAAAGTTGTTCTAACCCCAATCCCAAGCGACAATGGCAAGAAAATAGGAAAAACAATTGAGCAACCAACACGCGAAACAGGCACGAAAAAGAAAGTCGCGCCACGGACACGCGAAAACGCGTCACTCAAACACTCGAAACGTTTCGAGCTGAATTCAAAAACAGTCTCATTCCTATCTTACCATATCTGCGCTACTCATCTGACCAACGGTGAGCTCGAACTGCTTCACTGCAGAAGCTGCCTTGGAGGCTCCGCTGAGGGCTTAAACCAGTAACGAGCATTTTGATTGGTCGTTTTTGTGAACCAATCACATTCTTTCTGCCCTCAGAACATGTTTGAGTAAGGAAAACTCCTACGTGCGCATGGTCATGTGATCCAACCAATCAGTGCAAAGAGGTGCCTATAAATGGCAAACCCTCACCTCTGTCCCGTGACAGATTTTTTGCAGCATCCCTCCTCCACCCCATCACCTCACTCTCATCTAGATTCATTTATCACAGTTAAAGAGAGGGGAGTACTCTGGGTTCGGGCTAAAATTCCGAGCTCGTAGCCCTCTCCTCGGACAGCACGCCAAATATGCTTTATATCATTCCCTATTGATTACATGTTAATGCGAACTCGTGAAACTAATTATCAAAAGAACGTCGTACAACATGTGTTATATATATATATATATATATATATATATATATATATATATGTTTATATATATACATGTTTCTTTCAATGCTGACATTAAAATAATAATAGTTATTTACTGTTTAAACATTTTGGAGATTGTGTGTGTTCTTGTGGCACATGACTTGTAAAAGCAGAATTGCTTCTTTGTAGGTGGATCATGAGTGAAGCTCTAAAAAGTTATAAGGATAGCTGCAGGTCGGCCATTGGCGTGATAACAAAGGTTTATGTGAATTCAATTTACAATTAAATATTTCACCAAGCATTCACCTATTTAGTGACAAAACAGGTAGCTTGAGCAGAATCATATTAAAACTTCTGTCAAATCATGTTTTACATACAGTATGTAAGCAAACTCCAGGCTAATAACTTGTTTTGTCTCCATGACTTATCCTTTCTCACATCTCCAACAGATCCAAATCTTGTTTGGCCTGATGCTCAACCTTGTACAGTCCACCTAATGGTGAGCACAGCCAGGTGATGAGAATCTGTGGTAATCACAAGCTGTGTCTCAAGATCAACATGACAATAACAGACCATCTCTTATCTGACTAAATGCTCAACATCACTGCCACAAAACATTGGATGGAGTATGCAAAATGATCCAGCAAACAATATTATATGGACCTTTTTGGCTAGCTTCTACAAACATTATCACAATCCTATTGACTTATTTTTACAGTTAGTAATGTATTATTAACATCCTATCAATTTGTATTCTGTGCCGTCTATGTGTTTGTGCTAAAATGTATACTGTATCTAAATGTATTAAATGTATCTGCATGTAATGTTGTGATATGTTAATATTCAGTATTTATTTTCATTTGCATAATTTGATGTGGCATATGTCATGCGTTTAATGATTTCATGTACAGTTATGTTCAAAATGATACAGTAGCAGTGTACGAATAAATGTGAATAAAGTGCAAAAAATTTAAAAACAGAGTTTATTTCCATATTTCAAATGTATTGAAAACATTACACATTCAATTACAAAGCAAAGCATTAAGACAGTTTACAAGTCTGTCTTGTTCTTTTAAAGGGAAGCAAAGATAATGAATATTAAGCTGTTCAAAAAATATCAGTGTCAACATTTTTATCTGTAGACACTAAAAACTGAAGCATTTTCTTAAGATTTAATTTCACTTTAAGCTATTGAATTACTCATATTAACCATTGTTGTTGTTGATAACTGCTGTACATCTGTGTCAAATCAAGTCAACCAACTTCTGGCACCCCGAAACAGGTATTTCAACTCAGGATCCACAGTTCCTGTACATTTTTAGGTTTTGCGTCAGAAAAATGTCACCCCACAAGTTTTCAATGGGGTAGAGATCAGGGGATTGAGCTGGTCACTCCATAACATCCAAAATTTTTGTCTGGAACCAAGATTTTGCCCTCTTGCCATTTTAGGGGCATTTCCTCTTTAAGTATTCTGATGTATTCAAACTGATCCATGTTCCCTTGTATACAATAAATAGGCAACATTGATCCTGGATCAACGTTTTAATCAAAGATACCTCAACCTACCCTTAACCATCAAACCCTAACCATTTTTATACCCTCAAATTAGTGTGAAATAATAGTTTGAGGAGTATTTCTTAAAAGCCCCTATCCCAATCCTAAACCTAAATCTAACATGCACACTAATCTTAAACCTGCAGTCTGATTGGTTACTGAAAATGTTGATCCAGGACCAACAATGGTGTTGATCCAAGATCACATCTTACTTGGTGAAATCATGTTCAACCACAATACTTACAGACCATTTTAGATCATCTTTGATCTTTCTAGAGGTGATGAATGGCTGAATCTTTGCCTTCCTGACTATTCTTCCATCTGTTTTAAAAGTATTGCTTGTTTTCTTCTATGTGCTTTGGGTTTTTGTTGCCATTTTATAGCATTTGAGATAATTTAAGCTGAGCAACGAAGCAGATCTCAACTCCCATTATCTATCAAAATAATTTTTTCCTACAATGGTGGTTAATGGGTTGTGAGATCTGCTTTGTTACAAACATTCTTCCAAATATATTTTAATTCTGCTGAACATAGAAAGATACAGGTTTGAAACATGATGGTAAATGACAGAATTTTCATTTTTTTGAGGTAAACACTTTACAATAAGGTTCATTAGCTAACATTAGTTCACTACATTAGTTAACATGAACTAATAATGAACTGCACCTATAAAGCATTTTTTATCTTTGTAAAGATTAATTGAAACATTTACTAAAACATTATTCAATTCTTGTTAACATTAGTTAATGCAGTGTGAACTAACATTAACAGTGAAAAGCATTAAGTCACGTCTCAAAAAAATAACGCTTTATATTTTTAATGCAATCACAATTTTCCGATATTCTTCTGAACTTATTTTGGTCAGTCCTGTAACAATGAGGTCTACCTTTTTACATACATTACCAAAATTTGATTAAAGATCCTTTATATTATTAGCACACTATGGAAACGTTACCCAACGAGAGTCTCACGATCTCTGTAAGTCACACAGCAACCCATTGTTCAATTCTGAATAAACACAGTAAAATCTTGCTTTTAATGGATTAAATCAAATTGGATGCTCATTTCACTGATAAAGTGGGTGGCTCTTAAAAGAGCCTGTGGGTGTTGAAAAGCTGGAAGCTTTATTTGGAGCTGGTGTACTTGGTGACGGCCTTTGTTCCCTCAGACACGGCGTGTTTGGCGAGTTCACCGGGCAGCAGCAGACGCACGGCGGTCTGGATCTCTCTCGATGTGATGGTGGAGCGCTTGTTGTAGTGAGCGAGACGAGAGGACTCACCGGCGATACGCTCGAAAATATCATTGACGAAAGAGTTCATGATCCCCATGGCCTTAGAGGAAATCCCGGTGTCAGGATGAACCTGCTTCAGGACCTTGTAGACGTAGATAGCATAGCTCTCCTTCCTGGACCTCTTGCGCTTCTTACCGCCCTTCACGGCGGTTTTAGTAACGGCCTTCTTGGACCCCTTCTTAGGTGCGGACTTCGCTGGCTCAGGCATGATGACTCACGACAGAACAACAAAGTGTGTACCAATCTGTTCTGGTGAAGAAGTATTTATTCACTGTTCATGCTAATTCTCAAAGACTACAGGCTCACGGTGCTGATTGGGTGTCTTCATTGGACAAACAACACGAATGGATTTTATTGGAGCAGCAGACACGTAAGAGAGCCAATCAACGTCGCTAAAACGGTAGCCCCACCCATAGCCTAATGTTTGAGTTTAATACACCCATTGTAGCGCGGTTGTGCTTTCCCGCTCATTTTTAAAATATAATTTCTTTGGAATTGAATAGTTTCTTTGGCAATAGGATGGACAAATGTAATAAATGAATGCACACTTCCATTTCTTTTGCAGTAAATTGTTCATTCAACGAATACATGCAAGATCTCTAGTTATGCAAGTGCTTAAAGCAGTACTAACGTTACTAAAAGGATAGTTTATCCAAAAATCATTTACTCACTCTCATGTTGTTACGAACCCGCATCATTTTTTTTCTGATGAACACAAATGAAGATATTTTGAGAAATGTTTGTAACAAAACCATTCGTGGACCCCATTCACTTCCATAGTAAATATCTTTATTTGCGTTCATCAGAACAAAGAAACGTATACAGGTTTGTAACATGAAAGTAATTGACAGAATTTTAAATTTTTGGGTGAACTATCCCTTAAGAACAGCTTTTGAGAACAATTGTGTGGTTTAGATTGTGTTTTTTATGCTTGCAGTACACTTAGTGGAGATATATTTGGCGAGTACGTGAATAGTGAAAGAACGTGTAGGCACTTTACATAAGTCACCTTTTCAGAAACAAACAGGAAAGCGAAGCATTACCAGACCACCAAATAAGTTAACAGGCATAGTTATAATCAAATAACCTGATAAAAAAAGACCATTTATAGAAACACTGCACAAATTTTGTCTCTTTAAGTGACAATGTGGGTGGCTCTTAAAAGAGCCGTTTGGGTTTGTGTGGAGTTTTGACGTTTAACCTCCGAAACCGTACAGAGTGCGACCCTGTCGTTTCAGAGCATAGACAACATCCATGGCGGTGACGGTCTTTCTCTTTGCGTGCTCAGTGTAGGTGACGGCGTCACGAATAACGTTCTCCAGAAACACCTTCAGCACACCGCGAGTCTCCTCGTAAATCAGACCGGAGATACGCTTGACTCCACCACGACGAGCGAGACGACGGATGGCGGGTTTGGTGATTCCCTGGATGTTATCACGCAAAACCTTGCGATGACGCTTGGCGCCTCCTTTGCCGAGACCTTTACCGCCTTTTCCTCTTCCTGACATGATTTCAGTTTACGAAACAGAGAGTGAAAAAAGTGGGCGATGAGACATGACTTTACAGTTGCTTACAGAACCTAGTGGAAACACCCAGAAATGAAGGCGGCGCCTTGTGACGTGTGACAGTAAAAGCCCAGCCCTACCTACGTTGTCAACTGTTTTTGGATTATTAACTGTTCTGATCAGACAACTTTTAAACGTTTGAAATATAGCAATTACATAATCATTCAGGAAGCACAGCTTTTAGTAAATGAAATGAGTCAGATGCATTTTTAAATAAACCTGATAATGTAGATGTTATTAAAATTATAAGTATAGCCTATAATTTAAAACATTTATAATGAAATTATTTTTTTTGTGCTTTTGGTATAAACTTATTTGTCTTGAGATGATCACTAATCAAAACTAGGAACTACCTTTCTGAGAAAATAGATCTTGGGGGGGGGAAATCTGAGAAAAGTAGACAATTTTCTTTTCCATTGACTACTTTCACAAATAAATGAGGATTATGTGTAGGGTAGAAATCGTTCAGTACCTCTTCACTTTGAGAGAAATTAGTTTTATTAAAGAGACTATAATTAGAAACAGCAACGTGTATGTGATCAAACGGAGAAATTTCTCGTTCAGTGGAATTGTGGTGGCTCTTAAAAGAGCCTTTAAAGTTTATGGTAAAGCACTGTTTTAAGTGCGCTCTCCGCGGATGCGGCGGGCCAACTGAATGTCTTTCGGCATGATGGTGACGCGCTTGGCGTGGATGGCGCACAAGTTTGTGTCCTCGAACAGTCCAACAAGATAAGCTTCGCTCGCCTCCTGCAGGGCGCCGACGGCGGAGCTCTGGAAGCGCAGATCTGTCTTGAAGTCCTGAGCAATCTCACGAACAAGACGCTGGAATGGCAGCTTGCGGATCAGCAGCTCAGTAGACTTCTGATAGCGGCGGATTTCTCTCAGCGCTACGGTACCGGGCCTGTAACGATGGGGCTTCTTCACACCGCCGGTAGCTGGGGCGCTCTTACGGGCAGCTTTAGTAGCGAGCTGCTTCCTGGGCGCTTTGCCTCCGGTGGATTTACGAGCGGTCTGCTTTGTTCTTGCCATGATTACAAGGAAAACTCTTTGCCTTTCGACGCAGAAATACACAGCTTTCTCTAAATGCTGGTTTTAAAGACAAGTCGATCATGAGCTCAGAGGGCGGCGACAGTGTAGTGGCATATGATTGGCTAATGCGTGACGTCAGAGTATACAGCTGGCCAATGACTGTGCGTGTCCATTTTTCAAACAAGCGTTGTTTCCCGCTCGAAATCCTGCGATCACATAAAAGCAGA
The DNA here is from genome assembly GCF_027580225.2 of Misgurnus anguillicaudatus. Taxonomy (NCBI): domain Eukaryota; kingdom Metazoa; phylum Chordata; class Actinopteri; order Cypriniformes; family Cobitidae; genus Misgurnus; species Misgurnus anguillicaudatus. The sequence goes on along the minus strand of NC_073342.2, from coordinate 4,396,752 downwards.
GATTCAAGCCGTTTTAATGCATAGAATATTTATTATAAAAATAAACCTTACTGTTCTATAAATACTAAAAGTAAACACATATAAATGCATTAGACAAAATTACCAGTATGACAGCATTCACCAGACGATTTTATTTGTTATATCATAGGCATACCTTGACGTTAATCATTGTATTATCATGTGCCGGCACAAACACATTAGAAGAGAACGCTATGTTTTAAGGTAAAAATAGAACCACAGTACTAAATAAAGAACATTAAAATATATTTCAGTGTAGATCTACACTTCTTTAGGTGTATGACAATACACAAGAAACAAGAAAACAATACTACGCCTCTTTCGGTTGTCTGGAAGATGACTGTTCATTATGTGACACTGCGAAACAAATTACACCTTACATGTATTTGCATTAACTACAATAAACATACACATGCACAACGTATTTAAAAAAATACATAGTAGTGTAAAATATTAAAATAAATAACTTTTTATATCAAAGTTTTGGGATATTATGTTGCCATTCAGGCAAAACCCTGACTCGTGGAATAAACTTTTACCTCTAAATGAGAATGACATTATAAAGGCAAAAGTGTATGCACTTTGGAGCCAAGCAATGTGTTTGTATAGTGTGGGAATGCACCAAAAAATAACAAAAAGTATCAGTAGCACGTATGTCTCATAGTGTCACAGCTTATTCTAGGGTATAGATCAATCACACCATCTTGATACCGATGTTTACTGTCATGATGTGTGCCATCATCACCTGTGTAAACAAAATACACCAAAACAATTTATATACATTTTTGAGTTTCATATCAAAATTTATAAAAGTCGTTTTTGAAAGCATGATTATTTTTCGTAGTATTAGCAAAGCAGTCAAAAACGTACAACTTAATGTAGGGTAGACAAAGTCAGGGGTCGGGCACGTCTCATCCAAGTGTGTTGGACACAAAACTTGATCTTTAGCACAAACAAGGACATATGACAAATTAGAACATTAAAAAATGTGTAGACAGTTTAAGCCATATCTACACAATTCATATCTACAGTTTGCCATGCCTTATTTTTTATTGTTTGAAGAATCTGCAACATCTTTATTTGGTTTGTGTTGACCACCTTCAACTGTAAATAAAAAGAAATTGTAATTAATGATATTAACCCCACAAATACCAACTCCTATTTGTCTAAGTTTATTTTCAAACAGAGGCATTTACCTGGTTTGGGTTTTGAATGGTTATATTTTGGAGGAGGATCTGAGTAGGAAGCAGTCTTTTTAACAACTTGTTTATTTTTATTTGGATTAGGTTCTGCTTATCATTTGTACAAAACAAAAGCAAAGGAAGTTAATCAAACACTTATACTGAGCTTTTAATACAGAACAGTATTTTACATTTTACAACTGCAATGTTAAAGCAATCAAATCATTACAATTCCATCATGCCAAATAACTTTTCTTTTTCAGATAATTTGCTTTCTGAAAGAAACTCTCAAAAGGCTACATAAATAAGTTAAAGTAATAACTTTGACTGTATCATTAAACATACTTTATGGTATACCATGTATAAGTTCAGAGTAACTGTTAGCCTACTAAGTTAGCTAATTTTACCCATTTGTGTGGACAATTCTGGCAACGTTTAGATCGGTTCCCTCGTGTCAAGTACAACTTAAACACGTTAATCAAATGATACAAAATGTACTTACCCAACAGTAGATTTTATATAATATATAGACAAAACTCCTTCGTAAATTCACCCTCTCCTCATGGTTGCATGTCAATCGAGGACCTTCCAGGATAACAGGTGACGTGACAACTATCTCGCAAGATAATCTATCATATCACGCGATTTTGTAATATCCCGAGATTTATCACTATATTTTGTTCATACAATCTTGGCAGCGCAGTTTTTGAAATTACATCCAAGACCTAAATGGTGACAGGATATATCTGCTTTACATTTATATGCATGCATTCAATAATAAACAGATTGAAATAATGACTAAGATGTATTGTGGCTTTGCAATCACACTGCGCACTTTGTGATTATAATTTATTTAAACAAGATAAAGTTCATATATTTATTTTGTATACAAATCGTATATTTCATAAAGATAATTCTGTTTTTTCCTACTAGTCTAGTCTAGACGTGTAAAAGACATCAGTGGACGTTATTCACAACCTCTTAAAAACTACTTTTAGCACTTAAATTAATCATTGCAGTATTAACCAAGGTGTAAGCACAGCATTTGCATATTTCACAATGACTTCATAGAGGGTCATGATGGACTAATGCACGTGTAAAAGACGTCACCTAATACATCCTCTTACAACCGATTCACAACAGGGTATATTGAAGTACACGTAGTGAAAGTCAAAGTAACAATTACACATGCAACCCCATATAACTATAGACATGTACAAATGTATCTAAATACATTTTTATATGTTCTGTGTTACATTTTTCACAGATTTATGCCGTCATACCACAACTATGTTAATAGTCTGACATTAAAGTGACACCAATGACTTAAATGTAATGTAAAATGTAACTTATGATCTTATTAGATTTTGCTTTCAAAATTCAGACAACTATGTTGTCCCAAGTGGTGCATAAGCGAACTCAAATGTCAATTTCACCCTTTTATAGCTCAAGTGGGTGGCTCTTAAAAGAGCCTTTTGTAGTTCTGGAGAAACCGCGGTTTACTTTGATTTAGCTGGCTTCTCAGTCTTCTTTGGCAACAACACAGCCTGGATGTTGGGCAACACACCGCCCTGAGCGATGGTCACGCCACCCAAAAGTTTGTTCAACTCCTCGTCGTTACGCACTGCCAGCTGTAAATGGCGGGGAATGATACGAGTCTTCTTGTTGTCACGAGCGGCGTTTCCAGCCAACTCCAGGATCTCAGCAGTAAGATACTCGAGCACAGCGGCGAGATAAACTGGAGCTCCAGCACCTACGCGCTCCCCGTAGTTACCTTTGCGAAGAAGTCTGTGAACACGGCCGACGGGAAACTGAAGCCCGGCTCTGGATGACCGAGTCTTAGCCTTCGCTCTGGCTTTACCACCGGTTTTGCCTCTGCCGCTCATTCTCGTTTTAAGAATTCGTTGCTGTCTGATTGAAAGAAACAAATGAATGTACATGAACCCGCTTCTGTTTACAGTATTTATGCATGCTTGCTAATCGCTGATTGGTTAGAGGCTGTAAAAAGTTTAAACCAATCACTGAACTTCCCTCCAAAAGACAACGTCCACCGCTTTCTTTTCAAAAACGTGACACATGAATTAACACTTTGATGCACAACTTGTTTTTAAAATGACCTGTGTTCATTTCCTATACAATTTCAATCACGCCAGAGTGTTTCTTTGCTAAATTTTTCAAATAAATATATTTTGTCCTTTATTATTTTAGGTATTGTTTTTATATCTTGTTTTTACTTCCACAAATCATTATATTTATTTTTTCTTTCTTAGTTTTGTAAACAGTGTTTTGTATTTCTACATCAAATTTCCACAGATGAGTCAGAAATGACGCATGCAAAAATGTGTAAATATCAAAGATTTCTAATATCTAACATATTTATTGTGATAAACTATTCACCTGCTACACTTTTCACAACTCAATGTTTTACTGCATAAAATATTTGATATATCGTGAAACATAACTGGACATAACTGGGAATCTGTTACTAGTTAGAAAGAGAAGTATGTGCAGTCCCTCACCTCTGTCCTGTGATAGATTTTTTGCAGCATGTGTGGTGGCAAAAATTCTTAGCCTGAATCTTCATAAGAAAAAATTCAGAAGCAAAGGTTCCAGGTGCCAAACAAAGATTACTTTATTTTGCTCGAGCCAAAACAAAGTTCAGATGATCAAAAAATACATCAGCATGTACTCAAAAACCATCCCCAGCCTTCTGATCTCCTCACCTCTCACTCCATCTTTTATACATTAAGATCAAACACTTCTTATCTGAGATGGCGTACATTCTTCTCATTGGTCTCGGCCTGCCACAATTAACTAATTTGTTCAGTGTAGCAAAAGTGCAGCTGAACTCTTTCTCAACTCTGCTTATTGGTTCTCTTGGCCTACTTGCACTGCTTTTGTGAGACGTAATATATTTGTGGAAACAATAAGTGCGTAAAATAACAACCTAATCAATAACAAGACAGAATTTATATTTGTGGAAATAATGAATGCATAATCTATAATAAAACCAATGAAACCCATCAAACTAAAACTACCATACATATAAACAAATAAAAGTATACCCTTCAGTTTCTAATGATGTCTAATGCTGGGTACACACCAAAAGATAATCTGTGATTTTGGGTCGATTTCCCCCCTTCTGACAATCCTAGCTATTGTAAGAATCATAGACATTATATACGTAGACACCTCATGACGTGCTGGAACGCATCAAGCGTCGGTGCCATATTGGATGGGTCTTCTCAGTGTACGCTAGCATCAGAGTCAATGGGAGTTAACGGAAAGAAAGCAACTATGCCCGTATTTTGTGCAGCTTACGGTTGCAATAACCGGCGCAGTATTTATTCCAGATCACATGGGATTACATTTCACAAGTAAGATTGAACAATCATTTTTGTTATTTTACGTTATTATTTATAATATTATGTCAATGTTCAGCAGGAACTGGTACTCTCTCTCATGATCTCTCGCTGTTTTTTCTTCACATTTGAAGGTTTCCCAGTGATACAGGCATGAGGAGGCAATGGGAAGTTGCTATAAAACGGGAGGATTTTGTTGTGACAGAGTCGTCAAAGCTCTGTAGCAAAGAGTATAGAAGAACAAGAGGGGAAACCCCCTTTTTTTAAAGTAAAAAAAAGTAGATGTTTAATGTACTTAAATATTAAATATAAACCAAAAACTTGAAATTATGAAATGTAGTGGAGTAAAAATTATGATAATATGCTTTGGAATATAAGTTTTCCAAAGAAAAACACTGATAAAATACAGATATTTGAAAATTTACTTTTATGTAGAAAGTAAAATACCTAAGTAGTGTCTGCCTCTGTCAATATGCCATACTTAAAGAACATAATACAAAGTATTTTAGGATGAAAGCAGTATTTTTCAATGTGTGACAGCATCCTGTATCATAACTAAATCTCTGCCGCTTATAACAACTCAAACCGTGTGAAAATCCGGTAAAAATTAGGGGAGTTATGATTATTCCTCATTAGAAATGAATGCAAGAGAGCACACTGGACAGCCATCCAAGATGGTGGCCAGGCGATACGTCAGCTCCAATAGGCAGCTCAGTCTATGAGGTGTCTACGTATATAATGTCTATGGTAAGAATTACATACTGCCTCTAAAAACTGCCTGCTTAGATGATATAACAAGCTCGTCCCCTTAAGAGGCTTGATTATTTTAGAGGTAATCTCAGTCCAAGCAATACACTGATAATATAACTTAAAGGTATATTTTCTTAACTAAAATATGGGAGCAAAAGTGAGACTTCATGTCAAAGGGGGGGTCTATGATAATTAAAGACATCTGTTTACACATCATCCAATCACTTGGGTGAGCAGATCAATTGGACCATTTGATTAAGTACTCCTTTGGTGACTGTAAGGAACTGAGCCATTTACATCAGTATTCATATGTTATAGGGGTACAGCATTAGCATTTGGAAATGCGATAAAAGAGTCAGAGTGGTCATTTACATTGATATTCTTGCTTTACATCTCAAAGGGTACAGCATTAGCATTAGTGGTGGAGAAATAGATTTTAAACTATATAAAGTGTTTAGACTGACTTGGGTACAGGGTTCACTCCAACTCAGATGAACCCTGAGTGCTTCATGTACTTTGCTACTGCTTCGATTTATTAAACTTTTGATTGAGATCTTCAACGTCCTCATTATTTTTTCTTACACTATGTCTGAACCTGATCGGAAGAACGTCGGAGCCGCCCGCTAATCATAAATATTAAACGTGTTTTATATTTACGATCAGAAATCCTGATGTGTTGGTGGAACCCTGAGGACAATAACGTGCACGCTGTTGAGATTATCACGTGAAACGAAACAATATCCAATCAGAAAGCGAGATGGTGGGAGACGGAAGCAGTTATGGAGCAGCACAAAGTGAAGTTAATGCAAAGTGAACTTCTACAGACCATGTTCCCGCTGTCTCCACCACTTCACCCAAACCCTTTAATTTTTCTGTGAAAATCATTCCAAACAGTATCATTGAAATGTCTTCCTGCATATCGTCCGCCATGCTTATTCTGAAGTCCTGTGTTCACAGTCGAGACTCGGTTGCGCTAATTCAAAATAAGTGTTCGGATTGTCACGTGTGTGGTTCCCTTTTGCAAACTATGGCTGCGTCCGAAACCGCATACTGTATAGTAGGTACTGAATTAGATGAAGTACCTACTTACTTGGCGTTAAAACAGTAGGTACTGTATAGTATGAATCCTGGTAGTATGAATGAGATTCGGACGTACTACATACGCCATGTTGTTACATCACGTGACATACGTCGTCATCACGTCATGTCATTTTAGCGCGAAAACAGCCGCGTGCCTCTTCTTCTTCGTTGGATAACTCCTCGTCCGGGGCATCATGGGATAGCGAAGCGTCCATCTTATGCACACTGCAAAATCTAACCGGAAGTAGTAGGTCATCCGGGTACTTTTCGCATACTGTTTTTCGAATACTATGTATTTGGACATACTACTCGCCTCGCCTACTGCTTTTCGCGTACTATATAGTATGTAGTAGGCGGTTTCGGACGCAGCATATGTGTCCTGCGTGTCGAGAGATCCTGTGTGCATCACGTGTTTAGTCAAAATAAGTGCCTGCTGCACACACTCAAAACCGTTCATAATAAAAGAGACGCTCACATTCCCAAAATACACGCTAGACACTTCCTTAACAGTAAACTCTGATTACGCATCAGATTATGTGAGTATCTGGCAAACCTGAGCATCTCTTATATCATAAACCCTTTAGACGCATCTGCAACAAGCACTTATTTTGACATGATAGTGATGCACACATGATCTCTAAAAGCGCAGAACACATATTTCGAAATTACAAACCACACACAAGACCAGCTACATACATGTTGTGACAAACTTTGCATCGTGCGCTTCCAAAAAAGAAATCACTAGCCACCACTTGTTGAAAACCTGTTTGTGTGTGGTGTGCTGTCTTTGACACATCATGGCACACCACACACTATATGAGCAAAACAGTTAAATCTAGGATTTTTATCTTTGTGTTTCTGGTCTATCACATTTCTTATAAGATGTAAAAAAATCTTTTGGTGTGTACCCGGCATTACTCTTAAGTGTATGATTTATATTTTTATAGTGTATGTATTTAAAGATTTTAAAAAATGACACTGTGTGAGACATCATTTATTCTTCTATTGTTTACAAGCATAAGATCATAAATTTGTCAGTTAACACTGCTTTTGGGTGGCTGCTTTGTTTAACTTCAGAAACCGGATGTGTGCAAAACAAGAGAGGAGAACTGACCTTGTCCTCACTTGTCAGACAGCAAAAACATTTTTTTGTCAATGCATACATGAACCCTTCTATGTAAGTGAATGATAATAAAATAATAACAATAATAAAGTAACAATAATAAAAAATTCCGCTACATTTACATCTGAAAAATGAAAATGTGTCCTTTGGACAACCATTTGAGAATGTGCCCATATCTCTGAGAAGTCTATTTGATGGCTGCATTTACATCTGCAAGATGTATTATTTTGATTGTTTGCTCATCTGCAATACATCGCTAAGACATTTCCTGAAATATGTCATATAGATTAAAGATGTCTGCAAGATGTCTTTGATACAGAATGTATTTAAAACAGCTCTTTCTAAGACTTTTATCAGATGTTTTAAACACCAGATGTATTCCAGATCTCCAGATCTTTAGCAGACATCTTACAGACATACCTGTGCTGGTCTATTGAATCCACAAAGTAAAACAAAAGTCCCATACAGTGATTATTTTATGATTATTATATTTACCCTATTGCTGTGCCTTAGCATTTCTGTATGTTTCTTTGGAGGATTTGAATTTTATTAAGCAGTCATTTTCAATATAGTAAACTTTATATATTTCTCCTGATCCGGTACCGTCGTGCGCTGGTGTCATGACTCTGTTCTGTGTTCCCCTGTGTTTAGACTCTTATTTTGAATTTCTGTTCGTGCCTGCCATGTTTTGTAGTTCTTGGTAGTTCTTTTGTTTCATTGGTCTGCGTGCTGATTGTTCCCTCCAGGTGTTTCTCATTTCTTAGTGTTTGTCTTGTCTGAAGTTGGTGATTGTTTGATGTAATGCTCTGTCCGAGTCAACCTGTGCCTGTTTGAATTGTTTGTACCTGCTGTGCAGCAGCGGGTTGCTACAATGAATTGCATGTCGGTGCAGGATGCAGGAAGTATGAGAAGCACACAATGTCCTTGTAAATTCGGCGATATTTAAAGGGCGTGTTGCAGGTTAAATTTTTTAATGAATTTGTGCAATTTGTTTGTTTATGATAAACATTTAAACTGTTATCCATTGCATTTCATGTTGTTGGGTATCACAAAACGGAATATAATACGAAAATGTACAGCGGTTTGCAATGATTCTCCTTCCCCCCACAACGCACTGTATGACGTCACGCTGGGAAAAGAATTTACCAAATTCGTTATGATTGCAAACAATATAACAAAGCATCCTTTTATTTCACAAAACAATATATTTTAGATTTATTTGATAGACTAGTAATTGTGGATTAAGGATGTTTAACAATCTCTAGCATGCATAGGGTGGCCATTCGTGCCAGTTCCGCCGGACACGTCCCGAACATGTTTTTGGGTTCGTTCTCCGGAAGTCGCGTTGGTCGACCGCAAACGTCATCAAGGTTTAATATTTCGGGTTTCATTTTACAAAAGCAACCGTTACATTTCAAGGTAAGAATGAAACTACAATGATTGTATGTCTTCAAAGAAATAAATCTTAATTTTTTAATGTATTTTAACTGAAATGTGAGAACCTCGATGACGTATGCGGTCGAGCAACGCAACTTCCGGAGAACGAACCCGAAAACATGTTCGGGACGTGTCCGGCGGAACTGGCACGAATGGCCACCCTAAGCATGCATGGTGGTCAGGACATTAAAGGATTAAATCAGCAGATTTGCAAAGTTTATTTATCTCCACATATACCATAAATAATAATTAGCATGGTAACTTTGCAGTATACCACATTATATATTTCCTACTATGTATATATGATGTCCATATCATATACGTAAATATTAAACAGCAATAAATGTCTCATCTATCTGGCTCTGGCTGAGGCTTTCTCCACTTCTCCCCAACATGACGTCATCGTGGAATTATGTAAAAAAAACGGTAATACCAAAAACGTAAAGAAAATGGTCTTTAAGACCATTTTTGAGCCATTTTAAAAATTATATACATATCTTGAGTGATTTATGCACCCATTAATCGACAGTGCTGGTTAACCTGCTACACACCCTTTAACCTCACGCGCCTGTGAGATACAGCGTTTACCCCGCGAAACGTCTATGTTACTATCGTAACCTCGGTTTCGTGAGAAATGGGAACGAGACATTGCGCCAGTAGCTGACGCTATGGGAGGTCCTCCTCTTCCAATTATCTGAAGCTTTTTATAGAACAACGCCAGTGTACTGGCTAATGCCTGTCATGACGACGTATAGAGGCGTGACTTTCGCTGCGTCCGAAAACTCAAGGCAGTGACTCGTTGCCTCGTTGCCTCAGATGGAAATGACTTCGGAGGCATGAAGGCAGCTTAGAGAAAGACTTTGGACACACTTCAAAGGCAGCGTGTTTGAAATATAAACAGAGAGCGCCTTTGTGATAACTAATCACATATTTGAAAACTACAATACTCATTTCTCGCTAGAAATGCAATTACAATGTGTAAAAAGTAAAAATCTACCAATTTTGTAATGGTCTGACTAGTTGCTAAACTGATCTCTTGAACAAATGCCTCGTCGAAAATAACAAATGTTTTGGTTTCCTAGGTAATCTATGTGTTGTTTTTGTGCTTGTTATATAAATAAACTACGTTTAAAGAACTTTGTTGTTATTTATTCTCAGCAGAGTTTACCGGGAGTTACGTGCGGACCACGACAGCAGCTTATGTTGTTACTACTGAAACCGTCTATAACGTCTTTAAGTCTTTAAGGCATATCATCAGATTCTTTCGACTGAACAACAGAAGAGCTGATCTGAGCAGTGACACGGCAGCTTAAGCAATGTCTCATTCTCGTTTCTCAGGGAAACAAGGTTTCAATAGTAACTGAGATGTCTTCTTTCGAGAACGGTCTCTCGACACTGCATCAGTAGCTGACGCTATGGAAGACTGTAAAGAACCGTGCTGTGAGAACGGCAAGCAGCCCTAGTGGAGCTTACTCAAACCCATGCACCACAACGCTTAGCCCAGTCCTAGCCCAGTCGGCGTTGCCAACGTGAAAAAGACTGGATGCCAGAGACTCTAGGGACCCAATCAGAAACTCGTCCTGACCCAGGGCAGAACATACAGACACAGCCAGCACATAGGTCTTATCACTGCACTACCCAGGCAGCAGATAAGCACAATGCAACAAACGACAGAACGGTCAAACCTAGCATAATGCAAGCTAGGGATGCACGTGGCCGCCCCGCTTCCATAGCCTCGAACACCTCGGGGGGAAGCTTATATGGCGGAGTCTTGCACTGCTCTGTCTGCCCTTCTCTCTCTGCAGCGCGTGTTTGATGGGCACATTTGAGAGCTGTGTGCTGAGACGGGTCGTCGGACGCACCAGAGGTTTGGAAGATACACTGCGGTGTCTCCAGGTTGGCTGCGACCCACCGGCGACACGCTGCTGGTGGTGTTTCGCTGCCGAGAACACAAGCATGCAAAGACCCCGGCTATTCTCTTCGCTGACCTTTTTCCTCGAGGAGCGAAGCAATATATTTACGTAAATGTCAGCCGGAATGCATATAAGGTCCGTTACGGGTGCGATACTCAACTGCAACGCTTCCGTATCATAAAGTAAATAGAAATAATCTGATGATATGCCTTAGAGACGGTTGTTAGATAGCGGCGAAAGCCACGCCTTTATACGCCGTCATGACAGCCATTAGCCAGTACACTGGTGTCGTTGTATAAAAAAGCTTCAGAAAATCGAAAGATGAGGACCTCCCATAGCGTCAGCTACTAATGCCATGTCGAGAGACCGTTCTCGAAAGGGAACCAATACATACCATTAGAGACCAACAAAGACCAATACACTGTAGTGTGTTTTGAGAAATATTCCATCACAACCAATAAAATTCTCAATAAAACCAAGAGAATTTTTGGGATGGTGTCTATTGTTTTTTAGCAGGGTAATTTGGGTTATTTTAAATCTAGATTTTATGAAAGATTTATTTTCTACTAGGCTGCTGGATTTGGATACTGAAATATATTGTAAATAGCTCACAGTATCTGATCTAAATAAAGGTTATTTAATTTAAGAAGAGAATGCAACTCTATAGATTTACTAAAACCAGAAGTGTCTGCTTTAAACCTCAGTTGTGATGATGCCACTTTTGCTATTTTTATCTTTTGTTTGTAATTCATATTTATACATTTAGAAATTTCGCATTGCTTGCTATTTTGCATACTTCTGTCATTTTAATTTATCTTCCACTGTTCTGTCACTGTGAATATAATAAATAGCCTACCTTGATCACTGGAGCTAAAGTCAACTATAGGAAGCCTTTGGGTGGCGCGTGTGCTTCAAAAAGATCCGAATAACAGCAATATATAACACTTGACAAGATCTTCAATGATGTTCATTTAATTCAAGTGACTTAGGAATTGCGTGTTAAAAACACAGAAGACGCTTTTAATCTTTCACCAACTGTTCAAGAGAAAAAACACATGAAAATCATACGCGGCTTTATCATGTGGCTGACACTGGTCGTGGGTTTGATCTAAAGATGCTAAAATAAACTTTAAATCGTCGTGTATTTTAGTTTCATTGTTTAGCTCTGGACCTCTGCTCTGTGTTTACATTGTTTTTTATCGTGCTAATGTGTTTTATGACTGCGGTTTTGTTGTAAATGTCAGAAGAGAAAACACACACGGCAGCTCGTGGAGGAGCACAGACACTGAGTTGGATAGGTTGAGTCTAGACGGTTCTCATGTGCTGTGTAAACGCGCCGCGCGCTCTGCTGTTCCTCATTGATCTCGTGCTGAGTTCGTGAGAATACAGAACCGCTTAGAGAAATGGCTGAAACCGCTCCAGCTGCTGCCGCGCCGCCGGCCAAAGCACCCAAAAAGAAATCCGCTACAAAAGCCAAGAAAACTGGACCAAGCGTCGGTGACCTCATCGTCAAAGCTGTCTCGGCTTCCAAGGAGAGGAGCGGCGTCTCTCTCGCCGCCCTGAAGAAAGCGCTCGCCGCCGGTGGCTACGATGTGGAGAAGAAAAACGCTCGCGTCAAGATCGCCATCAAGAACCTCGTGACTAAAGGCACCCTGGTCCAGACCAAAGGGACCGGCGCTTCCGGGTCTTTTAAACTGAACAAACAACAAGCAGAGACCAAGAAGACGACTGCAAAGAAAGCCGTTCCTAAAGCAAAGAAGCCCGCAGCCAAGAAACCCGCCGCTGCCAAGAAGCCCAAGACTGCAGCGACAAAGAAGACCGCCGCTAAGAAATCACCCAAGAAAGTTAAGAAACCAGCCGCCACCGCCGCTAAAAAGGCAACAAAGAGCCCCAAGAAAGCAAAGAAGCCAGCGGCTCCTAAGAAAGCAGCGAAGAGCCCCAAGAAAGCGAAGGCTGCTAAACCCCAGACGACAAAGCCCAAAGCAGCTAAGCCTAAAAAGGCAGCGCCTAAAAAGAAATAAATCCACTTTACAAAATTATTTTAATAAAAAGGCTCTTTTAAGAGCCACCCACCAATTCATGAAGGAGCAGTGTTTCACTGTTATTTTGTAATTATAATTTATATTTTAGATTACTACAAAATATATGATTTACGTGTACTATATTTTATTATTACAACAGTGTTTTGTGACCTTTTCTGATTCTGTAAGTTCCCCATGAATTTTGATCAAAAGTACTTTCTAATGCACTGTAAGTTGTCTTAGACAAAATGCGTCTGCCAAATAGATTTTAATTCATATAATGGTACTTTATTGGCACAATAAAACAAAATAACAAATGACAAACACTATTGTGGAAGTGAAAGATAAAGTACTAAATATAATAAATTACTTTTTACATTATAAAATTGGCTTTAAAATAAACATTTGAAGTAACGGCTGTGTGTCTTTTATTCCCAATAACATCTGCATTACATTATCTGTAATACAAACAGCATCAGTAAAACAAGACAAGGCAGAAAAAGGGGTGGGCGTTGTCTTTTGGAGGGAAGTTTAATGATTGGTTTAAACTTTCTACACACTCTAACCAATCCGCGAGTGGCAGGCATGCTCAAATACTGAAAACAGCAGCACATTGATTTACAATATTTGTTCCTTTCCTTACTTCTACGGGAAAACAGCAAGTCTTTCAACCGAAAATGAGCGGCAGAGGCAAAACCGGTGGTAAAACCAGAGCGAAGGCTAAGACTCGGTCATCCAGAGCCGGGCTTCAGTTTCCCGTTGGCCGTGTTCACAGACTTCTTCGCAAGGGTAACTATGGGGAGCGCGTCGGTGCTGGAGCTCCAGTTTATCTCGCCGCTGTGCTCGAGTATCTTACTGCTGAGATCCTGGAGTTGGCTGGAAACGCCGCTCGTGACAACAAGAAGACTCGTATCATTCCCCGCCATTTACAGCTGGCAGTGCGTAATGACGAGGAGTTGAACAAACTCTTGGGCCGCGTGACCATCGCTCAGGGCGGTGTGTTGCCCAACATCCAGGCTGTGTTGCTGCCCAAGAAGACCGAGAAGCCCGCTAAAGCAAAGTAAACTATCCAGTTCTCCAAAACTAAACAAAAGGCTCTTTTAAGAGCCACCCACATAAGCTGTAAAAAAGTGAATGATCTCTTTAAAATTGTTATACTTTAAATCAGTATATTACTCTCAAAGCCAAGAAAAAGTCTTAACTTCTGAGGATTAATGTTACATTTTGGTCATTGATTCCACTTCAATTGTATGTGCTAATTTATCAATCGTGCTGGTCACAGAAAATAGAGACAATTACAAAGTGAATAGAGAACTATTCTTGATTTCTTTCAGACATGATAATTTAACAACTATGTCAACCAGGCAGTGCACATACCATACAATTATTATATTTTTACGGATGCCTGTATACCTGTTTTCTTTAATCTCTACAGAACAGTAAGGAATTTATTTAATGTTTGCCCATTATCATGCATCTTTTTGACACATAAAAATACAGCTTGAAGCACTGGTTCAATGAAAAGTTAAACAAGACAAAGGATGTCGAGCGGGAAACATAAACCGCTGCTCGTTTGAAAACCAGGAAAGCGCACAGCAATTGGCTGGCTTTCTACTTTGACGTCACGCATTAGCCAATCATATGCCAGTACACTGTCGCCACCCTCTGAGCTCATGACTGACTTGTCTTTAAAAACAGCCTGCAGAAAATCGTTCTGTATTTCGCAGAGAAGAAAGTCTTGACTACAGTCGTCATGGCAAGAACAAAGCAGACCGCTCGTAAATCCACCGGAGGCAAAGCGCCCAGGAAGCAGCTCGCTACTAAAGCTGCCCGTAAGAGCGCCCCAGCTACCGGCGGTGTGAAGAAGCCTCATCGTTACAGGCCCGGTACCGTAGCGCTGAGAGAAATCCGCCGCTATCAGAAGTCTACTGAGCTGCTGATCCGTAAGCTGCCTTTCCAGCGTCTGGTGAGAGAAATCGCCCAGGACTTCAAGACTGATCTGCGCTTCCAGAGCTCCGCCGTCATGGCCCTGCAGGAGTCTAGCGAAGCTTATTTGGTCGGCTTGTTTGAAGACACCAACCTGTGCGCCATCCACGCCAAGAGGGTCACAATCATGCCCAAAGACATCCAGCTGGCCCGCCGCATTCGTGGAGAGCGCGCTTAAACTCAATACTCTTCCATCAACCACAAAGGCTCTTTTAAGAGCCACCACAATTCCACTGAACGAGAGATTTCTCAGTTTATTTAATATACACGTTACTGTTTATCTTTAATTATATGTTGTTTAATAAATTTTTAATTTTCTTTCTCAAAGTGAAGGGTGGTGAACAATTTCAAATCGTATTTTTTACACATTATACTCTATTTGTGAATGTGGCAGTGGACATTTTCCCCCAAGAGATACTTCCCCAGAAAGTAATAATATCAGTTCTCTGAGATGATCAGTAAATAAGACATTTATAAACTAAGCACTTTAATTGCCTTAGAAAATATATTTTTCTTTTTAAAACACTTAATAAACATTTCTATCTACATTATAAGCACCAGGTTTATTAAAAGAATGCACACTGCTCATTTCAATTTAAAATCATTCAACAAGCACATCTTTAGGTAACTGCTGTAAAATGTTCTAAAATAAACGTTTGAAAGATGTTTAATCAGAACAGTTAATAATCGGTTTAAACTAAAATTCAGTTGGAAAAAAATGTTGGTAGGTCTTGGCTTTTACAGTGACACGTCACAAGGCGCCGCCTTCATTTCTGCGTGTTTCCACTAGGTCCTGTAGACAACTGTAAAGTACTGTTCAATACCCAATTTTTCTCACTTTCTGTTTTACAGACTGAAATTATGTCAGGAAGAGGCAAAGGCGGTAAAGGACTCGGCAAAGGAGGCGCTAAGCGTCACCGCAAGGTTTTGCGTGATAACATCCAGGGAATCACTAAACCCGCCATCCGTCGTCTCGCTCGTCGTGGTGGTGTCAAGCGTATCTCCGGTCTGATCTATGAGGAGACTCGCGGTGTCCTGAAGGTGTTTTTGGAGAACGTTATTCGTGACGCCGTCACCTACACTGAACACGCCAAGAGAAAGACTGTCACCGCCATGGATGTCGTCTATGCTCTGAAACGACAGGGTCGCACTCTGTACGGTTTCGGAGGTTAAGCGCTTGAAATTCTACAAACCCAAACGGCTCTTTTAAGAGCCACCCACATTATCAAATTGAGAGACGAATTCTATGAAGTACTATGGTTTTATGTTTCTGTAAATGATATTTTACGATATGAGGGCTGTTTGATTTATAACTAATTCGCTAAATACAATTGTTAATTCAGTGGGCTCAGCGCATTACCTTAATGTTTGTTTCTTAAAATCTTCATGTACTTCCCAAATAGAAAGTTATAATCTAAGTGGGCTGGAAACATAAAGAATTTGCTTAATATAAGTATTAAAACAAACATTTTATTTAAAAAATATATATTTATATACCACTATCAGATAAATGAGCATCCACTTTGTTTTAAAGCATGTTTTTTTGTTTTTATTCAGGAGATTAATTGAACGAAGGGTATGGTTGTTTGTGAAATCTATTTAAAACAATAAAATTCTTCTTAAAAAAATAGTATATTTTGATTTTACGTGCTTGCATAAGTAGAGATCTTTATTCGTTGAATGAACGATTTACTGGAAAATAAATAAAATAAAAAAACATTACATTTGTGTATCATATATCAAAGAAACAATTTTAAAGAAATTCTGTTTTAAGCGGGAAAGTACCACCACACTACAATGCATGGGTGTATATAATTCAAATATTAGGCTATGGGTGGGGCTACCGTTTTAGCTACTTTGATTGGCTCTCTAACGTCTTAGCCATACCAATGAAATACATTCATGGTGTTTGTTCAATGAAGACACCCAATCAGCACCGTGAGCCTGTAGTCTTTGAAAATTAGCATGAACAGTGAATAAATACTTCTTCACCAGAGCAGATCGTTACACACTTTATTGTTCTGTATAGAGTGATCATGCCTGAGCCAGCGAATTCCGCACCTAAGAAGGGGTCCAAGAAGGCTGTTACTAAAACCGCAGGAAAGGCCGGTAAGAAGCGCAAGAGGTCCAGGAAGGAGAGCTATGCTATCTACGTCTACAAGGTACTGAAGCAGGTTCATCCTGACACCGGGATTTCCTCTAAGGCCATGGGCATCATGAACTCTTTCGTCAATGATATTTTCGAGCGTATCGCCGGTGAGTCCTCTCGTCTCGCTCACTACAACAAGCGCTCCACCATCACATCGAGAGAGATCCAGACCGCCGTGCGTCTGTTGCTGCCCGGTGAACTCGCCAAACACGCCGTGTCTGAGGGAACAAAGGCCGTCACCAAGTACACCAGCTCCAAATAAAGTTTCCAGATTTACAACACCCAAAGGCTCTTTTAAGAGCCACCCACTTTAATGTTTGTAAAAAGATTGACCGCATTGTTATAGGACTGACCAAAATAAATTGAGAATGATATCGGACGATTGTGATTAATGCTTTATATATTTAATGCATTGTTATTTTATTAAAGCGTGACTTTTCTAATGGTGGTTTTCATGAGCATTGTCAAATTTATAACATCAGCACTGATTTTCATCCTCTGCGTTCTAAGGGTGTTTTGGGGCCCTTGAGATGTTTTAAAATGCCCTTACATTTGGTCTTTTTCAGTGGCTTAAACATATCAATGGCTAACATCAGATAACACTGTATTCAATACAATAATATTTCAGTAACATGCACATGTTTGTATTTATAAGTAAATTATATTTATGCATGGTTGGAGAATAAGTTGCTGAAATAAAGCCATTACATACTAACCATTTGTTCACAAAGAAAGTAGCACTGGATCTGATAGAGGTGAGAATTTGCTGCAAAAAGATTTTTAGAAAGTCCTTATAAATCTAAAATCACTGTGAGTTTGAATTGTTTATAACATGCATTTGAAAAAGAAACACTCGTCAAACATAATCATTATAAATATTCTTTATTAATATGAAAATATCTGAAACAATTTAAAGAACTGCGATATATGAATATGCTCATCCATTTCCTGGAGCTGTGTGTGTAAATGGTTTTTCTTCATTGAGAAGCATAACAAGCAATATCGTTACACCTGTACATTTTACCCACTCATTCAATGAAACAAAAACTTGATTTTTTTTCAATTGATTTAACTGTTACCCTTTGTTGTGTAAAAGTAATATTGAAGGGAAGGTTAATGGTCATGAATATTGATGTGATTAACACCCAAGGAGATAAAGACCCAAACCCCCAATTGCCTCAATAGCCGTGTTTGCACTATCGGGCTTCAAGCAGGCGTGCCAGTGCCTGCCGAGGCCTGTGGCGTTTGCATTGTCACTTCCGGGGCATGATCGTGCTTCACTGGTGCTTCGTTGGGGCTTAAGGCCCGGCTTTTTTGGACCGCCGAATTCCTTGGGCCAGAGCGGGCTTCTCGGGGCTAGGGGAGTGGTAAAGGTCAAAGGCGGAGTTTATCTTAGTCTCTGTCAAGATGCGCATCCATCTGTCTGCAGATTTAAAACTTTAAAAATAATCGGGATCACCAGTAATTTACTGTTTAACGGAAGATGCCTGCTATGTTTGTACTTCGGACTGAAGAAAATGATCTGCATATGTAAAAAACAAAGACGCGTTATAACGCCGAACTCGCCACGCTAAGGATCCGGCGCACACCGCTACCGGTTCGGGAGAAGTTTATAAAGTTTCCGGCACAGGACAAAGTGTTTAAAGTGCAACAGTGCTGAGAAATTAAAGATGTGTGTTGGATCATCATTTCATCGTCCATGTATTAAAGAAGCGATCACTCGAGTCACGATGGTATCTACAGTCTGTGAGTTAACATGCTACGTAACGTAGCATGTTGAAATCCGTCTGGAGGAGATGTCTTTAAATACACTGTTTGTGCACTGATATAAACTTCATATGTAAATAAAGTACCGCACTATTATTACTACGGCTGCTTGTCAGTTTATTGAAAATGATTGCTTAATAAGGATCACATCTGAAACACAGAAATGGTAAGATGCAACAAAATGGTAAATATAACCATCATTAACTTAACCACTGTAACATAGCTTTTTAAATACTTGTGTATATTCAGAGTTGATTCTTAACGAGTAAATTTTCTAATGATTTCTCAAACGTTTTGATTTTTGAGATGCAAGTAAAGTGATTTTCAGTCCTATTCAGCTATTCGAGGCAGTTCTTTATAGACAAAAGTATTGATTGATTGACACATTATTGAAATAGCTATTAGACAGTTACCTTGTGTTTCATGTGATGCTCAACTATTAATGTTTTCATGATTAAAGATATCACACCTCTTATAATGTGTAAGTATGTTTACATCGCCACAGAACTATAAGTACAAACTTAACGTTACATATTTAGACACACGTGCATACCTGTATTTTAAAATAAGATTATTTCACATAAATGTAAAACTATGACTCCGTTATATTCTTTAAAATATTGTGTATATAGTATAATGGCACATTAGGTTGTGAGATCGCTCGTGTGCAGCCAACATAAACTTCAAGAGTAACACTGCGGATGGAGCAAACATTTCTATCTTCTCATCTTGGCTTTCACCGTGCAAACAGCCGCCTCAGTTATTTTCATTATATTTGTTGTATGATGATGCGATCTCACTCCTGTCTCCTGTCAGATTGAAGTGACTTCCTCACGGTAAAACAGGCGGAGTTGTGTGACGTTACGTCCAGGTAGGCATGAACTCTGCAGCACAGTAGATCTCAAGACACAGGTTTGGTCACCAATGGTTTAGATTAAACCAGGACTGGGCACTTATATTAGGACATTTTAGTTTTTACAAACAAACCTTACAAAAACAACAAGACTGGTGTGCATCTTGAAACAAAACAATGGCACTGATATATGTTGAGATGTGTCAGTACACAGTTTGCTTAATTACAGTAGCTAAAACATGCATTTTAGCCAGGGAACAGTATAAGCCCTGTCTGGAAAACTGCCACATTGTTTTACCATAACAGATATGGTTTGTTTAAGGTTGAGTTGTGATTTTGACAGATGGATCCTCTTATTGTATTTCTGCATCACAGTTAATGTGCATTTGGATGGTATCACCCTCACAAGTTGTCCACTGCATCACTACACATCAATGCATCTGTGAAAATAATAACCATAAACATATTTTACATTTGTACTTAAAATAAGCTTACATTATGAGAATATACAATGGCACCCATACTTAAACAGAATAGGGTTTTGAGAGAGATTCATTAAAAACGAGACAGTAGTACTTACAACCTTTAACTCCATTGTTATTATGACGTTTAATAGGTTGTTAATTTATTAACTGTCATTTGAAATGTCGACAACTTACAGGAATAACTGTAAGATTCTAATGTACCATAATATCTACTATCGTAAATAGGAAAAAAAATAGGTGGGCAATGAAACTCATGCAAGATTTGTTGTATTTTGTTAACTACTCGTTACTGATCATAAGTGTAGTCATAGAACGGACTTCACAAATCTAACATTAGGCTAACAACACATAGCTAACGTTAGCGAAGTTAACTTACCTGGAACGGTCGACCTTAATTCAGCCCCTGGCGTGACTTCTTAACATGTTGTCCCCTTGGAATTATATGGTTCTATATTCTTATTCTGTGGCAACTTATTTACATTATGTGATGTTTTTTTTAAGTTCTGTACATTCTGTGACTTTTTATTGGACAAATAAAAGGTTCTATCTACAAAGTCGAACTCTAACTTGGCTCTATAAGGTTATATCTGCGTGAGCCAATCAGTAATTCGAATGCACAGAAGACGACCAATCAGGATCAACTTTTATTGTCGCCAGCTTTTTCCTTGATGACAGGAAAGATCCCATACGCAGACACACAATATCTGTGAGGATTATGGCACGCAAAGCGAAGTTTTTAAGAAACCTCAAGATCGACAATTTTATTGACGATCTTGTCAAGGACAGCAGCCAGAATTCCAGGCAAGTTCAGTCTTTTTTTGTTTTGTTTTAGGTCTTGCTGAGGAGATTGTTTTCATAGTTAGACACCACATTAGCAAGCAGACACCACATTAGCAAGCAGCGCTAGCTTCATAGTTCCTGATATTAAGCGGCAAGCACTAAGATAAAAAATACAGAAAAAACAACGAACCTATCCTACTCAAAATAGTGTGGTTACAGTAAGTTATGATCGTTATGTGAAAATGTGAAAGATCGTTAAAGCAGTTACCTCAGTATTAAAATGATTTCAGAATGATTGTAGCCTGTACCTACTCGTATACCATGCTAAAAATTAATTATTTTTGTCTATTGTTGTAATGATAACCTGACATATCCAGGAGTGGAAAAAGTAATGCTAGAAACAACAGCAGGAGAATGAGAAAGAGAGCTCCAGGCAAAGAAAATATAATAAAAGCATCATTAGAGAATGGAAACTGAGGCAGAAGAGGGAAGGAGCAGTGTTGTAAAGGAGAAATGTAAACTCAGACTTTTAGAGACAGAAACAAGCAGTCCATTAATACCAAGACAGAGAACAACAGAGAGAGGAAAGGTAAGAATCAGTCAGTCAGTCAGTAAGTAGTGAGCTAATAATAAGAAACTTCTAAATTTATTGCATGCCCATTATTTACACTGTGTATTTAAATATTATGTTTAAAGGAAAACACCACTGTTTTTTACATTTTACTATGAAAAACATCCCTCTTTTTTCAATGTGTGCACTTTTAATCTTTGTACAGCACCTTGTGAATGTGTTAGCATTTAGCCTAGCCCCATTCATTCCTTAGGATTCAAACAGGGATGAAAGCCACCAAACACTTCCATGTTTTCCCTATTTAAAGACTGTTAGATGAGTAGTTACACAAATAAGTATAGCGGCACAAAATAAAAAGTTTATTTTGGATCCTAAGGATTGAATGGGGCTTGGCTAAATCCTAACACATTCACGAACCATTGTACAAAGATTAAAAGTGCATGCATTGAAAAAAAGATAGGTATGTATTAATTCGTCTAATTGAGGTATAAGTAAGAACATAGTAAAATATTGAAAAATGGTGCTGTTTTCTTTTAAATATGTATTTTTTCAAATGTTTTTTTTTCTCCAGGCAGGTGACAAGGTAGATGCAGCAGGGCCTAGGGTCTTACCAGACAAACCAGTGGAGCCAGTGACCGCATCAGTGGAGCCAGTGACCGAGCCAGTGACTGCACCTACTACCAGTTCACAAATTGAAGAGCTGGGGGCTACTCAGAAAAGAAGAAACAGGAGACGTGTTTCCAATCCTTCAACATGGAAAGCATGTACCCGCAAGAAACTTTATCAAGAGGGCAAGGAACATGTCAACTCTGCAAATAAAAAGGCTTCTGCCAAACAAGTGAAAACTTTGAAGAACTGTATGTCATGCAAATACAAATGTGTAAAGAAAGTAACCCCAGCTGAAAGGGAGAAATGTTTTACACATTTCTACCAGTTGAATCAAAACAGGAAATATGACTTTATAGCCATGACTACAGACTGCACAGAAAAAGAAAGACAAACCTGTGATGTACCACACCGAAAGCGTACCTACTCATTTAAGTACTATCTAAACATAAAGGGTGAAAAGGTGAGAGTTTGTAAACAGTTTTATCTGGGCACACTTGCCATCAGCCAGAAACCTGTGTATAATACACACATGAAGAAAAATCCGACGACTAGCATGCCAAAATCAGATGCAAGAGGAAAGCATGCAAAAAAATGCATAGATGAACATCAGAAAGAGCAGGTAAAAGCACACATCAGTTTCCTGTTGTTGAGTCACATTATTGTCGTGCCAGCACAGAAAGACAGTACCTTGAACCGGTACTCAATGTTTCAAGGATGTATGATCTCTACAGGCTTAAATGCAATGAGAATGGAAATGCACCTGTGAAAGAATCTTACTACCGATTCATATTCAACACAGAGTTCAACCTTAGCTTTCACACCCGTAAAAAGGATCGGTGTGATCAGTGTGAAGCATATGAGACTGCTGTAAAGCAAAACGTGGTTCGCCAAAGCGATGAATACCATCAAACAAAACATATAGCTGACAAGACGGCAATGCGCCAAGAGCGCCAAAAAGACAGAGAGGATAAAGATACTCTAACAGTCTGTTTTGACCTACAGAATGTTATTTCATGTCCACGTGCCGAAATTAGCTCTTTTTTCTACAAGCGGAAACTTAACTTGTATAATCTTACTGCTCACTGTTCGCAGACTATAAAAGGCTACTGTGCTTTGTGGACAGAGGCAATGTCAGGTAGAGGAGGAAATGATATTGCAAGTGCACTAATGAAAATATTAGAACGCGTTGTACGTGATCATCCACATGCCACTGAGATGATTACATGGAGTGATAGTTGTGTGCCTCAGAACAGAAATTCAATAATAGCCTTTGCTATGGCAGATTTCCTGACAAGACAAAAGTGTTTTTTTAGAATTAGAAGGTTCTATCTGCATTTGAGCCATTCCAAAAACACCCATTTACGAATTTGAGAGGATTTTGATATTCTATATTTAGAATAAATTTAGGGTCCCTGTTATTTTCATATTTGAAAGAAACTTGTTAACCATATAAGTTTTCCTATATGTAATGCAAAAACTTTGAAGCTCAATATCTCAAAACTGTTCAGAACGCAGATAGAACCTTATAATTCCAAGGGGACGTGTCGTAGCCGAACCATTTCTCGGGAAAAGGGTGTTCGTCAGTCGGCTTCCCGTCCATTAAAATTGGTACGAACACACATGAGGGCGCTTGGATGAGTAACTTTAATAATGCCTTTAGCCACCGTATCTCTATGCGGGCAGAAGAGAAGACAAAATGACAACATCTCGTCCTGACGTCTCGGTGGTTCTGTGTAACTTGGACAATTTAAAGTTACGCCCCCTGCTAAAAGTTACGCCCCTTTAAGGTACACCCCTCTCTTGCGGTCCGCAGACAGACCCATCTTACAGCACGCGGTGCATTTACAAAGCACAGATGAACCGTATAGACCCAACCTATCCAGCTCAGTGTCTGTGCTCCTCTACGAGCTAACGTGTGTGTTTTCTCCTCTAACATTTACAACAAAACCGCAGTCATAAAACACATTAGCACTATAAAATCAATGTAGACACAGAGCAGAGGTCCAGACTGAGCTAAACATTGAAACTAAAAAACACGACGATTTAAAGTTTATTTTAGCATCTTTAGATCAAATCCACAACCAGTGTCAGCCACATGATAAAGCCGCGTATGATTTTCATGTGTTTTATCTGTTGTAAAGGCATGTTTTCTGTTGTTGAAAATCTTCTGTGTTTTTAACTTGAATTAAGTGAACATCATTGAAGGACTTATTCTGACCTTATTGAAGCACACGCACTGTCAAAAACCTCCCTGTCCCTGTGTGATTGTAATGCATCGAGCTAATGTTGTCATTCGCCTTTATTATTTAATTCATGGTGACAGAACAGTGAAATTGATATGAATAAAAAAATGTATTCACAAGTACTCAAAACACTAACATAGCAGGGAATGTGAAATTTTTAATTTTTAAACTAATGATTAAAGCGGAAACTTCTTGTTTTAAGAAATGGTTTTCTATATAGAGTTGCCTTCTCTGCTTGGATAAAATCTTGTTTGCGGTCTACTGGGAAAGTGTTGTGTGATTGGATATTTATAAGATATTTTAATATAAATAGAGTGATACAGTAGCCCAGTAGAAACTAAACCTTTTATATAATCAATAATTCATTGGGTTCATATGGCTTCTGTAGCAAAACAATATGTTTGTGAATGAAAACAATTAATAATTTAATATTACATTAATGGTCAGAGGTTTGCACAAGTACCATGCTTTTTCTAACCTTGAAGACAAAGGGCCAAAGAGACATGGAGCATCACTTAAGCACGGTAATGTAAGTAAACAACCCTGCAGAATCTTCACTGTATGTGTATGATGTGAATCAAATGTACTTTAATACAAAAATAATACATCAATTACTCCAACATGATTTAGTCAAAGGTTGTATGTGAGACTGTATTAACAGTTTGGACCAAATGCACAAATTTTAAATTATGATAGTTTATTAGCACTGTTTACTAAATAAGAAATCGACCATGGCTAGATGTGCATTAAGGACACAATGTGGAGATAAAATGAATTATAGCAGAGTTTGATTTGTTATATATTTTTATACCAAGGTCTATAAGAATGTTCACTTCTGTTAAACTGGAATGGTTCTGAACAGGAAGTATTGGTCACTAGTGATTCTGGTTTATTTTATTCATTCTAGATTTTATATGTTGAAAAAACCCACTGTGTTGATGTCTTTTAGAGAGGAGCTCCTTAAGAGTTACATTACTGAATGGTAAAGATTGTATCATACTTTAATATTAATTCAAATCTTTCACCAATGTAAGCTTTTGTATCTAACCAGAGTAGTTAAATGCATGGATGAAGAATACATTGTCATTTCGGTTGTCATTGCTTGCATTATTCAGCAGGTTTTTTTTTTTTTTTTTTTGCTTATATAATGCAGTCACAGTAAATTACTGAATTGTGTGTGTGTACAGAACAAAATGAAAGGGATAGTTTATAGTATGTATATTTACTCTCATGCTGTTCTAAACCTGTATGTTGTTTATGCCATAGGGCCTTTGGATGCTTTATTCTGAATGGTTTAGAAATGTTCCACTATTTTTTGATAAACGCACACCTGACCTGTCAAAAGTCTTAAAATAAAACATCTGAACTATGTCTAATGGTGTGGTAACCACTATATAAGCAGAATAATTGAGGAATTTTTTTGAAAATATTTATTCCAGAATAATAATTATTGTGCTCTGACCAACACAACTCATTCACATCTATTCACTAACCCTTACAAACCACAGCCTTAACCTGAGATACACAGCACGATTTTTGGCTGTCCCAGATGAAAGATTACCATCTAAAACAATAGTGGTGATTTCTGTGTCTGTGGCTCTTCATCGGTATATGCAATTTTAAATTGTATGTCATTTAGTTATGACAATTTCATTTTTATGACAAAACATATACAACAAAATACTGGAGTTGCACACTTCAGTAGAAATTTAATTCAAATCAACTTTCTTCATATAGCACTTTAAAATTGTTCGTACCAAAGCAGCTTCACATGAAATAGCATGTGATCGCAATCACCAAGTATCATAACATTTATTTTAGTCAGTCCCTTACAAACATAATTGTTTTGCAATTACAATATAATCAGATTGACAGGGAAAAAAAACATTTACCGTTTGTATGTATTATCAATTGAAAGCAAATCTTGCCTTGGTACTCCAACATTAATTTGTGGGTCTAACAGAATTCAATTCATAAAAGACCCTTTTAATGTTTGAAGGACGTCACGGGAAGCCTGCTTACGTTACCCGGCTTGAGTCTTTAATTAGGAAACAAAGTTTTTTTTAAACACTCAATTAAATCGGATGCTCATTTATCTGACAAAGTGGGTGGCTCTTAACAGAACCTTTGGGTGTTGTAAATCTGGAAACTTTATTTGGAGCTGGTGTATTTGGTGACGGCCTTTGTTCCCTCAGACACGGCGTGTTTGGCGAGTTCACCGGGCAGCAGCAGACGCACGGCGGTCTGGATCTCTCTCGATGTGATGGTGGAGCGCTTGTTGTAGTGAGCGAGACGAGAGGACTCACCGGCGATACGCTCGAAAATATCATTGACGAAAGAGTTCATGATCCCCATGGCCTTAGAGGAGATCCCGGTGTCAGGATGAACCTGCTTCAGGACCTTGTAGACGTAGATAGCATAGCTCTCCTTCCTGGACCTCTTGCGCTTCTTACCGCCCTTCACGGTGGTTTTAGTAACGGCCTTCTTGGACCCCTTCTTAGGCGCGGACTTCGCTGGCTCAGGCATGATGACTCAAGACAGAACAACAAAGTGTGTACCAATCTGTTCTGGTGAAGAAGTATTTATTCTCTGTCTATGCTAATTTTTAAACCCAGCAGGTTCACGGTGCTGATTGGGGTTCTTCATTTGACAAACAACACGAATGGATTTTATTGGAGCAGCAAACACGTAAGAGAGCCAATCAACGCCGCTAAAACGGTAGCCCCACCCATAGCCTAATGTTTGAATTTAATACACCCATTGTAGCGCGGTTGTGCTTTCCCGCTCATTTTTAAAATATAATTTCTTTGAAATTGAATCGTTTCTTTGGCAATAGGATGGGAAAATTAAATAAATAAAGGCAAACTTCTATTTATTTTGCAGTAAATCGTTCATTCAACAAACACATGCAAGATCTCTAGTTATGCAAGTGCTTAAAAGCAGTACTAACGTTCCTAAAGGGATGGTTCACCAAAAAATGAAAATGCTGTCATCATTACTCAATCTCACGTTGTAACTAACCCGCATAATTTTTTTCCGATGAACACAAATGAAATTATATTGAGAGATGTTTGTAACAAAACCATTCGTGGACCCCATTCACTTCCATAGTAAATATCTTAATTTGTGTTAATCAGAATAAAAAAGTCTATACAGGTTTGTAACAACATGAGGGTGAGTAAATGACAGAATTTTCATTTTTGGGTAAACTATGCCCTTAAGAGCAGCTTTTGAGAACACAGGAAATTGTGTGGTTTATATTGTTTTCTTTATGCTTGCAATCCGCTTACCGAAAATATAAATTTTCTATTTGGCGGGTATATGAAAACTGAAAGAACGTGTAAACACTTTATACAAGTCATCTTTCAGAAACAAACAAGAAAGCAAAGCATTACAAGACCACCAAGTGACTATTTAAAATCAAATAACCTGTTAACAAACATTTCTAAAAACACAGAACAGATTTCGTCTCTTCATGTGATAATGTGGGTGGCTCTTAAAAGAGCCGTTTGGGTTTGATCAGAAATTCAAGCGTTTAACCTCCGAAACCGTACAGAGTGCGACCCTGACGCTTCAGAGCATAGACGACATCCATGGCGGTAACGGTCTTTCTCTTGGCGTGTTCAGTGTAAGTGACGGCGTCACGAATAACGTTCTCCAAAAACACCTTCAACACACCACGAGTCTCCTCGTAGATCAGACCGGAGATACGCTTGACACCACCACGGCGAGCGAGACGACGGATGGCGGGTTTGGTGATTCCCTGGATGTTATCACGTAAAACCTTACGATGACGCTTCGCGCCTCCTTTGCCGAGTCCTTTACCGCCTTTGCCTCTTCCTGACATGATTTCAGTCTGATGAACAACAAGTGTGTGAGAAGAGGGGCTGTGAACAGGACTTTACAGCTGCCTACAGGACCTAATGGAAACACGCAGAAATGAAGGCGGGGTCTTGTGGCGTGTCACAGTAAAAGCCTACATTGGCAGACCTACATTGTTTTTACAACTGAATTTTAGCTTTTATCGATTATTAACTGTTCCGATCAGACAACTTTTAAACGTTTATTTTAGAAAGAAATATAGCAATTACAAAGCTATGCTTGCTGAATGGTTATTAAATGAAATTAGTGATGTGCATTATTTTAATAAACCTGGTGCTTATAATGCAGTAGATGTTATTAAAATATATTTTCTATCATTTTACCTTTAAAACATTTATAATGTAATTAATTTTTTGAAGTACTTCGTGTACAAATATGTTACTTGGTGATCATCTCAAGAATATAAAATCTGCAAACTACCTTTCTGGGAAACTAGATCTTGTGGGAAATCAGAGAAAAGTAGACAATTATACTTTCCATTGGCCACTTCCACAAATAAATGAGGATTATGTGGGGGGATTAATCGTTCATCACACCATTCACTTTGAGAGAAATTAGTTATTAAAGAGCAGATGATAAAAGAAACACAGTAGCGCTTATGTGATTAAATAAACGGGAAATTTCTCGTTCAGTGTAATTGTGGTGGCTCTTAAAAGAGCCTTTGGGGTTGATGGTGTAGTTTTGAGTTTAAGCGCGCTCTCCACGAATGCGGCGAGCCAGCTGGATGTCTTTGGGCATGATTGTGACCCTCTTGGCGTGAATGGCGCACAGGTTGGTGTCCTCAAACAGGCCGACCAAATAAGCTTCGCTGGACTCCTGCAGGGCCATGACGGCGGAGCTCTGGAAACGCAGATCTGTCTTGAAGTCCTGAGCAATCTCACGAACAAGACGCTGGAACGGCAGCTTACGGATCAGCAACTCGGTCGACTTCTGGTAGCGACGAATCTCACGCAGAGCGACAGTTCCGGGCCTGTAACGATGAGGCTTCTTCACACCGCCGGTGGCTGGGGCGCTCTTACGAGCAGCTTTAGTAGCGAGCTGCTTCCTCGGCGCTTTGCCTCCGGTGGATTTACGGGCGGTCTGCTTTGTTCTTGCCATGATTACAAGGAAAACTCTTTGCCTTTCGACGCAGAAATAAACAGCGTTTCTCAGAAGGCTGGTTTTAAAGACACGTCGGTCATGAGCTCAGAGGGTGGCGACAGTATACTGACATATGATTGGCTAATGCGTGACGTCAGAGTATACAGCTGGGCAATTCTATGATTTTTGACACATTTCACAAGTTAGTTGTAATTGATGACTTTATGATTCTTTTTTTGGAATGTAATTCTGGCTCCTCTGGTGTTGCACTAAAATTGATGATTCTATTAGGGAAATTTCATTTACATAAATCTAAAATACTATCAACAAAACCCGCCTTTAATCTTTTTTGAATAGATTTAACATTTTCTATGAATCTCTTAAAACAAATCTTAAAAATAAGAAAAAGAAGAAAACATCTCGTATACTTTTCTTATACATAAATAAGTTTATGATGATCTGGTTCATGTGGCTTTGTAAAGGAAATCATTTTTTTTCTCTCTGTGTAAAATATGTATGTTAATGTAGTAAGGTCTGTTATGCGTCTCCCCCTGTTATATATGTTATGTAATATTGTATGTTTTCTTTTATGTAATGTTTAGTGAACATGCAATAAAAAATAAATAAAAAATACAGCTGGCCAATGACTCTGCTTTTCCTGTTTTCAAACAAGCGTTGCCTCTCGAAATCTTGCGATCACAAAAGCAGCGATTTAAGCCGTTTCAATGCATCAACGATTTATAGTTCAATATTAAATACCTTACTGTTCTGGAGAGGCTAAAGTAAACACATAAATGCATTAGACAAAATCACCAATATGGCAGCATTCACCATTTAATTGACGATTTTATTTGTTATAGTAGTAGAGGCATACGTTTACGTTAATAATACGTTACATTTAGCCATGTGCCAGCACTACATGTGAATCTTAAAAGCTATAATTTATGGGGAACTTAAACACGACATTAGAAGGACAACGGTATTTGTATTCACTTTTGCATGAAACAGTACTACATAAAGGTAAAGAACATTAAAATAAAATGTTATATTAAAATGACACTTATGACTGAAATGTAACGTTAACGCTTATGATAATAGAATTAGATTTTGCCTAAATTCAGACAACTACGTTATACAAGTGGTGCATAAACGAACAAACCCAAATGTCAATTTCACTCCTTTATAGTTTAGGTGGGTGGCTCTTAAAAGAGCCTTTTGTTTAGTTTTGGAGAACCGGGCAGTTTACTTCGTCTTAGCGGGCTTCTCGGTCTTCTTTGGCAGTAACACAGCCTGAATGTTGGGCAACACACCGCCCTGAGCGATGGTCACGCCACCCAAAAGTTTGTTCAACTCCTCGTCGTTACGCACTGCCAGCTGTAAATGGCGGGGAATGATGCGAGTCTTCTTGTTGTCACGAGCGGCGTTTCCAGCCAACTCCAGGATCTCAGCAGTAAGATACTCGAGCACAGCGGCGAGATAAACTGGAGCTCCGGCACCGACACGCTCCCCGTAATTACCCTTGCGAAGAAGTCTGTGAACACGGCCGACGGGAAACTGAAGCCCGGCTCTGGATGACCGAGTCTTAGCCTTTGCTCTGGCTTTGCCACCGGTTTTGCCTCTACCGCTCATCTTCGTTGTTAAAGTACGTTGCTTTCTAACAGAAAGAAACAAGTGAATGTAAATCAACGTGCTTCTGTTTTAAGTATTTATGCATGCTTGCTATTCGCCGATTGGTTAGAGTCTGTAAAAAGTTTAAACCAATTACTGAACTTTCCTCCAAAAGACAACGCCCACCCCTTCTTTTTGTGTCCCGGCGCACAGCTTTAACCACAACTTTTGCACAACTTGTTTCTAAAATGACCCGTGTTCATTTCCTATACAATTTCAATCATGTCAGAGTGTTTCTTTCGTAAATCTTTCAAATAAATATATTTTGTCCTTTATTATTTCAGTTACTGTTTTATTATCTTGTTTTTTATTTCCACAAAACACAGTGTTTTGTATTTCTACATCAATTTTTCACAGATGGGTCAGAAATGACGCATGCAAAAATTTGCAAATATCAAAGATTTCAAATATCTAACATATTTAACGTGATGAACTATTCACCTGCTACACTTTTCACAACTCAATGTTTTACAGCATAAAATATTTGATATATCGTGAAAGATAACTGAACATAATTGGGGATCTGTTACTAGATAGACAGAGAAGTATGTGCAATACTATCAGCTAACTTCTTGTTGACATATTTTATTGTAGCTAGCTTATGTAAGCTATGTCAATATTTCAAATAAGTTGTTATTATGTATAAGCATAAGCTATCTCCATATTTGTCAATTTAATTTTTTTGTCATAAACCTGCACTATTTCTGTCAGTCTTCCTGAAAAGTAAATATTTTGGAAATACAAGGTTTGGAAGACCAGCTGACCCACCAGCTTGACCAGCTTTGCCAAACTGGGAGAACCAGCTGGGTACACACCAAAAGATAATCTGTGATTTTGGGCCGATTTTCCCCCTTCCGACAATCTTAGCTATTGTAAGAATTGCATACTGCCTCTGAAACAGATTCCACTCTAACTTAGATGATAAAACAAGCTCGTCCCCCTAAAATGCTTGATTATTTTAGCGGTAGTCCAAGCAATACACTGATAATATAACTTAAAGGTATATTATCTTAACTATAGTATGGGAGCAAAAGTGAGACTTCATGTCAAAGGGGGGTCTATATGATAATTAAAGACATCTGTTTACACATCATCCAATCACTTGGGTGAGCAGATCAATTGGACCATTTGATTAAGTACTCCTTTGGGGACTGTAAGGAACTGAGCCATTTACATCAGTATTCATATGTTATAGGGGTACAGCATTAGCATTTGGAAATGCGATAAAAGAGTCAGAGTGGTCATTTACATTGATATTCTTGCTTTACATCTCAAAGGGTACAGCATTAGCATTAGTGGTAGGGAAACAGATTTTAAACTAAATAAAGTGTTTAGACTGACTTGGGTTCAGGGTTCTCAGATGAACCATGAGTGCTTCATGTACTTTGCTACTGCTTCGATTGAATAAACTTTTGATTGAGATCTTCAACGTCCTCATCATTTTTTCTTACACTATGTCGGAACCTGATCGGAAGAAAGTCGTATCATAAATATTAAACATGTGTTATATTTACAATCAGAAATCCTGATGTGTTGGTGGAACCCTGAGGACAATAACAGGCACGCTGTTGAGATTATCACGTGAAAGGAAACAATATCCAATCAGAAATCAGAAAGATGCTTTCCCCAGATATTTATAGATTTTAAAAAATGACACTGTGTGAAACATCCTTTTTTTTCTTTTATTGTTTACAAGCGTAAGATCATAAATTTGTCAGTTAACACTGCTTTTGGGTGGCTGCTTTGTTTAACTTCAGAAACCGGATGTGTGCAAAACAAGAGAGGAGAACTGACCTTGTCCTTAGCAAAACACTTTTTGTCAAAGCATACATGAACCCTTCTATGTAAGTGAATGATAATAACATAATAACAATAATAAAGTAACAATAATAAACATTTCCGCTACATTTGCATCTCAAAAATGAGTCCTTCGGACAACCATTTGAGAATGTGCCCACATCCCTGAGACATCTATGTCTGCATTTACATCTGAAAGATGTATTATTTTGATTGTTTCCTCGTCTGCAATACATCGCTAAGACATTTCCTAAAATATGTCATATAGATTAAAAATATCTGCAAGATGTCTTTGATTTAGAATGTGTGTAAAACAGCTCTTTCTAAGACTTTTATCAGATGTTTTACACACCAGATGTATTCCAAACATGGAATAAAAGCCAAAAAATATTAAGACTTATAAAACAAAGCAATGTTCCCTTTATAAATCATTGATCACCTGCAAGTGTGTGTACATGAATCATCCTCAGATCCCACCCTGCAAGCCCATTCTCCCATTAAGTTAGTTTTTTTATAGATCACAAGCTTTGCATGGGAAGTGGCGTACACACGTTTTCAGCCCCATTTTGTGCGTATGCACGCTTTATAAATGAGGCCCCAGATCTTTAGCAGACATCTTACAGACATACCTGTGCTGATCTATTGAATCCACAAAAACAAAAGTCCCATACAGTGATTATTTTATGATGGTTATATTTACCCTTTTGCTGTGCCTTAGCATTTCTGTATGTTTCTTTGAAGGATTTGAATTTTATTAAGCAGTCATTTTCAATATAGTAAACTTTATATATTTCTCCTGATCCGGTACCGTCGTGCGTTGGTGTCTTGTTCTTAGACTCTTATTTTGAAGTTCTGTCCGTGTCTGCCATGTTTTGTAGTTCTTTGTAGTTCTTTTGTTTCATTGGTCTGCATGGTGATTGTTCCCCCAGGTGTTTTTCATTTCCCAGTGTATTTAACACCAGTGTTTGCCTTGTCTGAAGTTGGTGATTGTTTGATGTAATGCTCTGTCCGAGTCAACCTGTGCCTGTTTGGATTGTTTGTACCTGCTGTGCAGCAGCGGGTTGCTACCATGTATTGCATGTCGGTGCAGGATGCAGGAAGTATGTGAAGCACACAATGTCCCCGTAAATTTGGCGATATTTAACCTCATGTGCCTGTGAGATAAACCGGTTACCCCACGAAACGTCGCGGTTACTATCATAACCTCCGTTCCCTGAGAATCAGATCAGATCATTTCAACTGAACAACAGAAAAGCTGATCTGAGCAGTGACACGGCAGCTTACGCAATGTCTCATTCCTGTTTCTCAGGGAACAAGGTTACGATAGTAACCGAGACGTTCCCTTTCGAGAATGGTCTCTCGACATTGCGTCAGTAGCTGATGCTGACCACATCACTTAGCAGTAGCGCATAGCACAGTCCTAGCCCAGTCGGCGTACGCCAACGTGAAAAAGACTGGATGCCAGAGCCTCTAGGGACCCAATCAGAAACTCTGACCCAGGGCAGAGTACATACAGACACAGCCAGCATATAGGTATTATCGTTGCACTACCCAGGGCAGCAGATAAGCACAATGCAACAAACAACCAAACGGTCAATCCTAGCATAACGCAAGCTAGGGATGCTTATGCACGTGGCCGCCCTGCTTCCATAGCCTCGAACACCTCGGGGGGAAGCTTATATGGCGAAGAGTCTCGCACTGCTCGGTCTGCCCTTCTCTCTCTGCAGCGCGTGTGTGATGGGCACATTCGAGAGCAGGCTGAAAGCTGTGTGCTGATACGGGTCGTCGGATGCACCAGAGGTTTGGAAGACCCATTGCGGTATCTCCAGGTTGGCTGCGACCCACCAGCGACACTCTGCTGGTGGTGTTTCGCTGCCGAGAACACAAGCATGCAAAGACCTCCGGCGATTCTCTTCGCTTACCTTTTTCCTCGAGGAGCGAAGCAATATATTCACGTAAATGTCAGCCAGAATGCGTATAAGGTCCGTTACGGGTGCGATACTCAGCGGCAACGCTTCAGTATCACAAAGTAAAGAGAAATAATCTGATGATATGCCTTAGAGACGGTTGTTATATAGTGGCGAAAGCCACGCCTTTATACGCCGTCATGACAGGCATTAGCCAGTACACTGGTGTCGTTGTATAGAAAAGCTTCAGAAAATTGGAAGAGGAGGACCTCCCATAGCGTCAGCTACTACACAATGTCGAGAGATCGTTCTCGAAAGGGAACCAACACAT
The DNA here is from genome assembly GCF_027580225.2 of Misgurnus anguillicaudatus. Classification (NCBI taxonomy): domain Eukaryota; kingdom Metazoa; phylum Chordata; class Actinopteri; order Cypriniformes; family Cobitidae; genus Misgurnus; species Misgurnus anguillicaudatus. Next base: position 4,361,759 of record NC_073342.2, on the reverse strand, counting down.
ACAATTAGAGACCAACAAAGACAGATACACTGTAGTGTGTTTTGAGAAATATTCCATTACAACCAATACAATTCCCAAAAAAAAAAACAATAGAATTTCTGTTATGGTGTCTATTGGTGCTTTAGCAGGGTAATTTCGGTTAATTTAAACCTAGATTTTTTATGAAAGTTTTAGTTTCTACTAGGCTGCTGGATTTGGACACTGAAATATATTGTAAATAGCTCACAGTATCTGATCTAAATAAAGGTTATTTCATTTAAGAAGAGAATGCAACTCTATAGATTTACTTAAAGCAGAAGTGTCTGCTTTAAACCTCAGTTGTGATGATGCCACTTTTGGTATTTTTATCTTTTGTTTGTAATTCATATTTATACATTTTAAAATTTCGCATTGCTTGTTATTTTGCATACTTCTGTCATTTTAATTTATCTTTCACTGTTCTGTCACTGTGAATATAATAAATACCTTGATCACTGGTGCCAAAGTCAACTATAGGAAGCCTTTGGGTGGCGTGTGTGCTCCACAAAGATCGGAATAACAGCAATATATAACACTTCTATATAACAAGATCTTCAATTATGTTGATTTAACTCAAGTGACTTTGGAAGTGAGTGTTAAAAGCACAGAAGATGCTTTTAGTCTTTCACCAACTGTTCAAGAGAAAAAACACATGAAAATCATACTCGGCTTTATCCTGTGGCTGACGCTGGTCGTGCATTTGTTCTAAAGATGCTAAAATAAACCGTGTATTTTAGTTTCAATGTTTAGCTCTGGACCTCTGCTCTGTGTTTACATTGTTTTTATCGTGCTAATGTGTTTTATCACTGCGGTTTTGTTAAAAATGTTAGGGAAGAAAACACACACGTCAGCGGCTCGTGGAGGAGTACAGACACTAGCTGGAGAGGTTGAGTCTATACCGTTCTCATGTGCTGCCTAACTTGCCGCGCGCTCTCTGCTACTTCTCATTACTGATCTCGTGCTGAGTTTGTGAGAATACAGAACCGCTTAGAGAAAATGGCTGAAACGGCTCCAGCTGCTGCCGCCCCGCCGGCCAAAACACCCAAGAAGAAATCCGCTGCGAAAGCCAAGAAAACTGGACCAAGTGTGGGTGACCTCATCGTCAAAGCTGTTTCGGCTTCCAAGGAGAGGAGCGGCGCCTCTCTCGCCGCCCTGAAGAAAACGCTCGCCGCCGGTGGTTACGACGTGGAGAAGAAAAACACCCGCGTCAAAATCGCCATCAAGAACCTCGTGACTAAAGGCACTCTGGTCCAGACTAAAGGAACCGGCGCTTCCGGGTCTTTTAAACTGAACAAACAGCAAGCAGAGACGAAGAAGAAACCAGCGAAGAAAGCCGCTCCTAAAGCAAAGAAACCCGCCGCTGCCAAGAAGCCCAAGACTGCAGCGACAAAGAAGACCGCCGCTAAGAAATCACCCAAGAAAGCGAAGAAACCAGCCGCCACCGCCGCTAAAAAGGCAACAAAGAGCCCCAAGAAAGCAAAGAAGCCAGCGGCTCCTAAGAAAGCAGCGAAGAGCCCCAAGAAAGCGAAGGCTGCTAAACCCAAGACGACAAAGCCCAAAGCAGCCAAGCCTAAAAAGGCAGCACCTAAAAAGAAATAAATCCACTTTACAAAATTATTTTACTAAAAAGGCTCTTTTAAGAGCCACCCACCAATTCATGAAGGAGCAGTATTTCACTGTTATTTTTTTGTAATTATAATTTATATTTCAGATTTCTACGAAAGATGTGATTGAAGTATACTATATTATCTTATTACAACAGTATTTTGTGACCTTTTCTAATTCTGTAAGTTCCCTATGAATTCTGATCAAAAGTACTTTCTAATGCACTGTAAGTTGTCTTAGACAAAAAGCGTCAGCCAAATAGATTTTAACTCATATAATGGTACTTTATTGGCACGATAAAACAACAAAATAACACAATGACAAACACGATTGTGGAAGTGATAGATAAAGTACTAAATATAATAGATTATTTTTTACATTATAAAATTGGCTTTAAAATAAACATTTGAAGTAACAGCTGTGTGTCTTTTATTCCCAATAACATCTGCATTTCATCTGCTTCTAGGGCTGTGAAACTGACATGAGTTTTGAGATTGTGTCGTTATTTGTCATATATTAATTTATCTGTAATCAAGACAGAAGAAAGTCAAGACAGAAGAAAGTGGTGGGCGTTGTCTTTTGGAGGGAAGTTAAATGATTGGTTTAAACTTTCTACAGACTCTAACGAATCGGCGAGTGGCAAGCATGCCTAAATACTGAGAGCAGCAGCTATATTAGTTACATTAACTGTATCTTTTTACGAGTTAGCAGCTAATTCTTTGTACAAAATGAGCGGCAGAGGCAAAACCGGTGGTAAAGCCAGAGCGAAGGCTAAGACTCGTTCATCCAGAGCCGGGCTTCAGTTTCCCGTCGGCCGTGTTCACAGACTTCTTCGAAAGGGTAACTATGCAGAGCGCGTCGGTGCCGGAGCTCCAGTTTACCTCGCCGCTGTGCTTGAGTATCTTACTGCTGAGATCCTGGAGTTGGCTGGAAACGCCGCTCGTGATAACAAGAAGACTCGCATCATTCCCCGCCATTTACAGCTGGCAGTGCGTAATGACGAGGAGTTGAACAAACTCTTGGGTCGCGTGACCATCGCTCAGGGCGGTGTGTTGCCCAACATCCAGGCTGTGCTGCTGCCCAAGAAGACCGAGAAGCCCGCTAAGGCAAAATAAGCTGTCCAGTTATCCGAAACTAAACAAAAGGCTCTTTTAAGAGCCACCCACTTGAACTTTCAAAAGAGTGAAATTTGGTTTATGGTTTGTCTGAATTCGAAGGCAGAATCTATTAGAGGGCCACAGCTCTGCATATTTTGTATCTCCTTTAGTTTTTAACATCTGATTCATATAATCAGTTCAGTAGAGATCTCCATGAACTGATCAGAGTCGGTCAGATAAGAGAGACAAACAAAATGTGTAGAGTAGTGGACCTCCAGGAAAGGAGAATCACTGATCATACGTTTCATTTTAGTTATTGATTTACTTTAATGTCAGTCTTTAAGAAATAAATAAGTGTATAGCCAGGTTAATGTTCTTTAAATAATGTAGGATGATATCCTGTAAGAAAACTAAAAACATCCTCCAAATCTCCAATGTCGTGTTTAAGTTGCTCACAACATTGTAGCTTTTAAAGTTCACATGCAGTGCTGGTACATGCTGCCATACTGGTAATTTTGTCTAATGCATTTATATGTGTTTACTTTAGTCTATCCAGAACAGTGAAGTATTTAATATTGAACCATTATAGTAAACATTTGATGCATTAAAACGGCTTGATTCGCTGCTTTTGTGTCAACGAAGGATTTCGAGCGGGAATCACAGTTTATTTGAAAACAGTAGACGCACAGTCATTGGCCAGCTGTATACTTTGACGTCACGCATTAGCCAATCATATGCCAGTACAGTGTCGCCGCCCTCTGAGCTCATGATCGAGTTGTCTTTAAAAACAGCCTGCAGAGAAACGTTGTATATTTCTGCGTCGTAAGGCGAAGAGTTTTCTTGTAATCATGGCAAGAACAAAGCAGACCGCTCGTAAATCCACCGGAGGCAAAGCGCCCAGGAAGCAGCTCGCCACTAAAGCTGCCCGTAAGAGCGCCCCAGCCACCGGCGGTGTGAAGAAGCCTCATCGTTACAGGCCCGGTACCGTAGCGCTGAGAGAAATCCGCCGCTATCAGAAGTCTACTGAGCTGCTGATCCGTAAGTTGCCTTTCCAGCGTCTGGTGAGAGAAATCGCCCAGGACTTCAAGACTGATCTGCGCTTCCAGAGCTCCGCCGTCATGGCCCTGCAGGAGTCCAGCGAAGCTTATCTGGTCGGTCTGTTTGAGGACACCAACCTGTGTGCCATCCACGCCAAGAGGGTAACAATCATGCCCAAAGACATCCAGCTGGCTCGCCGCATTCGTGGAGAGCGCGCTTAAACCTAATTGCGTCCCTCACACCAAAGGCTCTTTTAAGAGCCACCACAATTCCACTGAACGAGAAATTTCTCATTGTTTACTTGATTACAAATGTTTTTTCTGAGTGTTTTAAGGCATATGTTCTTTATAAAATTGTTACTCAATTGCTATTTTTCTCTCTCTAAGTATGTTAGTGAAGGGATTGTGAACGATTTTAAGTAGGTTTTTTACGTAATTCTGTTGTTTTTGTGTAGGCATATTTTTTTAACACAAAGTTATTTTTCTCCAGATTTTTCAATGAGGCAATGTCTGAAGTTTTGAATATCTTGATCAGTACATACAATGCACACAATACAGAAGACAATTATAAACTAAGCACGTGAAAATTACTCTTAACAGATTGATTGTTTACGTCTAAGTTTAAAATTCTGTGCCTCATTTTTTTATTTGATATTAAACTGGCAAAATGAAAATGTAATATTTGAATAACATCTACATTATAAGCACCAAGTTTATTAGAAGCATGCACCCCACTAATTTAATTTAAAATCACTCAGCAAGCACAGCTGTATGTAATTCATATACTTTTCTATAATAAACAATAATGTTTATTTTTTAAAAGATAAACTTTTAGATCAGCCAATAATTGAAAGCTAAAATGTAGGTAGGTTTGGACTTTTACTGTGAAACGTCACAAGGCACCGCCTTCATTGCTGCATGTTTCCACTAGGTCCTGTAGACAACTGTAAAGTCCTGTTTCACTGCCCGATTTTTCACATCTGTTGTTCGTCAGACTGAAATCATGTCAGGAAGAGGAAAAGGCGGTAAAGGACTCGGCAAAGGAGGCGCTAAGCGTCATCGCAAGGTTTTGCGGGATAACATCCAGGGAATCACCAAACCAGCAATCCGTCGTCTCGCTCGCCGTGGTGGAGTCAAGCGTATCTCCGGTCTGATCTACGAGGAGACTCGCGGTGTGCTGAAGGTATTTTTGGAGAACGTCATTCGTGACGCCGTCACCTACACTGAGCACGCAAAGAGAAAGACCGTCACCGCCATGGATGTCGTCTATGCTCTGAAGCGACAGGGTCGCACTCTGTACGGTTTCGGAGGTTAAACGCTTGAAGTTCTACACAAACCCAAACGGCTCTTTTAAGAGCCACCCACATTATCACATTAAGAGATGAAATCTACCCATAATTACGGTTGTAATCGAACTTTGAATTGTTCAGGTCACTGTGACCCGATCAGACCAACTTTATTTAAGTTTCAATTCTCTGTACAGTTATATCGATTAATTATATAATCTTTTATCAGACTTGTTTATTGTTAGTGTTGATCACGAGTTGCCCAGACTTTTCCACCCATATCTCCAGACTACATAAGATTAGAATTTAATCTTGTAAGTACGTAATTTACCCATCCCATTGAGCTGGGGTTTCATTTTTTGTTTCATCACATTTTCATTTTTGTTTTTTGTTTGGCAGCTAACATGAGGAATAACAAACGTCATCTATTTAACGATAACATTGTTTTCAAAAGCGTTGCTTTCAAGCCTTTACGCACCAAGATATTGCTTGTATTTGTTTAATAAACGTTTTCCTGCTAAATAAATAACTAAAGAGTGCCTTAAATTATATTTTAAAAAGAGCGGGAAGGTGAAACCGCACTACAATGCATGGGTGTATACAATTCAAACATTAGGCTATGGGTGGGGCTACCGTTTTAGCCACTTTGATTGGCTCTCTCGCGTCTTAGCCACACCAATGAAACCCATTCATGGTGTGTGTCCAATGAAGACACCCAATCAGCGCCGTGAGCCTGTTGTCTTTGAAAATTAGCATGGACAGAGAATAAATACTTCTTCACCAGTGCAGATCGTTATACACTTTGTTGTTTCGTCTTGAGAGATCATGCCTGAGCCAGCGAAGTCCGCGCCTAAGAAGGGGTCCAAGAAGGCCGTTGCTAAAACCGCAGGAAAGGGCGGTAAGAAGCGCAAGAGGTCCAGGAAGGAGAGCTATGCTATCTACGTCTACAAGGTTCTGAAGCAGGTTCATCCTGACACCGGGATTTCCTCTAAGGCCATGGGGATCATGAACTCTTTCGTCAATGATATTTTCGAGCGTATTGCCGGTGAGTCCTCTCGTCTCGCTCACTATAACAAGCGCTCCACCATCACATCGAGAGAGATCCAGACCGCCGTGCGTCTGCTGCTGCCCGGTGAGCTCGCCAAACACGCCGTGTCTGAGGGAACAAAGGCCGTCACCAAGTACACCAGCTCCAAATAAAGCTTCCAGCTTTTCAACACCCAAAGGCTCTTTTAAGAGCCACCCACTTTATCTGATAAATGAGCGTCCATTTTGGTTTAATTGATTAAAGCAATTTTTTCCGGTTTTTATTCAAATTGAACTTTTTGTTTTGTTTGCTATATGATCTCTTACAGAGGATGTTTTACTCGCCTACAGCATAAATCGTAAGACTATCAATGAGTAACGTATGAAGAGTTTTGTTGCAAAACGAGATAAATCCATTTTTTTACATTTTTGTCAAAACATGTTTATTATGTTATGTTGTTATTTAGTTTTGTGGTGCTACTTAGCTGCATTTTTTAACTGCAACAAAACAAACCAATTGCAGTTGGTTTGTTTTGATTTAAACCTTCATAACTTAAAAAATTAATTGGAATGCACAACCAAAAAATAAGATTTCTGAACAATTAAAAAAATTGTTATCTCGTTTTGCAACGAAACTCTTCGTATCCATTATGTTCTTCAATATAAAGGATCTTTCTTCAATTTTTGGTCACGTAAAATGTAACTCATTGTTACAGGGTTGACCAAAATAAGTTGTGAATGATATTGGATAATTGTGATTAATGCTTTATTTAAAAAAAAAAATTATGTCTTGCTGCTGTTTTATTAAAGCATGCCTTTTCTAATGGTTGTTGTTGTTGTGTAAAAGCAATAGAGTGCTGTGACGTCACGCTGTAGGCCAAGTTAGCGGCGCATGGATTCCCTCAATCTAAAAGCCATTCATTTTCCCCATAGACTTTTGGAAAATCGCAAAAAATAAGATCTGTGTTCAACAAAGAGTTATGAACCTTACACGTTTTGTCTATCAAGATAATCTTTATAAGTTAATCGAAAATATATAAATTTTGAAGCCTAAATAAAGCCGTCAGATATAAAATGCTAACGGTATGCTATAAACGGACTACAGCACACCGGTCGCGGATCAACGTCATCATCAAGCTTCCTCAAACTTTATTTAAAAAACACGCTCGCTCATTATGATCTGCGCTGTTTATGAACACTTGTCCACTTTTTCATGAGAAATATTGCCCAATCGTTATTTCCAAAAATGTTAAAAAAAAATTTTTTTGTTAATGTTTTATTTATTAGTTTATTATTTTGTTAGTTTATATAAACCTTAATATTAGTTTCTATGTGATTAAGGTTATTATGCCTGATCATTGTGCCCCAAATAAAATTTAAAAATTATCTTTCACTGTATTATGTTTGATTGTATGTTTGCATACCATTTGCTAACTCGCCAGAAAAAAAAACATCTCAGAAGCACTAACGTTAGCTATTGCCGTATCAATTTCCAATCTTATGTACTTTTTCTTAGACGATAGAAAAACCATCGAGGAGAGAGAACCACTATATATCTGGACATAACAGTGCAGCTTAGATGCTGGTTTACATACCGGTATTATAAGGGCCAGCATGAGGGACAAGGTTTATCGAGTCTAATTAAGTAAAACTAGGGAGATAGAGGAGTTATAATAGTGTTCCATGTATTAATAAGATAACTATACAAACAATCTCTGAACAAACATAATAGTTATATATAATTATATATGTTGAATTTGAAGAAAATTGTCCACTAGCATCAATGCTTGAATACAATATATTATAACTAAACCATATATGTTCCCTAAATAAACCATACGAATTTTGTTCACATTTTCTATATATAATACCTGGTAATCCACAAGCCCCAATGTGAGAGAGCCTGTGTAGTAAATTTTATCTCACATTACTGTGAGCTGACTGGTGTATAGTTACAATAGTATACAATAGTTTAACATTTAATTTTTGGTATTTGTTAGACAGGCGACTTCCAGTGCATTCAAGCTATAGATATCAGCATGTTCTCTGGGAATTAAACAAAAGTTAACAAAATGCTCCAATCACTGATCCACAGAAACATTGCAGCACGTTTTGTAGTAAGCATCTTTATTTTCATAAAATAAGTAAACTGAAAACAAACTATATACTATATAATTCACATGATAAGTCTCTACAGCAGGGGTGGGCAATTCCCGTCCTGGAGGGCCACACTCCTGCAGAGTTTATCTCCAACCCTAATCAAACACACCTAAACTCTGCAAGAGTGTGGCCCTCCAGGACCAGAATTGCCCACCCCTGCTCTACAGGGAAAGAAGGTATTTTTGCTACACAATGTGAATGCCCACATAGAAAACCCAAGTGCAAGTGTGTATAGCTGTGGCGAATTTTAATCAAGGTCATGAAAATCTGGTCCTCAAGGATGATTTCTTTGGGTCTCCTCCATCCAGCAATGTAATGGAATTCTCAAAATGAGCAACATATTCACACACAGCACTGAAAGTATCTCTATCTGGCAATCCTGTCTCCATTCGAATCACACTTTCACTCATCTGAAAGGCTGAATACCTGTCATGACAGTTACTCGTTTGCCTTTGGAGTTAGTCTTTGAGAAGCTAAATCTCTGTTATGGAATGCTCTAACTTAATCTCAAGCTGGATTCTTCGTCCAGACTGCAGCTCTTCTTTAGTTGTGCTTTTATTTGGTTGTTCCTCAGAATTGATAGTGAGGGTTTGATCAGCCGGAGATGGTTCATCATCTTTGTCAGCCATAAATTGTGTAGCCATTTCCTCCTCTTCATCCATTTTTAGGCACATCAGCCTTATAGAAGCCCTGATAGAAGAAAAAGAGGTCAGATCTTTGTTGAGGAAACAAAACTGTAGGAAGGCAGCAGGCCCCGACCAGGTCTCTGCTGCCACTATTAAATGGTGTGCCAATGAGCTGTCGCATGTTTTTACTGATATTTTTAATTGGTTTCTTAGATTATGTAAAGTCCCAGCATGTTTTAAATCAGCTATTATCATTCTTGTACCTAAAAAGTCGAATGCGAGTTGTCTGAATGATTACAGACCGGTGGCCCTAACCTCTGTTATTATGAAAATACTTAAAGATTCATCACATCCTGCTAACTCCCTTTTTATTCCTTTACCATCAGGTAGAAGGTTAAAAAGTATAAGAACTAGAACCACTCGTTTTGCCAACAGTACTTACCCACAGGCTGTGAGGGCCCTCAACTCACAACAGCACTAACTTTATTTATTCAGACATAGCTTTGTTCTTAAATTGGTTTTATTACTATTTATTGGTAAGAATTTAAGTATTTGTTTTCTTTTTAAATTGTATGTTTTTTACTGTATATGTTATGTTGTATTGTCTTGTGAGCCAATTCACCAAAATGAATTCCAGGCGATGTAGGTCGCTCTGGCAAAAACTTGAACTATCCTGTCTCAGGGAGTATGAATGATCTTCCAAAATTTGGCCAGTGGGAACAGAATTTGTGGATAAAAACAAAACAGGGACATTTTATCCCTTGCAGGAAAATGACAGCTGCAGATGCGAGAATGGACACTGGGCATTCGGTCAGCTCGTCTAAGGATAAATTCAAAATAAGCAATGTTAGTTTTATGGAAGTTACACCTTTACAAATTAAAACTCACACAATAAAATATTTGGATTAAATAAGAATGGAATTTTTCAGCATTTACAATAATCTTCTTTATTGATCCGTCCATGTTTATATAGCACATTCAATATAGTTAACATTTACTACTAAAATAACCAAGATTAATATCATTGTTACCTAATGCAGGGCCAGATTAACACTTTGTTATACCCTGGGCAACAATATTCAAGGGACCCATCATCACGACCCCAGGATCACCATAATATGGTCATATACAGAATATATTACTGTAATACACAGTAAATATACTCAATATTTCAAATTCTAACTGTCATCTGGGGTATTTTGATCACTGATCTATATAAATGACTGGACTGCACATAGAACGCTCAACATAACAGCGTTAGGTGAAGCCAGCGCAGAATTCGAGCCGCCATCTTGGTATACCCAACCTTTGACTTCCATTCAAAATCATGTTTTAAATTCACCCGCTTTACAGCGTATCAATCACGCAAGATTATTTTTAGGATATGTGTACAAATTAATTGTTAATTCTGGTGTTATTTGCAATGTTTATGCTTTAATCGGGCAGGAAAATGGATTTATAAAAACCCGTTAAGCTGAGTGTGTCTGCTGCGTTCTGTTAATGACACGGGTATAAATAAAGTTTTTTTGACATTCAGCTACACGGTCAGCGTTATTTCTCTAAATAAGTTTAGGTAACTTGTAAGTTAAGATAAAACCGGCAAATTATTGCATGCACATATGGTACAAAGTATGATTATTTATTTAGATTTCAGAATGAGCACGTTTGTCATTAATACTAAATATGATGCGGTCTGTCTGCTGATCTGATACTGTAATGAAGATGAATGTATAATAACTGATTAAAAACTAAAATGTACAACTTTCAGTAAATAACTATATGTACATGCTTAGGATGTTTGTGTTGTAATAATGTACAGGGTAACTTCAGATATAAAAACGAAGACTAGTAAAGTGATGTTTTATCATTAAAATCTGATCGCGTCCATTGATTTAATAGAATGTTTGGGTATACCAACATGGCGGCGCGGTGGCTTCACAGTTGTGACGTCATGCACAATCCAGCCACTTACATAGATCAGTGATTTTGATTTACAAATATTTAAATGCTCATACAAATGCACTACTATGTCCCCTATAAAAGACATTCACACACATATGATGCTATGAAAACAAAACACATCAGCATCTGTATAATCTCCGGGCTATAAACATAAACTGGCTGTGTAGAAAAGTCCTGGCTAACTTAGCTGAGTTGTCCTCGTTGTTGACGGAAGCTCACTTAACAGAACTTTTCAATTAATACACATTTAAGATGACCATGGATGAACTCTAATTTGCATAGTCATTGATATAAAAAGCTTATTTTTGCATATCCAAGCAGTGCCTAAAAATGAAAATAGGCTTTTACTTAATTATTATTACAAGACCATCATATACTGTAGCCTAATATTAGATACCCAAACCAAAGTGAAGAAAATTATCTTTAATTTGCAAGTCTGAACTGAACATCAACGCAGACATGATTTTCCTCACAGAAGTTTAAGATCATATAGGCTACATCTTGAACGTAGATATATAAATGAACACAGAGAAAAGGAAGTTTAACACTGTGAAGCACAAGCAAACATGCTGGAAGGCAGCCAAAAACCATCAGGACATATTGAACACCGGCTTATTTTATTTTATTGGAGCCTTACCTCCGGATAAAGTAATAAACTGGATTGATGATTTAAATTTTTGTTTACTCACATGTGCGTTGTTAACTCTCCGGATTTTATGTTGTGCACTGCTCCACTCGTTCACTTCTCCACATGGACTGCAGGTTCGACTTCATTTGGCACTAAGCAGACCTCTTGGTGATGTCAAAGTACCGCGAGAGCGATTCAAAGCAGATTTCTCCATGTGATAACTGGAATCGCTCTCGTGGTACTTTGCTGTCACTCGCCTGTGGGTTCTTGTGGGGCCACACCAGTCTGCTCCCCAGTCACTTTCGCGCCCCTATAGTAATTTGATTTCATACGCCGATCGGATCGCGCAGATACCTGCATATCACGTATACTACACCACTGTTTATACTTTACATTTTCTGCGTTTCTGATGTCCTTTTCCTTTTTTAATTTTCACGCTCCCACTTAGCTTCTCCATGTCTCATTTTTTTCTGTTGTAGAACCTTTTCTGTCGGCGAACCTTTGACCCACCTCATGTGGACTGACCAATGAGGAGAGGGTCTTAACTTGAGGACCTCTCTTCATTGGTCAGTCTGCATGAGACTCAACCACTCTCAACTCACGTTCAAAGTCATAGGCAGCGCAACGTCTCTCTTTGCAGCGCAAAAGCCCGTGTTGACAGTTTGTTTAATATAAAGCGGCCAGTGAGAGATTACCAGATAGAATATTTTGCTCGTGCCCTTGCTTGCCCAGTTGCCCGTATGGTTAATCCGGCCCTGACCCAATGCCTAACTAATGCTGTTTACAAATACAATCCTATTATTATTAGTGGGTAAAGCCAAGTTCACAAATATCAGGATGTAGGACCCACCCTTTCTATAATTATATCCAAACAAGTTGCAATAAAAGTCAATAAACCAGGTATTATTTTGAATATTTTAATTAAAAACATTTCTCAACGTAACGTTAGCCTTTAATAAAACTGCAGCGGATCTAATCTATTAAACAGTGGCAAAGTAAACAAGCTTGTAGATATTTTAAGAGAAAGACAAAAAGGTATTTTAGCTGTTGATTTTGTTTTGAAAAACGTTTATTCTTGCTAACTTAGCCTTTTTAACTCGACCTAACCGTCGAAGTATCATTAGCGTGTTAAGAAATATGCACCATTAAAGTTTGGTCGTGGCCACATTAATGCAGTAAATACGGTGTTCACATGGAAATCATCGTTGTGTGAGCTGCCTTACGGCACAAACAGAGTCTCCGCTGGGTAACATCAGACGGCTTGTGGTTGCAATCCGGGACAAAACAAAACACCATTGTCGAACTACAGTCTCTCCACAGAAATAAAGAACTGGTAACGTTAATTGGTTACCTTAATATCATAGAATTCTGTGTAAAAAAAATTGGGAAAAACTACAATTTGAAAAAGACTTAATATATAAAGTAAACTTCTGAGAACGAAAGGCTAGTGAGAGATTTCCTGTCATGATGACATCTAAAGTCCCCGCCAAAGGATGTAGTCCCGTTTAGCAACTTGTTAGCAACCACCGTTTTTAAGGCACAATATAGTTTTAAAAAACCACAAGCAGATTATAACTGGTGTATTTTATCTCATAGAACAAAACATGAAAATATTTAGAGGCTATGTTAACCACAGACCTTATTTCAGGCGATTTAGCAAAAACCCATTCAAAAAAACAATAGACTTCAGGGCAAAGGAGTGCTAACTCACTTCCGCGTTTTGGCCTACAAAGTGACGCCATTACTTCGGCACTCTATATTCAAGGGAGTGTCAATGGTCATGAATATTAATGTGAGTCACACATGATGAGATAAAGACCCAACCCCCTAATGCCTCAATGAGGAATGTTGTGCTAAAAGAATGAATTTGAGAAGACTTAAAGACAAAATGTTAATAACAAAGTAGTGTACAATAAAATCAAAATCTAGTAATAAGTATCAAATGAAGATTTTTTTACACGTAAATTTGAATCTCTGGGGTCTTTAAGTTTAATGGCCCCCTTGAGAAGTTTTGACCTTGTGCTTTTTTCAGTTGATTAAAAACATAATAATAGCAAAAGTCTCATAACAATGTTCAGCACAAACTGAGATACAATATTATATGAGCATCTTGTATGTACATGTTTGCATTTTTGAGAGAAAAATGTTTATGCATAAGACACTTTGCCCGGGAAAGGCCACACGCGAGGAGATGTGAAAGCTCCTGAATAATCTGAGATCTCAGGAAACAAAGACTTTCATATTGATCCTTTCAGGCAGGAATGTAAGAGGGAAATGTGCTTGTTTTGTTTGTGTTTAATTTAAATTATAGCTAAAATATTTAATCCAAACAAATAGGGTCAAGGCACATATAAACAACCTAAATAACCAAATACAACTAGTTTCTGTAATGAGACAATGGTAAATTTGTGATAACTGTGGTGTAACTACAAATACTAGTTTAAGTTAGGAAATATAGTAAAGGATGAGCATAGTCAACTTATCAATACTTTGTGTTTGTTAACAGGCGCGATTACTCCATTACCTTGTGTTTTTTTTGGAAGAAGCACACAGGAATGCCTCATGTCTGGAAATGCGACCATGTAATAAACTAAGTGCACAGTGCGGAGACAGACGGGATTCAAATAAACAAGGTTTTAGATGTCCTGTTTGCAATCACATTATTTATAAGAATACCACAAAGCACATCAAATATAATCCCTCGTGTGTTTACGGATACGGGTGGCTATCATGTCGTACTATTTGAAAGAATCACAAAGGATTGACGCGTGTCTGGAGAGAATTTGCAGTGAGGAGACATACGCAAGTTAAGGATTTAGATGTCCTGTTTGCTGCACTGTGAATCAGAGTAAAACAACACACATTCACAGCACTGATGGATGAGGCATTGAGTGTCCCTTGACTGCAGGGTGTGTGTCTCAACTCTTTTACTTGTGAATAGTGCAGGGCTGTGGCGATCTCAGCTTATTTCGGGTAATAAAGTAACAAGGACTGTACTTCTCCTAGACACTTTAACGTTATAAATGATGTTTGAATCATATCTGTATTTTCAAAATCAGTCAAAAAATCTTTGAAAAATAAAGAGGCTGTGGTGCCCGCGCTGCCGACGGCCCCTGAATGTTAACATATAACTTTTTGTCAGTTTGGGAAACATTTCAGGCTTTCTTTAGACATGTTTGTGTGGCAAGTATTTTGTAACCAAGATGATCACAGACAGAGAATTTTCTGAAAGCGCAACCTGTTTATCTTATTTATTTGACAAATGCACAAAGTTTTGTTGTTATCATGTACACAAGGAACACAAACGTGTAGTTGTCATTCGTGTGGCATAAATACATTGAGATTGCAATTTGAGATGGTGCTGTACCCATCGTGATTTTATTTTGTCTTAGTTTTCATTCATTCAGTCACATTTACCACAATTCACTACAGTTTAATTTCAGTGTTATTGGTTAACAGTGATATATGTGTATATTATGTGTGATAAATATACATGTCTACAAATTTTAAAATGATTGTTTGAAAAAATGTTGCCCTTATCCTTTTGTTTTATCATGTTTGCATAAATGCTTATTTTGTGTAATAATTTGTAATAAATGTAAAATATAAATTTATAATAACGTGTAATAATTTGTGGTCATTGAAAGCAAGATATTTTGAACATTCATAGATTATGGGATATAAAATGCTGAAATAAACTGATTTTCAAAGATAAAGCACAAAAATATCCTGCCATGCCTAAAATACCATAGAAAATGAATACAGGTCATTTTTGACCTGTTGTGCATTAAAAGGGGTTTGCATAACTTGTGCATCAAAAGGTTCAAATATACTTGGCAGACGCTTTGTCTAAGACAACTTACAGTGCATTAGAAAATACATTTGATTAAAATTCATAGGGAACTTACATAATCAGAAAAAGGTCACAAAATACTGATTTAATAATAAAATATAGTACAATTAAATCACATATTTCGTAGTAATCTAAAATATAAATTATAATTACAAAAAATAACAGTGAAATACTGCTCCTTTATGAATTGGTGGGTGGCTCTTAAAAGAGCCTTTTTAGTAAAATAATTTTGTAAAGAGGCTTTACTTCTTTTTAGGCGCTGCCTTTTTAGGCTTAGCTGCTTTGGGCTTTGTCGTCTTGGGTTTAGCAACCTTTGCTTTTTTGGGGCTCTTCGCTGCTTTCTTAGGAGCCGCTGGCTTCTTTGCTTTCTTGGGGCTCTTTGTTGCCTTTTTAGCGGCGGTGGCGGCTGGTTTCTTCGCTTTCTTGGGTGATTTCTTAGCGGCGGTCTTCTTTGTCGCAGCAGTCTTGGGCTTCTTGGCAGCGGCGGGTTTCTTGGCTGCGGGCTTCTTTGCTTTAGGAGCGGCTTTCTTCGCTGGTTTCTTCTTGGTCTCTGCTTGCTGCTTGTTCAGTTTAAAAGACCCAGAAGCGCCGGTCCCTTTGGTCTGGACCAGAGTGCCTTTGGTCACGAGGTTCTTGATGGCGATCTTGACGCGGGCGTTTTTATTCTCCACCTCGTAACCACCCGCGGCGAGCGCTTTCTTCAGGGCGGCGAGAGAGACGCCGCTTCTCTCCTTGGAAGCCGAGACAGCTTTGACGATGAGATCACCCACACTTGGTCCAGTTTTCTTGGCTTTTGCAGCGGATTTCTTCTTGGGTGATTTGGCCGGCGGGGCGACAGCAGCTGGAGCGGTTTCAGCCATTTTCTCTAAGCGGTTCTATATTCTCACAAACTCAGCACGAGATCAGTAATGAGAAGTAGCAGAGCGCGGCGCGTTTACACAGCACATGAGAACCGCATAGACTCAACCTCTCCAGCTCAGTGTCTCTTCGCCTCCACGAGCTGCCGTGTGTGTTTTCTCCTCTAACATTTACAACAAAACCGCAGTCATAAAACACATTAGCACGATAAAATCAATGTAGACACAGAAAAGAGGTCCAGAGCTAAACATTGAAAATAAAAAACACGACGATTTAAAGTTTATTTTAGCATCTTAAGAACAAATGCACGACCAGTGTCAGCCACATGATAAAGCCGCGTATGACTTTCATGTGTTTTCTCTGTTGTAAATGTATTTATTCTGTTGTTGAAAGACTTTAAGCATCTTTTGTATTTTTAACACACCCTTGGAAAGTTACTTGAATTAAGTGAACATCATTGAAGGAATTGTAAAGTGTTATATATTGCTGTTATTCTGACTATCTTGAAGTACACGCGCCATCCAGAGGCTCCCTGTCCCTGTGTGATTGTAATGCATCGAGCTAATGTTGTCATTCGCCTTTATTATTTATTTCATGGTGGCAGAACAGTGAAATTGATATGAATAAAAAAATGCCACAAGTATTCAAACAATTTTTTTATTTATTTATAAATTATAAACAAAAGATAATATATATTTTTATACTAATGATCAAAGCAGAAACTTATGGTTTTAAGAAATGGTTTTCTATAGAGTTGCCTTCTCTGCTTGGATAAAATATTTTTTGCGGTCTACTGGGACAATGTTGTGTGATTGGATATTTATAAGATATTTTAATATAAATCGAGTGATACAGTAGCCCAGTAGAAACTAAACCTTATAATCAATAATTCTTTGGGTTCATATGTCTTCTGTAGCAAAACAATATGTTTGTGAATGAAAACAATGAATATTTTAAGCATTTTTAGTGAAAAAATATAACGTTACTTCAATGGTCAGAGGTTTGCGCAAGTGCAAACCATTGAATGCTTTTTCTAACCTTGAAGACCAATGGTCAAAGAGACATGGAGCATCGCTTAAAATTATGATCATTTATTAGCACTGTTTACTAAGAAATTGACCATGGCTAGATGTGTATTAAGCACACAATGTGGAGATAAAATGAATTATAGCAGAGTTTGATTTGTTATATATTTTTATACCAAGGTCTATAAGAATGTTCACTTCTGTTAAACTGGAATGGTTCTGAACAGGAAGTATTGGTCACTAGCGGTTCTGGTCTATTTTATTAATTCTAAATTGTATATGTTGAAAAAAGTCCCACCAGTGTTTTGATGTCTTGTCTTTTAAGGAGGAACTCCTTAAGAGTTACATTACTGAATGGTAAAGATTTTATCATAATTTAATATTGATTCAAATGTTCCACCAATGTAAGCTTTTGTATCTAACCAGAGACGTTTAAATTCATGGATGAAGCGTATATTGTCATTTC
Organism: Misgurnus anguillicaudatus; assembly: GCF_027580225.2. Taxonomy (NCBI): domain Eukaryota; kingdom Metazoa; phylum Chordata; class Actinopteri; order Cypriniformes; family Cobitidae; genus Misgurnus; species Misgurnus anguillicaudatus. The sequence continues at coordinate 4,344,112 of NC_073342.2, read as the reverse complement.
GGTTGTCATTGCTTGCATTATTCAGCAGTTAATTTGCTTAAATAATGCAGTCACAGTAAATGACTGAACTGTGTGTGTGTGTGTGTGTGTACAGAACAGTATTAAAGGAATAGAAATGAAATTCTGTCATCATTTACTCTCATATTGTTGTATTTTGAATGGTTTAGAAATGTTCCACGGGTTCACTTTTTTTTCGATAAACGCACACCTGACCTGTCAAATGTCTTAAAATAAAACATCTGAACTATGTCTAATGGTGTGGTAAACACTATATAAACAGAATAATTGAAGAATTATTTGAAAATATTTATTCCAGAATAATGCTCTCTATTGTGCTCTGACCAACACAACTCATCCACCTTTATTCACTCACCCTTACAAACCACAGCCTTAAGTCTGAGATACACAGCACGATTTTTGGCTGTCCCAGATGAAAGATTACCATCGTGAAACAATCGTGGTGATTTCTGTGACTGTGGCTCTTCATCAGTATATGCAATTTTTAATTGTATGCCATTTAGCTATGACAGAGACAATGTCATTTCTATAAAAAAAAAATAGTGGACTTGCACACTTCAGTAGTAATTTAATTCAATTCAACTTTATTCATATAGCACTTTAAAATTGTTAGTACCAAAGCATTTATTTTAGTCAGTCCATTAAGAACATTATAATAGTTTTGTAATTACAATATAATCAGATTGACAGGGGAAAAAACAAACATTTACCGTTTGTATGTATTATCAATTGAAAGCAAATCTTGCCTTGGTACTCCAACATCAATTTGTGGGTCTGACAGAATTCAACTTCATAAAAGACCCTTTTTAATGTTTGAAGGACGTCACGGGAAGCCTGCTTAGGTTACCCGACTTGAGTTTTATTTATGAAATCATATTTTAAAAGAAAAGTAAAATTTTTAACTCAATTAAATCGGATGCTCGTTTATCTGATAGAGTGGGTGGCTCTTAAAAGAGCCTTTGGGTGTTGAAAGATTCAACAGATTTATTTGGAGCTGGTGTACTTGGTGACGGCCTTTGTCCCCTCAGACACGGCGTGTTTGGCGAGTTCACCGGGCAGCAGAAGACGCACGGCGGTCTGGATCTCTCTCGATGTGATGGTGGAGCGCTTGTTGTAGTGAGCGAGACGAGAGGACTCACCGGCAATACGCTCGAAAATATCATTGACGAAAGAGTTCATGATGCCCATGGCCTTAGAGGAAATCCCGGTGTCAGGATGAACCTGCTTCAAGACTTTGTAGACGTAGATAGCATAGCTCTCCTTCCTGGACCTCTTGCGCTTCTTACCGCCCTTTCCTGCGGTTTTAGCAACGGCCTTCTTGGACCCCTTCTTAGGCGCGGACTTCGCTGGCTCAGGCATGATCTCTCAAGACGAAACAACTAAGTGTATTACGATCTGCACTGGTGAAGAAGTATTTATTCTCTGTCCATGCTAAGTTTCAAAGACAACAGGCTTACGGCGCTGATTGGGTGTCTTCTCTGGACACACACCATGAATGGGTTTCATTAGTGTGGCCAAGACGCGAGAGAGCCAATCAAAGTAGCTAAAAGTTTGAACGCTAATGTTTGAATTTTATGCACCCATGCATTGTAGTGCGGTTTCACTTTCCCGCTCTTTTTAAAATACAATTTAACGCATTCTTTAGTTATTTATTTTGCAGGAAAACGTTTATTAAACAAATACAAGCAATATCTTGTTGCGTAAAGGCTTGAAAGCAACGCTTTTGAGAACAATGTTATCGTTAAATAAATGACGTTTGTTATTCCTCATGTTAGCTGCCCATTTGGTGAAATTAAAAACTTGTATTTGGCGAATACATGAAGTCGACTTAAAAAAACAATATACATTACAAAGTATACACGTTATACAAATTCTCATTTAGAAACAAAAAATGAAAGACCAGCGCAATGGGATGGGCAAATTACGTACTTACAAATAGCTGACTGTTAGATTAAATTCTAATCTTATGTAGTCTGGAGATATATTAGAGATACACTAACAATAAACAAGTCTAATAAAAGATTATATAAGTCATCGATATAACTATACAGAGAATTGAAACTTAGATAAAGTTGGTCTGATCGGGTCACAGTGGCCTGAACAATTCAAAGTTCGATTACAACCGTAAATATGGGTAGATTTTATCTCTTAATGTGATAATGTGGGTGGCTCTGAAAAGAGCCGTTTGGGTTTGTGTTGGGTTTAACCTCCGAAACCGTACAGAGTGCGGCCCTGGCGTTTCAGAGCGTAGACGACGTCCATGGCCGTCACCGTCTTTCGCTTGGCGTGTTCCGTGTACGTGACGGCGTCGCGGATGACGTTCTCGAGGAACACCTTCAGCACGCCGCGGGTCTCCTCGTAGATCAGACCCGAGATACGCTTCACACCACCACGACGGGCGAGACGACGGATTGCCGGCTTCGTGATGCCCTGGATGTTGTCGCGAAGAACCTTGCGATGACGCTTGGCGCCTCCCTTGCCGAGTCCTTTACCGCCTTTACCTCTTCCTGACATGATTTCAGTCTGATGAACAACAGATGTGAGAAGTTGGGCAGTGACACAGGACTTTACAGTTGTCTACAGGACCTAGTGGAAACATGCAGCAATGAAGGCGGTGCCTTGTGACGTTTCACAGTAAAAGTCCAGACCTACCTACATTTTAGCTTTCGATTATTGGCTGATCTAAACGTTTATCTTTTAAAAAATAAACATTATTGTTCATTATAGAAATGTATATGAATTACATACAGCTGTGCTTGCTGAGTGATTTTAAATTAAATAAGTGGGAATAAGTATTAGAAATGCTTCTAATTAACTTGGTGCTTCTAATGTAGATGTAAATAAAATATTGCATTTTCATTTTGCCAGCAAAATATTAAATTAAAAAAATGAGGCACTGAATTTTAAACTTAGACGTAAACAATGAATCTGTTAAAGAGCCATTTTCACATGCTTAGTTTATAATTGTCTTCTGTATTGTGTGCATTGCATGTACTGATCAAGATATTCAGAACTTCAGACATTTCCTCATTGAAAAATCTGGAGAAAAGTAACTTTGTGTTAAAAATATGCCTACACAAATAAAATACAGTATTACGTAAAAAAACCTACTTAAAATCGTTCACAATCCCTTCACTAACATACTTGGAGAGAGAAAAATAGCAATTGATTAACAATTTTATAAAGAATACATCCTTTAAAACACACAGAAAAACCTTTGTAACCAAGTAAACAATGATAAATTTCTCGTTCAGTGGAATTGTGGTGGCTCTTAAAAGAGCCTTTGGTGTGAGGGACGCAATTAGGTTTAAGCGCGCTCTCCACGAATGCGGCGAGCCAGCTGGATGTCTTTGGGCATGATTGTGACCCTCTTGGCGTGAATGGCACACAGATTTGTGTCCTCGAACAGACCAACCAGATAAGCTTCGCTGGACTCCTGCAGGGCCATGACGGCGGAGCTCTGGAAGCGCAGATCAGTCTTGAAGTCCTGAGCAATTTCACGAACCAGACGCTGGAACGGCAGCTTACGGATCAGCAGCTCAGTAGACTTCTGGTAGCGACGGATTTCTCTCAGCGCTACGGTACCGGGCCTGTAACGATGAGGCTTCTTCACACCGCCGGTGGCTGGGGCGCTCTTACGGGCAGCTTTAGTAGCGAGCTGCTTCCTGGGCGCTTTGCCTCCGGTGGATTTACGAGCGGTCTGCTTTGTTCTTGCCATGATTACAAGGAAACCTCTTTGCCTTTCGACGCAGAAATACACAGCTTTCTCTAAATGCTGCTTTTAAAGACAAGTCGATCATGAGCTCAGAGGGCGGCGACACTGTACTGGCATATGATTGGCTAATGCGTGACGTCAAAGTATACAGCTGGCCAATGACTGTGCGTCTACTGTTTTCAAACAAGCGTTGTTTCCCGCTCGAAATCCTTCGTTGACACAAAAGCAGCGAATCAAGCCGTTTTAATGCATCAAATGTTTACTATAATCGTTCAATATTAAATACTTCACTGTTCTGGATAGACTAAAGTAAACACATATAAATGCATTAGACAAAAGTACCAGTATGACAGCATGTACCAGCATATTATCATACATTATTTAAGAAATAAATAAGTGTAGAGGTTAATGTTCTTTAAAGACTGCCATTAAAGTAAATCAATAACTAAAATGAAACGCATGATTAGTGATTCTCCTTTCCTGGAGGTCCACTACACATTTTGATTGTCTCTCTTATCTGACCGACTCTGGTCAGAGATTCTGCCTTCGAATTCAGACAAACCATAAACAAACCAAAACAAAATTTCAATCTTTAAAAGTTCAAGTGGGTGGCTCTTAAAAGAGCCTTTTGTTTAGTTTTGGAGAACTGGATAGTTTACTTTGCTTTAGCGGGCTTCTCGGTCTTCTTTGGCAGTAACACAGCCTGAATGTTGGGCAACACACCGCCCTGAGCGATGGTCACGCGACCCAAGAGTTTGTTCAACTCCTCATCGTTACGCACTGCCAGCTGTAAATGGCGGGGAATGATGCGAGTCTTCTTGTTGTCACGAGCGGCGTTTCCAGCCAACTCCAGGATCTCAGCAGTAAGATACTCGAGCACAGCGGCGAGATAAACTGGAGCTCCGGCACCGACGCGCTCTGCATAGTTACCCTTGCGAAGAAGTCTGTGAACACGGCCGACGGGAAACTGAAGCCCGGCTCTTGATGAACGAGTCTTGGCCTTCGCTCTGGTTTTGCCACCGGTTTTGCCTCTGCCGCTCATTTTCGGTTGAAGGATTTACTGCTTTCTCGTAGATAGAAACCAATAATATATCTCAGTGTTCTGCTGTTTTCAGTATTTAAGAATGCATGCCATTCGCCGATTGGTTAGACTCTGTAGAAAGTTTGAACCAATCACTGAACTTCCCTCCAAAAGACAACGCCCACCTCTTTCTTTAGTATTGTTTTTGTTTTACTGAAGCCGTTTGTATTACAGATATTGATATATGACAAATAAACGATAAAATCTCAAAGCTCATGCCACAGTTTCACAGCCCTACAGAAGCAGATCAAATGCAGTGCTTTTATTCAAACTTTCATGTGCTGCTGTTTTAAATGTAAATGTATATAGGCCTACTTCAAATGTTTGTATTTTAAAGTCAATTATATAATGTAAATAATTATTATATTTAGTACTTAATCCACTCATCCCAATAAAGTAACATTACATGAATTCAAATATATGTGGCAGACGCTTTTTGTCCAAGACAACTTACAGTGCATTACAAATTGTATTTAATATGGTTTTAATACAAACATCTTGGCTAGTTACTGTAGTAAAAGACAAAAGATTTGTGGCTACTGTGGTTTCACTACATACAGCATCATGACACTTAAATATGCTGTCTTAACCTGCATAAGCCCCTATTTTATACGTTACAGTTCCCTGGGGGGTAAAATGACCTCAGATATTAAAAGGGTGATTACAAAAAATATTTACATTTTTAAAGATACAAATAATATATCTTTTTTTTACTTCCCATCTATACATTAATGCTGTGTTTTGGGAGATATGAAGTATTTTTGTACCTGTTTACCACTCAATTCCAGGAGCAAAAGATGCGCATGTGGATCAAGAAGGATTCTGTGGCATTTCAAGACCTGTCATCGCTGGTCCTTGACAAAAGGCTTCTGAGAGACATGGAAAAGATGGCCCTGTTCAAACATACTGGTGAGAAGTTGCGCTTGTACACTTGATTGTTTTTCCAAATTCTAATGATCATGTTTTCATTTTTTATATCCCTTCTTTCTTTCTCTTTATATAATTGCACACAGGGCCGCTGGAAGTCTTTCACAGCGCACTTTTGAAATACTTCCCCAAACGCCAGGCATTCTCATTCCAGGGAATGAGGGAGAGATGTCACCTTACAATCCTGGAGCACAATGAGAACATTGTCAAGAGGTGGCAGGCCAAAACTAAGACAGGTGTGTTACTATGTGTTGTCAGAGTAGTATAATTTTCAAAATGAGAATGTTCACAGCTAAGGAACGATCATACAGGACATTGAGCAGTGAGGTGTTGTTGTTTCATATTGGTGGGAGGCGTTTCGTGCACTGCTTATGGGCACATAGTGGAATAAAGTGTAGCAAAGTCGAATCTTAGTTCAGATTTTATGTTTAATTATATTAAACATAATATTATATTACTACTTTTATAATGTTACTTCCTGCACTACAATGGTACCACACTGCCCATAGCTGTACATACTGTACTTATCTTATCTATATGGTTCTTGCTGAATATGAATATTTATTGTGTTTTTCTTATAATATATTCTGTTTATACACTACATCAATATTATTTATACTGCTATTAGGTTACTGCTACTGCATCGCACATATCTGTACATGTTGTTCATACATGCTTCATATTACAAATCCATATTTATTCTGCTCTTACAAGGTAACAGCTAATAAACTGCACACATTTATATTTTGTTTATATTACTCTAAACCAACTTCTGTAAACAAACAGTATACTACTGTCTACACTGCACTATATTTTTTGCAGTTCTGGTTGGACACAAATTACACTTTTTTTGTACTTGTACTCTGCATAATGACAGTAACGTTGAATCTAATCTAATTTCCTACCCTTTACAGGAGAAGCACGGTTCAACAAAATGTTTGCAAGAGATCCAAGCAGTAGGTCTTAAAGAAAATCTTTATACCACACAGTTTTTAGACGAACTCATCCAGAAGGCCATTGACAAGACTCAATCCAAACATTGTGTTCAGAGTGCCAACCTCCTCACTTGCCCTGCCACAGCCTGTGCTGCCACCCAACATTGCACCAGTGCCTAAACAATCAAAGGAGGCTGTCACGACTTCTTTCAAAAGTCACTTCTGAGACTGACACTTTCTAATAATAATAAATCACCTCTTCCCTGAGTCCTATTGCTGTGTCCAATCAGATTCTGCCACCACTCTGTCTTTATATTTATATTATTATATACTGTGTGTATATACACATATAATTATTATTTATTTTTGCTTTGTTTTTATTTTGTGCAGGACATTTTTAGATGTAAATTATGTCCTTGTTTATTTTAATTTGTGCTTTTCACTGGTGGCACAATATTTATCCTTGTGAATAATAAAAATAAATTTCCTCATCTAACCCTGTACTTTGTACACCAAAGTTATACATTATAGACTTGTGCAGGCGTAATGATTATTTACAACATCATTTGGGTTAAAAAAATAAAGCCAAATATTATGCGTGTTACACAATTTAGACTTAAACTTTAAAAAGAAAATGCAAGAATGCTTTCCTCAAATTGCAGTCACTGTCAAGAAGAAAATGGCATCACTGAAATTCGCGACAGCAATATGACTCTCTTTCGGTGTCCATAGGCGCACAGCGAGAACATGTACACCACAGACCGGTGTCATGAGCAATTTGGTCCATCTGGCAATTCTGCCCCCCCCCCCCCCTGGCAATTCTGCCCCCTTACGACCCCTGCATGATTCCATTGGCTGAAAAAACTCATGAGTAGTTTTCTTAGCGCCTTATTACAATTCCTACAAAATCGGGTTATTATGTATGTAGTTAGAACGTTGTTAAAATTACAAAAATTGTCTTTTAACCCTTGTGCATCCTTGAGGACATTTTTGTCTTTTTCAGTTTTTTTTTTTTTTTTGATAACTTTGCCTGCGTTAATGCTAACTGCATAAAATTTGCCACAGGTGTGCATTTTTATTGGAATTTTAATATTTCACCTTCATTTCCCTTAAAAAATCTATTTTCTACTAGGTACACAAAATACTTCCTCTCAGGACCTTTTGGACAAAAATGTCCCCATTGAAACACATTAAAACTGCAATTTTTAATCCCGGTGCCATTCAACTATAAAATGATGCAATCTTTGTTAACAGGCTTTCATTCTGTTGGCAAGGCTTCAAAATGTAAATTTGTACTATTTTTTACCAGATGGTGCCATTTTTTTAGGTTTGGCATATAAAGCAAATTATCGCTTTATTGTTGTTTTCTGCTTATGCATATTATAGAGCCAATTAGATATATTATGAAGCTATAATTGTGTGGGTGTGTTGGTATGAATGTCAGAGTGTGGTTTGTATGTGTGTACTAAAAATTTTTATGTGTGTGTGTGTGTGTGTGTGTGTGTGTGTGTGTGTACCTGGTAATTATCACGTTGTGGGGACCAATTGTCCCCACAAAGATAGGAATACCAGTGTTTTTGTGACCTTGTGGGGACATTTTGATGTCCCCATGAGGAAACAAGCTTATATATCAAACAGAATGATGTTTCTTGAAAATGTGAAGTATCCGAAAGTTTTCTGTGATGGTTGGGGTTAGGGAATGGGTTAGGTAAGGGGAATAGAATATACAGTTTGTACGGTATAAAATGCATTACGTCTATGGAATGTCCCCACAAAACATGGAAACCAGAAGGCGTGTGTGTGTGCGTGTGTGTGTGCGTGTGTGTGAGCGTTTGTGTGAGCATTTGTGTGAGCGTTTGTGTGTGTGTGCGTGTGTGAACAGTTTGAATGAAAAAAATATATTGTACAACCGCTGCAAAGGAGGTGTCGTTTTTTTCATAAAAAACAACAGTGGCATTGTGTAAACAAACCAGCATTTGAAGGGTTAAAATTCTGAAAATTAATGAATGTTTGGTCATTGTGATTAGAGCTGATGCTGGTTATAAAATGGCATCAGTGAAAGTGGAAAAAAATATGAATCTATAATATTTTTATGACACTTTTTTGACATGGACATTTTTGTCCTCGGTGAACCTATGTGTAACTTTTTTTAATTGATGCACAAGGGTTAAATGATATGTTTCATATAGTAGTATATAAAGAGGCTATAGGTGGGAGATCTACACATTGCTTGTGTCATTTTATTATTTAGATTATTATACTGTACCCTTTTCGCTTTTGTACTGTGTAAAGTTAATAAATTACTTATAAAGAACATGATTACTACATAGATGAATTATAAATTATAATTTTAATGTGTAAGCCAAGATTACTACACTTTTACTATAAAAAAATACATTTCGTAAGTTATGTTAATAATTTACAAAAATAAAAGTATTGTTTTTGTAAAGCAGATGATGACACAAAAGTACTGACATGTCTGCAACATGAATATTAGTTTATTATATTTTTTTGTTAACTTTTCTTTAAAAACATTTGTATGCTTCTATTTTGTACAACGTAATTAGCTTGGTAGACCGCTGACGCAGACAAGATATCGCAATGACAATTTTTTTACAAGGCATTAGTGCTAGGTACCTTACAGGAGACCGAATTGCCAGGGGGGACCGAATTGCTCATGACACCGGCCCCACCTCGGCTACCTCTTGTTCCTCAATCATCCGTAGCTGTTCCTCGTTGTATTGCGGCTCGTACAGGTAACCACGACCATCAGATTTGAGCAACCGGTCACCAAAATCCCCTTTTGCCATCTCGTTTTCAAAACTACTCTCTGCCGTCGTGCTTTGTTTACTCGGCTTTCTCCACAAAGAAAGATCCAGGCTAGCTTAGCGAAGATTAAAGATGGCTGACTCTCGTTTTGATTCGGGCTTTTCCGAATGGACTCGCAGTCCAATCCCTTTGGGCGGGGAGAAAACATGCGGGAGTGGCTCGTAATACTGGCTGTAGTCTTTGCCTCTGGTCAAAAACTCCAGGCTCTTGGTTGGCAGGCATGACGTGGGCAGGCTCTTGGTTGGCAGGCATGACGTGGGCAGGCTCTTGGTTGGCAGGCATGACGTGGGCAGGCTCTTGGTTGGCAAGCATGACATGAGCAGGCTCTTGGTTGGCAGGCATGAAGTTAGCACTCTCTTGGTCTTGGTTGGCAGGAATAACATGTGCAGGCTCCTGGCTGGCAGGCATTAAGTGGGCAGGCTCTTGGTTGGCAAGCATGACGTGGGCCTGCTCATGTCATGCCTGCAGACCAAGAGCCTTTTTTACCTTTTACCTTTATTACCTTTACTTACCTTTTACTACTTACCTTTTTTCACTTATCTTTTACCTTCACTTCCCTTTTTTCACTTACCCCTTTTCATTTACCCTTTTTCCACTTAACTTTTTTTACTTACCTTTTTTACCAACCAAGAGCCTGCTCACGTCATGCCTGCCAACCAAGAGCCTGCTCACGTCATGCCTGCCAACAAAGAGCCTGGAGTTTTTTAACTTATCCTTTACCTTTTTTACCTTCACTTACCTTTTTCACCTACACTTTTTCCATTTACCTTTTTTACCAACCAAGAGTTTGGTAACTTAAATGGTAAATGGACTGCATTTATATAGCGCTTTCATAGACCAATGGCCATCCAAAGCGCTTTACATATTGCCTCACATTCACCCATTCAAGCACACATTCATACACCGACGGCGATGTCAGCCATGCAAGGCGCCATCCAGCTCGTCGGGAGCAGCTGGGGTTAGGTGTCTTGCTCAAGGACACCTCGACACTTGGTCAGGTGGAGCCGGGGATTGAACCACCAACCTTCCGATTTGTAGACAACCTACATGAACCACTCGACCACTGCCGACCACTTATCCTTTACCTTTTTTACCTTCACTTACCTTTTTCACTTACACTTTTTCCATTTACCTTTTTTACCAACCAAGAGCCTGCTCACATCATGCTTGCCAACCAAGAGCCTTTTTTCACTTACCTTTTACCTTTTTTACCTACACTTACCTTTTACCACTTACCTTTTTTCACTAACCTTTTTCCACTTACCTCGCACCTTTTTTACCTTCACTTACCTCACACTTTTTTTACCTTTACTTAACCCGCACCTTTTTGTTTGTTTTTTACCTTCACTTACCTCGCAAATTTTTTACCTTCACTTACCTCGCACCTTTTTGTTTGTTTTGTTTTTGTTTGTTTTGTTACCTTCACTTACCTCGCACCTCATTTTTTTTGTAACCTTCACTTACCTTGCACTTTTTTGTTTGTTTTTTACCTTCACTTACCTCACACCTTTTTTTGTTTGTTTTGTTTTTGATTGTTTTTTACCTTCACTTACCTCACACCTTTTTTTGTTTGTTTTGTTTTTGATTGTTTTTTACCTTCACTTACCTCACACCTTTTTTTGTTTGTTTTGTTTTGATCGTTTTTTACCTTCACTTACCTCGCACCTTTTTTTTGTTTGTTTTATTTTTTTTAGTTTTTTTACCTTCACTTACCTCACACTTTTTTTGTTTTTTACCTTCACTTACCTTGCACCTCTTTTTTTTCTTTTTTTTGTTACCTTCACTTACCTCACACTTTTTTTGTAACCTTCACTTACCTTGAAACTTTTTGTTTGTTTTTTACCATCACTTACCTCGCACCTTTTTGTTTGTTTTGTTTTTGTTTGTTTTGTTACATTCACTTACCTTGCACCTTTTTGTTTGTTTTTACCTTCACTTACCTCACACCTTTTTTTGTTTGTTTTGTTACCTTCACTTACCTCAAAACTTTTTGTTTGTTTTGTTACCTTCACTTACCTCACACTTTTTTGTTTGTTTTGTTACCTTCACTTACCTCGCACCTTTTTTTATTTGTTTTGTTTTTGATTGTTTTTTACCTTCACTTACCTCACACCTTTTTGTTTGTTTTTTACCTTCACTTACCTCGCACCTTTTTTTGTTTTTTTGTTTTGTTACCTTCACTTACCTCACACTTTTTTTGTTTTTTTGTAACCTTCACTTACCTTGCACCTTTTTGTTTGTTTTTTACCTTCACTTACCTCGCACCTTTTTTTGTTTTTTTACCTACACTTACCTCACACCTTTTTTTGTTTGTTTTGTTTTTGTTTGTTTTGTTACCTTCACTTACCTCACAGTTTTTTTTAACCTTCACTTACCTCACACCTTTTTTGTTTTTTACCTTCACTTACCTCACACCTTTTTTACCTTCACTTACCTCGCACCTTTTTTGTTTTTTACCTTCACTTACCTCACAACTTTTTTGTTTGTTTTATTTTTGATAGTTTTTAACCTTCACTTACCTCACAAATTTTTTACCTTCACTTACCTCGCACATTTTTTTGTTTTTTACCTTCACTTACCTCACACCTTTTTTGTTTGCTTTTTACCTTCACTTACCTCACAATTTTTTTACCTCCACTTACCTCGCACCTTTTTGTTTGTTTTGTTTTTGTTTGTTTTGTTACCTTCACTTACCTTGCACCTTTTTGTTTGTTTTTTACCTTCACTTACCTCACACCTTTTTTGTTTTTTTTTGTAACCTTCACTTACCTCACACCTTTTTTGTTTTTTACCTTCACTTACCTCGCACCTTTTTTGTTTTTACCTTCACTTACCTCGCACCTTTTTGTTTGTTTTGTTTTTGATAGTTTTTAACCTTCACTTACCTCACAAATTTTTTACCTTCACTTACCTCGCACTTTTTTTGTTTGTTTTATTTTTGTTTGTTTTTTACCTTCACTTACCTCACAATTTTTTTACCTTCACTTACCTCGCAACTTTTTGTTTGTTTTGTTTTTGTTTGTTTTGTTACCTTCACTTACCTCACACCTTTTTGTTTGTTTTGTTACTTTGACTTACCTCATACCTTTTTGTTTGTTTTGTTTTTGTTTGTTTTGTTACCTTCACTTACCTCACACCTTTTTGTTTGTTTTTTACCTTCACTTACCTCACTAATTTTTTACCTTCACTTACCTCGCACCTTTTTGTTTGTTTTGTTTTTGTTTGTTTTGTTACCTTCACTTACCTCACAATTTTTTTGTTTGTTACCTTCACTTACCTCGCACCTTTTTGTTTGTTTTGTTTTTGTTTGTTTTGTTACCTTCACTTACCTCACACCTTTTTTTGTTTGTTACCTTCACTTACCTCGCACCTTTTTTGTTTGTTTGTTTTGTTTTTGATTGTTTTTTACCTTCACTTACCTCACACCTTTTTTTGTTTTTTTACCTTTACTTACCTTACACATCTTTTTTTGTTTTGTTACCTTCACTTACCTCACACCTTTTTTGTTTGTTTTTTACCTTCACTTACCTCACAATTTTTTTACCTCCACTTACCTCGCACCTTTTTGTTTGTTTTGTTTTTGTTTGTTTTGTTACCTTCACTTACCTCACAACTTTTTGTTTGTTTTGTTACCTTCACTTACCTCGCACCTTTTTGTTTGTTTTGTTTTTGTTTGTTTTGTTACCTTCACTTACCTCACACCTTTTTTTGTTTGTTACCTTCACTTACCTCGCACCTTTTTTTGTTTGTTTTATTTTTGATATTTTTTTACCTTAACTTACCTCACACCTTTTTGTTTGTTTTTTTACCTTCACTTACCTCGCACCTTTTTTGTTTTTTTGTTTTGTTATCTTCACTTACCTCGCACCTTTTTTGTTTTTTTACCTTCACTTACCTTGCACATCTTTTTGTTTTTTTGTTTTGTTACCTTCACTTACTTCGCATCTTTTTTTGTAACCTTTACTTACCTCGCACCTTTTTGTTTGTTTTGTTTTTGTTTGTTTTGTTACCTTCACTTACCTTGCACCTTTTTGTTTGTTTTTTACCTTCACTTACCTCGCACCTTTTTGTTTGTTTTGTTTTTGTTTGTTTTGTTACCTTCACTTACCTCACAACTTTTTGTTTGTTTTGTTACCTTCACTTACCTCACACCTTTTGTTTGTTTTTTACCTTCACTTACCTCGCAACTTTTTGTTTGTTTTGTTTTTGTTTGTTTTGTTACCTTCACTTACCTCACACCTTTTTTGTTTGTTTGTTTTGTTTTTGGTTGTTTTTTACCTTCACTTACCTCACACCTTTTTTTGTTTTTTAACCTTTACTTACCTTGCACATCTTTTTTTTTTGTTTTTACCTTCACTTACCTCGCACCTTTTTTGTTATTGTTTTTTTGTAACCTTCACTTACCTTGCACCTTTTTGTTTGTTTTTTACCTTCACTTACCTTGCACCTTTTTTTGTTTGTTTTGTTTTTGATTGTTTTTTACCTTCACTTACCTCACACCTTTTTTTTTTTACCTTCACTTACCTTGCACCTCTTTTTGTTTTTTTGTTTTGTTATCTTCACTTACCTCGCACCTTTTTTGTTTTTTTACCTTCACTTACCTTGCACATCTTTTTGTTTTTTTGTTTTGTTACCTTCACTTACTTCGCACCTTTTTTTTTGTAACCTTTACTTACCTCGCACCTTTTTGTTTGTTTTTGTTTGTTTTATTACCTTCACTTACCTTGCACCTTTTTGATTGTTTTTTACCTTCACTTACCTCGCACCTTTTTGTTTGTTTTGTTTTTGTTTGTTTTGTTACCTTCACTTACCTCACAACTTTTTGTTTGTTTTGTTACCTTCACTTACCTCACACGTTTTTGTTTGTTTTGTTACCTTCACTTAGCTCGCACCTTTTTTTGTTTGTTTGTTTTGTTTTTGATTGTTTTGTTACCTTCACTTACCTCGCACCTTTTTTTGTTTTTGTAACCTTCACTTACCTCGCACCTTTTTTTGTTTGTTTTGTTTTTGATTGTTTTTTACCTTCACTTACCTCGCAAATTTTTTTGTTTTTTACCTTCACTTACCTCACACCTTTTTGTTTGTTTTGTTTTTGTTTGTTTTGTTACCTTCACTTACCTCACACCTTTTTTGTTTTTTAACTTTCACTTACCTCAGACCTTTTTTGTTTTTTACCTTCACTTACCTCGCACCTTTTTTTTTGTTTTTTACCTTCACTTACCTCTCACCTTTTTTGTTTTTTACCTTCACTTACCTCGCACCTTTTTTGTTTGTTTTATTTTTGATAGTTTTTAACCTTCACTTACCTCACAAATTTTTTACCTTCACTTACCTCGCACCTTTTTGTTTGTTTTGTTACCTTCACTTACCTTGCACGTTTTTTACCTTCACTTACCTCGCACCCTTTTTTACCTTCACTTACCTCACACCCTTTTTACCTTCACTTACCTCGCACCTTTTTTACCTCCACTAACCTTGCACCTTTTTTACCTTTAGTAAGTAGGCTCTGGCTTGGCAGGCATGAGGTGAACAGGCTCTGGCTTGGCAGCATGAGGTGAACAGGCTCTGGCTTGGGAGGCATGACGTGAGCAGGCTCTAGTTTGCAGGCATGATGTGCAGGCTCTGGCTTGGCAGGCATGATGTGAGCAGGCTCTGGCTTGGCAAAGCAGCCACTGGCAGACACTGAGCAGGCTCTGGCTTGGCATGCACTGAGCAGGCTCTGGCTTGGCAGGCACTGAGCAGGCTCTGGCTTGGCAGGCATTGGGAAGGCTCTGGATTGGTAGTCACTGAGAAGGTTCTGGCTTGGTATGCACTGAGCAGCCTCTGGCTTAGCAGGCACTGAGCAGGCCCTGGCTCTGGCATGGCAGTTACTGAGCAGGCTCTGGCTTGGCAGGCACAGAGCAGGCTTTGGCTTGTCAGGCACTGAGCAGGCTTAGGCTTGGCAGGCACGGAGCAGGCTCTTACATGGCAGGCACAGAGCAGGCTCTGTCTTGGCAGGCACCGAGCAGACTCTGGCTTGGCAGGCACTGAACAGGGGCTGGATTGGCCAAAACCGAGCAGGCTCTGGCTTGGCAGGCACGACGTGAGCAGGCTCTGGCTTGGCAGGCATGACGTGAGCAGGCTCTGAAAAGGTAAAAAGGACATCTAAAGGCATTCATGTGCAATTTTTGATCCTGATTAAGCCAGAAAAATGACAGGCAGTTTCTGTAGGAGAAAAAGTAAAGTCTAACGTAAAGCATTATGGTGATGCAAAATACTGCAGCAGGCCTCAGTTACAAGGCTGCAAATAAACATTAATTGAATTTTCCAGTATGATAAGTGCTGGAATAGTTCAGTTCAGCCTGGACCTTATCTAAAGCTTTTTTATTGAAAATCACTTCAATTTCATTTGCAAATTAAACAAAATGAATAAAAGATGTGCCTATGACTCTTACTTATTGAGTGTTACAAGCAAAAGGTGTACGGCAAGTTTTTCTCTCTCCTCATTGCTCCTTACTTGACTGTAAATTATATCACATGCACCATTATTTATGCATGTAAATGTATGTGTATAAATAATGCTAAAATGCTTACAATTTTAGAATAAAAAAGACATTTTAAAAATTAAGGTTTTACTTTAATCCTGAAGTTATTTCACATGCAAAATGTTCACATAAAGTTTACAACACAGAATAAGAAGAGAATTTCTATTAATAACCCAATTAAAAAGTTTACTGATTCTTAATACTGCACAATGTTACCTGGACAATCAATTCTTGTTTTGCGATAGTTGTCTTTGCTTTTCAGCAAATTCTGTATATTTGAACCCTGTTCACCAGTGACTGTATGATGTTGAGATTCATCTTTTCACATTGAGGACAATCAAGAGACCCACACACAACCATTACAAAATATACAAACATTCAGTGACGAACAGGAAGTCAATACCATACATTTAAAAGTCAGGTGTATAGACAGGGTAAATTGTAATTTACACCCACCTGAGCATCACTGAATGTTTGTATCTATAAAAATAGTTGAGTAGACTTAAAATTTTAAGGCAACTTATCGCAAGCACATTATTGAGTTAACTCAACAAGGACCAAAGTCCACGCAACTTAAAATTGCGTTAACATCACAAGTCATAACAACATAAATATTAATGTGTATCAAACAAATAAAAAATGAATTACTCTTGGATGATGTAGTTCACCTAACTCAATTCACTGAGTAATGCCAACTTAAACTTATTAGGCAAAAAGCTAATTTCTGAGTTTACTCAAGTAGTGACTTAAGTCCTCCTCTCAAATAGGATTACAACTGTATGAACACCATTCCAGTTGTGTATGAGTCTCCTGATTGCCCTTAACGTGAAAAGATTAATCTCAACATCATAGAGTTATTGCTGGACAGGGTTCAAATATGCAGAACCTGGAGGATTTAATGGCTCAGGACAAACAAGAAACCTTTCAAAAAACATAAAAACTGTCATTGATTTGTCCAGATAAGACTTTACAGTTTTAGGATCAGATAAACATTTGAACTGGGCTATTTTTTTATTAGAAAATCTGTTATTATTCTTTGTTGCAAGTTTTTTGTAAATATATCTTATGTAAAATAACTTGTTCAGGGCAGGACTAAATGAAAAACAAACCTTAATTCTCAAAAGTTCTCTTTTTTAATGCTTTATTTAGTGACAATTCATACAAATGAACAATAAGCAAAAATGTCAATATATTCAAGCAGACAATAATTGTAAAAACGATATACAAAGGGGTATTAAGAACAAATCCATATCTCCAACTACAAAATAAGTACAAAAGTCGTTAAAAAGAATAATGTTTCAAGGCTTTACAACAATCTATCGTATTTTTTGCAATTTAAATTGTAAAAAACTAGGGGGTGGTTTCCCGGACAGAGATTAGCTTAAGCCAGGATACTAGTTTTAACAAACATGCCTTACTAAAAAATTACTTCGGTGCATTTTCAGGCAAAACAAAAGGCAAGTTGTTTTCAGTTTGGACAGCTCTTACATTTATTTTAGTCTAGGACTAGTCCCTGTCTGGGAAACCGCCCCTAGGTGTACTCTTTGACCATCGACATTTATGAATGTGATATTTCCCTAATATAATAAACAAATTAAGAACAAAATAAAATTTAGTCTCTAAAGGCTTATCATAAGTCCTCTTTTTACAGATTTTGCCACATGTATGCATTACAATAGTAAATTTACTGTGGTCTTTACTGCAGGTTAAATATAATCCTATTTTCCACATTCAAGAGATTATTCAAAACACTTTTATAACATTATGTGCTGCCTCATCAAGTGACTGGTTGCCTCCTGCAGTGATAGTTAATCCCTAATTCATCCTAAAGTCACACCTCAACATAGTAAAGCCACTATTGTTGAGAAAAAAAACTGAAGTTCATGATTCGAGCAGATACAGGAGGATTAAGAACAATGTTTCACCACCTAGGACAAACCATGATGAACCCATCTATCACAAAGGGACGCAGAGTTTTTAAAGAGCTAACTGAGCTGAAACGTACAAGAACTTATTCCACCAACAATGTGACAACGCAGCCAACAAAACCCAGATTTAAAACATTAATAAAAGGTTGTGAAACCTACAATATAGGGCAAGTGTCTCATTAAACAATTCACTCCGATCTGCTCCGAATAAAGATTAGCAGTAAGTTACTGAAGTAAATTATCTTCATTACATTTCTAAAGTCATTATCCATACTGTAAACATACTGTATGCGGGCTGTCATTGTGAAAACATGGCTTAGATTTGGCCAAGGCTTAACAGGTGGAGAACATGACAATCGCATAACTAATGAAAAGACGACAAAACGCATGACAGCAGATCAGGTGAGGTAAACATATAACTCACGATAAAGAAATCTAAGCACGACAGCAGTAAAGTTTACTCGATTTTAAACACAGTCTCTGTTATGCTCAGTTCAATAATAACGATAAAAGTTTGGATTTTACCTACTTAAAGTCGCTTGTACGCTGCTTTCCTCTCTTCATCCTTTACCGTTGACCGTTCGATTACAACTGAAACATCACAGCGTCGAACGCCTCGATTGTAACGCCACAATATTGATTGTGACGTAATAAGTAACTATTTACAAGGGTAAATTGAGCTCTATGGCTCTTATATATATATATATATCCCATTAATTCAATTATTTTGTTGATAATTATTTTCTTACTTAGACAGCTGTGACGTTGTAGTCCAAAAAGCTAGAAAATACCAGTTTTCTTTTACAATATGATGTGCAACAAAACACTGTCAAATCTCAGAAAATATCCTGTAATTCAGTCTTTAATAACTACACTGATTAAGATTTCATCATTCAATATATCACACATAGGCTCTTGTATATTATTGTATTATGTGATAGGTTTTATTTGTAGGTTTATTTTCACATGCAGACTGAAGTGTTTGGCATTTGCTGTCAAACTGTTGGCAGTTGTCCATCTTCTGTGACAATGGGTTTTGTTGTGATGCTTTTGAACAGCAAGACTTTAGCATCAACAAGTGGGTTATGCAGTGGTGTTTAAAAAAATAGCAGTGTACTAATAAAAGTGAATAAAGTGCAAAAATGTTATAAATAGAGTTTATTTCCTTATTTTAAAATGTATTGAATTACACATTTAATTCCAAATCAAAACTTTAACAAAATCTATTAAGTCTGTCTTGTTCTGCATTTAAAAAAAATAGCAGTGTCAACATTTTTCTCTGTAAACACTTAAAACTGAAGAAATTTAACCTCACTTTAAATGATTAAATTACTAATATTTAGTTGCATAACCATTGTTGTTGATAACTGCTGCACATCTGTGTCAAATCGATAAAAACAGGTATTTCAGACCACAGTTCCTGTCAATTTTTAGGTTTTGCTTCAGAAACTGCATTTTTAAAGGTGCAGTGTGTAATTTTTAAAAGGATCTCTTGACAGAAATGCAAAATAATATACAAAACTATATTATAAGGGGTGTATAAAGACCTTTTCATTATGAACCGTTGTGTTTTTATTACCTTTGAATGAGACGTTTTTATCTATTTACACAGATGGGCCTCTTACATGGAAGTCGCCATTTTGTGCCACCATGTTTCTACAGAAGCCCCTAACGGACAAACTTTTTTACTAAGTTGTCTCCGTTTATGACATGTTTTTCTGTTGGCAGCTACCATAGCTTCTCTATGTGTTTCAAAAGCGAGGGGTGAGCACCGGACTGAGCCATTGGTTGCAATTCGCAACCTCACCACTAGATGCCGCTAAAATTTACACACTGCACCTTTAATGTCACCCCACAAGATTTCAGTGGGGTTGTAAGCTGGCCACTCTATAACCTCAATCCTTTTCGTCTGGAACCGAGATTTTGCCCTCTTGCTTGTGTGTTTGGGGTTGTTGTCTGTGGCATTTCCTCTTTTTTAAAGGGCAACATAATCTCTTCAAGCATTCTGATGTATTCAAACTGATCCAGGTTCCCGATAAATAGGCCCAACATGGTAGTATGAAAAACATTCCCATAGCCTACCATGATTTTGCACCTTCATGCTTAACTTTTACAGTGGGTTTGGTATTACACTACTACATCTGTAAGTCAATAATTTCCAATGCAGTAATATTACTACTAATAATAACAGTGGTTTATCAGGTTACTTTTTGAACACCACTGTCTGTATATGACACCATTCACAGTATGTTACAGTGTATGTTGTAGTGTAGTATATCATATTGATATTATTTGATTCATAATGTGTGATTTTTAAGGCTTCAAGTGACCACTGTCAAATTATGCATTTTGTTTCCCATAAAATATAAGCTTATGACTAACTAGAGCCATTAAAAGGTGAACAAATGTCTGTAAATGTCTGTAGCAGTACCATTCACCGTATACCCCAGAGTTAGATAAGTCCATACATACCTTTCTCATCTCCGAGCGTGCTGTTACTCTGTCTGATGCAGCCCCCGCTAGCTTAGCTTAGCACAAAGACTGAAAGTGACTGGCTCCAGCTAGCATATTGCTCCCAAGAAGTGACAAAATAACGCGAACATTTTCCTATTTATGTGTTGTGATTTGTATAATCACACCGTGTACAAATAACAAGGTGATATGAGACACAGACATCTTTTAACCGTATACATACTGGGAACTATATTCTCAGAAGCACTGCTACTTGGGCGGAGTGATTTGCCTTCTGAGATTTAAAAGTTAGACTGTACTAACAGATTTAACAAGAATTCTGAGCAATCGTTTTACAGACTGCCAAAAAACACAGAAAGGAGAAGTAAATTTATCGTTCATGCCAACATCCACAGACCACAGGTGGGTTGATAAGTAGCTAGGGTCATTATCAAGAGGTTTAACTTTCTACTTAAACATATTTTTTCAAGTAATTGTATTTTACTCGTGTTTTTCTTTGAAAAATTATTTATCATAATTTTTACTCAATTACATTTTATAAATATTTTACAAATAAAGTTTTTGTTTTACATTTAATATTTAAGTACATTAACGTACTTTTACTCAAATAAAAATACACAATTTAAATGTAATTAGGTATTAAAATTTTTTTAATATGCAATATTAAAGAATACACAGTATAATTATATGCTTTAGAATGTAGTGAAGTAAAAATTTTCCCAATACAAACATCCTAATAAAGCACAAATGCTTTGAAAATGTAACTAATGTAACTAAATATTGTCCACTTCTGCTATCAAGTCCAACTAAATTCAATTTAAGCTGATAATAGTCAGTTTTACTGGCGTTTTCGCAACAGCCGCTATGAAAACCAGCCATTTTGTTGAACGTTTGCCACTCAACAATGCGTACTCCAGCGTGGTCACCTGGAAAAGTGACGTCAGTGCATACCTTCTATAGCAGATGGTGCCTGCCGTCTCCATCTTGGGCGCGCGTCACCACGCATCACTCACAGATAACCAAAAATGGGTAAAGAGGCGGGACCTGGGTGAAGCTGAGATGGCTGGTTGTTGAAACCACGCCCACCTAGCTCAACTCTAGTGACAGCAATGGCAGTTCACCCATCACTCAAGTGGCCAAGCCCTTAATTATGCAGAACTTTAAGGCTTAATATAATTTAAACGGATGAGATACAAAAACAAAATTCACCCCCCAAGCACAAACTTAGTAAAATTGGACATTTTAACATGGGGGTCTAAGGGAATTGACTCACTTTTGGAGCCAGCCTCAAGCGGATATCCGATGAATTGCAGTTTAAGTCACTTCTGTATTGGCTTTATCAAAGAAATCGGAAGATTGCCCCTTGGTTGGTGTACAAAATACCGTACGAAGGGTTTGGGAAAAAGCTAATATGGATTTATTTAAATGTTTACATTATTTCTCTCTCATAAATTAAAAACATATTATTTACATTTCCTTTATATTCCCAATATACAAATAATTGACTCTATAGTGTTATATGATTCAACAGCTCAGTTACAGTAAATAGTTTTTTTTTGTCTTTTGTTTATCTCGTCAGTATCGTTCATAATTTACTTAATCTGCCATTTAGAGTATCTTTAAACTGAGAAACAGGATCTTTCAAGCTAAAGCCGACCTCAAACTCAGGCTTCTTTTCCATGGCAAAAACAGCAACGATTATGGCCAAAGCTGCTGTCAGGCCCCAGATCTGATGGGTGTTCCCTGTACTGGGATCGGTGTAAATAAAACTATGTGTAGGTCCAAAGATGCTGGGTACAGGATAGCAGGAATGATCAGCCTCTTTAGTAAAAAACTCCAGAGGTACAGTGAACACCTCGCTGACTTCATGTGGGTTTGGATGGGCTTGAAATGAATCCTCAATGAAAGCCACCACTGGAGTTATCAGAAGACCAGTCTGTGAAAAAAAATTACATGCATTATACATACAATTTAGTGAGTACAGTACAAAAAGATGGGATGGACATTTAAACAGTTTTTATATATCAATAGGCCATGTGGGTAGCTGACACAGCATGTCCATTAACATTTTAAAATACCAACATTTAACATTTATGTATACCAAAAATGAGTAAATGAGAAACATTATAAATGAACCTTGTTTATGATGGGAAAGAGTTTGCAGATCACCTCCACTGTGTTCGGAGGAAGACCAATTTCTTCATGTGCTTCCCTCAGAGCTGTGTCTATTTCATCTTTATCACTGGACTCAGATTTGCCTCCAGGAAAGCAAACCTCACCTGCATGATTTTTAAGCTGGAGAAGTGCAGAAGAGAATCTGTAAATCTCTTCAGCTTTATAACACAACTTTGATTTGCACACACTAAGTTATACTGTAAATACGACATTTGAGGGGTTTTTTTTTAAATAAGAAAACAAATTAGCCAGAAGAAAACCCGTCAAGTAAAAGTGCAGTTAAATCAATAAACAATGTTACTTACATTGAGTGAACGAACGTTTAGTAAAAGCTGTAGTTGTCCATCTTTCAGCAGAAGCGGGATGAGCACGGAGGCTTTGGGAAGAGCAGGTAAATGGGAAAAATCTTCATCGGTTTCATATTTCTTTAATGAATCTACAGTCTTCTGCTTTAGATCCATAGCAGCAGCTCACGCGAGTTTCGCTTTCTCGAGGACAGAAACTCCAATAATGACGCTTCCGCTTATCTCAGTCAATCCCATGATGCTCTTGGCTGGTTCATTGTGGTTGAAACCGAAACGGTTGTTGGATAAAAATAGAATTAATAGATAAAAGACAGGAATAGGGATTAGCAGTTGCATAGAAGTTAGTGAAAACAGCAGGCTTGTTCGACTTCATGCGGCGCTGCAAGGACAGACGGATGACGTCAACGTACCGCGAGAGCGATTCGGGAAATCATACGAAGTCTAATTTCGTCTCGCTCTCGCGGTACTTTGACGTCATCCGCCTGTCAGTTCTAGCAGCGACGCATGAAGTCAAAAAACCGTAATGTCTACAGCAAAGGGCGGAGCTAGACGACTCGGAAGTTCTCTCTGATTGGTCAAAGGTCTGTCATACGAGTAAATCTAAGTTTGCGCAAACTATTTTGGGGGGCTTATATAGTGAATTAGTTTGACTTGTGGTCATCGCCATGGTTATTTAAGATACACTGCAAATCTGGGTTTTAAAAAACTTGTTTTATTTAGGACAAGAAATCCTAACTGTGAGCAAAGTTACATATAATGACGTAGCAAGTCACTCCCATTTTATCTCAGGCTTCAGGAAGTGTGCTTAAGCGTTAAGTTTAAATAAATAAAAAATATTTTACAATTAAAAATGTATTTAAAAATACAGTTTAATAATTAAGGTAAACATGGTTGTGTGTATTATTAAAATATTAAAATAAACGTATTTTTTATTGTTTTGCAGCAGTCATTTAATAATTGCTCGACTGCAGCAGTGTTTGTTTTTTATATGTTGAACTGTTTACAGTTTTACTTTTGTTATTTCAGTATTTTTCTAGATTTAAATATAAATAACTAAATGTGTGATTTTGAGTAACCACCAGGGGGCGATCAGCGGCTTAGTTTGACTGGATACATTATTCTGTAGTTTATAACCAAACCCATAAAGTATAATCTGGCCTTACATGCAAGTGAAAGTACCTGATATATTTAAAATATCTATTAAAAAAAGAGCTGTCCTGTGATTCTAAATGAATATGATTGTTTCGGCCTCCAAACGCTGAGAAAACAGTTGACACTGCAGTGCAATAAAACCTAAAACTGCTCCCTGGACACCCTAGGCCTAGACTTAATAGTGCTGAAAAACTAATCTTGACACTTCTGTAAATAGCCAACTGTATTGTAAATAATAAAAGTATTAATGTATGCATTCTAGATATTACCAATCAGTATGGCTTATCACAACTTTTACATAAAGCTTAAAAAAATATTTTATTTCTAATTTGCCCAATTCAAACATATTTTACAAAACCCTTAGAATGAATAGGCTATGTTAAAACAACTTTTGTGCACTCCAGGAAAGTTTATCTTGCGCACCTGTGGCCTAACTCAAATTTTCTCACCTGTTTGAGCTACACGTCAGACTGAAAGTTAATCATCATTAGAAACTTCCCTGAACTCAGACATCTGAACTCAGAAGGTTTTGAAATGTTGCAGAAAGACATTTACTTAGTTTGTCTGCTTTTGTTGTTTAGTTTGAGCAGCAGTGGATCATTTAAAGACCCAAATCCACAGAATTCTGATCGAGATGCTTTTAAGGGATCAGATCAGTATGATTTTGCCATTGTGTTGCCTGCTGGAGGCCTTCAGTGTTACTGGCACTACGCACAATATGGTGAGAGATTCTACCTAAACTTTATGGTAAGTAAATCTTTTCTGCTGTGAGTTATTCATATGAAACATGAATAAAATCATTTATATATTGATATGGCTTTGTGTAGGTCCAGTTGACAACTGGTGTGGCTCTTGACAGACATCTCTCTGTGATGGTCAATGCTCCCAGCAGCTTAATAGTCGGTAAAGCAGACGATGCAAGTGGTCAGATTGCCTTTAATGCTGAAGAGACTGGTGAGGCAGACACTTTGCATGAGATTTATTTATTTTTTATTTAGCTTTTAAAAAAATACCCAAATATGACAACTATTTATACAATTTATGGATTTTTTGATTCCCAACTTGTTCGGATAAGAGCTGCATAGATTTTCTTTAATACAAATTAAAAGTTATGATGTGTATATAGGGTTAATATGGTTTCAAAGTGAGAAAATAATGACAAAATACTACTGTTGTATTTAAAAACGTTATGATCTATAGTGGTGCATTGGATGCTGTTTTCTGTGCAGGTTTCTATCAGATGTGTTTTAGCAATTTCCACAATCGTTTTGGAAGTATGCAGATTTTCCTGAACTTCGGTGTGTACTCTGAGAAACAAACAAACACTGAGAAACAAAAAGAAGAAGAAATTAAAGAGATTAACAGTACACTGTCCACAATTGGGGTAAGCGATACCTGCACGGAGTAACAATCATATCCTTACAATAATAAAAGGCCTACTTCCCTTCACTTCTGTTTTAACATATTGTATTTCTCATGTCATGTTACTTTATATCTATATAAAATCTAAAGTGACACGTTTATTCAAGGCCAACATTTATAGCTACATTAAACACTGAATAAATAAAATAACACAATGTCTGCACATCTTTATATGCAGGTAATGGTTATATTTCTACACATTTGTTTCAACAGTTACAAAAAATTGCATCATTCACTGAATAATCAATATAAGCATGTGCTCATAATTTATTTTTTATATATAAAAATATTTGAAAAACATCCCCCTCTTATATTTCACAAATCAAATTGTTTATATGAATACATTTATTTAAATGCATTTAGAAGAATATATAGTCTACTCATTATGGTATCTCTCTGTATAGCCTAACAAAAATTGTAGTTTAGTCATTTTTTATTTTTCTGGTACTTTACCGTGTATGGCGATTATTTATTAATTGCAATTTTATACATGCAATTTTAAACTGTAGTGCATATTATGCATGTATAATTTTTTTTCTTTGTATGTTCCTTAAAAATGTTAACACCATTTGGGTGACCCTGTATCTAAAAACACCTCCTTTTGTATATACAGTAATATGCAAATTTCAGTATGTGTGAATAGTAGCCTCGTAGGGATAAAAACTGTGAGAAATACCCATACTGTCTCTTTCTTTCACAAAGATTTTTAATATGCATCGGATGGACACTTTAATAGCAGCTGGGGAGCTGCCAAATAATAAAGTTATAGTTTTTCTTTAATCTCATCCAACTTTATCTCAAATCTATATGTAGGAAAGCACCAACAGGTTGCAGATGTTTGTCTTCCACATGTGGCGTCACTACAACTATGAGCGAATGAGAAGAGGCGCTGACTTCTACCTGCTTCAGTCAAACTACAGTTACGTGACCAGCTGGTCTGCTCTTCAGAGTCTGCTCATCGTCACGGCCGGATATCTGCAGCTCTACTTTCTGAAGAGACTCTTCAAAACCAACCAAACACAGGGTGAAAAACCACGGTGTTAAACATCAACAATACATCTGGAATCGTGTGACTTTCTCTGAATAATACACTGGCTGAGCTGTTTTGAATTTTCATTAATTTTTTTATTGATTTTAAAACTAGAGGTGCAAATGTACCAACTTAGCAGCATGGCAAGAGCGCATTCAATAGACTTCAATAGTGCTATTGTTAGTGTCCCATTCACATGTTTATCCTCTAGTATGTGACTGGTTCTTAAAACAATTCATTGTTTGAGCCAGTCAGAATAAGAGATTCAATGGTTTGAGTACATCACAACATCCTGTAAAAAACAGGTCAACGTATCTTACTTTTTGTTTTGAGTTTTGAAACTTTAACCCTTAAGTTCATTCAATTAAACATTACTTGTTTTAATTGCTCTGTGTGCATCCACATTAAATTTACTTCATTTCTTTTATGGCTTTTGTTCCCACAACTTTATAAAAACAGTTCAAGAAATACAAAGTGTTACGTTATAAATTCACATTTACCTAATTACAAAACAAAATACAATGTTTTGAAATAAAATATAAACTTTTTGGGGTGGTTTCCCAGACAGGGATTAGCTTAAGCCAGGACTAGACCTGAGTTTAATTGGGAAATATAACTAGTTTTAACAAACATGTCTTACTAAAAACATTACTTATGTGCATTTTGAGGCAAAACAAAGGGCACTGATGTATTTTAAGATATGTCAGTGCAAGTTGTTTTGAGTTTGGACAGCTCTTACATTTGTTTTAGTCTAGGACTAATCTAATCCCTGTCTGGGAAACCACCCCTATGTGTTTGCTGGGTACGTGAAACACAACATAAAGATGTCCATGCAATACAGAAATATATTTCTCTATGAAAGAGTAGATAAATAGAGAAATAAACATACAGTTGTGGACAAAAAATATAAACCCCCTTGGTATATTAGTACCGAGCCCCTAAGGTGACATTGGAGCAAAAAAATATCTTAAGTTTAGTTTCGCATGCTCACGTGAAAGCGAAAACTAAACGCATTAGTTTCACGTGCGCATGCGAAAGTTTCACGTGAGCACAGCGAAAGTTTCACGCGAGCATGCGATACTAAACTTTATTTAATTTTTGCTTCATGTCCCCTTAGGGGCTCCGTATATTTGAGCAAAGAAAGCTGAAAATAAATCTGCATTGTTTCTCATTTGAGCTTTAATATGAAAAAAATTGTTTCACTGAAGTAAATTAATTGAAAGTCTGGGAGGGAATTGCACTATGAAATAAATGTTTTTCTCTAACACACACTTAGAATTTTTTTTAAGGGGACATTTCACAAGACTTTTTTAAGATGTCAAATAAATCTTTGGTGTCCCCAGAGCACGTACGTGAAGTTCTAGCACAAAAAATATCCCACAGATAATTTATTATAACATGTTAAAATTGACACTTTGTAGATGTGAATGTGCCGTTTTTGGGTGTGTCCTTTAAAATGCAAATGAGCTGATCTCTACACTAAATGGCTGTTTGGTGGTTGGATAGTGCAGATTAAGGGGCGGTATTATCCCCTTCTGACATCACAAGGGAGCCAAATTTTAATGACCTATTTTTTCACATGCTTGCAGAGAATGGATTACCAAAACTAAGTTACTGGGTTGATCTTTTTCACATTTTCTAGGTTGATAGAAGTACTGGGAACCCAATTATAGCACTTAAACATGGAAAAAGTCAGATTTTCATGATATGTCCCCTTTAAGAGTAAAATATCTCTGAAGTATATTAACATTAATATTAACATTTTCATAGCACACCAAGGTGACAAGAAACATGATGTTGTCCAGACACTTTCCAAAATTTTACATTAATGAAACATTGGGTTTTTGTGATTTTTTTTAAATAAAGCTCAAAAAGAGAAACAATGCAGATTTATTTTCCCAGCTTTCTTTGGATGCTAATAATTTTGTCTTCAACTGTATTTCCCAGAAATGGTGTGATCAGATGGTAAGAGATGAGACCCTGAGAATCAGAAATTTTCACAGCACGATCCAGGCTGTCACTCATCTTCCACTAATTTTCGGAGGTTGTCCACCAATACTACAAAAAAAAACATTTCATGAGTTTGTACGCTCTATTTCTGTTGTGTGATAATGCTGTATAACATGCAGCACACACAATCATTCATTTCTTTTGCAGACATGCATGTGTAGCAGTACTGAATGAATTCTCTGTTTATGATGCTTGGGGACTTCAGAAATTCATTTGATGTCTTACTGAATTCATAATATTCCTCATTTTACAGTTTCAGTGCTGAATGAGGATTTCACAATGATTTTAGCATCAAATTGATACTAATAACACAACCAGTTTCTGTGGTATCAATGATCATGTGAAGGACTGTGGGACTGACACCAGTGCATTCTGGGATATGACAACATCAAATGATTGAAGCATCAGAAATGTAAACAATGCTGTAAATGTACAGAGCTGGAGCTACATTTACATTATATTTGCAGATAGATATTTGGTCAATGTTTTTACCACAGCAACTTATAGTGTACTTCTGTTATCAATATGTGGGTGATTCTCACGAAACCATTGAAACACCACGGCACTAATGATTTTAGCTTTAAAACGTGTAATATAGTAAAATTAAAAAGCATCAGAATTAACACAATACTGTGTTCTACCTTGCACAATGTGTGATTTCAACATAAGAATTTATACTTGTAAATTTTATCTCATTTTCTGCTGAAATTCTCATTACCGCAATGTGTCAGGCTGTGTTTGAACATGCGTTATGTTGTAATTTAATCAAATTAAAACAAAAATATTAAGAAAAAAAATAAATGGATGTTTTGCTAGACTACTTTAGATGACAGAAAAAATGTTTACTGAATATTCATGTATAATAATAATGAAGAAAAATTAGGAAAATGATGTGTCCATGCCTGATGTTCTCATCCTCCGCAACACTTTTTGAGAACAGTTTAAGCACACATACAGAATTTTAATAAAGTTTGATTTTGAGTGACCAAGCACATGGACCAGTTACTTCAAGATGGCTACCAGGTAAGATCATTTTTTTACAGTTAATTTGAAATATTGTCTTGTCAGAATGCTTCACGACATTTTGATTATCATTACAGCAACAGATGCTTATTAAATGTTAATTTAATTAATAGAAGCATAATACTTTGATTTTAAATGCATGTGCAGAATCTCCAAATTATGTTCTTTCAGGTTTGTCATGTCATTTTGAAAATATGTCAGTGTTGATGTTTTCTGACTGTTGCGGTTATGAGATTTTTTTAGGACTAATTTTTTTTATTATGTTACAAAAAGTGTTAAATGATAAGTAAAAGTTTTTAAACTAATGTTCCCATTTACTCCAGACTTTGTTTTTCAATGTCTGGTGGGAAAAAAAGTAAATTTAAGCAATTTTTACATTTTCATGCTTGACATTTTTAAAACCAAGTTTTCGTGAGAATCACCCATGTATGCTGCTGGGACCAAAACTTTGTATTGATTGTCAGAAAAAGTGATTGAAAATCATCCCTAGCTGTCACTAGGGCAGTACCCTTTTAAAAAGTACACTATTGCACCTAAAAAGTTCCCATTAGTACCTCAGAGGTACATATTGGTAAAAATACATATCTGTACCCAAATCGTGACAGCTTGAGACCATTTCTCCTGACATTTCAGATTTCAGTTCCAATTTATGTTGTGGCTTGAAAGGATTTGGGTTAAAATCTGAATGCTGATCATCATTATTCTTTACTGCAGGACATTCTTTGTAAAGTGATGTGTTTGTTGGGTTTACCTCCAGCTGTTGGTCTCTGAAAGGGACTAAAGGATCTGCAGGCATCGATGAGCTCTGCTAGCTCTCTGGGACAGTCTGGAGGAAGTGGCTCCATGGTCTTCTGCTCACACACTTTTAAAGTGATCTCTTTGTATGAACAGCCTGAAATTAGAGCAAATTTGAATATGCATGAAGTGCATCACGTGTCACGGGAGGAAACAATACATGTAGAAAAACATGAACAGAACAAATTGTGGTTAAACACACCTTTAAAGGGAACACCTCGGGTTGCGATTTCCCACAGGACAATGCCAAAACTAAAGAGAGCAGAATATTTATATAGTGAGAGATCAGGCTTTATTTGAATCAGAGATCTGTGTATGATGTTTGTGAGTACCTGTATATTTCACAGGCTTTGTCGTAAGGATGGTTGATATTCTGCAGCTGTTGTGGAGAGCAGTAATGAAGGGAACTGCTCTTTTTGGGTTTGTTCCTCTGAAGTGATGTTTCTGTTTTTGCCAACTCAAAGCCTCCCAACTTTAAAAATATACAAATTAACATTTTAACATCGCAAGAGCCTAATGTTATAGTTCAACTATGAACATTTCACAAAAAGTGCAAGTGTAAATAATCAACACATGTATTTTTTAACTGTAATGCAAAGATCTTAAACTTTTTTGTTTATAACTTTCATAAATTGTTACATTTCAAGTATTCACAACATATAGGCAGTCTTCTCCTAATGACTTAAATTGAACTTCATGTTTTCTTTTTTAATATTTAAAAGAGATATAGGCTAAACCGCCTTTCCATTGTACACTCCATTTGGACACGACTGTCAGACTTCGCTCAGCGTGTCACATGGTTGTAGTCGCACAAGTTTATTTATTCATGTTTTAAATACATCCAAAGCTTAAATTGGATCCGAAAAATGCACACTGCAGATGGTTGGCACCCCACGGAGCCCCTTTCTGACTCTCTTATCGGCCGTCATTTTTCATGTACAATAGTAAGGCAACTTTGAAGTAACTACACTGATGTTAAATTAGACAAAGATGACCGACGGGGCATTTAAAGATTATTGGAGGGCTGCCAGTTGACTAGTCTTGCTGTATACCATGGTAGTGAACAGTGATGGGGTAATGCATTACAAGTAACATGCATTACGTAATAATATTACTTTTCTGAAATAACGAGTAAAGTAACGCATTACTTTATAAATGTACACATTAATATTTGAGTTACTTTTCAGTTTATTTCATTTGAAAAAAAATATGTACTGAATAAACATTTGTTGTTCATTTGTTGTTCATTTACGTGCGTTTCCCGAAGATGCACGTATAACGATCCCTCGCAGCTGGGTTTTAAGTGCTACTTCAAGTGCTGAAATGTCACCAATAGAATGACTCGAATTAGTAGCAGAAGCTTGTTTAGGCTAATGATCTTCAGCCGATGTGCACTAATATTTTTTTATAATATTTTTCATTATTGTTTAATGACTTCTTAAATGTTTTAATAATTTGTGCATA
Organism: Misgurnus anguillicaudatus; assembly: GCF_027580225.2. Lineage (NCBI taxonomy): Eukaryota > Metazoa > Chordata > Actinopteri > Cypriniformes > Cobitidae > Misgurnus > Misgurnus anguillicaudatus. Next base: position 4,312,307 of record NC_073342.2, on the reverse strand, counting down.
ATGAAATATTATTTTCTGTATTTAGTTAGGACTCGTCCGTCCCACTCCGAAATGCCTTCTGCATTTTATATTATAGTTTAGATTATTATTTTTATTTGTTTTTATTATCTATGTTTATTTATTATTAGGGATTATTGCATTGTACCGTAAATATTTTTTTGGTTTCTTTAATCAGATGCCATTTCCCTTCAAAAAATGTTTACTGTAGATGAATTATAGCAGAAATTGGTAGAAACCATTTATCAATTTGCCAGTACCAACTTTTACCAAAATTGTACCAAATATGTTTTCCTTCTTTATTAATTTAGGTTTAGTCATTTAAATTTGATTTCTCATTTGAATTTTAAATACACAATCTACACACACAATCTACACACAGTACAATCTTTTTTAAGATCTACTTAGCCTTACGATGCTTTTGGGAAACCCGGCCCTGAGCGGCAACAGTTTAAGTCAGAAATGGAGATTGATATTTTTGCGATGGAAATTTGCAATTTTTGAATGCAGAACTTCTCTGTCATAAAAAACACCTTAAAAAGATATCAAGCCTCAGCCAAGTAAGAAAAAGTAACGCAAAAGTAACTTAAAAGTAACGCAAGTATTACTTTCCATGAAAAGTAATTAAGTAACACAATTAGTTACTTTTTTTGGGAGTAACTTAATATTGTAATGCATTACTTTTAAAAGTAACTTTCCCCAACACTGGTAGTAAATGAGTAGCAGATTAATGTTTAATTGGATTAACACGAATACCATTGATGTTAAGTAATCCTTAACAACAGTCCAAAATACAAATTTGTAATTTTTTTGTTTGTGCTTTAATGACCACCCTTACAAAAATTAACCATGGTTTGTCTACCGTTAAAACTAGGGTTCGACCACTAGTAAGCATTTTTATGGTATCTTTCATCTTCAAAACCAATTTCTGAAAAACACATATCAATCTACCCCTAGTTAAAAAAAAACCATGGCTATAATAAATGAAATTACCTTGACTCTGTAACCTGCGGCCACTAAAAAACTGGAGCTTTGGATGGAGCCGTGAACTTTAGACTTCTCCTCTGACTGATGCAGTCTGTACTGTGTAGAGATGCCACATTTGATTTATTTCTCTCGCTTTTACATGCAAACTTTAATAAAGCACATAAATAAATCTTTAAGAGGACCGAGGATAAAAAAGTTGGACCTGTAGAGTCCCTGTGCTGCGTCTAGACACATACGAGTCTTCCTGTCCCAGGGCAGTTCACAGCTGCTGTCCAGTACTTGTCGAAGGCTGCCCTTCTTACAGTACTCCATTACTATCAGAAAGCTTGGATTGGGTCCTGTAGAAACAGGAAAAAGTGTCACAACGCTGTTCAAAATACAACAACTTGAATAATAAATGATTTTCTTACCGTTTTCATCCTCAACACAGATCCCAAACATCCTTAAGATATTTGGTGACTCAAAGCGCTTCATGGTCTCCACTTCCTTGGTAAAAATACGTCTCAACTCACTTAAGGGAAATGGAAACGGTCATGAATAAGAGTAAAGTACTCAATTGGTTTACAGAATGAAAGGGTTTGGGGAAATAAACAGGAACGTTCACGTACCTTGGGCTCAGCGGGCTTGTGTATTTTTTGATGGCCACTGTGAATTTGTTATACGTCCCTTTGAATATCTCCGAATGGTTGCCATGTAGAATGGGCTTAATGGGAAAGTCAAAGGTCAGCTCTTCTCGTCTTATCTCTCTTATGTCCTGCAGATTAATGCATGGTTTTCTAGCTGCCAACCACAGACAAACAGCAGACAGTTTTAATGTTTATGCCTACTGACAGATAATAGTTGAACTAGGCATTTAGAAATATTCAACATTTTATTTACTTGATTCCAGGAGTTCCTTAATAGTCTGTATGTCAATGTGAGTTTGATCGACTTGTCTTTTTACAGCGTCAACCGTTGTGCTTGTTCCTGTAGCTAAAGACTGCAGTACTAGAGAAAAAAAATAACAACATGTTATACTTCAGATTTACAGAACTTCACAAAACATATATAAAGCAAACAGTTATTTACTTTTATGTAAGCAACAAGGTACTCAAGACTGAAGAATGTTGTTGGGCACAACGCGATATTCATGATACAGCACAAGTCTTGAAAACCTTATTGCCTTTATAAAACCACACAAAACAAATATTAAAGTGCCTGTGAAGTCTTAATAATTGCTTTGAAACACATTATAAATGTTAATAAATGTAAACTATGTGTAGTGATTGTTTGAGTGTGTTTGGGTCACACGACAGATGTAAACATTTGCATATTTATATATAGTTGTCTCGGCATATTAACCCAGGATAGGAGTATGGATGGGTGGGTGATGAATAAAAGGCCAAAAAAAATTACAAAAAGGCTCACAATTCAGATACTCCAGGCAGTCGCTCTGTCTGTCCTCTTCATCTTCTCGTCGTCTTGTGGCCTCGTGAAACACTTGGTTTAATAGTTCTCTATGCTCGACCTGAAGCGCTAGAGACAGCAACTGGGCTGCATCATTCAGTCTATCATTCAAGGCGCTGAACTCCTCGCCGATGTCATACGCTTTTGTGATGCGTTTCAAATAACTAAAGCAGGTGTATTTCCTCACGACCTTCTCCGCTGTCTCCAGGGTCACTTTAAGCTCTTTAAGGCCTTTCTCCACCTGCTCTGGGTTCGTGCCAAAGCCACGAGCCTTGGCATCTTTCACCAGATAAGCAAGAGCGGATACCCGCCGGGCTAGACGCCTGCATCGCTTCTTATTAGACTTTACCTCCTCACACAGGCTATATAGCTTCTCTGCTATGGATAGGATTGGATCGATGATGTCCATCACAACCTGAAAAAACAGGAAAACATTAATATGTGTCTGGTATAAGGAGGGGAGACACAAAGGAAGAACAATATTTTTGGAAGTCAATGGTGCTCCAAAACTGCTTGTAAATATCTTCCTTTGTGTTCAAATGCTGGCGGGCAACCTTGTCTGTGAAAGCCGGTTTAAAAATTTGTGTAAAAACCACACCTGTATTTAAAGGCTCTACAGATCCCTTCTGACTTTATTGAAGTCTTTATTAACTTGTGTTGTCCCAAGATGAGAAATTATGGTTGTAAGCAGTAACCTGGTTTAAGTTAATGCATTTCCCTTCTGGACAATGAATGGAAGATATTGTAAACGTTTTAGATCTATAATGAGAAGTGTAAAAAATAGTCAAAAACATGCTATTCAGTTAAAATAGAGGAAAAACGGTAAATGAAATCATGTCTCATAGCCTCTGTTCCCTTTGCAGATGCATTTTGATAAAGGGAAATGAAAGTTGCTAAATCAAACCCAATTTTCTAATTCCTAAAAAACCTCAACCACTCTTCCTGCTGAACTCACATCTGTTATTAGTTATGTTTGAATAACATGTATACAAAAACACTGCCAGCAAATAAAAAATCAATGCAAGGTTCAGTAATGCATGTTTACATGATGCTTCATAACATACAGTTCATTTTATTGGTCAACAAAAGATATTTTCACACCCTGTTTAAATCAGGAAACAGGAAATACATGGTGAAATCTGCTTTCAACCAACCACTGTTTACAGCAGATAAGCTAACTGCATGCTGTTACTTGTAACTAACCCTTTTTACTTCTATCAGTGTCTGTATAACAGCAGATTTCTCTTTTACTGGCCAGATGTGAATGTTTAATAATCTTTTTCAAACTGTTTAAATGAGCTGTGTATGTTTTACTTAGACACAGTGTTGTAAGATAATGAAGCGCTAAAACACACACAACCCAGATTGTAGTACTACAAAACAGTTTTACCCCAGTGTTTCCCTAAGGTTAGTTTTTGGTTATCGTTTGGTTATTTTGGGGGAACCAAATAATACATTTATGGGAACTTATTTTTTTTTAGGGTTTTTTGCAACCATGAAATAACGTCCCCATAACGTTGGTGATTATTTTTAAATAAACTAAAATAACTTATACACAACGTTCTTTAATGGTTATTGCGGTTAGGAGAACGTTACACTAACGTTAGGGGAACGTTAAACTAGCCTAAAAATAACGTTCTATTTTCGTAAAGAAAACATTCCTAGCGGAAAACCAACGTTCTGGAAACCAAAAACTAACCTTAGGGAAACGTTTTGGGACGCATAATTGTTAGCTGGGACGTCATCTGAATTGAATTACTTTAAAGTTATTAAGACTGAGACGATCACTGTATTATGTATTATGGATGTAATCATGCCTAGTCTTTTTCATTTAAAATCATTTTTGCAAGAAACACTCTTTGTGTGTGTTGAAAGTTTAAGCAAATTGTTAGGTGTGTCCCCAAGATTTCCACAAGAAACAAATGTTTGGTTTTTGCCTATAGTATAATGAATGCCAATCAAACATGAATTAAATTAAAACATTCAACATCAATAGGTTTAAAGTACAATTATGTTATGGTACTTACAATGTTTTTAATGTATTCTCGTTACCCTTCAGCTCGACACAGGATTGTGAAAGTGTTAGTCCCGGTTTAAACTCCGCCCACACGACGACATATGGCTTCCTTTAAAAAGCAGATACATCTGCTGAGGTTTATGATTCATGCATTTTGCTAAGCGTTTTTTGTTACATAATTGAGAAATGCCACGAGCTAGATTTAACAGGATTAAAAATGATTGATTGTTGCCTGCCAGATTTATGATTTGTGTGGTATATTAGGGTACAAATAAATAATGAGAGACAACTTAAAAAAAATAAAAACACACAACATAGTTGGGTATTTCCCAGAATTCGGACCTATTTATGTCCCCAGGGTGGTGTATTCTATTAAAAACTAATCAAATCTAATAAATTTGAGCACCATTAATTAGTATAAACAAAAACAAGCCTAGACTTTTTTATGGCATGCTCTTACTAATAATTTTATCACATTTTAATGGTGTTTTGTGGTACAATAGTGTTTTGGTGTTGTCCTCCACCAGAGTTTTCACATGTCGTGCCATATTTCAAACATTATCACAAATTAATAAAAAAAAGATATGTATATGAATTAAATGTTAAATTGAACTAATAAACTACATGCACAGATTAAGCATATATATGCATTTTGTACTTTATTTTGCGTAATTTCTACCTGTCCCATGGTTTAGCTGTCACTATAAAGAAAAGTAAGTAAATCTACTCTTTATTCTTTGTGTTGGGCATGTACACTTATTATGCGTCATTACCAACCATATGTGTTGTATTCCTGTATTTTTAAACATTTTTTTAATACTTTTATCAAATGAATAGTTAAAATGGTGTACATTACATGTAGAAAGCTAGCTACACTTGCTAAGTCATCATCTTAGTTTGTAGGGCCAGTTTTTGACAAAAATGTCATTACCAGCACATACATAATTTTGCCAATAAATTATGTATAAATAACAAAAGCATCCTACAATTATACATTTCTGACAATGTATTAAAAAGTTTTGATATATGGCATTCACTTAAAATGAGCTTAGATTCCAAGCCAGGTAGATTGATGAATAAGAAATTTAGATACGTAAATAACTATAATTCATCTTGCAAGTAAAGTTCAAGATAAATTAGATTCCATGGGAAACCACAAATGTTTTAAAAGCACTGATTTAACATTTAAGTTTTATTTTTTTACATATATTTGATGATGTGATGGTAAAGACACATTTATTTGACATAGTTAAGAAAATGACAAAAAAAATCATGAATTCCCTTATCTTATGGACTCAACCAAGCTCATAACGTCGCTTCTGACTTAAGGACTGATATTTTGATGTATATCAATTAGTCAAATTTGGAATTTGAATTTTCAAAATTGCAGCAACCCAATTTGGCCCTTAATCTGAGAAATACCCAGCTATATTAACATTACATACTTTAAGTTGCTTACCAAAGGGTACTGAGTTGACTAGCTGAAACAGGTTTGAATAAACTTTCACCAAGTGACCCACAACTATACTGATGGTGATTACGAACCGCTTATTTTTAGAGAATAAAAATGACCTTTCCTGTCAGAGGGACTGCATACTGTGTGTCTGTAAAGAGATGAATTAAAATATCTTGTGTAAAGCGGTGCTACTACTACAAATTTTACATAAACCTCAATTAAACAAGACTTGATTACATTCATTTATGTAAACTACATTTCAATTAATAAAGAGAATACAAAATCAAGATTTTTTTGAATGAGTTTATATAGAAAAACACTTAATCCACCATATCAAACTTTTAATACATCAAATCATAGAAACATTTCTAAAATGTTTCAGGTAGGAAGCATAAAGCAACTGTATATGCCATCAATAACTTCATGTAGACATTATTTATATTTAGTAAGTACAGTACAGGTATAAAATGAGTCCATTGAGAAGTGAGTCGATCCATTCAGAACGGGCCATTGAGTCTGTGTCTGCTGCTCTGATCCACCAATCTGTGATACTCGGATAGTTTATCTTTCAGCTTCTTGTACATCTGTGGATAGAAAAGCCAGACAACCTCATTTAATTCAAGTTCACTTGGATTATAAACTTGCACTTTATTTTGAATTACTGTTGATCAAAATGAATGAAACTTTGCGTCATAACAATATGCAATAAATCTTAAGTGTGTATGCATGTAAGAGGTTAAACACATGGACATGAATGTGTCACCTTCTCATTGATCTGACTTTCACTGAGACTTCTTAAGAGTTGATCAATAGATGTGTAGGGCAGCCACACCAGAGGCGCTGTAGCTGAGAGCGGTCGCTGTCAGAGGACAAATCATTTCACAAATTCAACAACAAACTCCAAAACAACTTACTTTACATAATATAGGGTGTGTTTTTGTAACTATATACCTCTATGCCAAAATACTGATGTCCCTTTCCGATCATAGCGTCTACATACTCCAGCACGAGCTCAGATGCTGACTCCAACTGATCGTAGTTCAGATAGAGACGCAAGAGAGCCGCGGTATCCACAGCCTGTAAGACAACCACAACTTAGTCTTAAACACACCAGCAGTGGAGGAAAAACACACGACTGGGTGATTCTCGCGAATCTTATGAGGTGCCATGAAACATTTTGAAAAAAGTAAATGCAAAGTAAAAGGAATCAAAATAAGAAGCAAACAGTTACAAACATCTCTTCAAGTACTATTTTGCACAAATGACATCATACAAACCAATTTTGTTGTTTTTTTTCCACATTTAAGAGTAAACTTTTCATTACCGCAACGTGTCCATGACTGGATTTTGGTTCTTTGACATGTAAATATTTATAATTAAAAAATAAAAAGCTTCAGTGCATGTTATACTATAAACATTTACAGTAAAGAAACATGTGGTATTTCATTGGTAAATGTAGAGACAATAATAAGGAATATAAATGTGTCCAAGAAACATTTTCTCATCCTCCGCAACAATTTTCAATCATTGTTTAAGCCCTCAAGGAACTAACATTTTCTTCTCTCCAGATAAAATTGAAATTTTGTTTTTAGTTCTCATTACCGAAACATGAGTTTGTAAATGCATATATTTAATGTAATATCATGTTGCGGTAATGATAATTTTTTATAATGATAATCTAAAAAAATGTAAATTATTTTATAGGAAATATGTTTTTAAATCCTCTAAAAATAATGGTTATAGTAAGTTCAGACTTTAATCTTATATGTGAAAAAAAATTGGCTTCAAGTTTTTTTATTCTGATGCTTGACATGTATTTCGTGAGAATCACCCGGCTGTGTCCAAAATCGCCCCTTATACCCTTATATAGTGGACTTTTTGAGGGAACGACCATTTGTCTGTGTGTTGCATTGTGGGTTTTGTAGAGGTACTCATTTTTTTGTACTTTGTAAGCATTTGGACACATTTAATCTCTAAAGTGAAATACATTTGTCTACTTTAAAAATACTGTATGTATTAAATGCAATAAAATGACAACAAAAATGGCACATCAGAGGCACATTTCCTCCAATCTTGCTTTCTGTCAGCTGCGTATGAGAATCAACACAAGGTAAAAGGCTATATAGACGCAAAAAAGAAAAACAAATGGTATGCAAAGCAATGAACCAAAGGCAATCAAATAGAATTAAGCATGCAAATATTGGTATCAACATCTAAAGGGGAAAAGTGCAAATGTTTATGCATTTCAGCATCAGGATGTAAATGAATATGAGAATGTGAACACATCTGTATTTCTCACCTTGTGTGCATTAACCAGCCAGTCAGGCGGCGGTACGCTGTGTGACAGTAGTTTGTTGATGACACAACGATGATATTTTGCATTTTGTGATGGATGCTGCTCCAAATAATGCTCTAAAAGTCGCCAAGCTTCATCCGTCGCACTGTGTGGTGATAAACTGAATTAATGAAGGCGAACAGTTGGATTTGTGATAATAAAAAAAAGACGGACTCGTTGTACAAACCTGCACTCTTTGGTCGTGATAACACTTGGCAGCTGATTTGCAGCCAGCCAACCCCACGCCTCCGTCTGATCCTGATCACCTTTATGCTGTAGTTTGATACACCTATAAACACACACAAACAGATCTGCAGAAAACTGTGGTTTTGTTAAATGCTCAGACATCTGGAGATCTAAACGTACTTGAAAGTCAGTCCCTCGAAGACAGGAGTGAGAGGTAGGTTAAAAGTCTGACACAGCGTCAGGGCCGTGTCAAAAAGTCCTGTTTGGACCAGAAGCGTCACCATATCTACTGAAGATGCTGCTCCTGTAAGAGAAATGACATTGGGTTAAAGTTTTATTCTTTAAAATACTGCGTACACACCAAACACGAAGCATCGCGTGCCTCGCTCTAGATTACTCATAGGAACATTTTTTAATTTCGTGCAAATTTTTTGCTTGAGTTGAATATTTATTTATATATTTATATAAATAGCGAGTGTTTTTTTACAACTAAATGTAAATGTATACAGTGTGCCGTTACCTGCAATGGCTGCTGATGACGGGTCCTGTTGGGCCAAAGTCAAGCGACTGCGAGCCAGAATATACTCCTTCTCTAAATCCTTCAGCTCCAAAATGTCAATCCGCTGACTTACTGTGTAAAATAAAATAAAAAATTTCATGACAATGATGAAATTACGATTATCGGGTTAAAGACACTGAAAATACTGTTAAGAGTCCCAACAGTACCTGGACCTGCAGCCATTTCACCATCATAGTTCCTCTTCGGTGATGCACCTGGTCGTTCATACTAGAGTTACAAAAAAATTATTTCAGTTTTTCAATGTTGCTTTACAAATTACTACAATATCTGACAAAATAACTTGGCGTGATATATTTAGTAGAAAATGAAGCTTTTAGTGTTTCACAGGTTTGGTACAACACAGAAAGTGGCCAAAACAATTAATTATGTGTGCTATTAAAATACTAAAGAAAGCCTCGGGCAAAAATAAAAGACAGCTTGCTCACAACTGCTCCAGATGAGGGCTGGACGATCCAAGCATATTCCGGTTGAACAAGCCGCAGACAGTTGAGGGCCGCCAGGTAACAGTTCACCTGTTTTTGAAGCCCGAGTAAAGTCCGTACCTCGCGCCCCAAACGCATCCCATACTCGAACATGACTGTACCCGCTGAAACAGATGTAACGTTTCTGTTAGTTCAATAACAATTCCTGCTTGAATCACTATTTAATTTCAAAACAACCCTCCATGTAACTCTGTGCCAAAGTTTTCCTACTTAGATCATTAAATGATAAAAAAGTCCTGAAAGTTTCGCTTAGTAAATGAAAGTTGGCATTAAAGTGAATTGATTCCCATGCAAACACATTTATTCCTTTCAACTAAATTTTATGATATCAGCAATCATGCAAAAATCATAAAAATACAAGGACCTCTCAAGAAAAACAACTACATGTCTCCTTTACCAATTTTTTTTTATGATGGTCTTAAACGTACTTATTGATATACACGCTTCTAGTTTAAGATCTTTTGCAATTTATTACTTGCCCATGGTGCATAGTTTGAAAATGCAGTTTTCCCAAATCTTTGCATTTGTAATAAAGCATAGAGACGCATGATACACTGAAACAAGGATCCGTAAGATGGAGGAGTATGCGTGCATATATAATATGTCACCATAATCAATCACAGAAAAGTAGAAGGTTTTTTGCATAAACAGAATAGGTCCCAAAACAGACCCCTGAGGGACCCCTTTAGATATCCCAAGATCAGTAAATCTTCTGCAATGTTGCTGATTTGTTCGTACCTTTCCTGTAGTTATGTCGATTGATGTGAAAGGCATACAACAGCTCGTAGTAGTTGTGAGTCATGAGGTCCACCGCTCTCGCACGAGACTCAATGATGCCAACCACCTGAAAGAAAGCAGCAATAAATACACAACCACTTGACTGAAAACATGGGCAACAATGAAATATTCATTCATTATTACCATGTTCAATATAAGGTAAGGTCAAATAGATAAGGGCTCAACAATGAGAATGATCTAGGGCCAGTGTAAAATGCATTTCCCTCTAGGGCCTTATTATTAACTGTTACCATGGCAACATTATCTAAAATCATTTGTAATGTGCACTAAATGTATGTACTCTTTTTTTGTGATGGAAAGTTCATGTATTTACATCAAACACAGAACAAAATCTTATGTAAGGTAGTCCGTTTCATTAATTCAGTGTTCAGTGTAACTCGTAACACTTATTGTTGAGCCCTGGTGTGTAGTTTAGACATGTGTATGTTACCTCATTGTGTAAATTAACAAACGAGAACTGAATGAGATCCCTGAGCTGAGCACGCTCACACAGCACCACCACCAGCTGCCTTAAACAATCCAACTGCCTGAAGATAAACACACAAACACACACAGATCAAGACGTGCGTCACATTTTACTACGGTCGAGATGATGACATCACTGCCGCTCAATACCTGCTGGGATCCGGGTTCTGGGTCAGGGCTTCATACGCCTGACTGTTATGACCGAGATCCAGATGATGTTTGAATATACGAGTCCACAGCGCAGCCTACAACAACATTTATTAGTAAACTGATTATCATTGAGATAGTGGCCATACACAATAATGCACACATCACAAAATCATCAAATGTGGTTGATATTAAATAAATAAAGATATATAGTTTTATATAATTTAAGCATTACGTCACTTACCTGGCTTCTCTCATCATTAGCAGCTTCAGATATGGCCAGTGTGGCTAATTCAATGACAAGCTCGGGTAAACCAATATCCTCCAATAACCGCAGAACCTACACAAATCAACAATTACAAATGTAAGGACAGTAGATATATAACTTTCAGAGTACATAAAAACAAAACAAAAAACAGAACAAGAAATGTAATAAGTAATAGCTTTTAAACATGACTTATTGGGGTATAGTCTCACAATCTTGTCTGACGGTAATAAAAGTGCGTTTTTAAGGTGCAAAGTACTGATAGGAATATTCATCTGACAAGAAGTTTTGTTTTATCAGGTATGTGCGTGTACCATATTTTCCACTGGCAGCACGAATAACATGGGCAGAGCATCTCCGGGTTCAAGGTCAGATATCATATTTCATAAAAGTCTAGTGTAAAAACAGCATAGCATTTTTGTCCTTTAAAAAAAATTTAAAAACCAAGAATCGAATCAAATCGTGACCTTAGAATTGAAAATGTAATCGAATCGAGGATTTGGAGAATCGTGCACACCCCAATAAAATACTGCCATCATCACAGCCTTACCTTGTTATAATAGAGTAATCGTGGGGCGGTGGCAGCCGTCACCTCATCTGAACCTGCAATTTTCATTAAAAAATCTTCTTTCTCCACCTCAGCCGCTGCTTCCTGGAAACACTGCAATGCCTAAAACCACAACACACAAACATAAAACGTCTATTGGTTACAACATACTAGATCTTCATTTTAAGACTTGAAAGATTATTTCTGTGACTTCCTCTCCTGACTAGATGATGTCCTTACCTTCTGCCCCTCACCATTGGCCAGATAGCACTGACCCAACACAAAGCGACAGGATCCCACGTTCACCTGGCACCAGGGCCCTACTAACCGAACATACTCCTGCAGAAAGACATGACAAACCATAGAGTCAAAAAATAAAGATACTATAATATATACAGCATAACTATTTACATACATAAAACAGAGCAGTTAAGGTATATATTTTATCATAGGCTTTTTATCCTAGGAATCAAAAAGTCCAGTGCCAATAGGTTTTTTGTGCTAACACTTAGTATTTATATCTTAAGCCTCACCTGTAGTTGTGCATACTGGCAATTCCCCATCAGGCATTCAGGAAACAGGAAGTTTGGATTGCTGGGCCAGCTGATAAAATGATGCAAGGCAAAACCTTATAAACAAATGAAAAACTGATTGAAAATGTTCAGTGCGTTTCACATGAGGAGGATACATAAACTGGCAGAGCAGCGTGAGGACGCTAGAGATCATCTGCGGCCAGTGAAGCACCGTCACATTGTCCTCCAGATCCTGCTGGGTGAAGATTTGAGACACGATGGCTTTACGAGCCACGTTCTGGTAAAACAACTCCAACACAGTCTGAGGACTCAACACTGGAGAAGATAGAGAGGAGGAGTCAATATTATACTTTATACTGTACTGAACCGTACCCGAGTGAGTTTTTACTTCCTTTCCACTACCCTGCGTGTCTGAACTCAAACAATGCTTTTGATCCAGACCTGTCTATGCTTAGTAGTTTATTAGATGTGTTTGATCTCATTTGGCACAGTGAAGACCGAATGGTATATGACATTAAAGTAACACAATTTGGGAGCAGACTGCACTTGCGGTTACTTAAAAGTACACTCCACTTTTTTTTAAATATTCTCATTTTCCAGCTCCCCTAGAGTTAAACATTTGATTTTTACCTTTTTGGAAGCCGATCTCCGGGTCTGACGGTACCACTTTTAGCATAGATTAGCACAATCCACTGAAGCTGATTAGACCATTAGCATCGCTAAATGGTCCAAAGTGCATAATTAAGGGTGTGGCCACTTGAGTGAAGGGTGAACTGCCACTGCTGTCACTAGAGTCGAGATAGGCGTGGGTGGTTTCAACAACCAGACACCTTAGCTTCGCCCACAGGCTGCCCCCCTTTACCCATTTTTGGATATCCGCGAGTGATGTGCGCTAACGCGCGGCCAAGATACTAAATAATATTCAGAAACCTATGGGTGATGTCATGGACACTACGTCCATCTATTCTTTACAGTCTATGATGACACGCCATTCTCCAGATAAGAGGTTTCAGAAATCTGACAACTAAAGCGTACCGCAGTGACATAGGTTACGGAGCAATCACAGTAGTCCCAACCAGGCTATGGGGTTAAACGAACTCGGGTACGGTTCAGTTTGAATAATGAAAGTACACCTTTACAAACAGTAAATCTGTGATGTAGCATTAACTGCACCTGATCTGTTGCTTGCAGGGGCTGTAGAGTCTGAAAGCTCCAGAACAGACAAATGCTGAAGATCAGCGTTCCTAAAGAGAGAAATTATTATACATGTATTGTTACAGACACTTTTGACCACGGGTTCACACCAGCCGCGTTCGAGGCGTCAAATTCGCATCTACCGCATCTAGTTTGCTGCTTGAACATTTTGAGTTTACTCGCTTCATTCGCGCATGAAAGCCGTGCGTGAAATTCTAGTCATCGAGACATTCACGGGGAAATTTGCATCATGGGAGGGGCTGCTGCGACTCCACTCGCTTTCTGTAATCACGTCACTACTAGAGCAAGCTCCTGATTGGTTAACGGTGCATGTTTTCCGCCCCAAGTTTTGTCCAATTTTTCAACTCGCGCTGAACGCCTCATTCGCGCCGCAAGACCTCCAGACATTGTTCTTTACATTGACTTAACATTGAAATCACTCACGCTTGACACCTCTACCGCGGCTGGTCTGAATGCAGCATGAGAGAATCAAACTATAAAAAGTATTTTGTTCATGTTAACTTAAAGGCGGAGTCCACGATGTTTGAAAGCCAATGTTGATATTTGAAATCACCCAAACAAACACGCCCCTACCCCAATAGAATCTGGACCTTCTGTTGATAGACCCGCCCCACACATACGCAACCCGGCATTTGATTTGATTTGATTGGCTATAAGTGTGTTTTGGTAGTCGGCCCGTCTCCTTTTCCAACGCGGTTTTCTAACATCGTGGACTCCGCCTTTAAGAGATCGCTAACAATGGCAACAGTCGCTTAAAGGGATAGTTCGCCCAAAAATAAAATAATGTCATTAATGATCACCCTCATGTCGTTCCAAACCCGTAAGACCTCCGTTCATCTTCAGAACACAGTTTAAGATGTTTACAGTTTCGGACCCTCCATTGAAAACCTATGTATGGTATACTGTCAATGTCCAGAAAGGTTATAAAAACATCATCAAAGTAGTCCATGTGACATCAGTGGGTCAGTTAAAATTTGTTGAAGCATCGAAGATACATTTTGGTCCAAAAATTACGACTTCATTCACCATTGTCTTCTCTTCCGGGGCTGTATACCGTACATAGATTTTCAATGGAGGGTCAGAAAGCTCTCTGACTAAATCTAAAACATCCAAAACTGTGTTCCGAAAATGAACGAAGGTCTTACGGGTTTTGGAACGGCATGAGGGTGAGGCATTAATAACATAATTTTCACTTGTGGGTGAACTATCGCTTTAAAAATGCTGTGAAAGTGCGCGGATTGATGGGAATCTTCACCGTAACTTACGATAGGAATAGAGAGGACAGGACTCACAAATCACGTTAACGGATGATGTAATGAAATAAAGTTTGATAATCGTTACATTATAATGTAAGCCGACAGTGTGCCTTGATAGAAGCAACAAAAGAATGGTGAGATATACGCTTCAAATACTACTACTGCATATGTTTAAAGTGTTTAAATATTAAAATGTTTAAAGATCTTGCACTACGATCTGAAATACTTTATCTTATTTCCTGTACTGGACTTACAGTATGTCCAGCGGGACGGAGGAGGACATCGTCAGGCTCATCTGTTTGAGGAGGTGATACGTGCACAGCAAATGAGAGCAGCGAGGAATCAAATCCTGCTGTATCTGCAACATCTCATTGCCACCTGGAAGAAAAATATTGTCACCATGGCGACGGTAAAGCTGGAGGAGGACGAGCAGGTCTCTACACAGTAGTGCTCGGGTCATGGTGGTCTGACAAACGGCTTGACAGATCAGACTGGCGGCCGCACTGCTGCCGTACAGCTGAGACAGACTGATTCTCACACGTAGAGACTGACCTGAAACATCATAACACGTCACTTTTATGATCTCCTAACTTCTGACAAAAAGTGACAAAAGAAGCCACACTGACAAAAGAAGCCATAATGAAGACTACATGAGGACAGCAGGTCAAGATATCATGTACCACAAAACTCTAACGGTACCTGAAACAGGTCTACTGTCAAGCTCCGCGTCTGTCTCGAGGTCCAGCTCTCGGAGCAGCAGGTTCATAGCACTGACGGCGTTACGAATCTCTAGCAGTTTGTTTAAGATCTCCTCAATCCCACTCCCACTGTGGAGACAGAGTATTTCATACGGGTAAACAAAACTGATTGACAGCTAGTGTGACATCATAACATTGGTCATTGAATAAATACTGACTGCTCATTGGCCAGCAGAGCATCCAAGATTTTCTCAGAGGCTCTTTCTGGAGACAATAGGTGATCAAGAGATTTCTCCATCTCATAGGCCATTTCCTCCGTAAGACTTTCATTCACCTGACGCAGACACTGAACCAGCTGCAGGACGTCCCGGCTCATATCCGAGTCTGAGAAAACGGTGCCATTGAAAGTTATAATATTAAGCGATACGTTTTAGGATCTCAAACAACAATAAGGATAACAATGTTTTATTTAAGATTTCGTATCTTGCATGTGACAGACCTTCAACTTGAACTCAAAAGACTGCCATCTTACCCTCAGCAATAGGCGTGTCCTCTTCTGTAGAAAAGTACTCATCTGAGGACAGGTAAAGGTGGTCGACAGCAAAACAGGGCAACAAGAAAGACACAAAGGCCTGGAAGAGACAAAATAATTATCAAAAGAATTTTTAATTAAGATAAAATAGTATAGGCGGGACATGGAAATCAATAGTTTTATGAAGCATTGATTAATAATTTGCAAGGAGTAGAGACACCGTGAAAGACTTCCAGCTGGTACCTTCTTGAGGACACAGACCATGGCTGTGGCAGTGCTCACGTGCAAGGCGAGAGGGTTGGACAAAACCTCCTGATACTGCAGACAACAGGCGTAAAATTTGGACCAGAACTCCACCTGCAGTAAGCGATAATCGTCCTGAGCGAACTCGTACTCCGTCACATTGGCCTGAATCTAAATGAAACACAGATCAAGAAATGTTTAACACTAACAGATTAAACTAAACACAAGAGATAAAGAGTACCACCTCACCTCATTCTCCACTGTGACCACAACCTCTTTCTTCAGCTCCTCCCATGATAAGTCCAAATGTCGCTCTGTACCCCGTTTGTAAATCTGGACAAATAAAATTGTAAAAAAAATACTTCATCTAAGGAGGTCATTAAACAATATATTTATGGTTGGTATCCCTACACACGTGACCTTACATAATTTCGCAATATGTAATTTTGCGCTTTTGGGTTTTTTTGTGAAAATTTTAATTGTTTCACTAGATAAGACCCTTATGCCTCAGTTGGGATCCTTCTGAAGCTGCAATAAAACTGTAAACTCTTGAGGTCCACTAAAGTCCACTATATGGAGAAAAATCCTGAAAATGATAACCTCAAAAATTTTTTCGATTGAACAAAAAAAAACCATCTTGGATGACATGGGGCTGAGTAAATTATCGGGATTTCTTTTTATGAAAGTGAAATAATCCTTTAACACAAGGATGAGAAAATAATGACTAAACTTTTTTAGGTTCTAATGCTTTAAGACACAATGTTTCCTCATTTTTAAATTACTCTGAATAAAATTGTCTGCTAAATGAATACATGAGAATATAAAATAATTTGTTTTCAAAAATCTCTTATCCTCTAGTGGACAACTTGAGAATTACAGTCCTCACACATTGTTTTATTAAAGGGGTCATAGCATGAAAATCAGACTTTTTTCATGTTTAAGTGCTATAATAGGCTTTATGCCCAGCTGCACTACTTCCTGAACTTCAGCCAGCTCGTTGTTTCCTGTCTTCCATTATTGGACAAACTGATTAATCCAGGTGTGCCTGACCTCAGTAGTCACAAACAAACTGATTAATCCAGGTGTGCCTGACCTCAGTAGTCACAACAACAATAATCAGACACACCTGGATGAATCAGTTTGTCCAATAATGGCAGACAGGAAACAAGGAGCTGGCTGAAGTTCAGGAAGTAGTGCAGCTGGGCATTAAGCCTATTGGGTCCCCAGTGCTTCTATCAACATAGAAAATGTGAAAAAGATCAACCCAGTAACTTTGTTTGGGTAAGCCATTCTTTGCAAGCATGTGAAAATTTAGGTAGTGCAGATTTCGCCTGTTTTGTGAGGTAGGTAGCAAAGCGAATTACATTAATACCGCCCCCTTAATCTGTACTATCCAACCACAGCACTGCCATTAAGGGCAAAAGAAAAGGAATTGACAGCACAATTGAGTTTCAATTACAACAAACCACCATCATTGTGATCAGTGTTTGCGTTTCATCTGCTCATTTGCATTTTAAATGACACACCAAAAAACGGCACACTTCAGCTCGTGGCACTTTTAACATGTTATAATAAATTAGCTGTGGGGTATTTTGAGCTAAAACTTCATATACGCACTCTGGGGACCCCAAATATTTATTTTACATCTTAAAAAAATCTCATAATATGACCCCTTTAAAATATAAAATGAGATTCATACCTGTAAAGCTTTAACAATGGCCGCAGCTGTGAAGCGTACTGGTGAAAAGAGAACCTCCAGATAGGTTTCCTGTTTAAAAAGATGACAACATTTGAGATGACTCAAATTGTGACTCAAAATATAGCACATTAGTTTTAGGGTTTAACTGAATGCTCGTACTCGTGGGTCTTGGTCATCACCAATGTGGACTTCCTCTTGTGGTGGTGGTTGGACAAACACCTGATTCCACATGCCTGCTGCGTTACTGCATTAAAAAAAGAGGTCAAGGAAAACATGACAAAAAAGACATTAGAAAGAGAGGCTTCTTTTTTTTCATTTAAAGGTCGCATTTTTCCTGATCCCATTTTTTAACCCCTAGTTAGTGTGTAATGTTGCTATAATAGCATAAATAATACCTGTAAAATGGTAACGCTCAAAGTTCACTGCCAGATGATATATTTTCTTCAATAGAATTCCTTTTTCAAAGCCTACAGCGAACGGCCGTTTTGGACTACAGCCCTCTATTTCCTGCATTAATGACGTCAGTAAACTTTTTTTTTTTTAACTAAACTCCACCCACAGGAATACATCAGATGCGAGCTTTGGCTCAAACGGCTCTGCTAAGATAAGCTGCTATCGAATCACAACACACTAAACAAACGACACAATCAGAGCTCGTTACGTATTTCTGAAAGAGGGACTTCAAAGAACAAGGAAGACATCAGCATGTTTTTAGGGCAGTGAAAACAGTGCTATACAGATAAGTAAATTGTGTGAAAAATACCATGTTTTTTTAAAGGTGAAACATCAACACATGGTATATTGCCAACTATAAACATAATCAAAGCATTAAAATCACAGAAAGAACGAGAGCTTTAAAAATCTTTCACAATAAGGTTCAAAGTTGGCTCATCTTATGTTAACAGATTTAAAACAAGTATTTTAAGTTTTTGTTTTAATAATGAATTTGTTTTCTTGAATTTTTTGTGTTTCATTTTTGATGTCAAATTTTATTTTGTCTATTCATTTTATATACATTTTTGTATACAAAAATAAAATAAAAAGGTATTCAGAATCAGAACAAAAACTAAATTGGTCCAAATATTTAACACTGTGGTTTTAATCAATATTTTAATATAAGAATTTATAATTCTATAATAATAATTATAATTAATTAATTTTGAAATTTATATTTTCATGTTAGTTTCAGTTAAATTTGTAGTCATTTTTAACTAATATTACTTAATGGGGCGGTTTCCCAGACAGGGATTAGACTAGTCCTAGACTAAAATAAATGTAAGAGCTGTCCAAAAAGAAAACAACTTGCGCTGACATATATTAAAATACATCAGTGCAGGGCTCCAGACTAACTTTTTTCACTAGGAGCACAGTGACCCCCAACTGAAAATTTTAGGGGCGCAACCAGAAAATTAGGGGCACACACTGTAAATCAACATGCTAACCAAATTTTCAAATTTCTACTATTTCCACTGTATTACTAATAAATACTTGAATGATAAATGCAGAAAGTACAATGTGCTGTTTCAAATTCAGTGTCACATCACAAAAAAAGGTCAAATTTTCTGGTCGCACATGTGCGACTGGATGTAAAATTCAGTGGCACACTCTCAAATTTTGGTGGCAGTCTGGAGCCCTGCAGTGCCCTTTGTCTTGCATCAAAATGCACACAAGTAATGTTTTTAGTAAGGCATGTTGGTTAAAACTAGTTATATTTCGTATTTAAACTAAGGCCTAGTCCTGGCTTAAGCTAATTCCTGTTCAGGAAACCGCCCCTATAAGTTTAATTTCTGTCTTTTAGGTTTAGTTTTTGTTTTAGGTAATAATTAAAGGTGCAATTTGTAAGATATTTGCAGTAAAATGTCCAAAAACCACTAGGCCAGTGTTATATATTTTGTCCAGCTGATTACTATCAATATCTGTAATGTTTTCAACTACTTGTAAATCGTGAGAAAATTTCCATTCAAAACATTGACACAGGGCAGTGCAGTCTCCTATCAATTACATTAATATCCATGTGACCCTTTGTCACCGCCTTTACTGACGTAAAAACCACATGACAACATTTCTCGTTCGCGTCTGATTGATGGCCATCAGCGGTTGAGTTAAAGACTACAAATCCCATAATTCCACGCTGCTTCAGAGCGTCAGTAAACAACATCATTGTTATTTATTTGATCTGGCGCCATCTAGCGGCGCATAAATACAAATTGCATCTTTAAAGTGCCTAAACTCATTTTACTGCCAAGAAACATTTAAAAATTTTGTTGCAAGTTTTTTCAACTAAAATATATTTGATTTAATCAACAGATGTGTTTTAGTCTACGATAGGGATGTTCATACTGTTCATACCGATTAACCGAAGGTACGAATTTATGACCGACTGATACTAAAAGAAAAAATATTTCTTGCCGCACAGTGCGTGTCAACACATGTCTACAGACATTTCGCCACTTTTATATCCTTCATTTGTGAATGGCCTTTAAATGACGCAAATTATTGTAAGTAATTATTTGTACAAGAAATCATTTACTGCATGTGTGTACATGCTCGAGTATGGTATAGAAACTGCAAGGAGACGATCGCGGATGTGCAAGATGACAGGACGGACACAGTCCGTCTCCGTCTCACGTGGGAAAGACTTTACATAAACAGAGAAAGATGACGCAAAATCTAAACTGCTTAAGAAATTGCCACTGTGGTGGTCTTTGATAATGTAATGTTGAGTGAAAATTTGATAATGTATGCATCCTGGTTCTGTTGTTGATCTGTTGCTGCTGTTTGCACGTTCAAATTAAATCAAATGTTTGTATTGTTTTTTCCGGGTCAAAGACAACCGTCAAATGTATTTTTACTCAATGACAATTTAATATTAAAATCTTATTACAGTTAATGTTCGGTAAACAAGCTGCCAGCTGTAAATTCACCGAAGTGAATATACCTAGTTTACGACGATAATTACGATGTTTCAGTACATATCTAATTTAAAACACTTATGCTCAAAGTTAATGTACTTCACCACGGTCTGATTGTCACTATCTAGCAAAAGAGCCCACACTTCGGTCGCCGTCAAGACGAAATCCACAAGAGTGTCCTGTTCAACACAAACACATGCATTACACACACATCGATCATTAATCATACAGTCCACGTGTACTGTACTGAGCCGTACCTCCTTTGACAACAGTGTTGAGATGTGATCCAGGCTGTATCGGCCGTTCTCATTGGCCACCAGCTGCAGCACACAGAACTGACTGCGGTTGGGCACGGCGAGGTAAACGGCGAGACACAGGCCGATGCTGGAGGTGAAGCAGAGACGGAGCTTATGAGACTGTGCTGGAGAGCTCTTCATCTCAACACGACCCACGGGCATGTAATCTGACATGTCAGTCACCAGCAGACACATCTGATGCTTAAATGCAAACAATAAACACATTTTTTACAACATGCAGAAGTCATTTAAACATTTCAGCTCGTGTGTGTTAACAGAAACAGTGTGTAAGTTGCTGCCATACGGAGAAAAGCCTGAGATTCATAACTGATATTTTGATATACATTGAAGACACGCTGACCTTAAATGACCACATCCTCAGCTTATGATCCTGACAAAGAGCAAACACAAAGGTGTCGTCCTCTAACTGGTGGACAGCCAGACTGATGGCAAGATCAGATTGACCCTGCTCGCCCCTATGAGAAAGAAACTCAATTTAGGCAACATTTCTTTAAGTTGATTTGGCAGAAATGCGGATGGCAAAAATGGCAACCTGATGGCAGTGGGCATCCAGCCGGCCAATCGCTGCATCACTGAACTCTGTTTCAGCTCCACCACAGACACAGTCCCTTTATCAGACAAAAATATACACACTGTTTTAGTGTCATTTCAAATTTTTTATCACTGCGAATGTTCGAACCCAACCTTTGCAATGCTCCACTAAGTACAAATCCTAAATGGCATGAATACCTTCTTGATCATGAGGAGGTAGAGTAATGATCGTAATGCCACCTAAAGGTGAGGCAAGAGCGAACAGCGCCTCTCCTTCAGTACTGATCCAGGCGGTGGACGTGGATGGTCCTGCGGTCTGTGCACCTTGAGCAAATGGGAGCACATAAAAGTGTGTTGGATCCTTTAAGTTCAGCTTCCCAATATCTGTGAAAATGGACTGCATCTGGAGATCAGTGGCCAGATCCTATAGAGAGACATATGTTGGGTCATGCACAACACATCTAAATGTAAAGTTTTTAATTTGGATGGAAAACCTTTGACGTGTGACAGTGAGCTAAAAAAAGTGCAGTTTCCTGCAAAGCCATGTTTACAAGTTGGACTCTTTAAGAATTTCGGCTTTGCTTACACTGTGGTACATGCGGGTCGGGTGCGGCAGCACGATCCGATGGACCGTTTGGCTTGTGACGATCAGGATCATTACATTGTTGAGCGTCTCCTGAATATGAACTCCTCCTGGCACGAGTGAGCAGTTTGGGATGCGGAGTCGAACGGCATTATTGAGAAGGTTTGTGTCCAGTGACTGCTCGACAAACTGAACCGTGTCACCTGAGGTTGTCCTGCAGACAAAAGACGAACAAGTAAGAGCAAATAAAAAAGAATTAGTACACCAAAATCTTGGCAAAATTAAAAGAAATGTCCTCTGAGGTGAAGCGATGACTTTTGTAACATTGGGTTAGAGGTCATCCGTTAACATGCATTGCATTGTCATAAAAACCAATTTGAAATGATTCAAGCTTTGTGACATGGTGCATTATCCTGCTGGAAGTAGCCATCAGAGGATGGGTACATGGTGGTCATAAAGGGATGGACATTGTCAGAAACAATGCTCAGGTAGGCCGTGGCATTTCAACAATGCCCAATTGGCACTAAGGGGCCTAAAGTGTGCCAAGAAAACATCCTCCACACTATTACACCATTGCATTAATGAGAAATTGAACAGGTGTTCCTAATAATCCTTTAGGTGAGTGTACTTGGATCATGTCTACCATCAAAATTGTGAGGACAACGTGAATCAAGCATGTCTTCTAACGCTTGGTTTTGGCTAGAAGGGATACAGCTACGGCCTAAATCTCACAAGATGTTTGGTTAAAGGGATAGTTCACCCAAAAATGAAAATGTTGTCATCATTTTCTCATCCTCATGTTGATTTAAATCTGTATGGAAAAAAAATTCCATTTTTAATAATATTTTAATAATTGATGGTAAGCACACAGTTGAACTTCCGTAGTTGGGAAAACAAATACGATGGAATTCAATGGGTACCGTCAACTGGGTGCTTAACATCATTTATCAAAATATCTTTTTCATCATTTATCACAAATTAAAAAGAAATTCACACATGTTCAAAACAACATGAGGATGAGAAAATGATGACAGAATCTAAATTTTTGGGTGAACTATCTCTTTAAGTTTAGAAATAGGATTAGGATGAAAACAACGGTCTTGGCTAGATGGAATACAGCTACAGCCTAGATCCCATCCAATGTTGGGTTTAGGGTTACGTTTTAGTGTAGGCTTAATCCTTTCTGGCCACAACTATTCTCACATTACGTCTTCTTGGCCAGTCTTTATTGAAAATGACTCTCTCACAAGTTAACGGTCTCGCCATGGCCCTTAGGTCTGTATTTTCCAGTGATTTGTTTTAAATCCTCCCACTAAGGTACATCTAGTTATTTATCTACTAGGGAAATCTGCAGGGTATCAAAAGTTGTTTGTCTAGATCAGGGGTCTCCAACCTTTTTGTGAGCAAGGGCTAACACAATGGATAAAACAATCTTCTGGAGGTCTACTCAAAACTTTTGTGTTTTACTTGTTGACATCGATGTTTAAAATGTTAACATACATAAAATAAACCAAGATAATATAAAAAAATAGAAAAAATAGAAGATACTAGTTAGTAAAACAGGCAACTCACAGATTTTATACGGGCAGCCTGGTGCCCGCAGGCACCATGTTGGAGACCACTGGTCTAGATAAATAGCCGTATTCTGCACATTTGACTTGTGTACGATCATTTTCTTACAAATACCATAATTTTTAGCTTCTGGTACGATCCTTGGAAATTTCCAACACTGATCCCAGTCAGATGAACACTTACCAGTGTATGTATCTGTTGCTGGTGACAGAGAGGAGTTTAGCGCTGTCCTCATACGAGAATCCACCTGCACTTTCTGCATGTTTCACACCGCCTGAGTGAGCCCCAACACCTGCAAGACATCACAAAATATAACCACACAACAATACTTCATATACACGACAACTCCAATGATTCATTTTTAAAGATCAGAAAATACCTGACTGATCTAATGTATATGCATGACAATTATGATGAATTACTGACTGGTATATCACATTATAAACCATTTGATTATTGACTGCAAGAGATCGCAACATCCTCACAAGCTAGCAATCAAAGAGAGTCAGAAACTTACAAAAAGTTTAAGTGACAAAACGGCACATTACTGTAATATTCCTATTGTATAACGTCATCAGCTTTGTTATAATACTAGTAATAAAGTCCAACCAACTTATATAATTATGCTTTTATATATGACATGTAATGTCAAATGACAATTCGACAGATACTGTGTATTTAAAACAACAACAAAACAAATGCGAAACAGAAACCGAAGCAATCTATGTAACTTACATAAACATAAACAAGGGTCATAACATAAACAAGTCTACGTGACGTTTTTGTGCTGTTAAAAAGTAACATTGCCCCTGCAAAACAATTCCAGGTACACTTAAATTACTAAATGACAGTTAAAGTAACAACTTTTATTACGCATGTGTCAAACATGATCGCATGCGAATGTGCGCTCGTGCCATGAGCGGCAACACAATTGTGAGCAGTAACACCATTAAAGTGCTACACATTAACATGCGAATAACGTGTGTAAAACAGCGTGACGTGTAAAATACCCAGATTTATTGTGATCTCTCTGAATCGGGAAACAGTTTCTCTTTCAAATCCACATATTTCAATGTAGCTCCTCTCCAGAACACCCGCCATCTTCGCGCGCAGCACGCTGGGAATACGCGTCACTTCCGCCCTTCAAACGCTTAAAGGGCCCGTGCACTAAATACTGAAGTACTTGCTGAAAATCCTAGTCATGTAAAAACTATGCATACATGAACATAACTATGAGCAACAAAAGTTCAAAATACTTCTAGCAGAAGTGCATGTACTGGCTTTGAGCTGTCATATTAAGTTTGATATTATCTTTATATCTAAGGGGGCGTGCACACCAAAGCTTATATGCCCCACCATAATTTTGTAGACAAAATTTGTTGAAAACATTTAATTGAAATTCAATTCTATAAGAGCTATCTGTTTCAAGCACGTCTTGTCAAAATAATTGTCTGCTGCACACGCGACTAAAGGGTTTATGATAAAAGTGACGCTCGCGTTTGCCAGATACTCGCATAATCTCATGTGTAATCAGAGTTTACTGTTAAGTGAGTGTCTTGCAAGTATTTTGTGAACGTGAGCATCTCTTTTATCATAAACCGTTTCGACGCATGTGCAGCAGGCACTTATTTTGACAAGATGCATGATTCACATGGTTCACATGGTTCTGCAATGAACACATATTTTGGAATGACGGGCAACACACGACACTCCGAACATATTTTGAATTTGTGCCCCATGGAAGAGAAGTCACCAGCTGCCACTGCTCGACAAAAAAGTTGAAGCATCCGTGGTTTGGCTGTTATAGGCAGTAGGCATCACTTGGCAAATGCCCTACACTTGTTTCTAAAAAAAAATCATTTAACATAGCAGTGAAAGCTATTTACACTTTTCCTGATGATATCACCTTAAAGAAGCATGTACAAGGAGAATGACAAAAGACCCAACACAGAGCCTTGTGGCACAACAGGTTATTTTATTAGTTTAAGCGGTCAAGGAAGTAGGGTCAAATGTTTACATCTATCTGTTAATGGCAACATTATCTGGCCTGGACGAATGAATGTCATGAATGAATAGTATCCATTGACAAATGTAAGTGATTTGTAATATTGCAAATTTTCTAATACAACATAATCTAACCCTGACTGAAACTATGCATGAAAACCTTTTCCCTAAAAAACAGATCATAGTTGAATGTGCAATTCTTTGGTATTTCGTGCATAGAAGACTTGAATCGTAAACTAGTCAATTTACATAGATCAAGTTGTGCTTTCTTGACAGCTAAAGTAACGTCCAGTTCTAGGAACAATTCTGAATACAGAAACTCTGTTTTGTTAGTTCCTATAACAGTAATATAGTGAATTATACTTTAGGGTATCAGATAGTATCTTATGTGGACAAATTATTGTAAATTTCCAGTGTACTCCCTGTTTTTAATTTTTCTTTTTGAAGTAATTGATGAAGTTTCAGCTATATGCAGTAAAGAAATATCTTGTCCTACTGAAATCTGGTTCCTCCTTGTCAATGTAGTGAGACTGACTTACATAAGCCAGATTTCTAAATCTGTGTCTTACCTTCAGGTAGATACCATCTTAGTGCATAAATAAAATGCTATCTTTAGACATTCAGTCTTCTATATATTGTAGCATTTTATAGCATTTTTATGTTACATAAGAATTGCTTTGTGTAGAGTGAATGTGTACATTTTCTTATATTTGCTACAATATCTATGATGTTGTTTAAATATTTAAAATTCAAATGAGTGAAGATCACATGATCTTATAACGGCTGTGTTGTTTCAGTTCTTCACATCATAATGACCTTGTGCTGTAAGAATGTACTTTAAAAATGTACCTAGTACAAACAATTATGACAAAAGTTTATATTATTCATAATGTCATTAACTATATTTGTTCATTAGGACGACGCAGAATTCATACATTCACACGATACAAGAGTTTACCACGTAAATGTTCATGAAGCTCTGGTTCTGTTTAATGTGCTTCAATTCTTTAAGTTTTTTATCAAATTAAATCATGCTTTTTTGCACATAGTTGTATATTAAATTACACACTATACTAGAGCTGGGCAATATTGACCAAAATTCACATTTCAGTCCTTTTTGGATGACTAGCAATATATGACAAGCATCTCAGTATTTTCTACAAAGTTGAATAAACATTTACATGCAAGTCAAAGACCCATGTGACATGTCACTATCACTTTATTTAAACAGCGTATGATGAATTAAAATTTGGTAGACAGTTTCCTCCATTTGAAAATATACAACTGCACAACATGCACGCTTGTCCGAAGCTACACTGTAAAAAAAATCCGTAAAAATTGCAGCTGGTTGCCGGTAACTTACCGTAGATTTAAATGTATGTTATTTACTGGCAACATTTTGTTCAAAGTTAAATGAACATTAAACATTTACAAGTCTTTGTCTTTACAGAGTAAAACTAAAAAAAAAAACAGCATCAAGCAAAACATTCTGGGAAACACAATCTGAAGCAAAAACAGAAAAAGGTTGATGATGATTTCTGGTTCCCAGAATGCTTTGCATGAGGCTGTTATTGTATAGTTTTATTCTGTAAAGATAAAGACTTGTTAATATTTAAAATTTATTTAACTTTAAACAAACTTTTGCCAGTAAATAACATAAATTTAAATCTACGGTAAATTACCAGAAACCCAGCTGCAAAAACATTGTTATTTCTACAGAATTTTTTTTACAGTGTATTGTCTGACCTCAGTGTACATTTCTAGCAGAACTTTTGTTGTGAAAAAAAGGGTCATATCAGACCATACCAATCTAGACGGCATTGTCTCATCAAATCTCCTGCTCGAAAATATACCAATATATTACGTAAGGAATAATTGATGACGGGCTATTGAATTATAAGAAAATAATGCACACCAAGGTGGTAATGCGGCACGACGCGTAGCGGAGTGCCGTTACACCGCAGGTGTGCATTATTTTCAAATAATTCAAAGGACCGGAGTCAATTATTCCGCTTATACCACGGTTACCACAAACATTGCTCTGGTGCCTATTTTTAAGACATTTGACAAGTTAGGTGTGCGGTTTACAGAAAAATAATCAACACCCATAGAACATTTCTCAGCCAATCAGAATGCAGCATTCAACAGACCCGTGGTATAACAAAACTCAATATACCGCCCAGCTCTAATATACACCTAACAGTGGTTTTCAAACTTTTTCGACTTGCACCTTGTGTATAGTGATTTGTGGCCCCCAAAGAAATTGTATGATATAAAATATTCTAAAACGTAAAATTTGAATTAAACAAAACTAATTGTACCATGTATTACTGTTGGTTAGTAGCCTTATTTTTCTGAAGTTAAATTACGTAAAATTTATGTATTTTATTAAAAAATTTCTGTAATTATGCAGCTGGTTGCCAGTAACTATACAGTAGAAGATAAGGACTGAAATTGTTTCATGTTCATTTAACTTTGAACAAACTGTTGCCAGTAAATAACATAAATGTAAAATCTACAGTAAGTTACTGGAAGCTAGTTGCCAGTAATATCCAGTAATACTGTAATTTCTACAGAAATATTTTACAGTGTGTCATAAACTGGGGGCCCCTGGAACCATCTCACGGCCCCAAGGTTGATAACCACTGACACACATTCTGTATGTATGACTAGGCATGGCCCGGTATACGATTTTGGCGGTATGATAACCTTTAGCAAAAAATACCACGTTTCAGTGTTGCGGTATTGGCATTGCAACACTAAAATGTGTTATTTTGAATGCTTTTAAAAAATATGTAATATTTTTGTAATGTATATTAAAACATTAGATCAATCACATAAACATAGCTTATACCTTGGAGACGGTATCACAGAACATTTTTGTGGTTTTGAAACCTTGACTGTGTAAAACCTCTGTATCCCTTGAAACCGGTAACCGGCCCATGCCTATGTATGACCCACAAGTCTTAAACCCTGTACTGTATGTTCTTGTTATATCCCGTTTAACTCAAGCATGTCAAATTACTCTGGTAAAATGGATGCAATTTAAACCACATACACACAGACACCCGTGACTGCACATTAGTTGAATTCTCCTTTAATGCAAAAAATCTTTATATCCACAATCATTTTTACAGGCTAATAAATTGCATTACTTGGGGAAATGATTGTATATCATGATTATTATTATTTATAAATGCACTTAATTATTAACATTTGTGTCTATCATACAGTTGTTGGCTCTTTGTGAGCAGTACCATACAATTTCAAAAGGAAAAACATTCTTGAGATGGATTCATTTTTTAGGTTAGTCCTGTTAATTAAGCTCTTCTAAATGTAGCATATAACCATCTTCACTTTTACGTGGACAGCAATAAACCCAATACTGGTTTTATTCAGATATCTGGTAATATTCAGATAAACTTATTTATATTGGTTGTAGCATTTAAAGGAATAAGGCATTTTGGCTGACACAATTACCAATTTGAAATCCTAGTGTCATAGTGATGCATTTCTTTCCAAATATCTGTTACATGTATGTAGTAGTGTATGTAACTAAAAACATGTCTCTTAAAAACAGACTCGATTGTAGTGAAATCTTTGTATACACAACCAAAAATGTAAATGTAGTGTGTGAAGTCTGTCTTGCGTAGCGTCTTGATGAACAAATAAAGATTAAAAAACAACTTTCGTATCAGTAATACTGATTTGTGCCTTATGGAATGATCTCGTGGAATGTCGTCCAACTTGTTATTAACATAATAAACATAAACAGGCACTGGAAAACGAGTGTAAGAAAAGTAGTAGTATATTACCATAGGAATAAAATGATGGTATATGGCAAGCTCCTCTGTTAATTTTCTCAAGCGAACATGAGACAGAGAGACACTATTTTAGCTACAGGAAATCTCTATGCGTTAAAAAAAAGAAACATTCGTAATTTTACACCCAACTGCCTTTGGAAAGAAATCAGTTTTAGGAGTGTCTTCCGGCAGCGTCGGGTTATATTGGCAGGTCAACACTGTTATGCCGTGTTTTCCTGGAGGTACCGTCATAGCGGGGCAGCGCTTTCTGCAGGCTGGACATGGCAGCCGTGCGCTCCACGTCAATGACTGCATACAGCTCTGTCCTGCGGGTGGGAGTCTGAGGAAGGGGCGAAGTGGGAGTCTTTGGGGTCTGAGGGTTACTGGAGTTCTCGGTCTCCGTCTCCACCTCGATGTAGTTCAGTCTGTGGGAATCTAGGCACGGTCGACGGAAATCAAAGTTAAAGAAGGTTGGGGTGGAGCGGTCCCGCCAGCGGGCCGACTCTACCTTGTTAGCGCTGAGTGGGGCCGTCACGTTCTCTGTGTTGATGTAGTAGTGAGTAGGGTCGGGACTGTACTGCCGGTGGTTGTGGTAACCGTTGATGGGCTGTGACTTCAGTTCTACTGGGACCTCACCGTCCTCACCCTCGGAGTCACCCTTCGGATGCTCTCGTAAAGGAGGCAGGGCCGGGAGGTTCTCGTAGTCCAATAGTGCCGTTCTCCGCTGGGCGGAGTTGTTGACATTGGCGTCAGGAGTGAGTGGTGGTGGACGACCCCTACGGCGATAGAGAGCCGATGACGAGCAATTGAAGGTCTCTGAAGCTGCCGGTACGGCGATAGACGTGTCCTCATGCTTACTGCTTTCAGCTGCAACGGAGCTGTCTGTGTTTTTAATACTGCCGACATCGGAATGCTGGGCTGAACTACTTGGCCTGCCATCATCCACAGGACTCTGCTCTCCCGACACGGATGCCTCTTTCTGCCTCTGTTTCTGCACAGGAGTTGGACCCAACACAAACCGAACGCATTCGGGCTCCAGCTGCACTCGGGGGCCAGGGTCCGGGGCCTCTTGAGCGGGGGTATCCTCTCCATTTTGTAATGAAGCACTGGTGTCTACAGGAACATCCGTAAGACTCGGGCTGTGCTGCTCCAGCAGACCGGTGGTGTTCACATATGTGTGCCCCTGAGAAGACGTAGCATAAAACATAACTGTTATGCTAATGCGCTAGTATGGCATTCTGGGCAAATAACACATCTGATTTCTTCTTGGGAAGAGAGTTCATTTGTGAGATGTGATAAGCCTACTCATAGTAGAAATTAGTAAAACATCATACAGATCCAACAGTCATGTGCTGTATTTCAATATTCATATTCACTTACCCTTACACTCTCGTCTGCAACTAAAAGAGGATGTGTGGACTCCTCGCCCAATGAGGGCAGGCATGTGCTCCCAACAGAAGGATGCCGACTGGAGGGGTGAGAGGACGCGTCCCCCAGCGAGGGATACCGTAAGCTGCCATTGGGTACAGTAGGGAGTATGTTGCCAGGAGCTAAAGCAGAAAGAAAGCTCAAAATTAAACTACATCCATGATGGTTAATATGGTTGGCTAAATCTGAAACACCAAAATAACTTCCCGTTGGTGCAAAGGTAATGGAGGCAGTAATATAGTATTGTTTATAAAAATTTACCTAACTTATTCAAATTTCTTATTTAAACTACTTTAAATTAGCCATTTTAAATGCAACATTTTAATTTTGGTAAAGCTGAAAAAGTGTCAACTGGACAAAGTTACATGTTCCTGTAGTTAGTATTAAAGTGTGAATGATGGGCAGACTTACTGGTAGGTGTGTGCGGTGTGACAGGAAGCTCTGATTCAGTTTGGGCGAGGTTGGGCTCAAACACTGGTTCCTCTACCACACTGATGCTGTTATTATGCATGATGTCCTGTAGCATGTTGAAGATCTCTTCTGCCCTTGAACACTTGAAGGCAAAGATCCCTACAGACAGTAAACGAAAACTGTTAAAAACACCCGGCTTTACACTGACAACTGAAAACATCAAAGGTGGAAAGTAAATTAGCATGATATTCTGAAAAAGCACACCCAATGATGGACACAAAAACAGCACAATAACGTGGAGATATTCTGATCCTTATTTAGCAAAGACAGTTTTTGCTAAAATATAAGGGGCGGCAGTGTTGACATCACAGCAAGCAGACAGGCTTACCTGATTGAGCATGCATAATTCTCTCAAGATCATCCTTTTGAAAGCATGGGTTTAAAGTTAATAGTCTCAAATTAATGACTGTGCAGATAGCTGGTGTCTGACTCACAACATTCACACTAAGGATTCGTGTTACACACTTTTACTTCAAAAAAACAAACTAACACATTTTACAGTGTGCACAGGTAGACATGAATCCCATTCACACAGCACTTTGGACCCAGAAAATGTCAGTAAAATTGGCAGAGAGGCTTATGTGTGAACACAAACACATCCTGTGAATATTCTAGGATAACATCCGTAAAGAGGACCTAGTAACATTGCCGTTACATTCACTGAAAGCATTCCACTTCACCACTTTGACACAGGGATTTAAACGTAGATCAACAATACCAACTAAAGAAATGTCGGACTGAAGCAGAGATCAGGGAGCTGATCGCTATCCGCGCTGAAGCTGAAATCATTCTCCTTATCCTCCTATTTGAAGGATAGAACCTTCTCAGTGAGCATTGGGAATGTCTCTTCTCTGCCAGTTTCCTTGTCTTGCGGTGTTCCCCAAGGGTCCATTTTAGGCCCTTTACTTTTCTCACTGTATATGTTCCCCTGGGTGCCATAAGTGCAGGACTTTAAAAACGTCACGTCTTTACAGGATCTTTACGGTATGTGTGTGAATGCACACACAGTTTCTGGAAAATCATTGGCAGTGTGAATGAACCAAAAATCAATGATCCCGGATACACACGACTCCAACAGGTTAATAAAGGTCTTCTGCGGGTAATCGATGCGATTTTGTAAGAAAAACATCCATATTTCAAACTTTCAATATCCACTGTATGACTCTCGTGAATCGACTGAGTCAAAAATAGTAATAGTAATTGTAATAAACACTTTTATTTGTAATGACTTTACCTTGACCAGTCTGGCAGCGACGGCCACTCTCAAAGGAAAAGAGGTTTGAATCATAGCCGTAGCGGCGCAGGCACAGGTACGGCCACCTTACAGCATCGCACTTCCGTGTGCGCAGGACCAGCTCATCCTCTGTCAGCTCCATAATTCCTGCTCCCAGCTCATTCCCATCGTCATCCACGTTCACCACCTGAACAAATCAAACCAAATCAAACTTAACACAAACTCATTGACCCAGAACCAACTCAACACATACTCAATAACTGGGCATGCACAACATGACAGCTATTGCATTTGGTAAATGCATTCAGTAACTACAGTTGCTTCACAGCAAAACTGTTTGGCTCACAGGAAACATCCAAAACGCATGATTTAAACTTGCAGTTGTCAATGTTGTTACAAAGCTTGCTGCTTCGTGACACTGGGATTGGATTGCTCTGTGCTTTCTCCCTGCACCTTTATGCAATATTAGTTATATAATAATAATAGATATGTGCAATGCTTTGGTGTAGTATGTGATCAATACTTACCTTAAATTTACTCTGGTGAATGTCAGGGATTGATTCTTTATCTGGACAGCTAAAACAGCTTCCCATGGCTTCTTCAGAGGACCATTTGATACCTACAAAACAAGGCAAAATTCAACATTCAACATGTTCTGAAGACAATCAGAGCACTTGGTGGTTTAGAACGACACAGCGATAAGTGATTTATGATCAAATTAGCATTTTGGGGTAAACTATCCCTTTAAGGACAACATGAGGCCGAGATTTATTAATGATTTTTCATTTGTGGAAGAACAATCCCTATAAAGAGTTGTGATGTGTGTTAAATACATTTTCACAGGAATAAATATCTCACAGCTAACTTAAAGGTATAGTGGAAGATTTTCTTTTTCCGAGTGGATAATCAAGACTATAAGTCATCCCAGTTGTCAATCATTCTGATGATATGTTTACGTAAGGCCGTCGTACATGCTCGTCCCCAGGTTTGTTTTCTCCGCATGCGCACTTTCAGGTGTATATGTGTGATGGGCTACGGTTTCAGACACTCATTTAAGCTCACGTTCTTCTCACCATGTTTTTCTAAATGTCTGAGGGTCGCAAGAGAAAAAGTGTTTACGAATTGTATGACAAGAAGAGAAAGGCCTCGGAAGAAAGAAACAAGACCAGAGAATATTGCACACAGGTTGGGCTTCCCACTGATGCCTTAGTCGCAACGTTTCTAACTTACTTGACAGGTAAAGGTTTGCATGTTATTCCGAGAAATCCATTTAAAATCACTGCTCGTAAAAGTTGATTTAAGCTATGAGTAGCGATGCTAGCCCTGGCACAAGTCACGAACCACGCAGATAAGGTAAACATCTCAATGTATGAGCCATGCCGGCACCAACTTGCAAACAGAGCGAAGAGAAGAACTAACTGTTAGGCTCGTGCATATGTTAAAGGCACACCAGGCAAGTCTGAGTATTATTTCTCTACTAGCTCCCCCTAGTGTCTGGGAGTAAATGCTTTCTATATCTGAGACTTTACGAGACTGAATGACACCGGGTCAGATACAGCGAACTTGCAAGTGGGGTATTCTTCCTACAGACGGTAGGGGCTGGCGAGAGGGTCTTCATTCGTCATGTAATGAGTCATTTAACCATATACCGACTTATGAAGATGATTTATTAACATAAAAATGCTGCCTTGTGTCCCTTTAATAGGCATTCCCTCTCGGGAGGAGGTAGAGTGTTGCGCATGTGCATTTTTTTTTTAAGCGGTTCTTTAAAAAAAAAAATCGGGAAAATCATCCGCTTTTATATCGTAATAATACCATTAATAATAATTTGTTACATTTATATAGCGCTTTTTTTGCAGAACTCAAATCGCTTAACATATGAAAAGGGATTCTTCTCAACCACCACCAATGTGCAGCATCCACCTGGATGATGACGGCAGCCATATTGCTCCAGAACACCCACCACACACCAGCTCATAGTGGAGAGGAGACAAAGTGATATAGCCAATCAGTTTATGAGGAGATGATTAGTATGCCAATGGACAAGTTTGGCCAGGATGACGTGGCACAACCCTACTCTTTTTCGAAAAATATTCTGGGATTTTTAACGACCACAGATTTAACGTCTCATCTGAAGGACAGTGCTTTTCTGACAGTATAGTGTCCCCAACACTATACTGGGGTGTTAAGACCCAACCAGACTACTGTTGGTCTCACTAACACTTCTACCAGCAGCAACCTGGTTTACCCAAGAGGTCTCCCATCCAAGTACTGACCAGGCTCAACCCTACTTAGCTTCAGTTGGTAACCAGTCTTGGGCTACAGGGTAATATGGCTGCTGGTTAATAAAAATGCAGTTTACAATATCATGTCACACTGCAGGATATCGCTTTACATGAGACCTATAGCATTAATAGTGCTAAAAAAATTAGCACTGTGACTATTGACACAAACATTGTTCAATTTTAAACAATGAAATTTAAGTTTTTAAATGAATGTTCCTACCTAGATCCAGCCACCAGGCTTCCTGGTTTATTTCCCAGCTCAAAGCAAACAGTCATCATTTGAATGTAGAATGGATTTACAGATGCAGATACTCCAGTCTGTAGCAACTTTATGCGGTTTATCTGTTGAAATATAAACCAAATACAAGAATTTAATGACACTTTTAATGTATTGTTATAAAGGAAGGTTTAATTTCATAACATGCAACTTTGAAATTATATGAAAGATGTGTAACAAACATAGAAAAATAATTATCTACAACAACAAATAAAAAACAATAATAACACTTCTACAGTAAATTTTAATTTATTAAAATTGCAAACAATTTTAACAACGTTAACTAATATTTATTAATATGCATTTATTAATGTTAACAAAACTTGTGATTTTAATCTTTTTAAAAAGTATTGTTTATTGTTAGTTAGTCTACTAATGTTACCTCAATGTTACATTTTGCCAACGTAAAGATTAGTAACAAATATTTTAACTAAATAAACAAACATAACTAGTATCAATATCTTAAGTAAATGCACCGATCAATCGTTTTATATTTTTGTATAGATGCGTTACATTAAATTGATAGATGTCAATATATTTGTATAGATGTACAATACATTCAGTTAAGTTAACTGTTAAGTCTACTGAACTCGACACGACATCTAAATAATTAATAAACAAGTTTCAAAGTTAAGAAAAACAAACTCCTGTTACAAAACCAAAATCTGTAACTGACGAATTAAACGCTAGCCAGTATAAAGTTAGTATTACTTCATTTAACTACCGTTAACCAGAGTTTAATTCTTTGTTTAGATAACTTTAACGCATAAACAAAACTGAATTCATATTAGCCTAACGTTACATACACATAGCGCTAACAGATTTAAACAGATTCATGTATATAACACATAAAACCGAAAAAAAATTACTTACCTTATGATTGCAATCTGTCGATGTTGATATATTTCACCGTTTATTGTCCCACATGTTATCGCACATGTTTATGCGTTAACTTTATCGAAGTAAAATTATCTTAGCTAAACTAGCACAGATCCGCCCGACTACAAGCGCCAAAATAATGTCTATTCTTTTACCTCACATTAAACATGTTAGACGTATTTGAACAGACCGCTTTCGCGCAACATGATTAAAAGTTGAAAAATAAAAGCGAAGGTTAAGTTATTTACTGTGTTTGTTGTGTTGCTAGATGCGCAGCAGTGTGTGATAGCATTAGCATTGGGCTTAGCTTGACAGTGCGCATGCGCACAGTGCAGGTCATTTTACGTGGGTGACATTTGGCGAGTGATCGAGACTGCAGGATGAACACTGCAGAAAAGTGATTTTTCGTCACTTGATTCACTTACATAAAACCTTATTTTTTTCTCAGTAAAATTATAAAACACAAATACTAGAAATAACAAATATATAGAAATATAAAATTAATGTCATGAAAAGATAATTAATAGAATATAACCAAGATAAAATAATGTTATTCTCCACCTTTATTTGATTTTAAATGTCTCTGTATGTTTTGTAAAAGTTTGATAAAAAAACAATAAAAAAATGTTGCTCTTCTTTTTGTCAACATTCATCACCGTCTTTCAAATTAATTTACAATTATGTGTAATAAAAACACTTTATAAAACACCAAATATATCAGATATAATATATTTAATTAATATATGCATCTGGCTCATTTAAGTACTTTGTACTTGCCTTGATATTAGTCTCATGGCCTGAATACAGTTTAGGTTGCTGTGGCTTGTGAGAGTATTTGGCTGATAGAGAGCATGGATGTACAGTAAAGTATAGTAAGTAACTGTACTTTATAATTGAGGTATTTTTCTTTACACCAGTAGCCTATTATTGACAAAGAATACATCTTTATGCAATTACATTCCAATTACATTCCTTAGTCATTTTTTATTTTGATTCCCAAGAATGCCAAAAAATCAGGGTTTAATAAAACATTAGCATGCGTATAGCTGGTAAATTACCAGAAAATAATAAATGACCAGAAAATAACATATATTTGTAAAAAAATAAATAAATAAAGGAGGTTTAAAAGTGACCCACTTAAAATACAAGCCTAACAAAAATAGTTTAAAGGTTCTTTTACATTTCTAGATGTTTCTATAAAAATCTAGTAAGATAAAAAATGTGAGTGGTGTTTGTTTTTAGTAGTAACCTTCCTGGTATCTTCATGAAGCAATTATGTGAAAGTAACCAGGTTTATGTTTTGTTTAAAGATTGCATTTATGCAGGATAGAAATGAGTGTATCACAATTTCACAAATCATAATAAACAGTAAGTCTAAGGTGTATAAATGATATAAAGTACTTTCACTGTAAAAAAATTCCGTAGAAATTTGCAGCTGGGTTTCCAGTAACTTACCGTAGATTTAAATTTATGTTATTACTGGCAACATTTTGTTCAAAGTTAAATGAACATTAAACATTTACAAGTCTTTGTCTTTATAGAATAAAACTAGAAAAACAGCATCAAGCAAAACATTCTGTGAAACAAAATCTGAAGCAAAAAAAACCAGAAAAAGTTTGATGATGATTTCTGGTTCCCAGAATTCTTTGCATGAGGCTGTTATTGTATAGTTTTATTCTGTAAAGATAAAGACTTGTTAATATTTAAAATTTATTCAAGTTTGAACAAACTCTTGCCAGTAAATAACATCAATTTAAATCTACGGTAATTTACCGGCAACCCAGCTACAATACCATTGTAATTTCTACTGATTTTTTTACAGTGTAAGTTGGTAATATTTAGCATAAATGGTAAACAGGTTTGGTTTGCCATATGCAGTAGAGGCTTGAGGTGGATGCTCAAGTCAAGGTAAACTGTCAGTACTACTAGTAGCCTACAAATGATTTAATGGGAGAAATAGAAGAGGATACACAGCAAGCAAAAACCAAGACGTTGAAATGACAGCTAGACTCAATATAGTCCGGCTATGAGTAACCCACTTCTACCCCAAATAACCTTGAATTTGGTTGCATGCCATTTTCGCCAAAATAACTTGAAGATGTATGATATTCCAACATGTATATTGTAAATTAATTATGCAGCTGGTTGCCAGTAACTTACTGTAGAAGAAATAGACTGAAAATGTTTCATGTTCATTTAACTTTGAACAAACTGTTGCCAGTAAATAACATAAATGTAAAATCTACAGTAAGTAACTGGCAGCTAGTTGCCAGTAATACCCAGTAATACTGTAATTTCTACAGAAATGTTTTACAGTGTAAGCAAAGTCAACAGGTTTTCAAGGTGTTTTCTTTCTTTCATCGTTTGCATGTTCTAAAAGTATGCACATCGATTCTTGGGCTATCCTTAGACATCTATTAGACTTTCACTGGCGGCCCAAATTTAGCCAAAATTGCTTGCTAGGTGGGTGAAATGATGCTGGAAGATGCTATTATTTCTGCCTCCCACCACTTGAGGGTTCCCTTGCCTGAATTAATTTCACACACCTGTTACTCATTTTGGACTTGTGTACTAGCTTAAACAAAACCTTTTGGGGCAGACATTTTGTTAGGTTTTTACCAGAGAGACATAAGGTGCTGGGCTATCTTTGCTAACAATCCGCAGCAGTTCCCTATCCCTCACCTCATACGTTACTCCTCTTCTTACATTCACAGTGCCATTTATTAAATTTGTGCATTTGGCAGACTTTTTCCAAAATAATTTACAGTCCATTAAAGCCATGCATGTTATTACTAGATTTGAGGATCAAACCTATGACCTTTTGCACTATAAGAACAATGCCGTTTACCACACCAAGTACTATAATTCACATATTGTTCTCCCTAATATGTTTGATGAATCTTCAAGTTGGTGACTTTAAACATCAGTTCATCACATCATCGTTGGCCCAACTTTGCTGGTATTGAACCCCAGTATCTCAGTATTGCAACCAGGGAAAATAAAAGACTTGTATAAAGTTAACTTGTGGCGGACGTATACCTCATTTGGCTCCAAAGAGATTTATCCCTTAATGGTATGATTTTATAATCCAAAGTGGAAGGAATATCAAGATCTGTTTATTGCTTTAGATATTGTACACAGGGAATAGACTTATTATTAGAATTGTCTGCACTTTATAGTTTTAAAGAATACATTCAAGGTTAATGGATTAACTAAATTCAAGAAAGAAAAGGACCACATGTTGTATACATTTTCACAGCATGATATGATGTGTATTTTTCGTTGAGATGTGGTTATAAAATGTATAAACTGTCCATGAAATTAGATTTAGACATTTCCATATTGGCCTGGATGCTGGTGTTTTAAAAATGTTTGCCCAAAATAAATATATTATTTAAAATAATAAATGTATTTAATATAAAAACATTTCTTCTGTAAAAGCATGAAAATGGTATTGTGTTTGTTATAGCATTGTTTAAATTCTGTAATTTATTTAGTTCGAGAAAATACTTGGATATTTTGAGGGTTGCCAGTTAGACCAAAACAGTATGTGGTTGTGTTTGACACCATACATGTACCTCAACTCAACAGGTTATACATTTTTTACGTGACATGCATATTTTGGTGTCTGGGGGCATTATTATATATTATAAAACTAGCCTGATAGATTTATGACATGTGTCACTTTATTATAAAACCTAGTTTAGCTACATTTTCAGTCATTTTTGGTTACATTTATTTTTTTGTATCTCAAACTGGCAGGCAACTGTCAGAGAGCTGTTAAAAATATGTTTAAATTATTAGACATTAAAAATAAGGTTTATTAGTATACTTATAAAGCATAATTTAAAATTTTTAAACCTTTGAACAAATTTC
Organism: Misgurnus anguillicaudatus; assembly: GCF_027580225.2. Classification (NCBI taxonomy): domain Eukaryota; kingdom Metazoa; phylum Chordata; class Actinopteri; order Cypriniformes; family Cobitidae; genus Misgurnus; species Misgurnus anguillicaudatus. Next base: position 4,272,251 of record NC_073342.2, on the reverse strand, counting down.
ACGAATATCATAGTTGTTGGAATGATTTGAAAAATCTTGTCCACCAATTTGGATGTTCTCAAATGTCAAGTTACAACTGCAATCATGGGCATTTTATTAGGAAGTTATAAGTATAAATAGTAAACATGAGATCACATCATCAAATAAACCCAAGGTGGTCTTTATGGCTGAATGAAAAGTTTGTAGATTTTTCTCAAATACTGAAAAATAATGTTACTTTATCAAATATATTTTAAATGTATTTAAAAAGTATATTTATAAATTTGCATCCAAGCAGAAGAATGTACATTCAATGCAAAGGAGATGGTGCCGCCAAAAAGTCAAAGGGTGCAATAGCTATGAATCAATTTATTCTCAAATGTTAGTTTTATGGTCAAGTTGTTCTACACTTTTTTCAGGATTATTATTTTAAATGCCACTATTAAATAAACAAACAATAATCATGGCACATGGAGCACATTAAAAGATATCTGGCAAATAGACAATGAGTGGTTGTACCACCTGACAATTTTTAAAATAGATTTGTCAAAAATGTTGCAAAACAATGCAAATACATTAAAAACTTTTCGAACACTTTGTTCCTGTAATATGCATTACATACATTCTTAAAAGAGTTTTTTAAAATATGTTTTAAGGAACTTGTTTTGTGATTTATCTGTATGTTAATGACAGCTTGTTTATGACATTATTTAAAACCCTTGTTCTAACAAACATATATTATTATTGATGATCAATATATTGAAAAATATAAACTAAAATAAAGCTTGGCAAATCTGTAAAAAACTTCCTTAAACAAATAAATTAAAAGGTAACATTTAAAATTTTGCATGGTATATATCCAGCTAAAAGTGTGTTAGAGAGATTTCATTCATTAATTTAATTATTCATGTTTTTTGTTCAACTAAAAAAAAGTCTAATGTCCACTTATTTTGTAATTGTGTATACAGCAAGATTTTTGGGGCGGATATGGAAAACAGACACTACATTAAAGAATGATTTTGACATAATGTATTATTCCAATAAGAGTATTCATTAACTTTTTTTTTTTGAAAAATTCTGTAGCCTATACATAAGAACTTTTAGATCCAAGCCAAATTCCAAAAACTATTTTCCATAAAAACTATTTATGATTAATAGATTAGAATATTCTGGCATATAGTTTTATGTATGTTTCTGTATAATGCTATGTTTTTGTTATATAATTTTTTTTAAACTAATGCCTATTATATTTGGGATGCTTAACATCTGGACCTGTCTAAAACTCACAATATTGCGGTGTGAAATGTGTTTTGACTGAAAATTACATTTGCGATGATCCACAAGCGCAAGATCTTGCTGTTATACTGAGCCAATTCTTGATGATAAGGCACTCGAATTATTGACATAAGAAAACAAATTTTAGTCTATTCGTGACCAACAATATTACATTTCCTCAATATGTTTGTCTTTGTCTCCACAAGAAGGTTTGATGTACATCAGTAGCCGCAAAATAACAATCGTTCATAAAAATCAAAGCAAAAAATAACAGTGTATTTGACTACAGCTCCCAAATATTAACCTTTGCCTAAGTCCAACAAAAAAGTAATAAAAACCTAATGTGAAACAAACAAAAAAAAAACGCGTGCTTGTTGTTTCATGGCCCGTCTGAGCACCCGTGATTCATTGCGGCGCGTGTGTCCGCAAGTCACGTGACCGTGACATTAAAGCGGAAATGACAGTTAGCTTTTTACGGACTCACGGCAGATAAAAAGGTGAGAATTAAAACATTTCGGCGATATGTACACATAACCGCTCATTTTACATGATGTTAATCTACGTGGCATTTAACTGTTCTTATTATCTGACGGTTTTGTCTTTATTGTGGCTTTTATGAGCCCGTGAATGTCCGGCTAGCGTCTCAGACATTGTGCGACATTAAACCTAACATTTTATAAGACCATTCAAGCCTAATACAGTGAGAAATCACCTCAGTGGATCAACATGAGTCTTTTCAGATGTTTAACTCTAATGTCATGAGGAAATAAGAGGTTTTAATGAGCCAAGCCTGCCGTAAACTGCTTTCAGTTCGTTTGTTTACATGATTCCTATTTGGCTATTTGACTTTCAGTATCATCAATGTCTGATTGACGTGTGTATTTCTGATCTTGACTGGTTTATGTTTCACTATGATATAGTTACATAAAGCATATATTGATCCTTTATTTGTGTCACTTTAAACAATCATTTTTAATCTTAAATAGATGATCTGTTTGTATAAACATTATAATCACGTAATAACTGTAGTGTATGTTCAGATGTAAGATCGCTATGTTGTTATTGGTAGGTCAAGCTGTATGTACGCACTGTCTATTCGTCTCTCTCACAATAATAGAGATTTTCTAGTAACTAAATATTAACATCGAATGGTCATAACTGTGTGTTTGTTTCAGGGCTGTGATGTGATGATGGCAGCTGCCAGTGTGTCTCCGTCTGTTTGCGTTCAAACCACAGAGAAATCTCAGTTAACCTTGAAAGGTAAGAATCACAGCCACTTGTCATTTATTTACATTAAAACAGCATCACTGTCTAAACAAAATGAGGACCATTTTTATATTTGGTGCTTGGGTCAATAACAATTTTCTTTTGAAAAATCTTTTAAAAATCATTGTACACCTTTTTTTGAGTCAGGAACAATGTGTTTAAAAAGTTTTGTTTATTGAACAACATTGCAGTAATATTTTTGACAGTCCCAGTAAAAAAGTGTCTGATGGTAGGTACAACAAATCATTGTCTATTTTCCAGATAAATGTGTCATGCTGATTTAGGGCTGGACAATAATTCAATACCAATATATTTCGCGGTATATATTTTTTCATTAATGGTGATATGGTTTCTAAACACATTTCCGATATTTCGATATACAATACAGCGTCCCATAGCCATTCGCATGTCACATCTAAAAACGTGGCATGTTTCATAGCCAAGCAACCATGAGCCGTTCGCAACCATGAGCCGTGCGCAACCATGAGCCGTGCTCTTAGGGACGGCAAGGAAAACGGAGTGCTTTCCTGATCGTATTGAAATCGCTCATCTGTACCTCGCGTCAAATCATATCATTGTTACTGTGCCATAATCTGGATTGCCCAGAGAAGAGCAGTCACTCAGAAGTACGAGAATGAGGTGCGGGGTTAGTTTGCATCAATTCACATCTTCCAATGACGCAGGAGCACACAAACTGAACTACAGATGAGAAAAATATGCTTTAGGTGCTCAGGTTAGAAAAGGGGAAAGATGAGAAATTTGCAAAAGATTAAAGTATGTATGCAGCTATGACATTCGTCTTGTATATAGTGTAGTATACTAGTATCTAATATATCATTACATAGTTTGCTATGCAATTACAAATAGAGCTTTAATATGAATTCTTCTGTCCAACTATTTTATGTGACATTACATAGCCTACTTTTAGGGTCACTTTCACTGGCTATTTATTATTATTTTTCTACATATTAATATAATAGCATATTGATCAAAATTATGGAGCTTTAAAAGTCAATACTGTGATTCGTTGGTTTGAGACTTCTGCATTACAGCATTTATCACTGACTGACGTTTGGGTGCACCTTATTAATATTTCAGGTGAACCTTAAAGTCTTATGTTTATTTGACAGTGAGTTTACATACATTTATTTATTAAAATTTTATATTTATATATTTTTTAAATAGTATATTGTTTTATAGGCTTCATAGACTTTCAGAGCTTCAAAGTTTGTAGGTACAGACATCTGTATGGGCATTCTTTGCAATTTATCCCAAGGCTTTTTTGCAAACATCTATACCGTATTTGGATTTATACCGTATCGACCGAAATTTAGAAGTATACCGGTGATAGAAATTTTGGTCATATTGTCCAGCCCTATGCTGATTGTTTGTTTATTTGACACTGGCATTTTAAAAGTATAATCCTGTAAATGGTTTGAAAGTGTACAACAACTTTTTATCAAAAACTAATTTTGAGAACCATATATTTAAGAACAATATACATATATAATAATATATAATTAAATATATAATTACAGTTAGAGGCAACCTTAGCTTGCATTTATTAAAGCTTACGTAACACACGCTGTTTCTGCATTTCTGATGTTAATCTGGAGTACCTATAGAGTAGTATGACATCCTTTATGTCTCCGAAGAGTCTTTAGTTTAATTAGATTAATAAAAGAAAGATTAGCTTTACCGAATCTTTCCGTTAACGTACGAAAAAATGAAGAAGGAGGAGTTACTACAGCGGGTGGAGCAAGTACGAGTCATGCAACAATACAACACTGTTTTAACTTATAATTCACTACATGTTCGTGTCATTTATATAATATGCACGCGACTATTTCCAACATAAGACAGAAGTCTTACTTACCGCATGCAACTCGTCATGACCCGGTTGGGAAAATCCAGCGCATCAAACACACATGCAAAACTCCGCTGCTACCCCGGATAATAAACTATATCCATTGTTTTCATAAGGCTGGCTTTCTTCTCCTTACATCCGAAAACACACTTCATCTTTCGTGCCATTGTTGACTTTTGAAATTAAATTAAGCTGAGTGGCGTAATAAGATGTTTGCAAGCTCTAGCGTCTCCCGCAGATTGATGGGTGGGCGGGGTTTTCCGGGGGAAGTGCCCATATAAAGAAGTGATATGTATAGAAACCCTGAAACATCAGTTGGACCTGTAATCGAAAAAAACTTTCCGAAACTTGTACGAACCCTGGCGAAGTGCATTCGGCACAGCTATACTCTGTAACATGTCCAACTGATTTTTTGACACTTTGCCTACGTTTAGCATGACGAAACATATAACTGTGTTAATAAGTCAGAATGCTTGAAATACCATTGAACCCCGCCTTTAAAACTAAAATGAATAGCATATTAAAATTATTAGCTTAATATTTTTTTTATTTCTTAGAGGCTTTCATAGCAGTTGCACCCTTTGACTTTCTGTTTGCTCCACCTGACCTCTGCAAAATAATATTTACATTTAGCAGACTTCTTCTTGAATGCTGGTATAAGCTTTTGCCTGTGATGTATATATTTTTTAAACACAATTAGAATGTTTAATAAAATAGCATTGTTAAAGTAGCTATTTTACAGTATTTAAGAGTTATATGCAAACTTTTAATTCATCCATAAAGACCACCTGGGGTTCACTTGATGATGTTTTTTACTGTTTATACTTGTTAAGTTCTTAATAAAATGCCTGTGATTGTGGTTTTACTCCCTTAACATATGAGAAAAAAAACAATTGTTGGACAAAAGTTTTTTTTAGTTATCTTAACAACTACTGATATTTGTGAAATTTGTTTATAGGAAACATAAAGCTCAAAGCTCTTTTCGAACATAAAATATTGCCAAAATATCTTATAAAATTGTTGATAATTAAAACACAATTTTTAACAGCTGTCTTAATTAAATTAAACTTAATTTGTACAACCAGTTGTCCTGCCTGGCATTTTATAGGTTTGAGACAAAACATTTTTTATTAAAAAATACTGAAAATGTATTTCAACCTAAAAGGTTTTATATAATAAAGTGACACATGTCATAAATGTATCAAGTTATTACATAATGCCCCCGAACACAAAATGATGCATGTCATGTCATTGACCCGATCTGATTTATAGACTAATAAAGACTCATGAACTTGCAGCATCATGTTTTTTTGCAGTATGCTGTGTGTCCTGTAGAGGGTGATGTGTTATGAATAATAACTTAAATTAAAAGCTGATAGATGGACTGTGTTTTTATGTCAGGACAAAGTACTTAGGAGTGTACAAGTAAATAGTTTGGCAGAATGACACAATTGTGTGATTTCATGGGTTTATGAAGCATGGTCCCCAAATAGGATGGTTTACTTCCAGAGGGACCTCCTTACTAAAATATAAGGCCAACTACATTTTTAATGTATAAATCTTACCCTGTCTATGTAACCTATTGATTTGGATCATCAAAGTTTGATTTCAGTGATTGATTTTAATCTTTGACACAAATAATAACCAATTTTTAGTGGAAAAATTGTATTATACAGACAGCATATTTGCAAATATTAAAATAATTGGCCTTTATATTGTATTAAATAATAAATAAACAATTATTCAGCTAAAATTAACTATATAAAGTTTTAGTTATTTAAGTAATTGGTTTCTATTACATTACAAAGTAACACTTTACAATAATGTTGTGTTTGTTAACATAGTAACGCATTAGTTTACATACAATAACTAACAATGAATGATACTTCTAAGCATTTATTAATCTTAGTTCATGCTAATTTCAGCATTTACTAATCAAAAAGTTGTAACTGTTAACATCAGTTAGTGCAAAATGAACTTTAACAAACATAAATGATAAATGCTGAAAAACTACATCGTTTCTATATGTTAGCTAATACAGTTATAATGTTGCCAAATACAATCTTATTTTAAAGTGTTACCCATTACTAGTATATTTGTTTCTTTACACTATGACATGCAACCAAACATGTTATATACAGTAATATTTTTAAACGCATGACATAAACATACAATGTCCCACCAAATCAGATCAGACAATGGAACAGATTAAAAATTATTAAAGGTTTGCCATTATTGAGTCAAGGTAAAGGCAGACCACGGTACCCGTTTAGTTAGGAAAAATATTGTAAGTACACTGGATCATATCCTTCACATAACATAAGATCTTATGCTATATGCATTTTTTTAATAATATTTTAAGCCGTATAGCTTCTGCTTTATAAATCTTTTAGTAAAAATTTACCTTTCGTGATGAAATAGTTTTTTTTTATTATGGTGTGAATAGAATTTAAATAAATAAGCACTACTTTAGTACTTATCTTACTTGTGTTTTACTTAAATAAACACCAGGTCACATTTGATTGTGTTTTTGCTATCTGTCCACAGCAAGGGGGTGCTACGATCATGGAAAGAAGACAAATGCATATAGCTTAGAAGTCGGGTCTATGTTTAGGCATCTTAAGAAATACCTAAACTACATGAGACTTAACCATTCAGCTAACCCACTTTACACAAAATGTGTAATTCTATAAATTTATATAATAATATATTACATAACAAATGTGTCTTTGTTAAGGAAATGAAAAACTGTGCAATTCATTACTCTAAACGCTCTGTATAATTTTAACAGCAGAAGGCCATATGTAGGAATTTTTAAGATTTCTTTTGTGTCCCGTCAGTGGTTTCAGCAAAACCTCAGTCACCTAAGCTGCCCAGTCGTCACTCTCGTCTGAGTTCATTCGTGGAGGTGACCGCTGACGGCCTGACCAGCGAAACAAAGAAAACAGGCAAACGCACGGGACACCTCGAGTTACAGTGGAATGAAGACCTCACACTGTATGGCATCTAAGTCTTTAGCTGACTTCTCAGAAATGTTTTACTAGTATTTATTCATTAAAATATGGATAAACAAGCATGTCTGTCATGAGCATTAAAGTGTTGGTTTTGTTTAATTCTGAAAAATCTTTTATGCAGAAACGTCACTCCTCAGAGTCACTTGGACCTGAAGTTGTGGAGTTGTCACACTTTGAGGAAAGAGCTTTTGGGCAGCGCCACCATTGATTTACTGGACACCTTAAGAACGCATGATGGCAAAAGTAAGAGTTGTTTTCATATATCTATACAAAACTATTTACATGTATACACGCGTTACTTAAAAGCACCATGTTATATAAAACACCATGTAACCGTATATGTTGGAGGAAAACATGGTCAATGCTGGAGATGTCTTTCGTCCTTCTTTCATAATCTTCAGATAAAACACGATGGCCTTTAAAAAATGCATCAAAGAATGAAAACAGTGTTAATAAAACAAATCAGAGTTATATAAACTACATCAGGCATAAAATAAAGTAATGCAAACTGTTATATTTGTAGTGCAAAAGTTGCACACTGATGATATGTAAAAATGTATTTACCACCATATAAATAAAGCTCTACAGATATCTCTCTTTCTCTTTTCTTTGACTGGCAGTGGAGAACGTTCAGCTCAGTCTAGTTCTACAAACAGAGAACAAAGGCTCAGTTGTAGCAGGAGGTGAGCTCAACGTCTGTCTGGACGGCTTGGTTGTTGATCTGGGATCCTTGCCCAATGGCAACGCTGCCTCAGACAGTAAGTTCTGTTCACAGACACACATGAACACTTCATGGAAAGCACACGCAGAACACAGAAAGCATGAACAAATCCACATTCACGAGTCAGGAGAGCATTGGCTGCGACTCCACCTAATCTAAATGCAGAAAGCGAGGAGGTTGTGGTGAGCGGGGGGTGGGATAGATGGAAAGACTCTGATCTGTTCTGACCTGAGGAGGTTTAGCTCACAACAGACCTGTGTACTCTTAATGTTTGGCCCAGAGCTGACAAACAGATCCAGAGAGGTCAGTGGGTTTACTGACCACTTGCAAACCTCATCTCTTTTACATTCATCACGACCATAAAGCAATAATTCAAAGAAAAATAAGCTTAGGTGGTGGTGATATTGGTTGCTTTTTGCAAGTCGAGATCTTTCCGGTTATTTCAGATCGAGTAACATGATGCAAATCTAAACAAACAAAAAATAAAGTGTTCGCCTCTGTACAGTTCTTTTTAATATGTTTTATATTGAATAATTAATCAAATAAGTGGGTTAGGATTCATTATTAAGCATTCCCGAAAAAGGCTAAAAAAAAAACTAAAAATGACACGCATTGTACCTGCTGTGTTGATTGGATCTTACGACGGGTTACATCATTCGAATCACAAGAATTTCAGCTTTCCAAAGATATGTGACATGTTTAGCTTTTTGTGTTTTGATTTGAGTTTTCTGTCACATAATGCAGTGTCCCTCCCACGGTACACTGAAAGAGCAGATTAAATGTGAAAAACGCTAAACGGCACCTTTGTCAAAAATGAGATCATGATATTAACCGAATGCTCTCGGCATGTATTATACGTTAATTAAATCCTGTTGCTTCAAATCCGCTTAATCTCGGCCTTATTCAGAAACACTGCTTTGTTGGCAGAATCCATTATCAGAGAGTCTGATAAAAATTGCTAATTTACAAGAAAATATGTCAGATGCATTTAGATAGTTTTGCATCTGAGCTTTTCAATTATAAATGTTTATAGTTTTCTAATTCATGTCTGTTAATTTAGCAAATGCATGCTTATTCTACATTTAATGGTTTAAATGACAGAGAAGGTAAAGATAAGCAAGTGAGGTGACGGAAGAGATGGGTTTTTAGCTGATTCTTAAAGACGGCTACAGAGTCAGCAGATCTTGTCGCAACCGGCAGATCATTTCACAGATGTGGAACAGATCCAGAGAATGTGGGCGATAGGGATTTTTTTCCCTTTTTGGGATGGCACCACAAGCCGTCGCTCTGTGGCACTTTATATTGCATTATTATAGTAATGCTTAAGCTTTAGTAACACTGGTATAGTAGGTTAACTATAACAGTGTTAATGTGGCAGTGTAACATCAAAATTTATCCGATCTTGCTTGTTGTATGACTAAATATTCTAAGCAAAAAAAGTGACACCTCGCCGGGCTCTATCTTACACCCGGCGCAATGCAGCGTAATGCGCGACGCAAGTGTCTTTTGCTAGTTTCCACCCTGCGCAATTATAATTTTCATGTTAGGGCCGCGTTGTTTGAATAGCAATTGCATTTGCGCCCCCTTTTGCGCCCATGGGCAATGCGGGTTTGCTTAACACATACATGAATGCGCAGCAGCACAAAAACGCTTTTAAATATGAAAGATTAAAGGATTGAATGTAAAAGATTATTATTGAGTCTTTTGGACATAAATGAGGACCGATTGAGACGTTAGAAGGCACAAAGAGCTGCTTCACCTGTAGCCTCGTAAGTAAATAAATGCTTTGCTTTAAACAAATGCATCTGTTTTTAAATGTTTTTTTTTAAATGCTACCTCACAGATTTATCGTATATGATGACTCTGTACCTGTGGATATGGTGGGATGAGAATTTTTTTTAAGTAAGGCTTAAAAAAACTGGCGCTGTCCAAGTGCTGAACCTTGCGGGGAGCCGTTTGTAACTTTATCTACTGTTTGTTACAAATAAAGTATTTTTACAGTACAAACCTTTTCTTACATACTTGTAAATTATTTTTTGATGATCTTGGATAGCCATACATTTAAAGCAATTAAAAGCCGGCTTTTACTTTTACTTCCATGACTAAAAGAAAACGAGTTTTAAAGGTTTTAATGAAAAAAAATAACAATTTCAATACAAGTGAAAAACAACACAATTATTTAACATTAATCTTAAACTGGGGATCTTCTTCCTCCACTTTGTTTTTCAGTTTACAAAGTCCGTCATCTAAATAGGGATTAGACATAGCGCCAGCGCAACAGGCTTTTAAAGGGGATGAGAGCTGAGACTCTCATTGGTTTACTGCACATTACGCCCAAAATACTCTGATTACAATAGCACCAACCCTTTTCGACCATGCGCTCGGCGCACAAACCATTTTTCCCGTCGTTAAATTAGCAAAAGTGAATTCGGACACGCCCATTTAGACATGGCTCTGTGCGCTTTAGACAATGCGCTTAGATCGTTAAAATAGGGCCCTACTATATTATTCCCTGTGTAGTGTAGGATAATATCATAAAGTTCTAGTTTGCGTGCTAAACTGTTCACTTTAAATGCTTATATCTTCTGTATGCGAATGTTAATTCATACCAACATGCTTTTTTGCATAATTGTGTTTGACACACTAAAACGTCTTGGGTTACGTATGTAACTGTTGTTCCCTGAGAAGGGAACGAGACGCTGCGTCTCCCTTGCCATACTTCCTGCATCCCTGTACATCGTCTTTGGCAATATTTCAGATAGCGATATACTTCCTGGCTCCCGCGTCACCCTGTCTTTGTCGTTAAGCTTCACCATTGGTTGAATTTGATTTACACATTCAGATGCACTTACCCTTGAAGGCATCCCCAAATGTCACCGCAGTGACGCAGCGCGAGTTCCCTCGAAAGGGAACTGTAACAATGTATTATAAAACTAAAGGTAACACGATGTAACCTTGCTCTCACTTGAAATGTGTCCCCACATTTAGTCCTTGAATTTGAGGGTATTGGACCTGGAAAGTCCTTGAAAGGTCCTTGAATTTAAAGTCTGCCAAGGTGTGGGAACCCTGACTGTATTTGCAGTAATGTATTTTTCAACTTTTTTTGTGATCAACTGTAGTAAGTCATACATTTAGGGTTGAGTGAGGAGGTTAAATATGTTTTTCATGAATGTTTTGTGTTTATGCTTCCTATAGAGCTTGTTTAAACTTTAATGAGGTTGTTATGAACTCGACTGTGAGTGTGTTAATGCTTCCTTCCTATCTCTGTGTTATCCAGTAAATCTGTTTATGTTCCTCATTTTTGTTTTTAAGTGTTTTAAATGGTTTTGTCTCATGCACACACACACTCACACATATGCAGTATTAGCTTGCTTGATGTAAATGTTCAGTTTTGGAGAAGTGAGTCTCTTTTACCGTATGCCAGAACAATTGGCTCTGTGATCGACTCTTAAACCCGGAGAGGGCAACCACTCATAAACTGATGTGTGAATGTATGTCTCTGTGTGTTTGTGTGTGTGTGTGTGTGTGTGTGTGTGTGTGTCAAAGCCTGAAGTGTGTTCTTTCAGTGTGTCAGCTTGTATTTAACCCTCAGCAGTGGATAAAGGTTGGGGTATGTGTAATGTGAGTTGTGTTTGCGTTCTCTGTTCGCTCTGAAGGCGCTGTTGTTAGTTTAATGTTTTCCCTCATTTCCCTTGGCAGTTTTTCGGACACACACACATTACATAAGCAGGCCTTTGTATAGCACAGACCTGAGTAAAGACGCACACATTCACTAAACAGAAACTTAAATGTGTTCTTGCTTTAGTCTTAAACTCGAACATTATTATTGTAACTGCTATTTTACATTTATATTATATAAGCTTTAGGTTTGCTGCATTTGGAATGACTCTTATGAAGTTTCCAAAACAACTTACAACTGGAAAAACGCATACATGACTTGTCATAAGATGCCAAGAGAATGAATAGTTGCAGGAAATTTAATTTCAGATGCAAGGCGGGAATAATACTGAGCCCAAGTACTGAAAAAATGAAATTTGGCACGCACATCTTGGTCTCTGGCATATAGTCATGGGCAGAAGTTAACACATGGCCATGGCAGGAGGGCACATATACTTTGTTCATTTATTATATATATGAAACTTGGTACACAATTTGGTTTTCATTGACCCAAGCAACTTTTGCCCCCAACAGAAAGTTGGCCATTTTGGATTTTGTGAAAGTGCCTTCGGAGGAACTTAAATCTACCTAGTGGATTCATGTGATTGTCACCAAACTCTGTAAACGTGCCAAGACGATGCAAAATTATAAATAGATTTTTAATATCTCCATGGCAAGGCAATAAATGAAAGGGTTAAATAAAGGATAAAGGACATGTAAAGGAGTAAAATAGATCAAACTTATCGAGACAGCTGATGTAAAACTGTGACCTTACATAGTGTTGCTATGGTAACGCTTATAAGGTGCTTTCGAGGCTCTTAATATGCTGAAAATGTCCTGAAATTTGGCAAACACATTGGAGTTGTCAGCTGTTAGGTGTGAGAAACGTTGGACATGAGTACTCTGTAGTGCCAACTATTTTGACTAACGTTTTGTGGCGTACTTTTTTAATCACACACATTACAACATTTTGTGAAGTTTCTGCTTTATGTCCAAAACATTCAATGTGGTTGTACACTTTTGGACTTGATTTTATGTTGAATGTGGTTCATGTTAAGGAAACTGTATGGGGTGGTTTCCTGAACAGGGATTAGCTTAAGCCAGGACTAGGCCTTAGTTTAGTTAGGAAATCTAACTAGTTTTAACAAACATGCCTTGCTAAAAACATTACTTGTGTGCATTTTGAGGCAAAACAAAGGGTACTGATGTATTTTAAGATATGTGTTTGTAGCTGTGCATGAGTTGTGTAAATGCTGTGATTTTGTGTGTTTGCAGAGATCGTTCACTCGAGCAGATCAAGTCTGCGCAGAGCACAGAGCGATGAGACATCCAGCAGCGGCAGCCCTCGTGGAAGGTCGGCACATATTTCTCATTATAATCCTCTACTCTTACTGACAATGATTTGGTTACAGTATTTCTAAGCAGTTTTTCATGTTGTATGAATTTAGTTTGTATTGCGTTCAGATATGTAGGTCATTCTTCAGTGTCTTCTCGGGGAGGTTCTCCTGCAGACCTAAGAGGAGCGGCTCTCACTAATGGAGATCTGAATGGAGGACTTGTAGATGCTATTTGCTCAAGTAGTGCTGGTGAGATGCATACCCACTATCAAATACAACTTACTGTGCTAAGATTATACAGTGAAGGGGGTCGCAAACCGGACGCGCAGCGCTACGCCGTTCTAAAACAATCAGACACATTGTTTTCTATGAGTATATGCACACCAGTGCCGACAGGTGGCGCCTGTCCGCGGCGCCCAGCTTTGACTCAGGAAGTTGCTCCCAAATCGTAAGCGATTAACATTGGTTGCTAACGTATAGACGGTTTCATCAGATGCACGTGCGCTGACGCGATACACGTCTGAATCCAAACCTTACTTCCAGTTTTTTTAGTGGTCTGACTAGTTGCTAAACTGATCTCTTGGACAAATGCCTCGTCGAAAATAACAAATGTTTTGGTTTCCTAATGTGTTGTTTTATGCTTGTTATATAAATAAACTACATTTAAAGAACTTTGTTGTTATTTATTCTTAGCGGAGTTTACCGGAAGTTACGTGCGGACCACGACAGCCGCTTGTTTATGTTGTTACTGCTGAAACGTCTATATTTTGCATTTTGAAGTAGACGCTATCTGACTAAGCTCGCGCTATTTAATGTGTACGAAACCTCCGAGTTGTCCTAGACGCGACGCGGCGCTGAGCGTCAGGTGTGCGACCCCCTTTACACTCAAATCATGTTGTTCCAAACGTGACACTTAAAATATGTGGATGTCCACGATTTTATAGAATAAAATATCAAACTTTGTGTCGATTATTTTTCGAAATAATGTATGTGAAAACTCAATGCGTCTATTTCACGAAGCATCTGGACACTTTCTGGTTGTCAAATGTTAGTGCATGATGTCCAATGTTAATGAAAAGGGCGGCCAGAGAATTTTAATTACATTTTAAATGTAATTGCTTTATTTCATTTAATACACCAAATGTAATAAAGAGGGGCCAATAGGCGTGATGGGGCCATACGATTATTAGAAAAAAATTAACACGTATTCTTTTATATTTTAATTACAACATAAGGGACAATAGTTAATGCAAAAGTAAATCATTAGGATTTGTTATTGAAAATATAGGGCTGTACATTTAAGTACTGTCAAATTAAAAATACAAACTTCAAATATTCTTTAAATACTTGAAAAAGAAAATGCACACTCAAATGCAAAATTTGTGCATTTTAAGTTTTATATTTTTTACCCAGCGCTGGATCGTATCAAGTCACACTAGCTGGGTTTCCATCAAAACATGAAGCAATTTTTTTTTTTTAATTCGCAAAAAGAAAGAAAAACAGATAAATGTGAATCAGGTGCGTTTCCATTGAGTTGTTTGAACGAATGATGGTGGTATTGCTAACCTAGTAACCAACTGTAAATAAAACAAAGCACGCTGAGAAAATTGAGACAGGACTGCATTTAGTTACGATTTGGCAAGTTATTAATTTATGAGCAGTGCAGCTTGTGATTGCCAAACTGAATGCTGTGCACAGAAAAAGAAATGCAGCATTTTTGATGCAGGCACTAGCAGCAAGGGCATTGCAATGACGTTGAGATCCATACATGGTAAAGACAACACAGCTGATACAGCTAGACGATCAGTCACGCGGGTTTAGTGTTCGCTATGTCAGAATTCTTCGGCAAATGCGTTTCCATCTCCCATTATTTGCATTTACTCTTTTTCGCACAAGTCAAAAACCACCTCAAACGAGCTTTTTTGCAAATTAAAAGGTTTTTATTTTTGTTAACATTACTTGTTACGATACTTCAAAATGCCCAAAAACGTAATTTCCCCAAATTCCCAAAACATGTTGCTGACTGTTTAGACATGACATGAATATACTTCTGTAAAAATATGCACATAGTTGGTTATCTAGACTGAGTTGCTGGGCGCGCTGCATGAAATAAATAAATACAGTAATGCCAAATTCACTTTATATAATGATCATGATTAGACCATGTGTCAGTTTGTGGAAGTTAATGGCGGTTAACATATAAAATTAATATGTCACGCTTAATTACTATTTTTTTACTGGTTTTAATGTCTTGCAACAAAAACAGAACATATATGTATATAAGAATGACTTTATTGAGCACTTAGTTGCATTAAAATATAGATATAATAGACGCAAAAGTGCCAACACTAGTCTGGCATAAAGTGCAAATGTGACGTAATGACGTCACAAATATGCTAATTGGTACATCAAGAATCAATTCAGAATCGAATCATGGGGGTCCAAACAATTTTCATTCCTAATATAAACTCGGCTACTCATACGTTTTAACGTTTAACGAAAATCCCGATCACAACAAAGCATCCCAAAATGAAGTGTGGTTTGTTTTTTAGCAAAAATGTATATAGGAAACACTGAAATACCAAGAATGGCTATTTTTGAATATAGATTAGAATGGAGTGCATAGACTGTAAAAAAGATTTGTCGGCCCAACCGAAAAAATTATAGTTTGGATAAATTCAAATATACTTCCTATTAGATTAATATGTAATATAGAATGGCACATCAAACATTTTATTGGTACATTTCAGTAGTGTTTTGTATTATTTAACATTCTCTGATTTGTAAGACAATTAATTATTAATAAATTCTTGTTGCTGTTTGCTGCTAAAGATGAGACGACCGCAAATGGGATAGACGGCAGTCGCTTGTCATGTCCTCCTCCGTCCTCACCATCACTGATCTCAAACCCCACCGACAGCACAGACCCGCCTCCAGCAACAGAGACTCCTTCTAGCACCGAACAAACCGGTACAACTACAGAGACGTGTGCCGCTGATGCTCTACCCACTGGGTATGTGAGAGAGAGAAAGGGTTGAAGAATATAGGTCTGGGTGCTTCAATCGACACACAAACATTATCAGTATGCCATTAATGTTTTTCAGGTGGGAACAGAGGATTCTGCCTCATGGCCGAGTTTACTACGTGGATCATAACACAAAGACCACCACATGGGAGAGACCCCTCCCACCAGGGTGTGTATCTGCCTTTTTAACACCACTTTTATTCACCTCCTGTGAGCCCCATATTTATCAAGTTAATGTCCAATTTTACCTGTTTACCCTTTTTACACTACCTATATGACATCACAATTGGTTTTAAAGTGGTTTTCTAAACTAGGCTTACGCCATATGAACTCTGGTATAAAAGCAATCCGTTTTCTCTTATCCAATAAATTAACCTATATATCTACTGGTGACAGTTTACATACTTGCATGCCTTCACTTGTTAAATGCATTTCTCATAACCACTTGATTGTCCAAAGGAAACATGTATGAATAGTTAAAATTGGCTTGGTTATTATAAGTGGATGTTAAATACTAACTCCCCTCTCTCTGTGTTGTAGTTGGGAGAAGCGTGTGGATCAGCGTGGTAGGTTTTACTACGTGGATCACAACACCAGAACCACCACATGGCAGCGACCCACAGCCGAGTCTGTGCGCAACTACGAGCAATGGCAGTCTCAGCGCAGTCAACTACAAGGGGCCATGCAGCAGTTCAACCAGAGATACCTCTACCAGGTAAATGCAATATCTAATATGACTAATGCTGCACTTATGCTTTGAGTTCAGTTTGATCTTTTGGGAAGCTGCGGTTGAGTGACCAGAGAGTGGGGCAGATACACAAGATGCATTATTATATTCACAAACAGCAAGGAAATGGGAACGTATTCACCTTTATTCAATCGTTTAAATGCAGCAGTCATGATAAACAGATGCAGTGCAGCCTTGAGACACACCAAAGACGTCACAGTTAAGACGGCCCTTTTAAAAGTGCTGTTCAAACAAAGCAGCACTATATTCCACAGTGACTATTTATGCTCAAGATGATGAAAGTTGTATAAACCAGAAACGGTTACAAAATAGTTTTTGCCATGCTCTCAGGGTTCATATTTTTTTGGCAGTAACCACTCTTTAACTGAGATCATTTTGCAAGTCGAGCCTCGGATGCGGAGCAGTTTTTGTGGCTTGTGGAGATGCAGCTTATAGACTCAAAGCAGTGTATGAAGTTATTTTAACTGTTTGGATGCTGCCTGAAGCTACAGTCATGCATGGTTGGTTTTGTTGGTTGCTAATACGTATTCCTTGTTCTGCTTACAAACTACTCTGAAGATGCAATTTCATGCTGACATCAAATCAGCGTTTACACTACTAAAATGGATGGAAAGAGTACATGCACCTCATTAAACATATGGGAATTACCTTAGAGACACCAAAACAAGTTTTAAAGGAATATTCCACTTTCATAAAAAAAATCCTGATCATTATGCACAGCCACGTCATCCAAGATGTTTATGTTTTTCTTTGTTCAGTCGAGAAGAAATTCACTTTTCTTTTTTTTTGTTGAGGAAAACATTGCAGGATTTTTCTCCGTTTTTTATTGGACCCCAACAGTTCATAGTTGCAAAACAGCTTTAAATAGCAGTTTTAATGTAGCTTCAGGGGGCTTATATAGCGAAATAATCGTCATCTGAATATTTTGATTAAATTTTTTCACAGAATAGTGCAGGGTTCACACCAGACGCGGTGGAGGCGGCAAGCGCAAGTGATTTACATGTTAAGTCAATGCAAAGACGCGATTAGGCATCCTGTGGCGCCTCCTGCGCGAATTGAGTGTGGCCGCGGGAAACGCGCAAGTTGAAAATTCGGAACTTTCCGCGCCGCATTAACCAATCAGGACTGTGCTGTAGTAGTGACGTGATTAGAGTAGTCGTGGAAGCCCCTCCCATGACACAAATTTCCGCTTGAATGGCTCAAATGACTAGAACTTCACGTGCGTTTTTTTATGCGCGAAGAAAGCGAGTAAACTCAAATGTTTAATCATCCAACTACACGTGAATAGCTCGTTTTTGCCGCCTCTACCGCGTTTGGTGTGAACGCAGCATTAAAGGTGCAGTGTGTCATTTTTAGAAGGATCTCTTGACAGAAATGCAAAATAATATACAAAACTATATTATTAGGGGTGTATAAAGACCTTTTTATAATGAATGGTTATGTGTTTATTACCTTAGAATGAGACGTTTTATCTACATACACAGAGGGTCCCCTTACACGGAGGTCGCCATTTTGTGCAGCCATGTTTCTACAGAAGCCCTTAACAGACAAACTTTTACACTAAGTTGTCTCCAATGATGACTTGTTTGTCCAGTGGTGGCTACTGTAGCTTCTCTATGCATTTCAAAAGGAAGAGGTGAGCAGTGGACTGAGCCTTTGGTTGCAATTCACAACCTCACCACTAGATGCCGCTAAAATTTACACACTGCACCTTTAAGTATATGCATTAAGTATAGGCGCGTTCCGCGCAAATTGAACATTGTCGCGGGAAACACACGAGTTGAAAAATCTGAACTTCGTCAGATTTCCGCACCGCATTAACTAATCAGGACCATGCTGTAGTAGTGACGTGATTACAAGAAGCAAGCGGAGTCTCAGCGTAGTCGCGGGAGCCCCTCCCCCTCGAATGACTAGAATTTCACGTGTTGTTTTCACGCGTGAATAAAGCGAGTAAACTCAAATGTTCAAGCCCTGAAAAGTGAAGCCAAAACGTCTCGATCGCCCCCCAGTGACTGGTCCCAGTATAGGTTATAAACCCCGCCTCCCACATGTTATTCAATGGGACTTGAGACCACATAAACAATATAATTACACTTCAATTATCTTTTTTCCGAAGCTGGTTTCTGTTATTTGTAGTTTTTATCACGCTGGTGTAAATTCAAGTGTTTGTTTTAAAAATAAGTTTGTTTTAGTTATTAATTTAATGCTATAAAAACGGTGGTGTCACATCATGATTGACAGCTGTGATATGCACATTCTGCGAGGGCGGGGCCTTGCTTTCGCGGCTTTACTTCCTGCTCACTACTGCGCAGGACTGGTCCCGAAATCGCTACTGCGCAGACTCAAGACCCAAGATGTCAGCGCCATATCGGGACACTGACGGCTTTACTTTTCAACAATGGAAGAGAGCGAACGGGTGTCGTCCATCTTTTTTACAGTCTATGGTCCAACTACGCACGAATAGCGTGTTTTTGCTGCCTCTACCGCGGCTGGTGTGAATGCACCATAAGAACTGATAAGAACTCTAACTACTCTAAAAATTTGTTAATACAATGTCATAGAGGTTTAAGCCATTATATTTATAATGTTTTTTTGTTGTTGTTGTAAATGATAATTTTGTGAAATGTATTTAGGTGATCAGCGTTTACTTACATGAACCCTGTTCAGCACATTTTATTGTATTTCTCTTCACAGTACTGACAATTTTTTAAGTAAAAACAGTTCTGTGTGTGTTTCTATGGAGAATCAAGTTCATAGTCAGTAATGAATTTTGTGTTATAATACCATTTATAACACTAAAATGTCCATACAACCATGTAAAGGAAGTAACAAACAGTAAATAAGATTTACATAATAGTAATAGACTTTACCTAAACAATAAAATAAATCTTACTTCTAAAATAAAAATAGTTAAGTGACATTTATTTAATTATTTACCAAATGTTTTATGTATTTAGAAGATTTGATTTGATTTTGGTAGGCAAGTTGTACTTAAAAAAACAGTAAATTTTACTTAGTTTGTGCAAATTTTTATGAAGATTTTACAAGTTGTTTTTTTCAGTGTATGCCATTTCACAAGTTGTTGTTTTTTCAGTGTATGTCAACACAAAGGTTTAGCTTTTTTTTAAAGTTATGGCTAACATCAAGAACAAAAGTAAAGAATGAATGGTAAAAGTGTTGGTTCTCACTGAAGAGATGCTTTCATTCTCACATGAGTCTCAAATGTGACACCTGATTCCAACATTACACGACGCAGCAGAGAGAATGAAAAACACTCCCTCGGCTTGCGTCATACAAACACACAGCACACTGAGCTTTTTGTGTGGTAATTGCAGCTCATTAGGAGCTCCTGAGCGACGCATGTATCATTAACTACCGTTTCCGGCCTTTAACCAAAATAAAACATTCATTCTCTGCTTACATACTCAAAACGAAACTTTAATCTAGATATATTTGTGAACATTAAACTGTTTTTCTTTCATGAAAATCATAAAAAAAGGTTATTAACTTATGAATAACAACTTATATGGAAAAAAACGATTCAGAACAGGTAAAAAACAATAACGTGACAACTTAAACAGCAGCATGAGTAAGCCATATTGCCAAGCCCAAATGGAATCTGCGCCCGCAGATTTCGGCGGAAAATTCTGCGGATTTAATGCCCGTCATTGACAAGCACACATATCCCGCGCTTGAGCGTGTTTGTGAGAAGTAATCTCATTGACGATAAGCACACATACATAGCCTATCTCGCGCGTTTGTGAGCCATCGTTGACAAGTAGCCTACATTATCTCTGCGCGTGCTGTTTGCTTGACTGTATTTAAGTATAGAGAGCACAAACCATTTGATACTTGAGATGAAATTAAACTTACCGCTAAGTTAAGCAGATCTCACTTGACTTTATTATCTTTATACATGCTAATTTCATAATGCGAACTTATTAACACAAGCTTTTTATTCTGCTATAATATTTAATACTATAAACAATAATATATGTCATTTTATATACAAACTATAATTCTATCTTGACATGCACATTAGGTTCATGTTGGTCCAATTTGATTCAGAGGACTCATTGGTTAGGTGTATTAATTTTCATTGTAAGAAAATAATTATTTTAGATGCAATTTTGTAATATTTACAGCTTAAATTCTCTAATATATGTAAAATCATTCCGCAGAATTTTTCAAACAATTTCCAAAAAAGTCTGCAAAAGCTGGAGCCACGTCTTCCCTTTCTTGCGCACAGTTGCCGTCGTCTGTCTCACTCTCAGCCTCCTTCCTATTACGAGGTGTTACAGTAAAAAATTACACCGGATGGTTTATTTATAGTTCGAATGAGGATATTTCACGTCATGTTCGAATGCATATTCGAATATCGAATAGAAAGTGACAGCCCTAATGGCTAGATGTGAGGTTTGCCGTGGGAAATATTAACGGCGAATTTTGATCGCAAAAACTTTATTGTATTGAAAAACACGTTTTTCTTACAATTTTCTATATCAGTGTTCCACAAAACAATAACAGCGCATGAGTTTAAAACAGCAGTAGGTTAAGGTTCACCAATTATTATGTGGACTATTCCTTTAAGACTAAATAGACTTCTTGTTAGTTATATGGTTTCGGAGTATTTCGTAATTGAAGAGCCATTACCCTGTTATTACTTTAATTCTCTTTAATGTCTCGGTTCTTATGTTATTGCTCCTTCTCTGACCCTGTTTTTCTGTCTCTTGTTTTTTGAGACTTGGTTTTGGTCTATGGGCCTTGTGGAGGGAATGAAGATGATGTCATGATCTGTTTCATTTTTTCTACCTTTTTTAGTCATAAAACCTCTTGAGGGTGGGGCAAAGAGAAACATACAAGCGAAACACATACCCGTTTATTGCACCTCCTGAATTTTTGACCAACTATAGCCCAACAAAGACACCCAAGGGGTTTTATATATGGACATGCGTTATATCGGATAAGCCTGATCCACAAGTATGCCGGATGTAATGGAGTGTTGGAAAAGAAATGATGGCAGAAAAGCCAAAGTGTGTGATGCCAGTTTTAGATTCTGCTTAGTCAGAGCTCTTGGCTCCAATTCTAGGAACTTCTTTAGTTTTGGGACATGAATGTAATGACAGGGTAGGGGCCTGTAGGAAAGATCATTTCAGAGCTTCAGAGTTCGTTCTTCCATTTTTTTTTGTTTCCTCAAGCTAGAGCCGTAGCATTTTAACCATTTTAAACCTGAAAATAAACAGATTATCTTTGTTTGTTTACCCATCTAAACCAGCTTAACATGTTCCTGTAGCTCAGTTGCGTTAGAGGCACAGGAAACACAAATACTGATTGTATACCTTTAATGCACTGCAAGTCAGTTTGGATTAAAGCGTCTGTCTAATGTATATTAATTTACGGCATTGTCTGAATTGAGTGTTGCTTAGTTTGGGGTGGGACTCTATGTTTGTTCAACCAATGGCAGACTGGGGGTGTGTTTGGGGAAAAGGTGTTTGGAAAGTCATTGTTTTTTTGCAGTTTTGTTTAGTAAGGCCATTGAAGGAGAGATTGAAGACGTGCTAATGTAATAAAGAAATGGGTTATGCTTTTTTTTAAGAAATAAAAAAGCATACAAAGGTATGTAGGCATACAAGTGTTAGTGGTTGGGCCAACTACCTTCTTCCCAATGTTCTCCACAATAATTATAAGGTCTCATTCACTTAGGATGCGTACGCATGAATTTGTTCGTGAAATGTGCATACGAGCGTTTTTACCAACTAATGATGATTCGACAAAAACTTTCATACTAAAATGTATTTTAAATGTAGGCAAACACTTAAGAACAACTTAGACCACACGTACGCAATAATCATGAACAAGGAAAAATATATAAAATTTGTAACACAGATATATATTATAGGGTTTCTTTTTTCTTGTTCATGATTATTGCGTATGTGTGGTCTAAGTAAGTTGTTCTTACGTTTTTGCATGAATTTAAAATTAGAGCCCGACCGATATGCGTTTTTTCGGGCCGATGCCGATACAGATATTAGGGAGTAAAAAAAGACTGATAACGATATATCGGCCGATATTCTTTATGTGTACATTACAAGCCCGTAGGCAGGGGGGGTTCGGGTGGTTCAAACGAACCCCCCCTCACTGCCAAAAGGTCCAGAATTTAAGTTGTTTTTTCGCTTGATTATTGTCATCATTGTTTAAATCAATGCTTGTGACAAATATTCTGGGTTCCTGTTTCAAATTAATTCGATAAATTATTGAAGCTGGACGCATGATTTCTGTCATTTTCTGAGGCTCGCTTTATTTGACTCAACGCTCAGCGCTCGTTTGACTTCTGGCTGCTCTGCGCAGACCGATCGGCATGTGACGTCTTAGCACCGCGAGACCGATTCAATAGCAAATGACTCAGTATGCTTTTAAATAGATCTCGCGGTAGTGTGGTGTCACAAGCCAACTGGTCTGAGCTGCATCCCATTAAGTAAGATAAAGTCAAAATTATTCCGAGATGACCAATAAAATCAGACCAGGCAGACAGAGGTGCAACACAGGGGTCAGATGCGCCTTTAGTGGAAGTGCAAGAAAGATGTAAGTAATCAAACGCTGACTATTATACAGCAGTTTAATGATGTGAAATATGAAACGCAGTGATTGTCAAGGTGACAAGACAAGAAACATTACTGCAGCTGAGCACATATGGGTGTCCAAATTTAATGCGCTGCTTTAACTTCAGTAACCTCCAGTAATTCACTTCCCATTATTCAGCGTGTTTATTAACAAAATTCAATGCCACTCTTTAATTCGATAAGATATCTTTTTTACTGTATGATTAGATTCACTTTGTTGTACTGAACTGCTGCGAAGCTTGAACTTGAAAACGCGACGCATCACGTGCGCGGTACAACGCTTCATCCACCGGTAATGTGCGTGCACGGAGTTTAAATGAGCCCATATTCATCTTTTGGCTTAAACATTTTATTGCATTCGGTCTTTAAGCCCAATAAACAGTACCTGTTGAAGTCATTAAAGTTAATTAAACAACAAAAGAAGAGAAAGTCACTCACTGGTCCTGACTGTAACCTATAGTGTTGAGCTCTGCTATTAAAAGTAAGTTTAAGGTTTGTCGTGGAATTTTGATTTTTCTGAACAACTTTTACTAAAGTTACTGCAGTTAACAAGAAGCCTTTTGCTTCATTAACAGACATTAAATCAGATGTGAGAAATTTAAAATTAAGGCTTGCATTATGTTTACATTTTACACAGTTAGTATAATGCATGCAGGGCAAGAAGAATATTTATCTAATGTGGGGTAACATGAAGTAATCGTAGATTCATTTATGCTTTTTTTAATAATTACAGTTTTCTTTCATGGGATAAGGACCCCCTAAAGTAGTCTCTGCCAACCCATTTATACAATTATAGTTTCCTGCATTACTGATGTTGTATTTAAGCATATCAAGTGTATAATAAGTGTGTGCATATTTTGAATTCATTTAAAAAACGAATTATTGATGGCCTTTAGATAATTCACTAAAATGATCCTATATTCAGTAAGCCTATGTTTACTTTACTGACAGCCCATTGTGCCCAGGATGGTAAAATAATTATTACTATGCATTCCTATAATGACCAACACAAATCTTCTGCATACTGACATGGTTTGAAATCTATATACACAACACCATGTGTTATTTGATTCTTTGGTTTTCTGATGTTTTTTGAAATTCATATATGTAGAGCAGAGAAATATTTTTTTCCTAGGGTGCATGCCCTAGAAAAATACATATATGGACCTCTGTATTTTTAAAATCCTGCGTATAGTCCTGCTTATAATTAAATACAAAAGGAGGTGAAAAACTGCAAAAAAGGTCCACTTTTTGAAAAAAGAACCCCCCCTTTCAATAAGCTGGCTACGGACCTGCATTATAGTTCAGTATATACTACAGTATATTATACTAAAGTACTGTACATAGAATACACTGTATACTTTAACATAATATACTATGAATAAATACAATGCAATGCAATGATCACTTACAAATGTGGTGATCACTCACAAATGTGGTGATCCAACACTTATATTGATGTGACAAAGATATGTACTATAGGCAAGAAGTTAACAATAAACTTTATTATCCAAAATTAGTCTGATATCAGTGCACTAAACAGTAAACTTGACCTATTATAAATAACTTTAAAACACAAAGAGAACAAAATACATAAAACTTGCATCATTTGCAGTTTTGACGAGAATAACGTTATAAAGAGAAACTTATGAAGTCACTGATTATTAGCTTTACAGTAAGTTGTGTACTTCACAAATTAGTTAGCCACTCACAGTTACGAAGACAATGCTTGACGGAGCACATACTAATGTACGCAATGTTTAATGTTGTGCTTGTGCACAACGTTTTTATAACACAAACCCAGGGTTCTGTGCAAACTTTAGACTTTTATAAAACTAAAGCGTCTTCGCTCCGCCTCTTTTATTTAGCAAGGGTGTAGAGTTGCGCGAGCTTATTGAATCAATTGCTCTGAAATGAGCATGTTACCTAACAACACAAGCAGCAGTAATCTCATATAGTGTTATATAAGTGCACGGCTGCGCGTAGTTTAAACGTGTCATTTCTCCGTCTCGCGTCATTTTTCCCGCTTGCGTTTTAACTCGCAAGTCGACAAAGAGACGGATTAAAAACACCAAATGTAAGCGGGAATGCGTCTCTCTTGTCCATTTATAATCCAATCGACCAAAGCGCGTCTTAATACCAGGTGTAAAAATGTTGTGAAGAAGACACTGCGTGACTGCAGCCACCTGAACTGAGAGACTGACTGAAGTGAAGGGGGTGGGGGATTGGCTGGTGTCACTACAGTGAGTGATCTGGGTCGCCATTAGCAACCAGTATGGCGCACTCTGCTGGACAAACAAGCACTTACATCTTTCAAATGCATTTAATGTGTTCTGTAACAAACGTTCATATCGGCGCATATCTGCGGCTTATACGCCGATACAGATATATCTGCGACATGCTCATATCGGCCGATAAAATCGGCAAAACGATAAATCGGTCGGGCTCTATTTAAAATAAATGTTAGTATGAAAGTTTTTGTTGATTTATGATTTGTTAGTTAAAACGTCTGTACGCACATTTCACAAACAAATTAATGCGTACGAATGGTTAGTGAATGAGACCCAACTTTTGGTTTTTTCGCACGGGATGAGTGGAATTTCTTTTTTGTCCAATGGTTTAACCTAGCAATAAACATTCAGAGCTGTTGCGCATCCCGATGTTAGCATTATGGTTGTTTGCGTTGCGTCAATTTTCTTAAAAAAATTATGATAATTAACCAACCATCATGTCATTCAAAATGTTGATGTCTTTCTTTGTTTAGTCGAGAAGAAATTATGTTTTTTGAGGAAAACATTACAGGATTTTTCTAATTTTAATGGACTTTAATGGACCCCAACACTTAACAGTTTTAATGCAGTTTCAAAGGACTCTAAACGATCCCAAACAAGGCATAAGCGTCTTATTTAGGGAAACGATTGTCATTTTTGGCAAGAAAAATAAAAATATGCACTTTTAATCTACAACTTCTCATCTTCCTCCGGCTGTGTGACAAGCCAGCGCGACCTTACGTAATTGCGTAATGATGACGAAAGGTCACGGTGTTACAAATATGAAACGCACATTTGCGGACCATTTTAAACAATTAACTGACACAAAGACATTAATTAGTATAATTCGACATATAACAACGTCGGAAAGCTCCTCTTTCTCCACACTTGTAAACACTGGGGCGGAGTTTTAATACGTCATCCTTGACCCTTTTGATGTGATGACGTTTTAAAGGAGGTTGCGCTGGCACGTCACAGGACCAGAGGAAGACGAGAAGTTGTGGTTTAAAAGTGCATATTTTTATAAACTGCAATTTTAAACGGCATTAAAACTGTTAAGTATTGGGGTCCATTAAAGTCCATTAAAATGAGAAAAATCCTGGAATGTTTTCCTTAAAAAACACAATTTCTTCTTGACTGAACAAAGAAAGACATCAACATTTTGGATGACATGTTGGTGAGTAATTTATCTAGATTTTTTTTTTTTAAGAAAATTGACTAACTGACGAGATAAAGAGTTAAAGTATTAAAAGAAAACGCTTCCGTGCCAATGACCAGTTTTTACGGCAATCCATATTCCGTTCTTTCATTTTATATATTTAATATATATATATATATATATATATATATGAAGACATTTTTTTGGAAGGCATTAAATGTTTGTGAAAAAATGCTGGCGCTGGTAACTAGAAAAAAAAATGCTTGCAGTGAAAGAGTTAAAGGGGCCATGGCATTAAAATCTGACCTTTTCCATGTGTAAGTGCTATGATTGGGTCCCCAGTGCTTCTATCAACCTAGAAAAAGTGAAAAAGATCAACCCAGTAACTTAGTTTTGGTAAACCATTATCTACAAGCACATGAAAAAACAGGTCGTTGAAATTTGGCTCTTCTTATGATGTCATAAGGAGCTCATATTATAATAATACAGCCCCTTAATCTGCACTATCCAATCACAGCACTGCCATTTAGTGCAGAGAAAAGTACAATTGAGTTTTAATTGCAACAAACTACCATCATTGTGATCAGTGTTTGAATTTCATCAGCTCATTTGCATTTTAAAGGACACACCCAAAACGGCACATTTTTGCACACACCTACAAAGTGGCAATTTTAACATGTATTAATAAATTGTTTATATGGTATTTTGAGCTAAACCTTCACATTTTTGCTCTGGGGACAACAAAGATTTATTTGACATCTTAAAAAATTCTTGTGCCGTGGCCCCTTTAATAAATGCATAGATAATGGCAAAACAATTGCATGGCAGTGCAAGTTATTTACGTTCACCTGTATATTGTGATCATTACACACAAGCATATCTGACTCTGCTCTTCCTGACAGAAGACGCAGGTTTACAAGGCACTTTTTCCTGTGTTTCTTCAAAATTTCCCCCAACTTTAGGTACAAAATTAAAACTCCTTGTGGTTTCTCGGTCTGATCAATTTAAGCAACCACAAATGACGCAAAACATTTACAAAATCTCTTCCCAGATTGACAAATATGTGCGTTTGTCTCACTCTTGACAGCAACACACACTCATGCTTGCTCTCTCTCTCTCTCTCTCTCTCTCTCTCTCTCTTTCTCTCTCTCTCTCTCTCTCTCTCTCTCTCTCTCGCACAAACTTACACAAACTGCATTAAAACAGCCAACTTTTGATTTAGTAACAGGAGCCTTTTACCATCTTAGCAAGATACTGCAAGCATGTAAAACTGGAACGAGGTTCTTATGAACTTTCTAATTCAGGCATTTTGCTTGAAAAAGTTTATTTTGGTTAACTAAATCAACTCTAAACCTTATACCACATTCATTGTATAACTTCACATACAGGCCCACAGAGAAGGTATTTTTCTGAATATAATGGTAGTTTTAACGCACACTTTAGAGCACACACACACAAGGGTGTATGTTTTCGGTGTACAAATAAATGAAATTTCCACGCGCCAGACCCACGTGTGTTTGCACGCAGAGTAAACGGCAGCAGTGGCGGCCGAATAAAGGTGCTTTTGTCTGATGGGCGGGGGTTGGGCCGTCTGGAGCGCTCATGAATGTTCGCCTCAGTCCACTCAGACATCGCGCCTCCCTGCGTACTTTCACAGCTCCTCTAGAAAAGGCCGGAGTGTTGGGTGCGGTCGGGAGGGGGTGGATGGAGACAGGGTGGGGCTTTCCAGCAGCCAGTGAGATCATTGAAATACTGTATGCGTGTGCGTGTGTCTTTTTTGCCCGCGGTAAGCGTGTAGTATTTGGACAGCGCTGGTGAAGGCGTTGGAGCACCAGTCTCTGTTCCAGGAGCAGGAGGCAAACTTTGGGATCGGTTTGGATCATCTCAGGGTCTGCTGTAGGTAGATGCCCATTCACAGCTTTGGGTTGGTTGGTCCTGCTGGTTATCGGTTAGGGAGTTTATCTGAAGTTATGGTGGGATAGGGTTTGTCAGGTAAGGAGCAGAAATCGTGTCCTAACCATATTGTGTATCTCTTTCACAGTCATCTGGTGGTGTGGTGGAGAATGACCCGCTTGGCGCTCTTCCTCCAGGCTGGGGTAAGTCTTCATTCATGTTTTATATACAGTTGTTCGTGCATCTAAAATTATTTATTTATACATTTATACATTTCTTAATGGATTATTGGTGTGGATCAGTTAATCGGTTATCGTTTTTATAGTATGTGCCGATAAACAGCATAGTTTGATGGGTATTTGGAATAGCACCCAAAATAAACGCTCGCCAAATGTAACAAAAAATATTAGTTTTCTCAATTCATGCACTTTTGACAGGTGTTGCAAAACATTCATTTTGGATTTTGTTGCTCATATACCAATTATGTTTGTTTTATAATTAAATTTTACATAATAATATAAATAAAATTAATTAATTAAAAAATAATTTTAATTTAATTTAAAAACTTAGATGAAAAGCAAAAATTTGTTAATTTGTAAAAAATATTAATTAGAAAAATATAATTTGTTGCGCAAAAAAAATCGTTGGTTGAGCTCTATTTAATAAAAATACATTTTCTCGAAATTAAATTGGAGTTTTTTTCATAAATATAATCGTAGCCTTAACGCACAATTTAAAGTACACACGCTAGCTGGATGTTTTCATGTATAAATAAATAAATAAATAAATCAAATTTAGTATAATGTGGCCTTTAAATTGCCTCTGTATAGCGGTAATGGAGCTTTACTGAGTAAGCAGCGCAAACGTACATAGGTTCCAACCCATGCGTAATTTTATAAAATGTATAGTTGACTTTGATAAAAGCATCTTCGAAATGTATAAATGTAAATGTAATTTAAAAATCAAACCTTACATAAAAAGTAATATACTTGAGCCAGTAATTGTTCTCTTTCTTGAGTATTGTGTCAAATACTGTAGACTGAAGAAATATGACATGGAGTTGATAAAGCTGTTTTATAGTGATTCAGTAAAAACGGCAAAAGCGTAAAAAAATAAAAGAAAGAGAAGTGCTGTGCGAGCGGTAATGTTAGGGGCTACTGTGTGCTCCTCAAACGACTGCTAATAAGAACAAGATGTTAGACAGAAAGGACTGAAACCACACCACATGCTAAATACAGAGGGGGTGAGGGGTACGAATCCACACAGCCATGCTCCTATTCATACAGATCTTTTTCTGGGCAACAGCCAGCAGATTTCTCTCCGTTTTAGATTTTAATTTAATCCAGCTGTTCATTGCCACCGAACAATGCTCCTAAAGTTCTTACTCGCTTCTCATTAAGTCTCCATTCTGCTAAACTCACTAAAAATGTGATCGTATGATAGTATTTTGGGGCATGGCTAGCGAGATGCCTCACCCTCGTGTGGTTCCAAACCTGCATGCTGTTAGTTTTTCCATAAACGGGAATGTTTTCGGAAATCACAAAACCCATCGTTGAGGACCATGAAGCATCGACCATCGAGACTTACAGATCATGATTCTAGAGGAAATTATTTCATTGGGGTGTCAATAATGAAACATTTATGAATCTGGCATATGACTTAAGGAGTACAGTGCACAAGTAGTGTTTGTATTATGAAAACGAGTTGGTTAAGGAAATGCAAAAGGTTTTGATCTACTAATAGCGTGGTTAAAGAATGACTTTTGTTAGGTAAGTTCAGTGTGTTTGTTGAAAATCTTGATCGTAATTGTTTTCTTTCCCCGCAGAGAAACGCCAGGACAATGGCCGAGTGTATTACGTCAATCACAACACCCGAACTACGCAGTGGGAGGACCCACGAACCCAAGGGTAATTCTGCTCTCCTGTCACATGGTCCATTGCAAATGATCTACAGATTTCAATAGAGCCTGCGGGAGTCAAATCGTGTGTTTTGGGATAGCGGTGCACATGGCACATATGTACAGCTAGGGTGTTGGGGAAGCCATTTGCCAAGCTACTATAATATATGTACAGTACTGTGCAAAAGTCTTAGGCCACCACCACCAGCCTTGTTATTTAAGGAAAGTTTTAATGTCCATCCATTTTTATTTTTACTTTGACTTTACAAACAGAAAATACAGGATATACACAAAACTGATGTCTTTTTCAGGCATCAGTCAGTAGGGCTGTCACGATTATGACATTTGGCTGACGGTTAATTGTCTAATAAATTGTGACAATTAATTGGCTATTTTAGGACTTTGCCGATTATGAAGATTAATTGCCTGTTTTATTGCTTTGACATTTAATTGTCATACATTTTTTTTCATGAAATAATTTTCACGCAAATCTATATTTCAAAAACTGAAAATTCTTCAATTTCAAAGTGTCTGAAAAGTAACTGTAAATAAAAATGCATTCAAAATAAACGAACTATACCAGAACCGGCCTTAAATAGTAGCCAATCCTACTAAAGTCGTATTAGAACTGAACCAAATGTCTGTAGTGGCTGCAAAAAAATCAATTCCTTACAGATCCTTAAGAATAGCATCCTTCACTTTCCTAAATTTGGAATTGCTGTTTTGGAAATGTATGTTTTACCTGGCAGTTCATACTAATTATCAAAGTTTTGCAGTAGTTTTGCAGCGCCGTTCTAAAAAATTGAATACATTGTTTTCTATGAGTATACACACACCGGCACCGCCCAGCTTTGACTCAGGAAGTTGCTCAAATCCCTGTCGCGCCACTCACATAGTTTAACATTAAATACCACCATATTTGTCCCAAATCATTAACGATTAACATTTGGCTGCTAACGTATATTTTGTATTTTGAAGTAAACGCTATCTGACGAAGCTGGCGCTATTTAATGTGCACTTCCGGTTTACGATACCTCCGAGTTGCCTTAGACGTGACGCGGCACTGAGCTGCGCGGCCGGTGTGCGATCCCCTTGATACTGTCTCGTTTATACAGGCGCTGCAGCTCCCCCTTGTGTTTTTAGAGAGATGTGCAATCATTGCGGTGATCTAAAATCATCGCGATGAGGTCAAACAATCGATTATTTAATCATTGTGACAGCCCTAACAGTCAGTATTTAGTGTGACCTCTCTTGGCACGAAACACATCTTTTTTGAGGAGACTGAAGTCCTGAAGTCATTCGATTAGAAATTAGGATTTAATTTAATTTATGAGCTATTGCTCAATTGGAAGGGGACTTATACATTTAAATGTTTTTAATATTGTATTCTAACAAAGACTCTAAGAAATATTTATTTATGATCACTATACAATTGCAAAAACAACTAATTTAATGGTGACATTAAACTTTTGCACAGTACTGTGTGTGTGTATATGTATATGTATATGTATGTATATATGTATGTATATATGTATGTATGTATGTATGTATGTATGTATGTATGTATACACACAATACTGGCTTACACACAATATTGGCTTGTTAAAATCGGCAGTTTCAATTCAATTGGCTGGTTGTTAGGCCAGTTTATACCAGTCAGGTTTTCCAGGCTGTGCTGGAAGTAGTCACTGGATTTGACAAGGTTCGCAAGGATTTCTGCTTTCATTGGAATATTGTTTATTCGCACATGAGTCATATCTGATTTCCTAGTTCCTACTGTAAATGAATGTCAAATAAACAAGTCTCTTTTAACGTAGGTTAGACTCTGTATAGTGAAAGATCAGGAAAGCTAGCATACTTTGCTATATGCATTTAGCAACTGTTTATACCCATAAAGATATTTGTCTACTTACCTGATGTCTCCCAATCCCAATGATTTATTCAAAAGCGAATCATCCTTTATTTATTTCCTCACTTTAATTTCCACGTTTTACTTTTGCATTGTGTTTTAGGTATTTACATATTTTACGTTTAGTTTACTTAAAGTCATATGATATGATTTGTTGTTTTCTGTATATATATATATACTTTGAGCAAACCAGACATGTCAGGTCATATATGTGTGTAGAGTCCAGCAGGGTGCGCTGCTCTTACCCCCCTCCTCCTGTTGCAGGATGATCCAGGAGCCGCCCCTGCCCCCCGGCTGGGAGATGAAGTACACTGCAGAGGGGGTGCGATACTTTGTGGACCACAATTCTCGCACCACCACCTTTAAAGACCCCCGACCAGGCTTTGAGTCAGGGTAAAAATCACACACGCTAAAGCTCAGGTCACATTTTTAAGATTTATATAAAGGGACAATTAAGATTTACACATTAATGAAGGTATAGATAGATAGATAGATAGATAGATAGATAGATAGATAGATAGATAGATAGATCGATAGATAGATCGATAGATCGATAGATCGATAGATCGATAGATCGATAGATCGATAGATCAAACAGGCCTATAGCTTTTCCATCATTAGCTCAAGCATCTTGCGCTTCACTATAGCCCAGGTATTTAACCAATAAGATGCATCCACAAACCATACAGTATATATCTTTCTTTATCCTCTTAATTTTTTTATTTTATACATTCTTTTTGTTGTTTTCTGTCTTTTCTATTTCTTTGTTTATCTGATAAGCAGTACAGATATGCAGTAAATGTTTGTGCTTTTATTTATTAAGTTTATTTATTATGTCTTCCTCTCATCGGTCGTGTCCAAGAGCTGACGTTTATGTCAACATTTGACCTGTGTGCCAGCATCTGATGTGGAATAAATTACTGTTTCAGTTTATTTTTTGGTCTCTTCCCCGTTTAGTTCACGGCAGGGCGGGTCTCCGGGTGCCTACGATCGGAGCTTCAGGTGGAAATATCACCAGTTTCGCTTCTTGTGCCACGTGAGTTGTTTCAGTCGATCTTGTTTGTACTCTCGAGTGTCATTTTTGATGGCCCATAATGCATTATTTTCTGTTTGTGTGTCTCTTAACAGTCCAACGCGCTGCCCAGTCATGTGAAAATCTCTGTGTCACGACAGACTCTCTTTGAGGACTCATTTCAACAGGTGGGAGGGTGTAGTACAAATTTATTTAAATTACTATTTTTTATGCATTTATGGCAAAAAATCTCTGAAGTTCACATTTAAGTCTAACAATAAAAAATATACAACATTGTGTATTAATAACTTATAATTTATATTTATTTCTACATAGTTTGGTTAAAGGTGCAGTGTGTAGATTTTAGCGGCATCTAGCAGTTAGATTTTGAATTGCAACCAATGACTCAGTCCACCGTTCACCGAAATGCATAGAGAAGCTGTGGTAGGCGTAAAAGGACAAACATGTTGTTGTTTAAGACAAAATACAGTAGTGACAAAACACGGTCTGTAGATGTAAGGGGACCCGCGGTGTATGGAGATAAAAACGGCTCATACTAAGATAATAAAAACAGTGCAGTTCATTATATAAGGTCTTTATACACCACTGATAATATAGTTATGTAGATTATATTGCGTTTCTGTCAAGGGATCCTTCTAAAAGTTACACACTGCACCTTTAATGTATTTCTAAATGATTTTTATTAAATTTGAAAAAAAATAATATCACCCCATTTCCTTCCAGATCATGAATATGAAGCCGTACGATCTCCGTCGGAGGCTCTACATCATCATGAGGGGTGAAGAGGGTCTGGATTATGGAGGAATAGCCAGGCAAGTTTATCCCAACCAGCTGTCATCTCTCTCTTCATCATGTCTTCATAATTTACTCGTGCTTAACGTTTGGGTTTGTGGGCGGGGCAATGTTTGGTGTGACTTTTCTTGTTTGGTGTCTGGAGCTCCTCTGTCTGTGTTTGTCTCCTGCGTCGTGTCAGTGGTTTTACCCTATGGTAGGTTACGTCATGCTGTTCTACCACAGGGTAGAACCACGGACGGGATGTCTGGAGGTGTCTGCATCGTCCTTTGGTGTAACAACTGCCTTACCCTCAATCACGATCCCATGTTTGTTCCTTCACCATCCACCCTCCAAACTCCCTCACCGTGGGTCGGTTATGATTTGCTATCTGTTGGTGTTTTCATCTTCATTGCCTTACGTGACACTTTCATGTCTTTACTCATTTCATCTAAAATAAACAAAGTTATTTTTTGGCAAAATTTTCTGGTGAATTATTTTTTACTTTTAATAGATGCATGTTTTTTTGCTATGTGGTCTGATATGAATTAGGATTTATAGTTGTGCTTGTTATAAAATACTATCAAAACTATTTAAATACAAAATGAGTTGCATGTTATATTTACATGAAATATTTGTTAATTCATATTTATAATAATAATTATTACTTAACTTTTTTCTGTAAATTAGTGTAGTACAAGATATGTACACTACTAAACTAGGATGCATCTTATAAAGCTGGCAGAGAATTTCCAAACCTGTAATCTACACTGCAAAAAATCATTTTAAAGAAAACATTTTCTTAGTATTTTTGTCTTGTTTTCAGTAAAAGTGTCTAGGGGTTCTTGAATTAGGATGCTTTTTCTTGATGATCGAAGTCTAGTTTTTAGACCAAGAATGTTAAATTTGGGTGATTTTGTTGCATAGAACAAGCAAAAAATCTGCCAATGAGGTAGGCAAATTTTTCTTGAATTTGGTGTTTAGGAAAAATGTTCAGGATTTGTTTCTTGCCCCATTGGTAGATTTTTTTAGCTTGTTTTGTGCACAAAGTCGCTTAGGTTTGATATTTTTTGTCTTAAAACTAGACTTATTTTCTTGGGTCGTTTTGCTCATCAAAAAAAAGTATCTTAATATAAGAATTTTTAGATATTTTTACTGAAAACAAGACAAAAATGCTAAATTTTTTTTCTTGAAAATCTTTTTTTGCCGTGTAGAGAAAGAGTGGCTTATTAAAAAACCTGCATGTAGATTTATGTACAGTATCATTCGTTCATTCATTTCATTTATTCAACATTTGTTTGTTCACTACATAATAACTTTACTTCTATTTGTATTATTTTATAGTTTTAATGACTAGCTTGTTTTATTCTGTAAATACTTTTGTAAAAAGTCTTTTATCAAGTTAATCCAAATATATAGATTTAGAGTTGTTAGAAAAAAATTATCTTAAACAACTTATTTAGTTTTATCTAGTTTTCATAAATAAATCTCGCCATAAACATAACCATAAAATTTGGAATGACATTAAAGGTGCAGTGTGGGACTTTTAGCAGGATCTCTTGACCGAAATGCAATATATTTTTACAGTAGTCCTAAACAGACAAACTATTCTACAGAGCGCGATTTTGTCCCTGCGTAGTCTCAGGTGACTACATGTTTGTCCTGTGGCAGCTACCGTAGCTTCTCTTTGCGTTTCAAAGCTGAGGTTGGTTGCAATTCGCAGTGTCACCACTAAAAACCCACATTGTACCTTTAAAGTAAGAAGAAAAAAGATATATAAAGTATATACTTGTTTTAGTAAAATATAATGAGTAGTATTAAATAATATGCAAGTCAGGGTCCAAACAGTTTGTAAAAGCGTAGAAAATGAAAATTGTCAACTTAAAAAGAAACAGAACTTGTTGATATGATAGCAGGAGTTTCTTATTGAATTTCTATGTATGTTTTGTGAACTTTGGACATTTTATAAACAAGATAAGACAAATAGTCTTTATAATACAAAAATCTGTTACATTTTATCCAAATTTTTGTATTAGCGTCTGTAATGCAAATAATAAACACAAGTTATAAGTGCCATTTTTTCAGTTATAAGTATTTGCATTTTTATGCGGTAATGAAAAATCATATTGATGGTACTAATGCAGTCCTTTACTGTGGTAATGCTCAATCTAACTCTATAAGTCTACATTTATTCGACCATTCCTAAATAAATTATATTCAAAATATAAAATAGATCGAACCATATTAAGATGTTGTGCAAGGACCCAGGATCACAATGTAATACATTTTATATATATATATATTTATATTTTTTATACATGTTAAAATGCATCTCATACTGCTCAGTTATAGACAAACAAATGAGATATTTTTAAATAAATATTTTTCTCAGTTGTTGCTAACATAATCAGCATAATTTAGTTTTAATATTCACAAAACTTTAGGCTGGGGCTGCATAACAACTAATCGCAAGTAATCGT
Source organism: Misgurnus anguillicaudatus (assembly GCF_027580225.2). Classification (NCBI taxonomy): domain Eukaryota; kingdom Metazoa; phylum Chordata; class Actinopteri; order Cypriniformes; family Cobitidae; genus Misgurnus; species Misgurnus anguillicaudatus. The sequence goes on along the minus strand of NC_073342.2, from coordinate 4,235,330 downwards.
TTGCAGAATAAAAGTTTTTGTTTACATCATATATGTGTGTATAATAATTAGGTGTATATTTAAAAACACAAACATGCATGTGTATATTTAAGAAATATTAACGTGTGTATATACATTTTTATATTTATATATAATTTATATTATATATATGAATACTTAATATATTCACTTTTATTTCTTAAAATATATACATGCATGTGTGTGTTTTTTTACATAATTGTTACAGACACATATATATGATCTAAACAAAACGTTTTATTCTGCAAACGATTAGTTGCGAATAGTTGTTATGCAGCCCTACTTTAGGCAGTAACTAGGCAAAAATACTGCATTTAAAAGCATTAAAGCTATTAAAGAAAATACAGATAGATATTAAAATAGTCATTTCATAAGATCTTTAATAAAGTTTTCCTTCAGGGAAAACATCCAGGCTGTTGAAAAGCTTATAAATGTATTGTAATGTTTATGTGTTATGCTAACGTTTTGTATCTCATTTGTTTATTCTCTTTATAGGGAGTGGTTTTTCTTGCTGTCTCACGAGGTGTTGAATCCAATGTACTGTCTGTTTGAGTACGCCGGTAAAAACAACTACTGTCTGCAGATCAACCCTGCGTCCTCCATTAACCCCGACCACCTCACATACTTCCGATTCATTGGCCGCTTCATTGCCATGGTAACATCGCTATAGATTACTTCATTTTACTTAAATGACTTATGAATTAGTTATGTTGTGCCAATACACACAATTGAATAAACAGGCTGATTTGAGGATACACATTACATGAAGGGCTTATTATTATTATTATTTCTCTTCAAGGCGTTGTATCATGGGAAGTTTATCGACACTGGCTTCACTTTACCCTTCTACAAACGCATGCTCAACAAGAAACCCACCCTGAAAGACCTTGAATCCATCGACCCTGAGTTTTACAACTCCATCATGTGGGTCAAGTAAGTATCAATACTGCACTCTTGGTATTCAGTGTCTCTTCATACAGCATATGAACGATCCTGATCCTAATGTCTGCTAACAGAGAGAACGATCTGGAGGAGTGCGGCGTAGAGCTGTACTTTGCTCAGGACATGGAGATTTTAGGAAAGGTGACGACGCACCAGCTGAAGAACGATGGAGAAAATGAACTGGTCACTCAGGACAACAAAGAGGAGTATATCGGGTAAGGCTGCTAAATATTGCAATCATATCAGAAAATAAAAATTCTCTTCACCCTTATTTTGCCCATATGATTTTACTTTGAGCTGTCAACTATGAATCCTTTAGCTTCATTGATGAATTAATAAAATTTTCTTGGAATAAAAGTGCTTACGATTAAAAAAAACAGTTTTTGTCCGTCACATTTGATTTAATTTCTCCACAATAATTATATATTTACAACATTACCGTGTGTGTAAATTGTATGCTGGTTAATTACACATTTAAAAGTGCTGCTGTCTTAACTTCACTTAGCCAAGACACAAACAAACACTCACTAAGTGCTAAGCTTACCAAATACCATATTTAAGATAATTGAAATGACAATTTATGCTTTGGGTATCATTTTTTAAAATAATTTTTAAATGTATTGTGACCATTTCAGTCCAGTGTCAGTTGAATTCCAACAAAAGCAAACGTCAAGACATTAAGTCACCTAACAGCAATGTAAAAGACTGAGAGCATGATAAAAATTTTGGGGTTTTCCATCAAATATTCATTTTTAAATTATTACTAAAATACATGTCAAGCATTAACCTTTAAAAATTTTCTGCAAATAAATGATAATGAAAACAGGATTTTTATTAGGAATTCGGCAGAAATGTTGTCGGTGAATGACAGAATAAAACAAAAATGATAATTTTACTTAAGCCCTATTCGGACGGGATTAGTTTTACAGGGGGACCTCTGAGAAAATCGTGCTTCTCAGAGGTCCTCTGTGTTTTTAATCCCGTCTGAATGCAAATGTCTGTGTTTGCCCGCAATATCTTTTGAAAACGCGGTTCATTTCGTGTTTTGGCCAACGTGATCTGCCGTAAGGTCTTACTAATGCGGGTATATTGTATTTCCTGAGTCCCATTCATTCAGATATGGATGTTTTTCGCATTCGGCAAAATAAAATAATTACATCAAGACGAGCTGAATATCAAACACTGTTAAGACTGGCCACTGTAATATCGTTAACGTTATAAGAAACTCCGTTCAAAGTTGTTCAACTCCAGAATGGTAATGTTAATTTATAAAGATAATAAATTGTTATTAATCATTATTTCTTCATTTCTGGGTTTATTATAAGCAGACAGTTATATAAAACACGTAAACTAACGTTTCTTTAGTAGGATTTGTATATTTTATTTTGATTTGTTAAAGTTAAATTAATAAATTACATGTTCTGACATAATTTTACATTTAAAGCAAAATATTAAACATTACAAACACGCGTATCCAGAGCACGTGCTTTTCTGCAACGCCCAAAATGCATGAAACAGACACTCCCATCTCTGGAATAGCCTGCATCATTTTAATCCCGTCCGAATCTGCCAAAATCACAGACGTCCTGGGGGACACGTTGAAACTCAAACGTTGTTTGGAAAACTAATCCCATCCGAATAGTGCTTTAAACACATAAACTTATAAATAGTACACTTTGACAAACTGTAAATAGTTTTGAAGTGGTCTGTTTATTTATTTATTTAATTTTTTTGGCTGTGTATATGATTTTTCAGTTGTTTTTGCACAATGTTAAATTATATTGTTTTAAAGGGACATAAACGTGGAAAAAATTTCATATAATTTTCATTATAAGTGCTATAATTGGGTCCCCAGTAGGGCTGGGATAAAATATTATTTTTTAAACGATTAATCTAGCGATCATTTTTTAGATGCATCGATTAATCTAACGATTCATTTTATCAGTCCGATTCGACTTCGATTCGATTCTCAATTATCTCCACATTAATTAACTAATAGAAATATATACATGTTAATTTACATATCTGAATGTAAACATTTCAACATATGTTTATTGCTCTTAAAATTTCAAAATAACAAGTGCAAAATAGTGCATTCTTAATCAGAGGTAGTATTCAATAAAGCGTTTGCATCAGATACTGTGCAGTTTAGTAGCAGTCTAAAAATCTTAAGTTCACATTACTTTATTTTACATGCATTTATGAGCAAAACCTCTTCAATGTGCCTTTTGATGCTCAGTGTAATTTTTATAACTTGATTTGTTTAATCCACATTGTTTTCGTGCTGTCCATGTGATGACAGATATAAACACAATTCTAGACTTAATAAGCACATACATTATTAAATCTCTTTCTCTTAAGTTTGTTAAGATAGATGAGGACTCATTTAGTGCTGGGCAGAGAGTGAATGAAACAAGTCTTCTGCTCACAGTGACATATTTCATTGCTTTCTGTTAAATTGCTCAAAGTCATGACTGTTTAAAACACACTTGGCATCACATTCATGATTTTATGGTAAAATTACACTTTTTCGCGTCAATCCACGAGCATTTAAACCATAAACAAAGCACTGTCACTTTAATTGAGCATGAGCAGTGCAGCTAAAATAGAACCAACGCAGAAACAATCGCAGCACTGCTCCTACAACGTCGCTTACGCACTGCTAACACTTGCTGTGTGAAACCGGCATGGACTGGAGCCACTCGCATTGCTACTACTTTACAGCGCCCCCATTTTGGGTCTGACGAATCAACGTGCATATTTTGCGTCAACGTATTTTTTGCAGCGACGTCGTCCCCAGTGCTTCTATCAACCTAGAAAATGTGAAAAAGATCAACCCAGTAACTTAGTTTCAATAGCTCATTGAAATTTGGCTCCCCTTGTGATGTCAGATGGGGATAATAATACTGCCTTTTAAAGGCAGGGTCCATGATCTCTGAAAGCCAATTTGATATTTGAAATCACCTAAACAAACACACCCCTACCCCAATAGAATCTGGACCTTCTGTTGATAGACCCGCCCCCACACATACGCAACCCAGACAGTGATGTTGGTTAGTAGACACGCCCCTTACTGCTGATTGGCTACGAGTGTGTTTTGGTAGTCGGCCCGACTCCCTTTTCCAAAGTGTTTTTTAAATATCGTGCACTCCACCTTTAATCTGCACTATCTAACCGCGGCACTGCCATTTAGTTTAATTTCAACAAACCACCATAATGGGGATCAGTGTTTGCATTCATCAGCACATTTCCAATTAAAGGGACACATCCAAAAACGGCACATTTTTATATAATTATAAAATGATAAAATATAAAATTATCTCTGGGGTATTTGAGCTAAAACTTCAAATACACACTCCGGTGACAACGAAGACTTTTTTTTACATCTTAAAGTCTCATAAATATCCCCTTTAAAAAGTCAGACTGAATGCAGTAGGACCAACAATGAATATACATTTTACCGCCTGAAGTTATATTAGCTTCATAACATGACCATAAACCAAATAACTTTCATGTGATACTCAGATGATTATGCAAAACTGTATTTGTAAAGTACTGTTTACATGGACCAAACTCCATACATGGGAATGATGAGATCTAGGCCTACATGTTTCATGTACATGTTTCTAGTTGTGAATTTATTTTTACTAAACCTGAAGCATTTTTTAAAGCATTATTCACAGCTACACTAAATGTCATTGCTATTATTGTGTAACTCATGACTTGTTTCTTCTGCAGTCTGCTGACTGACTGGAGGTTCACACGTGGGGTGGAGGAACAAACAAAAGCTTTCCTGGATGGCTTTAATGAGGTGGTGCCATTGGAGTGGTTGCGTTATTTTGACGAGAAAGAACTGGAGGTGGGTGTTTTGCAACAAAAATATCATCCGCCAAAGAGCTGCATTTATAGATGCTCAACAAAATACAATGCCAGCGTTTTGAAATCAACAGCCGTAAATAACTTGTTAGTTTTGGGCTGGGCTGTGGTTAGTTTTGGGCTGGTTATAAATTTATAGAGCCTATATTTATCCTACGCGTAACAGCGGGTATTCATGTCTCCTTCAGCTCATGTTGTGCGGGATGCAGGAGATTGATTTGAGCGATTGGCAGAAAAACACCATCTATCGACATTACACCAAAAACAGCAAACAGATCCACTGGTTCTGGCAGGTGGTGAACGGTCTTCAATCTCATATTGCCGTTTTTGCACTTCTGCTGATTTTTAATGTGCTGTTTTGTTTGTGGCACACAGGTGGTGAAGGAGATGGACAATGAAAAGCGAATTCGCCTCCTGCAGTTTGTCACAGGAACTTGTCGGTTGCCAGTTGGAGGTTTTGCTGAACTTATAGGTGCAGTTACAATCTTACATACCATAAACACAACAGATAAATCACACCATATCAACTCTTGATGCATTATATCAATGTTAAATCAAGTGATTGTGTTCAAAAAGAGCAATTTTGTATAGAAGATTTAAAGGAATATTCCATTTTCTTAAAAGAAAAATCCAGATGGTTTGCTCAACACCATGTCATCCAGGGTGTTGATGTCTTTCTTTGTTCGGTCCAGAGGAAGTTGTGTTTTTTGAGGGGAGCGTTGAAGGATTTTTCTCATTTTGGTGGACTTTGATAGAGCCCAACACTTGGCTCAACACTTGGCAGTTTTTTTCGGCGGAGTTTCAAGGGACTATAAACGATCCCAAAGGAGGCATTAGGGTCTTGTCTAGCGAAACGATTGTCATTTTTGACAAGAAAAATGGAAAAGGTCCACTTTTAAAGCACAACTTCTCGTCTAGATCCGGTCGTGATGCGCAAGCGTGACCCCACGCAATACGTCATGACGTCAAGAGGTCACAGAGGACGAACGCGAAACTCCGCCCCAGTGTTTACAAATGTGTTGAAAGAGGACCGTTCCTACGTTGTTGTATGTCAACTGATACTAATTAATGTCTTTGTGTCAGTTTATTGTTTAAAATTGTCCGGAAATGTGCGTTTCATATATGTAACACGTGACCTCCCTACGTCACTACGCATTTACGTTAGGTCGCGCTGGACCGGATCTAGACAAAAAGTTGTGGTTTAAAAGAGCATATTTTTTATTTTTCTTGTCAAAAATGACAATCGTTTCGCTGGATGGGACCCTAATGCCTCGTTTGGGATCGTTTGTAGTCCTTTGAAACTCCGTTAAAAAGGCTGTTAAGTGTTGAGTTAAGTGTTAAGTGTTGGGCTCTGTTGGGGTCCATTAAAGTGAGAAGAATCCTGGAATGTTTTCCTCGGGGAACATGATTTCTTCTCGACTGAACGGGGAGGGACATCGACATTTTGGATGACATGGTGGTGAGTGGATTGTCTGGATTTTTCTTTTAAGAAAATGGAATATTCCTTTAATTGTTAAGGCTGAGTTTTATCAAAATTTATGTCCCACCAGCATCAGAAGGGATGGGTCTTCAGGGAATCATTTTTTTTAACTTTTTTAAATTTGGTGACTACTTTGGGCTGCAAAACGATTAATCGCGACTAATGGTTTGCAGAATAAAAGTTTGTGTTTACCAGTGTTGGGGGTAACGCATTACAAGTAACGTGCATTACGTAATAATATTACTTTTCTGAAGTAACAAGTAAAGTAACGCATTACTTAATAAATGTACACATTAATATTTGAGTTACTTTCTCAAAAATATATATATTTAATATTAGGTATTTATAATTTTATATAATAATAAAAATGTATATACACTTAAATACATACCTGCATCTATGTGTATTTATATACATAATTATTATACACAGCTTTGCGGTCCTAGTCCTGGATTAATCTAAACTAATCTAATCTTAGGCGTGTTTGTTTAGGTGATTTCAAATGTCAATGCACCCCTGCCTTTAAGTGGTAAACAGGGTGAATTTGTTTTTTGTTTTATAGGGAGTAATGGACCACAGAAATTCTGCATAGATAAAGTGGGGAAGGAAACCTGGCTGCCTAGAAGTCACACTTGGTGAGGCTCTCATTGACCTTAATCCAAAATAAAAATGACCAGTTTTTTGAGACGAGTATTGTGAATCATTTATTCTTTATTTGCCAGTTTTAATCGCCTGGATCTGCCACCCTATAAGAACCTGGAGCAGCTCAGAGAGAAACTACTGTTTGCCATCGAGGAAACCGAAGGATTCGGACAAGAGTGATCACATAAGGACCAAGAAAAGAATTTAACCAATGTCATATTTTGTTTTAAGAGACATTACATTAATCACTAATGTGGACTGATCTGTTATTCAACAGATTCATGATACTTTACAATCTTCCATTTAGCCACTTCAGGGAATGCACATCTACATTTACAGCTCAGACTTCATTTCTATGCAGAGTAAAAAATAATCATGCATTTTACTGCTTCACACACTGCTTTAGATTTTCAACCCTGTTCTGAATCAAAATTAAACAGATTTCCTGCGTTAAGACTTTCGTAACAATAAAAATAAATGAGATAAACTGCAATGAAGCTTCAGCCGCAGACGTCATGATGGGCCGCACGGCTTTTGAGCTTACGCACCATACGTGTACTGTATATAAGATAGAGAACCATTGTAAAAGAAAATACTTGTCTTAAAAGAGTTTCATCAATCACATTTTTATTTTGTGACATGCTGTTTTAAGCTGTACATAGTTGAAATAAAATCCTGTCATGGACTGTGAACAAATGGCTTTGCTTCTGTATAGCTCAGTGGTAGAGCATTGCTTTAGGGTCATGAACATATAATATAATCAAAATATATATCTTGTAATGCACTGTACGTTGCTTTGGATAAAAGTGTCTGCCAAATGCATAAATGTTGATGTAAATAAAATAAACTCTTCAAGATGAAGTACATCTTAAGGTTACTTTTAATTGTTAATTTAGTAAGAGTATAACAGGTTTGTGATTAATGAACATTGGGATTTTTTACTACCTGCTTGAATTGAAATCTTAAAGAAAAATACATCACTACATTTGACAAGGAATCTATAACCTGTTTGCATTCTGCTTGTCTTGCTCATGATCTTCTGCTTTAACATTTATGCATGTGGCACATTTAACTAAAGTGACTTACAGTGCTACACATCATGTATTCATAGGTGTATATACATATGATCAGATCTCAAACCCTGCTACACAAGGATTATAAATAAATGCAGTTTGGTACTTTGAGCGACAGACACCTCAACAACAAACTGGTAAAATAATCATGAATAAGGTGTGACATCATCACCTATTATTTCCTAACACTAAATGTTACATTACTATTTAGAATAAATAGTGCCAATTGAGTGCTTGGGTTTGAATTTAATATAGCAAATTAAATTAAGAATTTAATTAGATTTTTTTAAGTATCGAAATTTAATTAACATAAGAAGAAACAAACATATTCAATATCATTTTCACTTTTTTCTTTGATTTTAGGGGAATTTTTTTCTTTTTATGGGAATTTTATTTTTTACATTATTATGTTAAATATATTACAATTCAGATCTCAGACTATTACACTAATTGGCTAAATTATCATTAGTAAATTAATAACTTTTAATTTGAATTTTGATTGTAAAGCTATTTTAATATTTTTGCAATGTATATTGTTTTCATTAATTTATTAGTTTAAAAAATATTATTACAAATTATTTTATATATGATAATTGTTATTAGTATTTTAAAATGATAAATATTATTTATAATTACGTATAGTTATGTATAATTAAAAAAACTATAAACCCGTAACTGTACTTTAGACCTTAATCGTTTGACAAAAAAAATAGGCTTTACATGTATCATCCGTCCACACAAGTACAGAGCTGGTAAATGGGCAAATTAATTGTACTATTACATTTTTACTTAGTTTACTCATAATAAAATAACGTTTAAACGTGTCTCAAACGGAGCGGCACCTACACGCAACGTTTACGAGGACTCTTAATTTGAAATCTGTACGGTTCTGCGTCCGGTGAAGACAAATTCAAGATAAAAGACTTCTGTCAAAGACATGAGCGCCTAAAACACATGTCTAGTTTAATCAAATCATTCTGATTCTGAATGTACAATAGAGATTATGTGGACTCCCGATGAGGTAGCCAGTCTGTGTTACGATCACTTTAATAAACTGCCTAAAAGAGGGAAACCAGAAGTGGGTAGAGAGTGGACTCTACTAGCAGCTGTGCTTCAACTGACTCACAGTCCAGAAAACAAGTCAGGTAAGATAATAAATACTACACACACGTGATCAATGAGTCATTCCTGCTATGCAATGCTTTAATTGTCTATGCATATAATTATTCATGTTATGACTCGTAGTATTGTTTTACATGAGAATATATCAAATCATAACTTATTTTATCTTATGAAAAGTAAATATTGACATACAGTTTTCTGTGTTTGTTATTTAAAGTGAGACAAACCAATTAATACTCAACACGTCAAATAATTAAATTTATTTAATTAATTGGCTGGAAGGGATCCAGCTACGGCCGCGTTTGCGCGATTTGGCCATAGCTTTATTCCCTCTAGCCAGAACCGTTCTTTTCCACCAAGATTATGTCACTTCCTGGAGAATGACATCACTAAGGAAAAACTAAAACACTACCCTTTCAATACTTAATTACAACTGAAGTGTTGGAACTTTCTTAACTTCTTAATAGTTTATTATTTAAAAGGATTTTGTGAAAGAGTAATGGAAAGTGAATAATCAGACTTAAAGGGGTAGTTAGTCCAAAAATTAAAATTCTGTCATCAATTTCTGATCCTCATTCCAAATTCAAACCTATATGAGTTTCTTTATTCTGCTGAACACAAATGAAGACATTTTGATAGATTATGATAACCACACAGTTGGTGGCACCCATTGACTTCTATATAGCCTACTATGGCAGTCAATAGGTCCCGTTGTCCACGGTTATCATATTTATCAAAATATCTGCTTTTGTGTTCAACAGTAGTATGAAGGTTTTCTAATTAATCGCTTATTAATCGTTACCATTTCATCACAGTTCACAAACAGATTGTGTCTCTGGGGACGGGCACCAAATGCATTGGCAAATCTGTCATGAGTGTAAAAGGTGAGTATATGAAGTATAATACATTTGAATCCTTAAACAACGAGTTAATTATAATGATGAATAACCGTTTAACAAGGTTTAACTCGTGTGCAGGTGATATTCTGAACGACAGTCATGCTGAAGTTATTGCACGCAGAGGCTGCGTCAGGTAAATGTCATCACAAAACAAACAACGTCTTAGATCCTGTCCCACAATCCTATACACACGGTCTGTTTGCACACAATGTAAACATCGTTATATCCATTCATTAAGATTGGTCAATAATATGTTTACTCATCTGTTTAAATATGGTTTTCACAGACCTCAAACGGATGTTGTGTCCTGTACTCATTGTGACATGTGTGTAATTATTAAAATTTTGATTACGAGGCACTGGCTATCAGCCATGGACAAAGTCGACACATGTGCGTGACTTGATGCACATTAATTTTATGCATAAATTATAGATGAAACTTAGTGCATAACCCTAACAACTTTCACTCATTTTTATTAGCACCTAACAGGCCATTTCAGATTTTGAAATAATTGCATGCAGTGAACTTTTTAAGTGAATTTTTATTTTGATAAATAATTTTTCGATTTTACTTTTTTTTTAATTCCCCTACCACATAACGTGTGTCAATCATGCTGCATTTTGCTTTTCTATCAAATCCACAGAAAAGCAAAATGTAATAAACAATATTTATATATATTAAGCAATGATTATAGCATCCAGGACAGCAGTGGTTACCAACCTTTTTATTTCAAGGCCCCCTAGTTGCCCACAACAATATTTACAACATTTTTTTCCAATAAAATTAACTAGAGCTTAGAATGACTAGACATATGTATATTCGCGACTAAAATAGGCAAACACATAAGAATTTTGCTTGTTTTATCTTATTTTAATGCTTGTCGAATTTTTTTTATAATTTTAAGTCATCTTGAGGCCCCCCTGTGGGCCCTGGCCCCCTGGTTGGGAAACACTGCAGTACAGTACAGCATTATTCTGTATCCCCCCAAAATGTACCCCACCTTCTTCAATAAACATCCATTTTATCATGCAATTTTCACCAAATTAGTGTGAGAGACTAAAGATGATAATATCTTAGTTGGTTTTGGCATAAAAATCTCATACATATCAATAGGCTTTATGCCCAGCTGCACTACTTTCCGAACTTCAGCCAGCTCCCCGCCTCCTGTCCGCCACCACTGGACAAACTGACCAATCCAGGTGTGTCCGATTATTGTTGTTGTGACTACTGAGGTCAGGCACACCTGGATTAATCAGTTTGTCCAATAATGGCAGACAGGAAACAAGGAGCTGGCTGAAGTTCAGGAAGTAGTGCAGCTGGGCACTATAAAGCCTATTGGTTTTGTTTTGAGGTTTATTAGATATTTTACTGATATTTTTACTAAAAAAAAGTGATTTCTCTGCCATTTTATTCACATTTTCAGTCTTCAGGAAATACATCTCGTGTTAAAGGAATAGTTCAGGTCAAAATGAAAACCTGATCATTATTTACTGCCCCTCATGTCATTTAAACCCCTATTGTCTTTATTTAAATTCCAGAACCCAGATGTTGTTTTGGGTTTTCTGGTAACTATGAGGTGGTGCCATAGTAACCGAAAACCCTTTAAGCTCCAGAATGACTCAAAATGTTAAACAAATAACTTGACTTGCGTCATATATTTTAAGGGTCCTGAGGACATTTATGCCTCCCGTACCTTTCTTGTTGTGGATATCGCGCTTGTTTCAGTTGTTAGACACTTACAAGTAAACCTCCTAAAACTGCCTCAACAACAGTTCAGACAGCGAATGTGCACTGAAAGAGAGCCAAAGGTCAAGACTTTCATCAAATAATGGACTATATTTTAGTTTGTGTTTTTACGACCACCTTTTGTTTGCCTTCAGGACACTTAAAATTTACTGTATGACACAGTATTGAGTGTTTTACACTTTTAAAGTTATTTGTTTTTTATAGCACTTTTAGGTGCATTGTGTAACTTTTAGTAGGATCTCTTGACAGAACTGCAATATAATGTACAAAACTATATTATCACTGCTGTATGAAGTCATTACAAAATGAATTGTAAGATAAGTAAGCAATAAGGTACAAGAGGCTGTGCTAAGCGCGCAAAAGACGCCATATGTGAATGGCCCCTAAAGCGAATTTTCTCACTACGTTGTCTCAGACGACGACATGTTAGACCTGGGGTGGCTACCATAGCTTTACTATGCGTTTAAAATAGGACAGGTGACCTTTGGACTGAGACGTTGGTTGCAATTCATAGTCTCACCACTAAATGCTGCTAAAAATCGCTGACTTTTAAGTTTAAACGTCGTGATTTTAGCGTTTGTACCTGGATATTGATAAAATGACTCAAAAAGTCTTGTTTAAAGTAAATGAAAAAAGCAGTTTATTGTTCTTTTAAAGGGACACTCTGCTTTTTTGAAAATATGCTAATTTTTCAGCTCTCCTAGAGTTAAACATTTGATTTTTACCGTTTTGGAATCCATTCAGCTGATCTCCGGGTCTGGCGGTAGCATTTTTAGCATAGCTTAGCATAATCCATTGAATCTGATTAGACCATTAGCATCCCGCTAAAAAATAACTACTTTGCTGCTGTAACATGGCAGCAACAGGCGTAGTGATATTACTCACTGCTCAAAAATAGTCCCCTTGGTTACCTTCAATAATTATTTTCAGGTGCTGCATAATATCATTGCGCCTGCTGCAGCCATGTTACGGCAGCAAAGTCTTTGATTATTACGGCAGAATGAGAGTATAGTTTCTAGCCATATCGGCCTAGAAAATCACAACTTTTAATTTTCTGTCGGTCTTATTACAGGATGTAACTACTGATGGGTCAAGTTTTAAATAGAAAAAATATTGAAACTCTTTGGTTATTTTTAGCACGATGCTAATGGTCTAATCAGATTCAATGGATTATGCTAAGCTATGCTAAAGTGCCAGACCCGGAGATCAGCTGAATGGATTCCAAAACTGTAAAAATAAAATATTTAACTCTAGGGGAGCTGGAAAATGAGCATATTTTCAAAAAAAGTTGAGTGTCCCTTTAAACATGTTCAAGTCTAAAAGAGTTAAGTCACTGTGATACTGAAATACATGATTTTTTTCAATGATCTCTTCAATTTTTTTCATCTTTTAGATATCTGACAGATCAGCTGTACAAGGCTGTAAGTGGCCAGAGTTCTGCGGTTTTCTGTCCAGGTACTGAGAAAGGACGATGGATGGTCAAACCTTTCGTTTCTTTCATTTTTTTCACCAGTCAAACACCATGTGAGTTCAGCTACTGCATTTACCATAATTGCTTTATCATTATATGTCACAATACAAGAAGTGTCATTTACATTTTTTTATCCAAAGCAAGGTAAGATAAACATTTTTATCAGTACGCACGTTCCCTGGATTTGAACCCATGACCTTTTGCGCTGCTAATGCAATGCTTTACCAATAAGCAGGGTTCCTACGGGTCCTTAAAATCCTTGAAAGTTTGTGAATCTGGGGGAAAAAATCCAAGGCCCTGGGAAGTTTTTGATAATCTACATACATAGATACAAGTCATTGAAAGTGCTTGAATCTATTTTATGCAAGAAGTATTCTGAGAAAAAAATCCATATTGTTCCCTGTGTGGTGTAGGATAGTATCATGAAAATTCTAGACTTTTAAGCACACGTGCTAAACTGTTCGCTTTAAATGTTTATATCTTCTGTATGCGAATGTTGATTCATACCAAAATGCTTTTTTTGCATAGTTGTGTTTGACACATGAAAACATCTCGGGTTACGTATGTTGTTACCTGAGAAGGGAACGAGACGCTGCGTCTCCCTTCCCATACTTCCTGCATCCCTGTAACGCCGTCTTTGGCAATATTTCAGATAGTGATATACTTCCTGGCTCCCGCATCACCCTGTCTTTGTCATTAAGCCTCACCATTGGTTGAATTTGATATACACATTCAGACACACTTACCCCTGGAGGCGTCCCCAAAGTGTCACCGCAGTGACGCAGCGCAAGTTCCCTCGAAAGGGAACTGTAACAATGTATATTAAAAGGTAACACGATGTAACCTTGCTGTCACTTAAAATGTATCTCCACATTTAGTCTGTGAATTTGAGGGTATTGGACCTGGAAAGTCTTTGAAATGTCCTTGAATTTGAAGTTAACTAAGATGTGGGAACCCTGACTTTACAGGCGCATATCTTAATTGATCCTAAAAACCTATTTTTCACATCAGGTGGCGATGCCTCCATATTTCCTATGAACTTCAGCCAAACGCAGCCTTGTAAGTCAGTAAAGGAGACGCAGCATGACGAGCAAGAAAGACGAGGTCTGAAACGCCCGGCCGAGAGCGACCTGGAGGAGCGTCCAAGAATAAAGGCAAGAGATGGACGTCTGGTCGAACAAAAAGTTAACAAAGCAAGCAGTAAATCAAATGAAATTTCGAAGGATGACCTCCACCGCACCGGGGCCAAGTGTGTCCCAGAAGGCCCGACCGATCCTCTCCAACCCGGATTACTCTACCACAACGTTGGGTTGTTGCGTCTAAAACCGGGCCGGGGTGATAGCACGCTTTCTCTCTCCTGCAGTGATAAAATCGCCCGCTGGGGTGTTTTAGGCTTTCAGGGTGCACTGCTGTCTCATTACCTGCAAAAGCCGATTTATTTCAGTGCTGTGGTTGTTGGGAAGTGTCCATACAGTCATGAAGCCATGGAGAGAGCCTTAAACACACGGTAAGATGAATATAAACGTTTTGAATTGTAACAACCTGATACCCTTCATTTCTATCTATTCGTTGTCATTTACCCACCTGATCATAAATACACTTGTAACAGGACATATTAAAGTTACGGTAGTGGAATTATTGATTTTACTTTACAGATGAAATGACGCAATTTTAGCAAACATGGGCCTGTCGGTGTACAATTTACGAACAAACATTTGCACTGCATTGTTTCACAGTATTACGCTGTGTATTTATAGGGCTGACATTTGTTCAGGTATGTTAATGTTTCAACGTGACTGAAGTAGGCAGAAACAAAAGGTGAATGGTCTCATTTTTTTTACAGATGTGCCCATGTGACCGATCTTCCACCCGGTTTCTCCGTCCGTCCTCCGGAGCTCCTACAGTCTGATCTGGAGTTTACATATAACCACACACACACCGAATCCAAACACACAAATACACAGGGCAAGATATCCCCCTGCGGGGCAGGTACAATACCCACCCAGTCAGTTTTTACTTTAAATCTGTCTGTCTGACTCTTCAAAGATCATTTCATCTTTAGGGTGCTATTTGTTTGCATAATTCGTGAATTTTTAAACGTATAATGCCAGTGATGATGCAGGTCACTGTATTAAAGGCCTTGTCTGTTTTAAAGGGACATTCCACTTTTTTTTTTGAAAATAGGCTCATTTTCCGGCTCCCCTTGAGTTAAACATTTGATTTTACCGTTTTGGAATCCATTGAGCTGATCTCCAGGTCTGGCGTTACTACTTTTAGCATAATCCATTGAATCTGATTAGACCATTAGCATCGCGCCTAAAATATAACCAAAAAGTTTAGATATTTGTCCTATTTAAAACTTGACTCTTCTAGTTACATTGTGTACTACACAAACAGATCTGGGTCATTCTACAGAAAAGGTGGAATTCGGGTGATGGAAATTTGCTTAAATGAACTTCTTTCAACATACCCAAAACTTCTTTAATAGCATTAATTAACTTGTCAAATCTATGAATCCGCAAAACGGGGAGCTTAAACTATTTTTTACTTTTTAATACATTTAATAAAGAATCCATGAGTCATTTATTTGTCATTGGTGTTACCTGTGATTTAAACAACATTAATGTTGATCCTAAATATTTTTTCTAATTACAGCTTGTGTATTTAGTTAAAGGTTGAGTAGAGGAATGATAACAGCAAGAAAAATAATTAATTATTAATATTTGTTTAATTAAATTCTTCATCTTTACCCAGCATTGTATGAAATTATTTGATTCTCAGTTTTTCTTTATTACCAACAAAAACAAAAATATTCAACCAAAAAGGCTTTGATGCAAACAAGGGTGAGTAAATGATGATGTCCTGCTTTCCTAAATGAAATGTTCATATGCTTGCAGCTATCAGCTGGTGTGCCGTATCCCATCAGCCTCTAGATGTCACTGCCAATGGCTATAAACAAGGAGTGACTAAAAAAGTTTTGGGAACACCACAAGCCAGGTGAGATATTAAACCTGTTAAATGCCACTTTGCACGTTGACAGACTGAGTCATCGTAAACACTGACACACATTCACCATAATAACAAGCTCATGTTTTCCTCGTGTAGATCTTTGATCAGTAAAGTGGAACTTTTTCATTCATTCCTCAAACTGGTGGCAGTAACTCCACAACTTCAATGTCCAGAGTCACTCCGGTGAGTATTTTATGGTAACGGATAGAAAAGAGGAGAGATTTCACAAAAATAGTCTAATTTAAGACATACAAGCATTTGTGTCATTTAGACTAGCATTGTGAGACACTTTCTGGTATATAAATATTCACACAAATCCCCATCTTTATATTCAGCATCATGGTTTCATTTGGTGTTTAATGCTGAATCATAGTTTGAAATACTGAGATTCGTGTTATTAAAAGTGATGTTTGATATAACAGTAAACCTTTGTTAGTTGGTGACTGAAGGAAACAGTTGTTCTTCTGTTTGAAGTTGACCTGACAGCTCCAGTTTCAGACTCGCACGAGAGCAAAAAAAACAATGACTCATCATCTGTGAACACACACTCTCTGTTTCACAAACTCAGTTTTGAGTACCCTACTACACTCACAAAAGTTGTACCTTTTTGTCACTGGGATGGTACCTTTTAAAGGAAAACACCACCTTTTTTATATTTTACTGTGTTCTTACCTCAACTTAGACGAATGAATACATACCTATATTTATTCAATGCGTGCACTTAATCTTTGTACAGCGCATCGTGAATGTGTTAGCATTTAGCCTAGCCCCATTCATTCCTTAGGATCCAAACAGGGATGAATTAAGAAGCCACCAAAAACTTCCATGTTCTCTCTATTTAAAGACTGTTACATGAGTAGTTACACGAGTAAGTATGGTGGCACAAAATAAAACGTGGGGATTTTTTAAGTGGATAAGAACGAAAACTATATTGTATGGCGGAAGAGCACTTAGTTTGCAGCACTTTCACCTCAGACGCAGTAATATTGACGAAAATTTGAGCGAGAGGGGGAGGAGTCAGGAGTGATTGATAGAGCATTGTGTTAGAAGCTTAAAATGTTTTGCAATGTAAAAAGTGAAAACTTAAAAAAAGTACTTCAATTGATAACATCTGAAGAATTAAGTCGTTTTAGTGAAAAATGTAACCTTCAACATTGGGGTAAACCTAATGTGAGCCGGCAAATCATTCCACAAACGTCAGGCGGCAACCGAAAAGGCACAATTACCTTTTAACTTCAGACGAGACTGACGCACAGTTAGCATTAGCTTGGATCTTAAATCCATAGAATGTTGCTGGGAAAGAAGATCTGTAATAGATTGTGGGACGTGGCCAGTTAATCCCTTGTACACATACAATAAAACCTTACATTTTACACAACAATGAAGTGACGCCAAAACAGGCGAGACGTGTTCTCAGTTTCTAGTTCCGTATGAGTTACAGAAATCAAGCCTGAAGGATATAAAAGCATGGGTTACTGTCTTTAAGTCTTTGACTAATAAAAATGTTTCAATTTAGCGATGGATCTAAGATGGTTAAAGCTATTTTTTACCACTGAATTGATTTGTTTGTCAAATTTAAGCCTGTTATCAAAAATAACTTTTTTACATAAGAATGGGAATTCACAGATAAAGGACCCAGTTGGTTGTTTATCTGTGTAACAGCAATTGGTGGATCAAAAACTACAATTGCCGTTTTAGAGTCATTTAGTGTTAGAAAATTAGCTGCCAGCCTGCATCCTACCTCCACAAGACAATTCAATAAGGCGTGTTTTAGAGGGATGTACACCCAGGGTGCGATTTGCTGGGGGATGGGGGGATTATACCCCCTCTGGTCTTTATATCCCTGCCTCTGTTGAATCATTTTTTATCCCCGGTGGGGACAAATTTGATCCCCCCATGATTAATGGTCATTAAATGACCATATAAACAACCTTAAATAAAGATAATTTAATATAAGTAAAAACGCTTTGTGCAATCAACAGTAAAATCAGGAATGTTGTATTATGGTTACCGCTTTTACTCCTGTGACCATAGGAGACAGCGCGTCTAGGTTATGTAATAATCCTTTTTTAATCCATGCCCAGATTTTCCAAATGCCGCAAGCTCCAATAGTCTATTTCAGCTCGAAAACAGCCAAATAATAAATGAAAAGGACTCCAAGCAGCATATCATCGTATTTTACAGGACTGTCACACAACAAATCTAAAAAATCTTACCATTGAGAATGAGACAGCAAAATCTACCGTCGTTAGAATCGAGGGGAACTCGCAGGATGACACAGGAAAGCAAAAAAGAGGTCAAAATTTTGCTCAGTGCTGGTGCGAGTAAGACTGGTTACATTTCTATACATATTTTATTTTAACAGTTACAAGAAATAGCTTAAAGGCGGAGTCCACGATGTTTGAAAAACGCGTTGGAAAAGGAGACGGGCCGACTACCAAAACACACTTATAGCCAATCAAATAAAATGCCGGGTTGCGTATGTGTGGGGCGGGTCTATCAACAGAAGGTCCAGATTTTATTGGGTTAGGGGCGTGTTTGTTTAGGTGATTTCAAATATCAACATTGGCTTTCAAACATCATGGACTCCGCCTTTAATACCCTGAATAATTAATATAAGTCTGTGGTTCATAATTTATTCATAAATAAAAATATTTGAAAAACATCCCCACACTGATTTTTCACCAATCACACCCTGTGTACACCCAAGTATCATTGCATAAAAATGATAGCAAATCAAGCCTAGAGAAAGTAAATAGAGTGACAACAAAAGCGGGCCCAGAATTGATCCCTGTGGAACACCACAAGTTGCCAGCCTCCACTAAAAGTGTTCTATCACAGAGATAGGATTTAAACCAATTTAATGCAATACCCAGAATTCCTGCACATTTACTTAACTGTTCAAGCTAAATAGCATGATCAATGGTGTCAAAAGCTGCGCTGAGGTCCAAAAGGACCAGAATTGAACAGTTACCTTAAAGGGTCTTCCATATGCATACATGTAAAGTGTATTTTAGTGCACTTTTTTCACCCTGGGAGGGGCATTTTCATATAAGATGGAAAGGCATGTCTAGTTTAATCTGACGTTTGTTATTTATCAAATTATTTGACTATATGTTTGATACTCGAAAACAAATTATATACAATTTATTTCTAAACATGCAATAATACTAAATTTTTAATAATTTCTGTGTTTTTATTTTTTCGTTTTCTGCCTTGTAAAGCTGCTTTAAAACATCATAAAAAGCACTACACAAAAATATTTCACTTGACTTTAACTATATAATCTTTAATACTTTTATGATGATCATCCATTTTGAGGCTTGACAGTTTTGCTTTACTGTGATCTGCTGTTTTATAGCAAGAGCTCCAATATTTTACAATTTATGTTGCTTTTGTGTTTCACAAAAAAAACACGTATGAAAGGATTATTTTCAGTGAATGCTCAAAAATACACATCCCTAATGGTTTGTTCATATAGTGTCGTAAACAAAACATCACGTTGCATACATCAGCTTGACCTCCAGCGGCTTCAAAGCCCTCCATCGAGCGTGCAGGTGTTGTTTGTGTATGTGTTGTGTCTGACGGCTGTTTCTTTGCTCTTGTTTGCAGTGGAGAGAGCGAGTTAAGAACATACTGGGACTATAAGCAGGCTGCAGGGCCGTACCAGCAGGCCTGGACACAGCTGCAGCTGCAGGCTTTCCCGCTGTGGTGTCGCAGCCCCAGAGATCTTCTGCTCTTTCATTAACACGCACAACATTTCACCCACAACCCAAATGTTGTGTCCGGCATTACTATAGTGTGAAAATACCAAGTTTTATTTATTGATATTAGTAAAGAACGTGCTTTTCCGTGACGCATTTACTATTTTTCCATATATGTATAATACAATTTTACAGGAATTATCAATGATCTATTATGTAGTATAACAGTGACTTTGACAAAATGTCAAATAAAAAAACATCTGTTTTACATCTGTGATACCTTCATCCTTTGTGGAGCTTTACAGTATCATGTATTGGACAAACTCGGATTTTTGTCAATATCTTGTGTGTCCAATGAAAAAAAGTAATGTGGATTGATGATGATCAGTATTATTTATTGTTAGGTTAACTCTATACATTATTAAGATCCCATAACCCCAATCTGAATTGTGTATGCTTCTTATTAATGTTCTCGACAGACGGTTTTCTTTTTGGAGTTTGTTTTTATTGGTTAGGTCATCCAGCTACCTTACCTTTCAATTATCTTAAATATATAATTTACAGAAGAAAAATACAGATAAATTAAAAGTTACTATATAGTCTCCGTTTTAACATTATTGTCTGCAATATTATAACACCATTCACCAAAAAGAAAGAAAGAATAAGCTAATGTTTCAAATTACAATTTAACAGGTGAAACTACAGGTACAAACACATCTTTAGTGCGATTATGTCACAGACGCGTTGTCTTCCGTCCCGTTGCCAACTCTAGAACAATGAAGCTAGTCCAAAAAATAAAACCAGGTGCGTAGATGTGTAGACAGGCTGAGATGATGCACATATATTCTTAATATCCAAACGTGTTCTCTCCACTGTAGGCCACGTACAAAAAGCCGTCCTCATCCTTCTCTTTCTCGTATAGCTGTCCCATAGTCAGACTGAAACCATAATATAAGCAAAAAGTTTATTATTCATATAACTAGGGTACAACAATGATCAAATCACCCCCTAACTATGGCACTATATTAATAAAATTAAGCATCAGATTTCAGTCTTTGCCATGATCTTACTCGGTCAATAATAAAGACATCAAGGTTATAAGAATGTTTTTTACATTATGTAGGATGATTTTATGTAGAAAACAGTCATCACAATTGTGTAGTATGTTGAGTTTTTATATTATTTGGGGTAAAATCAAAATAGCCTTTAGCTCCGTCATATAGTATGGTAGAACATGTGACTGCACATTTTTTCTTATCCTGTCCTGGGTTGTGCAACAATGTGCTTCCCTGTGTTTTTCTCTTCTGCACAACCAATATCTAGTAGTATATTATTTAAGCTCGCTTGTGAAAGAGGAAAATGGTGATTATTTACAGATTTAAATGAAGGATGTTGGGTGTGATCTGGACAACCCCCCAACAGGTCTCATTGTATACACACCTGAAACCTGAAGCCATAAATACAGTGAGGAAATTAGTATTTGAACACCCTGCTATTTTTGCAAGTTCTCCCACTTAGAAATCATGGAGGGGTCTGAAATTGTCATCGTAGGTGCATGTCCACTGTGAGAGACATAATCTAAAAAAAAAAAAATCCAGAAATCACAATGTCAATGTTAATATTTGGTACAGTGGCCTTTGTTCGCAATTACAGAGGTCAAACGTTTCCTGTAGTTTTTTCACCAGGTTTGCACACACTGCATGAGGGATTTTGGCCCACTCCTCCACACAGATCTTCTCTAGATCAGTCAGGTTTCTGGCCTGTCGCTGAGAGACACTGAGTTTGAGTTCCCTCCAAAGATTCTCTATTGGGTTTAGGTCTGGAGACTGACTAGGCCACACCAGAACTTTGATATGCTTCTTACAGAGCCACTCCTTGGTTATCCTGGCTGTGTGCTTCAGTTCATTGTCATGTTGGAAGACCCCGACCCATCTTCAACGCTCTGAGGGAAGGAGGTTGCTCCCTAAATCTCGCAATACATGGCTCCGGTCATCCTGCCTTAATACAGTTTAGTCGCCCTGTCCCATGTGCAGAAAAACACCCCCAAAGCATGATGCTATCACCCCCATGCTTCACAGTAGGGATGGTGTTCTCGGGATGGTACTCATCATTCTTCTTTCTCCAAACACGTTTTATTTTGGTCTCATCTGACCACATGACTTTTTCCCATTACTCCTCTGGATCATCCAAATGGTCATTGGCAAACTTAAGACGGGTCTGGACATGTGCTGGTTTAAGCAGGGGAACCTTCCATGCCATGCATGATTTCAAACCATGATGTCTTAGTATATTGCCAACAGTAACCTTGGAAACGGTGGTCCCAGCTCTTTACAGGTCATTGACCAGCTCCTCCCGTGTAGTTCTGTGCTGATTTCTCACCTTTCTTAGGATCATTGAGACCCCACGAGGTGAGATCTTGCATGGAGCCCCAGTCCGAGGGAGATTGACAGTCATGTTTAGCTTCTTCCATTTTCTAATGATTGCTCCAACAGTGGACCTTTTTTCACCAAGCTGCTTGGCAATTTCCCCGTAGCCCTTTCCCGCCTTGTGGAGGTGTACGATTTTGTCTCTAGTGTCTTTGGACAGCTCTTTGGTCTTGGACATGT
This sequence comes from Misgurnus anguillicaudatus, assembly GCF_027580225.2. NCBI lineage: Eukaryota > Metazoa > Chordata > Actinopteri > Cypriniformes > Cobitidae > Misgurnus > Misgurnus anguillicaudatus. The sequence goes on along the minus strand of NC_073342.2, from coordinate 4,212,742 downwards.
TAGTAGTGGATTCTTACTGATTGTATGGGGTGGACAGGTGTCTTTATGCAGCTAATGACCTTAAACAGATGCATCTAATTTAGAATAATAAATGGAGTGGAGGTGGACATTTTAAAGGCAGACTAACAGGTCTTTGAGGGTCAGAATTCTAGCTGATAGACAGGTGTTCAAATACTTATTTGTAGCTGGATCATACAAATAAATAGTTAAAAAAAATCATACATTATGATTTCTGGATTTTTTTATAGATTATGTCTCTCACAGTGAACATGCACCTACGATGACAATTTCAGACCCCTCCATGATTTCTAAGTGGGAGAACTTGCAAAATAGCAGGGTGTTCAAATACTTATTGTCCTCACTGTGTATATATATATATATATATATATATATATATATATATATATATATATATATATATTTCTTCTCGACTGAACAAAAAATACATCAAATTTTACATGACACAGGGTTGAGTAAATTATTGGGATTTTTTTAAGACAATTATTTATTAAAGAAAGAAATCCTTTAATAACTGCAAAATATCTTAAATAACCCCAAAAATATCTTTAATAAATGTTAATGTATTTTTACCTGAATTTAAAATTTTTAAGTATTCAAAAAATAATTGAATAAAGTCTTATTTTCTCCAGATCTGTGATGTTTAAGAATACCATTATTTTATTATTACCCTTAGTTACTTTATCTTGCTGTTGGTTTGTCTTTTGTTATTTTTTAGTGTATCTTGCGCAACTGGATGTCCTGTAGAAAATGCACCTTGTGTATATAATACAAAATAACTTTGTTAACCCTTGGCAAAGAAGCTCAATAAATGTGAGCTCAACTTCCAAGAGGATAAAAAACATTTTAAAAATCTAGAATATGTTTCTAATAAAACATCATTTGAGTTAATTTTACCTGGACTGAGGAACAGTTTTGTCAACAAAGAGGAATATAGCTTTTTCAGAGGGCAGCTGGATCCGCTTTCGGATAATCCACATAAACTGGGCCACTGTGATGTCAGATGGGACCAGATACTTCCTCTTGTCAATATCCAAAATCTGTGAGCCAGACACTTTCTCTACAATAACCTAATCCACATACAAGAGAAGGAGAGAGAAGAAGAAGAGTCAATCACATGTTGCAAATATTTCATTAGAAAGCCAACAGATTATGACAATAGATTTTATTGTCCCAAGTTAAATTTAAGATGTTTTTATCAAGTGACTTAAAAATGAGGAATATTTTAAGAAACTTGCCACACAGGGGCTTATTATACAAATAATGTAAATAAAAAATAGAAAAGATGTTTAGACATTGCAAAGAAAATATCAATGTGCAACTACAAATATACAACAAAAGGTCCAAGGTGACCAGCATGTATCAGTGGTGTGAACAGAAATGGCATTTGTCATTTCCTTGTTTATTTTTACATTAAGCCTTTAATGATAATCAGAGGTGTAGTTTTACACACAGCTTATTTTGTAAGGCACATTTCCTTGCACAAAACCTGGTACTGGAAAAAATAACTAAACAAGCACACAGAATTCAGTTAAGTGGTTTATTATTGTAGTAAGTTAAGTAACTGTGACTTGTCATTTGCTACTAAAGATTGTTTAAAGGGGACATTTCACAAGACTTTAAGATATCAAACAAATCTTTGGTGTCCCCAGAGTACATATGTGAAGTTCTCTCTCAAAATACCATATAGATCATTTATTATAACATGCTAAAATTGCCACTTTGTAGAAGTAAGCAAAAATATGTTGTTTTTGGGGAGCTGATCTCCTCACTAAATGGCAGTGCTGTGGTTTAGAGGATGGATACCCGAACCGAGCCCGACGGGAACCGACAGGCCAGGCCGGGTTCGGATAGATATTTAGAAATTATGTTCGGGTCGGGCTCGCCGCAATGAACATTTGAAATTTAAAACAGCTTATTATAATATGTACCGTATTTTCCGGACTATAAGTCGCTCCTGAGTATAAGTCGCATCAGTCAAAAAATGCGTCATGAAGAGGAAAAAACATATATAAGTCGCACTGGATTATAAATCGCATTTATTTAGAAAATTATTATTCTTTTGGGGGCATTTTGTTTGTTAAGTCTTTCTTCGTTGTCTTTTAAGTTAATGTTTCAGTTAAAAGTTTTTTTCAGGGGTATGCTACAGGAGGAACATATAGCGCCCTCTCATGGCTGTAGACGGTAATGTTTTATTTTGGTTCGTGTTAGTCAGTATGAATTAATTTTGACATATAAGTCGCACCTGACTATAAGTCACAGGACCAGCCAAACTATAAAAAAAAGTGCGACTTATAGACAGTTTCAGCAGTAACAACATAAACAAGCGGCTGTCGTGGTCCGCAGTAACTTCCGGTAAACTCCGCTAATAATAAATAAAAACAAAATACTTTAAACGTAGTTTATTTATATAACAAGCAAAACAACAACACATAGATTACCTAGGAAACCAAAACATTTATTATTTTTGACGAGGCATTTGTTCAAGAGATCAGTTTAGCAACTAGTTAGACCATTAAAAAAACGAAACCGGAAGTAAGGTTCGGATCCAGACGTGTATCACGTGCGTCCAATGAAACCGTCTATAGTCCGGAAAATACGGTAGGTAGCCAATGGGCCTGTTTAAAGCGATAGTTCACCTTAAAATGAAACACGTGCGTTCACATCACCCTTTTATTCATTTAAGGTTTAATAGCGGGTTGCGAAACAACTTCATAGGTGCATACCGCCACCTACTGTATCGGGTGCACAGCATGAGGGCGTATATACACTATACGGGGCTCCCAATAGAGTAAGTGGCGGTATGCACCTATGAAGTTGTTTCGCAACCCGCTATTAAACCTTAAATGAATAAAAGGGTGATGTGAACGCACATATTTTTCTGGGGATAGTGTTGTATTAGAGGTAAAAAATTATATAACCGTTTCTCGCACAAACCGATCGTTTCGTGTCTTAGGACATCGATGTGTCGCCACGAGCCGCAGGGTTTAACCCTGTATTTCCACCAACTGCAGAGCGGCTGCAGATCGGCTCCGCTGCGTTACTGCTCGCACTCCGCCGTCTGCCAATACCCACAATTTCTGTATTTGTTGCAGAGCGGTTGCGTGCTGAAGTGACGAGGACCCATGAGGTCTCGCAAATTCACATGATGATCACGCGATATCTAGTTCTGTCTCCGCCCATTATGACGTTTTGCTGGACCAGCCCAGATCACAACACGAGATCTCGGGAATACAGGTATGATCACGCGATATAGTTATGGCTCCTCCCTGCGGAGCTGTCGGTGGAAATCCCGGGTAATTTGGATTTGTCCGTGCATATTTTTTCTCTATCGGATTTTGTTACCATCCACTTCCATTATACAACTGACAGACTGAAACGGTTGGAGTTCAAAATCTACATTTGTGTTCTACTGAAGAAACAGTGTCACCTACCTGGGGGTAAGCTGATAAACATAAAAAATTCATTTAAGATGAACTATCGCCATACATCTTCATGTGTGCGGAAATGTGTTTATGTTGCTGTGACAATGCGATTTTTAACTGTGTCCGGCTCGGACATAAATATCTTAATGCCTGTCGGGTTACGGTCGGGTATGGTTACTGCCCTGCCGGACGCGGGCCGGGCTCGGACAGAAAAATGCGTCCCGATCTGCACTCTACTGTGGTTGGATAGTGCAGATAAAATGGCGGTATTATCCCCTTCTGACATCACAAGGAGATTTCAATTACCTATTTTTCACATGCTTGCACAGAATGGTTCACCAAAGTTACTGGGTTGATCTTTTTCACATTTTTTTTACTAGGGATTGACCGATATGCATTTTTTAGTGCCGATGCCGATACCAATTTTTTCTTTCATCAGCCTTAGCCGATGACCGATACAGGGTGCCGATTTTCTTGAGCCGATACTGCTTTTGCTCACTCAATTTACATCATAAAAATTACACAATGATGCTAAATGTTACAAGTCTCAATTTTAAAAAAGTAACATTTATTGAACTTAAAAAAACTATATTTAACAAATAGTAAAAACGGATGAGGGTGCTATGGAACCATGAACTGCATTCTCCACAATCTTGAGGAACTATCAGCAAAGAATATTGATTTCTAGCACTTTACTACTACAAATTTATATAGAGATGAGAAATAAAAGCCAGCTATGATCAGCTGTTAGGCCGAGCTTTCGATGTTGTCATGGAAAGGTTGGTTGCTTTTAGTCACACGACCTGCAATCGCTTGCGGCTTTTCCAGCACTATCTCTGTAAAAAATGCCAGAAAAAAATCGGCAAACACAGCAGATACACATCAAACTCGCAAAAATCGGCCCGATATATCGGCCAGACGATATATCGGTATAGCACTATTTTCTAGGTTGATAGAAGCACTGGGAACCCAATTATAGCACTTAAACATGGAAAAGTCAGATTTTCATGATATGTCCCATTTAATGAAACACATTAAAATTAATGAGTTTTTCTAATGCATACTCACAGGAACTCTGTCTGGGTATTTGTTCCGGATTTTGGCAGATTCAACACACCTGTGCTCTGGAAAAAGAAAACACCTGCATCAGTCGACATTTGGTGAAGATTGAATTTATTATTTTTAAGTATTTCTTTTTTTGACCAGAGATTATGTAACAGACATTATACAACTTTTCGTGCAGTTAAATATCTGTTTGTTATATTGTCCTTTTTCATGCCCTAGCCAATATGCTGATGGTTTCAACTGATCAAATATCGGCAAAACATTGCATTTTGATTGGTTAAACGTTCGTCAGCAGGTTTTTTTTTTAATATAAAGCTTATTGGCCTCCACTATAGTTGCATTTAAAATGATGCACCTTTCAGTTAAGTATAACACATAACAAACTCAGTCACCAAAAATGTGATATATTTACGTCACCTCAACAATAGATGCATCTGTGTGTCATATGTGGTATGGCTGGTAAACAAACAAATGCTAGGCTAAAATGAAAGCAAAACAAGCAACAGACAGACAGACCTCCGTACATTATGAGATCTATTTATTATTGTTTTGATGGACACATAGGCTTGACATAAACAAACAAATCAAAGTCTTCTCGAGTGGTGAACGTATAAAGATCAACTGGGCAGGTGAAAACGAAAACAAGCCAATAGATCAATAATGACACATATCTGATAGGCCATTTTAACAACATCACGACATTTTAGATGTATTACCCAGAGAATGATCCTCTTTAAACATCCATTTCATGTTTGCAGACGTCTTGCTCGAGGAGCGACCTGTCACCAAAATATACCACAATTTAAAGGCAAGTAAATCTTTAAACTAATAACGTCAACAATGCAGCAACATTCGTCTCCAAACCCAGCCGTGATTACGTCACCCCGAGACCGTACCATCTCTCCATTGGAATCGAGGGCGTTACAGCAGGGCCGTACGATTTACTAGCTTCAAGGGGTGTCATGGCTCGGTTTCGCAGATCTTCAAGATTTTCAAGAGTCGCGTTATTAGACTTGTTATCATTTTTTTACTGTTAAAGCGAATTCCTATTCGCTATTTTTAAGTAATAAGTATTATGAGCACGCTTCGCATAAGGCCGCGTTTCGCGCGGTTGCTATGGTGAACACATGACGCTTCGTCACCGGAACAACATGCAGTGTGCGTTTTGTGTACGCTGAACTGATAAACTCGTTAACATGCGCCGATTGTTGCATTACAAATTTATTAAAGTTATTAATTTACCTCAAGAATTTACAGCTTTTTCGACGAAATAGCTTTATTTTGCCCGCGCATTTGCATTTACAGCAGCAACACTTTGTGGGGCTTAGCATTTACCCTAAAATTACCAATATAATGGCTTTTTATGAGGCTTACTCACACCCCGCTTTAATAAGGTACAAAACGCGCATTTGCACGAGAGCAACGCTGTTTGTGGTCGTGGTTTTATGCCTCACGTACATTTCACCTCTGCTCGTGGCTTACAGAAGTCAAGGTAACGGTTACATTTCTTCCAGACAAATATTGTCAAGTTTCCAAAGATGTGGTGAAATAACGTGTTTGTGTTAACTGTTACCAGGATTCTGGCTGAAGAAAAGCTGGTATGAAGAGCAACCACTCGTTCAATTCCAGTATGATATGATCCTGATAGGAGCAACAAACACAGCTGGGAATTACGTGGCATGGAGTACATTTCCAAACTTTAATCGATTAGTTGGAGATAACTTGCGCATCCCATTCGTCTCGGTGAGTGCTGAACTAAACTGTTCCTATATTGACAATAGCACTTACAGAAATGTATATATACCAAATGTATGAATGCATTGTTTGTTCATAAATCAGGTTCAGGAGGAGGACAGAAACCAGGATGGCAAATCCGATCTTCTAAATCTCCAGATCAACATCCCACTTAAAGCAGAAGAGCAGATGTATAGCATCCAGCTCCTCCTCACGTTCTCATATCAGCTGTTTGTGTGTATCCACTGCATTCATACAGTACAGTATATACATCAATTGTCCACAATGTCTTATCAATCAAACAATCTCTCTTTCTCTAGAGGATGTCTACTGTTGCCATGCAGACGCTTGCGTTTGTGCAGCATTCTTCATCTGTGCCAGGTTCTCAGCTGTTCATCAGTGCAGATCTAAAGCTTCATCAGCGAACTCCTCTTCCTCACAGAGGGTTACATGCTGCCTACAATGTAAGTGTCTATAAACAGCACCAAATGCAATGTTAAGCTGAAACTTCCCTCAACGCACCTGCCTGAAAGTTGAATCTGCCTCGGAAGACCTTGATTGGCTGGATTAGGTGTGTTTGATTAGGGTTGGAGCAAATCTCTGCAGAGACACCGGTCCTCTAGGAGCAGGATTGGACACCCCTGACCTAAAGCAAAGGGACAATGCACTGTTGATACACCAATGCTGTATTAAGAGTAGATGAAAAATGAAAAATTCTTGACGTCCATTATTTCGCTTTTTAATTAATTTAATTCACGATTTTACATTTCCTTTGGTAAACGGTGATGCGAGTTATCGTTTCCAGCTTAAATCTCTTTTCTTGCACTACAACAAACTTCGGCCCTGTCCCAAATGGCGCACTTCATGTGGACTTTCGGTCTTGTGGTCTTAAATTGCGTGTGCTCACTTAGTCTACGAGTCCGTGGGGTGTCCCATCTGTCCTTTTTACGCTCCGAAGTGTGCTCATCAGCGCCTCCTTTGCACCCTTGATGCGGTCTTTTCGCCGAAGCTTGCACTGCTGCAGGCTTCACGCACTTTAACAACCCAGAAGTCCTTGTGAAAGGGCGATCAGACGAATCACACAACGGATGGGAGGAGTTTACACTGATAGGAATCTTCTCTTCCTATTTCCGGTGTGATGCTCAAACCTGTCCCAAAATACAACTCCAGTGCACCCTCGTGGACTCGCGTCCAGGGTCCCTATAAGGCCTGCACTACATGATGTCATTAAAGTCCACAAGTCTGGAGTGTGCCATTTGGGAAAGGCCATTCCTGGGATTGGTAATGTAGACAAGACCGATATTATCATAAATCTTCCCGCATCGGACTCACAGCCTGTGAGTTAACTTCTGTTAGCAAACAAATCTTTCAAACACGGTAAGAAGCACCATGTTTCTGGCTGACGTCAGAGGTATCCAGACCAATCACAACGTACAGATTAGCTGGCCAATCAGGGATACAGATCTTTCAAATCCATGCATTTCAGGAAGAGAGCGAAATCTGGAGCTACAAAAATGTACGGTATGTGAAAAATAATGTGTTTTAACCATAAACCACGCGAACACATTGTATTACACCAAATACACAATGAAATAGGTGCCCTTTAAAAAAAAACATGCTTTTGTGATGCAAGTAAACATTTATTTGTTTATCATCAGATTTGTTGATGTGTGTGGTAGTATAGATTTAATTTGCTCCGTCTGTTTCATTACTAGGTATCGGTGATCGATGCATCCAGTCCATTAGCGAGTACATATGACCTGGCCAACATTATTGGACTTTATCAACAAAGAAACTGTAAGATTATAATGGTTGTCTTTTCTAGCACACGTAAGGGGACATATCATGAACATCTGTGCTATAATTGGGTCCCCAGTGCTTCTATCAACCTAGAAAATATGAAAAAGAACAACCCAGTTATTTAGTTTTGGTAAACCATTCTCTGCAAGCATGCGAAAAATAGGCCATTGAAATTTGGATCCTCTTGTGATGTCAGAAGGGGATAATACCGGCCCTTAATCTGCAGTATCCAACCACAGCACTGTCATTTAGTATAGAGATCAGCTCATTTGCATTTAAAAGGACACACCCAAAAACTGTTTTTGCTCACACCTCCAAAGTGGCAATTTTGAAATGATCTTGAGCTAAAACTTCACATATGTACTCTGGGGACACCAACGACTTATTTTACATTAGGGAAGCACCGAATGTTTGGCAAAAAAATACAATTCAGCTGAAAAGTGAAAAGGCCGAACAATGAGGTCTTTGATGACGCGATCAAATTAACCAGCGCAGAGTAGGGCTGTTCGATTCCGGATTTTTTGGAAACACTGTCAATTATTTTTCTCTCTCTCTGCACTAAATGCCAGTGCTGTGGTTGGATGGTGCAGATTAGGGGTCGGTATTGTCCCCTTCTGACATCACAGGGGGAGCCAATTTTCAATGAGCAATTTTTTTCGCATGCTTGTAGAGAGTGGTTTGCCAAGGCTAGGTTGCTGGGATGTCTTTTTCATTGTTTCTGGGTTGGTGGAAGCACTGGGGACCCAGTTGTAGCACTTAAACATGGAAAAAGTCCCCTTTAACCCATTTGCGCCTGATGCTACATGAAGAAACATTACATCTACCGCCGGTTACTTTTATTTCATGTTTCTAAAGTGCTACAGAGGCTTCGATATTACGTTTTTGGTAGACGTTGACAATTCTTAGTATTTTTTTCTGAAAACCCTCAGGATATAAGGTTATTTATGCTAGAATAAAATACTGTCGATACAATCAACATTATCAGATGTATTTTTAATATATATCTTAATACTTTTCAAAAAGACAGCAGGAACTATTTATTAGAACTAGGGGTGCATCGGTTCATCACTAATTAGAACCCTAATGGCCGGTTTCCTAGACAGGGATTAAGTCTAGTCCAATACTAAAATGCATGTTTAAGCTGTCAAAATTTTGAAAACAATGTGCACTTCAATATCTTAAACTGATAGATGGCTTTTAAAGATAATAGATTATGTTATAAGGTGTTACTCTGGACAAACTGGTATGCTAGGATAGTTTATGCGGTTTGAAGTTGAATTCTCTATGCGGTTTCATAAATAAAATTTGTTTGTTTATATGAAGTGTCACTTTGATCTTGTTTGTTGGTTAATGATTTATCCCAATATCTCCATCACAGTGACTACTCATCTCTCTGGCGCCATTCCAGTATGGATGGTTGGCAGAGCGGCAAATACTCCATTCCAGATCAATGCTAACATCAGCTATCCAGTAGAAACCATTACTTATCCTTTACGTGCGTTGTTTCTGTATGTTTGTTCTGTAATGCAGTGTGTATTTATTTTGGGTAGTGAAACCTGATTAGTAAAAGTTAAAGTGTTGAAACACACCCACTCCATATTTTTAGTGCAAATCATAATTTTATGTCTGACAATAAGTAAACAGAATTTATTTTTTGAGCCCGCAAATGTGTTGTTTGTTTTAAACGTATAAACTTTTTAATAAACAATTCCCCGTAGCATTAGTTTAATACAAAACACACGAATGAAAATTGTTGCTTTATACTTTTAATGTGTCGCCAAAGTCTGGTCCTTCATATTGATAACTCGTTCAGATGTTTCTTCTTCAGTTCTGCATTCCTAGACTTAGGTTTAATTTCCTTGACTGCTTCCTCTACTTATCGTCCGGGCTTTTGGGAAACTGTCAAGTTTGCTTGGATTCAGTATGTCAGTGTACTGCTCATCTTTCTGTGGATTTTCCAGCACATTCAAACGTTTGTTTTTCAGAACCAGGTCTTGCCAACCATTGTAGTACCTCCGTTTAAACAGCACAGAGTTTGACCTGACCAGTGTTATTCAGGGTTTTGTTCTGTAATTTGACCATACACATGTACATGCAAGGTTCATCATTTGAAGTAGATTCATATTAAAGAAACTCGCACTTGGCTGCTTGTTAAATCTCAGGTTCTTCTGGTTTTTAAGAAACTCCAGCTCAAATTCCAGATGATAATGATGATAATCCTTGTGCTTTTATTTGATGTCAGCCGCATGCATGCTGTTGTTTGATTTTGAAAGCACAATGTGCATATTTTCCATATTAAAAGGACATTTCTTATCAGTGTACATTCAGAGGATTATTTTCGGCATTATTGTATGAGCACAAGAGTGATGAGTAATGTTTTATATATAGTTTTTACTGTAAGACATTTCTGTGTCAATAATTATGGCCCATTGTGTTTAAATAATGTTATACTTTTTTTAATATGAAATATCACTGATTTAAAGACTGTATTACATTGCATTATTAGATAAACGCTCAAACACTGCCAAGTTTTACTTTTATCCAAAGAGACTTACAAAGTACGAAACAATTCAAGCAATTTGACATAGGGAGGCAATAATACAAGAAGTGCTTATATCAAGTTACACGTTTAAACTATTTGAGAATAGTACCTGTTGTGAGAGAGAGAGAGAGAGAGTAATTATTATAATTTAAGATAGAAGAATAAAGATAAAAATCAAAGTCATTATGACAAAAATGTGATCATGGCTGTTGAATCCAGGCTAAAGTCTTTAATAATTAAATAATCTCTTATTAGATTATAATTACGAGGTGGATTAAAAAATCTTCAATATGACCTCACTTAGTCAATATTAAAGATATAGATATCATATTTTCACCAAAAATGTCTTTACGTTATCGGATAATTTTATGTAGAATCACAAAAATGAGTTTTGCTGGGTTTTCATACACTGTAAAAAGTTAAAAGTTGGTAACAACAAAAAAAAAGTTTATTCAACTTACGTTTTTCACCCAAAGTGTTGATTAAAGTTGATTAAAGGTGTAGCGCAGGATTTTCTCAAATTTTGGAAAAGAACCGCCTTCTCCACTTTTTAAATAAATGCAATTGCCCAACACTCCTGATTGACAACTAGGAGGACCAATAGTCTTGATGATCCACCCCGGAAAAAGAAAATCCTCCGCATTACCTTTAAACTTAAATTTTTTTAGGTGTTACCAAATTCAAAAAAAGTTTTTTTTTAAGTTGATCCAACTTTTCACTTTTAGGAAGGGTCACAACTTGTAATTTAAGTGTAAAAATACCAACATAGTAGTATGTGAAGTGTGCTATGTTTGTATGTGAAACTGTGCAAACTCAGTAACCAACACTACAACAATGTAGTATGCAACACTGTAAACTGGAGCAGTACAATGTACCTAATAAAATAAGTGAACTGTACTCAAACCAGTGAAAAAAGTTTATTTAACTAAAAAAAAATTGTGCGTTCAACTATTTCACCCATTTTAGCTCCACAAAGTCAAAATGAGTCAAAGAACTTAGCTAACGCAAACATTTTATTTATAACTTCCAGACAAAGTCTCAATACAACAGCCTCATTTGAACAAACGCTGCAAATAATGGCAAACCTTTGGTGGTTGTGATGAGGTTTATGGCATTTAACCTGCGAAGAAAGATTCTGGCACTGCAAATTTACTTCAGTTGAAAGGTAAATCAACACGATTGGTTGAAAAGGATTTCCAGTTTCCAGCATGCTTTGCATGAGCCTGCATTACAAGAACATTTTTTTTGAAGTAAGTGATATTTTATGTGGTTTTCAGTAGAGAAAGACTCAATAGTTTTTCTCAGTTGCTTCGGAGCATTTGTCAGATCAGAAAAATATTTTTCGAAACACTTTTTTGTTCAACCTCCACATCATCAAGCAAATTGTCAATGTTTTGGAAAAATTGAAAGTGACGCTACTTGAAATGTGACCTCTGCATTTTACCCTAACTGTACGTTCACACCGCCCCAGACATGAGCTTCCAAAGTTACCGGAAGTCATACATTTACAATGGAAGCTGGCTTCTCTCAGCGACAAGGAGCGTCAAATCCATCGGCATCGCGTTTTAAGCGACCAGAGAGTCAATCAGTAAGTTGAAAGAAGCTCAACTTTATGGTAATGAGATATGACGCAGTTCAACGGCAAAACGCCAGCAACCAATCGGAATATAGACAAAATGATGATTTTTACATCATTGAAAGAAGGAAGTGCAACACTGAAATCTGTATTTCTCCTGTCTCAGCAGAAACTGAGGAAATGATGCACGACCATTCAAAAACATAACTGGGGTTCTAACTATACAAAGATTAATGCAAATGGGTGAAGTGTCCCTTTAAATTTTGAATACAATGAAATATAAACTTTAAAGTTTGGATTAATTGTAATTTTTGAGTTGTTTTACTTAAATGTTTTTAGGTAATCGGTAAATGTTCAGTATTCTTAACTTGTCAGGTTTTATAGCGATTAAGTAAAGTCAAGGTGCAGTTTATAGTCTATACAGGTTAGATTTTGTATACCAGTAAAGCTAATACAAAATAAATTCAATATTATTTATCATTTTGAGCATGCCATTGCATGAGATCCTTACAGTACAAAAACAGTTGTGGAATGTTTGCATTGAAGTTGATGGCATTTATTTTAATATACACACTGTATACGGGCAGGAAAACTGTGATTTTCTGAGCCTTTTGGTCAAGATGTCATGGTCAGGATTTATAAATTTTGTTAATAGATAGCTACAAGGCGGCCTCATTCAATGCATTCTACTTTCCAGCAGTGACATCAGGCACAGGAAGTTTGGCACAATGGACAGGATGCAGATGCAATGTTTTTCTATTATTTTTGTCTTTTTTTGACACTGTGTGCCACATGTAGCCCTCTCTGATGCTTTTAAACAGTATTGAAAAAGCTCCCATCTATCTAAGCCTCATATATAAAATAAGCATTAAAAGTCCTATACAAGTAGTTTAAATGAAAACTGCCTAACTAACATTTCTGACCCATTTATCTATATATATATGCAAAATATTTCAGGTATCTATTTTACCTACACAAGGTCAGAATGTTCATGTGAACTTTCTTCGGAATCGGTTAGCTCCGCCCACATTGCTGCCAATCACCGTTAATGGCCAGTGGCCACGTCTCCAAGGGTTTCTTAACATCCAGCCAGGAGCAAGTTTACTGCAGACAACATCAAACCCTCAAAACAAACGGGACTGATCCGAGGTAAGAGAAATTTTAGGAACACCCCTTTTATAATATGCAGACATATTTTAGGTGATAACTCTTTTAAGGATGTGTTTTGTTAGGCGTGTGACCGCGGAGAAGTTTGCTCTAACGTTAACTTAGTTTATTAAAAGTCTGTCGCGAATAAACCCCGAAACGCTTCAAATGTTACGCCTTCATCTTTCTGGATATTAAACGAAGCTCCACTTGTCTCGTTTAATTATAGGTACGTATTTCAAATTGGTTTATCGTCTATGGTTAACCATTTAAATGTGTTTGTTTGTTTTTATTCAGCGTAACGTTATTCAGGCTGATATTAAAACATAGTGATCTACCTATACTGTAACTTTACTACAATAACATTAGGCTATGAGATGATGCCAGAATCGTAGCATACAAAAATGCGATTGTTCATCATTGTCTATCTATGTAACTGTTAGTCTGTTCTTTTGAGATTTTGAGACACGGTTTACTCAGCTTTTTAGTAAATGGACTTTTATTGCATTTATTTTTTAGCTAACTTACGTTTATTATTTGTAAAGGTACATAGCCTATAGTAACACACATAGAGGTAAATCCGATCATGTTACTCATTTTTCACAGCACATTCCCCACCTGTTCAACAGTTACAGGTGTCCCACACTCTTAAAGACACAGTTCACTTCAATAAAATTACACGAGCTCCTCTTTTCCATACGGTGGATGGACCCATACTTGTATTCATACTGTTTGTTAAAGCTCTCAAATTTATTCACAACACACAACGTTATGTGTTCAATTCAAAACAAATAATTAAGTTAAACAAAGGCGGATGTCAAAACTGTGCCAGTACACACAAAAACATTTAAGTAAATAATTCCTGAAGATCGAGATAATGAGAAAAGGAAGATCTTCAGCCTTTGTTTTGCAATGAAACATACTTGCAGTAATTGTTCATTCTGAATTGAGTTGTGAATACACTTTGAGAGCTATAACAAACAATTAAAGTCACAATAAAACAGTAGTAGCAATTGTATTATTTTCCCCTTTGTGACGTATATCTGAGTAAAATGGCTTCTAAAATGTAAAAGGTAGGGAATTTGTCCATCGTGAATTGATTGGATTGTTTGAAGTTGGGTCATGTTGCTATTTGCTAATCGCTGTGATCTTTCTTTATGGACCCCACCCACCTGCCATCATACCTTGTGACTGAACGTAAAGGGATATCGTTTCGCGGAGGGAAGGAGATTGTGTTTTTGATTATAAATTATGAGGGCACATGAAAAAAAAATGAATAAAAATAAAGTTTCTACTAGGGATACACGATATATTGGCCGACATATCGTTATCGGCCGATAACTGCTTATTTTTAATATCATCGGTTATCGTCTGATAGCAAAATTAGGCCGATAAATGAAAGCCGATAAATTATGGATCATTTTGGTTTGTTGAACTACTTCACTTGCTCATTGCTGGCCATGTGAAGTTTTGATTGGTGCTTTCTGTGACATAGCACGAAGATGACACGTGTTGCGGGCTTAAGAAGAGTATGCTAGTATAGATGTTGACTTGGCTACGGCAGTTCATTGGAACAAATGCGTGAAATAGAGCCGCCATCTTGAAACAGGGGAGCCATGCATCAGCGTCATTGTAGGCAATGGTGTAACGGAAATAAAATCGCCATAAATCGTCATGAATGCGGTTTTCTTTTGGTTCGTTCCAACAGTCAGACATGTATTAAGCATTGAGTCCAGAAAAAAATTTAAGTTTTGAAAATCTACTTTTGCTAACTATAATGCAAAGTTCTAGTAAGCCCTAACATCCATACGCAGCACAAAAGTCCGGCATCGTCCATGAATACAGTACAGGTGGAGATGGCAGTGTTACCTAGCTACTTTTATGACAAGACCCCTGTTCCAAGATGGCGGCAGTTTTGACGCATGCTTAGAACCCCAAGGCGACCTCTAGTGTACATATCTATGGTCATGTCATACCAGCGCGAAAACGGCTGCATCGCTGCTTTTGCCTTTCTTCTTTTTTGCATAACTCCGCTCCTGGGGCATCATGGGATGGTGAAGTGTCCATCGTATGCACGCTTAGGTCATCCAGGTACTTTCAGCATACTGTTTTTGGAATACTACGTATTCGGACATACTACTCGCCTCGCCTACTGCTTTTGGCCTACTATATAGTATGGAAGTAGGCAGTTTCGGACGACGTATGGGTCTCCCGGGTTCGTTCTGCAAAAACACATTCATTTTTAATGACCAGAGACCCGAGCCCCCTAATATTCTAACCGGTCCGTGTCCAAGGCACATGTGAAACTTTAAGACCTGAACCCGCTCTGGTCGGACCTCGGGTTTTCGGACCTCTACTACACAGAAAATAATGAGCACTTAAGCAGTAAAGCATTGCACAATACCCACCGACATGACTTGAGTTAGATGCCTGAGTTTTTAGGGACCCAATCAGAAGCTCGCCCTGATCATCTTCTTATCACCACAACAACTGCTTTATTCATTTATCCTGCATTTGTGAATGTCCTGTAAATTACACGAATCAGTGCTGCCGTGGTAGAGTAGTCATATCAAAAGAAATCGAAATCGAACACAGCCATCGGTGCATATCCACAAATGAGTAGTATACTTTAAAGCTATTCGGATGCGTGCGCTTTCGAGACGGACGTGGAAAGAAAGTATACACAGGCCTTAAAGCTTGGGGCGGGTGGGCTTCCATTTTGACATGTCTGAAGTAGAATTACATAACTCTAACCCCCCCCCAAGTGGAAGTCATGTGACTGAAACGATCTATAGTGATGCGTTCTGGGAATACCCGTCAAATGGCGTGCATGAACATTTTCAGAAAAAAATTCGTTAAATGTCATTTTGTTCCAGTAAATTATTATTCTATAACATCTTGTCTATCATTTTTATCTAGGCAAAATTCACTTGTTTAGTGCAGAAAAATAGCCATTTATTGAGACAAGCCAAAAACACTGCGTCTCTCCGCCTGGAGTGCACAGGTGCAATTCAGTCGCCCATAGCTATCAAAATAAACCTCCATAAAATGTGGAATGAAGGTGTGTAATGCACACCTCCCACCTGTCCTGTGTAGAATATGGCATGCAAAGTTTTTTTTTTATATACAAAGGTATCATGAGATCACAGAGTACATGAGAACAGTTTCTGCCTGTGGCCTTATGTCTGTTCTTATGCAATGTCACCATTGAGAGACATTTTAAGCATCGCGAATGATATACAATTATTTGACTTTCGAATTATTATTTGAAATATGTGACACTAAAATCTTCTTTTGGCAGGGCAAACAAAAACCTGAACCACTGGCCTGACGGGGCCAGTATAAAAAAAATCTTTGCGTTAACCCTGTAAAGCATCAGATGATAGAGATGTTACAAAGGAGGAGGAGTCTTGATAAAGGTACCCAAGTCATGCTTTTATCTTACCGGGGCGACCAGAGATTAAAGTATGAGGGTTAGACGTGATAATAGCATGACTAGGGTATCTAATTTATTGTAAATGTAAGATGCAAAGTAAAATAGCTGTACCATCTAAACATACAAGGGGTGATCTAATGAAGGTTGAAATAAACAACGTAAAACTTCACTAAAAGTAACATACAATAAAAGTAAATAGTTGCGTTTCAGATAATTTAATAAGATAATAATGTTTAAATGTTTGTGAGTATTGTGGTTCCTTGGGGTAAAAGTTACCAATTTGTGTATTTAAAGGGTTCATAGGGTGACAATTTGACTTTTTTCATGTTTAAGTGCAACAATTGGGTCCCCAGTGCTTCTATCAACCTAGAAAATTAACTCAACTTAATTTGAGTAAGCCATTTTCTGCAAGCATGTGAAAAATTAGGTCGTTCAGATTTCGCCTGTTTTGTGAGGTAGGTAGCAAGGCGAATTACAATAATACCACCGCTTTTATCTTCACTATCCAACCACAGCACTGCCATTTAGTGCAGAGAGAAAGAGGGAGAAAAGAAGGACTTGACAGCACAATTGAGTTTCAATTACAACAAACCACCATCATTGTGATCAGTGTTTGCATTTCATCTGGTCATTTGCATTTTAAATGTCACACCCAGAAACGGCACACTTTTGCTCAGGCCTACAAATTTGCAATTTTACATGCTATAATAAATTATCAATATGGTTTTTTGAGCTAAAACTTCACATACACACTTTGGGGACAGCAAAGATTTATTTTACATCTTAAAAATATCTCATAATATGACCCCTTTAACAACATAAGTAAAGTGACTTACTTGTAATATTTCATTGTGTTTTTTTTCTATTTTTATTACTTTTTTATCTCAAAATTCCATTCCTGTTAATCATTGCGATCAGCTGGCTACAGATTTGATTTGATTTGATTAATAAAGGGCTTGAACCATAGATAAGAGGTTTGTCTTTGTGATGGTAAAGAGATCTTGAAAGTGAATCTGTTGGCTTAGCAGAGAAGTGTTTGGCATGGGCGTGTGTGTATTATTATGACATTTACTTAACCAGGAGTGAACTAAGATTAAAATCTCTTTTTCAGGAGTGTCCTGGCCAAGATATGAAGCCCACATTATTCAAACACACATATAACAATAAAACAATACTACACACAATAAACTAGCATTAAAAATACAATCTCAGAAGCATTTGCAAATTGCAGATTGTGATAAAACTGTGCACGCAGTGAGTAGTTACCTGCTGCTAATTTTTGCTCAAGTATACCACAGAGATAAGATGGTAAGAGACCCAAAATCGCTTTGTATATCATTAAGTAGCAGCGCATTTCCTTCGTTCAGCAAGAGAAGACCAAGAAACTCTGTTATATAATGCACAATGATGTGTAGAAAATGTACAATTCGTAATAAATCTTAAGGCGCCATGATATACAGCATCCAGGGAGGCAAGAATATAAGCATGCTGATACGCTACATTCCCATAATCGAGAATTGGCAAGAAAGTCGCAGACAAAAGCTCAAGCGCAAAACAATTTCAAAACACAATTCATAAATGCAGTACAATTCACATTCACGAAATCAGATTTGTAAATTCAAAATGCAGTTCATAAACACTCAAGCAAAATGGTTATCTAGTTTTGGAACCGAACTCTTCAAATAATTCCTTAAATGCTCACACATAAAAACACATCTCACCTAAATGCATTTAAAATGTTTTCACAAATATGTATCATGTTTTTGAAATAATTAATTATCATTACACATTTATGAATGGATGAATAGTTGAATCTGCAATGTATGGAAACTTTCCATGGGAACTTAATCTGGGGAATTTTGGGAATATTCCATATTGAAAAATTAACAGGAATTAATTGAAATTTATCAGAATTTATGGGAATTATTTGGAAATTTAGGAAAATTAATATAAACTATAATATAAAGCATATACAAACTTAAATAAACATTGAGGTTGGTCATAAGCAGATATGCTTTTACTGATTTAATTGTAAGTAGAATTTTTATTGATTCTTTCATTGAGTAACAGTAACACACAAGCATAATAAACATTATTATAGTTAGTAATAGTGCTAGCTTACATTACATATCTGATTTAATAGTTAGCTAGTTACTGTATAAACACATTTTGGTATTTGCGAGTTAAATGCAGCAAGTGTGGCTTCTGTGGTAGTAAAGGCCTTGAAAAATGGAGGGGAATCCCCCCCTTGGATATATTTTTATTTCTCACTAACCTAAAGGATTATTAGGAACACCTGTTCAATTTCTTATTAATGCAATTATCTAATCAACCAATCACATGGCAGTTGCTTCAATGCATTTAGGGATGTGGTCCTGGTCAAGACAATGTTGCCTGGTCTGAATCTGAATCAGAATTTGGCTAACGGAATGATAACATGGATCCATCATGCCTTGTTACCACTTTGCTGGCTGGCTGTGGTGGTTTAATGGTGTGTGGGATGTTTTCTTGGCACATTTTAGGCCCCTTAGTGCCAATTGGGCAGGGTTTAAATGCCACAGCCTACCTGAGCATTGTTTCTGACCATGTCCATTCCTTTATGACCACCATGTACCCATCATCTGATGTCTACTTCCAGCATGATAATGCACCATGTCACAAAGCTCGAATCATTTCAAATTGGTTTCTTGGACATGAAAATGAGTTCACTGTACTAAAATGGCCCCCACAGTCCCCAGATCTCAACCCAATAGAGCATCTTTGGGATGTTGTGGAACGGGAGCTTCGTGCCCTGGATGTGCATCCCACAAATCTCCATCAACTGCAAGATGCTATCCTATCAATATGGGCCAACATTTGTAAAGAATGCTTTCAGCATCTTGTTGAATCAATGCCACGTAGAATTAAGGCAGTTATGAAGGCTAAAGGGGTCAAACACAGTATTAGTATGGTGCTCCTAATAATCCTTTAGGTAAGTGTACATTGACCACATATATCGATTTGAAAATGCAGATTCAACGATCCATACATAAATGTGTGATGATAATTAATTCAAAAACATGATATATACATATTTGTGAAAAGATTTTAAATGATTTTGTGTGTGTGTATCTTTGTTTGTTTGCCATATATTTGCCAAATTCTTTGCATCACTGCTAAATTGCTGCCAGTAAGATGTTTTATTATACAGTGAAACTTATGTTTTACATGATCCAACAAGGTGTTATCAGTGCCAAAGTTACTTGGAAGATTTTGTATTTTTTTTTTTTGCATATTTCACTTTTAAGGTACAAAATAATGAAAAAATAACACTTAATTTTTGTGGTTTGAAGAAATATTAAAAGGACACAGGAATGTGTATTGTTTTCTATAGTATCTATAATAAATGTAAACATATTAGATCAAACTTTAATGCAGTTTATATAACAGTCTTTGGCTTTACCCTGAATAGAAAATTATTGAAGTAGTAACTCATTGAAGTCAGCCTGTGTAGGTCACTCACTGCCATCTGGTGGCTGTAGTTATAGTAGTATGTATTGTATTGGTGTGTGTGCTCCTTTGACTTTGTTTGTTTGGCATATATTTGCCAAATTCTTCGCATCACAGATAAATTGCTGCCAGTAAGATGTTTTGTTGTATAGTACATCTTATATTTTGCATAATCCAGCTCTGGTGTTATCAGCTCTGAAGTTAGACTGGGGTAAGAAGAACAAAGATTGCGGTGGTGTGCAGTGTTGTCAGCAGGTTGTATGTTTCTATCATAAGTATAAAGTCAAGCCTTACTCATTTGTGTGGATGCAGAGACTGAGGCTATGTTTACACTGTAGGCGAAAGTGGCCCAAATCGGACTTTCCCCCCAAATGTGACCCATATCTGATGTTCTTAAGATAGTCAGAATGGCACAAATCCACTTTCATATGTGGTCCTAAATCGGATACATATCTGATGTATTGCAGTGTGATTTCAATCTGAATGGCCATTACGCATTTAATCTGATATACGAGCATCATCCAGGCATGGATTAACACAATGTAGTGCCCTAGACCAGGGGTCTCCAACCTTTTTGTGAGCAAGGGCTATCACAATATATAAAACTATCTGGAGGGCTACTTTTGATAGTCTACTCAAAACATTTTTATTTTATTTGCTGATATGTTTGATTATTGTTTAAAATGTTAACATATATAGAAGAAGCCTAGCTAATATAAAAAATATGAATAGAATATGCTTTGGCGGGCACTTCACAGACTCTGTGCGGGCAACCATGTTGAAGACCACTGCCCTAGGGTGACCACATTAGAAGTGCCCCCCAAATATTTTAAACATCTTGTCGTTCAGTGCTCCAGACATTCTTTTTTGTTACTATGAGCACTGAAGTCCTTGAACATTTTAGGAGCACAATCAAGAAATTTAGGGGCACACCTTAAATTAGACTCAATTAACAACAAAAGGTACAACATATCTGCAAAATATAGATGACTTTTAAATTAGCCGATTTTAGGTATACAATCAGGTTGTAACTGATTTGTAGCTGGTAACATACATTTATTTTATTAACTTTATATTATTATATATATATATATATATATTTAAAGGGGCCGTGAATTGGTCGATTTTATTGCTTTATGACGTTGATTGATGTCTACTTATGCATTTCGCGTTGTTTTTACATTCAAAAACATCAAAAGCAATAAGTAATACGCTATTTTGTAACATGGATTAGTGGCTGTCTTGAGAAATGGTTCGTTTGAAGGGGCGGGCCGCATTGAAGACCTGAACGTAAACACCCACTGCTATGATTGGACAGCTTCATTCCCCGTCATTACATGTAGGGAAATGTTTTTAAAACATTAATGTGATAAAAATAGCAGCCGAACACAAATATGTTTGAGACACAAAAGATTCTGGGTGCTAAACATGATACACATAAATGACAATACGTATATTAAAGTAGAAACAAAACTCGACGTGACTAAATTACCGTATAAAACACAGTAAGCGTGCATCCGAATCTAAACTGCGGCTAATAAATCCTTATCAATAACTTTGTATATTTCTATTGTGCTTGTGAGGTCGCTTTTACATTGACGTAATGTTAAATACCACAGTTATATGATAAAAAATAAGCTTTGTTGAGTGTTTGACCTTTCAAACGGAACTTGCCTAAATTACCGTATACAACACAGTAAACGGGCATCAGAATCTAAACTGCGGTTGATAAATCCTTCCTTATAACTAACTTTGTATATTTCTACCTTTAAATTACAGTCGTATTGTTAAGTGTTGTACCTTTATTAATCGTTTAATGTTTTTAGTAAATTAAAACAGTCAACAAACGTATTTAGACACGGATGTTACAACAGGACACATTAAGCAATCTCTTTTAACAAAGCAATAGTGAAACGCAGTAACTTAAATAAAGTAAAATGTCTTACTGTGTATTATACTGCTGTGTCATTGTTGTCAGTTCCAATATACGTGGTGCTTCTGACTGAGTCTCTCTGCAAATCCAGCATCGACTTCTTTACAAATGAATCCATGTCCACAACGTTAACAAACGCTCCCCACACGAGCTGGAACTTCTTCAAAAGCAAACTTTATCCAAGCATATTGCTAATGTTAAGTTCCAAGCCTCCGAATTGAAGTATTTAGCTTCTGTGTTGTTCCCACGCGGTTGTGAAAATGCGTTTCCATGGTATCATAACAGATCACCGCGTCAAAATAAAAGTCTCTCAGAAAAAATGTATTTAAAAAGTCATTTTGGTTAAATTTGTCAATCTTTAAAGACATGTTTACTTACTGAGACACACGTGTCACGCGAAGCTGTGGGCGGGGCTACAAAAGTAGACTTGTCCTTTTGGTTATGGGGAGGTGTTTCAATTCTACTTTGACGTCATAGATTTCCGAATTTTAGACTGGAGTTTTTAGCTGGCTTGGTGCCAAAGACGGTTATATTTCAGTAGCACGGACGTTTTCAGTTCTGAAACTTGCAGGATGTTCATTTAAGTATGATGACCTCTTATATAACAAATTATAAAGTTAAAATTTAGTTTTTGATTCACCGCTCCTTTAAGCAGTGTTATCCAGTTAGCATATTATGATGAGATGAGTGGCATGGCTATACATGCTTTTATCTCATACGTTTCTCGTCTTCTATCCAGTTTTCCTGACCTGGGCACCTGATGTCTAATGCTGTGTTCACACCAGTCACGGTAGAGTGTGAGTGATTTAAATGTTAAATCAATGTAAAGACGTGTTGACGCGCATCTGGAGGTCTCGCGGCGCAATTGAGGCATTTAGCGCGGCGCGGTATAGAGCGGATTGATCTAATGGCGCGAATAGAGCAGATTGAGGGTTGTCGTGGCGAAGTTAAAATTTTTAACTTTGGCTAAAAAACATGCCGCATTAACCAATCAGGAGCTTGTAGTGACGTGATTACAGGAGGCGAGCGGAGTCGCAGAAGCCCCTCCCATGACGCGAATTACTGTGTGAATGCCTCAATGACTAGAATTTCACGCGCGAATGAAGCGAGTAAACTCAAAGTGTTCAAGCGACAAACTAGACACGGTAGACGTGAATTTGACACCTCAAATGCGGCTGGTGTGAACCCACGCTAAGACCTTTATTCTCAAATTCATATATAATGTTTTTGTGTATATGTAAACTAGAAGTCCTCCTGCTCTCTTTACATATCTGCAATGTCTCATGCCGCTTTTCCATTGCATAGTACCCCACGGTTTGGTTTAGCTTGGGTCGGGTCAGCTTTCTTTTGGGAGCTTTTTCATTAGTTTCCGATACTTTTTTTGTACCACTTCGGTTGGGGTTCCAAGCGACCCAAGCTGATACCAAACGTGATGCGAAAACACTGTAGATCACTGATTGGTCTGAGAGAATCGTCACTACCAGCATCATCGCTATAATGTAAAAGATTAGCTTTACCTTAGTGCTAGCTTGCACTGCCTCGAGCGAACATATCCTCATCTGTGCTCTGCTATAAGTTCCCAAACTCCCTTTTAGCGATGAAAAACATCCACAGGTTGAGAATCAGTGACACCATAACAATTTATTCAGACTTGCAGTTTGTGGCGGCACATTCGCGACGAGCACGTCAGCATTTTATATGCTCAAATGCAACTTAAATGAGGCTCGTCGGCTGATGCCACGGGTGTTTGAACAGAAACTGTCATGTGATACAGAGGTAGTGATAAACGCGATGTGCAAATATCTATTTGTTGTGGCCAATTTTAATTTTGTGGCGGACTGAGAAATAAATTAATGTATGGGAATGTACAACGACACTCTCACATGTATGATGTCACAGCAGTAGGCAGCGCAAATATAACGACACGCCTATAATCTCTCCCACTCAAGTGTTACTAAACTCGATGGAAAAGCTAACCACGCCAAAGTGAGGTGAGCTGACCCGACCCAAACTAAACTAAACTGTGGGGTACTATGCAATGGAAAAGCACCATAACTGACCCGTGCTGCCTTGCGGTTCTGAGTGAGATGTGAGGTGTTGACTAAACCCATTGGAGCGCATGGGGACAAAATGATTGACATGTCCTGCAAATGAGTGATAAAAAACTGGTTGCATATTTCGTTATTTTTTTCCCGCACACGTCTCAAAAGCTCAATCCATTTAGTCACAGTCTGGAGCCCTTGGTGCCCCCCATTGCCTGCTGCCTCAGGGCACTTGCCCAATCCCGACTATGGAGAATCCGCCCCTGGCATCATCCGTGTTTCTTTTCTGAAATCACGTATTTCTGTGCATGCAGGTCACTATATTCCTGCAAAAAAATCAGAACTGAGCATTAAGACCTGCAATGTGAACTAAGCCTGAGTAACTGCTTAAGACAATCCATCAAATGCATTAAAATGTCTGTCGGTGTGACATGCTTTTTTCAGATTGTATTGAAATGACGTCCGGTTTTACGTCAAACAAAAGCCCACACATTACAGAAAATCCACGGATCAAGTGTTCAGGATATGTCCCCGGATTATTTGATTTTGGTTCATTCACACTGTCAGTGTTTGCCTGGAATCTGTGTTGGCTTTCACACACATCCCATTAATATCCTGTAAAGACACGTGACATGTAATGTAATCATGTAACAGTAGTGCAAGTGGGATTCCTGACCTTATATAAAAGGAATTTACATGTACACACCAGGATCATTGAAATAAACTTGTGTAAAGTAGATCATCTTGGTATTCCAAAAAGGTGGACACATGACAAAAATACTGCTAACCAACACTTATAATGACCTTAAAATAATGTTTGTCACTCTGTCAACTATCGAAATTTGTAAATGATCATATTTTATTGTTTTTTTATCTATGTCAGGTGAAAAATCTTCACAGTACGATGCGCTGCAGAATGCAAAAGCCGCCTATGATGGGCTTTCTGCTGATTCAGGCCGTTGCAATGGTTCTTCTCGTTGGTTGGTACAACCGTCCACCATCCCTAAACACAAGCCAATCTGAGGGCAGGGTGCACGTTCTCCTGTTGTCATCTTGGAGATCTGGTTCCTCTTTCCTGGGCCAGGCATTCAGTCAGCATCCAGACGTCTTCTATTTAATGGAGCCAGGATGGCACGTCTGGACGTCTATAAAGAAAGCCGGTGCACGTGGCTTGCGGATGGCAGTGCGTGATGTCTTGCGCAGCATCTTCCATTGCGACATGTCTGTAATGGATTCTTACATGCCTCAGGAGCGAAACGTCTCGAACCTCTTCATGTGGAGCCACAGTCGCGCGCTCTGCTCGCCCCCGGCGTGTCCTTTTACACCTCGCGGCGAAATGAGCAACGAACCAGAATGCAAGAAGCACTGCGACACGCGTGGATTGAAATTAGCAGAGACGGCGTGTCGGACATACAGCCACGTGGTGTTAAAAGAGGTGCGCTTCAACGAGTTGGAGTCTCTTTATCCGCTTCTGCGGGACCCCGAACTTGACCTGCGGATCATCCATCTGGTTCGCGACCCGCGAGCTGTGTTTCGATCGAGGGAGCAGTCGTCCAAAGCCCTGGCAAGTGATACGGCCATAGTACTAGAGCAGGCCAACATCTCAGAACAAGACCAGCAGTACAACGTCATGCAAGAGGTTTGCCGAAGTCACGTGCAAATTTATGAGACGGCCATGTTCAAGCCGCCAGATTTCTTGCGGGGTCGCTACAAAATGATACGTTATGAAGATCTGGTGCGTGACACGCTGACGGAGATCGAGTCCGTTTACCAGTTCGTCGGACTCCAGGAGACCGAAATGTTGGAGGAATGGATCTACCGCATCACTCACGGTAAAGGTAAAGGAACAAAAACGGATGCCTTTAAAATCACTTCGCGAAACGCGGAGGATGTCTCCTTGGCTTGGCGGACCACCTTAGAGTTTGAGAAAGTTCAGCGCATCCAAGAGGTGTGCAAAAGAGCCATGTCCATGCTCGGATATATCGCCGTGGATAGTGAGAAAGAGCAAAAACTGCTGGATTTGGACCTGTTGAAGCCACGGGAACACTACCAGTTCGGTTGGCTGCCCTCTAAAACCACAACCACTAATGTATAGAGCTGCACAAGTGATTGAAATGAAATGTTTGGAGTTTGTGTTCATCAGTTTGGTTCTTACGCTTCAGTGTGAAAACCGACCTTAGAGTTGGGATACATCGGTTAAAACGGACAATAGACATGAAGCCACTTGAAGTTTTTTATTTGTTTTATTTTGGAGGAAATTATAGTGAAGTTAATAACTTTTTAATGTGTTTTTGTTTACAAAGTCATTTTGCTGTTATTGTGTTTGTTTGTCAAAAAATCTTTAGATTTCTCTTTTGGTTTCATGATAAACACATCTGAAGTGCATTTCCCATCCTACAACAAATGTCACTCCAACTGTATTTACCACAAACTGCGACAGCATTAAGATGAATGTTAGCATCCTTATGTCTACACTACTGTCAAAAATTCTGAATCACTTAAAAAGTTCTCACCATCTTTAAGACCCATTTGATCTGATGGTGTTTGCCTTTGTTTAAAATAAGTTTGAAAGACAACAATATGGCTCGGACTGAATGATGAAAAAGCATCAGATTAAAACTTTTTCACTTAAATACAATGCATTTTAGCAAATTGTAGGTCAAGGCTAACACATTTGTGTTATTCCATAATTTTAATGAGATGAGATACTAATAATAAAAGTCAGTGGCAGCCGGTGACTTTTTCAAGGGTGCATGACGCAAATGATGCGTGTGCACCAGGCAAGTATTTTGACATGACGCATGATGCACATAGCTTCACATGACGCACCAAACACATATTTTGACATGACAAGCCACACACACACAACGCAAGGAACAAAAATTTTTGACATGACGCATGATGCACATTGCTTCATATGACGCACAACGCAACAAAAACACATTTTGACATGACGCATATCGCAACAAACACACATTTTGACATGACGTGCCACACACACACACACACGACGCAACGAAAACACATTTTGACATGACATGCCACACATACACACACACGTGACACACTGAAAGCATTTTTTATATGCTGAGCCACACATGACGAACGACACACCGAATGCATATTTTGACGTGACGTGCCACACACACACACGACGCAACGAAAACACATTTTGACACGACATACCACACACACACACACACACACACACACACACAATGCAACGAAAACACATTTTGACATGACGCAAGATGCACATAGCTTCCCATGACGAACCAAACACATATTTTGACATGACGAGCCACACACAACGCACTGAAAGCATTTGTTATATGCTGAGCCACACATGACGAACGACACATCAAAACACACATTTTGACATGACGTGCCACACACACACACACGACGCAAGGAATACACATTTTGACATGACGTAACACACACAACGCAACTAAAACACATTTTGACATGACATGCCACACACACACTCGCGATGCAAGGCACACACATTTTGACATGATATACCACACACACACGACGCAACAAACACACATTTTGACACGACATACCACACACACAACACAACAAAAACACATTTTGACATGACGCATGATGCACATAGCTTCACTTGACGCACCAAACACATATTTTGACATGACGAGCCACACACAACGCACTGAAAGCATTTGTTATATGCTGAGCCACACATGACGAACGACACATCGAACACACATTTTGACATGATGTGCCACACACACACACACGACGCAAGGAACACACAGTTTGATATGACGTGCTACACACACAACGCAAGGCACACACATTTTGACATGATGTGCCACACACACACGAGGCAAGGAACACACATTTTGAGTAAATGAATGAGTATGTGCAATTTCCCCAAATGATTACAACTAAATGAGTTCCAACTTTGCAAAAACTTTTAACTTGACTCATCCAGTCAGATGTTTAAAAGTGTAAAACCCTCTTCAGTAGGTGTATCATTGTAGGTCTATTGGACTTTAATCCATATGATTTTTGTCAGTGAAGCAAAGCAAGAATTTGCATTTAATTCAGCAGACACATAAAACAAACTTGAAGCAGAAAGAAAGATGAAGCAAACACCTGGCAAAGCATCGCTAGGGACAAAACACATCATTTGGTGATGATTTCAGGTTCCAGACCATTTACTGCAAAAGAAAAGTGTTAAAATAAGCTTTTAAACAATTACTTTTAGTTCTTTTTTGGGTGGTTCACGTTGAAAGTCTGCACTTGGGTGTTTCATTTCCACTGTTGTGTTTTCACATGCCAAAATTCTGAGAAAGAATGGAGATGTGTTAAACTTATAGTAGTTATAGTCTTATAGTTACTTCTTTTCAGAATGTACAGTATATGGAGACTTACTTTAACACTCCAGCTAGGCCCCAAATTCAAGACAAACCTAAACATTATAACATGCAGTGACATTGTAAACATTTTACCCTTCTTTATTCTAGTATAAACAATGCACAGGCAGATGCACTAAACTTGAGAGAGAAGGAGTGAAAGAGAGAGAATGAGTGTGTAGAAATACTAGAATCAACTGTATTTGTTTTATATGTCTGAAAATCTTTTCTACGGTACACATCTGCATCAGAATTTAGTCTTTAGGTATAGGCTATCTTCATGTTAAATTTTGTATGTTTGTTGAATAGAGTAAAAACTTATCCAATATCTAATCTGTGAATTAAAACCTCTTTTGTGTTCATAGCATGCATACAAAAACTACTGTGATTTTTGATTTTATGTTTTATTATTAGACAATAAAATGAACCACCACATGAAAAATACAACAGCCCCAAATAGTATTTAAATGCTTAAGCAAGAAACCAGACAGTTCATTTTTCAGTAAAAACATTTTACCAGGCAATTTTAATTCAATGGAATGTATACATTTGATCATGATGGGATTTAACCCCCATAAGCCCCTATTTTCCTGTATACATTAGAGATCCCTGGGGGTAAAAATGACCCCAGAAATTAAAAGGGTGATTATTACAAAAATATACACATTTTTAATTATACAAATAATATATCATTTTTTGTTTACTTCCCATCTATACAATAATGCTGTGTTTTGGGAGATATGAAGTACTTTTGTACCTGTTTACCACTCAATTCCTCAACTACACCATTAGCTCTCCTGAAAAATATCACATTTGTATGAAAAATTCACATAAATTATGATATAAATTTGATTTAAACTGTTTTTAGATATTATATAAATCATTTTGACCAGCAGATGCCCATAGAGACACATTCATTTCACTGTGTGTGGCCAACTGCTCAACATCAATACTTTAGTGAAACATTTTGTGAATTTATGTTTTTATAAACATTAGAAAGGACATTAAAAATAAATATTATTTCAAATAGAATTTTTGTAGTTTTTGATGCCTTTTGAAATGTCACAAAATGCCACAGAAATTTGACTAAAAGTAAGGGTGTGTGTGTGTGTGTGTGTGTGTGTGTGTGTGTGTGTGTGTGTGTGTGTGTGTGTGTGTGTGTGTGTGTGTGTGTGTGTGCGCGCGTGTGTGCGTGTTTGTGACTTTGTCTTTCTGTGTGTGTCTGTGTCTTTATGTGTGTGTAAGTTTTACTGTGTGTGTGTGTGTGTGTGTGTGTGTGTGTGTGTGTGTGTGTGTGTGTTTTCCCTCCTTTAGACACAAGATGGCGCCCGCAACGCTTCAGTGTCTGAGTTTACTCACTCGTTTTCTTTACTCATTCAAGTGCACTTACTAGTGAACTAGAGCAGAGTTTCTTAACCAAGGGCACGGGGTAGCTTCAAAATGACTTCAATTTAAAAAATACAACCTTAGATGTTTTTCTTAAGTTAAAAAATAACAAATAACTGTTTGTCTGGTTATAATTATAAAGAGGAACTTCTAGTCATCAGTATCAGTCGTGACATTTATTTATATTTAGCTATAATTTAAACAGCCTCGTCTCGTTATTTTGCATCATATAGGTGCTTTAGTTCACTTTTTAGCTCATATTTTTCATTGGTCCTGTCATGTGGGAGGAGCTCGTATGGCACTTTGCAGAGGATTCAGGATGCATTACAGCAATAATGCAGGAAACTTGACCGCTGCTGAATATACACGCACATCTAGGCAATGGATGGCTTTTAACTTTGTGTATTTTGTGCTTTAAACAAACCATGAGAGATGTCCGGCCGCCTCCACTGACTGGCGCTACTGCAGATGCTTCTCTCGCGGCATATGAGCGCATAAACAACCTATAATCATCATCAATCTGTTCCCGTTAAATCTCTTACCTGAAGTCATGGCCAGATCAGCAAACCGAAAGGGCCAGGACGGAGACTCAAGGGTATCAGAAAGAAGTGAACTGTCTCTGGAGGAGGTGCTCAAGTCTTACCAGCAGCCCATCAATGAGGAGCAGGCTTGGGCTGTGTGTTACCAGTGCTGCAGACAGCTGAAGGCGCCGCGCCCGGCGGACACTCGTGCCCAATATCTGATCTCAGATCCGTCCGCAATCCTCCTGCATAGAGACGGCACCGTTACCGCACGTCTGGACCGCACTGGTGAGGACTTTTAAAATTTCTCTTTATATTCTGGGTCATTTTTATATCTGATTTGAAAGTCTTTCTTGATATAGTGTTTATAAAAAGTTGAGTGTCTAATACTTTTTCATTACGTAAACACAGTAACGCATTCATAGGCCTTCAATGCGCATCAATACAGTTACAGTAAAATAAATAATAATAGCCTGCTACGTGTGATAATATCTAAACATTAAATTAAGCATCCCTGTGTTACAGTATGTGACTGATTTGTTCTTCTGGGTCGATATTTTGTGAAGGTCTTTTTTGTTTATTGATTCGTAAATGCAATCCTGTTTGATGCATTGTGGATTGGAAGTGTTTGTGATTGATTTTCCCTGCATTTTTGTCTTTTAAACCGCGTTTTTCCATTTGTTTTTTAATTAGTATTTTCACTTCAAAGTACCTCTGCATCAAAAGTGACAAAATGAGACACCAGGTGACGCTGCGTGCAACGCTCGTATCAAAACATGCTGGCACGTGCACATTATACATTGATCTGTGCTGATGCAGCGCATCGTAAACGATGCTGTTACTTTATTGCTTGTTTTATTTCAAGATGATATAGACAAGATGAATAACATTACCTTTTTTCACATTGTTGTTTACAGGGTTGTAAACAGTAGGCTAATTTAAATAAAATAACCGACATTGAATATTAACGTATTTAAACCTGAGTGAAAATTAAAGAAGTACCACTTAAAGAGATAGTTCAGCCAAAAATGAAAATTGTGTCATTTACTCCATCCATACATCATTTTGTTGTTACAAACCTGTATAAATTTCTTTGTTCTGATGAACACGAATGAAGATATTTTATAAGAATGTTCCCAATCAGACCGTTTGTATGCCCCATTCACTTCTATGGTATTCCTGATCCTAATGGTGCTTATGATCGGATATATTTTCATCAGAACAAAGAAATTTGTACAGGATTGTAACAACATGAAAGTGAGAAAATTATGACAGTATTTTTATTTTTGGGTGTAATAAACCAGTGCTTCTCAAATAGTGGGGCGGGACCCCCAGGGGGGGCTCGAAGCGACACCAGGGGGGGCGCGCGAGACCCAGGGGAAAATACTTTTTCAGGAAGTGATTTTTTTGCACCGTCACTTAAAGACATTACACCCCAATCACGCTGATAAGCCGCTTGAGTTTTTTATTATTTATTTATTATATTTAATTTAATTTTTCAGTATCAAATGGTCAAAAAATATTATACGTTAAATAAGGATGGATTTTTTATTTCAGGCAAATTGATGCATTTTTAAGTCTTTTCTGTTACAGACTAAAAACAATGTTAATAAAGTTATTCTTTGTTGTAAGTTGATTGATATTTCTTTTTTTGTGTTTTCTTTAATGTTAATAAGGATACAATGTTTTGCAGATGTGCAATTTTATAGACAAATTATACTATTTACAGTCACGGCGGAGAGTTGGGGGGGGGCGCGAAATGAAAAGAATAACTTCTTCCTAGGGGGGGTGTGACAGAAAATAATTGAGAAGCACTGCTTTAAACTTAGCCTACTTCACTACACTGCCTGACAAAAAAAGTAAAATTCTGTTTGGATTTTTATGAGCAAATACACAAAGGTATTAAATAGCCTAATTAATTTTTTCTTATAATTTTTTAAATAATCTAATAATTTATTATACGATTTACTTTCTATAGCTAAACAAAAAAAAAGTTGGATTAATTTTTTTGTTATTTATGAATTTTATTTTAAATCTCCAAAATGCACATAATTTTTTATTAAAGTAATCCAAAATATTCAATAGGTTAATAAATGTCTTCTGACACAATAGGCTAGGTGTGTGTCAGAAAACAATTAATATAAATTACAAAAATGTTGCTGTGTTTTAAAAGAAAGGCAGACTGAATCTGCTCAAGCTAAGAAAACAAATAAATATGAATTGGACTCCACAGAGTTTTGATTTCAACTTCATTAAAATGTCTTTGGGACTGGAGAAATCTTCAGAGAGACTCTTGTGTTGTCAGTACAAGATCTCTGCCAAAAATGAGTCCTCTGAACAGAAATAAACGTTATGCATACCAGATTTGTTTGCCTTTCTGAAGTCTCTTTAAAAACATGAATATTGCAGCCTCATAGAAAATGAGTTTTAATGTTAAACAATATAGTCACATTTGTGACTTTAATTCTGTTGTGTTTATGAACTCCAAATTGTTCAATCTCACATACAGATGCACAATTTTTTTTTAAATGAAACCATTTTGCTCCTTGAGTTACTTTTCATTAACAATATCCAGTGGCGGCCAATGACTTCTTTTCTTTTCGAGGGCCCACGATGCGAAGCTTGTCACAACATGTATTTAACCCATCGTGTGTGGCTCGCCATGTCGAAAAAATGTGTTCGGGTTGAATTTAAACCAATGTGCATCACGCATCATGTCAAAATACATGCCTGCTGCAGACGCTTCGAATTTATGGCTTTATGATAAAAGAGACGCTCATATTTGCCAAAGACTCGCATAATTTTAAGTGTAATCCGAGTTTAGTGTTAAGTTAGTTTCTTGCAAGCATTTTGTGAATGTGAGCGTCTCTTTTATCATAAAGCTTTTGACGCGTGTGTGCAGCAGGCACATATTTTGATATGACGCATGATGCACATGGTTCACATGATGCAACAAACAAATATTTTGACGAACAACACGCCTGACACAAATTACCAGTGTTAAATGTACATTGCTGGTGTCTATATGAGACTTGGTGATACCCGTATATACAACCCCAAGTCTTACATTAAAATTAAAACTGAAAACAGTGATCTGAGACACCCTCTTTGGTGTGTATTGCACTAGAAACTATAGACTAACCTTTCTCTGATGTTTTACAAGATTAATTTTATTATCTCTTCAAAATCAACACATATGCATTTTGAGTCTTGCAACATATTCCAAAAAAGTTGGGACAGTAAAACATTTACCACTTTGTAACATTGCCATTTCCTTTCACAACACTCAAAAGACGTCTAGGGACAAAAGACACCAAGTGATTTAATGTTTCAGGGGGATTTTTGTCCCATTCTTCCTGTAAACATGTCTTCTTGAGGTGTGCAACAGTATGAGGTCTTCGTTGTCGCATTTTACGCTTCAAAAGGCGTACAGCACCCGCACCCTGTTCTTTCGCAGCCATGCCTTTGAAAGGCGTGCAGAATGTGGCTTTGCATTATCCTGGTGAAATATGCATGGCCGTCCCTGGAAGAGGCGTCGTCTTGAAGACAGCATATGTTGCTCTAAAATCTTTATGTACTTCTCAGCATTAATGGTGCCATCACAGAAGTGCAAGTTACGCTTGCTAGTGGCACTGACACAACCCCAGACCATGACAGACCCTGGTTTCTGTTCTTGTTGCTGATAACAGTCTGGATGGTCCTTTTCAACATTGGTCCGGATCCCCTGATGTCCTTTTTTTTAAACCTCAAAAACTTATTAATTTGACCGTATACACGGTTCCACTGTGTCATGGTCCATTCTGGAGGTCTCCGACCCCAGAGACGTTGACGGCGCTTATGGACACTGTTAAGATAAGGCTTCCTTTTGGCACAGTAAAGTTTGAAGTTTCTGGATGTAGTTTGATTGTGCTGCTTGACAAAGGGTTGTCAAAGTAATTCTGAGCCCATGTGGTTATATCAGCTATGGAAGAATGACGATTCTTGATACAGTGCTGTTTTAGGGCACGGAGGTCACGGGAGTTCAGCTTAGGCTTGCGCCCCTGGCTTTTACGCACTGAAATTGAGCCAGATTCCTTGAATCTTCTAAAGATGTTGAATACCGTAGAGGACAAAATATTCAAATCTCTTCTCTGTCTTTGAGAAATACATTTTTTTAAACTTTTCAATAATTTTCTCACGTGTTTCTTGGCAAACTGGTGATCCCCGGCCCATCTTTGCTGCTAAAGGACTACTAGGCCTTTCCTGGGTGCTGGTTTTATACCAAATCATGACTACAATCACATGTTGACATCACGTATTTCAAATCACATTGTTAATAAATTGTTTTACCTCATTATAGCCCAAAATCTACCCTCCGTCCCAACTTTTTTTGAAAGGTGTTGCGGGCATCACATTACAAATGTGCCTACATTATCAATGAAATAGTTTTTTTTTCATTTTCAACATTTGATATGTTGTGTGTACCTGTTTGGCAACTAAATATGAGTTTATGAGATTTGCAGATTATGACATTTTGTTTTTATTTACATTTTACACAATGTCCCAACTTTTTCTGTTTTGGGGTTGTACACTGGCAGTGTACATTTAACACTGTGCATATTTTGAATTCACACCCCTCAGAAGGGAAGTCACCCAACCCATTTTCATGAAATGCGTATAAATAGTACGCAGTGTGAAAAGTCGTGCAATACATACGCCAAATTTCAATTTATGCCGCTCCTTCCCGCTAACTTATATGGCCCATCTTTTCATGTCATTTTATTTATTGTTTTTTTCATTTGTTTTATGTTTGTTTTTGTTTTTTTGCCATTGTCACTTGGGTTTGGGGT
Source organism: Misgurnus anguillicaudatus (assembly GCF_027580225.2). Classification (NCBI taxonomy): domain Eukaryota; kingdom Metazoa; phylum Chordata; class Actinopteri; order Cypriniformes; family Cobitidae; genus Misgurnus; species Misgurnus anguillicaudatus. Next base: position 4,177,415 of record NC_073342.2, on the reverse strand, counting down.
TGTGTATAGAAGAAAGCTGTCATATTTACTTCAGTAATAATGATTCATCCAAATCAAATAAATGCTGCATTTTTTAAGTACTTTTCTGCTGGGTTATTTTTAACCCAATGCTGGGTAAATATTGGACAGAAGAACACATGCTGGGTTAGAAATAAACCTATGCTGGGTTGTTGTTAACCCAACCATGAGTTGAAACAACCCAGCATTGCACTGAAAGAAACCAGCATAGGTTTATTTAATAACCCAACGTGTATTCTGTCCAATATTTACAGCATGGGGTTAAAAATAACCCAGCAGAGTTTAGAGTGCAAGCGAGGGTTACGGTTTAAAAGTCTTTAAAAGACATCCAACAGTTTTGCTTGAAGCTAAAGAGATATTTTAAGGTGTTTGCCATTGTTGTCATAAATGTCAGTTACATTCGTGAATGAATGATAGAGACATTTCCACACCCCTAAACATGACAAGGCCCAAACGATATATATGATTGGTTGCTTTACGTGTCAGTCTTATGACCTTATGGGCGGTTTTTGGCATGGTTCCAAGACCTTAATTGGGCCAAAAAGGGACAAACCCAGCGGTTGGGTTAAATTAACCCCCCAAAAAAGTTTATACTGTATGCGATCCAACAATTTGTTAAAACAACCCATTAAGTTAAATCGGTTGGGTTGTACCTTTTTTACCCAAAGCTCGCTTTAAAATAACGCATAGTTTTGTTGAGTTTAGGTTTGCAAGACCATTTTCCTTTCATTTTGTTGGCCACACTTTATTGCTGCATTCATCCCAAGAAACGGGTGCTCTTTAATCATATAGAAATAAACAAAGGCAGATATAAATTTTTAAATATGTAACAGGAACTATTAGACAGTTAAGAATACTTATGATGCTGGAGTACAGGGATTTTCACAGTCAATTAAACCTGAGTCTAAAAATGCTGTTGTGGGGAAATGTTTATTATGGTAAGTCAGGTTTATTGGCACATTAGGACTCCTATTAATAATTTAACTTAAGTTCTCATGACTCCCCGTGATTGTAGTGTTACTGTAAAATTGGGCTTCTGTGGACATTTAATGAAGTTCTGACCAATCATACAGCAGTAGATACACACAAGTCTTCCATAACCATCTATTACTCATAAAGTATGCCCAATTTGTCCAGATGGCCGACTGCAATGGAGTGTAAATCTACCACACCGTCACTACCGGATGAATGTTTATGAGCAGGGCTGTTATGAAGATGATTATCAATTCAAATGGCCATAGTGATAGATAGTCACCCTACAGACTAGCTATAACTTGGATTTAAGCCTTCCTAACACAGTTTTAGGGCAATTCACTGCAGAAGAAGCATCTCCAACCCATCGTTCTTCATTATTTAATTGGGATGCAAGATGAACAGTACCGATAACAATTTTAACGTTTTTTAAATGTGTCGCTCATAATCTTTTTTCTTTTTGTCTAGATGACAGTAATGCTGCTAACACCGTGTCGGCTGCTGAGGACAAGGTGAGACTATTATGCAGTATGTGGCGTATAATTCCAGTGTTATGGATGTGACATTTGCTGTTAAAACTATAATTTCTGAGTGAATGCATTTGTTATAAAATATATATTGAACCATCTGTTTATATTTTCCTAAACCCCTGATGATAGAGTCCAGACATCAGAAAAATATCACATGCATGCGTAAGGAATGTGACAAAAAATAAGTTTTTGGGATACAACATACTTTATAGGAATTCTGTGCACACCAAAACTTTTAAACGCTGCTGAAAACGCCTGGAGGACACTGAACGCCGGCTGTTTTTCAGCCGAGTACTTTTTAGCTGTGATACTTGAGCTGTGAGCCAGTTGGTTGTTGTGATACTTGTCCCTCCCCTCCTCGACTGTGATTGGACGGCCGTGTGAGAACTGACATTGACGAGCAGAGCTTTTCACCCAAAGTTGAATCTCTTTCAACTCTCGACGCTCGAGCGGCGGCTTATTTGAAAAACGCAGAGTTTCCATTGGAATCAATTGAAAACATGCCCCTGCGGTGGGCTTAAAAGCTTTGGTGTGCACGCCCCCTTATAGTATCGGTTGATAACAACGGTATCATGTTACCTTATCACTATCGGTTTGTAACAACAAAATTCTGTCGACTTTATAGTATCGGTTGATAACAACGATATCATTTTACCTTATCACTATCGGTTTGTAACAACAAAATTCTATCAACTTTATAGTATCGGTTGATAACAACGGTATCATTTTACCTTATCACTATCGGTTTGTAACAACAAAATTCTGTCGACTTTATAGTATCGGTTGATAACAACGGTATCATGTTACCATATCACTATCGTTTTGTAACAACAAAATTCTGTCAACTTTATAGTATCGGTTGATAACAACGGTATCATGTTACCTTATCACTATCGGTTTGTAACAACAAAATTCTGTCAACTTTATAGTATCGGTTGATAACAACGGTATCATGTTACCATATCACTATCGGTTTGTAACAACAAAATTCTATCAACTTTATAGTATCGGTTGATAACAACGGCATCATGTTACCTCATCACTATCGGTTTGTAACAACAAAATTCTATCAACTTTATAGTATCGGTTGATAACAACGGTATCATGTTACCTTATCACTATCGGTTTGTAACAACAGAATTCTATCAACTTTATAGTATCGGTTGATAACAACGGTATCATGTTACCTTATCACTATCGGTTTGTAACAACAGAATTCTATCAACTTTATAGTATCGGTTGATAACAACGGTATCATGTTACCTCATCACTATCGGTTTGTAACAACAAAATTCTATCAACTTTATAGTATCGGTTGATAACAACGGTATCATGTTACCTCATCACTATCGGTTTGTAACAACAAAATTCTATCAACTTTATAGTATCGGTTGATAACAACGGTATCATGTTACCTTATCACTATCGGTTTGTAACAACAGAATTCTGTCAACTTTATAGTATCGATTGATAACAACTGTATCATGTTACCTTATCACTATCGGTTTGTAACAACAAAATTATGTCACCTTTATAGTATCGGTTGATAACAACGGTATCATGTTACCTCATCACTATCGGTTTGTAACAACAAAATTCTATCAACTTTATAGTATCGGTTGATAACAACGGTATCATGTTACCTTATCACTATCGGTTTGTAACAACAGAATTCTGTCAACTTTATAGTATCGATTGATAACAACTGTATCATGTTACCTTATCACTATCGGTTTGTAACAACAAAATTATGTCACCTTTATAGTATCGGTTGATAACAACGGTATCATGTTACCTCATCACTATCGGTTTGTAACAACAAAATTCTGTCGACTTTATAGTATCAGTTGATAACAACGGTATCATGTAACCTTATCACTATCGGTTTGTGACAACAAAATTCTGTCAACTTTATAGTACTGGTTGATAACAACGGTATCATGTTACCTTATCACTATCGGTTTGTAACAACAAAGTTCTATCAACGTTATAGTATCGGTTGATAACAACGGTATCATGTTACCTTATCACTATCGGTTTGTAACAACAGAATTCTGTCAACTTTATAGTATCGGTTGAAACAACGGTATCATGTTACCTTATCACTATCGGTTTGTAACAACAAAATTCTGTCAACTTTATAGTATCGGTTGATAACAATGGTATCATGTAACCTTATCACTATCGGTTTGTAACAACAGAATTCTGTCAACTTTATAGTATCGGTTGAAAACAACGGTATCATATTACCTAATCACTATACGTTGTAACAACAAAATTCTGTCAACGTTATAGTATCGGTTGATAACAATGGTATCATGTTACCTTATCACTATGGGTTTGTAACAACAAAATTCTGTCAACGTTATAGTATCGGTTGATAACAATGGTATCATTTTACCTTATCACTATGGGTTTGTAACAACAAAATTCTGTCAACGTTATAGTATCGGTTGATAACAATGGTATCATGTTACCTTATCACTATGGGTTTGTAACAACAAAATTCTGTCAACATTATAGTATTGGTTGATAACAATGGTATCATGTTACCTTATCACTATCGGTTTGTAAAAAAAAATCTATCAACTTTATAGTATCGGTTGATAACAACGGTATCATGTTACCTTATCACAATTGGTTTGTAACAACAAAATTCTGTCAAGTTTATAGTATCGGTTGATAACAACGGTATCATGTTACCTTATCACTATCGGTTTGTAACAACAAAATTCTGTCAACTTTATAGTATCGGTTGATAACAACGGTATCATGTAACCTTATCACTATCGGTTTGTAACAACAGAATTCTGTCAACTTTATAGTATCGGTTGAAAACAACGGTATCATGTTACCTTATCACTATCGGTTTGTAACAACAAAGTTCTGTCAACGTTATAGTATCGGTTGATAACAACGGTATCATGTTACCTTATCACTATCGGTTTGTAACAACAAAATTCTGTCAACTTTATAGTATCGGTTGATAACAACGGTATCATGTAACCTTATCACTATCGGTTTGTAACAACAGAATTCTGTCAACTTTATAGTATCGGTTGAAAACAACGGTATCATGTTACCTTATCACTATCGGTTTGTAACAACAAAGTTCTGTCAACGTTATAGTATCGGTTGATAACAATGGTATCATGTTACCTTATCACTATCGGTTTGTAACAACAGAATTCTGTCAACTTTATAGTATCGGTTGAAAACAACGGTATCATGTTACCTTATCACTATCGGTTTGTAACAACAGAATTCTGTCAACTTTATAGTATCGGTTGAAAACAACGGTATCATGTTACCTTATCACTATCGGTTTGTAACAACAGAATTCTGTCAACTTTATAGTATCGGTTGAAAACAATGGTATCATGTTACCTTATCACTATCGGTTTGTAACAACAAAGTTCTGTCAACATTATAGTATCGGTTGATAACAATGGTATCATGTTACCTTATCACTATCGGTTTGTAACAACAGAATTCTGTCAACTTTATAGTATCGGTTGAAAACAACGGTATCATGTTACCTTATCACTATCGGTTTGTAACAACAAAATTCTGTCAACTTTATAGTATCGGTCGATAACAACGGTATCATGTTACCTTATTAGTATTGGTCGAATACTGGCAAATTTTTGACCAATAGCCAGAAGAAATAATACCCAACAACTGGAGAAAGGACAGCTCTTTATTAAACAAAAAATCTTTTTATTTTTAAAAACATGAAGAGAGAATTTTCACCAAATATCAGTATAGTTAAAAACTTTGTATAAAACTCTACCTTTCTTGATAAGGTTGACATTTGCATGTGATTTCCCAAAAAGTTTCCATTATCGCAGTCTTTGTTCAATAACACACCGTGTTTTTTTTATCGTGTACAGCTGGTTAAGTCCATGGGTGTGGCGATCTATCGTGCCCTGGACTGGGGACTGGATGACACCGAAGAACGGGAATTGAGTTCTCAGCTTGAGAATTTGATCGAATTTATGGTCAGCGGTCAGGACAGCACGGAGACCAAACTGTGTGCCGGTAATACAGCTCAAGATGAGGGCTACAGTGGCCAGGAGGAAGACGAAGAGGAGGAAGACGGCAAACACACTCTTCATCAGGTCATGGTGCTTTGTGTAAGCAGACTGGCGAATCCAGCGTTAGCACCGGAGCACTACCAGGCTGTGTGTCGGGCACTTTTCCTTGAGACTCTTGAACTGCAGACTTTCCTCAGCAGGATACGAGATGCCAAAGAGGTAAGGAGCATGATCCCTTAATTCCCAACAATCAGTGAATATCATCAATACTTTACATTATGGAAAATGATTGTATATGTGAATGACATTTCTTTTATGTCTGATATTTACATGATGTAGATGCTAAAGAAGATCAGAACCGAGGAATCCCAGGAGGAAAATTCAACCGCTGAGCTTAATGCTCTTCAAAACACCGACTGGGTAAAAGATGTGTTTGTTATATCATATATGTGCCTATAATGTATACATACTGTATACTAGATAGTAGTGCGAGGAATATGTTAGTATGCAATTTCAAGCATAGCCTGTATGTGTGTATTCGGGCAGACTCGGTTGTGGATTCAGCTGATGAAGGAGTTAAGACAGGGCGTGAAGCTGAAGAAAGTGGAGGAACAGCCGTTTAACCCTTTGCCCACAGAGTTCAGCCTTACACCCTTCGAGATGCTTATGCAAGACATTCGCTTGCGCAAATATAAACTACGCAAAGTTGTGGTGAGACTTTACTTACTGCTGAATATACAACGTCTGCTGGACTTGCTGTAGTAAACATCAGATGTAATCTGAGCTACACCGGCACAACAATTAGATGTTTTGAGATTACATCGTAAATGATGTAACATACATACTTATACATTAATAATGACATTAATATCAAATCTGTTTTTTTCTGCAGGTAGATGGAAATATTCCTACATGTGTAAAACAAAATGCTCACGAGTTGATCTTGGACTTCATCAGATCAAGACCTCCTCTTAAACCAGTTAGTTTCTGATTATATCTTATAACTAGTATTCAATGACACTGAGCCCTAAACAGGTGCAACATGATCATATGAAAAAATAGACTGTTATTCACGCAGTTTTAAGGCACTTTTACTACATCCACAATATGTTAGTTTTTATTTTTTCCTAAAGGCATCTTTACTTATGTGGGTTGATATCGCCAAATGTACAAATGTTTCTCCCCCTCATGTTTATGTACTGCAATGTAAAAAATAAACTAAAATGATTTATCCCTAATTTGAAATTAAACATTCAACAAGTAGATATGGGTGTTGTATTTGGCTGTTCAGACATATTTAGCCATGTAGTGTTTAAAAACATCCTTAAGTCCTACAAATAGCTGCTACTTTGTTTCAGTGAAATTTTTAATATTGTATTAATAAGAGAAAATGTTTAAAAAGAACTATACATTGATAAGCATTTGTTGAGAAAGTGTGTGAGTTTTATTGTTTGGTTTGATTGTTTTCTGTTTATATTGATGTTTGCAGGTTTCAGAACGCAGTTTGCCTCCTCCTCCTCAGCAGCATTATTCTCTTCATGATCGGGTTCTGGCTGAGATTAGACAAGATCACAAATTGAGACCTGTGGATCCACCCACTCCTAAAAGATGTATGTTAACATCTTACTAACAATCTTTATAAAGCTGTATCAAGCAGAATTAGTCTGCAACAGCTGTTTCCTGTCATCCTAAAAGTTTAAGTCTCTAACAACAGTATGGTATCGGTACGGTATAATGTTACCTTATCAATATTAGTCTGTAGCAGAATTTTTTCAACTTTTTAGTATTGGTGGATAACAAATATATCATATCACCTTTATAGTATTGATCTGTAGCAACAGAATCCTGTCAACTTTATAATATCGGCCGATAACAACGGTACCATGTTACCTTTTCAGTGTTGGTCCAATTCTGTCAACATTTTAGTATCGGTCGATAACAACGGTATTCAATTCAATTCCATTTTATTTATATAGCGCTTTTCACAATACTCAATTGTTTCAAAGCAGCTTTACATTAATAGAAGCAGTAAAAGCACAGAAAAACGACAGATAGCATAACATAATACACAATAGCATAAGCAGTCAAATTTGCTGCGGCTATGACGCGACATTATGAGCGAGCATATTACTAATGTAACGTCTAGAAGAAGAAGCTAAGTTAAGCCCAAGCAGGCTACCTCCCCGGGGTAAAAAACCCCCTAGGAGAAAAAAAAACAAAAACCCCGGGTTGTTTAGCCGAGGAAATAAAAATAAAAGTCCTAGGAGGGAAAAACCCTTGGGAGATATACATGTATATACACACATATTAACGGATAAGGAGCTTAAGCGGAGATTAAGCAGAGATTAAGCAGATATTAAGCGGGTCCTGCCGGTGGTCGTTGGTCAGGCATCAGCTGGGCATCACATTGAAGGACGACCAGTAGATCAGAGGTGTGCCGACTTTCACATCTACCGGAACTGGGTCTGTTTGTCCCATTGTCCTCAGGGTCAATGGGACCCAGGGACGAGACAGGGAGAGAAAAACAAAATCATATTAGCGTAGGGGCCGTTCACATGTGGTATCATGTTACTTCATTAGAAACTGTCTGTAACAACAGAATCCTGGCAACTTTGTAGTATCGCAGATTACATCGGTATCATGTTACCTTTTCAGTATTGGTCAAATCCTATCATCTTTATAGTATCAGCCGATAACAATGGTATCACGTTACTTCATTAGAAACGGTATGTGCAACATAATCCTGGCAACATTTTAGTATCAGTTGATAACAACAGTATCATTTAACCTTATCAGTATTGGTCTGTAACAACAGAATCCTGTCAACTTTTTAGTATCACTGATTACATCGGTATCATGTTACCTTTTCAGTATTGGTCGAATCCTGTCAACTTTTTAGTATCGGTCGATAACAACAGTATCATGTTTCTTATCAGGATCAGTCTGTAACAACAGAATCCTGTAAACTTTTAAGTATCGGTTGAGAACAACAGTATCATGTTACTTCATTTGAATCGGTCTGTAACAATGGAAACATGTCAACTTTTTAGTATCGGCTAATTACAACAGTATCATGTTACCTTTTCAGTATTGGTCGAATCCTGTCAACTTTTTAGTATCAGCCGATAACAATGGTATCATGTTACCTTATCAGGATCAGTCTGTAACAACAGAATCCTGTAAACGTTATAGCATCGGCAGATAACAACGCTATCATGTTTCTTATCAAGGTCAGTGTGTAACAATAGAATCCTGTAAACTTTTAAGTATCGGTTGATAACAACGGTATCATGTTACTTCATTAGAACAATGGAAACATGTCAACTTTTTAGTATCGGCTAATTACAACAGTATCATGTTACCTTTTCAGTATTGGCCGAATCCTGGAAAATGTTTAGTATCGGTTGATAACAACGGTATCATGTTGTCTTATTAGTATCGGTCTGTAACAACAGAATTCTGTATCCGTCGATAACAACGGTATCATGTTACTTCATTAGAAACGGTCTGTAGCAACAGAATCCTGGCAACTTTTTAGTATTGGTTGATAACAACGGTATCATGTTACCTTATTAGTATTGGCGTGTAACAGCAGAATCCTATCATCAATTTTTAGTAACGCTCTGTAACAACAGTATCATTCACATTATTATTATCTGTCTATAGCAACAATTTCCTGTCTTCTTATCAGTATCTGTCTGTAACAGCAATGTTAGTAATCCCTAACAGTATTTGTCTATAACTGCACTATACTGTGCCCTACACAGTGCCCTACACCAGTATTGGTCTACTGTATAACAATACTATCTCTGTTGTATAACAACACCCTTGAACTATCTATTCGTAACAAGAGTGTCCCGCACCTCAGTGGTTTTTGTCTGTAACATCAGTATCCAAAAATTTGAAGTTCATTTTTTTTCAGTTAGTAATATGTTAGTAATGTGAATATGGTAGTTTGCTCACAGCACTGTGTTTATTCTCTCTCAGCATTTGGCTCTTTACCATGTCTAGTACAAACCTGCCAGTGTGACATCAAATCAACTTCCTGCATTGACCTGTCAGTCACAGAAGCAGGGTGCCGCCCACAATCCCGTATGCGTGTTCTACTAAAAGCTCCAACACTGGCAGAAATGGAGGAGATGAATATATTTGAGGTAAGAGAGTGCGGTCAGCATTAGGTAAAGCATTGTTTTAGAGGTTATGAAATTAGTGTGTACATATTTTTTGGCGAAAATGAGGATGGTTTTTTTAGATAAGACCCTTATGCCATAGTTAGAATCGTTTAGAGCCTTTGAAGCTGCATTGAAACTTTAAACTGTTGAGGTCCACTAAAGTCCAATATGTAGAGAAAAATTCTGGAATGTTTTTCTCAAAAAACTTAATTTCTTCTCAACTGAACAAAGAATGACATGGGGGTAAGAAAATTATCAAACTTATTTTTTTTTTATAAAAGTTGAATATTCCTTTAAGTCGACGTCTGCATGTCAAAACGGTGGTGGAGCTCGTCTGCGAGTCAGATCATTCTGATTGGCTGTTTAAGAAAAACTGAAGTGACGACCCTGCTGAAAAAACCAGCATACCAGCAAGACCAGCATATGTTGTGTTTTGGTGCTGGTTTGCTAGTGAACACCAGTTAAACCAGCACCAAACCAGGACCAACATTAGCACCAGCTAAACCAGCACCAAACCAGCATTAGCACCAGCAATACATACTGGTCATACCAGCAAGACCAGCATATATTGTGTTTTGGTGCTGATATGCTGGTGACCACCAGCATAAACCAGCATAATTCCCCTGCTGGTTTGATGCTGTGTTTTTCATCAGGGGAAGCAAGCAAACAACAAAAATGTTGCATCTCTCATTTCAATATGTGAATATTTCCTGTTCCTTTAAGTAGTTTTTACAATCATATACTGTTGTGCATCTTAAGACTAAACAATAGCACTGATATATGTTAAGATATGTCAGTGCAAGTGTTTTTAACCAATACCTTCCATGTTTTTGGTGCAGGATGAGGACTCTCCAGATTTAGACATTAGACGCACAGAGAGCTCCCCTACGCCTTTGAAAAGAGATCGTTCCTTCTCAGAACATGACCTGGATGAGCTGAGAGGGGAAGTGACATCATCTCTTTCAAAAACACCTGAGCGTGTTGGTCCACTCAGAGGAGAGAGACCCCGATCACACACGTTAACAGTGGTTGGACCACCACACATGTACCATGGTGAGGACCATAGTTAAAATCTTCTTTTTTTTGACATTTTAACCAAGCTTGTTTAATTTTTAACTCTTTCCCTGCCAGCGTTTAAAAAAAAGTTGCCACCTATGTTTTTTGTGATTTTAACAAAAGTTGAATGCCTTTTAAATATATAAACTAACAATATATCAAATGAAAGAACAGACCTTCTGCTTTAAAAAAAAAAAGTTTCATCCTATCTTCATTTGTTTTGTTTTATCACCTCTCAAATTTGGGTATATTTCTTCAAAAATACTACATTTTGAGGAAAAAGCTGAGATAATTGCATTTTTGCAAATGACTTTTGTTAGAGATCAGATTCAGAGCGATGATCAAAACATACACAGAGTTTTTACTGTTTTGGATCAGTGGATGCCTTAGTGTTTTATAAGCTGAGTTAGAGCACCACCTAGTGGATAATAGTGGAAATATGAATTGCCGTAAAAACTTGTCATTGGCAGGGATTTAGCATTTTTTTAAACATTTTTCAGCTCCCATAGAGTTAAACATTTGAATCTTACCGTTTTGGAATCCATTCAGCTGATCTCCGGGTCTGGCGGTACTACTTTTAGCATAGCTTAGCACAATCCATTGAATCTGATTAGACCATTTGCATTGCGCTAAAAATAACCAAAGAGTTTCAATATTTTTCCTATTTTAATCTCGACTCTTCTGTAGTTACATCGTGTACTAAGACCGATAGAAAATTAAAAGTTGTGCTTTTCTAGGCAGATATGCTATGAACTATACTCTCATTCTGACATAATAATCAAGGACTTTGCTGCTGTAACATGGCTGCAGGAGGCGTAGTGATATTACGCAGTGCCCGAAAATAGTCCCCTGCTATTGAAAGTAACCATGGTGACTATTTTGGGCGGTGCGTAATATCACTGCGCCTGCAGCTTTAGCATAGGGAATCATTTTTCTAAAATAATTTGTATATTGATTCATTTGACACTTTGTCACTATGGAAATCATGTATTTAAGATCCTTATTTTGTAGGGATGCACCGATATGGAAATTTTTGCCGATACTGATAACCGATAACTCTTTATATCTGGGGGCCGATAACCGATATGTATATATATATATATATAGGCCGATAAATATTCATATTAATTTCACAATGAAAAACTTGCAGACCGCGGACATCTTGTCTTTGCGCTAGACTAGCATACTCTTCTTAAGCTCGCAACACGTGTCATCTTCGTGCTATGTCACAGAAAGCACTAATCAAAACTCCACATGGCCAGCAATGAGCAAGTGAAGTGGTTCAACAAACCAAAATAATCCATCATTTATCGGCTTTCATTTATCGGCCTAATTTTGCTATCAGACCGGTAACCAATAATATTACAAATGAGCAGTTATCGGCCGATAACGATATGTTGGCCGATATATCTTGCATCCCTATTATTTTGTGTTGCTGAACCTTATTGTGACGAATCTATTTTATATCTACTATATTAAAGAACAATGTATAGTTGTTACAACCCTGGACTTGTAAAAATGGTTGTTTCTCTCACTCTTTACTCTTCTTTTGTGTCTAGCCTCATTCCCTGTGTTTGACAGGATGCCCCGGTCCATCTGTAACACTTTCAGCTCAGATGGTGATGAAAGTGCTTCAGCATCATGTGAAATCTCCAGGCGTCAGTGGATGGTCAGTGGACTTTTTCATTAATGCATTAAGCAGGCGCTTTAATCCAAAGTGATATACAGTATATTAAATTCATAGTAAACATTTTATCAGTCTATGTATTGACTGGGAATCCAGGATCTCGCTATACCTCGTGTCATGCTTTACAGTTAGATGATTGATTGTGATTAAATGTGATTGATTTTATTTTTATCCTTGTTTTAAAGGAATATTCTGGGTTATTTTCTACATACTGAAACTTTTGAGGTACCAATAGGCACCCTTTAGGTACAAAGGTGTACTTTTTATTGGATTCCACATTATTCATTTACTCATGCACAGGAGGAGTTCAGTCATCCAGTGGACAGTTTGGCCTTAACAGTGGATGAGGTCATCAATGTGCGCCGGATTCTTGTCAAGGCCGAGATGGAGAAATACATGCAGAATAAGGAGCTTTTTAATAATCTAAAGAAGGGCAAGGTGTGAGCACGTTTTGGATTCATGGATGGTATAATTCACATCAGTCCAACACAAATGACAAATCTTCATATCTGTTTGTTTTTCAGATATGCTGCTGCTGTCGAGTAAAGTTTCCGCTGTTCTCATGGCCGTCCACGTGCCTGCTTTGTAAAAGGTCTTTGTTTCACTTCCCCAAATAAATAATAATAAACTGTAAAACTTGTGTTATATCTGTAAATCTGTTCTTTGTCCTTTAGGTCTGTCTGTAGCTCTTGTAGTGCAAAGGTATTTTATTCTTTTCGTCTCCTGTTGCAATAGTTTTCATTTTTTTATTATAATCATATCATATATTTGATCGTTGCGTATAACTGAATTAAAAAAAATATGTTTACTGTCATTCATGTTATAAAGATTTACAGTTGCAAATGGTTTTGTATTACTTGCTGCAAAATTCATAAGAGAGATTATTTTCCTAAATTTAGATGAAGATTCCCTACAAAAAGATGGCACACATTCCAGTGTACACGGTGGGATTTCACAGCAGCATGAAGAGTCACAAGAGTGAAGTCTATAAGTGAGTAGAAATGCTTTTATTCAGTGATTTTATGTTAAAAGGGACATATCATGAAAATCTGCTATAATTGGGTCCCATCAACCTATAAAATATAAAAAAGATAAACCTAGTAAATTTGTTTTGGTAAATTCTCTGCAAGCATGTGAAAAAAATAGCTCATTGAAATTTGGCTCCCCGTGTGATGTCAGAGGGGGATAATACCACCCTTTAATCTGCAATATCCAAACACGGCACTGACATTTCGTGTAGAAATCAGCTCATTTGCATTTTAAAGGACACACCCAAAACAGCACATTTTTGCTCACACCTACAAAGTGGCAATTTTAACATGCTATAATAAATCTGTGGGGTATTTTGATACTCTTCATGTATGTACTCAGTAATGATGGAGCAAATATTTATTTGACATCTCAAAAAAGTCTTGTGAAATATTATGTCCCCTTTAATTTGTTGTTTGCATTCCATAATGTTTACAGATTACATTTTAATCTGTGCATAATCAGATTACAGTTACTTTTTTATGGATTACATGATAACAGATTAATTGAATGAATTATCAGCCAATGCCTTACATGTTAAAGGAGGCAGACCCTTAAATACGTACAGTTGGCCAAAACCAAAAAGTTGTCTTTTATAGTTGTATGAAGTAAAAAATGTTATCATTAAATCATAATATATAATAAATGGTTATATACAGGGTGTGATTTGCTGGGGGGTATAAGGGGTTATCCCCCCTCTGATCTTTATATCCCTGGCTCTGATAAAAAATTATCCCCAGTGGGGACTAAATGTATCCTCCCATGATTAATGGTCATCAAACGGCCATATAAACGGCGGAAAATAAAGATAATTTAATATAAGTAAAAACACTGCCACGCAATAGTGCAAACAACAGTAATATCAGGAATGGAGAATTACTGTCAGCACTTCCGATCCTGTGACAATAGGTGACAGCATGTCTAGGTTTTGTCATGATTTTTTTTATCCATAACCGGATTTTCCAAATGTGGCCAAGCAACAATAGTCTATTTCAGCACGAAAATAGCCAAATGATCAATTAAAAGGATTCCAAGCAGCATATCATCATATTTTACCACAAACAGACAACAGAAACTAACGTTGTTAGAATCGAGGGGAACTCCCAGGATGACACAGGAAAGCAAAAAGAGGTCAAAAGTCCCTCATCAGCGTACGTTGTGCATTGCATTATTTCTATTATGATTATAAACAAGTGTTTTTGCATGCCTGGCGCAAAGCATAAATGAATAATGCATTCTGGCATGTACAGTTAAGATTCTGTGATTGTTTTATTAAGTTTCTGTAACAGAGGCCAGCTAGTCAGTAATATTTTGTGGAGTAAAAGTAAACATCACTCGCCAGCTCGTGGCCTTTAGCCTCCTTGTTCGAGCGTCCAACTCGCATGCCGGAACGGTTCAAATCCCACTCAGGGCAGGTGCGAGGATGACATTTTTATACATATTTTATTTAAACAGTAACAAGAAATTGCTTAATAATCTGAATAATCAGTATAAGCCCGTGGTTCATAATTTATTTTCATAAATAAAAATATTTTAAAAAACATCCCCCCTCTGATTTTTTTTCACAAATTGCACCCTGGTTACATAATATGACATTTCAAACATTACAATGATGTATTTCAGTGATTCCCAGCCTTTTGCCTTGGGCCTCCTCCTCATGTACATATATATGACAACTTGAGCCCCACAAGCCTCTACATTCATCTTTTCTTTCTATTTTGATAAGCAAAGTGAGATGGAGCGAGCAACATTGAAATGTTTATAAGAGAATATTTTAACTACCTTATCCTGGCATTGTAAGCATATTATTTTTTTTAAAAGCGCAATATATCAATAT
Organism: Misgurnus anguillicaudatus; assembly: GCF_027580225.2. Classification (NCBI taxonomy): domain Eukaryota; kingdom Metazoa; phylum Chordata; class Actinopteri; order Cypriniformes; family Cobitidae; genus Misgurnus; species Misgurnus anguillicaudatus. Next base: position 4,162,077 of record NC_073342.2, on the reverse strand, counting down.
TTTTATATTAAATTATTAGTGGAACATTTTATGCATCTTGGGAACCACTGATGCACTGTAAAAAATACTTTGCTGCCTTAAATTTTTTTGTTAAATCAACTCAGATTTACAAGTCATGTCAACAGAGATGAGTTGTCACAACTTGTAAAATATAGTTAAGAAAAGTCAACTTAATTTTATTAGTTATAACAACTTACCTGTAGTTATAACAACTCATCTCTAGTCAAGATAAATAATGGTAAATTGAAATGACTTGTAAATCCGAGTTTATTCAACAAAAAATTTAAGGGCAGCAAAGTATTTTTACAGTGTGTATTTGATTTAGTTACAGTAGTTTAAAACCACAAAACCCTTCCGATATTAAACTATTACACTGAAAACCCTGATTGGGTTGACTGAACTCATTTGAGTAAACATGTTCCCTCAGTTCAATTAAAGTAATGGGTCTCCCCAAAACTTATATATTTAAGTTTATTAACTTGGTGAACACATACACTGAACTTAAATTGTTAAGTTCACCAAACTTGAGGTTTGTGTAGTGCACTTAAACAATTAAGTTCACTTGGTGTTCATAAAGACTAATCTTAATTTGTCATTTAAAGGGGCAATAAGTAGGATTTTAAGTGTTTTATGAATCAAAATCAATGTTTTTATTCATAAATATGCCCACGTTGGTGTCAAATGACCTCTGCCAGTGATCTGACTTTTCTTTGTAAGCTTAGAATTTCTTCTCTTTACTTACATTGAACGGGTAAGTCCAAGGAGGCTTCCATGTCGTTCCGCCATATTGATAAACTATAATAGCAGAGAGGGAAAAAAAGCACTAGCCTACCAACGCGTTTTCATTCAGAACACGTGAACCAGCTGCAACGGACAAGGAGATCAGCGATTACATAACGGCTACCGTAGTTCCAACACGCATTTGGAAAGGGGACGCGCTAGAAATCACTGTTCGTTTGAATGCAAAATAAAATTCCACCACTAGATGGGGGTAAATCCTACATATTGCCCCTTTAACTTTATATAACAAGGTGTAAAGAAAGGTATTCAGGACTGACTTTGTGTTAAACTTAATTCTTCACAGAAGCACACAACAAACTGCATTCTTTAGATATATCTTCATTATAGTGGAGCGAAATACAATGAGTTGAATGTGGTGCATGCATACTAAAGCAAACACTGATCACCATAATTGGGACTTCAAAAAACCTATAATTTACAACAAAAACATCAATAATGCTAAGAGACATTTTATTAACAACTGTTTATATGTCCCAGCAGTTGTTAGTCTTTGACCAAACTTTTTTTTAAATTTCCTGGCGCAAGGGCTTATGTGTCATGATTCTGCCCTCTTGTCCTTTGTTTAATCTAGTCTTGAGGCAGAATCATGACAGACCCATGTTTTGTGTGGGATCACGTGGTCTCAGTATAGTTTTATTTGACCACGTGTTTCCCTTGTCCTGTCACTTTTACCCCGCTCCCTTGTCATCCTCTCATCCTGATTGTTTTATCATGGTCACCTGTCGTCCTCATTATTTTGTCCCTATTTATAGTCCTTGTGATTTTGTGTTTATTGCGTGATTGTCTTGCCTTGTTCCTGTCTGTTGCTGTCAATATTCAGTCTGGTTAAGTGTAGTACTTTCTGTATTCTAAAGTCAAGTTTGTATTTTATATTTTGTTTAGTGTTTATTCTAGTCCTGCTTTTGTTTTTGTTACTTCAGTTTATTGTTCAGTCGCTCTTGCATACTCTGCCTTGTTTAGATCTGTTTTGCCCCCTCGTGGGTTTTGTTTTTCTGTTTTCTGTAAAATAAAGTTTCATTGTTATCCTCACCTGTGTCTGCTCTTGGGTTCGTCTCCTGCACACTCCTGACAGAACGATCACACCAGTCTAGAACCCAGTGGACCAGGATGGACACTGAACTTTTAGCCCGAAGAGCCTGCCAGGCTCATGTTTTGTTTGGCCATCGGCAGAAGGGGACTGACGTTAGGACCTTCGCCTTGAGGTTCTTGAGTTCGGCGAGGGGTTCCGGGTTTGGGGATCCGGAGCTGAAGCTCATCTTTAATAGCTGCCTTGACCAGCCACTTTCAGCGTCTGAGCAAAGAAGTTTGAAGGAAATGCTCTTCTCCGACACGGTGCAGTACCTCGCGCACCGTGAGTCTAGGGGTGTGACTGGAGCTGACTGGCCTGATCAGCTTCCTCCAATCTTGGAGGATTGCGTTGTGGGGGTGATGACCCAAGAGGAACCTGCCATCATTCCCTCTGATCCTGAGAGCTCAGCCCACCCTGTCAGTCTCCGGTGCAAGCGTGAGCAGAGGATCTCGTGTGAGTCGACCTCTGAGGGGTCCTCCAGGGCCTGTCACCCCTACTGTAGCACCCTCGGTTGCTGCCTCATTCTCTGCACCACGTCCTCGCAAGAAGAGGAGGAAGAAGGGAGCTTCGACATCACAGCCGGTCACTGAACCCCCTTCCTCAACTCCCCAGCCAGCTGCAACGCCCTCTGTGTCGCCGGCCCCCCAGCCAGCTGCAGCGCCCTCTGTGTCGCCGGCCCCCCAGTCAGCTGCAGCCTCCTCTATCCCGGTTCCTGTCATTGTCCCTGTCTCGTCTCCGTGCCGGCCGCAGCATCCCCTGTGTTGCTCCCTGTCTTGCCACCCTTGTCGCCCTGCCTGTCCTCTTGGTCTCCAGTCACTGTCTCCTTGCCTTCAAGATGCTCATCTCCTGTCCCAAGCCAACCCGGCTCACCTACTCCATCCCCATTTCCTGACCCCCTCAGCCCTTAGATCCTGTCCTGTTCCCCTCTGTCCTGCCACCCTCAGTTGATCCTCCCAAGAACCCAGTCAAGCCTGTCTGTCTTGTCCCATGTCTAGTGTCCATGAGGAGCGTCTGGAAGCCGCTCCTTAAGGGGCGGGTTCTGTCATGATTCTGCCCTCTCGTCCTTGTTTAATCTAGTCTTGAGGCAGAATCATGACAGACCCATGTTTTGTGTGGGATCATGTGGTCTCAGTATAGTTTTTATTAGACCATGTGTTTCCCTTGTCCTGTCACTTTTACCCCGCTTCCTTGTAAAGATACGTTTTGCCCCTCATGGGTTTTGTTTTTCTGTTTTCTGTAAAATAAAGTTTCAGTCTTATCCTCACCTGTGTCTGCACTTGGGTTTGTCTCCTGCACACTCCTGACATTATGGGTATTCCTCACAAGAAGTTAATTGCACTTTTAATTGCACTTCAATGTTAAGTTTATGGTTTTTGTAAGTTAATAAGTTAAATGAACAAAAATAAAGTTATGGGTCCAAAATGCTAAATGTATGTCATGATTGCTTGACTTTTTGAATTGCTTGACTAGTGTAGAATTGAGCACTCGCTGTCTGTCTTTATGTCTGTGTGCAGGTCTCTGCATTTCCTATCCAGACACTCGGTAGAAGAGGAGTTTCCTCAACTGTACGCCGCGGGCTGCAATCTAAGGGATGTGTGTTCTGACTGCACAAAGTTTGTGGCTGATGTCATTTCCTCCAGTCGCAGGAGCTTTGAATTCATCAACAACACACCAAAACACATCAAAACACCTCACAACACATCACAACCGCACGCTTTCAAGAGGATGAACAAATGAATGTATCGACTGATGTCTGAATGTAAAAGTGTTTTTGGCTGGAAGACACCACATCCCCTCTGCATCTCAACACAAACTTTCCCCGAAGATGAACCCGATGCCTATCGCCATACTCCTCTACTGAATACATCTAACCATGACATATATTAACTAATGAAGACAATGCTTTAAGACAACTTCACATATAGAACTGCATATTTACAATTATTTACCTGTTCAGGTTAAATATACCTGTAGCAAAACATCTAACATTAATTATATTTTCATGCCTTAGAATTCAAATTCACATATTTATCATCTAAGTGTGATGTTATTACTGAGGATGGCAGATAGGATCTTAGCATTTTATTGAATAATGATGCAAACTTTATGTTTAATTCACTCTTATTTTGTAAGGACTGCAGGCTTGCAATAAAAACACATATCAAGAAAAGACCATCTCGTTGTTTGTTCCTAACATATAAAAGTCACACACTTTAAAGTATTGACATGGGTAGCTTGTTGGCCTGTGTGTGTGTTTTTTACTTTATATTTACATATTATATGAACATTTGGGTGAATCTAATGAAACATTTGGGAAGATGCTCAGGTCATGCTTTACATAAGAATCAAAAGCCCACTATTAAAAGCACAATTCACCATATAATGGTGCTGTTAAAGGGATAGTTCACTTTAAAATGAAAATTCTGTCATCATTTACTTACCCTCATGTTGCAAACCTGTAGCCTCTTTCACACAGTAATTCTGGTAAATTACCATGAATTTACCAGAATGAATTTACCAGTAAATACAAAAATGTGCTGTTCACACACGCAGTGGCGTTCCGTTATTTTACCAGTAAGACATCATTCACACATCAGTATCAAAATACCGGTAAATTCGTTGAGAAAGCGGAAGTACCTGTAGCACGCGGCGAGCTCAGTGTTGTATTTGTAAACAATCCACGTCGTTCATATCCACGGTCCGTATTTTGCTGTTTTCACGTCTGTGGTAAACAGTCGCGAAGTTGCTCATGACCAAACAACATTGAATGAGACGACGTCAAAGCGAAAATGCGTTTTTAACAACAGTACTGTTTGCACGTTAGGCTTCACAGAGGGCGTGCTAAGGACGTCGGCAATTCGGCGGTAAGCTGTTTGAAACAACTTTGGTGAAGAAATGTGGACGTAAACTTCAGGTGTGCTCAACTTTCAAGCAGCATGTGGGTGGAAACGTCAGTAAACAGTGCGGGGGTAAACGCGTCATCTGTATTAAAACGCTATGATTGGCCCGAAGCTGTCAGCACGGTCTGACGTCGTCCGTTCTAAATGCCGGTAATCCTATAATTTTCGTTCACACATAGCGCTTACCGGTAAATTACTGGTAATCTTACAACCTGTCTTACTGGTAAATTGGGAGCACTGATTTACCGGAAAGGTTCTGTTCACACATGATCTGTTAACTGCAATTTACCAGTAAATTACCAGTAAAGACTGTATGTGTGAAAGGGACTGTCTTTGTTCTGATGAACACAAAGGAAGATATTTTGAGGAATTTTTTGAGCACCATTGACTTCCAGTATATTTCCAGTAGTATTTTTCCTGTAATAGAAGTTAATAGATTACAAATGTCTTCCTTTGTGTTAAACAGAATATAGAAACTCGTACAGGTTTGGATCAACATGAGGATAACAGAATATTCGTTTATTTTCACGATCCCTTTAATTCAGGCAGGCAATTCCTTCAGTAGAAAAGTTTAAACGTTTTTTTTAGCTGCAGCTGTGGTGATTCATAAAATGCAAATGAACAGATGTCATTTTTTCAAGAGTCACAAAAGCAGATACAAGCAACAAAATGAATACCAATAGCACCTAATGATATATTGAGTTCTTATGAAGTGAAGCAATCAGTCTGTGCAAGAAACAGATCGTTTAAAACATACAATTGTCATGGCTGAACCCACAGGTACTGCAAAAATTGGACATTGAACTAGTCTATGGCAGTGGTTCCCAAACTTTTTCAGCGTGCAGCCCCCCCTTGTGTACGGTGCATTCCTTCGCGCGGCCCCCCAAAGAAAATTTGTGACAAAAAACTGTTCTAAACTCAACATTTTAATTAAAAAAACATTAAATTATACAAAAAAGTAGTGCTTTTGGTTAGTAGCCTTATTTTTTTAGGTTTAATTACACAGAATTCATGATAAATTTGTGTATTTCATAAAATGTCATAAAACTGGGGCCCCCAGTTTGAAAACCACTGGTCTATGGCACTTTAATTTCTTTTAGGGGCCTGAAAACTTATATCAAGTTATATGAAGTGCATTTTAACCTGAAGAAAGAAGACATTAAAATTCTTACTATTACTATGTCCTACTGGTCTGTCAGAAAACTATTTTCTGTCCAGCATATATTGTGAATTTACACATTGACGCTTATGCAAGTCTCAGAAATTGAGCAGAAAATCATTGCAAAACAGTTTAATGATTTTCAGGATTGAGAATGCACACCTGGGATGTGTAAGCAGTTCATCCACATGTGGAGCCGATCTTCACTGACAGAGATCTCTTTACTCAGAAAACACACACACACAAACTTCCTTATCTTGCGTTTTTGTTTAGTGTGTTATATTGATATTTTCTTGCAATTAAGAGCACTTATTCTATTATGTTGTTTTATAAGTGCTATCTAATATTTTCCATACAATTTTAGCCTAGGTTTCCCTTATGGAAAAATTAATTAAGTTATTTTTTGCCATATTGAAACCATGGTTTTACTCTCTCTCTCTCTCTCTCTCTCTCTCTCTCTCTCTCTCTCTCTCTCTCTCTCTCTCTCTCTCTCTCTCTCTCTCTCTCTCTATATATATATATATATATATATATATATATGCCATTACGCCATTAAGTTTCCTTCAAAGGTTCAAAATTCATTAACATATCAATGTTGTGTATGATCTCTAGGCCTACATTTGCCACAGTTGCTCAGACACTGTCATGTTTTTTTCTTATTGTTAATTTGTTTTATGTATTTTAAATATTCAAATTTTACAACTATTGTTTGCTACTGGCTTAGTGTGGGGAGAAATAAATCGTCATGATGATGCCTCATTGTGATGCAAATGTATTAAGGGATGTTTTATTTATATTTATTTTGTTTATTGATGTAATGTTTTTTAGTTAAATTGGTCGGTGGGCCGTGCTCACATTTTCACAGTGAACAGAAATACATGTGTGAGAAATAAAAATGTATTCCTCTTCCTTCCTCTGGGGAAATGTGCGTGTAAGTGGGTGTGTCGAGTGACTTAAAACTTTATAATGAGTTAAAGTTTGATCATGGCCGTGTGGACCCGCGCGGACAAACAGGGTCATTTGGACCTGCTGTTGAGCGACCGCTGGGTTCGCGTCTCTGCCGAACTCACCCGGGACACTCTCACGCTCACGGCAGAGAGCGAACCGAGCGGGCCCGCGGGATATCCGGAGCACAACTCGCATTTAAGAAATGGCGTTTCCAATGGCAACGAACAGAGCCGAGAGGTTTATCCGAACCGCGGCCACTACGACAGCCCGGGCCGAGTCAACGGGACGGACTCGGAGTCCAGCTGTCCGGGTTATTTTGATTCGCCGGGGCCGGAGGGGGTTCGGCGAGTTCGGATAGTCAAACAGGAGGCCGGAGGACTGGGGATCAGTATAAAAGGCGGACGGGAGAACCGCATGCCTATCCTCATCTCGAAGATCTTCCCCGGTTTAGCGGCGGATCAGAGTCGGGCTCTACGGGTCGGCGATGCGATCCTATCCGTTAACGGCAACGACCTCTGCGAAGCAACGCATGACGCGGCGGTGCAGGCGTTGAAGAAGGCCGGGAAAGAGGTGACGCTGGAGGGTAAGACGATCACGCGAGGCGCGGGGATTCAACAGGCCCGCGCGGAGCTCTGAAATGTATACATTGTCAAAAAGTTTATTTTTGTCATTAACAGTAACACAAACGTGACAGTGTGTATGTGAAGCACAAAAAAGTGAGATTTATTAGGTTTAAATTGTAGTGGTTAGTTGAGTAAATAGTTTAGACTCTAGTAAACATGGACATTTATTATTTGACATTTACACTGATTTAAAGCTAATTCACTACATATTGGAACTACATATAGAAAATCATGTTAAACTAAACTAATTGCAGATTTATGAAGAGAGTTCAAAATATCCCTCGTCATGAAGCTGCCTAATGTAAATTACACAATTCACGGAATTATTATTAATAGAAAAAATATTAAAGGGGTAGTTCACTCGAAAATAAAAATTCTGTCATCATGTACCCAAGTTGCTCACAACCTGTATAAATGTATTTGTTCTGTTTAACACAAATACAGTTATTTAAAAACGTTTATAACCAAACAGATTTGGGGCACCATTCAGTTCCACAGTATTATTTTTATACTATGGAAGTCAATGGTGCCTCGGATCTGCTTGGTTACAAACATTCTTACAAAAAATCTTCTTTTCTATTCAGCAAAACAAAAAAATCTGTACAAGTTTAAAAGTAAATGATGACAAAATTGTAATTTTTCAGTGAACTGTCCCTTTAAGCTGTCTAGAAAAACATTGATTTTATGTTGTTTAGGGTAATTATCAATGACATTTATACTTTCATGAGAACAATTTTATTAATATTTTCAGTGATCTTGATGGACATTAGATAATCGTGTACAAATCAGATGTTTTGCAACGTAAGATGCTTTTGAATATTGTGTCTGTTTGTTTGTGTGTCGTGTGCAGTAAAGTATATCAGAGAGGTGTCACCTCTGTTTAAGAAGTCCTCCGTGAGCGGGGATCTGTCCTGGGATGGGCGTCTTCAGTCTCCAAAACTCAGCAGCAGCGACGATTCGCCCAGGAGCAGCGTGAGCCGTGACAGGAAGGTCATTCCTCTTAAAATGAGCTACATCAGCCGAAATCTCACCATGCCCGACTTGGAAAACAGGTGTGCTTTTGTGTGTACATGTGTAATGTTTATAAAACTGTTCTTGAGATTAATGCTCTATCGTGAATAAGTCACATCTGAAGGGTTTGCATTGACTCGTGCCTAACAACACCCTTCAGTGGATACTTATTTCAGAATACAGCACAGCTTCTCATAACGGAAATGAAACATACTTGTGAAGTAAATAAATGACTGTAAACATGTTTCGCTCGTGTCGCACAGGTTGTTGGAGCTTCACTCTCCAGATGGTCAGCACACCGTAGTGTTGAGGTGTAAAGACGGAGCCAGCGCTCACTCCTGGTTCACGGCCATTCACACAAACATTGCCGCTCTGCTGCCACAAACGCTCGCTCATATCAACTCCTTTCTGAGCAACCAAAACACACACTGCTCTCTGAAACACATCGGCTGGATGGCGGAACAGGTATCAAATACACACATTCACTTCAGCCCTGTTTCTCTTAGCTGATGTTTCGTCACCCGGAGCGGCGTCACCCGGAGCGGCGTCACCCGGAGCGGCGTCGGAAACAAAAGCAGCATTGATGCTGTATATTGACATTGCCAGCAGTAAATATGTGCACTGGGGACCACCCCAGTGCTGCATTTGATCAATGACCTAAGAGTATTAAATATATTTCAATGCAATTTAACATACGACAGAAGCATTGTTTGTCCAATAATAAAGTCACCCAAAAATTGATGTGTTAGCTGATTGTGTGTTTGTATATAGCTTGATGATGGTGGTCGACATCAGTATAGGCGAGTTGTGATGGCACTAACAGAGAAAGACATCCTGCTCTTCCAGTCAATGCCGTGGACATATGAGAATTGGACCGCCCCTTTCCTTACACACCCACTACTTGCTACACGGTAAAACTCCCTACAGTCCTATCTAAAAATGTACATTTGATCTCTTTTTATATGCAGTTTTTGCTAGTGAATACTTCTACATGTTATGATTGGATAAAGTCAATCTTTCTGAAGATGAATTATTTTTGACCGTAGGCTGGTTCACTCTGGCAGCGTCCGCAGCTCTCCGGCTCTGGGTGGAGATTTGGTGTTTGCCACACGCACGGGCACAGGTCGAGGTATCGAGTCGCATGTGTTTCGTGTGGAAACGCATTGGGATTTGTCCACGTGGACGCGAGCGCTGGTGCAGGGTGGACATTCAGCTGCTGAGCTCATTAAAGAGGTTTCCATAGGTGTGTGTATGTGTGATTATAAAGCGCATTATAAAATGTGTATCAAAAAGAAAAGCCAGTATATTTAGGTCCTATAAGTGCTTTATAATTTTTTTTAATGAATTTTTATTACATTTCTAAAATAATACTACTTTCAGATCTATGATATGATATGCTTAGGTTTTTGGCAGCGGCATTAACACAAATAAACCCACAGGAAAGAAGTGAAACCATATGAAACGATAGCTGGCGTGAGAAAATGTTTGACTTGTTCAGCATTTTTTCCTCTCTGATTTCTGTGTGTTATTTTTTCAGGTTGCGTGTTAAACAGGCAGGACGTGTGTCTGATCCTGCACTATGACAGAGGTTTCACTGTGACGCGGGACTCGGGTGAATCCGTGCTCTTCCACTTCCCATACGAGCGACTTAAGATGTCTGGAGACGACGGAGTCAGGAATCTTTACCTGGACTTTGGGACTCCAGAGGGGGAGATGGTACGATCCATTACACACATTATATTTACAATGAATTATGTGATAAAGTTTCACGTTTCTGGAGGTCTTTAGGTTGATATATGAGTTTGGGCCTCCAGGTGTCTATTACAAACATGAGGGGGAATCTGACACAACATCTAACGGTACATTCACACGGGGCGTCAGCGTTAACGCTTCTCATTTACTTTGAATGGGTGATGTCTTGCGTTGCCAAACTGAATCCCCCAGCGTCACGTCACTGACGTTGCTCACGGCAGAAGTTAAAAATGGTTGAAAACCCTGTATAACCATCAGGTATACAATGATAATGAAATGAAAACAATGTTAATGCTATTAATCAAAAAGATAACTGTTAATATAATATCAGGAGGAAATAACTCACTATTATGATTGTTTTGTCTTAATTGTGCAGCCCTTTCAAAAAAATCTATTTATATGCGTTGTTTTATAATACAAGGATGGTTAGATGAAGGATCTTGGATGGATGGATGTGTGGATATCTATCTATTATTGGCAGATACAGTGAGGAAAATAAGTATTTGAACACCCTGCTATTTTGCAAGTTCTCCCACTTAGAAATCATGGAGGGGTCATCGTAGGTGCATGTCCACTGTGAGAGACATAATCTAAAAAAATCCAGAAATCACAATATATGATTTTTTAAAACTATTTATTTGTATGATACAGCTGCAAATAAGTATTTGAACACCTGTCTATCCGCTAGAATTCTGACCCTCAAAGACCTGTTAGTCTGCCTTTAAAATGTCCACCTCCACCTCATTTATTATCCCAAATTAGATAAACCTGTTTGAGGTTGTTGGCTGCATAAAGACACCTGTCCACCCCATAAAACCAGTAAGAATCAAACTACTAACATGGCCAAGACCAAAGAGCTGTCCAAAGACACTAGACACAAAATTGTACACCTCCACAAGGCTGGAAAGGGCTACGGGGAAATTGCGAAGCAGCTTGGTGAAAAAAGGTCCACTGTTGGATCAATCATTAGAAAATGGAAGAAGCTAAACATGACTGTCAATCTCCCTCAGACTGGGGCTCCATGCAAGATCTTACCTCGTGGGGTCTCAATGATCCTAAGAAAGGTGAGAAATCAGCCCAGAACTACACGGAGGAGCTGGTCAATGACCTGAAAAGAGCTGGGACCACCGTTTTCACAAGACGTTATGGTTTGAAATCGTGCATGGTATGGAAGGTTCCCCTGCTTAAATCAGCACATGTCCAGGCCCGTCTTAAGTTTGCCAATGACCATTTGGATGATCCAGAGGAGTCATGGGAGAAAGTCATGTGGTCAGATGAGACCAAAATAGAACTTTTTGGTCATAATTCCACTAAATGTGTTTGGAGGAAGAAGAATGACGAGTACCATCCCAAGAACACCATCCCTACTGTGAAGCATGGGGGTGGTAGCATCATGCTTTGGGGGTGTTTTTCTGCACATGGGACAGGGCGACTGCACTGTATTAAGGAGAGGATGACCGGGGCCATGTATTGCGAGATTTTGGGGAACAACCTCCTTCTCTCAGTGACAGTCAACAACTCCATTTGTGCTAAGTAAAGCAATGCAAATGATGTTTCATGAATCACAATGCTGTTTCTAATCTACATTTCTTTCTTTCTGGCAGGTCTTTGAGCTTCATTCAGGGCCAAAACCCGTAGTCTTCGTGCTTCACTCATTCCTCTCTGCCAAACTGGCACGTTTGGGTCTACTCACGTAAAATCACCAGGAAATGATGTGGGTTTATGTTACTGAATTATAGATCATTCCACAAAGTTCAAGCAGTGTTTAATAGTTGTGCTTTTCGGTCTGCTGAATAGCCAAAACACGTTGACGCCACCGTTGAGAGGCGTGCAAGCACATTACGTTTTCCTCCGATCAGGAACACCATTTTGTGCCTTCTCATCTAGAGTATGCAATCTTTAACTCATATTTTGTAGGCTTAAAGCTACAGTAGAGCTTTGCAGAATAACCAAAATCTAAATATTATTCTTGTATGATCTACGTTAAGGGCTGTTTTACACATACTGTATGTAACACACGTGCATATTTTATATATTGCATGGCAAAGACTGTTATGTCATAATATGACTTATATGTGTATCATTAGTTTATAGTCATAACAGAGCGATGTACCTGCTGTTTACACAGAGAGTGAAGCTTTTTAACATTCCCTCATATTTCACCAAAAATTCCCGACTCTCAGTCGAATGAGTGTTTTTAGCAGAATTATTACTTATATGTAAAGCATAGGAATATTATATATCTGTTACTACACTTAAGAAGGTAATGTCTGGACCAGGTTTAGACCTTGAATTAGTTTACTGTATATTAATATACTGCTTGTGTTTTCAGTATTAGATGAGTGTTTAGTTTATATTAGCACATATTAAATACAGATTATATTCTGTTAATGCAAATTTACTGAACCTCAGTGTCATATATAATAGGAATTATAGTGTAACTATATAAATATACTTTATCAACAATTTAGCATTTTATTTAATGCATGCAATGCAGTTACAATCGTTTTGAAGAGTTATAGCAAAGTACCTCCTGTATCTCTCACTTTATCACATCATCATTGCATATTTAGTAAAGTCTTAAATGGGGTTGTGAATTATCTGTCTTTACCCTTGCTGAGCTCACCTGTTTGTTTAGTCTGCTAATCCCTCATTGCTTACTAGACGATGTTGTTAACCTCTTAATAGACACCACATTCCCCCCTTTAGTTTAGAAAAGCCGATTGGGACACAAATGAAATCATTCCCTTATAGGTTTTATTGTATTGGGCACAGTAAAGGTAGTAGTTAAAAGGTTAAGAGACAAAATTAACAGATTGTAAGCTATGCACGACACAGAAGCAATATTTCTTTGATTCATTAAGCATAACTATGCAAGATAGCTTAGTACACTTTTAATACACTATGTGTGCACAAGGACACATTTTCAAGCGCTCTTAAATGTTTTTATTGTATTGTACATACTAACATCACATTTAGTTGTTTTTCCTCACCTACATGGAGGTCTCCATGAACATTAAATATGTGATGCTTTGAATTTTCATGTTATTGATCGTTCTTTTACTCTCTTATGCTGTGTTTTGTTTCTTTATTACATTTATGTTACTTGCATGCATATGTCTTGTTTCTAAAGGAAAACATTTTTTTTAGGTTAATTGCACTTGTTTCAGTGAGAAGTTTGCCTGATATTTGACATGACCAATGCTTCAGACTATGAATGTACTTTACAAACTTATAGATACATGCCTCGTTTTATTATATTGTTAGTATTATTTTGTTTTGTATTGTCTTATTTCTTTGTGTTTATTATCAGCTCAATACTTACTTTTGAAGTATGATAGTTTAAACCAAAGTTCATTTGTGGCAGCTTGCGATACACAATCAAATGCATATGTTTGTATGATTGCTCTCACGGCCTTTAACCTGAAGCTATGCACAGTATGTAAATATCCTAAATAAATAAAAGCACATGTTCATTAAAAGCCTTCGGTGTACTTGGAGTTATATGAAAACATCAATTGTAAATCCGGAACTTTTGTGTTGAGAGTTTGTTTCCGCGGGAGATTACAGCGGTGAACACCAGCTGTTTCCGTTTGGTAACGGTCTGTTTAGTGTATCTTATGAGTGTTTATTGAACTAAACGTGTTTGTTTGTTTATTAGAGAGTTTTTGTGTGTATACATATCATAAATAAAAATATCAGGAAACTGGAGGGAAACGGCAAGCGCGTGAGATGAAATGACAACGTCAACACTGCAGGTGAGCTTTAGAATTAGCTTTAGCTTTTCAACATTATTAACACTAATAATTAGGTCATGCTAATCATATTCAACATTTATTATTGTTGTACGTTAAAAGCTCTGAACAGTAATGTGTTGTATATTGTCCGCTATCTACAGACGCTGATTTGACTGTAAACAAATAAGCGAGTATAAACATGAACCGTTATTTGCTATAATAACAAACAAAATGTTCATTAAAGTCATTTAAATGTCGTTGTAATTCCTCGTAAATATGTAGGATTAACAGTTTCGTAAGTGTGTATACATATGACACTTGGATTATGGCTGTCACTATCGATTATAATGTTATATATTACTCGATTAATCGAGTATTTAGTGCCTTTATTCACAAATACCTTTATATATACGTCAGATGATGTTGTTAAACATCAAAACTGTGTTGTTTTTAATATCAGGTACTCAAATCAATCAACCATGGCAGGCTTAAAATAGATGTAATGCCTGATTTAAATATTATTATTATCATCACATGTAGTACAATATCGCCACACAGTAAATATCACACAATCTCTATATTGCCTGATGTTTAGAAAGCGATTGAGTTGGTGACTAAAGCCACAGAGGAGGACAAGGCCAAGAACTACGAGGAGGCGTTGAGATTGTACCAGCATGCTGTGGAGTATTTCCTACACGCTATTAAGTGTGAGTGAATCTCTGTGATCTTTTAGTCAACATACTGGCTGTTATGAAGGCCAGCACTACCTTATAATGGTTCATCAGTGTGTGTCTGATTAACAAAAATTTGCTTATAGTTTAAAAAATATTTTTACAGTGCTTAAGAAGTTTATATAATATTATGCATAGCAGATGTTACACATTAATATTTGAGTTACTGTTCAGTGTAATTAATTTGATAAAAAAAAATTACTGAATTAAACTGAACATGGTCACGTAGAATTACGCGCTCTATGCGTGCGTGCCTGAGCGGGAACAGTTGTCGTCGGCAGACCAGAGCTTGACATTTTTGTGATGGAAATATACAATTTTCAGTCATCTAAAACACTTGCAAGGCCTGAAAGAGATCAAGCCTCAGCCAAGTAAGAAAAAGTAACTTAAAAGTAAAGTACACTGTAAAAAATTATTTTTAAGAAAAAAAATTCTTAATATTTTTGTCTTGTTTTCAGTAAAAATATCAAAAAATTCTTAAATTAAGATGCTTTTTCTTGATGAGCAAAACGACCCAAGAAAATAAGTCTAGTTTTTAGACCAAAAATATCAAATTTAAGTCATTTTGTGCATAAAACAAGCAAAAAAAAAACATTTTTCTAAAACACTAAATTCAAGAAAAATTCGAGAAAAATTAGCTTACCCATTTGGCAGATTTTTTGCTTGTTTTATGCACAAAATCACTTAAATTTGATATTTTGGGGTCTAAAAACCAGACTTATTTTCTTGGGTCATTTTTCTCATCAAAAAAAGCATCTTAATTTAAGAATCTTTAGATATTTTTACTGAAAACAAGACAAAATTACTACGTTTTTTCCCCTTGGAAATCATTTTTTGCAGTGTAAGTATTACTTTCCATGAAAAGTAACTAAGTAACGCAATTAGTTACTTTTTGGGGGAGTAACTTAATATTGTAAAAGCATTACTTTTAAAAGTAACTTTCCCCAACACTGGTCAGGAATGATGATTTTTTACTGGACGTCGAAGTTAAAGTTCTGCAAATTAAGTGCTTTTCTGCCATACAATATAGTTCTCATTTTTTTATCTGCTTAAAAATCCCCATGTTTTATGTTGTGCCACAATACTTACTTATGAAACTACTCATGTAAAAGTGTTTGGTGGCTTCTGAATTCATCCCTGTTTGGATCCTAAGGAATAAATGGGGCTAAGCTAAATGCTAACACATTCACAATGCACTGAACAAAGATTAAGTGTTGCGCATTGAAAAAAGATAGGGATGTATTAATTTGTCTAAGTTGAGGTAAGAACATAATAAAATATTGAAAAACGGTGGTGTTTTCCTTTAAAGAAACAATATAATGAAAATCTGACTTTTCATGTTTAAGTGCTATAATTGGGTCCCTAGTGCTTGTATCAATCTAGAAAATGTGTGAAAGATCAACCCACTAGTAACTTAGTTTTGGTAAACCATTCTTTGCAAGCATGAAAAAAAAAATGTGTCGGATTTCACTCCCTATGTGACATAAAAATGGGATCTTATTATTAATGAATGATACCGCCCCTTAATCCAACCACGACACTCCCATTTAGTGCAGAGACAGAGAGAGAAAATAATTGACAGCACAATAAAGTTTCAATTTTAACAAACCATTATGGCGATCCATGTTTTCATCAGCTCATTTGCATAGGGACACACCCAAAAACGGCACATTTTTGCCCACACCTATAAGGTGGTAGCTTAAACATGTTATAATAAATTATGTTGTTATTTTGAGCTAAAACTTCACATACACACTCTGGGTACACTGAAGTCTCATAAAATGTCCCCTTTAAATCAGCTTCATATCCGCCACATAGCTTTCTCAATATTGGTATTAACATCAGCCATAAAAACGTTTTAGACTGTTGTAAGTATTGGTACTTTATTCAAAGCAAGTCTCTTTTTTATTAGCTTTTTGTTTGAATCGAAACCTTTCGTACCATTTTGTACCTCAGATGAAGCCCATAGTGACAAGGCGAAAGAAAGCATCCGTGGGAAGTGTATGCAGTATCTGGACCGAGCAGAAAAACTCAAGGACTACCTGAAAAACAAAGACAAACAGAGCAAAAAGCCAGTAAAGGAGACGCAAAGCAATGACAAGTACAGTTTGGTTTCTTGCTTTCTCCGATCGATGTTTGACGCACTCCGTGTGCGGTCTGCTTTAAATGATGTGTTTGTGTTCGTGTAGAAGTGATAGCGACAGCGAAGGAGAAAATCCAGAGAAGAAGAAACTTCAAGAGCATCTGATGGGTGCGTACCCTCGTGAAGAATCATTCAGGTTTTGTTGTCGTCGTCGTGCAGTAAATACACACTTGCAGCTGTTTGTGATGACATTTAGATGCGTTCTTTGTGTATTCAGGTGCTATCGTGATGGAGAAACCTAATGTAAGGTGGAGTGATGTAGCTGGACTCGAGGGAGCGAAAGAAGCCCTGAAGGAAGCTGTAATTCTGCCTATTAAATTCCCCCACCTGTTCACAGGTCAGTCTGTGCCCCTGGTACGTTGAATTTCTTTATTTTTTCTCTTTTCGGTGCACCATAATGTCAATGTGAAAACTTTGAAATGTCTGAATATTAGCATAAATATTCAAATTTTAGTGAAAAGTGAAGCGGGTCTGAATGCACTGTATATAAATATTGTAATTTAGGAAAGCGCACTCCATGGAGGGGCATTCTTCTGTTCGGGCCTCCGGGCACAGGAAAGTCTTACCTGGCCAAAGCGGTCGCCACCGAGGCCAATAACTCCACCTTCTTTTCCGTGTCATCCTCTGACCTCGTGTCGAAGTGGCTGGGCGAAAGTGAAAAACTGGTGAAGAATCTGTTCGATCTGGCTCGCCAGCATAAGCCCTCCATCATCTTCATAGACGAGGTGGATTCTCTCTGTGGATCCAGGAATGAGAACGAAAGCGAAGCTGCTCGGAGAATCAAAACAGAGTTTCTGGTGCAAATGCAGGGTAAAGCTGTTAACGCCAAGCAGAGGACTTTATTATTCAAGTAGTCATTAGATTATCTATGCAAACATATTTTTTAGGATTTATATAAGGATATGTGAATGCGTCTAAAGGTTTGCTCTGTTCTCATTGGCAGGTGTTGGGAATAGTAGTGATGGGATCTTGGTTTTGGGTGCTACTAACATTCCCTGGGTCCTTGATGCTGCTATTCGCAGAAGGTATACAAATCGTAGAAAGCACAATACACTGTGAAAAAAAATGCACATCACTTGAATTATATATATTACAACAATTCTACAATCAAACCATTGTATATGTAACAATATCAAAACAGTATATGCTTATTGATATGCAGTATTGTGCAAAAGCTTTTAGCCTGGGACACACTGGACGATTTTCGAATCTTAACCAATTTTAAATCCGTGGGCGAACACAGACGTAAGGACAGCTTAAAGTGATTTTTAACAGCATAATCCTCAGAACGCACACATTTGATAACTATAGTAACAATTTTAAAGTGACATGAGATCTTACTGAAACGCAAGATCACACTTGACTTGAGAAAAACAAGTCATAGTTCTTGCATGACACATTATAAAGCAACCATAGTTGTAGCAGGGTGCGATTTGTGGGGGATTAATATTTTTATTTATGAATAAATTATGAACCATGGGCTTATATTGATAATTCAGGGTATTAAGCTATTTCTTGTAACTTTTTTAAAAAATTGTATAGAAATGTAACCAGTCCTACTTGCACCCGCCCTGAGCGAATGGACAACGGCAAGTTGGACGCTCTAATGGGGCATACACACCAAACGCGAGTTTAACGATTTGCGCGAGTACATTACATACAAAGTCAATGCAAAGACGCGATCAGACGAGTCCTAGCGTGGGGTGATACGTTTGCCGCGAAAACACGCGCTGTTCACCTCAACTCGAGTGAAAAATTAGCATGACACGAAGTTAAATCCCGCGAGTAATCTAGAGCAAGTAACGCGATGCACCGTGTTTGGTGTGTACGTAGCATAGCAAGGAGGCTAAAGTTTTCAGTAGTCGGTACAGATACCAGTAAAAGTTTGCGGTTGTTGGTACCAATTTCGGTACCAATGCAAAACACAAAAACCTGCTAATTAAACACACAATTTTATTAATAAACTTATAAAATTGTGCTGTCAATAAAGTCAGTATAAAATAATAATATAAAAGCATTGTCATTCTGTATTTACTTTACATTTATTCATTAAGTATAAAATTTATTTGTTGCTGAAAGGTTTCGGCAGCTTTTGTCTGTGTGTGTTTGCTGGGATCCTTCATGTTGATGAACATCATCCCTCAGGCTTCCTACAGGTTCTTGTAATCCTTGAAAGTTGGTGAATCTGGAAAAAAATCAAGGCCCTGGGAAGTTTTTGAAAACATACATACATAGATACAGGTCATGGAAAGTACTTAAATCTATTTTGTGCGGGAAGTTTTCTGGAAAAAAATCATATTATTCCCTGTGTAGTGTAGGATAATATCATAAAAATTCTAGACTTTTTAACTGTTTGCTTTAAATGCTTATATCTAATGTATGCAAATGTTGATTCATACCAAAAGTTGTGTTTGACACATAAAAACGTCTTGGGTTACATATGTAACTGTTGTTCCCTGAGAAGGGAACAAGACGCTGCATCTCTCTTGCCATACTTCCTGCGTCCCTGTAACGCCGTCTTTGGCAATATTTCAGATAGCGATATACTTCCTGGCTCCAGCGTCACCTTGTCTTTTTCGTTAAGCCTCTTCATTGGTTGAATTTGATATACACATTCAGACACACTTACCCCTGGAGGCGTCCCCAAAGTGTCACCGCAGTGACGCAGCGCGAGTTCTCTCGAAAGGGAACTGTAACAATGTATATTAAAAGGTAACACAATGTAACCTTGATCTCACTTGAAATGTGTCCCCACATTTAGTCCTTGAATTTGAGGGTATTGGAGTCTTTGAAAGGTCCTGGAATTTGAAGTTAACTAAGGTGTGGGAACCCTGTATCCTCAATCTGCTGCTTTAAAAGACAAATACAATAAACTTCACTAAGACAACTGGTTGAAAATGGATGGATATACAACATTAGATAACTGGCACTAAACAATAACAAAACTGAGCTATTATATTACATTTACAAAAACAGATTAAAGTACTTGAATATTAAAGACAAAACGACAAACATTGCCAGCCCATACATTTATTATTTTCTAACACACAAATTTTGTATAAATACAGGAAAAAAGCCTACAAGTTTTTTAAGCATTAAATGTTTAGTAAGGACACCCAACAGTATGAGCATTAGCCCCGCTGGTCCTGTACTAACCATCAAGTTCACAAACGGGGCTTTATTTCAATCCAACATTAAAGGCACACTTCACTTTAAAAAAAAATATATATATATATACTCATTTTCCAGCTCCCCTAGAGGTAAACATTTGATTTTTATCGTTTTGGAATCCATTCAGCCGATCTCCGGGTCTGGCGCTAGCACTTTTAGCATAGCTTAGCATAAGTCATTGAATCTGATTAGACCAATAGCATCGCGCTAAAAATAACCAAAGAGTTTTGATATTTTTCCTATTTAAAACTTGACTCTTCTGTAGTTACATCGTATACTAAGGCCAACGAATTTTTTTTTTTTTATTAAATTTTCTATGCCGACATGACTAGGAACTATACTCTCATTCTGGCGTAATAATCAACGACTTGCAGCAGGTGCAATGATATTACGCAGCATCCCCTTGGTTACTTATAATAGCAGGGGATTGTTTTCGTGCACTATCATATACAGCGGTCTCATTTCACTTTATTTATTATGACTCAACTTGTATACTTAAATGTGTATGAATTCAATATTTGGCTTGATGGCTACATCTACAGGAAATTTTGTGTCAGTAACCCACTTAGAAATCCCCTTACTGTCGGAGCCAATGGTGTAGTGGGCGGTGCCCCGATGTGTGGTGCGGACGCGCTTCTGGCGACCCGGGTTCGATTCCCGGCTCGGGGTCCTTTGCCGGTCCCGTGCCCCTCTCTGCAGCCTGTGCTTTCCTGTCGTCTCTTGATTGCTGTCTGTCAAATAAAGGCAAAATGGCCCAAAAAAGAATATTTAGAAATCCCCTTACTGTAAAAATGCTGATGTGTCAAATACTTATTTTCCCCGCTGTATATTGGTCATTACACCATAGCGAAAACAGCATCTAATGGTGTTGGCATGGTGGCTTTTGCACAGTACTGTATACGCAGTAAGTAGGCAAAGATAACTCAAGTCTGCATGTTATTTCACCCTTGTAGGTTTGAGAAGCGTATTTACATCCCGCTGCCAGAGGAACCGGCACGGGCGGCCATGTTTCGCCTGCATCTAGGTAACACACCACACAGTCTGACTGAGGCCGACCTGCGACAGCTGGCCCGCAAGACAGACGGATACTCTGGAGCTGACATCAGCGTCATAGTACGAGACGCTCTCATGCAACCCGTCAGGAAAGTGCAGTCCGCTACACATTTCAAAAAGGCACCAACACTGTAGATTCAATCAGTCCGTCATTATTATTTTTATGTCTTTATCTTTGCAAATTGAGTCTTTCAAATGCTTATGTCATCAGGCACGAGGACCGTCTCGCAGTAACAGTTCACTGATGGTGGATGACCTCCTAACGCCCTGCTCGCCCGGTGACCCTGATGCTATAGAGATGACCTGGATGGATGTACCTAGCGACAAACTACTAGAACCAATAGTGTGCATGGTGAGTGCCACCACCTAACTCTTTCACATCTAAATTCACAAATTTTAGACAGGTATTGATATGCATCTGTCTGTGTGTGTGTGTGCAGTCTGATATGCTGCGCTCTCTGACGACCACGCGGCCCACCGTCAACACAGAAGACCTGATGAAGGTCAAGAAGTTCACAGAGGATTTCGGACAGGAAGGCTGAGCCTCCAGACGTTCATTCATATGTAGCTGTCTTAACTGATCCAGGACTATGCGCTTTAAAAGTGGCAGCGGTGAACATCAGCATGTTATCTAATTTAACGTCTCTAAACGCCCATCACTACAGAGTTTTAAGTGTCTGGAAAGACAGTGCTTGCGAGAGCATAAACTAATGAAGCTTGCTGTAAATTCAGATTTAGTTTTTCCTCCGTATTCAGACTGAAGTACAGCTCACAATAATCACATCAGTATTTATTTCAAGTTAATATTATTTTCGAATTGTTAAGGTTTTGTGAAGATGTGCTCGTATAATAGTGACAGATCACGCACTGAGCTTTATTTATATCTGTTGTGTCCAGCACTTTATCAGATGAACTTGGCCTGCCGAAATCATCTCAACGTAATGTCTGTGTCATATTACCTTTCCTAATAAGTGCTTGGTTATGTATACATGTATATGCATACGTATATACATGTTTTTGTGGGTGAAATATGATTGACATTCATTTTCTTGACAGTCGTGTCTACATTTCACATGAGGACTTATTTAACATTACTGACGAAGCAGAAATGATCCCATGACAAGGCAGCACAGCATGGTTTGTCTCTGTTATTATATTAAACTGTGTTATTCTGAAACGTGACAGTTTTCTCTACTCGGGTTTTCGTTTTCTCATTCATTTGAACAATATCACATTGTTAGCAACTGATCAATAAGACTTTAAGCCATCGGTCTATTGTATCTGCTTAAAATAGTTGCTTCCTATTGAATCAAAGGGCATCAAGTGACATATTTAGATCAATGAAATATATCAGATTAAAAGTGTAGGCTAACATACACCGCAAATTAGAGCAAAATTGACTCTTCACTTAAGAAAAAGACAGATATTGTCTGTATTCTGTTATGAAAAAGATTTGTATTAAATGCAGTTATTTATCTGTCATATGAATTAAACAATTTCAGATATTCATATAGAAAAAAAACAGCCGCACATGTAATGTTGCTCATGAGGATCATCTGACAATGACAGATCGAGTGTCAATAAAACACATTTTAAGGAAAAGTTTATTAGTAAGGATAAACATCCAACCACAAATATGATAGCAAGAGTCTAGTTATTGTAAATAGGTAAAGCGTGGGGTGCATGATTTTTGAAAAACACTGGAAAAGGGAGTCGTCCGAGTAACAAAACACACTCGGCAGTCAATCAGCAGTAAGGGGCGTGTCTACTAACCGAAATTGTTGCCTGGGTTGCGTATATGTGGGGCGGGTCTATTGGGGTAGGGGCGTGTTTGTTTAAGTGATTTTTAAATATCACTGGCTTTCAGATCATGCACCCCACCTTTGAAGAACAGTAAAAATATTCATAAGCGGAATGTGTTTGGGGTCTGTAACTTGTTTAACGCTTTAAAATATTGTCCAAGAAAAATGAAATGCGAATGAAACGCCTGTAAACAGAATAAGATTTTATTTGTATGATTCAAACAACTATTTGCACACTTTTCAATCTATTTACAAGGTGTGTAACTGCTCACATTTTTAACATGTACAATAACTTACACAATGAGAAACAACGCATTTGTGACAGGTGTCGATCATATTTTGTTTCGTTTAGACTGGTTTTCAGCCGCAGGACCGGCACGTTTGTTTCTGTGATGAGGGAAGGTGGGCATCAGCTCGGGTTCACACGCTGCATAGTAAAAATAAAAAACTTAGAAAGTGTTTTCATGGAGAAAATGTAATAGAAAAAAGCTAAAGTTATTTACTTACGCAAAGGCTTTTCCTTAAAGTAGGAGCTTTCTAAACATTCTTTAGCTGTGGCTCTGTAAATAAACAAACAGATTTAACTTAATGAATATAAGACAATACATTTAATTTAACCGAAAACCCAATAAACAATCCATAAAAGACTCAATGTTATCAAAACATGTCAATCACTAAAATCTAAATAAATCAGATATGAACACAAATAGCATTCATTATGTATTCAGGATGTTTAATCACAAACTTTGTTTTACAATTCTGTATTTTAAGTTTGTTACCACTTTTGTCGTTAGAATACTGTATTAATCCAAATAATGTGTTATATTTTCATATGTATCATTTTTCATGCATACAAACTTAAAGCGACACCATGTAATATTTCAACCTTCATAATAAATTTTCAAGACCCTTGTGATAGTACATCGACTTTAGGGTGAATGACATTTCTACCATAGCCTGACGGGGTCTGTATCGCTTTTACTCATATTTTAAAACTTAGGGTTTCTGGTAGTAACCAGAGCACAAAAAAAACTACAAAATTCGACTGCTGTTAGATTTTCTTGAATTTGGCTGCTCAGTCTTTCATGGCTCGCCAACGCATTAGAATGTATCTAATACGTAAAATAATAAGCAGGACCAAGTGCATGTGGGGAAAAGAGATTTAATGAAGGTTCTTATGTAGCATAGTTCTTCAGGAGCGATGTTGTCGTGTCAACCTTCTACATTCTTAACCCAAAGTTCTGTCTGTGGGACAAAACTTTATACAAGATAACAAAAGGCCTACAAACAATAGAAACCTGTTAGGACCTCCTACAGGAGATTGGTCTGCCGAGAAGTCTATCCTGAGGAATGGTATCTCTTTGTTATTCACACTGATCAGTTTCTATGGGCCATTTGGTTCACACCTTCACTGCAGACATATATGTTAATTACATCAGGGCACAGTTGCAATGTTACACATCAAACATTGATTACACATGAAAGAAATATACACAAAATCCTTCAATCCCCCATTTGATCATATTTTGATCACACAAAAAATTAAAATAAAAGATTTTGTAAATCATGTACACATGCAGTATACAGGTTCTTGCTTGCGATCACTGAAAAAGGTTTCAACGTAAAAATGGCTGCATTTCTTTGTGAAAATGCACGAGTCCTTTTTAAAATTTCATTTTAAAGTTGTAATCATGTGGACTTGACGGATGTGGTTGTGTTTTGATCTTTTTGTACTCTGCTGAGTCCTGCAGGTTATTTGCAAGTTAGAGTAATGTGGAAATGGCGGACGTGGATGTGCTCTGTGGATCTTCCCAGGTTTCTGCTTGGTGGTTGGTGCAATATGGTGAAGGTGCCAAACATCAGAGGTCTTTGCTTATTCTTTGGAACACTGAAACACTGGAACACCTGCAATCACACACAAAAGAAAAGGGGAACGTATCTTGCCAAAGAAAACAGATTCACAAACAACTCCTACCCGCAATTAAAACTGTCCCTATTTAATGTTGGCAGGACACTACAGTGTTTACCAGTGGTGGTATGTTTACCTCTTCATCCTCAGACGACATGCTAGAGCCTAAAAACTCTAGTCCCGCAATATATGGACTCTGATAAACACTACTGCCATCTATCCCTCATCTCTAGGCAGACTAATTAACCTTCTAATATAACTTTCTCTTCGGGGCCTTGTACTGCCAGACTGAGTCGTTCAGAGTCGTTCAGGACTTGCTGTCATTCAGATGAGCTTTAAGCATGTCTTCTGTTCCGACTATGGGCATGGGCCTGCCTGTGACATTTTTTTAAAGGGCTTAATCCAGGTTTCTTATGGGCATAATTGCGGTCTTGCTTATCGTCCCTCTGTTTTGCTGAACCTTTCATCAACAACATTTGTTCTCTTGAGACGTCATCTTCAACTTGCTTAATGTCTAAAGTCAAGTGTCTTGTTTGAAATTCCTTAATGCCGCTTGTGCACCCCTCTCCTTTACGGCTCGATTAACAGCATCATCTGCTAGGACATCACCTTTTGCTTCTATTGTTGAGTTTTCTCTGTATGCTTCCGTTTCAAAAACTCCATCGGGTCTTGGATGAAATGCCACTAGCTAGTGCTGTAGAGAGGGGGTCTCTAGTTTCGCTGCCACTCAACAGCGTTTAGTAGAGTCTGTTTTTGTTCTACTGTCAGCTGCTGAAATCTTCTATCCAGGTGGTCCTCATCAACATTTTTGTCTCTTAATTTCAGGCTGCAATCTCGAATCCAGTGTCCTTCCTTGTTGCAATACCTGCATCTTCCATGTTTGGTGTTTGCACTTGTGTGTTTGTGATGTTCCACTCTCTTGTTGCTCTTCACAGGTTTTGTTGGTAAGGCTCTCAGCTGGACATCTTGTGTTCTTTCAATCTTTGTTGACCATTCAACCAGCTGATTAAAAGCAACCCCAATGCTGTCCCAGTGATCATAACGAATTTTCAGAGCTTTAGAGATTTCTGGTTTCAGTCCATTTACAAATGCAGTTTTTTAAGGCATACCAGTGTTCTTGTCAAAATCCTCACTGTCATTCAAACCAGCATGTTCCAGCCAAGTTTGCTTAAAGCGATCTTCAAACTCTGTGACACTTGTCTTCTGCATGCAAGATGTAATTTTACCCCAATTAATCTCTGCAGGTTTTAATTCAAATAAGAAAGTCTTTACGGCTTCCCATCCAGCTTCAATGTTCTCTTGAGACTCACCAACTTTGATGTTGACACTTTCAGTTAGCTTGTTTTGGTCACTGTCCCTCAAATTGACATTGATAATGACTACTCCATCTAATGGATGTAGTGTGTAGATTTTGTGCAGTCTTTGTAGAACTTGCCAAACCTTCCGTGGATGCTTGTATACATTGGGCAGTTCCCTTGACCATTTGTCAATCTGCTCAGGTGTTGCGGGCTGGTATGTTCTATGTGGAATATATTTCTTCACCATTTTTGTCACAGTGCGAGTTCGTCTCTCTCCATTCTCCTCATACTCCTCCTCATTGTCAACTTCAATTTCAGTCCTTTTGTTTTTGACAATAACAGGAGCGAGTCTGACCGTAGATCTGCTCTTTGGGACATATGTGTGAATAGGTGATTTAGCCTCTCTATCTGAATCACCGCTTTCACAGTGATGATGTGGTAGCTCTCTCAGCAGAGCCATTCGTTGTTGATTTTCAGTAACTTGTTGTTCAGTTACTTGCTTGTTGCAGCTGCTAGTTTCTTTAGTTGATGCCTGTGTTATAAAACAGTCTTTTGATTCAATTTGTTTGCTAATCAAATTCAGCAACTTCTCAATCTGGTTTAACAGACGTTCTTTATCTTTCTTTTCATTTTCCAGTTGTTCAGCTAATGCTCGAACCTTAGCCTTCTCGGCTTCAATCTCACATTGTAGTTTGTCCATCTCACACTTCTGCAGGTGCTGTTGAATTTGTTTGAGCAAAATCACAGACCATCCATCTTTCCTGGTGTTTGCCCTTAAGCGCTGTATCTTTCCATAAGCCTTTTTGATGTCTGGCAAAGCCCACTGTCCACTCTCTGAGTGCTTGATACTGTATTTCCTACAGATGTCATCATGGCATGTCCTTATCTCCAGTCTTTTGTCCAAATATGCATTCAGATTTTCCATCATCTGATCAATGGTTACATTTGGAGGTTCTGTTCCATGCCGTTCTGTAGTGGGTCTCAGGTTAGATCCACAACCATTGTTTTTCATAGACTCAGCCATGGCCAGTACAGGAGAAGTGCCCTCAGAGGTGTGAAAACAAAATAAAAGGTGTTAGATCTGTTTAAGGTGCTTATTCAGACTGACCATTTGGAGTATACAGTCGTCAAACCCACTCAAACATACATTTCTAAAATGTACTCTTAATAACAATAATTAGTTTGCGCTAACTTATTGTTTTGTTCTTAATACAACAATTAAGAATAAAATGCATCTACAGTTTGCACACCAATAAACATTAGACTTTACAGTTTAAACTCAAATTCTTTCTGAATCCTACTCAGAATGTTTGTCACTCAGAACTTTCCATATCTTTCAATGGAAGGCAAATTGACTTAAAGTTCCATAATTTTGGTTCTAGACCATATTTTTCTAACCTTGTTAGAATCTAACCAAATAGTGGCTACTGATTAGCACCCAGTCAAGAATCCTAAAATCTTGCAGCAATATCAGTCCCAAACTATTTCTGTGACTTCTACAGTTTCTGGATTAATGGACTAAATTGTTTCTTAACAATTCCTACAGACATTTAGAAAAAGGACCAAGCTTCTACTTCTACAATCTCTAGATGAACGGACTAAATTGTTTCTTAACAATTCCTACAGACATTTAGAGAAAGGACCAAGCTTCTACTTCTACAATCTCTAGATGAATGGACTAAATTGTTTCTTAACAATTCCTACAGACATTAAGAGAAAGGACCAAGCTTAAATGATTAACAATGCTACACTATGAACATTGGTCTGCTTAATATCTTATGTAGTTCTTTAAGAGAGCTGATAAGTTTCACTCACCAAATGAAGATTTTTAAGACAAAGTCATCAAGGTAGTTGCTTCCACAAACAAAGTCCACAAACATAGTCGATTTGTCTTCAGTAATCTTCAGAAACTAGAATCTTCTAAATTCTTCAGTCCTCGTCTTGTTGCAGTGATGAGTGCTCTTCTTATCTGTCTCTCCTGGCTGGCTCCGCCAAATTGTTAGATTTTCTTGAATTTGGCTGCTCAGTCTTTCATGGCTCGCCAACGCATTAGAATGTATCTAATACGTAAAATAATAAGCAGGACCAAGTGCATGTGGGGAAAAGAGATTTAATGAAGGTTCTTATGTAGCATAGTTCTTCAGGAGCGATGTTGTCGTGTCAACCTTCTACATTCTTAACCCAAAGTTCTGTCTGTGGGACAAAACTTTATACAAGATAACAAAAGGCCTACAAACAATAGAAACCTGTTAGGACCTCCTACAGGAGATTGGTCTGCCGAGAAGTCTATCCTGAGGAATGGTATCTCTTTGTTATTCACACTGATCAGTTTCTATGGGCCATTTGGTTCACACCTTCACTGCAGACATATATGTTAATTACATCAGGGCACAGTTGCAATGTTACACATCAGACATTGATTACACATGAAAGAAATATACACAAAATCCTTCACTGCTTTACGGCATACGTCACTTCCTCCACACAATTTTTTATTTACGTGAATTTTGCTGGAGGCTACTTAAGGAGTGTAGAGAGCAACTTCTATTATATGACTCTGTGGCACCGTGTTAGTGTCACGTACCTATGACACGGGCGACCCGGTTTCGATTCCCCTTTAAGGCAATTTTTTTATATAAACTCTTGATTCATACATAAATGCGATGTTCTTTATAAATGACGGCGATTATCTTGCATATAGTTCCCTGTATTCAGATGCTGCATTCACGTGTTCACGTATTTACCTTTCTTTTACTGTCTATGGTATTAACATTACAATCCAGGATGCTATAGCAGTCAAACTTGCTCAAACTCACACAGTGTAAAACCAAACCCTATTCATTCACCAATCCCTATTCATTCACCAATCAGATCCGAGCATTTCTCTCTTCCTCATTTGCTGCGTTCCGCTGTCACTCACGTGACGTATTACAAAGCGTCAGACCTAAACACATCAGTTTACTTGGATTTGGGTGCGACAATTTTCACACAAAAGAGAGGAAAAACGAGCGCAATTACGGAAAATCCTGGTGGCGAGGGAGAGAGAGACAATATTTGTTTGGAAAAAGGCAAGGAAATACTTCTGGTCGTTTCTCAATTGGAAGGCTGCAGCCTCCGGAGGTCAAATATGCAGGCTGCATACGTCATCAAGCCTGCTTTATTAAGGTAAACTGAGCATTACATTCGCAAGTCATAAGCATACTGCAACAATTTACGATTAACTAAGTATAATAGTCAACTTTATAATTGTTAATAATCTGAAATAAGACAGTCTTGATGACGTATGCAGCTTAGAAATACGACATCCGGAGGCTGCAACCTTCAGAAATGGCTTCTGCCACGAGTTCCTCATCAGAAAGTTGTAAAATGACTGCGTTTCTCCCTGATGCCTCAAAATGTTGATCGTTTAGCGTTTTAAAGGTTTGGTTTTTAGTTTGGCCAGTTCCTTTCCTTTGCGACAGTGCTGCGGCGCTTGTGGCCTCTAGGGGCGCTAGGCGTGAAAAATACATGTCTAGGGCCCCCTAGTGGCCAAAAAGTTACGCGGTGTGCCTTTAACGGACCCAAAACACAATAACCGTTCTCATTAATGCTGCCGTCCAAAACACTGAATGTCTTTGTAAAATCAGATCGCCTCTAGGTGGCACCTTCACCTTATTTTTCAAAAAACCACAAAGACATCAAGATCAAATTTAAATTATCCACATCTGGCTAATGCATAAGTCCAAGAAAACATTTATGTTCGCTAATGTTTTTTCTTTACAAAGGCAATATTAAATAAATGCCTAGAATTTAATGCCGAAGTGACAATGGTGACAGATGAATTCATTCTTTTCTGATGAATAACTGACAAAGGAAGATTATTATCTAAAATAAAAAAGAAAATTGTCATCTTTGGGATTGTTTCCGGAAACTTTAAAGTATTTATGCATTGTGGTGTGGTATTGTTTTAATCGAAGTGGATTCTAATAAAAGTTGTTTTAACCAGAATGATTTTCATTGCTACAAAAAACTTAAAAGTCAAATATCAATCCAGCTGAGGAATTGGGGGAAATCAGAAAATATATACTGCATCACAGATTCTAGCCTTAGTTTCCCTTTTATATTGTTTTAGGCTGATGTGTTTTTATACCCAGTAAAAAAATCAGTTTGAATTAAAATGATTATGTAAGGAATAATCGACGACGGGCCATTGAATTATAAGAAAATAATGCACACCAAGGTGGTAATGCGGCGCGAAGCGGAGTGCCGTTACACTGCAGGTGTGCATTATTTTCAAATAATTCAAAGGACCGGGGGCAAGTATTCCGCTTATACCACGGTTACCACAAACATTGCTCTGGTGCCTATTTTTAAGACATTTGACAAGTTAGGTGTGCGGTTTACAGAAAAATAATCAATCAGAATGCAGCATTCAACAGACGCGTGGTATAATGACCACTAATGATGGAGTGTGGGAATAAAGGCATACTGTGAATATCGATATCTACCTGTATCAGCTGTATACTAACCTGTGTTGTGGGTTATACATGAAGAGAAGGTTAAGCAGTCTCAGGCCAGCTTCTGTTAACCAGGTGAACTTGTTTTTTAAATTATTATAGGGTTGTTTTCTGAGACTGTACTGCTTGACCAAGGGAAGACGTAAAAAACCCTAGAAAATCACAAAAAAATACTACTGTTATTACATTTATAATGCTTTATCAACATCTGTCTTGTCTTTACAATTTCATTACTCGTCTTTTTCCACTGGTACAGTTTAAGATTCAAAACCAAAAATATATATACTTTCTCAATTTACTCAAATGATATTTTAGGTCAAAGTACCGGCCAGATATTTTCATTGGGTGTTCCCAGCAGCTGTACGATCAAATCCACCTGCTGAATCTCTGATGCTCCAGGCAGAAGAGGTTTATGAGCAAGAAGTTCAGCAAAGATGCACCCGACTGCCCACATGTCCAAATTTAAACAAGATGTTAGTGGTTTATCTTAAATTATCTACACAACACTTTTGGTTTATAAAACCCACGATCATTTATTCTAGTAGTTTTTCTCACCACATGTCCAGTGCAGCGGTCTGTGTCTTGGTCCCTAGGAGGAGCTCTGGTGCCCGATACCTGTGGAGAAAACAGTGTCAGTGATGGACAGACGGATTTGGAGGATTAAACAGGGATGAACGTGTTTGATCAGTATTAAGTCAATCTGCTTACCACAGTGTGACCACTCGTGGAGTCATGGGCTGTAAAGGAATACCATAAACACGAGCCAGACCGAAATCAGCTTGAGAGAGAAAACATCAGACATAGCTTTTAATCATTTTTTTTATTAAAGTTAATTCCTGAATAAAACAAAATAATACATTTCATTTTTAATACAGAAAATCTGGCCTATTAAGGTTGCATTGCATTATTTTTAATACAACTAAGTATGTTTTAACAAATCCCACCAAAAATCTAGATGAAATATAAACAAACTAATCACCAGTGTTAGGTGTAACTAGTTACAAAGTAATTAGTTACTGTAATTTAATTACTTTTCCCTTAAAAAAGTAAATTAAGGGGTTACTCTTATTTATATTGTAATTGAATTACAGTTACTTCTGTTATAACTAAATACTGTGTATGGACTTAATTATATTATAATTATATTATAGATTAATTATATATAATACAATCATGGATTTAACATCAAAGTTAAAATGCACGTTTTATGTATCCTTCTCACTTGTAATACTTTGGTAAGTTAATAAGAAAAATTGTAACACTCTACACTGCAAAAAATGACTTTCTTACTTAGCATTTTTGTCTTGTTTTTAAGTACAAATACCTAAAAATTCTCAAATAAAGATGATTTTTCTTGATGACCAAAATGACCTAAAAAATAAATCTAGTTTATTAGACAAAATATATCAAATTTAACTGAATTTGTGCTAAAAACAAAAATATCTGCCAATGGGGTGAGGAAAAAAATCTAAAAATTAGTTTACGTTTTTCTTAAAAGCTTAATTCAAGAAATAATTTCTCACCCCATTGGCAGTTATTTTTGCTTGTTTTAAGCACAAATTCACTTAAATTTTATATACTTATTTTACTTAAATTTGATATACTTATTTTTCTTAGGTAATTCTGCTCATAAAGAAAATTCATCTTTATTTAAGAATACTGAAAACATGATAAAAATACTAAGTAAGAAAGTCATTTTTTGCCATGTAGTTTCCAATTCTCACTATTAACTGGTTGTTTATTAGTTAATTAGTACTTTAATAGGACATATTAATGCCTTATTCTGCAAAACCTTATTTTACATCCTTAATCCTACCCATTTCAGTAGTTGTAGTATATTGAGGCAAAAGTAGTTAATAGTGAGAATTAGACCAGAATAATTTATGTACTTTTATATTAGTTGTTCAAGCCATTTCAAGCCTATCCATGAATGAAAATAGTATTTAGAAAGTAATAAGTAATTAAATACTGTTTGGAAAGTGTCATTTGTACAGTGATCTAATTACGTGATTAAAGATCTAATTAGTAACTAGTAATTAATCACTTTTTTTAGAAACTTACCCAACACTGCTAATCACTCACCTATTTTAACACAGCCCTTGTCTGTCATCAGCAGATTAGAAACCTTTAAATCCCTTTAATAAAGCATATGAGAAAGTAATGAAAAAAAATCACAAATTATTCAAAATGATTCATATTGCATATTGATTCACTAATGTATGTCAAACTCTGCTCAAATGTTTAAAAAATATAATAATAACATTATACAGTATATACTATGAAATAGGTGTTTAGGACAAAAACACAAGCTCTGATCATGTCTAATGATATATATGAAAAGTTTGGTTCCCAAAACCAGATAACTTTAATTTTTCAAAAATCTTGAAAAAGATTGATATTAGTCAAACTGCAGCTGGTTTGATTTGATTTAAACCTTCATAACAAAAAATATGCTAAGTAGCACAATAAAACATGATAACATAATAATATAACATTAAAAAAATGTATCCTACCTGTGAAGAATGAAGTTTTGATGTAAATATTCCAGTCCTTTAAGCAGCTGGATAACAATACATTTCACCTATTAAAATCCAAGTAAAGAATAAAGCTAGGTTTGCTGTTAAGTTTTATTTACTTTATGTAATACAGTATGGCACATAAACATCAAACCCACCTGAGCTTCAGAGAACGGTGTCTGCATGTTCTCCAGTAAACTGGCCAGATCCTGTTCACAGTAACTCATCACCAGAAACAGACTGATGGGAAAATACACATAGTGCTTACAAGTCAATTCAATCCAAACATACAGATCATTCATAAAGTTCAATGTCACCTTTCCAAATGGCTTCCCACCACCACTTCCTTCAGCTCTACGATGTTCGGGTGTCTCAATGGGAGCAGGAGGTTAATTTCCCGTAAACTACTAATGGGAATCCCTAAACACACATACAGAGAAATTAAACAAATAAAACACATAAATGATCTATTAAGTGTATGTATTAAGTGTTTAAATGTTACATTTTCAATATTGTAATTAGGGCTGTCAAAAGATTAATCGCAATTTATCACATACAAAATAAAAGTTTGAGTTTGCAAAATATATGTGTGTGTGTACTGTGTGCATATATTATGTATGTATGAATTTAAGAAAAAAATTATTTAGGTATATTTTAGTTATATTTTAAATATATCAAAATATATATATATATAAATATATGTACATGAAAATGTTTCTTAAATACAAACATTAATGTGTGTGTATTTATATATATCAAATAATTACATACTGTGCACACACATAAATTATGCAAAAAACTTTTATTTTGTATGTGTTTGATTGCAATTAATCTTTTGAAAGCCCTAATTGTAATGTGACATTTACTACAGATCAACTGGTGAGACAGGACCATAAGATTTTTGAAGAGATTGTGAACCAGGAAATCATTTTTTCTTGATCCTTTGACATACAAGAGACATTTAAAGAATCCTATTACAACATACTGTAAGTTTTAGAAGTTTTCCTGTTTAATCCAACAAACGGCTTTTATAGACCCTTTTACTGTTTGTACACAACGATGACGTGGCAGTGTATGCGCATGCATTTTGGCAACGGAAGTATGGTAAGAATCAGCAGTGAAGCAACACAGACAGACAAAGTTATTGACTTTATCAACTTTTTCAACACAGCTACCAGATTTGTATATTAGTATATTATATTAGTGCAACCAAACACAACAACCAGACATTTTGATGTTGGGAAAGCGTTTAAATAAACTTTCTGAGTTGCTAACACATTAGAACTAATGGGGAATAACACCACTTTCGTTGCCTAAATGCGCGCGCAGGCTATTTGATCACATGCGGCTCTAATATATTTATGTTATGTGTATATTTAAGAATGAGTGACTAACACTTTTGACTTGTATATACACTCTCTCTTGGCTTAAGCACGATTACCTGCTGAAGTTTAAATATATGTCATTGTTATCATTAGTTTGTATGCCTAATAATTGAAGTGTGCTATCTTTGGTGTGTTTTATTGTCAATTGCCAATGTATGCAATTTTACATAGACAGGCTGCTGCACGTGTTGTAATCGATTGTTCAAACCACTAACCCTACTACAGTAGTGATGCTCGTCTAGTAAACATCACGATGTTAACAATAACTAGTAATGAAGTAATGTTAAGATTGTAACTAACCATCTTTCTCTTTATCCATTCGCACTTTCTTCAGCGCAACAATTTCATTTGTTCTTGTGTCACGTGCTCGGTCTAAAAAACACACAAATAAATGAATCAGTTTGTCACGCTCAAGTTGTTACAAACCTGTATAAATGTCTTTGTTCTGAGGGACAAGAAGGAAGAAATTTTGAGGAATGTTTGTAACCAAACTGATTATGATCTCCATTCATTTCCATTGTAAGAAAAATATGGAAGTGAATAGGGCTCATAAATGGTTTGACTTTGGTTACTGTTTGGTTATTGCATTTGTATTAATTATATATGTTAACTAAATCAAATATGTTGCACATTGTTAGTTAATGCTAACGAATAGGACCTTTTATTAAAGTGTTACTGATGATAATCATAAGGCATAATGCTGTGTATGGTAGGGTTATGGTCGGTGCTTGTATATGAGACAGATACTCACACACTATGCCATATGTTCCCTCTCCAATGCGATTCATCTTCTCAAACTCTTTCACACTCCTGCATTTTCCCAACTAAGTTACACACACGCACGCTTAACAGTAAATATCAACAACACAATACACGTCCATACGATTATCTTTGGGTGAAATTAAACACAAAAGCAGATCTTAGAAACTTGATATATGTATGAACATATGATGTTAAATCTTACCCGTTCTCTCTGTGGTACTATAAAGGTCTTGTCTGTTTTTAAAGATTTTAGCTTTAAAGGCTCTAGATCTGTGTCTGTTGAGTTTTCCATCTCCAGTCACTTCCACATCCATTCACAGAACTAATTAAAGAAACATATATGATGATTAAATCATAACGTTGCTGAAATACTTTTTTGTTATGCTGTTACGTTAGTAGGTTTGTCAGGTAAAAAGGTAAGAACGATGATAACTCCGTGAAAGTTAAACTCAGCTGGACGACTGATAGCTTTCACGGAGTTTCAGTTGCTATTGGTTGCTATTTTCTGACAAGCCACTAGGCGAAGATCTGGCGCTTTATTAAGAGTAAATTGATTACAAAAAAGTACACATGATACTTGGAATTTGAATTCTCAGTTTGTGAGAGAAAAATATATTGATGAAATAACATCATAAAAATTGTAAGTCCATTACAACATCCCATGTATGTATTATTTATTTGTTTATTTATTTTGTGGGCTAATTTATTTTACTGTGTTTATGATAACTAAAGCAGCTTGATGTTTCTTTTCTTTTTTACAGGATATCAGATGACAGAGGCCATGTATGGGCGGTCATTTTCCATATATGATCCATATAATGGATCAAAACTGATTAGTGGTCATTTTTTGTTTTTGATGTGGAAAATTATATTAGTAGAAAATAGGGTTGTCTGGTAGAAATTGGTGTATTTGATGTGTTATTTTATTTTGAGAGAGATAATGAACAATATATTATACAGTTATTTATTGTATTAGGAAAGTATCATATACACAAAACAAAATGGGCCCAAATCTGTCGCATTTCATGAATAAATCCAAATTATAAACTAAAAATTATAAAAATTTTAAACAAAAAGCTCTGAAAACATGCATTTTAAAAGTAGGCTACTCATTTTTTGTCATTTTTTTCTTTCTTCTCTTCCAACATATGTGACTAATACTTCTTGTTCATGTGGCAATAGGCAAACTGTTTTTGTATTTGATGTCGTTATTCAATTAAAAATAAAAGGATGAGCGGTGTGGTGTCAGCTGTTAACAGTCCTCGGAATGTCACGACTGACCAATCAGAATCAAGTATTTCAGAGCGCTGTGTACCGACACATTATCATATTCTCCTGTCATCATACCTCATAAATCAGGCTGTTCCCGCCATAAAACGACCTCGACCAACATACACAGGAGTTCCTCCAGGTCGCGGCTCTTTACTTACATCCTCTATTTTAAGACCATCAGGTCTTTCAAACAGGTTTTCTCGAGACGGAGCTGTGATGACGATGTGCGGTACAGAGTTATTTGATGATGACGTTGATGATGAGGCTTCACTGCTGAGGGGCTCCTCCTTCACTGCCAATAAATAATATCTTTCTTCGTAATTAAACACTTAAACAAATATCATAACACTTAAAAAAATCATTGAATAAAATCAAAAAGCTTTTAATTTGTCGTCCTTTTTTATTTGTGAAAATGAATTAAAATGACTTAATTTCTTAAAATGCAAAATCAATAATGATAAAAAACATAAGCTAAAGATGATAGGAGAACACATGTTATGTCTCAACTATTGCATATATCCCTGTATGAAACAATGTTTTAATGTAAACTGTTTAAATGCGGCATTTAGTCTATTTTATTATTTTCTCTGGCGATTGCAATCCTCGCTCCTTTAAATCGGATTGCAGAGAGTTTTACGTCAGAAGTACAATATGGATTAACCCATCACCTCATTTCTCACAGAACGGCAACATTTAACATTCATACCTCATTTGCCTGGAGTTTTTTAGCCAAATTATTTAAGGAAAAAATTAGTTCAAGCTTTACGTGAAGCAATCATAAAGTTTAAGAAGTATCACGTTCATTCCAAACATAAAAATCAAGAAAATCATATTAATTTTACCTTGATCCACCTGCTTTCTCGGTGCAGAGCCCATTCCCCATCACTCAATGACATGAATCTTGATCTCTGTCCTGTCTGAATAGTTTAAACAGTTTATAATATTAATGGTCAGAGAGATAGGCTACTCCGTGGATTCAGCTTTGACACTACAGTCAATATGACACTAATGCTGCATTTCACCCATCTCACCACTAGAGGTCACATCAGCACCTCTCTGACCTGGACCTTCAGTGACCTGACATGACCCACCTGACATCCTAAATCCTTATTACTGTAATGTCTCTCTTTCAGTATTATGGTATCAACACCTTCGACAGTGGTCATTATTATGAGATTTCAAGATTTTTATAAGGATCTATTTAATAACTTACAGAATCATTTTTCAAGATCACTTAAAGTGAAGACTCTGAAGTGTGCCAGGGATTAAATAGAGAGAAATACATACATTACTGTTTAGGCTGTTAAACTTAAAGACATCTTCACTTACACCTCGCATGTGCACATAATGTCCAAGAGGTTCAAGAAGAAGAAGATGGACGCTAAACATTACTAAAGTGTCTTTGATATAAAAGGCCTGCCATATATTATTCATCTGTTTACATTATAGATTGAATTCAGAAGTTTTCATTTAGTTTTACACTCAACTGCAGTGTATTTGCCAATATTATTGTCAGAACCTGTGGTTGAGGGCCACCTGGTGGTCACTTGACCGGATGCAGCTGCTTATGTCACGTTAAAGGGACAGTTCACCCAAAAATAAAAATTCTGTCATCGTTTTCTCATCCTTATGTTGTTTTAAATCTGTATGAATTTCTTTTTTTTTTCTGATGAACACAAAAGAAGATATTTTGATAAATGATGTTAAGCACACAGCTGGTTGTAACCATTGACTTTCCTAGTATGAAAAACAAATATGAATTCAACGGGAAATGTTAACTGCGTGCTTCATTTACTAAAATATATTCTTCATCTTTTAAAACAATACTTCAATAATATTTGAAGAGTTTGGCCCCAAAACTCTAATTTTCACTAATTTCGGTATAAACGTGTTTTCTATACCAAGAAAGTGACAAGATGAAAAACACTATTTTCTGTTACAAACTTTTACATAGCATCTTTAGGATATAATAACATAAAAAATTCAAATCCATAATTTGATTTTCAAAGATTTATTATAAAAAAACGGATTATTTTTTTCTGCAAAATGCAATAAATTTATAACAAGTTTTTTTTTAAAGTGCTATAAATCTATTGAATCAATATATAAATGCGCATTCATCTTTACCATGTTATATTCATTTATTTGACTAGTGGTATACACTGATTAAAAATATAAACATTAATGGCATTAATTTAACTTACTTTGTCATATTAAAAACACTGTCATTGCCTTGGGACATCGTCGCTGAACTTTTTTTTAACAGTGATCAGCTGTAAAATGTTTTTGTCCTGCTTGATTTTCGTTGACTTCGCGTAAAATAATGGAACGTTTTTCAAAAGATCCCCCGGGGTCAATGTGTCAGCATGACAGAAGCTTGATGCTGCCGTGTGAGAACAAACAACAGCCGGCATTTTTTCTTCACCCGATTATTCTATTTTGATGGCTTACGTATTATTTTGTTTTTGTTTGTTTGTTGATCACGAAGTACAATGAGGAAAACTAGGATTCTGTGTGTATTCAACTCGCCGCCATTATTGTTTTACAATGCGTGTAATGGTGCGCTGTAATCAGGGGTGCTGTAAGGGGGGGGGGGGGTACACAATGATGATTCTCGGGGCCCACGAGTAAGAGGGGGCCCAGAGAAGCCCCCAAAATTGTGGTGCTAAAAAAATATTTAATAGTAAAAATTATTAACTTTAAATTACTCTATTTGCTGTTTCCTGGTATCAAAAAAAGTATTTGTTTAGGAAACACAAACGTCCGTGGGCCCCTTTCCCCCCTCTCAGTTGTCATAAAATGGTTCAGTCCACCCAAATTGTATAATCCAGGCAACACAGCTTGACTTCACTTATAGTGCCGGCAGAATATCAACTTGACTGACAAGGAAGTGAAAATGCCTAAAAAATCTGAAAGTCAAAAACGGAAAGAGAAAAAAATAAGAAGTGAAAGAGGCAAAGGGTCGACATTATGTTACCAAGGTGGGTTTGTAAGTAGGCCTAAATTGTTAGTGGACCGCCCGTCCGTGACAATGATCGTAGCCTACGGCACTTTTCTGTGCTAACGCGCACGCTTTGTACACGAGGCCCCAGGTCTCTACGGTAGCATTTTTCGACAAGTAAGCACGTTTATTTATGCACGTGATTTATTTAGACAAAGTTATTGTCTATGCAAATTTCAAACGGTCAAAATGACGCCTTGTTCGTTCTAGTGTTAAAGATAATTACCACACTGCAAAAAATGATTTTCAAGAAAAAATTCTTAGTATTTTTGTCTTGTTTTCAGTAAAAATATCTCAAATTTCTTAAATAAAGATGCTTTTTCATGATGAGCAAAACAACCCAACAAAATAAGTCTAGTTTTTAGACCAAAAATATTACATTTAAGGAATTTTGTGCATAAAACAAGCAAAAAAATCTGCCAATGGAGTAAGCAAAAAAATCTTGAACATTTTTCTTAAACACTAAATTCAAGAAAAATTTGCTTACCCCATTGGCAGACTTTTTTGCTTGTTTTATGCACAAAATCCCTTAAATGTAATCTTTTTGGTCTAAAAACTAGACTTATTTTCTTGGGTCGTTTTGCTCATCAAGCAAAAGCATCTTAATTTAAGAATTGTTAGATATTTTTACTGAAAACATACTAAAAAATACTAAGAATTTTTTTCTTAAAAATCATTTTTTGCAATGCATAAGTTTAAATGTTGCGGTTAAAATGACTACTGGTGGCCGTTCTAGTGTTAATAGTGTATGATAAGGGAACTCAATTTTCTCCTCATGTTAGGTCAAGAAAACGCTGGAAAAAATAACAATACACAGTTTAAGTTAAACATTCAACATTGCAAAAAATGACTTTCTTACTTAGTATTTTTGTCTTGTTTTCAGTAGAAATATCTAAAAATTCTTAAATTAAGATGCTTTTTCTTGATGAGCAAAATGACCTAAGTAAATCAGTCTAGTTTTAAGACAAATTAATATACAATTTAAGTGAAATTGTCCTTAAAACGAGCAAAATGATCTGCCAATGGGGTGAGAAAAAACTTGTGAAATAAGATTTCTTTTTTCTTAAACACTTAATTCAAGTAAAATTTTCTCACGCCATTGGTAGTCAAAATACCATAAAAGCACATGATTGTATGTAAATTAATATGAAAAAAGTCTCAGCTGTGTTGGGGGCCCTGTCAAGATTCTTTTCATGGGGCCCAAAATCCTTAGCAGCGCCCCTGGCTGTGATTGGTTAAGCAGATTTATTGCATTCTGCAGAGAAGGAGGACTGGCGTTTCTCGCGGTTTGGAAAAAAGGGAGAAAAGATTTTGCGTAAAATAAACTTACTTTTAAATACTGACCTGATACAATGCTAATTTTGGCAGTAACTAATAAAAAAAAGGTGTTTATTGCGTTTTGCAATCAAACTCTTCATTTGTTTTCCTACTATGGAAGTCAATGTGTACCATCAGCTGCGTGCCTACAATCATTTCTCTAAATATCTTCATTTGTGTTCATCAGAAAAAAGAAATTCATACAGATTTAGGACAACATGAGGATGAGAAAATGATGACAGAATTCTGTGTCTTTTTCTTAGTTGAAATATCTGGAACACATGAGACTTAAGATTAATCGCATTGAAGTCTAGGATAAATAATTGAGATGTTATAGAGATCTCATCTGTGATCGCAGACTCTGAATTAACATCAAGTACTATTCCAAAGAGTCATGTAATGTATAGTGACTTCTTTTAAATGCTTTATACATTTAAAATAATCTAGTATAATCTTATAGATAACCTTTCCAGCTTGTTTCTATGTTAAAGTGTAATTACTTTCCTCACCCTGGTGTCATTCAAACCCCTGTGACTTTCATTCTCAGAACCATATACAGTATTTAATGATACAGTAAATGACAATTTCATTATATTATCAGCTTCATCACTCTGACCTGTGCTCTCTTACTATCTGTGTGCTATAATTTCAAACTGTCCTATTTCTTACACACATTTTACATTTTGTTGCTTAGCAACAATCCACTGCCAGAGGAAAGACTGAGGATAGGAAATACTGCTCAGATTTTAAAAAGTAAAGTATTTATATTCTTTTTCTTATTTTTTATTACTGTTCCCATTTCAGATAACATTTATAACACTAAAATACCATCTTTGTGTATTCAAAATCACTATGTATAGTTTATTACTATTACAGGCTATATAACAAAGTCATAATCTGTCATTTCCCTTGTCATTAATACCCTTGATTTCAGAGATGTGAATACATGAAATATTACCTGCATGGATTCATATGTACGCAGGTTTTTGTTAATAAGGTCTGTTACATAACAAAATTGGATTACATGAGTGAAACGAAAAAACATTTCGATATGCACATTTTCTTCGCTATACTTTTTGCTTTCCTCTTAAGCTCCCACGCTGGAACAAAAGGTCAATGTTAAACTTACAGTATATCCTAAAGCTCTGCGTATTCCTCAGTGCCATAAGGATGCACTGGTTTGTGTTTTTGTGGCATGTGTGCTATATTTCACCCACCCACCCAAGCACACAAACACACACACACCACATGAACACTGCATGTTTTATGTCTGCAAGCCCTCAACATTAGTGAGACAGAATTACAGAAATGTATTGCACGGCAATCGGAAATGATGGTGTGAAATATGTTTGTATAATGATCTGTTGAAACATATTTACAGACATAACTGTGCTATAGTTTCATGACTCATATCCCTGTATGTGTGTGCGTGTTTTTAATTAGCTGTGTAAAGATTCACAGCTGTCAGAATTTATGAAAATGTCTGGCTGAGTGTATTTTTCGCGTTACATAATGGGTTGATAAGTGTGTGTGTGTGTGTGTGTGAGAGAGAGATAGAGAGAGAGAGAGAGAGAGAGAGAGAGAGAGAGAGATTAGGAGTGCGTGCCCGTCTTTTCTCTCATTCTGTGAGCTCTGCATCTGTTATCATAGACATGGAGTCATCATGTGAGCAGGTAAAGAGTTTATTTCTTTCTTATTTCTTTATTGTTGGTTATACTGATGCACTTGGGGGATATTTATGCTTGATATGATATTTGTGGTCTTCTTTTATGAAACATTTGCATTTGAAGGCTGTTTTTGTGTTTGCACATTCAGTATTTCGGATACCTGCAGATTTTTGTGTTTGGATTTGCATTAAAAATCATCACTTCATTATAGTGAGCATTAATGAGATATTGCCGACCATTTGATTGGCTCGCAAGACGCATGGATCTAAGTGTCATACGGTTAAACTTTACAACCGAGAAATGTGATGCATAATAACAATATGCATAATAACAATGTCTGAACATCGTTATTTAGAATAGCATTACGTGTGAAGCAATAAAAAGATCATATAGAGAAATAAAGGTAAAGCTTGTCAATGTAATTGCTGTTAGAACTCTCAAACTTTGACTTTTGATCCTCCTCCACATTCACTATTTCATTTCACCCCTTCACTCCATTTTCTCAGATTTTTCTCTTTCGCCCACATGGCTTATTGTAGTACCTGCCAATTCACAGCACCCACACGTCGCCCACTAAGACCTCTAATGCACCACACACACACACACACACACACAATATATATTAACACTAATGCGTAACAAAACGCATGAGAGCAGAGATGCCTCGAGTAGTTCCCACACATGCAAACACATTGTAAGTAGACATGTTGGTTGAGAATGTTGCCCAAAATATGTTGGGGTGCAGAATCTTTTGTTCTGCATCTTAAATTGTGTCAAAACTTTTGAATGAGATTTTAAAGGTGCAGTGTGTACTTTTTAGAAGTATCTCTTGACAGAAATGCTAAATAATATACAAAACTATATTATCAGTGGTGTATAAAGACCTTTTTATAATGAACTTACCTTAAAATGAGACATTTTTATCTACATACACCGAGGGTCCCCTTACATGCAAGTCGCCATTTTGTGCCGCCGTGTTCCTACAGAAGCCCTTAACGTACGAACTTTTTTACTTTGTTTTGTCTGACGATAACAGGTTTACTGGTGAAGGCTACCGTACCTTCTCTATGCGTTTCAAAACAAGGGGTGAGCAGTGGACTGAGCCGTTGGTTGCAATTCGCAACCTCACCACTAGATGCCGCTAAAATTTACACACTGCACCTTTAATTCTTTAAATTAGTTTAGCATGAAAGCTTAGTGTGGGTTTAATCATACTGCTTTAACTGCTTGTCACTGTGATTGTCATAATGAGTGCTTTATCTGTTGTACCATTTTAACCTGTAAAGATATCACTGGCAAAATGTGAATCTAAAAGAAATTTCAGCTTTCATCTCGGTCTGGTTTTCTTCTTTGCCGCTCAAAGCATTTGTGTGGTGAGATATTTACTCCTACACCACTACACAAGGACACGAACAAACACTACACATGCAGACTTTAACCCTTAAAGGCATACCTTATGTCGCAGTATGTATTTTTTTCAGAATTTGTTTTAACAAACGTCTAAATGTAATGAGATATGCTTTATCATATCATTGTTAAGTTTTTTATATTAAGAAAGAAGTTAAAGCTTTATATGAGTTTCGAAAACTTTATTATTTGACCATTTGCTTGTGCAAATAATGACATGATTTTAAAATTAGCAGTTTTTCTGTTCCAACAGATGAATAAATAATATTATTAGCATATCAGTATAGATCGTGAATACATTAGGGGAAGTACTTCTTTCACATCGCATTTTATACAAAGGTGAATAACTGTAAAGTAGCTAGTATCATATATATTGCATAACAAGTCAAATTTGTGATGTTAAATACAGTAACGCTTTATGAATTGATGAGAGTAACTGTAGCTAACCTTAAATATAAATTTTAAAGTAAATTATCTTAATTGTACATTAAGTCACAAAACTGTCTGTGAGTTTGCCTACGACCACAGCTGTAGTCTGCGACAAACAATAGTGTCAATGATAATAACACAGTAATCTGAATAGTTGATATTCATAGTCCTGAAAAAATGTGATTTAAAAGGGACATTTCCCAAGACTTTTTTAAGATGTCAAATAAATCTTTGATGTCCACAGAGTACCTATGTAAAGTTTTAGCTCAAAATGCCATACAGATAATTTATTATAGCATGTTAAAATTGCTAACCAGTCTCACAAGGTTTCGTGATATAGTCACGTATTTTTTAAATTATTTTTTTGTGATATTATCATGAATTTCTGCGTTTTTTCGTGATCGTATAACGAATTTCTGTTTTCGTGTGATTATCACGTATTGGTTACTCAACTGCTTTTT
This sequence comes from Misgurnus anguillicaudatus, assembly GCF_027580225.2. NCBI lineage: Eukaryota > Metazoa > Chordata > Actinopteri > Cypriniformes > Cobitidae > Misgurnus > Misgurnus anguillicaudatus. The sequence goes on along the minus strand of NC_073342.2, from coordinate 4,117,257 downwards.
CCTATTTTTAAACCATTGTTGCTTCGGTTTAGGGTTACGTGACTTTATAATTACGTGACTATATAAAGAAATTTCATGAGACTGGGCTGTAAAATTGCCACATTTAGGTGTGAGCAAAAATGTGCCGTTTTTGGGTGTGTCCTTTTAAATGCAAATGAGCTGATCTCTGCACTAAGGCCATGTTTACATTAGAGCATTTGCGTTTTAAAACGGCATTTTAAAATGAAAACGATCCTCGTTTATACTGGCATTTTAAAAAGAATCTTCATCCACACTATACACCACCATTAACGCATGAAACATGACCAATCACGTAACTGGGCATGCGCATAAAAGTGTAAAATAACTTATTACTCTAATAATAGCTTACCTTTGCACGTTTACGCAGCCTAGGGGGTGTGCGATATTGACAAAAATTCATACATGGGTCCTTTGCTGGCAACTATAACAGACACTATTTTTGAACCTATAAAAATGTGTTTGGGAAAGTCTTATACTGTTCTATTTCCCCCCTACAACATATTAATATGATTAATAGGTTAATTTTGATTAAAAGGTCTTTATTATTTAAAAAGAAAGCATTCAAGTGAACAGTACTAAACAGTAGCAAACTTGAAGCAAAAATAAATTTCAGCAAATGCAAACTTCAATCAAACAAAGTAAGAAGTGAAGTATTGCTTTAGCCTACCAGAAATGCTTATTGCATTAATTTTTAAAAGTGTGCGAGGTCCGTGCACGTCCTCCGCTAGCAACACACAAATAGCTAAAAGCCAAGCGCCTAAACGAGCATTATAATAATGACGTTGAGTTTATTGTTTTTATTAATTTATATTCACAAAACTTATCAACAAAACATCGATTTAAATTAAGAGACAAATTAACTGAAACGAAATTCATTTTAAAGTAGCAAACAAAACTTACATTAAACTGGAAAATAATGTCTGACCCATTACAATTCTCCCTTCATATTGGCCTTTGCAACGCCTATATGGCGCTTAAATTACAGTCTATCTTTCGTAAGCTAACTAAATTTAAACAAAACATAAACACATTAAACCCAACAATACTCAAACATTAATATAAAACAGACATTATCTAAAAGGATACATGTTAAAACAATCCGATATAGCGTTAATAATAGCTGGTTGGTAGATGTTTACTATTTTTGGCAAAACCTCCGTTGCAAACCAATATTTACATGAATAAAATAATTTTTACTTTGAAAATGATGCGCTGTCACGTTAACGTCAGCTGGTCGTTTACATAAGACTCCGTCTACGTTCATTTACACTCAGAGCAAAGTCTGAGTTCTCAAACTAAAACAGGGTTTTCAGCGTTTGCGAACGAATCCGTTTATGAGGGTCGAAAACGGTGATGTAGTGTAGATGAAAGGCGTAAATGTAGCAAAAGTAACGCGTTTTAAAGCATAAACGCATTAATGTAAACATAGCCTAAATGTCAGTGCTGTGTTTGGATCAAGGTGCGGTAATATCCCCTTCTGACGTCATAAGGGGAGCCAAATTTCAAAGATCGATTTTTTTACATGCTTGCAGAGATTGGTTTCCAAAACTAAGTTACCTTGTTTGATCTTTTTCACATTTTCTAGGTTGATAGAAGCAATGGGGACCCAATTATAGCACTTAAACATGGAAAAAGTCAGATTTTCATGATATGTCTTCTTTAATTGTCTTTAAGCAAGATAAGAAAATCGTTTCATTATGGGTATCAGAACTATACAGGTATTAATATTATGGTGATGTGTTTGTTTGGGTATATATATTTTTAGCATGTTACAATTGCTACCCAGTCAAGAAATTATATAGCATAAATGAACCTTTGGAAAACACTGCTGACATCCAATGATCAAATCAATATAATTGGAGCAGAGCCAAAATGACTATAATCCTTTGTAATAGTACTGTATGTGTTGTATCTAGTTAATAAAGTCTTATTTGTATGTTCTTTTATTCTCTTAATCTGAAATCTCTAATCTGTCACTCTTAAACAGTGTTGGATCAATGTTTGTATACTCTTGTAATATTTCACTATAGATTGTCTCACTAAACATTCAAGTGTTTGCCAGATGTATGAGACCGATTCTGTCAGGTTTTTACCAAATTTGATAACCTTAACACTTACGTTTTAGGTGTGTATTACTCAGGTTTAACTTAAACACTTACAACTGATCATAGTCAATATTTCCCTGTTGGAATAAAATATGTTTCCCTTAAGCCCGGAATACACTGCACGATTATTGTCTGTCCCAGGTGAAAGATTGCCATTGTGAAAGAATCGTCGTAATTTCTGTGATCGTGATTATTCATCGATGGTCCTATGTCGTACAGTGAGAGAGGTTCAAAGAAAGCAGTTTTTCTGGTCTTGCGTCCAAAGATCTAGTTTTCTAACAGTGTCAAAAATTCAGCATGGTCAACGCACAGTGTGCTTGCTGCTACGACCTGCGCGCCGGTATTTGTTTACCACGAGCGCATGCTGGTGATGTTGCGCTAATGTGTGACGCAGCCTCCGAAACTTCCGTGTCATCATCGTACAGTCTACATGCCTGTCATACCCAAGTTTAAACGATCCATGTCGCACAGTGTGATAAGGTAATGATCTTATAGGAGGGCAAAAATCCTGCAATGTATTCCGGGATTTACACTGTCAATCAGTTAATTGTGAAAGAAACATCATGTCAAGTGTCATGTCCAAACACCTGACAAAAAGTAAAACTGGCGCCCTGTGACTCTTTTAAAGTCTGTCTGTAAGACGTCTGGCGAATGTGAGTTAGTTTTGAGCCAGCCTGAAGTGCTGAAGGTGGTGACAGTACACTTTAGTCATGGCCTGATTCGATTAAACCTTGTTATCTCTTTCTCAGGTGACAACGATCTGAGAGGAGACACGAGCACGATGGACACTGAGATTTCAGAGAAAGAACGTGACATTCTGAATTATACTGAAGAAGAAAAGGAGGTAAAGGATGAGAAGAGCGTTGTGAAGGAGGAGATGTCTGAGGAGCAGGAGATTGAGGAGCTGAGGGCTCAAATGCTGCAGCTTTTCATTGAGCTGGAGGAAGCTCGAGATTTGTCTCAGAAACATGAAGAGACCTTTCTGGAGCTGCAGGGTGAGAAAATGAATATGTGTGCATACATGTCTTTACATTAAAGAAGAAATGTACTTATTTGTCATAAAAAATAACATCATGATTCATAGTAATCCCCAAAATTCAGCTTAATTTACTGTTTGTCTACCATAAAAGCCTGATTTGAATTAAATTATAACATCAAGTTCAATAGGATATAATATAGATGATGTGGCCTAGTAGTTAACCTTTTCCCGCCATTAACAAGTTATCTCATCAATTAAAGGATTAGTCAATTTTCTAAAAAAAAAAATCCAGATAATTTACTCACCACCATGTCATCCAGGGTGTTGTTGTCTTTCTTTGTTCAGTCGAGAAGAAATTATGCTTTTTGAGAGAAACATTGCAGGATTTTTCACATTTTGATGGACTTTGATGGACCCCAACGCTTAACAGTTTTAGTGCAGTTTGGAATTGCAGTTTAAAAGGACTCCAAATAATTGTCATTTTTGGCAAGAAAAGAAAAGCACTTTTGGTCCACAAATTCTCGTCTTCCTCCAGCTGTGTGACGAGCCAGCGCGACCTAACGTAATTGCGTAGTGGCGTCGAGGGGTCATGTGTTACATATATGAATCGCATATTTGCGTACCATTTTAAACAATAAACTGACACAAAGACATTAATTAGTATCATTTCACATACAACAATGTCGGAGCGGTCCTCTTTCTGCACACTTGTAAACACTGTGGCGTAGTTTCCCATACGTCATGCATGACCTCTTGACGCGGTGACGTGTTACAACCTGAGGAAGAAGAGAAGTTGTGGTTTAAAAGTGCATATTTTTATTTTTCTTGACAAAAATGACAATCGTTTTGCTAGATAAGACCCTTATGCATCGTTTGAGATCGTTTAGAAACTGCAATTTTAAACTACATTAAAACTGTTAAGTATTGGGGTCTATTAAAGTCCATTAAAATGAGAGAAATCTTGGAATGTTTTACTAAAAGAAGCATAATTTCTTCTCGACTGACCTGAAAAAGACATTAACATTTTGAGTGACGTGGTGGTGAGTAGATTATCTGGATTTTTTTTGAGAAAATGGACTAATCCTTTAAGAGAAAACGCTTCCCTAACGGTTTTTTTATGGCAATCACATTTCTGCTATTATCCACTAGGTGGCCCTCTTACTTAATTTATAAAACACTAAAGAATCCACTGATCCAAAAACAGTAAAAACTCTGTGTATATGTTTCCACCATCATTCTGAAGCTGATCTTTATCAAATGTCCTTTTTTGAAGAAACCATACCCTTATTTGAGAGCTTATGACAAGAGAACAAATTAAGATTTTTTTGTTTGTTTAAAAGTTTCTGTTCTTTCATTTAATAAATTGTATGATTATTTATTTATAAAATATATATATATATTTTTTGGAAGGCATTAAACTTTTGTGAAATAATAAAAAATGCTGGTGGGGAAAGAGTTAAAGTTCAGCTTACAGTTTTTACAGACACTAGGACACATTTTACAATACTTAGGTCACTTTTGCAAAACTCTTCACTCAGTTCTCATAACCAACTTTCAGTTTGGCAAAGTAGTTCATTTTACATTTAAAATGCACTACAAGTAGCAAAACACTTTATTCAGGTCTCAAATCAACTCATTCTTCCAGAACACTAGCAAAGGTTGACAGCCGACAAACACACTTTGTCACCCACAAAGCAATGCCCTAAAAAACACTACCAACATATAAAACAAGGACGCATCTCTGTTTATAATTCACTGCAATGCATGTTAATGGAATGAATAAGAAATGATGCAGAATTCTTCAATATTTTATGTTGTTTATTTATTTTTATGTTTTTGCATTGCGTAATTCCAAAATACAATAATTTGTATACACACCATCCACTGATATAGATACATTACTGTAGTAATGCTATACTCGGCTGTGGACAACTGTGGCTGGTCCAATTGTTTTATAGCATTTCATTTTAAGATTTAAAATATATTTCATTAAAATATTACTGTAGAAATGTAGCAAATTGCTGTCTTATTCAGTTTTGTATCATGTTATTGCTTTAAACATAAGCTTAACAATTGGCCTGTATGTATAAAGAATTTTGTCAGTTGTTGTGTCTGAGTGAGAAAAGAATTCATGAAATTTGAGAGATGTAGTCATTGAATGCATTTTAGCCCACATAGACTTCTGTTGTGCTCACTGTGTGAAGAGTTTTGCAAAAGTGACCTAAGTATTGAGAAATGTGTCCTAGCATCTGAAAAAAAACTGTAATGCATGATGTCATTAAACTGTACATGAATAATTAATATTTCATATTTTAAAGAATGCCCTCTAAACTTAAGTTATGTGTTTATATCAGATACATTTAAAATGTCCTTGTATTTTGTATTTTGACTCAATGACAGGTGGGGGGGGGACCTCTATAAATAACACTCCATAGCTATTTAATGAGTCAACTGATATATATCAGACAGTGACTCAAGGGATTCTGGTAAAGATCCTGGACTGTGATCGTGTGTAACATGACATGACAGCTATGTGAATGAACAGCTGCAAGCAAAAGATTTAAGATGGGTTGTCCTGACCAGACTATGTGCTCACTACCGGATCATCTCTCTATAGTGATCATGATCTGCCGCTTCTGGACTCTCATCACAGTCACGATCACAGGATTACGGTTACATCAGTATGACTCTTGCACACTTTTCACAACAGGTTTCAAGTAGTAAACCTATACGATTATAAAAAACTTTGCATCAAACAATGGTTGACCATGCATACACAAAATTGCTGACCATATTATATATTTGTGATCTTTCTGAATTATTCTTCATTATTAAATATGTGTCTTTCTGTATTTGTGATCAGGACTTCTTGAGGATGAGCGTTTAGCGAGTGCTCATCAGGCAGAGGCCTTCACAAGACAGATCCAGCGTCTGCAAGGTAACAAAAAATTAAAAATGTTTATACAGTACCCAAATTGGGTTGTTTTTAGCCCAACAGCTGGGTAAATACAGGACAGAACACACTCTGGGCTAAACTAACCCAACAAGTTGAGTTGACGTTGAGTTGATTTTTTCCACAATTCCTGCAAGCTCAGCTTCGCTCCGTTCAGGAGGAGATGAACAGCCTGGAGGAGGAGAAAGAGAGCGAGCTGCAGGAGGCGCGAGAGGAGCTGCAGGAGGCGCGGGAGGAGGTGCTGATCCTTCAGCAGGCGGCGGAGGAGGCTGCGGCCGAGAGAGAGAACGACATCGCCTGTCTGCAGGAGGAACTCTGCCGGCTACGGGCTGAAATCTCCCGACTGGAGAACACCGGACAGGAGTACGAGCTGGAGATCGTCACACTCAGAGCAGAGATCGAGATGAAGAGTAAATTTCGTCAACAGCAGAGGAGGGAGGGTGAGAACATGACACATACAATGCTTAGAGTTTTCAATTAATTCCAGTTATTCCAGTTATGACATCATGTCAAACATGGGATATCAAAAAAGGGGTGTTTTTTCTGGACTTGAAGCAATACTCCAGCCAAATATCAAGATGGCCCCATTATGTGCTCGCCCTCAGGCAATCTGAGATACATGTGTCCATCATCTTTCGGACAAGCGCATTTGGAGTTGTTTTGGTGAATGTCATTGCGCTTCCGGGCTTTGGAGTGGTAGAGGACAGGGATCAGGGAGCAACTTCTGACTTTGAGCCCCCCAAAAGGTGCATTCATCCTTCAGAGGTGTCAGGATCAGGGCCTGAAATTAACACCCGACCACGCGTCAAATACGGGTGGATTTTGCAATTGGCGGGTAGCACTGTCAATAGCAATGTGGGGCGTTTATGTGCGCAGTTTGAAATTCCCCCACCGTCTGTGTGCGCGCACGGGTTTAAGGGCACTCAATAGGGCACATCGAGAGACTCGTTCCTAAAAGCAAGCGTACAAATCTTTCTGTTCTTGACAGGGCACATATAAACAAAATGATCTTCACAGTATTCTTTTTCTAATAAAAACATTTCTTTATGTCTTAAGTGTATATAGAGAGTCAAAAACCAGTCTGTGCTTATTTGGTCTTAAAGAGACAGTAACCTCAATTAACATACTTAAGTCTGTGTCATTAATGTTAATCAAACAACCTAAGACAAAGAGAAAATCACTTTTGTAGCTCTAAAAATAATTATATTTAATTCATACAATAAAGACAGTGTTAACATTCACTATTCAGGCAAAAAAACTGGATGATAAAAAGTCACTGTGGCAGGTGGTCAAAAAAGTTAACTTCAGGCCCTGGCCAGGATCCTGTCAGAATCGTCTTGAATTTTATCTAGTCTTTGTGACAGGGTCCTGGCAGGTACCATGTTTTATGTGGGAGATGCATGGTTTTAGTATTGATTTATATTGACCACACATTTCCCGGGTCTCGTCACTTTTTCCCAGATCCCTTACTTGTGATTTGTTTCAGGTGTTTGTAATTTATTTTGTCCCTATTTAAAGTCCTTGTGTTTGATGTTCCTTACTCGTGCGTTTGTCCTTCTTGTGAGTTTTGTGACCTTTTATGCCTAGTCTAGTTAATGTCAGTTAAGTGTCAAGTCTCTAGTTTATTGTCAAGTTTAGTCTTGTGTTTCGTTGTTTGCCCCATCGTGGGTTTTTGTTTTGCTGTTTTTGTTTAATAAAGTGTTCATTGTTTTTCTACCCCCCGTCTGCACTTGGGTTCATTTTCCGCAATTCCTAACAAGAGGTAATTCACATGGCTCCAATGGGTTAACAAAGATCTTTTGCGGGTACTCGATGCGATTTTGTAAGAAAAGTGTCCATATTTCGAACTTTATAAACAATAATAACTAGCTTACACACTGTAAAAAATCCAGCTTCAAAATGTTTCTTAAAAAAAAAACTAAGTAACTTGAACAAAGATTTTTTTGTTGAAGGCGATAATTTATTATTTTGTGTTCACTGAATGAAAAAAGCATAATCATTCAGCTAACAAATATTATTTTGTTGACTGGACTTAGATATATAAGTTTGTGTCCAATTCGTTCACCTACTTGCCAAACTGAGTAATCTGAACTAGCAATAAAAAAACAATGGTCGGAATGGTTCCATACATGCATTGTGAAATGTTCACTTCTGTGATATATGTTGTATTTAGAGTTATTTTAAAGGAATGATGTTTGTTCATTGTTACCATGATTGAGAAGTGTGTGTTCACTGTAGAGGACGGCACAGTGGGTTAACGCGCATCATTGTTGCCTCCCAGCAAAAAGGTCTCTGCTTCAAGCAAGGGCTAATGCTGCGTTTACACCAGCCGCGGTAGAGGCGTTAAGCGCAAGTGATTTCAATGTTAAGTCAATGTGAAGACGCGTGTCTGGAGGCGTTTGTGGTGGCGCGGTAGACGCAATTCCGCCTCATTCGCGCGTCTAGTTCGCGCGAATGCCACAAATTGAGCGTATGGCGCGGTACACGCGAATGGTGCTTTTTGTGCATTTTGCGTTTGTCGCGAATTTGCGGCTGATGCCCGAATTGAAAAATGTTTACTTTGGCGGATTTTCGTGCCGCGTTAACCAATCAGGAGCCTGCTTGCTGCTGTGGCGGCACCCCCGCTCGAAGTCACTCATTCAGCATGAAGGAACGTACGCTTGGTATTGTCTGTGAGCAGTCACCCGGAGCTATACAACACAAGTTCTTATTTCTATAGAGACAGGAATAAAAAGGACCTCGCTTGGAAGAGTGTCAGTGAAGACATCAGGCAACCTGGTAAGTTGTAAATACACATTTCACTTTTGAGTCACGTGACGTTTATCGACCCGCGCCGTTTATTTCCCCCCTATAGTAAGGTTACCAAATACAAACCGGTAACTCTCTCTATAAATGCACAATCAACATCAGCCATCTTGCAAACATAGAACAGCATAGCACTTGCCCCTCCCACAAGAAGTGGATTTTGCCTCTGACGCGTGTCAAATGCTTGCTTTTTCCTCTCGTCTACTTCGCTCTAGATGCGCGAATGCATTCAAACTGTTCAAGCGGCAAACTAGGCACGTAGGCGCGATTTTGACGCCTCAAACGCGGTTGGTGTAAATGCAGCATAAGTCAGACAAAGACTTTGTTCAGGAGACCTTTCTGTGTACTCCCACAGTCCAAAACATGCAGGTTAGCTGAATTTGGATATTCTAAATTACTCTTTACCCAACTTAGTCACTAGTTGAGTTAACACAGAAATGTGCTTATTACCTAATCAGTTTAAGATGGTTCAACTTGTTGGTTTAACTTGACATTACTCAGTAAATTGTGTTAGATGAACTGCATCATCCAACTCAAAAAAGTTGTGCAGCAAGTTGCCTTGAAAATTTAAGTTAAGTCAACTTTTTATTTTTTACAGTGCAGTAAGGACGCCATCTTGGACCCGAATGCTCACTAAGCTAAAACACCCTCATGAATCACGCAAATCCAAGATGGCATCGGTATCAGAAGCTGGTTTTTACGGTTTATAAGGTTTGAAATATGGATATTTTTCTTACAAAAGCACATCGAGACATTTATTAACCCATGTGTAGTAATCCTTCTCTGAGGGATGGATTAACTTTTTTGGGTGTTAAAGTCAAACATTGCTCCCTGATCCCTGTTTTCTCCCATAATAAGCTTGGAGGAGCGGGCACATTTGCTGAAGTGGCTCCAAATGTGTTCGTCTGAAAACTAAAGCACGTGTGTCTTGGATTGCTTCGGGGTGGGTGGATCATGGGGTAGTTTTGTTATTTGGATGGAGCATCCCTTTAAGACTTTAAACAAACTGTTGCCAGTAAATAACATACATTGAATCTGAAAGTTGCTACTAATACTGTCTTTCTACAAAAAATATTAACAGTGATGTATCAATGTAGTCATGAATATGAAGAAGCATCCACTGACATCTTTATTAATGTTATTCTGAAAAGAGTTCATGATGAAATCAGTCATTCTCTTAAACTGGTTAGCGCCCTGCAGTCATGAGCATAAATCACACGAGTTTTAATAAAGGGTGATAGGGTGAAAGCACACCCCGTCCCGAGAGCTACAGCTCTTTGCAGAATAGCAGATGGTAATGGTCATTCTCAATGTTATGTGAAGCCGCACTAAAACCCTGACACTGAAGCATTTAAGAGTCTGCATGACTACATGCATCCCATCGCATCCTATCGGATTCTTTCAGTCCATTAAAGGATAAGAAAAGCGTGAGATCTTTCTGTTCATACATGTTCACATTTGAGACTTTTATTGGTGTAAGGAAGTGGCAATTGTTTACAAAACACTCCCACTTAAATTCAGGCGTGAAATCATATTGCACCTTATAAATGTCATTTGGAAAACATTAAAACATATGCATCAATGCAATTATCTTATGCTGTCGTGTAATTGTTTTGTTAACTTAAATTCTATCTACAATTCTCACTGAAATATTTACACTGCTGAAAAACAATTCACATTTTGAAATTTGCTTCACTGCTAAAAGCATAACAAATAAAATGTATTTCATTTCATAGATATATTTTATTTTTCCATTTTATATGCTTTTTTTATTTAACTACAGTAGCACTACTGCTGTTGTTTTACAGCAGTCTACCGCAAATTCAAAACATACAGTAAATCACTGTAAATTAAATGTTAATACCCATAATGCAATGCATATTACAGTAATGAACTGGAAAAGAAAATGATGTTATTTTACTGGGCATTTTGTGGTAAGTAACTGTAGAAATTACAATTAAGTCTAACAGTTTAGAGCTAAACAAGAAATTCAGTAGACGTATGGTACTTGTCAAGTGTCATGTATGTTGTAGTGGTGGAAATATATAGCTGTTTAAAATACAGCTGAGGTCATAAGTTGACAATGATCAACCTGTTCAAAAGTTTACATACACCTTGCTCTTAATGTATCATGTTGCCTTTTTGAGGATGAAGGAATATCCAACACGATCTCGTGACAGTTTGTATGTTTTTTACGAGATGGATCCGTATGATGTACAAATCCGTACGACCAAGTTCATGTTTTTGTATGATTTGTTTTTGCCCATGTGACATGTGAGGTTTTTTTCTAATAATCATATGTTTACGTATAAATCAGTTTGGACAAATTTTTACGAAATGGCCAAATCGTGAAATACGCACGAATTCCTGTGAGATCAGGTTGGAATATCTGCATCTTTGGTAATAGTTGGGCTCCAATATGCATAAGATACGCTCAGAATGAGCAGGACCAGCAGTTTTTTTTTGTTTTTTTTTTGGAAGAACAGGTGACAGTTTAATGATACGAGAGAGATTCATGAATCACAAAAGATGAAACATAAAAGAATCAAGTGTATGTAAACTGTGGTAATTTGGTGTAATTTGGCTATTGTTGTGTCTTTTGGACTATAGTGTATGTCTTGTCATGTCTTTTATTTTGAAATCGTTCATTGCCATGTTGTCTCTTGTTTCCCTGTTTCGTGATGTGTCACGTTTTTATTGTCTGTATATAAAGCCCTCGTGTTTTCATTGTCTTTTGTTGGTTTTTGTTCATTGTAATGTGTAGTTATCATGTCTTGTTTATTGTCTTGCCATGCCACGCTGCGGATTTATGTTACAATCCTATGCGTTATTAAAGTTATCCAGCCTGATCTTATGAGATTTCGTACATATCTTACGAGTTGGCTAATTCGTAAGAATTCATACGAAGGTAATCGCGCCAAAACGTACGATTCTCATGAAAAAAAACAACAAAACCAAACTAACCCCGCCCCTAACCCCAATGTCACAGGGGTCAAGGCAAATCGTACCAAAACTTACAAATGTGGTCGTATGAATTAAAGGTGTTATAAGCGAATCGGTGTGTTGATTTTTGAAATGTGTTTTCAAACAAACTGAGCGTAGTTAACTCCTCCCCCTCCCCCTCCCTTCCGTGCTTTCATGAGCGTGCCCAAACCCAACCCCCAAATCCTTCTTGGTGTTTATTGGCTGGAACACTTTGTTTTGTGGTGCTAGGTTTGGCCACTGTGTTTATATTGAAGTTTGTGGAGCCTGGGCTGTCTACAGAGATCGCGTTTTTTACAGTTTGATCAGTGGACAGGCAGCAAGCAGATAGTGAAGAGATGTATGCTGTATGTAACAAAAAATGTTTATGGTCTAAAATGTGTGAATTCGCTTAGAGCGCCTTTAATACGAATAAGCGAACTGGTAAAATATGTACGAATTCTCGTGAGATAGAGTTGAGTTATCTGCATTTAGATCCTGCTTCATTTCATGTTTGGACTACATTGTTACATATATGTAAATATTTGATATGTAAAACAGCTTCCCCAGGGCAGGGTGCACTAAAATTTTTATAATCCCAATTTTTTAAATCAATACATTGCAAAGATTCTGCAAGGTGTATGTAAACTTGACTTCAATGTGCATGTATGTGAAAATACATTTATTGTTCATTTGTATATAAAGATCACAAGTTTCTGTGTTTGGTAAGGTGACATGGGTGAGTTAAGGGATGAATGCAATAATTTAAAGGAGCAATGTCTTTCACTACAAGATGAAAACACAAGACTGACCAACAGAGTGCAGCTACTGCAGAAGAGGAGGTGAGTAACTTCCTTTCATCATAATATTATCCATTACAGATATGCACAAAACTTGGGTGATCATTTCTAAATGTCGAAAAACTATTGACAGTGTGTCCACTAACCTATGTTATGCGACTAAAATGTAATTTGTCCTTTTGCAATAAATCATGCTTGGATTGTATTTTTAGACAATCCAAGCATTAATAGCAAGGACAGCCCCTTATACTTGGGATCAGTCCCGTTTGAGGTGTTTCTGGTAGGTTATAGTATGCGATGTCGGATTTTTAAAAAATGATCATGTGACTTTTCGCTTGTAAGGTGTACTGCAAATGCAAAAAAATACTGTTTTCATTGCAGTTTTGTGATAAATATTTCCTTATTCAATTTGCTTGAATAACCTCTTTATGCGAGAGTAAAAACCTTTTTGCTATATTTAATAAACACAACTATCGTCTCCAATGTTGTGAGATTATACATTTTTTAAATTCTTTTAGAAGTTTTTGCGACACAATAGTGCCCATGTACAGTCTTGTTCAAAATAATAGCAGTACAATGTGACTAACCAGAATAATCAAGGTTTTTAGTATATTTTTTTATTGCTACGTGGCAAACAAGTTACCAGTAGGCTCAGCAGACTCCCAGAAAACAAACGAGACCCAGCACTCATGACACGCAGGCTCCCAAGGCTGTGCAACTGGGCAACCAGTTGAATTAGTTAAAAGGGGTGTGTTCAAAAAAACAGCAGTGTGGCATTCAATCACTGAGGTCATCAATTTTGTGAAGAAACAGGTGTGAATCAGGTGGCCCCTATTTAAGGATGAAGCCAACACTTGTTGAACATGCATTTGAAAGCTGAGAAAATGGGTGGTTCAAGACATTGTTCAGAAGAACAGCGTACTTTGATTAAAAAGTTGATTGGAGAGGGGAAAACCTATAAAGAGGTGCAAAAAATGATAGGCTGTTCAGCTAAAATGATCTCCAATGCCTTAAAATGGAGAGCAAAACCAGAGAGACGTGGAAGAAAACGGAAGACAACCATCAAAATGGATAGAAGAATAACCAGAATGGCAAAGGCTCAGCCAATGATCACCTCCAGGATGATCAAAGATAGTCTGGAGTTACCTCTAAGTACTGTGACAGTTAGAAGACGTCTGTGTGAAGCTAATCTATTTTTAAGAATCCCCGCAAAGTCCCTCTGTTAAAAAAAGGCATGTGCAGAAGAGGTTACAATTTGCCAAAGAACACATCAACTGGCCTAAAGAGAAATGGAGGAACATTTTGTGGACTGATGAGAGTAAAATTGTTCTTTTTGGGTCCAAGGGCCACAGGCAGTTTGTGAGACGACCCCCAAACTCTGAATTCAAGCCACAGTACACAGTGAAGACAGTGAAGCATGGAGGTGCAAGCATCATGATATGGGCATGTTTCTCCTACTATGGTGTTGGGCCTATTTATCGCATACCAGGGTTCATGGATCAGTTTGCATATGTTAAAATACTTGAAGAGGTCATGTTGCACTATGCTGAAGAGGACATGCCCTTGAAATGGTTGTTTCAACAAGACAATGACCCAAAACACACTAGTAAACGGGCAAAGTCTTGGTTCCAAACCAACAAAATTAATGTTATGGAGTGGCCAGCCCAATCTCCAGACCTTAATCCAATTGAGAACTTGTGGGGTGATATCAAAAATGCTGTTTCTGAAGCAAAACCAAGAAATGTGAATGAATTGTGGAATGTTGTTAAAGAATCATGGAGTGGAATAACAGCTGAGAGGTGCCACAAGTTGGTTGACTCCATGCCACACAGATGTCAAGCAGTTTTAAAAAACTGTGGTCGTACAACTAAATATTAGTTTAGTGATTCACAGGATTGCTAAATCCCAGAAAAAAAAATGTTTGTACAAAATAGTTTTGAGTTTGTACAGTCAAAGGTAGACACTGCTATTTTTTTGAACACACCCCTTTCAACTAATTGCCCAATTGCACAGCACTAAGAGCGTGCATATCATGAATGCTGGGTCTTGTTTGTTTTCTGAGAATCTACTGAACCTACTGGTAACTTGTTTGCCACGTAGCAATAAAAAATATACTAAAAACCTTGATTATTCTGGTTAGTCACATTGTACTGCTATTATTTTGAACAAGACTGTATGCCTGCAGTATAGGATTAATTTTGGTAATCTTCCCAACATTTCACAGATGTTTTCCTCTTGTATTATGTGTTTGGCTGTGATGTCACAGTTCAAGCGGTGCATACCTCACTCTTAAAGAGGAACAAGAAGAGACAGAGGAGGCAAAAGACATGGAGTGTGGCACAGAGACAGATGCTGGAGGATCCTACATTAACATCAACCAGATGAGCTCCCACTGCAGGCTGGTGGATGCTGGAATCCAGAAGAACATCTCATTCGAAGGCAAACCTGTCACTCCCACCAGCTGGACAGGAGGATTTTCAGAGATCCTGTCGCTGAGAGATCAACTCAAACAGACTGAAGAGAAAGCTGCAAACATGCAAAGAGAGGTAAATGCGACTAAACACTAGTAGTTAGTACTAATAGTAGTAGTAGTAGTGGTAACGAAACTACACATTTTATTCTTTTAGTTCTGCTGGAGTTTAAACTGAAGCTCAGCTTTGGGAAGAACTTAAAGAAATTGTTCACCCAAAAATGAAAATGACCCAATACGTTTAAGCACTCAACTTAATGTTTTCATTCAAATCCGACGTACCAACTTCTAAATACACTTAGGGGGTGTGCACACCAAAGTTTTATGCCCGCAGACAGCGTATGTTTTCAATTGATTCTAATGGAAACTCAGCGTGGAAACTCTGTGGTTTTTCCATGCTCGAAGCTGACCGTCCAGAGTTGAAAGAGATTCAACTTTGGGTGAAAAGCTCCGCTCGTCAATGTCAGTTCTCAAACGGTCGTCCAATCACAGTGGAGGAGGGGCGGGACAAGTATCACAACAACCAACCGGCTCACAGCTCAAGTATCACAGCTAACAAGCGCTTGGCTGAAAAAACAGCTGGCATTCACTGTCCTCCAGGTGTTTTCAGCCGCATTTAAAAGTTTTGGTGTGCACATCCGTAAGCGCTTAGATTGCTGTGATACTTCTGCTTTGTTTATAAGTTGTTGAACGATGCACCGGTTGATTGTTGTGTTTATCCCGCCCCTTCTTCATTGTGATTGGACAGCTGATAAGCTGAGCTTTTCGCCCAAAGTTGAATATTTTCAACTCAACGCCGAGCGCCGGCTTTCAACATGGGTAAAACCGCCAGCTGCTGGCTTTTTTGAAAAGCGCCGCGCTTCCATGGGAAACGATTGAAAACATATACCGGCCACTGGTGTAAAAGCTTTGGTGTGCACGCCCCCTTAAATACGAATCGTTTTCTCTCACAAACGTATCATTTTGCTTCAAATTTATTAACTCAGTGGAGTCATATTACTTTTTGATGATGAATAGGCTTCAGAAAACCAGACACCATTCAACATTGTTACAAAGCAGGCAAAAGCCAGGACATATTTAATAAAACTCTAATACACACCAGGAGTAAATGAAACAGTTTGAGTAAATTACATAGAAAGTCAATGCAAAGACGTAAATAGATGCGAATACGTGCAGGCTGATGCAAATGACGCGAATTGGGTGACGTAAACACGCGCTATTTGCCTTAAACGCATCTTCTGCACAAGTAAAAAAAAATCAACTGAAAGGGTAACATAAATTTAGAATTTTGTGCTTATTTGACCGAGAAAAGACAGAGCTTGACTTTAGGGCACATTTGTGTGGAAAACTCCAACTCCCACAATGCACCACAATGCACAGCTCTGCAAGCCATTTCGATTAATCTGAACACCGCTCAGATATGCTATTGTGTACATAAATGCCACGTTAGTAAAACAAAGAAAATGGAAACACTCACTTTACAGTCAGACTTCTGTTTATCCCTGCAGGCTAAAATATTCTAAAATATGTATCCAGGACGGTGCTGTCCATATACGGTACGGAGCTTGGGTAGGAGCAAGCTTCATTCAGTTTCTGATTTATTTTTGAAAGTTCTTGGCCAAACATGTATATTCCCAAAGAAGAAAATACAGCATCCTGCACATAAACGCGCAATATGCATACTCCACAGACGCGCTGGCTCAGCGCTTGTTCTCATAAGCCGAAACATTTCTGTGAAATAAACACGGGCAAAGTACCTCTCTTGCCCGGGACCATTCACCAAACAAACGTCCATATCCTGATCTGATGCAGAAATGTTATACAGAAAGCACACAGCGAGAGTACAGCCACTACTAGTCCATCCAAGCTCGAGCCAGTCCGGCCTTGTCTACTCATCCGAAGCCCAGGCTCCAGCCTAATCCTCAGGCTCTGTTCCTCCATCTGCCTCAGCTCTTTGCTGTATTGTGGCTCATAAATGTGCAATGAACAGCGGATTAGAGCATCACGCTTGCGAAATCACCATTTCCATATCATATTGATTATCTTCCGCTATTATTGTACCATGAAGTCTGGCTCGCTTCACAACATCTATTAGCTTAGCTTAGCATAAAGATGGCGGCTGATCGTTTTCTTTCGTCTGTGTTCGTATATTTTCGTAAGTCCCACCCACTGATCTGTAATAGGTCTGTAGCGTGAGTGGGTCCCACCCATAGCCCCCCACCTTGGAAAAATGAGGAATGAGTGTCTGTAGACTTTCACCCTCGACAAAGATACAGCAGTTCCTCCTTTCAATGACGCAAAAGGACGATTTTTACATTATTGAAAGAAGGAAATGCAACACTTAAATCTGTATTTCTCCCGTCTCAGGGGAAACTGAGGGAATGATGCACAACCATTCAAAAACATGACTGGGGTTCTAACGATACAAAGCTTAATGCAAATCGGTGAAGTGTCCCTTTAAGTGGAAAATTTGCATGCCGCGAGTTAAATCCCGCGAGTAATCTAGAGTGAGAACGCAATGCTTTGCGTTTGGTGTGTACGCAGCATAAATATGTTCGGTTAAAGAAAGAAAGTCATACACCTAGGATGGCTTTATGTTGAGTAAATTATGGGCTGTGTTTTTGTTTTTGAGTAAACTATTCCTTTAAGGAAGATTGCCATCATAATCTATGATTTAGATTAAATTAATTGACATTCTAATGATATCTTATATTATAATATATTTATCTTATATTATAATATATTTATGTCTGATAGTATGACGGACTAAAGACTGAATTAAAAAAGCTGGGGGAAGTGTATGAAAGCAGTCAGAGAGAGCGAGCCGAGCTGGAGCTGGAGTTATTACGCTGCAGAGAGGAACTGGAGAGGCCTGCTGACGGACAACAGGTTAAATATTTTTATACAAAGTGTATAATGTGCATGATATCGCCATCTCTGTTTAAAACATCAAATTGCATGTTACTTTATCTTTAAGTTTGTAGGCAGGAAACTGGCACAGTAATTGTTTGACACTGGCAATAGTAAATATATTGTTTGTTTGTAGCATTGTTTTCCTATTTATTTATAGTGATAATATGAATTTCTTTTATTTGCTTTTAGGAATAATGCTGACATGAACTATTGGATAGTTGGTGGTTTTCTGTATCCAAGAGCACAAGGTACTGATTGACTCCGAGTATAAAAAGAGACACATCCTGAATATTGGGTGTTCTTTATGAAAATCACATTTTATGCTTTGTAATACGAATGGCTGTGTAACAGTTTTTAGAGCAACATAGTTTGTCATATTGCTAACAGTTTCTAAAAAACATCTTTTGCTATGACTTCTGGGAATCAATTACCTCTTGTAATAATGCATCATTTTGTTAGTTTAGTTCCACAGTATTAGCTGAGATTTATTATTATAACAAACTGTTATTTGCTTCTTAGACATTGATTTCTGTGATTTATTCCTGTATTTCTCCTACAGTCCTCTTGTGTTTTGTATAAGTTAATGATTTAATGTTGTAATGTATTCACCAATTAATTATTATTGTCTTGTGTTGAGACTTGTTTATTTTAAATGGTGTGATGAATTTATATTGATAAAATCAATGGGAGATCAAGTAAAATTAAGGCAGATTGATCAAAGTGGCCCATTTTAATTTATTAGTAAACAGATATTTATACAAATATTTAATTTATGTATGTATATACCTGTTGTTGTGTTATTATCAGAGTGTTTTGTTTTATTTAGTTTTAAAGAGATAATATAAAATGATAATTAGCTTTATGGTGTCTTTTACATAATGCCATTGAGTATTTATAACTGCAATAATATGGCAAGTGTTTTATTTATGCATTTATAATGCATGAAGCAACAGTATATAGAGCCATACAAACTATCAGTGTTTTATTATTTTAACTTCAGGATTCATTTAAAATGGATCTGGATTACTGTATCACCCTTAAAATGTGAACATTTCTCTCTTTCATTTCATAATAGATTATATACATGTCACTGTTGTATAAAAATTAAATGAAACTTTATATTTATTAATTTGTGGAACAGTCATCATCAGTATATGATTTTTTTCAGTTCATGTGTATTTTAGGTGTTATTTTATTTCAATAAAATCAAGCCTTTTGAAAATACAGAATGTGCTTCATTTGAATCATTTGCTCTTAATTTACTCATTTGTTTAAGATTATTAATACACGAGTCATATAGACGCCCTGAATTGTTTCCCTGAAAATACTCCAAAGGTCTGGAACTCAAATTATTCAAAATAATTGAGTTATCTTTATATAAAACACTTTGTAACTGTATTTGTGAGAACATTGCATAATTACATTATTAAATTATATTTATAATAATAATTGTGTACACTAGTACAGTGGTTCCCAAAGTTTTTCAGCGTGCGGCCCCCCTTGTGTACGGTGCATTCCTTTGCGGCCCACCAAAGTAAATTTGTGACAAAAAAACTGTTCTAAAATTCAACATTTTAATTAAAAAAAAAAACCATTAAATTATACAAAAAAGTAGTGCTTTTGGTTAGTAGCCTTATTTTTTAGGTTTCATTACATAGAATTCATGATAAATTAATGTATTTCATAAAATGTCATAAAACTGGGGCCCCCCTGGCACCATCTCGTGGCCCCCAGTTTGAAAACCACTGCACTAGTACACCAAAAGAAAATGCAAGACTTTCGTAGAATAGTGGATTTGAAAACAACAGTTTATAATCTAAAAGGTTACTAATTTCATTTTTGACCTTGAACGTCCAATCCTTTTGTTATGGTTTGGTTATTTGGTTTTGGTTTATTTAACCCAACAGTTGGGTTTATTCATATTTGACCCAACCATAAAAGAACCCAACATGTTTTAGAGTGTAGGCTACTGTAATACATTTTGAATTGCCTCACGCTGCCCGAAAAGTTACTGTGAGGAAATCTGCAAGATATTTGTGTGTTTTCAACGAATAATTTGAATTCATATAGATGCATAATGAATGCTTTTCATTCGATACCAGTGTTAACAACATTTCCAGCTGGATTTGTACTGCATTTATTGTTGAACTTTTGCAGCAAGTCAAATTATATTTTAACCCTTAAATATTTAAAAAAACGAAGGTAATCAAATGTCCCTTGTAATCTTAGAATTTAGTGACATAAAACAAAAATAGGCCTTTTAATGAATAGGAAATGATGAGTAGATAAAAATAAAAAACATCAAAGCACTAAATAAAAGAAAAATAATAATATAGTTTATTTTAATGTGATCATTTCAATTATAATGACATTTGGTTATTCCAGAAGCTAGCTGACATTTCTAATAGGCTACATGTACAATTAAAAAAAAAAAAAAAAATCTTGGCTAAATGGTTTTCATAAATGTTCCACATAAATTCCTTTGTAGTGAAAATGATTAAGATTATAAAAAAGTAAGAAAGAAATGTTTCTACTAAGAACCCTTTGACTGAAAGATTCTTTGAGGAACCAAAAATGGTTCCTGTAGGGGTCACCAAACTTTTTTCTCTGGGGGCCACATTATCGTTCCTGACTGTGATGGGGGGCCGGGTCAGCTATATAACATAGAATTGTATGACCCTGACCAAAATGACCACCAGTGTGTAGTAGAGACTACTAGCCTGGCACAGCCAAAGTCCCCATCAGTAAATTGCTTTCCAAGGGTAGCTAGTAGGTGAGCTACCTTATAGCCAGGGCCAGACTGAATCCGCAGACTTTTTTTGCTTTTTCTCTGAAAATTCTGCGGAATAATTTTAAATGTCTTTAGAAGATATTAGAGAATTTAAGCTAATATTGCATCTAAAATAATTACTTTTTAAAGGCTTACAATGAAAATGAATACACCAAACCAATAAGTCCTCTGAATTAAACTGGACCAATATGAACCAGAAAATGTGCATGTCAAGATAGAATTATAGTTTGTACATATAAAATGATGATGTGCTGAGTGCTGACTGTCGCGTCACATAGTCGACAGAGACAAGTGAGATCTGCTTAACTCAGCTGTAAGTTTTATTTAATCTCAAATATCAAATGGTTTGTGCTCTCTATCATTAAAACCAATCACAGCAAACAGCACGCGCAGGTTTACTTGTCAATGCGGCAATGCCGCTCACAAACGCGAGGCTATGTATGTGTGCTTGTCATCAAAGACGGTTATGGTCACAAACGCTCAAGTGTGTGCTTGTCAATCACGGACATAAGAGTTCTCTACGGAAATATGGGCGCGGATTCCGTTTGGCACTGCTTATAGCTAGCTCGGACATCAGCCTGGTTTACCTGAGTTTTGCAAAGGAATACATTCTTTTGTGCAGCAAGTACGCCTTACATCCTTTTAATCCTGTCTTCTCTTGCTTGCCCTCGCTAGCTAGCATACTCTTTGTGGCGGGTTTCGTGATGACGGCACAGATTATATTCTTTGAAAACTGCAACACTTTCTTTAAATATTGTCAGGATTCTGCCGGAGTCTTGTTTGGTATTAATTTCTAGTTCAGTATGGCAGGGTTCTGACAGTACAATGTTTTGTGTGGGAAAGCGTGGTCTTAGTATTGTTATATTAGACCACGTTTTTCCCGTGTCTCGTCACTTTTACCCCGCTCCCTTGTCATCCTCTCTTCATTATTGTTTAACTCATGTCACCTGTTCCCCTCTTGATTTGCTCCCCTATTTAATGCCCTTGTGTTTGCTGTCTTGTGCTGGTTCGTTTTGATGCTGTCCTGTTTTCTTGTGAGTAGTCATAGTAAATGTTCATAGTCAAGTTTGTTGTCAAGTTTAGTGTTTTGGTTTATCAAGTCTGCCCTTTATCGTTTACCTTGTTATACCCCCTAGTGGGTCTTTGTTTTGTGTCCCTTTTTCCCCAAATAAATATTGTTTTGTGAACACTCTAAGCCTGCATCTGGGTTCCATTAACTCCTCCTTATGGAGACCCTGACACATATAATACAAACGGTCCTTACACTGAACAAAAAATAATCGTTGGTCCACTGTTCTTTTAAAACTCTGCACTATCTTATCAACTTTTTGTTTAATGCTAGCCATTTTGCTGTCCTGAACACTGCCAGTTCTGTGACAGTTATCTGCACGTGTGTTGTCTGTTACTGCTTGATCGCGAGCATGTCAGGTGACGAAAATTTGGCAAATATAGTTAATTTTAAAATCAATTTTTTTTAGCTTAAAAAATCAACAAATACCAGATGCGAACATATGATTACTTTCCAAAGAACAATTACAAAAATAAAATTGCCTCAAAGGGCCGGTTCAAGTAGTGGGGGGCAGAGGGGCTGGGGGGCCGGTCAAAGGGGGGTGGCGGGCCTTAGTTTGGTGACCCATGCTCTATGGCATGGGTGTTAAGAACCCTATAAGCACCTTTATTTTTAAAAGTGTATGATTAGTTTAATATACCTCATCCAATAGAATAAAGGCTATTTACCAAACTTTTACAGAATACAGGTTTGTGTTTTTTTTGGAGTGTGTTTTTATGCTCAGTTGTAAGCTTTTTAAGACCATTTTTAATTTTCATTAAAAATAAAGAGACAGTGTTTTTAATTATTCTTACCTTGTATTTCACCAACACCATAGAAAGCTTTTAACAAATCATTTTCACTCTTGTGGGCTTTTGAGAACGTGTTTCTGGTAAGTATTTGTACCCTATTAAAAATTTTGTTTTTCCTAGGATTGTTAAAGGTGCAGTGTGTAATTTTTAAAAGGATCTCTTGACAGAAATGCAAAATAAAATACAAAACTATATTATCAGGGTTGTATAAAGACCTTTCATAATGAACCGTAGAATTAGACATTTTTATCTACATACACAGAGGGTCCCCTTACGTAGAAGTCGCCGTTTTGTGCCGCCATGTTTCTATAGAAGCCCTTAACAAACTTTTTTTACTAAGGGCGCACTCACATTATCCAAACCAAACCAAACCATGCCCCAGCGCGATTGTCACCCCTCCCTACTCCCCCAGGTGCACGCACTCACACTGTACTTTTTATCGATCCGAGTCCGGGCGCGCTTTCGTCATTAAAATGCGATTGTTTTGAGGAGGAAGTAAAGCTCTCTCTTAACACTGGAACCCACCGTAATGATAAGTCTGTGTTTTTTATTCGGAGTCGTTTGGTGCGCGATTACAAACAGCCTTCTCACATGTCATCATATTGCTTAGTTGATCTGTCACGTGCGCAGCTCGGACATTCACGTAACCCCGCTGCGCGCATCAAAAGGTTTTTACGGCGGCAGATGAAGGTGAGTGGTCGCGCAGCTGACGTCTTCACCTTTTGAATCGCGCTCAGGCGCGAATGTGCTCACACCACAGCCTTCCGCGCCTGAGCCCAAGTGAACCGCGCTCCGGCCCACCTCTGCAACCCGGCCGTGGCGCGATTAACCAATACGCGCCCGGGCGCGGAATAGAGCGCTCACACTTGTCAAACAAACCAGGCTTTGGGGGTCAAACGCGCCCGAGCGCGGTTTGGTTTGGATAGTGTGAGTGCGCCCTATGTTGTCTCGGTCAATAACATGTTTTTCCGGTGGCGGCTACCGTAGCTTCTCTATGTGTTTCAAAAGCGAGGGGTGAAAATTTACTACTTTTTTAAGTACAACTTATCTACCAAAATCTAATAAAATCTACTTAATAATACACAAAACATTTGTTAAATAATTAAGTAAATGTCACTTAATTGTTTAGGTAAAGCCTATTTACTTGTTTGAATACTGAAGTATTACTGTCCTAAAAATATTAAATAAATCTTATTTACTGTTGTATGGTAGATTGTATTTTCTGTTTGTTGTTTTCTTTATGGACTAAGTTACTCTTAGTGTTATAAATGGTATTATAACACAAAATTCATGACTAACTATAAGTCGTTGAATAAACTTGATTCTCCACATAAACACACACACAAAAAACTGTGTTTTTGACATGCCTTGTCAGCACTGTGGAGATAAATACAATAAAATGTGCTGAGCAGGGTTCATAAGTAAACACTGATCACCTGAACGGTGACTTCACAAAATTATAATTTTCAACAAAACAACATCAAATTTAAGCTCTTAAGACATTTTATTAACAAATATTTAAGTAGTTAGAGTTCTTATAAGTTCTTATGCTGTGATAAAGCTTAAATAATCAACATATTGTGGGTATTCCTTACTACATGGATAATTTAAAGTTCATTTCAGTTGAATGTTTTAGTTTTATGAATTTTATACACTTAAGTTAAATGAACTAAATGAAATTTTTTAAGAAGACTTGAACACTCTAAATTTTTGGTTAAAATGTACTTAGTTATGTGCAGAGAAAAACAGTTAAATAATACAAGAAAATATATAATACAACTTACTATTCCCACACAATTTTGTACATGAATTAATGTGATATTTATTTATAATTTTACTCTAGTCCTCAATAAATGTTAATATTACTATGTAGAAATTATGATGGTAAATATAATATATATT
Organism: Misgurnus anguillicaudatus; assembly: GCF_027580225.2. Classification (NCBI taxonomy): domain Eukaryota; kingdom Metazoa; phylum Chordata; class Actinopteri; order Cypriniformes; family Cobitidae; genus Misgurnus; species Misgurnus anguillicaudatus. Next base: position 4,092,697 of record NC_073342.2, on the reverse strand, counting down.
TCTACACCAAAAAAATTTTTTAGTGTATAAGATTATTAAAGGTTTTTAAACATGAGTTGGATTTCCTGAATGACATTGCACACTTTACTCTATGACTCTATTTATAGGTCTGGAAGTTAGTCAGTGCCATAAATCATCATATGTAAATTAAAACTCAACATTTGTGCAGTTGCCAGCTATGAATCAGCTTTTTCTTTTACACTTCTGCAGGTATAGACGGTTTCATCGGACGCATGTGCTGTGTCGCGATAATGCGTCTGGTCAGAACTTTACTTCCAGCCTATGTTTGTTTAGTGGTTTGACTAGTTGCTAAACTGAAATCTTGAATAAATATCTTGTCGAAAAAAATTCCTATGTAATCTACACTCACCTAAAGGATTATTAGGAACATCATACTAATACTGTGTTTGACCCCCTTTCGCCTTCAGAACTGCCTTAATTCTACGTGGCATTGATTCAACAAGGTGCTGAAAGCATTCTTTAGAAATGTTGGCCCATATTGATAGGATAGCATCTTGCAGTTGATGGAGATTTGTGGGATGCACATCCAGGGCACGAAGCTCCCATTCCACCACATCCCAAAGATACTCTATTGGGTTTAGATCTGGTGACTGTGGGGGCCATTTTAGTACAGTGAACTCATTGTCATGTTCAAGAAACCAATTTGAAATTATTCGAGCTTTGACACGGTGCATTATCCTGCTGGAAGTAGACATCAGATGATGAGTACATGGTGGTCATAAAGGGATGGACATGGTCAGAAACAATGCTCAGGTAGGCCGTGGCATTTAAACAATGCCCAATTGGCACTAAGGGGCCTAAAGTGTGCCAAGAAAACATCCTCCACACCATTACACCATCACCAGCCTGCACAGTGATAACAAGGCATGATGGATCCATGTTCTCATTCTGACTCTACCATCTGAATGTTTCAACAGAAATCGAGACTCATCAGACCAGACAACATTTTTCCAGTCTTCAACTGTCCAATTTTGGTGAGCTTGTGCAAATTGTAGCCTCTTTTTCCTATTTGTAGTGGAGATGAGTGGTACCCGGTGGGGTCTTCTGCTGTTGTAGCCCATCGGCCTCAAGGTTGTGCGTGTTGTGGCTTCACAAATGCTTTGCTGCATACCTTCATTTGGCGAAGATTCATGACTAGTAGCTCAGAAGTAATCTAAAGTTATTTTTGGATGATTTTGCCTCTATTTCATAGTATGAGAGGACAGGACAGGGTGGAGAGAGGGTTACGGGATCGGCAAAGGACCTCGAGCCAGGATTCGAACTTGGGTTGCGAAAGTGTGTCTGCACCACATGTCAGAGCACTGCCCACTGCACCATCAGCTCTGACAGAAGTTATCATAAGTTTACAGGGCAACTTCAGGTACATTGCAAATTGTGGTCCAAAATATTTCATGTTTAAGAATAAATGATTTATTATAAAACAGAATGACTGTCACCACAATTCTGTGCTAGATTTAAATTTAATATTAAACTCTGATCTAGCATTTAGTGTGTCACTGATGTGCCAATAATGACATTAAACCAAGTCTAAATCTGTTGTGCTGACTCACTTTGTCTGCTTATTGCTCTGAACAGAGAGGACAGCTCAAAATACACAAGGGTGAACATAAACTGTGCCATTTAGTCCTGCAACTCAAGACATTTACACAAACACGGTGTGACAGTGACTCAACCCAGATGACAGGGACTGAAAGAGTCAGAACATTCTAGATCACATTAGACCAACAGTCACAGACAAATATTGCAATTTGTCAGTATATCTATTTTTCACTCATTGTTCATCTGTTGTGTATGTACAGCATAAACTCTTTATTATGCACTTTATTAAGGACACTATACTATGTAAACTCATTGTGATCTTAGTTCTTTGTGACAGAGATTCCACAATCTTAACATTTCTGCAAATTTTAGAAATTATTTTTACTTGTATACACAGTTGGGGTCATTTGCTTTGCATTCATAAGAGGCATTCAACACAATCTCGAATGGCAATTCGAGTGTATTTTACAATGTGGCAAAATTATCATACTTTTTGTATAAATCAATTTGTAAGAATTTTGGGGGTCATGCACACAAAGGCCTTTAAATGCTGCTGAAAATGTAGACTGTAGGTGCTTGACAGCTTTTTTCAGCCGAGCGCTTTGGTTGCTGTGATACTTCTACCTTGTTTATCAGTCATTGAATGATGCGCCGGTTAGTAATTGTGATATTTGTCCCACCCCTTTTCCACTGTGATTGGACCGGCGAGTGAAAAGTGCCAATGTTAAGCTGAGCGTTTCACCAAAAGTTAAAAACTTAAAAAAAAAAAAAACGCTAAGTGCCGGTGCTCAGCGCGGACAAAACCCTCCAGCTGCTGGCATTTTTGAAAAGCGCGACACTTCCATCGAAAACAATGAAAACATACACTGGAATAAATAGGGCTGAGTATTGGCAAAGGGCCTCACGGTACGATATATATATATCGCGTTACATTGCGACACGATACGTTGCAGTAGGTTGCATGTTACGATACATTGCAATACTTTTTCTTTTTTTATCAAAATGTAAAAAAATAGAGATGGATTTTTTTTTCCTTTTTTTTAAAGCCAAAGTGCTTCCACACGTCGGCTTTGAAAGCTGCAGGCATTTTAAAATTTTCTGTCATTTTCTCACTACCGCTAACTTCTGAGACATTGGCCGAATGGTCGTATTTGACATACAATTAAACAGCGACAACTACAGCAGCGGCGGAGGAGGTCGTTTGATGCACACAGAGGGATTTGCTGGCTTTCAATATCGATACTAGAGATTGAAATATCGATACACTATTGTGGGAAAATTTACCACGATAGTTAGCTGTATCAATATTTTTGCCCCGCCCTAGGCATAAATGCCTTGGTGTGCACGCCCCTCATAGACGGTTTCATCGGACGTACATGCGGTGATGCGATACGCGTCTGCTCCGAACTTTACTCACGGTCGAAAATAACAAATGTTTTGGTTTCCTAGGTAATCTGTGTGTTGTTTATTTTAGTTGTTATATAAATAAACTACATTTAAAGAACTTTATTGTTATTTATTCTCAGCGGAGTTCACCGGAAGTTACGTGTTGACCACAAAAGCCGCTTGTTTATGTTGTTACTGCTGAAACCGTCTATACAAATAAGAAAACTCATAAAATACGTACAAATTCCTGTGAGATCAGATTGTAGGCATAACACAAATTGGTGTTTTTAATTTTTTTCGTAATTTAGTACTGCTCTGAGTAACTATTTAATGTAACAGATGTAAACATACAGTCCACAACACACACAATAACTGAATTTACAAAAAACCCGGTTCAAAACAAAATAATAACAGAAGAATATGTGTACATTTCAGTCAACAAGAACTGTATAAATAAATAATTTAGCATCAAAGGGCTCTGCTTGTATTCAGAGATGTTCTCTTTAAATAATGATTTATAATAGCTTGTCATGTATCCTATGTGGCACAGACGCTATAACACAAAGTGTGGCCGGTGTCACGCTCTATTTTTATGACTTTGTCACGCAGGGCCGATGAGCGCACAGGACAGCCTCCCTGTTACTCCAACAGTCCCAAAATAAGTGTGTGTATCTCCACAAACCAATCACAGAGTGTCTCACACAAAAAAAACTCTTGGTCAGACTCCTGTATACAGCATGACATCAGTGTGATGTAATCCCAGGGGTCCTGAGCCCTTTAAAAACCCCTTCATTCACGCTCTCCCCATGCATTTCAGACAACAGCTGTCTGCTTTCAACTTCATCTTTCATAAAGTGATATCCTTCAGCCTCCAAGCGTCCATTAAGAAGGAGCGACTACATTTGCCACTACACTGAGAATTAAAAAAGGGGACCGGCGCCTTGTAAATCGTAAATCGGATAATCTATCACCGTCTTGACAGAAGAACCTCTTTCGCAGGCATCTGTGAAAGCCTGTGTGTTTTCTCTAAACTTCATCCGCGTTTCGACCCGTTCGAGGCGACACCCTCGCATTAGACGTATAAAAGCAAAGGTGCATAATGAGCAATTACTCTCATTTCGACGACCAGCCGCCCCAGTACAACCAGGGCACAGACCTCGGGGAAGAAGAGGAGGAGATGCCAGCCACGGAGAAAGATCTGGCCGAGGACGCGCCTTGGAAGAAGATCCAGCAGAACACCTTCACCAGATGGTGCAATGAACATCTCAAGTGCATTAATAAGACTGTCACGGACCTCCAAAAAGACCTGAACGATGGCCTCAAACTTATCGCTCTCTTGGAGGTCCTCAGTCAGAAGAAAATGTACAGAAAACATAACGTCAGACCAAACTTCAGACAAATGAAGCTGGAGAACGTCTCAGTGGCGCTGGAGTTTTTGGACAGAGAGCACATCAAATTAGTGTCTATAGGTAAGATCTGATTTAACTGATTAGTTTGAAGTTTAAAGTGAAAAATTTTATTGTCAGATATTATTACATTATTATACATGGTAATAACATTTCTATTACTATGAACAGTGAGTTATTTGTGCTTCTCATACTTAGTAACTCTTTATAATAGCATTAACAAACATCATTTCTGGGTGGTTTGCATTTGTTGTATCTGAGTACGGATTATTGACAGACCTCTATCAAACACATTCATAAACTTTATCTGCTCATTACCTCACTCTCTTAAAGTTGAGGTGTCGGGTTAAAGTTTAGGAGGTCTATTTCAACACCGTCTGTGAGTTCACTTCAGACAATCTCACCGAAATGGAAAATAAGTCATAAATCTTGTGTGCTGAAAGACAAACATGAAAGTTTATTTTAGGTCTGCCCAGCCATATTATAAATAGTATTAGACGAGACATATCATCTGGCCTCCCTTTGTGTATAGAAATGTTGACCTCTGATCTATTTTTAGATATGATATATAATTGCACTACAGTATGTTAAATTCAGCCCAGTCTCACGAAATTTCGTTGTATAGTCACGTAATTTTTTGATTCTTTTTTCGTGAAATTATCATACATTTTCACGGTTTTTCGTGATCGTATAACAAATTCCTGTTTTCGTGTGATTATCACGTATTGGTTAACTGTTTTGTCCTATTTTCTTACCATTGTAACTTCGGTTTAGGGTTAGATTTACATAAAATGACATCCATACCCAAACCCAACTCTATTCCTAACGCCAGGCGACATATAAAAAATAAATCAGAAAAAATAGTATAAACCAATACACAAAGTGACATTCTAATGCAAGCACCAAATCTAACCCTAAACCGAAGCGACAATGGTTTAAAAACAGGAAAAAGTTGAGTAACCAATACGTGATAGTCACACGAAAACAGGAATTCGTTATACGATCACGAAAAACTGTAAGAAAAAATAATTAAATAAATTACGTGACTATATCACGAAACGTTGTAAGACTGGGTAGGTTAAATTGTACTGTAATCAGAAGACTTGACTTCTAAACAGCTCATATTGCTTGTCATCCAGAACAATAGTATTCAAGTACATGCTAATCTGATTGATTGTACTGCAACTGTTTTGCCATATTTTTTGTAAATGTAGTCCGCTGATGTCCCATTTTTCAGTCATTAGCAGATAATGGCTTAGCTTATCCAAGCATAGACTCAATGAATTGAAATCTCATGTACATCAATTTACTCAACGTCTTCTGTCCTCTATAGATAGTAAAGCTATTGTAGATGGGAATCTGAAGCTAATTCTCGGTCTCATCTGGACACTCATTCTACATTATTCCATCTCCATGCCAATGTGGGATGATGAGGACGATGAAGAGGTTAAGAAACTCACACCTAAACAAAGACTGTTGGGCTGGATTCAGAACAAGGTTCCAGAGCTTCCTATTAACAACTTTAATAAAGACTGGAGGGATGGCAAGGCCCTCGGTGCACTGGTGGACAACTGCGCCCCTGGTAAGTAAACATGACGACATGATACTGTATGTGTGGTTTAGCTTTTAGCTTAGTTCGACTTTGGACAGTGGTGGCTGGGTATAGGGAAGCTTGATAAACCCAGCTAAAGCTAGACCCACTACCCTGAGACTTGTCAGGTAAATTCTGGCTACTAATACTTTGACATTCAAGTTTATTTCATTTATGGACATGCTGGCCTACTTTTTGCTCACATGGATATATACTTGAGGACAGCAGTAGTGAACTAAAGTGTTTACTTAGTGTAGTTGATATGAAGCAGTCCTCGTGAGACAGTCATGACCATACAGGGTGCTACTGTCTTTTGACAAACCACAGCAATTATAAGCGCATACACTGTGCTGGTTATTTTATATTAAGGTTACATTGTACATCTGTTCGGACAGTTTTGTTTACAGTGTTTAGACAGCGGAGCGGGTTTATGAGAGGCCTGAAATCATAGGTGATTTTTAAAAGTATCATTGTTTCAATAAAACAGACTATTATTTAGTTTCGAAGATTGAAAATTTACATTTACACTGTAAAAAAAATCCGTAGAAATTGCAGCTGGGTTGCCGGTAATTTACCGTAGATTTAAATTCATGTTATTTATAGGCAACATTTTGTTCAAAGTTAAATGAATATTAAGCATTTATAAGTCTTTGTCTTTACAGAGTAAAACTAAAAAACAGCATCAAGCAAAACATTCTGGGAAACAAAATCTGTAGCAAAAAAAAACAGAAAATGGTTGATGATGATTTCTGGTTCCCAGAATGCTTTGCATGAGACTGTTATTGTATAGTTTTATTCTGTAAAGATAAAGACTTGTTAATATTTAAAATTTATTTAACTTTGAACAAACTCTTGCCAGTAAATAACATAAATGTAAATCTACGGTAATTTACCGGCAACCCAGCTGCAATACCATTGTAATTTCTACAGATTTTTTTTACAGTGTAGTGCAACCTGCCCTCACAGAAAAACTACTTTCTATGAGGGGGTGACACTGTAAAAATAATATCATATCAAAAATAAGTAACATATATTTTAATGTTACTTTAATTTAACAAATTAAGTTCAACTTGTTTTTCCAAGTTATGTCAGCTTATCACACGTCAAATTAAGTTCATGCTGCATGAAGCATGAAGGTCCATCCCTAACGCCACCCCAAAACCCAGTCATGTAAAAAGTATAAGTTGGATCAACTTAAAAAATTACTTTAATTGGAAACACCTAAAAAATACAGTTAAGTCCAACTTTTCACTTTTGAAAGTGTAGGGTAAAAGCAGAACGCACAAAATATTGACATATTGAATGACATAAGTAGCCACCAATTCACTAAAACATAAAATAGTTTCAGATTACCATGATATTGTGTAGGATTGTGGACATGCCCTACACTGTAAAAAGTTAAAAGTTGGTTCAACTTAAAAAGGCGGTTTTCCAGACCTAGTCCTAGACCAAAAAATAAGAGCTGTCTAAACTGAAAATAATTTGTACTGATATATCTTAAAATACATCAGTGCCCTTTGTTTCGCCTCAAAATGTACACAAGTAATGTTTTTAGTAAGGCATGATTGTTAAAACTAGTTATACTTCCTAATTAAACTAAGGCCTAGTCCTGGCTTAAAGCAACACTAAAGAGTTTTTTTTTACCTTAAAATAACGTTTTCAAAAAAGTTTCAGAAGTTCATCCACCCGAAACATTCACATTCGCTTTGCAGCCCTCTATCGGCCAAAACCGCACTAAAGAAGTTTCCAACCGTCGGGTCGCGGTCCTGTACTTCTAGTGAAAACTACAAAAACTTGCTTTACGGCAGACTTACAATCCAATCAGAGCCAGCTTTGCGGCAGTAGGCTAAATTATTTACGACAGTGGTAATGGACAATTCCGCTTACAACCTGTAGGGGGAGCAAAGAGCAAAAACTCTTTAGTGTTGCTTTAAGCTATACCCCAAGAAGTAAGTTATCTGCTTGTCTGAATTAATTCATATTAAAACCAAATTTTAAAAGCAACCTGGTAACTTACTTTTTCTAATTTTTTACAGTGTAAGAAGATTTCTCATGGAGATAAAGATTCACTCATATAATACTATGATATTATCTTTTTGCAGGTCTGTGCCCTGACTGGAAAGCATGGGACCCCAACCAGCCTGTCGAAAATGCCCGTGAAGCCATGCAGCAGGCTGACGACTGGCTTGGTGTTCCACAGGTAACCATCCACTCATTATTACAGCTACACTACACTAGGTAATGAGAGTTTTATCCCATACTTCAGTCTCAATTTAGGAAGGTCATATCTGGGATTTGTGTTAAACATTACAGTGGTTTCAGCACTTTGGCAGGGTGTTTGTCCGTTCTATTATTCCTATTGGTAAAGTGTGAGATTCCATGGATAGTGTAACGTGTGTGTCATAAATACTTGGGGCTGAATGCCCTGCTGACTATTGAGAGGTATGTGGGAGGGGTCTGGCTCCGGGTAAATCCTGTCCCTGGATTGTTGAAAGCCACTCTGAAACCTCAACGCTCTGCTGATAAATATAGTATATGAAGAAATTGCCACCACCGTGTGATGGTGGAGCAGAAGTGATGGTTTAAAGAAAATGGTGACGCTGATTTGTAGTTCTTGCGTTGTTCCCATATCCATTTTGAAAACATATTAAAAATAAACGATTCTCAAAATAGTCGGGATTGTGTCAGTTTTGCACTCTTTGCTCCCCCTGCTGGATAACTTGATAAGAGAGGGACATTTTAAAATGTCACCATTTTAATATAGTGACATATATTTTGAAAAAAAAATTTCAGGAACAGTTTTTTTTGCAGGAACAATTTGCTTATTATTTTGAAGTTGCGAAAACAATGACTTTACTTACCATCTAACATCAAATGAATCTTTGATCTGTAGGTGATAGCTCCAGAGGAAATTGTGGATCCAGACGTAGATGAACATTCGGTGATGACATACCTCTCTCAGTTTCCCAAAGCCAAACTAAAGCCTGGAGCCCCAGTGAAGCCCAAGCAGCTGTACCCCAAAAAGGCAAAGGCCTATGGACCTGGTGAGAAAGCAGACAATATGAAATCTGGACTTTCCAGAAAAAACAGTTTCTGCACTACACATAACTCAACTGTTGTGATGTGTAGTCATTTTCAAGACTAAAGAAGAAGTATTTGTGCTTTGTTTGGATACATTTAACTTCAAGAAACAACACATATGCAATACGTACTGGAAAAACATACAATTTTCAAAGTGTTGACCTTAATAAAATATTAGCTTTATGTGTTTTCTTATAAACAGGTATTGAGCCTCAGGGGAACATGGTTTTAAAGCCAGCAGTGTTTACTGTGGAAACGCTTGAAGCGGGACTTGGTGAAGTAATTGTGTATGTAGAAGACCCAGAAGGCCATACAGAGGAGGTGAGAGGCAGGAGCCTTCTGTAATTTCCTTTTGTAATTTCTAGAAAACCACAAACTGCATTTTAAAAAATATATCCAAAATTATCTTTTATTTTGTTAGGCTAAAGTTGTGCCCAACAACGACAAGAAAAGGACATTCTCTGTCACCTATGTGCCCAAAGTTGAAGGTCTCCATAAGGTACTTGAACAGCTGCACAACTTAAATGTTAGAAATATATTGAGTATTTAACCAATTTCCCTCAAGTGGCATGTTTGAAAATGTTTATTGCTCTACCCCAGGTTAAGGTACTCTTCGCTGGACAGGACATTGATAAGAGTCCCTTCATGGTAAATGTGGCAAAAGCTCTTGGTGATCCAAACAAAGTCCAAGCACGTGGTCCTGGTCTGGAGCCAGTGGGCAATGTCGCTCATAAACCCACCTATTTTGACATCTATACAGCAGGTGAGTGTAAAATGAAAGCTGTATTTTGGGATACATTTTTCACTAAGACGGTCTTGCTCACAGTTCTGTCACATTCCAGGTGCTGGGGCTGGTGATGTTAGTGTGGTCATTGTCGATCCTCAGAATAAAAACAACACCGTGGAAGTTATTCTGGAAAACAAAGGTGATAACATATTTCGTTGCACATACAAACCTGTGCAGGAGGGACCCCACATTATCCATGTGAACTTTGCCGGACAGCCGATACCCAACAGCCCCTTCAAAGTGCAGATCTCTGAGGGTGAGTATCTGTTTTACTATGTTTCGTTTACTCATCTCTCATACTGTCTCCACTCTGAATTCTTCAAATATCTTTAAAATGGATACAGAACAGTCAAACAAAAAATCGGTCAAAGAAACTCCGCCCACCCAAACACACTTGTTTATTTTTGTAGCACCCCCAAAACCCCCTGCCGTGGCTCCGGTCCAGATACATCCTGTTAAAAAGAAAGGTGCGCCGTCGTTCACGTTAGGCTTTGCACACGCCTCGGGTCGATGTGTCTGTACCCTACTGGGGAGTACAATGTTTTGGCTTATTGCTTTTAGCTACACATGGGCTTGCTTGTGTCAGCTTATTGCATAAGCAAAAGCAAATTTACACAATGTGTAAAGTGTGTGCTTATATTATAGGGCCACAGAAATGGTGAAGAGTGACATGTAAAGTGTAACTGAAATTTGGTGATTGTTGTTTATGTTGTTTAAAATAGAATATTATATTTGCACAGGTGTCCTCTGGGAATTTTAATGTGATTGTTTCAAAGAGTTGTTCATTTCAAATGGCATTTTGCTCACAAGGATTGCGGCATACAATATATCTTACTAACGTTGCTTCAGTTTGTGCTTGGTAGACTTTATAATCTATTTATTTGGTTTTATTCTTCAGCTAGCAATGCCAATGCCTGTCGGGCCACTGGCCGAGGACTGCAGCCTAAAGGTGTTCGTGTTAAGGAGGTGGCAGACTTTAATGTTTTTACCAAAGGGGCAGGAACTGGAGAGCTGAAGGTCTCTGTAAAAGGCCCAGGTGAGTCATTTCTGAACTGTCTGTCTTTGCTCCTTCCACTTCTCATTATAATTCTGTTAAAGAAATTCATACAACATTATGTTTTCAGGTGGAGCAGAGATACCTGTGAAAGTACGTGACGTCGGTGACGGAGTATACAAATGTGACTACTGTCCTGTTCACCCTGGAAAATATCATGTAAACATAACATGGGGAGGACAACCAATCCCACGCAGGTAAAAACTAACAGCACATCCTAATGTAATGTAAATATACACTTTTTGTCACATATATTTCCTTCAGTCTCAACACTGCTTCAAAATATGTTTGCTGCAGCCCATTTGAAGTGGAGGTTGGTGCAGAGGCTGGACCACAGAAAGTCCGAGCTTGGGGTCCCGGCTTGAAGACTGGAATGGTTGGCAAGTCCGCTGATTTTGTCGTTGAGGCCATTGGTACAGAAGTGGGAACTTTAGGTAGGTCATTCTAGCTAGAATTTCTTTATGGAGAAGGTAGGTTTGAAGGATGGCTAATGCTTGTGTGATATATCTGTTCTATAAAGGGTTTTCTATTGAGGGCCCATCTCAGGCTAAGATCGAGTGTGACGATAAAGGTGATGGCTCCTGTGATGTGCGATACTGGCCCACTGAACCTGGCGATTACGCAGTGCACGTCATCTGTGATGATGAAGATATCAAAGACAGCCCATTCATGGCCCACATACTCCCAGCAGCCAATGATGTCTTTCCTGAAAAGGTGATGGACATATAGAAAGAATATTAAGGGAAAACCTTTCATGTTCTTTACAGTTATGTTGGCAATGGCAGTGTTGTTAATTTGGGTGGGATCTTATATTTAGGTAAAAGCCTTTGGACCAGGCCTGGAGCCTTCTGGAGTTATTGTCAACAAACCAACTCAATTCACTGTTGATGCCCGAGCAGCCGGTAGAGGGAGCCTGAAGATCTATGCTCAGGTGTGTATATATGTCAGAGTCAGGTAAACTCAACTTGGTAGTGCAAATTGGTTATTGATTGTGTTTTTTCCAGGATGCTGAAGGCTGTGTCATTGACATTAAGATTACTGATAAAGGGGATGGAACCTTTCTTTGCATATATGTTCCAACCAAGCCAATAAAACACACCATCATAATTTCTTGGGGTGAGGTCAACATACCCAAGAGTCCCTTCAGAGTAAGTTTTTAATGCAGGTTCATTATAGAATTGTGTGTTTAATACCATCAGTCATTGTTGTTTTAAAGATTTTGTCATTGTATGTACCTAACATTTGTCTTGTCATTTGCATGTCTTTGTTTACTGTTAATAATATATCACTTTAAAACTCTCTAGGTTCTTGTTGGCGAAGGTTGTCACCCTGACAAAGTTAAGGTCTTTGGGCCAGGGATCGAGAAAACTGGCCTAAAGGCTAATGAGCCTACTTACTTCACTGTGGACTGTAGCGAAGCTGGCCAAGGTTTGTTTACAAGTTGGAGTTTTCTATTCCCTTTGTATGACACAATATGATGGTCTTTTAACCATTGTGATTTTGTCACAGGTGATGTCAGCATTGGGATCAAGTGTGCCCCGGGTGTGGTGGGTCCAGCAGAGGCAGATATAGATTTTGACATAATTAAAAATGACAATGACACCTTTACAGTCAAGTATACCCCGCCTGGCCCTGGCCGGTACACCATTATGGTGCTCTTTGCAGATAAGGTACAACAATTTTCATGCAAACATTCCTAGACATCCTGTTTTTAAGGACACATTCAATTATTTTAAGACTTAAGTTCAACACTAATGTTGAATGATTATATCAAGCAATCACATTTGGGTGTTTGACAGGAAATCCCGGGCAGCCCATTCAAAGTTAAGGTGGAACCTTCTCATGATGCTGGTAAAGTCAGAGCTGAGGGACCTGGGCTGAACAAGACAGGTAAGTGTCAGCCATGTACTTAAACACTTTACCTACACCAATTATGACTGACTCAGTTATACAACTGACTTTCAGGTGTTCAAGTGGGCACTCCAACCCATTTCACCATCTACACTAAGGGATCTGGAAAGGCTAAACCAGAAGTTCAGTTTAAAACTGCTGTCAAAGGAGATGCTGTTAAAGACTTTGAAATCATTGATAACCATGACTACTCCTACACTGTGAAGTATACTGCTCTTCACCAGGTAAGGACCACTACTGTTTTCTATTTTTAAATTGCCTTCAATAGGAATAAGCAATGACACAATGTTCACTTTGAAATATTTAGGGTGAGATGGCCATCATGGTAACATATGGAGGAGACCCCATTCCCAAAAGCCCTTTTAACGTCACTGTAGCCCCATTATTAGATCTTGGCAAAGTCAAGGTTCAAGGACTTAATGAAAGTAAGCATTTTAGCTCAAGGTTGAACCACATAAATTGCTTCTGCTTACAAAAAATGTATGCCTTATACTGAAATAAATTTGTTTCGCAGAAGTGGAAGTTGGAAAGGATCAGGAGTTTACTGTCAACACGAAAGGGGCCGGTGGACAGGGCAAGTTAAATGTGGGCATAACCTCACCATCTGGTCGACAAATACCTTGCAAATTAGAATCAGACAAGACCAAGCAGTCCACCGGTGTGAAATACATCCCACCTGAGGAGGGTCTTTACAAGGTGGACATCAGCTATGATGGGAACCCTGTTCCAGGAAGTCCCTTTTCTGTGGAGGGGGTCATGCCTGCCGACCCCTCAAAGGTAAATGACAGCATTTTGGTTCACTTGAGTATGTGAAATGATTGCATGAGCTCTGTAAATTAATGCTACTGTACTTCACACTAGGTGCGTGCATATGGGCCAGGACTTAAAGGTGGTATTGTGGGTCAGCCTGCACTGTTCACTATAGACACTAAAGGTGCAGGTGCTGGCGGTCTGGGTCTGACATTGGAAGGCCCTTGTGAGGCTAAGATCGAGTGCCAAGACAATGGTGATGGCACCTGCTCTGTTGCCTACCTGCCTACAGAACCCGGGGACTACAATATCAATATCCTGTTCGGGGAAGCACATATCACTGGCTCTCCTTTCAAAGCTGTTGTCAAGTCAGCTCTGGATGCTGGTAAAGTAACAGTGAGTGGCCCAGGACTGGAGAAAGCTAAAGCTGGAGAGGTGGCCAGTTTCACTGTGGACTGCAGTAGGGCTGGAGAGGCTGAACTTACCATTGAGATTGTGTCAGATTCAGGGGCTCAAGCTGAAGTTCGGATCCAAAAGAACAATGATGGGACCTTTTCAGTCACCTACACTCCTCTTTTTCATGGGATGCACACCATCACCATTAAATATGGAGGTCAGCAGGTACCCAAGAGTCCCATACATGTTCAAGTGGAACCCTCTGTGGACACAAGTGGAATTAAAGTGTATGGACCGGGAGTTGAACCAAGAGGTAATATTGTAGATGCTATTACCCAAAGCTAAACATTTTAACAGTATGTGTGTTCCTTGGGAATCAAACCCGCCAAATTGACTTTCTTTTTTTGTAAAGGGGTCCTCAAGGAGGTGACTACACACTTTATTGTGGATGCCAGGGCACAAACAAAGACCAAAGGAAATCATGTCAAGATCCGCATCATCAATCCATCTGGCGCAAACACAGATGCATATATCACAGATAAGGGAGATGGCACCTATAGAGTGGAATACACTGCTTTTGAGGATGGTATGCCACAGCAAGTGTTGAATGAATGGGTTTACTAAAGAAATTAAATTGAATGGCCCTTAAAGTGTTACTGAGAATAATATTATCCATTAACCTTTTGTGTAGAAGCCTGAACAGCCTGAAAGACGTATGTTTGTACTAGGTACATTATACAAGAAGAGGCAATTATAAAGAAATACTGTATGCGGAGGAATGTCACAGATGCAGGGAGTTTATAAATAGGACATGCGTTATAATAAAAGGTCATGAAATAGTTGAGTCTCTGACCAGCACCTTCTGCAAAGTTGGCAAGAAGTACAAATTATATTAATAATATTAACAGCTGCAGTTTCCCTAATAAACTGGGCCTATATATAAACATTTAAGGACACAGTGCACAATCTTAAAGCTATGAAACTTCAAAAGGTTCTTATTTGATCTATATATTAAATTACAAACAAACATTCTTTGCTTGTGTAGGTCTGCATCTGATCGAGGTCTTTTATGACGATGTTGCTGTTCCCAAGAGCCCCTTTAGGGTGTCGGTTGTAGAAGGTTGTGACCCAACTCGTGTTCGTGCTTATGGTCCAGGACTGGAAAGTGGGCTGGTCAACAAACCCAACTGCTTTACAGTGGAGACAAGGTATATGCTGTATATTGATATATAATGTCTATGTGTAAAAGGAAAAGACACTGCTATATCTGTTTGAGGCAGGATCAGTTTAGGATCATCTGTAAGTCACTGTACATCCCTTCATCATTATGTTTAGGGGTGCTGGAACAGGTGGTTTAGGTCTGACCATTGAAGGAGCCTCAGAATCGAAAATGTTCTGTAAAGACAACAAAGACGGTAGTTGCAGCGTTGAATATGTGCCTTTCACTTCAGGAGACTATGATGTCAACATTACTTATGGAGGACTTCCAATTCCAGGTAAAACAAACAATACATATTTTATTGCATTACCTATCTTTCAAAACCATTGTTCTATAGCTGTTAGTTTACTATTTTTCCACTGCTGTTCCCAGGCAGCCCATTCCGTGTGCCGGTGAAGGATGTGGTAGATGTCAGTAAGGTGAAGTGCTCGGGTCCTGGACTTGCTAACAGGGTGGCAGCACATGTTCCACAGACTTTCACTGTAGACAGCAGCAAGGCGGGACTGGCTCCATTAGAGGTGCAGCTGTATGGCCCAACAGGTAATTGACACACCCAGTCCTCTACGAAAATGACCTCAGTCAGCCTAACACACTCAATCACCCAATGAACAGTAGTGGATACACTTTCTGTCCTCTGGCTGGTGGTAATGTTGTTTTTCTGTTTTACAGGGGCTCTAGAGCCTGTCGTTGTTAAAAACAACCGTGATGGAACACATACTGTTAACTACACCCCTGCACAGGAGGGACCGTACACTGTGTCTGTCAAATATGCCAACCAAGAAGTACCTGGAAGGTGAGATCATAGACAGAGGCATATCAATTTCCAAGTTTGACCTACCAAGACATTTTGGGAAATAGAATAGGATACATTATAAGACTTTCTGGCTGTATTTAGTTATATTCACAAGCTTATGATGGTTTATGATGTGTCAACATTAGTTTTTATATCATAAAGCTGTATATTTCAAAATTCATGCGATATATGATATTTAAGTTCTCTTTAATTTTGTGGATGTTCACAGTCCATTCAAAGTCAACTCAGCCCCCATGCTTGATGCCAGTAAGGTGCGTGCCAGCGGTCCTGGTCTGGACACTAAAGGAGTGGCAGCCAGTATGCCAGTCGAGTTCACCATTGATGCTCGAGATGCAGGAAAAGGCCTTCTGACGGTCCAAATACTGGTGAGCTTTCACATAACAATTTCTGCATGCAGATATCTTTTGATCAAAATGGTTGCTATACATTTAAAATCGGTCTTTAATTTAGGACCCAGAGGGAAAACCAAAGAAAGCCAGCATCCATGACAACAGAGATGGGACCTACACAGTATCTTACGTGCCAGACATGACAGGCCGCTACACCATCACTATTAAGTATGGAGGAGAAAACATCCCATACTCACCCTACAATGTCCATGCTGTTCCCACCGGTGATGCCAGCAAATGTCTACTCACAGGTATTGCCTCAATTATCAAATTATTGTTTCTGGACTCTATTGTTTTGTCCCAACCCTGCACAATCCAAAAACTGATTTTTGTTTGTTTTTTATTTATTTCCAGTGTCTATTGGAGGGCATAGAGTTGGTAAGTCCTTGAGAAACTTTTTAACGTAATACCTCATACACTAAGTCATCTGTGTTCTTCGGTTTTTAACTATATCGTTATTTGTCATGAGCAGAAAGCCTTGGGCCCAACATTAGGAGGGCAGAGGAGACAGTCATCACTGTGGATGCTAAACCAGCTGGTAAAGGGAAGGTGACATGTACAGTGCTGACCCCTGATGGCGTGGAGCTGGACATGGACGTTGTAGAGAATCCTGACGGCACTTTCGATATCTACTACACTGCACCTGAGCCAGGCAAATATGTCATCACGATTCGCTTTGGAGGACAACACATTCCCAACAGCCCCTTTCAAGTCATGGTAAGTGATATTACAAAACAGGTGCACTTAGCCTGGACATTGCAATGCAGGGTTTTGAATAAGAGGATTCAATGTATCTAAATGACAGAATTATAGTATAACTGTATTAAACGTTAACTCAATCTGAATTGTTTCTTCATTCTCTTTTTTATTTCAGGCTACAGATCAGCCTGTTACACCAAGGGATGACAAAAAGCCTATGTTCCAACCATTAAACTTAGTTATTCCATTTACTGTTCAGCAGGGAGAACTCAGTGGTAACACATTACATTATTTCATTAATAATTGCATTATTTCTCTTATTCTGTTTATTTAGACAAAAACATTTCTAGTGTTACATTTTGTTTGCTGGTTGTTTATTTCCAGGAGAGGTTCGTATGCCCTCTGGTAAGACAGCCCGTCCTTTAATCAGGGATAATAAAGACGGAACGGTCACAGTGCAGTATCAGCCAACCGAGAAGGGATTGCATGAAATGGATATAAAATATGATGGCAACCACATCCCAGGTTAGACTCGCTTTTCACATGGTCTACACATTGTATTGAATCTTAAAGACTGACAATAATGCAGGCCCCAAAAAGCATTTCACAATCATAGTTTCAATGTAATTCAATTCACAGGAAGTCCTTTGCAGTTCTATGTGGATGCAATGAACAGTGGAATGGTAACAGCTTATGGACCTGGTCTGTGTCATGGCATAGTAAATAAACTAGCCAGTTTTACTGTTATCACCAAGAATGCTGGACAAGGTACTTAAGGGTGTTACTATGAAGCAAATTCAGATATTCTTCTATTGCATTCTTCCTAAAAATGTATGTATAATTCTTAAACATTTGTTTGTTGTTGCTATTTCATAGGTGGCTTGTCCCTGGCTGTGGAGGGTCCATCTAAAGCTGAAATCAGCTGCAAAGACAATAAAGATGGTACCTGTACTGTGTCCTATTTGCCTACTACACCTGGTGATTACAAAATCATTGTCAAGTTTGACAACAGGCACATTCCTGGCAGCCCATTCACTGCTAAAATCCTGGGTATGGCAACATCATCAATAAAGTAAACTAGTGTTCAATGTGTCTTTCTGTAGTCGCCACATGTCATTGTTTTTCTTTATGTAGGTGACGATTCACTCAGAAGGTCTCAGCTGAATGTTGGCTCTGCGGCAGACGTCTCACTGAAGATCACAGAAACAGACCTCAGCTTTTTAACGGCCAGCATCAAAGCTCCTTCGGGAAAAGAGGAACCATGCCTCCTGAAGAGACTGCCCAATCGACACATTGGTAGGCACTAGAAGCCATATTTTACTTTCTTCGTATTGTAGATGTTGTCATTGATTAACCTCTGCATCTTTTTTGTCCCCACCTCGACACATTGGTCTTTCCTTTACTCCGAAGGAAGTGGGGGAGCATGAGGTTAGCGTGAGAAAAAGTGGAAAACATGTGAACAACAGTCCCTTCAAGATTATGGTAGGGCCTTCTGAAATTGGCGAGGCCAGCAGGGTAAAGGCGTTTGGTAAAGGCCTTGTTGAGGCTCATACATTTGAAGTGGCAGAGTTCTTTGTGGACACTAGAAATGCCGGTAAGTTCTTAAATAACAATTCTCAACGATACATTAACAATTTAAAATCCAAACTTGTGATTTTCCTAACTGAAATTATTTCTTAAAGGATATGGAGGTCTTGGATTGTCAATCGAAGGTCCAAGTAAAGTGGATATCAATTGTGAGGATGTGGAAGACGGAACCTGCAAAGTGAAGTACTGTCCAACAGAACCAGGAAACTACATCATCAACATCAAGTTTGCAGAAAAACACATACCAGGTTACTTCCTTTGGTGTTTCCTTAAATTTACGCATTTGTCACACTTTTATAAAAAGTGACTTGATATACATTTTATCAGTATGTGTGCTGCCTGTGGACCTTTGCACTGCTAATGCAATGCTATACCAATTGAGCTACATAAACACTTACAAGGCAACATCCATTTTTACTCCCCATATTAGAAATATATAAAAATGTGAATTTTGTGTTTGCTTGTACATTCCATAGGAAGTCCTTTCACAGTGAAGGTAGCAGGAGAAGGACGCATGAAAGAGAGTATAACGAGAAAAAGACACGCTGCTTCTATTGCTTCAGTAGGAAGCACATGCGACCTCAACCTTAAAATTCCAGGTGAATTTAAAGAAAATCTTTAAAAGTGTTAGAACAATCATAACACTAGTTTAATTGCTTTCATTTTATTTTTACATAGGAAATTGGTTCCAGATGATGTCTGCACAGGAGCGCTTGACTCGTACCTTCACCCGTAGCAGCCACACCTACACACGTACAGAACGCACAGAAATCAGCAAGACTCACGGAGGTGAGACGAAGCGAGAAGTACACATGGAGGAGAGCACACAGGTTGGCGGCGACCCCTTTAAAGACGTTTTTGAGTCCTTACTAGGAAGAGAGCGACTGGGTAGTTTTGGTACATTGCGCCAGGAAGGTAAGAATGAAGAGTTATTAATACTTTATTTTGCTATCATCACAATCATTCATTTCATTATTACCTGTGACCTCTTTCTAGGTGACACAGGGATTCAGGGTATGATAGCCCAGGTGACCAGCCCTAATGGGAAGGTGACAGATGCAGAGATTGTTGAGAGTGGGGACAGCACATACAGAGTCTGCTTCATTCCTACTGAAATGGGCCCTCATACAGTCAATGTTAAATACAGAGGTGAACATGTTCCTGGAAGCCCCTTCCAGTTTACGGTTGGGCCCCTTGGAGAAGGAGGTGCCCACAAAGTTCGTGCTGGAGGTACAGGACTCGAGAGAGCAGTCGCAGGAGTTCCAGGTATGTTTTAATTACATTTAAAATGGCATTTAGTCTTTTAGTGGACACTTTCTTCTTAATCTACTTATGAAGGAACACTGTAAGAGATTTGCCACACAAGGGCTTTCAGTATCAGCAGTTGTTTCCCTCAAGTTCTGAACTTTATTATTGTTAAATGACAGCTGAATTCAGTATTTGGACAAGAGAGGCTGGGGCTGGTGGTCTGTCCATTGCTGTGGAGGGTCCGAGCAAAGCTGAAATCTCATTCGAGGATAGAAAAGATGGATCCTGTGGGGTTATTTACATAGTGCAGGAGCCAGGTAATGTTTATTATGAGTGTGCCTACATTGAAAAATACTTTCAAATGACAAATTCATCTTAAATCACTGTATATCTATTCTCTATTACACCTCTCAGGCGACTATGAAGTTTCCATAAAGTTCAATAATGAGCATATACCAGATAGCCCCTTCATCGTTCCGGTGGCAAAATTGTCCGATGATGCACGTCGACTTACTGTTACAAGTCTTCAGGTAAGCTCCAAACAGCCAATCTATGTCTTAAGAACAACTCTTCACATCTTGGAGTTATTTTCTTGCTTCAGTTGACTTTGGCTTGACATCATGCCATGAAGCTGCTTTGTAACAATATGTATTGTATTGAGAATGCCATCCCAGTGAAATGACATGACAGCTAAGATGATATACAATAGAGCCCACTAAGCACAGTCTAGTAGATGGAGCAACAGTGAAATGAAGACTTGGCAAAACATCTCTCATTCGGCCTGTGGCTCACTGTGTTATGTTTGAACTGTAACTGGACTCCATTGCTGTACTTCTGTCCAGGGGTCATATTATATTGCTGAGCAGGGATTAAGTGTTCTCAAGGGCCAAGGACATCATACCATTCTTTTATCTGGGGCACAAGCGCCAGTAAAATCCTCATGTGCCCCAGTTAAATTTTACTGACACATCCTTGTTTAATCAGGGAATCAGAACGTCTATATAAAATATTTACTTTTTAGTAGATAATTTAAGTTACTTGTTCTCAATAAGCTGGTTAAATGGGTAAGCAAAATGGTCTAAATTGATTCATCCGAAACGGATTCATTCAGACAGCTCACTTACTCTAAAAATGTCTGGGTTATTTTTGACCCATAATTGGGTGAATATTAGACACAACACATGTTGGGTTAAAAATAACCCGATCTCGAGCTGTTGTTATGCAACCATGGGTTATAATAACCCAGCAGTTGGGTTAAAACAACCCAGCATTGGGTCAATTTTAACACAAATGTGTTCTGTCCAATATTTACCCAACATGGCTTATAAATAACCCAGCAATTCTTTAGAGTGCTCACAGACTGAAGCATTTGGAGCAGTTTATTACTTTAATTATAATCAATACAGTTTAATATCTAATTATTAAGTTATATCTAATTACATATCTTATTATCTAATTATTAAATAAGTATTAAAAATTAATTATTGCTGTTGTTGTGTACTTTATAAACTTGTCCTGTCTCTCTTTCAGGAGAAGGATCTAAAGGTGAATTATGAAGCCCAATTTGCCGTTCAGAGGAATGGGGCGAGAGGTGTAATAGATGCTAAAGTTCACGCTCCCTCTGGTGTGGTCGAAGAGTGTTATGTCACTGAACTGGATAGTGGTGAGTTACTGTTAATGCTACATTACAAAAGTAATGATATATGGCTAACCTGTTATTTCAAATAGACCACCATCACTTACTCCGCATTACAATTTCCTCCTTTTGTAGACAAGAATGCAATTCGCTTCATTCCACGTGAGAATGGTGTTCATTCAATTGACGTGAAATTTAATGGAAGCCACATACCAGGTAGCCCATTCAGAGTTCGGGTTGGTGAGGCAGAACATGTTGGCGATCCAGGCATGGTATCTGCCTTTGGTTCAGGACTCGAGGGTGGCCGCACAGGTATGGGTCCACTCTTATTCTGCTGGATAAATATTGGTGATGTAATGACTAGTATTATGCCGAAGTTGTTTATACGCCTATGTAAGCAATTCATCACCTTTAACAATGTGTAAACCCTTTGTTCTTGTTGTTCTGTAGGGGTTGCCTCTGAGTTTGTCGTCAACACATGCAATGCTGGATCAGGGGCTTTATCTGTTACTATTGATGGCCCTTCAAAGGTCAAAATGGACTGTACTGAATGCCCAGAGGGTTACAGGATCTCTTATACGCCTATGGCACCAGGCAACTATCTTATATCCATAAAGTATGGTGGGCCACAGCACATTGTTGGCAGTCCCTTCAAAGCAAAGGTTACAGGTAAGACTTTTTTTGAAAAATTATCTTTTTTATTTTTTTAGAGGACTTCTTAAGAAAAGAAAAGATTAATTTAAATAAAAAATAATGACTGATAAGATTGTTTAACTGTTAAAGTTGCAACTATGGCTTTTCACATTTCCGTATTTTGCTTTAGGAATGCGTCTGTCTGGGGGTCACAGTCTACACGAAACTTCATCAGTCATTGTAGAGACTGTAACCAAAACCTCTAAGTTGTCCGGAGCGTACAGCTCTTTGGCCGGATCCAAGTCAACATCAGATGCCAGTAAGGTCGTGTGTCATGGCCCTGGCCTCTCCAAAGCCTATGTGGGTCAGAAGAACAACTTTACGGTTGACTGTAGTAACGCAGGTAAAATAAAAAAATCAATAATGCGTTATATGGAAAATATGTTGTGTTTAGAGAAAAAGTCAAGTATTTTCATTATTTTTTTCAGGTACAAACATGTTGATGGTTGGTGTTCATGGTCCCAAAACTCCATGTGAAGATGTAGCTGTTAAGCATATGGGAAACAAGATTTACAACGTAACCTATGCAGTAAAGGAAAAAGGAAATTATGTAGTTATTGTTAAATGGGGGGATGAAACTGTACCAGGTACTCCCTTCCACATCACGGTTCCTTAAAAACCCAAAACCAAACCTGCAGATTTCCACTAGTAAAGAATAAAACAGCACTGACTATTCAAGAGAATATAGATTTTAACCAAAACATTTATATTATCTTCTCACTCTATGAGAAAATCGTATTTTTGACAATTTGACAATACGCTTCTTTGAAGTTGCCGTTCTATAATTAATGCTAACCTGTTTGGTGCAAATGCATTTTTAATGGGTTTTTTTGGATGCCACCACTTACCTTAAATAAATGAAATGGGCTTGTTTTGTATAATCAACAGAAGAGATAGTTACAGATGATGGTTATGGGGAATGTTATTTTCTTAAAGGCACTTTTGTTAGTGACAACAGTGTATAGATGTATCCAACGCTTTTATATGCTTTATAGAATGTCATTTTGTTATCTTAACAAACAGTTTGATATGTGTTGAAAAATTTAAATAAAGACTTAACTTTATTAAGTGTGTATTTTTATTTTTGTTTATTTTGTCGGTATATATTGAAGTAAATGCTATTATGTTTCCTACTAGATTTCTTTTATCTACAAAAAAAGGATAAACTGAATATATGAATACAGAAACCATACATTTTATTATACACTGCAAAAAAAAAAAAAGATTTTTAAGAAACCATTTTCTTAGTATTTTTGTCTTGTTTTCAATTTTTTCTAATTTTTTTCTTGAATTTATTGTTTAAGAAAAATGTTCAAGATTCTTTTGCTTACCCCATTGGCAGATTTGTTTAGCTTTTTTTATGCACAAAATCACTTAAATTTGATATTTTTGGTCTAAAAACTAGACTTACTTTCTTGGGTCGTTTTGCTCATCAAGAAAAAGCATCTTAATTTAAGAATTTTTTGATATTTTTATGAAAACAAGACAAAATACTAAGACATTTTTTCTTGAAAATCATTTTTTGCAGTGTACAGGCTAGTCCCTGTAATACTACACAGAAGAACTAGATAACCCCCAATGTGTTGTTCTAAACCTGTATGTCTATTCTATTAAACACAAGATTTGTCGACATTGACTTCCCATAGTAGGAAAAACAAATACTATGGATGGCCAAGGGGAGGGTCACATGTGTGATTAGTTACTGCAGGGAATATTTTGTATGAAATTCACAGATATAAAATGTCACACATAGCCTATATGCATGCATATAATAAAGATAATGTAAAAATATAGGATTTCTGCCGAATTTATGATATAGCCTACATTTAGCGATCCTGACTGTATTTTGCACTTCATCACTAGTCATGTAGGACAAACTAAAGAACACTAAAGTTATATTTTTCATTTTTGGATTATGAATACATTTGTCTTATACCACAGTTTTAATAAGTGTATGTCAATTACTGTTTAAGCTAGTTTGCTATGATTATGAGTATTACTTACCTCACTCTCTGAGAGGTTTCTGCTGCTGCGTATCCTTCAAAATGTCAATGCAAACACTGCTGTTATTGTTGTCATTGACGCACTTAAGAAATTAGTATGAACTATTTTTAGTAAACTAGTCTACAATCCAGCTGGATATACAGTCAAGAGTCCTCCAAACCCATGCCGCGTGTCTTCTTCTCCAGCGGGCGTCGCTGTTGTGCATAATGCTGACGTCACCGCTCGAGCCCGGAAGTAGATTGAGGCGCCAAATTTTGTATTTACCGTTCATGGTCAAAGTGAAAGATAGACGGAATGAATCATGAATCTTAAAGGAAAAGGTGAGCATTTATTACTGATGATGGTCATTGCTTTATGGACGATATACAGCCGTGAAGCAGCAGTTTATATTTCAGATATCGGTTGCTGTTAAGAGTCGAGCACACTTTATATTGCTGTGTATCTGTTGTTGTTTACGTCGTGTTTACGCTGAATTCTTTGCGCTTGTTCACTTCACTTTTTTCTTTAAACATATTATTTATCTTTTATTTTTTTGTGCAGCGAACGGGGAGCCAAACACCAACAGGTAACGTTAAGTTATATAATGACACACATATACATCACCGTTGTTGACTGTATTGTTTAATTATTCAGCTAAGTTCAATTTTAACATCAAGGCAGCTTTAGAGAAAATACATTTAAAAGCAAACAGTAAAAGACATAATGAAAAGAAATGATAAAAACAGCATCAATATATGGTTTTAAAATGCATGGTATTCTGGTAATTGTTTTCATAAGATATAAAAAAATATAAATATGAATGGTATATTGGTGATACTAACTGTAGTAATAATCGGTTTGTTTGTATGATTGTTAGATTCAAAGTGCTATTATAAAAATAATGTTTTCTGTTTCCTAACCCTCAGAAATGTAACGTTTTGCTGGTTGAAACAGGAATACATTAGTCAATGACATAGTAATGTCCTATATTGACAGGTGGATTGAACTATACAGAACAGTGATTGTGTTGTTAGATATATACGACACGTTCCTGTGCACACATTTTTTCACTTTTATCTTACACTGTGCTTTATTTGGCAAAGACAATCATTAAGAAGTGATTTTGTGGTTACGCAGCGAAATCTTAAGATTTTCCATCCATATCCTTCAGTGATGGAGATGCCATCAAGGTGTTCGTGCGGGTTCGACCGTTGACTCAGGGCACCGGGTTAACAACAGATGGCGATCACAGTTTGTGCCTGACCGTGACCTCTCCTCAAAACGTCAGACTGCACTGCAAACCTGAGCCACGAAACTTCACCTATGACCATGTTGCTGACATGAACACAAGCCAGGTGAGACATTTGGTCTGGATAAATCTTCTCTAGTAGGTGAAGATGACTTGTGAAACTTATTCATGTTTTCTTTTTAACCTCAGGAGGAGGTTTTCTCCAGCGTGGCTAAAAACATTGTGGAGTCGTGCATGAATGGATACAATGGCACGATTTTTGCCTAGTGAGTTGCTGAGTCTCTTATCTTTCATAGTTTTTAAAGCTGCACCATGCTCAAGATAAATGTTTCTGTGGTTTTGTTTTAGTGGACAAACAGGCTCAGGAAAGACCTTCACTATGTTGGGTAAGTACTAAGATCACTACCAAATACCTCTGAGTGGGTTTGCACACAAAATGATGGATGTTATTTCAGGTAAAACATTTTACAAAAACAAGTACTTGCCTGTCTATACTAAAAATGTCTAAAACGCCTTGAATTACAGTGTATGAGGAAAAAAACTTTAAAAACATCAATTATTATCAAGTCTGTTGCTTCTGTCTTGTTATAACAAGAATTAGTACAAATAATTTTTTTTAACGGAACATGAATTTTATTTCTTGTGAATATAAGCAGCACTTAAGCTGAAGTAATGCACATAAGTATTAGGACAGTAAAGACAGCATTGCTATGTTTGCTGTAAATTGTGTATGTTAAAAAATAAAATGAGACATTCTGTACTCTTTTCTCATATTCACCTTTCAACATTAGTTTAAACATTTCTTGACTCCACAGCAAACAAAGCAGTTTTGGCCCTTTATTGTCCCAGTACTTATGGAGGGCACTGTATGTGGTAAATACTTGTGTTTGTGTGTACAGGTCCCTCAGAGCTGGATAATTTCTCAGATGAGATGCGTGGTGTCATTCCTCGAAGTTTTGAATACCTTTTCTTTCTCATCAATAGAGAGGTGGAGAGGGTAAGAAATCTATTAAATGATGATTTTAATTCATTGCATTATCGTACTATTTAAATTGGATATTTGATGTGTTTGTGCACGTATGGTTTAGTTTAAGAACCAGTACCTATTCAGAATGAAAAAATACTTAATTGTAACTTGTAGGCCTCCAGTTCCTAAGTAAATATTGATCTGTTTTCTGTTTGTTTCGCAGTCTGGTGGGATGAAGAGTTTCCTCTGTAAGTGTTCATTTATAGAGATCTACAATGAGCAGATTTATGACCTGCTGGACAGCGTGTCCACCAGCCTGTTTCTGCGAGAGGACATCAAAAGAGGCGTCTTCGTGGAAGGAGCCGTGGAAAAATATGCAGCGTCTGCCGCAGAGGCTTATCAGGTCTGATAAGTTGAACAAACAACGGCTAACAAAATAGGCTAAAAAAACACTATGTTGGCTTTGTCAAGTCAGCATAATTAATTGTACAAACTGTAGTTGGGTTCAAAATCCCAAAATTGGTATCAACATTTTTCAAATATAACTCATGTATTCATTTCAGCCGCATACATCCTAAAGACACACATCTGTCTAACATGCCAAAAGAAGTCTAGGAACTTCTTTAGCAACCACATTTATACATGTATGCATTAGACAGACGCTTTTATCAAAATGACAATCAAAATTCATATAAAAAACAGATTTTAAAGTATATATATATATATATATATATATATATATATATATATATATATATATATATATATATATATATATATATATATATATATATATATATATATATATATATATATATTTTTTTTTTTTTTTGTATTTATAACAAATATATAACTGGCTACACTTAGAGTTAGTGATGGAAGAAACGAAGCTTTTCGAAGCTTCGAATCATTTGAAACAATTGCTTCGAAAATTGATTTAGTTTTTCGAAGCAGTTCGAAACCCACACACGCTGGCGACCCCTGCTGGTCAAAATGGTGTAAAAGCAGATGTGACCAAACATTTTACACTTTTTTTTTTTACAAAATAATAGCAAGATTTTTATTTAAATATGTTTAAAAAATTATTTAACTTAATTTAGACATAGTTAAAAGTGTTTTATGTGTTTTTAGTTTTATTTAGGGCAAACAAATGATTAAAACCAACTACCCTATAATTATGCACGTTTTTGTCATTAAATCTGTCTATAAACAAAAAGTAGACAAAATGGCAGTGTTATTAGTCAGAAGGATAAATGTTTTATGAACTTTCATAATAAAACTGACCCGAGTTCACCTAAAGATATTAGACATGTGATCAACTCCCCCTAGTGGTGAACCATCGGATTTTCGAAACGTTTCGAAACAGTTATGACGTAATGAAGCCTCGTTTGCTAAAATCACGTGACTTGGGCCAGTTTGAAACAAGCTCCGAACCACTGATTCGAAACAAAAGATTCGTAAATCTCATGAAGCAGTGCTTCGAAAACGACCATCACTACTTAGAGTAAAGCTGGAAGTATAAACTTGAAGACAACATTTATTTAATTTAAATGTATTTGTTTTACAGAAACTTTGACCCATTTTTTTTATAGCAGCTTTATAAGAAATTGTGCCTTACGAACCTTAGTACAGTACAATAATAATAATTGATTCAAAGCAAATATAAATTATTCAGTTTGAAAACCCCTGGCTCTCAGTGTTGGCTTCAAACCACGTGTGTCTTGTTAGACTATTTTTTGTGTCTCTTTGTAGGTGTTGTCAATGGGGTGGAGGAATCGACGAGTGGCGTCCACCTCAATGAACCGAGAATCATCTCGTTCACATGCCGTGTTCACCATGACGCTTGAGTCAAAGGAGACAGGACAGGAAGTGGTCAACATCCGTACCTCCCAGCTCAACCTGGTCGATCTCGCTGGGTCAGAGAGACAGCGGGACACACATGCAGAGGGTTCACGACTTAAGGTGCCTAATAACTTCTATTAATAATTATAAGCATAACATTGTAATAGTAATATTTAACCTGTTAAAGGGATACTTCACCGATTTAGCATTCAGCTTTGTATCTGTAGAAACCCGGCAGTATTACTGAATGACCATGTTTCCCTCCCTCATTTCCCCCTGAGAGGAGAGATATCTGCATTTTGGTTCTGCAAAAAAGTCCTCCGATGATGTAATATGACGATTTTTGCATCATCGGAGGACTTTTTTGCAGAACCAAAATGCAGATATCTCTCCTCTCAGGGGGAAATGATGGAGGGAAACATGGTCATTCAGTAATACTGCCGGGTTTCTACAGATACAAAGCTGAATGCTAAATCGGTGAAGTATCCCTTTAATGATGTATCAACTCATAACAATGGATTAACCTATGTGTTATATTATTTAGAGCTCTTAGTCCAGAAAATCAGTTTGACTGTTGCATGATCTCTGATCTGATATAAGTTTGAGAACCCCTGCTTAATTTAAACACATATATGTTAATGCACTACTAGGACTTTAACCTTTTATTTTTAACTCATGTCCTGTGTTTTAGGAGGCAAGCAGCATAAACCGATCACTCATGTGTCTCGGCCAGGTCATCATGGCCCTTATGGATGTGTCCAATGGAAAGAACCGCCACATCTGCTACAGAGACTCCAAATTGACCTTCTTGCTCAGGGTGAGAACGCTTTAAAAACATTTAAATATACGTAGACAAGTGAATTATGTCTGACTGGTGTTGTTCATGTCATCAGGACTCTCTGGGTGGAAATGCCAAGACGTACATCATTGCTAACGTTCATCCCGGCTCCAAGTGCTTTGGAGAGACCCTGTCCACGCTGCAGTTCGCTCAGAGAGCCAAGCTCATCAAAAACAAGGTTCAGTAGCAGAGTTTTCATTATGATGAGGAGTAAAATAACACTTGTTGTAACCTGTATGTGTGTTTTTGTAGGCTATGGTGAATGAAGACACTCAGGGTAACGTCAGACAATTGCAAGCAGAGGTGCGAAAACTGAAGGAGCAGCTTGCAAATGCTCTTTCACAAACACTCATCACTGAGCTCCAGCCAGCAAACCAACAAACAGGTACACACCTCTCACATTAATCATCTCTCCTGCATATTATCAGAAACTTAAAATACATTTAGGGTTTTTCAATGTCCAGTTACTCTTGTTTAAAATGATTTTTTTGCAGGCCAGTCTGATCAAGAGGTTTCCTATAAAGCACAGTTCATTCAGGCCATGCACTTCTGGAAGAAATCACAGGAGGAAAAGAAGGCGACTTGTTGTGCTTTTTTGTTGAAGTTGCACCTGCAGCTGTTTTGTGTGACCTGAGATGCAGATCTTTTTTTTTTCTTTTTCTTTAAGTGGTCTGTACCCTCAAAAGTCAAAATTTTTTTGTTTTTATAATGTTTTAAAAAAGAATTTTTTTCTCTGTTAAATTTTGCTGAACCAGTAATATGGCCCAGTTTTCCCCTAAGTCCCCCGTTTTACAGTCAATACAAGAAATGTAATTTTATAATTTTTAACCAAATGGCCATTCATTGTGTCTTCAACATGTTTAGCTTGTAATTGTGTTACAGAGAGTTTGCATGAGGTTTAGTGTCTTGCTTACAGGCGTTTCAAGAGAAGATTTCTCAGCTGGAGACTGCGTGGGCTCAGAAGGAGAAGTTCATCCAGTCCAACCGTATGATACTAAAGTTCAGAGATGATCACATTGCTCAGCTGAAGAAAGAGCTGCAGACGGGCCAGAGAGCAGAACCAGAGGAACAAAATCGTCAGCTCCAGGAGGAGATACGACTGCTGCGAGATCAGGTAAAGATCATGTTGTATCTTATCACGTTATTTGTTATGTTACAACGTTAATATATTGAGGGTTCCCACGGGTCCTTGAAATCCTTGAAAGTTTGTGAATCTGGGGGAAATAAATCAAGGCCCTGGGAAGTTTTTGAAAATATACATACATAGATGCAGGTCATTGAAAGTGCTTGAATCTATTTTGTGCAAGAAGTTTTCTGGAAAAAAATCCATATTATTCCCTGTGTAGTGTAGGATAATATCATAAAAATTTTAGACTTTTTAAGCACACGTGCTAAACTGTTCGCTTTAAATGTTTATATCTTCTGAATGTGAATGTTGATTCATACCAAAATGTTTTTTTGCATAGTTGCGTTTGACAAATGAAACGTCTTGGGTTACGTATGTAACTGTTGTTCCCTGAGAAGGGAACGAGATGCTGCGTCTCCCTTGCCATACTTCCTGCGTCCCTCTAACGCCGTCTTTGGCAATATTTCAGATAGCGATATACTTCCTGGCTCCTGTGTCACCCTGTTTTTGTCGTTAAGCCTCACCATTGGTTGAATTTGATATACACATTTAGACGCACTTACCCCTGGAGGCGTCTCCAAAGTGTCACCGCAGTGACGCAGCGCAAGTCTCTTGAAAGGGAACTGTAACAATGTAATGGAAAAGGTAACACGACCTTGCTCTCACTTGAAATGTTTCCACCCATTTAGTCCTTGAATTTAAGGGTATTGGACCTGGAAAGTCCTTGAAAGGTCCTTGAATTTGAAGTTAACTAACGTGTGGGAGCCCTGTATAATCCTCTTTGACAGAATCTGTTGACTCTGCAGACTATATTTCTGCTGTTGTATAAACTCATCTAAGTTATGGACTGCAGAAAAAAAACATTGTTTTTTAATGAAAGCATACATTTGTCATTTTGGTTAGGTTGAGCGTCATCCACGGATTATGCGTTATGCGGCAGAGAACTGTGGTCTGCGGGAGGAGATCAGAGCCCTGCGCTCTCTGGATTCAGTCAGATCTGCTGCTGAAGTCGAGCTTCAGTCTTTAACCGCATTGGAGAAAACCTTCTTACAACTGCTGGAGGCTCAGAATACAGATGAGACCGAAAAAGGTGAGAGACGTTTTTCCAAAAACACACTAAAGCAAAAGCTTTAACCAGAAGCATTTTTCTTGGTTAATTATCTTATGTACCTAATGCTTGCACAGTACTGTATAGATACATATCCGTTAAAACGTGAAGCGCAAACAAAGCCCATCACCTGTAAAATATTTGTCTTTTTTTGTGTAGCTCCACCCACTTACTCCACACCTGTCACCATGGAGACGTTATCATCTATATCTGTGGAGAGGATGAAGGTTCAGCTGCTGCAGAAACAGTCTGAGCTCACTGCAACAATTCAGGCATTCGAAGAGTTTAAAGAGATGAACAAGTATGTTACAGTCATGTGACTCCACACAAATCCTTTTACAAACATATATATAAGTAAGGGATAATGTAGAGGCAGCCGGTAGTTATCGGGAAATAAGCCCCGACAGTATGATCAGCCCCGACGAAGCGGAGGGTCTTGTATCACACTGAAGGGGCTTATTTTCCCGATAACTACCGGCTGCCTCTACATTATCCCGCTTATTACACGGCTACTTGTCACATAAGAAAAAAAAAGGACATGAATAGAAATTTGAAACATTTTATATTGGCATATTTGTTTTAAATTAACATTTTTATCCTTCCGAGAAACTTTGCACAGATGCATAAAATGATCGTAATACCTTATTAAGATCCTCTGCTTCATACTTGTCTGTCTCCATTTTGTTCTCTTTTAGCCAGTCTTTGAGAAGTTTTAATGCCCATTCTGTATTTTTTTGTGTGTTGGCTTCGTAGCTGTCGTGCTCTATTTTGTCAAGTTCAGTCTCAGTAAGCTCTCGGTGTCTTGTTGTTGTTCGTTCTTCTATCTACTGTTTAAATGTTTTGTTTTTCCGTACATGTTAAAATTAATGTCAAAATTTTCTATTCTTAATTGTGGTTGTCCAGTGTTTGTCACAAGATGGCGCCAAAAAGTAATCTTTACTGGTCTTTATTCGCGCCGAGCGATTTTAATCGTACATGTAGTACCGGCTATGCGTTATTACTTTGGAGCGGTTATTATTTGAAAAGAACGAACCTGCAAATGTCTCAACTGACCAATCAGAATCAAGCATTCCAGAGAGCCGTGTAATAAATATGTTATGGTCCTCAGAAAACAGCTGGCTGAGTTGGAGTCTGAGAAACGGTATCTTGAGAAATCCAACAAACATCTGGAGAAGATCCTGGAGGCCACTAAAGCCCACAGTAAACAGGAAGTGTCTCAACTCAACAAGATTCACGCTGATACCATTAAGGTAGAGTTAAAATAATTTTGCTTAAATGGACAAAAAATTTACTCTCAACTAAAAAAGAACAATTAATGAGGAACTTGGGGGAATTGAGGAATCAAATATGATGACAAAACATCATTGCTTTATTACGTTTAGTCAGATTTAATATTACTGACAACGTCAGTTGATCATTGATTTGATTTAATTGTACGTAATGACTTATGGGGCATTCACACTAATGGTATATAGTCCCTTAATGTTATGATTTAATGTCCAAATTAAAAACGGTAGCAGTCACGAAGTTGTGTTTTAAGAGTGCATATAATGTATATAATAAGTATACGCAAGCTAGCAAACTATATTATGCTTTGCGTGCCAGAGACGAATGCAACTTCAGTCTTAAGAGAGAACAGTCTGATTTTGGATGTTTGAATGTTCAGCATTGATAACTTAAAGCAACAGCAGGTCATCTACAGTGCCCTCTACTAATATTGCCCTATCCCTAAAATTGTCTATGTACTGTTTATGTCTTTATGTCAGTTTTTGATTTATTTCTGTCAGTTTTATCCATGTTCAGTACCATTGAATGGATAAAGTAAAAATGTAGATATTTACATAGCAGCATACTTTTAAAAATGTTCAATGAATTTTTTTAAATAGATCTGGTTTGAAATAATGTATATGTTAATGACTGTTCCTCAGATCTTAACCACACCCACTAAAGGCTATAACCTGAGGAATCGGGTGGTGCTGCTCTCCAGCCCGGACTATCTGAATGGACAGTTGGGAGAGAATGATGTTGATGACATCCAGAATGAACAGCCACCTCCTGAGATGAATGAGCTAGCCTGTGAGGCTCTTACTGAAGAGCTCAAGCAAATGCAGGTACTCACAACGTATTGTACTATTTATCTGTTTTAACAGCTTTGACAAAGTTTAAAGTTGACATGATAGGTTTTTTATATCAAATAGAGCAGTCAACATTAAAGGGGGGAGGGGTATAAAGCTATTTCATGCATTCAAGTTGAATGGTGAGGTCATGCTGTACTGTAGGGTGTGTCAGAAATACAAGAAGCTCCGTCTTTGCTAGGTTAAGCTGGGGGTGGTAAATTTTCATCCAAGCTCAGATGTCTTCTAGACAGGCTGTAATACGTGCTGCTATCTGGGTGAACTGAGAAGTAAATCTGTGTGTCATCGTCATAACAGTGGTAGGAGAAGCCATGCGCCTGTATGATAGGTCTTAAGGATGTTGTGTAGGTGGAGAAAAGGAGTGGGCCAAACACTGATCCTTGAGGGACCCCAGTGACCATCTGGTGAGGACAATGCACTCCTCCATAACACCCTAAAGGATCTACCTGAGAGGTATGATTTGAACCAGAGGAGAAGAGAACCTGTGATCCCTAGTGATGATTGGGTGGCTAGCAGGATCTGATGGTTAACAGTTTGAAAGTCTGCAGATAAGTCTAGCAAAATCAGGGCAGAGGATTGGGAGTCTGACTGCTTGTTGTCCAGTAAGTTGTTCTGAGATGGATACAAATGTACCTGGATACCTGGTTGAAAACAGCCCTTTTAAGCAAGACGGCTCTGTAACTGCTCTTCAGTATGGATTTTTAAGCAGTGGAGTGACCAGGGTCTGCTTCAATGTGATTGGAAAAGTGCCAGTGACCAGGGAGGTGTTGATGATATACTGACGTGAGTTTGTTTGATATGACCTGTAAGAGATGGGAGGAGATTGAGTCGAGGTGGTGGGTTGACCTAAAAAGTGTATTTTCATCATCTTTAATCAAAACACTATAACTGGCTTTACATCAAAATACGGAAGTTACATGGAAGTGCCATTATGTTTTTAGTTTCCTGTTCTGAATCTGCTTATATATTGTCTGGCTTTAGGAACAGGCTCTTCGTGTTCAGGGCCAGTTGGATGAAGAGGAAGCAAAGAACCGGAAACTGCTCCAGCAAATCGGCAAGCTGGAAGAACAGGTTACCACAGCAACCGAGCAGTCCAATCGTAATGAAGAGGTAGGTGTTTGTAACATGTTCCGTTTATCTGATTGGCTGTTGTTTTGCATTGGTGGTTTGATAATGCACTCTGGCCACAGACGTTTAGCGTTGAACGGCGCTCGCTCTTGGAGGAACAGGAACTTCTGAAGGAAAGAATCAAGACATTGGAGCAGCAGCTTGAAGATGACAACAGAGATATAGATGGTGAATCTTGAGTCAGGTTTAGCTTTTTTAATACAAATCATTCATCAGTATAACATTATGTATCTGTTTGTGATGGCAGTGGTGCGGGTTGAGGTGCGAGATCTGCGGGTGGTCCTGCAGTCCTCTGATAAAGAACTGGAAGACACTCGGACAGAACTTCAGAGGGAGAAAGAAGAGCACGAGAGAGAGACCACACAGCTGTCAAAGAGCCTGATCAGCACACAACTGGAGCTGGACAACGTCAAGTACAAACTTACACATAATTACGGTTAAAAGTTAGGATTTTGTGTCACAAAGAAGGATAGTGTATCCAGCTAAAGACCGGCTCTGTAAATCGCAGGTCTCTGTATTGTAGCAATTTATAGGAGCTATTCATTCAGTACAGTTGTTAGAATGACAAGCAACATAAGTGTTGTTTGATATCTACCACGTTTTGATTTTACAGTCAATTTCCTTTTTTCCTTGTTTTTTGCTGACAAAACTGAGTTCATCAGAAAGAATATTGGATTCTTTTAGGCTACCAAAGTGGCTATATGGTTTTGAAGATTAAGTAAAACATACATTCAGTCATGTGTGTCTAAACTTTTGACCAGCAGCGTACGTTGAAGTGTAACCTGTCTGTCTCTCCCAGATTAAAAGGCCATAACCTGTCTGTCTCTTAGATTAGGACATAACCTCTCTCTTTCAGATGAGAAGGAAGTAACCTGTCTGTGTCTCTCAAATTAGGACGTAACCTCCCTGTCTGTCTGTCTCAGATTAGAAGGATGTTACCTGTCTGTGTCTCTCAGATTAGGATATAGCCTCTGTCGCTTAGAATAGAAGGACATAACCTGTCTTTCTCTCTCACATCAGGATGTAACCTGTCTGTGTCTCTCAGATTAGGACATAGGCTCTGTCTTTCAGATTAGAAGGAAAGACAGAGGCATACGTAACCTGTCTTTCTTTCTCAGATTAGAAGGATGTAATTTGCCTGTTTCTTAGATTAGGACGTAACGTGTCTGTCTTTCTCAGATTAGTGGGAAAGGATGTAACCTGCCTGTCTCTCAGATTAGGACATAGCCTCTGTCGCTTAGAATAGAAGGACATAACCTGTCTGTGTCTCTCAGATTAGGACATAACCTCTGTTTCTCAGATTAGAAGGACATAACCTGTCTTTCTCTCTCACATTAGGATGTAACCTGTCTGTGTCTCTCAAATTAGGACATAACCTCTGTTTCTCAGATTAGAAGGACATAACCTGTCTTTCTCTCTCACATTAGAATGTTATACTTTGCCGGTTTCTTCGTTTAGGACGTAACGTGTCTGTCTCTCTCAGATTAGTGGGAAAAAAACCTGCCTGTCTGTCTCAGATTAGAAGGATGTAAAATCTCTCATATTAGGACATAGCCTCTGTCGATTAGAATAGAAGGACATAACCTGTCTGTAGACGGATGTAACTTGCCTGTTTCTTAGATTAGGATGTAACCTGTCTGTGTCTCTCAGATTAGGACATAGCCTTTGTCTTTCTCAGATTAGAAGGATGTAATTTGCCTGTTTCTTAGATTAGGACGTAACGTGTCTGTCTTTCTCAGATTAGTAGGAAAAACCTGCCTGTCTGTCTCAGATTAGAAGGATGTAAAATCTCTCAGATTAGGACATAGCCTCTGTCGCTTAGATTAGAAGGACATAACCTGTCTGTAGACGGATGTAACTTGCCTGTTTCTTAGATTAGGATGTAACCTGTCTGTGTCTCTCAGATTAGGACATAGCCTTTGTCTTTCTCAGATTAGAAGGATGTAATTTGCCTGTTTCTTAGATTAGGACGTAACGTGTCTGTCTTTCTCAGATTAGTAGGAAAAACCTGCCTGTCTGTCTCAGATTAGAAGGATGTAACCTGTCTGTCTCTTAGATTAGGACATAACCTCTCTCTCTCAGATGAGAAGGAAGTAACCTGTCTGTGTCTCTCAGATTAGGATGTAACTTCCCTTTCTGTCTGTCTAAGATTAGAAGGATGTAACCTGCCTGTCTCTCAGATTAGGATATAGCCTCTGTCGCTTAGAATAGAAGGACATAACCTGTCTTTCTCTCTCACATCAGGATGTAACCTGTCTGTGTCTCTCAGATTAGGACATAGCCTCTGTCTTTCGGATTAGAAGGACATAACCTGTCTGTCTTTCTCAGATTAAAAATATGTAATTTGCCTGTTTCTTAGATTAGGAAGTAACGTGTCTGTCTTTCTCAGATTAGTGGGAAAGGATGTAACCTGCCTGTCTCTCAGATTAGGACATAGCCTCTGTCGCTTAGAATAGAAGGACATAACCTGTCTGTGTCTCTCAGATTAGGACATAACCTCTGTTTCTCAGATTAGAAGGACATAACCTGTCTGTGTCTCTCAGATTAGGACATAACCTCTGTTTCTCAGATTAGAAGGACATAACCTGTCTTTCTCTCTCACATTAGGATGTAACCTGTCTGTGTCTCTCAGTTTAGGACATAGCATCTGTCTTTCAGATTAGAAGAACATAACCTGTCTGTCTTTCTCCGATTAGAAGGATATAATTTGCCGGTTTCTTAGATTAGGACGTAACGTGTCTGTCTTTCTCAGATTAGTGGGAAAGGATGTAACCTGCCTGTCTCTCAGATTAGGACATAGCCTCTGTCGCTTAGAATAGAAGGACATAACCTGTCTGTGTCTCTCAGATTAGGACATAACCTCTGTTTCTCAGATTAGAAGGACATAACCTGTCTGTGTCTCTCAGATTAGGACATAACCTCTGTTTCTCAGATTAGAAGGACATAACCTGTCTTTCTCTCTCACATTAGGATGTAACCTGTCTGTGTCTCTCAGTTTAGGACATAGCATCTGTCTTTCAGATTAGAAGAACATAACCTGTCTGTCTTTCTCCGATTAGAAGGATATAATTTGCCGGTTTCTTAGATTAGGACGTAACGTGTCTGTCTCTCTCAGATTAGTGGGAAAAAAACCTGCCTGTCTGTCTCAGATTAGAAGGATGTACCTGTCTGTGTCTCTCAGATTAGGACATAGCCTCTGTCTTTCAGATTAGAAGGAAAGACAGAGGCATACGTAACCTGTCTTTCTTTCTCAGATTAGAAGGATGTAATTTGCCTGTTTCTTAGATTAGGACGTAACGTGTCTGTCTTTCTCAGATTAGTGGGAAA
Organism: Misgurnus anguillicaudatus; assembly: GCF_027580225.2. NCBI lineage: Eukaryota > Metazoa > Chordata > Actinopteri > Cypriniformes > Cobitidae > Misgurnus > Misgurnus anguillicaudatus. Next base: position 4,054,787 of record NC_073342.2, on the reverse strand, counting down.
GGATGTAACCTGCCTGTCTCTCAGATTAGGACATAGCCTCTGTCGCTTAGAATAGAAGGACATAACCTGTCTGTGTCTCTCAGATTAGGACATAACCTCTGTTTCTCAGATTAGAAGGACATAACCTGTCTTTCTCTCTCACATTAGGATGTAACCTGTCTGTGTCTCTCAGATTAGAAGGATGTAACCTGCCTGTCTCTCAGATTAGGACATAGCCTCTGTCACTTAGAATAGAAGGACATGACCTGTCTGTGTCTCTCAGATTAGGACATAACCTCTGTTTCTCAGATTAGAAGGACATAACCTGTCTTTCTCTCTCACATCAGGATGTAACCTGTCTGTGTCTCTCAGATTAGGACATATGCTCTGTCTTTCAGATTAGAAGGACATAAACCTGCCTGTCTGTCTCAGATTAGAAGGACATAACCTGCCTGTCTGTCTCAGATTAGAAGGACATAACCTGCCTCTCTGTCTCAGATTAGAAGGATGTAACCTGCCTGTCTCTCAGATTAGGACATAGCCTCTGTTTCTTAGAATAGAAGGACATAACCTGTCTTTGTCTCTCAGATCAGGACATAACCTCTGTTTCTCAGATTAGAAGGACATAACCTGTCTTTCTCTCTCACATTAGGATGTAACCTGTCTGTGTCTCTCAGATTAGAAGGATGTAACCTGCCTGTCTCTCAGATTAGGACATAGCCTCTGTCACTTAGAATAGAAGGACATGACCTGTCTGTGTCTCTCAGATTAGGACATAACCTCTGTTTCTCAGATTAGAAGGACATAACCTGTCTTTCTCTCTCACATCAGGATGTAACCTGTCTGTGTCTCTCAGATTAGGACATAGCCTCTGTCTTTCAGATTAGAAGGACATAACCTGCCTGTCTGTCTCAGATTAGAAGGACATAACCTGCCTGTCTGTCTCAGATTAGAAGGACATAACCTGCCTGTCTGTCTCAGATTAGAAGGATGTAACCTGCCTGTCTCTCAGATTAGGACATAGCCTCTGTTTCTTAGAATAGAAGGACATAACCTGTCTTTGTCTCTCAGATCAGGACATAACCTCTGTTTCTCAGATTAGAAGGACATAACCTGTCTTTCTCTCTCACATTAGGATGTAACCTGTCTGTGTCTCTCAGATTAGGACATAGCCTCTGTCTTTCAGATTAGAAGGACATAACCTGCCTGTCTGTCTCAGATTAGAAGGACATAACCTGCCTGTCTGTCTCAGATTAGAAGGATGTAACCTGCCTGTCTCTCAGATTAGGACATAGCCTCTGTTTCTTAGAATAGAAGGACATAACCTGTCTTTGTCTCTCAGATCAGGACATAACCTCTGTTTCTCAGATTAGAAGGACATAACCTGTCTTTCTCTCTCACATTAGGATGTAACCTGTCTGTGTCTCTCAGATTAGGACATAGCCTCTGTCTTTCAGATTAGAAGGACATAACCTGTCTGATTAGAAGGATGTAATTTGATTAGAAGGATGTAATTTGCCTGTTTCTTAGATTAGGACGTAACGTGTCTGTCTTTCTCAGATTAGTGGGGAAAAAACCTGCCTGTCCGTCTCTCTCGGATTACAAGGATGTAACCTGTCTGTCTCTTTCAGGTTGGAGTGGGAACAGGTGTTGGAAAAGCAGCGTGTCCTTCAGGACGCGTTTGACACGCTGCAGGCCGAGTTTCAGTTCGAGCTGGATCAGCACACACAACAGATGGAACTGAAGAACCGAGAGTGTTCAGAACAACAAACACGAATTAACGAGTTGCAGATCCTTCGCTGTCCTTCATTCATCTCCCATTTCTTTATAGTTTCTTTATGGTTTGATTTTTTTTAAAGGAGTTGCAGCAGACTCTGCAGGCAGAGAAAGACCAAAACAACAGCGTGAGATCCCAGCTGACTGCACATAAAGAAAGTGTGTCCAAGTGAGTGAGAGACGCAAACTACAAGAATCAAATGATGTTTATGGATTGCTGTTTAGTAATCTATGTGCGTGTTATTCGGAAAAGGGTTGAAGTTGTGTAAAATGTGCGTGTGTGTTTTTTAGAGAGCTTGTGCAGTCCATAGAGGAGAATGATTCACTGAAGAAACAGATAACTGACCTGACAAACAGAAACCAACAACAGGTGTGTATGCAATACAAATGTTAGTGTTTGTGTATGTACTAAAGCCTAAACTGTGTCACATGTGTTAGTCCATGTGTCTGTATGGAAATGTGACAACATCTGTAGATGTCTTTAGGTTCTGATGTGTTTTTGTGCAGTGCGAGGAGATCGATGCTTTGAAGCAGAGTTTGTGTTCAGCCAATGTGACCATCAATGATCTCAAACAGAAGATCGAACAGGACAAAGTAAGTTTACAGAAACAGAACCTCATGTTAGGATTAAGGATGCATAAAGACTTATGGTGTGTGCCTTTGTGTATAGGATGTGGTGTTGGAGCTAATGCAGAAGACCAGAGATCTTCGAAGCGAGGCCGCTGAAAAAGACCAGACTGTGTGTTTGCTACGAGGAGAGATCGCTGACATTAGCGTGAGTATCTGCTTTTGGTACACACAGTTTACCCATGATGCTTTGCGGAGATTGTGTTGATGTTGTGGTGTACTTACAGGTGAAGTACAACACGGTGTGCTCTGAGAAAGAGCAGATGAAGGAGAAGACCACAAACATGCAGAATGAACTACAGGAGCTGCGAGAAGCTTCGGAGAGACGTCTCGCCTCTGACCGCGTAGAGGTTTGTGTTTCTGGGTTTGTTTGTTCCTCAAGGTTTCATCAAGAGCCCAGACTAAGCGTGTATGTTTGTGTGCGACACAGCTGGAGCTGATACAGGATGATCTGGCGTACGCTACAGATGAGGTGGAGAGACTCAGTAAAGTTGTGAATGAACAGACAGCTTTACTGGAAGATTCAAAGGCCCTTAACATAGAGAGAGAGAACAATGTCAACACGCTGAAGGAACAGGTACTGCAGGAGAATTAATGTATAGTCATCAGGTTATTGTTTAACAAAAGAACAAAAGAGTGCTCGGGGTTAAAGATTGATGGATGTCTTCACAGGTGAAACAGCTGAATGAACAGATTGACTTGTTGAAAATGAGAGAATCTGTCAATCAACCTTCAGATGTCTCCGCCACACCTAAAGGAAAAATGCAGGTGTGTGTGTTTGATAGCACTTGATAGTTAATGTAGGATCCATTGTCTGACTGTGTTTGTGTTTTCAGACGCCCAAAACCCCAGTTGGGTTTAGTTCGAGTCTGTCTCAGGTGTTGGAGTGTCAGGAGAGAGAGCTGGAGAGCCGACGTTCCTCCATGATCACAATGGAAGTTCTACTGGAGGAACTCAATGCTGAACGCACTGCCAAGAACCAAGAGATTGACAGATTAAAGGTTACGCTCATACATCCCACGTCATGTACAGCAGATATATGGTTTAATGTCAGAAAACATAGCAATGAAATATTACAAATACAAAAAGTCTAAATCAGATTTTATAAGTGGGTTTTTTTTGTGAGGGGGGAGTTGGATATGACATAAGAAACATTATCACAACCGCCAATTCCCATTATGACATATTTGTATATATACCCTGGACAACAAAACCAGTTATAAGTTGCACAGGTATATTTGTAGCAATAGCCAATACATTGTATGGGTCAAAAGGATCATTTTTTTATGCAAAAAAATCACAAGGATATTAAATAAAGCTCATGTCCAATGAAGATATTTAGTTAATTTCCTACTGTAAATATACTGTATCAAAACTTTATTGATCATTTGTAATATGTGTTGTTAAGGCCAAATATTGTCCTATCCTAACAAACCCTACATCAATGAAAACTATTTATAATATTTATAATGCATACATCTTAATTTCAGAAAATTTACCCCTATGACTGATTTTGTGGTCCATGGTCACAAATAATGAATAGTACATAGAAAAGTATCAGAATGTAAAATAAAGTAAAAATACCTGTATCTGAAGTATCTTATGTCATAATAATAATCAGGCAAGTAATATAATAATAATAATATAATAATAATAGTCGACCGATAGTCGAATCATCTATGTGTGTGTGCATGGGTTGGGAGGAGGTCAGACCAGGTACAAATTGATCTCTTTTATTTTCTTTCCCAAGCAGCACACATAAACAACTTTCTGATAAAGTGACCAAAACTGTCTTTCAAGTGATGAATATATATAATGCCGATAAATATTCATATTATTTTCACAATAAAAAACTCCCAGACCGCGGACATCTTGTCTTTGCGCTAGACTAGCATACTCTTTTTAAGCCCGCAACACGTGTCATCTTCGTGCTATGTCACAGAAAGCACCAATCGAAACTTCACATGGCCAGCAATGAGCAAGTGAAGTGGTTCAACAGCCAAAATAATCCATCATTTATCGGCCTAATTTTGCTATCAGACCGATAACCGATAATATTAAAAATAAGCAGTTATCGGCCGATATATCGTGCATCCCTAAATTGCATTTATATATTTTTAAGGTAAAATGTAAGGCAAAATTTGTTTAATTATTCTTCATAACATATTAAAGCCACGATCTACAGAACATCACACAAAAAAACATTTTGATAACTAAACCTAAAAATATAACAAAGGTGATCCTGCCTCGGAAACCTCGGCTAATTCAGTGTTTTTATTTAATTTGGAGATTAAGCGCGTCAAAGCAGTCATGACCAAAAAAACGACAAATGAGAAATGACAAATAATTTGTGATTGTTACTGCAAATTATAAAAACTAAGCTTTATATACAATTCATAAAAACACTGAAATTAATGATTTTAGACACTATGCGTTATTATTTAGCACAGAAATACCTGCTTGCTTTCACTTTGATCATCTCCATTCACTTTAGATACAGAAAGACCGGATGATATTATTTATTTCAGGAATCTCTTTGCTATCATTTAAAGTGAACACCAACCATAATATTAAATCACAAGAAAGACAGTCAAGTCAGGCATAAATATAGGTTCGGTGCAGATATTTTCCATTTCATCACCGAAATTTAAAGAAACGGCTTGCCTGTTTTGTAGTTTAACTTTTGACAAGATAACCACTATGTTTTTAATACATTTTAAAATCGTAAACCCGTCGAAAACATCAGTTTTTTAATGTTTAGTTTGATGAACTTCTAAATATGAGACGAAGAGCACCTAGCACGTTCGGCTAAATTGCATGCGCAAACATGGCCAGCCAGCCAGCAAGCAATAGTGCAAAATCTATACAACGAAAAGCAATCCAAAATGTACAGACTTAAATTAGATCAGAATTTACGTTTATAATAAATACATTTTTTTAATAAAATAAGGTCAGAAGTAACAAAGTGCAGAACAAATGTGCAAAATGCCTCAAGTGCACGAAAACAAAACACAAGCCAAATAGATAAATCAGATAACCCACAGTGATTTATAAATGAAATAAAATAAAATAAAGAAATTATTAAAAGAATGAAAGTATAGCAAGAATTGCCAGCTTTTTTCTTTTAAATGTAGAAACAAAGAGGCAATGTTTTTTTTTACAAAGGACCTTGAGAATTCAACTCATTCCCCCCCAGCATTTTTTTTGTGATTTTCACAAAATGCCTTCCTGGAAAATTTTCTTCTAATAATATATAAACATACAAATATATCAAATGAAAGAACAGACCCTCTGCTTATAAATAAACAAACAAATATTCTATCTTTATTTGTTCTCTTTTTATAACCTCTTAAATATGGGTAGGTTTCTTCAAAAAAATTTTGAGCAAAAAGCTGAGATAATTGCTGCTGTTAGTTGATTCTTAAATTGTTAATAAATTTGCCACCTAGTGGATTATAGCGGAAATATAGATTACCTTAAAAACTCGTCAGACCTCCTCTTTCCTTCAACTTTCAGAAAGATTTTTTTGTACATATTATTGGCCCCATATTCCTTTTATGGGCACTTCCCCTGGAAAAACACGCCCACATGTCAATCAGAGTGAGAGCGAGAACTACGAGGACACTTATTAGCATCACTGTACGTGACGGCTTTGATTTGAATTAAGACTCAACAATGGCACGAAAGAAGTGTGTTTTTTGGATGTAAGGAGAATAAAGTCTTGTTTAGCTTTCCAAGTAAGCCAGAATTATAGAAACAATGGATATAGTTTGTTTATCCGGGGAAGCAGCAGAGTTTTGCGAGTGCGTTTTGTTTAACGGTGGATTTCTTTGAAATGGGGTGGTCCCAACTGGATCATGAGTCGCAGGCGTTAAGTAAAACTGCATGAAATGTCTGCGTTTTGTTGGCAAATGGCACGTAAGTGCACACAATGTAAATGACACGAGCATGTAGTAAATCATAAGTTATCCAGAGCTAGTGACGGAATGTTTTGTGTATGTTGCTTTGCTTGCTCGTGACTCACTCCTCCTGCTCCCATTTAATGTGATAAATTATAATTTATATTTAAATGATTTATAAACAGCTGAATATGCAAATAAGTTTTGTATTTAATAACAGAACATTTACTGATAAGATATAAATGAAGTCTGTTATGAATAAGGCAATAATTGTCAAAAATAATCAAACATCTTAAGGGAAACACTACTTATAAGTCCTGTGAGATTCATCCAACTTATATTTTGTGTTGGTGTTTGTGTGCATGTAGGCCCAGCTGAATGAAAAGGAGATCATGCGAATGGAGATCCAGACACTGTTGGACACGTTTCTCACCAAACAGAATCAAGTTCAGAAGAACGGCAGCACGAGTCAACAAGAGTGAGTCATTCATTCATTTACTTATTCAATCATGTTGTGTTCACAGTGTAACCTCTTTTTCCTTCTATCTTTATAGAGATCTACAAGAGACCATACATGTATCTGTGCTTCGAGAACTGCAAGAGGAGCGGAAAAACAAAGTATCTGAGAAATGATTTTAAATGAATTAAACAGCAGTTGGATAGTAAAGGAAATGCATATTTGTTGGTTATTTAATGTAATTATATTTATGTACAAAAATGTTTCCAGTTTGGTGGACAGATAAGGTACAGAGATTAATTTTATCCACAGCTGTCACATCTGTCTGTCTGAAAGGAAAATGATTATTGGTATACCTGTCTGAAATCTGTTTAGCGTGTATACACAGCAGGTCTCTGGATTGAATTTCTCTGTTGTCTCTTTTCAGAGCTCCCTAATGTTACAGTTAACTGATGCTCAGACAAAGTAAGTACAGTTTTTTTAGTATTTTTTATTTAATGTTGCTGTGTTGGGTAAGGTTCCTCCAACATACAGAGCGATGTTTTGAAACAAAACTTTAGTGTACATTTTTGGGGAAATCAACCTTTGGGTATTGATCATCTGCTTTAGCTGAACAAGAGAAAGGATATTAATGTATAAAGCACCTTTAAATAAACAAAATGAGGACAGTTTGTGATGGCATAATTTTAATGTTAAAAATGTCAAATCTAGGAGTGAGAGCCGAATATGACACTTGCTCTGCTATATACAGTAGTAGGCAAAAATGAATATGGAAAAACAGAATATGTCTATGTACACTGTAAAACCTAAAAGCCAACTCAACTCAAACCATTTAAGTAAACCGGCTGCATTAGTTTTAAAACACATACATTTGAGTACTGAGAACTTAAAAAAGTTCACACTACTTAAATATAAGTGCATAATTGCACATGGCTCAAGCTCACAGTACTTAAATGTATGTGTTTTAAAACTTAAATGGCCTACTGCAACCGGTTTACTTAAATCAGTGCTTCTTAATTATTTTCTGTCACGCCCCCCCTAGGAAGAGGTAAACATTTTGCGCCCCCCCCCCCAACTCTCCGCCGCGACTGTAAATAGTATAATTTGTCTATAAAATTACACATCTGCAAAACATTGTATCCTTATTAACATTGAGAAAACACAAAAAATAAATATCAATCAACTTACAACAAAGAATAACTTTATTAACATTGTTTTTTAGTCTGTAACAGAAAAGACTTAAAATGCATCAATTTGCCTGAAATAAAAAAATCAATCCTTATTTAAAGTATAATATTTTTTGACCATTTGATACTGAAAAATTAAATTAAATATAATCAATAAAAATAATAAAAAACACAAGCGGCTTATCAGCATGATTGGGGTGTAATATCTTAAAAAATCACTTCCTGAAAAAGTATTTTCCCTGGGGTCTCTCGCGCCCCCCCTGGTGTCACTTCGAGCCCCCCCTGGGGGTCCCGCCCCACTATTTGAGAAGCACTGACTTAAATGGTTTGAGTTAAGTTAACTGTTAGGTTTTACAGTATATGGCTAGTAATACCTGAACTTCCAAGTACTTCCAACAAGATTATGAAACTGGACACTCGCAAATTCAACGATTCGCACGAGTAGATTACTCCCGGAATTTAACTTCATATCATGTGAATTTTTCACTTGAGTCAAAATGTTGCGCAATGGGGTTTGTACTCCCCATAAAACACGTCTTCGATTTCAACTATTTGCATGAGTAGATTACATACAAAGTCATTGCAAAGATACGAATAGACATGAATTCGCCGGGGGTGAATGACACAAATTGGGATGCTTGATTGCCGCAAAAAAAAAAACATTGTTATTCAACTCAAACGCGTCTTCGCTCAAGTTGAAAATATTTAATTTGAGCCAAAAATTCCCATGACATGAAGTTAAATCGCGCAAGTAATCTAGAGCGCGGTGCTTTGTGTTTGGTGTGTGCACACCCTGAGGCAAATAGTGCGTGTTATCACAGCAATCGCACCACCTAATTCACGTCATTCGCATCGCCCTGCGTCTGTTCACATTGAATTTGTATATCGTCTACTTACGCAAAAATTGTTGACTTTGTATGCAGTCTACTCGCCCAAACATTGTTGACTTTGTATGCAGTGTACTTGCGCAAAAAACGTTGAATTTGTATGTAGTCTACTCACGCAAAAATCTTTCACTTTGTATGTAGTCTACTTGCATTTTCTTTGCGTACTTTGCGTCTATTTACTTCTTTGCAATGACTTTCTGTGTAATCTACTCACGCATTTGTTTAATTCGCGTTTGGTGTGCACACCCCATTAGAGTTTAGAGATCCCCTGGCCGCGTAATAGTAGCATTGTATTTGGAGAGGTCACTGAGACTCATTGCGACTCTGTGTATGTGTTACAGGTTGCAGCGTAATGAGGTCACACTTGCCCAGTCTCAAACATGTGTGCAGGAACTCACCACTGAACTCAGGAATCGCTGTTTGGAGCTCAGAGATCTGCGAGAGAAAGACCAACAACAGGAAAAACTGCAGCAGGTCAGAGAGAGGAAGTGACTTCACTTAAAAATCTGATATTGTTCACTCTTATGTCATTGAAAACCATATTAGAGTTTAATGTGATAAATAACAAAAAGCAATATAAGAGTGTCCTAAAAGTACCACATGTACTGTGAAATCGTATTAAAGGCGCTCTAAGCGAATCTGTGCGACGTCACTTTTTGTTGATGTTTGAACTGTTTTCAAACAAACGGAGCGTAACTAACTCCTCCCCCCCTTCTGTGCTTTCATGAAGGCGCCCAACCCCCATCGCCAAATCCTTCTTGTCGTTTATTGGCTGGAACACTTTGTTATGTTTCGTGGTGATAGGTTTGGCCACTGTGTTGATATTGCCGTTTGTGGAGCATGGGCTGTCTAGAGATTGCGTTTTTTACAGTTTGATCAGCGAAAAGGCAGCAATCAGATAGTGAGGAGATGTATGTAACAAAAAATGTTTTATGGTCTAAAACGCGTTAATTCGCTTAGAGCACCTTTAATACACATATGTGCTCTCTTTAATATTAGTAATGTTTGTATGACAACTAATATCATTCAAAGTCACTTGATTCAGACTTGGTGCAATGTTTGAGATTTCATAGCATGGAAAAGATGGACTGGGAATTCAGCAAAATTACTTTTTTTTTTGTTCTATGGGGGGAGTAAATAACAGAATTTAACATTTTCCTTAAATGGTTAATTTGAGCTCTTGTGATGTCATACAGGAAGTTGAGGTACTGAGGAAGCAGGTGGATCATCTGACTGAGGAGAATGGGAAACTGTTGGGTCACCAAAACCCCAAGCAGAAAATCGAGTACCTGGTCAAACTGAAGAAGGAGATCACCAAACTGCAGGAGGTCAGACTGACATAAATATATAGATATGCACAGAAGAAACTTTAGATGTTCTTTACTGTTGTGAATCACAGAAATATAAGACACATACAGCTCTTGTTTGTGATATTATTTAAATGAGCAATGAAACTGAACTCTACCATATCTGTAAAAGTTGCTGTTTTAAAACTGTGTGTCTGATTTCAGGAGAACGGCAAACTCAGACAGTGTCTTCACATGGAAGAGATTCCTACAGCAGGCCTACAACATGCACACCCTTGACATCCTACATTCTTTTTATTACTAAATTAGATTTAATTTTAGTTTTTAGATCTTACATCTGATGTTTTTGTCTTATATTTGTTTTTTAATTTTTTTTTTAAGTTGACAAACAAGATGGCTGGATATGTATGTGAACGGTAGCTATTTGTACTTGTAATTATTTTTCTATGAAATGTTTCTATTAAAGCTATCCAAGTAAACATTTTTACATGAACTTGTGCTGCTCTTGTTTATTTTCTCTTCATTTTGCAAATGACTGGCAAAGCATTGTGTAAGGTAAGAAGATCGAAAGACCAAACATTTATGAATAAACATGTATGTGCACATGTTATTTTAAGTTTGGTGTGGGTATATATATACAGGTAGGTGAAGTGAATAACATTATTGTTTAAATGGCACCTCTCTGTGATTGTGAGACCTGTGAGTAGAAGTCCCGCCTTTAAATAAGATGAGCCAATCATTACAGACTGTGTTGGCTCTGTACAGTGTTGTGAAATGGTAACTGCAACATTAATGAAATTGTTTTAGCACATTTTGAGAATTGTTTTATTGTGACCTTAGTGGTTGTGATATGGGATTTGGTCTGGTATAACAAATATAGCCACATATTTAGTTCAGAGACTTTAAGAGATGTTGTATCAAATGTGGCCAGCTTGATATAAGTGAATATATTTTGGGATAAGACGACCTCATTTAAAGAAAAGACTAAATAAGTCATGACATTTGTTGCATGAACTCTGGGCATTCTTCATGATGATATACATTTATTGCCAGTCACACAATGTGTGCTTTGTTTTATTCAAATCCTTCACATTCAGTCTTATGTATATAATACAGCAAAATTAAAGTACAAACAGTACGCTGAAAAACTGTCTTGCTGTCTTATATTCATTATTCTTGATCTCTATCTGCCTCAAGGTTAAAGGCGGGGTGCATGATCTCTGAAAGCCAATGTTGACATTTGAAATCATCTTAACAAACACGCCCCTACCCCAATAAAATCTGGACCTTCTTTTGATAGACCCGCCTCCACACATACGCAACCCAGGCAATGATGTTGTTTGGTAGACATCTTACTGCAGATTGTCTACAAGTGTGTTTTGGTAGTCGACTCGAAAGCGTTTTTCCAGAGATCATGCACTTTGAGTAGAAAAGTTAACCCACAACAGAGTTCTAAAGGAGGTTGCACACCGGACGCGCAGCTCAGCGCTGCGTCTAAAGCCCAGAATACACTGCAGGATTTTTGCCCTCCTAGAAGATCATTACCTTATCACACTGTGCGACACGTATCGTTTTAACTCGGGTACGAGAGGCATGTAGACTGTACGATGATGACACGGAAGCTTCGGCGGGTGTCACACGTTGCGCAATGTCACCAGCATGCGCTCGTGGTAAACAAACACCGGCGCGCAGGTTGTAGCAGCAAACACACTGTGCGGTGATCATGCCAAATTTCTGACACTGTCAGAAAACTATCGTAGGCTATCTTTGGACGCAAGACCGGAAAACATCCGTCTTTGAACCTCTCTCATTGTACAACATAGGACCACGATCACAGAAATCGTGACGATCGTTTCACGATAGCAATCTTTCGTCTGGGACAGCCAATAATCGTGCAGCGTATCCCGGGCTTAAGACAACTCGGAGGTATCGTAAACCGGAAGTGCACATTAAATAGCGCAAGCTTAGTCAGATAGCGTTTACGTCAAAATATACATTAGCAGTCAATGTTAATCGTTAATGATTTATGACAAATATGATGTTATTTAATGTTAAACTATGTGAGTGGAGCGACAGGGATGTGAGCAACTTCCTGAGTCGTAGCTGGCCGCGATTTTTTTGGAACGGCGCTGAGCGGCGCGTCCAGTGTGTGACCCCCTTAAGAGTAATAATACAATTATTTCCTGAAGGAGAGCTAGAGAGTGTTTCCTTAATTTTTTTTAAACAGCAGAATAGATCCTGTTGAGCTAACATTTGATTTGACAATAGCTATAATTATTCTGGTCAAACAGCAGTGTAATAATGCGTTTCAATTAATTCTTAAGATTTGTAATTTTTTGGTTTACATTCATAACACCGTTTGTTCTGTGTCTACATGACTCTTTCCAGATCTGCTTGAAATGCATAAAAAACGTTCGCAATTTTTGGTTTTATTTGCAGCATGAAAGTAACCCTACATAGTTATATATACAGTATATAAAATGTACATTGTGGAAAAAAAACTCCAAGCTTAATATATAATAATCTCACAAAAAAAAAAACATTTGGACTCAGCTTTATATTAAAACTTGTGCTTGCCTGCTTGATCAATTATTTTCTTTAAAAAAAAAAGCTCACATGCATGCAAGACATAATGCAAATTAAAGAATGCTTAAAGTTGGAAAAAATATTTGGAGAGACAGACATTTATATTAGTGTCTTAATGTTTAATAATTTATTATAAATAAAATGTAGACTAATCGATTAAGCACTGCATAAACATGAACCTTATAAACAAAACCATAAAAATCACCACAATTAAATAGTTAAAAAGTGCTTTAACAGTTACAGCCAATCACTTGACAAAAGACAAATTCAAAGTCGACTGTAGGACGTGTGGCCACCTTCATGTATCCTACAGAAGTCCTGACCAACCGCAGCTTTCTTCTTACACGGCTGACCTAGACGAGTGGTACCACTGCACAGAGGACGGCCGGAAAATGAACTTGAAAGAACAAAGAGACAAAAAATGTTGGACTTTAATCACAGTTTTCAAGAATGTAGAGCAACATTGTTAAAACTCACCTGTTGCTGGCAAGTGAATGGTTAGGGCTGGAGCGCTGGGATTGGTTCATAATATCCAACACACCTCCCAAATTCCTCTGAGGAACAGTCTCCAGCACTACCTGCCAATACAACAACACACAATCTCAGATTATATGACCACCTGTGCAATTTACTAAAATGCACATATTGTGCCCAAAAGAGATTTTTATAAACGTAAAAAAAAGTTTAATTATTATCATAAGCCTTTATCTACTCACTCCTCCAAAACTGTGGCGATTCTTGAGTCTGGGGGTTGAATGGTTGGGTGTCCCAAGAGGGTGATGTCTAAAGTTTGGTGGGCCGCACGGCTGGGATGGGCCCAACATACATGGATCAGCTACACAAGAAACAAGCATATACAACATTTAGCCAATCAGAGTTACAATTTTTTGAATACTTTAAACCGAGTCAAAGTAGAATCAATAAAAATACCCATCATGAAGCTCTCCACCTCCAAATCACACTCCAGATCATTTCTATAACAAAGAAACAAAGTAGTCTTTTAAATCATTAGTTTTGTGTGAAACTCACAGAATGTTAAGGCAAAAAATCTTGATATCCACGATTCAGTTTGCCGCGTTTAAATGAGTTAATGACGCGTAGCGATTCCAAAACCTATCTGAATGAACTTGGAAAGCTTCTTGTGTTCCACTTAAGTGATACAGGGTCTAAAACAACTTGAATATATATATATATATATATATATAGTCTGTTCCCAATGACAGACTTACTGGACAGGAGTAGAAGATGAAGCTGGGCAGGGTGTGTTTGATTTGTATCCTCTGTCAGGGGTCTTCTCTGTAGAGGGGGCTAAAGGGAGAGGAGGAGGAGGGCTGCGATGACCCTTCATTTTAGACAGAGACCACATCAGCTGCAAAAAAACCCAACGACCTGAAACACAGAAGAACTTGAGCACTTACACACAAATAAAACACCAATCATTTATACACTCACAGAGAGAGATCCATTACCCAGTGAAAGTGTGAACAGCAGCAAAGTGAGTGAGATGAGATCCAGGGATGACTGCTGGTTAACCTCTGCGATTGCATTGATGGGCACGGTGAAGAGCAGAGAGATGCGGGAGAATGTAGCACACTGTAGGAATGACAGCAGGACCGCAGACAACAAGAAATAGCCAGCATGCAGCACACACGTCCACAAAGCACGCAGACTCAAGCCTAGAATGAGAGAATTACACATTGACAGCAAATTGTGAACATATTGGAAAGACATTAAAGGACATCTATTACGGCATTTTTACAAGATGTAATGCAAGTCTCAGGTGTGCCCAGAATGGGTCTAAAGTTGCATCAGAAAATACCCCACAATTATTTATTATAGCATGTTAAAAATGACCCTATTTGGATGAGAGCAAAAACACGCCGTTTTATTGTCTGTACCTTTAAATGCTGTTAGTGGGGGACCCAATTATATCACTTAAACATGGAAAAAGTCAGATTTTCACACTATGACCCATTTAAGAGACCAATGTTCTTATGATTAATACGACAAGTACCTGCCCATCCAAGATAGCCTTGTATGATGTGCAGTCGGTCCTCCAGACGGTTCTGCATGTTGTCCAGATACATCAGCATGTATCCCAGAGTTCCATTCATGCGTTCCAGTTTGTGTATGAGCTCAGAGTAAAACCGTGACGTGACGTTCTGATGCTGCAGCAAGCCGTTCAGATTGAGCTCTGAAACATAAATCATGTATGAGAGGCACAATGGTTTAAAGTCAAGAAAATGTTAAAGGTGCCAAAGAATGCATTGAAACAATGTTAAATTGTTATTTGATATTTACATAAAGTTTGTTTTTGTTTTTTCAGTATGGACCTGCAAAACGTAACTGTAACATAGTGCTACATGCTAATTAATGCTATATGCTGCAGCTAACTCGGCAGTCACAACTTTGTTTTTTTAACATTGTAATTAATTTAACGTGCAATTTAATGTTGGAGACTGTAACGTCACAGTCGGTGTTATGTTGAGATTGGCTTGTTTCCAGCAGTCTTTTGGATGCACGAGGTTTACATAAGAATGAGGAAAGAAACATGTTTGGGGCTCAAAGTATGTAATTACAAATACAGTTTTTTATTCTATGGCCACTTCAATGTTTTTTGTCCGATGACAGGTGTACAGATTTGTTGTTAGTGGCAGTAGAAGTCAATCAAGTCTTAATTTCGAGTCCAAGCCCCATAACATCATAATGACCATGTTCTGAACCAAACATACTAGTACTAGTCACAAATAATACACAGTGTAAACCATATACAATGATAACCATTAAGCAACAATAATGGCTTATAATTGTAGATAACTCTTGGTATGATATACTGTATAATTAAATAAAAAAAAGGATGTGGAACAAGTGAAGAGTTTATGACTTCTAAGAGAGCATAATATAGGGTGACCATACGTGCCATTCTTCCTGGACGCGTCCTGGCCAGAATTTTGGTGTCTTCTGGAAGTTGTATTTGTTGACCGCATACGCCATTCAGTTAAAAACATAAGACATACAATCATAGTTTCATTCTTACCTTAAAATGTAACAGTTGCTTTTCTGTAATAATAATAATAATAATAATAATAATAATAATAATAATAATAATAATAATAATAATAATAATTACCAATTTCTAATAATAACAATAATAATAATAATAATAATCCTCTATATGACGTATGCGGTCGACAAATACGACTTCCGGAAGATGCACGGAAAACCTGGCCAGGACACGTCCTGGAAGAATGGCACGTATGGTCACCCTACCCTAATATCAAAGCTCTTTTATGTTTACATTCATATTTTTATTATGGAGAGGTATTCACCCATTTTTTGGAAGATGTCCTGAGCATTTCCTCGTACCACAGCCAGATCGTTCAGAATAGCCTGATGTCCTTCATCCACATCTGATGCCTGATCCTTCAGCTGACTGCTTACATTCTCTTTAAACATTCAACATATAAAACAGATAAAGTAAAGCAACAAACACCAGCAACTACGTTCACACTGCAGGCTGAAACGACCCAATTCCGATTTTTTTGCCCCTATGCGACCTGTATCTGATCTTTTCATGACAGTCTGAACGACACCGATCCGATCTTTTCAAATGTGACCCAGGCCACTCGGGTATGTGGTCCTGAATCCGATACGTATCTGATCTTTTGAAATACGACCTCCGTCTGAACGGTCAGGCCACATGTATCCGACCCGTACGTCATTGATACACTACAAACGTCATAATTCTGCGTTGAAGTAGGCGGGAACGAGAAGATAAACAACAACCATGGCGGACGATACTGCTAAGACCAGTCAATGGAAGGGAAGCAAGGTCACAGATTTAATTAATATTTGGGGTGACAGCTCTATGCAGGCCAAACTCAAGGGCTCTTATCGGAACTGGGCGTTTCCGCAAACAATGAGTGACGTCATTGACCGTTGAGTACTCTTCTGTGCATGCGGGTCACTTCTGGGTCATTTCACGTTCACACAGATTACAAAAGGTCAGTTTAATTGGAAATGTGAACGGCCTTGGGAAAAAATCAAATTTTTTCAAAAAAAAAATCTGAATTTGAGCATTAAGCCCTGCAGTGTGAACGTCTTAAAAAGCCAGCCACTTCAAAGACATGCATCAGGGCACTATGACATTTTTCAAGCATACTATGGTGTTACCATGCATGTGATACTTTGTAAACTGACCCATTCTCTGTGCGATGCCCTGAATGAGCTGTGCCACCAGCTGTTGTCCGGTGGCGATGAGGGCTTTCTCCTGTGACAGTCGCTGTAGATTATCAGAGATTGAAGAGTCCAGCTGATCCTGACCTTCCTTCAGCAAACCCTGCTGGAGCTGTAAGGTGCTGTGACCCTCCAGAAGTTTATCCAACGATGCAGCCGTCATCTCTCGCAGTTCCTTCTGCCCCTCCTTCACGTCAGCAAATGAAATAAAGCCAGAAATGGTTTATTTAGGCCATTGTTCAGTCTCTTTCCCTCCAGGGATTCATTTATTGCCAAACCACCATAATCCGATCATTAACAGTTTATCACTGAAATATTTTTTTAGGTTTCAACACTGATTCGGGTGTGCGCAGTCAAGGAAACTCAAGAAAATATAAAGAGTCAAATGACAGTAACGTCTTTCAAACACCACACTGATCCCAGAATATTGCCATAAAATTGCCAAATTGTCTTCTGTGTGAATGCAAGCATCACATTTACATCAGCTTTCATTATGTGATTAAGTCGAGTATGCAGTGACGTGAATAAACTCACCTTTAGATCTTTCATGGCGTCAAGTTGACTGGTTGCAGTAGAGATCAGTGCATTGACTGTAATCTCTGCCCGCCTGCGGAAATGCTGCTGGCGTGTGGCGTAACACACGGAGCGTGCTCGGTTACTGACAATGTGATACGCGTTCCACGTGTCCGAGTCCATCTCTGCTGTACACTCTTTAATAGTCTGAAGAAAAGACAACGTTATATTAGTAAACTCTTCATTCTAGTTACTGTCAAACCAAAAGGCAAAGTCGTTGATCAATGCTCATGCTGAAAAGTTGTGGTCACATACCATTTCTTCAGTGCATGGGTAAGTCCTACGACCCTCCACCTCTGATTGACAGTTAAACAAAGACACACCCAGTTTGGCCAGCTGCTCTTCTGATAGGCCATTGCAGGTAGCTTTCAGCTGAGCGACAACCTATTTTTATAATAATACAAAGTAAACATTGAGCATCACAAAATATATATAGGCTATACATATTTTAGGTCATGAGTGGATTTAGATACCAAAAGTGTGTAAAAATGCAGTTTAATGTGAAATCATCTTATGTTACCACAGTGACAGCAGTAATGCGTAAAGTTGTTGTTTTTACCCGGAAGTGGCAGCTGTCTAAAGGACTCAGCTCCATCTGCTTAGCTTCAGCCAAAAACTTCTCATCAGCAACATTCATTTCAAAGGCTGGAGCATCCCCATGTGGCAAGACGGGGGCGAGCGGTTCTTTTGGAGGGGCAGGAGCTGGTTCTGGCTTATTCAGCCAGTCAAAGAAAGCATCAACCTGACTGTACTGCATACTTGACATCCAAAGAAAGAGCAACCATAGCCCCATTCTCAGATAGGACTCTGAAAACAGAGGAAATAAAAACAAATTTGGAAATGTAAAGCATTGTAAGTAGAACCTTAATAATGTTTATTATGCTTTTGTGTTACTCAAAATAACCAATTATAGTTATTATAATAGTGCTAGCTTATATTTAAATATCTGATTTACTGACTAGCTAGCTAACTACTGTATAAACACATTTGCTAGTTAAAGGCAGGGTGCATGATTTTTGAGAACTACTTCGGAAAGGGGAGTCGGGCTGAGTAACAAAACACACTTGTAGCCAATGAGTAGTAAGGAGAATGTCTACTAACAGACATCGGCCCTGTCCCAAATGGCACACTCCGGACTTGCGGTCCTCTCCTCAGAGTCCACACTTTGATGACATCACGTAGTGCAGACTTTAGGGACCCCTGATGCAAGTCCACGTGGTTGCACTGGAGTCGTATTTTGGGACAGACTCGAGCCTCAAGCCGGAAATAGGAAGAGAAGTTGCCCTTCACTGTGAACTCCTCTCTTCCGTCGTCTGATTGGTTTGATTGCTTTGGCCTTGCTCTTTCGCAAGGACTTCTGGGTTGGTAAAGTGTGCGAAGCCTGCTGCAGCGCAGGCTTCGCCAAAGACCCCATCAAGGGGGCGCTCATGAGCACACTTCGAAACATAAAAATGACAGAAGGGACACCCTACGGACCATAGAATGTAAAAGAAGATGGACGACGCCTGTTCGCTCTCTTCCATTGGTGAAAAGGGAAGCCGCCAGTGTCCCGATATGGCGCTGACCTCTTGGGTCTTGAGTCTGCGCAGTAACGATTTTGGGACCAGTCATGCGCAGTAGTGAGGAGGAAGTGAAGCCGCAAAATCAAAACCCCGCTCTCGCTCTCATAGAATGCGCATATCACACGATATCACAGCTCTCAATCATGACGTGACACCACTGTTTTTATATCATTAAATAACTAACTAAACATAAACCTTTTTAAAAACAAACATTTGAATGTACATCAGCGTGATAAAAACTACTGTAAATGACAGAAACCAGCTTCAGAAAAAAGATAATTGAAGTGTAATTAAATTTTTTTAGTTTGTCTCAAGTCCTATTGAATAACATGGGGAGGCGGGGTTTATGACCTATACTGGGACCAGTCACTGGGGGCGGTCGAGACTTTTTGGTAGGGCTGGGTATTGTTAGGAATTTCACAATTCGATTCAATTTCGATTCTTGAGGCTTCGATTCAATTCGATTCAATTCAATTCAATATTGATTTACTTGCTTCGCTATCGATTCAATAATAAGTAAATATACAAGCAATTAAGTACCTGAGTATATTTTTAAATAATGTGTGTAGTATTACTAATGTTTGATCACGTTGATGGTGAAGGCTTGAAAGAAGTGCTGCTGTTTGCCATCTTTGATCTTTCTGTTTTGATAAAGCGCGTCTTGTACAATGCTGAACGCTCTCACTAGAGTGTTGCCCACAGCGGCGCCACTTGCCGGGGGGCTGAATCGATTCATAGAATTTGATGAATCGATATTGAATTGAGAAACAAATAATTGCAATGCATTGATGAATCGATATTTTTACCCAGCCCTACTTTTTGGCTTCACTTTTCAGGGCTTGTGCGGCACGCTTGCTACGGACTTGTAGACCAAGCGAGCACAGGCAATTTCAGGCCACGAGACTGAAAGTCCTCATGAAGTGCGCCATTTGGGACAGTGCCATCATTGCCTGGGTTGCGCATGTGTGGGGCGGGTCTATCAAAAGAAGGTCCAGATTCTATTGGGGTATGGGCGTTTTTGTTTAGGCGATTTCAAATATCAACATTGGCTCTCAGAGATCATGCACCCCGCCTTTACCACAGAAGCCACAATGCATTTTAACAGTTTAGTCAAGGCCTGAAAAATGGAGGGGAATCCCCATTAAGTGATATTTTATATATAGAGAATATTTTTTCATGGGGGTTGAGTAATAGAATATTAGGGAGGATAATTTTTTAGACAACTTTATGCTGCAAGATTTTTTTTATTCCCCTTAATTCTCTAATATTCCCCTTAATTCCCTAATATTCCCCTTAATTCCCATGGAAAGTTTCCAGCCTTGAAAATTCCTGGAATTTCGCAACCCTAACTATAATATAAAAAAAAAACATGCTTTTTACATTTATTTACAATTAAAGGAAATAAATATCGTGATAATTGACATGCATAAAAAAGTGACATAAAAAATTGTATTACCATTTAAAACAATCATTGCTTGCAATGCAGTTTATGGTAATGGGTTTTAAATAGTACATAAATGTCTCCTCAAATTACAATACATTTTTATATCATGTATTCTTCCATGTATACGAGTGATAAATACACAAGCATAAGTTACATACAAAGGATGAACAGAAACTCTCATCTCATCATTGCCCATCACACTCAATAAGCACACTGCAGCTTTTCTTTACTAGGACTCAAACATGCCCGGACTTAGATCCACAAACAGCTGATAGACAGTGAGCCAAAACACACAGACAATGAGTCAAAACGGTCAGATTCAGCTCTTTGCACAATAAATCACTTAAGCATCTTGTAAAAACAGACTTGACATGTGTACGTCGTCATTTTTTGAAGTTTGTAATGAATAAACAGATTACAGGGTTAATTCAACATTTCTGAGGGAATGCAATAAATCGAGCACATTTTTTACACTTACCTTAACGTGCACCACAGAAACCGCAGTAACGCTGAATAACAAAACTCCAGAAAAGATCACAGATGCTATCTATCTTAGCGTCAAATCCTCAAACTAAACGCTTTTGTTACCATTCAACTGTTTAAATGGACTCACAGCAGCCAATCAGTGTCAGCAGCGTGCTGAACAAACATCGCGATACTTGCTGGTCAAACTTCACGCGCGCGGGATTTGACCATTTTTCCTCAAGGCACAGCTGCACGATTCAATGGAGCTGCTGCACTTTCTGGAAGCGCGAGTTTCACGCTGGTGTACACACAACTGGACTTCCCAAATACACGCTGTTCTGAAGACGAGGGTGTAGTTTAACTGTTTGAATGTTATTATGGCTGTTTCTGACTCGAAACCCGTTCCCGCGAAACTGCTCAATGCCGCGCCTCCGTACGGACATGCTATCGTTAATGAGAAGTGGAGGGGCTCGACACTCGTGCAGTCTTTAAAAGGTTTATATTTATATTGTTTAAACATTTACAACAGTTTACTGGTGGTAGTTACGATAGTATGAACGACAAACAAAGCACACTGTGGGACGATTGTAAAATTAAAATCAATAGCTAGTCAAAAATCTGATTTTTTTGTAATTATTGACTATTATGTAACTATATGTCTCAGTCTCACATGACTAATTTAATGTGGATCATAATGTTTCTTTAACTTTTTTGGAAGGGAGTGTGAAGACAATCTTTGAAGAGGAGCTTGGTGTTGTGGACTTCTGTCTCAGTAATAAGACATGTGTCCTGTATGTGACAGAGAGCGATCTGGTTGCCGGAAGTGGCCACAGGAGGAAGATTGCCCGCTTTAGAAATGTAAGTTTCCCATCAGATCTGATTCGGTGTTAATTTCAATGCATTTGTTTTTTATAAAGCCTCTGAAAATGGCACCCTGTTTAGACCCAAAGCAATGCACATCATCACCACTATGTGAAAAAGCCTCACTTACATGATGTTGTTTTGTATCATTTTAGGCAAACAGTGGTCTGCAGGGTATTGTGATCGTGGAAAAGACCCATCTGAGTGAGCAGTATTTCAGCGGACTGCAGAAGTTTGTTGTTTTTGAGTTGGGTCTGACTTTATTACCTGTGTCCAGTCCAGCTGAAGCGGCTCAGCTCATAGGGCAACTGGTGAGTGGATACATAGTACCTTTAGGAAAGTACCACCACTAGGTGGCCATGGTTGCAATGCCTCCAGGCAGTTATTTTAATCATGCAAAACTAAGGCCTTGTGTGCACGATATTATTTTGGAAACCGAAGAGGTTGAAATGTCTGTATATGAAAATAGCCGCCCACGTGTAAACGTAGCCGCAGGGTGTATGGTTTTTGAAAAACACTTTAGAAAAGGAAGTCGGGCTGAGTACCAAAACACACTTGTAGCCAATCAGCAGTCTACTAACTGACATCATTGCCTGGGTTACATATGTGTGGGGTGGGTCTATCAAAAGATTCTATTGGGGTAGGGGCGTGTTTGTTTAGGTGATTTAAAGTGTCAACATTGGCATTCAGAGATCATGCACCCCACCTTTAAATGGTGAAAGACTGATATCTCTAAAATCCTGTGTTAAAATTACACTTAAAGTGCGTGTTGCAGGTTAACCACCACTGTCGATTAATGGGTACATAAATCACTCAAGATATGTGTATAATTTTTAAAATGTCTCAAAAATGGTCTTAGGGTGTTTTCACATATACACTGTTTAGGTCGGCCCAAATGACGTGTCGCTCCGAGTACGGTGCGTTTGGGTCAGTGTGAACACAACAGCCGCACTCGGGTGCGCACTAAACGGCCGCTCCGAGACTGCTCTAAACAGGTGGTCTCGGAGCGGCTGTTGCCGAACTCTGGGGCGACCCACCTGTGGTGTGAACACTGCCGGACCTCGGACCGAACCAAATACAGGAAGTTCTCCACATGTTTGAGCCACTGGGCTTCCGTCGTGACGTGAGCCGGGTGTTATATTGTGGGTTAACAACAAACAAGCCAATCCTGGTCCGTTGCATAGAGATTCGCTGTCTCCTTTACGTTTGAGCTGATGATTTTATAAATGCATAGCTGTCCTCCACACACAAATAGTGACATTACGGGCTTTTTAGCAAACGGCTCCGTGAGAAAGTCTTTAATAGAACAGCTACGCAATTTCGCGTTAAAGCAAAGAAACTTCGCAAAGACGTGCATCGTGTATCTCCACATCTTGATAGCTGCGCTCTCCCTGTCAGGCTGGTTGTCGTGGAAACGTGGGGGTGGTCATGAGACGGTAAGCTGTCAGAGACCAATGACAGCGCTGACCGTTGTCACATGGCGTACGGTGCGGCATTTCGAGTAAAGTAAAAAATATATATATATGTCAACACGGACCGCACTAACTGAAAAATGATACAATGTATTTTGGTGCGCTCCGAGGCCGCACCACGGTGCGCACCAACATATGTGAAAACAACCTTAAAGACCACTTTTTTACGTTTTTGGTATTAAAGGATAATTCCGGTATTTAACACTTTGAGTCTCATTTCTGGTTTGTTTTGGATGAACTACAGTGATGGACACAGAAATTTATCTATCTATCTATCTATCTATCTATCTATCTATCTATCTAT
Source organism: Misgurnus anguillicaudatus (assembly GCF_027580225.2). Classification (NCBI taxonomy): domain Eukaryota; kingdom Metazoa; phylum Chordata; class Actinopteri; order Cypriniformes; family Cobitidae; genus Misgurnus; species Misgurnus anguillicaudatus. The sequence goes on along the minus strand of NC_073342.2, from coordinate 4,031,165 downwards.
CTATCTATCTATCTATCTATCTATCTATCTATCTATCTATCTATCTATCTATCTATCTATCTATCTATCTATCTATCTATCTATCTATCTATCTATCTATCTATCTATCATCTGCGCTATCAGAACTCTACTTTACTCGTCTTTCTATAGTCATTCTCAATGCTCTCAAGGCGGCTTTGGTCAATTCTCTCCCCAGCGTGACGTCATACAGTGCGTTGTGGGGGAAAGGAGAATCATTGCAAACCGCTGTACTTTTTCATACTTTTTCGGGTTTTGTGATACCCAACAACATAAAATACAATGGATAACAGTTTAAATCTTTGTGCAATTTGCTTGTTGATAATAATGTCGTTGAAAAATTTAACCTGCAAAACGCCCTTTAACATATTTAACAACAGTTAAACCTGAAATCAACTGTGCCATTACTTTTCTTTCTTAAAACGATGCTTCAGCCAAATCAACCGAACACATTTGGAGTTTTTAAGTAAATGTTCTTGCTCTTCCAAGCTTTATAATGGTAGAAAACGGGGATCAGGGAACAACTTCTGACTTTTAACCCCAAAAATGTGCATTCATCCTTCACAGAAGTAATCCACATGGCTACATAAAGATCTTATACAGGTAATGGGTGTGATTTTGTAAGAAAAATATCCATATTTTAAACTATTTTTAAACCAACTTCCGGTAACATCTTCATCGTGTGGTGCTTTTCCATTGCATAGTACCCCAGGGTTTGGTTTGGGTCGGGTCAGCTTACTTTTGGGGGGGTTTCCACTAGGTGCAGAACGTAGTATCCGAACCCGATACTTTTTTAGTACCACCTCAGTTGGGGTTCCAAGCATCCTGAGCTGATACCAAAACGTGACGCGAGAACACTGTAGATCACTGATTGGTCTGAGGGGCTGTTTACACTTGGTATTAAGATGTGTTTTCATCGATCGGATCACAAGTGGACGAGAGAGACACATTACGTTAACACCTGGTATTTAAATCCTTCTCTTTTGTCCACTTTCGACCGCTTCTGTGCTGAATACTATGAGGGGGTGGTCTGTGAGACGGTGGGCGAGTCTCTCTGCTGTCATTCAAACCCGAGCGGGAGTAATTATGAGTTTATATGGACGCAAACTAATATTATGTCGGAGTGCACTGCTTGTTTAGCAAGTAAACATGCTGCACAGTGTTTTGTACATGAGTATGTAAGAGCTTTCTTTGAATTTTCAGCGCAATTGATTAAATAGGATCGCGCAACTTTCACACGCTTTCAAAACGAAACTACGGAGATCAGCCGCTTAGTTTTATCAATGAAAGGCTAAAAATAGCGCTGTTCACCGAATGTTCACGCCAGAAGTCAAAAAAGACGTAAAACTTGTGTTTAATACCTCAGATTAGATAAATGGGCGGAGAGAAGGCGGTCGCGTGTGGCTGTTCGAACGCATTCAACCACATGTGCGTTCCGCAACTCCAAAGCGATCCGATCGAAAGTGGTTTCGACCACCTCTGGATGTGGTTGAAAGTGGTCGAAAGTGGACAAGCTCAAAACGTTTTGAACACCGTTTACACCTGGCATTAACGTCGTCCACTTGTGATCCGATTGAGGAAAACACATGTTAATGCTAAGTGTAAACAGCCTCTGAGAGAATCATCACTACCAGCGTCATCGCTATAATAAGATTAGCTTTACCTTTATGCTAGCTTGTCTCGGGTAAACCTGTTGTCATCTGTGCTTTGCTGTAAGTTCCCAAACTCCCTTTTAGTGATGAAAAACATCCACAGATTAGAATCAGGGACACCATAATGTTTTTTTTTTAGAATTGCAGTTTGTGGCGGCACATTCGCAATGCCCACAGAAATTGTAATTTGATAAATGCGATGTGCAAACATCTATTTGTGGTGGTCAATTTTAATTTTGTTATGGACTGAGAAATAAATAAATGTATGGGAATGTACAACAACGCTCTCACTTGTATGATGTCACAGCAGTAGGCAGCGTAAATATAACGACACGCCTATAATCCCTCCCACTGCGAAGTGATACTAAACTCGATGGAAAAGCTAACCAAGCCAAAGTTAGGTGAGCTGACCCGACCTGACCCAAACCAAACCAAACCGTGGGGTACTATGCAATGGAAAAGTGCAATTGGACTCACTCGATTCATGACAATTTTTCTTACAAAATCGCATTAATTACTGCGAGTAATGCATGTAAAAACAGCCTATTCTCAGTGTTTAAGTGATCCTATCACATTCTTTCTCCACAGGTTCTTGGAGAGAACAAGGAGAACCCATTTCGAAGAAAAAGTGTGTCTAGACTGCTGGAACCGGTAGTGTTGAATCTAGTCCAACAGATTCCTGGGGTTGGAAAGGTGAAGGCTATGTTACTTCTTCAGACGTTCCCCAGTATTTATGAGCTCAGCGGTGCCTCAGTGGATGAGCTTGAGCCTATAGTGGGCCAGAGTACAGCCCAAAACATTACAGCATTCTTCCATAACCAGTTCACATAGATACACAAACAAACTCAGGTTCTTCCCTTTGATTTTTTCAAATCTTCCACATTATTTTGCCCATAGCTTGTCAAATGTTATGTTGTTAATATTGAATGAATATATTTTATCTTCTCGTTTGTCGATATGTAACATTACCATCCTATGTACAGTAGTGTTTAGCACCAAGGTCAGCAGTCAACAAAAGATGGCGCTGACGACTTGATACACAGGGACATTTAGAGATTGTGTATGTTTCCATATGTAAATATATTGTATTTATGTTACTTGTTGGTTGTCGTCTTTGTACAGGATGGTAGTGGCACAGGTTAAATGAAAATTTATTTTAATTTGGAAACATTGGATTTAACTTCGTGTCCCCAAATCGAAGGAAAGAAAGATGTAATTATATTTAGCATGAAATGAAGCCTATTTATTTTTATGTAAATGATGAATTAGTGCAACATTAAACATGTTATTACTGTATTTGCAGTGATGCATTGTCATTTTTTTACTCTGTCCCACACGTTCATCTCCTCCCAGTGGCTCTTGTGATCTATTGGTTTTCTGCTCGACTTCCTCCTTTAAGTGTCACACACTGCTGGCAGAGGTTCAGACTTCTTGCCAGACTACAAAGCAGCTCCCTCTCATCGGGTTTCCTGAGGGGGATCAGCCGAACCCCGGCCTCCTTTATTCCACATGCGCTGTTGTTAGCCAGAGAAAGGCAACAGCCACAAATTCAAGACTTGACTTCCGAAATTCCACACTGAGGATCCTTTCAGTGTGAACGGGAGCGTGAGGAAACGTCTTCATTGTGAACACAGGTCTCAGTGGATGTGGGATTACCCTGTACTCATCTTTTCAGTGGGTGTCCTGTAGATTTATGGCCAGTAAATGTGCCTTTATCTACCTTTAGTGCTCTGATGTAGCACATATTGCATTAAGATCAAGACTTTATAATTGGCTATATGGTATCTACTGCTTGTTGCCAACATAACTAATCAAAGAATTGCATTAAATCAAAAGAGTGTTCATTAACTCATTAAAACGCAATAAAAAAAACTCAAATATGCTTCACTGTGATATCCAGACTCATATGCAGTGTTTGTGCAGTGAGTGAGCCGCGCGCTCGTTAACATTCTGTCCCGGCCAGCGCGCGCCGCGGCGCCTGCGCGCTCTTTTCACCCTGTCTCAATCCTCGATTCTGAAGAGAGGCAGTTGAGCTCTCTGTTCGTGCTAAAACTGTCATGGATGGAGTAGAGAGGAGAAGATCAGGGGCTCAGAAGAGCATTATGACAGATAGCGACATTACGCGAAAGTCGCGCATCCCTGAGCGCGTGACACTCAAGAAAGAGATCGGGCTGCTGAGCGCGTGCACGATCATTATCGGTGAGGAAAGTTTTCAATAACTTCTTGCCGCCTTCCTGCTGATTATTTTTCATAGATAAAATGTAAACATGATAAAACTTAAACAAATGTAGAAGAGTAGATCATATGACTTTCACTATTTCGTTTATTTATTTAAAAAAATCTTTGTTAGATTTAGCTGAAAATTGCACATAGGCTAAATAATGCATTTGTTATTTTGGCGTACAATTAATATCTTACATAATTTAATAAGTTGATTATGTAGCAATATAATAGTTTAAAACTTAAAATACTTTTTTTTTTAAAGTTGCCATAAGTTTTTAATGTAAAAACTTTGCCCATCATTCAGGGGAGCTGGTTCTGTATATAGCCAAAATTGCTCAACTGATTTGACTCAACTATATTGAACTACAACTCTCATCAGGGTTAAAACGTCTTAAAAAAGTTTTGCAAATAATCCTTAACTTTTTTTAGTTTATGCATGCTGGGCCTCTTGAGATGAGTCTGTGCTTTTGGAAGAGACTGAATGAAGCTGGAGATTGTTCCCATTAACAGGCAGGAGTAAATTATTTATGCCTGCTGTTACGTAATGTCGTTGTAAGACACTTTGGGTCTTGAGAGAAGCTGCCAGGCATTGGGCTTATAGTGAGAAAGGGCCGATTACTCTACTGTTGTGTAGGAAAACTCGCACAGCAGAGTCACGGTGCTGATGTTAACCAAAAAATATTTTTTTGTACTTCTGTAGACTGTGATGGCGTCAAAATCTGGTATTTTTAAACGTTAAGCGTTAAATCTATTTTGTACAGCTGAACATGGAAGACAAGTTTCCCAAATGTTTAGTTGTCACACATGCTTTTTAAAAGTGAATTTCTGTATGGACTTAGACCCAAATACCCCAAAACCTAAAGTATAAATAATTCAAATAAATAAACTGTTAATTTTGCACATTTTGATCTATAGCAGGTCATGGTGTCAAACTAGATGGGGTGCGAATGGGAACGTGCTTTTGAGTTTTTTGATAAGCATGTTATTGTTTTTATTAATATATTTGAAGTGCAACCCTGCATAATATTCTAGATTACCAAATTTCTTAAAGGTCTGAAACCTAGTGATGTAATTTGGACTTTTTTACAGTATGGTAAAAAATTTAGTTCCAGTTTTGTTATTTTTGACTATCATTAAAGTCGCAATGAAATTAAAATGAAAAACTGTAATTTGTTTCGGAATATTGTAGTATTTTTTACAAATGACGCTTCTGTGAGCTTCATTATTTAAATTTTTTTTCCCCCTGATAATATTTAATCAAAAATGCAAATCTCCTCCCCTCCTCGAAACGATCTCTGTCTGTTTCTCAATATGCATTCTTCAGCGATCTTGCGTCCTCGTGTTCTCGCTCTACGTCATCATTAACCGTCGATGTTCAATTCCAATTCTCAAGAACACAAGTACAGAGGATGCATGAAAATACCCGGATGTGTTCTTGATGTCGATGATGCATCGAGTGCAGACTTGCGCGCTAAAACCGCGTTAGGCCCCAGAAGTCAATGCGGCAAAACAATGGCGGAGGTCAGGTGACCAGGAAGATCGCACACATCTCAATTCTCACAAGTGCGTTCTGTGTTCTCGCGATCTTCTGAGTTCGTTCTTCCAAAGTCGCCTGGCAAGACCAATCTCCACAAGAACGCAAGTCCGTTCTTTGCGTTCTTGGAATTGAGAAACAGCCTCTCTTTACTTCCAGTCATATGGTATGGCAGGTGGGCGGGGTCCTGGAAAAGATTGCAAGTGATCCAATCAGTTCTCGATGGACAAATTCAAATCTAGCCCTACCTTATTTCATTTCAGAAGCCGGTTTCACTCGAATATACGTCACCACGTGGAAAATAAGACAATCGCTACTTCCATTTCATGGCGACTTTAAGCTATTAACTCTTTCCCCGCTATTGACGAGTTATCTCGTCAATTAAGAGAAAACATTTCCCTGCCAGTGATGCTTTAAAACCAGACCATTCTCAGTAGTAAGAGAGTTATGGTCTGGCAAAGCTTCGTAGACAAATCATTTCCAAAGGAGCCTCACCAGCGGACGTCTCACAAATGCCTCTGTATCCAATTGGACAGACCTAAAACCAATCAGCATGCTGCCAGCCCCGATGTCTCTTGGGACTCACCTGGAGGGATCGCTCGCTCCTGCAGGAGGGGGATCGGCCCAGGCGGTCTTCGCTCGGTTGAGTCGCCGTCTCTGGTCCCTCGGAGGTCCACCGCCGTGCCCGTCTTGGGAGCCCGGAACGGAGACCACGCCCGATCGTTTCCCCGGGGTGGTCCTCACCGTGAGGGAGCCCGTTTCCCGCGTTGGTGGGACGCGTTTTCCAGGGGCATCGGATCCCTGACGATTCCCAGTTGGGGGTAATTCATCTGCCTCGGTCCTCATGAGGGTCGCTCCGTTTCGGCCGGCTCACCGCCTTGTGGTTTCGTCCCGGCAGCCGCCGGTATCGTCAGGGTTTCCAAGCCCTCCATCCCTCCCCTGGATCCACCCTACCAGACTTTGTTTATTTTTTTGTTCATGTGAGTGTCTGGTAGCCACTCCTAGAGGGAGGGGTTATGTCACGGCTAGTCCATGTCATGTTTTGTTTGTGTCTCCGATTACGTCACCTGGACAATTCAAGGACTGATTCCTCATCACACCTGTTCATTGTTAAGTGTTTGTGTATTTATACTGCTGTCTGTTTCACACCTGTCGCCGGATGATTGTCATTACAACCCTGTCTGTTTCCTGTGTCACGTTTGGATGTTCCTGTGTTTGCTACCCTGTTACTTCTCGTGTTTTTGTTTCTCCATTTTATTATTAAATGTTATTTATTTGCCGAACTCTTCGTTTGTGTCCTCACTCCACCTCCGCGTCATGACAGTAAGACAGCGATAACAATTTTTTTTTAGATATGAAGGCTTCGAGTGTTGTTCTTTGCTCGGGTTTTAACGAAAAGGAAGAGTTTAAATCGCTTAAAACAGATGCGATAGCTGAATCGAACGAGTGATGTTCCACGGTGGCATCCATCTTTGTAATGTGCAAAATCGTGTAAAAACCGCCCCAACATTTCTGATTGGTCAGTATATTAGAAATGGGCTTGAATGGCCTCTTTGCCAGACTACTTGCAGAGCAAATCTAAATTTTCCGGAAGTTGCCTGGGTTTTCCCAGGCTAGCTTTCCTGACGAGTTTTTACGGTAATCTGCACCGTAAAACAATTTTACAGTAACAAATTACAGTATTACTGGGTATTACTGGCAACTAGCTTCCAGTAACTTACTGTAGATTTTACATTTATGTTATTTACTGGCAACAGTTTGTGTAAAGTTAAATGAACATGAAACATTTTCAGTCTTTATCTTCTACAGTAAGTTACTGGCAACCAGCTGCATAATTACAGCAAATTTTTTACAGTGTACACTGGCTCTCTTATCAAAATTATAAAAAACTGAATCCAAAACTCATTTTAAAAAATTTAAACTCTGTGTATGTTTTGAAAATCATTCTGAATCTGATCTCTAACAAAATTCCTTTACAAAAATGTTTTTTGCTCAAATTTGGTATTTTTTAAGAAACCTACTCATATTTAAGAGGTTATAAAAAGAGAACAAAGTTTTTTCCTGTGTTTGTTTGTTTGAAAGCAGAGGGTATGTTCTTTCATTTGATATATTTATATGTTTAGATATTTATAGAAGAAAAGTTTCTGAAAGGCATTTTGTGAAACTACTGAAAATGCTGTCGGGGAATGAGTAAAAAATTATCAACTTGCAAAAAATTAAATGTGTGTTTATTAATATTTATAAACAGCAACTAATTGTACATTTTTTAATATCATGTTCATTAAAAAGTGCCAACATTTACCTTTTAATATATATTTTATATACATTTCCTGCAGGTAATATTATTGGCTCAGGAATCTTCATCTCTCCTAAAGGAGTTCTCGAGCATTCAGGTTCTGTTGGATTGGCATTGGTGGTGTGGATGTTAGGAGGAGGCGTAGCTGCTCTGGGTTCTCTCTGCTACGCTGAACTTGGGGTCACCATCCCTAAATCTGGTGGTGACTATTCCTATGTCACAGAGATCTTTGGTGGTCTTTTTGGGTAGTGCTCATTCATTCTGATTTTAAAAGAAATATATTAAAAGGAAATGTCTTTTATGTCCAATCCTCTATATGTTACTTTCTAGGTTTCTGCTGTTATGGAGTGCAGTATTGATCATGTATCCCACTACACTGGCAGTCATAGCTCTCACTTTTTCCAACTATGTGCTTCAGCCTGTTTTTCCATACTGTGTTCCTCCATACATGGCCACACGCATGCTGTCCACCATCTGCATATGTGAGTGCTCGCTTTTATTTATTCACATATTACAATACATTTATATGATTTAAAGTTTATTTATCGTTTGCTGTAGTTACAAAAAAAGTTATTAATGTGAAGTGTACATTTCATTTCATTATCTCCGCTGTTGTATGGTGAAAGTATACTATGATAAGCAGTTAAGTACATGTGTAGTAATGATAAATAAGTATGCATGTGGCTGGATGAGATTGCATCTAAAGCACTTGCCTGCTCAGTGATGGAGGTGGCAGAGGCGATAGCATGTGATTACTGCATTAGCTCTCATTATTCAATCCTGTACTGTGGAGTTATTCACACAAACCAAAACAGCAACAACAAAGAGCTTAGGGAAACGCAAGGCGCTCCATCTTTTCACAGACCTGCACTTTGCCCTCAGTTTTTGTCGGGTCTCATTGAAAGCTGATTGTTCAATTGAGCATAAACACCGGCAACATTTTTCTTTGCTAGAGAAGGAAAGTGAATATGCGTGTTAAAGAAAGCAAGAAAGTGGCGGTGACATTGATTGATGAGCCAGTGTAATTACAATTCTACCCTGTTTTCCTGTAACATTCCCACATTTGTGTTAAGCTAATCCTAAATCTTTTGTTTCCGATGGCGACAAGTCATGTTTCACCATGGTTTACATTAGCAACATTCTTGAAATAATATAGGCTACCTAAAACCAGGCAATAAGAAATGTATGCGTAGTGTAAAACTTCTTTTGGTGTGTTTGTAGTGTTTTTGACGTGGGTGAACTGCCACAGTGTGCGTTTAGCCACACGGATCCAGGATGTGTTTACGGTGGGGAAGCTTCTGGCTCTCGGGCTCATCATTACTGTGGGTCTCATGCAGATTTATGGAGGTGAGAACATCAGAGAGAGATTAAGATATGATGCTGGGATCATTTACTCTCTGTCAGTCCTTTGGAATTGTGGAGAGATGCACCGATACTAAATTCCTGTGCCGATACCATATTCGATTACCCATACCGATAGTTTTACTTCTTACTCATTGTTTCAAAGTATTATCAGTGTTGGGGAAAGTTACTTTTAAAAGTAGTGCACTACAATATTAAGTTACTCCCAAAAAAGTAACTAAGTAACGCAATTAGTTACTTTTTTGGGAGTAACTTAATATTCATGGAAAGTAATGTTTATGTTACTTTTTAGTTACTTTTGCGTTACTTTTTCTTGTCTGAGGCTTGATCTCTTTCAGGTCTTGCAGGTGTTTTTTATGACTCAAAAGTTCTACATTCAGAAATTGCATATTTCCATCACAAAAATGTCGAGCTCTGGCCTGCCATCTCAGTTTCTCACTCAAACTGTTCCCAAACAAACATGTACGCATAGAGTGCATAATGTGACTACGTTTAGTTTAATTCAGTAAATATTTTTTTATTTAGAATTAATTTAACTAAAAAAGTAACTCGCATTACTTTTTTGAAAAAGTAACTCAAATATTAATGTGTACATTTAAAAAGTAATGCGTTACTTTACTCGTTACTTCAGAAAAGTAAAATTATTACGTAATGCACGTTACTTGTAATGCGTTACACCCAACACTGAGTATTATGTTGTGAAATCCTAAAAGTACAGAGCGTACAAACTGCAATTGTGTTGTCATTGGGACAAACAGTGTTCTTATGTGTTTCCATTCCCTTTTGATTAGTGCTGGGCAAAGATTAATCGCGGTTAATCGCATACAAAATAAAAGTGATTTTTGGCATAATATATGAGTATGTTCTGTGTGTAATTATTATGTATAAATAAATACACACACATTCATGTATGTATTTAAGAAACATTTACATGTGTATATATTTATTTATATTTTTATATATTCTATATTAAAAATAAATTAAAAACAATTATATATAAGTAAAACAATTCTGAAATGAATATATGAATGTGTGTGTGGTTAAATATACACAATTATTAGACACAGTACACGCACATATATTATGCAAAAAATCACTTTTATTTTGTATGCGATTAATCGCTATTAATCTTTGCCCAGCACTACTTTTGATTATATAATCGTCCCTGATCAGTGGCTGTTTTTAAGGAATCAGCAAAAATGCTTTTATCTGCCGATACTAATTATAGGCTATTATATCAGTGTATGTTTTTTTTTATCTCCTTTTAAATGTTTGCCCACCCCCTGTATTTGGTAATTTGAACCCAGCGCTGTGTTCTGTCAAATATTTACCTATTATGGGTCAAAAATTACCCACCATAATACATAATATCTATGGCTTGAACTACTGATCCACTTGTTCAACTGTGATGATGTGTAGGGCTGTCACGGTTATGACATTTGGCTGACGGTTAATTGCCTGTTTTAGGGCTTTGACGTTTAATTCTCATAGATTTTTTTGTTTGCTCGTGAAATAATTTTCACACGTTGTTGTGATTATTTAATTTAAACCTTTTGCAAGGTTTACCTGGCAGTAAATATTAATACACATAACACATATTTAAAAGTAATTATTTAATGAATATATCTTTCAAAAACTGAAATCATTCTTCATAAAAAATAAACACAATAAAGTGTCTGAAAAATAACTGAAAATAAAAATTCAATTAAAATAAACTGACTATACCAGAACTGGCCTTAAATAGTAGCCAATCCTACTAAGGTCATATTAGTACTGGACCACATGTATGTAGTGGCTGCAAAAAAATCTATTCCTTACAGATCCTTAAGAATACCATCATTCACTTTCCTAAATTTGGAATTGCTATGTTTTGGAAATGTATGTTTTACCTGGCAGTTTATACTATTTATCACAGCATTTCTTTAAATGCGTTTTTTTCCACTGTATTGAATGGCTTTGCAATGTATCGCATTACGCTGTTAGTCATGAAGCCCCATTAGATACAGTCTTGTTTATACAGGTGCTGCAGCTCCCCCTTGTGTTTTTTAGAGAGATGTGCAATCATTGCGGTGATCTGAAATCATTGCGATGATGTCAAACAATCACGATGAGACGATTATTTAATTATTGTGACAGCCCTAATGATGTGATTGGTTAAATGTTTGTGACATAGGAAACCGAGGCGATTTCAAACCGTGGGAATGAGTCTTTGGAAAACATTTTTATGGACAAAATGCTCAGCAATGGTGTTGAATGATGAATTTGCACATGGTTTGTCTTAAAGCATACGTAAGCCCTTTTCACACAGAAATATTCACACAGCATATTTCTTTCACTTGGTAGTTTTTTACCACAGCGTCTGAAGTTTGCTTATTATTCATGATTTTTCTCGCGAGATACCATGCACATGCATTTTTGTTTATGATAAGATCTCACGTGATGCGCTGTTCCATAACGTATGAACCATAACTTATTGTTGCAATGACACGCACGTCCTCACTACTGCACACATTGTTTCTGCCTTTTGGTCACAAAGGACAGCATTCTGTAAATGTTACGACAGTGTTACTAGGTCTTCTTTACGGAAGCGACATGTTGGTGTTCACGCATTAGATTTTACGCCAATTTTCTGGTATCAAAGTGCTGTGTGAATGGGGGTATTGACATAAACAACAAAAAAACTTGATTTTTGCCACAAGGGGACTTTAAAAATGGTGTCGAGTAAACAACCTCTAAAATATTAACTCATTGTTTTTATTATACAAATATTTGGCTTATATGAGTATTATGTGAAAAATATTATATATTTGCATTATAAGGAAATTATTATTACTAGTTGGCTAAAAGGCCATATAGATTTTGGAAATTACATAAAGGTGAATAAAGGTCTCTGATTATCAATCTTAGGGGCCTGTTAATGACTGATGCTGATAATCTTGAAATGGCCAAATATGTATATATTTGAAAATGATATATATTAATAAATGATATCCTCTGCTTTGACTATTTATTATTCATTCATGTTTTTTTGTGTTTAGGTAATTATGAGAGCCTGACTCCACAGGTGGCGTTCACGTTTACTAAACCTCCATCTATAGGACAGATTGCTTTGGCTTTCTTACATGCTTCCTTCGCCTTCAGTGGCTGGAACTTTCTGAACTACGTCACAGAGGAAGTGGTGGATCCAAGGAGGTTAGCTTCATTTTAACATTCAAACTTGGTTTAGCAAAAGTAAATTTTTTCTGGAAAATATTATTGGGTCACTTTCAGGAAATGTCATTTTTAACTAAATGTATTACTCCTGGCATTAAAAACAACTTTATTTAATCACATTATTTATTATTTGGTAGCATAAGTAATGCAAAATAAATGCGAAAATAAACATAAAAATAAAAAATTACAAAAGAACATGTGCTGTTAAACTGTACAGTCATGGTGATATAAAATCTAACAGCACATCTATACTGTAAAAAGTAAAAAAGTTCAATTGGTAACACCTTTAATATGTAAGTTTATTCAACTTAACATTTTCACCTTAACTGTTTTTTTTAATCAAAGTTGATTCAACTTTTTACAGTGTAATGCTGTTTTACAAAATAATAATAATAATATGCACTTTAAAGATAAAAATTGGAAAAGAATTTCATATATTGGCAACTAATCATACATTAAAGAAGAAATAGTTTATTAATTCTTTCCCATGCAATTTTTGTTGTTTTTTAGGAATCTGCCTCGAGCCATATACATCTCTATCCCACTGGTGACCGTGGTGTATACTCTCACAAACATCGCATATTTCTCTTCTATGTCTCCTGATGAGCTTCTGTCCTCTAACGCAGTGGCTGTTGTAAGTCCTGACCTTTGACTCATCAGCTCTTGACATGACTTTACATCGCTTTAAGTTTAAAATCTGCTGATGCTTGCTGTAGACTTTCGGTGAGAAACTTCTCGGGGCGTTTTCCACTATCATGCCGATCTCTGTGGCTCTCTCCACCTTTGGGGGCATCAATGGTTACCTCTTCACCTCCTCCAGGTGAGCACATTACCTGCTGTGTCTGATCATTTACTTATCTTTATGAACCTGACTTTCTTTTGTGAAACAAATAAGCTTGTATTCAATTGAAAATCACATTATGATCTGTGGATAGATATATAACAGTGATGTTTAATGTCTTTGACTTGTTTGACCTAAACTGGATGAAAGTCTTCAAATGCAGGTTTGCATGCAAATGTGATTCAAGAGCTACAAAGATGATGGCAAAAATCTGGAAATTGGCATAAGGACTATTTTGTTGTGGACTATTTTTTATATTGTACTTTTTTGATACTTTGTGTCACTTTTGAAGCTCAACCAATATAGTTATCAAACAAAAAGAAAGTGAACATTCTGTGAAATAACTTGATAACTTGACAGTCGAAAGGTTTGGAACAAAGTGAGCTATAGTGAATAAAAACATCAATTTCATTTTTGCATGTTAGAGTTTTCTAAAAGTTCATTTAAGACAGCCACTTGTGATAAATGTAATAAAAATGTTTGTTTTTGTGTGGTCACAAACAGGTTATGTTTTTCCGGGGCGAGGGAGGGACATTTACCCAGTCTTCTGGCTATGATCCACTTTAAGAAATGCACACCAATCCCTGCTCTTCTTGTTTGTGTATGTCACTTTATCTTGAGGATTTCAAAGTTCAAATTTTAGGATTTTTGCATTAAAATATCCAAGAGAACACAGTTTTAAATATTTTTGTACAACTTGATTTTATTAAGTTTGCTACGTAAGACCAAAGTCCGGATTCAATATATTCAATTTCCTTTTTCAGCTGTTTACTTTCTCTTAAAGGGACACTCCATTTTTTTTTAAATATTCCTATTTTCCAGCTCCCCTAGAGTTAAACATTTGATTTTTACCATTTTGGAATCCATTCAGCTGATCCGGGTCTGGTGCTACCACTTTTAGCATAGCTTAGCAATATCCATTGAATCTGATTAGACATCACGCAAAGAGTTTGGATATTTTACCTATACTTGACTCTTCTGTAGTTACATCGTGTACTAAGACTGACAAAAAATTAAAAGTTGTGATTTTCAAGGGAGATATGGCTAAGAACTATACTCTCATTCTGGCGTAATAATCAAGGACTTTGCTGCCGTAACATGGCTGCAGGAGGTGCAATGATATTATGCAGCAGCTAAAAATAGTCCCCTTAGTAGGTTTCAAGGGAAGGGGACGTTTTATGGGCACAGTGTTGGAGGTAACAAGTTACGGATTACCGTAACTATATTACTTTTTGGGGTAACGAAGTAAAGTAACACATTACACTAATAATATTGGTAACTACACTACTTTACTAGACTATAGGAACGCGCTTTCCTGTGTTACCCAAGCAGTGTTTGCCTGGGTGTAAAGTTCTGTCTGTTTAAGTGGTGCGTGCATGCGTGTTCCTGTACGTGTGCCGTTGCCATAGACATTGATTCGAAGTAGCTGCTGGTGCAAAGGGGAGCGGGAAATGAAGACGGAGGGTTTCGGCCACTGGGGCGATATTCCCATTACTTTCAGTTTATTGCTCGAAAGGACAAAAATATTCGTGTGAGATGCACACTATGCCCACACGACAAGTGTCTTTCAACTGCTGCCAACGTGATGAGCAACCTGTCTGAGCATTTGTAAGCCCAGCATGGCAATACAACACTTGTGGCGAAAGATCCTGCTTACCGGTCATTTAAAGGAGTCAGTCATCATCAGCCGACCCTGCCTAAACCATGTCCATGTATCTATGTGGTAAATTAAGAAAAAGGAAAGTAAAGTAATAAGTAGTGAAGTTACTTTTCAAATGCAGTAACTTGTTAAGTAATCTCATTACAATTTAAAGAAGTAACTAGAAACTATAGTAACTAATTAAATTTTTTTGAGTAACTACCCCAACACTGACTGCGTATCATTGTGGCTCCTGCAGCCATGTTACCACACCATATCTGCGTAGAAAATCTTAACTTTTAATTTTCTGTTGGTTTTAGTACACAATGTAACTACAGAAGAGTCAAGTTTTAAATAGTCTAACCCTGTGTCTCAATGCTTCGATAGCATTTAGCTTAGCCCCATTCATTCAATTGTACCATTTAGAGATGGAGGAACTATATTGTATGGCGTAATAGCACTTTTGGGAGTACTTCGACTCGGCGCAGTAACACCCTCCCTCTCCCATTATGAGAGTGAGAAGGGGAGCGGACTTTTCAGGCGAGTCGAAGTACTCCCAAAAGTGCTATTACACCATAAAATATAGTTCCTCTTTTAAATCCGCTTAGAAAAGCGCTACGTTTTATTTTGTACCACCAAACTTGCTCGTATAACTACTCGTCTTAAATAGGAAAAACGTTGATGTGTTTGGTCACAATCTCTAAATGGTACCATTGAATGAATGGGGCTAAGCTAAATGCTATCGAAGCGTCGCAGCGCGCTCCAGCGCTTACGTGCATGCACACAGATGATAGAGGGATGTATCAACAATTCTTAGTTAAGGTAATAACATATCTTAATATTGAAAATGAGTAGACTATTCTTTTAAAACTTAAAGGCGGAGTCCACGATGTTTGAAAAACGGTTTGGAAAAGAAGACGGGCCGACTACCAAAACACACTAATAACCAATCAAATCAAATCAAATGCCGGGTTGCGTATGTGTGGGGCGGGTCTATCAACAGAAGGTCCAGATTGTATTGGGGTAGGGGCGTGTTTGTTTAGGTGATTTCAAATATCAACATTGGCTTTCAAACATCATGGACTCCGCCTTTAAACAACGTTTGTCTTTATAAAAGTTCTGTCACATTTCATAAAGTTTATTGAGTTGGATCACATGATTTTCAGGTGGCAAGGTTCAAAAAAGGTCATGTGATTTCCGGTTAGGGAACATAGGGACCATCGATGCTCACTGGTTTTTGCATTGCATTGTGGGAATTTTTAGGGAACGAACGTTCCATTGCACTGGAAGGATTTTACGATTGAGACGGCCCTTAAATGGCCGACATTCTGATCAGTGCCATGACTACTGAACAAGGGAGCTGATTGAGACACACCCTTAGAAACTCTTTGGTTATTTTTAGCGCGATGCTAATGGTCTAATCAGATTCAATAGATTATGCTAACCTATGCTAAAAGTGCTAGCGCCAGACCCGGATCAGCTGAATAGATTCCAAAACGGTAAAAATCAATTATTATAAAACGGCTCGTTCTGGTTCTTCATTCTGATTGGTTGAAACGCGTTCTAAGCCGTGATAAAATACCCCGGTAAACCCACGGTTCAGACCGCATCACAAGTATCACTGCGCCACTGTTGCTGCGTATTGATTTATGAAAATAAACACCACAGTCTTTAATCATTTTTTATTTTTTCTACCTTTGCACAATTATGGCGATATCCAGATAAATGTCAATAAATAAAACATTTCATAAATAAAGAGAAAACGTTCTCTGAAGGTTTTTTTGTCTTATTGATATTTCCGCTATTATCCACTAGAGGGCAATCTTACCCAACTTAAACACTGAGGCATTCACTCGACACAACAGCGTTGTGGTGGATTTAGCGTGACGTGTGTTTTGATCAGGCTCTGAATCTGATCTCTAAGTTCCTCACAAAAATGGAATTATCTCCGCTTTTAGCTGAACATTTGAGAGGTGATAACTGATAAGAGAACAAATTAAGGTAGGATGAAACGTTTTTTGATGTTGTTGGAAAGCGGATGGTCTGTTCTTTCATTTGATATTTTATGTTTATTTAAAGAATATAATTTTTCTGCAAGGCATTCAACTAAAACTGGGTGGCATCACAAAAAAATGCTGACGGGAAAGAGTTAAAGTTAAGCATGCTTTCAAGCATATTTGATCATCACTTCAGCAGTTGCACGATATAGATGTTAATGTATAAATTAGATGAATGTCAATTTATAAAATAAACACCACAGTCTTAAATCATATTTTCATTGTGCCTTTGCTGCGTCTGTGTTGTTTGTGAACTGCGCTCTGTTGCAGCCACACTTGATTCTGAGGAACTACTTTGTTTGGCGGAAGAGTAATATTTGTACTAATATAATTACAACTTATTTGTGTTTTATTTTATAAAATCCCGCTAACGTTATGCATATGAAGTAACCGTTTTATAAACGCAATAAACCCCTCGAAGCGTTGGGCCACCAGTGCATTTTACAACAGCCAAGGGGGTCCAGGCACTCCGCTTCGCGTCGTGCCTAACAACGCCCCTTAGCTGCTATAAAATGCACTGGCAACCCACTGCCTCTTGGGGCCCACTGCTTTATTATACTGTAGGGGAGCTGGAAAATGAGAATATTTTTAAAAAAGTGGAGTGTCCCTTTAAGCCCTAAATAGTCGTGTTTATGAGAATTTTGACGCATATATGTTTCATTCCAATAAAGCGGTTTAGAATCACTTGTTTTAAAACTGCGGTGCTTAAATCATGTACAAAAGTTAAGTTTTCATGACCACACGCACAGCAACATGATGTGAGCGCGTAACCTCGAGAGACAATAGTCCAAAATCAGTTTAGCATCCACCCCTACTCCCATCCTCTTTAACAGCGTCATCAAGCTATGCCATTGTTGTTGTTTAGTGACCTCTAGCTGTTAAATTGACATATTGTGTCATTCATATGACCAGTCAGTTTTTGTTATAGTAACAATCAGATCTCTCTCTCTCTCTCTCTCTGTCCCTTTAAGTGCACAGCCACAATCGTAATCTTGTGCATTGGAGAAACGCACAACCTTATAAACTATGTGTCTTTCATCAACTACCTCTCTTATGGAGTCACTATTGCTGGTCTGCTCTACTACAGATGGAAGAAGCCAAACTTATACAGGCCCATAAAGGTATTGTTTGATTATATTTAAGTCATACAATGTTTTTGCTTGATAATCAATTATGAAACTTTCTCCTAAAGGGTCCTCTATATGTCTTATATTAAGCTTTGGGAAGACAAGATCATTCAAGTCAATCTGTGAATTTAGACAGTTCACGTACATATCTATTATATGTTATATATTCATGCTGTTTTTCGAGTTTTGTTGGTTGTATGCATGCAAATATATCAATTCAGTCGGGCCCCATGACTAAGATCCTGCTCTTATTTCAATAAACTTCACCTTATGCTATGTTATTAACGGATTAAACCTTCTGATGTCATTTATGTTTATTGACAACCAAGTTCTTTGCTGTCAATTCTGTTTAATGCCTTGACTCCGCCCCCTTTTTGCAGTGTTAACTTTTTACGTTTTTTTCTCATTACCATCTTTATTTCTCCCTGTGTACTTATGTGGTCTGTGAAGGTGTCAGACAGCCAGTGCGCTTTACTCTATTTGGTTTCCTGTGGTATGGGCTTTGTCTGTCATGTTTGTCATTTGCTTTTATTTTCATTTACAACATTAAAGGGGGATAGTTCACTCAAAACTGAAAATTACCCCATGATTTACCCTCGAGCCATCCTCAGTGTATATAATTATCTTTTTTCAGACGAACACAATTAGAAAATGTCCTGGCTGGTCCAAGATTTAAATGGTGTTTCTGATTTGAAGCACGAAAATTTTATCCATCTTTCACAGAAGTAATCCACACAGCTTCAGGGGTTTAATAAAGGCCTTTTGAGGGCAATCGATGTGATATTTGTAAGAAAAATATCCATATTGAAAACTTTACAAACTAAAATAACTAGCTTCCGCATTCACGGAGAGTGCGTATGATGTAGGATGTAGTGTAGGGGGAAACCACCCGTTGGCCCAATGGTGGAAACCAATCGGCATGGCAAAGGGCCTTTGTGCGCTCTTGTCTTTTCTGGCACTTACTAATGATGTTTTGACGTTATATAATTTAGGTAGTTTTATCTGACACCAAAGAGATAAAATCTCCCTGTTTATAATACGAATCAGATTGATTGTTACTTTTTAAAGCAACACTATGTAGTTTTTTTACCTTTAAATAATGTCTGTAAAATTATAAAACAACTTTTAACTGGACAAATTGTACTGTTGCTGCAACCTGAGCAGCCTCCTAGCTGCTACAAGCACACTCTGAAAGTGGCGGTGGAGGGTAGAGCACACAGCCCCGCCCCTCCCCCTGCCTGCAGAAGAGTGTCTGATTCCAGGCACTGTTGCGCTTTTCAACCACATGGGGGAGCTGTAAGTCATTTTTACATGGAAACTACATAGTGTTGCTTTAACAATTACAGAATTTGGATGGATGTCTGATGGATTCTGATTTAGACCTATTTGGTATTGGATGGGTACTGGGACACAACATCATGGGGTTGATTTCTAAATATAGAAAATCCTTCTGAACCCTTTGCAAACTTTCCTTGAATATCCAGAAAGAACAAAGCATTGTATTAATCTGGTAGTGATTGGATGTTGTGATACTTAATCTGCATACAGTGAGTGATTGGTTCATGTGTCTAAGGTGGGAGGTGTCTCCCTACATTGAGTGAAACTTTGCATAATTTATCGTTACACTTTGAATTTTCAAATGATATCAAGCAAGACCAAGTTTAGATTCTTTGGGCATGTAGAATGTAGCATTTCATATAGTTTGGGGTCCTCTGAGATGAAGAGGAGAGAGACAGACAGACAGACAGACATATGACTGCCTGAAGGTGTAATGTTTGAAAACCAAAAGTGGGCTCTGTGAGAAGTCCACTGTAATGTAGAGAGTTGTTCTCCCGAGCACCCACTGGGCACTCATGCTGTGTTCTTTGGGGAGGGGCTACCTTTAGTCAGGATCTGAAATTAGCCTTACATTAGTATGTAAAGCAAAGGACAATCCCAAAAAAGAAAATGTCGGAGGATTTCAATATTAGACAAGAGGATATTGACTTTTTGGTTTGTCCAAAAAGTAGTGTTCTCATGTTGAACTGTCCCTATCTTTCTCAGGGGGCATTTCACTTTAACCATAAACAGTAACGTTTTTATACAGCTTAGATGTTCGTTTACACGACAACAGCGTTTTTTTGGGTCCTGAAAATGCAAAACTTTTGAAGATGATGTTTTTGAAAATGACTCCTTGCCGTCTCTGTGTAAACTCTATAAACGTGAATCTGTGATAACGGTAACATCATGTGCAAGTTATAATTCAGTCTATAGGCATGTGTGAGATTAAACAAAACAACAATGCCTGCCTAGCTACTCAGTTTATTAATACTTTTCCAACATTTTTTTTTACATTTATTGCTCTGTAGAAGAATTTGTATGTGCGCATGCGTTTTTCTTTACAATGTAACCTCGCCATCTACTGGCCTGATAGTCTTTGCGGCTGTTTGACAGTGCTGTCATGTGTACGTAAAATTTTTCAAAAGTGCAAAGGCATTTTCAGTTTTTCACTACATCTTTGTTGTATAGCATAGCCTCGTTCCTGTTGAAGATGTACAGCTTAGTAATGAGGAGGACATTTGTCTTGATTCAGGAAATCATGAATCTAAGATCAATAACGTTTTATTCTCTTGACTCCACAGGTGAATTTGCTGGTTCCGGTTTGTTACCTGCTTTTCTGGGCTTTGCTGTTGGGTTTCAGTTTACATTCAGAGCCTCTGGTGTGTGGAGTTGGGTTGGTCATAATGCTCACTGGAGTTCCTGTATATTTCCTGGGAGTTTACTGGAAAAACAAACCAAAATGCATATATGACTTCATTGGTAAGTGATGTGATGTTATATCAATATTATTTATAATGTATATAAATTACTTATTTTAAATATAATTAATCTTTTTTTACAGAGTGGGCTACATACGTGGGACAAAGAGTATTTTTCGTTGTCTTTCCACAATTTGATCCTATTGAAGTGACACCAGAATGGACTGACAAAGCTTCCCTCGCAAGCAAGGCTTCTGGACCTTTTTGAATTTGTATAATTTTAAGTTACCCGTTTATCCACCATGGCATTTTACAATTGCCAGGCTTGTAGTGGTAGTAAAAAATGATTGCCAACAATAACAGACTGAGTTATTTCAGTGTGGATCATGTTTGCATGAGTGTCTGTTTCTAGAGGATTAAGTAGAGCAGTTTCAGAAATGATGGATTGTATCTTTACATTGCTGGATTTTTGGATAGACAGATATCTTTCAGGATCTGAACATTGGATTCTGTGTTTTAAAAACCCTAGAACTCTGGACTGGGGTTCATTTGGGAGTTTTGACACTTACAGTGTCTCTTTTGTATAATAGTTTACATGTGAGGTCTTGCCAACAAAATAACCATTTAAATACTTTGCCTCATTGATGTAAATATATTTTTCAAAGTTACTAACAATTATTTTCAATATATACAATGTTGGTCTTCATCTTGTTACATGATGGTGTTATACTGATTTATAATTATAACAGAAGAAGAGGTTTTAAAATCAAATGCTCAAAATTAGGATGGCAAGAGCATACAGATCGTTTCTTTCCATTTAATTTGTATGCGTCTGGGACATTAAAGAGCTGTTTTGGCGTGCAAAATGGGCATTAAATATAATAAAATTAATTTAGTGAGGTATATTATTTTGCATTTCTGTCAAGAGATCGTTCTAAAAATTACACACTGCACCTTTAAGAGCAAGAATTGTATTGACCATCTTTATGACACTAATTGGTGTCATTGAAACCTGAAGGAAATATATAATGAATATATCATGGCAGAATATTTATTTTTAAATGAACTATTACTAACTACACACTTTTGCTTCTCAGGAAGTTTTAATTTGTATTAATGTTGTTTAGATATTGCTACTTTCACCGAGTAAAAAGCATCCCTTTATTTAATGATAACAAAATGTTCAGAATGTTTAGAGATTCAATCTTTGATTTGTTGCATTTAATAATGTATTGGTAAATATACAGTCAGGTCACTCTCTTAACATTTATAAGATAAACGTTTATTAATATGTACATATAATGTTGCAAAATCTGTTTAAAATGATACATAATAAATATATAAAATTAAAATTTATTTAGTGAGGTTTTGCTAGAGACCAAGAAAAATGTCTACAAATGAAATGCATCAGGTCTCTAAACATGCATTTTTTTGAACACTGAACAGTGTAGTTTTACATAAATATTTGAATAGCCCCCCCCCAAAAAATTATTAAATGTCCATTCTGTTTGTTTCCATACAATAGAAGTGAACAAGGGCCAATTATTAAAGGTGCAGTGTGTAAATTTTAGTGGCATCTAGTGGTGAGGTTGTGAATTGCAACCAACGGCTTAGTCCACTTCTCACCCCTCGCTTTTGAAACGCATAGAGAAGCTACGGTAGCCGCCACCAGACAAACATGTCATCTTTGTCCGTTAAGGGCTTCTGTAGAAACATGGCGGCACAAAATGGCGACTTTCTTGTAAGGGGACCCTCGGTATGTAGATAAAAATGTCTCATTATAAGGTATTACACCCCTGATCATATAGTTTTCTATATTATTTTGCATTTCTGTCAAGAAATCGTTCAAAAATTACACACTGCACCTTTAAGAGCAAGCATTGTATTGACCATCTTTATGACAGTTATTGGTGTTTTGTTGTCTTTTTAAAGTTTGGCGGCATGTAGAGCAGCGTAAGCATTATTCAAACCTTTTGTTTTGAAACCTGAAGGAAAGTCAGTATACAATGAATATATCGTGGCAGAATATTTATTTTAGATGAACTATTACTAACTACACACTTTTGCTTCTCAGGAAGTTTTAATTTGTATTAATGTTGTTTAGCTATTGCTACTTTCACCAGGTAAAAAGCATCCCTTAATTTAATAATAACAAAATGTCAGAATGTTTAGAGATTCAATGTTTGATTTGTGGCATTTAATAATGTATTGGTAAATATACGGTCAGGTCACTCTCTTAACATTTATAAGATAAACGTTTATTAATATGTACATATAATGTTGCAAAATCTCTCTGTTTAAAATGATACATAATAAATATATATAATTATAGATTATATATTCTGATCTGGTAATTGAGTAATGTAACATAAGCATAATACAATTGTCTTAAAAGGGTGCTGCCAAAGTGTGGTAAACACATCAGTATTTTTATTTATTTATTTCATTTAAAGGGATACTTCACCGATTTAGCATTCAGCTTTGTATCTGTAGAAACCCGGCAGTATTACTGAATGACCATGTTTCCCTCCATCATTTCCCCCTGAGAGGAGAGATATCTGCATTTTAGTTCTGCAAAAAAGTCCTCCGATGATGCAAAAATCGTCATATTACATCATCGGAGGACTTTTTTGCAGAACCAAAATGCAGATATCTCTCCTCTCAGGGGGAAATGAGGGAGGGAAACATGGTCATTCAGTAATACTGCCGGGTTTCTACAGATACAAAGCTGAATGCTAAATCGGTGAAGTATCCCTTTAAAGATGTGCACTAGTTGCAGTACAATTAATAAAATTTAAATTTAATTCCTTTTTAGAAATGCAACCTTTAAATGCTTTAGTTTCGTGAAGTAAAAGGCACTGCTGGGATTCGAACCCAGGATCTCCTGTTTACTAGACAGGCGCTTTAACCAACTAAGCCACAGCGCCAGTACGCTCGACTGGAAAAATAAAGATTATAAGGGTAAACAAGTGCACATTACCACACATAGTTTTAAACAAACCGTTAACTTATGTGTTATCTGATATATACTGACCGTTAAAGTAGTGAAAATAATAAAATAAACCATGGTAGAATCAGAAATTAATTATTCCTCGGCGCACAGTTATGACGTCAAACCGGAAGAACGCTGCACGCGCACGCACGTTTTTCAACCACAGCTGTAATGTAGTATACTGAAGTTTGATGATTGTAAGTTCATCATATATGTTTATTTATATCTAATCGCATTATATCATTGTAACAATAATATTGCCATTGTGATTTTGATTAACGTTAAGTTACATTTATTTAAAAAGACGAAAACATTCGGCATGACGTTTGTATGCTGTGAAAGCAACCAGAGTTAAATGTCCTGTCACGCTCGTATAGTTTCATAGTGATTTATATAATGTTGTGTCTGCAGTGATAATGATGATGGCCAGCACTGTTGGGAGGTTGTGTTTTAGTAATAAGTGTATTCTGGCTCCTATGGTGCGCGTGGGCACTCTTCCCATGAGACTGCTGGCGCTGGATTATGGAGCAGATATTGTGTACTGTGAGGTGAGAGGGAAAATTTATTATATACTTGTATTAATGTCACATTTCACTTACTTAACCTCTTTTATGCATAACTTTGCATATTTAAAAACTACTCTCACGTGTTTACATTCCTTTTTGCATTCTTTTGGTTTACTGTCAACAACAACAACAACAATGTTGACTTATTCAAAGCTGGATGAAAAAAAGATTTTTATTTTGATTTATTTTGAGGACATTAATTCATTAACTTGAAGCTATGTTACTTTGTCATTTCAGGAGCTGATTGATATCAAAATGGCTCAGTGTGAGAGAGTGGTGAATGGTATGTATCTATATAACACGTATACCTACACCACATTTAAGAAATTGTTTATGTGCCTATTATGGATCCTTAGTAATAATGTGTAACATGAGCAACTTCCATGTTATTAAGGTTTCATCTTGTGTATCTTTAGATGTATTGGAGACTGTTGATTTCATTGCTCCAGATGAGCGTGTGATGTTTCGTACCTGCAGTAAAGAGAAGGACCGCGTCGTCTTTCAAATGGTTAGTACATGCATACACTTCAAGGGATAGATCTCCCAAAATTGAAAATCCTGTCATCATTTATTCGACCCTCATGTTGTTGTAAACCTGTATGAGTTCCTTTATAAACACAAAAAGAAGATATTTTAACTCTTTCCCCGCCATTGACGAGTTACCTTGTCAATTAAGAGAAAACATTTTCCTGCCAATGTCGAGTTTGGCGGTAATCTGTAGATCCGCAATTTATAAAAAACTGAAGCAAAAACTAATTTAACAACATTTTAAACTCCATGTATGTTTTGATCATCATTCTGAATCTGATCTCTAACAAAAGTCCTTTATTTCAGGTTTTGCTCAAAACGTATTATATATGAGTGTGTGCAGTGTGTAATTATTATGTACATTTAAATACACACACATATTCATGTACGTATTTAAGAAACATTTACATGTGTGTGTATATATATTTATATATATATATATATATATATATATATATATATATATATATATATATATATATATATATATATATATATATATATATATATATATATATATATATATATATATATTAGGGCCGGGACTCGATTAAAAAAATTAATCTAATTAATTAGAGGCTTTGTAATTAATTAATCTAAATTAATCGCATTTTAATCTCATCTAAATATTTGACCTGAGAACATTAAGAAGTAATTTTTTTACACTCTTAGTATACACTCTTAGAAAGGATGGATATGTTAATTGTTTACACATTATTGTGCGGTAAGCTTTTAACACATTATGTGTAATTTTAACACATTATGTGTCATTTTGTGTTGATTTTGTGTTCAAGTATAACACATGTTGTGTTAAAAGTAACACAAAATGTGTTGTTTCAATAATAACACAGAGATTCCAGGATAAGGCAGTTAGTGTGTTGTCCCAGAATCAACACTAATGTGTTGTTTTTAACACATTCGTTCTAAGAGTGTACCATGAATAATGACTGAATACATAAGCTTAAGCAACAAAATATTGTTTATTTTTGTTCAACCATGTCGTTGTACTCTGAGTCGGGCTAATGTCCACGCTAGCTGCTGTATGTTTTGCATTGAGATGATACTTGAGGCTCGATGTGCTGCGGTGATATGTGAATTCCTTGTTGCATAGCTTACACACAACCATGCTCTTATCGACGCTTACCAGTGATGCGCGGGTCAAAACAACCAGAACCTGACCGAGGTTTTCATCTAACCCGCCGGCAACTCGGACCGTAAAGAAAAAATATATATATTATACCCGACCCGCTTCCTGGCCCGCATTTCTTAAAGTAGTCATTTTTTTAATAATTGCAGGGGATTCTCGGGTTTTGACTGTCTGTGTTCCGGTACCTATTTGCGCGGATCCCCCACCTCACGTATAAAAACAACAAAACATATACTATATAGCCTATAATAAAATATATAAAAATATGTTATGCACATTTTTAACTTCCACATTATAGTTTTCTTAAGTGGGATTCGGATGTGAAAAGCACTGCATAATGTACGCGCCTTTAGTGTTACCATTGAAACTTAACTAAATTAAAAAAATAAGAGGTGATATATAACTTTAGCCTACATAAATGCTTATTGCTTTAATGTTGCGAGTTCCTCTTCAGATTTTCTTGCTGTTATGTTTAGAATAGTTCATTGTTCAGAGTTCATATGATGATCTTATAGTCCATTTAAAAATGTTCTTACAAACTGACTCTATTCGTCAGAAAAACACCATTTAACTTTTTTCCTTTACCTGCCGTCGCTGTTATCTGTGCTTGTCCTCCGTCAAAGTAGCCTATTAAAATTAATATGAAGTTGATTTTTAAAAGTCTTAAGAACACCGCAAATCAAACGTGCTGCTACATTATGCTCTAAATGCGCGTGTAAATTTAATTTCTGGGCACTGCCAGGCTGATTTTTTGAAAAGTAAGTGATTTACTCACTGCATGTTTTGGCATTCGGAAGCATATGCATCAATGAGATGCACGGTGTTGCTTTTAATGTTCTTTTTAATTTATATTCACAAAACCTAACAACAAAACATTGTTTATAATTACGAGACAAATTATTTGAAACGAAATTCGTTTTAAAGTAGCAAACAAAACTTAAATTAAACTCGTAATAAACTAATTAAATTGAAACAAAACAACATTACAACAATATTTAAACCCAACAATACTCAAACATTAACATATAACAGACATTACGATACATGTTAAAATAATCTGTAGTTTGTTGGTAGATGTTTATTGGGCAAAACCTCCGTGGCAAACCATTTTTACTTTGAAATTGATGCGTTGTCACGTTAAAATCAGCTGTTCGTTTAGGTTCCGTCTACTTTTATTTACACTGCAGCACAACCCCGGAGTTCTCGAACTAAAACAGGGTCTGTAGCATTTACGAATGACTCCGTAAATAAGTGCGATTAAAATGCGTTAAAATGTTTAACGCGTTATTTTTTGTGTAATTAATTAATCTTAATTAACGCGTTAAAGTCCCGGCCCTAATATATATATAAACTAAAAAAAAGATATTTAAATAAAAAAAATCTGACATGAATATATGTATGTGTGTGTGGTTAAATATACACAATAATTACACACAGTACACACACATATATTATGCAAAAAATAACATTTATTTTGTATGTGATTAATCTTTTCCCAGCCTTAATTTTAATACATATGTATGCTTTTTAATGACTCTTATTTTCCTCTATGTTGCAGGGGACAGCTGATCCAGACCGAGCTCTGGCTGTGGCCAAACTTGTGTGAGTTGCATATAATCCAGTATATATCTAATGTTTGTCAAAGCGATTGCTCTGAATGATTAGAATTTAAAGCTTGTGTATCGTCCCGAACAGAGAAAATGATGTCGCGGCCGTTGATGTAAATATGGGCTGTCCAAAGGAATACTCTACAAAGGTAAGGACAACTTCTGTACTTGTTATTTATTGTACATGATTTAATGTATGAGTTATATTTGTGCTGTTTATATTTAATAGGGAGGAATGGGTTCGGCACTTCTCTCTGATCCAGAGAAAATAGAAGCTGTAAGTTTTCTTCGATTTTTGGTGCTAATATGGGACGGTTTCCCGAACAGTCCCAGACTAAAATGCATGTTTGAGCTGCCATAATTGAAACACCTTATTGACATATCTTAACATATATCAGTGCCATTGTTTTGAAAATGGTTTGTCTTAAATGTCCTAATATAACTATAAACTAGTCCTGGCTTAATCTAAACCCTGTCTGGGAAATTGCCCCTATGTCTTTTATTTATTACATAAAACTTGAAATTAAACAAAATCATGTTTTGCGTTATTGATTTATTGAGTTTCTAGCCTCTTGTCATTTCTAGATTCTGAGCACTCTTGTGAATGGAATTTCAAAACCAGTAACATGTAAAATCCGGATCCTCCCTACAGTAAGTGTTTATATGAAAGTACTGTAGCCTGTGGAATAAGAAAATAATGTTTGATGATCTTTAAAATATGAATTTTCTTGTCATTATATGGTTTTCAGCTTGAGGAAACAGTCAATTTAGTGAAGAGAATTGAAAGAACAGGAGTGGCAGCCATAGCGGTGCACGGCAGGTCAAATGTTTTCTTTTAACATTAGTGGATAAACTTTTGTTTCAGTAGCTTCAATCATTTGTATGTTTTTGTATGCGTGCTTTCAGGATGAAAGAGGAGAGACAACGCCATCCGCTCCACTGTGATTATATTCAGGCTGTAGCCGAAAGTGTGTCTATACCCGTCATTGCCAAGTTAGTGTTACATTTATTTCACTCGTCTTTTATGCACACATGATATAAAATCTGTAGTCATATGCTGCTTAAACGTTTACAGATGAAATAGCTGGGTGATTCTCACAAAATCCAGATTTAGAAGATGTTCAGATTTTTTTTAAAGCCCTTGAAGCCAATTTTTTTGCACATATAAGATTAAGTTCTGAACTTACTATAATTATTATTTTTAGAGGATTTAAAAAATATTTCCTGTAAAATAATTTACATTTTTAAAAAATATATAATTACCGCAACATGATATTACATTAAATATATGCATTTACAAACTCGTGTTTCGGTAATGAGAACTAGAAAGTTGTCTAGGCACTATGACAAACAAAATTTCAACTTTTATCTGGAGAGAAAAAATAAGAACTGCTTACCTGGTAGCCAACAATTTTTTTTTAAATGTTAGTTCCTTGAGGGCTTAAACAATGATTGAAAATTGTTGCGGAGCATGAGAATTTTTCTTGGACACATTTATATTCCTTATTAGTCTCTACATTTACTGATGATCACCAAATACCACTTTTCTTTACTGTAAATGTTTATAGTATAACATGCACTGAAGCTTTTTATCTTATAAAAATTTCCATGTCAAAGAACCCAAATCCAGTCATGGACACGTTGCGGTAATGAAAATCTTCCCCTTAAATGTGGAAAAAACACACAAAATTGGTTTGTATGATGCCATTTGAAGTCATGTGCAAAATAGTTCATGAAGAGATGTTTGTAACGGTATGCTACTTATTTTGATAGCATTTACTTTTTTTATCAAAATGTTTCATGACACCTCATAAGTCTAATTTAGCGAGAATCACCCAGCTTTAAAATGCAATGCCATTCATACATATTTAAAGTTTATTAAAACTACTTTTCCTCATTTATGTGGACAGAAAGAAGAAATGCTGTGAACATGAGCAATTATTTCTTGGTTGTCTAAGTAGTGTCAAAGTAGAAGTTTTTTTTAAACCTATGATTTATGACATAATGCCCAAATATTAAGTTTACTGTATCCAAGCAAAATATTTTTGCACCTTTAAGTGTTTCTTTTTACTCCATTTTTACAACAAGCCCCTTAAAATTCCCTAAAATTCATCTTTAGAGATCCACATCGCAGTTGATCTGCTCCTTATAAAATATTTACAGCAAAATTAAAGATTAAAACTGTTTATTACACGGCTCTGATTCTGATTGGTCAGTTGAGACATTTGCAGGTTCGTTCTTTTCAAATTATAACCGCTCCAAAGTAATAACGCATAGCTGGTACTACTTGTACGAACCATCTTGTGACAAACACTGGACAACCACAATTAAGAATTTTGACATTCATTTTAACATGTACAAAAAAAACAAAACATTTAAACAGTGAATAGAAGAACGAACAACGACAAGACAGCTTACTGAGTCTGAACTTGACAAAATAGAGCATGACAGCTACGAAGCCAACACACAAAAAAATACAGAATGGGCATTAAAACTTCAGACAGACAAGTATGAAGCAGAGGATCTTAATAAGGTATTGCGATCATTTTATGCATCTGTGCAAAGTTTCGCGGAAGGATAAAAATGTTAATTTAAAACAAATATGCCAATAAAATGTTTCAAATTCATATTCATGTCCATTTTTTTTTCTTATGTGGCAAGTAGCCGTGTAATAAGCGTCGGGTCCTGATCACACTGTCGGGGCTTATTTCCCGATAACTACCGGCTGCCTCTACATTATCCCTTACATATTTTACTCTCAGTCTTGTTTATATATCTTTCTGTAGTGGTGGCTCTTTGGACTTAGTGAAGACGTTTGATGACATCGAGGATTTCCGGGTGGCTACAGGAGCGTCGTCTGTCATGCTTGCCCGGGCGGCCATGTGGAATCCTTCTATCTTCCGCCAGCAGGGGACGCTGTCTTTAGAGGCTGTTATGGAGGAATATATCAAATATGTGAGTGGTATAACATTAACTTACTGAGCAAACTAAATGTTTCCAATCAGCAGTGTGTTTATTTAAAGCAATATTCCACTTTCATGGAAAATTTTGATAGTTTACTCACCTCCATGTCATTGAAGATGTTTATGTCTTTTTTTGTTCCGTCGAAAAGTTTTTTTTAAAGAAAACATTCCAGGATGTCTCTCCATATAGTGGACTTTAGTGGACCCCAACAGTTTACAGTTTATTGTGTTTTAAAGGGCTCTAAACCATCCCAACCGAGGCATAAGGGTCTTTTCTAAAAAATGATTGCCATTTCACCAAAAAAAGTACTTTTAAACCACAACTTCTCCTCGTGCAGTAGCCTTGTGATGCACCTTACATATTACACAATCACGTCGAAAGGGCACGTGTGACATCTGCAAAACTACAGCTTCAGTGTTTACAAGTGTCGAGAAAGAGGAGCTTTCAGACATTGTTGTATGTTGAATGACACTTAATTAATATCTTTGTGTAAGTTTATTATTTAATTAAAACTCACGTAACACACGCCGTTTCTGCATTTCTGATGTTAATCTGGAGTAGTATGACATCCTTTATATCTCTGAAGAGTCTTTAGTTTAATCAGATTTATAAAAAGAAAGATTAGCTTTACAGAATCTTTCCGATAACGTACAAAAAAAATGAAGAAGGAGGAGTTACTACCGCGGGAGGAGCGAGTACGAGTCATGCAACACTAAACAACACTGTTTAAAGAAATAGTCTACCCTTTTGCCATATTAAACTATGTTATCATCTCAACTTTTTTCAAGCATTTTTCAAAACGTGATACCCTACTTTTAATCCAGTACTAGGCTATAGTTATTTTAGGACATTTAAGTCGTTTTTACAAACAAACCTTACAAAAAACAATACTGGTGTGCATCTTGAGACTAAACAATAGCACTGATATATGTTAAGATACAATGTGTTTTTAAATGAAGGGAGCTCAAACATGCATTTTAGTGCATAAGACAAGCCCTGTCCGGGAAACCGCCCCATAGAGTTCACTCTTAGAAAGGATGTGTTAATTTTTTACACATCTTTGTGCGTTAACCTTTTTACACATTATGTGTCATTTTGTGTTAAAAGTAACACAAAATGTGTTGTTTCAATAATAACACATAGATGGGTGCATTCTGGGACAACGCATTCAGTGTGTTGTCCCAGAATCAACACTAACACTGTTGGTTTCACATTCGTTCTAAGCGTGTTGTAATAAATTTACCACAAAACCACATAGCATACTCATTATTGGATTTATGTTGTCAGAAACCTGAAACATTACCAACCTTGTCCACTTTTGTTTAGTTTGTGTAGCGGGGTTTTTTTAAAATAAAGAGATTCATTTTTAAAAAATCGAATAAAGACAAATGTGTGCTGTTAGTCAGGCGGCACTAAAAATTGTGAAACTAATCTCAGTTACGATCACAGGAGCAATGATTGTGTAATCACCAAAAGCTGCGATTACATCTTTACACTTACGATTGTTTGTGAGTGGTTTGATACAGTGTTGAATCAGAAGCAACACACACACACACACACACGTTTGCACAGTTGTACTTTTTGAGGACACTCATAGATTTAATGCAACCCCCATCACCTTACCCTAACCCCAACCATCACAACTAAGTGCTTAACCCCTTACCCTAACTCCAACCTTATCCCAATTCAAACCCTAAACCCAAGTCTTAACCCTCAAACAGCCCTTTAAAGGGTTAGCTGTACACACACACGCACACACACACACACGCACGCACACCTATCTTTGTGAGGACACTTATAGACGTTATGCAATCCCCAACCCTTACCCTAAACCCAAGTCTTAACCCTCAAACAGCCCTTCAAAGGAGTGGCAGAAAGTGAGGACCCACCAAAATGTCCTTATTAGACCTCAAGAAGCTGAATGATTAAATGACATGAGAAAATTTTTACAAATTACGAGTAAAGGGAAATTTTTTTAAAAAAGTGTCACTAACCTGTTGAATGTTACTGTGTATATTTACAATGTGTTAAATCAATAGTGTAGTTGATATTTTGACATTATGCAGCACTTCTGATATTGTTTTGGATGTTATTCTTTTTCAAAAGGTATAAAATATTTAAAAACATACTTTAATGTAAAATCTAATAATCAACCATAATAATTGCAATAACTGTATCAAATAAAAACACCCAGCTGAGACTTTTATTATATGTGATGTTTATTATATTCTTTTGTGCTTACAGGCCGTTCGATATGACAATAACCCGTTCAACACCAAATACTGCTTATGCCAGATGCTCAGAGACAAAGTCGAGTCTCCATTAGGAAAACAGTTGCATGCAGCTCAGACCATTGCAGAAATCTGGTAATTCACATTTATAATAACTTTAATTTGATATATTTATTTGTCTCTATACATATGTAATTATTTAACTGTTTCATTTCCCTTATCATATTTTTGTGACCAATAATATTTCATTTTCTCACCAATTTTAATCTTTTTTTTAATGGATTATTTGTGACCTTAACCACAAAACCAGTCGTAAGGGTGATTTTGTTTTAAAAAAAATAAAAGCTTTCCATTGATGTATGGTTTATTAGGATAGGACAGGGGGTACATGAAGAGTTTCGAGGGGGTATGCAAAAAGATTTAGATTTTGCTTTGATCTCATTTACTTTTAATAAAAATGTCTTTCGTTTGTCCAGTCATTGCCCTAAGATTGATTTTTGTGAGGAAAGCATTGTAAAAATGACTACTTTAAAGTAGGGATGTCAATTTTTGCAATTTCCAATATTCGATTATCATTTAAATTAACTATAAATCAATCTAATAATCTTTAACAGTAATAGTGCAATAAGCCTTCACTGCTGTGGCATATAGCCAATGACATAAAAGTGTGCATAAAAACGACAGCTTCCTCACGCGAATTAAAAGATTTTATTTTGTCTAAATAACATGCTAGTGGGATTGTAAAATGAGTCAATGTAGTTGTTGTTTTGATAAAATCATCAATTTAAACTTATCTTGTAATGAAATATAATGACTAATAGACACAGTGTATAACTCCGCCTCCTAACAGACGCATGAAAGTCCATGTCAAAATAACAGTTTTATTATCATCAAGTGTTATTTATCAAGTTGTTTACCTCGCTTTCCGAGTCGTTGATACACCGTTTGTAATTATATCCAAGAAGCACACGAAGGGCACTTTTCTCGTCGTCACCTCAGCTTAGACGTACTTTCAGCAAAGATGCTTATATTACGGAGATGCCAACCTTCCATTAGAAAACACGCAGCGCCTCAGCCAGTCAATAATGATGATCAGTGATATATGTTGCGGGCATTCAGGGTGTAACGACAGTCAGTTACAGTTTCATTTGACAGTTTCTTGCCATAATTTAAGATTACATTTTAATCTGTTCATTAAAAACGGCTTCTGGTCTCCTTCTCTGTATATAGCAGCGTTGCTATGCTAATCTTGCAGTCTTCCCCGAAGAGGGTCTTTGCTTTCAGTATCCTAAACGTATTTGCATTTTCTGCGTCGGACCCTGTCAGATCCACTGCGGATGTAATTTCGTTGCGTTGACAGCCAGCCAGCCTCGTCTCGCATGACGTTAAAAAGCACATGCGTGTGCTTTGCATCGAGCATCGTTGTGATCATAGCTAGTAGTTTAACTTTTGCGCGCTCGCTTAATTTTTTTTTCTCCGACTGTATGTGTTTTGCGCAGGCGCCGCACACACGTGCATGATCTTGTTTTTCAACAATCGTTAAGTTTTATCGAGTAAGTTCTTATCGACAATTAATCGAAGATCGATTAATTGTTAACATCCCTACTTTAAAGGAACAGTAGGCAGGATTGTGGCCAAAACTGGTACTGCAATCACACAGCTGGTGGCCAATACACAACATGACAACATAAACATCAGTTGAGGGCTGCAACTCCACTTTTTAAATGACAATATCCTGGCCAGACCACTGTTGTCAGTGATATAAGTATTTGAAATGAAAATGATTTCTTAATGTCTAGTGACAAATCAGGGCCATTTTATGATTAATTGATATACATTTCTTACATACTGTTCCTTTAAATGTAATTTATTTATAGTGAATGTCTTAACACATTTTGTTTCTCTTTATATTTGAACAGAATAATTTAAGTTGTTTGCACACTTTAATTATCAGTAACTTAAATTGAGATTTTAGTCAATTTAGGGCCAGATTTACTAAAAAGGACGTGAGAGCTCAATTCCAAACAAGCGCCGTGTGATTTACTACAAAGACGCAAATAAAATACACAGGCACAATAATGACATAAGCACATTTCCATAATGACCACTGCAATCTACTAAGAGCAGCGCAATTTAGTACAGGGTTGCAAATAAGAGACCTCGGCAGGACATCGAAATGAAAATGCGGACTGCGGAGTGTGAAATTCCAGCTAAGTAAAAGTACACTAGAAGAACCGGAGGACGAAAGATGAAGGGTTAAACGAAGTTTTGAAACACCTGATTTGACTTCTCCTCCTCTCCTTCTCCTTTGGCTTGGCAAACTTTATTTTTTTTAAAGTATGTTCCTCTGGCAAATTTAATACTCTTCTCCCATTAATGTTGCTCCTAAAATGAAAACTTCTACAAATGCATATGCAATAACGTTGCAAAAATAACACCTTTTAAATATCTACTGCGTGTCTTTAGTAAGTTCAGTCGTTATTTAGCGGCAAAATTATGGTTTGTGCAAGCTGTTAGTAAATCTGGCCCTTAAAGGGGTCATATGATGAAATTTGTTAATTTGTAAAATAAGTCTTTGGCGTTCCCAGAGTCCGTATTTGAAGTTTTATCTCAAAACACCCTACAGATAATTAATTATAGCATGTCAAAATTGCCATTTTGTAGGCCAGAGCAAAAATGTGCCGTTTTTGCGTGTGTCTTTTAAAATGCAAATGAGCTGATAAAATGCAAACACTGATCGCAATGATGGTGGTTTGTTGAAATAAACATGCTTCATCAGTAAGTGATTTTTACTTTAATGTTTAAAATTAATTGATTAATTAATATTACTAATTATTTGTCTTTAAAACACAACTTTGGTTTAGTTTGGATGAAGGGGTACTTGAGCCTTACTGATAGGGCTGTGGGGGTACTTGGGGCTAAAAAGGTTGGGAACCACTGGGATAGGACAATATTTGGCCGAGATACAATGATTTGAAAATCTGGAACTTGAGAGACCAAAAATCGAAATATTGAGAAAATCTCATTTAAAGTTCAAAGTCCAAGGAAGTCCGTATACATCAATGCATATTTATGAAAAGGTTTGTTTTAGTGCTCTTTACTGTCTAACCGCTGTAAAGACCTTGTTGACTGAATGGTTGAAGTTGTAAGCTTTTACATGAACCAAACTTTAATGGAAAATCCCCAAGGAACAGGTAGTAAAGTGAACTTTGGAGGCTATTTTGCTTTATCCACTCACAAAAGTTTTGATAGTTTTACGGTAGGAAATTTACAAAATATCTTCTTGTGGCGTTCAGTGAGGTGTTTGGCATGACTGACTTCTACAATAAGACCGCAGCTGAACTGGAAGCTAGAAGATCTTCTCTCCAGGCCGACAGTGATCAAGCCTTGAACCCGAAACTAGAGGATGATGTCATCACAATGCCCATCCGCTTTGAGAGGTTTGGATTTATTGCGACTCCCTTCATAATTAATTATGCTTATATGCTGTGTTCACACTTGTGTCTGTTATTGTGCAGACGAGATTACCCACCTCAGATCACACCGAAGATGTTCCTGCTGGAGTGGAGTCGAAAGGAAAAACTTGATCAACCCGTGTATGAGACGGTCAGTTTCATTAGAGATAATGCTATGATATCAGGAGGTCACTGATAATGATACTACCGATTAGTGTTGGGGTCAAACGGGTCACAATTAGTACTTTTAGATGCAACCAAATAATCAGTTTGTAATCGTATTGATGGCTTAATCGAATTAAAAAGCCTTCATGTAAACACCTTAATCAATACGATTGAGGTCGATCAGATACAAATTTTGTTGGAGACAGACTTACTAATGCCAACTCTAACCAGTGTCCATTTGACTTTTATAGGAGCAGCGAACTCAAGATCGAGCGTTTCAGTCCACGGTTCTTGTGGCTGATAAGAAGTACCGCTCTACGCTATGGGAGTTTTGCGTACAACCATGCGAACTGTATGATTAAACAAAGCCGAGAATCATTGGAAATCATACTTATTTTTTGTATCTCAGGGAGAAGTCAAAGAAATTCGCAGAGCAAGCGGCAGCTTTAGTATGTTTGCGCACACTCGGCCTTCCAGAAGGTCGAATAGGAGAGGAAAACAGCGGACTGGTGAACAAACGCAAGAGGGATGACAAACCGTGTGCAACGCCGGATGACAGTGAATCAGCAGCCCGAAAGAGACACGTCGCTGTAGCCCCCCTAGAAGAGGAAAAGGAAATGATATGCAGGACAAAAGTTGTAAATGGTGTTTGTGGTCAGACCTCACATTAACATTGGTTAGTCATGAACTGTCTGAACTCACTACAAAGACATCTCAAGCCATCAATACATTAAACAAGTACTTTTGGACATGACAACACACTTAGTTTGATTTTAGGGTTGTACACTTGGACTGTTTCTTTGTCATTTGCCATTGTTGTCTGACACACAACTGTTGTGTTTTAAAATAGATTTTTTTCTTTGTTGTATGCCGCTGTTTTATGTGGCGAAACAACTATTATCACTTCTTATCTTTTTAAATGATTTAATTGTTTTCAACCTTTCACCAAAAAGGGGCTGTGTTGATTAAATACAGGGAGTTTAAGGAAGTCAAACCAGATGCCATGATGTTATAAACCATTTTATTTAATATTTTTTATTATTTCCAGCATCTTGATTTTATTTGAAATAAATGGTGTATGTTTATGATTATTTGGATATTGCTGATTTATATATTGCTGAATATTATTTTGGTTTTAATTTTGTCATTAGTTAATAAGAAATCCTCCGATGACACAAAAGCTGTCTCCAAACCTAGAATATTAACCATGGTTTAACAACAAAAAAATCACTATAGTTTTGCTACAGTAATTATCCCAGCAGGCATTTCAATGTTAAATCAACATTTAATTACCCTTTGATTTTGCAAATTGAATCAACGTTGAACAAACTACTGACATTATTTCAACCAAATTTCAACGTTGACTTTTAAGCATTTTATTAACCTTTTACAACCGTTTAGCATTAACTGTTTTATCAATGTTTTTTCAACGTTGAAACAAGAACTGACATTATTTCAACCATATTTTAACGTTGATTTTTAAGCATTTTATTAACCTTTTACAATCGTTTAGCATTAACTGTTTTATTAATATTTTTTTCAACGTTGAAACAAGAACTGACATTATTTCAAAGTTGATTTTTAAGCATTTTATTAACCTTTTACAATCGTTTAGCATTAACTGTTTTATCAATGTTTTTTCAACGTTGAAACAAGAACTGACATTATTTCAACCATATTTTAACGTTGATTTTTAAGCATTTTATTAACCTTTTACAACCATTTAGCATTAACTGTTTTATCAATGTTTTTTCAACGTTGAAACAAGAACTGACATTATTTCAACCATATTTTAACGTTGATTTTTAAGCATTTTATTAACCTTTTACAATCGTTTAGCATTAACTGTTTTATTAATATTTTTTTCAACGTTGAAACAAGAACTGACATTATTTCAACCATATTTAAACGTTGATTTTTAAGCATTTTATTAACCTTTTACAACCATTTAGCATTAACTGTTTTATTAATCTTTTTCAACGTTGAAACAAGAACTGACATTATTTCAACCATATTTCAAAGTTGATTTTTAAGCATTTTATTAACCTTTTACAACCATTTAGCATTAACTGTTTTTTCAACGTTTTTTCAACTTTGAAACAAGAACTGACATTATTTCAACCATATTTAAACGTTGATTTTTAAGCATTTTATTAACCTTTTACAACCATTTAGCATTAACTGTTTTTTCAACGTTTTTTCAACTTTGAAACAAGAACTGACATTATTTCAACCATATTTCAACATTGATTTTTAAGCATTTTATTAACCTTTTACAACCATTTAGCATTAACTGTTTTATTAATGTTTTTCAACGTTGAAACAAGAACTGACATTATTTCAACATTGACTTTTAAGCATTTTATTAACCTTTTACAACCATTTAGCATTAACTGTTTTATTAATCTTTTTCAACGTTGAAACAAGAACTGACATTATTTCAACCATATTTCAAAGTTGATTTTTAAGCATTTTATTAACCTTTTACAACCATTTAGCATTAACTGTTTTTTCAAAGTTTTTTCAACTTTGAAACAAGAACTGACATTATTTCAACCATATTTAAACGTTGATTTTTAAGCATTTTATTAACCTTTTACAACCATTTAGCATTAACTGTTTTTTCAACGTTTTTTCAACTTTGAAACAAGAACTGACATTATTTCAACCATATTTAAACGTTGATTTTTAAGCATTTTATTAACCTTTTACAACCA
This sequence comes from Misgurnus anguillicaudatus, assembly GCF_027580225.2. Taxonomy (NCBI): domain Eukaryota; kingdom Metazoa; phylum Chordata; class Actinopteri; order Cypriniformes; family Cobitidae; genus Misgurnus; species Misgurnus anguillicaudatus. The sequence continues at coordinate 3,992,093 of NC_073342.2, read as the reverse complement.
TTTAGCATTAACTGTTTTATTAATGTTTTTCAACGTTGAAACAAGAACTGACATTATTTCAACCATATTTCAAAGTTGATTTTTAAGCATTTTATTAACCTTTTACAACCGTTTAGCATTAACTGTTTTATTAATGTTTTTTCAACGTTGAAACAAGAACTGACATTATTTCAACCATATTTCAATGTTAAAGGTCGCTCATATGCCTGGTGGGATATTTTAACTGGTTTAACAAATAGTATGCCGAAAAAGATGGTTACTATACTTTTACTATAATAAAACATTATTTTTAGTAAGGATATTGAACTGTGTTAATTACTAAAGTTAATCAGTAAAAGTATTACTGTAATTGCTACTTTGAACTAGTAGCAGTAGTTAACCACAATGTCGTCAAATAAATGCATTAAGAAATGACACAGATTGTGGGAAACGAGATACTATCTATTATTTACAAAAAGAAGTGTGGTATTTTGGCGGAAACCGGTTACCATAGTAACTTTGTAACGTGAAGGGGCTTTTTACGCAATAGTCTTACATTGAAAATTGCTAGTTTTTATATAAACGGAAATATTGTGGTTATTTAAATTTAACCGTATTGTGTTGTTAAATCTGAATGGTTCCCGCGCACTAGTTACATGTTATCGCCGTTTTCAAACGAGGTCGCGAGCGCGCGCACGCCGTCCGCGTTCACTTTCCGAGTGTTTGTAGTCTGTCAAATGGCGTGACGTCACGGCTGGTGTAAATTTAACTTTACAGTAGCTATCAACGTGCGCGCGGGACTCTAGGTGATCGCAAAACATGGCATAACGCGTCACACGTCGACAAACTCTAAGAAACGACATCAAAGTCTCGACTTAACCAACTTGAGAGGTTTTGGAGCGCGTGTTCCGGGTTTTAAGCTGACACCGTCTCTCTGTTCTGTCAGCCCAAGAGAGTCGCTTTCAAAAAGTTGGAGCGTTGCAGTCGCGTGTGCGCACGCATGGGCTTGTTTGTGTAAACATACATGTAGTGTCGTTTTGGAGTCGAACCGGTGGAAGTGGAGCGGACCTCTCTGATGCCATGGCAAACTACAGTGAGGAACTGGACTTCAGGCTGATTTTCGGGGAGAGCGCTCATCAGCAGCCCTCGCTGGCCCACACGGGTTTGTACAGTAGTACAGTAATCGCGACGCGATTAAAACGCGCGAGTGTAGTGGGTTGCGTCAAGTTGTAATGTTTTTTTTATAAATTGGTTGTGTTTGATGTGTTGTATTATGTCAATGAAACACTACTTCCTTGTGTTTCAGCATCAAATGTTTCAGTACTTGTAGTTGTGAAAGAAAAGGAAGGTCAAACCTCAATCATGCGAAACAACTTTATTAAAATGACATCTTTATTGTGCATTTACTATTTTTTATTTAAAATATCTTGGAGAATAGTCAAACACAGACACGTTGTTTTATTGTTTTCATATTTTTTTGTTATTTTGCGTGTTGTTTGACACTGTAAAGCGTAACATGTCACTGTACTTCCTATACATGCCGTTTGTTGTTGTTACACTGTAACTACACTACACACTGCAATTCAGTCCTGTTCCTGTGAGGTCTTCACATTTTGTTTGTTTGTTATTGTTGTTTGGCTAGTTAGAAACTCAGGAAGTCACCGTTAAAGTTGTTATTGTTGGGCTAAATGTGTTCCTGTACCTTAAGTTAGCAGCGCAAAGGTTGTGGGTTTGAAACGGGTAACACGAATAATATTGATCAAATGTAAAGCTTTGAATGTATCTGTCAAATGCATTTCTATGAAATGTTGACAGCTGAAGTGTTAGGATGGCGTACAGATAGTCTTATCATTGTGGTAGCATCTCTAGCTCGTGGATACGAGTGTGTGATATTTATGGTCAGCTACTGTTGCACTTTTGACAGCTGTCAGCTTGAGTCGCTTCTCTGAATGATCACCATCTTTATAATGGTCAAATCCATATGCAAAGAGATAGATAACCTCGTGGGAGTTTGGAACATTTGGTTGTTTTTCGTTATGTTATTGAGGACTGGGTATACAATTTCGCTTTAGACTTTACCAGTTGTTCCCGATTACAGGATGAGATGATTATATTGGACATTGAGCATAACTACCATCAATTTTATTTTTTTAGAAGTTTATCATTATGGTTTCATAAACTGACTGGAAAACAAAAGGTTTAAATTCCTTTAACTTTACCTTTTATAAGGCAAATAAAATAATATTAAACACCAGCCAAATTTTAGGGCTTTTCACACTACGCTTAACCCCGGGTTATCTTCGTTCTAAACCTCGCTTTTAACCCTATAAGGATTGTTTCACACTTGTTATTTAGAAGTGGTGTTATCCCTGAAATTAACCCAGGGTTATGAAGGGATTGCTTTACCTAAAAAAAAAAAATTGGTAGAAAATTGAGCAAGTTATGGTCATTTAAAAGTACCTGCACCATTAAAGGAATAGTCTACTCATTTTCAATAATAAAATATGTTATTACCTTAACTAAGAATTGTTGATACATCCCTCTATCATCTGTGTGCGTGCACGTAAGCGCTGGAGCGCGCTGCGACGCTTCCATAGTATTTAGCTTAGCCCCATTCATTCAATGGTACCATTTAGAGATAAAGTTAGAAGTGACCAAACACATCAACGTTTTTCCTATTTAAGACGAGTAGTTATACGAGCAAGTTTGGTGGTACAAAATAAAACGTAGCGCTTTTCTAAGCGGATTTAAAAGAGGAACTATATTTTATGGCGTAATAGGACTTTTGGGAGTACTTCGACTTGCCTGAAAAGTCCGCTCCCCTTCTCACTCTCATAATGGGAGAGGGAGGGTGTTACTGCGCCGAGTCGAAGTACTCCCAAAAGTGCTATTACGCCATAAAATATAGTTCCTACGTTTTATTTTGTACCACCAAACTTGCTCGTATAACTACTTGTCTTAAATAGGAAAAACGTTGATGTGTTTGGTCACTTTTAACTTTATCTCTAAATGGTACCATTGAATGAATGGGGCTAAGCTAAATGCTATCGAAGCGTCGCATCGCGCTCCAGTGCTTGCGTAAGGTAATAACATATTTTAATATTGAAAATGAGTAGACTATTCCTTTAAAACACAATGCTACGAGTGAGCGAGCTCCCCATGGTAAGATGGCCGCCAGGTGATAACGTTAGAGACTCTGCCGTAACACATCTAGCCTTTATATATATCTATGCTTAAAACAGCAAAGAGAGATTTACGTTGCGATCTGTTCTGTCACTGCTGACGCTGAAGGGCGAGAGAAACATTTATTTAAAGGACAAGTTTGGTATTTTACACTTAAAGCCCTGTTTTCAGATTGTTTATGATGAAATAGAACGGTTTTGACCGAAATTTGGACATATAATGCTGGCCCGAGAGTTTTCGGGTGTTTGTTGTGTCACCAACTATCTCTACAATGGCTGCAGAGGTGCACTGGAACAAGCTTTACTAAAATGCATTAAACTTTGGTTTACAATGAGGTGAAACTCATCGAATGGTCAGGGGTGTTCACTTATGCTCACACAAAAATTGCTGCCAAAGATGCTTTCGTCCTGGCCAGGATTTCGGTGCGTCTTCCAGAAGTTGTGTTTGTTGACCGCATACGCCATTCAGTTAAAAACATAAGACATACAAGCGCAGTTTCATTCTTACCTTAAAATGTAACACTTGCTTTTCTGTAATAAAAAAAAAATCCTCTATGGCGTATGCGGTCGACAAATACAACTTCCGGAAGACACACCCGAAATCCTGGCCAGGAATAATGGCACGTATGATCACCCTATAAAAACCTATATTTTTTCCATGCATGCACTTAATCTTTGTACAACGCGTCGTTACTGTGTTAGCATTTTTTCTAGCCTAAGTTGAGGGAAGAACTAGGCCTGTCACGATTATGAAATTTGGCTAACAGTTAATTGTCTAATAAATTGTGACGTTATGATGATTAATTGCCTGTTTAGGGCTTTGACAACTATGGCGGTTAATTGTTTTATTGTTTTGACATTTTAATTCTCAAAAAAAAAAAAATTTTCATGAAATAATTTTCACACATTATTGTGATTATTTAAACGAAATCTTCTGGCAGTAAATATTAAAACACATATCACATATTTAAAAGTAATTATTTAATGAATATATCTTTCAAAACCTGAAAATTCGCGTTACACTGTCAGTAAAGGAGCGCCATCTGATATGGTCTCACTTATACATGTGCTGCAGCTCCCCCTTGTGTTTTTTTTAAGAGATGTGCAATCATTGCGGTGATCTGAAATCATTCCAATGAGGTCAAACAATCGCGATGAGACGATTATTTAACCATTGTGACAGCCCTAGTAAGAACATAGTAAAATATTAAAAAAACTATGGTGTTTTTCTTTAAGTAGAACAGTGTGAAATGTGAAACCAATAACCCAGGATTCCATTTACCTGGGGTTTAGAATAACCCGGGGTTAACTATTTCAAGTGTGAAAAGTTCTATTTTTTTAGGTAATGCAGGCTTGCTAGTAGTTATGGGAATAATAGCAAATACAATTTAATACAATACATTCAATACAATTCAATAGTCATACATTTAAAAAAGAAGTGGGTAACACTTTATTTTTTGGTGTTTTTGTTTTACGTTACATGTAATTATTATAGTACAACAGTAAATTATGCATAATTACATGCAACTAACCCTAAAGCAAATCATAACCCTATAGTAAGTACATGTTGTTAATCATTATTGTTATTGACTAAAATGTGTTTTTACATCGTAACAAGTACACTGTAAAAAATAAGTGTAACCAAGAAGTGTTACCCTTGGGCTATGTTTTAGTATATGAGTCGATCGCAGTATACTGCAAAAGTGCATTCCTATTTGATTCCTCACTGAAATACCCACAATTATAATAAGAAGTATTGATTGTCAATGATTTATACTTTGTAATCCTTAAAAAATAAAGTGGGTTGTCAATTCTGTTGCATGCTTGTTTTGTGTACTGATGTCCATGGTATTGCATCATCTTCTAATTTTAAAACACCCTTCTTATTTGGTTAATACCCTAGAATCCAAATTGGATGATGATGGCAACCGCTACCCCCTTTTTGCTGCCGGCCCTGACTATCCCATAGGACAGCAGGACAGCTGTACAGCCCAGCCTAATGTCATCCCCCATGCCAGTTATATTCAACCCATGGAGTCCCCCAGCAGGATATTTGACTGTCCTAGCATTCAGATCACATCAATCCCAGCCAACTATCATCAGGACCTCGGTGCCCAACAGTTGGACCAACTAGCAGGTGCTTGTGGGGAAGATGGTGCTTCTTCTCTTTCAAGGGACCAGCTATTCCTCCCACTAGATCAGTCCTACAGGGACTCATTGTGTCCCAGCCCCTGCAGTAGCTTGTCTTCCCGTAGCTGGCTGTCTGACGCCTCCTCCTGTGAATCGTTCTCGCACATCTACGATGATGTAGAGGCAGAGCTAAATGAGGCGGCCGCTAGAGTTCGTCTGGCTTCTCCTTTTATGTCACCTCAGGGGTCTCCTCTGCCGTCCCCCCTCACTTCTCCTCAGGCGTCCCCTCAAGTGTCCCCACTTGGTTCCCCTTTCGGTTCACCCAGCTACATGACTGCATATGGTGAAGACCCTTGGTACCGTTTCCAAAACCAACAACAGCAGCCCTTGCAATATCAATACGCCCAATCACTGTCGCCCTATCAATCTCCCCGCACCAGTGTCACAGAGGAAACATGGCTCAGTCCCCGTCCCCACTCCTCATCCTCGCGGCATTCCTCTCGGTCAAACTCGCCGTGTGGAAAAAGACGACATTCCAGCGCGGAGGTCTTTCCTGGTTCGACATCCCCTCACCTTTCCCCCAACGCCACACCCTCTCATTCACCGAGGGGGAGCGTCACTGAAGAAACGTGGATGGGAGGTGGGACATTTCCCCCCCACCAGACTTTTCCATTGGATGTAGACATCCCATCCAAAACAAGGAGAACGTATCAGACCAACCACAACCAGGACCAAGTGTCTCTGCTGCTTGGTCAACAGGATTCTGGTCTTCCAGACCAAGGTCCAGCAATGTCTCTCCCAACTTTGAAGAAAGAGGAAATAATGGAACATTTCTTAGCAGTCCCAAGGCAGTTCCCTTGGGCTAAACCCAAGCAAGTCAGCACTCCGTTATACAGGTAAATAACTTGTTTCCAAAATAAATGTTACATAATACAGTGTTTTGCTCAGTGCCATGTCATTTTTTTATCCTGTTTATGTTAGCATAATTAGATAGTAGATAGCATAAAACAAAGGTCACATTTAATATAGTTCTGATGGTGTCTCTTATCTGCTCAGGTCCACGTCCTTACCTCCGTTGGATTGCCCACTTCCCAGTCAGTTCGGTCAGTTTGAGCTCAAGATGGAGATTCAACCGAGGCCTCACCACAGAGCCCATTATGAGACGGAGGGCAGTCGTGGGGCCATTAAGTCAGAATGTGGAAGACACCCTATTGTAAAGCTCAGATTTTATTCCAGATCTCAGATCAACTTTCTATAAATGTTCCCTTGTGAAGTGACTATTATTTGTTTTAGGCTTTGGCACTGCTTTCTATGTACTTGTAATGTTTAGAGTCAACTGTAAGGCGTTTATCGGTTGACTTTCTGATAAGTGTATTATACACTGTGGTTCAGTGACATTTTTTATTACTTTGCTTGTGGCCAGCATGTCAACATTTGGCTTAACCATTTGGATCAGCACTATTGTTTCTTCATACAATGGGGGAAGGAGGTGTATTTGGTAGAAGTTTTTATTCCGTTTTACATTTGGTGACTCTACTAGTGGTTACCGGTTTTAACTTAAAATGCCTGTGCTGTTAAATTTGATGTGCTGTTATATAGGTTGAAAACTATAAACATGTTGACAGTGTAACTTGAACCTGCTCAGCAAGATTCTCTTCAGACCGTTAGTAGACTGTTAGCTTAGTAAGTCGAGCATTGCATTAGCAGCGCAAGGCCGTGCATTTGATACACAGACATGTTCGGACAACAGGAAATCATGATTTTCAGCTATTTAAAGTCGCCATGAAACAGAAGTAGAAGTTATTTTATTAAAGTCTTATTTTTCCTGTGGTGACCGGATCTGAGTGAAACGATTTTTGAAATGGAAAAAAAAGGAAGGTCTGGACTTCCATCAAGAACTAATTGGATCATTTGAAGTTAGGTCATGTTGCTAATTGCTGTGATCTTTTCCCGGACCCCGCCTACCTGCCATACCATATGACCAGAAGTAAAGAGAGATCATTTTTTAGGAAGGGGATTTGCGTTTTTGATTAAACATTCATTTTTAAGAAATAATGAAGCTGACAGATAAGTAATTTGTAAAAAAAAATACTACAATATTCCCAAACTAATTACAGTTTTTCCGATATCCCTGTGGTTAGTGCGCCGACATATTAGCACCAGTGTGCTCATAGCGACCCGAGTTCAATTCCCGTCTCTGAGTTCCTTTTTTCATCCTTTTTATGACTTGTATGACACTTGTACATGTTAACGTAACGCTCTGCAAAATTCCAAAACGCCAAAGTTCACGCTGTCGCAAGTTATCGTCTCCAACTTAAATCTCTTTACTTGGACTTACAATAAAAGCTAGGATTGTAGGCAACAGTTTATTTGCGCATCGAGTTAACGTGGACCAGATGCACATTATCATTATTCTAATTGTAAGTAGTCTATGACTAATCCACGATTCAAACAGGAGTTTTGTGCAGTGCAGAGCAGCGCTTGTTGTTTGTCATTTCTACGATCACAAATGCAGACATGGTTTTATGTTTTAGTATCCTAACCTAATCAATAGGGTATGTTCTGCTCAAGCCGCGCTGGCAAAAATATTCTGGATCAGATTTGGGCTTGTATTCATAAGGTAGTAAAGACGATATTATCTCCTGTCGGGAGCTGATCTTCCAAATATGTTAAGGAGCGTCTTATCTCCAACACATAAGCTTAAAGGGATAGTTCGGCCAAAAATGATATTAAACCCATGATTTACTCACCCCCAAGCTGTCCGAGATGCATATGTCCATCATTTTTCAGACAAACACATTTTCAGTTATTTTAGAAAATGTTTTAGATCTTTCTGTTAATTAAATGTGAAGTTACGGGGTCCACGACCTTCAAGTCCAAAAAATGTGCATTCATCCTTCACAAAATAAATCCAAACGGCTCCAGTATGATAAATTAAGGTCTTCTGAGGGTAATCCGCGTTGTGCTGTTGTAGAAATATCCACATTCAAAAGTGTATAAACGAAAACAACTACCCTACGGCAGCACCGCCAGCCTAGACTCCTCCGCATTCAATAGAGAGTATTAGCGTAGTGTACACACTTTTCTTAGTGACGTATGACAAATTCGGAGGGTGGGGGCACAGAGCAGCAGCAGAGAAAATCTTCTGTAGCCGCGTAAGCTCTCATCCTGAATGCGGACGCGACCAAGATGGCGGCATTACCGGATCCAAGTTATTTTGGTTTATAAAGTTTTAAATGTGGATATTTCTACAACGAAACTGCGCGCATTACCCTCAGAATGACTTTGTTTATTATCCTGGAGCCGTTTGGATTTATTTTGTGAAGGATGTATGCACACTTTTTGGACTTGAAGGTCGTGGACCCCATAACTTCACATTTGATTAACTGAAAGATCTAAAACATTTTCTAAAATAACTGAAAATGTCATTGTCTGAAAAATGATGGAGATATGCATCTCGGACAGCTTCGGGGTGGGTGGATCGTGGGTTTGATATCATTTTTGGCCGAACTATCCCTTTAAGGTATTGGGCCAATCACAACCACGGACTGGATAACTGGCCAATCAGAGCACATTGCACTTTTCAGAACGATGAGCTTTATACAAAATGAATGCGTTTCAGGCAGGCCGGGCATAGAAGAACATTAATGTGGAAAATAATGCATTTTTTGAACCATAAACCACGCAAACACATTGCATTTTACCGAATATGCAAAATAATGTTCTTTTTAGCAACGTAATAAGTGCTCTTTAAATGTATAAAAGTAATTAAACCACAGGGGTTTGTGAATTGTGCCCTGACCTACTACTTTAGGTGTCAGCGGGTCATGTGGTTGGGTGGCCAATGGTTGTGTTGCTATTGCGCAAACCTTTCGCTGCCAGGTGACTACAAATATAAAGACAGCAGTAAAACGACTACAATGTAATTTATTGATAATGGTTAATAATTGAAGAATAACACCCATTATTAGCTACGTTCCAGTGTTGTTTTTTTAGTCACATGGCACACAGATTGCATTGTGCACGTAGAGGTTTGTCAGAGTTCAGTGAACTCACCCAGCGGTTGCTTTCATTGTTCTGGTAAATTGAGAATGGCTTCCAATCCCCAGGGTGTGTTTCTCGTAAGACATCTGCTCTGGTATTTATTTTTACGAGAGATAAATCTATTTGATATTATATCATTAAAACGTTGATTCTTCAATGCGTATCAACCTGGCTTATGGACAGAACGAGAGAGACAGAGAGCTTGTGGTATTTTTAACATAGTGCTATGGTTAAAGCTAATGTTACACATGTTGGTTTGTTTACCCTAGTTACCCACAACACAAAATGGGTAACCATTTCTGCCATCTGAGGAACAGGTGGGCTGAACTCTCAGAAACAATCACATGCAAAAACTAGCAAAGGCTTAAAAAAGCCATAAATGTAAATAAGTGCCCTTAAAAGCATAATGGTTTAAAGATTTGACAGACGGATTGATTGATGGATGGATTGATTGATTGATTGATTGATTGATTGATTGATTGATTGGCGGATTGATTGGTGGATTGGTGGACAGGTGGAGGGACTGACAGGCAGATAGATAAATAGCAACTTTGCATGTTTATTCATATAATTGTTCTTACATCTACAGCTCATAGGCTACAATGAGAAAGCAGTGACCCTTCATATGTTCATTGGGACAGCAGACGAGCGTTACATCAGGCCACACATATTCTATCAGGTGCACAGGATTACAGGAAAAACTGTAGCAACACCCAGTCAGGAGACAATGTTTGGCGGCACCAAAGTTTTGGAAATACCTCTCCTCCCTGAAAACAACATGTGTGCCAGGTACTCGTCTGAGTCACCACTGATTTACATTTACCAGCCCTGCTCCATTCAGAGAGAATGGGTTTTTGCATAAATGATGTAGTCACATGGCAGACTGTTCGGCTTTTAAATACAATAAGATGATGGCCGCAGACTGACTGCCAATTGATCCAACAACCAATAATATGTAGCCCTGTCTCTAATGACGAGATTGGGAGCATCAAAGTTTGATTTCAATCACTGATTTCAATATTTGATGTATTAGTCAATAGTAAAGGTTATATTTTCACGGAATGTTCTTTACATTATTAAGGATGATTTTATGATATTTATACAAAAAATATCTTTAGCTGATCTGTAAAATCTATTATTTCTCTTTTTATTTAATCTCCCTAAAAGTCAATTTTGTCTGATGATAAAATGAATTTCTTTGGCAGCATTGATTGTGCCGGAATCCTGAAGCTACGGAATTCCGACATTGAGTTGCGGAAGGGGGAAACTGACATCGGACGTAAAAACACGCGTGTGCGTGCCGTATTCCGTGTCCATATCCCACAGCACAATGGAAAGGTGCTCTCACTGCAGGTGGCATCTGTACCCATCGAATGCTGTAAGTCCATTGAGTCATTTTTAAGACGGCATAGATTTTTTTTTTCATTTAGATTGCATGAAAAAGACATATAAACATAACATCACAACCTTTATACAAAACAAAAACAAAAGAGCAATTGATAATGTTAAATTTCATTTGCACTAAGAGAAGGTAAATGTTTCAAAAAGGAGTTCCAGATTTTTTCAAGACTTTGGAGATTTCCTAACTTTGAAAAGAATTTTCTCGGGGGTACAATATGAAAGCAGTTCATTTTTCCATTGTTGTCTAGATGGGGGTTGAATCTACTTCCAGTGCACTAATATACATTTTTTTCTGGCAGTTCCTGCTAAGAGTGAAAAAAATCTTTTTTATGATGAGTAGAGCCTAATAAATCAATATTCCCTAATATCCAAATTCTAGGATCTTTACTAATTTGGATACCTATAATCTCTGAAGTATTACCAATTATATATTCCCAAAAGGTATTCAGTACAGGACAACTCCAAAGCATATGAAGCAAACTGCTTTCAGATGTTTTATACCTTTGATATTTTGAAGATTTACAATAAAGGACAGCATAGATTTCGATGGTGGTTGTGGGTCGTACAAAAAAAGACGGCATAGATTTCGGTGGTGGTTGTGGGTCGTATGAGAGGCAGGGGAAGAAACATTGTAGAAAGCATTTTTTTAAACATGTGCATAATAAAAAAATGTTTTTCCCAAAATTTATTCTGTATAAGCAAAATTTGTCAGACACCCTTATTGTTTTTGATTGAATGAGAGTTGATAGGAAAACGTTGATGAATGATTTATGGCCAATTGTTTTTCTCTATTCAGCTCAACGCTTAGCTCAGGAACTTCCCCAGGTAGAGAGCTTTACTCCCAACTGTGGTTCTGTAACTGGAGGAGAAGAAATGCACATCACAGGCCCAAACATCAACCAAGACTCAATAGTCATCTTTCTAGAAAAGAGCACAGGTAAGTAATGTTTAATACACAAGATTCATGTCTGCCCTCTTAATTCAAGCTACTTAAATGAATTGTTTTACAAAACATTACGGGTGACTTCTAGGATATGATTACAAAGATTTTTCCATCTGTCATTTTCCATTCCAGATGGTAAAACACAATGGGAGGTTGATGTCAAAGCTGTACAAGAAAAGAGTAATAATGTAAGCATATTATGTTTTAACTTTAGCAAGAACTTGTTACATTTTCACTACAAATACATAGCTTTTGTCAAATGCATTTGCTATAGAGATTTTTAAACATGTGCACAACTGTTTTTATGTGTTCCCATTCCTGATTAGACAAGCATTGTGGTGAAGATTCCTCCGTATTACAAGAAACCCACAGCTTCCTCCACCCAGGTGCTGTTCTATGTCAGCAATGGAAAGAGGAAGAGAAGTTCCTCACAGTTCTTCACGTATCTTTCAGGTATTTGTCCTCATTACTAGATCTGGTTAATTTTGTGTTTCATTCTGGTTTAGAGTAGACCCACCCACTTAGTCAAGAAGAAACAATCAACTACAGTTTGAAATAACTAACAACACATTCTCACTCCCCAGGCATCAAAATCTGAAGCCCTCAGCGTCAGTATGAAGACGCGATGGGTGCCCCTGGCGTCACTATATCGACGAAATGGGAACTCCGTTGCTTTCATGCTAATCCCTCAGCGTCGGATATAGACGAAAGGGCATCTCGGAAGGTGATGCCGTCGCGTTATGCGGCGATCGGCGGGATCATGTCGCTTCTGGACGTTGGCTACTCAATTTTTGTTCCAAATTTTTTACCATTGTCACTTGGGGTTGGGGTTAGAACGACTTTTTGTTACATAAAATTACATCCTAACCCAAACCCAACTCTAACCCCAACCCCAAGCGACAATGGTTTAAAAACAGGAAAGAGTTGGGTGGTTGCAGTCCGGAGGCTGCATGATCCTGCCGATCGTCGCATACGTTGACGTTGCATCACCTTCCGGAATGCCCTTTCGTTTTTTACATTAGTGGCGGGTATCTTATATTGATAGTAGTATAATAATACTGTATTAATACTAATGGGGTGTACGCACCAAACATGAATTCGAGGATTTGGTTACATACAAAGTCATGCAAAGACGCGAATAAACACAAACACGCGTGAATGGTGAGATTGCAGCCAAAACACACGCTATTCGCCTCAAACATTGAACATTTTCAACTTAAGTGAAATATTTGCATGACACAAAGTTAAATCCCGTGAGTAATCTAGAGCGAGGAACGCAATGCTTCATGTTTGGCATGTACACAGCATAATAGGATTAAAGGCGGGGTCCATCATCGTTGAAAGCCAGTGTTGACATTTGAAATCACCTAAACAAACACGCACCTACCCCTATAGAATCTGGACCTTCTTTTGATAGACCCACCCCACACATACAGTATGCAACCCAGCCAAAGATGTTGGTTAGTAGACACGCCCCTTACTGCTGATTGGCTACCAGTGTGTTTTGGTACTCGCCCTGACTCCCTTTTCCAAAATCATGCACCCCGCCATTAACTTCCCAAATTATTAATTCCTGTGAAATGTCCACTTGGAGAAGGAAGATTTTTTTTTTGCCCTACACTAGCAATTTTGGAAAGTCTGAGTGTATTGAAGAACTGGTGTGACCATTTCTTTATTTCTTAATACACAGAGTAGTGGCCTAAAGAGATGTCCAACTTAGTGTTTTTTTTTTAAATATTTTATTAAAGATTGCATTTTGTGTTTGAAGTATAAACCGAAGCAAATATATTGAATATAACAGGATTAAGCACTGCTATTGTCCGGAGAGAGGTCAGAGATTAAATTGCAGGCTCAACAATGTTTATTGAATAGACAAAGAAAATCTTAGTTCTGGAATGCAGAAACTTAACAAAGTGGGCCAAGGAGCAGGGAAGCACAGGAGCGAGCCTAAGCCGAGAGGTGGCACCCGGCAAACAGGGTCAAAGGGCATGGTGGCAGACAGAAAGGGTTACTAAGTAGAGCAGCAGGGCGGCCAGGCAGGCGGGATGGATGGAAAAAGTCACAGAAGGGACGGCCGATGCGAAGCTAGGCACAGAGAGAGTAGAAGAGGGGGGCAGATGGCAGCAGGACTCGATCTGCAGAGAACTGAGAGGAGGCAGAAGGGAAAGCACAGGAAGGTCTCCGGAGCCTAACAAAATAGACACAGAAAAACAAACAAAGATTAATTTCCTCACTAATTGAACTAGACTGGACAAGAGCAGCGATAGTCTACATAAACAGACTGACAAGAGAAACAGGAAATAAATAGCAGAAATAATGAGAGGGGAACAAGGATAGTTGAACCGAGAGGAACATAATAGGAATGAATAAGATAAGGAGGGGGGGACGACACAATGACAGGTATGCATGTGTCCACATGTCAAAACAAACCAAAGACAAAACATGCATCGTACAAACACGGCCGATCAGACTATAGGGTGACAATGCAACGCCCAATATGGTTGGTCTGGAAATGAAAGTCAGTTAAAAGAACCAATCATCAACCAACAAAGACTGACGATTCTCTGTGGGAGAGGCTCTACACTAAGTCATGTTAGGCATATGGTAACCTGTACACATGCTCAGTAGCTGAAAGTAGATATAGGACATCAGTCTTAGCATGACTTAAATACCTGCTCACAGGTGTTGCAAATATGGCCGCCTAGTGGCGTGTCTTCCCAATAGGGATTTTGATTGAGTCTCAGCTTAAAGAAGAATTTAAGGCCCATGACTAGCTGGACCCGTAATCGGAAAAAAATTTCCGAAACTTGTATGAACTCTGGGGAAGTGCATTCGGCACAGAAAGACTCTTTTTTGAAACGTTGCCTATGTTTAGCGTGAGGAAACAACTCTATAACTGTGTTAATAAGTCAGAATGCATGAAATGCCATTAAACCCCCCCTTTAATCAAAAATGCAAATCTCCTTCCCTCCTCGAAACAATCTCTCCTTACTTCAGGTCATATGGTATGGCAGGTGGGTGGGCTCCCAGAAAAGATTGCAACGATTAACAAATTGCAACATGACCCAACTTCAGACGATCAGACGATCAGTTCTCAATGGATGAATTCAAGTCCAGCCCTACCTTATTTTATTTCAAAAGCCATTTCACTCGGATATATGTCATCACAGGCAAAATAAGACAATCGCTACATCTGTTTCATGACGACTTTAAATGTTTAGGGTTTTTTCCATTTAACCTGAGGGGCATTAAAAGTAAATATTGTACAAAATTTCCACCTCTAGACATCACTTTTGCACAGTACTGTATTTTATTTCTACCAGCTAAGACCTACATTTTAAGAATGCTTAAAAATTAATGTGTTGAACATCTTCATTCCAGGAGTGCAAGTAAAGCAGGAGTTTAGTGTGGACACCAATACTCTTGAGGATCATTCTACCTCCCCAGCTGGACTCCGCACCAGTGGGGATCAAATTCCATCCAACCAGGTCCAACCCCTTGAGCAATGGCTGCTGTCCAGAGGATCTGTCTGTGCCCCATCATCAGCCCATTTCAGTTACTCACCTCAGGATGCTTTGTATCTTAACCTTTCTCATCCGACCAGTAGCACTGGAGTAGACCAGCACACCGTGTTTCACCAACAAACAGTAGACTTGGAGACTTTGTACCAAAAGCCTCAACAGAACATGTCTTACAAAGGACAACCTTGTCTTCCCATTGATGGTGGTTCTTTCCAAAACTTTGCAAATCAGGCAATATCTCAACCAGCCAAAGGATACCAGGACATGCCTTCAAAACACAGCCATAATCTCCACAACTTCGGGTCCTCCTCAGCATGCAGCCAGTCTCTGATAACTAACCCAAGTGTCCACAGGTCTGATCTGCCCTCTTTTGATTCGGTGCAATTCCCAGAGTCCTCCTCGTCCGAGATGTTGTCTGCTTCTCTTGCTAAAGTGCCTTCTAACTCATCTTCTATCAAGGAAGGCTTGATGGACCCTGATCCCCACAAAGTCCCCACATCCCTTAAGGCAGGTGGCAAAAGTGTGTCCACATTGGATTACACATCTTCACAAGGTGAAGAGAGCCTAAACATTAAACAGGAGCCAGAGGAAAAAGAGCTGACCTTTCAGACTATTGGACTACAGGATATCACTCTCGATGATGGTAAGTTTCTAAACAAAACTTTTGAGGGAATGTTACAGATTTAAAACAAGTTAAGATTACCTTAAACAATTGCCAAAAATCATGTTACAGGTGTGCACTTACATGTCATATAGGGCGAGGCAAGACTTGAATGTGTTTATGACAGCACAATTTACCAACCTTGTTTGTGTTACATTATTTCCAATAGTAGAAGCCGGGTCCAAAACGAACACTCTCCAAATGCCAAGTGCAGTTCGGCTTTGTCGAGTCCAGTTGTCCAGTAACCTTACGTAAATTAATGGTATATCAACATCCGATGTAAATTCAAAGAAGCTACTCAAGAAAATTTGGAAACTTGAGCCCAATTTATGGTCTCGCATAGAATCTGTGCTGTAGCTGCGCTGTAAGCTCTGCGTAGCCTGACGTGCAAAATTGTAACAACGTGTCTATTCTATGCGGATCGCAAGTGCTGTGATTGGTCCGCTAGAAACCCTCCCATTAGGTAAAAACAATCCTCTTTCCGCATTTCTACCTTACGACAGTACAAACAAAGATGGGTCAAGTTGAGTAGTGATAAACTCAAGCTGCAACAAAATTTGTCCATTTACCTCCATTACAGCTAATCATATACAACAAGCTGCTGCTGCTTCTTCTTTTTTGGGTTTACTGGCCAAGCGGCTTCTTCTTCGGCTGTTGCACTACTACTGTGGGTTACATGTGTGGTTACTGCGTAATACTGTTCTGCATGTGTAATTGCACAACGGCAGAAGTGTGAATGAAAACTGCTGTGAATGAAAAAGCTATGGTTTAAAAACACACACACAAATTATGTGATTATCGATTAAGTGCTAGATTAATCGATTACAAAAAGAATTGATAGCTGCAGCCCTACATTGTTGTAAACATTTGGAGTAATGTAAGTACACACGTTAACAAAATATAGTTTTTGGACATTTTAATGCAAAAATCCTACATATTGTACCTTTAACTGTCAAAATCCAATTTCATGACCAGTAGGAAATTAATATAGCTGGTAAATTTCATAAATTATTGGTCTGAGAAATGCAGATTTATTTGTTTTGAACTTATTTTACAAGTGTGTAAAATGTCTAAAATGTAATAAATAATTGTAATGAATTTAATTAACATTTTCCCATCTAACAGTGGTTCTGCTTGTTCATTATCTGTTTACAAGTAATGCACACTTTTGGTTGCATCTCATACTGGGTCAATATCTTACCCCAGACCGCATTAACAAAACGTTTGCTTGCTTTGCGCCATATGCCAGCCAGACTTTTTGTTTACTCCCAAGAAAAACTAGCAGCTGCCACCCCGCGTGTCTGGACGCCTGTTTAGTTTGAACCTAATTTTAGTCACCAGTCCCGCAGTGCAGTGAGAAAGAGGATACTGGCATTGAATGGAGTGTCACAGAAAGAGCTAAATATACCGTAGAGTCAAATCCTCCGCTAGTGTTACACAGCTGTATTGTGACGGTCTTGGAAGAAGATATATATCATATGGCCTTGACTGAACTTGACCTTTGCTCATGAAGGTGCCCCTTCAATGTGTTCCTTAAAAACATTTGAGCAGAACTGCTACATTTTTAGCTACTAGCTATTATATCTACTTTTTTTAATAGCTGAAATGAGATACATCACATTACATGTAAGCATTTAAAAGACGCTTCTATCCAAAGAGATCCAAAGAGAGAAAACAACTAAGTGATTCATCTTAGGTAATATATGGATTTGAACAAAATAACTGTAATTTAAAAATAAAATGTTCTGAAATAAAAATAGTTAAATAAAAATTGTATGATATAAATATACAGAATCAGAAAGAGCTTTTATTAATTTTTATTTTTTATGAATTTTTTAATTTTTTCTTGGTAATTGAAAGCTCCAGTTCAAATTCAACATCAAGACACGTGATCATAAAATTAAAGAATAAAATCTAAGAATATAAAGATTAAGGGGCTGATCACACCAAAAGCGTTTATGGCAGTTGCAGGCGCCATTTATGAATGATATTCTATGGGCAGGGAGCGTTTGTGTGCTGTTATGCGCGCCCAGCCTGTTGCGGTTTTTGCCGCCAGCTGCAGCACGCGCTTTTAAAGGAGCGCTGAGAGCGGAGAAGCGCTCGACGTCATTCGCGTCTTTCCAATCGAGGGGTTGAGGCGGGCCTTACGTTGTGGTGAGGGAAGTTTACAGTTGCTTTGAAGAACCGGACCCCACTCTCTCCTGCGTGTTTGTGCACCTCTCACCCTCAAACAAGGTCAGAGCAAGCGCCCTCTTTTTAAAGTTTCCGCTAATATGACAGTTAACAGCAAAAGAGCGCTCACGCTTCAATATTTGATTGACAAGACAGCTGACTCGGTTTTTCTTAGCAATATAAAAAGCCGCGTCGCACTGCTCTTTTTTTAAAAAAGGCAGTGCGTTGCGCCTTGCGTTATGGACTTAGTGTCTGTGATGTCACCTATAGGTTTGTGAAGAGCCAATAGTTGCCATTGTGCCACCGCCCATCACTCGCCGATAATCGAAAAGGGGTAAAGAGGAGGGAAGTGGGTGAAGCTAAGGCGGCTGGTTGCTGAAACCACACCCACCTAGCTCGTCTGTAGTGTCAGTTCACTAAAGTCGTGGCCACGCCCTTAATTATGCAGAACTTTAAAGCTTAATAAATTTAAACAGATGAGTTAAAAAAAATCACACCCACTCACAGACAATTTAGCTATATAGACCAAAATCACTTTTTGTACCAGGCTTATTATTTTCTGCTGTAAAGTTGGGCATTTTAACATGGGGGTCTATGGGAATTGAGTGACTCCTTTTTGGAGCCAGCCTCTAGCGGGCAGTCGATGAATTGGAGTTTAAGTCACTTCCGCGTTAGCTTCATCAATAGGGCTGTGACGATACAACCCATTAAAAAGACCTGCCAGAAATCGATTCTGAATCGCAAGGCTCCGATTTTGTGTTTCATGCACAGCTTGTGCGTGTACTACGGCTCTGTGGTCAGTAGGAAGCCCTTATCAGTATAAAATCACTATGAGTTTAAGTCGTTTATAACGTGTCGTGCATTTAAAAAAGCAACAAACACAATCAAAATATTCTTTATTATCATTAAAATACCTGAAACAATCTGAAGTACAGCGATATAAATATTCCTTTAGACATTTCCTGGAATAGTGTTTATAATGCTACTTCTTCTGTGGCACAAATGGCGCTTCTACACGAGAGCGCCCTCTGGCTTTTGGATGTGGCGGCATTTCACCGTAATTCATTCAAATTCATTAATTGAGAAAACGCACATTTGCACGATTAATTGGCACAGCCCTATTCATCCAAGTGATCGAAGTTTGCCCATCGCTTCTGTTAAGTAAATATGGCCAGTGTTGGGGAAAGTTACTTTTAAAAGTAATTTAAAAGTGCATTACAATATTAAGTTACTCCCAAACAAGTAACTATTTGCGTTACTTGGTTACTTTTCATTGAAAGTAATACTTACTTTACTTTTAAGTTACTTTTGCGTTACTTTTTCTTACTTGGCTAAGGCTTGATCTCTTTCATGCCTTGCAGATGTTTTTAAGACTGAAAAAATTCAGAAATTGCATATTTCCATTGCAAAAATGTCAAGCTCTGGCCTGCCATCTCCGTTTCTCACTCAAACGGCTCAGGCGCGTATGCATTTTTTAAAAAATCGAATGAATTAAACTGAAAAATAACTCGCGTTACTTTTTTCAAAAAGTAACTTAAATTGTAAATGTATAAAGTAATGCGTTACTTTATTCGTTACTTCAGAAAAGTAATATTAATGCAAGTTACTTATAATGCGTTACCCCCAACACTGAATCTGGCCCTAGGGCTAAATAACCACATTTATAGAGACTATGTACACATACTGGGGTAATGCACTAAACTATACTAAAATAATAATCTAAAAATAATCATTATTTAATTTGATAATAAAACAAACCTGAGCATAGAATTTGTATATTTTTGTGTACCCGTCCTGCTGTTACCGTGTGTTGGAGAGGACAGGTGGAGTGGGCTCCAATACCCCTGTTGAGTGAGTGCTGTTGTCTGCTATCATTCCCAGAATCTACGTGTCGTCTTTCATCTACACTCAAACAGATTCTTGTCCAAATATTTAAAGCTCACAGTCTGTATGCTCATGAATTCAGTGATGCATATCATATTGTAAATTTAAAGGGGGCATATAATGAAAATCTGACATTTTCCTTGTCAGACAAGTGCTATAGTTTGGTCCCCAGTTCTTATATCATCCAAGATAATGTGGAAACGGTCAACCCAGTAACTTAGTTTTGGTAAACCATTCTCTGCAAGCATGAGGAAAAATAGGTCATTCAGATTCCACCTGTTGTGTGATGTAGGTGCAAGTCTTATTACAATAATACCACCCTTTATTCTGCACTATCCAACCACGGCACTGACATTTAGTGCAGAGAGAAAGAGAAAGAAAACATTATTGACAGCACAATAATTATTCAACAAACCACCATCAGTGTTTGCATTTCATCAGCTCATTTGCATTTTAAAGGACACAACCAAAAACCACACATTTTTGCTCGCACTTACAAAGTGTCAATTTTAACATGTAATAATAAATTATCTGATGGGTATTTTGAGCCAATCTTCACATGCACTCTGGGGACACTTATTTTACATCTTAAAAAATAATTTTAATATGACCCATTTAATAGATTTGTTTGATAGACATTTGCTTAGGATGCTTACCTTTTTTACTAGACACTTGTGGAGCTGGTTTAAATTTAAGCCTCGAAAGCAATACAATGTATAACTACACAGTAATAGTAGTAACTCAGTTTTAGTCTTTGTGGTTTAACACCAACCATGTAAGGTGTTAGGTGTAAACAGTGATTCTGTGCAAAAGCTCAAGCATGCTTTAAGTTAAAGCAATGCAGAGGGACATCAATGATTATAAGATGTACTGTATAATGCTGCCTTCAGATGGATTAATAAACTGTACATGGACAAAAACAAAATGTTGCATTTTTTAAGGACTATAGAGGTATCTTGCATCAATTCATCACAGTATTATATATTCATATTACTTTGAATGCTATTGTGCACATTGTAAACTTTTTTTTTTCATTGAAAATGTCATCATGCAAAGATATTAATAGCTGGTTTTTAATGCTTTGAGAGATTTATCACAATGACTTCTTATATTTTTGTTTCTTTTTGCAGTAAGTGAGATTATCGTCAGAGATTTGTTCGACACTCCAGATTCAGGGAATGCCAGCAGCATGCCGTAGCTCTACTCTCATGAACGAAAAGGAAAAGTAAATGGAAATGATGCATATGACTTATAAGTACTGCAAAGAAAATGTTGACTCATTGTTGTAACAGCATCCTCGTACTATTTACTGCATTTGAAGAAAGTGTTTTTTTTATCATCAATATCATGTATAAAGTTTCCATAGAAAAGAGTGTGCATAAAGGTTTCGAACATTTTTAAACTGGTCGTTTTAAATGTGAATGTAAAATGTTGACCAGTCATAGTTTTTTCAGTTAGTGCCTTAAAACCTCAATTGCCTTTCAGTGAATAAAATGTTTCATTTGTCTTAATTTGGAGTTTTAATGTAATTAAAAGTCTTGCAATTAATAATAAAGCAGTTCAGAAAAAATAATAAAGAAAACTACACCAGCATGTAGCATATAATGCACACCCAATGTTTCAATCTGCTGAATCTCACTTTAATGAACTGTGATACCTGTTTGAGATCTTTTAATTTTCATTGCCTGATCGTTTTTCAAAATGACTTTGTATTTATGAATTTGTACTTATCATAAAAAATTGGATATTTTGTGTGATATTTCCTTCAAAGTGAATTTTATTTAAATTTCACATGATTTGTTTGTATTTTTGATGTAAATAAAACTGTTCAACGTTTGAAAAAATACATTAAAATATTTTTTGCATACATTGTGCATATAAAGCATATTTTAAATCTTCAAGCATTGGTGAATATTTGTATATGTTATGTATATATATATATATATATATATATATATATATATATATATATATATATATAAACAGATTAATTTTTGTTATTAGAAAACTAACATTTTATTTTAAAATATTATTTTTGAAATAGATGACTTACACTGAATATTGAAGAAAATGCAGCCAATAAGAGCCCAGATTAAATATGAACTCCTTCTATACTCTTTAAAATTCATCCTAAATTGAACATTTAAGAAGCTTCTTGGAAAAATGACATGCATATGGTTCAGCAATTTCTAGGCAAAGGGTGACTGTACTTCAAATAATAAAATATAACAGAGTTTTGGTTTATTTTGGATGCTTTTAGTCACGAACATAAGTTCCAAAGTTGCATTTGTGTTATGCCATAGTTTGGATGAGTTTATTATTATTATATTATATATACACACACACACACACATACATACATACACATATATACACACACACACACACATATATCTATATCTCTCTCTCTCTCTCTCTCTCTCTCTCTCTCTCTCTCTCTCTCTCTCTCTCTCTCTCTCTCTATATATATATATATATATATATATATATATATATATATCTATATATATATATATTAGGGCTGAGCATAGATTAATCTAGATTTGTAATCTAGGTTTGTGAAGAGTGTGTAATTATTATGTATATATACACATGTGTATATACCCTACTGAAAAATCCAGCTAAAACCAGCATAAGCTGGTAGCTGGATTTAGCTGGTTTTAGCTGGTTTAAGGTGGTTTACGCTGGTCCTCCCAGCCTGACAAAGCTGGTCATGCTGGTGGGCCAGTTGGTATTCCAGCATGACCAGCTAAGTCCAGCTAGACCAGCTTAAAATGTGACCAAAACACACCTAAACCAGCTGCTACACCAGCAAAACCAGCTTCCTACACCAGCAAAACCAGCTAAAACCAAGCTGGGGACCAGCTAAAACCAGCTCACCAGCTTATGCTGGTCTTAGCTGGATTTTTCAGTAGGGTACATTATTTATATTTTTATAAATTCTATATTATATATAAATAAAAAAACGATATATAAATATATGTATGTGTGTGTGTTTAAATATACATAATATTTATTTACACACAGCACAAACTCATATATTATGCAAAAAAAAGTTTTATTTTGTATGAGATTAATCTATGCCCAGCCCCTATATATATTTTTTATTTTTTAATTTTTTTTTGGTTCTGAATTTTCGGTTATCAGCAGAGAAAAATGAAATGAGCCCTTGCATGTCTATATGAAATCCCAAATTGATTATACTCATTGTTTTCCAAGCTATAATTGTTTGTTGAGCCCCTATTATGGATATCAGTACATTTATATGCCAATTTGTATAGGAAATTTAATAAGAATTCATTACGTTACCCATGACATTTTCATGGGGAAAAAGATCTGATTCACAAAAAATGGTTTATTACATTTATGAAATGTGTACGTGTCATTGCTTTACATACACAACACTGTAATAATTATAGAAAGTCCTAAAATTTTATTTTTTTGCCAGTTTTATTTTTTCACATTTTAAATCTTTATCCGTCATTCACCCAAAATATATACCAATTCCAAATTGGCATAATGTATAATACACAAATTGTTAAAACTGTGTTCAAGCGATGTTGTACATTTAAAACCTCAATTGTGGGTTACGGGTTCAGCTATTTAAATATTTCATGTTTATGTAAGAAGGCACGTCCACCGGAAGGTTGCAGCGCAATGACGTCAGCATCACCGGAAACAGGTATGAGGGATAGAAACTGCCAGAAACGTCAAGAGAAACAGGGATAAACATGCTATTAAACAGTTTTATTTAAGAACTGCACACGTCAGACTGTTCGTCGAGTATCAGGATGCGGATATAATCTCTGTCTAAGGAATGTATTAAACTATATCGTTTTTTCATCCGGATTTCCGTTGCGTTGCTCAAACAGATTAGCTGTTATGCTAATGCTGTAAACATAGGTTACGAAAAAGAAACGTTTATTTATTAATCATAAACATTTTACAACGTACACTGTCATGACAGTTAACAGATAACATATATATTGTTTATTTCTGTGCACTGTTACAGTGTTTATGCACGTTGGGGATCAAATAGGACACGTAGACATAACAGATCTTTTGTGACATATAAAAAAAAATTCGGTGAAAATATCTAATATTTCCTTCTCCCATTTTTAATCCTGAGATGTATTGCGTTTAATATTGAATGTGAAGTACCTTTCATTTGGACTTTTAAGCTGAGAAACTGGTGTACTGAACTTCTGGAAAAGGATTTGTTGCACATTTGGAGTCACAATTGGAGAAGCAGGCAGGATGCCGTTGCTGTTTTTGGAGCGGTTCCCTTGGCCCAGTTTACAGACATACACAGCCCTGAGCTCGGTTCTGCTAGCTGGGTCCATTTTAAGTGCCTACAGCACAGTCAGAGACCCCGAGTTCACCACTGCCCTGGCAGAAGACGCACACACTGAATCCAATGAGGAGATCAAGCTGGATCATCTGGAAAACCTTGGGAACCTGCTAACCAGTGTGTTACTTTATCTCATCACAGACACTCTGTATGTCTGGGTATGTGAGGCTTTTACACAGATATTGAGAAAGTATTGAGGCCGATGTAACACAAATGTAATCACTGTAATTCAGTGACGAAGAAAAAATAGCTTTATCTGTCGATTAAAAAAAGATACATCGACTAATGCCAGTAATTAAAATATTCCAACAGATTAAAAGTCTTTTTAATAGGGCTTGGGCGCCGCGTTGCATTCTGGGACGTCGCGGCCATGTTGGTGGCCTCGCGAATGTAAACATACAGCAAGTTGAACGAAGAGAAGCGGCGGAGTTGGGAGAATTAAAAGAAAGAAAAATGATGTTAAAATCCGGAAAAGGATGTGGAATTTACTGGGATACGTTAAACAGGGAAGCAGGGACCGGTATGTGGAGAAAATCGGAACTATTAACGGTTAGGATCCATATGAAAAAAGAGTTAATAAAGAGCCTTTTAAGATAACAGCGTGGTTGTTGTGAGAGCACGATTTCACGCCAATCTGTAAGCAAAGTCACGTATGACCTAGCTTCACAAGTAGCTTATAGTTAATGCAGCAGTTTTTGCTGTCAGCAGAGGGATAGCAACAGAAAGATGAATGTTGAAATTTTCCCGTATTTTGGGCGAGTAAACCGGGACAGTTCCCTTATGTTCAATGTTGACTTAAGCTATATAAATTAATATTCAGATGTTATACTTCACTGTCGTATATATAAATGTCATTTATATGTCATGTATACACATTACTAAGGGGTTGAGGTTAATGTTTGGTTTCCGATATTGAATAAAACATAATAAAGTTTTGTCCTTATCTGTCATTTTTAATGTAAATTACTTTTAATGTGTTACTTTATTATTAATACAGCAACGGTTTACCATGGTTGAAAAATAACGACAAATTAATTAAATTAAGACACACAATTGAGAGAAAGTATGTCTATAAACCGAGCGCAGCAGTAAAGGAGGCAACCAACATGGCCGCCACGACAAGTAATGACGTCACGACGCCCAAGCCCTATTGGCCGATATATCACTAATTTAAATTTCTCTATGAATTAGGGTACAAGTGAAAGTCATGTTTTGGATTTGATTGCATGTTGTCATTGTCTTACAGGTGATGGTGAATACAGCATGCTGCATCCTCATGTTAATAGCTAAAGTGATCCAACGCATTGTGTTTGGGCCACTGAGGGTCAGCGAGAAACAGGTGGGATTCATTTATGAAGACGTGTCACAGATTATTTGTCACTGAGTGTTCCATAATGGGGCGGTTTCTTGGACAGGGATTAGACTAGTCCTAGGCCCTGTTTATATAAAAATGTGTTTGGGAAAGAATTATATTGTTTTATCTCCCCCCTACAACATATTAATATGATTAGTAGGTTAATGTTGATGTTATAAACTAGGGATGCTCTGATCAGGATTTTTGCAGGCCGATTACGATCACCGATTTGTTGTCTTCGTGATCGACCGATACCAATGCCGATACCGATTTTTCAAGCTGATATTTGAGCTCTTTGATGACTGTAACTGTTAACATTTTTTCTAGATAAAGTAATAGCACAGATGTTGCCTTTGTTATATTACTTGCAGTAATTAGGTATATTACTGTTTTAATAGAGAATCAAATAAATTAGCACAACAAATATTTATTCTGCAAAGAGAAATTTAATATGCCTTTAAAAAGTCTTATGTCTGTTAAAAGTAATGAAAATAAAACACTTCAAAGTCTTTTCATGAATTACATATACACACATTCGTATGAAGTATAACAGTTATTTAGTGAAGAGCAGAGAGTGATTTTATAGAGAGATGAATTAGGTTACTGTAGCTTTAAGAGTTGACAGAGATCGCTTTGTTCACGTGCACTGATGACAGGCTGCTGTTTGTGCGCGCGCCGGATGTACGCGGACGAGAGCAGCTGTGAGGAAAATGAAACTTTAAACGCTCAAAACTTTAAAATGCATGCAAATAATAAACGTTCGGCATGAGGATACTATTGTCCGCGATATATGTGTTGTATACGCTGTTTGATGGGAATGTGAAGATGCGTTGCACTGTTAGGAACTAACCTCATTGAAAATAAACATATCTCTGTAAAGGCAAAGAGAGAAATACAAATCTGCACATCGCACATGATGCTCGCACTGCGTAAAAATTGTCTCTAACTGCAGCCGCATTCAGGAGCCTTATGATGACAAAAGTAAACACAAAGATCGGTTCATGCGATCGGCAAATTTAGCGAGGACCGATCGAGGCTTTTAATGCTGTTATCGGCCGATACCGATCCGCGGCCGATCGATCGGAGCATCCCTATTATTAACCAAAAAGAAAGGTCTTTATGATTTAAAAAGGAAGCATTCAAGTGAACAGTACTAACGAACTAACGAACAGTAACGAACTTAAAGCAAAAATAAATTTCAGCAAATGCAAACTTCAATCAAACATAATAAGAGGTGAAGTATAGCTTTAGCCTACAGAAATGCTTATTGCTTTATTGTAGGGAGTTCCTCTTCAGCCATTTCACGCCGTTATATTTATAATAGTTCATTGTTCGCAGTTCATAGTTAAAATCTTATAGTCCATTTGAAAATTTTCGTACATATTGACTGTATTCTTCAGAAAAACACCAAATAACTTATCTTCCCTTACCTGTTGTTGTTCAGTGCGTGTGTGTGTTCCCTCACACGCGTTCTCCGACAAAAAAGTGTGGCCGGCTAAAGTATAAAAAATTAATATGACGTTAATTTTTAAAAGTGTGCGAGGTCCGTGCACGTCCTCCACTAGCAACACAGAAATAGCAAAAAGCGCTATCGGCTAAACCAGCATTAATTGATTTTATTGTTTTTATTAATTTATATTCACAACACTTATCAACAAAACATCGATTAAAATTAATAGTTAATTTTGTTAAACAAAATACATGTTTAAACAATCGAATATAACGTTTATAATAGCTGGTTGGTAGATGTTTACTTTTTTGGCAAAACCTTTGCAAACCTCTATTTACCTGAATAAAAATAATTTTTACTTTGAAAATGATGTCACGTTAACATCAGCTGTTCATTTACATAAGACTCCATCTATGTTCATTTACACTGCAGCGCAACGTCTGAGTTCTCAAACTAAAACCGGGTCTTCAGCGTTTACAAACGACTATATTTAAGAGGGTCGAAAATAGTGCCGTAGTGTAAGTGAAAGGCGTAAATGTGGCAAAGGTAATGCGTTTTAAAAGGTAAATGCATTAATGTAAACATAGCCCTAGACTAAAATAAATGTTAGAGCTGTCCAAACTAAATCTTTAAATACAATAGTGCCCTTTGTTTTGCCTCGAAATGCACACAAGTAATGTTTTTAGTTGGGGTGGTGTCCCGGGATGACAGGGATTAGTTTAAGCCAGGACTAGAATTTAGTTTAATTAGGAAATATAACTAGTTTTGACACACATGTCTCACTAAAAACATTACTTGTGTGCATTTTGAGGTAAAACAAAGGGCACTGATGTATTTTAAGATATGTCAGTGCAAGTTGTTTTCAGTTTGGACAGCTCTTACATTTATTTTAGCCTAGGAGTAGTCTATCCCTATCCGGGAAACCACCCCTATATGTTCCACAATATTCCAGAAATAGTTATCTTGTAGATGTGTTCTTATTAGGGTTGCGAAGGGGTGGAAAGTTTCTGGTAAATTTCTGAAACTTTCCATGAGAACTTAATCTGGGGAATTTTGGAAATATTCCAAATTGGAAACATAACAGGAATTATTTGAAAAATTCTGGAAATTTATAAACTATATCATATACATACATACATGAAGATTTTGTTTGGTCATAAGCAGACATGCATGCAGGCTTGAGTTGAGCAAAAACATAAAAAATATAGTAATGTGTCCAAACTTTTGTGTGGTACAGTAATTCTGTATGATAACAGAAAACTGGCTAGCAGAATGTAGAAGAAAGAGCATCACAGCTTCATAAATTTGAATGAAATACTGACAGCTTACATTTTTAGATATCTGATTTACTTGCTAGCTAGCTACTTTATAAACACATTTGGTATTTGCTAGTGAAACTACAGTACCATAGATCAAATATATTTATCCAAGTTTTATCATTCAAACTTAATTGACTTGATGAAGTCCTTCACCTCAAATGCACCAAGTGTGGCTTCTGTGGAAGTCAAGGCCTGGAAAATGAAACAAAATGATGCTGCAAGATTTTTTAAAGTACATGTAAGTGCCCTGTTATGGGCAACTTTGCAATTTTCCACGTTATTTTCCATTTATTTCCATATTTTCCCTTTAAGTCCCACGGAAAGTTTCCAGTCTGGAAAATTCCCAGAATTTTGCATCCCTAGTTCTTATAAAAAATAGCTGTGATATTTGGACAAAAAAATTTACTTGATGCTATACAGTTGAATTATTAATGTTGTCTTTATGTAGGTGGAGGGCTTGATATAATCAGCCATAAAGGAAATTATAGGCAGAGCATGTTACTACATTTTGTTTGAAGGTGCCATAGAATAAAAAAACTGTATTTACGTAGGCATTGATGAATAATAAGAGCTCTGTACATGGTAATGACATATCGGGAGCCTCAAACATGATTGTTTCCTTCTTATGTAAACCTCATGCATGCAAAAGACGGCTGGAAAACAGACCAATCTCAACATAACACAGATGCCCCAACATTAAATTAATTACAAAGTTGTTAAAATAAGGAAAGGTCAATATATCTAACCAAGGCCTAGTGCACTTAATGTCGCAGAGTGCAAATTGATGAAACTATCTCTATGTATCCCTCCAGCATCTGAAAGACAAATTCTGGAACTTCATCTTCTACAAGTTCATCTTCATCTTTGGTGTCCTGAATGTGCAGCGGGTGGAGGAAGTGGTGCTCTGGTGTCTGTGGTTCTCTATGCTCATCTTCCTCCATCTGATGGTGCAGCTCTGTAAAGACCGCTTTGAATATGTAAGCAAACTTACACGCCACATAAACACAAGATTACTATTAATAAGAAGCTACTTTAACCTTATTTATTTTAGATGACATCATTTACACATCAAAATATTAACATTAGCTTTATCATCTAATATATATATATGGGTGTTATCACTCTAATTTGCAAGATAATTGTAGAGATGTGTACGATTATATATATATATTATTTGACTGATTTCTTTCTGTCAGCTCTCATTTTCTCCCACCACTCCGATGAGCAGTCACGTTCGGGTCCTGACTCTTCTGGTGTCCGTCCTCGTGTGCTGTGGAGGTCTAGCAGTGCTCTGTGTTATCGTCGGCCATCTTCACAGCGCGCACACGGTTGCTTTCATGACGGCTGAGTGTAAGAAGCATCTCTTTTCTTCTTGCTGTTTATATGAAATGTAAAGAAAAGACCAGAGTGTATAAACCAGTGATGAAACATTCCTAACCTTTTTTGCAGTGTATGTTGGTGACGGTGCGCACGGGACACGTTATCATACGGTGTGTTGGGTTTCCAGTTCTATCATTGCCCAGCATAGGAGATCAGATGCATGCATCTAAAGGTGATGATTTTTTATTATACGGTACTCCATTCACTTGTGGGACTTAAACCATGAGGGCACCTGGGAGAATAAGAGCTCAAATATCTACTACACTGACTTCATCTTGGAGTTGGTCATTCTCTGCCTGGACCTGATGCATCACATCCACATGCTGGTGAGATCAATACTAAACCTGGTTTCTCATAAAAGGAAACTTTTAAGTTCACACATCATTTCCTTTCGTGAAAAAATCTCCATATCTGTGTTTATTATGCTTAAGTGCATAATTTTGTGTTCTTGTTTCAGCTCTTTGGTAACATCTGGTTGTCCATGGCCAGTCTGGTGATCTTCATGCAGTTGCGGTATCTCTTTCACGAGGTCCAGAGGAGAATCCGGAGACATAAAAACTACTTGCGTGTTATTGATAACATGGAGTCCAGGTGAGGGGCCGCTTGCATTTCACACATGCTAATAAACGATGGCTGTGTCCAAAATAAGCAAGCATTTGACGTGCGTCAGAGGCAAAATCTGCTTCTTGTGGGAGGGGCAAGTGCTATGCGGTTGTCTGTTTGCAAGATGGCTGATGTTGATTGTGCATTTATCGAGTTACCGGTTTTTATTTGGTCACCTTGCTATAGGGGGAAAATAAACGGCGCGGGTCGATAAACGTCACGTGACTCAAAAGTGAAATGTGTATTTGTTGCCCAATGTCCTCACTGACACTCTTCCAAGCGAGGTCCTTTTTATTGCTGTCTCTATAGAAATAAGAACTTGTGTCGTATAGCTCCGGGTGACTGCTTACAGACAATATCAAGCATCCCTTCAGGTTGAATGAGTGACTCCTAGCGAGCCTCCCGCCACAGCAGCAAGTAGGCTACTGATTGGATAACGCACCCATTAAATAAGCCAAAGTTCAAATTTTTCAACTCTGGTGTCAGCCACAAATTCGTGTCAAACGCAAAATGCACAAAAAGCACCATTCGTGTGTGACGCGTGAATGAGGCGGAATTGACCTTTCGCCGGCTCCTCCCCCAAAACGGCCATTGTCCAATCACACATCACAGCAACCGTTACTATGCGAGCACCTCCGACAAACATTCACGCCCGCAGCGTTTGTGAGCGGTGCATACAATGGATAAAAAGGTGTGGACTGCCCCATTCAGTTAAATGTGTCGAACATTTACGAAGCATAAATACGTCTGCACAAAGGTAAGGCTTACAGCTAACTAGTTACAGTGTGGTCTAGATCTACTAACTAGAGGCAAGAACACAAATTGGACCAAAGTTATGATTACCATGAATATAATTGCCAGAATGTTAACCTACTCTCTATGCTAAATTTAATGAGTTATTTTGCCAACATTAGTTAACATGTTAGATAACGCTAGCTACATTAGCTGCTGTTGTGTTGGGACTTTCAGCTCCCCAATTTTATTTTTCGTCAGTTTATGACAAAGTCGAACATAGCCTTAACAATAAACTTTCAATAATTTTGTTTTTATCTTTCATGTAGCATTTTATGAACGGAAAACCTACCCCTGTGTTTCCCAATCCCGTAAATGCTGTTATATTATACATTTTATTTATTATATTATCTGTCCTGCAACTTTTAAGACAAAACAATTTCCTATTTGTGAAATCTATCACCATAAATTAAACATTATGATTCTCAAAACGGCTATCCTCAAAACAACAGACAGAGAAATGTTAGTAAGCTTTGAATGGCTTTGAAACACACGTAGGTTTAGCTAGCCAACATACCCTTGTATTTTAACAAAATAGCTACTCGCAATAGACATTAATAGACTATACCATATGAAAGATAACTTACTCGGCAGTGCAAGAGCATGACTGATTCACAAGGCTGTGCTGGTTGCATTTGAGTTACAGGTCATGTGGTTTCTCATTTTTTGCGTGAGACCGGTAAGCATTAGCCTCAATAGTAGTCGTGTCTTCTTCATTGCGTATTTTTATATTTTGAATATATCCCTCCACTGCATACTGTAACCACTTTTGCCTCGATCTGGAGGAAATTGCGGCGGTATTGCTCCAAAAAATTTCACTGACACGCACGGGTATATCGCTTTCCGTCATGGCAATCTGTCGCGCTGATCATTTGTTTGTCGGAAGTAGCAACTGTAACTAAGGGGGGCGGGGCTCGGCGAAAGGCTAATTGCGTCTACTGCGGCAAACGCCTCATCCGCGCCGTGTCAACGCGTCTTCTCATGGACTTAACATTGAAATCACTCGCGCTTAACACCTCTACTGCGGTTGGTGTAAATGCAGCATAAAGAAAAGCTGAAGTCGATTTAACTTTTGACATGGTGGTTAACCTGAGGGCTGAGCTATTTTATATTTTTATATTAAGTACAATTAATATGTATTCACATCTGAATCTCATATTTTAACATATTTTTCGTAGTCTTTTTGTGCAATTGTGTTATTTTTATGATTTATTATTTTTAATTCATGTAATGATCATTCACTTTGTGTACAGGTTTGCTGTGGCGACACCCGATGAGCTTGTGGCCAATAATGACGACTGTGCCATCTGCTGGGATTCAATGACTACAGCACGCAAGCTGCCCTGTGGACACCTGTTTCACAAGTAAACAAAAAATATAGCCGCTCTCAGTACTAGAGTTCTAGTCTAATGACTAATAACTTCAATGTCCATGTCAGGATATTTGTTACATCCTTAAATAACACTTTTGTTACTTGCCAAATGTGATCAAAACGAGTTGTACCATAAATCTGATTCTTCCATATTTTCAGTTCCTGTCTGCGCTCTTGGCTGGAGCAAGATACTTCCTGTCCCACGTGTCGTATGTCACTGAACATCAACGAAGGTGGGAGAGAGCGACAGGAGGGCCAGAGAGGGCCGCTGGATGAAAACGTGGTCGCTGGGCCGGGAGCAGACGCTAGACAGCACCTCAACCAACACAATCACTTCTTCCACTTTGATGGTGAGATTCAAAAATAATCATCACGACCCACATTTACACAACATAGACGGACTGTATTTTTATATCTACACATTTACTTTCAGGGTCCCGCATTGCCAGCTGGCTGCCCAGTTTCTCTGTGGAGGTCATGCACACCACTAACATCCTGGGCATCGCACACGCTAACAACTCACAGCTCAACGCCATGGTGAGTCCGTCAGGTCACGCTCAACATGTGTACTATCATCCCAGTCTGTTCGCCACAACATTCAATCTTGTTTTCTGTCTCCGCAGGCTCATCAGATCCAGGAGATGTTTCCACAGGTCCCTTATCACCTGATCCTGCAGGACTTACAGCTCACACGCTCTGTGGAGGTCACCACTGATAACATACTGGAGGGCAGGATACAGGTGCCTTTTCCAACACAGGTGAGCTGATCACAGAGATCTGAAACGGGAAACAAAAGAGCCCTGTTGAAGTCTTACAATGATATCTCTTGTAGCCTGTGGAGCGCTCACCCATCCAAGTAAACCCTGCTTCGGAAGAGTCAGCCGGTTCCAGCAGCAATTCAGAGGTCACCGCTCCTGCGCCCGAAGACTTCGAGGTTCGGGGAAGTCGCTTTTCAAAATCTGCGGAAGAGAGACAAAGAATGCTGATGCAGAGAAAAGAAGAGCTACTCCAGAGAGCTCGCAGGTGAGTCTGAATTAAAGGGACTGTAAGTGTTTATTAATCAAAAACAATGTCGTTATTCATAAATATGTCCTCATTGGTGTCAGATGACCTCTGCAAGTGATCTGACTTTTCTTTGTAAGCTTAGAATTTCTTTTCTTTACTCACATTGAACGGGTAAGTCCAAGGAGGCTTCCATGTCGTTCGCCGTGTTGATAAACTATAATAGCAGAGAGGGACAAAAATCACTAGCCTACCAACTCGTTTTCACAACGCGTTTTCAATCAGAACACGTGAACTAGCTGAAACGGACAAAGAGATCAGTGATAACATAATGTCTACCGTAGTTGCAACACACATGTGAAAGGGCGAGGCGCTAGAGAGCACAGTTCGTTTGAATGCAAAATACAATTTCACCACCAGATGGGGGTAAATCCTACTTATTGTCCCTTTAAAAACATGATTAATTTATGTCCCTTTGTTCTCCTCATCAGGCGTTATTTAATTAAGAAACCCGATGAAGGAGATCTCTCCTCCTCGGCCGATTACGATGATGAACCACCGTCAATAGAGGAGGAAGACTCCGACTGGGTGACCCTGCGGCGCAGGAGGCTGGCGGCCGCAGCCGAGAGACGCATGCATAGTCAGACAGACCCGCCTCAGTGAGATGAGCTCCACCCACGTCCACGTGTCCGGCACTGCCCATCTATAATCCTGCCCACGGCTTAATCATCAAAACGGAAGCCGTTCTTATTCCACCTATCAAAAATGTGCATGATGCGACTTTGCTGTGATACAACTCTGCCCGATTGCAAAAATCTTAAAACGTACACACTTTTGGATGATCATGAAATGCCAGTTTCATGAGAATTATTTGATGTTGTCTTCACAGCGGGAAATTACAATAAAGAAGGCAGGTTAGATATTTCAGTCAAATCTTTATTAAATTCATATTTGAGTGAATAAAAGCATCGGTTGTTTGGCTGCTTGCATGTTGCAAACATTAGGAGCGTTTCTGAAACTTTAGATTCTTGCGTTTCATTCAACAAGTTTGGTTCAAATGTTGGATTTTAGAATTAGGATTTTGAATTAACAATTTATTTGAATCTGTGCGTACTTATTGATTTGGATAGGAGTAAAAATATGGAGTTGATCTGTATGTCAGTTTTGTTGTTTGTTGGTTTGGCCAAGAAAGATATGGCTCGAGTCTGAGCTCTCATAATGCCAACATGGCATTTTTTTGGATTGTTAAGAGGGAACGTCGTGGCGTAGATCCTGCTGTCCGTTTAGAGTTGACAAAAACTCATCTATTGCATTTTGACAGATCAGTGCATTGTAAGATTTGTTCATTTAGTCGTGTGATGCCGTTTATCTTGCCGTAGTTTGTTATTAAAAACGCAGGCTTGGTTTAATTTATCTAGAGTTCTGTTTATCTGTCGACTTCGCACTTAAATTATTTTCTTAATCAGACATTTTGGTTTCCTTTCTCACAGTTTTCAATGTCATTTTCTTATTTAAGATCTGCACAATTTCTGTTTTAATTTCAATATCGTCACCTGCAGTTTTAAGTGGAAAGCATATATTCATGTATATTTTAGTGTAAAACGAGTATGGTTGAGAGAGTTATTTTTTCAGCGTGAAATTATTGAATCAAGTAAATTAACAGTTTAACGATCAAAATAGTTTTATGTATGATGGCCCTATGTGATGGACGACTAGAAAGCATATTGAGTCGAGTTGTTTGGATAGGGCGTATATAAAAATGGTTAACAGGTCAGTTTTGTAGCATTTTGTTGTTAGCATTTTATTGCATTTGTATTTAAATGGTTATAAAGATGTGTACTATTCACCGTACTAATGTACTAAAATACTAATGCCTATAAATTCTTATATTTTTTACTGGCCCACGATGTACATCACATGGATAAGCTTTTTTTGTAAGTTAATATAAGTTCATAAAAAATGCCTTCTGTTGAATCAAACAGGACTCATTCACAGTCATCACTTTCGTGGTTCATTGAGAATGTAGTGCATTTGCCGTATATATCTCTAATGTATCTCTGATGTTTTACACTGTGAATATACTGTTTACAGCTCTAAAATTTGGTCTTTTCACCTCTTTTATGTGGATGACTTTTTCTATGCATGAAATCAATGTTATGTCTATAATCCATCAATTATTCCCAAAGATATTCCCAGTTTTCTCTACTAAAGATGAACGTTGTGAAACCATAGGCATTTATGTTTTGGTCGCACAGATGCACCTTTAACAGTATTTCTTAAAACTACTAATTATTAAATATCCACTGGACTTTGTTCACATGATATTGTTCATGCTGTTTGCTGGAGTGAAGATTGCTCTTTGTACACGAATAATTAATTTGTGCCTGGAATTAACAGTGGGTTTAATAATAGTTTGATTTATGTAAATAATTTTGTAATAAAGACTGTATAATACATGTGAAATGACCCTGTACAAAATAAAAGTCACAGCTGCTTTAGAGCTTTTAAGCATATTTCTCAGATTGTCTTTATTTTAGAGGAATAAACTGTTTACATATGAAAAATATTTTGGTTGAGATGTCAATGTAAAGTTTTTTTCAGGCATTAGAAATCATTATTAGTGTAATGTTTATAGGCGTGAAGTGAAATTTGGGAAAAGTCAGTTTTAACTGGTTTAAGCTTTTTTGACAAAGAACAAAAATATTTAAGTTATTAAAATATTCAATGACGTAATTGTAAATATACACTCACCTAAAGGATTATTAGGAACACCTGTTCAATTTCTCATTAATGCAATTATCTAATCAACCAATCACATGGCAGTTGCTTCGATACATTTAGGGGTGTGGTCCTGGTCAAAACAATCTGAACTCCAAACTGAATGTCAGAATGGGAAAGAAAGGTGATTTAAGCATTGTTGAGTGTGGCATGGTTGTTGGTGCCGGTCTGAATATTTCACAATCTACTCAGTTATTGGGATTTTTACACACAACCATTTCTAGGGTTTACAAAGAATGGTGTGAAAAGGGAAAAACATCCAGTATGCGGCAGTCCTGTGGGCGAAAATGCCTTGTTGATGCTAGAGTCAGAGGAGAATGAACCGACTGATTCAAGCTGATAGAAGAGCAACTCGTTACAACTGAGGTATGCAGCAAAGCATTTGTGAAGCCACAACATGACAACCTTGAGGCGGATGGGCTACAACAGCAGAAGACCCCACCGGGTACCACTCATCTCCACTACAAATAGGAAAAAGAGGCTACAATTTGCATGAGCTAACCAAAATTCGGACAGTTGAAGACTAGAAAAATGTTGCCTGGTCTGATGAGTCTTGATTTCTGTTGAGACATTCAGATGGTAGAGTCAGAATTTGGCGTAAACAGAATGATAACATGGATCCATCATGGCTTGTTACCACTGTGCAGGCTGGTGGTGGTGGTGTAATGGTGTGGGGGATGTTTTCTTGGCACATTTAGGCCCCGTATTGCCAATTGGACATCGTTTAAATGCCACGGCCTACCTGAGCATTGTTTCTGACCATGTCCATCCCTTTATGACTACCATGTATCCATCCTCTGATGGCTACTTCCAGCAGGATAATGCACCATGTCACAAAGCTCCAATCATTTCAAATTGGTTTCTTGAACATGACAATGAGTTCTAAAATGGCCCCCACAGTCACCAGATCTCAACCCAATAGAGCATCTGCAAGATGCTATCCTATCAATATGGGCCAACATTTCTAAAGAATGCTTTCACTACCTTGTTGAATCAATGACATGTTAAGGCAGTTCTGAAGGCGGAAGGGAGTCAACATAGTAGTAGTATGGTGTTCCTAATAATCCTTTAGGTGAGTGTATATGCAGGTTGTATTATTCATGCGTTATTTAAGTGCTATGCGGTATATTGGCACTAGAGGTCGGCAATAGACCCATAAATGACTCATGACCATTTAATGCCGACATATATTTGCAATATGTGTTGATGACCTCTCTGAAAACAAGAGACCACATACACTCGTGTCACTCACGCTACCTTTATTATTAATAACCTTTATTATTTATTAATAACACTATCATACTGTTAATACTCTCCATTTTTCTTTGGTTTATGTTCTTATCCGTATTATAATGTAAACTGACAAGAGTAAAATTAGGTATATGAAAATAAGAAATAAGAGATTTTGTACATTATAAACGGCATTCTTAGTACGAATTGTTGAGGTAAATTTTATATCAGCCGCCACAGTCGTCACATATTTTAATAAAATATGATTTACAATATTTATTATCACTATAATGGTTTAATATGTGGGTTCCCATTTACATTTTTAACAGTTATTTTGCTGTTTATGACAACCTGTGATCAAATGGGGCATGTCACAAAGGGTCATTTAAGAGTAAACAATGTTTAATAGCTGTTACTGTAGGAACTAAGACTGTAAGGTATGTGTAAGTTTTGCTACTTATATTAATCAAAATAAAAATAAAAAATAAATAAAAGATACAAATCAACCATCAACAAACACCTCCACCAATAATTTGGACATTTTGGTGCGGAATGCATTTTTTAAACTGTATATTAAGAATAATCTGCATTTAATATGTGTTTCGTTTCACTATGATTTTTTAGATCAGATAGCAGCCGTTAAAAATGTATTACGGTGACGTCAGACGCATCTGTCATGACGCTAAAAGATGTTTGAGGTTGTCGGCGGGTTGAGATGTTTCCCCTGAGTGCTTTTACCGCAGCAGAAATCAATAGAGACTCAGACTGTCACCCTCTCAGCCCGACGTCTGCTCTTCAAACCTCTGTGATGATGTCTCTTCATCACCCATCGCTGCATCATGTCAGCTTTCTCTCTCTCTGATTTTCCCGCGCAGCGTCGGTGACACGCGAATCAATAACAACTTTGATTTCGCACCATCTCTGAGGTACCAACTAAAAATGTTAAACATTTCCATTTAACCTCTTTTGGGCTAAAAGGATAACTTCGAAATATAGCATTTTTTCTTGGCTTCTCTTTTACAGTGATAACGAGACAGTTTGACATCAGGGTTGGTAACTTAAATGAGTGAATAGTTAAGGCTTAATTTTATTATTATTGTGTTATATTGAAGTATTAAACAATAAGTCAACTTTAAAATCAAATTCATGCTGTGATTGATCTTTCCAAACCTTTTTGACATAAAAAAACGTTTGCCAGATTTTCCATATAACTTAACGTTTTGTTCTGCAATGGTCTTAAAAAACAAAAACAAAGTAGAAAATAATATTTTTATGTTCCAATTTTGTAAAGTCTCTTAAAGACATACAATCCGCA
This sequence comes from Misgurnus anguillicaudatus, assembly GCF_027580225.2. Classification (NCBI taxonomy): domain Eukaryota; kingdom Metazoa; phylum Chordata; class Actinopteri; order Cypriniformes; family Cobitidae; genus Misgurnus; species Misgurnus anguillicaudatus. The sequence goes on along the minus strand of NC_073342.2, from coordinate 3,953,230 downwards.
TTTTGTGAACTATTATAATTCGTTAATGTATCTGTTGCTCGATCTCATTTACACAAGAAACCTATCTGCCTTTCAATCATTTGAGAATAATTTTGGTGCTTTATATATCAGCTCGTATATCTTTTCTTTCTGTGCTCTATGCAGGCAACCCCCTGCTAAAAAAAACAATAGACACCATCACAGAAATTGTATTGGTTTTATTCGAAATTCTAATGGTTCTAATGGAATATGGCCCAAAACACACTAGTGGTTTTAATGGTAAAAGCTAATGGTTCCTATTGGTATTTTAATGGAAACCATTAGAATTTTCTGTAATGGTTTTATTGTTTTTTTTTCAGCAGGGCCTTGTTTCTTTGGTGAAAGTTAAAGAGCTGTGTTTTGGAGTGAAAATTTTTGATCTATGTACCTACACCAATCGTTCTTTCACGTTTAGTTTCACTTACGTTGCATTACAGTGGCCGTGAAATGGTTTAAAGTCGTGTGCACACTTATAGTTCGGTTCACTTGGCCTGGACCAAAAAAAGAGATTATTTGTTTACAGTTCGCTTAGCGTTCACACTGGATATTTAATTGTGACCAAACATAAAGGCATAAGGTAACAACTTGATTGGTCAGCTTTTATGATGTGTATGCTGCTACCCAGTCTCACAAGGTTTCGTGATATAGTCACGTAATTTTTTTATTCTTTTTTCGTGATGTTATCAAGGATTTTGGCGTTTTTTTCGTGATCGTATAACGAATTCCTGTTTTCGTGTGATTATCACTTATTAGTTACTCAACTGCTTTTTCCTATTTTCAAACGATTGTCGCTTCGGTTTAGGGTTTGCGTTACAATGTCACTTATGTATTGGTTTATACAAGTTTTTCTGATTTATTTTTCTATATGTCGCCTGGCGTTAGAGTTAGAGTTGGGTTTGGATGTCATTTTATGTAAATCTAACCCTAAACCAAAGGGACAATGGTAAGAAAATAGGACAAAACAGTTGAGTAACCAATACGTGATAATCACACGAAAACAGGAATTCTTTATACGATCGCGAAAATTTGTGATAATATCATGAAAAAAGAATCAAAAAATTATGTGGGCTACTAAGCTAAACACACTCATTGTTTGCATGTACATATGAGGGTATTTTAACCCGCGGAAAACTCATGAAGAGCCTATATTATTAAAATAAAGAGTCAAAACAGCAGCAGGAATTAATTGATTATATGCACAAATGAATGTAGAATAAATTCTCTTCATATTAACAAATAGTGATTTTTGGGGTCGCATCTTCTTATGACTTCCTGCTATTGGTTTGTTTAGATGTTTTTGTTCTGTGTTGCGTTTACATTTCAGTCGAACCGCACCAGAGGGAAAGTTTACACCTGGTATCAAGATGCGTTTTGGTCGACCGGACCACAAGTGGCCTCATTTTTAAAGCATGCATACGCAAAAATCCACAGTGACGTTCATATGTAAACGGTCTTTGAAGTAGAAAAGTGCATAGCGCCACGTTACGGTCTGAGCAGACGTACCCAGTTTTGCTTGTCCAAGTGCTGCATGTTTTTGGAAATATAAGCTATTCTTTTATCTCTAACAGGATTTAAACATTGACAGGGGCTCTTTTATATGTTAATGACAAAATTATGCATTGTTTACCAGGCGGAGATCTCAAACTATTTAGCTGCGGACAATTTCAATATATCTTAAAAAATCATTATTTGCGATTTATAAATTTTACATGAGCCGTACACGTGTTTTCTGTGAGTATGTTCAATCTATGAATCACATGTACGCACTTTTTGATAAATTTATCACAGTTCCTGCGCAGCATTTAATACATGAGACCCCAAATGTGCCAAGTTTGAGAGCTGACCCATTGTCTTTCTGAACCAAAATAAACCAATTAATGTAAACATGAAGTGCCTGGTTCAATTATACAGTTGGTGAACTTGATTATCTATTTTCTCATAGATTTATACTGACCATAGGTTAGCACTATGGGTCAAGGGTTAATAAAATCATCCTTTTCTATGCCCTTAAACTCTTCTGCTCTGACTGATAAACCCCAGTTCAAACTAAAGCCTTTAATCACAATGTTATTAGATAAACTCCATCAGATCAGTATATAAATCTCTCCATCCAATTACAAGATGTAATATTTCTGGTAATGAGCTCCAAGGCCTGTGCTGGAGTTAATCCCAATCCAATGCTGTACAGATCAGATGTTGATTCTGTTATTAAACTCCCACAAAATCAAAAACTGAAGAGCAGGTAGAAAGAGAGGCAGTTCTCATGCTTAATGTTTCTGAAATGTAAACAGCAGTTTAATGTTTGCATCTACAGAATTTAAAGCGCTACTCCAGCAAAATATCAAAATGACCCCATGGTGTACTTACCCTCAAGCAATCCGCGATACACATGCACATCATCTTTCAGACAAACACATTTGATGTTATTTTAGTAAATGTCCTTGCTCTTCCTAGCTTATAATGGGAGAATACAGAAATTCAGGGAACAACTTCTGACTTTAAAGCCAAATAAGTGCATCCATCCTTCACAGAGGTAATCCACATGGCTCCAATGGGTTATAAAGGTCTTTTGCGGGTAATCGATGCAATTTCGTAAGAAAAATATTTTAAACTATAATAACTAGATTCCGGTAATGACGCCATCTTGGACTCACTTTTTTTGGCCATTTTTTGTATATTTAAAAAATAAATATATTTTAAAGCATTTATATTTAGGTTGCATTGAAAGAAAACATTGTACACATAACAGGTTTATAAAGATTAAAATTCAATATATTTTCAACTACAAAATATACTTGTACTTTAAACATTTTATTCAAACTTTTATATTTTGGCCAGAAAACATATATTTTTTGCCATGTATTAGGAATCCGTTTGTTGCACTGAAATATATTTTTAAATATATGTTGATAAATGCAGGTAAAAACGATATATTTTGAAATTCAAAAATATATGTAACTAAGCTTTACTCAAAATGTATTTATTAAAAACCTATATTTGGCCAAAGAATATTTTTTCTTATTCAAATAGTATGTGTCAGGTCAGCAGTACATACACTCACCTAAAGGATTATTAGGAACACCTGTTACATTTCTTATTAATGCAATTATCTAATCAACCAATCACATGGCAGTTCCTTCAATACATTTAGGGGTGTGGTCCTGGTCAAGACAATCTTCTGAACTCCAATCTGAATGTCAGAATGGGAAAGAAAGATGATTTAAGCAATTTTGAGCTTGGCATGGTTGTTGGTGCCAGACGGGCCAGTCTGAGTATTTCACAATCTGCTCAGTTACTGGGATTTTAACACACAAACATTTCTAGGGTTTACAAAGAATGGTGTGAAATGGAAAAACATCCAGTATGCGGCAGTCCTGTGAGTGAAAATGTCTTGTTGATGCTAGAGGTCAGAGGTGACTGGGCCGACTGATTCAAGCTGATAGAAGAGCAACTTTGACAGAAATAACCACTCGTTACAACCGAGGTATGCAGCAAAGCATTTGTGAAGCAAAAACACGCACAACCTTGAGACGGATGGGCTACAACAGCAGAAGACCCCACCGGGTACCACTCATCTCCACTACAAATAGGAAAAAGAGGCTACAATTTGCACAAGCTCACCAAAATTGGACAGTTGAAGACTGGAAAAATGTTGCCTGGTCTGATGAGTCTCGATTTCTGTTGAGTTATTCAGATGGTAGAGTCAGAATTTGGCGTAAACAGAATGAGAACATGGATCCATCATGCCTTGTTACCACTGTGCAGGCTGCTGGTGGTGGTGTAATGGTGTGGGGGATGTTTTCTTGGCCCCTTAGTGCCAATTGGGAATCGTTGAAATGCCATGGCCTACCTGAGCATTGTTTCTGACCATGTCCATCCCTTTATGGCCACCATGTACTCATCCTCTGATGGCTACTTCCAGCAGGATAATGCACCATGTCACAAAGCTCAAATAATTTCAAGTTGGTTTCTTGAACATGACAATGAGTTCACTGTACTAAAATGGCCCCCACAGTCACCAGATCTCAACCCAATACAGCATCTTTGGGATGTGGTGGAACGGGAGCTTCTTGCCCTGGATGTGCATCCCACAAATCTCCATCAACTGCAAGATGCTATCCTATCAATATGGGCCAACATTTCTTAAGAATGCTTTCAGCACCTTGTTGAATCAATGCCACGTTGAATTAAAGCAGTTCTGAAGGCGAAAGAGGGTCAAACACAGTATAAGTATGGTGTTTCTAATTATCCTTTAGGTGAGTGTATGTCTTGAAATTGTTTTTTAAGCACTTAAGCGGAAATTTATAAATATTATGCGCATAAGTTCATTTAGTTTCACCTATGTACTGCTTGTTACTCATTTACTGTAAATCAATTTGTGTTATATCGGCCACATTGCTTGCTCAATATCGGCATCGGACATAAAAAAAACATTTCGGTTAACCACTAATGACTTTGTGTAGTTTACTGACATTGCCTTAAATTAAAAGTTTCTCATGCAAAATTTCATCCGAATACAACAAACACTCTTATGGTTAATAGATTTTCCAAAAAAAAAAAAAAAAGATTTTCATTATTATACATGGTTATAATTGAAGGTCTAAACTACATATGAATCTCCCTTATAAGTGCAAAGTTACTGATGAATCATGATCTAATTTTATTTTACACATTCATTCAATAAATTTATACAGCTAAATGAATGAAACAGCAGTTCATATAAACACAAAGTCAGCTATTATCATTTCTCAGGTTTCATAGGTTGTAGTAGTGAGCTGCAAAAGGGAGTCATTGAACCTGATGATGATTTTTGGGGCCTGAATCACAGTCTTATTTTTATCTTATATACGTATGGCGATGTGCATTCTAATAGTCGACAACTTGAAGCATGTACTTAAAATTCAAGACTCAAAACTTCAATACATTCCTCATCAGATGCTGTGTAATGCATAAGAGACAAGTGCGGCATGTGTACTTGCCTGCGTGAGCAATCTTGTGTTTGCATCTGAAGAGAGGTTTTGGCCTTAACTCGCTTCGTGATGCTGGATGGTGAGGCCAGGCGCAATGAGCGTTCCAGCGTCTCTCTCTCTCTCTCTCTCTGTCTGCAGAGGACATAACAGATGTGGATTTACATACACCCCCCTTATCCCGCTCTCTGATGAGATTATCCGGGAGGGCCGAGAGAGATTCGTGCTTAATACACGCCTCGAGCCTAGGCCCTCAGAGAGAGCGGGGGACAAAAGCAGAAGGGGAAAATGTCAAGCTTGCCAGACGAGAACAGGACAACAAACTGCTTGTGTTGGTCCTCCAGCGTTGTCCCTGACAAGAAGGTAGCAGGATTAGCATCTCATAAGGGCTCAGGCAATGCTATCAGCGATTACTGCAAGATGAGGACTCTTTAAACGCAAATTCGGCCAAGACAAATCACTCACAACTCCAACCTGGCTGTTCGACAAGCAGAAACCTGTGTAGACAACCTGATATTGCAGAGATTCGTATGTACAGTGGCAAGAAAAGTATGTGAACCCCTAGGAATGGACTGGTTTTCTACAGTGATTTGTCATAAAATGCAATCTGATCCTCATCTGGCTGGAGTCCAATTAATAAAATGACTTTAAAGATGTGGTTTAGAGATACTTTGATTGATAAAAGACACTAAAACATTTTGAGATTGCTGTCCTTAAGAAGCATCAGTTCGTATGAACCATACCTCACAAGAAGGAGCTTTCCAATCAAGAGTTGTTGCACTCCACAAGGCTGAAAAGGGATACAAAACATCTCAAAATATTTAGACATCCATTAGTCAACAGTTAGACAAATTGTCTATAAATGAAGACGGTTTAATACTGGTCGCACAGCCAAGATGACTCCTAAGGCACAACGCAGAATACTCAATGAAGTAAAGAAGAACCCACGAGTAAGAGCTAAAGGCTTGAAGACGTCATTGGAACTGGCACACATTTCCGTTTATGACTCAACCATACGTAAGTCTTTGAACAGGCACAGTGTCTATGGCAGAACACCACAGAGGAACTTGCTGCTTTCCCAAAAAGGAACATCATAATGGGAACATGGAGATAACATCATGATTTGAGCTTGCTTTGCTACCTCAGGGCCTGGACCACTTGCCATCATCAAGCGAAAATGATTTCCCAAGTTTAACAAAATATCCTACAGGATAATGTCAGGGTGGCTGTCCGCCAGTTGAAGCTCAGTAGAAGTTGTTTGATGCAGCAGGACAATGACCTTAATCATCAAAGTAAATCCACCACAGATTGGCTTAAGAAAAACAAAATGCGCCATTTGGAGTGACCTAGCCAAAGTCCAGACCTTAACCTGTGGAATGACCTCAAGAGAGCGGTTCACACCAGACATCCTACACATGTGTCTCAGTTTAAGTGGTTTTGTAAGGGGGAATGAGCAAAAAAATCCTTCTAAACGATGTGCAGGTCTAATTCGGAACTACTAAAAGTGCTTGCTTAAAGTAATTGCTGCCAAAGGAGGTTCAACAAGCTATTAAATCCAAGGGTTCACTTACATTTGCCTCCAGCACTGTGAATGTTTTCAAAAAAGACACAAGAACTAGAATTTTTTTTGTGTTGTCAGCTTATGCACATTATGTTTGTCTATTGTTGTGACCTAGATGATGATCAGACCTCTTTTTCTGGCAATTCACTGTAGAAAACCAGTTAATTCCTAGGAGTTCACATACTTTTTCTTGCCACTGTATTTTATGAGTTGGCTAATTCGTATGAATTCATACAATGTGAATTGTACAAAAATGTCATCAGACTAACACCTACTATATTGCATCTCTAAATTCATCCCCCTTCAACCTTAAAACGAAAAAGAAATATCTTGGTAAAACAGTCAACTTACCTTACTGATAATTCCCTAAAACACAAAGACATATTTTAATAGGAAATAAACACAAGCGAGACCCCACAGCAATCCCATAGTCCACCTGGTGCTCTGAATTCATGTATTGAGGGCTCTCGTGTCCATCGCCAAAGTCTTCAATTATGCAGCAGGCATTGCGTTGGACACCTGAACCTGTCATGGTCCTGTACGGCGCAAGCTTGTGATACATAATTAAACTGTTTGTGAGGCCTGCGTTTGAATATGAAAGCTGTGACAGAGTGGCCTTGTCCGAAAAGCACATGCTATATTGATTTGTGTTCCTCAGAGATACTTGGCCTTGACATTTCCAGACGATTCCCACATTGTTTTGTAAGTTTTATTCGTTACGCTAGGGTGGACTCTCTCTCTCTCTATCCAGCCGAGGGCATGACCCTAAATTAATCCCTTAACATCCACAAGCTCTGCTTCGATGTTATCAGTAAGTTATGTCTGTCTGCCAAGAGTCCAAACTTTGCATCTGAAAGTGAGTTAAGGGTGGTTTATAATTATGGACTGTGTTCATTTAGTTGTGCTAATCGCTCAGGTGATGGGCTGTTTATTCTGATACTGACAGGTCACAAGAGTCAAAACCCAATTATATGCTTGATTAACTTTTTCCTAAGCTGTTTCCCTCTAGTCAGGACTCTCAGTGGATAACAGGGGCAGGGTAGTGATGTGTGTACATGGGCTTTAGTGTTCATGGATCTGGTGGTATATGAATTACAAGTAGTTTAGTTATGAATGATTACTGGTGAATGTTCATTTGGTTTTCACAGTTCTGATAACAGTGGGTTTATAGTGTGATTTGTTTTATAAATTGCTTATAAAAACTTCTTGTACAGTACAAGTCTTATATTCTGATGATGAGATTAGGAGCATCAAAGTTTGATATCATTTATTGATTTCAGGCATTAATAGCGGTTCACTTCTGTGATTTAGTTTGATTGCATTCATATCAACAGCGAAATGTACCATAGTCCACATGGACTGTACCATAGACCACCATTTTTAGGCAGACTCGGGTGCGGTTCGAAGGTGTGCACTTGAGTTCAATCGGACCTGGTCAATCGGACCAGGGTGAACACCAAAAGTGCTAGTGTGTAACCTCCCTTAGGGCGCACTCACACTATCCAAACTAAACTGCGCTTGGGTGCATTTAACCCCAAAGTCTGGTTTGTTTGACTAATGTAATCGCTCTGTATTTGTGACAAAACAACGAATTATCCGTGCATTTATATGAAACTATGCTTTAGGAGCTATCCATCTTTACTCTCCTCCCTCCTTACATCGCATTCGGAGATCTATTCCTCTTGACTGGCAAGATGGCGGCGAGCGGACACCAAAACAGACAAAGTCAGTTGTTCAAAACCTTTCTTTTTAGTAAACTCTGTGTACACAAACAATGTTCTCAATGCTCAAGTTCACGTGTAGAGACACAGGTGATACTTCGAGCAAAGTATCATGTTATGTCGAGCTTTCTTAGTGTTGTAAAAATAGCGATTTTAATGCTGATAACATATTGAAGGCATAGCTTCTAGTTGCGACCACTTCAGGTACTCAAAATAGCGGAAGACAAGTTTGAGATGTGAGTGACGTCAGCTGATATTCATGAATATGATAGCATGTGAGGGAACTGTGTGTCATCGCACCCCATACGACTCCGAATAAAAAACACAGACACAACAATACGTTGGGTTTTAGGGCCAATCCCATTTCTCTGTCTTACCCCTTCCCCTTCCCCTACCACTTCGTCTTACCCCTAGCCCTTGTCCCTCAAAACCAAGTGTTAAGCGCTAGGGGTGAAAACATACCCCTATGAAATGAGACACCGCTTGGTTACGGTTACGTCATCATACATCGTCGTTTGCTGGCTGCAACATCACCAGACGCGACAAATGTTGATCACAAACTTCCAAGATGCCGAGTGCAAGTGTAAGCAAAAGTGAATCAGCTGCCGAGTTTCTTCTGGCGTCCCTGTGTGATACAGGACGGTATACGTAAAGCACGTACCGATGTCTCCAAAGCAAGTAGTGTTATGCACTGATATCAAACGAAATTCGCTGCTAACGTTAATGGAATTTAGTTAAAACTGTAGACAAGCATGCAGTCCATTCGTGGCTAGTTAGAGAAATACGGGAATGTTGTGCAAATCAGCAAATACGGGAATGTTGTGCAAATCAGCAACGTAACTTTAGCGTAGCAAACTAGCGAAATTTTAAAACATTTAAATTAAGAACATAATTCAAATATATATGAACAGGACTGTGTAGAGCACAAAACAAGACGTTACTAATTTTTAAATTAATTATTAAGCCGAAAATACTTACATTTATGGGACGCTCTGGCCGCCATTTTTGCCGGTTGCGCAGTGTATTCTGGGTACCCCTTGGTTTCAAGTAAGCTCGCGGAAATTCTTGGTTTTAAGGGGTATCTACCACTTGCCCTTAGCCCTACCCCTTGATCAAAACGAGAATTGGGATAGCCCTTACTCTCACGTGAACTTGCAAAACTAAGGGGTAGGGGTAAGGGGAAGGGGTAAGACAGAGAAATGGGATTGGCCCTTAGTGTTAAGAGAGCGCTTTACTTCCTGATTTGTTTAAAACAATCGCATCCATGACCAAAGCGTGGATCGATAAAAATACAGTGTGAGTGTGTGATTCTGGGGGAGTAGGGACAATCACACTGGGGCATGGTTTGGATAGTGTGAGTGTGCCCGTAGTTTACAGTAGTTGCCTACAAGAAATGTATCTGAAGCCGCAAACTCAACTCCAGGAACAAAAGCTCTATTTACAGACAAATGATCAAATTTTCAAATTATCCACTGGTTGCATCTGGTTGCATCTTCTTACACACTGAATAATCTGACTGAAATCATCTTCTCCAACTTCTCAAACCAGACAGAGAAGACAAAATGGTTTATTTAGTCAAGACGATCCTGGATTCCAGATGGTTGACAGATACATTGTGGTTGGCAGAACACATTTTCCACGACCCATAGATTATTGTTACTCCTCTATGCCCCACCTTTCTGAAACTCGTACATTTTTTACAAAGCTCATTGTTCTGAAAAGCGTGGTGTGCTCTGCTATCCAGTGCATTGTGATTTTCCGAATACCTCAAGCATGTGATGGAAATGTTTTTCCCCTTACCATATCTTGAATATAAGCTCCCAAAACACAGTATCTCCACGACAAAGTGGCGCAACAATACTACAGTGAGAATAAAAGTTAGGCCTTCTTTCTTCGTAAATACATGTGGACGGTGTTATGCAACTCTTCCCACGAAGTGACGAGCACGAGTAGCTTTTAACACCCCAAAGACTAGTGATGTAGTACTCGATTTCTGCTTTCTCTGTCTCGACCCTTCAAAGACTCGGTCTTGACTCGGACTCGGCATAGGCTGTCTTGTCCCCATTACTACCAAAGACAAAGGAAACTATAAGATCGCCTCATATGACCCCTTAAAAGTGTACTCTACTCATACATGAATGGGATGTTAAATGCACAAAATAGTGCACACAAGTCCTTATTTTGAGCTTTACAAGCAATGACGAATATCAGACTTGGACTGAGGAAATGTTAGACATTATTCTGTGATGTGCTCAGTCTCATCTCCTCTTTTTGTGAAACTAGAACAAAGAAAAATTCCTCTGTATTGAATTCAGTGGGAAAATGTTTTATTAATTGCCATATGCTTATTGATTCCTCTTTCAAGCCGGTTCTTTTGTTCTTCCTTTCTGGTGGCAGCAGAAGGATCTGGAAGTTTATGTGAAGTGTCAGAGGTGTCCTTTTGATGTAGATGACAGACCCCATGCTAAGTAACACCTGTGCTGGGTCTGGGCTTGTCGGCTCTGGTCTATTTGCATCTGAACCTTTGGACACATCAGGCCATCAGACAAAACTAATTGAGCCCAGAGAGGAATAACGTTGGGTTGGTCATCTTCTTATCTTACCTGACATTTCCAGAAGTGGGGGATGCCTTATATATAAATGATAGCTATATTTTTCTAATTAATTGTTAGGGGGCGACGTTTCAAAGTGCACATTTTTGAAAACGACAGCATTATTGTTTTTGTGTAAACAACATAAACGCAAAGTAACTGAGAAAACAGTGATGTCATGCACATTACAGTTTTTAGAAGTTTATTAATGCATATCTAACTAAATGTACAACTTTTGTATTTCAGAGTTAAACCTACCTCATCGTCTATCTAAGAATATTGCTCAATGCTTTCGCCATCAAGATTGTTTGTATTTATCGCTCTGTAGAAGTGTGCGTATTTGTGGAGACGTGAATTGTTTGTTTACATAGTAACCTCGCCATCTACTGGCACGGCACATGCAATACAGCATTTTCAGGTGTTTTTGTGGATATGTGTATTCATGAATATCAGTCATGTGACCTTTTACGTCATCTGCTCTTTTTCCGCCATTTTGAGTACCTACCGAGTACCAGTAGTCTACTGACATGCATTGGCTAGCTTGCTACGATTTATGGATTTCTTATCTTTTACTGTCTATGACTCATATGGATACAGTAAATGGCTACGAAAGACAACATTTCGCACCTTGACTGTCAAAAAATATCATTGTTAGGGTGTGATCCCTATCTCTGATGCGTTCTTCCAGCAGCTGCCGAACTACCACTATTTTTACAAGGCGCGACACAACATGAAACTTTGCTCGAAGAATCACCTGGATCTCTACACATGAACACGAGCATTGAGAACATTGTTTGTGTACAAAGAGTTTACTAAAAAGAAAGGTTTGGAACAAATGACTTTGGTCGTTTTGGTGTCCGCTCGCCATCTTTGCCAGACATAAAGAATCGATCTTGAAGAAGCGATTTTGATGCTCACAACATATTGAAGGCATAGCTTCTAGTTCTAGCGACCACTTCAGGTACTCAAAATGGCGGAAGACAAGTTTGAGATGTGAGTGACATCAGCTGATATTCATATATACTCAGATCTTTTTGATAACGTTTCAAAAACGTTTTTACTTCATAGTTGTCATGTAAACATAACGCTAAAACCTTCTTGTGATGTTGTAAAGACTTTGACTCACTGTCTGTAGCTTATATCATCTTTTGGATAACAGGATGCTGTTTGTGTAACTACCAGCAGGTAAGCCAGCATCAGTAGGTAACTACTCACAAATGCCATGTACCATATTGTGAACCCCCTCATTGCCGCCTATGGCACTTCATACCCACTGTGTGATCTTCAATAGAAAGTGAAATATTCACCATCTCCGCCGACACACCAGCAGCACAGCTTCGAATTTAAAATGCCAGGGGTTAGGAGGTTCATCACACACAACATACAATAGTGAGCCTTAAATATTGCAAATTCTGTACACAAACCGTGAACCGTTCCCAAATGCTTGCTTTTTGAGCAGATTCAGGAATGTCTCATATTAGCACACTTACAGTGTTTCATTTCTCAAACATCTCTACCTTAATCACAGCGTACATTTGTTTGAACAGAGCAGCCATGTATTTATAATGATAGATGTCTACCTCACCTCATTTTGTATTTATAAGCTTTAAAACCTTTAGTGCCATACTGACGCCTCTGCTTAGAACAGGTGGTACATTATTAAAAACTCAATGCTCCTTAGGTTGTCTTTGATATTACTCATCTCATTTAGGATTCACTTTATAGATGTAAATACCAGGAGTCAAGGGAACTCTTATTGGGTAACACCCACACTCGCACACTGTCACTTGAAATGCTTTAATAAGGACAGATATGAAAAGCCAGATGAAAGTGTCGCACGCTGTACGTTCTGTGGTATGGTGTCCACTAACATTGCAGATGGAGACCAAAAATGCAATATTACATTAATATTATGATCTATTGATCATAATATTATTCCATTTATAATATTACTCCATTTATAATATATTGTGTTACAACCCTCACATGTATCTGGAGAGCAACACATGTTAATTCCTGGAAAACAGTTCCGGGATAGCATATGTCACTACTGGGTGCTGAAGTGTACTGGGTGGAGGCAGCTGAGGGCGTAATGGTGTACTGATGTTTCTGAAAATATTTCCGGTGAATCTCCCTGCAGGTTACATTTGTATTACGCATGTGTATTGCTGGAGGCAACAAGCTTGCAGTTGGTACAGATCAGGGGCAGTTGAGATGGATTACTGGGGTAAAAAGAGAGCGTTTGCTGGCAGAGAACAGATCCTGACAGCTGTTGGTCCTTGAGGTTCAAACAGCAGGAGCTGCTCACAGGCAACTCTTTTACATGGTAAACAAAATCTGGTGAATCTATTGTTCATGGAAGACAAACTATGATCATTATTTAGTTAACCAATTTAAAAAGAATTGTCATTATTTAACGACCCTCATGTCATTCAAACACTGATAGCTTTCTTTTAATTTTGGAACTGACATGCATGTTTTTTTACAATGGGATTGGATGGTGACCATCCCTTCAAGCTTCTTAAAGCTTTACATGAAAGTATATAGTATAGGGATGCACCGAAAGGAAAATTCTTGGCCGAAACCAAATAAAATTTTTCTTTTTCCTAATTATTTTGCCAATTTTCTCACCGTTGCACAAGTTACATTTTCAGAATTTCCTTTGTACTATATTTATTTCACATTATTTAAAAATTAAAAAATGTAACATTCCAGATGTCATTATAGCCTTACACCGGGTCACTTCTTCTCTGATCAGATAGCTATAGATAGATTTGTTAAAACTGTTCCATTTACATTCGACCACCTAAATGAGTTTTGGCTAAACGGATATTAATTCAATCTTCTATTTCCATGCAAAATGCAAATAACCTATTCATTACTCTGCCTTAAGAAATTTGCAACAACGCTTATGTAGCACTGTATGTTGAGCAGCGGACGCACGCCCGCGTGCACAGTCAAGCACGAGCAAAGAGGCAAGAGAAAGATGAGGAGATGACAGAGGAAAAAGCGCTCAATAAAGAGGTCTAACAAAAAGCTATGAAGTTTGTCATTGTAGGACTACTGGTTTTAGAAAGTTTTTATTACATACTGATGACGCTCAAGAGCTAAAGTCTCTCGTTTTTCGTGCTTGTGCATTCAGCAGACCCAGGATCACCGCAGCCAGGTCTTTCTTATACGCTGCATGGTGTTCAGGATGTCTTGATCTTAAATGATAAATGAAACTTGTAGTGCTGTATGTTTTCATGTCTTTTTCAGACACTTTAAAATGCTTTTGCCAAAATGTCTGCTGCATTTGCGCATCTCTCACTCTGTGCTGGTTAATTTGAATGCATCATCAAAGACCTCATTGTTCAGTAAAATTTATTTGGCCTTTTAACTTGTCTTTTGCAATTTCCGGCCGAATCATTTTGGTTGCCGAACATTCAGTGGATCCCTAATGTAGTACTATTGTATATTTTCTTGTCCCTTTTAAATAGATTATAATCTAATACATTTTCTAAGGTAGAGTGCACACCAAAGCGTTTACGCTGGCGGCCGGCGTATGTTTTCAATTGTTTTCAGTGGAAGCGCCGCGCTTTTCAAAAACGGCAGCAGATAGCAGGTTTTGTTTGCGCTGACACCGGCATTCAGCGTTTTTTTCCCCGCTCTGCGTAGGGTGTGAGAGTTGAAAAATCTACAACTTTGGGTAAAAGCTCAGCTCAATGTCACTTCTTACTCGACCGTCCAATCAGAGTGGAGGAGGGGTGGGACAGATATCAAAACAACCAACTGACACATCACTTAATGACTGATAAGCAAAGCAGAAGAATCACAGCAACCAAAGTTCTTAAAAGAGCTGGCAAGTTCCTACAGTTGGCGTCCACCTGCCGTTTTCAGCCGCGTTTAAATGCTTTGGTGTGCACACCCCTAAAGCTAACATAATTTACAAAACACTAAGCTAAGCTACACTGAAAAAAAAATAAAGGCTGGATTTACTTAAAAATATTGTGCATCATTTTTGCATCCATTTTTAAGTAAGTATTACATGGAATTTTAAAGCAAGTTATGCTTAAAGTTTGCTTAAAATTTTAAATAAAACTTACTAAAAATGTGGATGCAGAAATGATGCACTATATTTTAAAGTAAATCCAGCATATTATTTTTTACAGTGTAATATCAACAGTCTTCCAAAAGCTTCAAAATCACTTTCGACGTGATTACATAATACGTAAGGTCGCGCTGGCACGTCACATGGCTAGTGCAAGACGAGAAGTTATGGTTTAACAGTTCCCATATTTTTTCCTTTGTGGTAAAAAATATAATACTTCGCTAGATAAGATGCTTATGCCTTGGTTGGGCTCATTCAGAGCTCTTTGAAGATGCATTGAAACTGCAATTTTAAACTGCATTGAAACTGTAAACTGTTGAGGTCCACTAAAGTCCACTGTTGAACGTTTTCCGCAAAAAAAAAAAAAAATCTCGACTGAACAAAGAAAGACATAAACATCTTGGATGACATGTGGGTGAGTAAATTATCTGGATTTTTTTTATGAAGTGGAGTATTCCTTTAATTTACAATTGTTGTAACAAACTAAAGATGGCAGAAATATTAGCTACATTTTTGTTGAATTGAGAAACTGAAGGTGAACCAAACAAAGCATGTTATCTGTTAACATATAAACCATAAAATATGCTAATTTCTATTTATTTTTTTAGGGAAGCTAAGGTTTGTCAATGCAAAGCCAGTCTTTGAGGTTGCCAGATCTTTGTTTTCAACCGATGTAAACTGTAACTGTAAAGGTGACAGGGCTTCCTCTGTTTTGATGTGCGAAGCGGTTTACGGCAAGCTTGGCACAATCACTCTGATAGAGCGAGTCAACATCACTCCAAAGCCTTTTGATTATTAATTCATTGCGTTTTCCATCCGGTCCGTTTGCTAAGCAGTGTCATTGTGACCGCACCTTACAGTCATCTAACCTGGGTTGAGATATCCGGAGAAGGTGGCCTCCACTCAATAATACTTGATCTATTTATTACCTATAAGTGAAAGAAAGAAAAATAGTTATAATAAAAACAGTTGGGCTAATATTAAAATGGATGAGCAGTCGCTAATAATACGTGCGTCTTGGAATATATGCAGTATTTAGAGGAAATCACCTAAAGCGCTCTCAGAATAGATAAAAATGTAATCATACAGTATATCGGCGCCTTTCCATTTAAGGAATCCATTCACCAGCGCAGTCTCGCTTTTCCAGCCATTATTCAACTGCAATGCAAACCATATTCATCATTGTGTTTTAATCACATCAAAAAGAAATATAGTTCTACCCCAGGGTGCTGGCAGGAATATAGAGTCCTCCATGATGTTATTGTTTCCAGCACTGCCAAACAATCTCAAAAATTGACTTAGAATAAATGTATTTTTAATATGATAACTCAACCCTTGTGAATACAGAGGCACTCTGTCAATTGTTCTTGCTGAATGCGTCGCATTACAGATGTAATGCGGGAGTGCTTGTGATATTAAACCTGCCAGCGCTGCCTTTCAAACTTTGTTCCGGCTTTCTGGATAACATTCTCTTTCCTTCAGCTTAACTAAATGCCCTAACAGATGAGATGAATGCATTGCTTTACAGAGTCAGCGCGTGTTATTGCAGATGCTCTGTGTGTTCCTCCCGGTGTTAAGATACGTGCTAATCCGATCTCGGATGCACTTTTGATGCACTTTTCATTAATCGGATTTCAGCTTAGTGCAGTTTAAAGAATATACCTATGTGAAACCATGTAATTAGATATAAACGTACATATCAACTCTTCAGAAGTACTGTTCGTGCTTTCGGTGTATCGTTGTACAAAAGAACTTCTAGACAATTCCAACTACATTCGAGTTTATTTAATGTATAGCTGTTAGTGTGGGCACACACTGTTGGTTTAGACACACCTACTTATTCCTATATATACTGCAGCTGTTTTTCACGGTAGTGACCATTGCCCTTAAGTGTAATTTATAGCCGTGCGTAAGTTTTACGCCTTAGGCTATGCATTGGCTGTCCGTAGCTCTGCGTAATCATGCCAAAACTTTAACAATGCTTCCGTTCTTCGCGGACCAAAAGCGCTGTGATCCACTAGAACCCCTTTCATCAGGTCAAAAATATCTGTCTCGCATTCCTCCAGAGGCATTTCCGCTTGCGACGGTAAAAACAAAGATGGGCCAAGTTGAAAATTTATTTAACTCAAACTATAACAAAAGTTACTGCTGGTTGTCTTAAATCACACACAACAAGCTGCTTGCTTCTTCTTCGTTTGTGGGTTTACTGGCCAATCTGCTTCTTCTTTGGCTGTTTCATTGCTACTGAGGTTACACGTGTGGATACTGCCTACTAGCGGTCTGCATGTGTAATTACACATCGACGCAGACAAATACGCAGAAGTATATACGAAAACCAACACGTAGCCTACGTCAGACTAGATATTTTTTTTAAATTACCATTTTACAGTTAGCATTGCTAATGTACTGTCAGAAAAAAGGTACAAAAGCTGTCACTGGGTCAATTTGTGCCTTAACGGTACAGTTTCTATGCTGTTTTTCTTTGTGTCTCTTTTGTTTTTCTGCACTCTTAAAATAAAGGTTCCTTTGTATGCTGTTTGGTTCCATAAGGAACCTTTAAGATCCACAGAACCTTTCTGCGTACAGGATTTAGGGGTGATTCCCATATCGCGGCTTTTGCGCGCTAAACTCCGTTATTTCAAATGTATGCGCTGGGTATACACGCTCGTTTTTTTTTCAGGTGCATCTGCATTGCATTGAGTTAAAAACATTTCAACTTTTCAAAATGCTGCAAAGCGCACCCCAGGTCATGTGACAAGAACCTACGCGCCTAACGTTCCTTCATTGCTTTCCAGCTTTGAAACGTTTCTACAATAACGACTCTGGTTACATTACGTTCTTCTGACAATTTTCTCCTTCTCTCAGCGACTTTAAAAAAAAGTATTTCTTTTGCGTCCTCCTTTGCGTCCTTGTCCTCCTTCGACATTGTTAAATAAATGTTTACAATAAGTTTTTATTTATTAACATTAATAATTCGTGTTAATTCATTAGCAAGTCTTCTACAACATCTTAATTCATGTTAATTTCAGTATTAACTAATACTTTTGATTAATCAACAAGCCCTTTTTCCAGTGATCTTGATTCCAGTTCTCAGCAGTGACCGTAAACGTCAAATCTCGCATTCGTTATGAATTTAAATTTAAAAATTGCGCCTCAAGAAGCTTTTTACGACACATTTCTTTACCGCACTGATATCAAACGCTCATTGGCTCTTGCATGCTACATCCCAGATTTGCGAAATTGACTGTCGTCTTTCAGTTGATGTACTTTCAAAAACCAAATAGATAATTTACTATAACCTGTAAATGTGAGGAAAAATTTGCTGCTTTTGGGTGTGTCCTTTTAAATGCAAATGAGCTGATGAAATGCAAGCACTGATCACCATAATGGTGGTTTGTTGAAATTGAAACTTAATTGTGCTGTCATATTTTTTTCTCACTTTTTCTCTCTGCACATTGCAATGCCATGGTTGGATAGTGCAGATTAAGGGGCAGTATTATTATAACAAGATCCCCTTTTGACATCACAAGGGGAGACACATTTTAATGACCTATTTTTTTTCACATGCTTGCAGAGAATGGTTTACCAAAACTAAGTTACTGGGTTGATCTTTATCACATTTACTAGGTTGATAGAAAAAGTCAGATTTTCATGATCTATTTTCTCTATTGTTACGAAAATTTTCTTACACATTTTTGTCAGTTATGTTGCATAATATAAAAAGAATGCATTATGTATTTTTTTATTTTTTTTATTAAAAGGGTTTGGGTTAAGGGTAGGGTTGGGGTAGAGTTATGGTGGTAACATTATCGATAAAATGGTTAAAGGGAAATAAAACAGCAATATTTATGAAATATTTGTAAACGTTTTATGTTTTGTAGCTAAAAAAACGTAATAATGCTACGATTAAATGTTGCAAATACATCTACATTGTTCGCTTCAGCATCTATTTAAATGTACAAAAAGTATGTTTTGTGTTTTAGAAAGTTACGTACAGTATTTAAACTACGTATTAACAGTGAGACCAGGCAAAACATTTTTGGCTGAATGGTTCCATAATGAACCTTTAACATCTGAAGATCTTGGTGGTAGCTAATGTATGTGAACAAATATAACCTTATTGTAAAGCGTTACAATTTTGAACACGTACAGCTGAAGATTTAAATTCTGCGCAACAAAACTGAATTATTTACTGTAAATAATGCTAAAATACTCAGAAAGGTTTCCTCAACCCTGGACTCATCTGCCACTGGTTTGATATACAGACAGTCCCGCTCCAGTTACATTTGCCAGTATAGCAGTGTCAGGTTTGAAACTCTCAAACAAACAGACCAATGTGTTAATAGCACCAAAGACTCACAATTTTTTTTCCAAAACAACCACATACCAACGTCTTATACACATTCATGATGCCATAGAAGAACCATTTTTGGCTAAATGGTTTCATAAAGAACCTTTAAGATCTGAAGTTCTGTTTCACAAAGGCTTCCTTTATTATAAAGAGGTATAATTATGGTTCTTTGACTGATTGGTACCTTTTAGTGGACTAAATACTGGTCTGGCTTCAAGTCTGCATGTCACTTGAGAAAAAAAGAAATGATTTTAAGCATCCAAACATTACACACTATGCCCTTACATTAAAATTATACAATTATTCAATCAAACATTCCAACAATACGAGTAGTGCATATGACTCAATATGACAAATAATCAAAACAAGTATTTGTTCTCATTACTCAATTACTTATTGTTTCCTATTTGCAGGTGTACAAAATTATTCTCAGTCTTCCATTTAAATAAGCAAACAAGGCTTGGCATCCAAAGACAATGCGAGGTGACACCTTAATTAGCCAATCAAGTGTCGGCACGCTGTTACCTGCGCGTCAGGCTCTCACTAAATGCGTCACGTGGGGACAACAGCCTCATGTTTCGTTTGTGGCACCGTGTCGAGCGAAGCGTTATTTGTGCTGCTAGGACGGGAGCTGCTAAGGGACGCAGGGGTGCCTAATGATCCTTTCAATTAAAGAGGAGCCCTGAGGCTACAGCGCAGCTGTCTGTTTCAAACGCCTCCTTCTCTTAACGCCCGCCTGAGCCTCCTCGACGTGCGGGAGTGTTTAAGTCAATATTATTTTAGAGACTGCCTCCCATCTATTATTGAGTAAATTGAGCCATCAGCGTCTCTGGCCGTTTTGAACCCTAAATGAAATCTATTTGCCAAAGGCCTGCAGTATAATACAGCAATGTTGCGCGCGAGGTGCTTGGCAGGAGCTCATTAGGAGAATGAATAATAACAGCAAGGATAAGTCACCCTTAAATCTGAATTACGCTGTAGTTTACTTTAAATTACACGTGTCAAAATGACACGTTTTTTGGCAATGCTTTGTGTCCAAACAAAAGTAAGATATTTATTGCTAATGCTGCTTCTCAACTGGTTGGTTGCCAACAGAAGGAAAAAAACTGAGAAAAAAACATTTTGTGTGTTTCGTTGTTGACATCAAAAGCAAAGCATCCATCCAACTCTATGTTTAAAAAAATTTATCAGTCAGTGCACTCTTAAAAATAAAGGTGCTTAAAGGGTTCTTCATAGAGATACCACAGAAGAACCTTATTTTTTGGTAACTTGTTCAGCGTGTGCCCCCCTTGTGTACGGTGCATCCTTTTATGGCCCCCCAAAAGAAAATTTATGGCATAAAACATCCTAAAACTTAAAATTTGAATTAAACAAAACATATTAAATTATTACACAGAAATTTGGATAAAATAATGTATTTTATAAAATGTCCTGAAACTGGGCCCCCCTGGCACCATCTCCCGGCCCCCAGTCTGCTTAAAAGTACCATTTAGACAAAAATGGTTCTTGTAGGACATTGTAAAGCATATTCATTTTTAAAAATGTGCACTTTAATAAATGCTGGGATGGTTGTCAAATACAAAAAATGTAACATTCGTAAACATTTTCTGGGTTACTTTAACCCAACGACTGGGCTCGTCCCTTTTTGACCCAATGCTGTGGTTTGTGCCCATTTTCTTAAAAACATAAACAATAACCTATTAAATAACCATCAGTATTTAAGAGATATTTTATAAACTGTCACTTTGCCAATTGATCCTTTTTTAAGTGGTACTGGTGGCACCAGTAAAGCCAAAGTTTGATTTTTTGTACTTATACAATGTACTTATAAAACATGGCTTAATATCACAATGGGTAAAAGCACCTGCATGTGTATCATGTTAACAATGGTGCTATTGTTAGGGACTTTTTAATTTTCAGTATTTTTTATTCTGTACTGATTTTCTGTACTGAAGTCTGCACATCACAACCCAAAAAATAAAGGTGCTAAATAATAACATTTTGTATGGTTCCATAAAGAAGCCTAAACATCTGAAGAACCTAAGAAAATGGTTCTTCAGATCTAAAAATGGTACTGTATACAAATGATTCTTGCAAGGACTAAAGGGGCCTTTGGAAAAAAAAAATATAGCACTACATATCCATTATAAAATCTTATAAAAAGATTGAACTGCTTAAACACTTTAAAATCGAAATAATTTAATATGAATGAGAACAAATAATCAAGCAGGCAACTCTACATCCTGTGAGAAACTAAAATCATTTTTAGAAAGTGTTGATTTGATAATCAGTAGTTTGACTCCAGGCTGAAGTGGGCGAGAGGTAATTTGAACAACCCTCCTTTCAACAAGCCCACAGTTAAGCTTGTGCCGTCTGGTTCATCGGCAGTACGTTAGTGCAGGAAAGCCCTCCCTTAGTCTGCATCGATCAATTTAAATCAATGCCTTTAAAAGCTTTACACACCCTTTAGTTAAGAGCAAAAGCGTGCTTGCTTTAAAAATGACCCACTTATATTGATTAAGATGGACAAGGTTTGTCTTAACATCTTCTTTAGATATAGACCTGCACTTAAGACTTTTAAAACATGTAATATAATATAAGTATATATATATTTTCACACAATATTCAATTAGGTTCTGTATGCATGTCTTACAGTCTCTGTAAAGTATAAGATTATAAAATTATACTTTTGTTCCTGAGAGGATATTTTATCTGCAACACCGTGTAGCATTCAAACATTTATATCATTTAAAAGAAAATAATTTAAAAGGTCTCGGTTACGTTGTTTCACTTACAATTGCACAATGACTTTACGTCTTCTCTAAAGAAAGGAAACCGAGTCAGCGATGTAATAGCAAGCAAATTCTCACTTAAATATTTATGCATTGATAAAAGATGTATAATTTCTTGCAATAACAGAAAGAAAATGTTACAAATATAAATATATACATTTTTCACAACCCCCAGAAAAAATGAAACCCATCTCCGTCCCCTGACACTGGTCAGAGGAGTGCATGGGCGCAAGATGACTGGATAGTTTTGATGCAGCATCTTTGGTTACCAAGCATCAAATTCACTGAACTGTGAAATAGCATTGCACCATGTGTATAAATATATATATATACTCAAACTTTGAAGGATTAGAGAGCTTTTCAAATCCTTGCAGCCTCTTTTCATGATATTGTGTACCGAAATGTTGTATTACTCCTGTAAGCCACATGGCCCGAGTCTCTTCTCTGATGTTTGTTGATGTCGGACTCTGAGCAGAAATAGGGAATCGGTGGTAATCCTGTCTTTCTTGTGAAGAGTTTACTAAATGTTAAATTTAATCCCTTTTAAAATGGTCTTTTGAACACTTTCAGCCCCATAGCTGTTCCCGCATCACTTCAACACACGTTTCACGAGAAGATGCTTTATGGAGCATAAATTTAATATCTCCTCCACTTAAGAGTGCTGTCCCATAATCCCCTTGCAATAAATGTTGACTTGTGCTATTTAAATATACAATTTATCCACTGTATTATGCCCAGGAGGCGACTATTACAGTTATCGAGTGTATTCTTTGAATCCATAGAAGTGAGAAAATCTGGAAGGCACTGCATAGTGTACTTAAAGAAAGGTTGATAAAATAATCCTCACGGGGTTATAATGTGAGTGAAAAATATCTTGGGTGCAACAATTGCAGCTACTAAATTGGCTTGACGGATGTCTTCAGAGCCATATACAGAACTGGACCATATACACACAGCTTTAACATATTTCAAATCAAAACCACTGATCCTGACAAATTTACTTCATAAGCCCAACATGATTTTTGTGTTACTTTTGTTAAATGGCACAGATGTATATCCATTAAAATAAGATCATGTATAATATTAAATAGACCATTTTATAAATTATTGGGTTTACAAAACTGATAAATGAGTACTTTGGCCTCTTGCACAAATGTTTGACATTAAATATTTGGAGAAAAATAATAAAAAACACACCCACGCGCTTTTCTTCTCAAATATAAAAAAAACATGTAGCATGTATACAGTTCAGAGAAAATGCTCTATCGGAGCTGTTTTATTCGGGCATACTGAAAATATTTTTAACATAATAAATAAAAGTAATTGATCTGGTTATATATTCTGCCTCCTGATGTGCGCAAAGCTGAGTTCCTGACACATCTCCAGTGTGAGTTTACTGTCTCTGTGTAACGCAGTCTGGTTTATTCCGCTCAGATGCGTCGGGTTTGATTCGCGCAGGGGTCCGAATGCGCTCGTGAAGCCCGGGCAGAATCCCGGAGGAGTGTAGAATAAATGTCTCGGGGGATACGGACACCGCACGGGTGACCCAGCGGGTGATAACCTCCCAGATGTCTGGGACGGTTCGTCACACCCCTTATCCGACGTAGCGATTTCAGCAAGAGACCACAGTTTGGGTTTAGGGGTCGGGTTTGCTGAATGAATGACAGATGTGGGTTTGCAGTTTTCATTTGGGGGTTTCGTGGTTTCACTCGTGTCGTTTTGGGGAGAGGAGGTCGTGGCCACCGGCGGCGACTCGCGCATTGTCCGCGTCTCGTGCTCTCCGCAGTCGATTGTAACACGATCCGCGTCGTCGTGCGTTTCCGTGATTCTTTCTGAACAGTCGTCGCCAACTGCAGCATGAGGTTATACAACAAAGGCACGATTAAGTTTATTTGGCTTAAAGGAAATAGGAAATGCACCTAATGCAGGATTTTTTACTTAAACACAAACATATTTTGCATCATTAACGATTAAATAAGAAGATAGTAGTCTATACGGTTTCTACAAGTCTAAGGTTTCTTAAAAAAATCTTTATTTTATTACCTTTTTAGTCTATATACTACAAAAAACAATTTTTGCAACATAAAAGGTTCTTTATGGAACCACAAAGAACACTTTGGGAACCTTTTTTAAAAGTTTCGTTCCCAAATTGTGCGGACCTTTCCTTTAAATAAAATTTAGTTTTCTTGAATATATATTTATCAATTAATCAAACTTTTAGTGATGATAATAATAATAATAATTGTGTTAGTTAGCAGTACGCACATCTTCAGACAGAAAATACCAAATGAATACCTGAATCTTTGGTTATCTCTGCTGTCTTTGTGGTTTTGAGAGGTTCATCATCTTCATCATTTTTCTCCAAATCAATGCTGTCCTCCTCATCTTCGTCCTCACTTCTGTTTCGTGGCGTCCATGTCATTTTGTTTTCTTTCTTCAGTCTTCTCCGAGCGTTGGCGAACCAGGTGGAGACCTGAGTGAGGGTCATTTTTGTGATGATGGCCAACATGATCTTTTCACCCTTCGTGGGATACGGGTTTTTCCTGTGCTCACTCAGCCAGGCCTTTAGGGTGGCGGTGGCATCTCGCGTGGCGTTCTTCCGGTAAGCGGGGTCTCCGAGCGGGTACGCGCCCAGCGCACCGGCGTACGGATGAAAGCCCACCGAGCCCGTTACGCCCGGCGAGTGGTCGTATGGGGAGCCCTGGGCAATGAATTAATACTGATTAAATTTAGGTTATTATACATTAATGCCATTAATAATTTATTTCGGCTTTGCTGTGTAAATGTGTCATACACAGTGGACTAGTTAAGGACATACATGCGATAAACCTTAACAATGATCTTTAAAACGATTTACACTGATCGAAAATACGTTGTGTCATATTTTTTCGTTTCGTTTTAATAACAAGTAAAACATTACCCCAATTAAATTCTAAATAATACACATATAAGAATTTTGCTTAATTAAACAAAGACATTTGTTATATATTTTATTTAATATTTATTCAATATAAATAGTGTTACACTAAAAAGCTTGGTTGTTCATTAGTTTTCTCTCTCATATATATCTTAGTAAATTATGCACGTGTTAGTTAAAGTAAAATTAAAATAAAATAATTAATTCGGGGATTTAAAAAAGACCTATTGATTTGTCTGAAAGTGTACTAATAATAACAACGAAAAATACAAAGCAATAACTGATTATTATTATTATATTATGTGTTTTCCAATCTGTATGCTCGTATGTTCAACTCAGTAAAAACAAAATAAGTGACAGAAAAACAAGTTAAGAAAAATGGATGTTTTAAAATCAGTCTTATCATATTTTTTTTTGGTGGGGATAAAAATCTATTATTTTCCTAAATGAACTTTAAACGACAGGCGACAGTTACATTGAAGGGTCAAATTCTGTGCCTTGGATATTTAAGGTACTGTAGACAGTAATGTCCTGATAAAATTATTTTAATAAACAATCATGAAGAGCCACAGGACTGTTCAAACACACAAAATCCCAATATAAGTTGTATTTTGAATTGAAACTCACCACGTAAGAAGTGAAAGGGGCTGTAGATTCAGAGCTGTACTGGATGGAGTTAAAGGCTGTGTTGGTGAAAGCTGTGGACGCGTACGGGGCGAAAGCGGACGAGCGTCCCAAATCATGCGTGCGCGGGCCCGTGATAGCCCCGGACGCGTGCGGAGGACACGAGAACAGAGAGAGTGAAGACTGGTACAAATATCCTTGAGGAAATGCCATGGCTAAATTACACTCTTCCCACAAGTCCAAGAGTCAGAACATTCATCCTATGTGCCATCCAAAAGAAGAGCAAAGATTTAAACCATATTTACACTCCTGATATGAGACAATTAAAGAAGGACGTGTGCGTGCCCGGTGTCTTTAGATGGGCTGCGGTTCTTCTGGAAGGGAAAATGTCCCGGTGATTCCGGTGAGTGTCACAGAGCTCCGCGCGCTTCCTCAAACATAATAGCCATTGATGGGGAAGAGAGAAAAGCTCATGAGTTTCCTGCCCATCTCTCTCTCTCTCTCTCTCTCTCTCTCTCTCTCTCTCTCTCTCTCTCTCTCTCGCGCGCGCGCGCTTACGCAAAGTTTTTCGCTTTACTTTGTCTTGCCATAAGGGGTGTTCACGCGTGTTTTCGTTTTTTTTGGGTTCAGTCCTGATGCGCTTTTGGACAACAGAGCCCTACGCCTGCTATTTGTTACTAACATTTGTGTGGTTATAATAGGTTTTTAGTTAAATTATGGGATTTTAGCAGGATTATATGAGATTAAAGTCTAGTGTGCTCCAGTTGAGTTCAGAGCAATGACAACAGAAATAAATAAAATACCGATTGAAATGATTTTGTTGTATGTGAAGTTTTAATCCTTGTACACACAAGATGGGTTATGTCATTAAAAAAAACCGAAGCTGTCTGCACACATTTACCCGCAGTTTATTACCGAATTTAACGCCACCGATATCTCAGATAAACGCGATATATCGCATATCCAGTGCAAACAGGTTTATTTGTTATGAAAGAAGACGCCCTGTGATGAATGAGCAGTAGAGGACGCATGTGAATTAATCCTCTGATGCTCATGATGCGCTTAGTAAACCCTGCACTATTAACATGTCGACACGTCAGAGTCAGACTGACCGGGAATATTACATTTCTCCTGATGATGAGGGAAAACACGAAGCTCACAGTACACGCGAGCGATGCGACAGACAGTCTACCGAAACAGGTAACAGGAACAAGTGCACCTGACCTCCGCTTTATATATGGGAGAAGTTGCGCGCACAACGCGTTTAGGCCAGATTATTTCATTAAAATGTTTATTGCACTGCTTATACAGACATATATTCTTATCTAAACACCTCTCAGCAGAATTTATAGGCATCTTTAAATTCCTTGTCCAATTTGTACATGCAGTCTGAAGAAACACATTTAATCTCATTTGTGAGCTCTATTAATAGATAGGATATGCCTAATGCACCCAATGAAGTTTAACCAATGCACTCTACACTCAAAAAAAATATTTTTGAACCTTGTCTAATTTACTTAAATGAAAAAAGTTAATAAAACATCATTTTTTATTTTTTTTTTCTCAACCTATTTTTATAATGTTCAATCTGCTTTAATTTTTAAAAATTGCATGAACTAAATCATTTTATATTGGGAGCACATTGATGATTTTTTTGTTGCTATTACTGACTGGGCCGTGAATCGGTATTTCCCAGCATGCTTTGCATGCAACTGCCTTTGGAGAGTATTTTTTTAAATTAAGTGTTATTTTATGCATTTTTAGGTAAAGAGAAAGACTTTATAGTGTTTAATGTTGGTTTATCTTATTGATTTAGAAGAGTTTGTGTTATATTTTTACAAATTGTTTGGTTACCATCGTGCAGAAGAGTAGCGCTTGTGGTTAAGTTCTGGATGAGATGTACGTAGTTCTTTTAAAGAGCACTAACATGTGTCTCTTCTCACATGTTCAACCAATGTGTCATTAGCATGCTAACGTGTGCTTATGCTAATTAGTATTATATAGAAACTGACAATTGGTTTAGCTAGACTTTTTTGCTTAAATGAACTTGTTTTATCTTTGTTGAACAGACCAGAATTAATTGCGTGGAAAAGTTTTCCTTAATTAAATTAAGTTTATTGAACAAGATATTTTTATGAGCAATGAAAATATATTTATTAAGTTGGGGCAACAAAAGATTATTTGTTTAAATTAACTTATTGTATTCTTGTTTGTACAAGCCTAAACTAATTTTGTGGAAAAGTTTTCCTTAATTCAATTATGTTGAATGAACAAACAATTTTTTTGAGTGTACCTGTATAGACTACAGCATTTATAATGCACACCTGTTGACTTGTAAACACCTGTTTTTGTTTATTTATTTCACATTCATCTTCAGATATGTCAGATATGTAAATAGCTGAGTTTTTATTATTTCTTAAGTTGATTTGAATAATTAATAAGTGTTTTAATTTGTGCTTAGGTGCCAAATACCTGGAGCAGGAAAGCCCTGTGGAATCTGTTGTGATAAAGGTAATTATAACTTCAGTCGTGCTTTAAGGACTTGATCTAAGCCATTCAAGCTTTAATTAAAAGCTGACGGGTGTGCTAGGGCATTTAAAATATGGTACTCATGACTAATAATAAGGGCGAGCCACAGTCCTAACAGTTTCTTATTAAATGATGATGCTAAATAATAATGTTAGCTATTAAAATAACAAAATGATATAACAAATAATAATACATGTTGTATGATGGAAAGACAAATGATGCCTTAAAGTTGATATAAAGTGATCTTTACCTCAAAGAAAAAACAAGCCATACAAAGAGAAACACTAGTGGGGCCCTAATGCACGTAACATTAAAGGGGCAGTTCACTGAAAATGACACCATCATTTACTCACGCTCAAGTTGTTCCAGACTTGTATACATTTCTTTGTTCTGGTCAACACAGAGGAAAATAGTTAGAAAAATGTTTGTAAACAAGCTGATCTGGGGCACCATTGACTTCCATAGTAAGAAAAAAATAATACAATGGAAGTGAATGGTGCCCCAGACCTGTTTGGCTATTAACATTTTTATTTTTTATTTTACAGGTTTGTAACAACTTCAGGGTGAGTATAAATGACAGAACATTTTCGGTGTACTTTCCTTTCAACAACAAATAACAATATCATTGCTGTCATTTATGATGGCAACATGTCGTCATGGATGATTTTGACCCCACCACTTTATTATTCATTGATGTGTCTAAAACAGGAATTTTCTATTTGAGAAAATAACAATGTAATTTACATACATTTCTAATGGGATTATGATGACTGATAAAGTGCTTTCTGTTTTTACAGTCTCAGTTATCTGTGCAATCTCGGTTTGACTTGAGAATGTTTTTTTTTCTGAGAAGGCATAAGACAGTTCACCAAAAAAAAAAAAAAAAAAATCTGCCATTATTTACTTAACATCACAAATAATATAGGATGTTATAATTTAACAAATTAATTTACTTTACATATATGAAAAAAGCATTTTCAGTCTTTGACATTCTGTATCAATATTTCCTCTAACTTTAAAAACAAAATTACACTATGTATACAATGTAATATAAAACACAATTCTTAACAGAAAACAACAACTATAAATACAATTATTTAAGCAGTAACTTCTTGGAATGCCCTTCCCCATAAATTATAAGACAAATGTATTACCAGATAATAATACCATTAGAAGAAAATAAATAAAAAGTATTCTTAAAATTCATACAATTAGTATGCTAATTGTAAATCCTACTTTTTATAACTAAAAGTTTTACAGCATAAAGCATTGTGCATGTACATGTATATAAAATCTATTGTAGGTACACTATAAAAAGTAAAAAGTTGGATCAACTTAAAAAAGTTACTTTAATAGGTAACACATAAAAGTTTTTTCAACTTAAAATTTCACTTTAGTTTAACTTTAGGAGATAAATTTGAGATTCACATACGTAACTTGAGTAACTGCCTGTTTAACATGATTTCCCAAACATTGCTGGATTATGTTATTTAAATCCGTGTTGACTAATTGCTTGTTTATACTGAATTCCTTTCTCGAGTCTTTTAAGCTTAATACTGAAGATTAGCCCTGCTTGTTTGGACTTTTACATTTATCCTGTTTGTGAATCTGTGTCAGTTCCTCCTTGCAGTGTCGTGGTGCCATGTGAGTCCTTGTTTCATACTATGTTGTGACCCCAGGTGGATCCTGTGGCTTTGAGCCTCTTTAGACAATGTTGTGGATATCAAGTGTCACTGGTTGGAAATGGACACACCAAAAGCTAGAACTGGATTAACTGAAGTATATGCGGCAGCTGGCGTCTAAAAAGTGTTACATCTTTTCGCAGTCTTATCATGGCGGCCTAACTGGGAATTCCCCTGTTTTGTTTACAGTGATCTGTTTATTGCCCACTGCTAAAGTATGCTAAACTGAACATTTATGGAGTCGCGTTAACAATAGGTGCTCTCCAGTTTTGTCTTTGTGTATTTGGGTTCAATTAATAATACAACAGTTACTCACATTTTTCAGATGGGCCTGTTGACATTTCAGAGAGGGATAATAGTTAATATAACGTTATATGGTTTCTTTACTGTTTGTATCCCTCTGCTTGTCTGCATCTGCATTACAAACCTGAAAATGTAAGGAATGTTCCTATGAAGTGAATCGTGTAAAAACGTATAATTACTACGGGTGTAAATCGGTACATCAAACATTTCTTCAATGCATTATGATTCGATTCGATAAATTTATCGATACTTGACTATTACTTGTCTAGTTAAGCAGTTACAGTTTTAATAATAACTCCTTGAAGAACAATAGGGTCCTCACACCCGGTGTGCTCGGGCCCTAATAACTTACGAATGCAACCAAAATATATATCATGAACGTTTAATTAACCTCTTTGAACATGGCACAACCTCTGTCCCAATTGGGACATTTACAACAACAAACTAAGAAAAAAAAACACTTTTTTAAATAAAGAAAAATAAATATTGAGGGAGAAAACTACATTGATTTTCCTTGCTGACACTAGCACATGAAAATAAACGAAAATGCGCACTTTAGCGGAAATACGTAGATGGATGTCACGTCAATGAGGATGCGGAGAGTGTCAAAATAAAGGTACCTCATATCAGTATTTTATGTGTGGCATCGATGGATTGCATCGTTAAGTCCAATTTATAGTTGTGCGTAAGGTCTATGCCGTAGGTTATCCGTAGCTCTGCGTAGCCTGACGTGCACCTCACCAAATTTTTAACAGCACTTCAGTTCTACGCGGACCGCAACCGCTGTGATTGGTCCACTAGAACCCCTCTCGTCAGGTAAAAAACTGCGTCATAGGTAAACCGACGCGTAATCTATGCCGTCGCCGCTTTGCCGTAGGACTTTCAAACTATAATGAGCCCTTAAGAAATTTAATCGATGCATCGATCCATATCGACGTATTGTTTCACCCCCATCGATTACTACAAAAAACAATGAAATCCCAACCCTAACCCCAACGTCAAGGGAGCGAAAGCAAATCGTACAAAAACGTATGAATGTAGTCGGACAAATTCATATGAATTGGCCACCTTCTAAAATAAATACGGATAGCCATGAGATTGCGTTGACTCTCGAGCTGTGCTTCGAAGCTTAGCTCTGTGTTAGTATGACATGTAGATGTACAAAAAGATCACGCTCGCATGCCTGAATGTGCAGTAGTACGCAAAGGGCACCCCGGAGCGATGTAAGAAACTGCAACTAAATGAAACAATTTAGGAAATATAGCAAATCAATAATGTACGTTTTAATAACTATGTTGTTGAACTAATGATGTTTTATTAACGTAGTTTGGGAGCAACACGTCCGAATAAGCTACTCAAATGTCACCAGCTGTCTACAATCAGTTATCAACATATCTACCCAATCAGCATTAAGGCAAGCCCATTTATAATCACAGTCAAACTCACCTAAGGATTCTCTACAGTCTTCAGAATCCCTCCACCACCCCATCTCCTCTCACTCACCAGGTTACTTCCTAAACCTGGGGGGGATACTCTGCATTCTGGCCAATTCCCAAGCTCAGAGCCCTCTCCCTGGACAGAACGCCAAATATTTTTACCAATTTAATCTTTCTGACTTATTTGTAAGTGTGAGCCTGTGAAACATGGTTTGAACGACAGATGTGCAAGAAAGTACATATGTTTTTCGGGAAACAGTCGTGACTAGCTAGCTAGTTAATTTCTCCAATGAGGCATTGTACTAAGGTAGTTAAGCAGAGAGAGGTTTCTGTGCGGAAAACACACACTAGGCTGATATTTGGAAAATATGTAAGTTATGTTTATATTCAAAGTCCGTTTATGAAGTCGTGCCACTAGGAGGTCATCTTTGCTAAACCTCAGGACATTTTTTCAGTCATGCAAGACTAAAGTCCTTCTACTTGAAATGTGAAAGTAAAATATCTCTACAATAGATTTGTTGACCAACAATGAAACCTAACATCACCTGTACTTTGCTTAAATTGTGCTAAAACATCTTTATAGGTAAGCAATAAGGTACGAGAGGATGTGCTTTATTGTAATTAGCCTTTCTCAAACTGATATGTGTGGCTGGGTGTTGCTAAGGGTGCAGTGATAATAGAACCGTTGGGTGAAGCGGTCATAGCTGTGTTTTATTGTGAATAAAGCACAGCTACTGACCAATCAGAATCAAGGATTGGAACTAGAGGTCTTCTTGGGTCCAAAGAAATGCACCCGACCCAAAATGACCCGAATCACTTTATACCCAAATTTTTTTGACCTGAATGTAAATGGCACTGACGTGTGTGCATTCTGCAGACCCACACGCAGCAGTCAGACAGAAAGAAACTCTGGTGGCCTCGCAACTAATTTGGCGAGCTGCTCTATTCGCTTAACTTTGTTATCTGACGACGACACCAAGGTAACCGCTAAAATGTACATTTAAAATTGACTGACATGTCTGTCTCAACGAAAATTAACCTACCGCCAGCCACACAATAGCCTCTTTCACACAGTAATTCTGGTAAATTACCATGAATTTACCAGAATGAATTTACCAGTAAATACAAAAATGTGCTGTTCACACATGCAGTGACGTTCCGTCTTTTTACCGGTAAGACATCATTCACACATCAGTATCAAAATACCGGTAAACTCAGAGAGAAAGCGGAAGTTACCTGTGGCGCGCGGCCGGCGAGCTCCGTCCGTGTCGTATTTGTAAACGGCGGGTTATGACTTAATATCCACGATTCCACGGTCCGTATTTTGTTGTTTTCACATCTGTGGCAAACGGTCGCGAAGTTGCTCGTGACCAAACAACATTGCGTTAGGCGGCGTCAAACGGAACCTGCGCGTTTGCACATTAGGCTTCACAGATGGTGTGCTAAGGACGTCGGCAATTTGGCAATTAGATGGTAAGCTGTTTTAAACAACTTTGGTGAAGAAATGTGGATGTTAACTTCAGGTGTGCTCGACTTTTAAGCAACATGTGTGTGGAAACGTCCGTAAACAGTCTGGGGGAAACCGCGTCACCTGTATAAAAAACTTTCTGATTGGCCCGCCCGATCTGTCAGCGCGGTCTGACGTCATCTAAATGCCGGTAATGCTATATTTTTCGTTCACACACAGCGCTTACCGGCAAATTACCGTTAATCTTACAACCTGTCTTACTGGTAAAGAGCACTGATTTACCGGAAAGGTTCTGTTCACACATGACATGTTAACTGCAATTTACCAGTAAATTACCAGTAAAGACTGTATGTGTGAAAGGGACTAATGTCACAAGCGCTCTTGGCAAACAAATGAGAGGTTTGAAAAGGACATTGACGTACACACGTGCGAGAGAGTTTGGGTCTTCTCGGGCGCACGTTCAGCAAAAACACATTCATTTTAAATTACCCGAGACCCAATGCCGCTATTATTGTACCCGGCCCGTGTCCGAGGCGCGTGTGAAACTTTTAGACCCGAACGCGATCGTGTTTTCGGATCTAAGTGGACCCGTGAAGACCTCTAATTGGAACTTATCGTTTTACAAGAGACGTTACAGCTACTGCACATGCGCACAGGTCGGCAAGCTCCTGTATAGTCTTTATTGACTAATGATTGGTTCTTTTCACCAAAAGGCGAGACTTCTGCTGCGTTCCAGGCAACCTGTAACCCATAACTCACGACTTCAAAACCACGACTCACGACTCTGAACTGGGAGTACATCGATCTAGTACGAGTTCACGAGTGGGAAGTCACGGGTTTGACTGCCGTTCCAGTGCACTTTCACCGGTAGAAGGTTGTAAAAACACGAGTTACAGGCTGCCTGGAACGCATAGGGTCGTGAGTCGTGGTTTTGAAGTCGTAACTCACGGGTTTAAAAACCTGCCTGGAACGAAGCATAACATCGCCAAGACGGCCATATTGAATGTTGCATTTCGCCCCATTCATAGTAATAGTAGTGCCACATCTTGTAACCCATATCTTTGGTATATTATAGTAGGCCTAACCTATTGAATCTTCTTTTCTACCTTCTGTCAAACTTAACAAGGGATTACTCAAGTATTTAGAAACATCAAATATTTGAAATGTTAAGCAGTCCAGGACGAATCAGTCATTGTCCAGAGAGGCCAAAGTACAAGCAGCCACATGCTTACACACTGTTTTCCAATTAACTGCAAAAGATTTGAATTACACATTCAATGTACATGAAAACAATTCCTCTTCAGTTACCAATTCATATGTAATGAATACCCATCGGAACAGACTGTTTAAACCAACTTAAATGGAGGGGTATTTTACAGAGACATTCTTGTCTAATGAAAGACATGGCATGCCTGTGGAAATGAAGGCATGAACAGCTGTGACATGTGGAAAGCACACTGGGATATTTTAATATGACGTCTCATTGAAGGGAGACACACTAACAGTCTGACTTAGATTTCCAATGTTGGGTTAGATTTATAAATGTGTGAATAAATAAATTCATACAGTATCTGAATCAAATAAGACATTGAATAAAGCAAGGTTATGTGATGCACAATTTTTATAGTACATTTTATGTCCTAGAATTGCAATTGTTAATAAAGAAAATTGATGCTTCTGAATAGAGAAGTCAAAACTGAATGCAGACTAAATGTTATGCATTATTGCACTAAAAGTCCACAGGTTGAAAGTGTCCGTAACTGAAGAGACATTCATACATGGCCACTGCTAAGGTCTTAATGAACATGACCACTGCTATAAATGACACAAAGCCTGCTGGGATTTCTCTTTCTAAATGAAGTCTAGTGGAGGTTGAGTCTGGTCTGGTGTCTGACAGATGAACTGTGGTTAATGGCCACTTACACAGGGGTCTCATCTCCACTGGGCCGTGTACACGCATCAGCAGGTGACTAAAACAGCCACTGCACTTGTCATACTGTCACATTACAGACTAATGAAGAGCAATCATGCCTGCGTTGAGTGAAATGTTATTCCTCCGCTAAAGAGTATTTGTGCTTGTCAGCCCATTTTAGATGAAGACAGAAAAAGACTGGGTGATGCTGTTAGGTGTAAGATAAGAGGATGTGCTAATGTTTGAATAATGATTTGTTTCTCTTGTGCTTTCAGTAAGATCTTCAAACCTTATGTTCATTGCATATAGTTGTATAAAGTATAATGATTATATAAAAGATGTATAAACATGTAAATATTGTGAAAATTGTGTTTTTCCTCTCTTTTCTAGGAGGTTTCAGCTCATGACTCTATGCCATCCCTTGCGATTTCAGGATCAAAGCATCAATTTTTTTGAGGGTTTAAACTTTGTCACCAAAGAACAGCCAGAGCTAAATCTTCAATGCTATACACAAACACCAACTTTGGCCTTCACATATGAGTCCACACCCAGTCAAAGACCCTTTGAAATAAACCAGGACACACAAAACTGGACATCAGATTTATTTTTTCAACCGGACAGGCAAACTGGTGTGAATCTGTTGAATCGGAGAGGTGAGGAAGCTGAGTGTTACGATTTAGAGGAAATGATTCCAGCTGTGGTGATCACCCAACCAGAGGAGGTGAGTACAGACCAAATCATTTGATTATTTAACCCTCTGAGGTCTTTGAGGTTTTTGGGGCCTTGGCGAAGATTTGATCTGAACTGACATTAGTGCTTTTTCAGTTGCTTAACTCTTTCCTCGCCATTGACAAGTTATCTCGTCAATTAGGAGAAAACATTTGCATGAAAAAAAAGTGTTCCTGATGAGTTTTTATGGTAATCTTTAATACTGGGATTATCCACTAGATTCCCTTTTACCCAATTTATAAAAAAAACTGAAGCAAATTTGTTTTATTAATTTTACACTGCGTGTATGTTTTGATAATCATAATGGGCCCTATTTTAACGAGCTAAGCGCATTGTCTAAGGGGGTTTTCACACCTGCCTTGTTTAGTTCGATTGAATCGTACCAGAGTTCGATTGCTCAGTTGGTGCAGTTCGTTTGGGCAGGTGAGAATGCAGCAATCGAACTCTGGTGCGCACCAAAAGCGGACCAAACAAGCGGACCGAGACCAGCTTGCAGAGGTGGTCTCGGTACGCTTTCAAACGAACTCTAGAGCGGTTTGTTTGTGGTGAGAACACAATCTGAGATCAAACCGACCTAACTGCAAAATTACTGTGCATTTTGGACTAAACCAGCTGCCGTAGTCAACTGCGCAGTGCATTATCGGATGAGGAAGTGTTTGTTGACCGTTTCTATTAGCAAAATCGTGGACATACCTGGAGTTGCGAGGAGGTGCGGGCGGAGCCTCGGAAATTTTTTATCTTCGCCGTTTGTAGTGCATTAAACCGTTGTTTTCAAGCCGCATCCGCGATTCATTCAGAAAATGAACAGTTTGTCTAGAGTGCTGTATACAAACTATGTATAACAACCATGGAGACATAATTACAGCGCGCAGCCGTCTGTCCATGGTGTCTGCTGTATTATCCTTCTTTTGTTTACTTTCGGGGGTTCCGTTGGAATTTGCCGCACGTTGATTCTGACCAATCGTAAAGCCGTTAAGGAAATACGTTCAAATACATGTGGCCAATGAGTGATGTTGATCTTATCACATGACAGAATTTTGGTTCGTTTCAATTGGTGCGGATCAGAGCAATCAGTGTGGTGTGAAATGGAACCAAATCAGCTAAAAAAGTTACAATGTATCATTTTTTGCTTTTGGTCCGGACCAAATGAACCGAATTACAGATGTGAAAACGCCCTAAAGCGCACGGTCTAAATGGGCGTGTCCGAATACACTTTTGCTAATTAAACGACGGAGAAAATGGTTTGTGCGGCAAACGCACGGTCGAAAAGGGTTGTTCCTATTGTTTTAATGAGTAATGGGAGTGTTTTGGGCGTAACTTGTAATAAACCAATGAGAGTCTCAGCTCTCAACCCCTTTAAAAGCCAGTTGCGCTGGCGCTATGTCTAATCCCTATTTAGATGACGGACTTTGTAAACTGAGAAACTAAGCGGAGGAAGAAGATCCCCAGTTTAAGATTAATGTTAAATAATTGTGTTGTTTTTCACTTGTATTGAAATTGTTATTTTGTTTATTAAAACCTTTAAAACCCGTTTTCTGTCAGTCATGGAAGTAAAAATAGCAGGGTTTTAATTGCTTTAAATGTATGGCTATCCAACATCATCAAAAAATAATTTACAAGTATTTGAGAAAAGGTTTGTACTCTAAAAATACTTTATTTGTAACAAACAAGAGATAAAGTTACAAACGTGCAGAAAGCCGAAGCGTTTCAGCATTCGGACAGCGCCAGGAGTTTTTTAAAAGCATTACTTAAAATGTTTCTCATCTCACCATATCCACAGGTACAGAGTCATCATATACAATAAATCCGTGGGGTAGCATTTAAAAAAAAACATTTAAAAACAGATGCATTTGTTTAAAGCAAAGCATTTATTTACTTACCAGGCTACAGGTGAAGCAGCTCTTTACGCCTTCCGACATCTCATAATCGATCCTCGTTTATGTCCAAGAGATTCAAAAATAATCTTTTACATTTTAATACTTTACTTTTTCATATTAAAAAGCTTTTTTGTTCTGCTGTGCATCCATGTGTGTGATAAGCAAACCCGCGTTGTCGTCCTGTTTACAGGCGCATATTACTAACACGCTCATTAAATAACAAAAACAATATTGCGCCATAAACTTTAGAGCAGGTTTTTGTTGGTCAATGGCGTAGTCTATTTTAATTGCCTCAAAATAGCAACGCACCAACAATGCGCCTGAACACACCTCTTTTTCAGATCAGAACGCCCATGGGCGCAAAAATGGGCGCAAATGCATTTGCTATTTAATCAACGTGGCGCTAATCCGCTAAACATGAAAATTATAATTGTGCCGGGTTGAAACTAGCAAAAGACACTTGCGTCGCGCATAGCGCTGGGAGTATGATAGAGCGCTTTGGATCTGATCTGTAACAAAATTCCTTCACAAAAATGTAATTATTTCAGTTTTTCGCTCTAAATTTTTATTTCTGAAGAAATCTACCCATATTTGAGAGGTGATAAAAAGAGAACTAATGAAGGTAGGATAAAACAGCTTTTTTGTTCAAAAGCAATTTGATGTTTATATATTTTAAGAGGAACATTTTCTGGAAAGCATTAAACTTTTGTGAAAATCATGAAAAATGCTGGCTGGCAACTTTTTTAAAAAACGCTGGCAGGGAAAGAGTTAATGTTACAGAACTAGAATTGTATAAAAAACTATTATTTTAATGTAAGTTACATTAATAGTGTGTATAAGCTATAATAATATTTGAATGTAGTTATATGATTTATTATTTGAATAATAATAGTGATTTCCCAAACATCCCCATCAGACAAATGATTGTGCCACTGCATTGGACGAGTCAGAAAAAGTGTTGTGACATTACTAAGAGTGACAACGTTGAAAATGTCAATGCCCACCTCCCTGGAATATTTGAGGCTTTAAGATTCAAGCAACTTCTTTTTTTTTACAGCACATCCAGTACACATGAATTAAGCAGTATTTCCCATCCAGTATGCACACATACACACCTGTTACAGTGCCCTTACTGGGCAGTAATGATATCTGCTGAGCAGTGTTAGATAGATGGGTTAGCGAGATGGGCTGCACACTCTAAAATGCCCCTGGGGGAGGCAATAGATAAATCAGTTTAAGCCCTGGACCCCATTTAAAAAGGCCTTGGCAGGTTAATGTGATATCCACTCCAATACATTATACCAGCCTCTCATTCAGGTAAATAGGCACTTACTCTGGCCTGACCCACACTCTCTGCTATCCAATTGTGTTTATTTTATTAGCTTATCCGTGCAGAGTTTCCAATGACACAGGATATCAATTGATCCTGGACTGAAAATGATTGGCATCAGGTGGCTATGATGAGTTTAAGCAAATAGAAAGTGTCTGGTGTGGGTGATGTTCTCATGGTTCTGTGCTGGTGTTTATGGACCTGGATGAGGTTATCGATTGATTCGGATCTGGGAATTCCTGCAGTTTTCTCATCCAAAATGGCGGTAGAGAAAATAAAAATTTTGAATATACATAAAACATTAAATAAATATGTGAGTGTGATTTTGAAAATAACGTAATTAAAATGTTTTTCCGTAATCCTTAAATGGATAGTTTACCCAAAAATGAAAATTGTGTCATCATTACTCACCGCCTGCGATTCTCATGCATGTTTCATCAGTAATGCCGTTCCCTTGATTAGTTTTAAATCGCCATCTGCTTTCAGATGAAGCAGCATTTACTACACAGAGCCATAGTTCACAGAGAAGCTACGCAAAATCGCGTTCATAATCGAGGAAAATCGACTCTGATAATCTATGCGATTTTGCCTAGCTTCTCTGTGAACTACGGCTCTGTGTGGTGAATGCCGCTCCATCTGAAGGCAGCTGATGCCGAATTACTACTAATCAAGGAACCGGCTTTTCTGATTAAACGTTTTTTTTTGCACAGCCCTAGTCTTCAATATCTTTTTTTTGAGAGCCACACTGATAGGTCAGAGTCCATAGGAGAGCCGCCTTTACCGCAAAGTATCAAATGTTACATTCAGTCATAAATAGCATGTCTGCTTATCAATCTGTTGCAATGCAATAAAAACAAAGGCAAATCATTCTTTATCATTTTCCAGTAAAATTTGTAACTGAGACAAGATGAAAACAGGATTTTAATACTAAGCATTCTTATAATGTACATATGCAGTGCCCCCCGAACCACTAGGGGGCCACCTTTCCCTTAATTTTATGTGTATTCTCTTAATTTTGTGACATTACTCTGCCGCGAGAGTAATTCGAAAGCATAACAAGTCGTCTGATCTCACGGTACTTTGATGTCATATGACAATCGCTCTGTGGAACACTGCATATGACTGAATACGCTTATCGACGTGTGTCTTTATCACCGTATTATTTACTGCCATGCGAGGCACAAATTAAAGCTGCGCAATGAGTACCACTGCACTATTGGGTAAATTGGCAGTGGGCGGGATCACACAAACATTTCACATGGATGCCGCATTTTAATAAAAACTGGCTACAGCATTGTTTGGTAGAGGTGCACTGATTGCAATTTTCCTGATGATTCCGATTTTTCTGTAGGTGTGACCCGCCTATTGTGATTTTCTTTTTAAGAACTATAATTGACAGCACATACACTGTTAGACTTTTTATTGTATATATGCGTTGTCAGTGAGTTACTTTAACTGTCCCATTACTGTACCATAACTGTACATGCTTTTACAGTATGATGCCCTTACCGCAGTTCCATTTTACAGTATAATACTCTTACTGTAACCTAGTTTTAAAAAATATATTGCCTTAAAAGGGAATCAACCTCTGGTCGCCTGTGTCATAGGTCCGTAACAGTGCTACAGAGTCATTTGATAAAAGTCAATTGTGACTCGCTACACTCCCCAAGTAGTATCCAGCAAAATTCACGTAAAAAAAAAAATTTAGTTCACGCCAGCGAGAGAACACTGGCCCAATATAGATCCTCATCCTTCCCGTTTTCTATTTCTGGTCTCCTCCAACAAAACCTTGAGTTTCTTTTTCTTAGTTAAAAGCATAACAAATAAAATTTATTTCATTTCATATGCATTATTTTATTATTCCATTTTATATGCTTCTATAACACTGTTTTATTCAACTACAGTAGCACTACTGCTGTTGTTTTACAGCAGTCTACCGCAAATTAAAAAATACAGTAAATCACTGTAAATTAAATGTTAATACCCATAATGCAATGCATATTACAGTAATGAACTGGAAAATAAAATCATGGTATTTTACTGGGCATTTTGTGGTAAGTAACTGTAGAAAATACAGTTAAGTCTAACAGTGTAGGCTACAAACAAAAACCCACGTTTTATTGCTTGCACCACTGGCAACAAAAGGATCAGCATGAAATCGAAATGTCGCAAGATCATGCGTAAAACGCGCCAATTCCGGTCTCTGACCAGTCGATCAGTACATCTTTATTGTTTTTTTAGAGAAACAGATACAGTAGGTGAATTAAGCATGTTTTCTAAAAACCTACAAACAGCTCCTTTAATATTTATGATATGCAGAACTTTCATTAAATGGAATCTCAAGGGGTTTCACATTGGCACTTTTTGTGCACACCCGGGTCCATTTCACGTCAGAGTTCGGTTTGTTTGGAT
This sequence comes from Misgurnus anguillicaudatus, assembly GCF_027580225.2. Lineage (NCBI taxonomy): Eukaryota > Metazoa > Chordata > Actinopteri > Cypriniformes > Cobitidae > Misgurnus > Misgurnus anguillicaudatus. The sequence continues at coordinate 3,911,920 of NC_073342.2, read as the reverse complement.
AATGTGAACAATGTTTTCCGAACTCGGGTGCGCACCCACGACCCGCTCCCTAGTCCGCATGAAATGGGTGGTTTGGACTGCGGTACGGTTGTCTGCTGATATGAACACAATCGAACTAAATCGCGAAAGGAAACCACTATTAAAGTGGGCGGAGCTGTCAGCTGAAATGTTGCAGAAATAGATATCGCGTCTGAAATAGATACTAACGTCGGTTATCACATATCACCATTGACAATGATATATTTTATCACGTGTTGCAGCGCATCTGGACATGGTAAAACGTGTCCAAAAAAGAACTACAAAATTGGAGTTCACCTGTGATGTTTTTAAAAAGTGATATAAAATAGCTTATTTTCGAAAAGTCCACATAGCCAAATATTTGCACACATAAATATCAGTACTACACCTTTGAACTCATATTTTGTTCAACACAGGTAAAAAGCATATTTGTAGGGGGAGGGTTCTTGGGTCCAGTGCTCTCCGAAGCTCTGAATTTATATTGAATATTTGAATATCGCAGGCACTCGTTTGCATCCAAATGAGTTCTGCTTGTCTGGGTGATGGACAATTTCAACTTGACCCCTTGTCTCTTTGTATGCAACCTACAGTTTACTGTCAAAAGCGTCTCATTGTCTTCACCTCATTGTTGCATATACGCATTTCTCAGTGTCATAAAAGTATGGATTTTGTCTGTAAATGTAATATTTTATACCCCAGTCACACTATTGTCTAGGTGAAGCATCTGTTCTGTCGTTTAACCCCTTTATCTCAAAGATTTTAAAAGACAAATGTCTGCTTTTGTTAGATGATGTTTTAAATAAGCAATCTGAAAGTCATAAAATATTTATTTGTGGTGTTTGCTAAGGCATCGCAATTACAATTTCTCATACTTAGGTAGGTTTATAATCCTTCACCCCAAGTATCTGAGCCATATCTACAGACCAAAGATGTGGTGATGGGCTTATCTGAAAAATAACTGCTGTTTGTTTGTATATTGTGTTGTTTTATCATTAAAAAACTTAAAGATTAACTTAGCCACAGCCAAACAGATTCAGACCAGACAAAAAGACGTAATTCAGTGAACGCTTTGATTTGGTGACTGCTGGTCTATGACAGACTCCAAAACCCGCTGGTGTGTATGCATGCTTGTTCAACTGAAGCCTCTCCAAATGACTTCAGAGTGTATTCGAAAGCAATTGGCTTCGCAAATGAGAAATATAAAGATACCAATATCATGCATGAAGTTATTTTGGACTCTCAGTGGGCCACTAAAGAAGTAATTCCCCTCGGATGGAGATACCCAAAAACTAATATGAATGCAAATTGGATTAAACGGCTGCATTAGCGTTTGATAAACAATTTACGTTTCCAAGTTCTCCGAAGGAGTGCTTCAAATCTAGCTGTTTTTTAAATATAGACGACGCTGGAGTTGTTTGCCGTACTTTCCGGACTATACGCCGCACCCGAGTATAAGCCGCATCATTAAAAAATGCATCATTAAGATGAAATAACATATATGAGTCACAGTGGACTATACGTCGCGTTTATTTAGAATTTTTTTTTACAAAATCCAAGCCGAAGAACAGCCATTTAATCTGGACAGTCGAGTTATTCAACTAAACAATAGCAGACAGTACAGTAGGCTGAATAGATGTCTGTACGTTAAAGTAATATTATCAGTTATTTAAACCATAGCATACAGAACTTACCTAGAAGGTTGAATAGTCTAAATTCACCGAACAAGGCAACTAGCGTGAAGTTTGCATACTGTTCTTTCCACATTACAGAATCCATTGAATTATACAGAAGCAGCATATAGCGGACTATCACGGCTGTTGACGGTAATGTTGTCTCTTGCTTCATAAATGTCAAAATTAATTCATACTGACTTACGGTGCACCTGACTGTAAGACGCAGCTCCAGCCAAGTTATGAAAAAAAATGCGGCTTATAGACCGAAATATACGGTACACCAAACACCATTTGTAACTAGTAACAAAAACTTTTTTTATGAATTTTAGCATTTATTTACTCTACAGTAGTGTTTTGGGGGCCTAAAAATGCAAACTTTTGAAAAAAGTTTTTTAAATAATAACATTGTCATCTTTGTGTAAAATACAAACGCGTGAAAATGGTGACATCATGTGCATACTTCTCACATGATTAGACATCGTGTTACAGCACCGGCTACTATAGGCATAATACAGCATTGTTAGCCGTTGTACGTGAAACTTTTAAAAAACATAAAGGAAACACAATTACTGTAGTCCATTATACTGTATGTGTGTATATATTGAACGTATTCAAAGAATTATTGAATAAATCATTATTTGGTAATAGTCAATGCACATTAAGTATTTAGTAATGATGTCCAGCCTGATCTCACAAGAATTCGTTCATATTTTACAATTTGGCTAATTCGTATGAATTCATATGAAGTTAATCGTGCAAAACCCGAGGGGCAACCTTCCAACCCCTCTGATGAAGCCAACTCGGAAGTGATTTAAACTGCAATTCATCAACTGGCCACTTGAGGCTGGCTCCAAAAGGGAGTCAATTCCCATAGACCTCCATGTTAAAATAGCCAACTTTACAGTAGAAAATAATATGTTTACAGCCTGGTACAGAAATAGTTTTTGGTCTGTATAGCTAATTTTATCCTTCATGACAACTGTGAGGGGGGGTGAATTTTTTTGTAACTCATTCCTTTAAATGATATTAAGCCTAAGATGATATTAATGATAATACGTTCTGCATAATTAAGGGCGTGGTCAATTGAGTGACGGTTGAACAGCCACTGTCGTCACTAGAGTCGAGCTAGGCGACAGCAACCAGTCACATCAGCTTCACCCACGTCCCGCCTTTTTACCCATTTTCAGATATCCGCGAGTGATGCTTGGCCAAGATGGCGACGGCAGGCAACACCTACTTTAAGCTTCAAAAACGATCTTCAGAAACCTGTGGGTGACGTCATTGACACTACGTCCATCTTTTTTCCAGTCTATGGCAAAACGTACGGTTCTCATGAAAAAACTAAACCAAACCCCACACCTAACCCCAACGTCACAAGGATCAAGGCAAATCGTACAAAAACTTGGTGGTCATATGAATTAATGAAGAATTCTCGTGAGATAGCATTGTGATGTCAGTGATTTGTAACATGTTTGAACCAATTTTCTGTTGCATTTATATCAACAAGTATTCCTTGTTTAGCAAAGCTGTGAAAAAAGCTACATAAAATGTCAAATATGGCCTCTTTATTCCTAGATTTGGAGCGATTCTGCGTCTCTGCTGGGTCTTTAGTTGTAGACTGCTAGCTGTGTGCATGCAACTGCAGGACGTGACGTGTTATTATGACAGCTTCGCGTGTGGTTTGAAAGCGTGCAGTAGCGTGTAAACCTCAGCAAACATTTTTAGCTAAAACCGTTCTCAATGTGCCAGACTCACGCTGCGATGTCATAGCGTATTTAACGTCGTGATTTTAAAAAGTTGAGCTAACTCAGAGACTCACCCGCAGTCGTCGGCTGTCAGAGACGCGCTCGCGCCCGCACAGCTTTTGCCTGCCGAGGTGCATGGAAATCACAGCGTTGTATATTCTCTTTGATTTGTCAGTGATGTACGCGTTGATGTTGACACAAGATCCTCTTGTTATTTTACATTCAACATCTTCCCCGCGAGTTTATCTCTCCCCCGTTTTCATTCGAGCTATTCAGTTGACTCTTGGATGTTAAAGCGCATGAAGAGGCTTTAGATGTGTAATGCCGTGTGATATTTACAGATGGTCATTATGACAATGTTCTCATTGTCGTTCGCACCGCGGTTTACTCCCCTGAAGCTCGGCTTTACTGTTTTTCCATGATACTGATCAAAACCAGTCAAGCGCAGGCTTCGAATACTTCAGCAGAAAGTTAATTAGACCTCAGGCTGTACATCTCCACCGAGTTTAAGCTGCTTTTTTGACACGTCTGTTGAAGAACAGGACAATCGAAAGTTTTAATAGTAATTCTCATTGTAATTTTCTGGTAATGTTAGATTAACATATCTACTTTTGATGAGCCAAAAGGATACGTGCATGTTTTTTAACTAGTTAAGATAGTTATTATAGGGCCGTCTGAGAAATTATAGTCATATACTACATCTCGAATGGCTTGGGTGAGTAAATCATGAGGTAATTTTAATTTTTTGGGTGAACTATCCCTTTAAAAAGGTTTTTGACATAGGAAGAATTTGATGAAAGGCTAAATACAGGCCAGGCGCTTCTTCATAAGATTTATTAACAGTTTTTTTTGCGTGTGTGTTTCCTTTCATAGTTATTTAAGTTCTGATTATCAATCAACGCTATTGTGAAGCTGTCACTAAGAGGTTTGAGCATTCAATGGTGTGAATTGGTTCCATAATTGTGTAAAGATGCTGCCGTGCTGTTTCTCCAGAGTAAATAAACTGATTGATGCTCTTTCATTGAAAGTATTGAGTGTTTATGATGAGCGTCTCTCAGTAATGAGCTCTCATGGGTAATTACAGAGATATTAAACTGTTTCCTCTCACTGTTTGTTGGCCTGTAATGCCATGCAACAAGTAAAGTAAGTCTTTAATTTCCTTCCCTGGCTAGAATGAATGTAACTCGCATCATGTCAGTAAAAGAGTTGTTTTATATGATAATTAGCTTCAGATGAGGGGATTTTAAAGGGTGTCGTGGTGAGCTGAAAGAGGTGGTTTATTGAAATAGATTGCTGAGGTGTTTTTCATGTTGTTTTATTGTAATAGAGGAATCATTGTGTTTACATATGCACAATTCCTGTTTACATTAGACCTACACTGGGTATTTTTAACCTAGCGTTAACTATGCTGCCCACACTGTCTGGGTTATTTTTGACCCATGATGGGTAAATATTGGACAAAACACAACGTTGGGTTAAAATTGACCCAATGCTGGGTTGTTTTAACCCAACTGCTGGGTTATTATACCCCATGGTTGCATAACAACAACCCAACATTGGGTCATTTTTGACCCAGCATGTGTTCTGTCCGGTATTTGCTCATTGTGGGTCAAAAATAACCCAGACATTTTTAAAGTTCATTGTTTGGTCAAATATAAAAAATTTCTGGGTTAATTTAACCCAACGGCTAGGCTCAACCCTTGAAAATAACCCAGCATTTTTTAAGAGTGTATATAACAATATAACATTGTAAAGAAACAACCTGGAATATTTTAAAGACCACATTAAATGGTTTAATCAGTTTTCTTGCCTTTAAGATCAATATTTTTTTCATTAAATATAGCAATTTTTTAATATAACAATATTTTTTTACCATAACTTGTATCATCGTGTAATTATTACCGTACATTCCAACCTTTTAGTTTACAACAAGCTAATCTCTAATGCTGCGTTTACATCAGCCGTGGTAGAGGGTGAAGCGCAAGTGATTTCAATGTTAAAGGCGGAGTCCACGATGTTTTAAAATCGCTTTGAAAAAGTAGACGGGCCGACTACCAAAACACACTTATAGCCAATCTAATCAAATAAAATTCCGGGTTGCGTATGTGTTAGGCGTGTCTTTCAACAGAAGGTCCACATTCTATTGGGGTAGGGGCGAGTTTGTTTAGGTGATTTCAAATATCAACATTGGGCCAGTGGCGGTTCTAGGCAAATTTCACTAGGGGGGCCAAGGAGGGGCCAGTGTTTTACCAGAGGGGGACATTAAAAAATGGCAAGAAATGATATTTAAAGATTATAGGGGTGGTGGTTATAGGAGTTAGTTTAAGCCAGGACTATGCCTTAGTTTAATTAGGAAATATAACTAGTTAACAAACATGCCTTACTAAAAACATTACTTGTGTGCATTTTGAAGCAAAACAAAGGACACTGATGTATTTTAAGTTATGGCATTGCTAGTTTTTTTGAGGTTGGCCAGCTCTTACATTTATTTTAGTCTAGGACTAATCCCTGTACGGGAAAACACCCCTTAAACTTTATTTTACTTTACAATCATATACATATTTATTTAAGAGTGAGTGCAGGTGCAAAAGAGGAGCTGGGGTCTCATCAGCTCCCTTGATCAGTAGTCAGGGCACTGTGGTTAGGTAGTCTGCCATTATGCCAAACGTTAGTTACCTAAAAATTCCATGCAACGCAAAAACCAGTGAGCATCGATGGTCCCTATGTTCCCTTACTGGAAATCACGTGACCTTTTCTAAAGCCCTCCAACCGAAAATCACGCGAGCCTACTCAATAAACTGTATGAAATGCAAACTTTTATAAAGACAAACGTTTGTTTTACTTTAAATATAAACACACATTGCTAGACAGTTAGGGACCACAGTCTACTCAATATTTAAAATAATATTTATTTTAAATTGTAAAGATTTTTATATGTAACATTTAATAATATTCCTCCAATTTTATGCACGTATATGTAAGAGCATAATTACAGCGCTTTTTACAATGTGTAAACTTTAAAAAGTTAGCGAGATGTTGGTTTTTCCGGTTGTTGATGAGTAACAGCTGTGAATGATCACAACGCGCAGCCACGTCACAGGAGAATAAGTATCCCAGTGTCAAGTGAGCTAGAGTCCTTACCAGTACCCGAACCTGCATACACATTCACAACATCGGGAGATTGGGAACAAATTGAGACACTCGCCGAGCAGCACCCGCAGCCAGCAACAGTGCAGTGGTTGGGTGCGTCGCTCTAATTTGCCCGTGTAGAACGTTGCGTCGCATTAGTTCCGCTTGTGGCGCTCGCGTGTAAAATCAAAATAAATTTATACTTTTTTATTTGGTCAGCACGGGGTGGCCACAGGGGTGGCCAGGGACATGTCTACAGAGGCACGGGCCACCCTTGGTCTCCGTGTAGAACCGCCACTGACATTGGCCTTCAAACATCATGGACTCCGCCTTTAAGTCAATGTAAAGAAACGTTGACGCGCATCTGGAGGTATCGCGGCACGAAAATCCTGGACGGGATGCGTCCGGGAAGAATGGCACGTATGGTCACCCTAATTCATAATCTGCTTTTGCCGCTGTGGCATTGGGGTTTTCCCATGAGATCAGGTTGGATTTGCTACAACAACATTTACTACAGTTGTAATTCTCTGTTATGGTCATCAATACTTTTCATCCCTTTTGTCAGAAAAGAAAGACATTTGGAAGAGAAAGTGAAAAAAGTTTACATTTCTAAAGGGTGGTTTACCGGAAAGGGCTTATCCTAGTCCCAGGCTAAAATGCATGTTTGAGCTGCTTTATTTTAAAAACATCTTGCACATCTTCTCAATTTTCTCTCAAGATAATGTTTTTGTAAGCTATTTTTGTAAAACTACTTAAATGTAAGCCTAGTCCTGGATTAATCTAAACCCTGTCTGGGAAACTGCCCCTATATCTTTAAAAGTTAATGTTTTTGACTTTTAAAGGTAAACTAACATGTTGATGGGCTCAAAGGTAACAAACATGGACTTAAATATGTCATGGGTTATTTAAAGGGGACATTTCAAAATACTTTTTTTAAGATAAATCGTTGGTGTCCCCAGAGTATGTATGTGAAGTTTTAGCTCAAAATACCTCACAAATGATTTATCATAACATGTTAAAATATCCACTTTGTAGGTGTGAGCAAAATGTTTTTTTTTTAAATGCAAATGAGCTGATCTTTGCACTAAACAGCGGTACCGTGGTTGGATAGTGCAGATTAAGGGGGCGGTAGTATACTCTTCTGACATCACAAGGGGAGCCAAATTTCAATGAGCTTTTTTTACATGCTTGCAGAGAATGGTTTACCAAAACTAAGTTACTTGGTTGATCTTTTCCCACATTTTCTAGGTTGATAGAAGCACTGGGGATCCAATTATAGCAGTCAGATTTTCATAATATGTCCCTTTTTAAAACTTAATTTGAAAATCGAACTCAGTGACATCATTGTAATTCTTTTTCTTGATATTTTGTCTGTGTGTGTTTCAGGACTTGAACCAGTCAGAGAACACAATGTTATCTACGGTGGACATGGTATCCAGTAATGTCAGTCCCAGCGATAGCACCGAGTTCACCAGCAGTGATCTGCAGTCTCTGAAGAGCGACACTGTATCTCTCATCTCAGGCAAAGTTAGTGCCTTAAACACAGACACACACAAGCCAGATGTTCTTATCTTAGGGGCTGTTTACATAACAACCAAAATCTGAAAAAGTTTTATGCGTTTTGATTGTTCATTGACACAACAATGGCGTTTGAGGTCCTGAAAACGCAAACTTTTTTTGAAAAACACTTATTGTTTTCGTGTAAATGACAAAAACGAACATCTGTGAAAACGATGACGTCATGCACGTGTATTACATGTCCTGTTTACAAGCACGCACGATTACTTTACAACTATAACAAAGTTGTGGTGTGTACGGGACATTTTTCACAAATGCGAAAGAAAAATTTGTTTTTAGTAGGGATGTAACGGTATCAAAAATTCACGGTACAGTAGTATTTCGGTATGATGTCCACGGTACGGTAATTATTGAAACATTTCAGGAAGGAAAAAACAAATGAACACTTGGAAAAACTGCCATAAGTGTTTATTAAACAAGACTGAACATTACAATGTACAAAGTAGTGATGCACCGATGTATCGGCCACCGATATTTATCGGCCGATTTTTGATGAATTTGAAACCATCTGCATATCGGCAATAGCACGAGACAGGCCGATACCGATTGTTTATTAATTAACTGCATAAAGAAATCCATTATATGTAAAAAATGAGTTGATGTTGTTAATAAAATAAATGCTGAATAGCAAAAACCACCTTTGAAGGTTGTCATGCTGTCTTAGTATATTTGTTTTAGCTTAATTTGTGCCTCTCTTATTATGTTGGTCAGTTGAATGTTAATTAGATCCAATCCATGTTCAGTAAAAATAATTTGATGCAGAAATAAACTAGCTAATAGACCAACTGTATAGTATTGTATACAAGTGTTTAATATCGGTATCGACATCGGTATCGGCCAGAAGTTGTCTGTTTAAATCGGAATCGGTATCGGCCCAAAAAAATCCTATCGGTGCATCCCTAGTACAAAGTGTAGTGTACTGTAGTGTTTACAATTTTCATAAAAAGGACAAAAATAATTAGACCATGTAATAAAATAAAAAAATAAAGTTTCAGTTTAGTTTGTCAACTTTAAACAACAACAAATCAGTCAGCTTTTAAGAATTGAGTCACTCCCTCAATTGACCTAGTTTTTTATTATTATTATTATTAATGCTATTGCTCGGTACTCCTTTGAAAGCATAAGTTGTGATTGTAGAATCAAGAAAAGATGATGGGTTTAAAGATGGGTCAATTCCTGAAAACAAAAACAACCCAGTAAAAATGAAAATAGCAGCTTACTTATTGTAGCTGGACCTAGAGCTGAGGTCAGCTCACTTAATACAGGGGCGCGTTTCCCAATCGGAAGTCTGCAGCCTCCATAGGTCGCATTTGCAGGCTGCATACACCATGAAGACCGTCTTATTTCAGAATATTAACATTTTTCTAGTTGACTATTATTATTATTTTTTTAATCGTATATTGTTGTAACATGCTTATGACTTGTGAATGTAATACTCAGTTAACTTAAATACACCAGGCGTGTAATGATGGATGCAGCCTGCATTTGCGACCTAAGGAGGCCTAAATAAGAGTCACACTTTTATTATAAAATCTGGGGAAATTAACCCAGCAATTGATTACTTATAGCTCAGATAAAACGAATTTCACACATGTTGCTGTCAGCATGCAAGTGATGCTGCTGCAGGGTTAGGAAAATATCCTCTAAACAGATCTACAGTAGGCAGGTGGAGCTGGGGTGGAGGTGGGTGAATGCTAGTGATTTCTGATAGTACACTGTGCCATACTGCTCATAGCACATTAACAAGATTATTTAAATGTAGAGGTAGAAGAAGCAGGGATGTTACAACCATTTTATAAGTATAGGGGACACAGTTGCTGGTTGATGTGACCCTCAAAGGCCAAAGAAATATGGGTGCCAAAATTGTGGAAAGATTTTACTGTTTCACTGGTAAATTGCTATTTTCATTTACCTGCGTGGCATTCGAATGAGCAACATGTATAACTCAGAAATTAATAACTTGAGACAATTTTGAACACTTTAGCTTTAAAACCAAAGCATCTTGTATTGCAGTGAAATCCCAACTACTATCTTGAAAAGACAATATTATGACCACTGTGGTGTAATCTAAAAAGAAACCAGATACATTTGTCCTTTTTCCGGCGATTTCACGCTTAACGGAGCCTGACTCCTCTGTTACTCTTTGTAGAAAGAAGGTATCTTTTTTAATGTCAGATCAGTGGCCTGAACCTGTTACTTCATGAAGCTGTTGTCATCGGGTGAAGCTCTTACAATCATACAAACCTCACTGAAGCGGCCAAGTCATTTTCTCTTAACTAAAACATTGCTGTTTTGCTACGCCGCTGTCGGGACAAGTAATATGAGAAAATGGCCCTTCTTAAACTACAAGACAAAAAGCCGATGTCGTCTACGTCCTCAGACAAGCGCAGCGAGTGGTTTTCTGGTAATTTTCGCTGACCTTGTGCGCCGTCCTGTCACTTTGACAGTCCCGGGGTGCATTGTGGGGCAGAAAGCTCTCTCCCACAGGCCCGCTGGATGTAAATGGAAGTAAATGGGTTTTTCATTTCTAAATGTCTGTCTGATAATAGGAGTGGGTGGCATGTCAGATCACACACATATGAGGCACTATTTCAGATAAGGCCATTGGTAACACAGGGGTCTGTGTGTGTGTTATCTTCATCCCTCTGTTACCTCAATTTCTATTCTCTTCCTGAAAAAGACTCATTTGAATTTCCTCATCAGAAAAGCCCTTCGCTTGAACCTCAATTAATATGTTAATGTTGGCATGCACGCTTTTTAATTAGTATAAGATGAATCACATTGCATATTCCAAAACCTGATTATCTCGCTTATGTGCTCCGTGGGCATTGTTCTGTTGGCACGTGATGACGGCTTGATGGTGATCTTATTTTTTTAGGGTTTATCTGAATTTGAAAACATGATTTATTTATTTATTTATTATTGTTATATACATTATATATATATATATATATATGTGTGTGTGTATATACATATATATATAATATATAATAATAATATATATTATGTCACGGCTAGTCCACTCTTAAATATGGGTATTTTTCTTAAAAAATTCAAATTTTTTAGCAAAAAGCTGAAATAATTGCATTTTTGTGAAGGAATTTTGTTAGAGATCAGATTCAGAACAATTATCAAAACATACACAGAGTTTAACATTAGTAAAGAATGTTTTGGCTTCAGTTTTTTTTATAAATTGGGTACGTTTTTATGCATATGTTTTCTCTCAATTGACGAGATAACCCGTCAATGGCAGGGAAAAAGTTAATCATGTTTTGTAGGGATGCACCGATAAGGAAATTTTGGCGGATAACGATAACCGATAACTCTTTATATTTGGGGGCCGATAACCGATATATATAGGCCGATAAATATTCATATTATTTTCACAATGAAAAACTCCCAGACCGCGGACATCTTGTCTTTGCACTAGCCTAGGATACTCTTCTTAAGCCCGCAACACGTGTCATCTTCGTGCTATGTCACAGAAAGCACCAATCAAAACTTCACATGGCCAGCAATGAGCAAGTGAAGTGGTTCAACAAACCAAAATAATCCATCATTTATCGACTTTCATTTATCGGCCTAATTTTGCTATGAGACCGATAACCGATAATATTAAAAATAAGCAGTTATCGGCCGATAACGATACGTCGGCCGATATATCGTGCATCCCTGATGTTTTGTGCACAGATAGTATTGCAGGAAATACGTCATCGCTTACTTAATAAGGTGGATATGTCCACAATAAATCGGCCAGATTTTTCTCATTGTAACTGGGCTGAACCAATGGCTCTATATTATTATTGTTATAGATTAAGGCTCTATAATGTGTTCTTGTAGCTCAATTGGTAAAATGTTGTGCTAGCAATGCAAAGGTCATTGGTTGATCCCCAGGATATATCAGCCTCACTGTTATACGTGGTATTAATATGTAACTTTCAAAAACACGAATAACACTTTTTTGCATGTTTGGATAGAAGCGTAGAATTATAAAATTTTTACAGCTATAAATTGTAAAATATTTACAAATTTTAATCTTTTTATAAAGATTGCTGTATAATTTCCCTTTAACCATTTTATCGATAGAGTTATCACCCTAATTCCCTAAACCTTACCCTAAACTCTTTTTATACATAAATTTGCGGTTCTATCTGGAGTTTATGAAGTACAGAGTATTAAAGTTATTAATCCATGAGAACGTTAATCCGGCTTGACTCTGTAAAGGCACACATTTCAAATTTCAAAAGTACATTGACTGAAATATGACGTTGCAATCAGTGATGTAGCACGCAAGAGCCAATAAGCATTTGATATCACTGCCATAAAGCAATGCATCGAAAAGCTTCTTGAGGTGCAATATTTGAATTAAAATTCACAATGAACTCGAAATGCTTAAATTACTTTTAAGAATAAAATTATTACTTAAAAGTATTGTTTAAACGTATTGAAAGTATACTTTATTACTTATTATTATTTTTTAATAATAAAGGTAACTAGCTTTGCATTGTGTCTAAAAATACCCTATTTACCCATGACAAAATCACTGTAACACAAAGCACCGAGTGTCTTATTGCATTATTAAAACACACACACGGACGCACACACATTCTTTACCCTCCCCCAGTCTTTTTATCTGCTGCATTTCTTTTCTCAGTAATTTGTTGAGGTACATTTACTTTGCAGAGAGAGTTATTGAATCATAACTGTGATTTTAACAGAGTAATTAAAGTTAAATGTGGCCCTGATGAGCTGCTCCTTTAGGAAATGTTGCGATATTAAATTATTTATGACTTGAGGCTCTCCGTACCATATGTAAATCATTTAGATATGTAAATGGCCTGCTAAATCTCATGGATTATGAATAAAACTGTACAATTCCCCATGTTTAACTGCAGGCTTTTAATCATAGAATTACTTTTCTTTCTCTTCATGCCTAAAGTCATGTTCATTAATGTTTAAAACAATGTACAAGATAGACATCGTATCTCAAATATAGCACAGTTCAACAGACAAAAGCTACATATATTTTTGGACTATTTAAACTGCCATTGCATCCCACATTACTTAAAGTTTAAAAGGATACTTTACCCAAAAATGAAAACTCTGTCATCACCATTTACTCATACTCGTGTTGTTCTAACAAATAAACATTATTCATTAATAAATAATGGTATACAGATTTAACACTGCTGATTTTGCTGTGTAAGCAATAAACAGTTGACGGTATACCCACTGACTTCCATAGTAGAAAAAATACTATGGAAGTCAGTGGGTACCGTAAACTGTGTGCTGACAATCATTTATCAAAATATCTTTGTGTTTAACAGAATAAAGAAACTCATACAGGTTTGTAACAGCATGAGGGTGAGTGACAGAATTGTAATTTTTTGATGAACTATCCCTTTAAGCTATGGGATGTCAGATTTCACATACTAATATTTCAAGTGACCTGTGTTTGGTTTGTTACAGAGTACTTAAAGTGTAGATAAGAAAGACAAAAAACTGGTAACCAACACAACGCCACAATATGCATGTAGGATTTGTATCTCGGATGTGATAAAAATCGTAATATGACACCATAATGGCAGAAAAAAGTAAAGATGAATAAAATGAAAGAACCAGCTTTCACTTTCTCCATTTATTTTCTATATTAAGTGAAGTCTATTTGAAATTCAGAGAGTGTTCTCATAACTGAGAGAGAGAGAGAGAGAGAGAGAGAGAGAGAGAGAGAGAGAGAGAGAGAGAGAGAGAGAGAGATGCTGTTTGGGAAAAAGAAAACAGGTACAAGGATTTTCTTGTATTTTCTACATGCAGAAATATGTTCTTTGAATGTAAATTATAAAACTTGAATGTGATAATCTGTAATTTGTATGCTTATAGAAGTCACAGGAGAGTGTGATTGCAACTTTATTTAAGGAATAAAGTGATGTAAAGCAGAATACTTGATGAAGAACTAAACTACCCATAATCCTCAAAGAGCGACCCATCATCCAGAAAATACTCTGTTATCATAAAAACATGTCAAAACAGCTCACTGTCCACTTACGTGAAGCATTATGAAGGATTATAAGTTGTTACGTTCCGGTTGGTTTGTTGCATGGCCTAAAGCTCTTTATTAATTAACATTATTACAATAAATGTATTGGAAATAAATGAAGAAGTTCACTGCAGAAAAACTACAAAAATAAGTGAATAACTTGTCATAACCATGATATCTTTTACCATTTATACATTTTAACCTCAAAGGTCAATTTTGCAAGCATCTTTTTACAGAAAAATGAAATGTTGGGTTTAATTAAAAATATAAAAAGTAAAGTAATCTTAACAAACAATCATTTAGTTCATTTTACAAAAGGAGTTTAAATAAACTTAACAAACCTAAGTAGAGTCAACAAATAAAAATTGAGTTAATGTACATGAACATTTTAATTAATGATGACAAAAACATTTAATAATGCCATTTTATAAACTCCACCTCCTTTAATTAGGATTTAATAAATCCATAACACTGAACATATTTATCAAACATATCACAAACGTATTTGAAATGCAATGTTACATTTCAAACCATTTGTTTGTTTTGTTCTTAAATATATCAGAACATGTTCATTGACTCATTGGCCTATCTTATGGTGCTACTTCTGCAAGAGGGTGCCAAAACAACAATCACAGATCACTGCAAAATCCTCAGCCAATGAGATGCAAGTCTGTATTGGTTTTATTAATTTGTTAATTTTATGCAACAATGTTATGTTGGCGAAACAAGTAAGTATTAAGTAAAGCTGACAAGTCATACTTTTTTGTTGAATGAACTAGATTAAGTCACATTATTAAATTTATTTTTGAAGTTATCAAAACATGAAAGAATTAAGTAAAATTGGCAAAAGTAAAAGTTTTTTTTATTTTGAGTGTACACTGTAAAAAGTGAAAAGTTGGATCAACTTAAAAAATGACTTCAATTGGTAACTGTCATGGTCCTGCCTTCATGTCATAGTTTTTGCTTCTTGTGGCAGGATCATGACAAGCCCATGTGTTTTGTGTGGTAGCACATGGTCCAGAGCATGTGAGTAGAGCTGAGCGGTGAGAAATTCCACTCCCTGCTCACGTGGGTGTTCGCTGATGCTACGTACACACCAAACACGGGGCAATGCGATTTTTTTGCTTGAGTTGAATATTTTCAACTTGGGCAAAGACACGTTTGAAGCGAATAGTGTGGTTTTTGCAGCAAATGCGGCGTCCATATCGCGTCATTAGCATCACCCCGCGTGAGGACGCATCTGATCGTGTGTTTGCATTGACTTTGTATGTAATCTACTCGTTGAATCGTTAAACTCGCGTTTGGTGTGTATGCCCCATAACTCCGCTTCACTGCTCAAAGTTGGACCAGACCGCTTTGCTCAATTCTGTGCTCTGCTTACCTACAATTTCATCACGCTCTGGTGAAATCGCTCCACACTTGCGCAAATTAAAAATTATTTTGCGTGACTAACACCTGCCCTTTTCAACCGAAGCCTTACGTCTTCGTGTGGTTGCGGTGTGGTTGGACCGCACCTGATACGCGCGTATTGCGCAGGCAGCGTGTCTGTTAAAATAGGCAAATCAACACACAGCAAACCCGCTCCTTGTCGTGATCAATCCGGCCTTTGGTCCTGTTTGCTTTCCTGTCTCATCTCCAGACTCCACCCCCTCATCTCCTCTGTAATTATCTTGTTATTTGTTAATTCATCTGACCTGTTGCCCTCTTAATTTTCTCCCTTATTTATTGCTCTTGTGTTTTCTGTCCTGTGCTGTTTCGTTTTGTAATGAAAAATTTTCCTTTTTAAAACACATTTTTCACTTAAACAATTTTTCACTTAAAAACATACTTAGGGGCTGGACACACCAAAACTTTTAAACGTGGCTGAAAACGCCTTGAGGACGCCGAATGCCAGCTGTTTTTCAGTCGAGCGCTTTGGTAGCTGTGATACTTCAGCTTTAACTTCAGAGTTTCCATTGGAATCAATTGAAAACATGCGCCGGCCGCGGGCGTAAAAACTTTGGTGTGTCCGGCCCTTATTTAGGTGTTGCCAATTGAAGTAATTTTTTTAGTTGATCAAACGTTTCACTTTTTACAGTGTACAGTTACGTTTTAGGGATAAGCGCCCTCTAGCGGGCAGTACCCAGCAAAAGGGGGCGCCGCCCCCCAAAGTTGGCCAGAGAAGAAAGCTACTTCAACATGTTACAAAAAAGTTGAATATATAATGCAAATTAATACAAAATAAAATCGTTTAATTGTACTATTTCACTGTTAGTCATGTTATCATTTATTTAAAAAAATTAAAAATCAAAACTGAGTTCGTTGTGTGTGTCATGTTTGTGTGTCTGGGGCGCACCCCTAATGAGTGTTAGTAAAAAGGGTAAAAACATGTGACCTGAGGCTGAGCTCTAATTGGCTGGTTTGGGATCCGCCCTGGGGCGCAGGACTGTGCGCCCCAAACCCTCCCACTTATGTTGTCAGCGAATCAGAATAGTTTTTTATGTATTTGACCTCATGTGATTGGATCGTTTTCAGAGTCTCATAACCGCGCTGTGCCATGTAACTGCTAGATACAGAAACACAAAATCTAATGACAAGAGTCTGCATTTATCTGTCTTCATGCGTTTATTACACAAGATGGTTTCAGATACACAGTGTTTAATTTAATTCAGATTTTTACACGCCTGTTGCTATTTTAATCGCAATAATATTTTGTGATTTGATTTGTTCATATTTGCCTGTTCAGCACAAAGTTTGTGTGTTTAATCGCCTCAGCTGTCTGTCACTGTGAGAAAAAACAATTCATTAAATTCATGTGATGTTAAATGTAAAGTGATCCACAGTCTCTGTTCATCATATGTTCTCTTCACAAATAAATAAACACATTTGAATTTGAATGCTGGTCTTGTAAGGTCATGATTAGAAATGAACAGGTGAAGGAAAACAATTATTATCATTAAAACGTGAAATGATGGATAATTGACTGTCGGGATTTTCAAATGAAATAGTCTAACGCAAACTCTGGTGTGTGTGTGTAAATGAATGATTACCATGATTAGTTCATTACTGATAATAAACCCACATTATACTCAGATTTACACATTCATAGTAAATGTATTTCATGATTTAGTTGACTTCAACAGTAAAATTTTCAGCATGATATTTATCACCTGATAAATGGCTATTTACAGACCTGCATTGCCACAGTAAAAGTTTAATTTCAAGTTTGTATGCCCCCCCCCCCACTGGTTGGAAGTCTTGCTCAGATGTGTAATTCAATTGTCTGGAAGTCATTCACGGATTCTCTGAACAGAAACTCCTGCCTTCTTTCATTTTGACTGGTCAACACTTTGTGGTGGAAACATCGATAAATAAATAAATGGTAAATAAATCGAACATTAAAATTTTTTGGTGAACTATCCCTTCCCTACCTGCCTGCTGGTAGAGGTGCTAATTTAGTCAGTGTTTCTGTGGGTTGTATTTGAATGGAATAGACAAACAACTCAAACAGTCGAATGAGTTGGAGGATAGGATGGCATTTTTAAATGTTGATGTTATATCCATATTAAAAGCAGCTTTAGGTCTATTTATATACAGTATTAGTTGTTTTTATTGTGTTGTATAGAGTGATGATCAAGAGGGGCCTGAAGAAGACACACAGAGCGTCACAGCATCTTCTGTTATGGTATGTTAATCTTTTTCATCTTTACTTATACCTCTTCTTGATTGTTTAGTAAAAACAATAAGGAACTCAAGGCCATGTTACTCCATGATACTCCACTATGGATTGTGCCTAACAATACCTGTTAGTCATATTAGCATGTTCAAAATATAACGCAACCTCTTGTATTTTAATATACTAAATACATGATATTACAATTGTTTTACTAAGCAAATTTATTACATTAATCTCCTCCGGATCATATAAAAAAAACCTTATCTATTATGGTTTGTTTCATTAGATTACATCACTCTTAAATTGCACATGAGCAACTGTCATTACCATAAATCAATAAAACCTTACCACACATTGTTAGGAAAAGAGGACTGGGTTCTATTTTAGGCATTTTTCAACATCCGTGAACCATTTTTAGAGTACATAAACAGTCTTCTCCCTGAACAGCATGCAGACAGTTGAAGGACGGCCCCCTTGGTGAGCGCTTGGGTTTTTTAATTATCCTGGAGGTGGCACCTCTTCCCAAGCATCTCTCACCTGCACTGTAAACAGGGCTGTGAACTTTGCTGTCAGCAGCCCGGCCCTGAGATCCACCGATGAAGGGAAAAGCTCATTAATACACGCGAGGCGAGACCAGCTGAGAAACCTATGAACGTGCCTGTATCACTCACACGCCACTCGCTTCAGCCATTAATATCAATTATGAATAACATTAGTGTGCATAGACCCCAATACAGTTAGTCGCAAAGGGTTTGTCCCCAATACTTACACCAGTGGTTTTTGAGGTGTTTTTGGTCAAGAGTGGTTAAATAGACTGATTCGTATTGTGTTTCTTTTTCTTGTAATATAGACAACACCATTCACAATAAATGATCTACAATAATTTGAAACCTTAAGCTACAGAATTCTTCTGCAGCAGAAGAGACATAAAAATACATTAGACAGGTGGAAACTCCTGCCGCAGTTATCATTTTCACGTTCAGTGCCAAGCAAACGCATTTGCGCCCATTCTGGTCTAAAAACGAGGTGTGTATTGGCGTTACTATTTTGAGGCAACTAAAATAGACTACACCATTGACCAACTAAAACCTTGTCTAAAGTCAATTATGCAATATTGTTTTTGTTATTCAAAGAGCGAGTTAGTAATATGCGCCTACCATATTTTCCGGACTACAACTCGCTCCGGAGTATAAATTGCATCAGTCAAAAATTCATTTTGAAGAGGAAAAAACATATTTAAGTCACAGTGGACTACATGTCCCTTTTATTTAGAAAATGATTTCACAAAATCCAAGCCGAAGAACAGACATTTAATCTGGAAAGGCAAGTTATTCAACTAAACTATAGCACAGAACAGCAGGCCGAATAGGTGTCCGTAAATGTTAATGTGACATTACCATTTATTCAGCTAACACAACAGCATATCGAACATACCTGGGAGGCTGAATAGGCTAAATTAACACAACAAGCCAAATTAAAATTCAAAAAGGTCCCGAAGTTATTCCACATCACTGAATCCATTGATTTACATAAATACAGAAGCAGCATAGAGCGGACTCTCGCGGCTGTAGACGGTAATGATTTCTCTTGGTTTATATGAATTAATTTGGACATATTATAAGTCGCACCTGACTAGAAGTCACAGGGCCAGCCAAACTATAAAATGTGACAGATAGTACGAAAGCCCTGCTGAAAAAACCAGCAAGACCATATGTTGTGTTTTGGTGCTGGTATGCTGGTGACCACCAGCTAAACCAGCATCAAACCAGCATAGACCAGCATAATTCCCATGCTGGTCCATGCTGGTTAGATGCTGTTTTTATCAGCAGGGAGGTATAAACAAGACAATGTGCTTATCACACACATGGATGCGCAGCAGCACACAACTGTTTTTAAATATAAAAATTAAAGGATTAAAATGTGAATGATTATAATTGAGTCTCTTGGACATAAATGAGGACCGATTACGATATGTTAAAGGAGTAAAGAGCTGCTTCACCTGTAGCCTGGTAAGTATTTGAATGTTTGACTTTAAACAAATGCAAATATTGCATTAGTTTTTTTTAATGCGAAACCACGGATTTATACTATATGATGACGTTGCGCTGTCCGAGTGCTGAAAAGTTTCGGCTCTTCACACGTTTGTACATTTTTTTTTATCTCCTGTTTGTTACACATTAAGTATTTTTAGTGTACAAACCTTTTCTTGCATATTTGTAAAATATTCTTTGAGATTACATTGACCATGTAGGCTATTCATACATTTACAGCAATTAAAAGCCTGCTAATTTTACTTCCATTACTAAAAGTATACAACTTTTAAAGAGAACCAAATGTAAAAACTATTTCAATACAAATAAAAAAACAACGCAATTTTTAACATGAATCTTAAACTGGTGTTCTTTTTCCTACGCTTAGTTTTTCAGTTTACAACATGGCGCAAGAGCAATGAGAGGGAATGAGAGCTAAGACTCTCATTGGTTTATTGCATGTTACGCCCAAAACACACCCATTACTCATTATGAGAATAGGAACAACCTATTCAGACTTCCGTTTACCGGAAGTTTCGTTTGTTGCACGAAAGCCGTTTGTTTATGTTGGTAACCGTCTGCTGAAACCGTCTATAACTTCTTTAGTGTGTATAGTTAAGGGGCGGTTTCCCGGACAGGGATTATCCTAGTTCCAGGAGCTGCTTTAATTTAAAAACACTTTGTCCTTTTTAATTTTAACATGTATCGGTGCCACTGTTTTGTCTCAAGATGCACGCCTGTAGTGTTTTTGTAAGATATGTCTGTAAAAACTTCTTAAATGACCTAATATACTCTAAATAAGGCCAAATCCTGGATTAATCTAAACCCTGTCCGGGAAACCACCCCTAAATGTTCTTTCTCTGTGTTTGGGTTTCCATTACAAATAGAACTCAATTTAAATGTATTTATATAGCATTTTTTACAAATGTGCATTGTTACATAGCAGCTTTATGTGGAATAAACACAATATAGAGTCAGATACAGAGTAATTATGATTTGTGGCATGATTTCTTCGGTCAAATTATAAAATACATCCTAATTTGCTGCTGAAAACATTTCTTTCAAAGCGGCCATCAAAAGGCGTCAGACCCAAAAACCACAAGAGACATTAATTTCAGAATAGAAATGGAGTGGAGTTTGTCTCTTGTAAACTTTCATTTTAACTTTGTTGTAAACTTTATTTGTTGGGTACCAAATGGCCTGCCAATTACAGCTTCTTTCTGTTGTTAATTTTATGTTGGGGTGATAAATTCTCTGCAGGGCTTCAGTCCTGATTTCAACCTTTTGCAAGGTTTTTCTGCCAATTTTAAATAACTGAACATGATAAAAATTCAAACCAGATTTGCAATTTCAATATACAAAACTGCATCCAAAATTGAAAATTAAATAAAATGATTTCATTTCAATTTTCAAGGTGATAATGCATCTTCCCTGTACTGTAAATTGATCAATAAATGCAAATGGTGATCAGACATATAATTTTCACTATAATCTCGTGGCAAGACAACCAATATTAAATTTTAAAGGGCAAACGTGAAAAGGAAATACAAATCTTTTTTAAAGGTTCATTTTACTAATACTTAAGCAATAATCGTGACAAAAATCCAAATAAAATTGTAAGGTTTACTTTTCATTTTATATTCTCTTTTATTTCATGGTTTTCGTTTTCATTTTCAATGTCAACCGGTATGCAAATTATATGTTAATCAATGGGTGGGGTTTACTGTACTTGCTCACAATTAATTATTCATTATTATTATTACCAATTCTTGGGTCACCTTAATTCAGTTGAGTTGGAACTACACAAATGAATTTTATTCTATTAAGGTAGCATTACATAAACTGTGGAGAGGACTTCCAGTTCCCATCATGCTTTGCATGGAGCTTGATAGGGAGAGTAAATGTAGAAATAAAGTGTTATTTTTTAAGCAAGATCCCAACCCAATTGTTGTTCTCTGTTACCTACATTTAGTGGTCCCACAGAGCTTTATTATGGGGTAAGATGCAGTACAGTCACTAAATATAGAGCTTATACTTTAAAGTGGATTTAGTGTTGCTGTAAATGTCTGTAATTCAATAAGTGTCTCACATCACTCGCTGTACCCGTGAGCTACAGTGTGTTCGCACTCCATCCCCAGTTTCCAAACAAAGGGCACAAAACTTGCTGATGTGGTATCTGCACCCCCGGTGAGCGGGATGTTGACCTCTGTCTCATTCTCTCTATGTGCCAATGCTAACAGAGCGAGCATCCCACATCAGCTATTTCTATGTTAGGATTCACTGTCTGAACCGACACCTTCTGTGAGATCGTGCTAAGATGAAGATTGGAGCGCCAATGTGGTTTTCACAATTTTCAAAAATAGACTGCAATGATTTAGCATGTTAGCAGATGACGCTCTATTTAATGATTAAAATGGTTTAAAAACATAAAGGAAAATGTTGGTTTTAATTTTAAAATCGCAATCAAATGAAAAAATTACAATTCTTAATTTTATATTGCAGTATTTATTATGAATGATTTATTGGTGCACATCATTAATTTTTGAAATTCAAATAAATGATTGAGATACGTATTGAGATACAATAGCACAGCTTGCTCTGTTTTCATTGTTCACTATAAAATTGATCACATAGTTTTCCAATATGGCGTCTTAGGGACTTAAAACACATAAACTTGAAAGTTTATGAAGAACATGATTTTAAAAACACACAGTGCGGAAAACGGAGAGCTGTGACATCTGATCTGTCTGAGTAAGAGAGAGAAAGAGAGAGAGAGAGAGAGTTTAAATCCTTTTATGCGTCCGTGAGAGCCTGGGCAAGACAAGCCATTTTAAAGAGATACCTCACAACATCCATCACCTCAGCAGTTTGTCTTCATCAATCATCTGGCTGTTTGTTGACCATAGCAACAGGATGCCACAGTTATTTTTATGGATCTTGTTATACGGGTCTGCCCTCTCACAGCAGGAATTTCCTCAACATGGGATGCCTTGTGTTTGAACACGCTTGTGACAAGGAATCTTATGTGCCGTGAATTTCCAAAAACTACTGCATCTGTTTTAAAGCTTATCTAAGTGTCCACATACTTTCTGTTTAAATGTCCAATGTTATAAACAATGCTGCTAAGGTAGGATGTTCACAAAAATATGTGTCAATAGCTATGTTTCCTTTCAAAGTTGCGTATTAAACTTATGCGCATAATTGGAATATCCCATTAAACATTTGCGAATAAAGCAGCGTTTCCATTTAGTGAGCTGAAGAGAGCAAATCATCACTTCCTAATAAACTGGTGCTTAATATCAGTTGCTGGGTTTCCATCAAAATCTTTTTAAAATTTGCAAAAAAATAAGAAAATCAAACAAATACAAAATAGGTGCGTTTCCATCAAGTTGTTCATGCAAATGAAGTGGTATTGGGAACCTAGTAACCAACAGTAAACAAAACAAAGCATGCTTAGAAAATGGAGACAGGACTGCATTTAGTTATGACTGGGCAAGTTATACATTTACTAGCAGTGCAGTTTGTAATTGCCAAATTGAATTCTGCACAGAGTTTTTGATACAGGTACAAGAGCATTGCTGCGACATTGAGCCCCATATATGGGAAAGACAATTGCTGAGTCCCAATTAGCATACTATCGGTCCTAAATAGTATTCGAAACTAGAATTAGTACGTCCCAAATCGTAGTATTTTGAAACGAGTATTCCAAAGATACCCGGATGGTCTGCAATTTCCGGTTAGAATTCGAAGTGCAGATCAATGCACACTCTAAGGGCTAAAATTGCCCACAACCCATTGCGTGCGGGAGGGAGGAGCTTAACCACACTGACCCTCTTGCTTATTTGTAGTAATACTGTGGCTGTACAAATGTTAACTTTATTAGTCCAACGAAAGAAACATGGTGACTACACTTTTACTATAGTAAAAGCATGGTTCATTTTAATCTGGGTATTTTTGAGTCATATATAAGTATAAAAATAAGTATAAAATACGTTAAACAATAGTTATACTATAAACTTTTTAATATTTTGACTTTAAAATAAGTAGTTTTCGTTACACACATTGCACATGAACGTCAGAACCAATGACGCTCTGCTTCACTCCTCAACTTGGTAGAACACATCGTAAAATGTAGTGTGAACAAAAACGATGAGAAAAAAGATGGGAATAGTAAATAAAATTATATTGGACATAAGTTATAAGAATGAATGAAATATTAGCTGTTTCTCAATATGCGTTCTTGTCTGTACTTGCGTTCTTGTGGACTTGTGAAACGTCATCAGTCGCGGCCCAAGTACTGTTCCAATTCAAAGTTCGCATCAAGCCCAAGTTCACATAAAATCCCCGGATGTGTTCTTGATCCGCCCAGTTTATCGAGGATGCATCAGAGGAGACTTGTGTGGACTTATGACAGCGAAGTTTCCCAGAATGCATTTCGCGTCAGAAGTTCGTTCTTCCGAGTCTGAACTTGCAAGTCCGAACTAGGAAGGACACAAGTCCGAACTTGGCGTACTTGGTATTGAGAAACGGCTATTGTTAACAGTCGAGGTGTGCGTAACTAGGCAACCACGTTTTCGTTCACGTTGCATGACGTCATCGAAGTATGCCCAGAACGTGCATACTCTTTTTTCCTCACAAAAACAGTACATACTTTTAGGTCGTAGCATAAGTAGGCGAATTGGGACTCAGCATATGTCAGCAGATACATCTAGAAGATCAGTCACATGGGTTTAATGTTCACTACGTCAGAATTTATTCAGCAAATGCGTTTCCATCTCCCATTATTCACATTTACTCTTTTTCGTCTAAGTCAAAGTGAAGTGAGAGAATGTTTTTTGAGAATAAGGGGACTTTTATTTAAAATTTGGCATTTCCATCACTGGTTTCTTAAGCGATACTTCAAAATGTGCATAAAATCAGGGTGATTTTATTACAGAACTTATTCCAAAACTGTGCTGTGCAATGAGTTCTATAAGCTGGTTAGTCCAGCTATGCTGTCCAACGCGCAAAGTCACATGACTTTTTAATGCGCATCTAGGTATTTATTCGGCTAAAGTGTTTTTTATCAAATAAGAAATTTATCCAACTCAATTATGCGCATTAGCTTTTATTCGCATTTATAGAATATATGTGCATTTTGGCGGTTCCATTGTGTTTTTTATGCGATACATAAAAATTGGTTGATGGAAGCATAGCTAGTGACATGAAATCTTTCAATGATATTAAATGTTATTAAAAACTTGTACCAGTACCAGGGGCGGCTGGTCTATTATGGGCGCTTGGGCACCTCCCTCCTACCAAGTGTAAAAAAAGTTTTAAGTTCGACAAAAACATGACTTTCTTCTGTACAGGTGTGGGTGTCAGGTTTTGTCTGCCAGCTTCATTGTGTGCCGCATATCATCATAAATGTGTAGTTTTATGCTCGGGCGCCAAGAAAGGGCGCCCTCTCTAACTAACCAATGGAGGTCTGATATGCTATTAAAACGTCACTGAAAATGATTTATTCAACCAATCAGTGATGCGCAGTAATAATTCTCTGATGGGTGCTTTGCCTCTGCGCACATTGGAGAATAACATGGAGTTTTACTCTACTTGGTGTGGTCACGTGGCAGAGAGATTAGACTGGCAGCGGAGCCAGTTGACAATAGCTGCGGCGGTGGCACACGAGAAAGATACCGTGCAATCTCTCAAACTCCGTTTAAAACAAACAAATACATAAAATAACCTATTTTAACTTATATGCTCGTTTTGTAAGTTCATGATTAGAAATAAACACGTGAGCGAAAACAATTTTTATCATTAAAACATGAAATGACGGATAATAATTGATGGCAGAATAATAACAAGTGAAAAGTCTTACTGTCCTACATTACTTCAGTACAAACTTTGATTTTAAATTTGTTTGCGCCTCGCCCAAAATTTTTTTAACACCAGCCGCCAATGACCGTTACATAGCCACCCAGTTCACCATCCAGTGTAAAAACAACTCTATGCTTCTTAGCAACAATGATCTAAAAACGTTTACCTTTTACTTCTTACCATTTATTTTTTACTTAATTCTATTTACATCTTTTTTACTTTTTTAGTTTAGCTGTTGACATATGAGGGTTGCTATATCTGGTTGCTTTCTAATGATTTGCCGTTAATTAGCAACCGATGTTATGTGGCACAGTGCATTTCTAACAGACACAGATGAATGGAGTTCAAATCAGTGTTTTCTCGTCTGGAAACGCAGCTGAAGTTTAAGAATCAAGGTCACGCAAACCCCTCGCCTTCATCTGTCAGCTCCTTTTGATCTACAGACGCTTTTCTTCGTCTTTCTGCACGCTCTGCCTTTAACATGGGGTCGGAGGTCACCGTGGGGCAAGGCCAGAGAATCTCTGCCAAAAACCTTCTTTCCTCTTGTATACTTTTTTATTTCTGTTATCATCCAGTGAAATAGAGAAGGGCAATATAATAGTTCAATTCATAATTGTATTTTATAACGCTTTTTTTTTACAAATTTGCATTGTTGCAAATCTGCTTAACACTAAATAGACGTACCTCAATATCTGTACTTGGGTGATTCTCACGAAACCATTAAAACACCACGGCACTAATGATTTTAGCTTTAAAATGTGTAATATAGTAACATTAAAAAGCATCAGAATTAACACAATACTGTGTTCTACCTTGCACAATGTGTAATTTCAACATAAGAATTTATAATTGAAAATTTTATCTCATTTTCTGCTGAAATTCTCATTACCGCAATGTGTCAGGCTGTGTTTGAACATGCGTTATGTATGTTGTAATATAACACAAAAATATTAAGAAAATAAATAAATGGATGTTTTGCTAGACTACTTCAGATGACAGAAAAAATATTTACTGAATATTCATGTATAATAATAATGAAGAAAAATTAGGAAAATGATGTGTCCATGCCTGATGTTCTCATCCTCCGCAACACTTTTTGAGAACATTTTAAGCACACATACAGAATTTTAATAAAGTTTGATTTTGAGTGACCAAGCACATGGACCAGTTACTTCAAGATGGCTACCAGGTAAGATCATTTTTTTAAAGTTAATTTGAAATATTGTCTTGTCAGAATGCTTACACAACATTTTGATTATCATTACCGCAACAGATGCTTATTAAATGTTAATTTAATTAATAGAAGCATAATACTTTGATTTTAATGCATGTGCAGAATCTCCAAATGATGTTCTTTCAGGTTTGTCATGTCATTTTGAAAATATGTCAGTGTTGATGTTTTCTGACTGTTGTGATAATGAGATTTTTTAGGACAAATTTTTTTAATTATGTTACAAAAAGTGTTAAATGATCAGTAAAAGTTTTTAAATGAATGTTCCCATTTACTCCAGACTTTGTTTTTCAATGTCTGGTGGGGAAAAAAAGTAAATTTAAGCAATTTTTACATTTTCATGCTTGACATTTTTAAAACCAAGTTTTTGTGAGAATCACCGACTTATTACTTAGTCCTGTCTGTAAAATCTAGAAAAAAATCTCATAATCTAATAATGACATAAGGAGCAAAGTTTTATTTAAATCTTTGACATGGCC
This sequence comes from Misgurnus anguillicaudatus, assembly GCF_027580225.2. NCBI lineage: Eukaryota > Metazoa > Chordata > Actinopteri > Cypriniformes > Cobitidae > Misgurnus > Misgurnus anguillicaudatus. Next base: position 3,884,486 of record NC_073342.2, on the reverse strand, counting down.
TTACTTATAAAAGACAAGGTTATATATTCACAAAATGTTCTTTATTTAGCATGATTTTATGTAGAAAACAGTCAAATTAGCTAGGTTTTCATATCGTGTCACTAAAAAAGAGGTTTGCATACATGGTATTATTGCAAAATATATGCACGTTAGCAATACCAACTGCAATACTCACTACCAACAATGGTTGGTTTGCAGTTAGACCATTAAAATCATATTGCAGTATATTAGCGATACATTCTGAATAGTGTATTTAGTGTTAGCATGCATAAATGTCAGGAGCTAACGCTGTTTTGCTTTACTACTTATGCCATGCAACCCCACACATTGCAGTTTTATTATAATTCAACAGTGTCAGGTGTGCACATATTGCTGTATTATAATATTATAAATGATGTATTATAGCATTAAATGAGGCTTGTCCAATCAGAATATAGAAAGTTTTATTAATTGCAATGTTGTGATGTATGTTTTTAACTGTTAGAAATGTACACAACAGGAAGCAGATTCATAATTTATAGGCTTTTGATTTACTAAATAATAAAATTAATAGGTATCATTGAATGGTTAATTCAAATATGAAACATTTAGGTTTAAATTCTTGCCAAATAACTATACTGAGATGTTGGACTTCTTGCCCTTTCAGCATTTATCAGTTACATGTGTCAATATCCACGCTCAGCTCCTGGCCCTAATTGGGAGCCCATCGGTTGCCATGTTGAATCAATGTTTTGAACAGAAATGCAATAATGTCAGGACCCTTCACAGTGGGGGTTTCAATTTGTCATATCATAAACAGGTGCTAAACATGAGGATTAGCGGTGTTGAGATTCACGCTCTTCCCTTGGATCGTGTTATCTGAGTATTGGATCCCCGGCGCTACTCTTAGATTGAACAACGGGGCCCTTGTGTTGGCTACGGGCATCTGCAGGGCCCCAGACCCGGTCACAGGTCATTGATCAGTGTGACAAGAAACACTGTCTGGTTCTCTTTAAAGCGTGGCTGCCTGGAACCAACTCGAAATTGGAATCAAAACTTAAAGGTCTTCTTACAGAAAGGCATAGGTTTTAAACATATTTTGTTGTTAAAATAGTTGTCCCATGTAGGATCTACGTTGTAGGTTATGTGTAGGCTGTACTTAGCTTTGCGTAGCCTGACACGCACCTAAAACTTAAAAACACATCAGTTCTACGCAGACATCAAGCGCTGTGATTGGTCCGCAAGAACCCCTTCTATCATGTCAAAAAAATCCATGTTGCATTTCTTCATAGGTATTTCTGCTTGCGACGGTACGAAGATGGGCCAAATCGAGGAGTGATATTTAACTGAAACTGCGACAAAAGTCGCTGTCTATTTACCTCCATCACTGTTGGTTAAGCATCCAAACAGCATTTAATCAGGCCAACACATACGCTCAACCAATGGCATAAGTTAGTGGTGGGACCTTTTTTTTTTGTCTGATCAATTGCAAAGGGTATAAGAGTTTGAAGACCTTGAAAACAGTTTTTATTTAAATCGTTTTGATTGCAACACTAGTAGTATGCTAGTATCCTCTAATTGTATGAAAGTTCTCACATATATTCTCTTTTATTCCTTGTGGGAAAACACGCATATGACAACTAGTCATGAGACCCGCAAAAAACAATGAGATTTGATATTATTATTGTGCTGCCATATTTAAACACACTGTGCCGATATCTATGTTGCCATGAATATGCGACTCTTGCACCTTTCTTATTGAATGCACTTAGAGGACTTTGCTGAGGCAGGGATAAAGTGGATTTGAATTGAAAGAATTAGATGAACTTATAATGCGTGCAGAGAGCATTTTGTCAATATTATTATGTCATTTTTGAACAAGGTGGCATTTAGTAGCTTTATCATCTGAGCTCTTCATTTATTTACCCACTGGGGTCATTTGAATTACTTGAATGATGGATGTATGTGTTGTGTGAAAGTTTTGCAACGTTGGCCCTTATATACAAAAATAACATGGCGGTATTTTAATAAAAAAAAATCTATGTTTAGCTGAAGAAAGTAAATCATAAACACCTGGGGTGCCATGAGGGTGAGCAAATTATTGAGGAATTTTCATATTGTGGCGACTTATTTTTCTAATGTTTGTACCAGTACATAAGTACAGTACGATCACTTGCAATTACGCATTTGATACACAAAGCTACTAAGATTGCACATGACTTTACTTTGTTTAAGTCTTAACATGTTACCTTTAGTTATACTTCTTTCTTGCATATTTTGCACCACTCTTTCCATGCAAACTTTCCATTGAATCTGTTGCATTATTCAATTCTTATATTCTGAGTCTTCTCTCTGTCTGTCTTCTATAGTCACTGTTTCATCGGATGCAGATGGATCCCGTTGAGAAGGAATGGTTACGATGTGCGGCTTTAGGAAAATATTCTGCCCTGTACATACTCCTGCAGCAAGACAACACCCTTGTCTCCAAAAAGGTAAAACCTATCCGTACCCTTCTTTTTTGGGGGTGAATAGAAGGCAAAGGACCTTGAGCTAGGATTCAAACTTGGGTCGCACCACTGCATCTGCACCATTAGTGAAAGCATTGCCTGCTACACCATGTATACTCTTCTTATCTCAGATCACTATTTACTGATGAATTTTTCAAAGACACCAGCAACTTTTATTATAAAATCTGCTTTATAAATCTTTTCGCTTTGGGTAAAAAGTAAGATATCGATATATAATTTTTGGATTTCATATTTGTGTACACATGACTGTGGTTGCATTGACTGTCTGTTCTCTATTGTAATGCACAAGATAATTAGGTTGAGGACTACATTACTGCACAGGGCTCTAGAATGTGCCTGGTTTGAAGACTTTGATGCAGGATGAAAAGATTCCGACAGGAACGGATTGTTGTTTGACCAGGAGCGTTTTGTTGCCTGATAGTGTTTGGGAAACCGCATGGGTTCGCTTTAAAGGTGAAAAGAAAAGAAAATAAAACATGCTGACAACTTCCAGATATTGTTTGTCCCCTGGATGCGAGCGCAGCCTGTATTGGCTTAACTTCAGAAGCCTTGGCCCTAAGGCTGTGCATTCTGCCACTTACGCTATAATAACACACACTTCCCAAACACGGGACATGGCTGGACAGAGCAAAGGGGGAGAAAAAGAAAGAGTAGAAGGTGGTAGACTGGTTGTCTGGTTGTAAATCATCACATATGTGCCGCCAGCAGCAGCGGGTCGCGGCTCTACGGGAGTGAAGCCCCAAGCAGCAGCTCTTATTAAATTTCCATGAAGTTTAGTGAATCTGCACGGTGAGCGGGGATGACAGGGAACGGCTGCCGTTGCTAAATACTAAAGCAACTGACAACAACATTTACCGCCTATAATACTAATACTACTATTACCAGAGGCTCTATGTTTATGTGTCATTTTAAAAAGTGGCTTAAATTTTGCTTTAAAAAGAAAACTGTAGTAAATAGTTTTATGTTGAATGTAACCTTGTTTAATGCAAGTAAGGAAATGGCAAATAATTGCTTTAATTAACAAATTTTATTTAAAATAAACAAAATGTTGCCTCTTTATGGTCCAGGGTCCATAGTATAAACCTCCTTCATCCTACCTATCTTGACTTGTATAAGAATGCGTATGTGTGGAGGCACGTAGTGTTTCTTCACAAAGTCACATTTACTGGCGTGACATACATAATTTAGCGTTTTTATTTGTTTTCAAGGATCCATGTAAATGCAACATTTTTGACAACCTTTCACTACATCATTGTAGTGTAAACCTAGCATTTAGCCTGAAGTATAGTTGTGTTTTTGTGCGTATGCAATGGTCCACTCTATGTGTTTTGTAACCACGCGTACTTTGAACCTCCCGTAGGTCACACGTACAGGCATACAGGAGTATGTTGTATGTAGGTCAGGAGAGGTTATGCAATTTTTCGCAATGCGCATACATCGTTGTGCATTAGACTGTGCATGTTTACCCACATACACTTACAAAAACTGACTATACTCCAAACTTTAATGTCATAGCATAACAGGAATGAACAATATGTATAGCCAGTAAAGACACCTGGACAACGTACTTCTATCATCTGACTGGAACTGCATGTTACTTTTAATGATATTGGATCTTAGCGCTGTCTTTGACACTACAGACTCCTGGATAGACTTAAAAACCACAAAGGCATCAGCATGATATAGTTCTTATTCATCCAACTGTTATTACTTTATTTATGTAAATAAACAAATGTCATATGTAAGTTAATGATGGTGTGCCGCAGGGATGTGTTTTAGGCCACCTGCATTTTTGGAATTAGTTCATTACTATGCTTATCATACTTTGTTTACATTCCTTTGTACCTGATAATATCTACCAGTTGTCCAAGTTAGCAGACGCTCAACAGATATTAATGATATATAAAAGATTTAATGGCTAGTTATTTTGTTTTGCTAAAAATACATTCTGGGTGTGATGCTTATTGGAAAAAACAAACCTAAAGTAGAAGATATTATAATATTACTTTCCCTAACCTTTCCTAGATGTTAGGGAAGAACCATGTTGTAAGACCCATTGTGTATTTGCAATTACATTATTACATTTTAGTGTGTCACACAGCAATCCTTCATTATTTATACATGCACAAATGCTGTCTATTTTTATAAACCCAAAAAGTTTTTTTATGCCTTCGTGACCTCAAGAATAGATTAATGTTATATATTACTGGGTGTCACAGTTAAACATTTCAAAAGGTTCACACTATAGTCCAGTATTTTCATTGTGGTTGGTAAATTATGGACAGCTAATAATACCAATAATGCCAAATTAATTTGTATGCTTCCATTTTTTTAGCTTTTATAGCAGTTAGAAGAAATTTGTTAACGCCCCAAAAGCTCACAACTGTGTGTCCGCCAGTATTTCAATGATACCAACAAAATGCTCCTTTGTGTAAGCGATGCTAACTTAAACAACAGCAGGACGTTTTCAAAGAGCATGCAAGATTTTCTTCTGTACCCCAACAATACACTTTTCAAACCCAGAACCAGTTCAAATTCATCTTTATAGTCTTTAAAGATAAGACGGGACACTCTCATCAGATCGGACTTCAGATGTGGCCGGCAAAGGCGGACATTTTTAGTGGACGTTTTTTGCTCGTCCAGTCCCCCCAGGTCAACAGTAATGGCCAATGCTCTTAAGCAGGATCAGATAAAAGAGATAGTGTTGATGGGATAGACAGCATCTTACGTGGCCATCGCGATTGAGAGACAAAAACTCATAGGAAAGGTTAATCTTAAGCCCTTATCAATCAATTACATTTGGCTTTGTGGAATTAATGGCATGCCTGGAATTGCTTGGCAGGATTGAAAGGGTTTGTGGGTTTGAACTTGGCATTGGACTCTCTAGGGGAAATAAAGCCCTTTGTGTTTGAAGCAACATGGCCAAATGATTCAAGCACCTCTTATAGAGTCTGATACAGAGCGCGATAAGGGCTTCTCAAATTAATTAGCGGAAAGATGTGCCGTCTCATTCCGAGTCCAACAGCAATCCCAGCAGAAAACAGCGGTCCATTGAAATTTCGATGTGTGACTTTGTGCAGTACATCCTTTGACCATGTTTGACTTATGTGGCCGTGATGTTTACAATCTCATTACATCCTTTCTTCCTCTTTTTACATCTACAGGACTTTGTCACTGTAAGTAAGGATACTGCATCTTCTCACCTCTCTTTATGCATCAGTATCACTATTTTCATGTCGTTCTTTGTGTTTTCACCTAAAGTACACTCTATGGCCAAAAGTATTTTGACACACTGACACAGCACATATATGTCCTTGAAGCACAGATTCCACTCTTTACTTTTTACTTGACTAAAATAAGGATTCAGTCTACCGCAGTGTTTAATATACACTATTCAAAAGTTTATGGTCTGTTACTCGTTTTTATTCACATTTTTATACTTGCATGTATTTGACACTTTAATCCAAAGTGACTTGCACTACAGTACATTTAAGGTATACAACCCTATGACCTGCTATTGCAATGCCCTGGCAGATGTGCTACCAGAACACTACGTTTTTTTAAAAGTTTTGTAATGATAGTAAACAAATAGATTAACACATATTTTTGTTGTGATCAGTATTAAAGGAGTTCTGGCCTCTTATTGGCTGCTTTTTAATTATTTAGTTTAAGTCATGCGTTTCAAATGCAAGTCAAACACATTTTTTGTAATTTGTTGTAATAAAATAATTTAATACGTTTGCACAATGGATTAACACTAGAATATCTCTATAAGTGTGTTTACATGCACAAAATAAGCAGATTTCTATCAAAAATATTAGTTGACACAACAAATTGATTGAGTTAAGTAATATTTTTAAGTTGAATTAACTCAAAATGTAATGGCAATCAGGTAACTTATTAAAGCTCTTATAAAACACACGCTGTTTCTGCATATCTCAAGGTAATCTTAAGTACGTATAGAGTAGTATTACATCCTTCATATATCCAAAGAGTCTTAAGTTTTATCTACAAAAGACGGATCAGCTCTAGGAAATGTTTCCAGAAAAGCCTTGGGGCGTGCAGCGGGAGAAGCGAGTCATGAGCAAGCAACACCGGATAACTTATGATTGACCACATGTTCGTGTCATTTACATTATATGCACTTATGTGACGAATTCCAACATAACACAGAAGTCTTACTTAGCGCCTGCAACTTATGACCCGGTTGGGACTTTTCAACGAAATCCAGCGTTAAACAAACACACATGCAAACCTCCGCTGCTACCCCGGACAAACAAAATGTCAATGTCAATGTCAATGTCAATTTATTTATATAGCACTACTAAACACAACACCAGTTGACCAGTGTGCTTTACATAGATACAACAATAAAAAATACATTAAAACACAATACCTACAATACATTACATCCCTTAGGCGTATGCCAAATCAAAAAGATAGGTTTTTAACCTAGATTTAAAAACCGACAAGGATGGAGCAGATCTAATAGTAAAAGGTAACGCATTCCACAATCTTGGCCCCGCATTTGAAAACGCGCGATCACCCCTACTTTTCAACTTCGATTTCGGTGTAAATAATAATTTCTGGTTAGAAGACCGTAGAGACATGGGTGGAGAGTGTTCTTTCAATAGATCCGAAAGATAAGTAGGGGCCAACCCATTTAAAGATTTAAAAACCAAAAGAAGAATTTTAAAATCTACACGATATCGTACAGGCAGCCAGTGTAACTGACGTAACACTGGAGTAATATGGTCCCGTTTTCTAGTACCTGTTAGGAGTCTTGCTGCCGCATTTTGAACAATTTGTAGCCGGGATAAAGCTGATTGGCTGATCCCGTAGTACAGTGAGTTGCAATAGTTGAGCCTTGTTGTCAAAAATGCATGTATTAATCTTTCGAAATTTTTAAAAGATAAAATTGGTTTTACTCTGGCTAAAAGACGAAGCTGAAAAAAGCAGGATTTGACCACTGAACTTATCTGCTTGTCGAATTTCAGGCCATCGTCAAAAACAACACCCAAATTCTTAACCCAAGTCTTCGCAGGTAGGGTTAAATTACCTAGGGTTATTTGAGTTGGTGAATTTGATGAGCCAAAAACTATAATTTCGGTTTTATTTTCATTAAAATTAAGAAAATTTAGAGCTAACCAAGCTTTCACATCAGATATACACGCCTTAATTTTTTCCAGTCCATTACAGTTTGGTTTTAGGGGTAAATAAACTTGAGTGTCGTCTGCATAGCAGTGAAACGACAACCCGTGTTTCCTGAGAATAGACCCTAATGGAAGCATGTATAATGTAAAAAGAATTGGAGCTAAAATGGATCCTTGCGGAACACCACAGGACAGAGAAGCAGCCTTCGATAAATGTTCCCCAATGTTAACACTAAACGTCCTGTTTGACAAATAAGACCTAAACCATTCTAAGGCAGGACCTTTAATACCTACCCAATGCTCCAAACGGGCAAGAAGAATAGAATGATCTACTGTATCGAAGGCTGCACTCAGATCTAATAATAATAATACAGTAGGAACCCCAGAATCGGCAGCTATTAACACATCGTTTAAAACTTTCAGAAGTGCAGTCTCTGTCGAGTGATATTTTTTAAAACCAGATTGAAAACACTCAAATATCTTATTGTCATCTAAAAAACTCTGCAATTGTTTCAAAACTATCTTCTCTAAAATCTTCGAGATAAAAGGCAAATTTGAAACAGGTCTAAAATTGTCCATATCATTTAAATCTAGGTTGGGTTTCTTTAACAGCGGCCTAACTACAGCATGTTTCAATGCGTCTGGTACCACACAGGTATCCAGACATCGATTTATAATAATTAACAAGTAAGGCCCTAAAGTCTCCATTGCTTTTTTCAACAACAGGGGCGGGATGGCATCCATAGAGGAGCCCGACGGCTTTAATTGGCTCACTATATTCTGCAGATGAGAAAGAGAGACTGGTTCAAATTTCTTCAGCTCCGCCGAACAAGCAACCAAGGTCGATGGATCAAAAGACGGACAACAGATCCCCATTCTAATGTCATTAATCTTATTCACAAAGAATATCAGAAAGTCATCACACAGGGTCCTTGATACATTAGAATACTCATAAACAGGTGGATTAATAACAGAATTAAAAACAGTAAAAAGTGTTCTTGGTCTGTGGTAATTGTTTGTAATAAGTTTTGTAAAGTAGTCAGATCTTGCTGCTCTCAAGGCCTTTTGGTAGTTTAACAACGAATCACTTAACATTTCAAAAGAAACATGAAGCTTATCCTTCTTCCATCTGCGCTCCGCTTTCCTGCAAGACTGTCTCAAGGAACGTATATTATCGTCAACCCACGGGTCGACTCTCGGTTTAGATTTTAAGGTCTTCACTGGAGCTACTGCATTTAAAACATCCACACATTTAGAATTAAATTCATACAGAAGCTTCTCTGCACTTAATGCATACTGGTTTGAATTCAAAGTGTGCATAGTATCACAGAAGGCAGATGAAAAAATTGTACAAGTATCTGAATTAATTAATCGCGATTTACGTACTTGTCTTTTGGGTTTCAAGGCACTTGAAGTTGTGGGAATTGAAAATAAAACACATTTATGATCTGAAAACCCATTTTCCACTATCTCCAGAGCAGACAAAGAGATACCATATGATAACACAAGATCTAGTGTATGACCACCCTGATGGGTAGGAACATTAACATGCTGATCTAAGTCAAAAACATTTATCAAGGTAATAAACTCTTTAGCTAAGGAGTCTGTTGGACAACACACATGCACATTAAAATCTCCTAAAAGTAACAATTTATCGTATTTTGGTACAAATTGACCCAAAAAATCTGCAAATTCATTTAAAAAATCTGCATTGTGTTTAGGAGGGCGATATATCAGAGCAATCAACAATGGACTACTCAGTTCAAATACAAATAATTGCAACTCAAAACTTCTATAGTCATTTTGTACTATTTGGTGATATGAGAAAATATCTTTAAAAATAGAGAGCAATCCGCCACCCCTGCCAATCATCCGAGGCGAATTTAAAAACAAACAGTTTGAAGGCACAAGTTCCGACAGAGGGCTTAAATCCCCAACGGTAAGCCAGGTTTCCGTAATAAATAAGCAGTCCAGTTCACGCGAAGTAAAATAGTCATTTATAATAAAAGTCTTGTTTACCACCGATCTCGAATTTAACAGACCCAGCTTGAATAGACGCGGGCTATACAACTCCGTCAGTTCCTCCGACTCCCGCACCCGAGGGAAAGCACGTAGATGTTTAACGCACACTCCTCGACGGCGGTAGATACGGGGGGATCCACACACACCAGAAATCACAGTTGCTGGAACCAGGGGAGCGCTCCGCTCATATAGAAGATCCAACGAACGCCAGCGGACAAAATGGTCACCGGCCAAACATCTCCCTCGACGACCCGGGGATCGCACACCAGACTGCAAAGCCAGGCAAAACTTCAGCCTAACCGCCGAGCCGCCGCGTTTTCCGCGTCTCTTCCTCCGTCTCTCAACTGGCAACGAGCAAGGCCATCGCTGGAGAAAGCCAGGTATCGATGATAAAAATATAACCATTGTTTCCATAATGCTGACTTACTTTTCCTTACATCCAAAAACACACTTCTTCTTTCGTACCGTTGTTGAGTCTTGATATAAAACAAAGCTGTCACGTGAAGTGATGCCTGTGACTTCTTGCTTTCCCGGGGGAATTGCCCATAAAAGAAATGATACGTAAGGTCTTTGCCTATGTTTTTAGCATGACGAATCCAACTCCATTGAGGAGTTAACTCGTCAAATAAGAGAAAACGCTTCCCTGCCAATGACGAATATTTCCAGCAATCCCTATTTCTGCTATTATCCACCAGGTGGCACTGTTACCCAACTTATAAAACCTAGAAGTATCCTTAAGGCAAACAGTTCAAACTCCATGTATGTTTTGATCATCACTCTGAATCTGATCCCCCCCCTTAAGTTAAACCAACAAATATTTTCTACAGTGCATACAAATCAATACAACGGTATATGCAGAAAACGTCTCAGTTTGTAACCCTCGTTCCCTGAAGGAAGGGAACAGAGATGTCACGTTGTGACTGACGAATTAGGAACTGCGTTTACACTAGATTTGAAGATTAGGTTTGATTTGTCAAGGAAATCTGTCAAAAGCTATAAACGGTTTCAGCAGTAACAACATAAACAAGCGGCTTTTTTGAAATAACACACATAACTTCCGGTAAACTCCGCTAAGAATAAATAACAACAAAGTCCTTTTAAAGTAGTTTATTTATATAACAACCAAAATAAACAATACGTAGATTATCTAGGAAACCAAAACATTTGTTATTTTCAACGCAGTATTTGTTCAAGAGTTCAGTTTAGCAACTAGTAAGACCATTAAACAAACAGAAAAAGTTCTGACCAGATGCGTAATCGCGTCTCCGTACGTGAAACCGTCTGTACTGTAATATCTCATATCTCATGTCTGCAGAACCTAATCATGCAACACGTAAGTTTTTTAATTTCACATTTTCTTCAAGTCGAGGGCAGACTTTGTGTGTTACTTTACACTTACTTCCATTTGTGACATTTATCTTTTACATGCAGAAACATGCCAACATGAACAAAATTCCGAAAAAGCCTGTAAAGATGTTTACATCATGTAAAGTAAAATTTGAGTAATAAGCAGAAAATTGCACTCTAAAAAAATAGTGCTAAATAGTACTAAAAGCTTGTAATCATAGGGGAATAGCACCACTCAAGGTTCAACATAACATAATATGATTCACAAGTTGTACACAGGTATATTTTGCACCATTTTTAGAGTGTACCTGTGCTGATTGGATTTGCTTTAGCAACGTATGACCCTAGAAGACCTTACTCATTATCAGTTAATTAACCATAATTAGAGTAAGTTTGTGCTTGTAAAAGCACTCTGTCACTTCATCATTTAACTTCATTGAACATCAATGATGTCCACATACTTTTGGCCAGAGGAATTCGGGTGAGTTCCATCTAAAAGGGAGCATGACCTAATCACTTTGTAAGGCAAAACACTTGAAATATTCATGACATTATTGTCTCGTGTGTATTTCCTTCCTGAAGGAATTTAGTTGCTCACTTTTATTTGGAACAACCCTGAGAAAACCTTCCTCTTTCTGCAAGTGTCCTTCAAGGATCCAAAAAAAACCTATGTAGAATTTAGCCATTGCTGACAATTGTTGATGAATACTAAAGGCATTGATGGTCATTCGCATCCATCGCAATGCTGTTGTTTATAAGAATTTGACACCGGCCAAATCAGATTTGTAAACAATAACATCCAAAGGCTCGCTAATCTTCTTAAGAGAAATTAATGAAGGGGTGGGGGGTGGAAATGAGAAAGGGGGTGTCCTTTACCCGGCCGGACACTGATCTTATGGCGATCGAATAACAAGAGAAGATGAGACGTGGATCTGGGGATTAAGCTGTGAAGATCCCACAGGAATCAAATGAGAGTTTAGCCTTTAGACTCACAATTTCTCAGCTTAGAGCCAACCACCCCCAAAACTTAAAAAAAAAATAGTCGAGGCTTTGAAATAGGAGTAGGTGTCCATAATCCCTCTGTAGATGCTAATCTATGTACCTAGATTTGGTTTTTCCTTTAGCCTGTACTTCACAACAATCCTCCCCTATAGTTGGGCTGGTAAACTTTAGCCTTGTGATGTGTTGATGAAGGTGGAATGGATTAGTGGAGTAGGTTTAGTAGGAGTAGTGCTTTTAATAAATCTCATTAGTTCTCTTGACTAGAATATGAAAAAGAGTTCAGAGTTCATTGTACAGTATTTTATTTACATCAGAACAATGTTTAATTCATGTTGTCTTCAATCACTTCATTGATCTCAATGGACTTTTAGGGGGTAAGTATGCTCTTCTAGCAGAGTTTAAAGTCTATCAATGCTTTTGATAAAGTGATTAGCACTATTTTATGTATACTTAGGGTGTAAGTAATACTATATAAAGTTAACATATGTATTTGTGGTGGCAGTAAAACAGACCCAAGCTATATAGCGACCAAAATGTCGTATGGAGGTTGGGCGTTTTTGACTTGGGCCAGTAAGTACCAACAAGAAACCACCTAGCAATGTTCTGGCAAATAAAACATGTACATTTACACATTTATCAAATGCTTTTTTCCAAAGTGGCTTATTTAAGTACAGTATTTATTAGTATGTGTGTTACCTGGGAATTGAACCCCTGACCTTTAGCGATGCTAACAAAATTTTCTACCAGTTTCCTTATATATTTTTATATAAACAGGATTAATAGATTTTTGGCACACTGACAGGTGCTATTGCACTGCACATATTTCACTGCACATATTTCACTGCTTCCCATCAATCTTTATTCACTAAAATGACATTGAAGAGGTCTGCGTACATATATTTCATAGCACATGATTAAATAATGAGAGAAGCCATTGAGAAATATGAAAACATAGTTAAGGAGTTTATACCTTAAGGCACCCTAATGCAGCAGTTGGGTGTTTTTATTCAACATTAATAATTGCAATGATAAGGAATTTAATTTATGCTAATGTGTCTGTTTGTTATACGTTCCACTGTGCACAGGCAGCCCAATGCTCATTGTGGCTAATTACAGTGTAATGACACGGCAATCATTAGATTTACAAACAGGCACTGCTGCGACCGCCTCTGGGCTGACATGCACTTCTCCTTAGCTTTCAGCCAATAGGAGCAGAGGATTGAGATACTATGGTATAAAAGGATTAAACTCTTACTTAAGTTTTAGGTTAAGGAAAGCTCTTTACTCTTTTTATTGGCCTTTTGTGTACATACAAAAACATTTCACAGTATTGTAAAGTAAATGCGGTAAGATTGCAACAATTTTCTGTGATGAAAGGGTATCAAATTAAAAATACACTACCAACAAGAAAGACATGTTCTGTTTTTTATTTCTAATTCATATTTCTTGAATGACTGTAGGAAAACTAACAAAGGACTTCTAATTTGTAAGACTACGTGTACATTACTTCCAGGGTTTGAAATTAATTTTCATTTTCAATTTGGCTACTAAATTTTTAAGATACCGGCCATTCAGAACTTTTACTAGCCAAAAAAAGAAAGAAAGAAATGATTATTATTATTATTATTATTACATATTTGTACATTGTAGTATTAAAGAACCACTAAGATGCCAATTTTAAGCGTCCAATACTGTTTATAAGTCTCGAACAACAGGTTTAAATGCATGCAAGGTCAAAAAACACTGTAATTTTCTTAAAATATAAATTTAAAATTACCCCAATTCTCAAAGATCCACAAACAATTCGTGTGAAGCCGTTCAACGACTCAGTCTGCCTAAACCCCACCTTTCAGTAGCCTACTTTGCTCTGATTGGTCAATTGACAGAATCTTCCACAGACCACAGATCAGTGGCACAGACCAACAATAGTGCAATATGTATTGACCTACTGCTAAAATGATTTACTGAGAAGACATTATCGACATCAATACACATCATTCATCATTAATCCAAGCAATAAAAACGACGATAGAAACTAACATTTTACACTCATTTAAGCATTTATGTAAACTAACCATGTCATAGCAAAACCATAAGTGCAGCATGCGTTAGCCGCTTGGTAATGTGACTCTCTGACAGTATATTAAGAGTTTAAACAACGACATCATTCATCATTAATCCAAGCAATAAAATCGACGATAGAAACAAACAATTTTACACTCATTTAAGCAAGTATGTAGCTATAATCATACTTACAAGTTGTGGTTAGGAGACGCATGTTGTTCCAAATAAAGTGAGTACTGAACCATCTTTCATTGCCAAACGTCTAGTAAATCCCTCAGTGAAAAAGTAATTTTAACCACAGATTCTTTGGTAGTGAAAACAACACAAACTGAAAACACAGCGTGATATGATGTTTACACACTAACTAGCTGATGTCTCTGTGGGCAGGTCATAGTTTTTGTTTCTCCCGCGGGCAAGACTGTAGGCGGAGATTATTATGCAAAGTGTTGGTATTACGTGGATAAAGTCAGGCAGGAGGTTCAATCCATATGACGACTCATTTCAGCGATTCAGAGTCGACTCCCTACTTTAGAAGCCAATAACTTTATTAATCGTGCACTTTTTGGTTCAACAACTTTGCACATTGTTTACATTGATGGACAGCTACATGACACAATGCAATACAGGTCAGTTTCGTTTTTGGATCTATGTGGCTCTTTAAATAAAATATATTTATAGCAGTGGCGGCCGGTGACTTCTTTTTTCGAGGGTACACGATAAGAAGTTCGTCACAACATGTAAGTAGCCTGTCGTGTGTGGTTCGTAATTACAAAATATGTTTTCGCCGTGCCGAGTGAACCTATGTGCATCACGTGTCTTGTCAAAATAAGTGTCTGCTGCAGATGCGCGTCTAAAGGGTTTATGATAAAAGAGACGCTCACCAGATACTTGCATAATCTCATGCGTAATCAGAGTTTAATGTTAAGGGAGTGTCTTGCGTGTATTTTGTGAACGTGAGCTTCTCTTTTATCATAAACGGTTTTGACGCGTGTTCAGCAGGCACTTATTTTGACAAAACACGTGATGCACATGGTTCACATGACGCAACAAATACATATTCTGAAAACACGAGCAAAACACATGACACTCCGAACACATATTATGAATTTGCGCCCCTCGGAAGAGCTGTCACGAGCCGCCACTGATTTATAATCAACATTCCTCTCACTTCGTCAGCCATTTTGGATTTTATTACTCATTAATTAATTTCAAAAGACTCTCCATAACAATCTGTCAAGATGATTTTTAGATTATGCCCAGAAAAGATATGTTGAATATTTATACCTTAAAATGGTGTTTCACTATTACAAACCAATAAAGCTTTCCTAGAAATGAATATCTGCATAGCTTCAGTATTTGGTATCGTAAATGCGGAATAGGTGTGTGTGCCTCTGTGTGTACAGTTTTAGAAAAACCCAAATCATGTGTTATGTATAGTACATAATAAATCTGTTACTAGTGAGATCTTAATGTGAAAAAAAACTCATAGTCATAAATAAGCCTAAATTATGTATTTTCATGTAATACAGCATGTTTATGAGAGTGTTAGTTGTATTGTTGTAAATATAATCGTCTTTGTGAGAGAGATTTCCTCTTAAATACTGTAGCTTCAGTAGTGAGTGTCTGTGTTTGTGTGTGACCGCTGGTCCTGTGCAATAATTCATTGTTACCCCAGCAGTCATTGTAAGAGAGTGTTAATGTTGTTCTTTAGTATGAGGCTGTGGCCATTTTTAAACAGCTCCATATGGTGACAAGCATCAGGCTTTGAGTTTGTGAGGGTCTCAGCCTCTCTATTGAGTGGACCACAGAGGAGCACTATAAGCTGTTCTTTCTCACTGCCAATAAAAGACAGAGCCTCCATCTGGCACAGACACACACACACACACACACACACACACACACACACACACACACACACACACACACACACACACACACACACACACACACACACACACACATATTACACTTTTTATGTTTGGCTTGATCAAATCTTTTTTTATATCCAAGTTTGTGTATTTATTATTTTTTGGGGGTTATTAGATAGAGATTGGAGACAACATATGTTTGCAAGCGCTGTTTATTTATTGGTAAGATTTGTTAAGCAAAGTGTTTTGCTATTTACAGACGCTAGGACACATTTCTCAATACTTAGGTCACTTTTGCAAAACTCTTCACACAGTGAGCACAACAGAACTGAGAATCAGTTATCATTGCTTTGGCACAAAATGCATTCAATGACTACATCTCTCAAATTTCATGAATTCTTTTCTCACTCAGACACAACAACTGACAAAACTCTTTGTACGTACAGACCAATTTTTTAATATGCTTACATACTGTTTTCAAAACTGTTAAACTTGCGTTCAAAACAATAACACAATACAAAACTGAATAAGACAGCAATTTGCTACATTTCTACAGTAATATTTTAATGAAATATATTTTAAATCTTAAAATTAAATGCTATAAAAACTGTTGGAACAATTGGACTAGATTAGTATTACTATTGTATCTGTCTTTATCAGTGGATGGTGTGTATACAAATTATGTTATTTTGGAATTACGCAATGCAAAAATGTAAAAATAAATAAACAACATAAAATATTGAAGAATTCTGCATCATGTCGAATTCATTCCAGTAGCATATATTGCAGTGAATTATAAACAGAGAAAACATTGTATAATGCTATATGTTGTTAGTGTTTTTAGGTCATTGTTTTGTGGGTGACAAAGTGTGTTTGTCGGCTGTCAACTTTTGCTAGTGTTCTGGAAGAATGAGTTGATTTGAGACCTGAATAAAGTGTTTTGGTAGTTGTAGTGCATTTTGAATGTGAAATTAACTGCTTTGCCAAACTAAAAGTTTGTTAGAACTGTGTGGGGAGTTTTGCGGGAGTGGCCTGGGTGTTGAGAGGTTTGTCCTAGCGTCTGTAAAAAACTGTAATAACTCATTCATAATTGCAGAAACAGTACTACATAATAATGGGTCTCATTCACTAAGCATGCGTACACACAAATTTGTTCGTAATGTGCGTACGGACGTTTTAACTTACATATCATGATTCATCAAAAACGTTCATACTAAAATACAAAACGTAAGAACAACTTAGACCACACGTACACAATAATCACGAACAAGGAAAATATATATAAAATATATAACACAGATATATATTGTAGGGTTCTTTTTCCTCGTTCATGATTATTGCGCACGTGTGGTCTAAGTTATTCTTACGTTTTAGTATGAAAGTTTCTGTTGAATCAAGATTAGTAAGTTAAAACGTCCATACGCACATTTTACGAACAAATTTGCTTGAGACCCAATGCCAGATGGGTGCTTTCTACCCTGGTCAAAATAGTTCTGGTCTATCTGTGTCCCAATTCGAAGTGTTCGAAGTGAGGACTCAGTCTTTGAAGGTCGCAGCTTCCGAAGTCCACGAAGAGAACTGAAATGAGACGGGCTAGCCTTCGGAAGATCCGTAAGTTGTGTCACCTGCTGTACGCACCCACCGCGCCTGTCAGCGGGACACAGCAGAGATGTTTCTGACTAAGAATAAATATAAAAGTAGGAAAATATGAATTTTATTTGCAAAATATGACACGTTGCTGTAAATTAAATGAACCAACAGTATATCAAATTAATCATCCTTAGAAATATATGAAACATACACAGAATAATATTAAAACAAAACATAACGTATAATGCAAACAGTGACAAGAGGTTAAAGGAATGTTCCATTTTCTTAAAAGAAAAATCCAGATAATTTACTCACCACCATGTCATCCAAAATGTTGATGTCTTTCTTTGTTCAGTCCAGAAGAAATTATGTTTTTTGAAGAAAACATTGCAGAATTTTTCTAATTTTAATGGACTTTAATAGAACCCAACATTTAATACTTAACTCAACACTTAACAGGTTTTTTCAACGGAGCCTCAAAGGACCACAAACAATCCCAAACGAGGCATAAGGGTCTTATCTAGCAAAACGATTGTCATTTTTGATAAGAAAAAAAAAATTTTTTACTTTTAAACCAAAACTTTTCGTCAAGGTCCGGTCCAGCGCGATCTAACGTAAATGCGTAGTGATGTAGGGAGGTCACGTGTTACATATATAAAACACACATTTGCGGACCATTTTAAACAATAAACTGCCACAAAGACATTAATTAGTATCAGTTGACATACAACAACGTAGGAACGGTCCTCTTTCTCAACACATGTAAACACTGGGGCGGAGATTCGCGTTCGTCCACTGTGACCTCTTGACGTCATGACGTATTGCGGTGACGTAGTGGGGTCAGCTGGCGCATCACGACCGCATCTACACGACGAGAAGTTGTGCTTCAAAAGTGCATATTTGTTATTTTTATTGTCAAAAATGACAATCGTTTCGCTAGATAAGACCCTTATGCCTCGTTTGGGATTGTTTATAGTCATTTGAAACTCCGTTAAAAAAAACTGTTAAGTGTTGAGTTAAGTATTAAATGTTGGGTTCTATTAAAGTCCATTAAAATGAGAAAAATTCTGCAATGTTTTCTTCAAAAAACATAATTTCTTCTCGACTGAACAAAGAAAGACATCAACATTTTGGATGACATGGTGGTGAGTAAATTATTTGGATTTTTCTTTTAAGAAAATGGACTAATCCTTTAATTAACAAAGGTTTTACATTAAGGTTTATTTATTTTATCGTTAGCAGCCAGGAGAAAAAAGGACACATTCTGGGGTCACATTTTAAGCAGCCTTCGAATTATAGCCTTCATTCGCACTGGTGTGATGCAACAGGCCTTTGAATGCACCCTTCGGAGGTCCCACCTTCGAATTGGGACACAGCTAGTATCTTGGGTTTAAAAATTGAATGCCTAAAACATGAAATAGTACAAATCTTTTAAACTTGAGGTATTTCTTACATTTGTACTAAACGACAGACCCGAGCAGATTGATGCTCTTCAGTATAGTGAGGATGGTTCACAGATTGGACAGAGAACAGCAGAAACGCTATAAGAGAGATTTCTCAATGAAATGTGTGTGTGTGTGTTGTGAATGAGTGTGTGATTTGTCCGCCCCGCGAGGGATCTGTAAGAGACGGCTTATGGGGTCAAGGTGGGCTGCCAGCTCTTGCGTGACAAGATACATAGGGCTTTTTGATTCACACTGCGGCAGATTACAGGTTGCTATAGTATCTCTAATGCTCAAATCAAGCATTCGGCTAATCGGCTCAGAAGAGGTTAAAGGCTGCCGCTGATTTGGAAGAGATAAAACTTGCTGACAGAAATTTGTGGAGAAAAGTTTGACAAAAGGCTTGGCTGCTGTAGCTTTGATGTGGATGGAGACTGGAGAAACACTCTTAAGCTTTTGGCTAAACACACTGATGTAATAGAAAACAGTGGTGACTATGTATCGCAACAGGGCCACAGAGAGTTGTGTTATCTCATTACTAATGTTGTTTTCCTGCTTGTTCTCTTTCTTTATCTCTCTGGGACCCTACATACACAAATGAATACAAAATAACACATGAAACCCTTCACTTGGACCTGAAGTTTGTAAGTAACCTATATGTTGTTGAGTCCAGACATACGTAGTCTTAGATAGTCTTTACTTAGATAGTATGAACTTCCTATTTACACACTGTAAAAAAATATTTTCAAGAAAACATTTTCTTGTTTATTTAAAAATATGAAATAACATTTTCATTTAAAAATATCTAAAAATTCTTAAATTAAGATGTTTTTTCTTGATTAGCAAAACAACCTAAGAAAATAAGTCTAGTTTTAGACTAAAAATATATATATAAAGTGATTTTGAGCATAAAACAAGCAAAAAAAAAAAAAATCTGCCATTGGGGCAAGCAAAAATCTTGAACATTTTTCTTGAACACTAAATTTAAGAAAAATTTAAGAAAAATGTGCTTACCCCATTTGCCAGATTTTTTTTGCTTGTTTTATGCACAAAATTACTTAAATTTGATATTTTTGGTCTAAAAACTAGGCTTATTTTCTTGGGTCGTTTTGCTCATCAAGAAAAAGCACCTTAATTTAAGAATTTTTTGATATTTTTACTGAAAACAAGACAAAAATACTAAGAATTTTTTTCTTGAAAAATAATTTTTTTGCAGTGTAATGACTTCAATTGTGTGCCACAGTTTGTTCACTGCAAAAAAATGACTTTCTTATTTAGTATTTTTGTCTTGTTTTCAGTAAAAATATCTAAAAATTCTTAAACTAAGATGTATTATTTTTTGATGGGCAAAATGACCTAGGAAAATAAGTCTAGTTTTAAAAATATAAAATAAAAATATAAACTTTAAATAAATTAGTGCTTAAAACAAGCACAAAAAAAAATCAGCTTTAAAAAAAATCTGTTTACTTTTTTCATAAACACATATGAAAAAATTCAAGAATTTCATAAATTCAAGAATTTTTTTCTTATTCCATTGGCACATTTTTTGCTTGTTTTAAAGGAACAGTATGTAGGATTGTGGCCAAAACTGGTATTGCAATCACAAAACTTGTGGCTAAAATTGGTACTTGGTACACAGCTAGTGGCCAATAGACAAAATGACAACATAAACATCAGTTGAGGGCTGCAACTCCACTTTTTAAATGACAATATTCTGGCCAGACCACTGTTGTCATTGATATAAGTATTTGAAATGAAAATGATTTCTTAATGTCTAGACCATTTTATGATTAATTGATATACATTTCTTACATACTGTTCCTTTAAGCACAAATTCGCTTAAATTTGATACTGTTTTGTCTAAAAACTAGACTTATTTTCCTAGGTAATTTTGCTCATTAAGAAAATACATCTTCATTTAAGAATTTTTTGATATTTTACTAAAAAGAAGACTGAAACACTAGGTAAGAAAGTATTTTTTTGCAGTGTTGCTGCATGATTTACCCATATTACAAAATGTGGAAAATTCCATAAAAACAAAACAACCGGGAAGCGAAGTCATTACAAACCTTTTGTATGGTGTCAATTTTTGTCATTTACTTTATCATTGAAAAATCATAATCTGGTTATAAGTTGCTTATTGCTGTATGCAGGCGTTACATTGCCCACCTCTCTATGCAAAGAGTCATGTAATATCTCATGCACTGATGTAAATAAGAAATAAATGTTTTTATTAATGATGTGTCTGATAGAACACTGGCACTGAAGTACGTGTCCTTGAATTGGGCTCTTTTAGCTTGGCCTCACTGAGCTACATTGTGCTGAATTAGCTGCTATGCAAATGCATCAGATCTGTTCACATTCATTCTGCTGTGGACGAATCTGCTTATGCAAATGAACCCAAACATGCTGCATAAACAGGCTTTACAATGTGTGCGTGTGTGTGTGTATGTGTATGTGTGTGTGTGTGTGTGTGTGTGTGTGTGTGTGTGTGTGTGTGTGTGTGTGTGTGTGTGTACAAATAGCAGTTTCAATTCTAACGTAACCACACAATTTTTGTTGTGTCTGAAATGTACAGACAAGAAAATCCCAAAGACCCCATAAAAACAGTCTTCTTATTACTTAAAGCACCAATAAGCACACTGTAAAATTTTTTTGTAGAAATTACAGTATTACTGGGTATTACTGGCAACTAGCCGCCAGTAACTTACTGTAGATTTGCATTTATGTTATTTACTTGCAACAGTTTGTTCAGAGTTAAACGAACATGAAACATTTTCTCTCTTTTTCTTATGGCAACCAGCTGGATAATTACAGCTAATTTTTTTACAGTGCATTTAAAATTATAATCGTTCTCTTCTTAGGAATTCAAACCACAAAGCCAATAATGCAAATATTTTAAGCAAATGAATCATCATAATCTTGAGTTCAGTAATCGCTTACTGTAGGTCCGCAGGCTCTTATTAAGCCCAGGTGGACAGAACAGCTTGAATACATCACTATAATGTGATTGACAGCAATATGGTGATTGACAGCTAGAGCGTTTGTATGCGTGTGTTGCAGACGGCACTCCACTGGGCGGCCAAGCAGGGCCACGTGGAGATGGCGGACATGATGGCGCGCTGTGGAGCGGACGTCAACCAGAGAGCGGTGAGAGTTGACAGGAGCCAGTGGCCCTACTGACACGCTCACATTTACACCTCTGCAGGGGCGCACGCACACACACAGAAACACACACCATTTTGAACACCAGTTCTCTGCAGCTACTGTATGAGTATATAATAATAATAATAATGCGTGTTTGTTCATAATTAAACCATTTGCATGTGCTTTCATTTCTTATTCATATAAACCCAGAGGCTACAAATCTATCTGCATTTAGTTTGTATTTACCAATTACTACTCAAATACATTTTAAATGGTATTTATTTAAGTTCAGAGACTGATGTGTAACATAACACTCCTCTTTGTTTGCATGTTTATTTATTCCAGATACACCAACTCTCCAGCATTGAATGCTTTTGGCCTCACCCTCATGCATATTATAATTTACTGTCTCTTATCTCATCCCATTCAGTGTTGGTGAAGTGCAGATGAAGTACTGACAGGTTCTTTGTGCCTTTGGCAGTCCACCCATAAATCACCCTTTCTGTCTTTATCACACATTATTATTTACCTTGACCACAGATGAGGTACTTCAACTTATAAATATAGTTGAAATAAATTAATTTCATTTTATAAGTCATAGCAACTCATGTCTAGTCAAGATAAATAATAGTAAGTGTGATTATTTAAAATCACTTGCAAATCCAAGTAAATTAAACAACAATTTTTAAAGCAGCAAAGATTCTTTCACCCTATCTGGGGGGCATCCCATCATTGCCACCCCACAAAAAATAATCATAACATAAAACACTGCAAAAAAGACTTTATTACTTAGTATTTTTGTCTTGTTTTCACTAAAAATGTCAAAAAATTCTTAAATTAAGATTTTGTAAATTAAGTATTTTGATGAGCACAATGACCTAGGAAAAAAGTCTAGTTTTTAGACAAAAACATATCATTTAGTGGTTAAAACAGGAAAAAAATCTGTCAGTGGGGTAAGTTGCTCCATGTCTCCTTAGGGGCACCGTACATTAGGGCATTTTGTTCATCAAGAAAATACATTGGAGTAAAACATATCTAAAGTTTAGTTTCATGTGCTCACGCGAAACCTTTATGTGCAGATTTTTTTTTAAAGCGTAACTAAACCCTAAACCAACTTTTTTTAGTTAATGATCTGTAAGAATGGGGCTTTATTAGTGCTGTTCATTGATTTTAGTAAGTATTTTGACATTTTGATATAAAGTGTTTCAATACTACAATATATGGTGTAAAAACATCTGAGTGCTGCCCTCTTCAGGTTAAACGGTGGCTACTGCAGTTGAATTTTCCTATTGGATGGTGAGTCCAAAAAATGACTCGTCACGAAAGCAGGTTCAAGATCACCACGCCCTTGTTACGATCTCAACACACACTTAGTTCGTCCCCTTTATCTCCTTGGGATCTGCCCACTTTTCTTGCATTTTCAAATATTGCCAGTGGGTGGAGTCAGGCTCTGACCAGGGGTTTAGTTATGCTTTAAGTTTAGTCTTGCGTGTTCACGTGAAATTTTCGCGTGCGCAATTGAAACTATCGCGTTTCATAGATTCACGTGAGCACATGAAAGTTTCACGCGTGCACGCGAAACTAAACGCGATAGTTTCACTTGCGCACGCGATAGTTTCACGAGAGCACACGAAAGTTTCACGTGCACACGCGAAACTAAATGCGATAGTTTCACGTGCGCACGCGATAGGTTCACGTGAGCACACGAAACTAAACGCGATAGTTTCACGCGCACATGCAATAGTTTCACGTGCGCACGCGAAACTAAACTTTATTTATTTTTTGCTCTTTGTCTCCTTAGGGGCACCGTACATTAGGGCATTTTGTTCATCAAGAAAATACATTGGAGTAAAAAATTACTGAAGTTTAGTTTCATGTGCTCACGCGAAACCTTTATGTGCAGAAGTTTAGTTTTGCGTGCTCATGTGAAATTTTCGCTTGCGCATGTGAAACTATTGCGTTTCATAGATTCATGTGAGCACCTGATAGATTCACGTGAGCACATGAAAGTTTCACGCGTGCACGCGAAACTAAACACAATAGTTTCACGTGCGCACACGAAAGTTTCACGTGCGCACGCGAAACTAAACTTTATTTATTTTTTGCTCTTTGTCTCCTTAGGGGCACCGTACATTAGGGCATTTTGTTTATCAGGAAAGTACATCTTAAAGGCGCTCTAAGCGAATCTGTGTGATGTTACCTTGTTGATGTTTGAACTGTTTTCAAACAAATGGAGCATAGCTAACTCCTCCCCCTCCCTTCCGTGCTTTCATGAACGCGCCCAACCCCCCTCCAAATCGTTTCTGGTGGTAGGTTTGGCCACTTTGTATTTATTGCAGTTTTACGAGTTCGCCTCACTGACAATAAAGAGGGACTGCTTATATGCGTGAGTGGCGTGCTGTCCCGGGGCGTTCGTCCCTTGACCGGGGAAGGAGCCCCGGGCCTGGGGCGTGCCCTGACCCGGGTTATCCCCGGTGCTGAGCTAAATGTACATAGTGAGGCGAAGGGGTGGAGGTGGGTTTGCAATAATGTCCCAGAGAATTGAGGGTAAGGACTCTATGATTATTTATAGAGCTGGTACTAAGTTGTTGTGTTGATTAGTGATTGATAACCAGCCGTGTTCATTGCTTAATCATCGAGAGCCAGCCGTGTTCATTGAGAGCCAGCCAAGTTCATTGATTAGTGATTGAAAGCCAGCCGAGTTCATTGACTGATCAGCTCCTCCCAAACCTTGTTTATATAAAACATCATTTTACGAGTTCGCCTCACTGACAATAAAGAGGGACTGCTTATATGCGTGAGTGGCGTGCTGTCCCGGGGCGAAGGTTCCGAGCTCGGGAAATACCCCCCGAGTTCGGAACGTTCGTCCCTTGACCGGGGAAGGAGCCCCGGGCCTGGGGCGTGCCCTGACCCGGGTTATCCCCAAAAAGAGCAGGTGGTGCAGGACAGCCGCCTGAACAACAATTCCCCAAAGAAGGCTGGCTTGAGAAGGCGAGGTGCTGGCCCTCATTGGGGAAAATGCTGAAGTAGAGAGTAGAATTGAAAAAGGCAGCTCTGGAGAGCGGGCACTGTTGAGAAGTGCTGTGAAGAGGTTGAGAAGGATATATGAGGTGGGGCAGAGGCCTGGACCCAAAGGCTGTAGTTTGAAGAATATAGGGGGCTCCGGGGGAGCAAAATCTGCTGCTGCCAATATGTAGGGAAGGGAGAAAATTGTACTCTGAAGAAGAGTGGGGAGTTTTTAAAGGTAATAGGTGAGGTAGTGCTGTAAGGAGCAAGGTAGGACTCCAAGGGAGCGAAGGAAGCAGTTTGTGCCCTGAGATGGGGCTGTGCTCTAGAGGAGCCAGACATGAGGTAGTTGGGGAAGAAGAAAACTCCAGAGGGAGCAGTACTGCTTAGGCAGCGATAGATGCATAGATTCTGCTGGGCAGAAAATGTGAAGGAAGCACTGGCCCCTGCGGGGGCGGTCGCGCTGCGATACGGGCTTCGAGGTTGAAATGATCTGCTGCGGCAGATCGAGGAAAAGGCACGGGCCCCTGCGGGGGCGGTCGCTGCTGCGATACTGGCCTGAGTTGGAAAGGGAAGGTTTTATTAGCAGAGCATGTGAAAGAAGCACGGGCCCCTGCGGGGGCAGACGCAGCGGCGATACTGGCTTCAGAAGTCGACTGCTGCGGCAGATCGAGGAAAAGGCACGGGCCCCTGCGGGGGCGGTCGCTGCTGCGATACTGGCCTGAGTTGGAAAGGGAAGGTTTTATTGGCAGAGAATGTGAAAGAAGCACGGGCCCCTGCGGGGGCGGTCGCAGCTGTGATACTGGCTTCAGAAGTCGACTGCTGCGGCAGATCGAGGAAAAGGCACGGGCCCCTGCGGGGGCGGTCGCTGCTGCGATACTGGCCTGAGTTGGAAAGGGAAGGTTTTATTGGCAGAGGAAGTGAAAGAAGCACGGGCCCCTGCGGGGGCGGTCGCAGCTGCAATACTGGCTTCAGAAGTCGACTGCTGCGGCAGATCGAGGAAAAGGCACGGGCCCCTGCGGGGGCGGTCGCTGCTGCGATACTGGCCTGAGTTGGAAAGGGAAGGTTTTATTGACAGAGGAAGTGAAAGAAGCACGGGCCCCTGTGGGGGCGGTCGCTGCTGCGATACTGGCTTAAAAAAGGCATCTGCTGTGGCAGAGAGTGAAATAAAAGCTTGGGCTTCTGCAAGAGCGGTCGCGCTGCGACAGTTGTTGTTATCTGAGAAGGAAATCTGTTGCGGTAGGGCTGTGTAAGATTTTGATGAGGGTGTCAGCTTGAGTTGCCGGTACTAGCTTCTGCGGAGGCAGGGAAGTGGATCGAGGGTGATGATGGGTTTATGTGTGACGGTGTGATCTTATGTCCGTTTGCTGGGCCGTGAGTGTTTGGTGGGCTTCTTTGATGGAAGCACGATCTGCCCTGATGTAATTTTTGAAAGCTTCCGAAGACCAGCGGCCTAGGGTTTGTATCTGGGAGTCTGGGAGTCCGTTTGAGCAGCTGTTGTGGCTGCTCCAATGCGGAAGGAATGACTTGAAAATTCATGGGGGGGAAGCCAGATGTTAGCAAAACTTGTTTTAGGTGCTTCTGAAACCAAAAGCGGGTTACTGGGCGGTTGAATTCATCCCCAAAAAGTGGGTCGGAAGAGGATTTAATCTGGTGGCAACGGTAGGAAGTGTAAGCTTTGAGAACTTGGTATGGTTGGATGGGGGTTTGAATTTTGAAAATGTATATGTGGTGTCCTTTTCTCATTTGGTCCGTCTTGCTGTGTTTGATAAAAAATGAGATGGTTTCGTCATCTATTATGGCTAGATCAGAGATGGTTGGGTGTAGGTTTGGGTCAAAGGTGGCTGAAACAGTGAATTCTGAACAGCGGAGGAAACCAAAAAAGGCTAACACGAACATGGCATCTAGGGTTCGGGCAGTATGTACTGAGGAGTAGCCTTTGCGAAGAGTGGCTAGACATTTTGAAAGGATTTCTATGGTTATGGGTAACCTGGGATCTGGACTCTTGGGTTGGGTTTTTTCAATACCTTTTAAAAGCATGGCGGTCTGGGGATTAGTGATAGCAGTTGAGGGTGAACCTAACATTAGTTTGTGAAAAAATTGGATTCCGCTCATATACCCTTTTATTGTGCTGATTCGAAGGTGTTTGACTTTATGCAGGTACGATATGAATGATGTTATGGTAAGTAGAGAGAAGTTGGCTAAAGGGATCTGGTGTAAATGATGGAAAGTTCTGAAGCTTCTCCAAGCTGTCAGATAGGTTTGAAGAGTTCCCATTGAGACTGCTTGGAGTATAGTATCTAGAGAGGCGGTAAGAAGGTCTTTGAGTGGATGATTTAAGGGAATATTATAGTTGAATAGGGAGGCACTAGTGTTGGGTGAAGATCCGCTTCTGATGCCGGCTGCCTCAATTTCTGCGAGGATCTGTTGCCTGATGGAATTGATGACAGGGGGAGGTTCCAAGGCCAATGCGTTGGGTGGGATGGGCATTGGTGCTGCGGTAGCCAGCGTGAAAGGCTGACGGGTCTGGGGAACAGAATCAACAGAAAAAGAAGCCGCTGGAGCCGCTTGCGGAGGCAGCCTCACGCTTTGGGTCGATCCGTGGGCGAAAAAATCAGGTTGAAAAGTCATAGAGGGTGCCGGGGCCTGACTCGTTAGCGGAGGCATCCTCACGCTCGTGTCGGCTCCTGCGGCAAAAACCGGGGCCTGACTCGTTAGCGGAGGCATCCTCACGCTCGTGTCGGCTCCTGCAGCGAAAACCGGGGCCTGACTCGTTAGCGGAGGCATCCTCACGCTCGAGTCGGCTCCTGCTGCAAAAGTGGGAGACATGTGAGAAGGAAAAATAGATGTGGCCGGCGCTGCTGCTGAACGCAACCCCGTGTGATAGAGAGACGGAGGGGCAGCAGGCCATTGGCCGGGAGAAGGACGCGGCAGTGGGATGAGTGAAGCCTTTGCCGAGCTCGTGTCGGCTCCTGCGGAAAAAGTGGGAGAAATGTGAGAAAGAAAAATAGATGTGGCCGGCGCTGCTGCTGAACGCAACCCCGTGTGATAGAGAGACGGAGGGGCAGCAGGCCATTGGCCGGGAGGAGGAAGCAGCAGTGGGAGGAGCGAAGCCGTTGCCGCGCTCGTGTCAGCTCCTGCGGAAAAAATGGGAGAAATGTGAGAAGGAAAAATAGATGCGGCCGGCGCTGCTGCTGAACGCAACCCCGTGTGATAGAGAGACGGAGGGGCAGCAGGCCATTGGCCGGGAGAAAGAAGGGGCAGTGGGAGGAGCGAAGCCGTTGCCGTGAGCGGAAGCATGTTCGCGCTGTCTGGCTGGCTTGCTAGCTGACTCGCTTGTGAGCTGGCTGCTGGAGACATCGGCGGGCGACCCAGGCTAGCTGATGGCTTCATGTGGTGTCTTTGAGACCTCCGTGTTTTCCGTGCTTGCAGAGACGAGGAGTCAGAGCTTGCTGTCACGGCTGTTTGCGGGGGTTGAGTAGCCCTCTGGCTATCGCGGAGTAGGCTGAACAGTTGCGCCTTTGTTTGTTTACGTGAGAATGGAATATCTGCATTTTCAAGAGCTAGTTCGAGGCCTAGGATGGACCATTTCTTGATGTCGGGGATTCCTGGAGAAGCAGAAGCGTATGAAGGTGATGGTGGGGAGCGCCTCTGCGGGGTGCGAGAAGATGGTCCTTTTCTCCTCGGGATTCGTGTAGCAATGCGGGAAGATCGCCCGGCCTGTGGGGAGGCCTCGGGCTTGATTGAAACATCCCGACCGCTGTCGGAAGGCCCGAGATAATCCTGTGTGGTATGGTGAATTTCCTGTGCTGGGTTTGTTTGACTGGACATCTTGCAATAATGTCCCAGAGAATTGAGGGTAAGGACTCTATGATTATTTATAGAGCTGGTACTAAGTTGTTGTGTTGATTAGTGATTGATAACCAGCCGTGTTCATTGCTTAATCATCGAGAGCCAGCCGTGTTCATTGAGAGCCAGCCAAGTTCATTGATTAGTGATTGAAAGCCAGCCGAGTTCATTGACTGATCAGCTCCTCCCAAACCTTGTTTATATAAAACATCATTTGTGGAGCCTAGGCTGTCTACAGAGATCGCGTTTTTTACAGTTTGATCAGAGGACAGGCAGCAAGCACATAGTGAGGAGAAGATTGTTGTATGTAACCTTATTCTGAGGTTAAATTGAAGAGAATATTTTTAATGAATTAATGTATTTTTAAACATTTTATAAAACTGGGCTCATCTTACGCACCCGACTCCCCCTCCCGAAGTTTGGGATGCACTGCCCTAATGCTGTTCTAGGTGTATATGACTTCCTTTCTTTAGTGAACACAATCAGATTTACAATATATTAAATAATATCCTGCTTCTTTTTAGCTTTGGACTGACATTACACTTAACATGTAATGTAATGACACTCAAAATGGCAGCGGGCCAGATCCATTTCTGCCATTCCAGACAATCATTGGTTCTCGTGTGTCTCATAACTAGTGTCGTGATAGTGTATCTATCCATGTACCTACATGGTGCACTCACCTCCTAGACATTTTTGCCTTTAAGAAATATATATGCTGTACACAATATGAATACACTTGAGGGAAAGTGTTTTACTTAATGTTTTCTCCTCTCTTTTTTTTTAACCCATCATTCCCCTCCACTCGTCTGCAGCCCATTGAAGATAATGTTTAAAGCCTTCACATGCACTTCTTATTGCTTTCATAATTACATAATTAACTTTTGCTCTCTAATCGTTATGGGCCTAATGGTGCTTTTCAAGTGCAGCCTCCTCTGGGCAGAAATGAAATAAAAAAATCAATAATCCATGAAATGCCGGTCTGGATACGCTATATGCCGTGATTCACAAACACAGGAGGCATATCGTTTATCGTTCACTGTCTGCTGTCTCACTTACCCTACACTTCTTTTAATGCACTTTTAATGCAGTGTTTTCTTTATGATACAACTTTGACAAGCAATTGATAGTAGTCAACATTAAAACAGATCCCCACTCCTGTATGACTTTATGATCTCAGTGGAGATATTAGACATATCACTCACACTGCTCTTATATATACATTGAAAGGATAGATGGAGGGAGGGAGCTGCCTGAGGCTTCGAGTTCAAAAAGTGAGATAAATCCCCATAGAAAGTGAAAATTTAAATAAATTTTGTAAAGAGTTGCTTTGTGCAAAACATCTGAACTTAAATTAAAGTTGTTCATCACTAAAAAAATCTGCTCTTAAATCTTACTACTGTAGATGCAAACATGAATGTTTGTTCAGCACTATACTATACTAATTTCTTAGTATTTTTGTCTTAAATTTAGATGCTTTTTCTTGATGAGCAAAACGACCCAAGAAAATAAGTCTAGTTATTAGACCAAAATTATCAAATTTAAGTGATTTTGTGAATAAAACAAGCAAAAAAATCTGCCAATGGGATAAGAAAACTTTTCTAGAATTTTTCTTGAATTTAGTGTTTAAGAAAATATTCAAGATTTTTTGCTTGTTTTTTACACAAAATCACTTAAATTTGATATTTTTGCTCTAAAAACTAGACCTATTTTCTTGGGCCGTTCCGCCCATCAGGAAAAAGCATCTTTATTTAAGATTTTTTTTTTTTTTACTGAAAACAAGACAAAAATACTGAAAATAATTTTTTTGCAGTGCACTTTCTTAGTATCTTTGTCTTGTTTTCATGTAAAATATCTAAAAGTTCAAGAAAATGTATTTTCTTGATGAACAAAATGACCTAGGAAAATAAGATTAGTTTTTAGACCAAAAATATCAAATGTAAGTGATTTTTTTTTGTATAAAACAAGCCAAAAAAATCTGCCAATGGGGTAAGCAAAAAAAATCTTGAACATTTTTCTTAAACATTAAATTCAAGAAAATTCTAGACAAAAATATATATTTTTTGTTATAAAAAAGTAATATAAATACATATACATTTATCATATAAAGTCATATAAAATGACTTTCTTACTTAGTATCTTTGTCTTGTTTTAAGTAAAAATATCTAAAAATTATTAAATTAAAATGACCTAGGAAAATAACACAAAAACTATTAAAAAAATTACATTTTGTGCTTTTTTGTGCTTAAAACAAGCAAAAAATCGGCCAATGGAATAAGAAAAATTTTCTTAAATTAAGTGTTTATGAAAAAAGTAAACTTATTTCAAGAAAATTTCTCTTATTCCATTGGCAGCTTTTTTGCTTGTTTTAAGCATTAATTTGCTTAAATTTGATAGTTTTTGTCTAAAAAAAAACTTGATTTAAGATTTTTTTTATATTTTTTACTTAAAACAAGACAAAAATACTAAGTAAGAAAGTCCTTTTTGCAGTGTAGGTTTTCAAACGGGGACCCCCAGAATGTTCTAAGGGGTCTCCAGAAAATATCAAGACATAAAAGACAAAACAAAAATCATAAAAGTCATATTATTTAAGTTTGTAAACAATTTCTTGTATTTATCCCATTTACAATTTATCTAACACAGTTTAGAAGTTTCTTTATACAAATATGGCTACATGGATAAATATTTTGGGAAAGGGTCCCTCGCTAAAGGTTCATCATTTGTGGGGGTCCCTGCCATCAAAATGTTTAAAAACCCCTGGTATAGATGTTAAGCTGCGTGCACACCGAATGTGATGAATATTTATTTTTAGTTCTGTCTCTCTTGTGATGTTATAATTTGTCCTTATAAAACGGTTAGTTCCAATCCTTGATTCTGATTGGTCAATAGGTGTGCTTTATTCGCAATAAAACATGGCTATGACCGCTTCCCCCAACGGTTCTATTTAATATCACTGCGCCCTTAGCAACACCCTTAGCAACACATAAACATATAATGAGACAAAGTCTGAGAACAGTTTGTTGTTTTTATTTGAACTTTTATGTTGTTTTTCGCAGTCAGGGACTATTTTTTCTAGCGGAAGGAATGCTTTTATTAATTTAACTTCATGAAAGTTGCACTAATTTTTTTTACTTTAATATTGTGTGGTAACCGTTTTATAAAAGCAATAAGGTACGAGAGGCAAGTGCTGTATCGTGAATAAGTAATGGCTGAAGGGGTTGCAGGCACTCCGCTTCGCGTCGTGCCTAACAACGCCCTTCAGCCGTTACTTATTCACGATACAGCACTTGCCTCTCGTACCTTATTGCTTACTTGTATCATAATGTCTTTTTGTCTTTCTCTGTTGTTTGTGATCCTATGACATCGTTATCTGGACAATTTCCAGCATGTAAGTTTATTTTATCTAACCAGATAAAGCACTGTATAGGACAGATCGTCCATGAGATCAGTGTGAAATTCAGTTCTTGACCTATTTTTACTATGCTTATTTTCTTTTATTCATCTTTTTTTATTTTCTGGCAAACGGGAGAGGACTTCTGGCCCTTAGACATCATACTTTCTTTCTTCTTCTTTATCTCTGAAGGGGGTGAGTTTGATTTTAATACACCTGTGAGTTAAAGCAGGATTTACCAGAAATGGGCTTTAGATTTTGAATGCAATTGGCTGTCCAATCTCTTCTGTTTGGCTTAAGCATTGAACAAAAAGTTTGTATTAAAGATCCAAGATGGAGATTGAATAAACCTGCCATAATGATATGTTATAGTATTTTAAGGCGGATGTATAAATTATTATGTAATTTTTACTTTGAGATATTGCTTACGTTTTCATGCAACGCTTTCTGCTATAATACTACACAGACTGCATTTCAAAAGAATGAAGTACTGTATGTATATACATCCATAGAAAACTAGATGGGATGTTACACCCAAAATGTATTTCAGACACAACAAAAGTGTGTGTAGCTTTGTCAACCATTCTCGTTAAAACCGAACCCTCCTGACTTACCTTGATCTCTATCGGCTCCTTTGGCACCCTGGACAGCCTCTCCGGGGCCTTTACTTATATTGAAACTGACGTGAAGCCAAGCACATGAAAGTGACTGTGACCTTTTGAAAAATGTCAATGCTAGGACTAGTGTAATAATGAGGACTACAGCAGAGCGAAGTCGACTTTAACCTTTATGGCATCAGAACTTCAGGAAGAGAGTTATGATAGTGCTGTGGTGTTAGCGACATGGCTACACTGTATTACACACTACAAAGACAGACAGCACTGACTCTGATGTGAACTGATGCTACAATATAAGAACGACTTTTTGTGTAAGAGATTTACAATATTAACAGTTCACTAAAATAATAATAAGTCCACCTTAGCAACCACACAGACTACATTTACACTGCAAGTCTTAAGGCAAAATTCTGATTTGCTGACCATATCTGTGACGACTGGCTCGCATCATCTTTTAAAAGTGACTCGTACCTGACATCTAGATAGATCCAGAACAGCTAGAGCCACAAAGGAAGCAAATGCTGCAATATGCAATGGACATACGAGATTACACAACTTTATTTTTGTAACAAGACATAAAACTTTAGCATTACTCCACTAAGTGGAGCCGTCGTCCTCCATTGCACTGCTAAGAAGAGTGATGTGTAATGTGAACTCAGGTGGTGTCAGGGGCGTCCATAGACCCCTGGGGCATGTGTAAATCTGCTGCCCCATTTCCATGAGGGGTGCCCAAAATTTTTCCTACTAAGGGCCAAAAATCAAACCTGACTTGAGGGCCGTGGCCGAAAGTAAATGTTGTTGTGTTATATTAAAATTAAAGTTGACCTGATTCTCCTAATTTATAATTTTCTAATATTTAAACTATAAATAAACAAACATTGCTCTGTTTATGCATAACTAATGCAGTTTTATTTTCAAAGGTACACTCATATACACACATATTTGAGAGGTGATAAAAGAGAACAAATGAAGATAGGATGAAACGTTTTGTAAGCAGATGGGCTGTTCTTTTATTTGATATATTGTTTACATTTTCAAAGAGGAAACTTTTCTGGAAGGCATCAAAAATGCTGACGCTGGGTGCCAACTTTTTTTTTTTAAATGCCTGTGGGGAAATATTGATAATATTTTTTGACTAAATCATTATGGCTCCTGTAATTGGACATTTGATTTTTTTATGTGAAGGAGGGAAAGAGATATGATGAGTTTGAGGGAGGTAAGAGTTGATTTCTGGTGATCCAAGTTCGCCTATCTTGCTTGCTTCCATTTGCACTATTACTGAATTACTTTTTATTTACTGTATGCAATAACTGTGATCACTATCTTTTCTTTTTTTCAGAAATCATACAGCTCATTGCTGTTATGAGCAAAGAAATGTATCTCTAAAACAAACCCGACACCAAAGGGATATCATTGAAAGATAAAAGCCACATAAAACACCGTTTGCAGAAGTGTTGTCCCCTGTGGAGTGTTAATGTGCAGCCATTCACATTAAAAACAGCTAGAGCTCAGATCGGTATTAAACAACATTCACATTTCATCCAATCTGTCAACTCTATCTTTTTATTTGCCGTCGTCTTTTTTAAGACAGACCTGTCATCTTTTGTGTGGCTGGTTGGTTGTTGTAGTTTAAAACAGAGAGGGATGACTGACGGCATCCAGTGGCGGGTTCGTCCCATGTTAATGTGAGAGATGTACTGTAGCGATTGTCACAGCAGGTCTCACTGTCTGGCTAACTGCACAGATACTGAACGTCAGCTGCACAGTGCCGTGTGAAATGCCATATCCAGCGGTTTTTAATAACCTATCACCACAGAGTGACACACACAATGGGACAGCAAGAAATACTGTCATATTACAGTCCTATCTCGCTTCTGACTTCATTCGTACAGTAAAACTTAAGGATTGTTTTGTGTGTGTGTTTGCAGGGTTACACGCCGCTTCATCTCGCCTCTCTACATGGACACTCCAACATTATCCAACTCTTGATCAATAACTACAGTAAGTAAAAATACTAACCCAAACATTTGTAAAAAATGTGTTAACTCGAAAAACTGAAAACTGTGTTACACACAGAAAATCTCAGATCAAATCAATAATGCAGAACATTAAGATAATTGGTTTGGGGGCAAAAAATGCAGTTAGGTCCCCCATACTGTGCGCTAATGCTAACTCCCGCTAATGAAGCTAACTAGGGTGTGTGTCAATAGAGTAATTCAAAAGAAAAGTCCCTTGAGATTCTGGACGGTGTGCACGCATGTGCGTGTGGGAGGGGGGCGGGTTCTTGTTTGATAAAGGGCCTAACAGTGAAAAGATGCCCATATGTTGTGTGTTATGTGTCTGCTCAGCACTGTTGTGTTTGTAATTCACTAAAACACATATGGTTTGGGTCACTATTAGCTCCCACCTCTGCAGTGCAAACCACAGAGCTTCCATATGGTGTGTGGAAATGGATACTCCATGGTTTCCCATCACCACCTATTGCTTTCTTGGACTCTACACACACACACACACAGAGAGAGAGAGAGAGAGAGAGAGAGAGAGAGAGAGAGAGAGAGAGAGAGAGAGAGAGAGAGAGAGAGAGAGAGAGAGAGAGAAATTTGTGTTGTCCTTATTTTAAAGGTACCAAAAATGTTCAGCCAAACTGTAAATGTCTCTCTTTACAAAATGCCTCAATCGAGCATGCAGTGTTGTTCACATCAGTGCCCTCAACCGGTGCTTAGCAAACATTATAGATGAAATAACGATCTTATTTTTCATATGAGCTAAATGAACATCCAACCAGTTGTTTACTAGCACTCATTTACTGGTCGGGCTTTCCAACAAGGACTGTGCAGTTGGCGAATGTTATGTTACTTAATTCATATTTACCAGATTAAAATGAGTGAAAACTTTTTTTTTCAAATAAAATTGTATCTTTATTATTATTTTATTATTAATTAATTTATTATTATTATTTATTAAGGCCACATAGTTTTGAGACAAAATTGTTTTGTTGAAGGTTTTTGAATATGAGGGCATCTTGCACAAGCTGTCTATGTTACCATCAGCCCAATCTGGCTGTTTCTACCAGGTGACAGATGAATTGTTGCAAAAAACGCGTGACCCTTGACATCGACAACAATAGATATGGAAAGTGTTTCTCCTTTTTATACCCATTTACTTTTTTATATACCATCCCAACTTGAAGTGGATGAAAAATGTATGAAACTTTTATTAAATGTTTTGATCAACTTTAAATGTTGAATAGTGTATATTGTAAGTTGAATGTTATAATTTGCATTTAGCAATGAGATCAGGTTGGAACAGAATTTTTTTGGTTTGTGATTCTTTAATGAGGAATATTGTTTTAGCCCATGTCAACTATAGACAGATTTGATAGGCTTCTGACTAAAAATGTATTGATTTTATTAACCCTGAATCCTATTCTATGTCTATTATCACGCGCATAAAGCCACTTCCTTGATTAGTAATAAATCGCCAACAGCTGCTTTCAGATGGAATTTGCTACACAGAGCCGTAGTTAACTGAAAAGAGGGGAAATATCGCATCCTAATCGCGGATGAATCGGCTGCAATTATGAATGCTATATATTCTGGTGTGGTCATGTGTAATAGTGACGTCGTTGCATACTAGTGTTGTAGTCAAGACCACATAAACCGAGACCAAGTCATGAACAAGATAGACAGAGACAAGACCAAGACTTTAAAGGGTCGAGACCGAGTCAAGACCAAGACAGGCCGAGACCAAGTCAAGACCAAGACCAAGACCGGCCGAGACCAGTGCAAGTCACTGCTTTAAAACACTTATGATAAAATGTGGAATATGTTAATGATTAGGTACTTCTTGTATGTGTGCGTGTGTGCGTGCGTGCGTGTGCGTGTGTGTGTGTGCCATCAGAGAAGTTGATAAAATAATCTAAGGCATTGCAGATTATGTGGGAATTTATCTTTGTCTATAAGCAAATAAAAGTGAACAAACACTAAAGAGCTGAAATCAACTTAACCATTTAATCTGATCTGTCTTTCCATGGCTTGCCATCCACTTAACACAATGCAGGCGTTTTTAGTAATAAATTTAGAAAAACTGTCATTGGGAGAAACTTATACAATGCTTAAACAATGCCAACATCTTATGCCAAACCTGAATAAACTACATACAATTAATGATAAAAATAAATTTGTGATGTGCCATCAGTTGTGGTCTTGACCGGTCTTGCAACTATTGCATACCCTCTATTATAGTATATTATATTATATGTCTATTTCTACTTTATTCTATTATATTCTGTGTCTATTCTATTTCTATTCTATACTATAGATGGTTTCATAAGTAACAACATAAACAAGCGGCTTTCGTGAAAAAAAATTTAATTCCCGTAAACTCTGCTAAGAATAAATAACAACAATGTCCTTTTAAAATAGTTTATTTATATAACAAGTCGGACAATTAACTCTTTCCCCGCCAGCGTTTTTTAACTCTTTCACCGCCAGCATTTTTTAAAAAGGTTGCCAGCCAGCGCCAGCGTTTTTCATGATTTTCACCAAAGTTTAATGCCTTCCAGAAAATGTTCTTCTTCAGATATATAAACATACAATATACCAAATGAAAAAACAGACCGTCTGCTTTCAAACAAAAAAATCCGTTTCATCCTACCTTGAGTAGTTCTTTTGTAACCAGCTTTTGAATATGGGTAGGTTTCTGCAAAAACACCACATTTTGAGCAAAAAGCTGAGATAATTCCATTTTTGTGACGGACTTTTCATAGAGATCCCATTCAGAGCAATCTTTAAAACAGACACGGACATGCAGCTGCTTGCCATAGGGCAATACTTCCGGGTTTAAAAAGTTGCGGAAGGGCGCCACCTAGTGGATAATAGCGGTATTGCGGAAAGACGGAAATACTCGCCATTGGCGGGGAAGCGTTTTTCTTTTGATTGACGAGATATCTCTTCTTTCAAACAAAAAAAAGTTTCATCCTACCTTCATTAGTTCTCTTGTAATCACCTCTCAAACATGGGTAGGTTTCTTCAAAAACACCCAATTTTGAGCAAAAAGCCGAGATAATTCCATTTTTGCGAAAGAATTTTGATAGAGATCAGATGCAGAGCGATCTTTAAAACATACACGAAGTTCTTTCTCTTTCACGTGAGGCGCTATTCCGGGTTGTATAAGTTGCCACCTGGTGGATAATAGCGGTATTGCGGAAAGACGGAAAATCTCGTCATTGACGGGGAAGCGTTTTCTCTTAATTGACGAGATATCTCGTCAATGGCGGCGAAATAGTTAAACAAACAGAAACCGGAAGTAAAGTTTGACCAGACGTGTCACCGCACGTGATTCAATGTCTATTTTATGTCTATTTCTATGCTTATGCCTATGTCTATTTGTATTCTATTCTATGTCAATTATATGTCTATTCTATGTCCATTTCTTTTCTATTCTATATTATGTCTATTCTATGTCTATTCTATTTCTATGTCTATTTGGGTCTATTTCAGGGATGGTGAACGTCGGTCCTGGAGAGCCGCAGCCCTGCAGTTTTTAGCTCCAACCCTGATTAAACCTGTCTGTATGTTTCTAGTAACTCTTTAGACCTTGATTACCTGTTCAGGTGTGTTTGATTAGAGCTGGAGCTAAACTCTGCAGGACTGCGGCTCTCCAGGACCGACGTTCGCCACCCCTGGTCTATTTCTTTGTCTCTTCTATGTCCATTTCTATTCTATATTATGTCTATTCTATTTTTTGGTCTATTCTATATCTATTCCATGTCAATTCGATGTCTATTCTATGTCCATTTCTATTCTATTCTATATTATGTCTATTCTGTGTCTATTCTATATCTATGTCTATTCTATTTCTATGTCTATTCTATATCTATTTCTATTCAATTGTATTCTGTGTTTGTTCTATTTCTATTCTATTCTATTCTATCCTATGTCTATTCTATCTTATTATACCCTATGTCTATTCTATGTCTATTTCTATTTTATTCTATTTCTATGTCTATTCCAATGTCCATTCTATCCTATTGTATCCTATGTCTATTTTATGTCTGTTCTATTCTATTCTATTCTATTCTATTCTATTCTATTCTATTCTATTCTATTCTATTCTATTCTATTCTATTCTATTCAACACTAAAATCTAGTGCAGGACTTGAGGTACCAACCTTAGAAAAGTCATTTTTTAAGCAAAGAATACAGAAAGACAGCACATTTTTCAGTACCTCTGTTGCCCCCTTGAGTACTTAGTTTGTTGCTGTCACATTAATACAAGAGTGCATGTTAAAGGGAAATTCCGCCTTGAAATGATCCCAGGGTCAACAACAAACGTGCACCGAGCTCGACCGCCCACCGGAGTCTGCCCTCATGCCAGTCCAACGTGACCAGTGCCACCGCCAAACGCAAACCAGCATGCCATGGTAGCCTTCGGGGCATCAGCGCATCAAAAACGAAATCGCCATGTCCACACCACCAACAATGCTCAAAACAACCCCACACCTACACTGCAGCACAACGAGGGTCTCCACATGCAAACCGAAGCACCGAGAACTCCGCAAGTGTACAGGCAGTTTACCAAATAGAAACATTCACCGTTCACGTCTGGATCACATATCCATGCAGGCGCCATCTTGGGAAAACTAAACTCTCACGTGAAACGTTGTTGCCCGGAACAGGTGTTGTGCTTTCACGCGAGAGTTTAGTTTTCCCAAGATGGCGCCCGCATGGATATGTGATCCAGACGTGAACGGTAAATGTTTCTTTTTAATAAACTGCCTGTACACTTGCAAAGTTCTCAATGCTTCGGTTTACATATAGAGACCCTCATTGTGCTACAGTGTAAGTGTGGGGTTATTTTGAGCATTATTAGTAGTATAGACATAGCGATTTTGTTTTTAATGCACTGATGCCCCGAAGGCTACCATAACATGCTAATTTGCGTTTAGCAATAACACTGGTCACGTTAGACTAGCATGAAAACAAACTCCAGTGAACGGTCGAACTCGGTACACGTTTGTTATTAACCCTAGGATCATTTCAAGGCGGAATTTCCCTTTAAGTTTATACAACAGGGGCCGGTTGCACCAGCTGTGCGTAAGTTACAACGTAGCCTAGTTACGACGACGTACTAAATGTTTTTGCATTGCACCATTAAACTTAGTTTAAACTTAACAATACGTTGTAACTAAATATTTACGGAAGCCTCTGTCCATGAATAGCGTTCGGAATAAGATGTCAGCCAGATTAGATCACATCCATGAGCTCGTAATTGATTATGAAGAGCCGCAAGTTCGTTTTGTTTTCTTTGTATCCATCAATTAAAATACTAATTTCTTCATGACTGAATTTTTTCTTTCTGTTTATTTTCTCCTCCATGTGTGGGATAGATATCAATTAAAAGTGTAATGTTTTGAGGTCGATAACGTTTGCTTTAACGTCTTTTTAACTTTTAGTCTAGGCCAGTCAAGAATGAGTTTGAAATTACGCGCTGTTCAGACTATTTCCTGTTTACTTATTAGAAGGCTTGTGATTGGGTTAAGAAAAATTGACGTCATTCTATGCGACAACGCATTACCTTACGGAGAGCTTACGACCTACTAGCTATGTTCTGCCGTAAGAACAAATGGTGAAACAGAATAAAGTACAAGTTAGTTATAAACTAGTTACTAAGCCTCTAGTTTGGACTTTACGTCCCAGTTTAAGTAAGAACTTACGAACGACTGGTGCAACCCTACCCTGGACCACACTTTCAGTATGCTGGCCGAGCGTTTGCATTTGGTCTCGGACAATTTATTGGAAACATAAAGTTCCTTAACAAAACACGATTTTATGTTAACTCTTTTATGGCTGGGCTGTAAGTGAATGTTAATTGAGTGTCAGTTAGTGATATAGCATCAGTTTGATGAGATCTCTATAGAGCCAGAACTTCACCTGGGAACCTCCAAACCAATGAGCCATGTCAGGCCAAGCTGCCATCAGGCGCCCATTCATACCCCTGACTAAGTGTCCAGATTGTTTACCGTTCACCCCATGACATGTATAATATTTACAGAGTGTTGATGTGTATACAATACAGTTATAAGTTACAAAGATGTTTAAAGGGCCTCGAAAAATATGAACATGACACATTTTTGTGTAAAGTGTTAGCAAAACAATTCTTACTAGTAATTGTATACACAATACAAAGAAATCATTCATCTTCCCGGGCTATGTGTTTATTGCAAAAAAATGACATTTTTGTGCAAACCGTATTATGTATCAAAATACAACGGTGTTCCTATCTAATGCCATTACTGAACCATAGTACAACAACAGTACTTTTTTGTAAAGGGCCTAGACCTCCAAATGTGTTTAAAATGTTCAAAGCAGCATGTCTTCTCTGAAGTAATTTCTATTGTGCTCAAAGTGAATAATGCTTTATCTTATCTCAGAGAGATCAGTGCATGTGGTTAGGGAACTCTAGATAGTTTAACATAGTTACAAACTGACTGCTTGCAGTGCCTTAAGCAATATAGTTATAGGATTACCGCTTTGCGCCTGGAAACATAAGCCTCTCCTAGCGGCGGACAGCTTAAGACCCGCACGTAACTCTATTAAAGCACACAGAATTTCTCCAGACACAACTAAAATCCCATAACTCGGTTAAACAGCTCGCAGTTGCTCAAGATACAGCCACGACTGGATTGTTGAAAATCACAGCGTTTGCTCTTTATTAAAACTGCCGTTTTATTAGTTTATTCCTATCAATTCACGTCCGCTGTCGATACTTAGGCTCTGCGTGATAGGAACCGTACTGTGAATATTGTATCATTGGTGTTTTTATCTTAAGCAGAATTTTTATCTTGTGTTTTAGTAAAAACAAAATCTCTAAAAAACATCTGTTAATCCCTTAACATCTCTTAACCAAGATAAATTGTCTTCAGGAAACTGAAATAAAAAACTGCAAAAAC
The DNA here is from genome assembly GCF_027580225.2 of Misgurnus anguillicaudatus. Classification (NCBI taxonomy): domain Eukaryota; kingdom Metazoa; phylum Chordata; class Actinopteri; order Cypriniformes; family Cobitidae; genus Misgurnus; species Misgurnus anguillicaudatus. The sequence goes on along the minus strand of NC_073342.2, from coordinate 3,842,528 downwards.
GTTTATTGTATTTTATTTCTTTTTTTACTGCGAGGCATTGGCTTTAAACAAGAAAAAAATTTTGCCTGCGTGGTGAAAAACATCTTCCTGTAGCTTCATTTGTAGATCATTGTGTTAGCAATGTAAACGTGGTTTTAAGGGAACACACATACAGTAGTGATAAAATATAAAATTGCATGGATTTTAAATTCTTTTGAATAAAGTGTCTGCTAAATGCATAAATGCATAAATGTAATAAGTTGGGATATAGTCTATAAAAGCAAATCTGTTTATTTTACAACATTGTAAATCATAATTAAATATGTATATGATATTTCATACAAGGTTATATTTAATCATATTATTATAATTAAAATGAACACATTTGACAAATGAGCACATTAATATAAGCTATGAAATTTGTCTATCTGTCTGTCCGTCCGTCTGTCCTTTCATTCATCCATCCATCCATCTGTCCATATGTCTTCCTACCAACCCGCCTGCCAGCCTGTCTGTCTCTGTCTGCCAGCCTGTCTGTTTGTCTGTCTGTCTATATGGCTACCTACCTGTCTGTCTGTCTGTCTGTCTGTCTATCTATCTGCCAGCACGTCTGTTTGTTTGTCTATATGTCTGTCTGTCTGTCTGTCAGTCTATTTGTCTATCTACCTGCCAGCCTGTCTGTCTATCTATCTATATGTCTACCAACTTACCTGCCAGCCTGTCTGCCTGTCTGTCTGTCTACCTGCCATCCTATCTATCTGTCTGTCTGTCTGTCTGTCTGTATGTTTACCTACTAACTTACCTGCCAGCCTGTCTGCCTGTCTGTCTGTCTACCTGCCATCCTATCTATCTGCCTGTCTGTCTGTCTGTTTGTCTGTCTGTCTGTCTGTCTACCTGCCATTCTATCTATCTATCTATATGTCTACCTACCAACTTACATGTCTGTCTGTCTATCTATCTGTCTGTCTGTCAGTCTATATGTCTGTCTGTCTGTCTACTTACCAACCAACCTACCTGTCTGTCTGTCAGTCAGTCAGTCTGTTTGTCTGTCTTTCTACCTGCCATTCTGTCTATCTATCTGTCTGTCTACCAACTTACCTGCCAGCCTGTCTGTCTGCCTGAATGCTTACCTACTAATTTACCTGCCAGCCTGTCTGTCTGTCTGTCTGTCTGTCAGTCTGTCTGTATGTCTGTCTGTCTGTCTGTCTGTCTATCCGTCTATCTACCTGCCAGCCTGTCTACCTGTCTCTCTGTTTGTCTAGCTACTAATTTACCTGCCAGCCTGTGTGTCTGTCAGTCTGTCTGTATGTATGTCTGTCTGTCTACCAACTTACCTGCCAGCCTATATGTCTGTCTGTCTGTCTGTCTGTCTGCCTGTCTGTCTGCCTGTATGTTTACCTACTAATTTACCTGCCAGCCTGTCTGTCAGTCTGTATGTTTGTCTGTCTGTCTATCCATCTATCTACCTGCCAGCCTGTCAGTCTGTCTGTCTACTTGCCATTCTGTCTATCTTTCTATCTGTTTGTCTACTTACCAACTTACCTGCCTGTCTGTCTGCCTGCCTGCCTGTACGTTTACCTACTAATTTACCTGCCAGCCTTCCTGTCTGTCTATCTACTTGCCATTCTGTCTATCTTTCTATTTGCCTGTCTGTCTGTCTACCTACTTACCTGCCAGCCTGTCTGTCTGTCTGCCTGCCTGTATGTTTACCTACTAATTTACCTGCCAGCCTGTCTGTCTGTCTATCTACTTGCCATTCTGTCTATCTTTCTATCTGTCTGTCTGTCTGTCTGTCTACATACTTACCTGCCAGCCATTCTGTCTATCTTTCTATCTGTCTGTCTGTCTGTTTACCTACTTACCTGCCAGCCTGTCTGTCTGTCTGTCTGTCTGCCTGTATGTTTACCTACTAACTTACCTGCCAACCTGTCTGTCTGTTTACCTACTTACATGCCAGCCTGTCTGTCTGTCTGTCTGTCTGTTTGTTTGTCTATCTGTCTATCTATATGTCTAGCTACCAATTTACCCCCGCCATCATATCTATCTATCTGTCTGTCTGTCTGTCTGTCTGCCTGTCTATCCATCTATCTACCTGCCAGCATGTCTGTCTGTCTGTCTGTCAGTCAGTCAGTCTGTTTGTCTGTCTGTCTGTCTACTTGCCATTCTTTCTATATTTCTATCTATCTGTCTACCTGTATGTTTACCTACCAACTTACCTGTCTGTTTGTCTGTCTGTCTGTTTGTCTGTCTATCTATATGTCTACTTACCAATTTACCTGCCAGCCGGCCTGTCTGTCTGTTTGTCTATCCGTCTATCTACCTGCAAGCCTGTCTGTCTGGGTGTCTGTCTATCTGTCTGTCTGTCTGGGTAAAACACTGGGTAAAAAGGGACAAACCCAGCCATTGAGTTAAATTAAATAAAAAAGTATATTTGACCCAGCAATGGGTTAAAACAACCTAGCATTTAAGGTTCAAACAACCCTGCATAGGTTACATTACAACCCAATGGCTGATTTTGTCCCAATTTGACCCAACACTGTGTTAAAAATAACCCAGCACATTTTAGGGTGTATCTGTTTGTCTGTCCGTCTATCCATCCATTTATTTAACAGCGCACCTTGGTACATTAATATATTCATTATCCTCATCTCTGTCTCTTTAGGTCCTCTTAAACTAGTACTTTCTGCATTTGGCAGACACTTTTATTCAAAGTGACTTACATTAGATGCAAGATACAGTATACTTTTGTATCAGTTTGTCTTTTCTCTAGGAATGAAGCCATGACCTCTACTGAGCAACAGGAACACTGTGTTTGCTGGTTTGTTTGCTTTTATTTTCTTTCCAAATCATCACTGACATTACTTAGCAAATAAAGTAGCTTTGTGTGACCTTGTCAGACTGCAACCTAAAGTCTGTTAAAGACCTTTCAAAATGCCCCTCACACCCCCACTTCCTCTTTAAATAAAAATATGTCAACACAGGAAAAAAATACACTCTTTAAGGCATGAAGCGTCAAAAGACATGACACATTCACACCATGCCTTAATATCATGTTTGGTTATAGCCTAAAAACATTATATATGTTTATTTATATCAAACCCCATTGTTTTTTATTAGAGTTATAAAGCCTTAATTATTCGATTCCAAAGAATGAAACGTTAAACTAGAAATTGTTTGAAAAGATGTGTCATTTATGTAGATTCATTTATCAGGCACAGCAGCGTCTCTAAAGCTGAATCTCCAGCAGTAGAATATGTTACATATGAAAACCGCACTCGTTTTGAAAAGGTGTAACAGGCTGTTGACACTCTACATAAAAATAGGGGATGTTGACCTTTACCACGAACGCCCCCCTCTCTATCCTATTCTCGTTTTCTCTCTCTTTATGTTGCCTGCTTTCTTTTCAAAAGCAAAATCCCTACCTCTTCTTTTCACTGTTATCCCAAATAATTACCCCTCCGTTTCGGCCCGGGTCCCTAGAGGCCCACGGCTTCTCAAAAGGCCGCTCTGTGTATCCAAGCGTGAAGGGATTTCAGATCAGCACTCGATCTCTCAGTATTCAGCATCTAATTAACCACTCCGGTATTGCAGCGGGCCCCAGACCAGACCAAGTCCATATGGCTGTTACAAGGCCACTACGATTATAACTGTGTGCTGTGGAGCACAGGAGAGAGGATAAGGCTGAAATAAGAATGGTTGGGTATATTATTTGTAACAACTCCCAAACGGCTGACATGACGGTGCATTTGTTATTTTTAAGCACCAGTACCTGATCTCCACGTAACCTTGACCTCCCATGTACTCATACCTCTGTTTATGTCTTAAAGAAAGAGAGAGTAGCCATCTGTGTTTGAATCATATTTTATTCATTGTTTCACAAAAACAACCCATTTTTATACATTGTTTCTCTGTTACTATGGACAAAAAATATAAATACAAAATATATATATAATTTAAATATAAATATTTTAAATGTCCTCACATTTTTTTTATTTGTTATCTGATAACAACACCAAGGTAACCTCTAAAATGTGCATTGAAAATTAAATTAATTTACAAGTTTGGCTTAACAAAAAATTAACCTACCGCCAGCCACCCAATGTTGCAAGCCCTCTTGGCAAACAGAGGAGGGGTTGGAAAAGGACTCGATGCACACACATCTTCTCAGGTCCGTTCAGCAAAAACGCATTCAGTTTAAATTACCCGAGGCCGCTAATTTTATACCCAGACCGTGTCCGAAGCACACATGAAACTTTTAGACCAAACCCGCTCGGGATGGACTTGGGTTTTCGGATCTAAGTGGACCCGGATGGATGTCTTTCTAACATCAACTGTTGTTGTGTTATACAGTAGAGCTTGTGTATATGTAAGTGGGAATGTTTCATGTCTGTACAGTTTTCAGAGTATGTTAAAAATGTATTATTTTTATGCAGTTTTGTAGTTTCTTTTAAAGTAACATTAAATAATTATTTAAAAATGTAAATGAACCTTTTTTCTCTTAAGATGCCAAAGTCAATATCAGGGACTATCATGGCAAGAGAGCAGCTCATTACTGGAACGGCAACATGGATATTTTTTGCAAACACGGATCGCATTCTGGTAAATTAACATCTGTATACGTCTATGTAGTGGTTGAATTCAATTTATAGATTTACAATTGATAGATTTATAGAGTAAATTAGTTTTAGTTGTATTTTATTAAAGGGCTAGTTTACCCAAAAATGAAAGTTCTGTCATCATTTTCTCACTCTCATGCTGTTACAAACCTGTAAAAATGTCTTTGTTCTGATGTAACAAAATGTGCGATCTTAATTCTACTAGACCTCTCAGCTGCATTTGATACAGTAGACCATAAGATCTTGATTACATGGCTAGAACAATATTTTGGTATTAAAGGTACAGCATTGGCATGGTTTAGATCTTATTTGGCTGAAAGAACATTTGCAGTTCGTATTGGTGACTTTCCCTCCTGAACTTCTTTTCTCACGTGTGGGGTCCCCCAGGGCTCCATTTTGGGGCCTATTCTGTTCTCCTTGTACATGCTCCCCTTGGTACATATTTTTAGAAAATTTGGTATTTCTTTCATTGCTATTCAGATGATCTGCAAATTTATCTGCCTTGAAACTGAAAGATACTTGCTCTTTAGCGCCTCTATCGCAGTGTCTTGAGGAAATCAAGGTCTGGATGGCACTACATTTCCTTACTTTAAATAAAATACGTTATGTTGTTTAGGACAGGGGGTAACTGTGAGTCGGTAGATTTAAACCTTCATAAATTAAATCCATTTGTGAGGCCCTAAAGTATGTAAAAAAACTTGGGTGTTATCATAGATTGTGATTTTAGACTTGACAAACAGATTAACTTGGTAGTTAAATCAATTTTTTTTTCAATTGAGACAACTCACCATGGTAAAACCTCTTCTTTCACTTAAAATTTTTCAAAAAGTTGTTCATATTTTTATTTTAAGTCACCTGGATTACTGCAATGGCCTCTACATTGGTATTAGTCATGCCGCTCTCTCTAGACTGCAGATGGTCCAGAATGCGACATCTCATGAGCCCCATTCACTTTCATAGTACTATTTTTTCCTACTATTGAAGTAAATGGGGCTTATGATCGGTTTGAATACAAACATTCCTCGAAATATCTTCCTTTGTGTTCATCAGAACAATTTATACATATATAAAACATATTATAAGACATTTATACAAGTTAATAACATCACGAGAGTGAGTAAATGATGACAGAATTTTCATTTTTGGTGAACTATCCCTTTAATATTTTGAATTAACACAAATTTAATGTTTTTAGTTTTGTAGTTTAATTTTTTGTAATTTGCTATGAGCTTTTATCATTTTATTAGCTTTATATTATTATTTTTTCCAAACAAATATTGCTTAATTTAAGTTAAATGCAGTTTTTAAAACATATTTCTAATAGTTTTAGTTTTGGATAGTTTTAGTTAACGATATTAACCCTTATTTACATAGTGTCAAAGTCAAGTTTCTCTGTTGTTTAAGTGGTTGTTTAAAGTGATTGACAGTTGCTTCCCTCCACTCAGGTGGCAGATGGTCAGGAGGGAGGCGGGGCCAATGTTACGCTCAGCTGTCAGCCCTTCTGTCTCGCTCACGGAGTCACAGCAACATCAGTGTGGAGATGTGCGCCAGTCCTCTAATCCGCAAGAGCCAATCACCTTCTCCCTGATACCAAACAAACCCTCATTAGCGTGTACTGTATGTCATGTATTAATGCCATATCAAACAACCAATATCAATTACAGGTTTCAATTTGACATCTTTAACCAGGTCCAAAAATGAAAGATGTGTTAAAAAACCTTAAGAAGAAACAAGAAAACTTTTGTAGCTATGGAATATAGAAAATTACACATTTTTGTTTAATAACTGGGTAGGCACTTATGAAGAAGTACATTTAAGAATGAAAGGATTGCTACTTTAAAAGTCAAATATGAGATTGAGTAGGCGTGTTTTGACTTTTGACTGGTGGTGTATGCGCATATGTCACTTTCTTTTCTAATGTAAAGTGAATGGAAGCAAGTCTGCCTGACAGTTTAAAGGATTTTATTTGGTCATTTAACCATTCACATCTGTTACCCCCAAGAATCAATAAACCTCCATATAAACACCTGCCGAGTCTCCTCTGAAGAGCAGATGATGGTTTTGTGATACAATTTATAAACTGCATTTAAAGTATCTCACCTGCTATTTAATATTAAAAGTGTGAGAGTCACAAAACCCAAAACATCTTTGCTGTTAATCTTTCGTTTACCTGTCAAAAATACCAAAATGTTTTTGTCTGCTCTCTTTATAAGCACCTCAATTAACACAGCGGCTAAATGAACACATCATGGTGTAATGCTACTGTCCATCTGTTGTATCTCAGGCCGTTGTCTTTGTTAGCTGCTGACTGCAGTATTTCTCACTTTCAAACCAACTCTCACAGAAGATGTCCAGTAAGTTTATGTCACATAGAAAAGTGTTCACGTGACACAGCAGGCCTCGGATTTGACATTCAAAACGAACGTCTGGTTTTTAAAGTGATCTACAGTTACTGTATGAATACTCAGTACTGTATAAGTCGAGAAGAAAAGTGTTTATAGAGGAACAGTAAACACATAGAGGCTGTTTTTTAAATAGATTTTTAGATACAGACGTTAGTTATATTAGGACATTAAAGTACAATGTAAAAATGCAGCATAAACAGTTAAAACACTTTGGTTTTGCAAGTCAATTTAACCTACCATTTGAAGTTTTGGCCTGTAAAAAGTTGACACAATTCATAAAATCAAGTTGAAATTGTTTAACTTAATTTTTAAGTTAAGATAGTCCCTGTCTGGGAAACTACCCCATAATCATTAGCTTAAACGTTATGTGCAACTTGTGTCATATCTTTTAAGAATAAATAAATAACCATATCAATAAATTAACCATATCTTTTGCATTTACTGGTAATTTATGGGAAAACAGGCCACAAATATCTCCACAAAATTATATTCTGTCATTTACATTACATGTCTAGTCTGTAGTCCAAAGAAACACTTGTTTACCTTAAAACGCATATTAAGAAAAGGTTAAGGCGAAAGAAAATGCAAAATAAAATTGCAAAATAAAAGCTAACAGTGTTTGTGACATCACTGCCCACTGATAGGTCAAATTGTTGCAAAAGTTAAAAAGACCCCATTGTTGGTTCAAAAATAACCCAGCATTTTTGTTTGTATACTGTAGTTTGAATTTATCCCATATTTTGTTCAGATATAGCAAAGAACATTTATACCAACCCAGTCTCATGGCATATAGGCCTACATCACGACATTTACATCTATTGATTCGTGTTCATGGACACAAATTTCCCCTTTTCGTGACACTATAGCACAATGGTCCTACTGGCATGTTCACCAAAGTAACAGTCAATAACCTCATTCACACAGCACTTTGCTCCCAGAAAATACCTGTAAAATTGGCAGACAAACTTTTGTGTAAACGCAAACACGTCCCGTATATGTTCTGGAATCGCTCCCGGAAAGAGGACCTAGTAACAACCTAGTAAGATACCCAGAAAGCCCTCAGTGTGAACGAGATGCAGAAACAATCCTGTAAGGGACGTCTCGTAGTGAGGACGCAAGTGACATGGCAACATGAAGTTAAGGTTCAACTCTATAAAATGAGGGATTTACATGCAGATTAACATTCACGACGTGAAATGTCTGCAAAATGGACCGAAGCAAAGATCAGGTAGCTCGTCACTATCCGCACTAAAGAGGAAATCATTCAGCAACATAAAAGAATAGTGCGTCATGCGCTCATCTGAGCTTATAATAAACAAAAATGAACGTGCATCATCGCAATATATAAAACAGGGGTTTTAAATGCACATTAACATTGAGAAATGGCAACGTGATCTCACGAAGTCACGGAATAGTCACGGAGTTTTTTGTTCATTTTTCCGTGGCATTCTCACGGATTGGTTACTCAACTGCTTTTTCCTATTTTTAAACCATTTTCGCTTCGGTTTAGGGTTAGATTTGGTGTTTGCGTTAGTATCCCACTTTAAGTATTGGTTTATACAATTTTTTCTGATTTATTCTTTTATATTTTCTAAACTTTAAACAGTTGTCGCCTGGCGTTGGGGTTAGAGTTGGGTTTGGGTAAGGATGTCATTTTATGTAAATCTAACCCTAAACCGAAGCGACAAGGGTAAGAAAATAGGACAAAACAGTTGAGTAACCAATGCGTGAGAGTGCCACGGAAAAAGGAGCAAAAAATTTCGTGACTATCCCACGGACATTCGTGAGATCAGGCTGTTTCTGGAGAGAGAAATAACTGATTATCAGCAAACTTTAAACGCGGCACACCCAGTGCAGGACTTTAAAGCGTAACTAAACCCCTGGTCAGAGCGTGACTCCACCCACTGGCAATATTAAAAAATGCGAGAAAAGTGGGCAGATCCCAACGGAGATAGAGGGGACACACTAAGCTCGTACCGAGTGTGTGGTGAGATCCTAACAAGGGCGTGGTGAGCTTGAACCTGCTTACGTCACAAGGTATTTTTTGGAACCAACATCCAATAAGAAAATTCAACTGCAGTAGCCACCATTCAACCTGAAGAGGGCAGCACTCAGACGTTTTTACAGTAGTATTGAAACACTTTATATCCAAATTACAAAAAAGTACTAAAATCAACGAACAGCACTAATAAAGCATCATTCTTACAGATCATTAACTAAAAAAAGTTGGTTTAGGGTTTAGTTACGCTTTAAACACGTCATGTGTCTTTTCGGGATCTTTACGGTATCTGTGTGAACGCACATACAAATTCCGGCAAATCAGTGTGAATGAACCAAAAATCAAACAATCCCAGACAAATCGTGGATGCATTTTACGAGTCATCCAAAAATATTTTTAAAGATATTCGAGTCGCGATCGATCGGGTCCTTTGAAATAAAGATGCCAATTTACTATTTTAAACAATTACTACTTTTAAAAAATGCGAGCCAGGAAGCGGGGCAGGTTAGTTGAAAACGTCGGTCGGGTGCGGGTTCTTTATCCAATGACCCGCGCATCACTGTTAGACACCCTAACCTAATATAAGCAAATAAAAACAAGGTTAAAATCTCCTGATTAAATGTTGAGTAGTAAAAAGAAAAACATGGTGCAGGCATGAAAGATATTTACTATTCAATTGAAAGTTGTGCTGAGTGACAACAAAATGGGGAAAATTGTCCAAATTAATAGATTTAAATTTTGTGACTATGTCATGAACCGCAGTGAGACATGATAGCTTATAGATACTCCTTTTAGGAAAAGGATCATTTTGAAAATCACTGAACTAAACTTTCTTTTTTGGTCTGTTTTGTATTAATTATATGATATTTTCATTTCAGTACCTTGACAAAATCAATTTACTAAATTCATAGACTAAAGCAGTGCTTCTCTGACAGCTAAAAGAGCAGGAATTCATTCAGGTCCAACATCTATCAATCCATCAACAACAGTCCCTCACACCTGCTTCAGGCTATTTGTTAAAGTCAAGATCTAGATCCTTCATCTCTGGAAAAAAAAGACAAACCTAAGACCCCGAGGTACTTCAACGAGGCATAAATAGGAGGGCACACATACAAATACACAGAGAGACATACACAAGGATATATTTTGTCTATCTTTAGTATACATTGTTAAATTTATTTGCACTGTGAAGTAATTACGATCAAAGAAATAAGGATTATTTTCAAATAGGCTTCCTGAATTCACCCTCGATGCTCAATCTATTTCTGTTCAGATAAACAAATGTTCACGTTTCTTCATGTCCTCTGTGTTTCGTTAACAAACTCCCCTGTGGTAAAGTTACACTCTTTTAGTGTCATCGGAATGACATCAATAACAGATTTAGCACCGGCGTCCAATTTCATGTCTGGCACCCTGTGCGTCGCCAAGAGTTCGTTTTCATCACCAAATCCTCAGTGGAGCCGAGAGAACGGCAACAATGCAGTCGTCCAGGTTAACTTTTCTTTTGTGTTACCGTCTGTGATGCACAACACAATTCATGACTATATATCTGGGCTTAACCTGTCAGGGCCCTCCTTCTGTCCCCATGACACACAAAGATGGATCACCCGAGCCCAGAGAAAAGATCCACCGCTGGCTCAATGGCAGCTGGATTGTTTTACAGGACAATTAGGCCTGGCCTTTGTTTGGATAATTACAGTGGATGTGAAGCGGCCCAGCCCCCTTCAGGTCATGAGGACAACCTTGACACAGTCATTAGAGGAACGCCCTGTATGTCATCAGTTGTTTAGCTGAAGCACTACAAGCCTTTTGACACGACCACTGCTGTGTGGACTTCAAGATTACATTTCCAGAACCTGTTCAAAGATTTATTAGCATAAAGCAACTGAAAGATATATTAAAGGGACAGTTCACCCAAAAATGATAACGTTATCATTACTTACTCATCCTCATGTCGTTTGAACCCCATAATGTCTAATTCTTTTATTTTGTAAAACTGTTTATTTAGGCAGTTTTAGGATGTTTACCTGTAAATAATGTGTAACAACTAAAACAACTTTCCACAGCAAGAAAGTAAAGGAGAAAAACGTCTTCAGGACACTTAGCTCAAAGGATTTTTTTTACTATCCTTTGGAAATGTCTGGGTTATTTTAAGCTCACGTTGGGTAAATATTGGACAGAACACACTGTTGGGTTAAAAATGACCCAATGTTGGGTTGTTGTTATGCAACCATGGGTTATAAGTACCCAGCAGTTGGGTCTGGACAATCCAGCGTTGGGTCAGTTTTGACCCGGCGGTGTGCTCTGTCCGGTATTTGCCCAGCATGGGCTTAAAATAACCCAGACATCTTTTAAAGTGTATGGTCAACATCCACTCCCACAGTAACCAGAAATCCCCAAAACAAAACACTTCTGGATTTGGGTTCTGAAGAACAACGTAAAACATTGGGGGTTCAAACAACAAACGATTGGATAAATAATGATAGCTTTTACATTTTTGGGTGGATTTACCTTTAGGAATTTTTGGGACATTATTTTTAATATAACTGCAACAATGTGTTAGCATTACCAAAATGTGTTAGCACATTTTGCTTTTGAATTTCTTTATATTTAATCCTGTATTACAGTTATAAATAAATATGTAAGTCGTATTCATTTGTTGAGACGACTGAGATCGTTTGGTGTAGATCATCTATTACTTAAGACATTTTATGACTCTGTTGTATCATCTGTTGTTATGTATGCCATTACTTGTTGGGGAGGGGGACTGTTGGAAAAGGAAAAGAACAAATTAAATAGGCTCATAAAAAAGGCCGGATCGGTTGTGGGGTGTGTGTTACCCACTTTAGAGGAGATATCTCATAGTATTCTATTAGACTGTACAATCAACGGTATATAAGATGAAGAACCCTATAGAATCATGTAGATGTCCAAATAATAATAATGCTTTGCAAATTGATACTGCACAAAAATTGGATGGTGTGTTATGAATGTTATTTCTTATGATGTATTATTATGTTTTAATATATTGTTGGGTGTGACTTGCTGCTGTGACATTCAAAATTTCCCTTTGGGATGAATAAAGTTATCAAATCAAAATTAATTTATTACCACAAATTCAAAGTGAAAAAAATTGCACACAAATATATTAGATTTTTCCACTAAATAACGCTGACATTAAATAGAGAACAAATAAAAACTTTTGCTTAAAACTCCTGCTCTTAAATTATAATTTTGGGGAAAAGACTCTAATGATCTCATACGTGGCTCTTTTAGAGTTACAAAACAATCTTACATGTCCCTGAAGTTCCAGAAAAAAGATATCCAACAATCAGATTTACAAATCAAATGTCTTATCAAATTCGTCCTATTCTATTCACATTCATTGTATTGCTCTAAAGTCATTTAAATACTTGAAGGGACACTCCACTTTTTTGAAAATATGCTAATTTTCCTGCTCCCCTAGAGTTAAACATTTAATTTTTACCGTTTTGGAATCCATTCAGCCGAACTTTGGGTGTGACGGTACCACTTTTAGCATAGCTTAGCATAATCCATTGAATCTGATTAGACCATTAGCATCGCGTTAAAAAATAACCAAAGAGTTTCGATATTTTTCCTATTAAAAACTTGACTGCTCAGTAGTTAAATCGTGTACTAAGAATGATGGAAAATGAAAAGATGCGATTTTCTAGGCAGATATGGCTAGGAACTATACTCTTATTCTGGCGTAATAATCAAGGACTTTGTTGCCGTAACATGGCTGCATCAGGCGCAATGATATTACGCAGTGCCTGAAAATAGTCCCCTTAACAACTTTCAATAGCAGGGGACTATATTCGGGCACTGCGTAATATCATTGCTAAGTTTTAAATAGGAAAAATATCGAAACTCTTTGGTTATTTTTTAGCATGATGCTAATGGTCGAATCAGATTCAATGGATTATGCTAAAGCTATGCTAAAAGTGCTAGCGCCAGACCCAGAGATCAGCTGAATGGATTCCAAAAAAGGTAAAAATCAATTGTTTAACTCTAGGGGAGCTGAAAAATTAGCCTATTTTCAAAAAAGTGGAATGTCCCTTTAATAACAATGTGTGACTATTATTGTTACTTTTAAAGAATTTTAGGAGAAATAGCTAAAACAAAGTTAGGACTTCAATAAAACACAACACACTATCTCAAATAAGAGAGAGCCACATCTGAGAAAATGTAAAAATAAATAAATAAAAACAATCCATGATAATTCACTTAACACACTCTAAATTCTGCTGGGTTAATTTTAACCCAGCGCTAAGTAAATATTAGACAGAACACATGTTGGGTTAATAAATAAACACATGCTGGGTTGTTTCAATGCAATGCTTTCAACTCATGGTTTGGTCAACAACAACCCAGCATATAACCCAACATGTGTTCTGTCCAATATTTACCCAGCGTTGTGTTAAAAATAACCCAGCAGAATTTAAAGTGCAGTATCTTTCTTCAAACTGAGATAAGAGTCTTGAAATGAATTTTCATTAAGAAGTGTCTCCACAGCAACCAGTAAACTGTTGTGATTTGCAGAGAGCATAAACATGTCCGTCAGACCCACACAAAGCGATAAAAGCAAGAGTTTATCACTTCAGACAGTCATTTTCTAGCTGACTCATTCACAGACTGAACACCTGTTCCTCTATCGGTCCAACAAACACAATCCACTCGAGACTAACAGACATATCTGAAGTCTTTTCTCTATATTTAAGCCAAGCCTTGTTTAGGTGGTGTACCTAACTACACCAACAACATTTTCATCCGACTCCAAACACTGACAAGCCATAATTGTGTGCTGCCTCTCACTTTGATGTTTTATCTCGGACCCGAGCAGGTGAGTAAACATTGTTATTCCTTTCTAATATATTTATATTAGCGGTGTGAACATGTTTAATGATTGATCTGAGCTATGTAGCGCGGCTTTAGTACACTGACTCACAAAAGTAACACAATACAAGCCTACTCAGTATTAACCTGCATATCAAATAAATCAGATACAATGTGTCATTTGTACGTGGGAGGGCTGGCCTAGATTTACAGGACAAGAACGCAGAGAAAAGCACACAAACTGTAATTACAATCTAATTCTCCCTGTTCGGTTTACATATGGTTAGCGGCCATCGTTTCAGACAAAGTCAAGCATGCTAAGGTGAGGCTCAGTCTTACTATTGCCTTAACTCTGATGAACACTAAACACTAAGCATGTAACTTGACCCACACTTTGTTTTAGAGAAATGAATGATTCTTGAAATTATAGGGCTTGTACAAGACAAGTATACTATTACTTTTCTAAGTTATCAAAACTTACTGTTTTCACCCAGTTATTGATCAAACAAATCCCAAAGATTGACATTGATAGAGGAATCAGAGTATTATGAGAGAATGACCAGTTAAGGTACATAAACTGCCTACACTAGTTTAGTCATCTATTATTATTTTGGTTTAGGTTGAATCTCAAAAGTAAGGCTAAATAGCCTTTACTAATTGCTAGTTGGTCACATAAGACACCCTGCATCCAAAATCTCATACTGTGACAGTAGGTACTGAATTAGTTGTAGCACCCACTCATCGCCCAATAAAACAGTGGTACTATATATGAACAGCCTGATCTCACAAAATACGTGAAATAGTCACTCATTATTTTGCGTGACATTGTCACGTATTTCCACCATTTTACGTGCCCCTGCCACGACTTTACTCAACTGTTTTTCCTATTTTCTTATAATTCGGTTTGGGGTTAGAACAACTTTCTGTTACATAAAATGTCATCGTTACCCAAACCCAACTCTAACCCTAACGGCAGGCGACAATGGTTTAAAGGTGACATAGAATGATTGAACGGAGTATTTATCCTTGTTCTGTGATGAGACATGTAGACAAAAAATTTTTGTTTGGGTCTGTAATGCCTTAGAAGCTTCCTAAAAACCTCTCTCAGATAGCTCTATTAGGGTGGGGGAATTTAAACAAGTGGTTTTGCACCTATTTGGCTCCCCCTACTGGCTTAACTTGCAATCTCATTACTGATTGGCTGACTTTGCTGCCACTCTAAAAATGTAGCCAATTATTTTAAAGTGGAAGGGCAGTGAGATGCCTGTGATGTCATAAGCATCAGTTTATCAGATTGAGCTGTTTTCTGGCTGACATTTCTAAAAGAGGAATTTCTATGAGACTGAGATGTTTAGCATGTTTAACACTTTTTGTATGTTTGTGAATGCGGGTACACTACCATTATTCAACAAAGACAAGGTAAAAATGGTTTTTCATTCTCTGTCCCCTTTAAACAGCATACGAAAAAATTATAAAAACCAATACTTTAAGTGACATCCTAACGCAAACAGCAAATCTAATCCCAAACCGAAGCGACAATTGTTTAAAAATAGGAAAAACAGTTGAGTAACTAATACGTGAAACTGTAACGGAAAAGAAAGTCGTGGCAGGGGCACGTAAAATGGTGGAAATATTTGACAATGTCACACAAAATAATGCGTGACTATTTCACGAAAATGTGTGAGATCAGGTTGAGTATGAATATGGATAGTATGGATGAATTCGGACATATTACATCCGCCATGTTGATACAGCACGTGATTGTCATAACAACAAGTTAGTCGTTAACTGGAATGAAATTAAACAAACACAATTTAACCAAAAGAGAAAGCTTTTTAATATTTGGTTTTGCATATGAATACAGCAGCGTTACTGCTTTCGGACATTTTTGAATAAAACAGCATTTCTCCGCTTCTTCATTGGATAACTCCTCTCCTGGGGGCTCACAGGAAAGTAAAGAGTCCATCGCATAAAAGGACTTATTGGAAGTACTGTAGTAGATCATCACTACTATTTTTCGAATACTATGAATTCGGACATACTCGCCTTGCCTACTGCTTTTCACCTACTGGAATCAGACAGTTTCACGTAGCAACAGCTTTAACTTAGTTGCTATGTTTATGCAACTGGCCACATATTATGAAGACTTGAACCAGTTAGCAAGTACCTAGAAACCATTTAGAGCACCCTAGCAACTGCAGGTACATGTTAACAATATTAAAATTGAAAGACCTTAAAATGCACCTATTTCATTGCCGAAAAACAACATTATTTTGTGTATTTGGTATAATACAATGTGTTTGTGTGGTTTATTGTTAAAAAACACATTCTTTTTCACATACTGTACATTTTTGTAGCTCCAGATATCCCACTCTTCCTGAAATACACAGATTTTGTACAAAATTCATCGATCTGAAAAAAGCGCTGTGTCCCTGATTGGCCAGCTAATCTGTACGTTGTGATTGGCCTGAATACCTCTGACATCAGCTGGAAATGTGATGCTCCTTACCATGTTTGAAAGATTCGCTCACAATGCAATGCTAACAGGAGTAGAGCTGAAGATCTTTGCCCGAACCCGACGGAACCCATCGGGACCCGACAGGCTCTGGCGGGTTCGGGCTTCATTTCTAACATTTTACACGGGCTCGGGCTTGCGCTCCGGCTTTTTTCAGTAGTGCAGGACCGCGCTGAATTCATTTACAGTGGATTTAATGATTTTCCTCATCAAAAACATGTAGCCTAATCTTGGTGAGTAGGTTTTTCAATGTATAACTAAATATGAATCGATCTTAAATACATAATTTAGACAGAGGATATAGACTTATGTTGGCAGTAATGGAGAGAAGTGCCGACGCAAATCCCGCGGAGCCTTTCTCTTAATTTCGTTATTGCCAAATACCCATCTTAATTCAGAATGTATTATCTTAATTTAATTCGTTAAGAAATAATATTTTTATGGGCCTATTTATAGTGTATTGCATAAGCCTATTTAGAATGAGATTTTACAATGTTACAGATGACTTATTTTATTTCTTTGTTTCAACTTCCACGTGGCGTGTAGATTATTAGTCATGAATAAATAATGTTAAAACCTGTGAAAATTACTCATTCTTGAAAAAAGCTGTGTGTGTGCGCAAATTTAAATAATTTCGGGCTGTAAACTGGTTCGGGCTTTTAAAAAGATGTAAATCTAAATGTAAGTTCGGGTCGGGGCTGCATTCTGTCGGGCTCCGGACATTTCGGGCCTTACTTTTAAGACCCGATTACAGCTCTAAACAGGAGTTAACTTACAGACTGTGAGCCCAAGCAGGAGGAATAATGATAATGTCTGTCTTTACTACATCACCAATCCCAGGAAGTAATGCCTACAATCTGTGTGTTTGTTGTAGTAAGAGATTTATGTTGGAGATGATAACTCGCGTCATCGTTTACTTCGGGGTTTGTGCCTTTTGCATATCGTTAACATGGACTAATACACACTTACACACCAAAGGACATGTAAAATCATGAACAAACGAATGTGGTCGTATGAATTAATACAAATTAGCCACATCGAAAAGTACTTGCTATGACATTATGTTACAATATACTTTCTACAGTATGCATATTTCATGTACTTTTCTTAAAAAAAACTTAAGTTGATCCGTGAATTATCCATCCGACCCAAATCAGAGACATTATTCAGACCTACAAATGAAAGCTTCACATACGTTGATAACACTGTCTTTGATTAATGTCTTCAGATGAAGTGATATCTACCCCAGTCTGTTTGATTGATTTTACAAAGTGGTGAGTGACGTACAGGGAGTGAGGCGAGAGGAAGAGATACTGCCCATGTCAACATACAGAGGTAAAAAGCATGCTGTTTGAATGTGATTAATAGATGATTTTGGGTGTAGGGGCAGAGGTCTTGGCCCTTATGCACCACAGCTAGTTTTTCAAAGCCGCCAGGTGCAGGTGCAAACTAGAGAGAGAGATTTGAGAAAAAGACAAAAAATTGGTTCATTTACATTACTGTGCAAAAGTCTTAGGCCACCACCATCAGACTTGTTGTTTTAGAAGTTTAAATGTCCATCCATATATATTTTCTTTTTCACTCTATTTTATTAAGATACAAACAGAAAATACAGAAAATATGTAAAAAATAATAATTTTCAAGACTAAATGTCTTTTTTAGGCATCGTCGGTGTTTAGTGTGACCTCTCTTGGCACTAAACACATCTTGAGCAGAATGAAGTTAAAAGAATTTTATTTAGGTTTAATGCTGCGTTTACACAAACCGCGTTTCAGGCGTCAAAATCGCGTCTACCGCGGCTAGTTTGACGCTTAAACAGTTTGAATGCATTTGCGCGTGTAGAGCAAAATAGATGCGCGGAAAAAGCAAGCACACCAGATGACTGATGTTGATTGTGCATTTATTGAGAGAGTTACCGGTTTGTATTTGGTAACCTAACTATAGGGGGAAAATAAACGGTGCGGGTCGAAAAACGTCAGGTGACTCAAAAGTGAAATGTGTATTACAACTTACCAGGTTGCCCGATGTCTTCACTGACACTCTTCCAAGCGAGGTCCTTTTTATTCCTGTCTCAATAGAAATAAGAACTTGTGTCGAATAGCTCTGGGTGACTGCTAATGGACAATATCAAGCATACGTTCAGGTTGAATGAGTGACTCCGGGTGGGGCTGCCGCCATAGCAGCAAGCAGGCTCCTGATTGGTTAACGCGGCGCTAAATTCCGCCAAAGTTCCAATTTTTCAACTTCGGCGTCAGCCGACAATTCACGTCAAACGCAAAATGCACAAAAAGCACCATTGGCGTGTATCGTACGTACTGCGCCAAGCACTCAATTTGCGCCATTCACATTAACTTAACATTGAAATCACTAGCGCTTCACGCCTCTACCACGGCTGGTGTAAATGCAGCATCATAGATCCTGCAGTTTCCTGCTATTGCAGGAAGGGGAGTTTACCCTAAAAACTTGATACATCAGTTTACATTTTTATACAGTTTTTAATACTAAATACACATTTCCTGTATTTTATGGTTGTATTCTATTAAACAGACTGAGAAACAATTATATATGATCACTATACAATTGCAAAAACAACTAATCAAATTCTGGCATGGTGGCCTAATGCTGCGTACACACCAAACGAGGGGCATTGCGCTACTCGCTCTAGAATACTCGCGGGATTTAACTTCGTGTCATGCAAATGTTTTGGTCGTGTTGAGTATTTTCAACTTGGGCGAAGATGCGTTTGAGGCAAATAGCACGTGTTTTTGTGGCAAATGTGCCGGCCATATTGCGTCATTCGCATCGCCCCACGCTCTCACGCGTCTTTGCATTGACTTTTTATGTAGTCTAATCTACTCGCGAAAACTCGCATCTGGTGTGAACCCAGTGTAAGACCTTTTGCACTTTTATCTTCCTATCATATATGTATGCTTTGTGTCTTATTTGGGGTAAAATATTAACATTTGACGTTTTTCTCACTTTTGTAAGCCACTTTGGAAAAAAGTGTCAGCTAAATGCCTAAATCTAAATGTTTATTTGGTATCAAGGTAGCCTATAGGTCATGTCTGTGTCTTTTCCTTTCTTATAGTTTTTAATGGAATTTATAAACCCAACAAAACAACATTAGTTTTGTTAGTATATCTCAATCTCAGCTATACCATCCTGTTGAACGAATGTACATAAAACAGCATGACATTATTCAAGTTGGTAAAACAAAATTACCCTCATTTAGTTTAGCTCTCTTGTAGAGTTACAGAGCTCAAGCACGAGCCAACGAACTTGTTTGAACACATTTGATTCATGTTGATTGCTGTGTAGTTATGTTGTTGCAACCCTGTTGTATCAATTACACCCATGCTAAATGACTTGTTTCGCTCAGCAAATGTTTGTTTTAGAGCCGGTGCAGATGTGGGAGTGAATGTGATGATAAGCAACAGAATGCCTCACAGGCTGCCGTAGAGAGAGATCATATTCACCTGGAAACAAGCAAACAATGAAAGGAAAGAACAAGGAAAGGCGGAGAAGAATGGAGCAACATACAGACAACAAAATAACACTCTTAGACAATGCGTGGATGGATAGTACAAACTAAATATTTGGGTATTACCATGGCGATATTATGCTTTTGGACACTACCATGATGTTAATGTATTTTGTATCTGTTACAAAACCTATTAGTTGCCTATATCTAACCTGCATTTTAAAAACAATGTATCTGATTCTGATCTATACTCCGAAAAATTACTTATTTAGTATTTTCGTCTTGTTTTCAGTACAAATATCTAAAAGTTCTTGAATCAAGATCTTTGTTCTTGATGAGCAAACGACCTAAGAAAATAAAGCTAGTTTTTAGACAAAAAAAATGTAAGGGAATAAAACATAAAACTTGTGCATAAAACAAGAAAAAACTTAAAAATAAATCTGCCAATGGGGTAAGAACAAATATTGAACTTTTTCTTAACAATTAATTAGTCAATTTTCTTAAAAAAAAAAAAATCCAGATAATTTGCTCACCACCATGTCATCCAAAATGTTGTTGTCTTTCTTTTGTTCAGTCGAGAATTTTTGAGGAGGACATTCCAGGATTTTTCTCATTTTGGTGGACTTTCATGGACCCCAACACGTAACAGATTTAATGCAGTTTAAACTTGCATTTTCAACGGAGTGTCGAGGGACTCTAAGCGATCCCAAACGAGGCATTACGTGACCTCAAGAAATTGTGTAATGCCGTGGAAAGGTCACGTGTTACATATATGAAATGCACATTTGCGGACCATTTTAAACAATAAACTGACACATAGACATTAATTAGTATCATTCCACATACAACAACATCAGAACGGTCCTCTTTTTCCACACTTGTAAACACTGGGGCGTAGTTTCGATACGTCTTCCGTGACCCCTTGACGTGATGACGTATTACGTGAGGTCACGCTGGCGCATCACAGGACCGGAGGAAGACGAGAAGTTGTGTTTAAAAATGCATATTTTTTATTTTTCTTGTCAAAAATGACAATGGTTTTGCTAGATAAGACCCTTATGCCTTGTTTGGGATCGTTTAGAGTCCTTTGAAACTGCAATTTTAAACTGCATTTAAACTGTTAGGGCGCACTCACACTATCCAAACCGCGTTCTGGCGCGTTTGACCCCCAAAGCCTGGTTTGTTTGATCGCTCTGTTCCACGCCCGGGCGCGGATTGGTTAATCGCGCCGTGACCGGGTTGCAGAGGTGGGCTGGAGCGTGGTTCACTTGGGCTGTGGTGTGAGCGCAATCGCGCCTGAGCACGATTCAAAAGGTGAAGACGTCAGTTGCGCGACCACTCACCTTCATCTGCCTTCGTGCAAACCTTTTGATGCGCGCAGCGGGGTTACGTGAACGTATGAGCTGGGCACTTGACAGATCAACCAAACAATATGATGACATGTGAGAGGGCTGTCTGTAATTGCGCACCAAACGACTCCGAATAAAAAACACAGACTTATCATTACGGTGTTATGAGAGAGCTTTACGTCCTGCTTTTTTCAAAACAATCGCATCTTAATGACGAAAACGCGTCTGGACTCGGATCGATAAAAAGTACAGTGTGAGTGCGTGCACCTGGGGGAGTAGGGAGGGGTGACAATCGCGCTGAGGCATGGTTTGCTTTGGATAATGTGAGTGTGCCCTTACATGTTGGGGTCCATTAAAATCCATTAAAATGAGAAAAATCTTGGAATGTTTTCCTCAAAAAACATGATTTCTTCTTGACTAAACGAAGAAAGATATCAACATTTTGGATGACACGGTGGTGAGTAAATTATCTGGATTTTTTTTTAAGAAAATGAACTAATCCTTTAATCCCTTGTCAGATTTTATTTTTGCTTGTTTTAAGCACAATTTCACTTACATTTTAAAAAGAATGTAAACTTTTTTGTTACGGTCATTTTGCTCATCAAGATGCATCTTGATTTAAGAAAAATGTAAGAATTTTTAGATGTTTGTACTAAAAACAAGACACATAAATCCTATATGGTAGTGAACTCCTAAAACATTATCAAAATTAAGCTTAAGGAGGTACAGGTACTTAAAACACTATATGGTACAATAAAATACTATACTGGTTTATTTTCAACCCAGCTTGGGTCAAAAAGGGACAAACCCAGCCGTTGAGTCAAATTAACCTAAAACATGTTTATATTTGATCCAACAATGGGTTAAAACAGCCCAGTATAGATTATATTACAACCCAATGGTTTACGTTTGTCCCTTTTTGACCCAGCACTGGGTTAAAAAAAATAACATAGCATTTTTAAGAGTGTGAATAAAATCAAACTGATCTCATGAAAAGTTGTGTAATAGTCACAAAAAATGTGATTAATTTATTTGTGCCCATGGCACGAAATTCAACTTTTTTGCATGCCTAGAGCATGAATGTCTTTTTCATGTGTCACTTGCACAAATTTCTATATAGTTTTTCATGTCCGTGGCACGACTTTATATTTGTGTCATTTTATGTATTGTTTTCTCATTGTTTTTTCCTATTTTCTTACTATTGTCACTTGGGGTTGGGGTTAGAATCACTTTCTGTTGCATGTTTAGACATCCAAACCCCAACTCTAACCCCAACTCCAGGCGCGAATAGTTTTAAAAGTGGAAGAAAAGAAACCCATACATAAAAGTACATCCTAACATAAAAGTATCCCAACCCAAAACCCAAATCTAACCCCAGCCCCAAGCGACAATAATTTAAAAATAGTAGAAAAAATGAGAAAACAATACATAAAATGACACGAAAAATAAAGTTGTGGAATGGACATGAAAAACTATTTATAGAAATGTGTGCAAGGGACACAAAAAAGACATTTGTGCTCATGGCACGAAAAAAGCTGAATTTTGTGCCATGGACATGATTATAATAATAAAAAATTTTTTTGACTATAACACAACTTGCTGTGAGATCATGTTGAATAAAAATTTACTAAAAAATAAATTGCATTTCAGTCAGTCAAAAGCATGGGGCAATGTCACTTTTGTGAGGAAATTCCCTTTATTTGTGAACAGAGCTCTCGGATAATATTTTCAAACAATTTGATGCTAAAACATGTGATTCTTCCTCAGAAGAGAAATGAAGTGTTTGTGTCCATCACAATTCATTATATCAATGTTTTCAAGGCTTCACTAACTGCAGGTCAGGCTTGCATTCATTTCATTCATTCATGCTTTGACAATGGCCTTCTGAGAAAAGCGTCCATGTCTTTTTTCATTCACAGATCGCTCTCTTCAAACCCCAAACAGTTTTACAACCTTTAATGATCATCAATTACCATCCCATTTTGCCTATCAAGTGACTCTTAGCCACAAAGCAGACTAAAAATTAACTCTATTGAGCAGGCCTGGGTGTAATTGGCTACCTGAATACCCCGACACAAAAGGCTAGCGGGAATGCTACTTAGCCAAATGAGCTGAATACTGTTTATGGGCTCTTAAATACACTTCTCACTGGCAGCTCAACAATGTGTTGACCTCTCAACTTTGGCACGACCTCTCCCGATCTGTGTTAACATCAAACCCTCAGCGTCCCCTCCCACAGCTGGGAGTTGTTATGATAGCCAATAAAAAGACAGACAGCCAATGGAGACCCAGCCTACGGGCCCCTCAAAGCAGTCTGTATGAAAACAGAGAATGGACCAGGGGCGTTAACTCATTAACGGCCTTTGTTGTGCCAAAATGGGGTATCATGCGGACTCTTGCTGAATGGGAAATGGGCTAATGACCTGAAAAGCCACTTCAAAAGGCGTTACAAACCAGATGAATGCATTTTTCCATTTCAGAGACAACATTTCAATGAAGGACTTGCTCTAAGAATGTCGACGTCTTTCACAACCATTTAATATGATAATTTTATCCCTCGTGAGAGAGTGTCTGAAAGAGTCAAGGGGTTGAGTTTTAGCATGAAATGACCAACTGTCTAAAAGCAAAGTCTGAATGGTTTAGTGTCTTCCTGAACCTCTCTACTTCTGGAGTTTTTAAATTATTCCCAGAATGCATTGCTTTGGGATTGCTTTAGCAGTATTGCTCTGTTTTCTAATTATGTCTTTCATTCAAAATGTGTTAACATATAAACAGATGTTGATATAAAAGTGGCCATTTGCACCCACAGCTGAATGGTGGAGCTCAATTAGTCACAGTCTACTCTGTAGCTCTTTTGTAGTCATTAAGCTAATGGCAGTAGCAGATGATGTGGAGGTGGTAGGACAGTGTATAGACCGGGCAGAAGCGTGAAGCCCTTTTCTGACCCTCTGTGGGTGGGTATCATACAAACCCTCAGAACCATCCAAATGAGGACCCTGAGGGTGTTAGTGCATGCATCTTGTACCCAACACAGGGGGTCTTGGGTTACATGTATTGGTGATGGACCCAACTTTGGGTTTAGTCGCTTTCTGGGGACAAATAAGGGAAAGTAGATGTGCTGTACCAATTTGTCTCTAAGAGCACAAACTTAGTAGGCGGACACCCCAATCTGGTGCTTTTGGGAATATGCATTTCAAGCTTAAGAATTCACTTGGCTGTTGAGATTACTCACAAAAGAAGGACATTTGCATGGGCTTGTACATGTAGGTGTGTGGATCAGGTTCAAAACTTTATGTTCTGTAAAGAGGCTCTTTCTTAGAAGAGCTCAGCTGTCACATGTTGGGACATCGTGTAGCGCTGGGTTGCGCCCATCTCGGCTGGAGCTTTGATGAATGGATCGGCTTGCTGATTTAGCCCGAGGTCAAATGTAGAGTGATTAGTACAGAACAGCTGAGAACTGCCTGAACGACACTTAAACTGCGCACTGCACCTCCAACTCTTTGTGTTAGGATGCGACAAAGCTCTGTGCCAGGAAACACCTTCAACTTGGAAAGAAACCAAGCCTAGAACACAAACAACAGTGCGTAATTACAAGGTGCATGAAGTTAAGGGTGATAACCACGCAATTTCGCTATAAGGAGAGCACTTTGATTTAATCCCGCCCCTCTGCAGTCACGTCTCTCCGTCTTCATAATCTCCTACTCGACCACGGCGCCGTGCTGTTCAGAGCCTTAGGCCAAGGCCTGCCGCTGTGTTACCTCCCCGTTGTTGTCTTTTTAAGGGGCAACAAAAGAGCCGTTCCTCTAATCACAACCCTCCCACTTCAATTTGAGCACCCTGGGTAACAGGCCATTGATACACAGTCAGTGTGGGCACCTGTGCTCCAAACGCAATTTACACAAGACGCCGCTGGCGAGACAGGGCCGAATCAAAAGACGCTTCAGTAAGTCTCGGTCTCCCCCGCCGTGCCCACGCTGACCGGAGGTGGTAGTTTGAACAAACAGAAAAAAAACTCGGTTGATAAGGGATGAGGTATCACTGACATAGCGGCTCTTTAGCTTCGGGGCAAAAACACAAAGCCGACATCTAACTAATCAGCTTTAATTTGTCCAACCTGGGACCACAGAGGGTTAGACTTTTACTGGAGTGATACTGAGATGGTAGGACTCAGTTGTGGATGGTGTTATCTGACACATGAATTACATCCTGTCCCAAAATAGAGTCACTGGCGGTGAATTAAATTGAACCTTTGGTTAAGAAGTAGGTTAGTGGTTGGCCTGGTATTCTTCTATAAAATATTGACCTCTTTTAGGCAGGACTGTATTATTTTTCACTCTTTGCAAGGACAACTATGCTATGCTTTGTTTGTTTTAACATCCCTGACGCAGGTTGAACCAGCGGCATGAATTTAAGACAGGAATATCTGTCATTAATGTCAGATGGGGCAAGAATTTGGGAAAGTGTTTTGCTAATGGTGCAGAAATAATATACTTTAAGGAAAACATTAAGCAAATATGTAAGGAATGATTGAAGACGTCCGTTGAATTACATCACATGTATTTATGTATAATTTGTTCTAGTTTTATATTTGAGTGTATTTTTTATAATTTGTGTGTATTATTTTCATTTTATCACGGGGTTGTTAAATGTTTTTTAAGTGGTCCCGGGTATGGATTATTTCTTAAAATAACCACCAGAGCGTTGTCTTTGAATTATTTAAAAATAATGCACACCTGCGGTCATGCCGCATTATCACCTTGGGTGTGCATTATTTTCTGATAATTCAATGGCCTGTCATCATTTATTCCTTACATATTATCACTAAATTAAATAAAAATGTATTTATGTACAATTTGTTCTAGTTTTATTTTATAAGGAATAAAGCAAAAACAAAACTTAAAAAGGGGGCAATCATTATTTATTTTTGTATTCATTTTCTTTTTATTATTATTATTTTATTCATTATTTTCAAGTTATTTCTTCCTACCACACATATACACTGCAAAAAAAGTTTTTTAAGAAAAAAATTCCTAGAATTTTTGTCTTGTTTTCAGGAAAAATATCTAAAAATTCTTAAATTAAGATGCTTTTTCTTGATAAGAAAACGACCCAAGAAAATAAGTCTAGTTTTTGATCAAAAATACCAATTTTAAGTGATTTTGTGCAAAAGACAAGCAAAACAAATCTGCCAATGGGGTTAGCAATCTACATTTTTATCTTCAAGAAAAATTCAAGAAAAATTTGCTTACCCTATTGGTAGACTTTTTGCTTGTTTTATGCACAAAATCACTTAAATTTGATATTTTTGGTCTAAAAACTAGACTTATTTTCTTGGGTCTCTTGGGCATCTTAATTTTTGATTTTTTAGATATTTTTACTGAAAACAAGACAAAAATACTAAGAATTTTTTCCTTTAAAATAATTTTTTGCAGTGTATATTTATGCTTCATTTGTTGAAATTAAACCTGTATTTCAGTTAAACTTGTCTGTAATGCGGTCGACAGAACTGGAACTACTTCAAATGTGTTTGTTTACTTAAAAAATAATGCACAAACTTATCAGAATGAAGCATTCAATATTATTGTGGTATAATTGCTGATATAAAATAAAAGATGTGGTATAGGAATAAGAATTAAACATATAATACTTTATTAACGGCTAATACTAAGTTAAATCTTAATTTAACACTAGTAACTAACAAGTACATTAGGAGTAATTTTATCTAAACAATCCAATCCAAAGTTAGGATGAATACTATTGCAAAAAAGCTAAACAATTAAGTGTCACTGATCTGAAGTAATGTGTTCTGGCGTGAGCAGTGAAAATGAAAAATCCATCATTCGCATCCGATTCACCACAGCTGGAATATTGAAATTTGATCCGAGTGGAAATATGTCAAGCAGATTTACACACTAACAGTCACAGACTTTGCCATGCACACTGTCTGCCATCCCTCATATCTAACACAATAAAATTCCAATAACAAATCCTCACTGGATTTAAATAATGAACTGTTGAACTGAGAGACAGGTTTTTGTGAGGTACTGTATGAAATAGCCAGAATGATGTCATTGTGGCTTTCTAGACACCCATCTTGCAATCTTTGATTGCATCAGTGAAGCTTATAAAAATAGTTTGCGCGGAAGTTTCTGATATTTTAGATGCTAAAGTACACCTTGAGCTTAACCAGTGGGGGTGCACTTCAGGAGGTCATATAATAGACGTTCATTTGTTAATTAGCTCTATCTGAGACTCCTTCAGGAGCCATAATGAAGAACGCATTTGAAGATTTTACGTCTTCTTGGCCAGGAGGGGCGGTTGAGATCCAGCCACATGGGCCTTCGGTCCGGGGAACCGCTCAGGTTTGGGTTACCGCACCACTACTGAGGTTCATCTTAACTGCGGGAGGCCAAGACTAAATCTCCTTTGAATTCAATTACGTCTTGATTTTTTTGAAATAGTAGCTTAGTGCAGTGAACATATTCGCTCAGATTGTGTAGGAGGGAGGACTATTTTATGACTGTGGTTTCATGATGGAACATTTTAAACCAAATTTCTGCACCGGTTAAGCGAAGTGAAGTATGACTTGTTATCCTTGTTGTATACTGTATTGAGATTTTTCTGTTGGATCTAAGCCCAGCAAAAGTGTAATGTCTTGCTGTTTGACTGCTCTTTAGACTGCCATGGTCAAAAGGATCTCTTCACCCGCTCTCTCTCTTTCTCTCTCTCTCTCCCTCTCTCTCTCTCTCTTTGTTAATGGGATTAGACAGCCTTGATTCTCAACAGGCACAGATCCTCGCATTTTGCCCTACAATTGAGGGTCCTGCTAGAAATAGACATTTAGCAATGAATTGAGATCAGCTATTCTCACTTAAAACATCAAAGATTGGGCCCTGGGGTGGAAATCGTAGCAAGGATGAGTGTGTTGGTACACTGATAGAAAAAATTGTCAAAATAGGCACCCCAGCTATCACTAGGGATGTACCTTTAAAAAGTCCCTATAATATGTACCATAAGGTACAGATATTTGTACATTTGGTCCCAGTATATACCTTTGAGATACTAATATGAGTTCTATAGGTACAAAGTTGCACTTTTTGAAAGGGTACATATTTTGACAATTTTTCCTGACAGTGTAGAAGCGGTAAACAATAAGGACACAGTTTCAGAATCAACAACATAAACAAATGCACAGCTTTTTTATGTACAGCATTTTTGGTGTTTGTACAGAAACTGTCGTGTGAGACAAATGTAGTGATAAACGCGATGTGCAAACATCTATTCGTGGTGGTCAATTTTGATTTTGTGGCGGACTGACAAATAAATGAATGTATGGGAAACACTGCATTCAAATGATGCTTGCTCACCCTTTTGTTTAATGTCACAGCAGTAGGCCGCACCTATAATTCCCCCTCCCACTAGTATGCAATGGAAAGTTAGGGTACCGTGGTAACATGGTAAAATGAAGCCATGAATTAGTGAGTCTTATCCAGTGTTGTGACTGAACGAGTTCATTGAACAAAGGTTCATGAACTCGTTCATATTTTGGGAGAACGTGAACTGAACGTACTGTACTACTGCCTGATGAACGTTACTGTGAACTCGTTCATTCTGGTGTTTGTGAACGGCACGCTCTCTCAGTTTAACGTCGTTCAATAGGGTGGCAGATTTCTACAGAGTCTTCCAGGCGAAAACCCGGCTAAAACACACTGTAAAAAGGCTTTAATGTGTAGCGGAAAAAACCCAATCTGGCAACAACAGCGTTTCACGGCTGCATGCGTCATCAAAATAACCCTGACTCTGTACGCTGCTGAAATCCCTGCCACGCCACTGACATAGTTTAACATTAAATAACATAATTTTTGTCCTAAATCGTTAATGATTAACATAAGTTAGGCTGCTAATGCATATTCTGGATCTTGAAATAGACTCTGACTAAGCTCACGTTATTTAACGTGCACGTGCGGTGTGCGAAAACTGCGAGTTGTCCTACATACAACGCCTCGCAGCACTTCTCGCCCGGTGTGCGACCCCCTTGAAGTACCCGTCTAGCCTTTTAAGGTATGTGCAAGCAAATACAAAAATGAAAAGACAGTCAATGCTAATGTAAACCCTGGTTGGATAAGGATTTAAAGTTAAATATGAAGATGAAATCTGACGCATTTAGCTTCAGTGTTAAAACTGATAAAATAATTGCTGTCTGTGGTTCTATATGGACTATAATGGCAATAATTAAAAAAAAGAATAATATGGGAAAAAAGAACTATAAATGAGTTCATTTTTGGAACTGTGAAGTTCAATATTTTGAACTATGAACTATGAACTGAACTAGTTCATTTTAAAATTTGTAAACTGAACTTTGAACTAGTTCATGTAGAAAGTAAATTTCCCAACACTGGTCTTATCCATGTCTCAGGAAAAAAGTAGACGATTCTTGAGCTGCAAAGTAGGCCAAATATTATGCCAATTTCCGGTCTGTCAAATACCCACGATCCTCACATGCTCAACCTAATTTTCCCAAGTGAGTGATGTCCTCAGAACAACATATTGTGTTGACCCAAAGACAACAATTTTGTAATTAAAACCTAAACCCAGTGGCGGCCGGTGACTTCTTTTTCGAGGGCGCACAATACGAAGCTCGTCACAACATGTATGTAGCCCGTCATATGTGTGGATAGTCATTTAAAAATATGTGCTTGACGTGATAAAAGAGATGCTCGCGTTTGCAAGATACTCGCTTAATCTCATGTGTAATCAGAGTTTAGTGTTAAGTGAGTATTTTGTTTTGAAAAACAATTGTCTACACTGCAAAAAATTTCTTTCTTTTTTTATTTTTTTTGTCTTGTTTTCAGTACAAATATCAAAAAATTCTTAAATGAAGATATATTTTCTTGATGAGCAAAATGACCAAGAAAAATAAATCTAGTTTTTAGACAGAAAAATATACAATTTAAGTGAATTTGGACTTAAAACAAACAAAAAATCACTTTTTTGTTAATTAGGTGTATAAAATTAGGTGTATAAAAAATTTCAAGATTTTTTTTCGTACCCCATTGTTAGTTTTTTTTCTGCTTGTTCCAACCACAAATTAAATTAAATTGTATGTTTTTTGTCCAAAAACTACACATATGTTCTTGTTTTCAGTACATAATATCTATTCTTGATGAGCAAGAAGCAGCTAATCCTGGTTGTAAGCTTAAACTTGAAACAAACTGTAAACTTATTTTTGAAATCTGATTGGTTGATTGAAATGTTGATGTCAACATAATGTTGCCCTGAGGACATCAACCCCTTGGCAAAGTTAGGAGAGCCAAACTCCTCGGATGTGACAGGTGCATTACCAGCCAACATAAAGGATACATGTAAGTAGGATATCAATTTTCATGTTCACAACAAAGAAACAACAGCCTGGAACCAGTAATGGAAAGTATTGTGTGAAATAGCTACATTATCCATTACCACAACGGACTTGGTCTATTGTAATGGAAGTCATAAGTGAACTTGCTAACAGTTACCCTAGAAAATGTACAGTATATAACCACAATGATTCACAAGTGTATTGTTTTAAAACTATTTCTTGATTTGTTTGCATCAAGCACAGTAAAGATTAATGTAGACATCAGTCAAATGGATGAGGGAAGTCTCTGTGATGTGTTAAAACACAAATAAGGTTTAAACCAAAGCATCTGACTTCGCATTGACCGCTCATTTAACTCGCTTTGACCTCTCCAGACCCAATTTGTATCTTTCACTAACTGCATTATTAATGGTGCAAGGTTGTAAGTAATGTTTGGTGCAGATATTCTTTATGCATTTTTATGCACTTTTTTAAAACGTTTTAACTTCAATTGTGGCTTCTCCACAACGAAGGGGTTTTGGACTGCACACACTGTTTCAAAGGAAATAACAAGACACCTTTATTTCTATGTAATAAATATTCACAAAAAGCGTTCTTAACTGGTGCACATTACTTTAACATATTTCTCACAAACCAAACACAGCACTGTAAAATTTATGTCAGATCATCATGAATTTAAGTTGCAGGTAACACGAAAACCGAGGTAATAAATTCAGTTTCCTCGCTCATAAACTACATGTGCAGAATGATCCTCTATTCATAGCCAACCAGGTTTAAGATGATGATGACCTCATTTTACGGCCTACTGATTAAACAATGCAGTTTACAAAAGACAAACATCAAATTACAAAGATCAACCACAAATTCAGGGTCCCCTCCGGCTGACCATCTCCATAAAAAATGAGACCCCGGTTGGCACCGACTCACCCTTATGTGCACCGCACAAAATTACTATCCAACCGCTAGCTGTTTAAGCAATGATACATTAACACTGCACCAAAGAAGAGAAAGTGGACTGCAAGCCCCGAGCACAGATCCCTCGCAACCCAAATCACCGCCATGCATTCAAGAGGCAGCTTGTCATAATGGATCTGAGCCGAGGTGCTAATGGTTATTTAATACAGCCATCTCCGCGTTCGTTCTTTTTGCATACTGAGCACACGGCGAAGGCCCTAAACCCTCTTTAACACTTATTCGAGATGACAGGAAAAATGAAAGCGTTTGTCCTTTCAATGGAAAAAGTAATCACGGCTACATTATCCCTCAGCTCGGCGCTATCATGCTAACGCAGGGGACAAATGTCACAGAGATGTATTTAAACACTGATGGAGCGCTGCTGTGTGATTCCCGCCATGGAGCTGATTAATAAGAATAAATAAATATAAAATCCTCAATTTGTATGTAAATGCGCTTGGGAAGTGGGCAGGCGAATCCATATCAGTCGCTAGCGATAGCCACATCTAGAGACCAGTGGTCATGAAGTGAAGTGTTAAAGTGGTAATTATGAACGTTTACTGGAATGCTTACGTCCATCCTGCACATAAAATGGTTTTATTGAGATGGTTAGCTAGACTCTATGTGACAGGATCAGTATGGTTTGGTGGGTTGTTAGCATACAAAAAGAAATAAGCTAATCAGCTTCTAGCATCAGTTACAGATGACAGCTCTGTTTCAATACCCACCGAACTGCCTTGCTGTCTATTTCTACATAGGTAGCTCACTTGAAGCGTACATTCAAAATGCATTGCTCATGGTATACCCTGTAAAAACAATAAAAAAGTTATAGTTTTTAAGATTTTCATCTACAGAAAAATGTACCCTGACTGGTTTGGAATGTTCTGCAGCTCACATAAATGACCAAAATGGATTTGGAAGCAAAATTTTTGGGGGGGCCTCTTGGTTTTATTTGTCTCTTCTCGTCTTCATGCTTCTTTTTTATCCTTTTTCTATGCTTGAATGATAGATTTTTTTCATTTTTTGCAATTTAAAATAAATACAGGTTCAAGGAAAGGAAAGCTGGCAGCAGTGGGCCAAGTGGGAAATGGTCATATATAAGTGGCAACGCAGGGCAGAGGGCTTTGCTATGTATGTAATGTAGGTCATCGTTATTGCCAGTTTTCCATTGATCAAACATCAAGATCCTTGCTTGTCGCTCTATCAGCAACACCAAGCATTGTAGTGTTGCACATGTAAGTCAGAATTGGGTAATGTTAGGTCTATGGTCGTTGGACCATAGTTTAGGGGCCCCCTAGTGGTGGCGGGTTTCCTTAGCAGCCGCCTAATTTACATACATATGTGGGGGGGGACTCTGTTTGCGATGCTAAGCTAACAGTGCAACACTTTAATATGTTGAAAATATTGAGTACATATGAAAACAAAATACTGGGTCAAATAGTTGTTAAAGGAATATTCAATTTTCTCAAAAGAAAAATCCAGACAATCTACCCACCACCACGCCATCCAAAATGTTGATGTCTTTCTTTGTTCAGTCCAGAAGAAATTATGTTTTTTGAAGAAAACATTGCAGAATTTTTCTCATTTTAATGGACTTTAATAGAGCCCAACATTTAATGCTTAACACTTAACAGTTTTTTTCAAACGAGTTTCAAAGGACCACAAACAATCCCAAACGAGGCACAAGGGTCCCATCCAGCGAAACGATTGTCATTTTTGACAAGAAAAATAAAAAATATATACTTTTAAAGCACAACTTTTCATGAAGGTCCGGTCCAGCGCGACCTAACGTAAATGCGTAGTGACGTAGGGAGGTCACGTGCGGACCATTTTAAACAATAAACTGCCACAAAGATATTAATTAGTATCAGTTGACATACAACAACGTAGGAACGGTCCTCTTTCAAGACGCTTGTAAACACTGGGGCGGAGTTTCGCGTTCGTCCTCTGTGACCTCTTGACGTCATGACGTATTGCGGTGACGTAGTGGGGTCAGCTGGCGCATCACGACCGGATCTACACGACGAGAA
The DNA here is from genome assembly GCF_027580225.2 of Misgurnus anguillicaudatus. Classification (NCBI taxonomy): domain Eukaryota; kingdom Metazoa; phylum Chordata; class Actinopteri; order Cypriniformes; family Cobitidae; genus Misgurnus; species Misgurnus anguillicaudatus. The sequence continues at coordinate 3,808,985 of NC_073342.2, read as the reverse complement.
GTTGTGCTTTAAAAGTGTATATTTGTTTTTTTTATTGTCAAAAATGACAATCGTTTCGCTAGATAAGACTCTTATGCCTCGTTTGGGATTGTTTAGAGTCCTTTGAAACTCCGTTGAAAAAAACTGTTAAGTGTTGAGTTAAGTATTAAATGTTGGGTTCTATTAAAGTCCATTAAAATTAGAAAAATTCTGCAATGTTTTCCTCAAAAAAACATAATTTCTTCTGTACTGAACAAAGAAAGACATCAACATTTTGGATGACATGGTGGTGAATAAATTATCTGGATTTTTCTTTTAAGAAAATGGACTAATCCTTTAATAGTTGTACTTTTTAGTATTAAATAACACAGGCCCTATTTACAACTGCCTGGTATTAACTCTTACCCTGCCATTGACAAGTTTTTCTGGCAATCCATATTTCCGCTATTATCCACCAGGTGGCGCTTTTACCCAACTTATAAAACCCGGAAGCAATCCCTTAGGGGAAACAGTTCAAACTCTGTGTATGTTTTGATCATCGCTCTGAATCTGATATCTTCACAAAAATGCAATTATCTCAAAATTTTGTATTTTTGAAGATATGAAGAGTTTGGTTCCAAAAAACGCAATAAATCCATTTTGACTAATTTGGGTAAAAACGTGTTTTCTATACCAAGAAAGTGACAAGATGAAAACAACTATTTTCTGATACAAACTTTCACATAGCATCTTTGGGTTATAATAACATAAAAAATTCTAATCCATAATTTGATTTTCAAAGATTTATTATAAAAACTGATTATTTTTTCCACAAAATGTAACAAAGTGTACGTTTTTTTTCCAAAATGCTATAAATCTATCGAATCAATATATAAATGTGCATTCATCTTTGCCATGTTGTATTCATTTAGTTGACTAGTGGTATACACTGATTAAACATTAATGGCATTAATCAAAACACTTACTTTGTCATATTAAAAACACTGTCATTGCTGCTATCATCCTTGGGACGTCATCGCTGAACTTTTTTGACAGCGATCAGCTGTTAAATGTTTTGGTCCTGCTTGATTTTTGTTGACTTTGAGTAAAATAATGTAAAGTTTTTCATAAGATCCCCTGGGGTCAATGTGTTAGTGAAAGTAGCTTGATGCTGTCGTGTGAGCATTTTTCCGTCGCCCAAATGGCTTACGTTTCTTCCCCGCCACAGAAGACCACCACAGGTTAATCAATGCAATCAAAAGTATTATATTGTTTTTGTTTGTTTGTTGATCACAAAGTACAAAGTAGAGGAAAACTAGCATTCCGTGTACTCAACGCACCGCCATTGTTTGTTTACAATGCGTGTAATGGTGTGCTGTGATTTATTGAGCGGATTTATTGCATTCTGCAGAAAAGAAAGACTGGCATTTATTGCGTTTTGGGAAAAAAGGAGAGAAGATAGCAGAATAACACGGTGGATATCGGATTTCATGTAAAATTAAGAATTGACTTTTTAATACTGACCTGATACAATACTGATTTTGGTGGTAACTAATTTTTTTTTAATGGCATTTATCGCGTTTTGGAACCAAACTCTTCATATATTTAAAGAACATTTTCTGAAAGACATTAAACTTTTGTGAAAATCATTAAAAATGCTGGCGCTGGCTGGCAACTTTAAAAAAAAACGCTGGTTAGAGTTAATATGTTTCGATTGGATCCCAAGTGGACCGCCTTAAATACAGCTGTAAACAGGGTCTAAACCATTTTGAGCTCCTCCACTTTTGACCACGTTCAGAGGGGTCATGTAGTCCAATATGTTGGAAAAGACTGCACACTCTCTGCCTACTTATCTAATGTGTAATATCCCGATCACAATGTTTCTTCATCAGTGCGAACCCACAGTGTTCATCGTGGTCTCTAGGCTATTTTTGCTAAAACTAAAAAAAAACTAAAACTCATTTTGTAAGCAAATTTTGTATGCTTATCTTGCCCATTGCTTTGAAATATCAGAGAAAGCCCTTTACATATACAAGTACAAAACTTTGTGCATGATTTTTGCTAACAACGCAAGCAGCAGTAGTCTAACATATTATTAGTGCGTGACAACTAAACCGCTCGTGTTTTGACAAAGCAGAGGGTCTTATCCATAGACCATCCCCTTTAAGTAATCAAAACAGAAGCGGTCGAAAGTGGACAAAAGAGATGGATTAAAACACCAGGTGTGAACGGACATGTGTCTGCCTTGTCCACTTGTGATCCGATCGACCAAAACACATGCTAATGTGTAAACAGGCCCATTTTTGATATTGATATTGTGCCTTTGGTCATTGGTCAGACACTTGTATTTGACGTTTTAAATGTTTAAGTTCATATTAATGTGATAATTTTTACATATATAAGAAGGTTTTATTATGTTTATGGAGTGCTGGTTAGCATATTAAACTTACTTGTTAGGTAGAAAGGTTCCAGTCTGCCACAACCAAGGTCTCAGTTTATGCACTTGACATTTGAATCGAGGGCAGATTTCTAAACAAACGAGACTTCCCTCACAAAGATATATTTTATAGAAGTAAGAAGCCGAGAAAAAGGTTTGGGTTCTGAATTTGTGAGCATAATGGTTTTGGACAAAAGTCATTCAGGGATGTTTATCTGTGGCTTCTCTGTAAATAAGAGCGCTTTGTGTTAAATTGGATTTCGCAGATGACACCGTCAGGCCGAATGCATCCGTTCAAGTGCAGCTCTCATGAGAAACTTATCAAGATCACACCCATAAACACCCGCATGCAGAGTATGGGCGTTAAATAAAACCAGCATTTAAATATTAATAGTTGTGGATTGTTGGGTAGTGAGGCTGATCTGAAGAGAGCTACGTGAATGAATATTAATCATTATTGAAGGAGAATCGTGCGCTCACGCTTATTCATATTCTAATGTATTTATGCTAATCATTTTTCCTCAACGTGTATGCGTTTATGAGAGTGTGAGGGAAGATGTATAGGCTATATTGGAGTCGAATGGAAAATATCGGAGTTTTGAAACATAATTTACCATTTAAACGAGATTTAGCAAAGCTTGTGGACTGTGGTGTATGCATTATATGTTGATATCATTATATATTACATTTCTAATAATAGATATAGGAACAAAATATGCCGTTGTGCCTCAACGATGCTCAATAGAACTTAATGTTTATCAATAGCATCTGAGACACAATATATACTACAGAAAATCATTTTTATGTTTGTAAAAATTATGTTTGTCTGCATCATCGTTTTCAAGTATTTTGCAGATGCTTTTATCAAACTTTTTAGCAACTTACAATGCATTGATGGTATGCATACATGAATCAAACCCATCACATTGAATGGTAAAACACACACACACAAAAAAAAACGTTTATAGGCTAAATTATCTGTTAAGAAGCATCTGACCATCATAACCTGCCCCGGGGAGCTCTTACAATCAGTCTAGAAGTCAAGATGACTTAACTGGAAAACCTTATTTGATGAAGACTCACTCAATTCCATCAAAGTGGGCCGCCGCAATATTTTCCCACGAACTAACGGATGGCCAACACTGATAGCAGCCAATCCATTACTGTCAGCCGTGGGGCGAGAGTCATTAATTACTTGACTTTCTCTCTCTCTCGATCATGGCCACACACACAGTAAGACCAGGTGTGAGAGACAGACCTGATTATGATTGGAAAGATTGGAGGAGATTAATCTGCCTCTCGTAAAAATAACGGACCACAGAGGTCCTTTCATTTCAGATTGTAATCGTTCTCTTAAAATAATAATTGCCTTTTCCTCCTCGGCATGTTTTACATTACAATGCGTGTTTGGTGTCTATTGAGGGGGTTGTCGTATTGTGTCGGGTCCTCTCAAAGGGCTGAACTGGTGTGGTGATTTCTGATTGTAATGTTTTAATATTCAGATGACATTATATTTAGTGCTTTCGCTATTACTATTGTGGGTTACGGGTTTGTAAAAACCCATATCGAAACGTTCTTTTCAGTACATGAATGCAAATGTTTCTAGCTACACTAGCTTCGTTTCAGAGCACTATTAAAGAAGCACTCAACTTTTTTTGAAAACATGCTCATTTTCCACCTCCAATAGAGTTAAACATTTGATTTTTACTGTTTTTGAATCCATTTAGCTGATCTCCGGGTCTGGCGGTACCACTTTTAGCATAGCTTAGCATAATCAATTGAATCTGATTAGACCATTAGCATCGTGCTAAAAAATTACCAAAGAGTTTTAATATTTTTCCTATTTAAAACTTGACTCTTCTGTAGTTACATAGTGTACTACGACTGACAGGAAATTAAAAGTTGTGATTTTCCAATAGCTGGGGACTATCATTGCGCCTGCTCAGCCATGTTACGGCAGCAAAGTCCTTGATTATTACGCCAGAATGAGAGTATAGTTCCTGGCCATATCGGCTTAGAAAATCGCAACTTTTAATTTTCCGTCTGTCTTACTACACAATGTAACTACAGAAGAGTCAAGTTTTAAATAGGAAAAATATCAAAACTCTTTTTTTTAGCGCGATGCTAATGATCTAATCAGATTCAATTGATTATGCTAAGCTATGCTAAAAGTGTTACCGCCAGACTCGGAGATCAGCTGAATGGATTCCAAAACGATAAAAATCAAATGTTAAACTCTAGGGGAGCTGGAAAATTAGCATATTTTCAAAAAAGTGTGTCCCTTCAAGAGAACACGAGTATACGTTACAAGGGGCACTATGAATAGACTCACTTCCTCGGTCAAAACGAGGGAACAGTGGTCTGTCCAAATAGAAAGTCTACTTAGCGAAGTGAAACGCACTTAACAATTCCTTAGGGAAATGCTTAGGGAAGTCAATGAGTGTGTGTCTACAAGTGGAGTCAAATGCACACTTAAGTCCAATTTATAGTCGTTCATAAGGTATCCATAGCCTCTGCGTAGCCTGATGTGCACCTCGCCAAATTTTTAATAGCGTGTCAGTTTTACGCGGACCGCAAGTGCTATGATTGGTCCACTGGAACCCCTCCCGTCAGGTTAAAAACTGCGTCATAGGCATTTCTGTTTTTGACGGTGAGAACAAAGATGAGCCAAGTTGAGGAGTGATTAAACTCAAACTGCAACATTAGTCACTATTTATTTACTTTCATCACTGCTGGTCATCTCAAACACACACAACAACTTGCTGTTTCTCCTTCATTTGTGGGTTAAACTTGCCAAGCTGCTTCTTCATTGACGGCTGCCCTGCTACTGTGGTTACACGTCTGGAGACTGCCATCCAATGGTCTTGCATGCGTGTTTGCATGTCGACGATAAAAAGTATAAATGAAAACCGATGTGTAACCTACGCCGTTGCGGCTATGCCGTAGGACCTACGCACAACTATAAGGAGCCCTTTAGTCCTCTCGGTAACAAAAGACAGATGATGTGAACTTCACTGCTTCACTCTCATTGGTAGTCGTTCTCAAAAGTCGCTTGTCATTTGCATACTTTTTTCAACTTTTCATGTAGCTGGACATCCTCTCACCAACGATCACTGTTGCTCATGTTGTCAGAAGTCGTCAAGCTTCCATCGAAGTGAATTAGATTGCATCACTCCGCCGTTGCGAGTCATTGGCGGTGTGCATGCTGCTTATTTACATCAAGTGTAAAAATCATGTGTGTTTTTTAATGGTATTGCTTCAAAAGCTTACTTATATATTGGGAAAATATGTACAAATATACATGATTTTAATAGCATGCCCTAGAATTTGTTTCTTTGCTTTGTTTCTCACTACGGTCCCAAAATTGCACACGCACCCAAACTGCACTGTAAATATATGACCAATATATTTAAAAACAAGGAATGTTAAAATTATCAACAATTTATTTATTTGTTTGGAAGCTGCTTCTATGGGACAATGAACAAGGGATAATTTTTAAATATAAACCAGAATAGGGGATATGGATCTATCGTTAAATAACACAAAAAACCTTTGAATACTAAAATCTGGGGCTGGGTAAAAATATCGATTCATCAATGCATTGCAATTATTTGTTTCTCAATTCAATATCGATTCATGAAATCCTATGAATCGATTCAGCCCTACTCCCTGAGCACGGTATATCAGTTGAAGTGGACTTCACGGACAATAACCGCTCATTTGGAACGGCCTTCAAACGTCATCAAAGAAAGTAAACAAGGGGTCGCGCAGATTGATATAACATAAATATATATAGGACTACATTCATATTTTAATTTTTATTTACTATCACATTTAAAATATGTACACTATACAATAATAAAAAACATTGAGTACTACGTAATGAAAAACGTATGTTTATTATACACTTAAATTGACTATTGCTGCTATTACTTGACTATTAACAGAATTGAAGCCCTGCTGTAACTGTCATGCAAATATGAAAGTAAACTTTTATTTGGTTAACTATATGTATTCATGTGTTTTTAAACGATTGTCATATAATTGCATAGCGGTCTGACTGTTCTGATTGGCGATCACGTGATGCGCGCAATGACAGTTGGGTGATTATCGCTCTTCACTTCCTGTGAAGTGATGTATCGATGTTCCCTGATTCCCTATGCCGTGCGCAGTGCCCTTCGAACTGAACATGTTCGCTCCCTTCGGATTGGAATCTCACTTAAGATGGCGGAATACCCTGTGAAGTCCACTTCGCAGTCCACTTAAGGTCGAATGGAATGCCCCTAAAGATCAAAGATGGCAAACAGCAGCACTTCTTTCAAGCCTGCACCATCAACGTGATCAAACATTAGTAATACTACACACATTATTTAAAAATATACTCAGGTACCTAATTGCTTGTGTATTTACTTATTATTGAATCGATATCGAAGCAAACGAATCAATATCGAATTGAATCGAAGCCTCAAGAATCGAAATTGAATCGAATTGTGAAATTCCTAACAATACCCAGCCCTACTAAAATCCATACTCGCAATTTGAAACAGTACTGTGGATGGATGTCAGCGTTGGGAATATATTTAACACTACACAGGGCACAGATGCTCTCATATAGTTTGTGACAACTGCTTAGACACGATTTTAGAACCTGTAAATCTGTTCGCACAACCCCAAAACACACAACATGCAAAACTTCACAAATCGTTTGCAAAGGCAAACACCTCATTCAAACAATTTTTACTCTTTTAAAAATGTGCTTTTGGGACAAAACACGTACACTATTACATGATTGGCTCAATATAAATACTGCTGTCCTACGCTGTCAGAATAAATGGTCCCAGCCTGTCCCTGGGACAGTATCCCTTACATTTTAGGTACACACTATGTCCCAACTGATGTCCCAAATGGTTCAACTTACCCTTAATATCTTCAACATATACAGTTATGCTTTCTTCTTTTATTTCAGCAGATATTTTAAAGGCATAGTTCAGGCTTACTTACATTTAATTAATGTTCGACATTTTCACGAAAAGCCATCCTTTTTGGCATCACTGTGAAAGAGGTATTATGTGGTAAAGTTGTTGAACAAGAAACCGTGGAAATTAATATCATAATCAAAAGCCCTCACAAAGACATTGTCTCTTTTTGAGTTTGTGTCAAAGGCTCTGAGCTATCGTACCCTTTCACACCAATGTGCCAAAGAAAAAAGGCAAAAAAAAACCTTGGCTCCATTTAAGTGTGATCCAGAGAGCTTACAACTGTAATTAAATCATTAAATTCTTGTCCATGCTTGACAGAGCAGAGAGAAATTAACTTCCCCAACCAACCTCATTTTCTATTTGAACATGAAATAATGATTTTCTGCCAGTCTAATTACATAGGCAACATCTGATCTGTGCGGCATCCGATGGGGATTAACTCCAGCGCAGGCATTAGAGCTCATTACCAGCTCCACTGCAGAAATATTACATCTTGTAATTGGATGGAGAGATTTATATACTGATCCGGGGCCAGTTTTCCGAATATTGTAATTACAAGCTTCGTTGGTCGGCTACTTATCTAAACTTCGCAGGAAAACAAACCGTGCAAGCGTGCATCGCATTAACCTATGACCTTTACACAGACGCCAAACGCTCCTGTTAGTATGAAGGGGAAATGGCTTTCTCTGTATCTTCAATGTATCTATTACTTAAGGATAACTGGCTGTGTGAGCACATCTGTTCAACTGCCATAAGAAAACGTGACTAAATGAGAAAATAACCTATATTTATTCCTTGAGATTCCAGTCATTTGCCTGCTGAGAAAAAGAGGATGAGATGGCAGAGAATGATTTGCAAACATTATTTCTGTTTTGTTTTCTGCACCACTTTACCAACCGACACTAGCATGCAAATCAATGCTGACGGGTCAAAGCAGTAGCCTTTAATCTTGTACAGTATAACACCTCGGCCTTCAGGAGAGACCTGCAGTTATACGGCTTATATAATAGCAAAGATTTACAATGATCAATCAGTGTGTTTAAACGATTGGTTATGCTTAATAAACTGATAAAGTCTAATGCCATGTAAACGCGTATATACGTTTTCCTTTTTATCAAAGAAAGGTCAAAAATGACTAAAGCAAAATCTGATGGGCAAAGGTGTCCATTAGATACCCTGATTTTACATTACTTGTAAATGTCTTAATCGGCTCGACTCAAAAAACTTGTGTTATATTTACTATAGGCAGTGGCATTACTGCTTGGGACAAACCAGGCGAATATCCAAATTCCATATAAACAGTTTTTTTTAGAAATCCGCTAATTTAGTTCATGTAAACATACTCATTGCAGATGATGAAGTCTTTATAAACTGTTAAATCTCTCAAAGGACCTATTATTGTATTTGGACTGAGTTATAGCAATAGCTTGCTCATAAATTAAAACTCATACACATTCATGTCATTATTTGTATCTAAACCCATCATCCCAAACTATTGCTTATGCTTTTATTTTGTTTTTCATGGAATACAAAAGAAAAAGCTTTTTCCAAATGACACAACGTTGTGAACATGTTTGTCTCCAAATAGGTAAAAAAACACCAAAACTCAAAATTGAGGAACAGATTCAGACTTAAGCTGTTATTCAATTATTATCATTTAATAATAGTCAATTCTGCTTTTGTGTTTCATGAAAAAAATATTAAATTGTGAATTTGAAACAAGATGAGGGTGATGAAATAATGTCAGAAATGTAATTTGACGAATTCGCATTTACTAGGGCTGTCAAAAAATTATTCGCGATTAATCGCATACAAAATAAAAGTTTTGTGTTTGCATAATATATTTGTGTGTGTGTGTTATGTGTAATTATTTTGTATAAATACACACAAATATACATTTAAGAAAAAATGTATATATGTATATTTTTATTTATATTTATACCACGGTCTGTTGAATGCTGTATTCTGAAATGTTACGTGGGTATGCATTAATTTCTGATAACCGCACACCTAACTTGTCAAATGTCTTAAAAATAGGCACCAGAGCAATGTTTGTGGTAATACACACACACACACACACACACACATTCTGGTTTCCATGTTTTGTGGGGACATTCCATAGACGTAATGCATTTTATACCGTACAAACTGTATATTCTATTCCCCTAACCTACCCTATTCCCTAACCCCAACCATCACAGAAACCCTTCTACTACTTCACATTTTCAAGAAACATCATTCTGTTTGATTTATAAGCTTGTTTCCTCTTGGGGACATCAAAATGTCCCCACAAGGTCACAAAAATACTGGTATTCCTATCTTTGTGGGGACAATTGGTCCCCCACAACGTGATAATTACAACGTGATAATTACCAGGTACACACATACACACACACACACACACACACACACACACACACACACACACACTTAAATGTTTCTTAAATACATGCATGTGTGTGCATTTATAAATACAAATAATTACACAGTGCGCACACATATATTATGCAAAAACAAACTTTTATTTTGCATGCGATTAATCGTGATTAATCTTTTGACAGCCCTACATGTAACCAGATAAGATAATATTTAGCATGCTGTCCAAGAGGAGGCTCATAGCTCAGAATATTTGCCTGAATCAAAATGTACTCCCCCCTCATAACTGGAATGGGTACCAGCCGAGAGTGAGGTGATGGGGTAGAGGAGAGATGCTGTCATAGGACAGACATGAGTGATGATACAGACCTCTTCATGCTGATTGGTTGCATTACATGACCATGTTCCTCCCAAACTTAATTAAATAAACTTCATTTTTTGTGAGCTAATTCTTCACTTGAAAAGTGTGTAGAGTTGGACTAAATGAATACCAAACTCTATACTTTGGCCAGCTTTTATTTGGTTTGCTAAGGATTTCTTATTTTCATATCATTTTAGCCTTAAGAGAGCTTTAGTACATTTACATTTATATTTAGCAGACGCTTTTGTCCAAAGCGACTTACAAAGATTAGGAAACAAAAGAGATATGTCATAGGAAGGTAAAAATACAATAGGTGCTTATAACAAGATACAAGTTAGTTTAGAGTTAGTTTAGTAAACAGTAACAGTTAACAGTAATATATTTGACTAAATCCTATTATTGAGTAACCAAAAAATGCAGAATCAGTAAGAATGTACACTGTAAAAAAAGTCCGTAAAAATTTCAATGTTATTGCAGCTGGGTTGCCGGTAATTCACCGCAGATTTACATTTGTGTTATTTACTGGCAAGAGTTTGTTCAAAGTTAAATAAATTCCAAACATCAACAAGTCTTTATCTTTACAGAATAAAACTATACAATAACAGCCTCATGCAAAGCATCCTGGGAACCAGAAATCATCATCAACCTTTTTCTGTTTTTTGCTTCAGATTTTGTTTCCCAGAATGTTTTGCTTGATGCTGTTTTTTAGTTTTACTCTGTAAAGACAAAGACTTGTAAATGTTTAATGTTCATTTAACTTTGAACAAAATGTTGCCAGTAAATAACATAAATTTAAATCTACGGTAAATTACCGGCAACTCAGCTGCAATTTCTACGGATTTTTTTTACAGTGTACAGTATAATCTGATGACAAAACTACATCAAACATTGTTTTTTAATTCAGCAATTACATTTAAAAGCTGTATAAAACTGAATTATAACTGAAGTCATCAAACCTAACAAGTTAAGTTTTTTCTTCATTATTTAATTATAGAAAAAACAATTATTATGCTTCCCATGTACACTCCACGTTTTATTAATTTATTATTACTCTAAAATCAATTATTAAACATCCACTGTCTTATTTTGTGTTAAGTAATGGCAATGAATAATAACAATAATAGGCTATTATCGTCTGCTTTGTAGGATAAAAATCTTTTTAAAGCTGATTAGTTTTGGTAAAACCTGAAATTCACCAAAACAAAAGATGAGATAATAGCATTCACCATTAAATAAGATTTATGATCTATTCGTAATAAAGCGATTGTGATGTCATTTTATTCAGTAAAGCACAGCGCTCTTCAGCTCTTCATGTTTTATATTATTTTATCCTCGAATTTCAATATTGTATCTCTTGTTATCCATCGCTGTTTGGTCAAATATGTGTTAATGTCATGGCAAATAACAAACGCTGTTTATGACGATTTTCCTGTTATTGTTACTGTCATTCTGTCTATCCATTTCATTTTAACTATATTTTATAATGTCATATAATGATAAAGAAAACGAAATAATTATATTTTTGTTGTGTTAAATGTGGTAATAATTTAAAGTTATATTAACAGTTTGTCATTATTAAAATAAATAAGAAAATAAAGTCTCAGGTTATCTATAAACGTCAGAGACGTGCGTGTGCGAAAGTCTGCGAACGAGAGAGAGAGAGAGAGGGAGAGAGAGAGAGAGAGAGAGAGAGAGAGAGAGAGTTTTAGGTGGGAGGGGCCTGTTAGACACTAGAAATGTCAATCACATATGCGTGTTGTGAACAATCCCACTCAATGTGAGTTTGACCTCAGTCCACCTCAGACAGGAGACGGGCTGTGACTCTCCGTGAGTTTTACACTGAGTCCCGCGTGATTGTTGTTTGTCGGTGGAGTCATGTCTGTCCCGCAGCTCGGCTACATCAGAGCGCTGCACGGGCCGATGGCGGGGCGCGTGGGCGCGGATCTGAGCGCGTCGGGCTCGCGCAGCGTCCTCTCCAATGTAATGTATGGAGCTCCATTCAGCAGCGCGCAGGGTTACAGCGCTTTCCTGCCGTACTCCAGTGACCTGACTATACTCAGTCAGCTGGTGAGTCTAAAACTCTCAACAATCTTTTTTATTTAACAAACATATTCATGTTTTAGAATATCTAAAAGTATATAATTTATATTACAGTAAAAAAAACGGAAATAAGGTTAAATATACAAACATCATACAAAATAAGGTATCTAGAGAGTGTGACGTGCCAAAAAAGAACGAAAGTGTTTCTTAAAAAGTTTGGCTCTTTTTAAAAATTAAAACAAATATTTTATTTTTAAACCAAAATCTAGTCGAGGTTTGTTCTATTTTTCTTATTTGCTGATTTAAACCGAATGTTATATTAACTTTGTATTAATTTACTTTCTAAACTTAAATATAAACTTATTTTATAAATACAGAGATTAACTTTATCCCTAAAAAAAAAAAGGTTTTGTCAGCCAACCTACAAATGTGTTTCAGTATGTACTCTATTTAAATGACCTGGCTTTGTTCAAGTAAAAAATGTTTAACCACAACCATTAACCCATTTTTCACTTTTCAAATGTAAGATTCTGGAAGAAGTCCTTTATTATATTGTTTAATTCATTGTCCTGGATTGTGCACCTCTGCATTTGTGATTAAAGGCAGTAAATAAATGCTGATATATGTTTGTGTTTTTCCAAGGGCTCACAGTACGAGTTTAAAGACAGCCCTGGTGTTCAGCACGCAGGGTTTCCTCATGCATCCTTCTACCCGTACGGACATCAGTATCAGTATGGAGATCTATCCCGATCCAAGAACGCCACCCGTGAGAGCACCAGCACCCTGAAGGCCTGGCTCAGCGAGCACAGGAAAAATCCCTATCCCACCAAGGGTGAGAAAATCATGCTGGCCATCATCACAAAAATGACCCTCACTCAGGTCTCCACATGGTTCGCCAACGCCCGCAGGAGACTAAAAAAAGAGAACAAAATGACCTGGGTTCCCAAAACGCCAACGGATGAGGACGGAGATGTGTACACGAGCGACAACGAGGACGGAGACAGGAAAGACGAGGATGAGGAGATAGACTTGGAGAACATAGACACGGAGAATTTCGAGGACAAGCAGGATTGTGAATTTGGGGATGATGTGAAATCTGTGTCTAAAGTATCAGACAGGACTGATTTTGATGCATCTGAGGAATATCATCATACGGAAGCTGAAAAGAATTTTGTGAACAATATGATGGGTGATAAAAAATCAGATGAGGCTGAGAGAGATCAAATGAAAAAGAGTCCGGCAGCACAGCAGCCCTTAGACAATCCACCCCAAAAGCCCAAAATCTGGTCTTTAGCTGAAACTGCAACTACGCCTGATAGTCCCAAAAAGTCTTCTTGGAGGAACTGTGATGCTCAGTCGATCAGAAATCCTCTCCATGTTCAAAACTGGACAAAAATGTCTTTTTCTGCCCATCAGATGGCATTAACCAGCCATTACCTTGGACTTAAACAGCAAACCAACCTAAATAACCACATACACATGAAGCATGGAGACCAGAGGACTCACAACTTATGAATAAAACAGACATTTAAAGACTTTTTCATGTTTTGTTTTTGATTATGGGAGTTTTTATCTATCAGAGAAATATCATATTTCTACTTAAAAGATGCCCTGAATTTATAATAGATTGAAACTGTCTATTACATCTTTAATTATTATGAGATTATATGTTTTATAATGTTATTATTGCCGTACAAATAAATTTCACTCTTTGATTTGTTAGACATTTTTCTAAGTAAATAAATAATCCTAAATATACTGGTTTGATTCAGAGCTAGCATATTTAAATAAAATAAATATAAATGAATACAATATCAAAATGAAATGTCAAAGATAGTTCACAGAGGTTGCCTATATGGGAATTTTAAAACTCTCTCTAATGTCTTAAAACACATAAAACACAAAGCTTTGTTCACATAAATTGTGAATTGAAGTGCTGCATCTCCATCATTGTCTTATTTTAGCACATCCGTTTTAAGGATTCGCAATAAGTGACAACAACATGTATCTTTATCTTTGTTGGTCAATAATTCTCTATTGTTGTTACGTCAAAAAGTGTTTTGTCCCATTTCAGTTTGTATGTCACATGCTTTTCTGAATAAGCTTCATTTATATGTGGAGGAAAAAGCTAAATATTTGAAATGATTTTGTAAATGTAATGAAAATGTACCTACTTGAAATAATATTGTACAAAGACATATATTTTGAATATTAAAACAAAATCCCACAATTGTCATTATTCTTTGTCAATTTTGTTTAAGAGAAGATTTGCTATATATTTGCTTTAATTCGATTTCTTGTTTTACAATAGGCTTACCTGCCCCACTAAAACTATAAATTCAATTACTGCCTTTACATTTAATTATAAAATGTGTAAAATATAGTTAATGTTGTTCAAGGCTTGAATATTAACAACATAGGTCACTTAAATAACTGAAAACAGTTGCGAGGATTTGAGAGATTGTTGGCTCAGATTCACTCAACTGCTCTGCGTTACAGCGCCCTCTGCAGGCCGCGTCTAAAAATCATCAATGTTTCAGACACACAACACCACAAATTTGTTTAGTTGGTAGTTTTAATAACATTGTTGTCGAAATGTTTTTTAATTGTATTGAATTCTTTTGAAAATATTTATTAAATTAACAAGGCATGATGTTAAACAATATTTGTATTTTCTGAAGAAAACAACTGTCGGCCTACACTGTAAAAAAAAATGCAGCATAAAGTTAAAACAACCGGGTTTTGCGAGTCAATTCAATGTACTATTTTAAGTTTTGACCTGACAAATATGCTTCATTTTTTTACTTGCAGGGTAGGGTTTATTCAACGTTTTAGTTTTAGGGTTTTATTTGTGTGTCAAGGAAAAGAAGTTCCCACTTAATCTGAGTTGAGGTTGCGTCTCAATCAGCTCAATGCTCAGGGCACTGATCAGGAAGTCGGCCATTTCAAATGCTAAAATCATTCAAGTACACTGAAATGCAATGAAAAAAAATAAAACAGGGAGCATCCCTGAAATTATCTGTTATTTTGAAGCCTCTCGTTGGCCTCTCAGATAGAAATCGAACGAGCCAACTAAATAAACATCATAAAACGTGATCAAACTTTACAAAAAGACAACTTTTATTAAATATCAACATAAGAATTGCTACAGGTAGGAAATACAATATAGTTTTCATCAGAGGTGGACACTACTTGAGTACTTTGAGTACATTTTCCAAGCATCTGTGCTTTATCAGAAAAAAATTGACTTTACTAAAAAATGTTTACTACATTCTAAAGCATAGAATCATGTGTATTCCTTTAAGCGTCACCCCACCCTATTGAGTTCAATCTACACTCTTGGAGCTTTCAAAGAATATACAGTTTGTCATGATTAGATAAGAATTCATATGCAAACATTGAAGTAAATGTAGTCGTCCTGCTGGTGGGACAGTGACATTTAGCAGAAAATAAATGTTTTGAGGCACACTCTCTTCATAAATGAATCAATTACTCTCCCTACATAATTTATTTTATAAAATACTGTTGAAATGTCTATTCTGGAGGCTTAGACCTTTCCAACGATATATAGTTTGTAGTGATAGATTAAAATTGACATCAACAATATTAATGCAAACGTAGGTGTCCCGTATTCGGGACGGCGACGCTTAACAGTTTAAAATTGATTTTATACCTAGTTACATAAAATTGTGTACTTTTACTTTCTTGAGTAACAGTACAAGCACTTTTTACTTAAGTAAAAGTAAACAACTAGATGTTTAATGTACGTAAATATATATAAATATATAAATAAAAATATAAACTTGAAATTATGAAACGTAGTGGAGTAAAAAATAATGATAATATGCTTTGGAATGTATGTTTTCCAAAGAAAAACACTGATAAAATACGAATACATGAAAATTTACTTTTATGTAGAAAGTAAAAATAGTTAATAGTGTCTACCTCTGGTTATCATACTGTATAATATATTTCATAATGTCTTCTAAACAGCATTAATAATGTCATAAACATCAGTTTGTTGATAAATAACAGTAGTCACGATTTACAACACGCTTCAGTAGTCATGTCACAGAAATAAAGTTATCAGTTTCCCAGTAATGAACAAGGGTCTTGTACCCGTGTACACTATGTACTAATTTATGACCCAGCTGACTGAGACCGAGAGATGCTTTAAAATTAAAACTGCTCTGTTATTAGAAAAAGTGTGCAGTAAAATTGGATCACTTGAGGCACCTCGGCTAAACCTACAGTATATGGCAGCAACGTCAGTACAGTGTTTTACCTTTTTTGTTTTGGAATTATAGTTTGTAACAAAGTCTGTAGAGAAATGTAAAAGAGTCATTCAGGCTAAAGCAACCCATATGATATAAAATTGTCAGTATAAAATTGTTTGAACGTACAGTACAATACAAAATGTGTGTGCAGACACCTTACTTAGCCAGGGGGGGCTCTGTTTTTTGTCTGATGCCCTGTTTTGAAAAATGAATCAACACATATAATTTATTCTGTATAAGATTTTTTCACACTTTATTACACTGTAAAAAATGATGTGTTAATTTTTTACACATTGTGTCATGCTATTTAACGTGTTATTTCATGTTAATATAAATGAAAGGGAACAAGTTATGTTAAAAACAGTGATGGGATGTAATTCCGTTACTGTAATTCCACTACTTGTAGCGGTAATGAGCATGTAACGAAGTATTTTTTTTAAGTAACGCAGTTACAATTACTAAAGTTTAAATGAGTTGAATACTCGCGTTACTCTATTTTGTGATAAATGAACGCTTGCAGACAAGACATTTATTGTCGCAGCACCGTGGTGGGCGGCACAATGAAAAATAACACAGAAGGTGTGTTAGTTTAGGGACAACACATTCAATGTTACATGCTTGTTACCGCTAGGAATTACAGTAACGGAATTACTTTGTAACGCGTTACTCCCATCACGGTTTTTAACACAACTTGTGTTGTCCCTTTCATTTATTTTAACATGAAATAACGCCTTAAATGGCATGACACACACAATGTGTAAAAATTAACACATAATTTTTTACAGTGACTGATTAAAGTTAAATTTCTCAATTCTTTCATTTCTTAATTAAATTATAATGAGTTGAGATATAGAAGTGCTATTACTATATAGACTTTGTAACACAAATAAGAAAAAATGTCTTTTTGATCTAAGAAACATGAAGTTAACAAAACTAGTGAGGCATTTGCTTTAAACCAGAACATAAAATTCCTATTTTTTCTATTGTTTTTGAGATTGTTAAATATTTTACTATCTATTTTCGGCACAACTTTTTTTTGTCTGGAATACATTAAAACAGGTGAAGGTATCCCACAGACCCTAAGAGAGGATTATGATAGAGATTTGGACATAGGGCACTAAGTAAAAAACCATCTGATAACCAGAACAAATCAACAAACTAAACACCTTAGCAACAATGAAGGGAATGTATAGTCTTCAGGTTGTGATTCATGTTTCGAAGCATCTGGGATTTCAATGCATGATGGTACACAAGTACAGTAGCATTGCCCTGTAAACAACTTCCCTAAATGTTCTCACCGCTCCACCACATCATCATTCTGGACTAAAATGTAGAGCCGACGTGTGAACTAATAAGACACAACTTCACCTTCATCTGAGAAAATGTGCTGGCAGTCATCTAACACAGCGGCGCTAGTTTCAACATGACGGCTGGCGGCCAAAACCGGGGACATGCGAGTGAATGAGTAATACTGAAATAAATCTTCAATCCTCAAAGTCAAACTTCAAACAAGCTTTATATGATTTTGACATCTTGTGCTTTGTGTAGCACTGTTATACACAAAAAGATTATACATTTTTTGCCTAAAAAATGTCACTTGTTTTATCAGTTACATTTGTAAACTTATCAAGGGCAAAATATTACATTTTACAATACTTTTATGGTAAGTCTATTTACAGCACTTGACCACAGCTACCAGTTTATTGTTTACTTTTCTCCGAAAATATTGAATGTTGATGAACTATACGCAACCTGAATCCAACTAAACATCCTCCGTCATCCTTGGCCCGCTGTATCATCCACACACAACTCTCCCTGGAAACTCCCATGACCTTGAGAAATGTGCGAGGCGTAAGATCACTCTCCCATTAAATAATCAAACATCCAAAATAGGACTTCCTTACTGGGGCGCCGCCCCACAGGACCATGGGAAATCGCATGGTTAATACAATTTTACAGGTGGATTCCCAAGAAGATTAGAACTTAATTACCAGTATTAAAATGTCGACCTCTAAGAATTCCCTGGAGTTTCTCTCATCCTCTTCAGGATGGACTCAGTATGTGTTGTATTGAATAAGAATATACAGTTATTGGAATCTGGGTTCGGTATAAATATATCTTACACGGATGAACAGGTGGTCGTTTTCCAAAGACATAGGAATTGTTAAATCCACATCCAAAATAATTAAATGGCTTGAAATCATGTTTCCTGACAGTTATCCACAATGACATTACTGTATCCATGCGCATCACAGCAAATCTTTATCAAACAAGGACATTAACTACCATGGCTGACTGAATGTGAACGCTTGTTTCTTAAAATATGGGCAATTTCATGCCCCAAAGAGGTTAATTTAAAAAAAAAAACTGTTGGAAACTTTTTACCATGACTTTCGTTTGTTTATTCACATTGTATGCCAGACATCCATTATAAAAAAATATTATTATTGCATTTTAAAATTTTAACGATAAACAATTAACAAGTAAACAAAACATTTGTTTGTAAATCATTTACACACAAAAGCTTTTCCTCATTTGTAAAGTTTTTTCCACCACAACTAACATTTTTGTAATAAAGCTTTTATTATAGGCCTACATAAAAAGCAAAGGAGTCATCCTTTTTTATGTCAAGAATTGATATGTAAAGTGATAGTACGGACAAGTATTATACAGCAGTCATCCACAGATCAAATATTATGTGTTTATGTGGGAGCAGAGGTAAATATAAAGTTCACTTGCCTATTTGAGGAGTATAATCATTGCAGTTATCTGTAAAGTGAATTAAATCTTATAAACCTGCCGGTCACTCCTCTCACACGCCTGTTTAAATAGCACCAATATGAGAGGGCCATCTCTCTCTCGATGACCCAGCACACGTGTCCTTCACTGGACTGATGTTGAAAAGCATCTGGTCCTTGGAAAATCATCCCTGGTGCTAGCATTTGCCAGCTCACACACGGTCTCTAATGAAACGTCAGACCAGCAGCTCAGAGCGCCGGTGAGCTCAGATATGACTGAACACAAACATGCATTCTAGTATATCAAAATAAACATTATACAAATTGTCATTACTGTAATGCAAAACAGAAATCATTGTAATACACCAATGAAAATTATCCTGTCCAAACACAATAGCTGTTGTTATTATCAATACTAATGTCCTAGACATTTCTGGGTGGGGTTCATGAGATACAGTACACCCAGATAGAAAAGAGATTTTTTTCATCAGATATGCTGTATAGAACATAATACTGATCTCTGCTGAGTTATAGACAAGGATATTCTTTGGTTTAGACACTGAAATCAAAAGAAACCGTTAGACTTCCCTGGCCCGTGATACTGGTGTAGTTAAAAGTTTGAGGGCTGAAGACAGAGCCCTGTGGCACTCCATGCTCAAGAAACTGAATTAAATAAAGAGTAAACATGCTTTCATCTGGACCGAGATGCAGTGTGCTTGCAGTTTAGAGCAGTTTGTTCTTAGAGCCAAATTCCCAATCCTAACACACCCAATCGCACTGTCTTGAGGAATTTTACTCACAAATGTGTTAACACATACTGTACACCACCAAGTTTCACTATGGACATATTAAAAAATAATCAACTTTAGACATGAGACATCCTCTCTTAGCAGCACTACACAAAAATCTGAAGAAAAATTACTGTTAAGCAAAAAGGTTTAAGCTCTTTGTGTTGTATGTTGTTTATTGACCCAAACATGATGTTTGCTCAATCACAGAAGTACACATGTGAAACCAAGGGCATGCTAAAACAAAAAAACAAGATGTACAAGATGAATAATCTCAACAGATTTTGAGAGGAGCACACTGCCCTTTTAGCCTGTGCTTGTAAGCCAACACCTGTAGAGAAAAGCATCACTATATCCACTACATTAAATTAAATATGAAGACATTCAGCTGAAGAATAAAAATTTTGACTAACTTGATTTTAATTTAAAAACCCTGTACTGTCAGTATTTGTTACGGTATGTAACTTTGGAGAGATAATAGACTTATAATAACATGAATAATAAAACAATAAACAGATAAACAAGCAGGATGATACAGAACACGCTTTACACTGAGGAAACATAGCATTAACAAGAACGGACAACAATGAATACACAGAGTCAGTTTAAATAGAGAGGATGGGATGATGTTAACTGTTGGCAGGTGATGATAATGAGTACTAATGATCAAGTGAAAGAGAGTGGAGGATTATGGGAAACTGAGTCCAAAGGGAGATAACTGGGAAAAACAAAAGGAAACAACAGAACAGGACTGTAACAGTTGTAGATATTCACAATTTTTGAATTGAACTTAACACTTTGCCCTCCAGCCTTTTTTGCAAAGTTGCCCAACCCATTTTTTTGTGATTCTCAAGGCCATTTAGGAAAATTTTCTTTTAAAAATATATAAACATAAAAATATATCGAATGAAATATCAGACCCTCTGCTTTCAAACAAACAAACAAACAAAACGGGAAAAACGTTTAATCCTGTATATTTTTTTTCTCTGCTTATAAACTCTTAAATATGGGTATTTTTCTACAAAAATATATTTTTTTAGCAAAAATCTGAAATAATTGTGAAGGAATTTTGTTAGAGACCAGATTCAGAACGATTATCAAAACCAACCTGATCTCACAAATTTCCGTAGGATAGTCACAGATTTTTTTGCAAATTTTTCAGCGGCATTCTCACGGATCGTCACATTTTTCCATGGCCCTGCAATTTTCACATGGATTAGTTACTCAACTAATTTGTCCAATTTTCTTACCATTGTCGCTTCGGTTTAGGGTTAGATTTACATAAAATGACAAAACCCAAACCCAACTCTAACCCCAACACCAGGCG
Organism: Misgurnus anguillicaudatus; assembly: GCF_027580225.2. Lineage (NCBI taxonomy): Eukaryota > Metazoa > Chordata > Actinopteri > Cypriniformes > Cobitidae > Misgurnus > Misgurnus anguillicaudatus. The sequence continues at coordinate 3,787,704 of NC_073342.2, read as the reverse complement.
ACATCTGTTTAAAGTTTAGAAAAATATAAAAGAATAAATCAGAAAAAAATGTATAAACCAATACTTAAAGTTACACACTAATGCAAACACCAAATCTAACTCTAAAACGAAGCAACAATGGTAAAAAATGAGCAAAAAATTCTGTGACTATCCCACGGAACTCAAATCACATTGATCAAAACATACACAGAGTGTGAAATTAATAAAATATTTTTTGCTTCAGTTTTTTTTAAATTGGGTAAGTGGTATTACAGGAGATGAGCTTTTTCTTTCGGTGAGCCTTAGGAGCTGGACACACCAAAACCTTTAAACACGTCTGAAAACGCCTTGAGGACGCCAAATGCCAGCTGTTTTTCAGCTGAGCGCTTGGTCGCAGTGATGCTTCAGCTGTGAGCCGGTTGGTTGCTGTGGTAATGTCCCGCCTCTCCTCCACTGTAATTGGACGGCCGTGTGAAGACTGTAGGTGTGTTCGACATCGGCTGCGGCTGGATGTAACCGATCGGCGAGATTAGCCGCGTGCAGGTGGGGAGGAGCTGAAAACGGAGACGTGAAGTCGGACGCGCTGTGCTTCCCGTAGTTTGCGGCATTTACGTCAGGCATGGCTGATCACGTGCCGTATGCTTGCTTTATCGCAATAAACATGATTTGTAAGATGTAAAATACATAAAAAGTGAATTATACTGTTTTGAATGTCCGTGTATGAGCATGAGTGGAACTGAAGATGCTTACATCATCTGTTTTTACAATAATAAAGTTCAAAATAAGCATAAATTATTTAAATACCAATGAAGTGGGGTCTACATTTTTTCATTTCTATTTCCATTTTATTTTGATGAAGATGACACAATATAACATCGCGACTACATGAAAAGAGCTTTAACTGTTATAAAAATACAGATTTGTGAGCATTTGTGGACTGAGGGCGTGAAAATAAGCACGAAACACATGTGATTGTTGTCATGTGGAGAATCCGTCCAATGGTGAAACAGCTGTGTCGTCATTACAGCCCGTGCAGCTCCTCTTCGGGAAATGCGCTGGCTAACTCAGGCGGCTGATCTCGAACCGCTCTCGCGGTACTTAAAAACCATATGACACAGTCACGTGCCTGCAGCGCCAGCTGAAGTCGGACAAAAATACTAACCGGAATGCACTGCTTTAAGTCAGCCACCGATCGGTCTGCGCAGCGCCGTATGAAGTCGAACACACCTTGTGACATTGACGAGCGGAGCTAGTGATGGTCAACCCGGATCTTTTTAAGGATTCGGGTTAATCTGAGTCACTCACTAATATGATCCGGGTTGTGCGAGTCACTTGAGTCACTTGAATCACTTGGTCAAAATCTCCCAGTTCCAATCGCTAATACGAATGCAACTCAGATCACGCATGCAGCTACGAGTCTACGACTCCTCTGCTCGCAAAAAAGGGCTCATGTGACCTGAGGAACTTGTAAAAAAACACGAAATTGCGTGACTATTTCACGCATGGACCAGCGTGACAATGTCACGCTTTGCCGCGTTTGAGCGTGTGCATGTCACGCTTTCTGTTTGTGTCGCTGTCACGTATTGGTTACTCAACTTTTTTGTCCTAATTTCTTACCATTGTCGCTTCGGTTTAGGGTTAGATTTACATAAAATGACACCCTTACCTAAACAAACTCTAACCCCAACGTCAGGTGACAACTGGTTAAAGTTTAGAAAATATAAAAGAATAAGTATTGTATCTTTTTATTTTATAAACCAATACTTAAAGTGACAAATACTTAAAGTGACATATAACAGAAGCACCAAATCTAACCCTAAACCGAAGCGACAATGGTTTGAAAATAGGACAAAAAAGTTGAGTAACCAATACGTGACAGCGACACAAACAGAAAGCGTGACATGCACACGCTCAAACGCGGCAAAGCGTGACATTGTCACGCTGGTCCATGCGTGAAATAGTCACGCAATGTCGTGATATAGGGTTGCAACAAACATGCATGTCCATGGTAACATTATCAATAACATAATTGTAAAAGTTTGGTGTGTGTGTTTAGTTTAATTTCATAACGACAAATATATCAACACCACGTTTAAAAGATGTGAGGCTTTGTTGAATTGGGACGTGAGAGGAACGTGTCCTGTTTCAGATTGACTTACAAGATCCACGATAGGCTTCGGTTAATGCAACCACACAGTCACTCATCCGCGCAAGAACATGATCTTGTGAGTGAGTCCCAGACAGAGCCGCTCGCCCGCTCCTGCACGGGTCCTGTGAGTGAACCACTCGCGTCACTCTGAGTGACTCAGTCAACAAGAGGAGCCGTGTACGTCTGTCGGTGTACATTTGCAGCTTCTACCCAAAACATTGTGCCAGTCAAATATTGCAACAGATTAGCCTACATGAGTCAGTGGGTTAATAACACGAGCAAGGCTCGTTTCTCCTAGTCCAGGATTCAAGCTCTATGAGTTGATTCACTCTCTGTGTGAATCCCCGAGCCGCGGACCAACTCATTGTCGCGCGCACGCATCCCTTTGTACTCGGACTCGGAGCTGCAGAAAATTACGAGTGTGCTTTTGGCTCACTCGGTACCCCCAGTCGACATTTGGTGATGTAAATTAACTCGTTGTTGCAAGTTATAGAATATATGGCAGCTTATGTAGAGTTATTGTAATTCTGTTGTAAACATTTGAAGAGCTTTGTGTTTGATCCAATTTCTCATTTTAAAGCACAATCTGAGAGGACTCAACTGACTCGGGTTAATGGTCACTAAGGACTCATGGTTCTCGAGTCATTTTAGGGATCGGGTTAAATGATCCGAGTTTCGAGTGACTCGCTCATCACTAAGCGGAGCTTCTTACTTAAAGTATATAGTTTTCAGCGCGGAGCTGCTTGCTTATTGGAAAAACGAGCGTGTCGCAACGCATCGCTTTCATTATGCATAGGCTTATGGTAATTGTCAAAATAGTTTTCCAACTTGTCATCCTGGCATAATGTACAGTTAAAATTAAATAAAATGAAAAATACACTGCTGTGGACATTGTTTACTTCATTAATGTGCTTTACTGTGTTAATGGAATAAGGATGCGAGTAGGATTCGGTATTCGGTTTCGGATTCGGCCGAATCTTAAACGGTAGATTCGGGATTCGGTCGAACCTAAAAAATCTGGATTCGGTGCATCCCTACTCTTAATTGACGAGATATCTCGTCAATGCGGGGAAAGATGATTCATTTTGGGCAAGTAAAGGGAACTGAACAGGAAAGGAACAGAAAGGGGAATGTAAGGAAATAAAGATAAGGAAAGGATATTACATGGAAGCTATAGAAAAGAACACAGGGCATATTCAGGGGGTGTTGCCAGGCCAACATCTTAGATGCTAAAGAATTGAAAAAACTCGAGAGATGACAGCGGTGCTTAAAAAGACTTATGGGCCGATTTTTAAGTTTATCCACAGCAGCATTTGTTTTATTTATTTCCTGCCTTTATTGGCAGGTGAGAGATGGCATTTGTCAGCTGAAGACAGGATTGAAGTGTATGAAATATTCAGCAAAACAGTAATGATATCCCTGGACAAAGCAAAGGAGGTCATAGGAGGAAAAACTGAGGAGGGGAAATACAAAGAAAACCCACACTCTTTATTTTCTAAGGAAAGACAGACAAAAGAGCCGAAGTGCCAAATAGATTCCTTTCAAATGTGTCTATGGCTTTCTCAAAGTACAGCGGTGCTTATGAATCAGGACTGTTTGAAAGCGCTCAACACTGCAGTTATAAATGTAAGTAAATAGTATTTTAAAATCACATGTGGGACAGATAAAAGTTTGTCAAAAACCATATCCATTTCCAACCACATTCATATTTCAACCCTGTATCACGAAATTATGTAGCCTACCTATAGTCACATAATTTTGTGAGTCTTTTCCGTGACACTGACACATTTTTCCACCTTTTTGATTCACGCATTTCTGTTTGCGTTTTACTGTAACTTATTTTTTACTCAACTGCTTTGTCCTATTTTCAAACCATTGACGTTTGATTTGGTGTTTGCGTTAGGATGTCACTTTAAGTATTGGTTTCGACCTTTTTCCTGATTTATTTTTTATATTTTATAATTTTTAAACTATTGTCGCCCTCGCATTAGGTTTAGAGTTGGGTTTGGGTACACTGTAAAAAAAATCTGTAGGAATTGCAGCTGAGTTGCCGGTAATTTACCGTAGATTTAAAGTTATGTTATTTGCTGGCAACATTTTGTTCAAAGTTAAGTGAACATTAAACATTTACAGGTCTTTGTCTTTACAGAGTAAAACTAAAAAATAGCATCAAGCAAAACATTCTGGGAAACAAAATCTGAAGCAAAAAACAGAAAAAGGTTGATGATGATTTATGGTTCCCAGAATGCTTTGCATGAGGCTGTTATTGTATAGTTTTATTCTGTAAAGATAAAGACTTGTTAATGTTTAAAATTTATTTAACTTTGAAAAAACTCTTGCCAGTAAATAACATAAATGTAAATCTACGGTAAATTACCGGCAACCCAGCTGCAATAACATTGACATTTTTACGGACTTTTTTATAGTGTAAGGATGTCATTTTATGTAAATCTAACCCTAAACCGAAGCGATAATGGTAAGAAAATAGGACAAAACAGTTGAGTAACAAATACGTGACAGTGACACGTAAACAGAAATACATGACATGTTCACACAAAAAGGCGGAAAAACTTGTCAGCTAATTCGTTTGAATTCATACAAAGTAAATCTTGCAAAAAAAAAACTATAACGATGCCCCACCCCTAACCCCAACATCACAGGGGTCAAGGCAAATCGTACAAAAATATATGAATGTGGTCGTACGAATTAATACAAAATAGCCACCTCGTAAAATATGTGCAAAATTACCACGAGATAGCATTGGAAATTCATACATATTTTACAATGTAGCTAATTCACATTAAATCATTTGATGCGAATTGTACCAAACCGTATGATTATGAGGCAAAAGCATGAATGACACCTCACCCCTAACCCTGCACTTTAAAACATGCTGGGTTATTTTTAACCCATCGTTGGGTCAAAAACCAATGCTGGGTTGTTTCCACCCAAAATGCTGGGTTGTTTTAATTTGCTGTTGGATAAAATATAAACACTTTCTGGGTTAATTTAACCCAGCGCTGGGCTCATCCCTTTTTCACCAAACACTGGGTTAAAAATAACCCAGCATTTTTATAGTGTGCCTATAAACCCATTATAACAGCGGCAAAAGCAATGAGATTGTACAAATTCGTACATCATAACCTTAAAAAATCTGTTTGAATTGCAACAAGATTGTGTTGCATTTTTGGTGTTGTATTGACAACAACAGGTTGTAACAACACTTATATCATACGATAATGATACTGTTTTGAATCTGGCGAATAGTGTGTGCCTGCGTTTTCTGACAGTTTTGCTACAGTAACATCACATTAAACGAACAAGTTATTTATTTCCACAACTGCAGTAATATGCAAAGTCACTGATTTTCCAAGCAATTCAGTCAAACGTATAACTGAGCCGGTGGATTTATGCCCAGTCCTGGAGACAAGCAGAAATGCACCAACACGCTGCACGGACGGCAACCTTGCCGAATGCCACTGTCGACTGTAGTTTCAAAATATTGACAGCTGAAATAACTGCGAGCTGCTGAACCTTTAAAACCAGGTATTGGACCATTGACTTTTACAACAAGTCAATTCACACTAAAGCACGGCTTGTTCGGACGAAAGCAGTGGGAACGGCTCGGGATCTTTGCCTGGTTGAATTATGACCTGACAGCTTCAATCACCTGCCAATAGAACAGACGGGGCTGTGGAGTTGAATTACAGGTGCTGATGGGTGGAAACATTTATCTGTTTTAAACAGAAGTAGGATTGAACGTAACTGCAGACAGACTGCTTGAGTTAGACAGGGCAATGAACCAAATCATGAGGGGTCAATGAAGTCTCAGTCATTACCCACAAAACCAACATAAATCGTTTGGGACTGTTTGCATGTTTAGTGGCCTGAAATTCGGTTGCCTGTAAGAATGTCACTTGTAAACGATGATCTAACTTTAATGGCAAAAAATAAAATAAAAAGCATCAAATTATGCAGACACAAGATGAAGATCTGAGACTATCTAAGAATGTCTACCTCTATTGTATAAAAACAATGCTATTTTTATTTTTCTTCACTGATATGTATAAGTGATGTGTGGGTCATCTCATAACGATTGGGACGCGTAAAGACATTTATTGTAACTTTATTGCGGAGCGGGTCATTAAAAACAAAATAATAAAAAAAAATTATGTTGCGTGCAATTCCCTATAGTCTATATTACATATTTGGGAATATTTATTTTCATATTTTATTAGGTTCTTTGATAAGGTTAAATTACGTAGCAACGTAATTTTGACCTTAGCCTCAAGTCACGAAAGCACCAAGCAGCTCGCACTGCCGGCGACAACAACAAAACAAACGGAGACATAAAAGTGAAGACGATGTGCAGGAGAAATTTAGGTCAGGAGTGTGTGAATAAACAATACAAACGCTGGTTTTGTAATTGTTAATTTTTTATCATTATCCTATACGTTTATTCGCGTATGTTGTTGCCATTTTACAGGGTGATGTAATCTAATGGCTGTTTCCAAGCACTTTTAGGCTGAAATAAAGCCCCTATTATTTATATTACAAATGCCTGTATGTGTATTTTAATGGTCGCAGGTGCGGGAAGGGGTGGGCCAAATATTTCATAAAGCAGGACCCACCGGTTGGAAAAAACCCAGACCCGCACATCACTAATGTGTATGTAAGTTGGGCTACTGGATGATGATACCAGGTGTGCCTCTACATCTTGAAAAGTGAAGCCGCTTGCTATTTGATCGCCCCCTGGTGGCTGACTGCAGTAGAAGTTATAAACCCCGCCCTCTCCATGCAAAGGACTCGCCTCTAAATAAAAAATAATTTACACTTCCAACAAAATTTTCCAAAGATGGTCATTCGCGAGCGAGCGTTTGGGTGGAAGTTTGATACCGAATTACGTGAATTACGTAACTTGGCAGCATCCATGGTTTAGACATTTTTGGCTTCAATTCATTAAAATGGAAGTAAGTGATGTTGTGTCGTCGTAATTTTCTTTGCCTCTTCAGCTAACTTTAACAAAACAGCCTGGGAAGGGAAAATAAATACACTAACTAAATTTGCGCAACATTAAAAATTTTGAGAAAAGGGAAGAGTCCAGAGTTAAGTTAGGTGTCTTGCTCATAGACACCTCGACACTTGGTCAAGTGGAGCCGGGGGTTGAACCAACAACCTTCCGGTTTGTAGACAACCTACATGAACCACTGCCTCCCCATAATATATTAATATATGAATATTTTTACACACAAAAAATGTCTCATTTTTAACTATAATCAACTTGGATTTACAAATCATTTCAACTTTGATGTTTTACAGTATCTTGCTGTAACTTAAAAAATAACGATGAATTAGTTTAACTTATTACAACTTTAATTTATAATTGAAAGCGAATAATTTTTATTTTTATATAAAAAAAGTATACATATATTAACCCTAATAAAACCCTTGGGGTCAATTCTACCCCCAAGCCACTTTTCTTTAGTTTAAAAACATGGTTCCCTTTATCTCAGTGAAATAAGATTTTGTGACCTTTCCAGATTATCTGTCAAGATTCATATAAAAAAACTTGGCTTGATTCCTTGATTCGGTCGTTCTAAAGAGGCGTAAAATTCCCTTAATTAGTCCCTTTGAGGGTAATGCTCAACCACTGAGCTATACAGGAGCACAAGATATTATTATACAGAAACAATAGTATTGTGCAGAGACAAATATAACCCATCCACTTAATTAGAAAAAATTCTGCTATATCTTTAGAACTTTCAAATTGTTTCTTTAATAGACAGTTGTGTTAATAACAGTGTTATTAATAACAGAAGGCTGTAGACCAATCAGCATTCAGAAATAAAACTCTTTTATAATTAATATTTGATTCATTGTCAGAACAGAAGCCTTATTCTCAATCACCTTATAGTGTGCATTTATAATGTGCTTATTAGAACCCATTGTGTAATATTTCATTCACTGCAGGCCTTAATAAACAGTCTGTCTCCAAGACAGTTCCTCTGTCATCCTCTGATAGGACAGTTTCACGTGCGAGGCCACGCTAGCGACAACAGCCCGAGAGATCCGCGCTCCTTAATGACTTGAAAACAGCAAAGACAAAAAAAACATCTTAAGCAGGGGAGAAAAATATGACGGCGGAGCGATGACAGGCCGCTGCGGATGGCAGTCGTTTCCAGAGGTGCCGGTGAGTGATGTTCTGTCACTCACTCAAACGACTGCCATCATCGCCGCAGTCCCAGCGAGCCGCATTTCCTTCTTTATCTAATAGAAAGTAATGACACGTTCAGCCTGCCAGGCCTCTTTGGCAGCAGCGAGGCCCTCTGGGGAGACATTTTGCATCTCTCGCCGCAATAAGAATAAACGCATAGGGGAGTCTATTTGGCTGGGCGTGATGGCTAGCTCTTCACTTATCGGCGCTCAATAAATCTCTGCGCCGCAGCCAAGAGATGCGAGCGGTTATCGCATCACGGCAGAGCCCACGCCACGCTCGCCCGCATGACTGACGGCTCCGCGCATCAGCGCAAATTATTTATCAAAGCGTAGGGGAGGGGGTTGGAGGGCTGATGTGATTTACCCAGACAAGAAATAAAGAAAATCGAAAAATAAAAGAATTACAGAAATGGGAAAATAAGGGTGAGAGAATGAGCGTAAACAAATGAACATCTACAAGGATGCTAGACCTCGCGTAAGGCCGAGAAAAACAAATTAAAACTTGTTGAGTTTAGGGCTGATGCCATTATTGGTGCTGCCTGCAAGTACAGACGTAACAAATTAGGAACCTTAAAGGGATATCACCAACAAATGAAAATTCTTACATTTAGGAATAAGTTTCATCTTATACAATGTAACTATTGTTAACATGTGTGTTGTCACATTGTACTTACATTTAAGTATCTTGTCATTACACTCTTGACCCTTAACCCCACCAGAACAACATATATGTACTGTGTCTTCAATGTCTTTTAAGTAAACAATAGTTAAAAACACATAATATAAAACAGGACCAATTTTTTTCTTTCATGATGGAACAAAAACAGGATTTTAGTTTGTAGGTGCGTTTTCTGATAACATTAGAAAATTGTGACACATGGTAAAAAATGTCAAAGATTCACTACAGCTCTCAAACCACATTTATGTTCACATATATATTTTAAAAGGTCAAATTAAGGTTTTGATGGCAAAGATGACAAATAATATTTACTCTCATATGTCTCATGTGTCTTGTTGCTGACTGTGACACAAAATATTTAAATATGTGCATATTTAAAACTCGCACCAAAGAGATTTAAAGGTATAGTTCATTTTAAAAGGAAAATTCTGTCATTTACTCGTCCTCATGTTGTTCTAAACCTGTTTGAATTTTTTTTCTGATGAACACAAAAGAAGATATTTTGATTAATGATGGTAAACACACAGCAGATAGTGACCATTGACTTCCATAGTAGGATAAAATATTTTGGAATTATTGTGATAGATGACTAAGAAAATATTTTGATAAATGATGGTTAGCACACACATGACGGTACCCATTAAATTCCATCATATTTTTTATTCCTACTATGGAAGTTAATGGTCACTATCTGCTGTGTGTCTACCCTTCCCAGTCTCACGAGGTTTTGTGATATAGTCACGTAATTTTTTGATTCTTTTTTCATGATATTATCACGAATTTCCGCGTTTTTTCATGATCGTATAACGAATTCCTGTTTTCGTGTGATTATCACGTATTGGTTACTCAACTGCTTTTTCCTATTTTCCTAAAATACGTGACAATCACACAATAACTCCTGTTTTTGTGTGATTATCACGTATTGGTTACTCAACTGTAACCATCACGAAAACGCGAAGATTCGTGATAATGTCACGAAAAAAGAATAAAAAGTTACGTGATTATATAACGAAATTTCATGAGACTGGGCTGGTTTACCATAATTTTTCAAAATATCTTCTTTTGTGTTCATCAGAAAAAATAAATTCATACAGATATAGAACAACATAAGGATGAGTAAATGATCACGTAATTTTATTTTTAAAGTGAACTATCCCTTTAAGAACTTTTGGTACTTGTGCTTCTATAATTGTAGACAAAGCTTTGGCAATTTTGGAACTTCTGCCAAACTAAACTATTAAATTAGACATTTACATTGTTGCATACTCAAGACCATCTTAATGAGATGCAATGAAAAGCTAAATAAATTTTATTTATTTATTTTAGTTTTCAGAGCTTATATAGGAGATATTAACTCATTCTCCGCCATTGACGAGTTATCTCATCAATTATGAGTTAATATTTAACTAATAAATATGCCTTTCTGGACGAATTAAGTGAAAGTGTAATTTTTAACTTTTATCCACTGGATGGCGCCAAACCGAATTTATCAAAAACGGAAGTTAAAAAGATTTAATGATTTATTTTAACTGCCTTTATGTTTGATAGTCATTCTGAGTCTGATCTCTAACATAAATTCCTTTACAAAAACGCAATTTTTTAAAGCTTTTTGCTCAAAATGTTGTATTTTTGAAGAGAAATATCCATATTTCAGTGGTTAAATTAAGTGGGAAAAGTAAATATATAATGAAAGTTTTTTCCCCATTTTGTTTGTTTGTTTATTTGTTTATTGTTTGTTTGAAAGCAGAGGGTGTGTTCTTTAATTTGATATAATTTGTTTGTTTATATATTTATAGAAGATAATTTTTCCTGCAAGGAATTTTGTGAAACTTTTGTTAAAATCACAAAAATGCCGGTGGGCAACTTTTCTCAAAAAGGCTGGCGATGAATGAGTTAAAGGATAACTCATTCAGTGATATCTGTCAGGTCAAAGAGAAGTTTATATACTTTAAAAAGTATAAACTTTTTAAACATTAGTTAAAAGTTAGATTTTTAAATGTTTTGTATGCACATGCAGTAATCAATCATTCATCATTTTGTTACATTAACAAATTCATATGGTAAGCCCTCAATACAACAGCTCTTATTACGGTAGCGTGGTGTTCCTTCACCATCACCTCCTGAATCGACACTGGCAGGACTGCAACTTGTCTATATTTAGAGGAAAAACGTGTAAATATAATCAGTCCTGTCACACATCTTACTCTATTCCAGTCTGGATGAGCCATTGATCATTAGCCACTGTCAAATACGCCATGGCGTTTACCGTTAGTGCTAGAGAGATAATAAGGCTAACAAAGATGAATAATTGATATGTTTGCCATAGCACACGCAGGGCGAGTCGCTTCCTTATTATCGTTGATTCTTAAGAAGCAAGTCTGGTACTACTCCGAAAAATACCAGAGCGGTTCATTATATGCAGAGCAAACGACGTAGACCGCGGTGCGATCTGAGCCACGAGAAGCGAGATAAAAAGAAGCTGTCACTTTGCGCTAATGAAATTTTTCCCTTTGTTTGTTTTTCTCTGACGACACGCCTCAAGTGTCATGTCCACCCAAGCAGCGGTTCCTCATTAAGAGCGGTAATTAGCTCAGCAGCCGACAGCGGCGCCCATGCTAACCCGACTTAAGCTAGCGCCGCGGCGATGCTAGGAGATGCTAATAAATCAACGTCTGACAGACACGACACACAAAGGAAAGCAGATGAGAAAAAGAAACAAGTAGGGCGAAATGTTGACGCGAAACGAGGTTATCCGTGAATACGGCGGAGGCTGGGGGAAATAATACGGAAATCTCATTTTAATGCACTCTTATTGGCTGAGATGAGCGGGCGTTTTGCGGGCCGCGTGTCCGCGATTCCAGAGAAAGAGAGGGAGGAAATTACCTGGTGCTGTGACCTTTTGCTAGTTCTCGATCTAATGATGAATACTAGACTGGTGCATCATGGCAGATTATCCCAGTGGGGGCCCATAAGCCTTTGGCTTGATTTATGACATATTTATTCTCCTCTATCTAAGGGACGTGTCACTCCGATGGAGAGAGAGCAGGGTGCAGCGCGCGACTGACAGGAGGAGAATTATGTGGCCATAATTGTCAATCATCGCTGAATATGAGCCACGACCTCTTCGGTTTTCATATCGCCGTGCCGCTAAAGTTGTCGCGGAAACCATGTGGGCTTCTAATGCCATTCAGAGAAGAATAATATTCACATCATTCTTTCTGTCTGTCGTCGTGATGGAGAAAGCCCAGAGGGGACGAAGAGCCCGGGAACACTGACATTAGGACTTTGTGTATACCTGCAAACGTCTCATTTCTCATACTCTTAAATGCTTGATGAGATTAGATTGCTCGTCATTTTGTGGCATTGGTCTAATAAAAGCATTAGTCGTCGGGTTGCTTTTAGCTCAGCCATATAGAGGAGGTACAGTACAGTAAAAACAGCAGTGGATGGGTCAGACATCTTGCTTTATTCACAGCAGATGCATGCATGCCATATTCACACATTACTTTATAAATCATCATATGAGATTTTACAGTTATCTGACCGTAATCTTTATGAGTGCAAACTATTTTTTTAATTTAAAGGTTTCAGACATAAAATTATATAAAATGATGACAAAAAAGAGAAATGTATACTTTAAATGCATGTGCCAAGAAAGTGTAATCTTTGCTCCCAAATTTTAGATTTTTTTGACATGTGTTTCAGAAAAAGTTTAAAACATTGTGCCAAACTAGTACTTACTGAAGAATTGTCAGGCTCCACAAACATTACAGCAATTTTAAACTTTCAAATTTGAAACTGAAAACGTAAAGAGATTTATTTATTATTGTTTTCTATTTGTTTACAATATTTCTGAGTAAAGTATTTCTTTATCTTGACAAGAGACTTATAAAATAAAGTTGACTTTCTCATCTGTAAAACAACTGATCTCTAGTCAAGATAAATAATAGTAAGTTGAAATGACTTGAAAATCTGAGTTGATTTAAAGGAACAGTATGTAATAAATTTATATCAATTAATCATAAAATGGCCCTGATATGTCACTAGACATTAAGAAATCATTTTTATTTCAAATACTTATATCACTGACAACAGTGGTCCGGCCAGGATATTGTCATTTAAAAAGTGGAGTTGCAGCCCTCAACTGATGTTTATGTTGTCATGTTGTGTATTGGCCACCAGTTGTTGTGATTGCAGTACCAGTTTTGGCCACAAGTTTTGTGATTGCAGTACCAGTTTTGGCCACAATCCTACATACTGTTACTTTAACAAATAAATTAAGTCAGCAAAAGTATTTTTTACAGTGTAACATTTTCTTTGAGTAGTGCAGATTTTTAAATTGAAACTCAAAGTTTGGTAAATATTATTGTTTTAGTAGAGTAAACAGATGTCTTTATGGTGTTTGTATTTGTGTATTTGGTGTAATTAAATGTGTTCACATGGTTTATATACACTGTTAACCCAGACATTGTGTTTAGATAAACAATCACATAAGCGTCACTTAATATTTTAAGTTTTGGGCATATAAAATTCATTAAACTAAAACATTCAAGTGAAATGAACTTAAATGATCAGTACATGTGTAAGAAATACCCATAATCCTTTGTGCCTGAATATGTTGATTATTTATGCTTTTTCACAGAATAAAAACTTTAAATACTTAAATATTTAAATATAAACAGTGTTGGAGGTAACGCATTACAAGTAACGTGCAATTACTTTTCTGAAGTAAAGAGTAAAGTAACGCATTACTTTATAAATGTACACATTAATATTTGAGTTACTTTTTCAAAAAAGTAATGCAAGTTGCTTTTTTAGTTTAATTAACTAAACGTAATCACATTATGCACTCTATGTGTACACGCCTGTGTGAAAACAGTTTGAATCAGAAACTAAGATGGCAGGCCAGAGCTCGACATTTTGGTGATGGAAATATGCAGTTTCTGAATGCAGAACTTTTCAGTCATAAAAACACCTGTCTCAGCCAAGAAAAAGTAACGCAAAAGTAACTAAAATGTAATGTAAGCATTACTTTTTTATGAAAAGTAACTAAGTAACGCAATTAGTTGTTTTTTTGTTAATGATCATTTTGTGAAGTCACCATTCATCTTGTTTACTTACATGAGCCCTGTTTAGCCAACGCTATCTCACAAGAATTCATACATATTTTACGAGTTTGCTAATTTGTATTAATTCATATGACCACATTCGTACGTTTTTGTACGATTCGCCTTGACCCCTGTGACGTTGGGTTTAGTAGCGGAGTTAGGTTTCGCTATTGTTTTATTTTCATGAGAATCGTAAATTTTTGCACAATATAATTCGTATAAATTTGTATGAATTACCAAACTCGTAAAATATGTACGAATTCTTGAGAGATCAGGGGTGCGTTTCCCGAACAACGACGTAACTCGTTGCTGAACCAGCATACGATGCATAGTTGGAGAAACAAACTAACTTGTCACGATTGTTTCCCGAAAGCATAGTAACATGATTTTGTTATCGTGATTTTTTTATCTATTGTTTATTTTCAAGATATTCAATTCACGCGCAAGTTGCCTCTTAAGTCACTCCTCCCAGGGATTCCCCAGGGTCTTAAAGCTTGTATGACTGTGCACATGCGCAGTTTTCAAATGCAGCGTTATAATTCTGTTTACAAACTTAAAGATGTCAAATAATTTTTTAATATATTTAGAATGTTGGATATAGACTGTATTACATGTTTTTTTTTTTTTTTGCTTATTTTGTTCAAAAGGTGAAAAAAAAGGTGAAGAGCTGTCGTTCCAACGACACAACTTTGCGATGCAGTTTGCGAATGTGCACTATGCTGAAACGATGGAACTTGCGACTGTAGTTGGCTAACGATGCTTTCAGGAATCACAACCCAGGCTGGTTTAGCACATCTTTTTTTAGTACTAACAATGCATCTCAAAAACGCAGTTGTGTATGTGTCTCTGTGGAGAATCAAGTTTATTCAATGACTGACTTACTGTATAGTCAGTCATGAATTTTGTGTTACAATTTATGACACTAAAAGTAATACACTGAAAAAAATCCTGTAAAAATGACAGTTTTACTGGCAGCTGGTTGACAGTAACTTATTGTAGATTTTATATTTATGTTATTTACTGGCAACAGCTGATCGATCAACTTTACCAGCGCGACTTGAGAAGGGCCCAACAGATTGGTAAAGTGAAGAAACTCAAACATTTGAACCATGTCTGCATTTCGGTTCGTAGAGACGACAAACAACAAGCGCACTCTACCCTACTAAAAACTTGTGTTTGAATCATGGATTAGTCAGTACTAACTTCTTTAAATATAAAAACATGAACTACTTACAGGCTGTGAGTCAGAATCGGGCGTGACTATGATAATGTGCGTCGAGTCCACGTCAACTAACTGAGGAAGTAAACTGTTGCCCACGTCATCGGATACATTGGGACTTGTAACTTTGCATATCGTTTACATGTACTAACACCAACATGATCTCACGGAAAGATGCGTTATAGTCATGAAAAATTTGATTAATTTATTTGTGTCCAAGCGACAATGGTAAGAAAATAGGAAAAAACCATGAGAAAACAATAAACATAAAATAAAACGAAAAGAAAAACGAATATAACGAAAGTCGTGCAACGGACATTACTATAACAAAACTATTTATAGAAATTCATGCGAGTAACATTAAAAAAACATTCTGACAAAATGTTTGCTCCATTATTACCTGAATAGTCAATGAAAACCAATGAAACAAAACAAGATCAATAGTAGGGATACTTGACGAGCATGCAAGTGAGTTCAAAGTGTGTGCATGTGCATCTGAGCGCTTTATAATACCACATGGTGCTAAACACAGATAATCAGACAGCTGCCTACTGCCTTCAAGAGCCTCTTAAAAACAGATCTTCATTTTTTACACATCACAACCCCTCACTGAGAGAGAGAGAGAGAGAGAGAGAGAGAGAAAGAGAGAGAGAGAGAGAGAGAGAGAGAGAGAGAGAGAGAGAGAGAGAGAGAGAGAGAGAGAGAGAGAGAGAGAGAGCTGTGTGTGCTTTTCAGTAATTGAAGAGAGATTACATGGTCTTTCAACCATGTAGTTGGTCATCACAATCCATTAGCCATTTATATTAGACGCTACTCCACGGTGTCAACTGTGGTTTAGGATACAGCTGAGGTTCAAAAAGGGAAAAAAATGTTGACTGCATTTTAGCCATTACTGTATTTTGCAGTTAATGATGATAACACACAGCGAGGCTTGTGAGGTGTAACAGCAACCATAATGTTTCTGCTCGACAAACCATTGCGTTCACGTTCCTTAAAGGCCAGCTCCAGTATTTTGAGGTACATATTCAGTAGACATACTTAACTCAGGTACATAACACTCAATTGAAATGCTTAAAGAGTCTAATCGAATCTTTTAGGCAGTCATTAACGACATTACCTGCCATCAGCTCCGAGTACAGTAATTTAGCATGCACTTTCACATAATTTAAACACATCAAGTGTGTGGTGCCATACGGCTCTTGAAACGCACGCAACAAGAATCAATGTAAATCAGTCGCCCCAAGTCATTATTAATACTATCAGTAAGTGCTAATAAAGTTACTCTACTCTAATGCTAAAAACCAAGAGGCCAAAGTACTGTAATCATGTTTCAGGCCAAGCACTGTTCACCTCTCCACGGCTTATTTTTGCAGTCTGAGTTAATCGATTGAAGACGTTAGCTAAGGTCAAGATGGACTGCCTCTTCGTTTCCCAAACACACTGATCCTGAATCAGTCTGCTAATGAGCTCGTATTACAGAGCGATCGATGCCATTGGATTCTCATTGGGGAAAGATCAAACCTCATTCAATAACTGAGTGTCTGACCTCAGTTGAATGGATATAATAGCTATCATTTCAATAACACAGTAAAGCCTGGTGTTTTGCAAACTCTCGACATGTGTAATAGCGAAAGGGCTAAAGGTGGACCCTGTGAAAACAGAAAATATACAGAACTCTGACAGTATCCTGTGTCAAAACCATTCGGAAGTATACAACACATCTAAGAAATGAACCAAAAAACACATTTGAATTTGCTGAAAGGAAAAATTAAGAACAAAGCATCAGACAAAAAAATAAATAAACAAACTATCTGTCAATAGAAATGACATTGTTATGATTTTATGATTTTAAAGATTTATGATTTTTAAAATGTTACATTTCCGTTGGTGTGTAAGTTTGTATTAGTACATGTTAATATATGCAAAAGGTACAAACCCCAAAGCAAACGATGACGCGAGTTATCGTCTCCAACATTAATCTCTTTTCTTGGACTACAACAAACACAAGGATTGTAGGCAACACTTTACTTCCTGGGATTCCTCCCGCTTTGACTCAAAGCCTGTAAGTTATTTCCTGTTAGGGTTGGATTGTGAGCGAATGTGAGCGAATATGTGAAAAATAATGTGTTTCTTGAACCATAAACCATGCAAACACATTGTATTATACCAAATGCACAAAATAACGGTTTTTAGCAATGAAATAGGTGCACTTTAAGTTTAGACTTGTACTGGCAGTTAACAAGTTTTTGCATTTGGACCCAAAAGATGTTAATTATGCTCTCATAAGAAAATGAGAGGGCCAAGCACTAAACCCTGTGGCACATCACAGATTTAGTGATGTTGGATCATCCAGTCGCAAAGCGAGAAAGGTGTAAAATAATAAACATGCTTAAGACTTAATATATGACGATTAACGTGAAGATTTGTGTCACTTGTATGAACTGAACTTCTGATGAACTTTACATAATTTGTTTTACTGAATGTTAATATTTGATGAAGTTTATATGTATAGCACATTTCATACACAGAGGTCATTCAAAGTGCTTTACATAGAAATGAGAAAACAATATATAAAAGAGAAAAAAGAAAATAAATAAGAGATACACGATACACTTTCTTTGTTTGGGTGTCGTTGTCGTTTGACAGGTGAGGAGGCTTTCGAGCTTTTTTGTTCATGTGCGCATGTCTTTCTGTGTAAAAGATCAACATCATAAGCGGAAATAATTGTAAAGTATCTCTGCTGTAGACTCATGCAGTTGATGGAAATTAAAGGCTCATGCTACATTTACAGACATGAGAAGAGATATAACCGTATAGCTTTTGACCGATTGCCCAACAGCTTTTTAAATGACTGGGCAGACTTGACATCACTGTCTGCGAGAGACCATACCTATCTCCAAATAGCGATTTTATAAAAGGAAACTGCTCATTTATGCATGTGAATGCACTTAGTGTTAATTAAGGGCCAGATTGGTAAAAATAGTTGTTGTCCTTTGAATGTTTATAGCACAATTTCAATAGACCCGCCCCTTCTCATGATTCAGAATGAGCAATACATTTATTGTGCTGTTGGATGTAGATTAAATTACACTGCAGATGTGAATAAAGGTCATAATCATCAGGTAAAGTAATGGGGAGTCATTATATAAGTCTATTAAGTCTTTCTCCATCGGGGCTCCTTAACGTTTCCTAATTATCTCTCTAACTTCACTATAATTACAGTGTTTACAAGCCCTGCTGCACCACTGTATCAACACATTTACCAACATTATGGCAAAGCCATTTTTTATATTTTTTATTATTTTGCTCCCCAGCAGATTTTATTTCTCAACCTTTTACAGTGAACACATAACCCAACTCAGTATCAAAATTGCCTATGACCAGCAGACAGCATTTCTTACTAAAAAAATGTGTAAGAAAGTGTAAAAATAAAACAGAAATCACTAAAACTAGGCCAAAATCAAGAATCATTGATTCAAATAAATTCTGTTTCTTTGACATCTATTTTTCGTGAGTGTTTCACAGAAGAGGACTCATGAAGTTTAAATGTGTCTATCATGAATTCACTCACTGTTTAACACTCTTTAATAAATGTTTTATCCTTTAAAAACAGCAATGTTATCTTCAAACAGCAACAGACTGTGCAGATGTTTGACAGTCATTTAGTCGTATCATTTTCTGCGTTTCAAATAAAATGTGACGTGTTCAAATAAAAGGAGGTGATCAAATGGCTATTGTGACATGAAAGTATCTTGTGTGGAATGAAATGTGTCAGGATCGATTTAAAACATGTTAAATGCATATTCAAACGTATTTATTGTAATGATTTTCACAGTTAAGCTTTAATGACTACTGTCAGAAAGATAGGACAAAGCAATGTGACTATAATAGTCTGATTCCAGTTAAGCACTGACAAAACACCATCATTAAATAATGACCTTATGAACACGTGATAATACACATTGTGTAAAATTACATTTAAAATAGGATTTGTTATCTGAGATTAAATAAAAGTTTATGCTGAGGACACAAATATCTTGAAGACATGAGACCTTTAATTTGATTATAAATTGAAAACAGATTGCTGATAATGATCTTGCAGGTTTGTAAAATATATTTTAAAGTACAAAAGTATTAGCATTTACTTTATTTGTTTAAATGCCCTGTACTCTAAATAACTTTAGGCCAATTCCATTACTAATAGCATGAATAAATTATTATGAGCTCATGTCTATGACAAATACAAAAGTCATGGTTATTTTTGTTATATTTGTAATGGCATTTTGTACTCAGACACAAATATGTTTGTCTGTAACTAAAGGCAGGGGCGTTGCACAAGATCTCGGGCCCTATGCAAAGGCAGTCCTGATGGGCCCCCATGCCCCACCCCCATAATACATTCCAGACTTTCAAGGGCCCTCTCTTCCTTTGGGGCCCTGGTAATCAGTACTGGTTTTACCCCCAGTCCGACGCCCCTGACTAAAGACCTTATTTATTATGATCCAGAAGTGAATTTTTACCAAAGAGGGGATTGTAGACATTAAAAAAATATCCATCAGCCTTAATTACACTTAATTTATTTCCCAGAAAATATCTCAAGCCAAAATTAAGGTGGGAAATTTTGTCTCAGTTGTGTGCTCTTTACTTTAAACCTTTTTTTAAATGCAATCATTTAATTTGCAAGCATTCATACATTTACATTTCTTATAAATTAGAAAAAAATTATTTATTTTATTGTTTTTTTACAGCAATTTTCTAACATGGTTTGGGGGTCAGCTTCAGAAATACATTTAATATAGAAATTTGTGCAAAAAATAAATGAATAAAATAAGCTTGTTTTGTAGAAATGGTTTAAATAATGTCCATTTATTAAAGGGGTAATGGAATGAAAATCTGACTTTTTCCATGTTTAAGTGCTATAATTGGGTCCCCAGTGATTTTACCAACCTAGAAAATGTGAAAAAGATTAACCCAGTAACTTAGTTTTGGTAAACCATTCTCTGCAAGCACGTGAAAAAGTAGTTCATTAAAATTTGGCTCTACTTATGATGTCATAAGGGGATTTTATTATAATAATACCACCGCTTAACCTGCACTATCCAATCACGGCACTGCCATTTAGTGCAGAGAAAAGCACAATTGAGTTTGAATTGCAACAAACCACCATCTTTGTGATGAGTGTTTGCACTTCATCCGCTAATTAGCATTTTAAAGGACACACCCAAAACGGCACATTTTTGCAAACGCCTACAAAGTGGCAATTTTAACATGCTATAATACATTTTCTATATGATATTTTGAGCTAAAACTTCATATATGTGCTTTGGGGACACCAAAGATTTATTTGACATCTTAAAAAATTATTGTGACATGGCCCCTTTAATGTAAAAAAAATGTATTTTCTGTAATACGGTAACAAATTTGACACATAAAGTGTTACACAGCTAGCCATTCAAGTTTGTCTCTACTACATTCATTGAAGTTGCGTAATTGAATTCAAAATCAAGTTAAGACATCATTTATACTGTTAATCTTTCATTAATAAAAGCATATCTTAATATAGCTGCTATTACCAATAACATGTCATTTGTACATCAAGTATAAAATAATTGGACAATGATATGTATGTGTATTTGTGGAAGGTGTCATTGCTGTATGGATGATCAAGTGATTTTGGCATGCCTGTGGGTAAATTAAAGCTGATCACAGGAAATCTCTTTGACCCCCCATTTAAAATTGGCTGGTTTTGGTCAAACTGACAGCACAGCGTCCCGACAGCATCAAACACAGCCCAGCGAGACAACAGTCTGTTCACAGACTCCTAATTACACTCCATCTGATGGGGACTTCTCCTCTGCCAAAACAATGCTTCACACAAATCATAACATTTAATGCACATTATTATCACACTTAAAGTGGACAATATAGTGAAGAGGAAAACTAAAACATTCATAAAAAATATTTAAATGTAACACCTAACTTTAAAATTATAAATAAAAAATACACAGGGCTGACCAAAACAACTTATTCTCATACCCTTAACCTAACCAAATCTAATGAGTTAGTTGACAGTATTTGAAAAGTTAGTAGAATGTCTAAAGTGGAGTATCTGAAGCAAAAATATGAGTAAAAATGTTTCCTCTATGCATTTTTATTAGGCATCATTTCCAATACAGCAAGTATGCAAAGTGAAAATTAAATGAATTACATCTTACACCAGCTTTAGACAACGGTGTATCCAGCATAGTATCAAACAAAATCTATCATTTCAGATTAGAAAAATACATTTTGGTTATATTTGATTGAACAACATGTGTAGTGGGTTACATACTATAGCTTGTAATCTCATTATTGTTTCAGGTCTGCAAACACATGTCTGTGGATAAAATCTGCCTGTGAGGTGTGGCGTGTACACGGCTGTGAAATTCCACACGGGACCATTCTTCTGTGTCAAATCCTGCAAGATTAAAAGCTGTTAGCGTTGGCTGTTCAGAGTTAAGACCTCAGTAATGAAAGAATAACAGCACACTGCGTTCTGTGGCATCATATGGTCAACAGCCATTTCAACACATGTGTCATGCAGGTGTCAACTTCTCATTACACCGAGATGTGTAATGCTCTGACAAAGCAGACTTAATGTGACCGCTACAACTGGACCCTGATACAATCTTCATTGAAAATGACTTCTTGTATATAATTACAGGATTGCATTTCAACAGCCTCCCCAAAAATATGTGGAATTATTGCACGGCTCTGTAAAATGCTTGATTCTGATTGGCCGATCACAACATTCCAAGGTTCGGAATATTAAATACAATTAAATATAATTATGTCTTTAAATAATAACAAACTAATAAACCAAATATTATGCTCATGACATTTTGTCTGGTTTTCCTTGTGTATGGTCTGCAATGCATTCATTAAAAATGAGCAAATAAAATATTTTAAATCAATTTTTAACACTCCTTACCTCACTTATGAGGTAAATAGCTGTGCAATAAGTGGGATAATGTACAGTAAGCAGACTGTTATCATGATGTAAGCTCTTTCAGTGTCACACTGTCGGGAATTATTTCTGCGATACCAAACTGCTGCCTCTTACATATACAATATCTGTATACCAACAATGGTCAGTATTATCTGCAAACAAAAAATGCTGGAGGTTTTCCCTTTCTGCACCTTCATTCCATTAGGACGAGTGAAAAACTTTCAAAATATTCAGCAATGATGTTGAATGATGATTTGCACATGGTTAGTCTTGAAGCATATTAAAAAACATCATAGGCATGTAAACAAAAATAAAAAAAATGATTTTTACCACAGGGGACTTGCCCGCTGACAGTGCATTTGGACTTTTTTTTTTGTTTGGGTCACCGTTTGTTCACTGAAAAACTTTTTGGTGTAGTAATATTTATTAGATTAACTCTCATAATTTCTACATAATAATATTAACATTTATTAAGAACTAGATTTTCCTAAGTAAAATAATGATAAATACACAATTAATTCATGTAAAAAATGAACTGTGTGGGAATAGTAAGTTGTATTAGATATTTTCTTGTATTATTTAACTGTTTTATAGTCACTGCACATAGTCCTAAAATAATTAAGTAAATTTTAATCAAAACTTTTGCAGATTCAAGTAACAAATCTTAGTTCATTTAACTTAAGAATATTAAATCCATTAAACTAAAAAAAAAAATTCAAGTAAAATTAGTAGAATACCCACAATCCTTTGCACCTGAATATTTTTATTTTTTAAGCTTTATCACAGAATAAGAACTGATAAGAACCTTAACTACATAAATATTTGTTAATAAAATGTCATAAAGGTTAAAGGCGGAGTCCATGATGTTTGAAAGCCAATGTTGATATTTGAAATCACCTAAACAATCACGCCCCTAGCCCAATAGAATCTGGACCTTCTGTTGATAGACCCGCCCCACACATACGCAACCCGGCATTTGATTTGATTTGATTGGCTATAAGTGTGTTTTGGTAGTCGGCCCGTCTTCTTTTCCAAAGCGTTTTTCAAACATCTTGGACTCCGCCTTTAAGCTCTTATATTATTGATGTTGTTTTGTTGTAAATAATAATTTTGTGAAGTCACCGTTCAGGTGATCAGTGTTTCTTTACATGAACCTTGTTCAGAACATTATATTGTATTTCTTTCCACAGTGCTGACAATGCATGTCAGAAACACAGTTTGTGTGCGTTTCTGTTCCGAATCAAGTTTATTCAATGACTGACTTATAGTCAGTCATGAATTTTGTGTTATAATGCCATTTATAACACTAAAAATAAGTCCATAAAACTATGTTAAAGAAAATATTAAACGGGAAATACGATTTATTTAATATTTTTAGGACAGCAATGCTTCAATAAAAAACGAATAGACTTTACCTAGATTATTAAAATAAATCTAACTTAAAAAAAACATAATGAATTAACATTTACTTAATTATTTAACATATGTTTTTCATGCATTATTAGGTAGAATTTATTTGATTTTAGTAGGTAAGTTGTACTTAAAAAAGCAGCACACTGTAAAAAGTAATTCTGCAGGCTTGTAGATTTGATGAAATTGAATATGTAAACTTTATTTAATAAAATTAATTTCATGTAGTTTGTTTTTTTTTTGTGTTAAAGTTCTTTAAAAATGACTAGAATAAAAACAACATATTGTTTTTGTGAAGGATTTAGCTATTCTTATTGTGTATCTGCGCATGTAGCGAATACTGAATAAATCCAACGCACTACGAATCAGCTGTTTTAAATCAAAAACCATTCCGGGTTGATATGCAGGTCGTGTGCGCTGAGCAGACGGATTTAGGAAATATTTCTGTTATTGTGCCAAAATTCAAAGTTTGGAAAGCATTTCAGT
Organism: Misgurnus anguillicaudatus; assembly: GCF_027580225.2. Taxonomy (NCBI): domain Eukaryota; kingdom Metazoa; phylum Chordata; class Actinopteri; order Cypriniformes; family Cobitidae; genus Misgurnus; species Misgurnus anguillicaudatus. Next base: position 3,763,470 of record NC_073342.2, on the reverse strand, counting down.
CGAGAATGTATGTTTTTTAAACAAGAATCTGCAGTAGGTTCATAAAGACACCGCCTATTTAAACATTTCACAAACTTCGAGTTTTTTGGCGATGGGAGCTCCAGATAATCAGCGGCTGCTCCGCGCTTATATTATACCGGACAACGGCGCCTCACCTCGACCAGTCTTGCTGAAAAATCACAGTTGATCAATGTAGTGTTTAAACTGTTGATAAACTTCATTTCGGGTAAATTTAACGGGCAATCTTTGGTCTTATAAGTATATAAGCAGTGTTTCTTTGTATAATTTGTTTGTAATTTGTAAATATTAATTACAATAAGGATTAATATGAACTGGCAGGGGTGTGATTCTTCCGGATGAATCCGGAATTCCGGATGTGACTTTACTGCGGTCTTTTTTGCTTTATTTAGTTTTGTGTTAATTATATCCACAAAGTATTCGAATAAACTGGTAATGTAAAACTATTCTCCGCTGTAAATTAATTGTGCGCTCAATTGCGACCCCCTGTGATGAATTTTCCCGCGGAAAACATGAACCATTTCTGACTGAATTGTTTGACAAAGGCCTCTTACTGGAGTAAAGTATCATTACTGCGGGGAAATATAACATTATTCATTTAATTCCACAAAAGGTGAGTAAGATATTAAATGTATAAGTTGTCTTTTTAAAATGTTTAAGCTTTCTACATAATGTAAATTAAACATTTATTATTATTATTATTATTATTAATTTCGCGACCTATTATCTAAATTTTGTGTTCATGAAGGCCTGTAACGTACTGCAGCTTCCTGCAGGCAACGTGAAACATTGCTGAGGGAGAACTTTATTCACAACAAAAGGTGAGGAATATTATTAAATAAATATATTGTACATATTATATTGTGTATATAGTGTATGTGTGTGTATATACACATGTGAGTAACTTGGTTAACAAATAAATATGTGACTGTATCCTATCGTGTGACAGAAAAAAATGTAGGGAAAAGATGTGCCCTAATTATAAATATAGATTATATATCTTTTCCGACATTTTTTGATATTATTTGTCATTCCAATGAGAATTTATTAACAGTTTTCGATATTACTGCACATTTCAAACACACCTAATAAGCCACAAACTCAGATGAACTCATTGCACATATCTTCCAGTTTTCTTTAAAACATTTTAATATACAAGTTTAATGTGTGGATTATTTCAATATTCAAGCTGTATACATTTATAAAGGTTTTAAGACATTGCTGTTTAATGTTGCAGGATAAAGATGAAGATGTGGGACTTGAGCAGCTTGTGAAGGCTGTAATTGTAAAGAATGGATCTTCTAGGAGTGGAAGCCCAAAGGATGCTGGGATTGTTATCGAGGCCTTAAAGGTGTTCCCAGGGCAGTCTTTATCCTCATTGGATCGATGCATTGAATCTCCAGTATCCCAGGCATCTTTTCAGGTGTTTCAGAAACTTTTCTTGGAGCTGGATTCTTCAAAGTTTATAAACTGATTACAGTACAGTAAGTCTAAACTGCTGTCTGATGTTCTGGGTGTGAATCAATGTAACAGAACACAAACAAGGAACCTTTCATCTGGAAATGTGGACGGTTTTCTTTAAAGACTGTAAAATACTTTTTGAAGTTTACACTGTGACAAATACACCATTAAAAATGAGATGCTTTCCTGTTCTTTTGACTGCAATAAAATAAGAATTGATTCATCTTTGTCTGTCATTCTGAAATTAGATATAATATTCATTACTAATAATAATATTAATGGATGATGTTAAATTAAAATAGTATAATTGAATAGTATTTATTGTATAGTGCTAGGTCTTTGTCCTGTATACCCAATATTTTGTTTACATTTAAATTAATTTCTAATTGCAAATTGCAGATTAACTTTTTGAATGGGTTACTATTAAGGAGTTTATGGAGTGATTCTAACTCAATTTTTATTTGTTGAATTTAATTAATGATATTGCTTGTAATCTGTTGCCACACTTTTATTAAGTAGATATGGCATAATATTTTTTATTGTATAGTGCTACATCTTTGTCTAGTATACCCAATATTTTTGTTTAAATTTTAATAAAATTTTTAATTGCAAATTGCAGTTTGGCTTTTTGAATATGTTAATATTAAGGAGTTTATAGAGTAAATCTAAATCAATTTTGATTTGTTGAATGTAATCAATGATATTGCTTGTAATCTGTTGCCACAATTTTATTGAGTAGATGGGCCATATTATTTTTTACAGTGTACATTTTACTTTAAAAAAGTTCGTGCAAATTCTTACAAGGATTTTTTAAAGTAAATTTTTTTTCAGTGTTCCCTGCCCACCTTATATAGTAATACAGTAACACCTTATGCTGATATTTAAAGGGGGCATGTCATAAAAATCTGACTTTTTCATGTGTAAGTGCTTTAATTGGGTCCCCAGTGCTTCAATTAAACTAGAAAATGTGAAAAAGATCAACCCAGTTACTTAGTTTTGGTAAACCATTCTCTGTAAGCATGTGAAAAAATAGCTCATTGAAATTTGGCTCCCCTTGTGATGTCAGAAGGGGATCATACCGCCCCTTAATCTGCACTATCCAAACACACCCCTGCCATTTGTGCAGAGGTCAGCTTACTTTTGCATGAGTTTAAACTTCACATATGTACTCTGGGGACACCAAAGATTTATTTGACATCTTATAAAGTCTTGAGAAATGTCCCCTTTAAAGAATGGTCTTTATAAAGGTCGAACGTGTTAATTTACCAAAATTTGTTTACATTGTTTACATTTTCACTGATACCTACACAATCTGCTTTGATTCTCATTGATGGGGTACAAAGAGAGGGGTACAATCATTTTACATCCTTGCCTTAAACCTCCTGTATAGCTCAGTGGTAGAGCATTGCGTTAGTAATACAGTACAAAAGGTCATGGGTTCAAACCCATACTGATAAAAAAATGTATACCTTGTATTGCATAGCAAGTCACTTTGGCTAAAAGCGCCTGCCGAATGCATAAACGTAAAACTCGATTGTTTTCAAAATGCATTGTTATTTCAACTGATAGCCTCTGAGAGAATCAGATGAACAGGAACATTGCCACAAAAAACAGTTTGACTGATCATAATTATGAAACGTCGGGTAATTACTTTACCATGTCTGATCCCAGAAGCCCTCAGAAAAAAACAGCATTCATTTCTAGACAACATGTATCGGTGTAAAATGAACGATGTTCGACGCAGTGTCCTGGCAGGAGTGAAAGTGCTGCCACAATTAGCCTTAACGCTGGGATAACAGCGCACCAAATGGTGCCGTCAGCTCGCCGTTTAATTGCCTTGGCACTGCTGCCACATATAATCACCTGTCATTACTAACAGAGACTGCATCTGTTTATGCGTCTGTCCGAGGTGCCAAAACGTGCCAGTCTTATGGAGGAGATGGCTTTCGCTAAGACCCAGACAGCGCCTCAAACACGAAAGGTCATCGCCAAATCAGACATCACATTTGGGTATAATATAGATGGCTTTCATTGAGATACCATTATAGTCTGTGTTTCATGTCTAGTTTCATAGGTATATCAAATACGTAATTTATAGTATAGAAACCAAACTCACATTTTGTAAAGCTGCAATCTGTAATGTTTTTGGTTAAAAATAAAAAATCTGTGTTACTGTTATTGTGTACATTTTCATGTGCATTGAAGTAATACACTCTGTCTATATATTTTGGGAGTGGACATTGTTACTTATTAGTCATTTAGAGAACTTTACATTTTATTTTTTAATATGAAAAATGTACTGAGGTCCTGACCTTGGTGGCCTCATAGTTGGCTACGTAAGTGTGATAGTAAAGAGTAAAGAGAGGTGAAAGTTACAGACTGCAGCTTTAACAGTGAAATCATATTAGTAGGTTCATATTATAGAAGTTGGATTAGGCTGTTACCTTACATTGAAGTGGTATATGTCAATTCTTGCATGACTACTTTACATTTAAGTGAATGATTGAACACAAAACACTGATCTGAGATATATTTTTTAAATCTTGTATTAGTTAATTATCTCATTTCTTCAATCTTTAATCTGTTTTGCTATCTTTAAAAGTGTCGAGAAGTCTTTTTTTGCGCCTCCTATGCAAAACCATTCAATGTGAGTGTCAAAAAAATTCATAAGCATTCATGGAAAGTGGAGCCAGGGTAAAAAATAGCCATGTCAGCTCTGTTCCGCCTGGTTCTCCTGTGTGACAGGCTGTTCTGCCCACTATCAAAGACCCACACACACTCGCTCGCGTCTGATCTACTGCAGCACTAATTGACAGATTGAGGGATGGAAGACGGTGTTCACACCTGATGAGATGAGCCGCTCGCACACCTCAGTGTCCGTCTGTGGCTGCGGTGAACGGACGAGTGAGGCTGCTGATGTATGACTGCGGACGGGTGGCACAGCTGTTGGCAGGGAGGGGCGGCGAGGCAAGCTGCAGCACTTCAACCTGCACTGGTGAAAGAAAGAAAGAAAGAAAGAAAGAAAGAAAGAAAGAAAGAAAGAAAGAAAGAAAGAAAGGAACAAAAAAGAAATTAACTATTTAAATTGCATTTCATTTGTATAAATTATACATTTTGTCAGCAATTGCAAACATTTGGCTTACTGTAATCACAAAAGTACCAAAAACATCAATTACAGGAAAAAACTGAAAGAAAGAAATAATGGATGGATGGGTGGATGAATGAATAAATGAATGAAAAGAAGAAAGTAAGGAAGGAAAAAAGAAAGAAAGAAAGAAGGGAAGGATGGATGGATGGATGGAAGAAAAAAGGAAGGAAGGAAAAAAGAAAGAAAGAAAGAATGGAAGGAAGGAAGGAATGATGGATGGATGGATGAATGGATGGATGGATAGAAGGAAGGAAGGAAGGGAAAAAGACAGAAATAATGGAAGGATGGAGGAAGAAAGGAAGGAAGGAAGGAAGGGAAAAAAAAAGAAATAATGGAAGGAAGCAGGGTGGATGGATGGACGGATAGATGGATGGATGGAAGAAGGGAATGAAAAAAAATAATGGAAGAAAGAAATGAAGGATGGATGGATGGGAAAAAAGAAAGAAAAAAGAATGGAATGAAGGAATGGGGAAAGAAAAAAAGGGTGGAAGGAAGGAAGGATGGAAGGAAGCAAAAAGAAAGACAGAATGGAAGGAAGAAAGAAAGAAAGAAGATGGATGGAAGAATGGAAGGAAGGAAGGAAGACAGAAAGAAAGAAAGAAAGAAAGAAAGAAAGAAAGAAAGAAAGAAAGAAAGAAAGAAAGAAAGAAAGAAAGATGGATGGAAGAAGGGAAGGAAGGAAGGAAGACAGAAAGAAAGAAAGAAAGAAAGAAAGAAAGAAAGAAAGAAAGAAAGAAAGAAAGAAAGAAAGAAAGAAAGAAGACTAAAATGATAAAGGACAGAAGAAAAGGAAAAAACTAAGAATAAAAGAAAACAATGAATGCATAAATAAATTGAAGAAAGAAAGGATGGATGGATGGATGGATGGTTGGATGGAAGGAAGAAAGGAAAAAAGAAAGGAAAAGAATGGAAGGATGGAAGGAAGGAAGGGAAAAAAGACAGAAATAATGGAAGGAAGCAGGGTGGATGGATGGACGGAAGAAGGGAATGAAAAAATAAAAATGGAAGGAAGAAATGAAGGATGGATGGATGGGAAAAAAGAAAGAAAAAAGAATGGAATGAAGGAATGGGGAAAGAAAAAAAGGGTGGAAGGAAGGAAGGATGGAAGGAAGCAAAAAGAAAGACAGAACAGAAGGAAGAAAGAAAGAAGAAAGATGGATGGATGGAAGAAGGGAAGGAAGGAAGGAAGGAAGGAAGGAAGGAAGACAGACAGACAGACAGAAAGAAAGAAAGAAAAAAAGAAAGAAAGAAAGAAAGAAGACTAAAATGATAAAGGACAAAAGAAAAGGAAAAAACTAAGAATGAAAGAAAACAATGAATGCATAAATAAATTGAAGAAAGGAAGGATGGATGGATGGATGGATCGATAGATGGATGGTTGGATGGAAGGAAGAAAGAAAAAATTAAGGAAAAGAATGGAAGGATGGAAGAAAGAAGAAAAGAAGGAAGGATGAAAGAAGGATGGACGGAAGGAAGCAAAAAGAAAGAAAAATGGAAGGAAGGAAGAAAGAATGTAAGGAAGGATGGACGAATGGATTGAAGGAAGAAAGAAAGAAAGAAAGAAAGAAAGAAAGAAAGAAAGAAAGAAAGAAAGAAAGAAAGAAAGAAAGAAAGAAAAAAGGAAAGAAAGAAAGAAAGAAAGAAAGAAAGAAAGAAAGAAAGAAGAATAAAATGATAAAGGACAAAAGAAAAATAAAAAAACAAAGAATGAAAGAAAACAATGAATGCATAAATAAATTGAAGAAAGAAAGAAAGGAAGGAAGGAAGGATGGATGGATCGATCGATCGATGGATGGTTGGATGGAAGGATGAAAGGAAAAAAGAAAGGAAAAGAATGGAAGGATGGAAGAAAGAAGAAAAGAAGGAAGGATGAAAGAAGGACGGACGGAAGGAAGCAAAAAAGAAAGAAAGAATGAAAGGAAGGATGGACGGATGGATGGATGGAAGGAAGGAAGGAAGGAAGAAAGAAAGAAAGAAAGAAAGAAAGAAAGAAAGAAAGAAAGAAAGAAAGAAAGAAAGAAAGAAAGAAAGAAAGAAAGAAAGAAAGAAAGAAAGAAAGAAAGAAAGAAGAATAAAATGATAAAGGACAAAAGAAAAAGAAAAAAACTAAGAATGAAAGAAAACAATGAATGAATAAATTTAAGAATGCAGCAATGAATAGACAGAACTAAGAAAAGAAGACAAAATAATAATGAACAAACTATCAAAAAGATGAAAAAGATAGATAGTTGACTTAATATTTACACGTATTTAATTAGCAGATGCTTTTATAAGATATGACTCTATAAACAAAACAAACAAAACAAAACAAATAAAACTAATGAACGCAACAACAAAATTAATTGAAGTTAACAAATACATAACAAACTATGAGCTGTTAACACTTTAACAATAACTTTAACTATAACAATAACTATATTAGAGTCCTGACCACCGGACGATTATAGGGCTGGGCAATGTTGACCAAAATTGATATGACTGTAATTTTGGGATGAAGGCCAAATATATGATCAATATCTCAACAAAGCAGAATAGATGTGTGCATGCAGGTCAAAACTATATTGTCTGTGTAAAATACTGATAAATTACCAAAACTCCATCTACCTAAACATTATATTCATGTGCTCATGAGGTGCAGAATTCACACAAATCATTACATTCACTAAACATTTCCTTTAATAAAAACGTTTGCAATGTTGACATATCATTAAACTTATTAATATAACGTCGTTGTTGCATTTGCACAGCTATAACCAGCACATGTTCTCAACGCTGCGTTTCGTCTCTAAACAGTGAATCTACTTTGTGTAATCGTATCATCTTATCTATCAGTGTAGTGGAATAAAACCATTACGTATTCAATTTCACTGCAACTGCAACAGCGCTGGATACCTGTTATGGACTTCGGCAATGCGCTTCTCCACAGTGTTGTCTGCCATTTTAAATACTCAAGCACTTTAAATGTAAATAGATTTGATTGGCTGTCAATGTTTTATCAGTCATCAATTTGAAGAAAAGTGTGAACTCATTATTATGAACTCAGTTATCAGTATAGTGTGAAAGGCCATTTGGAGCAATGGCTAAATGGTTACAAGCACATATGTTTGAATCACTCATGTTTGAATCTGGTTCACATCCATCATTTGTCGTACAGGATGTCACAAAAAGCAATGTGATGTTTCGCTAACATAACTGAGCGATATATGTTACTGAAGGCTTGTTATGGTTTCATGCACAAGTTAATAAAGAGCTCCTTTAGACTTTCTTGTCACATTCTTGTCACAATCAAAAACCAATCTGGCCCTCACAAGAACAGGCATTTGTGTGTTGTGCTAAAATATGATGTGGCAAATTGTGAGTGCTAATGATCTCACACACACACGCACACACATTCAGTCAAGCTGATGAAAAGATGAGGTCTTGACCACAGAGTATGCTTTGAGTAAATTAATAGAGGAGGACAGGCTGAAGATTGCCTCTGTGGCTGTCTGCCCAGCGCTACAATAATAGGCGATGTGCGCGTGTGTGTGTGTTTGCCGTGACAGAGAGCAGTACGGGGATGTGACAGGCCACCCGCGGCCCTCGCCGCTCTCCAGGTTTGACCCTCCGCCCAGTGCCGCTCTTCCACAATGCGGCCGCTGACAGGACCAGCTGCGGTGTGCGGCCGAGATTGATGAAATTTTCATAACTGTTTCCCTCGAGTTCTCCTTCACCTTCAGGATAATTTACGACCCGCTCGCCGGCCTCAGAGAGACAATATGCTCGCCTCGAAATTAACTGTAACAGTCTTGTAGGTTGTAATTAACAGCGGTTCATGGTGCGAAGACGCCAGCCGTAGCGTCGACTGCATCAGCATGAATAATTGATGGGGTTTTCAGGGGAAATTAAGAGCTCCTAACGTTATTGTTTCCGCACACATGCCCGTTTTGGTTAAAGTCACATCCTGATAAAATTCCATCTGTATTCCCATGATAACTCACATCTGGTTATGACACACGTCCAGTTGATGCAGATGTTACGCTTAGGTTTGTGGGATGGGCTGAGTGGGACGTCGATCTGAAGGGTCATAGTGTTTTGATGTTAAACATATTAAAATCATATGAAACGCCCAAGCTATGACTCTCAAATGTATTCAGCAATGAGGTTTGTCAAGTCACAGATGGTGTTTGTGCCATAGACGTAGTGTTTAACTGTGGAATCCGATCCATGTTGTGTCTTGATTTCATTAAATGCTTTTCAGCCCTCATTTTATCTCTGTTGTAGGATTGTTATGATAAATCAGTCCTTCTAATGCTAGATTCACACCAAACACGGTAGAGGCGACAAAAACGCTTAGTTGGATGCTTGAATATTTTGAGTTTACTCGCTTTATTCGTGCGTGAAAGCCGTGCGTGAAATTCTAGCCATTCAAGACATACACGGGGAAATTTGCATCATGGGAGGGGCTTATGCGAATCTACTCACTTCCTGTAATCATGTCACTACTAGAGCAAGCTCCTGATTGGTTAAAGGGACACAAGGCAGCATTTTTATGTTAATAAATCATCTTCGTAAGTTGGTATATTGTTAAATGACTCATTACATGACGAATGAAGACCCTCTCGCCCGCCCCTACCGTCTGAAGGAAGAATACCCCACTTGCAAGTTCGCTGTATCCGACCCGGTGTCCTTCAGTCTCGTAAAGTCTCAGATATAGAAAGCATTTACTCCCAGACACTAGGGGGAGCTAGTAGAGAAATAATACTCCAACTTGCCTTGTGTGCCTTTAACACGCCAAAGTTTAGATTTTTCAATTCGCACGTTTCCCGTGGCAACACTCAATTCACGTCATTCGCGCATCAATTCGTGTCATTGATGCTGCGTTCACACCAGCCACAGTAGAGGTGTCAAGTGCGAGTGATTTCAATGTTAAATCAATGTTAAGACGCGTTGACGTGCGTCTGGAGGTCCCGCGGCGCGAATGAGGTGTTTAGTGCGGCACGATAGACGCAATTCTGCCTCATTCGCGCGAGTTGTAAAATTTGAACTTTGCCGGAAAAACGCGCCGCGTTAACCAATCAGGAGCTTGCTCTAGGAGCGACGTAATTACAGAAAGCGAGCGGAGTCACAGAAGCTCCTCCCATGACGTGAATTTCCGCGTGAATGTCATGATGACTAGAATTTCACACACGGTTTTCACGCAAATGAAGCGAGTAAATTAAAAATGTTCAAGCGGCAAACTACACGCGGTAGACACATTTTGACACCTTAAACGGGATGGTGTAAACCCACTGCGGATTCGCGTCTACGGCGGCGCGCTAAACGCCTAATTCGCGCTGTGAGACCTCTAGATGCGCGTAAACGCATATTTACATTGACTTAACATTGAAATCAGCATAACGCATCAAAAATGTAGCATTTATGAATATTATATTGCCGTTCAGAGATTGGGAAAATCTTCATCACATATAGGGGTGATTTCCCGGAGAGGGCTTATCCTAGTCCCAGACTAAAACATTTCTCAGTGCTTGGTACTGATCTTTTTTTTCTTTTAACACCATGCCAGCTTCTATGACTATGGCGAGAGTTGGGTTTAATTTAAAACAGTAATTTCTTAAAGCATTGCATATGCTGGAAGTCCCAGGAAGTCTTTAAAAGAGACGCAATAGTGAGTGGCAGGAGTCTGGTCAATGCTGAAGACAGCAAAAGAGAGAACATAAAAGCACAAATAAAGGCGGAGAGGCTCGGCGACGCAGTACCAGATGGGTGTTGACTTCTGTTAATTTATCAAATGTGGCCCACCAGTGTCTCTCTGTCTCAGCTCTCATCTCCTGCCCCCTCTGTGCCCTAAAAGCCCTCATCGTTTAGTTCAAATGCCCATTATCATGTAATAGCCCCTCTTAAATAAGCCAACGTAACCCCCCACCGCTGGCAGCTCCGGATCACTCGCCTGCTTGCTCTCATGATGAGCGCCTTTAACTCGGGTAGTGCTGCGCTTTATGCCGACGACGGGTCATAGTGGGGTCATTTCCTGGGTGGGTGTGGAGGTGTCAACCGGGGTCAGGGGTTAGAGGTCACAGACACACACTGCTCTTTATAGTGTGAGCGGGCGTAGTGAAAGGTGCTGTCATTAGACAAACAAAGACACAGAGGCAGATATCCAGCTCGGTGTTTTCGATGTCAATATGAACAGCAGGACTCTTTCTGAATCTTGCATTTTCACAAACTGGGCTACACAATTACATTTTTATTTATTTAAATGCACTGGATGTATTATTTCACAGAAAGGTTCTAACATACATTGCATTGACGTACACAACTTTCAGTGTGGACCCATAGTCGCAATTTAAAGGTGAAAGCAAAGTATCTAAAATGGATATAGATGAATATAACTTAGTTGTGAAATATAAAGGCTAAACATTAAAGTTGCTAAACATAATGCATTTAACAACCTTCTGGTTGAAGTTTACGGCTTCATCATAACAATTTCTAAAGAAAACTCGGAGGTTGTCTGACTTAAATTCTTAACCTATTTCATTTACTGACCCTCATTTGAACCAGGAATCTCATCCAGGTCTGTTTGAATTTAGCTGTCGACAGGTCTTTGTCCATGTTTACAGAAAACAGCTTTAAACTGCTCTTCAGATATTCACTGTCAGCACCTGTCATTGCCTGAACAAAAATGTGTTTAAAGACAGTTGACAATTCCTGTCTTCTTTTTTAGACAAAACACAACTTTGTGACTCTGAGTTTGGGTTCAGAGAACGGACATTTGAGTAGAAAAGTCGTATAACTTTTTGATACACCTGTAAGTGGACTACAGTATATTTGGCGTAATTTTATAATATTTATTATATACATATAATCAGTGTTGGGGAAAGTTACTTTTAAAAGTAATGCATTACAATATTAAGTTACTCCCAAAAAAAGTAACTAATTGCATTACTTAGTTACTTTTCATGGAAAGTAATGCTTACGTTACTTTTAGTTACTTTTGCGTTACTTTTTCTTGGCTAAAGCTTGATCTCTTTCAGGCCTTGCAGGTGTTTTTATGACTGAAAAGTTCTGCCTTCAGAAATTGCATATTTCATCACAAAAATGTTTAGCTCTGGCCTGCCATCTCAGTTTCTGACTCAAAGTGTTTCCACACAGTGCATACGTTTAGTTTAATTCAGTGCATATTTTTAAATCAAATTAATTAATATAAAAAAGTAACTTTTTTGAAAAAGTAACTCAAATATTAATGTGTACATTTAAAAAGTAATGCGTTACTTTACTCGTTACTTCAGAAAAGTAATATTATTACGTAACTCAAGTTACTTGTAATGCGTTACCCCCAACACTGCATATAATTGTATCACTCCTGAAAAACGCTGATTAATCATTGCATAATGTATGAGATGAGTCGGTCTCCCAGCCTGATCTTATAGGAATTTGTCAACATGATTTTATGGAGAGTCGTGTTATAGTCACAAAAAATGTGATTAATTTATTTGTGTCCATGGCACATAACTCAGCTTTTTTATGCCTTGAGCATGAATGTCTTTTTCGTGTCACTCGCACAAATTTCTATAAATAGTTTTTCGTGGCCGTGGCACGACTTTCTTTTCCGTGTCATTTTATGTATTGTTTTCTAATTTTTTACATAAACTGACATGAAAAAGAAAGTTGTGTCACGGACATAAAAACTATTTATAGAAATTGGTGCGAGTGACACAAAAAAGCATTCGGGCTCAAGGCACGTAAAAAAGCTGAATTTCGTGCCATGGACACGAATAAATAAATCACATTTTTTGTGACTATAACACGACTTTCTGTGAGATCAGTCTGGAATTTGTACATGTTGGCTTTTTCGTATGAATTCGTAAGAAGTGAATCGTACGAAAATGTACTATTATTAGAAAAAAACACTAGTGATACGCCACTCCTAAACCAAAGATCACAAGGGCGGAAGCAAATCCTACGAAAACGTCAAACAAATTCATATGAATTAGCCACTTCATAAAAAACTAATTGCCATGATATTGTGTTACACATTGTGATTTTGTTTCTGATGTTTTTGTTTTAGTTGCTTAGTGCGAGGAGTACGAAGTGAATCGTACAAAAACTTACAATCATTAGAAGAAAAATACAGTTACCCCACTTCTACCCCCACCCTTAAACCCAACATTAAAAGGGGAAAAGCAAATCATACAAAAACTTTGTTCGTATAAATTCATATGTTTCTAATGTTTTTGCTTTAGTTGCTTAGTGTAAGGAATATGAAGTGAATCATACAAAAACATACGATTATTAGAAGAAGAAAAAAACCATAATGATACCCCTACGGCTAAACCTGACATCAAACGGGCCAGAGCAAATCGTAGAAAAGCTTGCGAATTTGGTTTTAACTTGGTCGTTTCATATAAATTAGCCAATTTGTAAAATATGTATGAATTGCCGTGAAAAAAATCCCAACAGATGTCTTCTTTGGTACATGGTTTAAATGTCATTTCACCAACATGATCTTACGGAAAGTTGTGTTATAGTCACGACAAATTTGATTAATTTATTCATGTCCATGACATGAAATTCTGCTTTTTTTCGTGCCTTGAGCACAAATGTCTTTTTCTTGTTACTTGCACAAATTCTATAGTTTTTTGTGTCCGTGGCACAACTTTATTTTTTGTGTCAATTTATGTATTGTTTTCTCTTTTTTTCAAATCATTGTTGCTTGGGGTTGGGGTCAGTTTTCGGGTTATGGGTTAGAGTGTATTTTTATGTATTGGTTTCTTCTCGTTTTTCTTCTGCTTTTAAAACTATTCTTGCCTGGAGTTGTGGTTAAGCTGCATTCAGAATAGCAGCGACTAGCAGTTGCAGAGCGATGCGATCTCATTAATTTCAATGGAAGATTGGCGACTTCCGGCGACACGAGCGACATTGACCGTTGGCGACTGGATGGGGGGCGTCCAGTCGCACGACAAAGTTGAGAAATGTTTAACTTTATACAAATTATGAGCGACTTTTGGGAGCGACTACCAATAAGAACGAAGCAGTGGAGTTCACGGCATCAGTCTCTTGTCAGTTACTGGAGTGGATGGTACTCATTTGTGTATGACAACTAGATATAGAAACGTCTCTTTTGAAAGAGACGAGCGACACACAGCGACAAAGTCGCTTGTGATGTGAATGTATGTTTAGAGTTGGGGTTTGGGTTAGGATGTCTAAAAATGTAACAGAAAGTGATTCTAACCCCAACCCCAAGCGACAATGGTAAGTAAATAGCAAAAAACTATGAGAAAAGTACATAAAATGTAAAAAGAACGTTGTGCCACGAACATGAAAGACTATTTATAGAAATTTGTGCAAGTGACACGAAACAAAGCTGTTTTTCGTGCCATGGACACAAAAAAAGTATTCATTTTTGGTGACTATAACACGACTTTCCGTGAGATCAGTCTGCATTTCACTGTACACTTGGTGCTCGGCAAGTATAGTTTTCAATTGAAGTGATTGTGTGTATAGTTTTGTTTATTATCCAAGCTTTTACATTTCTCAATATAATTTAAAAACAAACAAAAATGCCAAGCGAAGCAAAATTCTCACCCAATTGTAGATTGCTCACTTCATTAACAGCATGTTTTTGTTCTCAACAACACCAGACACTCCGACCTTAACAACGCTCCATCTATGTCAAAGTGTGCCGGACACATTCAAAGCATTATATGAGGTGTAAAACATTTGGAAACACGTCTCTGAATGCTGGACAAGACAGACAAAAGTGCTCTCTACGGTTGATCATCAATAGTAAAACATATTGTTTCTGCCTTCATCTGAAATGGCTGTGAGGTTGGAGGCTCTTTTGTCCACGTCTGTAGATCTTCACCGAACCAACTGTTGCCTTCACGCTGCGCCATATGCTGTCTATAGAGGAACTCAGGCAGAATGACTCGGCCTCGTTGTCTTCATTTGGTGCTTAAAAAAAGAAAATCTGTTCGGGTTTCGATCCAACAAACTTTAGTGATGTCGAGTGAATGAACTTTACGACCCTCTTTTCTTGAGATTTACATGCGAGATTCCATAAGTTTGTCGCTGTTTGATGCTAATTGTCATGGATACCCAGCTAACAGGGAACGTTCCTGTAACTTTGGCTACAGTCCTCTAAAGGTTCTCCTAAAGTTATCCAAAAACGTTCTTGCAATAACATTAGTAGAACATTTCTCTAACGTTATCTGCAATTAATAAACGTCCTTAAAACGTTAGCGTTAGAAACGTTATTATTGTTAGTGGAACGTTCTACACACTTTAGTATTGAAAACGTTACTATTGTATATAATGTATATAATGTAACGTTCTTAAAACAGTAACATAGAAAATGTTATAATTGTGTATGTAATATAACGTTCTTAAAATGGTAACATTGAAAACATTATAATTGAATTGTTAGCAGAACGTTCTACACAACCTGGTATTGAACACATTACTGTTGTGTATGCAATGTAACTTTATTAAAATGGTAGCATTGAAAACCTTATAATTGTATTGTTAGCAGAACGTTTTAAAAAACATTAACATTAAAAATGTTAGCATTACAACATTACCATTGCATAGTGGAACATTCTAAAAATGTTAGCATAAAAATTTATCTTCTGGGGATTTAAATAGGGGTGGGACGATCCGATATGCAGTATCGATATTAATCCGATATTGGCAAAAAATGGCCAGATCGAATATTGTAGAAGTCAGGGAGTACAATCCGATCCGATACCGACCCAGCTAACAATTTTACATTATAAAAACGTTCCCGTAACGTCTTACGAAAGTTTGTAAAACGTTTATTTTTTAACGTTCTTAGAAGTTCTTAGTTTTTTAGACGTAGTATTAACGTTAATGTTTGGTTATAAGAACGTTATTTAAAACTGGACGCTTTTAACGTTCTAAGAACATTTAAATATAATGTTTTTATAACTCGTTATGAATGTTAGAAAAACTTTCTGAGAACATTAATATAATGGCGAATGGAACGTTTTAATAACGTTTTAAAAAACGTTATTATAAGATTAATATAACAACGTTCTTATAACCAAACAATAACGTTAATACCACGTCTTAAAAACTGTATGCTTTTAACATTCTAAGAACGTTTAAACAATGTTTTTATAACCTGTTACGAACGTTAGAAAAACATTCTGAGAACATTGATATAATGGTGAATTGAACGTTTCAATTAGAACATTAATATAACAACAGACTGAACCTTTTTTAAAATGTTTTGAATAACGTTCTTATAACCAAACAATAACGTTAATACCCCGTCTTAAAAACTGGACGCTTTTAACGTTCTAAGAAAGGTTTTCCAAACTTTCGTAAGATGTTACGGGAGCGTTTTTATAACGTAAAATTGTTAGCTATGTACCAAGAGTAGAGTTGAGTTCTCAAGTATCTTGTTTTTTGTTAAACCAAATTTGATTTGATCCTTCAAATTTCAGGTCAGAAGAAGTGAATATCATTCGCCCCTTCTGCTGCTTCATTCACATGTCTGTGTTAAGTGTTATGGCCATGAATTTTAATGGCTTACAAAACAATACTGTTTCATTCTTCACATACAGTCTCACAGTTAACCTTCACAGTTTTTTCATTCTAGACATATCTACGTTTCTTATTCTTCTCTGGAAAGTCTACAGCCTTATTACGGTTGACAACTCAAATTGCTTATCCTTGTTTCTCAATCTGAGTTTGTACTGTCACCAACTCTCATATTGTGCTACAGTTTTAACGTATGATCAAGCAGGTTCCCATTTAGTGATGAGGGTCGACCTCCGACCAGGTTAGGTGTGATTGATCGTGTTGCTATATTTCTCTCTGTTGTAACACTTTCTCAGAGGTTTATGTCATAAAGGCAGGCGAGAAGACAGGGGCCAAGCGGGCGGCCCACCGCACTGAGGCAGCCATAAATAATGGATATACTGACTCTCTGCCCTCAGGGGTAAATGGAAACAAAAGGTTCAATCAATCATTCCAGCAAAGGATATAGTCTGCCGACCCACCTTAGCTGCCGCGGCCAACCCAAACAAACATCACGCTTATCTACAGACCAAAATAATGCTTTAAATGAGACCTGTATATTTCAGTATTAGCTCTTTTAATGTAACAATGCTTTTAATGAAAAATTCATTCATTAAAACACTAAATAAAATAAAATATAATTCTTTAGCATGCTCAAAAATTGATTCATGCTTGTATTTCAACCCCCCCCCCCCAAAAAAAATTATTTTATTGCATTTGTCTACATAGAAAAAACATTTGGAAAACAGAAAAGATTTATTTCTTTGTCTTTCTTGTAAAGCTACTTTGAAGCAATGAAACATTATAAATATTAGAATGGCTTTTTCCATGTAAAACCATATTTCACCTGTCCTTTTTCTGTCAATGGGAAACAAGGAAACTTTTCTGAGATTTGGTTTAAAGAGAGCTGCCAAGCCAGACAAACCCAGTAAATGGCAGTAGATTTGGAGTGTGTTTGGCAGGTGTTAGACAGATTACTGTATTTACTCGGTAAAGCTGTCATATACACTACCTGCCTGACAGTCATGGGAGATACACCCTGATCACATAAAACTGTCAGCGAAGACAAACTGTGACAAACTAAAGACTGAACCTCCAACACCTCCATTAGATCTGGAGATGATTTCACTCCTAGTTGTTAGAAATGGGAATCTGGTGTTATACTGGACTCAAGGAATGTGCTGAGACGCAAATACATACGCAGATGCTCGCTGGGGTCTCGGCGGTCAAAGATCATTGGACAATGCAAGATTTTGCCACCAGTATATCAGTAGAAGTCAGGTGTATTTATTCACAGGTCATTATTTGGAAAACTCATTTCCAAAATGATGTCCTTATGAATCATTAAGGATTTAATTCACAGGATTCAGAACACAGATAGATTTAACTCTGTTTAATGTAAAATGTTACACTCAGTAGATTTACAATGCTTGTTTTTCTGTGCAATACCATCCCATTTAGTCAGTTATAATTAAACAAAAATATTCTTTCTACCTGTAAAATTCAGACATTTTGCTTTTATTATAATTAAAATAGTTTCAAAAGTTCATTATTTATGCATTTTGTTTAATAACAAAAATATATAATTTTTATAAATATATAAAAAATTGTAAGAAAAATGTGTCTCTAAATTTTTGTTTTAACATTTAACATATTTGTACATTATTAATGCATTGAAATAACCCAAACATGTCAAATGAATGGAAAACAGGTGGAAAAGGTGGAAAACAGATTATGAATTTTTATTTGTTAATTATATAAAAATGTGAATTCTTAAATAAGTGACACTACAACCGAATAATACTATAACATATTTTTTTTTAGATTCAGTATGTAAATTATATGAATCACTAATTTACTCTGACGTGGTTGAAATAATGTACACTGAAAACCCTAATAAGTTGACTGAACTCATTTGATTGCGTAAACTCGTTCCCTCAATTCAATTGGGTCTTCCAAAAACTTATATATTTAAGTTCACTTAACTTGGTGGCCACATAGAGCGAACTTAAATTGTTAAAGGAAAATTCAGCTTTCACAAAAAAATCCCGATAATTGACTAACCCCAATGTCATCCAAGATGTTTATGTCTTGTTTTTGTATTTTGTTCAGTCGAGAAGAAATTAAGTTTTTAAGGAAAACATTCCAGGATTTTTCTCAATTTACAGTTTTTTACAGACGCTAGGACACATTTCGCACGCTAGGACACATTTCGCAATACTTAGGTAACTTTTGCAAAACTCTTCACACAGTTCTCCTAACCAACTTTCAGATTGGCAAAGCAGTTAATTTCACATTCAAAATGCACTACAACTACTAAAACACTTTATTCAGGTCTCAAATCAACTCATTCTTCCAGAACACTAGCAAAGGTTGACAGCCGACAAACACACTTTGTCACCCACAAAACAATGACCTAAAAACACTAACAACATGTAGCATTATACAATGTTTTCTTGTGTAAAACAAGGACAAATCTCTGTTTATAATTCACTGCAATATATATTACTAGAATGAATCAGACATTATGCAGAATTCGTCAATATTTTATGTCGTATATTTTTTAGTTGTTTGCACTCCATGTAATGCCAAAATACAATAATTTGTATAAACACCATCCACTGATACAGATACAATAGTAATGCTAATCATCTCGGTCTTCTCCATTTGGCCAATTGTTTTTATAGCATTTAATTTAAGATTTAAAATATATTTCATTAAAATATTACTGTAGAAATGTAGCAAATTGCTGTCTTATTCAGTTGTGTATTATGCTATTGTTTTAAACATATGTTTAACAGTTTTGAAAACAGTATGTAAGCATGTGCAAATTGGCCCGTATGTATAAAGAATTTTGGCAGTTGTTGTGTCTTTACTCCCTTGCTCGTCTGGATTTCAATAAAGCTCGGTGAGTATAGATTTGTGGTGTTAAGCCCATTAGTCGGGGGCGGGACTTCAGTCCTTAAAAGGGTGTCACTGCACCCATTTCCAAAACATTCGCCGTCCCGTGCATTTTTCTCGTTCTCCCTAAACCAAACTGTGCAGAGTCTTTCACTGGGATGACGTTGTATCTTCAATACGTATATGTACATGTGTGTGTATGTGTGTGTATATATATATAGATATATGTTTGTGTATATGTACATGTGTATACATATGAATGGCCCCTACGCTAATTGGGTTTTGTTTTTCTTTCTTTATGTCTCGTCCTTGTCTCCGAGGACAATGAGACAAACAGACCCAGTTCCGGTAAATGTGAAAGTCGGCACACCTCTGACCCACCGGCAGACCTTCAACGTGATGCCCAGCTGATGCATGACCAACGACCACCAGCAGAACCCGCTTAACCTCCGCCTAATCTCCTTAATCGTTTCAATGTATATATAAATATATCTCCCAAGGGTTTTTCCCTCCTATGACTTTTTTTTACTTCCCCGGCTGAGCCTGGGGTTTTTTTTTCTCCTAGGGGGTTTTTCAACCCGGGGAGGCAGCCCTCTTGGGCTTAACTTAGCACCCTCTTCTTTACATTACATTAGCAATACGCACGCTTATAATGTTGATTCATAGCCGCAGCAAATTTAGCTGCTTGTGCTATTGTGTATTATGTTATGCTATCTGTCGTTTTTCTGTGCTTTTACTGCTTCTATTAATGTAAAGCTGCTTTGAAACAATCACCCATTGTGAAAAGCGCTATATAAATAAAATAAAATTGAATTGAATAGAAAGTAATTCATGAAATTTTAGAGATGTAGTCATTGAAGGCATTTTGTGCCGAAGCACTGATAATTGATCCTCGGTTTATCCCACATTTCCTTATGTTGTTCTCACTGTGTGAAGAGTTTTGCAAAAGTGACCTAAGTATTGAGAAATGTGTCCTAGCATCTGTAAAAAACTGTAATAGACATTATTGGACCCCAACATTTTACAGTTTTAATGCAGGTTAAAATTGCAGTTTCAACGTAGCTTCAAAGGACTCTAAACGATCCCAACCGAGGTATAAGGGTCTTATCTAGCGAAACTATAGTCATTTTCTGACAAGAAAAATAAAAAATATGCACTTTTAAACCACAACTTCTCGTCTTGCACCAGCCGTGTGACGCGCCAGATCGACCTTACGTATTGTGTCATCACATGAAAAGGTCACGCGTTACATATGTGAAACGCACACTTGCAGACCATTTAATAAATAAACTGACACAAAGATATTAATTAGTATCATTCCACATGCAACAACGTCTGAACCCTCCTCTTTCTCCACACATGTAAACATTGAAGCAGTAGTTTCACATACGTCACACGTGACATATCCACGTGATTACATAATATGTAAGATCACGCTGGTGTGTCACAAGATCTCATGCGTAATCAGAGTTTACTCTTAAGGGAGTGTCTTGCGTTTATTTTGTGAACGTGAGCGTCTCTCTTATCATAAACGGGTTTGACGCGAGTGCAGCAGGCACTTATTTTGACAAAACACATGATGCACATGGTTCACATGATGCAACAAACACATATTCTGAAAACACGAGCAACACACATGACACTCTGAACACACATTTTGAATTTGCGCCCCTCGGAAGAGCTGTCACGAGCCACCACTGATTTCTTCTCAACTGAACAAAGAAAGATTTTTATCGAGATTTTTTAAAGAAAGTGAAGTAATCCTTTAAGTTCACAATTAAGTTCACTTTGTGTTCACATAGACTTGTCATTTAAAGCAACACTATGTAGTTTCCATGTAAAAATGACTTACAGCTCCCCCATGTGGTTGAAAAGTGCAACAGTGCCTGGTATCAGACACTCTTCTGCAGGCAGGGGGAGGGGCGGGGCTGTGTGCTCTACCCTCCACCGCCACTTTCAGAGTGTGCTTGTAGCAGCTAGGAGGCTGCTCAGGTTGCAGCAACAGTACAATTTGTCCAGTTAAAAGTTGTTCTATCACTGAAATAATTTTAGAGACGTTATTTAAAGGTAAAAACACTACATAGTGTTGCTTTAACTTTATATAACAAGGTGTAATGAAAGGTATTCAGGACTGACTCTGTGTCAAACTTAATTCTTCACAAAAGCACACAACAAACTGCATGGTTCACATATATCTTCATTATAGTGGAGAGACATACAGTGAGTTGAATGTGGGGCATGAATACCAAAGCAAACACTGATCACCATAATTGGGACTTCACAAAAAAAAACTATATATTACACTTTATTTTGTTTATATGTCCCATCAGTTTTTATTCTTTGATCAAACTTAAATATCTTTGTTCATTCAACCTATTAACTTAAACATTCATAACCTTAAACATTCAAGTGCAATTATCTTAAAATTATCAGCAGTACAAAATTCAGTGAGGAATACCCATAAAACCTTGCACATGAAAATTTTGAATGATTTAAGTTATGGATCCAAAATGCAAAATTTAAGAAATGTTTAGTCATGATTGCTTGACTTTTAAGTACAAACAGCATTAGGGCTTTTATTGTAGCATTTTGTGCTATTACACAGTATTACACATCATTCAGCTAAATTCATGATTACTATAACCTTTAAAATACACATTCACATACATAACACGTACATCTCAGGAGCTTAAAAAAGTACATTTTCGATGTTAAATAATAATCAGCATTGCTCTGCTGTACTATACAACATAATTTTTCAGCGTCTTTGGAGAAGGTTAGCTCGGACAGATAGACCATTAAATAAACACACACACACACATATGTTAGTTTTAATGAATCACTAACACTTCACACCCTCATGTCCCATTTAAAGACGTCTAATGTCTAACCCAAGAGGCAATAGACTCACTAATTTATTCAGCTTATTCTCTTAAGGTGTGAAAAGGCATACTTATTCACGCACGTAACCATCATGAGAGCTATTATAACGCTAACTATCTGTCATTCATTCACTGAGGTACTGATGCGGTGACAGACTCCAGAAGTATTTCGGCTCTTTGATGCAGGAACACCTTTTGAATGTTATGATCAAATTATTCAATGTCAACAACTGTGATTTGTTTTGATTGTCATGTGACAATAATTTCAGTGTTACTTCCTGTTGCCTAAATTAACCATTAACTGCTTGATTTAATCTTTAAGTTTAAGTTGTGGGTTGTTGTACATTTAGCTATGTTGAAGACATAACTTTGTGTTTCAAAACAAATAATAAACAGAAATAGACTTTTATTTATTACATGAACAAAAAATATATATATAAAGTTTATTGGTGAATTTAAAATTATTTGGAAAATCTTGGTACTGGATGAAGATTTTATTGTGACTTTCGTTTAACAAAAAGTAGAAAAGCTAATAAAACCAACCAGTGAAAATGAAATATAAACCACTATAATATTCACAAATCTCTCATTCTGTCCGTATATCTCTCTTCCACACACATTCAGGCACTTTAAGTGTTTTCATCTCAGGTTAAACTGAGCCAGGTGGTGTTTGAGAAATGACTGCAGCGAGGAGACAATAGGCAGGTGTAATGTAAATGTGGATGGGGTCAGAGTTGAGATCATTAATATAAACATTGATCTGTCTGTCTCTCGGTGTGTCTCTGCTGTACATGTGAGGACTCTAACACAGCTGGAACCGTCTGTCCAATGAAAGCGGAACAAAGCTGTGGGTCTCCAACACTGAATAATGCATCACGGTCATGTTTCAGAACACACTTACACTCTTAAAAATAAAGGTGCTTAAAAGGTTCTTCACAGTGATGCTATAGCAGAACCATTTTTGGTTCCTCAAAGAACCTTTTGTGAAACAGAAACAATTTTCTTTATTAAACCATTTAGACAAAAATGGTTCTTCTATGGCATCGCTGGGAAGAACCATACAATCCCATGTACATGTGCTGTATAAACAAATAGACACACAGAAATGCAAAAAAATATGTGCTACAATTAAAAAAGAACATTGTGACCAATTCAATATTTTACCACATATACTCTCTGAGGTGGTTTCTTGAACAGGTTTAAAATTAATCCAGGACTAAGCCTTATATTAGGACATTAAAGCTGTTTTTACAAAAAATCATTACTGGTGTGCAACTTAAAGGAGACATTTCACAAGACTTTTTTATGATGTTAAATAAATATTTGGTATCTCCAGGGTACATATGTGAACTTTTAGCTCAAAATACCATATAATTTATTGTAACATAACATCACCTTCCTAAAATAATTGCCTTTGACAAAAAATTTTTTTTGTGCATATATCATCTCCTCATGAATCTGGCCACGTCTGGTAAAATCGCCCACATCCTCGTTTGAACAGATCATGCTATTCTACCCCTGTAGTATAATGGCCTGTCAAGAGCATGACTTAGGCTGTTTTATTTAAATTGCCTAATTCTCAATGACTTTTACAAGCTTTTCTAAATGGCAGCTGCATCAAGAAGAACACAAATCTACTCAACCTCAAAGTTAGTTCCATTTATTTGTGTTTTCTGAGAAACCTGAAAAAAAAGACTTGAAAAATGATTATTTTAGGAAGGTGACAATATTAAAATTGCCACTTTGTAAGAGTGAGCAAAAATGTGCCATTTTGGTTGTGTCCTTTTAAATGTAAATGAGCTGATATCTGCACTAAATGGCAGTGTCGTGGTTGAATAGTGCAGATTAAGGGGTGGTATTATCCCCTTCTGACATCACAAGGGGATCCAAATTACAATGATCTAGCTTTTCACATGCTTGCAGAGAATGGTTTACTAAAACTAAGTTACTGGGTTGATCTTTAAGGTGTATTTTATTGATGTGCAAATTGACCTAAGAAAATAAGTCTAGTTTTAGACCAAAAATATCAAATTTAAGTGAATTTGTGCTTAAAACAAGATAAACAAATCTGCCAATGTGCTGAGAAAAAAAATCTTAAATTAAGAAGTTTAAGAAAAAAATTAAACTTATTTCAAAATTTTTATTTCTCGTATTTTTGCTTGTTTTAAGCACAAATTCACTTAAATTTTATATTTTTTGTATAGACGGTTTCATCGGACGCACGTGATACACGTCAGGATCCGAACTTTACTTCCGGTTTCGCTTTTTTTAAATGGTCTGACTAGTTGCTAAACTGATCTCTTGAACAAATGCCTCGTCGAAAATAACAAATGTTTTGGTTCCTATGTAATCTATGTGTTGTTTTTTAGCTTGTTATATGAATAAACTACGTTTAAAGAACTTTGTTGTTATTTATTATTAGCAGAGTTTACCGGAAGTTACGTGCGGACCGCAACAGCCGCTTGTTTATGTTGTTACTGCTGAAACGGTCTATAAAACTAGACTTATTTTCTTAGGTCTTTTTGCTTATCAAGAAAAAAAGATTTTTTTAGATATTTCTACTGAAAACAAAGACAAAAATACTAAGTAAGAAAGTCATTTTTTGCAGTGTAGAAGCACTGGGGACCCAATTATAGCACTTAAACATGGAAAAAGTCAGATTTTCATGATATGTCACTGATAGATGTGATATATGATAAATGTCAGTGCATGTTGTTTTTTTAAGTAAGGCAGCTCAAACATGCATTTTAGTCTGGGATAAGATAAACCCTGTCTAGGAAACCTCCCTTCTAAAAAAAATGCTGGGTTATTTTCAATCCAACACTTGGTAAAAATTTGTTTATATTTGACCCAACAATAAGTGGGTGATTCTCACGAAACCATTGAAACACCACGGCACTAATGATTTTAGCTTTAAAATGTGTAATATAGTAACATTAAAAAGCATCAGAATTAACACAATACTGTCTACCTTGCACAATGTGTGATTTCAACATAAGAATTTATAATTGTAAAATTTATCTCATTTTCTGCTGAAATTCTCATTACCGCAATGTGTCCGGCTGTGTTTGAACATGCGTTATGTTGTAATTTAATCAAATTAACACAAAAATATTACGAAAAAAAATAAATGGATGTTTTGCTAGACTAAAATATTTACTGAATATTCATGTATAATAATAATGAAGAAAAATTAGGAAAATGATGTGTCCATGCCTGATGTTCTCATCCTCCGCAACACTTTTTGAGAACAGTTTAAGCACACATACAGACTTTGAATAAAGTTTGATTTTGAGTGACCAAGCACATGGACCAGTTACTTCAAGATGGCTACCAGGTAAGATCATTTTTTTACAGTTAATTTGAAATATTGTCTTGTCAGAATGCTTACACAACATTTTGATTATCATTACCGCAACAGATGCTTATTAAATGTTAATTTAATTCATAGAAGCATAATACTTTGATTTTAAATGCATGTGCAGAATCTCCAAATTATGTTCTTTCAGGTTTGTCATGTCATTTTGAAAATATGTCAGTGTTGATGTTTTCTGACTGTTGCGGTAATGAGATTTTTTAGGACTAATTTTTTAAATTATGTTACAAAAAGTGTTAAATGATAAGTAAAAGTTTTTAAATTAATGTTCCCATTTACTCCAGACTTTGTTTTTCAATGTCTGGTGGGAAAAAAAGTAAATTTAAGCAATTTTTACATTTTAATGCTTGACAGTTTTAAAACCAAGTTTTCGTGAGAATCACCCGGGTTAGAACTGTCCAGAATTTTGGTTAAATTAAAATTAAAATACCCAAGCATTTAGTGTATAGTAATGCTGAAGAAAAATGATATTTACAATGTTATTTATCTATGTTTATTTAACGATTATTGCCAAAATGTCATCATTTATTAATCAATCGTTCCTCATAACCTCATAAATACATTTTTTAAAAATTATCATTATTGACCTGTAAAAGTGGATAAAAAACATTTAACATCTGCTTTATCTGATTGTGATCAAATTTTTTTTTCTTTATTCACAAAAAGTGCTTTGGAAATGTGCTTTCACACAGCACCTGAAACATCAAAGATATCTATTTGTCACAAAAACATGTCAGTTAAGTAGGCAGTGCATGAGTATTGAGTCCCTGTTTCTATGTGAGAGATCTCTTTTGTTAGGTTTAATTATTTTTTAACATTTTCACAGTCCGTCTCATGAAATACCTGACTTACAGTGAGCAATGCATTACATGAGAAACACATTAGTGTGAAAGTCAAATGACTTTAATGTTTGACAGAGCAGGTGAGGTGAAAAACTTTGGGTTTGACGGAGCAGAGGTGCAATGAGGGGATTTGTGTCATGTTTAAATCTATAACTTTATACATCCTAGTGAAAGGTTTTGTTGTTAAATATGGATTGTAACATCCTCATTATACATAACCTAACACAATGTTTGGATTTCATAAATATTATACAAGCAGTGGGTTGTCTCGGAGCAGTACGGTAGTCTCGACACTGTAAACGATTAACAGTTTGGCAAAGCATAACAGCGCTGATTTGAAAATGTAATTTCAAAGGTGACATGCCACGCATACATTAAAGCGGTGTTAATGTCGAGCCAATGATAGCACGAGGTCAAGAGCACATGACCTGAGAGTCACTCAAAGTCCTCACGTATGAGCAGACTTTATGTCTTCAGTCCTGACCGGAGCGACTCTCTGAAAGCAGCTAATTATTATGGTCAAGGTAACAGGTTTTGGCAAGAGTTCACTGGGAAGGAGGTGAGAACGTAACAATGTGTCTTGTGACAACATTTCCATTAAATAACATTCAATCTGAGAAAAACAGAGAGCTTGACAGGGTCTCTATGTAAACAATGATGTGAGAGCGCCACCTAGTGGTACTTCCCTGTATATCCTACAAAGTCTGGTTTTAGGACATTATCTCTTTATTATGGATTTTTGGGCATGTACAATTTTATTTATTTGTTTGTTTTTGGACACCATTGCAATATTGCACTGTAGTACAGCCATAATCCACCTAAACATTAATAAACTATGTATTGCTTTTATGTTTTTTAGATACCGACATGTTATTCTCGCTACTTTTGGTTGGTCAGGTCTTATAGCCCTAATAGATAAACCTGGAATTTAAAGGTCCCCTAACTTAGTCTCTGGTATCCCCAGAATGTGTTTGTAAAGTTTCAGCTCAACAGCCTGTTTTGGGTGACTGTTGCAGGAGATTACACAAAGTAGAATAGATGGATTTGTATAATAACCGGATATTTCTGCACACACACGGCGACTCACTTTCTGATTGAAACACATATAAAAGTGCATTGTTTAGGTTAGGGGGGCTTTATGATAATCTAAGCCATGGGTTTTTCAAATTTTTGATGGTAGGGACCCCCACAAATATTGAACCTTTAGCGAGGGACAGAGAAAGAGGAATGAAAGAAAAAAATCTCATCTATGCTTTCAGGACACTTAAAGTGCGTGAAAATCTGACTTTTTCCATGTTTAATTGTGTCCCCAGTGCTTCAATTCACCCAGAAAATGTAAAAAGAAACAACCCGGTAACTTAGGTTTTGTAAACCATTCCCTGCAAGCATGTGAAAAAATAGGTCATGGAAATTTTGCTTGTTTTGTGATGTAGGTAGCAAGTTTTATTACAATAACACCGCCCCTTAATCTGCACTATCCAACCACGGCACTGCCATTTAGCGCAAGAGACAGAGAGAGAAAATAATAAGCAACAGCACAATTGAGTTTTTATTTTAACAAACCACAATTATGGTGATCAGTGTTTGCATTATCAGCTCATTTGCATTTTAAAGGACACACCCAAAAACGGCACATTTTTGCTTGCACCTACAAAGTGGCAATTTAAACATGTTATAATAAATTATCTATATGATATTTTGAGCTAAAACTTTGCATATGTGCTCTGGGGACACAAAAGATTTATTTGTCGCTTGAAAGGCGGTCATCATCCACTTCCATAGTAACCAAAAACCCAAAACAACACTTTTTTGTTTGGGTTCTGATAAACAAAGAAAGACATTGGAGATCAAACGACATGAGGGTAGTTTTTGTTCACTCACATGAACAAGCTGATGTGTTGAGGTTAAGAAGAAACTTACACTGCAAAAAATGAGTTTCTTTATATTTTTGTCTTGGTTTCAGTAGAAAATATTTTAAAACAAGCAAAAAAAATCTGCCAATGGAAAAATAAATTTTTTGCTGATTTTTCTTGTATTAAGGCAATTCAAGAAAAAATGTCTTATTCCATTGTCAGATTTTTTTGCTTGTTTTAAGCACAAATTCGCTTAAATTTGATTTGTTTTGTCTAAAAACTAGACTTATTTTCTTGTATTTTCTTGATGAGCAAATTATCTATCTTCATTTAAGAATTGTTAGATATTTCTACTGAAACCAAGACAAAAATGCTAAGTAAGAAAGTAATTTTTTGCAGTGTACATGCAGGTGACTTTGCAAGGTTGAGTTAAAGTCACAATGAGCTGGAAGTCACCATTGACTTTCCAAAATGTTTGAGTATGAAAATGCCTATTCTTCTTCTTTGTTGGTTGACAGTATAGTAAAGTGTCCATCAAATGTACACTTCAAAGCTTTGCCGATAGTAGTAGACCATCCGGGTACTTTTCACCTATACACTGCAAAAAATGATTTTCAAGAAAAAAATCTTAGTATTTTTGTCTTGTTTTCAGTAAAAATATCTAAAAATTCTTAAATTAAAGCAACACTATGTAGTTTTTTACCTTTAAATAATGTCTCTAAAATTGTTTCAGTGATAGAACAACTTTTAACTGGACAAATTGTACTGTTGCTGCAACCTGAGCAGCCTCCTAGCTGCTACAAGCACACTCTGAAAGTGGCGGTGGAGGGTAGAGCACACAGCCCCGCCCCTCCCCCTGCCTGCAGAAGAGTGTCTAATACCAGGCACTGTTGCACTTTTCAACCACATGGGGGAGCTGTAAGTCATTTTTACATGGAAACTACATAGTGTTGCTTTAAGATGCTTTTTCTTGATGAGCAAAATGACCCAAGAAAATAAGTCTAGTTTTTAGACCAAAAATATTAATTTAAGTTATTTTAGGCATAAAAAAGCAAATAAATCTGCCAATGGGGTAAGCAAATTTTTCTTGAATTTAGTGTTTAAGAAAAATGTTCAGGATTTTTTTGCTTGCCCCATTGGCAGATATTTTTGCTTGTTTTAAGCACAAATTTATTTAAATGGTATACTTTTTTGTCTAAAAACGTATTTTCCTATGTCATTTTGCTCATCAAGAAAATACATCTTGATTTAAGAATTTTTTGTATTTTTGTCTTGTTTTCAGTAGAACTTTCTAAGTAAGAAAGTCATTTTTTGAAGTGATGGAAGTACGCGGTTTCAGATGCAGCGTCACGTGAGGAAAATAGTAGGTTTTCCAATGTGAATTGATTGGATATAGAAAAAGGCACAAGTTGGAGGGGGTGGAGTTAAAGATGATCCGCCCAAGCCATCTAGCTGACATCATCAGAGAATGTCACGGAGGAAGTACATTTTCAGATTTTGATTCCAATTTATGAGGGCACATAAGTAAAAAATGACTTTACGGATAAACTGTTCATAATAAACACTGCAATACTCGATAAAAAAAAAAGAATCGTTTTGATTTCATGGGGACTTTAACTGCAGCTGAGAACCTTTTTTCATCTGGTTCATTCCTAACTCTCATGTAATACACCTCGCCTACAGTCAAGTTATTTCAGTATGAATCTGCCAATATTACAAAAAGAGCAAGTGTGACAGAAATGCTGTCTTCAAGCACCTTTGATCATGCGGTTGACAGCTTATAGTGTGCTGGGCAGGCGCTTGAGTGCCCGCCATGAAACCCACAGACAGGTCCGTCATATTCAGACAACCCCAGCCATCAGATTGTCCTACTACCACCCTTAAAATATACATAATATCAAACCCTAACCACAAGACCGCCTCAAACCCGAGCATTCATATAAAGTACAGAGCCGAGTCAGACGCTCAATGCTGCCCATTCAGACACGTTCAAGTTTTACATTAAATCATTACCAATCATTAAAGGTTTGCGTATTGTATCTCCACTGTAACACTGGCTTAAACAAGGTACTACATGGTATCTTTCCAGCGACAAATCTTTTTGTTTTAGATTTAAATGCAGGCATTCAGCAGACACTTGAATCCAAAACTATTCACAGTGCATTCAAGTTACACAGACTGTGCCCTCCGAGAGACGCAGCTAAAAATAATAAATCTATGAATGGCTCCAACAATTCATTTAGCTTCTGCCCGTGTAGTACGTGGCCTGTGCAGGTTAACCATGTCACAAAAATGACACTTCCCTCTTGTCCTAACATGTCTAAATGAGCACCGGCCGTGTATCATTTCCCAGGGTGCTCAGCGGCGATTTGACAGATGGGCCAAAAGTGGAAGGGGGGGGGGGGCTGGGGCCACCCACCCACCTGTCATGGCTGTCAAAGGGCTGCGGTCCAATCATCTTCAAATGACAACATGACCCACCTCACATCTTAACTCTGAATGGCTAATGAGACCCCGTGGGACACCTTTTCTTGTCCTCTTTTTAGGTGACAGGGTCATTTGCATGATAGCGGGAAGTGGAAGAGAGAAAGCGAGTACTGGGCGGGCAGCAGTACTTGATCTGATTGATCTCTGATATTGATCAAATCATGTACACGGTTATTGATGGTGAGCACATGAACTTGGTAAGAGAGATCCTTACAAGAGTCAATACTGATGCTCGGATACTCAATCTTAACTCATCTGCCAATATGTTTATGGAGAAAGATAAGTGCATTTTTTTTTTAATAGAAAAAAATAGAAACACAGAAACCTTTTATTACTTCTATGCAATGTATATAAATACAAAACATTTACAAACATATGTAAATGCAATATCTACAAAGGTTAAGATTCAAAATCCAGCATCTATAGCTAATGTCCTCTGAAACGCACCTACGACAAAATCTTAAGTAGCAGTGCAGATAACAGTAACGTATTGAATTCATTCACAGACACAGAAGCGGCACGCGCCCCAGCCCGACATGCGTGAAAATGCGCATTAGCATTTTAAAGAGCTTGATTTAATCTCATTAAATCCAGTTAGATTTCATTTTGCACCTTCAATAAAATATCGCCGCCTGCCGAAGCGTCGGCTAATGAAGCTTAACAGGCTTTTCATTAGGCAAAGTTATTAAAGGTCTAAACATCAGCGCTCCATCAAACGCAACACTGGAGGCCATAAAGACAAACATTAGGGTACGATTTCACACCCTAAACCATGTGATGGCGTTCACATTCATAAGTTCACATATGTTCTCACTGTTTGGTGTACTTTATGCTTTGGTAAATTCAGACAAATAAAAAAGAAATTACGGACAACTGGAAGATGTATAGCAGATTTTTTTTAAATTTAAGTTCATGAGGATAGAGGCCGGTCACGTTCTGGATCTCTCAGAATGGACGTCAGGGCGTCCAGAGCTTCAACTGTCACGACGAGATGACCAATCACTTCACTGCTGTCTTGAACGTCCACGACTACATGAGACAAAGAAATGAGAGAGAGGTTATCAGGTGGCATTAATACATCACATTTGTGTCTTATTTTAAAGTAAGGGTACAAATCCAATGCACGTCAGTGATATAACTATTAGATGTTAGATAGGTTGTTATCTAACGCTTCAGAGTTCTTCCTGATTGTATTCATCGATTCAAATACAACAAAAATGCAGTTCAAGACAACACAAATATGAAAATGTGTTTAATATAAATATAGTAATAATTATTTTAAGTATTATTTTGAATCTTCATCCTCCCCTTTCCTTCTTTCTTTTTATTTGGTTTTTGTCTTTGACTTTTGCTTCATGCTCAAATATAAATGTTATGACTTTTGGTTTCCACTTAATAAAACATTTTTCAACAAATAAAAACACTTATTCAGCATCACGGCAACTAGCTCCTACACAGCCCATTTTATTTATTTATTTATTGAATATTTAAAGTAGCAGTATGTATTACTGACATCTAGAGGATGAACTTGGCACCACAGTCTAAATTTAAAATACTGGGAGATGTTTTTTCCTGGCCCCCTTATCCACAGATTCAATGGCAAGCCACAGTTTTGACTTTTATTCATTCTCAGGATATGAATTCTTGATATCAATTTAATTTTTACTAGTAAAAACGTTCTTTCTTGATATCAGAAAATGGATTTCTACTAGTTAAAATTAGGGCTGCACGATAAATCGCATGTGATTGTTATGCCCATCTCGTCAGTAATGCCGGTTCCTTGATTAGTAATAAATGGCCATCACCTGGTTTCAGATGGGGCGGCATTTACTACACAGAGCCGTACTTCACTGACAATTGGAGCAATTTCAGGGGTTCAAATATTTTAATTTATGAAAATAAAGCCTTATATTGATTATTCAGTGTATTAAGCCATTTCTTGTAACTGTTGAAATTAAATATGTATAGAAATGTAACCAGGGATTTGAACCGCTCCGGTTCAGCATGAAAGTCTACAGTCTCATTCTCAATGGTAATATTTCTTGGATTTGGATGACATAACCTAGACGTGCTAGTGTTATCATCACAAGAGCTGAAGCTCTGACATTAATACTTCATTCCTGACTTTACTGTTGTTTGCAGCGCTTTTACTCATATTAAATTATCTTTATTTTAGGCTGTTTATATGGCCGTTTGAAGACCATTAATCATGTGGGGATAAATTTTGTCCCCACCAGGAATAAAAGATAATCAATCAGAGTCAGGGATATAAAGACCAGAAGTGGGGTTAATCCCCCATCCTGCACAGCAAAACGCCCCCTGCACTTACTGTTCAGACTGACATCCCTCATGTCTCTCTGTTTGTCCAGGATGTCGGGGATACGCAGGTAAGCCACGCCCACATCCTCACACTCCTCCTCCTGCTCTGCCTCCTCTGGAGGGTCACTCACCACTGTGAACTTTATGCTGGGACAACCAATAAGAGAGCTGACCAACTGATGGAGTCACATATGACACAAAAGACTGAATAAAAGAAAGAGGTCTCACTGCTCGAGCTGTCTGTTCCTGCCCTCCAACACCGCCCTCAGAGTCTGACGTCTGGATTGGTTATTCTTCATATCCACATGAATCACTGTCAGAACAAACAATGGACATCATTTATTAGGTTTCATATCTATTTTAAAAGCGTGTTAGCGAAAAGTATATATTTTTATGCGCATACTGGTTCAAAATAAACAGAAAAGTGCAACTAGATCAGAAAGAGTGAAGAATTAAACACTTGTTCCTAACTTAGCAAAACACTGCATCTCCTTATGTATTTGTTTTTTGTAATAACTAGTGCTAGTTTCTTTGGATAATGTTTTTTACCATTACTAAAGTTGTAGGAGACACTGTGTCCAGGCAGAGGTTTCTTCAGTGACAGCGGGGTCTCGACTGACGGCAGGCCCAGGAAACAGTACTCTACAAAGAGCCGGACGATCGTACTGTCTTCTGCCACTCTGGATCCCGGCTTCAAACTCAGAGAAACAATCTCCACATGAATGCACTCGGACGGCTGTGGAAAAAAATCACATCACAACTGATATACAACCTTATATTGGCTGACATGGACAGACTCGGTCTAAATTTATTACATACAGAATGACTAGCTAAGGCCCTGTTTACATTAATGCGTTTACGCCTTTTGTCCAGACTACTCCAGCGTTTTTGACCATCATGAACGAAGTCGTTAGTTTGAGAAATCTGGGGTTGCGCTTCAGTGTACACGAACGTAGACGGAGTCTTATGTAAACTAACAGCTATCTTTAACGTGACAGCGCATCATTTTCAAAGTGAAAGTGATTTTATTCAGTTAAATTAAGGTTTGCAACGGAGGTTTTGCCCAAAATAGTAAACATAGCAGTGGGGGCTCGTGACTCCTCATCCGAGGGGCGCGAATTCAAAATAAGTGTTCGGAGTATCATGTGTGTTGTTCCCTTTTCCAAAATATGTGTCCTGCGTGTTGAGAGATCATGTGTGCATCACGTGTTTTGTCAAAATAAGTGCCTGCTGCACACGCATCAGAACCGTTTATGATAAAAGAGAATACATTTTGTTTGCTTCTTTTCATTTCCTATAATTTGTCTCTTAATTTTAATCGATGTTTTGTTGATAAGTTTTGTGAATATTAATAAATAAGAACATTAAAAGTAGGGATGCTCCGATCGATCAGCTGATAATGCTTGCTATGCTTCTTAATGAATTACGGTGAAATGCCGCTACATCCAAAAGCCAGAGGGCGCTCTCGTGCAGAAACTCAATATGCGCTGCAGACGAAGAACCATAAACACGCAGCTATGACACGCAGCTCCAGGAAATGGCTTAAGGATATATTTATATTGCTGTTCTTCAAACCTTTTTAAGGTATTTTCATGATAATAAAGGTTATCTATAATGTTTATGTTTGACGAGTGTTGCTTTTTCAAATGCATGGTATAACGACTCAAACTAACAGTGATTTCAGGTTGATAAGAACTTACTGATCAAAAGCTTATTGAAATCGCTGTGAATAAAAATAAATGAAACACCATGCATCTCATTGATGCATAACAAATATCCAACGCAGCCTTAAAAAAAAAATCAGTATTATCGTTTGCAATAATATCGCTATTGTTGTTGTATGCTGGATTCACACCAAACGCGGTAGAGGCGGCAAAAACGCGCTATTCGCACGTAGTTGAACGCGTGAACATTTTGAGTTTACTTGCTTCATTCGCACGTGAAAGCCACGCATAAAATTCGAGACATTCACGCGGAAATTCACGTCATGGGAGTGGCTTCTGCGACTCCGCTCGCTTCCTGTAATCACGTCACTACTAGAGCAAGCTCCTGATCGGTTAACGCGTCGCAATTTTCCACCAAAGTTCATTTTTTTTCAACTCCCACGTTTCCCGCGGCAACGCGTGAATGAGGCGGATTCCGCGAGACCTCCAGACACATGTAAACGTGTCTTTACATTGACTTAACATTGAAATCACTTGCGCTTGACGCCTTTACCACGGCTGGTGTGAACGCAGCATTAACAAAATGTGCAAAATCATATTATCGAGTATATTAATTTCAAAATTTAAAATTATTTATTTTTTCAAAGCTCTGAAATCGATTGCAAAAGCTAAATTGACTACAAAAAAGTGAACCAATGCTCCTGCACAAGGATCTTTCCATTTATTGAGTTTTGGTTCCTTGCTGCCGTCACCCGGCTTTGCTTGATTTGCTTAGCTTAGGGTTTTGTATTTAAAATGCTTTAAAATGTGTAATATAGTAACATTATAAAGCATCAGAATTAACACAATACTGTGTTCTACCTTGCACAATGTGTGATTTCAACATAAGAATTTATAATTGTAAATTTTATCTTATTTTCTGCTAAAATTCTCATTACCGCAATGTGTCCGGCTGTGTTTGAACATGCGTTATGTTGTAATTTAATCAAATTAACACAAAAATATTAAGAAAAAAAATAAATGGATGTTTTGCTAGACTACTTTAGATGACAGAAAAAATATTTACTGAATATTCATGTATAATAATAATGAAGAAAAATTAGGAAAATTATGTGTCCATGCCTGATGTTCTCATCCTCCGCAACACTTTTTGAGAACAGTTTAAGCACACATACAGAATTTTAATAAAGTTTGATTTTGAGTGACCAAGCACATGGACCAGTTACTTCAAGATGGCTACCAGGTAAGATCATTTTTTTACAGTTAATTTGAAATAATGTTTGTCAGAATGCTTACACGACATTTTGATTATCATTACAGCAACAGATGCTTATTAAATGTTAATTTAATTAATAGAAGCATAATACTTTGATTTTAAATGCATGTGCAGAATCTCCAAATTATGTTCTTTCAGGTTTGTCATGTCATTTTGAAAATATGTCAGTGTTGATGTTTTCTGACTGTTGCGGTAATGAGATTTTTTAGGACTTATTTTTTAAATTATGTTACAAAAAGTGTTTAGTAAAAGATTAGTAAAAGTTTTTAAATTAATGTTCCCATTTACTCCAGACTTTGTTTTTCAATGTCTGGTGGGGAAAAAAGTAAATTAAAGCAATTTTTACATTTTCATGCTTGACATTTTTAAAACCAAGTTTTCGTGAGAATCACCCAAATATTCTATGTTACACTCCTGTTTATGCTATTATCGCAAATTCTCTATGTTTGTTAAAACATATACCCTGTTCTCTTATTCAATCTTCGTCTCATCTTCTCAAGGGCCATTTTTACATTTATACTAAAAGTCTATCGTCCAATCATAAAGAGAGGCTACATTGCCAGTTCCAGTCTGGTATCTAAAGATAAACTCGACTTGCATCGACCAAGGCAGGTTTATAAACTACTGAGTTTCTCACAGTGTACTTGAGCCAAACACACATAAACAAATCCAAGAACACATGCTGGATATAGTTCAAACACCCGCACCTGTGGTTTATGCTGTGTGCTCGGAGCAGGTACGATGCAGTCATCACTGTCCTCATCCAAACCTGCAGACGACAAACAATTTCTATATTACGCTTCCTATAAAGCTATTTTGTAAATGCAAAGAAAGATGTTATATGGATTGTTTATGTCTCTGCTGTCTTGAGCGCACAGCAGCAGGTACGAGGAGAGATGTTAGGCATTAACACTTTAAACAAAGACTCTTGTCCAAGGTCATCCCACATTAACATTTATGTTGTTGGCTGTCAATAAGAAACAGATCAGATTATTGGCAGTGGTGAATGCAATATTAATGTTATCGTTGATGCCTGACAAACAATAACACAGCTGTTTTCCTCATTGAAACTACCATAACACAGCACTAAGCATCGCTTTACCAAAGCATTCATATGTGGCTCCAAAACAGCATAGAGACCTTCCTGTCTGCAGCAATACAAATAAACACACACACTGCAACAACTAATCGATAAAATTGATGATAATAATAATCATTTGTTGGCGAATTTCATTATCCATTAGTTGGTCTTGACGTTGTTGGTTTTTGTGAACAAATGTTTACTACGTGTTCCCCGGCCTTATTTCAGCAACTTTTAAAATGTTTTTTTACTAACCATGCATAAACATAACTCCTTAAAAATGCAAACATGTACATGCATGTTACTCACATATTATTGTAGCACAGTTTGTGCTGAATACAGTGTTATAGACACTTATATGTTTTAAAAAAGACCAAATGTAAGAGCATTTTAAAACCTTTGCCAGTGTCCCAAAACCCTCAGACCCCAGAGGGTTAATAACGAATAATATTAATTCTCATCAAGGTCTAAAGGTGACGATTAAAATTAGTTTATTAATTTGTGGCTAAATGTATTCACCAGGACATCCCTGTAGACATTTTAAGATGTTTTACTAAACTTTTTTATTTAAGGCTTAAAATATCAAAATAAAAAAGATTATAGTTTAGTAAAACTCTGTAGTAGTGTATGGCTTTTGCACTTTTAAAGGTGCAATGTGTAATTTTTAGAAGGATCTTTTGTCAGAAATGCAAAATATTATATAAAACTATATTATCAGGGGTGTATAAAGACCTTTTTAAAATGAACCGTTATGTTTTTATTATCTTAGAATGAGACGTTTTTATCTACATACACAGAGGGTCCCCTTACGTGGAAGTCGCCATTTTGTGCCGCCATGTTTCTACAGAAGCCCTTAACGGACAAACTTTTTTTACAAAGTTGTCTCTGACAATTACATGTTTTTCCGGTGGTGGTTACCATAGCTTCTCAATGCTTTTCAAAAGCTAGGGGTGAGCAGTGGACTGAGCTGTTGGTTGTAATTCACAACCTCACCACTGGATGCCGCTAAAATGTACACACTGCACCTTTAAACGTACACTTCTTCGAATAAATACCCTAATTTAGTGCCATATTTAGCTATAATAAGTAAAAAATCTGAGTAAATATTTAGACTTTTATTCGATTAATTGATTATGAAAATAATTGTTGCAGCCCTACACACACTCTTTTCCATACTAGATGCACTATTTGTGTGGCAATAATAAATCTAATTCGAG
Source organism: Misgurnus anguillicaudatus (assembly GCF_027580225.2). Lineage (NCBI taxonomy): Eukaryota > Metazoa > Chordata > Actinopteri > Cypriniformes > Cobitidae > Misgurnus > Misgurnus anguillicaudatus. The sequence goes on along the minus strand of NC_073342.2, from coordinate 3,725,422 downwards.
TCTCGATTTTAAAACAGATAATAATGAATAACAATAAACACCTGTTATTGGCTCATCCAGGTCCTCGGAAATCTCAGACCCATCAGATTGAGAGCTGGCAGTGATCAGCTGACCTTCAGAGAAGCGAGACTCTTCCTCATCCTCATCCTCACTGACTGCAGCGGACTGCACAGCCTCGGCCACTGAGACCGTCTGAGGAAGAGAATGAGATGGGATGTGAATGTTTGTTCATTAACACATTGAAGAATCGACAGTATGTTGAGCATACCTTAGGCGCAGGGGTTACAGTTGACCCTGTCTCTTTATCATCATCATCATCAGGTGCAGTAGTCTCATTCATCTTACAAGAAAAGTACAAGCAATAAGATCAATTTCAGTAAAATCTTTCTAGTAATCATTATCTTTATTATACCAAGAAAAAGCAATAGAAAAAATGTGTGTGTTTAAAGACAAATGCCAGTACTAAAACCAGAGTAGACGTACTGTAATTTACCTGTTTTTCAAGCTCTGAGACGTCAACAAAAGAAACTCTTTTAGTAGCTGATTTTGTTAGAGTCCGCTGTCTGGGTTTGGGCATCGGAGTCTAGTGGACGAGAAATAAGAGAAGCAAAAATCTGCATTTGAGCAATGCTACAAATCATAAGCAGTAGGAGTTATTTTAGTAATGGTTTTATAAAAGCAACAATACACAATACAACTATGCTATATAGCTAATGAAGTCACTTTGCTGCACTGCAGTAACGAAACCCTATATCAGGGGTCTTCACCTACCCTTCTTTGAGGGACAGATTTTAGAAATGTAAATATGATCCGGGCCAATCTTTTATATATATGTTATAACTAATTTAATATATATGTTATAACTAATGTTGTTTTTGTTACTTTTTGTTATAGTTCATATATAAAAAGCATGGATTTTCAAACAATTTTATCCAATATTTTTATAATTACTGAAAACTCATTTTTTTTTTTTAAATAATTGAATAGTTGAACTATGAACATTGCACAAAAAGTGCAAGTGTAAATGAAGAGTTTGGTTCCAAAACGCGATAAACACCATTTTTGAAAAAATTAGTTACTGCCAAAATCAGTATTATATCAGGTCAGTAGTTAAAAGTAAATTCTTACTTTTACGCAAAATCCAATACCCGCCGTGTTATTCTGTCATCTTTTCTCCCTTTTTTCCCAAAATGCGATAAACGCCACTCCTCCTTTTTTACAGAACGCAATAAATCCATTCCTGATATTACAGCCCACCAGTCACGCAATGTAAACAAACAACGGCGGCACGCTGAGTCCACGGAGTCCTAGTTTTCCTCATCTACTTTGTACTTTGTGATCAACAAACAAAACAAAATAATACTTTAATTGCATTGATAAAACTGTGATGGTTTTCTGTGACGGGAAAGAAACGTAAGCCATCAACATCTAATAATTTCCACGAGAGGCACTCGGGTGCTTGTTCTCCCGACAGCATCAAGCTTCTCATGCTAAAACATTGACCCCAGAGGATCTTATGAAAACTTTACATTATTTTACTCAAAGTCAACGAAAATCGAGCAGGCCCAAAACATTTTACAGCTGATCGCTGTGAAAAATGTAAAGAGACGACGTTAAGTATAACCGCAGCAATGACAGTGTTCTTAATATAACAAAGTAAGTTTTGGTTAATGCCATTAATGTTTATTTTTTAATCATTGTATACCACTAGTCAACTAAATAAATATAAAATGGATGTCATGGATTTATGGCATTTTGTGGAAAAAAGAATTTATGTTATGGAAAGTTATGGATTTGAATTTTTCATGTTTTTATAACCTAAAGATGCTATGTGAAAGTTTGTAACAGAAAATAGTAGTTTTCATCTTGTCACTTTCTTGGTATAGAAAACACGTTTTTACCGAAATTTGTCAAAATGGATTTATTGCGTTTTGGAACCAAACTCTTCAAATAATCAACACATGTATTTTTGTCTAGCACTTACTGTAATGCAGAGCTCTTAAACTTTTTAACTTTTATATAGTTACATTTCAAGTATTCACAACATGTAGCCAGTCTTCTCCTGATGACTTAAATTGCACTTTACGTTTTGTTTTTAAATATTTTAAATATATATAGGCTGAACTGCCTTTCCATTGTACACTACATTCAAACACGACTGTCAGAGTTCGCCCCCTAGTGGCAGTCTTAATTCATTCCAGCGCAAGAGCCTTTAATCTACAAATATATTTCTACTTGATATTTAAAATAATATAAAATAATTAGTAATCAATCGTTTTAAAGCATTCAAGTGTTCTTGATAAAGTTAAACAAAAAAAGATGAATAATTTTCACCTTGCACACAGTGTTTTGATTGGAATACACCGAAATACATCACTTTGGTCAGCGTGTCACATGTGGTGTAGTCGCACAATGCATCCAAAGCTCAAATTGGATCCGAAAATTACGCACACGCAGATGGTTGGATCCCCACGCAGCCCCTTTCCAACTCTCCTTCCCGGTTTATCACACATCATTTGTCATGTACAGCGGAAAGGCGGCTTTAAAGGAACCAAGCTTTATTTTACATTTTAAATCAGACAAAGATGACCGGCGAGCTGGATAAAGATGATTGAAGGCCCGCATTTGGCCCATGGGCCGCCAGTTGACTAGCTTGCTCTAAATGAAGAGTTTTGTTGCAAAACGAAATAAATCCGTTTTTAACATTTTTGTCAAAAGATGTTTATTATTATGTTACCATGCTATTATTTTGTTTTATGGTGCTACTTAGCTGTATTTTTTAAGTTATGAAGGTTTAAATCAAAACAAACCCACTGCAGTTGAATTGATATTAATTGGAATGCACAACCAAAAAACGAGATTTCTGAAAAATTAAAAAACGGAGTTATCTGGTTTTGCAACGAAACTCTTCAAATAAACAAGACAGCACAGCTTGATTGTGTATATCCAGTAATCCACAGTCAGATTTAAGGTCAGTAATTACTGAACAGTGTTTGAGTAAGTGTGAAGTCACCTCTGAAGGGACAGGTTGAGGTAACAGAGGAGGGTCTTTAGGGGTCTGCGTCTCGCTCTGTGTTGTTTCCATCTTTGATGTCTGCCTCTCTGGTGTCTCACTGCTGATCATTGTAGTCTGTTGTGTTTCGACGGCTGAGGATGAGGAAGGGAGGTATCTGAACTTCCATTTTAGCGTCACGTTGATTTGGCCACTGGGAAGTCCGGCAGGGTCTGTGAGCTCAAACATACCTAAAAAAGAACACATATAAGAGAGAGAAAAATAATAAAAGGCACTGAATCAACTTTGTTATCATCAGAAATCCCCAACTATCCATGAAAATGAATGTTGTGTGGTTGCTACAAAACTTGCATTAAGCTCAAAGCTTTAGCATTAACTAAACAAGTTGTTTTTCTTCTCACCCGTGATGGTTTTGTCATGGGCCAGTGAGATGAGTGGTACTCTGGCCTTCCCCAGATACATCTGATCCTCAACATCTAAATCATCAAACACGTACAACACCAGAGCCTCTGACCTCAAGAATGCATCAAGGTCAGAGTTCATTGTCACGGGAAAGACCATGTGATCTTCAAACTGCGGTTCATTAGATGAGGATATGATCGGTGTATCGTGATCGGGGAAGTTGTAGAGTCTGTATATGACGTAAGGACTTGGCTGAGTGTGTGGACCTCTGGATTTGAGATTACCGCAGGAGTGTAAGGTGATGTTTAGTTCATTTAGATCACCATTACTCAATGATGAGGAACTAGGAACAGAATCCCATCCAACCTGAGAGAGAAACTGGTGTCAGTATTGGTGCACAGCAAATAAAAAAATAATAATAATACATCAGCTGTTTTTCAGTAAAAGTTACAAAAAAAATCCTTTAAATAAAACAAATTTACTAAAGAAGCCACATTTGGGTAAGAAAATAAAATGTGTTTTAAAAAATCTCTAAAGAAAGGTTTTACTACCGCATCTTAAATTCTTTGTTTAATTTCAAACAAATGTCAAACATTCTTTGTTTAGTTGAATGACAACATTAGACTCCTTTGTCTTTACACACAAAATCTTAAAAATATTTTATGATTAATTCAGTTTTTGTTAAGATTAGGGGTCATATGGTTCCCACTCTAAGCCAAATGTCAAATTCCCTGACTTTCACTGATTAAAAAGCTAAATTTTCATGACCTACAGTATGTCTGAGAAGCCGTAAGCCTGATAAATGTAGTGGACACCGTGAGTTTATAAAAAATAGCTTAAATGCGTGAAATGAATTAACAATGCCAACAAATGGCTGTTTAAATTGTAGTTTCACTTGAAATCAGTAGAGGCTTGGACTCGGAAACAACATTCCTAATGTCACAACTTAACCAACTAAAACTAAAATTTAAAGCGACAAACAAAATCCCTGATATTTCATGACTTGGTCAAAAAAAAAAAAAAATCCCTGACTTTCAATGTCTGGAATAGACTTTTTTTAAATTCCACAACATTCCAGAAATTCCATGACCCATGGGAAGCCCAGGGTCAGATTTACTAAACAGGGAAAATTTGCCATTGCAATTTAAGACATGTTTTTTTTGGGGGGGGGGCATTAAAATGGTGCAAATACTAGTAAATTGATCAGCGCAAATGTAAGTAAATTGCATTGCGTGATTTATTTAAATACTCTCTTTATTACATTCTGACAGTAGTTTTTAACTCTTTCCCCGCCATTGACAAGTTATCTCGTCAATTAAGAGAAAACGCTTCCCTGTCAATGACAAGTTTTTCCAGCAATCCATATTTCCACTATTTTCCACCAGGTAGCGCTCTTACCCAACTTATAAAACACGGAAGCATCCTCTAACTGTGGGTTCACACCAGCCAAACAGTAAAGTCTGAGGGTCTATTATTTCATTTGATTTTGATTTGATTTCATTTGATATTGTTTGTTTATATATTTAAAGAAGAACATTTTCAACTTTTGTGAAAATTATTAAAAATGCTGGCGCTGGCTGGCAACTTTTTTTTAAAATGCTGGTGGGGAAAGAGTTAAAAAGCAAAAGGACATTTGTCTGGCACAAGCTGTTAGTAAATCTGTCCCTAAAGCCAGGTGCCCACTGTGAGATAAACAGCAGGCATAATGCATTTTGTGTGATTGGCCCCTAAAAGATTTCAGGGCTAAAATCTGCAGTGCAGTCTTTGATCACTAGGGTTGACTTGTTAACAGAAAGACAGACGATTAATGACCGTTGCAATCCAAATTTGCCTCCGACAAAACTGTAGCAGTGTCAGAAATTTTAAGACACAATGTTGCAGTGTGACATCAAATGACATATAAACACTGCATAAGTCTTCCATTATCTGTCTGTGTTAACCATTGTGCAGTCTGACATTAATAACAAATGCGATCCCACAGTGATTTAAAGCTGGCATAATGCTTGTACAGTCTGACACGCAACAATCTATTTTACAACTCAAAGTGACACAGGGACTATTTTAAATCTCACAGTGTGCACACAACTTAAATATATTAGCTTCAATAAAATCACCCCTTTGATAAGTTTAGAAAAAGTTAAATATTTTTTACATCGAGTCTTCAATCACCTTTTAAATTTTTATTTTAGGTACAAATTTAAAAAAAAAAATATATATATATTGTTTTAAGGATGTTCACACTTTTACTGAAAAACAAGGTGAAAATATATATTTTTTTAAAGAAAATTCTATTTTGCAACAAACTACCAAGTCTCAGCATGTTTACTAGCTCTAGGTAGGATTGAAATATTACCTGACTGTCTCTCGTGCCTGTGTTGAGGTAACCAAGTGCTTTGACTCTCTCCTTATGAAGGCGAACGGCTTGTTCCATAGGAACCTTTAGTTTGAGCCAGTACTCCAAAGAACCAAACATCTGGATCTCATCTGCAACACCTACAAACATAAGGAAAGCATATAACAATTTATTGGGAAGTCTTTCACCATTTAGTTGATCTAGCCGCCGGTATATCGGTTAAACCGATAATCTGCCAACTAGGCTCAGGCTGACAAACCTAAGGGTTTCCTCCTATTGAATTGTTTCAAACATATACCAATAGCATTGTCACTAAATAAACTGTTTTTTTTTTGTCAAATTTTATATAAATATTAGCTAAAAAAAGATTCATGAAATCTCTTCTGCTGTTATTAAATATATTACAAATATGTGACCCTGGACCACAAAACCTTAAAAAGGGTGGCACACCGGCAACGCAGATCAGCGTCGTGCCGTGCGCGTCGAGTCGCGTCTAGGACAACTCTGAGGTATTCTAAACCGGAAGTGCACATTAAATAGCGTGAGCTTCGTCAGATAGCGTCTAATTCAAAATGCAAAATATACGTTAGCAGCCAATGTTAATCCTTAATGATTTGGGACAAATATGATGTTATTTAATGTTAAACTATGTGAGTGGCGCTGTGTGGCGCGACAGGGATTTGAGCAACTTCCTGAGTCACAGCTGGGAGGCGCGGACAGGCCCCACCTGGCGGCAGCGGTGTGCGTATACTCCTAGAAAACAATGTGTTTGATTTTTTTAGAACGGCATGGCGCTGTGTGGCGCTGAGCTGCGCGGCCGGTGTGCGATCCCCTTAAGGGTATTTTTTTTTATTATTAAGATTTACACATCATTTAAAAGGTAAATAAAAAAGCTTTCCTTTGATGTATAGTTTGTTAGGACAATATTTGGCCAAGATACAACGATTTGAAAATCTGGAATCTAAGAGTGAAAAAAATTAAATATAAAAAAATCTCATTTAAATCTTTCCCCGCCTTTGATGAGTTAACTCGTCAATTAAGAGAAAATGCATCCCTGCCAATGACGAGTTTTTCTGGCAATCTGTAATACTGCCATTATCCACCAGGTGGTGCTCTTACGCAACTTATAAAACCCGGAAGTATAGCCCTAGGGCAAACAGCTTTATCTCCATGTATGTTTTGATCATCGCTCTGAATCTGATCTCTATCAAAAGTCCTTCACAAAAACGCAATTATCTCAGCTTTTTCCTCAAAATTTGGTATTTTTGAAGAAATCTACCCATATTTAAGAGGTGATAAAAGAGAACAAATAAAGGTAGGATAAAACTTTTTAGTTTGAAAGCAGAGGGTCTGTTCTATCATTTTATATATTTTGTATGTTTATATATTTTAAGAGGAACATTTTCTGGAAGGCATTCTCTGAAAATCATTAAAAATGCTAGCGCTGGCTGGCAACTTAAAAAAAAGCTGGTGGGGAAAGAGTTAAAGTCCAAATCAAGTCTATAGTTACACATATTACTAATGAAAAGGTTTGTTTTAGCATTTTCTAGTGGCTTACTGGTGTAATAACCTTGTTATGGGGGATACATAAAAACCAAACTTGAATGGGAAATACCCAAAGAGCAGGTAGCAGCAAGAGCAAGTTTGTAGGCGAGTTCCTGGCATATTTTGTTTGCGATTTTGCTTTATCCACTCACAAAAAAGAAAGTTTTGATATATATACGGTAGGAAATTTACAAAATAGTATCTTCATGGAACATGATCTTTGCATAATATACTAATGATTTTTGGCATACAAGAAAAATCGTCAATTTTAACCCATGCAATATCATTTTTGCTTTCTCTACAAATATACCTGTCCGACTTACAACTGGTTTTGTGGTCCAGAGTCACATATTAGCTTTGTTCTGAAACCTAGTGAGTTACGTTCTTAAATACCTTCTTCTGGTCATTCGTTAAACCTATAACAGTCGAAAGCTTGGAATAAATGTCCTTGATACCAATAACAGCAGGCAGTGTGAAGACTCACCAACTAACTGGATGGTGCCAAACACCTTCCCATCTCTTTCCAGCAGTTGATTTAACCTGAGCTGTCCAGCGGCAACCGTGCGGAAACTCAAACCCTCGGCCAGCTGGATCTCCACAGTAACAGAGCTGTCGTGGATGTAGTTCAAAAAGAGCTCATCTACTCTCACCACATACTGAGATGTGAAGTCGTACGCTGGATGGTCACCTCGCACCACAGCTGTAGACTGCAGCTCAAAGTCATAAAAGGCGTATGTGCAGAAAGTGGACGGGTCTTTGTCCAAACACTGTACAGCATCAGAAGAGAAACGTGCTGTTCCCAGGTGGATTTCCAGAAGGTTTTCTCCTCGAGCCAAGTAAAGAGTTTCGTCCAACTCATCTGTAGCGTGCTCTTCGGTTATATCGGGTCTAAAAACAGAGCTCTTGGTTCCATACGCAATGTCTTTCAGCTGGGCTGCATGGACACAAATTGGTTTTATTGAAAACAAATATTTGACATCTCAGACTATGTTCACTTAAATAAAAAGAGATGCACCGATATATTGGCGTATAATCAATATCAGCAGAAGTTTTTTTTTCCAATATCGGACATCGTCTGATTGTTTAAAAACGGCCGATGATCAGGACAGATTATATCCTGGTAATCGAAAGTGCGTATCAGGACTCATGCGGTGTAATTATTTTAGATAAAGGGTAACAATAACAGAATTAAATTTTAGTTTGTATGCTCTGCACTTCTAGGATTTCACAATATAATAAGTAAAAACAAAACTATTGGTATCTATCGGTATGGATAAATGCAATTCCAAGTAATGGAATATCGGTACCAAAATTTTGTATCGGTGCATCCTCAATATAAAGATAATATTTTTGATATAAACCTTCGAGTTTCTTTATCTTGGCAGCTCTCACATCCAGAAGCTGAGTTAGTTTCTCTGATTTCAACTCATATTCAAGTTTTAGATCATCCATCTTACGAGTGACCACTTCAACCTCAGCCTACAACCACACAGAGATATAAACAAAGTCAACCATCTGGGTAAAAAGAAACCAATAGTAACCAATTTAAGCACAATATATGTAAATAAGATTACATTTTAAATTAAAAAGTTGATGTTAACACAAGAAAAGTTCATGTTATGGCATGCCATGCTATGATATGTTCAAACAGCCATGTCTGAAATAAATTTGGTACACGTTATAGAGAATAAACTACATAGGACAATTATATTTTACCTCAAATTAAAACATGTTTTGCTTTTACCAAGTTTTATAAACGTTTTAACAAATATAAGTTCGAAAATGATCACTTTAGCATTTAAAATTGACATGTGCTGAATCAGGAATGATATTGGCTCTGGCTGTGTCCAAAATTGCCCCCTATTCCGAGTGTTGTGCCTGAACGAGTTCACTGAACAATAGTTCATTCATTCGTTCATATTTTGGGCGAACGTGAACTGAACGTACTGTATTACTGCCTGATGAACGTTATGTGAACTCGTTCATTCTGGTGTCTCTCAGTTTAACGTCGTTCAATAGGGTGCCAGATTTCTATAGTCTTCCAGGCGAAAACCCGGCTAAAACACACTGTAATCAGACCTTAATGTGTAGCGGAAAAAACACTCAATCTGGCAACACCAGCGTTTCACGGCTGCATGCGTCATCAAAAAAGTAGCATGGAGGTGACAAAGCAGCAATGAGTTTTATTTCAAGGTCGGTGAGGATGAGGATGGGAATACTCTAACATTTCTGTGCAAACTTTGCCCGCTGGCTTTTAAACAGAAAATCTGCAATTTAGTCATATCCACAGCAAACCTCAGGGTTCCCACACCTTAGTTAACTTCAAAATCAAGGACTTTTCAGGTCCAACACCCTCAAACTCAAGGACTAAATGTGGGGACAAGGCTACATTGTGTTACCTTTTAAGATACATTGTTACAGTTCGCTTTCGAGGGAACTCACGCTGCATCACTGCGGTGACACTTTGGGGACGCTTCCAGGGGTAAGTGCGTCTGAATGTGTATATCAAATTCAACCAATGGTGAGGCTTAACGACAAAGACATGGTGACACGGGAGCCAGGAAGTGTATTGTTATCTGAAATATTGCCAAAGACGGCGTTATGGGGACACAGGAAGTATGGCAAGGGAGACGCAGCGTCTCGTTTCCTTCTCAGGGAACAACAGTTACATATGTAACCAGAGATTTTTTCATGTGTCAAACATAACTATGCAAAAAAGCATTTTAGTATGAATCAACATTCACATACAGAAGATATAAGCATTTAAAGTGAACAGTTTAGTACGTGTGCATAAAAGGCTAGAAATGTTATGATATTATCCTACACTACACAGGGAATAATATGGATTTTTTTCCAAAAAACTTCTTGCATAAAATAGATTCAAGCACTTTCAATGACCTGTATCTATGTATGTAGATTTTCAAAAACTTCTTAGGGCATTGAATTATTTCCCCCAGATTGGGAACCTGAAACGGCACATTGAACTAAAGGGGGTCGCACACCGGACGAGAAGCGCAGCATCGCGTCATGTATCTAAAATCAAACACATTATGTTTTATAAATGTACACACACACTCTGAAATCCCTGCCGCGCCACTCACATGGTTTAACATTAAATATCATCATATTTGTCCAAAATCGTTAAAGGGACAATAAGTAGGATTTACCCCATCTAGTGGTACAATTGTATTTTGCATTCAAACAAATAGTGCTCTCTAGCGCCTCGCTTTTCCAAATGCGTGTTGCAAGTATAGTAGCCGTTATGTAATCACTGATCTCTTTGTCCGTTTCAGCTGTTTCACGTGTTCTGAATGAAAACGCGTTGTGGAAACGCGTTGGTAGGCTAGTGCTTTTTGTCCCTCTCTGCTATTATAGTTTATCAATACGGCAGAACGATATGGAAGCCTCCTTGGACCGTTCAATGTAAGTAAAGAGAAGAAATTCTAAGCTTACAAAGAAAAGTCAGATCACTGGCAGAGGTCATTTGACACCAACGAGGACATATTTATGAATAAAGACATTGATTTTGATTAATAAAACACTTAAAACCCCACTTACTGTCCCTTTAACGATTAGCATAGGCTGCTAACGCATACTTTGGATCTTGAAATAGACTCTGACTAAGCTCACACTATTTAACGTGCACGTGCGGTGTGCGATACCCGCGAGTTGTCCTACACGCGACGCCGTGCTTCTCGCCCAGTGTGCGACCCCCTTGAAGCACCTGGCTAGCCTTTCAAGGTATGTGCAAACCAATACAAAAATTAAAAACAGTCAATGCTAATGTAAACCCTGGTTGGATAAGGATTTAAAGTTGGATATGAAGATGAAATCTGACCCCTTCAGTGTTAAAACTGATCAAATATTTGCTGTCTGTGGTTCTATATGGGCTGTAATGGCAATAATTTTTAAAAAATAATATGAGGAAAAAAGCCATAAATTAGTTCATTTTTGGAACTGTGAACTAGTTAAAAATTTTGAAGTATGAACTATGACTAGTGGGAGTTCATTCATTTAACACACGCTTCATAGTGAAGCGGTAGCTGTTGAGTGCACATCGGTTGTACACTAATCGTTGAGGTGCATTATGGAATAGAACAGAATAAAAATGTCTGTTCCCTCAAATAATACACTATTTAAGGGTATAGGGAGCTATTTCAAGCACAGCCATTGTCTTTCCTGCATATTTCAAACCATTTATAGCAAAGAACAAAACAGTGATGGCCTAATGTCTGCTCTTGCAGCATTTTCAAATAAACGCAAAATATAATTTCTAAATTGTTTATCAGATGATCATTAGTGATTAATCAAACCTGATAGTCTTTATTGATCTTGTGCTGGATAATAAGCATGTTTCTGGTCTTCTCCAGCTCTTGGACGGTCTCAGCATAAGTGGCCTGCAGAACTCTCAGAGAGCGCTCCACATCTACCTTCACATCCTCATCCACCTTCTCCAGGAAACCCAGATGTCCACTCTTCTGACTCCTACGAACCTACACGGTCACAAACAACAATATACTAAAATGTTACATACAAGTTGCATATCTTTGTAATCTCTGATAGTTTCCAATCTTCATTGTTGTTTACCTTAATGAGCATTAGGGCTTCACTGAGTTCAGCAGCGTCTATTTCACTTTCCTGTACACAATAGTATCGGAGTCAGGCATTTTTGTAAAACAATTCATGCCAAAATTGTAAGAATCTGATCAAATTAAATGTATGCTAAATGTGAACTATTCAGTACAGCTATACATAGCACATTTACCTTAGTAAAAAACTTCATGCGATCTTTAATTTCATCCAGTTGTTGTTTCTGTTCTAGGTAACGCAGTTGAAGCTGCTTGTTTTCTTCTGTGAGGTTTTCATTCAGGTCTTCAGTAAAAAATGAAATAACAATGAGTCTCAGTACCAGTTTTGAACTCTTTGCAGTCACATGTGTGATATTGTACCTCTCTCTGCCTTGATCTTATCCAGAATCTGGTTTTTATCTGTAAGGTCAGATTTTAACGCCATCTCCAGCTGAGCGATCTGAAGCTTGAGCTGTTGTTCTCTCGTCTTCCATTTCTGCTCCAGATTCACATCAAACGCACTGATACAACAGATAAATACCTTTAGTGGTGTGTCAACATCAAATTGAGATTCCAAAATACTATAAACTAGCATTTTTTGCCAATACCTATCTGTACAAAATTATTTCTCATGATGATACACGAGGAGGTTGCTAGAGTCCTGATTTCCCTAATTAAATTTCAATCAATAACATGACCTCACCACGTCAATATTAAAGCGCCACACAGATTCAAAATGGAAAATAACCTGTATTGCAGTGTGTCATGTAGCTGTCCATCAATGTAAACAATGTGCAAAGTAGTTGAACCAAAAAGTGCACGATTAATAAAGTTATTGGCTTCTAAAGTAGGGAGTCGACTCTGAATCGCAGAAACGAGTCGTCATATGGATTGAATCTCCTGCCTGACTTCATCCACGTAATACCAACACTTTGCATAATAATATCTGCCTACAGTCTTGCCCGCGGGAGAAACAAAAACTATGACCTGCCCACAGAGACATCAGCTAGTTAGTGTGTAAACATTATATCATGCTGTGTTTTCAGTTTGTGTTGTTTTCACTACCAAAGAATCTGTGGTTAAAATTACTTTTTCAAGGAGCGCTGTACTAAACGTTTGGCTATGAAGAATCAGTGGTAAAAATTACTTTTTCACAGAGGGATTTACTTGCTTAAATGACTGTAAAAATGTTAATGTCTGTCATCGTTTTTATAACCTGGACTAATGATGAATGATGTGTATTGATGTTGTTTTTCAAATTCTTAAAATACTGTCAGAGAGTCACGTTAGCAAGCGGCTAACGCATGCTCACTTACGGTTTTGCTATGACCCGGTTAGCTTAAATGAGTGTAAAATGTTAGTTTCTATCGTCGTTGTTATTGCCTGGATTAATGATGAATGCTGTGTATTGATGTTGATAATGTCTTCTCAGTAAATCATGTTAGCACTAGGTCAATACATGTTGCACTATTGTTGGTCTGTGCCACTGATCTGTGGTCTGTGTGGAGACTCTGTCAGTTGACCAATCAGAGCAGAGTAGGCTACTGAAAGGTGGGGTTTAGGCATACTGAGTCGTTGAACGGCTTCACACAAATCGTTTGGGGATCTCTGAGAAAATGGGGTAATTTTAAATTTATATTTTGATAAAATTACAGTGTTTTTTGAGCTTGCATGCATTTAAACCTGTTGTCCGGGACTTATAAACAGTGATAGGACGCTTAAAATTGGCATCTTACTGGCTCTTTAAAGATATCAAGGTTATTAAAAAATGACTAAACTGTGTTTTCACAAGCAGGGTCAGACATGTCTAAGTACAAAGTACTGGCTTACTGTATTTGTTTGGATTTGTGTACTTCTCACCTTTTCATTAACTTATCACAGTTTTCTTTGAGCAAGTCTCTTTCTTTTTCCAAGTCCTGGATTCGCTCTTGTAACTGTGGACAGAATAGCCTTTTTTTAACAACTAGTTCGGTGTTTTTTACTTTAATTAACAGTGATACTGTATATTCTTGTAATGTACTGCTGTAATGTATGCACCTCATGAGCGCGTCTTTGATCCAGAGCTCTGGACTGAATCTGTGTCTCCAGCTCGAAAGTCTTCAGTCTCTCCTCTTTCATCTGTTTGTTGACCTCATCCACCTTCAGCAGAGCTGCATCATGACTGGCCTTCAGAGACTTTAGACTCTACACAAAACATCACACACAGAGCTCTACAACACCTGCTATTCAACACCACCAGCAGAGGGCGCAATGGACCATAAAATGTTGTCTGGCACTGAATACACAAATACTTTATCTGTCACAGTCTGTGTCATTTTAAATTTCAGCTTGGTGTCTGCAGACAGATATATAAAGAATAAATCATAAGTAAATATGATGCAAAATAAATCATTTTATATTTATATAACGGTAGTAAGACTTAATACAGTAAATGTCAAGTGGAAGTCTCTGGGATTCAAATGGTCAAAAAATGGTCCTAAGCTGACACTGAGGTGGTACCCTTAGCACCTAAAGAGTGCATATTATTACCTCAAACATACGTCTTGGTACCAAATGTATGCATAGCTTTACCTAAATGGTATATATTAGAACATTGATAAAGGGTACTACCCCAGTGACAGCTTGGGACAGTCGTCTGGATCAAATAGCTGCTGTCTCTTGTACCTCTTGTTGCTGTAGAAATCTGCCCTCCAGCACTGTAAGCATGTTTCCCTTCTCAGCAAGCTGCTTTTGGAGTTTGATCATCTCCACATTATCCTTTATAGTCAACCTGAAAAACACATAGAGGGGACCTTATTTATTTAATGCAATTCAAACACCATAACATTAATTTTCTAGTATCTATTAGCCTTCCATAACATTATTAGGCATACTAAAAGTTAAATCAGGAAACAGCACCTCTGTCCACTGGCCTGATGTTCTTTCATCAGAAGAAGTGATTCTTCATATTCCCTCTCTTTTCTCTTTAGTTGATCTCTCAACATCTCTGCTGATCTCTCCATCTCCTCCATCTGAGCCTGCTGACTCTCTATCACGTTTTCCCTGTGATCAGTACAAACAGGTAACAAGTATGTATGCATTAGATAATGTGATTTACTTAATGCGTGTCAACATGGCTTAAGAGATTTTACTGCATCGTGTATCGTTCCTTACAGGTTACGGACTTCTGCCCGGGCCTCATCCAGCAGACTGTGTCCGTAGCGTGGTAACAAACCCTGAGGCGGCTTTACACTCGTGTCCCCCTCAACAAGCCTGATATCTTTGAGTGTAACAAAACACAAACATACATAAAATATTAATCTATTTGAAATTTCCCCAATACATGTATCCTTACACAGTCATTTTATTGAGAAGTGAATTTGAAGAATTCTCTGTGGCAACAGAGAATCTGGATCTATTAGGACAGTATAGAATATAATTAGGGATAAAAGGAATAGAATGGGACAGAATATAATAGAAGAGCAATAAAACAGGAATTTGAATAGAATAGGAATACAATAGGGACAGGATATGATAGAATAGAATGGGATGGGGATAGAATATGGATTGAATGGATAGGGATAGGAATATAATGGGTTAGGGAATAGGGATAGAATATAATAGGAATAGAACATAATATGAATAGGGATAGAATAAGATAGGACAAGAATAGGTATAGGGAGAGGGATAGAAATAGAATATAATAAAATAGGAATAAAATGTGATGGGATGGGATAGAATATTATAGAACAGGAATAGAATAGAATAGAATATGGATAGGGGTAGAATAGAATATGGATAGGAATAGAATGGGATAGGAAAAGAATAGGGATAGGGACAGGGATAGAAAGAAATATAATAAAATAGGAACAGAATAGAATATGATAGGATAGGGTGGGACGAGACAGAATATGATTAGGGATAGAATAGGAATAGAAAGGGACAGAATATAATAGAAGAGCAATAAAACAGGAATATGAATAGAATAGGGACATAATAGGGATATGATAGGAATATAATGGGTTAGGGATATAATATAATAGGAATAGAGAAGGAATAGAACAGAATATGGATAGAATAAGATAGGAAAATAATAGGTATAGGGACAGGGATAGAAATAGAATATAATAAAATAGGAATAAAATAGGATGGTATGGGATAGGGATAGAATAGGGACAGAATAGGGTAGAATAGGAATGGGAATAGAATGGGATAGAAAAAGAATATGGATAGGGATAGAATATAATAAAATGGAATAGGGATAGAATAGAATAGGGATTGGGATAGAATAGAATAGGGATAGAATAGGAATAGAATGGGATGGGATAGGATAGAATAGAATATGAATATAGAATAGGGATAGAATAGTAATAAAGAAGAAAAATAAAAAAATATGGATAGGAATAGAATGGGATCGGAAAAAAATAGGGACAGGGATAGAAATAGAATATAATAAAAAAGGGAACAGAATAGAATAGGAATAGAGAAGGAATAGAACAAAATATGGATGAGGATAGAATAGGATAGGAAAAGAATAGGTATAGGGACAGGGATAGAAATAGAATATAATAAAATAGGAATAGAATAGGATGGGATAGAGTAGAATAGGATAGAATGGCAATAGAATGGTTTAGGGATCGAACAGGAATAGAATACAATATGGATGGGGTAGAATAGAATAGAATAGAATAGAATAGGATAAAATATGGATAGCGACAGGGAGAGAATAATAAAAAGGAACAAAATAGGATGGGATGGACCAGGGATAGAATAGAATAGGGATAAAATTGGATATGGATTGGATATAATAAGAATAGAATGGATTAGGGATAGAATAGAATAGGATAGGAATAGAACACAAATAGAATAGAATATTGATAGAATAGGAAAAGAATTGGGATAGAATTGAATAGGGATAGAATACGATATAGATAGGACAGAATAAGAATGGGTTAGGGATAGAATATAACAGAATAGAAATAGAATGGGTTAGGGATAGAATAGGATAGGGATAGAATAAGAAAGGAATAGGATAGGATGTCTATTTTAATAATAATGGTACCTGTTTTTGCAGTGTTTGGTCTTGATGATGGCATAGAGATGTCATTTCTGAGTCTATGCAGGCCAGTATTGATGCGTGGTTGGATGTGACTGTAGGGAGTCTGCTTGCGAGTTTGAACCTGCAACTGCTGTTTGGCTGCTAGCAGACGTCGTCTGAGCCCTTCATTCTGTTTCTCCAGCTCTTGAACCTTTTCCTGCAACTGCTCAATCATCTCCTCCATTTCAACATCACGACCGCCCGCTCCACGCCCCCCTGAGGAGGACCGCTCAGCCTGCTTACGGTCCTTCACCAGACGAACCAACTTTGTGGCCATTCTGTCATTCAAACACATTTTTTGTATTAACACATTGTTAAACTATTAATAAAATCAATGTTTAAAAAGAAAAGATAAATAAATAAAAACATTTATTTTTGAATAAAAAGAGATGAACTAACATATGAACTGAATGCTAACTTTGATCCGAGATTATATCAAATCAGAGTCATAAGAAACTTTGCAGACTGCATAGATAGATGTAACGTAAGGACACCTGCGGATATTGTCTTCTTGTTTGCATGTGTGTTGTTTAAGCGCAAGGTTTTCCTCCTGCATGCGCAAATATCTGTCCTCCAGTTCATCTCTGCTGAGCTTGGACACATTCTGCCTCTCTCGGGCATTCTGAGACAACAGAGAATCTGCAAACACAAATACTGATCATCAATTTCTCATTCTTGTAAAAAATTCAGATTTTTTGGCATTTGATGTGATCCGACTAGAGTTTCTCCAGACCTGGTAATGTGGCACCGTTGGGGTTAAAAGTGATGTCTTTGACAGGAATATCACCAGCTGTCTCATCAGCATGAGCAAACATCATTCAACCTGAAAATATGATCAACAATATCACAAACGTAATGATATTTTTACATGCATAAAACATTGTGATCAGTCAATTGCGATATAAAGAAAATACGGTTTGTTAAAAACAATAACTCAAAAAATGAATCAATGAATCTCGTCGAATATGATTTGTCGCAGTCTGTGATTCTGCTAATATAAATATGAACAAAATCCACAGGAGAAATATTTAGCAGTTGTACCATTGTACTTTCAAATTAATTTGTTATTCATTTATTATGATTTGGTATTCGCGATTTTCCCAACCATGTTAATATCGTTAACATTTTGCGATAAATCATACAGAGTAACCTTGTAAGTTAAATGTATGAATGTGTATTAATTAAAACAAACTGTTCAAAGAAGCTCAGCTGGCATATATGCATTTAAATAGCTATTATATTTGCTGAAATTATATTACTAGATAACACCCAGCATCACTAACAGTCTTGCCTCCCAGTAAATAAGTGCATTAAAGGCTAAGAAACTTAATTATTATAAATAAAAATCGACTAAAATAAAATCACATTCGTCCGTAAGAGAAAAAATGCAACTACATGTTATATCCACAAAGAAAGGCAACATGTTATTTTAAACTTTTATATAAATAAGAAAATCAAACATAATCTTACCGTTTGAAAAAAGCATTACACACAAACCACAGCGACTGTTGCTAACAAACAACCGGTACACTTCCGCTCTGAGGCTTTAAACTTCCGGTCAAAGGCTGCGGGAAATGTAGTTTTTTAACATAGATTTTCACGATCACACGTTGAGTTTTCATTTAAATCCCGCTGCATACAGTATTATAGAAGACATACACAGAGTACGTTTTTAAAACATACCAATTATTCAATCAAATTAAATAAAATATTATAAGGAAATAAGTAACTTTTCACTTAATCGGAATGTAATATGCGCTTACAGTGAATATTGCAAGAATAACACAAATAATTTCCTTTAAAAACTGTTATCCAAACGCTAAAATGTCAACAGACGGGTTTTATAATGAGTTATATCACGGTGAAATGACACATTTAAAGCAGAGAGTGGGCGGGGTCTCCACTTCCGCGTGACGGGGTTTGCGCACAGAATGGAATTCGCTTTCGCTATTGCGTCTAATACTCGGCGTATCTTGTTACTTTGTTCGCTTCGGCTCGAACTTGGCATAACTCAAATACAACAGGAGCGAGCTGTCACTCAAAGGACATTTAAATGGCTACACTTCTGTAGATCTGTACAGAAGCTCGCGCTGTCATGAAGTATCTTCATTCTTATTTCGCCCTATTCTTTTAATATCCGTTTTTCCTGTACGTTTTACACATGAATAGCGATTAAATTCACACGTATCTTTATAAATCTACGCACGACAGCCCTGAAATGAGCGACGAGGAAGATACATTGCAGAAAACTAGACATGCATTTGAAGATCTGTGTCGAGCTCTGAATATGGACGAGGAGTCGAGTAACGGGGCATGGGGGAGTTATGAAAACATCAGCAAAAATTACACTCTCGAGGTAATGTCATTGCACATAAGACTTGGGCACATGCATCACATTTGTATTATGTCTTGAGTGAGAGTCGTGTGGTAAACACAACGATATTTAACTGCACGTGTGCTTGTGAATGTGTAAAAGTGCGCAGCTGTCGTGTACTTGACATGAGCGCAGAATTCTGCGCGTGTAGGTATGAGTGACGTCGTGTGTGACATCGTCAGTGGCGTTATCAGAATGAACACCTTTACAAACTGATAATAAGGATGTCTTTCTTTGCGGTTACTGTGGTAAAGTGATGGCAATACATTGGTACAGAATAATAACAATGCAATATTATGGTATTTATGATACTCCAAGGTATTTTACAGGGGAAAAAACATATGCACATCATACACATTAACTTGACTTACTTCATGTCATGACCCTTTATTGTTTCAGACAGATATTAAGTAAAGTGTTATTTCTCTCTCGAGGGTAGTGAACTGCACTGGTTGGCATGTGCTCTATATGTGGCCTGTAGGACTTCAGTGCCCACAGTAAGTAAAGGCACAGCAGAGGGCAACTATGTGTCGCTGACCAGAATACTGCGCTCTTCAAAACAGAGGTCAGTAAACTTTACCTTATCATGAACTTAGATAAATAGATGTTTGCTTAACAGACTCATGTAACACTTTGCTCAGATACACAAACAGCTACATGTTGTGTTGTTACCATAACAATGTACCGGTCAGCTGGACCTCCAGACAGGTGCATTACTTGTTTTTCCAATGACCACTGACACTCATACAGCTCGGAAATGATAGGTCATAGCTTGAAAAATAAAATACTTCTATTTAGATCTTTGTAATAATAAGTGTTTTTTTCCTTTCAGTTTGATTGAGTTTTTTAATAAAATGAAGAAATGGCAGGATATGGCCAACCTACCCAAGGAGTTCCAGCAGAGCACTGAGAAACTCGAGAGAAACTTCACCGTAACATCTGTCATCTTTAAGAAATATGTGCCTATTTTCAAAGACATCTTTAAGACGCCCACTGATGAATTACCCAGAACGCACAGGGGCAGGAAGCAGAGGTACTTGCAATAAACCCATTCACCACTTTGGGGATCATTTTCAACGTTAGTCACACTGTCATTTAACATATTAGGGCATTTATGGTTGACAAATAAGTAAATACTAAAAATTGTATGCAACAATATATATGCGTATGATGTATTTAAGAATAAACATTGCAAGAAAAACATATTTGACATAAAAACAACATAACATGTTATATAAAATCCCTCAAGGCTTGGCTAAAACAGACACCTTTAGTCTATAGACGGTTTCAGCAGTAATAACATAAACAAGCGGCTTTCGTGGTCATCACGTAACTTCCGGTAAACTATAAAGGGGATTGCACACCGGATGAGCAGCGCCACGCCATTCTAAAAAAATCGAACACATTGTTTTCTATGAGTATACGCACATCGGTGCCGCCAGGTGGCGCCTGTTCGCGCCGCCCAGCTACGACTCAGGAAGTTGCTCAAATCCTTGTCGCGCCACACAGGGCCACTCACATAGTTTAACATAAAATAACATCATATTTGTCCCAAATCATTAACGATTAACATCGGCTGCTAACGTATATTTTGAATTTTGAAGTAGACGCTATCTGACGAAGCTTGCGCTATTTAATGTGCACTTCCGGTTTACGATACCTCCGAGTTGTCCTAGACGCGACACGACGCGGTGCGACGATGAGCTGCGTGGCCAGTGTGCGACCCCCTTAATTAACAACAAAGTCCTTTTAAAGT
This sequence comes from Misgurnus anguillicaudatus, assembly GCF_027580225.2. Taxonomy (NCBI): domain Eukaryota; kingdom Metazoa; phylum Chordata; class Actinopteri; order Cypriniformes; family Cobitidae; genus Misgurnus; species Misgurnus anguillicaudatus. Next base: position 3,704,334 of record NC_073342.2, on the reverse strand, counting down.
AGTTTATTTATATAACAAGGAAAATAAACAACACGTAGATTACATTGGAACCCAATTTTTTTTATTTTCGACGAGGTATTTGTTTAAGAGTTCAGTTTCAGCAACTAGTCAGACCATTAAATAAACAGAAACCGGAAGTAAAGTTCCGACCAGACGCTTATCGCGTCACCGCACGTGTGCCAGATGAAACCGTCTATATTCTGAGCTGCTGGCTTTGAGTTGTTCCTAACTGTGCATTCACACCAGACGCGGAAGAGGCGGCAAAATCGTGCTATTCGTGCGAAGTTGGATGCTTGAACTTTTTGAGTTTACTCGCTTTATTCGCGCCTGAAATTCTTGTTATTCGAGAAATTCACACATAAATTTGCGTCATGGGAGGGGCTTATATAGCTCAAATCGAGTAAACCGCCAAAGTTCAGATTTTTTAACTCGGATCATGCGGCAATGCTCAATTCACGCGGAAAGCTTAATCTATGCCGCGCCATTCGCACTTACCATGACGCAGGATGCCTATTTTTGTGTCTTTGCATTGACTTAACTTGTAAATCACTCAAGCTTGTCGCCTCTTTCGCATCTGGTGTGAACGCACCATAAGAGGTTTGGTCTGATTCTGATGTTTTCTGTGTGTTCAGACGACATCCATGCACCATCACTGAGGTCTTCAACTTCTGCTGGGTCCTGTTCATACATGCTAAAGGTAATTATTTTAAAGTTATTACTTAAAGGTCCTGTTCTTTCTGTGTTTTTGAAGCTTTGATTGTGTTTATAGTGGGCAATATAACATGTGTTCATGTTTCACGTGTAAAAAAACACTGTACTTTTCACACAATTTACTTATCTGTATAGCACTGTTTTCACTGTCCTCAAAACTGCCTAATGTCTTTCTTGTTCTATGAAGTCCCTTCTTCAGAAATACGTATTGAGTTTTGATTGTGTAGTTTGTTTAGTGTGTTGTGATTCGATAGCGGCTTAGCTTGCCGTTAGCTTAGCTGGTGACTGACGTATTTCTGTGGGCGAAGTTTAGTCAAAAAACTGTTCTACTGATGTCATTAAAGCAGGAAGTAGAGGGCTGTAGTACAAACCGTCCGTTCGCTGTAGACTTTGAAAGGAGAATTCTGTTAAAGAAAATATATCGCCTGACAGTGAACTTTGAGCTTTATCATTTTACAGGTATTATTTATTCTCTAACAGCAACATTACACACTAACTAGGGTTTAAAAAATGGGATCAGAAAGAACGTGACCTTTAACAAAGCTTTTATTAAAAAATCTACTAAATATGTGTTTAAAGAGAATTTTGCAGCATTGTTCCCTGAACTCCACTTAAGTCATTTTAGTCAATATGCTATTAAAAAATATTATCAATATAGTGTTAGTCAAGGTTTCTTGCATCAAAAACCTTTTCAAATGTGAATATTCTTGACCAGGTCCCATCCTGTGAAAGAAAGTCAGATTTGTTCAATAACAATGGAATGACTAAAGTGACATTTGTGGAAAATAGGGCATTTCAATTAATGGCTAATAACATTTTCATTATGATTAAAGTAAAATTATTGAACCTAAACATAAGAGACTGATAAAAAAATGCTCATTTGCAGGAAAACATGTCTAACGCACTTAGAGGGTTTTGCATCTGAACTTCCTATTTTTATTGTAATATTTACATTTTTGCACATTATTTGCATTACACATAACATTTACAATAGTTTTATTGTTATTATGGGTGTATGTGGCAAACATGGTCAGAACCATGCTAATTTAAATAGCTTGTCAGTTTTAGTACTATACCTTTATGTCTTTTATGTATGTAAATTACGTATTATTGGCTAACTTTGCACATAAACCAAAGGGCACAATTTGATATATGAACAATTCCAGCATTATGTATGTGACTTTTGCAGTCAAAACTTGAAATATACATTCTCGGAGAATGCATTTATTGCCAATATTGAAATCTATTTATATTTTCCTAATGATAGTCAGAAAAATATCAGTCTGTAATCATGTTTTCTGTTTTAGATGAGGTAAATTTGTAATGGATGTGACAGAAAAAGGACACATAACGTGTAGGATTATATTAAAATGCACAAACCAGAAGCAAACATGCCAAACGCACAGGGAAAGGATGGCTCTATAAAGAACATTTAATCTAAGATAAATTAAAGATTTTCAGAAGATATCAGTATGAATAAAAACTTACTTTTCATGCTAAGGTTGACATTTGCATGGAAGTGCACATAAGAAGAAATATCCAGTTATTCTTTAAAAACTAAAAAGTTTACATTTACTTATATGCTTTTATCCAAAGAGACTTACGAAAATGTAAAAACAATGAAGCGATTAATCTTACAGCTTTGTAGACTAGACTTATTGTTGGCAAAATGTTAAGTTCTCTCTTATTTGAAAGTCACTTTGGATGAAATCATATATGTAAAAATGTAGATATAAATGTTAAGTAGGCAATAATTTGTGCTATACAACCATACATGTTAGAAGAAGGAGAGAGAGAAAAGTGTAGTTTTTTTATATATATAGAGTGAGTATTCAACATGTTTCTGTCAAGTGTTCATGCATTTTTAGCTGTTTGTGAAATGTTTTAATAGCTAATATTGAAAGTTTTTTTGCTGGCAGTCTGAATCAGACCCTGCATGCTTCCATGAGTGATTATGTTGAATAAGGGCTTGTCAGATGGGCGACATTAGAGAGATAATTACATTGGAACAGATTAGCAGAAGAGGAGGAGGTGAGGGGTTTGTGGACTCCCGCTGTATTGAGTAAGGAGGCGGCACACGGTTCCTCCCGTAGGGTCTCACACTGCCAAGAGGGTTATAAGCCGTGCAATGCGTCTAACATAAAGACGTGCTGTGATTGGCTGGGCGTGCAGATAGCTTGATCATGTGACATGCGCTCATTATTTGGGCCTGTGCAGGCACGTTTAATTCAGTCAGAGGCCATTAGAGACACAGCCGGCGAGATTTCCTTGCATATGATCAGACATGCATATGCAGAAGTTTGCAGACTAGCTTGTTTACAGCTAAATTTGATTGAGTTTAATTGTTGAGTACGTTTCTGCAGTTAAGCAATAAAATCCAAACGTATGAATATGAAACATTATTCTTCTTCTTTGCATGCTTCTCTATTAGTAAAAGTCATGCAGAATCCTGCAGAGCACAAGGACACTGAGCGCATTATTTCCTCATGAGTAACTTATGCGTCACTTATCATAGCAACCAAATCAGATGACAAGTCAGGGCTTGTCTGTGTGTAAGGGAGCTCAGCTGGGCCACAGGGGCCGACCTGTGTCCCTTATAGCATGCCTTGCAGAAATATCATTCATACAGCACTTCTTCATGCAAGGATATGTCACTGCCGCTGCTGTCAATGGTTGTACCTGAGGAATAAAATGGAAAATTGCATGTAAGTCAAGTAAATTTTAACTCAGTACTTCTGTATGAAATGTAAAGTAGTTAGGGGTCTTGTATGTGTAATGGTACATGAGGTATGTTTTCTGGATTAGTATATAGTATAAATATCTTTTTTACTGTATGTCCATATCATCAGTATACGTGAGCTTATTTTGGGGATTGTTTGTTTCTTTAAAGACTCAGTTAAGTGGTTTCACAAATGCAATTTTCTATCCTGTGTTTCCAATAAAAAAGAAATAGAAGTTTGGGTGGCCATTTATTTACATCACAGCCCAATTAGTTTTATATGTAAAATAATATGTGAAACACAATATGATTAATTCTTTATGCAGTGATATGTACATTAACACGTGAACTTATTATGCATCTTTAATTTTGTACGTGGAGTCCAGTTATCATCTTTATATAAAAATATATAAAATAATGCAGCGCCTTTCAAGGGACTTCAGTGGGCCTTTAAAGGTCCCGATTTTCCTGATCCCATTTTGTCAGACTTTAGTTAGTGTGTAATGTTGCTATAATAGCATAAATAATACCTGTAAAATGATAAAACTCAAAGTTCACTGCTAGGTGATATATTTTCTTTAACAAAATTCCCCTTTCAAAGCCTACAGCGAACGGCCGGTTTGGTCTACAACCCTCTACTTCCCGGTTGAAGGATGTCAATGACTAAACTCCGCCCACATTAATACATCAGTCGCTAGCTAAGCTCAAGCGGCTCTAGCTAAGCTAAGCTGCTGTCGAATCACAACACGCTTAACAAACTACACAATCAGAACTCATTACGTATTTCTGAAGGAGGGACTTCTTAGAACAAGGAAGACATTAACCCGTTTTTAGGACAGTGAAAACAGCGCTACAGAGATAAATAAATTGTGTAAAAAGTACTGCGTTTTTTACACACGAAACATGAACGCATGTTATTTTGCGCATCAAAGCTTAAAAAACATAGGAAAAATGGGGTGGTTCACATATTGAGCCTAAAACCGTGCAAAAATGCGACTGCACCGCTTCCCCTCCTTCTCTCCAACATGCTTTCGACGTGGCATTCAGAAACTTTTAAATATTTTTTAAGCCTCCACGGCTTGAAAAAAGAATGTGTTGCTCTTTATTTCAGCACGCTTGCCACGCGGCTCTATTCAAGATAGCTTATTTGCGCGTACCATAAACACAAAATGTGAAGTCTCTTGGCAGTCTGATCAGATAATGTGTAATGTGTAATTCATAATTGCAGTGAAAGTTCAAGTCAAGTGCATTGCATTGTGGGATACTTGTTGTTTACTGCATATTTTACTGTGTAGTTTGTTATTTGAGCGTTCCATATAATAAATCCACAGGCAGTGCACAGTACGGTAAAGGGCTATCTCAATCTTATTTTAACTTTAAAAGCACAAATAAGTCACAATTTAAATTTCATGAGTCACAATTTCATTTTATGAGCTATATAAGCGATCGATGATTGGTCGATAGTTTTTTTTTTTTTTTGCACTGCACAGGCAGGTTACTGTTGAAATGATATAAACAGGAAATTATAAATCTAAACACTGTGGCCTAACAGCATAACTTCATTTTTTGCAGCCTTTTCCTGTTTTTGAAGCAGATGATGTAGAGCTGCCTGCCTGTCACATTGATATACGATATATGTAGTGTTGAAGTGTTTTTCTGTTAAAAACAATCGTTTCATTTTTCTGTAATAGGTTTGGCAGACCATACACTTCAGTGGAGGAAACGCGTTCTCTAACCCAACTACACCTTAAATAAACAAAGCTTTCTGTCGTACACAAAAAGGGTTTTACTGTCTGATGTCAGGAGAACATCTTTTTATCTTCAGCAACAGAATATATATATATATATATATATATATATATATATATATATATATACAGTGAGGAAAATAAGTATTTGAACACCCTGCTATTCTGCAAGTTCTCTCACTTAGAAATCATGGAGGGGTCTGAAATCATCATAGGTGCATGTCCACTGTGAGAGACATATTCTAAATAAAATCCGGTTATCCTCTCCCTAATACAGTGCAGTCGCCCTATCCCATGTGCAGAAAAACACCCCCAAAGCATGATGCTACCACCCCCATGCTTCACAGTAGGGATGGTGTTCTTGGGATGGTACTCATCATTCTTCTTTCTCCAAACACGTTCTATTTTGGTCTCATCTGAACACATGACTTTCTCCCATGACTCCTCTGGATCATCCAAATGGTCATTGGCAAACTTAAGACGGGTCTGGACATGTGCTGATTTAAGTAGGGGAACCTTCCGTGCCATGCATGATTTCAAACCATGACGTCTTAGTGTATTACCAACAGTAACCTTGGAAACGGTGGTCCCAACTCTTTTCAGGTCATTGGCCAGCTCCTCCGTGTAGTTCTGGGCTGATTTTCACCTTTCTTAGGATCATTGAGACCCCACGAGGTGAAATCTTGCATGGAGCCCCAGTCCGAGGGAGATTGACAGTCATGTTTAGCTTCTTCCATTTTCTAATGATTGCTCCAACAGTGGACCTTTTTCACCAAGCTGCTTGGCAATTTCCCTGTAACCCTTTCCAGCCTTTTGGAGGTGTACAATTTTGTCTCCAGTGTCTTTGGACAACTCTTTGATCTTGGCCATGTTAGGGGCTGTCCACACGGAGACGCATATCACTGTATACGTATACATTTGTTATCGTATTGCCGTTTCAACCACACGGATCCGGTGTTTTGAGAGAGTGAAACCGATATTTTTTTAAACCGGGTCCTAAAGTGGATAAATCTGAAATCGAAATCCTTGCGGTTTTGTGTGTACAGCCCATCCGTATATTTTGTGAAGCGAAAACGTCATCACATCACGTGTCGGAAGCGTCACACGTAAAAGCAACAACAATAACGGCGGACTACGTGATTGTGTTCGTGCTACAGAAGCTACTAAAGCCAACTAGCTTTATTACAGCAAACTATATTGCTTCTATGCAAATGTGGTGAGCAACAAGCGATAATGGACAACACCATACGTTGGTTATGCACATGCTTAAAGTCTTCTTCTTCGTGTATAGTGTATATCTGTGGCAGAATTACAGCGCCCCATACTGGTCCGGCATATATACTACACCGCTTTCAGTCGGTTTCAGTGGTTTCGTGTTTACGGATTATTTTTTTAGAACAAGGAAAATATCGGATAGGGAATGCACCGGCTTAGTGTGGACAAAGCCTTAGTAGTTGGATTCTTACTGATTGTATGGGGTGGACAGGTGTCTTTATGCAGCTAATGACCTCAAACAGGTGCATCTAATTTAGGATAATGAATGGAGTGGAGGTGGACATTTTAAAGGCAGACTAACAGGTCTTTAAGGGTCAGAATTCTAGCTGATAGACAGGTGTTCAAATACTTATTTGCAGTTGTATCATACAAATAAATAGTTAAAAAATCATACATTGTGATTTCTGGATTTTTTTTTTAGATTATGTCTCTCACAGTGGACATGTACCTATGATCACAATTTCAGACCCCTCCATGATTTCTAAGTGGGAGAACTTGCAAAGTAGCAGAGTGTTCAAATACTTATTTTCCTCACTATATATATATTGAATTCCACTGAAACTGATTTAAACCCAAAACTTAGTTTTTTTTTTAAAGTTAATCCCCCAGTATTTTGAAAATTTTAGCACTTAAGTGTCAGATGCAACACAAAGAAAAAATAATCCATAACATAAAATAATATAGAACAACTAGTGTGAACATTATTTTTCTTTGTTTGTTTTTTATGACAAAGTATACAGCCACGGAAAAAATGAAAAGACAACTCCAGCTTTGACTTTAATCATCATTTCTAGATTTATTGTGAATTTTTCAGTCCAGTGTTTGTTGAATTTCAAACAAAGCAAACCTCAGGAGTGACACAAATTCACCCAACAGTGATGTAAAAGACAGAGAGGATGACAAGACCCATGAAATATGTGACTAAAAATCTGAATTTTTCCTAAAATACATATAAAAACATTAGTTTTTGTTGTTGAGAAATGAATTTGAACTTGTTTTCTCTGGGGTATTGAAGATCAGAAAACATTGCATCTTTTTTGTTGTTTTAATCATGTTTTCCCCATTTAAATTTTCAGTACATAAAGGCAAATACATTTTTATTAAGAATTTGGCAGAAATGTTTTCAATATTTGAAAGAATGAAACAAAAGTTATCATTTTACAAAAAATACATACTTATAATAAATAGTAAATCTGAAAAAAAACTGAAAGAGGATCATTGAAATGGTCTATTAATTTCTTCCACGACTGTATAATAGAATATATTTAATACGTATTGTCTTACTATTTTTCATCAATTGTTCTTCATTGTCTCTCGCTCTTGTCTGTAGGAAATTTCCCAATGATCAGTGATGACCTGGTAAACTCGTATCATCTGCTCTTGTGTGCTCTGGATCTGGTTTACTGCAATTCACTCCTGTGCTCCAGTCGTAAAGACCTGCTTAACCCTGCATTTAAAGGTTACACACATACAAACTTATAACAAACACCCATAGACACAAACACACACACACACATGCATCAAAAAGCAGAGAACATATAATTTCTTCAGTCCAGACTTTAGGTTATGACAGATGTTTGTATGTTTCTATGCTCCAGCGCTGCCGGAAGACTTTAGCAGTAAAGATTATAAACCAGGCCCGGGCACATTATGTTTCATTGAACAGTTGTGTGAACTGCATGATGGTCTGGTGCTGGAGGCCAAAGGTGTGAAAGAGCATTTCTGGAAACCCTTCATCAAGAAACTCTTTGAGCGCAAGGTACTGCAAATAGCATAGACATCAATGCATCCTACAAAGTTTTTAACACATTGCAAATGTAAAAGTTTCTTGTGAGTAACATTTTGCATTGTCCTAAAACTAAGTTTGAATAATATTAGTTTAGATTTTTTTGTATTTTTACATTTCTTGATTAAGTATATGCAAACGTCTTCCATGTAAACTTTTAGATTTTGAAAGGCAAAGAAGACACGCTGACAGGATTCTTAGAGCCGGTGAACTTCAGTGACAGTCTGTAAGTTATTTATAGTTAAACAAATTTAATGTAAAGATCTTTCTCTTAAATCTCATGTTCCTTTTCTCTTTTTCCAGCACATCTCTGAACCGTGTGTATGAGGAACATGTGTTATCGTCCGGTTCTCTGGATGAGAGAATATTTTTAGGAGAGGCGGCAGGAGAAGAAATTGGTACCCCAGGATCATGTTTATATGAGGGGATAGAGAATCAGGAGCGCGGCACCAACACCCCCCAGAACTCTTTGACAGTATGTATATTAAACATACCAGAACAAATAAATACACGTTGAATACATCTCTTTGTGCCATTGAACAATAATGATGTAATTTCGTGTTATAATTAAAGTGTGTGTTTGTTGTCCAGTCATCTGCTCTTAGAGTGTCTACTCCGCTCACGGGAAGGAGGTACGTGCTGCACGGCAACATCGGTACCCCTGTTTCAACGGCGATGCAGAGTGTGGGTCGCCTGCACACTTTACTGACAGGATTCAAATACAGACCCACCATGAGACTCAGAGACGCCTTCAGGTAATACCATTTTAAACTAGATTCTCCTGCATTCTGCTTTAAACACCAAAAGATTCAGGGACAGTTTACTGGAATCACTCCCAAGAATCACTGCCATCACAATTTAATGGAATCACTGCCATCACAGGTAACTGGAGTCACTACCATCACAATTCTCTCATCACTGCCATCACAATTTAATGGAATCACTACCATCACGATTTACCTGAATCACTGCCATTACAATTCATCAGAATCACTGCCATCACAGTACACTGGAGTTAATCTCTATCACAGTTCAACAGAATTAACCACAATTAACCAGAGTCATGCCCATCAGAGTTTACATGAATAACTGCCATCACAATTGACCAGAATTGTTGCCATTACAGTACACTGGAGTTAAGCCTATCACAGTTCACAGAATTACTACCATCACAATTCACCGCAGTCACTCCCATCTCAAATCACTGGAATAATTGCCATCACAATTTACTGGAATCACTGCCATCACAATTGACCAGAATCGCTGCCATCACAGTACACTAGAGTCACAATTCACCGCAGTCACTGACATCACAATTCATGAAAATCACTTGCATCACAGCTCACTGGAAACACCGACATCACAATTCACTGGAGTCACTACCATCACAATTCACTGGAATCACTGCCATCACAGCTAACTGGAAACACCGACATCACAATTCACTTGAGTCACTACCATCACAATTCACTGGAATCCCTGCCATCACAATTAACCAAAATCGCTGCCATCACAGTACACTGGAGTCACGCCTATCACAGTTCACCAGAATCACTGCCATCACAATTCACCAGAATCACTGCCATCACAATTCACCAAAATCACTGCCATCACAATTCACCAGAATCACTGCCATCATAAACCACTGGAGTCACTACCATTACAATTCACTGGAATCATTGCCATCACAGTTGACCAGAATCTCTGCCATCACAGTACACTGGAGCCATTGCCATCACAGTTCACAGGAATCTCTGTCATCACAGTACACTGTAGCCATGCTATCACAGTTCAACAGAATCATTACCATCACAATTCACAGCAGTAACTCCCATCACAAATCCCTAGAATACCTGCCATCACAATTCACGAGAATCACCGCGATCACAATTCACTGGAATCACTGCCATTACAATTCACCAGAGTCACTGTCCATCACAATTTACTGGAATTACTTCCACCACACTTCACTGCCATCACAATTCACTGGAATCACTGCCACCACAATTCATCAAAGTCATTATCTATTACAATTAACTGCAACCACCCGCTTCACACTGCCATCACAACTCACTGGAGTCACTACCATCACAATTCATCAAAATAATTATCCATCACAATTCACTGGAATCACTCTCTTCACACTGCCATCACAATTCACTAGAGTCATGCCAATCACACTTTACTGTAGTCACTACCATCACAATTCACTGGAGTCACTACCATCACAATTCACTGGAGTCACTACCATCACAATTCACTGGAATCATTGCATCACAATTGACCAGAATCGCTGCCATCACAGTACACTAGAGCCATTGCCATCACAGTTCACAGGAATCTCTGTCATCACAGTACACTGGAGTCACTGCCAGCACAGCTCACAGGAATCACTGTCATCACAGTTCACCAGAATCACTGCCATTACAATTCACAGCAGTAACTCCCATCACAATTCACTGGAATCACTGCCATCACAATTCATCAAAGTCACTATCCATCACAATTCACTGGAATCACTTCCTTCACACTGCCATCACAATTCACTGGAGTCATGCCAATCACACTTTACTGTAGTCACTACCATCACAATTCACTGGAGTCACGCCAATCACAATTCACCAAAGTCACTGCTATAACAACTCACCCGAATCACTTCCATTTCAATTTGTCATCATCACTAATTCACCTGAATCACATACATTTTGAGCTTAGTGTTTCCAATTAAATGTAATACAATTGATTGAAATATACCATAATTCAAGTAAAATGTGATACTGTACTAATAAACCAAGATATTAGGAATTAAAGTTAATTTTGGTACCTGTGATTCTTGTAAACTGCAATGCAATGATTCCATTGAAATTTGATACCAAGAATGCCAGTGATGCCAGCAATAAAACATAATTTATTTTATTTCAGTGAACTGAGAGTGCAGTTAAGATTCACTTTTCACTGTTTAAATTCAAACAGATCTTGTGTGAGAGACCCCAGTGAGTCTATAGCAGCCAGACTGAAAGAGATGTCAGAGATGTTTCTTCAGAATTATCTGGGCACAGATGAAGAGAACAAGAGGCTGGCCAGAGGTATGCACATTCATGTCATATATTGCTCTTGTTTCTTTGTGGTTTAATTTGTAGCTCATGACTCCATTAAAACACACAAATATCTCATTTGGCCATTCTATCGCACAGATGTTGCAGTGAAGTATTTCTGTCTGGCTGAAGCTCTGTATTACAAATCACTGGAAGCAATAATCACCCAAGAGAAGAAACGGCTTGGGGATGTGGATCTGTCTGTAAGTTTCAAGAAATTTGTCAATCTGTCATATTATTTAATATTTTTAGCATTGATTGGTAACCAATCAATGATGTTGTATCTCTTATGAGTATGGCATTGTGTGTCTCAGGGCATTCTACAGCAGGACGTGTTTCATCGATCTCTAATCGCCTGCTGTCTGGAGATTGTCATCTTCTCATATCGACCCCCAGGAGAGTTCCCACGAGTCTTACAGATCTTTGACCTCCCTGCTTATTACTTCTATAAGGTATGTGAATATATAGAGGTAGTAACTTACTAATTAATGGACCGTATATTTTAGAAGTCTTTGTCTGTGTCTCAGGTTATCGAGGTGCTGGTGCGGGCGGAGGAGGGTCTGTTCCGGGAAGTGGTCAAACATCTTAACCATGTTGAGGAGCAAGTACTGGACTGTTTGGCGTGGAAAGGAAATTCCCCATTGTGGGACAGCATCCGAGAAGCCAAGAACTGCGTTCCTGCCTGCCAGGAGGTCAGAACAATAAAACTGCTTATGACCACATGGACATCATAAGTAGTGATGTCATATTTCATCCTATTTTTGCAGATTATAAGAAATATTGTTTATGTGACAGGTGATGCTTCCTCAACACCTGGAGGACAGTTCAGGAAACAGCACACTTACTCCAAACAAGAGGGAGTTCAGTGCCAACATCACAGCAGCAGCGAAAGGTAACTACACTGGTTCTTACCTTCATTTGTGTACATTTATTTACCCAATAAACTGAAACACTGTTATTTTAATCGGACCTTTTTAGGCGTTTCTCCATCCCCCACCACTCTTCACGAGCGCTACAGCTCGCCCCCTACAGGTACGGCTCGACGCCGACTATTTATCGACGGAGAGTCGACCTCTGATCCTGCCCAGCCTGTCAAGCAAGCTCAGCCCTCTTTGGTCACCACCATCCCAGCCGGACAGACTGTGGTCACCATGGCAACAGCTACTGTCACAGCAAACAACGGCCAGACTGTCACCATACCTGTTCAAGGTGCATTCAAATTATTAAAAATGTTTATGTGATTATTTCTGTTTCTTATGCTGCGTACACACCAAACGCGAAGCTCTCGCTCTAGATCACTCTGGATTTAACTTCGTGTCATGCAAATTTTTCGCTGGAGTTGAATATTTTCAACTTGCGCAAAGACACATTTGAGGTGAATAGCGTGTTTTCGCTGCAATTGATGTGCCCTTTATGCGCCATTCGCATCACCCTGCGCGAGTTTGTATCTATTCGCGTATTTGCATTGACTTTGTATGTAATCTACTTGCACAAATTGTTGAATTCGTGTTTTGTGTGTACACCCCATTAGACAGAGCTATTGTGTGACTTATGAATGCTTATTCATAAGTGTGCTTATTACCAGTGTTGGGGAAAGTTACTTTTAAAAGTAATGCATTACAATATTAAGTTACTTCCCAAAAAAGTAACTAATTGCGTTACTTAGTTACTTTCCATGGAAAGTAATACTTACGTTACTTTAAGTTACTTTTGCGTTACTTTTTCCTACTTGGCTGAGGCTTGATCTCTTTCAGGCCCTGCAGGTGTTTTTTATGACTGATAAGTTGCGTATTTCCATTGCAAAAATGTCAAGCTCTGGCCTCCCGTATCCATTTTCGTTTAATTCAGTATACTATTTTATAAAACAAAATTTTTCAACTGCAAAGTAACTTGCATTACTTTTTTTAAAAGTAACTCAAATATTAATGTTTACATTTATAAAGTAATGCGTTACTTTACTCGTTACTTCAGAAAAGTAATATTATTACATAATGCACGTTACTTGTAATGCGTTACCCCCAACACTGCTTATAATATAGATGGTTTCATTGGCCGCACGTGTGGTGATGGAATTACGCGTCTGGTTGGAAGTTTATTTCCAGTTCCTGTTTGTTTAATGGTCTGACTAGTTGCTAAACTGAATCTTGAACAAATACCTCGTCGAAAATAACAAATGTTTTGGTTTGCTAGGTAATCTACGTGTTGTTTATTTTGCTTGTTATATAAATAAACTATTTTAAAAGGACTTTGTTGTTATTATTCATAGCGGAGTTTACTGGAAGTTACGTGTGTTCCACAAAAGTCGCTTGTTTATGTTGGTACTGCTGAAACCGTCTATAGCACACAAATCATTTGAACCACTTTTGCACAATACTGTATGACTATCAGTGATGCATGGGTCAATGTATAAACAACCTGCACCCGACCAACGTTTTCAACTAACCCGCCTGCAACTCGGATCGCAAAAAAATTACAAATAAATCCTGTACCTGACCCGCTCCCTGGCTTGCATTTGTTGAAAGTAGTAATTGTTTAAAATAGTTAATTGGCATCTTTATTTCCGACGACCCGACCGGCCGCCACCCGAATATCATAAAAAATATTTTCGGATCACTTGTAACCGCGGGTGACCACAGGCACCCGCTCATGTCGGATCAACCGGCGCATCACTGATCACTATAGATATAGCTGCTACTCTTTATCTTTTAAATTGATTATGAACGTTTATGTTTATCATTGGTAGGAATAGCCAATGAAAGTGGAGGCATCACATTTATCCCAGTGCAAGTGAATGTGACCGGGCAGAGCGGTGGGGCACTGCCGACCTTTAGTGCCCAGACACTGACGGGCACCCTGACCACCCAACATCTGACTGCCACACCCGCAGTCCCAGTCCAAAACAATCCCACTCCTGCCAAACAGGACAGAAAGATCCCTCAGCAGGGAACACCCACCAGTCGTTCACAGAAGACAGGGTCGCTTTCTCTGTTCTTCCGCAAGGTACAAAGATCCCCGTTGTTAATTTTGGTATTATTTAAATTGATTTAATCCGAAATAACACAGTTTACGTCAACTTTGTCAGGTGTATCACCTCGCTAGTGTGCGTCTCAGAGACCTGTGTGCTAAACTGGACATCAGCACAGATCTGCGCAGGAAGATCTGGACGTGTTTCGAGTATTCACTCGTGCATTGCACTGAACTCATGATGGATCGCCATCTAGACCAACTGCTCATGTGTGCCATTTACGTCATGACTAAGGTGTTTATATCTAAATATTTACAGTATTTATTGTGCAAATCATATTTAGTAGCTATATTTAACGATTTTGTGGCAGCTGTGTATAACCAAAAGTGGTGATGTATACTTGTATACATCTGATGTGAGGTTTATTTTGTGTCGTTTTTTAAACTGTGTGTCCATTTTTTAGGTCACTAAAGAGGAAAAGTCCTTTCAGAACATCATGAAGTGCTACAGATCTCAACCTCAAGCCAGCAGCAGTGTGAGTTGCACCTAATTTCTTTCATGAGATACTGGTGAAGTTGATCATACGATGACCTTAATGGAGGTGATGATGTCTTCTCAGGTGTACAGAAGTGTGTTGATCACTGGAAAGAAGAGACGTCACTCAGGGAACGGTGAAAACACACAGAGACACGGCTCACCAGCAGAGGGAACACAAGAACAAGGTAACACATGCTTTAACTGTAAAGGTAAAATGTACTAAAGCGTAAAAACCATGTATCTTACTTATATCATATGCAAACTAAAATCCTTAATCAGGTGTGATATATAGAGATCAAATGCAAAAGCCACTAAACGCCACCTCTGTCAAAATGAGATAATGATATTAAACGAGTGCTCTCGGCTCGTATTTATCAAATAATTTTGCTTCAAATCCCTTGATCCCAGCCTTGTGCCATTAAGAAATACCGGTTTGCTGGCAGCAAAAGCTTCAGCAAAGTCCTCAAAGTGCACGGAAGATGAATGGGAAATGACTGTGGATCACAATCAAACTTGGGTCCCTTGTGAGTTCTTGGACCTGAATGCATCCCTAAATGTGGCAGTGACATGGGCTGTTTCTCAATATGCGTTCTTCAGCGATCTTGTGTCCTTGTGTCCTCGATCTACGTCATCATTAACAGTTGAAGTTCAATTCCAATTCTCAAGAACGCAAGTACAGACAACACGTGAAAATTCCCGGATATGTTCTTGATATCGAGGATGCATCGAGTGCAGACTTGAACGCTGAAATCTGAGGTCGTCACGTGACCAGCAGGAAGATCGCACACATCTCAATTCTCACAAGTGCGTTCTGTGTTCTCGCGACCTTCTGAGTTCGTTCTTTCAAGATCGCCTGGCAAGACCAGTCTCCAATGAGAACGCAAGTCTGTGCTTTGCGTTCTTAGAATTGAGAAACAGCCATGGATCACGGCACCCCCTAATGTGTGCTTTAGTTTCTTCATTTTTTTACATTCTGGCTTTCATTATTTGCAATGTTTTACACTTACCAAAATTATAAACGCAACACTGTTGTTTTTACCCCCATTTTTTGTGAGCTGAACTCAAAGATCTAAGATTTTCTATGTACACAAAAGGCATATTTCTCTCAAATATTGTTCACAAATCTGTCTAAATCTGTGTTAGTGAGCACTTCTCCTTTGCCAAGATAATCCATCCACCTTATAGGTGTGGCAAATCAAGATGCTGATTAGTCAGTATGATTATTGCACAGGTGTGCCTTAGGCAGCCACAATAAAAGGCCACTCTAAAATGTGCTGTTATATCACACAGCACAATTCCACAGATGTTGCAAGTTTTGAGGAAGCGTGCAATTGACATACTGACTGCAGGAATGTCCTCCAGAGCTTTTGCTTTTGTGAATTGAATGTTCATTTCTCTACCATAAGCGTCTCCAAAGATGTTTTAGAGAATTTAGCAGTACATCCAACTGGCCTCACAACCGCAAACCACGTATAACCACACCAGCCCAAGACCTCCACACCCAGCATCTTCACCTCCAAGATCATCTGAGACCAGCCACACAGACAGCTGCTGCAGCACATCTAAAGAATTTCTGTACAAACTGTCAGAAACCGTCTCAGGGGGAAGCTCATATACATGCTCGTTGTTCTCATCGGGGTCTCGACTTGACTGCAGTTTGTTGTCGTAACTGACTTGAGTGGGCAAATGCTCACATTAAAAGGCTGGCACTATGAAGAGATCTTCTGTTCACACAAGAATCACTGGTTTTCACTGTAGGCTACAGGGCAGATGGCAGACAGCGTGTGGGTGAGCAGTTTGCTGATGTGAACATTGTGAATCGAGTGGCCCCTGATGGCCTTGAGGTTATGGTATGGCCAGGCGTATGTTAAAGACAACAAACACATTTTATAGATGGCATTTTGAATGCACAAATACCATGTCCAGATCCTGGGGCCCATTGTTGTGCCATTCATCCACGACCATCACCGCATGTTGCAGCATGATAATGTTGCAAGGATCTGTACACAATTCCTGGGAGCTGAAAACAGTTTTTGCATGGCTAGCATACTCACCGGACATGTCATGCTTGGGATGCTCTGGATTGGCGTATTCGACAGGGTGTTCCAGTTCTTGCCGATATCCAGAAACTTCACACAGCCATTAAAGAGGAGTGGACCAACATTCCACAGGCCACAATCAACAACCTGATCAACTCTATGCGAAGGAGATGTGTTGCACTGCGTAAGGCAAATGGTTTCGGACTCCCCCAATGCAGCAAAATAGCACATTTTAGAATGGCCTTTTATTGTGGTCAGCCTAAGGCACACCTGTGCAATAATCATTCTGTCTAATTAGCATCTTAATATGCCACATCTGTGTGATGGATGGATTATTCCCGCAAATGAGTGATCACTAACAGATTTAAACAGATTGGTGAACAATATTTTAATGAAATAGGCCTTTTGTGGACATAAAAAATGGGGGCAAAAACTAAAGTGTTGCATTTCTAATTTTTGTTGCATCTTTGGTGATTTTGATTTTTGGTGGTTTAATATGTCTTTTCTTGTACAAAAAAGAGGAGTTTTTTTGCCAAAAATCAGTGAAATAAAGTCAAATTTTTAAATACCAATGAAATTACTGAAGTGACATTTGTAAAAAAATAAGGCATTTCAATTACTGCTTAATAACCTTTCATTGCCATTAGTATGAAATTACTGAACATAAACATTGGAGCTTGTTAAAAAAAAATTATTTACAAAAAATGTGTCATATCATCGCTTTATAGAGTATAGTGTATCACATACAATTAACTCCAAAGTACACTTCAAAATATGCTCTGCTGTGCATGACACGGAGCAGAGAGCATGCAGCATAAGAACATAAGTGTTTTTTTTGCATTAGTAAATAGCAATTCCTTTTATCTGTTTTTTTAGCAAGTGGTGAAAGCAGTCCCGTGCCCATGCGATCCAGCAGCACTCTTCCCATTCCCCACCCCAGCAGCGCTCCGTCCACCCCGACCAGGGCCTTCGGAGCCCAGGAGCAAGAAGAAGAGAGAGGAGACCTCATCCGTTTCTACAACCATATCTACATCAAACAGATCAAACAGTTCGCCATGCGTTACTCCAGGAACTCGACGAAAAACGGGGTGAGTGCAACAATGCCTCTAAATCAGGGATGGGCATCTTCGGTCCTGGAGGGCCGGTGTCCTGCAGAGTTTAGCTCCAACTTGCCTCAGCACATCTGCCTAAAAGTTTCTAGTATGCCTAGAAAGACCTTAATTGTCTGCTTCAGGTGGGTTTAATTATGGTTGGAGCTAAACTCTGCAGGACACCGGCCCTCCAGGACCGAGGTTGCCCATCCCTGCTCTGACTTTTTCCCATGTTTAAGTGCTATAATTGAGTCCCCAGTGCTTCTATCAACCTAGAAAATGTGAAAAAGATCAACCCAGTAACTTAGTTTTGATAACCATTCTCTGCAAGCATGTGAAAAAATAGTTCATTGAAATTTGGCTCCCCTTGTGACGTCAGAAGGGGATAATTTGCACTTAATCTGCACTATCCAACCACAACACTGCCATTTAGTGCAGAGATCAGCTCATTTGCATTTAAAATTACAAACCAATCATGGATGATTCCTTTCGTGGCTTGGAGTATAATCATTGGTGGATGCCAACTTACTTCCTAGCAAGCAAACTGAGTACCCTAGCAACCCTTTTGCAAGTCCTATATCTCAGCATCACAAAATTGTAGAGACATGGGGGTAGGCTCTTTTTCCTAAGTTCCTAAGTTCTAACTATTCGCTCAAACTTTATTTCCTTTCTTGTCCTTGTTGGCGTGACCCCGCAATTGCTGCTTGCAGCTATATTTATAATTGTGTGTTTTTTATTTGCAGGCTGAAGCTCCTCCCCTTTGTCCGTATCCATCACTTCGGATTGGCTCTCCACGCCGTGTCCTCCTTTCCCACAGTCACTCCATCTACATATCTCCTCACAAGAGCTCCAGCCCTCACACACCTCGAGACAAAGTCTTCTACTACATCAGCTCCAGCCCGTCTAACGTAAGACAAGTGAAATATCTGTGTTAGAACATTTGTCGTTCACATTCATGGAGGTCGGATTTATATTAGGTCATTAAAATCCAGTTTCTTAAAATAATCTAGCATCATAACACCTACATATAACACCCACATCACAGCTCAAGAATTTCCTAACACCTTTCCTAATACAGTACATCTAGAAAATCTATCTGTTGCTTCATCAAATAAACACAATTCCTTCTTATTCCTTTTTAGCGCCTTCGAGAAATTAACAATATGATCCGGACGGGCGAGACGCCTACTAAGAAGCGCAGCATTGCCCTGGAGGAAGAGCAACAGTCTCCCGCCAAGAGACTTTGTCAGGAGAATCAGACAGCGCTGCTCAGACGTCTGCAGGATGTTGCCAATGACCGCAGCTCTTCACATTGATCCTGACCCGTACAGATGCTCATTCACATACAAGATACTTTAATAGATCCTGTTTCTCGCAAAGACCTCCATATTGCACAGACAAAATTAAAGAACTGTAACGCGATAAATGTGTGCATTTTGGAGACGCTTTTACCCAAAGCAACTTATATGCGATACATAGTTCCCATTCTTTATAGACCAATGGGATTTTATCACCAGCTAATTGATCAGTCGATCAATCAATGATAAAGTTTAATCGAATGTTTTTAAGCTTAAAATAGAGTTTACATGTGTAAAAAAACGCTCAGATGTGTCATGACAAGATTTGAAGGACATTTGAAGCACTTAACAAAAGGTTTGTTTGCAAATCTTGCGCTGATTTTATCATTTGTGTGTTTTATAAAGAGCTATTTTTAATTAAAAAAAAGTTTTATATATGTTTAATAACAGAGTTCATAAGAAATCAGAGAACTCTTGCTACTCCTCCATGTATTTGCTGTATTTTTGTGGTTGGTTTTATGCTATTTTTCTAAGTATAGTGATGGTAGTGGAGAGACATATCAGATAAAAATCATGTTGATTGTAGAGAGTGCTTGTATTTATTTGCCTATTGTTTTTTGCATGTATGTGAGATAAATCTTATTTCATTTCTGTGTTTATAGACATCAAAACGTGTTTTATTACTTTTGAAATGTGTATGTGTTTGTTGTAAGTGCCTTTTCTCCTGGACCCGATAACTTCTGACCTTAACACAACCACTTTAAACATGAAATTCAACATGATTAATAGTATAAACAATCCTTAAATAAATAGTTTATAGTCTAGCTGTTGTTTCATTTCATTACTGGGACTGGTGAAACTACTAAATAAATAAAGTGCTTTGATATGACTCAGGTCTTATACACGGTGCTCTTAGGAACCGCCTCCTCTCGCTCAGATGTTGCTTGTCAAAAGTTATCAACCAATCAGAATAGACTTCTGGAATTTTTGCGAAAATCAAAGACAGATCTATAATTTCTTTATAATTAAATAATCTTTAATAATATTCATTGAAAAAATCTTAAAAATTGCTCGGAATGAGGGGCTTCGATTATTTGTTTGGAAGTAAAATATTGCCAAAAAAAAAACTGTTGGATTGCACTACTTGAAAAATTGCATTTTAATGCATTCTATTTTTAGGGCTTGCAATGTAATGGGCTGAAATTCAGCATGGTTGAATATTTAAACTGTGAATATTTCAATCCAAAACATTTCACACACATTTTTAATATAAAAAAAAATCAATAATCCATATTCACCTTTCATATTTCACTTCCAAGATATGCATTATGTGAAAAAATACAAAATAATATTCGACAGGCAATTTCCGGTCCATTTTATTTCGCTTCCACAAATTCAGTGGTTCAAATTCGACAGGAAATTAGAAAGGCAGGCATAGCAAACATGCAACGTTCCACAGACGTGGATGTGTGCATTTGCTAACTTTCACAGCTAAGAGGCGATACAATCACAGACTTTGAAAAGTGTTCGTTTATTCTCTCTATTACGTAATCTGGTAGCAGATAATTTCAAGTGAAACATCTTAGTTAAACGACAATACTGACATTACAGTACAAATTTAGAACTAAAACAAATATAGGCTTCTGTTGCATCAAGTAGCAAGTATTGCGTCAACATCCCAGCCAACATTGCAAGGTGGGGCCCATGTGGGCCCCATATGGGCTTCCTATGTGGGCCCTATATGGGTTTGTCCATGGGTTCCAGTATGGCCCCACATGGGTTGCCCACATGAATTTGATATAGAAACTGAGTGGGGCTTATGTGGGGCCCAGGTGGGCAACACACATGGGGCCCATATTGGCCCCACTTACTGAAGCCCACATTATTTACCAGGCCCCAGTATGGGTTTTTAATGGGTACTAGACTGGTCCCTTATTATGTAATAATGCAACCCATCCTCACCCCATGTCGTCAATATTTGACGACACTTGACCATTCGTCAATATGTGACGGGGAGGGTATACCTTTCGCGTCATTTTTTGACGAACTGGGGACTTCAATACTATTACGTCCGTTGCATTCTCTTTCCTATTTTCTTACCATTTTCGCGTCGGTTTAGGGTTAGATTTACATAATGACATCCCTACCCAAACCTAACTCTAACCCCAACGGCAGGTGACAACTGTTTAATTTCGCGTACACTGTTTAATTTTGCGTAATCTAACCCTAAACCGAGGCGAAAATGGTAAGAAAATTGGAAAGAGAATGCAACGGACGTAATAGTATTGAAGTCCCCAGTTCGTCAAAAAATGACGCGAAAGGTATACCCTCCCCGCCACACACTGACGAATGGTCAAGTGTCGCCAAACACTGACGACATGGGGCGAGGATGTGTTGAATAATTATACTTTTAATGCTTAATTGTAATTTACTTAAATAATATATTTGTTTTAAATTGAAAACCAATAAAAGCAAAATTATTTCAGTTCGGTAAATATTTAGTTTTCAGCATAAATATTCAACAGTTCATTCATCGATAACATCACAAAACATGAAGGAGGTGCAATATGAAAAATGAAATAAAAAACTGTAAAGGTTCAATATATCAAAATACTTTATTGTCAATTTATAACACTTTCGATTCTAAAATAATCATCAACATTTCAAAACTGCTAATGAAGGAAATGACTAAAAATTTAACATAATACTTAAATAACAATTGATAGAAGTCAAACTCTTAAAATACTTGAGACTCCAAAAAAACAACACAAATATTGCTCACTGTTCTGGAGATGGTCTTAATTCTGATCATCAATTAATCTTTGCTCAAACATTTTATGAAGAACTTCCAAAGCATCCACAGCCAAACTCATTAAATGTCCTTGCATGTTTTCTTTGATTCATCCCTGTGCAGTCCGTGAACTTGTACCGTAGTATTACATTTTCTAAAAACACAACTCAGGATAAATTACAAGTGTAACAGTTGTGAGAGACTCTTGCTGCTCCGATAGAAACCGTATCCTTGCGCCTGAGCGGAAATTCTTGTAGTTTAAATGTTTATCATCTTTATAGCTGTAATTTTAAAAGTTCGCCTATTTAAGCAAAGATTGTTTAAAATATGATATTATATTGTGTGAAAAAAATCACAATTAAAAACATTTGAAGCAGGGCTACTTTGTCAAGCGTAATGTGTCGTAGCAGTGAGCAGATCTCCTTATATGAAACACCTGACTCCACTAATCAGACTCCTTCCAGAATGTTTGAAACATTTCTTTATTTAACACACTAACAAATTGATGAACTTTCTGACATTTCTTATTTTCACTCATGCTCAACTGTGCAAATTAAAATTAATAATTGGCAGGTAAACATTACAAATATCACAAATAAATGTTAACAATAATGCATTTTTATTTAAAATGTTTTATACTGATCAGATCCTATCTGTGATATTATTTGCTCTTTCTATAAAAGTGACTATCAACCAAAAGTAATAATGTTAAGAGTTTAAATGTATATAAAATGTATTTTAAGCATGAAATTATTTTGCCCACCCAGGTCCCATATTGTCATCCAACATGGGCATACCTATATGGGACCCACATTGTCAACCCACATGGGACCCATATATATTGCCCATGTTAAGCCCACATAAAACCCATGTTGCCCATATGGGACCCACGTGAGGCCCACATATCAATATTAATTAAATGTAAAAAAGAATGCATTTTTTATTTAAAATGTTTTATAGTGATCAAATCATATCTGTTATATTTTTTGCTCTTTGTTTAAAAGTGACAACCAACCAAAAGTTATTATTTTAAGATTGTAAATGTATAAAGATGTATTTCAAGCATAAACATGTTTTGCCCACATAGGTGCCATGAGGGGCCCACATTATTATCCCACATGGGCAAACCTATATGGGGTCCACATAGGAAACCCACATGGGACCCACATATATTGCCCATGTGAAGCCCATGCCCACATGTAACCCATGCTGCCCAGATGGGGCCCACGTGGGGCCCACATATCAATGTTGCTGGGAATTGTTTTAGACTCTGAGTAGTAAAAGAACAAGGTCAGAATCAGAGGACTCGCTGGCTGACATCCCACCAAGCCAGAATGATAGCTGCAGGTCAGGCGCAAGCTTTTTCCAATACACTTTTGTAGGTACGTGATAATCTCCGCTGTCGCGGCTGTCAGTTTGGTTCCCCTCGACGCAACTTCGGATTTCCTCAGGCGAAGTGCAGAGTAAAAACATTCTTGGAATTGTAATAGACATTTAGTTTAATTGCTAAACAACAAGTGAACGAAATTTCAATGAATTTGAACGACACGCACAGTTTTACCACCCGCAAAATGGAAAACAATGGGAAAAATAAAGTGATGACTTTCTAGTTTCAAATGGCCAGTATTTTGTTATTCTTGAACCCATAGACATGGTCTTGGTGTCATTTTAAAGTTTTTGTTTTTAAGTTCTTTCTATCTGAACAACTAATTTAACCATGCTGAAAATTTTACTTACATATCTACCTTTTGCACGTTTTATGTATGTTCAATAGCTATTTCTAGCTCAAGCAAATCCACAAACTTGTATAAGGATTTATTATTTTTTACAAGGTCGTCTGTTGACTGCTGAATATAAAACCCCTTCAATATAGAAGTCCAGTCAGCAAAAAATAAATAAAAATAGAGTACCGGCACTTCTTTTGGGCCACTTAAAGCACTGCCTGACACACTAAATAATATTTTTAATAAATAGTGTTACGTATACCCCTTACACACCATCATCATTATCATAACAAACATGTTGAAGATTATGTGGACCAAAAGACCAAGCTAAACGGGGTAAGCAACGTGAATGTTAAGAAGGAAACATACTAACCTTTGTGTGTGTTGTGTTAAAGACACGGAGAAGGAAAGCGGCCTGGGTGAAGTCGCGGTGGAATTGCGGAGCATCCGGTAAGCAAACTGTGGAGAGAGTGAGACGAGTATCAACATAGACTGTGAGTAAAACGGATCTTGATGCTTGCTATTTCTTTTGATTGGGCATTATTGTTGCAAAGTACGGCTGCTGTCTAAAACTGCCCCACCGTGTATGAGGACATCAGTGGAGGAGTTGAAGCGGCAGAGTGAAGCCCTGTGGTCTTGCGGGCCTAACCCGATCGGTCGAATATTGTGTGTGTACAGTAAATCCAAGTTTTCCCTCAGGACGGGCCTCGACCCGGTGCAGAGTGCAGACCCTATTAAATCACTGGAGTGTGTGTGGAGTGCAGTGGGTGAGCTTTTACCTTGACGTGTGTGCACTTGAAGCTTTGCAGTGCTGTGCCGTCTCTTTTGCTGTCTGTACTCGCCCTCAAGTCCGGGGAGCCCCTGTCGGAACGAGTGAGAGCTGCTGCCACCAGTAATCGCCCAAGCCTTACAACTACCCGCTGCCATCTGTGGCCCAGAGAAAACGGAGGTGTATGCGTTCATCATGGAGGTACTGTACAGAGCTAAGCTAATCCATCCTGTATGTACTGAAAGCCCAAAGTAGGAAAATAACATGACGACCGATACTTACCTACACTCAGAGCTAACGCTAACGCATCCTGTATGATCTGAAAAGCCTAAAAGTAGGGAGGTATAACGACGAACGATACTTACCTGTACCCAGAGCTAAAGCTAATTTACCTTGCACATTCTGAGAGCCTAGAGTGGAAGATTATAGTAACGAACGATACTTACCTGTACCCAGAGCTAAAGCTAACTCACCTTGCACATTCTGAGAGCCTAGAGTGGAAGATTATAGCGACAAACAATACTTACCTGTACTCAGAGCTAAAGCTAACTCACCTTGCACATTCTTAGAGCCTAGAGTGGAAGAATACAGCGACAAACGATACTTACCTGTACCCAGAGCTAAAGCTAACTCACCTTGCACATTCTGAGAGCCTAGAGTGGAAGATTATAGCGACAAACGATACATACCTGTACCTCGAGCTAAAGCTAACTCACCTTGCACATTCTGAAAGCCTAGAGTGGAAGAATACGTCGACGAACGATACTTACCTGTACTCAGAGCTAAAGCTAACTCACCTTGTACATTCTGAGAGCCTAGAGTGGAAGATTATAACGGCGAGCGATACTTTTCTGTACCCAGAGCTAAAGCTAACTCACCTTGTGTTGACAGAGACCTAGAGTGTAGGAATACACCAACGATCCTCGCTACTTACCTGTCCATGTTCATCCATCTCAGGTATCTAGAAGGCTCCACGTTGAAGGGAAGGTACGGCAACCAATAGAGGCCACTGGAGACGGGCCCGAGGACACTTAGTGCACAGTGGATCCAGGTAGTGCTGTTCACCTATTCCCCAAAAATTCATAGTGTGTTTATTCTGCCTTCAGGAAGAAGAGAAGGGCGCCACAGGAGCAACAACAAAATCGCAGGAGGTGTGACAGGGACGGAGGAGCTCCGTCCTGTCCTTTCCCTGTGGGCACTTACCCTTGCTGGCTGGTCCACTCTTCCCCCTCCCCTTCTCTTGACCCCCGTCTCACCCTGGAGGAGAGAGAGAGAGAGAGACAATATTTTAGCTTCCCTTTCCCCAAAGTCATTTTAAATAATTTAAATAAAGTTGTTAAATTTTAGTAATCTTTCTCTCGTATGTCTGGTCAATGGGGTACTTTTGGGACCTCCTCGAGGTGGAACCTAGGAAGGGGCGTGACTCACAAAGTCTGTGGTCCGCTCCGACCTGTGACATTCCCATACGTTATAGACCAATGGGATCAGGCCCGGGGTGGGTAATCGGGATAACCGGGAGAATTCCCGGTGGGCCGCTTCACTTTTGGGCCGGTCGAGATTTTTTTTTACATTTGTCACGTTAGTGAGTCTATCTTCTCTTAAATGACACACGTTTAGCATTGACACTGCAGCGCGCAGCCTCTGCATGGGTTGTACCATGTGAGGGAGTTTTCCCCCTCCCCTCCCATAGAGTTGGTTCAGTCCATAGCGCGTCCAAGAAAACTTTTCTCCGGTAGGCTGGGCCCGGCCCTACCGTAACAATACGCGTCTGAGAGGAGGAGGGCGTAAAACAACAGGTTGAAGAAAAAATCCACAACAACAGGTAACTTAAAGAGAAATAAGCCTAATGATTAGCATTAGCAATGTAAGTATTCGGCTAATACCGTTGTCAAACTATTTACAAGCCAAATGTTTTTTTTTTTAGTTAAAATATTAGCCTTTTGTGTATACATGGCGATTCATAGACTTTGCAAACATTATGCAAGCAGCTTCTGAGCAGCAGATAAGCCAGTTCCCCGCTGAAAATGAGAAGGCCATGAGAAACAATATGAATTCAAGTTATTTAACCCTCAGGTTGTGTTCAGAACCATATAACAGCTTTTGTGTTCCCAGTCAAAAATGACCAGCCGAAAAAAAACCTTATAAATCACTATATATTTACCCAATATTGGATTCAATATTTTTGTCAAATAGTTTTTTTTTATTAGGACTGGGTTTTATATTTCTATTTGCATCTGATTAATCATCATAAGCCCTCATAGCATTAGCAATGCTAATAATTTATCAACCTTTTCTTGTGGAATAGACTCCAAAAAGGGCTGGATTATTTTTTACCCATAATGGGTAAATTGGACAGAACACGCTGCTGGGTTAAAATTGACCCAATGCTGGGTTGTTTTAACGCAACTGTTGGGTTATTATAATCTATGGTTGCATAACAACAACCCAGCATTGGGTTCTTTTTGACCCAGCGTGTGTTCTGTCCAGTATTTACCCATTATGGGTAAAAAATAACACAGCCTTTTTTAGAGTGTAGAGGAATATTTTTGTTTCTCATCTTAAGTGAAATATTATTTAACTTTTACCTTATTTGTTTAACCATGATATTAATAGAAACTATAGTAACAGCTGAACTGTTGCTTTATTTATCCAATTTGAAAAAAAGTGCTAATTTGGAATAACACTATGGAAAAAGTGGGCCGGTCTTGGGCTTGAAACTCCCGGGCTGAAAAGTGGCCCCACTCCGGCCCTGAATGGGATTTTATCACCAGCTTATTGATCAGCATGATCACTCAATGATAAAGTTTAATCAAATGTTTTTAAGCTTAAAATAAAAATAAAAAAACGCTCAGATGTGTCATGGCAAGATTTGAAGGACATTTGAAGCACTTAACAAAAGGTTTGTTTGCAAATCTTGCGCTGATTTTATCATTTGTGTGTTTTATAAAGAGCTATTTTTAATAAAAAAAAAGTTTTATATATGTTTAATAAAAGAGTTCATAAGAAATCAGAGAACTCTTGCTACTCCTCCATGTATTTGCCGTATTTTTGTGCTTGGTTTTATGCTATTTTTCTAAGTATAGTGATGGTAGTGGAGAGACATATCAGATAAAAATCATGTTGATAGTAGAGAGTGCTTGTATTTATTTGCCTATTGTTTTTTGCATGTATGTGAGATGAATCTTGTTTCATTTCTGTGCTTATAGACAACAAAACGTCTTTTATTACTTTTGAAATGTGTATGTGTTTGTTGTAAGTGCCTTTTCTCCTGGACCCGATAACTTCTGACCTTAACACAACCACTTTAAACATGAAATTCAACATGATTAAGAGTTAAAACAATCCTGGCAAATAAAATCTCTCTTTATTTACTTACATATTATGTAGAATGCATCCAATATTTGAAATAGTTTAGCTGTTGTATAATTTCATTATTGGGACTGTTGAAACTACTAAATAAATAAAGTGCTTTGATATGACTCAGGTCTTATATTACATACTCAATAGATTTGACTAAATTTTAAGCTATTAACTCAAACTTGTATTCTGGTCACAAGAGTCAAGAACAAATGCACCATGTGTCCCCACTGTGACTCAAAGTGTGATGAATAATAATTGTTGTTCGTTCCCATTGTATTATACATTTTAACCAGCAGATGGAGGACTAGAGTTATGTATTTTATTATTATCTGTATATTATTGTCTTGACTTTATTTAAGCACAATTTCTTCCATATCTGGACTCTTTACAGAAGCAGAATGAACAACAAGACAACATTGTTAGCTGCTCTGTTTGTTACACTTTAATTAATTAATTATGGGGTGGTTTCCTGGACAGAGATTAGTTCAAACCAGGACTAGGCCTTAGGTTAATTAGGAAATATAACTAGTTTTAACAAACATGCCTTACTAAAAACATTACTTGTATGCATTTTGAGGCACAACAAATTTTAAGATATGTCAGTGCAAGTTGTTTTCAGTTTGAACAGCTCTTACATTTATTTTAGTCTAAAACTAGTCTAATCCCTGTCCGGGAAACCGCCCCGTTATAAACAAATAATTTTTTTCGCTTTATATATATATATATATATATATATATATATATATATATATATATATATATATATATATATATATATATATATATTGTTCATATATATTAATGTTCATTTAATATATGTTATTTGTTTAACTTCTTTAATATTTTAAGTTAATTTTGGAAATAGTTGTGCTCTTAACAGAGTGAAAAATTTTCAATGGATTAAAATGCACACTTGTATTATAATAACCATAAGTTCAGAAGGACTTTACATCAGTCTCCTGTATCTCCTGTCCCCTGCTTGGGCTTAAATATCACAGTCTGTTGAAGACTAAAGCAATGAACCTCACAATACATAGCGGTGAAGTTCAGAAACATGAAACTGACTCATCTAATATGATTCAACATTACTCATCAACATTTACTCCATTTATTATTTAAACGTCATTCCTGAAGGATGAATAGCGTACTGGGATTCATTTTTCAATTAATAAACAAAAAATAGGGAGTTAGGGGCTTTCCAGGTTTACATCATTTTATTTTCAACTTATTTAAAATGATATTTACATCTTCACTTGACAATTACATGGCATACGGAAATGATGCCACGTGGATGATTAACAATATTACTGGTTAATAATATTACTCCCATTATTGAAGCTTGTATTGTTTGATTATATTGTTGACACACTTTTTATACCTTGTGCCCATGGTATACTGCATACAAAAAAATATGATTCAGCATCGTGACTAAATAAATAAATATAGGAAATCATGTGCCCAGTACATGCTATTTTTGCTCTTGCTTATTCACTAATCCTAATTAATCAATTAATCTTATCAGACTATTAATCACATTGTACCAAATAAGCTCTCTATACAGTATCTGTGCAACAGTGTAATAGGTTCCTGAACTTTATTGTGGAAAGATTGAGGATATGTATAAATCTTGTGACTCTGCCCCTTTGGCTATGCCTATTGAGGTTTAACCACCTGCTTCTCCCTCTGTATTGTTCTCTGGATTCACTACAGTAATTGATGACTCCATCTCAAAAGTAATAATGACAATGAATTTAACTATTTTTATCCTCAACCCTGTACCAACCACTGTTCTTAAGGGATGTCTGCTGTCAGGTGTACCTCATGGGTCAGTACTGGGACCCACACTCTTTAGCATCTATATGCTACCATTAGGACAAATTATTAAGAAATATGGTTTAGGCTACCACTTTTATGCTGACGATACCCAGATTTACATCAGTACAAAATGTTTACGGACATAAACATTGGATGCATTTTTAAGCCTTAAGAGCTCTAAGACTGAGATCCTTTTTATTGGCACATCGGCTACCATTCCAAAATTTCTGAATTTTAATTTGAAAATAGATAAGACCAATGTCGCACACCTGTGAGTTCCGGTTAGGTGCGTAGGATAAAGAGACAATAGTAGTCCAGTAAACATATATACAAAAGAGATATCCCGCACACTAATAACTTGCAAAATATTTATTGCGACGTTTCGATCGTAAGATCTTCTTCAGGCATATGCCTGAAGAAGATCTTACGATCGAAACGTCGCAATAAATATTTTGCAAGTTATTAGTGTGCGGGATATCTCTTTTGTATATAAATTTGAAAATAGATAACACCCCTCTTGCTCCATCCTCGCAAGTACGAAACCTCTGTGTGATATTTGACACTAACCTGACCTTAGAGGCTCACATCAAGACATTTTATCATCTTAAAAACATCAGTAGGATTAGGCATTTCCTTTCTGATGCTGAAAGGGTTATCCACTCATTTATTACCTCCAGAATTGACTATTGTAATTCTCTGTATTCTGCAAAATCTGTTAAACGTCTTCAGTATGTTCAGAACTCAGCAGCACGAGTTTTAACACGTACAGCCTCATTCCAGCATATTCAAGGTGTCCTATGCAATTTGCATTGGCTTCCTGTTCAGTATCGCATTGATTACAAAACATTAGTCTTGACTTATAGCAGTTCAAGGGTTGGCCCCTTCTAACATCTCTGATTTAGTTAGTATTTACATGCCTCGTTCTCTCCGTTCTGCTGACTCTCCTCTTTTACCAGCCTCCTTGCAGACTAAAAACTATAGGTCAGAGAGCATTTTCATGTGCCGCGCCGAGGCTGTGGAATGCACTTCCTTTCTCTGCTCGCGATGCTCCCACTTAAAGTTCTTTTAAGAAACTGCTTAAAACACATCTTTTTAAGATTGCTTTTAATATCTAACTTTATTTCCTTTATTTATGTATTTGATTTTGTACTTGTTTCTGTTGTGATGTATTTGCTATATTGTTGTGCTTTGGGTGTATGAAAAGCGCATTATAAATAAAATGTATTATTATTATTAATAATGTTACTGACTTGGCATTATACACCACAATCCTGGCTGTTAAAACAAATTGCTTGTGATTTTGAAGGTCCCTTTGGAAAAAAGCACCCTCCAAGTGTATAAATGTAATGTAAATTGAAATATTTAATGTTAAACACAGCCGTGCTGTTTAAAAGAGGCATTAACCTGGGGTAAAAATATATGTGTATATGTATACAAATGGTGCTAAAGGCTTGTAATCAGGGGAGCCATTTCAGCACTACATAGCACCAGTGTTGGGGGTACTCTAAAAACAAACGGTGCTAAATAGCACTAAAAGTGGTTCTTGGTTTGTAATCATAGATGAACCATTTTTAGTGCTATAAAGCACCTATGACGAACCATAGGGGGCCATATAGCACCACTATAGCACCACATATGGTTTTACGTAGCACAATATGGTTCTACACAGGTGCTATACAGGTACTTCATCGGTGCTATATGGCACTTAAAATGGTTCCTCTATGATTACGGGCCAAGAACCACTTTTAGTGCGATTTTGCACCGTTTGTTTTTAGAGTGTAACGCATTAGAAGTAACTTGCATTACATAATAATATTACTTTTCTGAAGTAACGAGTAAAGTAACGCATTACTTTATAAATGTACACATTAATATTTGAGTTACTTTTTAAAAAAGTAATGCAAGTTACTTTTCAGTTTACAGATTTTTTCGATTGCTAAACGACAGTGGGCACAACTGGAGTCACATGTGCAAAACTCTAACTACAGTCTCAGTCTGCACATCAGCAGTTCATGTGGACCAAACTCTAGTTCCTTTTTTTATTGCTTGAACACAGTTTTCAAAACTCTTCACATTTATCTCATGACTTTAACCACAACCTGCACAACACTGTGGATTTACAGCACTTTGTTCAAATGCTAACACACTGCTGTCAAAACTGTGAACCCTACATTCAAAACAAAATTGATTTCAGCCTTTCATATAAATAAAATTCCAATTTCATATATATATATATATATATATATATATATATATATATATATATATATATATATATATATATATATATATATATATATATATATATGAAATTGGAATTTACTAAATTACTACAGACAATTGAAGCAAACTGCTTATTTTTATTTACCTTAAAGAATTGTTCTGTTCTAAAAATGTAAATAAATAATTTGATAAATCAATCAATCAATAAATTATTCTTTGAAAAAACATTACTTTGTATGAAGTTGTTAAAACTGTAAAGATAAAAAGTATTTTGTGTATTGGTGTTTGATAGTGTTTTTCCTCAGTGTGTTGTGAGTGACAGTGTGTGTTATCTCAGTGAGGGTTGTGCATTGTGTTTGGCTGCACTGAGCTGTTTTGAGTCATGTGTTTCTGAATTGCTAAATACTAAACCCCAATCTCTGAACCAAATTCATAGTGGCCTAAACCCATTTGTCAAATCATGCACTCTTTTTGCAAAACAATAAACACAAACTTCTCACTAAAACACACATTTCACACTGCAATGTACTTGTTTTATAAATGCTAAACACAGGCAGGCAAAAGTTGAACACAACTACAACACCGTTATCATCGAGTAAACACAACAACTCAAAATTCTACACACTTTTATCTAATGGTATTTTTTACCAATTGTGTGGATTGGAAACAGTCTGAGAGGCAGATGAAGAGTATGAGGAAGAAAAGGACTCCAGAGACGATGCAATGTAAAAATGACTTTTTACAAAATACAAGTGCTGCTTACAGTAATATTGAAAACGTATTATTACTTGCGGTTCTTACAGTGAAGTAGTCGCTATATTCACTGAACTAAACTAGTGTGATTACAGTAATATATATTTTTACCGGTATTTGTCAAGTAAAAAAATCTGTAGAAATTGCAGCTGGGTTGCCGGTAACTTACCGTAGATTTAAATGTATATTATTTACTGGCAACATTTTGTTCAAAGTTAAATAAACGTTTAACATTTACAAGTCTTTGTTTTTACAGAGTAAATCTAAAGAACAGCATCAAGCTAAACATTCTTGGAAACAGAAAAAGGTTGATGATGATTTCTGGTTCCCAGAATGCTTTGCATGAGGCTGTTATTGTATAGTTTTATTCTGTAAAGATAAAGACTTGTTCATATTTAAAATGTATTTAACTTTTAACAAACTCTTGCCAGTAAATAACATAAATGTAAATCTACGGTAAATTACCGGCAACCCAGCTGCAATAACATTGTAATTGCTACGGATTTTTTTGCAGTGTGTATGTACAATAAACATGTATTTTTCTGTAAGCAGACGTCCTGGATGTTGTGTTTTTCATTTTTTTATGTAGTGTCTAATGGATGCTTTGCGGTGTTTTATATTATAGACTTGTGTGTGTATGATTTGAAAGCTTAGTTTGATTTTGAGTACATGTGAAATGGTTTTGAAGGAATTGTTTGATTTTGCTAGAAGAGTCAGGTGTTCTGTAAATTGTGTTTGAAATTGGAATTTGTGTTTAAGGTTTTGAGAAAATGAGTGATGGTTTCAAAAAATGTGTTTTAGCAATTCAGAAAAACTGTGAGAGTTGTGTTGCTTGAAGTGAGTTTTGCAGGCGATATGAACAGTTTAGCTCAGGTGACTTTTGGTATTGCAGACTGTAGTTAGAGTTTTGCACATGTAGCTCCTGTAATTAATTCAATTTAAAAATATTGTACTGAATTAAACGAAACATATTAACGTAGAATTACACCATCTTTTCGTTTGAGTCGGAAACGGAGATGGCAGCCCAGAGCTTGACATTTTTGCGATCATAAAAACACCTGCAAGGCCTGAAAGAGATCAAGCCTCCGAAAAGTAAGAAAAAGTAACACAAAAGTAACTTAAAAGCAACATAAGCATTACTTTCCATTAAAAGTAACTAAGTAACGCAATTAGTTACTTTTTTGGGGAGTAACTCAATATTGTAATGCATTACTTTAAAAAGTAACTTTCCCCAACAGTGCATAGCACATATATAGCACCTCTGTAGAACCATAAGATGTCGTAAAGCATGACTATAACACTGCATATGGTTCAACATAATACACAGGTGCTACACAGTGCTGTTTAGCACTAAAATGGTTCCCCTATGATTACGAGCTAGTGAACCATTTACATTTTTTAAATTGTATTTAAAACTATTAATAAATGCACAATAGAAAAAAAATCAACGAGCAGATGAATCTATTATAGTACATCAGTATCTAATGGATGAATACACTTGCTAAAGAACACCTGTGTTGATTTGACCCCCCAACAATATTGTGGAAATGATTCAGAGCTGCTGGGAAACACGTGTGTGTGTGTGTGTGTGTGTGTGTGTGTGTGTCTGTGTGTGTGTGTGTGTGTGTGTGTGTGTGTGTGTGTGTGTGTGTGTCTGTGTGTGTGTGTGTGTGTGTGTGTGTGTGTGTGTGTGTGTGCGTGTGCGTGTGCGTGTGCGTGTGTGTGTGTGTGTGTGTGTGTGTGTGTGTCAGCACTTGTGTTTTAACTGAGTCTCAATGAAAGACAACCATAGCTAAGGTTGTGAGTCAGTGTGTGACCTCACCGTCTGAAATATGACCACACGCTGCTCTCACACAACTCATTCACTGCGTGTGTGTATGATGGCGTTACTCAAAGCCTTTGATGGGTTTTATATTGCATTTAATCATACAGCGCTCCTAAACTAGAAGCATGAGCCTAATTGGGTTAAAATTATGTTAACAATTTGGTAAATAAACTTCATTTGTTCTCTTGATATAGTTTCTCTTAACATTTTTGCCATTTTTTATCAATTTAATGAATGCCATTATACAATTATACAGTTAATATTAATATATGTCCACAGGACATATTAAGAGATATTTGACTGCAGTGACTAATATAGATTCAGCTTAAAGTGAAGTCTTTCTGTCCATAATAAGCCATTCATCCTTTTTAGTGAATACATTATATAACCTATGAGACATAAATGCCACTATGTCCCATTATATCTATGACACTCCCTCTTATTTCAACTTAACAGCTTTTATGTGCTTCGAGAGTTACACAATATTAAAGTATATACTACAGTCTTTCTGTTTCAGTTGTTTTATATCACATCACTAAAATTATTATCTGATGTACATTTAATAGTCAATGATGGCTATCAAATACTTTACTAAAGTATTTTCTTCTGCTTATAAAATAATATTGAGTCTTTTCTGGACATTTTCAACTCTACCCGTTGATCTAGAGGAGCTCTAACATCTAAAGTATTTTGATATAATCCACTGACAAACTGATGAAGCTGATGTTCCTGAAGAAATATCCATTCTGTCACTCACAGACCTGTCAATCTTACAACTCGCACCTTACTGCTGGCAGCTTTAGGGTCTGGATTTAGCGCCCAGTGAAGTTTAGACTGCCAAACACAGCTGACACATAATAAATATGCTCTGCATTTATGCAGATGTCCAACAATGCTCGGTCAGTAATGGCCGCATGCTGAGGAAACAACGAGATGTGTTCTCGTAAAAACAAAAATGAACCGAGCGAAGAGTTTCTTTTATCTACAAGGCTGTCCATAAAAAGAAACCTGTTGATGAATAACTGAGTAGTAAATAGGAGTCAAGAAGAAAAACTTTATTATTCACAGCTTTCATATATAAGGAGTTTTTATGTTTTAATGTATAACATAGCTCAGATATTTAGGTTTTTTAAGTGATATATTACAAGGTATGCACTCACCTAAAGGATTATTAGGAACACCATACTAATACTGTGCTTGACCCCATTTCACTTTCAGAACTGCCTTAATTCTATGTGTCATTGATTCAATAAGGTGATAGCATTTTTTAGAAATGTTGGCCCATATTGATAGGATAGCATCTTGCAGTTGATTTGTGGGATGCACATCCAGGGCACGAAGCTCCCGTTCCACCACATCCTAAAGATGCTCTATTGGGTTGAGATCTAGTGACTGTGGGGGCCATTTTAGTACAGTGAACTCATTGTCATGTTCAAGAAACCAATTTGAAATGATTGGAGCTTTGTGACATGGTGCATAATCCTGCTGGAAGTAGCCATCAGAGGATGAGTACATGGTGGTCATAAAGGGATGGACATGGTCAGAAACAATGCTCAGGTAGGCCGTGGCATTTAAATGATGCTCAATTGGCACTAAAGGGCCTAAAGTGTGCCAAGAAAACATCCCCCACATCATTACACCACCACCACCAGCCTGCACAGTGGTAACAAGGCATGATGGATCCATGTTCTCATTCTGTTTATGTCAAATTCTGACTCTACCATCTGAATGTCTCAACAGAAATCGAGACTCATCAGACCAGGCAACATTTTTCCAGTCTTCAACTGTCAAATTTTGGTGAGCTCGTGCAAATTGTAGCCTCTTTTTCCTATTTGTAGTGGAGATGAGTGGTACCCGGTGGGGTCTTCTGCTGTTGTAGCCCATCCGCCTCAAGGTTGTGCGTGTTGTGGCTTCACAAATGCTTTGCTGCATACCTCGGTTGTAACGAGTGGTTATTTCAGTCAAAGTTGCTCTTCTATCAGCTTGAATCAGTCGGCTCATTCTCCTCTGACCTCTAGCATCAACAAGACATTTTCGCCCACAGGACTGACGCATACTGGATGTTTTTCCCTTTTCACATCATTCTTTGTAAACCCTAGAAATGGTTGTGCGTGAAAATCCCAGTAACTGAGCAGATTGTGAAATACTCAGACCGGCCCGTCTGGCACCAACAACCATGCCACGCTCAAAATTGCTTAAATCACCTTTCTTTCCCATTCTGACATTCAGTTTGGAGTTCAGGATTGTCTTGACGAGGACCACACCCCTAAATGATTTGAACCAACTGCCATGTGATTGGTTGATTAGATAATTGCATTAATGAGAAATTGAACAGGTGTTCCTAATAATCCTTTAGGTGAGTGTACATTTTATCAGTATGTATGTATCCATGATCCATTTGACTTGCAAAACCACATTTTTTTACTTTTTTTACAGTGTGCACATCTGAACAAAAGTAGTGATT
Source organism: Misgurnus anguillicaudatus (assembly GCF_027580225.2). Lineage (NCBI taxonomy): Eukaryota > Metazoa > Chordata > Actinopteri > Cypriniformes > Cobitidae > Misgurnus > Misgurnus anguillicaudatus. The sequence goes on along the minus strand of NC_073342.2, from coordinate 3,667,346 downwards.
GCTACAATGTGATCAGTATAGAATAAAATAAAATACATTTTTAGCAAACTAATATTTTTTTTAGTTTTTTTATAATTACCAAAAACAATATTCAACATCAGGGAAGTACAGGAGGATATTTTGCACAACAAGTGTGAAAATATTAGTGTCTGACAGTGTTGGCATGCAGTGTCTGTTGTTTTCGGAAGTGAAGGTGTCATTTGTCCACATCAAGTCTGTTGCTAAGGACCCTAGGCCAAAGATAATAGTCGCCCCACACAGCACTTCATATCTAATGACCGTAAAACATGACTCATATGAGGGTGCTACAGAGCACCTGGTGTGATCCTGTACACACAAACACACACCTCTATCACACAAAACAAAAATGACATATGTATTTATGTATTTGTGTGCCGCACAGAAGAACCATGAATCAAAAGATCATGTGGACAGTAATAGTCATGTTCACGCACCATCAAAGAGTAAAGGAGAATTCCTCGTGCATAAGGTAACACATCACCTATAACAGCAACACAAGCTGATGAGAAAAGACAGGCAAAAATAACTTGTTTACAGCATGATGCCATTTAATAAAATGCTTTTTTAACAGACAACCTTACAAACTATATCATTAGACACACTGGGTTAGTGTGTTTTATTGTTTATTAATGCATTCGAATATAATGAGTTGCACCATTAGCAGCAATACGCAGACACATTTGTTGAAAGTTGTGTGTGTTTGTGGATTCAGAGTTGAATGAATTAATCAAAAGTGGGGTGAAAATAATGGACAATCATAATGTGTTTGTGCTGTCAGCCAATGTCACAACATGCTAAAAATAATTTTAAGTAGCCATATTTAATGCATTATTTCTGTTTGTCTTAGATTTTTACAATTTATTTTAATCTCCAAAAATACAGTTTAGCTGTCCATGCCATCTCCACAGGTTTACTCAAATAAAGTCTTTACGATAAACTCTATCAACAACTTACAATATCAATAAATATTTTTAACTGTAATATGGGTATGAATACATTGTCTATGATTTATGACTGTATGAAATAAAATAAAAACAGTCAGGGATAAATAATACTTTAGCTTATGTATTTTAAACTGTACTACTGTAGATTTTCTAGATGTACTTTACTTTTAACATTAAGTTACAAAACAAACATTATTATTATGCTATTACTGCAGATTTTTACGTAAACGATGATCACTCACATATTGAAATATTAATATTGTATGTTATCAATGTTTACTACTGATTAATAATACTTATAATATTTATATTACACAATAATAAAAGTTACTATGCTATGAAGTAACATCCTGTGGCCATAAAACATTCATCACATTTCCAGCCACTGATTCATGCGCTCGTGCGCCCTTTAATGATCACAAACTCCTCCCCGTGTAGCTCTCTGACTAATAGAAATGCAGTTGGGGGCGGGGACTGTTTAACATGTTGACCAATAGAGGTGTTGATGGGCGTGGCTGAGTGCTATCGGTGAACGTCCTCCTGATGGATTCGCTGTTGTCATCATGTAAGTTGTCGTAATGAATCAAATGTGGATATCTGCACTTTTGTGAAGAATGCGACCGTCATAACTTCATTTCTGCAGGACTTATTATTATTATTTCGTGATAAATGTGTTGTTGGCTCATCGCCGACGGACTTTTCATTGATAAGGATGCTTTGCTTTTGACATTTGGTGAACTTTCATGAGCGGATGTGCACGAGAACATAAACAGATATTGTTTTATTCAGCATGTCCCGGAGGAAACAAGCCAAACCACAGTATGTTCTCACCGGTAAGTCCTCGCAAGACTTTCTGATACTGAAGTTTGATCTTTAAATATGAAAACGTATATTGAGCTGTTAATTTGTACAGTATAACGAACTAGTTCATTTTAAAGTAAAAATAGTCACGTGTCAGGGATTTCAAGATCTATTATTATACAGTATAGCAGACTTAGAGAACATGTTGAATTCTATTTTATTGATTATATAAGTTTTGTGAATGTAACTTAATGTGCGCGTGTGTGCTGGTGCACGTGCTCTTTAAACATGTTTATTACCTAAAATTGACGTTTTTTTATTAAGTTATGTTTGGCATGAATAGTCTCAGTATGTAATCTAATCACAAGTTTTGACACATAATTTTTTTTTTTATTATCACCTTACAATATAAGGCGTATGATGCTTGGATACTTAAAGTAGTTTAGGAGACCGACATAAGTTGTGCCTATATGAATTAGTCTCTTATATAATGAATGAGTCGTAATGGTGAACATAAAGGAATCAAGTTTCCAGCATACATCTTTTAATATAGTTTTAAAAGCACCCAGGGAGTTGGTTTGGTCACTACTTTGTTTCATTTCTGTTATTAAATAGGTGTCATTATTTTACTATTAGCCTATTCTGAAAGATGAAAATATGATACATTTTTGAGATTTACAGTTTTCTACAAAAATGTATCCTACATAATGTAATGTAAAGAACATTCTTTTAAAATAAAAATCTTGATATATTAAATATAGTCAAATATTAAATTCAATGTAAAATCAAACATTGATGGTCATTTTCATTATATTATGAGACTTTATCCTGGATTTCACAAACAGGGTCACACACAGAGTTGTCAAAAGATTAATTGCATACAAAATAAGAGTTTGTGTTTGCATAATATATGTGTGTATATATGTAATTATTGTGTATATATAAATTTAAAAGAAATGTTATTTATGTATATATTTAACAAAATATATATAGGAAATAATTACACACAGTGCACACACATATATTATGCTAAACCAAACTTTTTATTTTGTATGCGATTAATCATGATTAATCTTTGATAATAAAGATGTTTGGACTGTAGTGTATATGTTTTACCATGTGTTGACTCAATCTATAGCACAAGTATGCTGTATTAAAGCTAGTCAAGACAAGTTCATGAGTCTCACTTAAGACCTTGTGCTGCTTTAGCCCATACAGAATGCCTCTTGTGTTTTCCTAACAACTTTACATCATTTATGTTAAGTGAAATGACAGACGGAACAAGCTTGCAAACAGAAGCCTTTTAAAATAATGGCCAAATATATGCAAAAAAATCTATGAAATGGATTTACTGTCAAAAATCAAAATACTACAGGAAAAAGTGAAGTTTTCACTGGTTTTATTTAGCTTTTGCAACTTCCAGCATCCCTGATTGTATTGGATTGCTGCCTGTTGTAGAATGCTGGTATGATACTTTCTCCATCATACCAGGGTTGCCAGATTGTGTGAACGGTATTACATATGATTTAAAGGGGACATTTCACAAGACTTTTTTATGATGTCAAATAAGTCTTTGGTGTCCCGAGAGTATGTATGTGAAGTTTTAGCTCAAAATACCATAAAGATAATGTGCCATTTTTGGGTGTGTCCTTTAAAATGCAAATGAGCTGATCTCTGCACTAAATGGCAGTGCAGTGGTTGGATAGTGTAGATTAAGGGGCGGTATTATTATAATAAGATCCCCTTCTGACATCACAGGGGAAGCCAAATTTGAATGAGCTATTATTCACATGCTTGCAGAGAATGGTTTACCAAAACTAAATTACTGGGTTGATCTTTTTCACATTTTCTAGGTTGAAAGAAGGGTACCCAATTATAGCACATAAACATGGAAAAAGTCATTTTTTTGTGATATGTAACCTTTAAAGATAAAACATATCATAATAAATGCCATTAAAATGTGCCCCCTTTACTTATGTATAAATAAAATCGGAGCAATTATGTTTTTGCTACAAAATAATTTTGCGAGTTTGAAGTCACAATATGCATGTATATATGGTTTGACCGATTATTTTGATAAAACAAACCTTTTCAGTTTAAAAAACGTAGAATTTGAGATCAGTTTAAATATTCCATCAATGTATAGTGTATAACGAAGATGTTTAAAAGATTATAAAACAGATTAGTTTAGGTCATTATTTGCTTTTCTTTTGCTAGCTCAGTTTTAAGATGTTGTGTAATTGATATTATAGTTACACTGTGAAAAATAAAACGTACATTTTACGGTAGAAAACTGGCAGTTGTGGTTGCCAAAACCTCACCGTCAAAAATATGGTGGCAACATTATTAGTGTTACGGGATTGCATTTTTTTACAGTTTATAACTGTTTATTTAAAGGCGCTCTAAGCGAATCTGTGAAACGTTACTTTTTGTTGATGTTTGAACTGTTTTCAAACAAACTGAGCGTAGCTAACTCCTCCCCCTCCCTTTCGTGCTTTCATGAATGCGCCCAACCCCCACCCCCAAATCCTTCTTGTCATTTATTGGCTGGAACTCTTTGTTTTGTGGTGCTAGGTTTGGCCACTGTGTTTTTATTGCAGTTTGTGGAGCCTGGGCTGTCTACAGAGATCGCGTTTTTTTACAGTTTGATCAGCGGACAGGTAGCAAGCAGATAGTGAGGAGATGTTTGCTGTATGTAACAAAAAATGTTTTATGGTCTAAAATGCGTGAATTCGCTTAGAGCACCTTTAACATGTTTATGTTGCTTTAAACACAGTATATATCTGTCAAATTCCTGGGATTTACATTGTAATATTTACTGTGTACCATCTATTTTACAGCTCAGAACTGTCTAATCACTTATCTGTTTGTTCTTTTTTACATTTAGATCATACAACGGAGAACTTCCTCTCTGCATCCTGCGATGTCTATATCTGTCAACGATGCTGTGCTGAATTTGCCGATGTGACAGACCTCCATCAACATCAGAAAAACTGTTTAAAAGATCAGTTAGTTCTGATAGTAAGTCCAGACTCTCCACCTTCATCCTTCACATGTAATGCATTTCACTTCAATAACGAAGAGAAACTGAACGGTGTGACAAATAACAGTGATACGGAGGAACTTGGTGACCTTTCAAGTGCTGAAAAATCATTAGAAATGAACAAATCCTTAGATGAAATAGACAACAGCAATATTGAATTTGCTGAAAGTTCCCATATACATCTTGATGGAAACGAAGATGCTGATGACTTTAGCTCATCTTACTCACCATTCCTATCTCAAGAGGGTTCCTTACTGGAGTTGTGTAAATTATCAACTATTAATAGCAATGTCTTCATTGAAAACCTAGAAAACACCAAAGTTGCCGTGGCTCAGTTTTCGCAGGAAAAAAGTTTAAAGGCAAGCTGCAGGAATGCTAGCAGCAGCAAAATGGCCGCCTCTGGTTTGATCGAACAACTGTTTGCTCTACAGAAGCAACAAGTTCAGCAGCTCAAACTAATTGAAGAAATTCAACAGCAGATATTACTATTAGCAGCCCAAAATACTGATACACCGATGGCCGGTTCACTGATAAAACTCAGTTCAAACCTATCTGAGCAACTAGCAGCTGCTAAGCTAGCGGAAGACCTAGCAAACCCACCTGCTAATGCTAAACAGTCCAATTATGTTTCACAGAGCAGTCAAGAAGACTCAAAGAGTGATAAGGAAAACTCTGAAGTGACTGACAACATTAGAAGCAACTCTTTGCCTGTGAAATTTGGTGGGGATTTATGTAACCAATCTTTTCACAATAACACAGTCACTGAAAACGGTAGTTTGAAGCAGCAGTCTCCCTCTGCAGATTTTGTTATAAACAAACTTGAAACGCCTCATAAACAAAATGATCTTAATATGTGTGCAGACAGCTTGCCAAGTATAGGTGCAATTGTGGAGGACTTGAATGCTTTGACTTCACAAGCCCAGCAGAGGAAAGGCAAACCACTTAACTTGACTTTTTTCGACCACATGAAGAGGCCATCTGAAGATTGTATACTCAAGCACAAATGCAGGTTCTGTGCCAAAGTATTTGGAAGTGACAGCGCTTTGCAGATACACCTGAGGTCTCACACTGGAGAGCGACCTTACAAATGCAACATATGTGGAAATCGATTTTCCACACGTGGGAATCTCAAAGTCCACTTCCAGCGTCATAAAGACAAGTATCCTAACATACAAATGAATCCATATCCAGTTCCAGAGCACTTGGATAACATCCCAACTAGCACAGGTATTCCATATGGCATGTCTCCGCTTCCTGAGAAGACCTCCCCCAGCTTGGTGGATGTTAAACATTTAGCAGCCAACTCAATTGGCTGTATGCTTCAATCATCTGTGCAGAGTCTTTCTCCCATTAAAAAAGAGGAGCAAGGGGTATCAATTATCAAACCTCAAAATCCTGGTCCCAGTGAGAGACATAATGGGTATCAGAATGTTCCTCCTTTGATTTCCAATGAGAAATTTCAAGAAGCCTTGAGTCTTGCTTACTTTACCACAGTGGACAGTTCAAGAAACCAAATTGCTATAAAGAACTCAGTAGATTCAACAACTGAACTAAAGTTTGAAACCAAACTTTTTAGGAGACTTCCAGATCCCCCAGGAGCTTCAGAGACTTTGAAGCTGGAGCAGTTGGTGGAGAAAATTGAAAATAGGTCCTCTGATCCCAATGAGTGTGTCATCTGCCATCGGATTCTTAGTTGTCAAAGTGCTCTCAAAATGCATTACCGCACACATACAGGTGAGAGGCCGTTCAAATGTAGAGTGTGTGGACGGGCTTTTACTACCAAGGGCAACCTAAAGACCCACTACAGTATTCATCGTTCCATGCCACTCCTTACAATACAGCACTCATGCCCTATATGCCAAGAGAAGTTTACGAATGCAATAGCCCTACAGCAGCATATTCACATGCATATGGGTGGTCACATCCCTAACGTCCCACTTCATGACAGCCACTCTATGGACCAGGATGTTGACTCAGTAGATAATAAGAACTTGAAATTTGACTACATGGAGGTTGTAGACGCTGCTTCGGATTGTAAGTACCCAGACTCATTACCTGACAGTTTAAGATCTTCTCCTTCTTCTTCTTCTGAGTTTACCAGGACGACTGGATTAGAGGGTCAGCTTTTAAATAGTTTATCAAACGGTGGCTTTACTATGCAGAACGGATCAATGCATAGAGACTGCTTAACCCAGAAATCATTGTCATTAGATGGGGATTATGAGAGTCACAGTTCAGCCAACATTGAGACAGGAAAAATCTGGAAGACTTCCTCTCCGAATAGCTTTACTCTTGAAAAACACGAATACTCTGCATCTTCATCATCTGAATCAAATAGCTCAACCATTTCACAACCTAGGTTACTTGATGGAACAACTGGAGACATCTCAAAAGATAGCATGACCATGATATTTTCAATCGGTGAGCAGGGAACCTTGAAAATCAATGTTTGCGATGTTTGCAACAAGACGTTTGCCTGTCAAAGTGCTTTGGATATTCACTATCGAAGTCACACCAAAGAACGTCCATATATCTGTAGTGCATGCAATAGAGGGTTCTCAACCAAAGGTAACCTTAAACAGCACATGTTAACCCATCAGATAAAAGACTTTGAACCAGCAAATCTGATTTTTCCACCTAACCAGCTTCTAACGTTGGTGGAACCGGTCATTCCCTCAAAAAGAACCGGACTCAACTGCTTCGTTCGGAAAGACTCCACAGCGGGTGTAGTCAAATCCTCAGCTTCCACGCTACCCGTACTCTCCACAGGAGCACCACTTCGGCGATCAGCTAAACAGCACTTCTGCCACACCTGTGGGAAGAGCTTCTCTTCCTCAAGTGCTCTTCAGATTCACGAGAGGACCCACACTGGTGAGAAACCATTTGCCTGCAACATATGTGGACGTGCATTTACCACTAAAGGAAATTTGAAGGTATACCATTAGTGAAAAGTGCTAAAAGTATCACAAACTTTGTTTGTATTCCATTTTTATTTCATAAAGATGTTTAATCAATTGTGTTCTTTGGGATGTCTGGTCACAGGTTCATATGGGAACTCACATGTGGAGCAGCTCTTCAGCCAGACGGGGTCGTCGACTGTCGGTTGATGGTGGATTTCATAGATCTAATACTGATAGATTTCAAGACACTCCCCCAAAAGATGTGGTAAGAGTGAATAGTGAGGACTCCGCGGGCATCTGGAGTCATTTTGCCTCTTTTACTCCTGGTTTGGCTTTGAGAGCAAACGACATACCTGTCATTCAAAATGGTGTCATGCCTCACTTGTCAATATCTGCCGTGCATCTCGAAAGCTTTGAAAAATTGCAACTTAACAGAGCTTTACCTTGGTTGGAGAGATTGGGTGAAAACGGTGCAACCAGCATTTGATCCAGGACAATTAAACAGCAATGACAGATTAAATACATGCAAATATGATGCATTTCATAGTTTCACATTTTTTGAGCAAGGGTATCCTACAGTTAGTGACATTATTAAAATGTTACCACATGGCTCATGAATGCTTCATTCTGATTCTGATTAGTTGAGAAATGTCAACAGGTACGCATCATTTCTCGATAAACGGCCTAACCTGAAAAAAGTCTTAAAATAAACACCAGGGGCCTCATTTATAAAGCGTGCGTACGCACAAAATGGGTCTGGAAACGTGCGTACGGCAGTTCCCACCCAAAGGTTGTGATTTATAAAAAACAAACTTGATGGAAGAATGAACTTGCAGGGTGGGATATGAGGACGATTCATGTATGCACACTTGCAGGTGATCTGTGATTTATAAAGGGAACATGGCTTTGTTTTAAAAGTATTCATATTTTTGGCGTATGATATTTTTGCCTTTTGTGCATACGTAGACTTTTAGTAAGGATCCTACATTTTATAAATGAGGCCCCAGAGCAATGTATTTGGTTACTATGGTATAAGCGCAATAATTGATGACGGGCCATTGAATTATAAGAAAATAATGCACACCCAAGGTGGGAGTGCCGTTACACAGTGGGTGTGCATTATTTTCAAATAATTCAAAGGAATTTTTATTCCTCTTATACCACGGTTACCACAATAAAATAGAAAAATAACCAACCTCCACAGAACAATTTTCAGCCAATCAGAATACAGCATTCAACAGCCGTGGTAAAATTGAAAATAATGCACACTATGCTTTGCGTCATGCCGTATTACCACCTTGAGTGTGCATTATTTTCTAACAATCGTCAATTATTCCTTACATAATATGGTGTGTAATATTGCCTAAAGTAGTATGAGCTGTATTGATTGTATTGTGTTAAGGGGATACTCACCTTTACCCAAAAATTAACATGTTGTCATCATTTACCCACTCTCAAGTTGTTACAAACCTGTATACATTTTTTGTTCTGCTGAATACAGGGGAGGATGTTTTGGGCAATGTTTGTGGCCAGGCAATTTTGGGGCACCATTGACTGATTGTATTTTCTTCCTGTTGTGGAAGTCAATGATGCTCCAAAACTGCTTGATTGCAAACATTTCTCGGAATATCTTCTTTTGTGTTCAGAAAATGTATACAGTAAATGATGACATGATTTTTACATTTTTGGGTGAACTATCCCTTTAAAGGCATGGTGCATGATTTTTGAAAAACACTTTGGAAAAGGGAGTCGGGCCGATTAAACCAAAACACTCTTGTAGCCAATCAGTAGTAAGGGGCGTGTCTACTAACCGACATCTTTGCCTGGGTTGCAATATGTGGGGTGGGTTTATCACAAGAAGGTCCAGATTCTATTGGGGTAGGGGCGTGATTGTTTAGGCGATTTTAAACGTCAACATTGGCTTTCAGAAATCATGCACCCCACATTTAAAGGTGCAGTGTGTAATTTTTAAAAGGATCTCTCGACAGAAATGCTAATTATTATTATTTTATTATTATTATTAAAAATATAATTTTTATTACCTTAGAATTAGATGTTTTTATCTACATACACCGAGGGTCCCCTTACGTGGAAGTCGCCATTTTGTGCTGCCATGTTTTTACAGAAGCCATTAACAAACAACATTTTTTACTAAGTTGTCTCCGATGATGACATGTTTGTTCGGTGGCGGCTACCGTAGCCTCTCTATGTGTTTCAAAAGTGAGGGGTGAGCAGTGGACTGAGCCGATGGTTGCAATTTGCAACCTCACCACTAGATGCTGCTAAAATTTACACACTGCACCTTTAAGGCTTTTTTTTACTTTTATAAAGTATTGTTAATATGCAGTCTATCATTTGGAAATTGAAGTATTTAGAAGTATTCATTCACTGCAAACATTTGCGCAATGTTTGATTTTAATATGTTTTAAAGTAATAACATGATGAGATGAAAAATATCTCCATCAAACTATTTATCCCTCTGTAATTTATATTAATAACAATTGTGTGCTTTGTTATACTTGTGTACAATGTAAAACAGTAAAGGTGAACACTAAACCATACTTAAAGTATTTATTTTTTACATTTTGCAAAGATACACTGTACCTTTATATTCTTACATTGGCGAAACAAATACGTATGTATAGATTGCGCTTTAGCAAATGCATTTTTATTTTGATTAAAATCAAAGTGAATTTTCTTCTGAAACTGCTGATATATTGTAAGTTGACCACACGAGTCAACAAGAGAAGTGGATTTCTTTTCCATTCATTTAACATTAGAGAACTGGACTAATTTACCATTAACAAAGAAATGATTCATTTACACAAGTAGTATTCATGCCCTTTCTCTACTGATATAAATCTAGGTCACCTTGTCCTCAGCATTTACATTTCAATAAACTTACCAATAATAACACATTGTGTTAATACGCAACGATCTTTGCCAATGGAAGATGATACTTTTACAAGCTAACCGAAGAATAGAGAGCATTCATTGAGCAGGTACGACTCATGCGCTCTACCTCATGTCTGTAAAGGATACGGACAGATGGCCAGCAACGGTTTGGCATTTACTGTCTGGACTCTTGCTATGTCTGCTTCATGGGTGATAAAATGCTGTATTGTCCAATTGTGAATGATGTGGTCAGTATTGTGTTAATGGCTAATGTTGGAAATATTATATGGCTAGTTTTATACATTTTTCATATGTGGCAACCACTAATGGTTCCTTCAAAGGTTCTACCTGATGATTTTAAAGAAATACATTACCCCAAAAAATAAAAAGTGTCATGATTTACCAAACCTTTATGTTTATTGTCAGGTTCAGAAAAAGAACAATAAACAAACAAACAAAATTAACATAGTCAATATGATTTATTCACTATATATTCCAAGTCTTTAAAATTCATATGATGGAACAGATCCAAAATTAAGTCATTGCCTCACTGTTAGCAACACAGTACATTTACCCCCTACCTGTTTCACAGACAAGGCTTAAGCCTAGTCCAAGACTAAAGCCCGGAATACACTGCACGATTTTTGCCCTCTTATAAGATCATTACCTTATCACACTGTGCGACATGTATCGTTTAAACTCGGGTACGAGAGGCATGTAGACTGTACGATGATGACACGGAAGCTTCGGCGGCAGCGTCACATGTTGCGCAACATCACCAGCATGCGCTCGTGGTAAACAAACACCGGCGCGCAGGTCGTAGCAGCAAACACACTGTGCGGCGATCATGCCGAATTTCTGACACTGTCAGAAAACTATCGTAGGCTATCTTTAGACGCAAGACCGATGAAAACTGCTATCTTTGAGCCTCTCTCATTGTACGACATACGACCATCGATGAAGAGCCACGATCACAGAAATCGCGACGATTGTTTCACGATGGCATCTTTCGTCTGGGACAGCCAATAATCGTGCAGTGTATTCCGGGCTTTAGACACATGTTTAAGTTGTCTTAACTGAAAATAACTTGCACTGATTGATTTTAAAATATGCCAGTGCCATTGATTTGTCTCAAGATACACAACCCAGATAGCAATTACATTTGGCCCGGATCCGTTTTAAGCCCCTTGCCTCTGTTTCTGTCTTAGAGACGTTTTCTGATTGTGAACCAGATCCTTGCCAGATAGAGGTTTCTGCTTAAACATCTAACTGCCACCAGTTCAGTATTTATATCATTTTACAGATCTGGCCCAGATCACTTTTCCCAAAGGTAACCAAAAGACATTCAGATCTGCAATATGAATCTGAGCCAATACTGATGATCAGGCGGCGGCGCTGGATCGGCGCTGGCACATATCCGCAACAGCCCCTAAAAACAGACCAGAAACGGCTTCGGCCCGATGTGCGTTTGGACTCAGGAACGAGTCCGGCTCTATCGTTTTGCGGTTGCAGTCCTGTTCCGTTACAGCTTCCATGTAATGTTTTTACTAACGTCTGTTTAAACATCTTAATTTAACTAAGGCCTAACCCTGGTTTTAGCTAAGCCTTGTCTGTGAAACCAGGCCTTATTTACTCTATACTGTACATTAAAACCAATGCTGTTATGCTAACTGTACACACAGGCTTTGGCAAATGAAAAAATGATCAGTGAAAAATAAATTCAAAAGCTAGCATATGACTTTAAAAGACTTGGGGGCAGTTTCCCAGACAGGGCTTATAGTCCTAGCGTGGGTTCACACCAGCCGCATTTGAGGCGTCAAAATCGTGTCTACCGCGCCTAGTTTGCCTCTTGAACAGTTTGAATTAATGCGCTTCATTCGCGAAAGCCACGCGTGAAATTCTAGTCATCGAGACATTCACCCCTCGTTCAGACAGCCAGCGACGTTATCGCTGTGTGTCACCCGTCTCTTTGAATGAGGCGTGTTTAAATCTGGTTGTCATAAACAAATGAGTGCCGTCCACTCCAGTGGCTGACGAGAGAAGGATGATGTGAACTCCACTGCTTTGTTCTCATTGGTAGTCGCTCCCGTAATTCACTCAACATTTGCATAAAGTTAAACTTTTCTTAACTTTCTCGTGTCGCTGGACATGCCTGTCGCCGAAAGTCGCCAGGTTTCCATTGAAATAAATGAGATCGCGTCACTCTGCCACTGCTGGTCACTGGCTGTCCGAATGGGCGTCACACTGAAATTTGCGTCATAGGGGCTTCTTTGACTAGAGCAAGCTTCTGATTGATTAACGCGGCGCGTTTTTCCGCCAAAGTTCAAATTTTTCAACTCGCGCGTTTGCCTTGACAACGCGAACTAGACGGAATGAGAATGAGGCGGAATCACGTCTACCCCCGCGCTAAACTCCTCATTCGCAGCGCGAGACCTCCAGACGCGCGTCAACGTGTCTTTACATTGACTTAACATTGAAATCACTCACGCTTGATGCCTCTACCGCAGCTGGTGCAAACGCAGCACTATACTAAAATGCATGTTTGAGCTGCCATCATTTAAAAACACCTACTGATTATCTTAAATATATATAAGTGCCATTGTTTTGTCTCAAGATGCACACCAGTAAAGTTTGTGAAAGGTGTCTTTGTGAAAAACTTAAATGTCCTAATCTAAATAAGGCCAAGTCCTGTATTAATCTAAACCCTGTTCAGGAAACTGACCCAAAATTTGCAAAACTGTAGATGTGGTAACTATTAACCTTATATTTGTGTCAAGATTTTCTACATATGTTTCACAGCATGTAAGACATAAATGGACTGTAAATGATGCTAAACTATTTCTTTAAACCATCGATCAGCTTTGTATAAGCTATTAAAGAATTTGGTGTAAAAAATGAATAGATCATGAATTGATATACCTTGCTTCAATTCGGTCAATCGTGATCTTTGATCAATCTTTTGTCAAGTTAAATGATATTTTACATGCACTGTAACAGTTTTGGAAAATAAACAGGTGTGACTTAACATACAGTATAGGATTGTGTGGCATTTTATTGTGATCTCTCGTTTTCCAAAGATCTAGAAAAATGTATTAAAAAAATATTAACCCTTATGTGTTGTTGGGGCCATTTTTGGCCTTTTTTGTCTTAATTTGGTCAGAACTTTCTCTGTGTTTCACCAAATGGAATGATTTTTGGTGACAAATATTATATTTACACATATTTTAAGAAAATGCTTTAAATTTTTTCAAAAACTCAACAATATACAATGGGCAAATTTACTACCCTTTCGTGTTGTTAGTGGCCAAAAATGGCCACTAAATTAAACTGCTGTAAAAATGTATCAGATGAATTTTTTTCCAAATTCTTTTTCATGAATCTGTTAATCAACCTCAGTACTGATCAAAACTACCAAAAAATCCATGATTTCAATTTTCAATATAAAAACTGATTGTGGACTGGATTATTTTTCTTTTACCTTTTTCACAGTCTTGGGCATGTAAAACATTAGTGAAAACATTGGCTTAGATGCATTTTTAGTTTTTGTGCCACAAAACATAAATGAGGGAGAAAAAAATAAAATCTGATGCTGCAGAAAAACTAAAAATGCATCAAAGCCAATGTTTTTAATAATCTTTGGCATGCCCAAGACTGTGAAAAAGGTGGAAAAAAATCCAGTCCACAATCACTTTTTATATTGAAAACCTGTCATTTTGTGTTTTTTACCCCTCAAATCAGTGACATCACTTATGAACTTATGAATTAAAGTGAAATATTTGTAAGCATTTGGTAGTTTTGATCAGTACTTAGATCGATTAACAGAAAAATGAAAAAAATTGAAAAAAATATTAATCTGATACATTTTTACAGCAGTTTAATTTTGTGGCCATTTTTGGCCACTAAAACACGGCAGGGTAGTGAATTGGAACAATGCACAAGGGTTAAAATCATTGCTACACTGTACAAAATTATATCAAATCAACATACATTTTTAATGTTACTTTAACTTATAATTACACGGCACTCTAAAATGTTTGATTATGATTGGCCAATCACAACATTTCAACATTTCTGAAACACACAGTAACCTGGATGCTGTAAATCTTGCACATTTTGACAGTCAGTTAAATATTACACGAAAATGATATAAATATGTCTTCTAATAACATATCTGACATTATATTTACAAATTATTAAACAAATAGCATGTTGAACGTCTCGTCTTATCTTAAAACTTAAAAAAGTACACGGGTTTTCCTTACAGAAGGTAACAAATTAAGTTAATTTCAACTTGTTTTATAAGCTATGTTAACTTATAACATGTCAAAACTTTAAATAGTAGGTTGACTTGACTTGTATAATCAAGTTGTTTTAACTTACAGCATTCTTTACAGTGGTGAAGCACACACTTGTTCATTTTGACTTGAGTGAAGTTTCTAAGAAATAACCGATAACATGTCCTCCAGAAGCTCCAGTATATTAGTAGATTTACAGTGTATATATATTAAGATCTATATAAGACTAAGTTAAGTGCTCCAAAAATCTGATGAATACATGCAATACATGCAAGCAGCCTAATGTGTGATTATGAAAAATCTATTTATTTGAATGCCTGGAAAATCTTTAGATTTCATTACATGTATTCAGAGTTTCAATCAATATATTCAAATGTTCATTCCATATATCCAAGATTCTTTCCATATATTCAGACTTTTTCATTCCATATACTGAAACTTTATATCATAAATCCAATAACTTCCTGAACGACATGCCATAATATATAATACATAATATATTATATATATATATATATATATATATATATATATATATATATATATATATATATATATATATATATACGACATATGCATACACACACACACAACGATTTTAGAAATAAAGTTGACTTTCTGACTTTGCTTGTATGCATATTCAGTGTGTGTGTGTGTAGAGGAAAACATTTTATTGTCTTTATATTTTCCACATTGTGAAAATTACTGATCACTTTCTGTATGTCCACAAAAGGTTATTTTACTATCTGTGAAATGATACAGTGGAAAAGACCTCTCTGACACATCATCTACAATTAATGACTTTATTTAAGGGCTATATTTTTGGATAAAAGAATAATTTACAAAAATATATCATTTATCACCTTATATATTTACGTGAATGTCCACTTTACCAAGCCCATGAGAAACACAAAACCCATTCAAGGTTAAATGACTGCAGACAATTTATGATCTCCTGTCAGCACCGATAAGATTTATTTCATAGCATTAATGAAGTCTGATGCACTGCTGTATTAACATATGTAGTCTGCCTCTGGAATAGACACACGTGTCTCTGTAAACAAATCTGCTGGACGTGTACATCAGTCCTGCTCACGCGGGTCACAGGAAACATCATACACGGCCATATGGTTCACAATACCACAACTGATTAATATTTGGCTTCAAAAAATGAGTAGGATGATGTATGGCTTTATCTTCAATATGAAAAGATGAATGGCCTTTCATCAAATGAAATAAATTTACCTATCTATGCTATCAGTAGCTGATAGATGTATCGATGTATCAGGTGTAGCTGTATGTCGTTGTAAATGATCGTATATGACGCGACTCTGGTGCTGATCATTCAGACCCCTTCAAAACCGGACCCTGTTTTTATAAGGTCTGTTTCGTTCTTTCTCTCAGTGACACACAGAATTTAAGGCTTCTTTATGTAAATAAAGGATCTGAGATGAACAGAATACAGTGTGAGATGTTCAAGGCCTCCTGTCTCTCAGTAAAAGACCAGCTGTTGGGTTACTATAGAGAAGAACTGGGATAGGAGCTTAATCTGTGTTGTATATTTCAGATGAAAAGATTGTGTCATAGCTCATGCTTTAGGAAGTGAAGTGTGTGTGTGGTCTGTTTCATGTGTGTGTGTGCTTGTATGTGTTTTGGGTAGGTGAATTTCAACATCAAGGACAATCTGGACTGACTTTTTCAACTTCAAACTAATACTGGAATGATAATACTTAATGAAAGGGTACCACCCAGGACCATTTTCTGACAGTGTAAACTAGCTATTAAAGGTGCAGTGTGTAAATTTTAGAAGGATCTTTCGACAGCAATATAGATAACTATATTATCAGTGGTGGATATAGACCTTATAGAATAAACTGTATTGTTTTTATTACCTTAGAATGAGTCATATTTATCTACACACACTGCGGGTCCCCCTACATGTAAGCTGCCATTTTGGGCCGCCATGTTTCTACAATAGCCGTAAACGGACAAACTGCTCTACGGAGCGCATTTGTCACTACGTTCTCACATGTCTGTCCTGTGACGGCTATCGTAGCTTCTTTATGTGCTTCAAAAGGGAGGGGTGAAATTTGCAACCTGACCACTAGATGCCACTAAAATCTACACACTGCACCTTTAATGTAGCTATTAAGTGTTTTTGTGTTCATTATGAATCATGAATGACAATAAGACCGGAAACATTTATTAAAGCAACACCAAAGAGTTTTTTTTTTACCTTAAAATAACGTTTTCAAAAAAGTTTCAGTCGTTCATCCACTCGAAACACGGCATTTTCACATTTGCTTTGCAGCCCTCTATCAGCCAAAACCGCACTAAAAACGTTTTCAACCCTCGGGTCGCGGTCCTGTAATTCGAGTGAAAACAACAAAAACTTGCTTTACGGCAGACCTACAATCCAATCAGAGCCAGCTTTGCTGCAGTATTTATGACCATGGTAATGGACAATTCCGCTGTTTTACCTGTAGGGGGAGCAAAGAGCAAAAACTCTTTTTTACACTTTAGTCTTTTTACACTTTTAATTACACTTGTTTAAGTTTGATACATTTCAGATCAAACTTCCCTACTTGTAACAGCGCTAGCTAAGTCCAAATAAAATCCAGTCGTAGCAGTTTAGTGTAAACCGGTATAAATATGTAAAAAATGTTAACATACAAACATGCCTGCAGCTGAGGACCTAACCAGCCGGACACGGGAGGGGTTGGCGAAAGCCATGGGTGCTTTATTAACATGAATGGAGACACGGATCGTGTCTGTGAGGAAGAGGAGATCAGGTGTGCTGTTTATGATATACAGCCTGTGATGACAAGGCTTGATATTTATTCAGACAAGCAGAAGTCCCATCAGCCCCTGCAGTCAGGATCATCCACACACGCACATATATTACTGTCAGTGTCAGGTATAAACTGAAAACTACAAGAACGTTTTGTCGTGGTCTGTTCCTCCCGGGCATGCTGATATGCAGTTAGGTTTTCGTTGATAAAACATGATGCTTAATATGAACTTTAGAAGTCACACCAGGTGCTATCTGTTAAAGAAGGCACCAAGAATGTGTGTTGTTGACCAAGCCAACACAGATGCAGTTTTCACGAATATGCATTTTTACGAGTTGGGATGTCTTGTTAAATTGCCTGCCAAATTTTATTATCAGGAGATATGTGGTCATAATTCTGAGATATGTCTGGCAGATATCATAGACGTGCATTGTCTGTGTCCGTGACCCCAGACTGAGGTAAATGTGTGAACAAAAGACCATAGATGGCATATTAAGCTTGCGAGGGATGAAAATACAGTCTGTCTAACTGTTGTAAACATTAGTGTTGATCGTTCAGTTTTGATTTTGCAATTCTGTCCTGTATGATCTCATTCATGGTCAATTAGCTTAGGTCTGTTACATTAGAAATGGATGCTGATAATTGAATTAATGCAACAATAAGACGTTTTTACAGTCATTATACGTGTACGTGTACTGTGTTACTTTTATGCAAGACGTAATGGGCCACCCAACTTTCAAAAGTTAAAATTTTGTCTCATCAGTCTACAAAGTATTTTCCCAAAAGTCTTGGGGATCATCAAGATGTTTTCTGGCAAAACTGAGACAAGCCTAAATTTATGTTCTTTTTGCTCAGCAGCGGTTTTCCTCTTGGATCTCTGCCATGCAGACCATTTTCACCCTGCTAAAAAAAACAATAGACACCATCACAAAAAATCTATTGGTTTTATTAGGAATTTGATTGGTTCTAATGGAATATGGCCCAAAACACACTACAGTGTATTGTTCTTTGTTGGTCTCTAATGGTATGTGTTGGTTCTATGTATTGGTTCTAATGGAATATGGCCCAAACACACTACAGTGTATTGGTCTTTGTTGGTCTCTAATGGTATGTATTGGTTCTATGTATTGGTTCTAATGGAATATGGCCCAAAACACACTACAGTGTATTGGTCTTTGTTGGTCTCTAATGGTATGTATTGGTTCTTTGTATTGGTTCTAATGGGATATGGCCCAAAACACACTACAGTGTATTGGTCTTTGTTGGTCTCTAATGGTATGTATTGGTTCTATGTATTGGTTCTAATGGAATATGGCCCAAAACACACTACAGTGTATTGGTCTTTGTTGGTCTCTAATGGTATGTGTTGGTTCTATGTATTGGTTCTAATGGAATATGGCCCAAAACACACTACAGTGTATTGGTCTTTGTTGGTCTCTAATGGTATGTATTGGTTCTTTGTATTGGTTCTAATGGAATATGGCCCAAAACACACTACAGTGTATTGGTCTTTGTTGGTCTCTAATGGTATGTATTGGTTCTTTGTATTGGTTCTAATGGGATATGGCCCAAAACACACTACAGTGTATTGGTCTTTGTTGGTCTCTAATGGTATGTGTTGGTTCTATGTATTGGTTCTAATGGAATATGGCCCAAAACACACTATAGTGTATTGGTCTTTGTTGGTCTCTAATGGTATGTATTGGTTCGTTGTATTGGTTCTAATGGAATATGGCCCAAAACACACTACAGTGTAGTGGTCTTTGTTGGTCTCTAATGGTATGTATTGGTTCTATGTATTGGTTCTAATGGAATATGGCCCAAAACACACTACAGTGTATTGGTCTTTGTTGGTCTCTAATGGTATGTGTTGGTTCTATGTATTGGTTCTAATGGAATATGGCCCAAAACACACTACAGTGTATTGGTCTTTGTTGGTCTCTAATGGTATGTATTGGTTCTTTGTATTGGTTCTAATGGAATATGGCCCAAAACACACTACAGTGTATTGGTCTTTGTTGGTCTCTAATGGTATGTATTGGTTCTTTGTATTGGTTCTAATGGGATATGGCCCAAAACACACTACAGTGTATTGGTCTTTGTTGGTCTCTAATGGTATGTGTTGGTTCTATGTATTGGTTCTAATGGAATATGGCCCAAACACACTACAGTGTATTGGTCTTTGTTGGTCTCTAATGGTATGTATTGGTTCTGTGTATTGGTTCTAATGGAATATGGCCCAAAACACACTACAGTGTATTGGTCTTTGGTGGTCTTTAATGGTATGTATTGGTTCTGTGGATTGGTTCTAATGGGATGTGGCCCAAAACACACTACAGTGTATTGGTCTTTGTTGGTCTCTAATGGTATGTATTGGTTCTATGTATTGGTTCTAATGGAATATGGCCCAAAACACACTACAGTGTATTGGTCTTTGTTGGTCTCTAATGGTATGTGTTGGTTCTATGTACTGGTTCTAATGGAATATGGCCCAAACACACTACAGTGTATTGGTCTTTGTTGGTCTCTAATGGTATGTGTTGGTTCTATGTATTGGTTCTAATGGAATATGGCCCAAACACACTACAGTGTATTGGTCTTTGTTGGTCTCTAATGGTATGTATTGGTTCTATGTATTGGTTCTAATGGGATATGGCCCAAAACACACTACAGTGTATTGGTCTTTGTTGGTCTCTAATGGTATGTATTGGTTCTTTGTATTGGTTCTAATGGGATATGGCCCAAAAACACACTACAGTGTATTGGTCTTTGTTGGTCTCTAATGGTATGTATTGGTTCTATGTATTGGTTCTAATGGAATATGGCCCAAACACACTACAGTGTATTGGTCTTTGTTGGTCTCTAATGGTATATGTTGGTTCTATGTATTGGTTCTAATGGAATATGGCCCAAAACACACTACAGTGTATTGGTCTTTGTTGGTCTCTAATGGTATGTATTGGTTCTTTGTATTGGTTCTAATGGGATATGGCCCAAAACACACTACAGTGTATTGGTCTTTGTTGGTCTCTAATGGTATGTATTGGTTCTATGTATTGGTTCTAATGGAATATGGCCCAAAACACACTACAGTGTATTGGTCTTTGTTGGCCTCTAATGGTATGTATTGGTTCTATGTATTGGTTTTAATGGAATATGGCCCAAAACACACTACAGTGTATTGGTCTTTGTTGGTCTCTAATGGTATGTGTTGGTTCTATGTGTTGGTTCTAATGGAATATGGCCCAAAACACTCTACAGTGTATTGGTCTTTGTTGGCCTCTAATGGTATGTATTGGTTCTAATGGAATATGGCCCAAAACACACTACAGTGTATTGGTCTTTGTTGGCCTCTAATGGTATGTATTGGTTCTATGTATTGGTTTTAATGGAATATGGCCCAAAACACACTACAGTGTATTGGTCTTTGTTGGTCTCTAATGGTATGTATTGGTTCTATGTATTGGTTTTAATGGAATATGGCCCAAAACACAATACAGAGTAGGGGTCTTTGTTGGTCTCTAATGGTATGTATTGATTCTATGTATTGGTTCTAATGGAATATGGCCCAAAACACACTACAGTGTATTGGTCTTTGTTGGTCTCTAATGGTATGTATTGGTTCTATGTATTGGTTCTAATGGAATATGGCCCAAAACACACTACAGTGTATTGGTCTTTGTTGGTCTCTAATGGTATATGTTGGTTCTATGTATTGGTTCTAATGGAATATGGCCCAAAACACACTACAGTGTATTGGTCTTTGTTGGTCTCTAATGGTATGTATTGGTTCTTTGTATTGGTTCTAATGGGATATGGCCCAAAACACACTACAGTGTATTGGTCTTTGTTGGTCTCTAATGGTATGTATTGGTTCTATGTATTGGTTCTAATGGAATATGGCCCAAAACACACTACAGTGTATTGGTCTTTGTTGGCCTCTAATGGTATGTATTGGTTCTATGTATTGGTTCTAATGGAATATGGCCCAAAACACACTACAGTGTATTGGTCTTTGTTGGTCTCTAATGGTATGTGTTGGTTCTATGTGTTGGTTCTAATGGAATATGGCCCAAAACACTCTACATTGTATTGGTTTTTGTTGGTCTCTAATGGTATGTATTGGTTCTATGTATTGGTTCTAATGGAATATGGCCCAAAACACACTACAGTGTATTGGTCTTGGTTGGTCTCTAATGGTATGTATTGGTTCTATGTATTGGTTCTAATGGAATATGGCCCAAAATACACTACAGTGTATTGGTCTTTGTTGGTCTCTAATGGTATGTATTGGTTCTATGTATTGGTTTTAATGGAATATGGCCCAAAACACACTACAGTGTAGTGGTTTTAATGGTTAAAGCTAATGGTTCCTATTGGTATTTTAATGGAAACCATTAGAATTTTCTGTAATGTTTCTATTGTTATTTTCAGCATGGCACCCAGTCTCGTTCTTATGGTGGAGTCATGAACACTTACCTTAACTGAGGCAAGTGAGGCCTGAAGTTCTTTGGATGTTGTTGTGGGGTCTTTTGTGATCTCTTGTATTGTCGCTGTGCTCTTAAATTTGGTTGGACTCCTGGGGAGGTTCACCACTGTTCCATGTTTTCGCCCATTGTGGATCAAGGGGGACAACACTTTTATACAGCACTGTATAAACAAAATGAATTTGCTTGCCATTTATTTCCCTTCTTATCAGATATAAACTACTGTATAAGGACTCTGTTATTGATTCTATGTGGAAGTCTACTGGAAGTTTATGTTGTTGCTGCTGAAACCATCTATTCCTGAGCAATATAAATAATAGTGGTGTTAGTATGAATAGATGCTATTTAAACATAGCATGAAAATGACATGGTCATTTGAAAATGTATAGTTTTCATGCAAACATTTCTCTCTCTCTCCCTCTCTTTCCTTCTTTCCTCCTCAATCTGACGCCTGTCAGGAAACACTCAAAGACTCATTTCATTGGCAGATGCCCCAGCGCAATTTGCCCCCTTCCTGCCTTCATGTCACCTCCTGTGTTTGGTGTTTTGTGATGCTAATGTAGCCTAACCTGAGGTGATATGATGTGTGTGGATATAGACAGCAGGGAGAAAAGAAGCGTACTGACAGATTCATGTCCATTTCAGCTGTCCGCAACATTCACCTATGAATAAGACATTGTGTCATTATTTACTTATGATGTTACAAACCCGTATGTTTTTAATTATTTTATCTGTTTAAGACAATCTTAATGAATAGATTTTATGTGAGGAACAGGGGCCGTATTCACAGAGAATTTTATCTTACCACTAAGAGTACTCTTAAATCGCACTAAAAGATTTTAGCTAGGAGTTTTCTCTTAAAAGTTATTCACAACGCCTTTCAGACCTACTTTTAGTAAGGAAAAATGATAACTCCTAAACCAAGAGTGAGTCTCCGTTGCTACGGATGACGTCAATTCTCATGCACGAGCTGCCTCGCAATGACCACGGTGATTGGTTGTTAGATGACACTGACAGGCTGTCATGCGGAACATAAAACAGACGCACCAAATCATAGAATTACAACATCAAGATATGTCTGTGTCCTACACAAAATAATAATAGTAATGCCATTGAAATGCATATATAAAAGAAAAGTCGTGAATGAAATTAAATGAAATCAAGGTAGCTAATACCCAAATGAAAACCGCCAATTGCCTAATAATAAAAAATGACATTGCATTAACACTTGCTTGATTAATTTACATCCTATTATTACATATTAGCCTAAAAAAAACTACTTAAAGCAAGGAAATGTTGCCCATATTGAAGAAGCCTATAATGTAATAAATAAATGACGGTGGATTATGAACTCGCCAAAAGCCCATAGACGCTGGATCATACATGATATATACCCGACCCGCTCCCTGGCCCGCATTTTTTTTAAAGTAGTAATTGTTTAAAATAGTTTACTGGCATTTTTATTTCAAAGACCCGACCGACCGCGACCCGAATATCATAAAAAATATTTTTGGATGACTCGTAACCGCAGGCACACGCTCATTTCGGATCAACCCGCGCATGGGGAGAGGATTTGTTTGCAGATCAATCCAGCATTCCCGCTTATGTCGCGGACTCGGACGACTGCGAGAGGCGGTGGTATGCATTACAATCGCAGTCAGATTGCAGCCTTTAAACGGGCAAGCATGGCGTTGGTGTACAATATTAAATATATAATATCATAATATCATTATTGTTTCATGTAATTCTAAAAACTTCCTGCTTGTCATGAATGTAATGAATTGTAAAAAACAAATGTCATAAACAATATGCTTACATTAAAGTGTGCTTTTAAGTCTAGGCAAAGCTTTTGAGTTGGTGAAACTGTCCGTGTTAAGGAGGATCAGACAGCACCTAAGCCTTTAGGATTCTTTGTGAATAGGTCTTAGTGAGTTAGGAGTCCTCTCGACTTCTTTTAAGCTGTCCCAGACTTAGGTGCTACTTTTAGGGCTAAAATGCTTCGTGAATTACTTTTAGTGAAAAAAATTAGGAGTCCTAAAGTTAGGAGTGACACGCCCATTATTTTTAGGAGTTGCTCCTAAATTTGCCAGTTAGGAGCTACTTTTAGCCTTAAAATTCTTTGTGAATACGGCCCCAGATCTTTAATCACACCAAAGCTTTTGTTTTAAAGAAGAAACTCAAACTTAGCTATATTCGACCCACCCATTTGACTACAAACAAATGAAGATTATAGGACACAATACAGTATCTAAAGATAAGGAGGTGGAGTTGGGGAGGAGGAGGGATAAATAACTAACAACAGAACAAACAGAGCATAATAACATGGCTAAATGAAACGAAAGCCTATGAGAGCATCTAAATGACCTCATAGCAATGACACATGCATGAGTTCAGTTAATGACAGGAATCCACATACACAAAGCATGAGGTCATTCATCATCACTGTATAAGAACAACATTCATATCATAGAGTCTACTGACATGCTGACATTTACAAGCGACTACTGCATCAAATGTTTGAATGTCTAACGGCATACAT
The DNA here is from genome assembly GCF_027580225.2 of Misgurnus anguillicaudatus. NCBI lineage: Eukaryota > Metazoa > Chordata > Actinopteri > Cypriniformes > Cobitidae > Misgurnus > Misgurnus anguillicaudatus. The sequence continues at coordinate 3,642,629 of NC_073342.2, read as the reverse complement.
TTCTGGACAGCATCAAGGAGAACTGATCTGGATGGTATAGTTGTATTTGTGCAGATCAGCATTTCTTTATATAGGTGGCTGCTCTTTGACATTCACTGAACATAATAGATGTTTAAAGAGGATGGAGTATGAAAACAATCAGCTATTCAAACAAACAATGCCAGTTTGTTTATTTAGATTGACAAAATTTTGGGAGTACACTAATGGCTACGCCATAGTTTCACATTTTTTGTGTGTCTTAAAGCGATACTCCAGCCAATGAATGAAATTACCCCATGATTTACTCACCCTCAAGCAATCTGAGATACATTTGTCCATCATCTTTCAGATGAGCACATTTGGAGTTATTTTAGTAAATGTACTTGCTCTTCCAAGCTTTATAATGGTAAAAAACTTTAAACCCCAAAAAAGTGCATCCATCTTTCACAGAGGAAATCCACACGGCTCCAAGAGGTTAATAAAGTTCTTCTTTGGTTAATCAATGCGGTTTTGTAAGAAAAATATCCATATTTTAAACTTTATAAACTATAATAACTAGCTTTTGGTAACGATGCCATCTTGGACTTATGCCGAACATACCCATGGCAACAAATGTCACTACGCTAAAACTCTCTCGTGAATCGTGTGACTCCATGATGGCGTCGTTAATGCAAGCTAGTAATTATAGTTTATATAGTTTGGATATGGATATTTTTCTTACAAAATCGCATAGATTACCCACAGAAGACCTTTTTTAACCCCTTGGAGCCATGTGGAGGTTGAATGCACTTTTTTTGGAGGGGGGGGGGGGTAAAAGTCAGAAGTTGTTCCCTGAACCCTGTTTTCTATAATTATAAAGCTTTTATAGCAAGCAAGGATATTTACTAAAATAACTCCGAATGTAATCCAAATGGGGTAATTTTGATATTTGGCTGGAGTATCCCTTTAAATACATACAGTTGATATATTATATTTTATTACTTGTATAATTTAACTCAGATGTGCTGTATAAAATAGTGAAGTATTTTTACTTTATTCAAGTATCTTTTTCATTGTATATATTATTTATACTGTATATTCCATGCTTATCCTTTTGTTACCTTAAATAACTTTAAACAAATAACAAATGTTCTGTAATGTTGCATTAAATGGAGATTAAAGAATAATTGACTGTGAAATGATTCAGCAATGAAGGGTATTTAACATTTGTATTATAAAAACTGTAAAATAGGCAGCATTAAGTTAAAACAACGTGGTTTTGCAAGTCATTTCAACCTACTATATTAAGGTTTGACATAACAAGTTGAAATTGTTTAACTTGATTTGTTAAGTTAAAGTAACATAAAATGTTGATTTGACATCATTTTTACATGTGCATTGAAAGGCTTGGTCTGGGACAAGGTAATTTACTGAACAAAATATTATGACAAAATATTAAACGTATTGGTTTGAATAAAATAAAGTCGGCAAACAAGCTTTAAAGTTCTTGTTCGATGAAATTGTTCATTAATTTATATGTTATATTAACATGCAAAGTTAAACTAAAGTGAACTATTTACGGTACACAAAATGTAATAATACTGAATGATTTACTCAAACTAAATATTATTGAAATATCAATCAAAAAAAGTCAACAATGTTACTCAGTGTTACTCTCTTATATGGCAGTGCTTTATATGGAAAGTGTCAACACAGCGTTTATGATCAGATTATGATCTCAGCCGTACGGATGCCTGACACAAAGACATAATCGCACTGTTATCAATAGTCGGGTTTTGGGGTGGATACATTTAAGCCCTGTTGGAGATCTGGCGGTCCCCCTGTTATTGAATATTTCCATTGTCTGGCCAACAAAAAGTGTGATGATCGCAGGCAAAATGCTTACACAGGAGATTCATTCTTCGCATTGTAAACAGAGGTTGAGGTCAGCAGTTTTGACGTGAAATATGTGATGATTGGAGAAGCACGGTTTTGTTCTTCTGTAATGAGCTCTTATGGAAAACGCAGTCAGGCCTTTGGACAATTCCATGGCTCATGTGTTATTTACTGCATGTTTTGCACATACGAGTGTCTAGTCTGGGTTATTGTTTTGCCTTATAAAGCAAAATAATTCATAATAGTCTATAAGATTGACCTAAAACAAAGCTGGGTTTTATTTTGACACTGACAAGTCAATACTAGTGTGCAAATTCATTATGGACTTTCTTTATCAATGTTTACATTCTACACAGGTCTTGCAACCAATAAAAGTGAAACATCATATTTAAAAAAAAAATAGCATAATAGTGTTTTATAAAAGGCATGCACCAATGGATCCGTCGATCACATCCATCACTTACTGTATAACAACCAGATTCCCCCTGCTTACACAATGAGAGAAAAAGAGGAAGAAAATTAACTTGTGTACAATATGTCACAAATATTACAACATGTAAGGAATAATTGACGACGGGCCATTGAATTATAAGAAAATAATGCACACCAAGGTGGTAATGCGGCACGACGCGAAGCGGAGTGCCGTTATACCGCAGGTGTGCATTATTTTCAAATAATTCAAAGGACCGGAGTCAATTATTCCGCTTATACACTGTAAAATGTAATAGCTGAGCTTACTAAAAAGATTAAGTAAACTTAACTTATTTAATTAAGTTTGTTAACCTTACTTAGTTTAACTAAGTAATCCCAACTGAGTGGTTAACTGAAGAAGACGACAACAGCACATGGTCGGATAAGAGCATGAGGAGGTAAGTTTGTGCTTATATATCATTTTTATTTTTTAATTGCTACATTTTTATCGCAATATTACTATCACAGTTTGTAAACAGTAATATTTTGTCGGTAATAATAAAACTGATGCATGCTATTTGATCACAATTAGCAATCCAACAACTGCTAATCATGTATGTTTAAAGATAAACATTTTCGTTCAACAGACATAAGTAACTAATATGCAGAGGTAGATTGAGTAAAAATGTAATTATATAACTTGGACTCGCCTGAAAAGTCCGCTCCCCTTCTCACTCTTATAATGGGAGAGGGAGGGTGTTACTGCGCCGAGTCGAAGTACTCACAAAAGTGCTATTACGCCATACAATATAGTTCCTCTTTTAAATCCGCTAAGAAAAGCGCTACGTTTTATTTTGTACCACCAAACTTGCTCGTATAACTACTCGTCTTAAATAGGAAAAATGTTGATGTGTTTGGTCACTTCTAACTTTATCTCTAAATGGTACCACTGAATGAATGGGGCTAAGCTAAATGCTATCGAAGCGTCGCAGCGTGCTCCAGCGCTTACGTGCACGCACACAGATGATAGAGGGATGTATCAACCATTCTTAGTTAAGGTAATAACATATTTTAATATTGAAAATGAGTAGACTATTCCTTTAACAGTGTGCAAACCGTTTTGAGCTGTCCACTTTCGACTACATTCAGATGTATTCAAAACAGATTAGAACCGCTTAAACACGCTGTAACCCGTATGCTGGAAATAAATTTGACAGGTACAGTTTAATAATACACCAAATTAAATCAAATGTCTTTTAATAACATATGATGTTATAGTTACAAATGATTAAACCAAATAGTGTGTTTGTGACATTTGAACGTCTTGTCTTAAAACTGAAAATAAACAGGTTTTCCTGTAATTGTTAAAAATAAGCTAATAAAATAGTTCAAATATATATTTAATGTTGCTTACCTTATGAGTAAAATAGCCACATAATAAGTGGGATAATGCACAGACAGCAGGTTGTTATCATGAAATAAGCCCCTTCAGTTTGATACAAGACCCTCTGCTTGACACAGAGTCCTGATCACACTGTTGGGGATTATTTCTGGAAAAACAACCTGCTGCCTATACAATATACCTTACTTATAGAAGGGTTTCTAACAAGATATTATTAATCAAATATGTTCCAAGGATGTTTTTGCACCACCAGGAAAGAAGCTTCTGCTGAAAGGTCCCAATTATTATTGGCAATTCCAACCGAAGCACTGTTACAAATTTAAGTGTCACTTCAAAAACTAGTAACATCACCTTGAACAGTTTAAAATTTTAAATGACACATCCACTTTGCATTTGTATTATGAGAATGTATATTAATATTGCGTTTCTATCTTATTAGGACTGTGATGGTGACCCACCTCAACTATCAATAGGAATTCTCAGTCTGGTGCCGGAGGACAGACACATTTCTCCACATGGTTTACAACAATTATTTGGTAGGGTGTCACAGCCATGGATGGACTTGAGAAAGTATCACATGCCATGTGTTTAGTTTTTGGACTGATCGTTGTTTTAAATATGGAGTACCTCTTCACAGCTTATTTTGAGTTGATTCACAGGGTTTTTCTTTCCCTGGGGCACAAATCACTAAAGTCAAAACTGCCATCACTACAAAACATACTAATGTGAAGTAGTGTGTTTTGTGTGAAACAAGTCTGTGTTACTGTAGATCTGTTGCATTTTGGGGTTTTTATTTTTCGTCAACCTGGATACAAGTTCCAGAAAAACTCAACTTTAATTGCTGCAAAACTTTGATGTTTTAGTTAAGCTGTATTTTGCGTGTTTCTGATGGCAGAAACAAGATTGTTACTGTAGGTCTGTTGATGCAATTTGTGATTTTTTTATCAGTCACATGACAACCTGGATACAAAACCAAAACTGCAGTCACTAAAAAAAAATAGTTTTGAATTTGTTTGTCAAGGTGTGTTCATTGTGTTTGTAATAACAGAAACAAGACTGTCTTAGGTCTATTGTTGCATTTTGGGTATCCAGATTGACGGGTGACTGAACACAAACCCCTTTCTTGTGTGTGTGTGTGTGCGCGCGTGCGTGTGACAAAAATGTTTTACTTTGTACACTGTTAACATGTTTAAAATAAACGTTTTAACCTCATTTTGTTGCTTTTTGGCTTTACTCATTTTTGTTAGTTCAGCTTACTTACAAATATAAGGCAATCAGTTTCCTTATATTTACAAGTAAAGTGAACAATAAAAAGAAGTTATCTCAACTAATGATTTTAAGTAAAGAGTACTTAACTTTACTTGATTAATAAGTTTAGTCTACTTGTACTGTTAAGTTTTGACAACTTAAAATCAATACTCTACCTTACTTGATGAATAAGTTCAGGCTACAAATAATATAAAGTTTTGCCAACTTAAAAGCAATACACTAACTTACTTAAAATTATGAGGCAATCAGTTTCCTCACTTTTTTAAGTAAACTCAACTTATTACATTTTACAGTGTACCACGGTTACCACAAACATTGCTCTGGTGCCTATTTTTAAGACATTTGAAAAGTTAGGTGTGCGGTTTACAGAAAAATAATCAACACCCATAGAACATTTCTCAGCCAATCAGAAGGCAGCATTCAGCAGACCCGTGGTATAAGACACAGATATTGTGTATCAAGCTTAATGGGAGTTCAACCGAAAAGGAAAATTGTGTCATACATGGACATCACATTTTTTGTTGTTTGCACCATAATACTTAATTCTGTGTAACTGGAACCTGTTGTACACAAACTTGAACAATTACACTGCTTCATGATAAAAGAAAAATATTTGGCTATTATATTTATTGGTTCTTCCTGACCCCAAAATTACCGAGCCCCTAAGGTGTCATTGGAGTAAAAAAAGTTTAGTTTCATGTGCTCATGTGAAACTTTCATGTGCTCACATGAAACCTTCATGTGCAGATTTTTTTTTAAGTTTAGTTTCGCATGCTCAGATGAAAAAAAAAGTGGTAGTTAAACGTGCGGGCGCGGAAGTTTCACATTAGCCCGCAAAACTAAACGCGGTAGTTTCAAGTGGGAACGCGATAGTTTCACGTGAGCCCGCAAAACTAAACGCGGGAGTTTCAAGTGGGAACGCGATAGTTTCACGTGAGCCCGCAAAACTAAACGCGGGAGTTTCAAGTGGGAACGCGATAGTTTCACGTGAGCCCGCAAAACTAAACGCGGGAGTTTCAAGTGGGAACGCTATAGTTTCACGTGAGCCCGCAAAACTAAACGCGGGAGTTTCAAGTGGGAACGCTATAGTTTCACGTGAGCCCGCAAAACTAAACGCGGTAGTTTCAAGTGGGAACGCGATAGTTTCACGTGAGCCCGCAAAACTAAACGCGGGAGTTTCAAGTGGAAACGCGATGGTTTCACGTGAGCACGCGAATGGTTTCACGTGAGCACGCGAATGGTTTCACGTGAGCACGCGAATGGTTTCACGTGAGCACGCGAATGGTTTCACGTGAGCACGCGAATGGTTTCACGTGAGCACGCGAATGGTTTCACGTGAGCACGCGAATGGTTTCACGTGAGCACGCGAATGGTTTCACGTGAACACGCGAATGGTTTCTAAACTTTATTTAATTTTTGCTCCATGTCCCCTTAGGGGCTCCATACAAAATAGCTGGAAGAAATCTAAAAAAAAAAGTTTGGGTCTTAGGAGGTTAATGTTGTTTAATACCTGTAGACAAAACAAGATATTTTCATATATGATGGTAAGCACACAGTGGTACCCATTGACTTGCATATAAGGCAAAACAAATACTATGGAAGTCAATGGGTACCATCAAAATAGATCAAAATATCTTCCTTTGAATTCAGTGGAACCAAAAACTCCTACAGGTTTGTAACAACATGAGGGTGATCAAATGATGACAAATTTTTCATTTATGGGTGAACTCTCCCTTTAATTGAGTAAGACTTGCATTTTCTATGTATTTTTACTGTATTTACAATTGCCTAAAGTGTAAGTGTGTTCGTGAAGCGCTGTAAGAACACTGTACATTTAAAATGATGTGTGTTATTAGCATCTCCACAATAACACAGTCTAACATCATCCAGCTGGCCTGGACAGATCGCTCTGACCCCGGACCGCCCCGGACGAACAAAACAGGACTTATGCTGCGAACAATAGAATATGTATGTATCAAAACTAATAAATAGATTCCAAGGCTCGGCCTGGCACATCAGACACAATGGAGTGAATTAAAATAACGGCTTGATGTCATTGTTCTCTGTGCTGTGTGGGGTTCATGTGTTTATAGCTGTATGAATGAGATGGCCTGGACATCACAGAGCTGCCCTTGTGTCTCATACAGTGAGGAGACTTTCACACACACACACACACACACACACACACACACAAACACACACACGCACACACGTCTTAAACACACAAATGTCATTGCATTGAATAAGCAAATGATACAAGGGAACTAACATTTCTAAAATATTAGCATTTACTTTAAACTGAATGTTGTGGATGTACTGTATAAAATAATGTGTCATATCAGATTAACCACAGTTTTAGTTTATTACACTAACTATTGACGTGATTCACTTATGTCTAACATGTAGGTCATGTCACAATGAAGTTAACTTTCGAACATTAGAAAAAAATGGGTCAAAATAGGGTCAAAAACTGATGAGGTTGTAGTTTAACCTGTGTTGGATTTATTCATTTTTAACCCAACGCTGAGTTGTTAATAAACCAGGATATTTTAAACCATTTTTGTCTATGAAATGGGTCACTGTACTGACATTCACTCAACTACTACTTAAGTTTACTTCTATCAAAGCACAAAATAAATTTACACCACCAAGACAAAAATCGTGTTAATACTATAAAATAAACTGACAAAGTTACATAATTACTTGTGTTAGAAATGAATTGTCTTAGAAAGGTACAAAAGCTGTCGCTGGGACAGTACCCTTTATAAAGGTCCTAATCATTTAGGTACAGATATGTAATGTACCTTTGAGGCACCATTATGTACATTTAGGTGCAAAGGTGTACTTGAAAGGGTAGCGCTTTTATTAATGCATAGATTTAACTTTTTTTTTTTTAAAGAACGTTTGACCTTATTTAAAATTATGAACATTTAGTGACTGTATGACTTTAAATGACAAAAGCAGCCATTTCTTTTAATCCCACTATGAGTGATACTCACAAACAGCTTTGCATGTACACAGCAAAAAGTCGAGTGTTAAATGAACTCCACGCTCCACGCACATCAGAATTAAATGAACACTTTCAAGATTGTTACATTTTTAACACAAGGCCAGAGTTTCTTTGACTCTCAAAAGTATTAAAGGGGTCATATTATGAGAATTTTTTTAAGATGTAAAATAAGTCTTTGGTGTCCCCAGAGTGCATATCTGAAGTTTTAGTTGAAAATATGCCACAGATAATTTATTATAGCATGTTAAAATTTCCACTTTGTAGGTGCGAGTGTGGTTTTTGGGTGTTTTCTTTAAAATGCAAATGAGCAGATGAAATGCAATCACTGATCACAACGATGGTGATTTTAAATTAAATAGCCATCTCTACAAGATGTAAAATGCAATTTTAGGTTTCAAACAGAGATGGTGATAGAGAGTTACAGACTCATTACAGGAGCATTTAAAAAATTTAAGTTTTTTATAAAAACTGTCTTTGACGTGTAAAATAGTTTCTACGCAGCATTTTATAAATGAGGCCCCTGGATTTAAGTGTCTCATGATCATTGGTCTATGTGCAAAATAAATATAGGTCTGAAACAATATTCATGTTAAACCTAACCTAAAACCAACCAATAAATGAAACCATAACCTAACAGTAAAATCAGAAAATAATAAGAATTTTGATAAGAATGGTACACAAGACCGTTTTAAACCTAAACCTAATGATCCTAATCCAACAATCTGATTGGGTGTTAAATGGCTTGTTTAGGCTCAGCAATGATGTTGAACCAAAATCTCTCATTTCCAGATAATACTCCAGCCTGTCATTTTAGTGAACAGCACCATCTATTGGACGAGGATCCCAAGTTCCTGCACCTCTCTAAGTTTGATCTGATATGCTTTGAAGTTAAATAAAGATGCATAAAATGTACCACTAATAATTTTATGTAAAAAATATTTATTGAAGTTTTATAAGATTCATATGCTTACACACTGTAAACAAATGCAGCATGAAGTTAAAACAACTTGCAAGTCAATTCAACCTACTATTTTAAGTTTTGAAATTAAGTTAAAGAAAACATTTCACAAGACTTTTTTAAGATCTCAAATAAAGCTTTGGTGGTCCCAGAGTACATATGTGAAGTTTTAGCTCAAAATATCATATTATATCATGTTAAAATTGCCACTTTGTAGGTTTGATCAAAAATGTGGGTGTGTCCTTTAAAATGTAAATGAGCTGATCTCTCCACTAAATGGCTGTTTTGTGGTTGGATAGTGCAGATTAAGGGGCGGTATATTCCCCTTCTGATCACATTGGGGGGCAAATTTCAATAAGCTATTTTTTCACATGCTTGCAGAGAATGGTTTACCAAAACTAAGTTACTGGGTTGATCTTTTCACATTTTCTAGGTTGATAGAAGCACCAGGGACACAAACATAGCACTTAAACATGAAAAAAGTTTGATTTTCACAATAAGTTATGTTAAAGTAACATAAAAATATGTATTGATTTTACAAAAATGCTGCATTTTTTTACAGTGATGAGGTTAGGAACCATTGCTCTAGAAATTTTTATATATAAAAGCTGTATCACCCAATACACGGCTAAAAACAGCAAGATTAATGGACTGAAAACAAATGATCTTATGTATGAGACTTTGAGAGAGATATGACACTCCCTCTTTTCGTTTCACTTCCCCATGAATGAAGTTCAGCTTCAGCTAACATAAAAGACAGAAAAGTTTGTTGGATCTTTAGAAGTTTTCATGATTGTTGTTATTCTGAGTTATTACAACTTCATATTTAACAATCACCAGTAAAGCAGAAGATGGTTTTGCACAGGTATGGCATCGTTTTCTTGACATTTTTTAACATTGCTGTAGCTGATATAAGATGTGAGACTTTCAGACTTTATATCCTGTTACCTTCATCAAACTTTTCTGAACACATTCATGACTGTTAAAGTGTTATTTATAGCTCTAGAGGAAGTGTGCTATTACTCCTTTAAAACATAACCGTTTGGTAATTTTGCAGACATGTTCCAATAATAATAGTTGTATTCATAAATGAATAAATCTTGTTATGTAATTATATTAAGATTGTAAGAAGCATGCAAAGCTTTTCCATATGCTAGAAATGTTTTTGCTTGTTGTCCTTTATACATAAATGATTTTAAATCAGTTATATTTGATCAAATGTACTCCCCCAAAATCTGATCTGAACGTTTTCAACTCTCAACACAGAAAAAAGAGCACTGAGTAGTAAGAGAATCTAAATACTAATGTTAAATACCGAAAAGATCTGTTAGTTGGTTTCTTTGTCATACATACTGAAGAGGAAGTTTCATTACAATAGTTTTATTGACATACTTTTTGTTTTTCAGAACCCAATTGTTAGAGTTTTCTGGTTACTGGGATGATGACAACCCAAAAGGGTTAAATTAAATAAATAACTCCACTTGGGTCATAAATGTCCTGAAGACATTTACGCATCTACTTTCTTCTTGTGGATATCGCTGTTGTTTCGGTTGTTAAACAATATTTAACATTCTAAAACTAATCAACAGTTCAAACAGAGAATGAGCACTGAAATAAATACAACACTTTTATTATCTGCATTTGGGGGTCAAGAAAATAAAGACATTGGGGTTTCAATGTGAGTTGTAAAGTGAATCACTTGCTGGCATCTCACATATAGATAAACCGGATCGGATTGCTATGGAGGAGGAAGCAGAAGCGCCTGACACCAGCACAGCACTTTCTTCACCGGCTGAAGATTCCTCACAGGAAACATGTAATAATGCTCAGTTTCCTTTGTGTCTATGGCATCGGTGTTGTGTGTTGTTATTGTGTTAATGTCACTTATTGTGTGACAGCTGAAGAGGCTGCTCGGGGTTTTAGCGCCTCCTGTCTGACAACAGCAGAACTGCAGCAGCACTGGAGAGCCGTGAAGCAGGAATACAGAACTTTTAAACTGCTGTTTGACATCCCATCAGCCCGAATAATCGACCAAACACTATCAAAATATGTGGTACGTAATAACATTTAACGATTTTCACATTAAAAAAGTTGTTTTAAAAACATTTCAATACACAGTTAAATGAATAGTTAAACCACGCAAAGACGGTTTCAGCAGTAACAACATAAGCGGCTGTCGTGGTCCACACGTAACTTCCGGTAAACTCCGCTAAGAATAAATAGCAACAAAGTTATTTAAACATAGTTTATTTATATAGGCAATGCTATTGTACGTCACCGCAGTGTTGCATTATGGGGCGTGGGCAAGGCCGCGTTATCCTAATGGGCAACATGGGCTGCAGCCCAGGGCCCCGAACACTAGGGGGCCTCCGAGACAATTCTATTTTGAGTTTTTAAAAACATGATTGACGTAATTATGCGTAAGCGCTACCTGAAGCAGAGGCCCCCAACCACTGGGTCGCAAGAATGTTCTGAAAAAATGTGTATAATAGCTACGTAGGGGTGGGCGATAAACCGGTAGACATAATTAACCGGTAGAAATTTGTCAACCGGTAGAGATTTTGGACTATCGTTTCTATCGAGGTTAAGCCGAAAGTATACTAGGGACGTCCGCGTACGCGCGCCGTACGCATGACGTCATTTTCGTCATCAAGAGGGTCCGCGGCCGGCCGCGCGGACCGTCCGCGTGCAGCCCAAAATTTGAGACCGCGCGGACAGTGCGCGTACAGTCCGCGTACAACAGCGCATGCGCGTGAAAATATTTAGACACTATAAACAATTATACAAAGGAAATAGACAGCATTTGCACACATACTATCGTTTTTCTTCTTTAACTTTTACTTCTTCCGAGAACAGAAAGCTCTGGAGCATGTTTGTTTGATTCCTGTTCTTTGTTGTCTTGTTGTTTATTCTAAACTGTGTTTGCAATGGTGGATCAGTTACTTTTCTTCACCTATCCGAATGTTTTAATGTACTGTAAATGTCTCCAAATCAGTGCTGCCCTGACAGCCTGTTACACTAATAATTTGAATAAGAAATCATTTGTATTGCGTATAGTGTCGAACGCGGCCATCCGCGTGTAGCCGCGGGGACTATACTCGGAAAGCTGCGCGGACGCGTGCGCGCGCAAGCCGGACGCGGACGCGGAAAAAAAGTATACCCGGGCCTTTACGCGCCCACGTCACGCTCCTATGCACGTGGTAGTTAAAACGTAACGTTTGTACACGTATTTAAGCACTGCAGTTTTAAAACAAGTTATTTTAAGCCACTGAAACACAGACAAAAGATCTGTATGCGTGCGTTCTTTCTGTGTCTCAGGAGCGCACAAGTCGCGCAACCGCTGCTCTTTCTGTCTGTGAGGAGCGCGCAACTCGCGCGACCGCTGCTCATTAAGCTTGTGAGCATTTTTCCGCTTTATTGGCCTTAAATAGACATATGCGTCAAAATTCCCGTCTTTGCAAGCATCCTCATAAACACGACCAGTCAGGTCTTAAGAGAAAGTAAACAGCTAAAACAGAAAGCGCATGTGTGACAGTGTATTGGATCCGGACTTTGGTCTTAAAGGGGAAGTTACCTAATTTTGCTCCTGTCTGTCACTCGTGTTAATCAAACAGCATTGATAGAAAATCTCTCACTGCTCCTGATTAAATCACTTTTCTACCTTAAATAAAAATATATATATAAGCCTACACATATATGCATAATTATTTATTATCATTCTTATTTCATTGACTGTTTATCTTCAGAGAGCTTAAGTTTTGTTTGTTTTTATCTTCTTTTTATGCTTGTATATGTTTTTGTGAGAATTATGAACATTTCTATGGTATTAAAGATTTAACCTTATTAAAACATAAAAAAACTCTACCGTCCCTGGTGAAAAACAAATATACTTTATTGTATTTCAAGTATATTTAACTTTGCAATAGTACATTACAAATATACTTACAAAGGAATGTACTTTCTTTAAACATATTTAAAGTATGTTTACAACATATTTGCGCGTATTTTTTACAATTAAACTTTTAACATACTTCAAAATAATTATACTTTAGTATATTTTCTAAAAGTATACTTTAGAAAAATATACTTAAAGTTAAAGTTTTGTGCAATTTTTAAAGTATACTAAATTTAAACTTATTTTAAAATGTATTTTAGGTATACTTTATCGGTATGCTTAAAGTTATCATTATAATAATGCACTGACAGAATATTTCTAAAATACATTTTTTAGTATTCTTTAGAAACAGTATATTTTAAGCACATTTTGAAAGTATATGGGGTGTACAAATGTATATTATTTTATGGAGAAATAACGTGGGCTTAAAATTACGAGAGAGCAGTATGTTCAGTTACATTTTATATTGTAGATGTATACATTTGTAATATACTATTAACATAATAAGGTAACTTCACTATAGTCAAGCATTGGATAAACCAATGAACTGTGTTTTACCACAAAATAACCATGGTTTTGCTAATAATAATCAATACACCAAAAAAAAAACATGGTTACTAAACTTTTACCACAAAAAAAAAAAACATTAATTTTCGTAAGGGGAATATGAGTGTTTGTTTTTTTGTAGTTTTTGAGTCAATTGCATACCGCTTTTAGCTGTACACATTAATTAACTTAAACAGTTTTCGTAAATGCATTTCAGAGAAAAGTGAATTCTGAGATTTGAATAATGCATCTTACCAGTGCTTCACACTCCAGTCCAGTTGGTGGCGGTAAATGCACCATAAGTTGGTTTGCCATCCGCCATAAAAAGTCAATAGAAGAAGAAGAAGAAGAAGAATGCATCTGACGTGTGGGATGACGTCACGACGCACGTATTTTGATTTTTAACAGTCGTTCAAGACAGACGGATTCAGTCCCAAGGTACGTTAAAATATCTTAAAATTAATATATTTGATTATCGTTTGACCATTCTGAAGTTTATCAGTAGACTATCATATTTCGAATGCGAAATGTTGTCATTGTCAATAACGCGGTGTCTAACTCTCTATTAGTGATAAGCTGCTGTGTAGCTTAGCTTAGCTTATAGCTAATGTTAAAGGTTTGAAAGATAGCACTGTTAGCCTGTTATATCGAATTAGTACACCCGATTGTTTTGTTAAATATATGTATTGGTGTGTATGTATATGTTAATGAAAAAAGGTAGCGTCAGAAAATCTGTTTTTTTTTAATGTAGCGTGAAAGTTAACCATTTATTGACTGTTTAGAGGTTGTAAGGCTTTTACCTAACTTAACTGTATTTAGTATTAATGATGCTGCATTCTTTCCTCAGAAGCTAAAGTTTTTCAAAGACATTTGTAGGGAGGACTTTGCAGCTACTGGTAAGTCATTTTAAACTCTTAAGATATAATAATTCATTCGTTGTAGTAAATCAAGCTTCAGTTTAGATAACGTTATATACATATTGAGGCGGTTTCCCGGACAGGGATTAGACTAGTCTTAGACTAAAATAAATGTAAGAGCTGTCCAAACTGAAAACAACTTGCACTGACATATCTTAAAATACACCAGTGTCCTTTGTTTTGCCTCAAAATGCACACAGGTAATGTTTTTATTAAGGCATGTTTTTTCAAACTAGTTATATTTCTTAATTAAACTAAGGCATAGTCCTGTTTTAAGCTAATCCCTTTACAGGAAACCACCCAATTGTGTGCTTGTTGCATTTTCTTTCTGACAAGTTTTACATTTAAATTTAATACAATAAAATCTTTCTTTAGGAGCTGAAGTATTTTATGTATGGAGGATTTTGCAGTCCATATAGGCAAGTCATTATAATGAAAACTCTTAGGGGTGATTTCCCGGACAGGGATTAGCTTTATCCAGGACTAGACCTTAGTGATATTAGGATAGTTTTAACAAACATGCCTTACAAAAAACATTACTTATGTGCATTACGATGTAAAACAAAGGGCACTGATGTATTTTAAGATATGTCAGAGCAAGTTGTTTTCAGTTTGGACAGCTCTTACATTTATTTTAGTCTAGGACCAGTCCAATTCCTGTCCGGGAAACCGCCCCTTAATATATATGATGACATTTTTGTCAAGCTCTAGTTTAGGTAAAAATATATCTGCTATAAAATCTCTGCCAGTAAACTATAGATTTAATACAGTAAGTCTTAAATAAATGTAATGTTTTAATATTAAACACTTTTTAATTGAGCTTATTGTCTATCTTTTTCAGATTTCCTACGGCTGAACCAAAACCTGCCAGACTAAAGTTGATTTGGGAGAGAAAGACGTTGTAAACTCAATCATCTTGACATTCTTCAATGAGTAATTGTTCAATTTTTAGGCAAATACTGTACACTTTGAATGCTGTGAATAAAACTATATTTTAAATATATTTAAAATGAATTGTTTTTGACTGTTTTAATCAGCTTTTATTTATTTGGAAAAAATTATTTTGGTTATGTTACCAGCAAGTAATCTATTCCCAAAATAGCACTCTTTAAGTTAACTAATTATTAACGCACTTGAAGTATACTCATTACTAATCTAGCTGTATGTAAAAGTATACAAAATGTAATGTACTTGGCATATTAATTTTTCAGCAGGGCAGTTTTTAGAATTTTGGATTGGCCAAAAATATATAGAATGTATGCAAACAGTCTATTTAAGGTATACTGATTGTATGTTTGCAAGACACTCATAATACATTTGTAATGTACTCCTAACATAGATAAAACACACTCTAAATCCACTTATCAAGCATGAATTTAGCACAAAAACAGTCATGTACTTAAATTGTACTAAATACACTTAAAGTTGTTCCACTTTAGCACACAAAAGTACACTAAATACACTTAAAGTTGTACTTTGTTACAATTAATATACAACTAAAATATATTAAGTACAAAATTAATTGTTCCAAAATAGCACTCTTTAAATAAACTAATCAAGAGCACACTTTAAGTATACTGGTCATTAGTGTGACTGCAAGTATACTTAAGTATATCAAAATTAAATATATTTAGCATACTATTTTTTCACCAGGGGTGATACATATCGTTATCATGATATAAAATTAATCCTATCGTGATAGAAGATTTTGGTCATATCGCCCACCCCTATAGCTACGTAATAGCTTATGGGATATTTTGTCCTTTAAGAGCCAACTTCAAATAACATCGATCATTTCCACTCTTGTACAAGGCTGCGGGTCTCTCGTTTTCTCTCTCTGTCTCTCTCTCTCTCTCTCTCTCTCTCTCTCTCTCTCTCTCTCTCTCTCTCTCTCTCTCTACCAGCACATCGGCAATCACATTGCTGTCTTTAGAGTTTGAGTATACAGCACTTCAAAACACAGAGGTATTATTTATGAATCATTTGCAAATGTACCTCGCAAATCATGTATACGTGAAGACGTTCAACCTGGTAACATCGCAAATTACTGAAAAGTAATTTCAGAATTATCCAGCGATCGCGACACCATGATCAAAATAAACTCTTTAACTGCAGTAATAATATTTTAACGGGTACACTTTTAACGTATGTTTAAAAGGAACCTCAACAATGTCAATCATCATTAAAATCATATCGTAAACGGCAGTCTCTGTGCCTATACGCGCCCGGCCGCAATTCTTCTGGCATCTCTCCTCATCATCTCCTCCTTCACTTAAACTTGGGGCTCGAACCCGACCTAAGGTCGAGCTGCCTTCAAAAACAGCGAGCCAAGTTCGTTTACCGTTAATAATTATGACTAAATATAGGCAGGCAATCTCGTGAAACAATGAAAGTAGGCTAAAACAATCCGCCAAAATATGGTTTTACACACCTATAGAAAATATACAATAAATAAAGCAATTATTAATTTTCCTAATGCATGATTGTTTTATCTTTACTTCTGTTTAAAACGTTATACATTTCGCAAAAGAGGATCTTCAGCACTTTTTCAGTTCGAACAGCAACTACAGGAGCTTGTGCAGTTTACTGCTCCAGTGTGCTTTTCCCAATGTTTAAATTGCATTATAAGAATCTTTCTCACCATCCTTGTGTCGAATGCTTCGGGAGAAAGGTCATTTTCGAAATTGGAATAAACTGAGGTTGTCAAGTGAGTAAAACATTTCGCATCAACTTGATTTTAATGATTTAATTAAGGAAATCTCTTTGAAAAAGAGCAGAAAGAAGCTCTTTTAGTGGTGAGTTGTATTTAATAAATGTTATTTTCTGATTTGTAAGATTATAACTTGATACTATTGTTTAATTTAATTACATAATTTAATTACATACATTAATGTCAAGTGAGCATGACATTTTGCGTCAACTTGATTTTAATAATTTAATTGAGGAATTCTCTTTAAAGAAGAGCAGAAAGAAGCACTTTTAGTTGCTTAATAAATGTTATTTTCTGTGCTGTTCTGATTGTAAAATTATTACTTGACAATATTGTTTAATTTGTTTAAATAATTTTAGGCTACTTTTGCATCAACTTGATTTTAATAATTTAATTGAGGAATTATATTTAAAGAAGAACAGACAGAAGCACTTTTAGTTGTGAGTTGCATTTAATAAATGTTATTTTCTGGGCTGTTTCTGATTGTAAAATTATTACTTGATAATATTGTTTAATTTATTTAAATAATTTCAGCCTACTTTTGCGTCAACTTGATTTTAATGATTTAATTGAGGAATTCTCTTTAAATAAGAGCAGACAGAAGCATTTTTAGTTGTGAGTTTTATTGAATGAATGTTATTTTCTGGGCTATTTCTGATTGTAAAATTATTACTTGATAATATTGTTTCATTTGTTTAAATAATTTTAGCCTACTTTTGCGTCAACTTGATTTTAATAATTTAATTGAGGAATTATATTTAAAGAAGAACAGACAGGAGCACTTTTAGTTGTGAGTTGCATTTAATAAATGTTATTTTCTGGGCTGTTTTTGATTGTAAAATTATTACTTGATAATATTGTTTAATTTATTTAAATAATGTCAGCCTACTTTGCGTCAACTTGATTTTAATGATTTAATTGAGGAATTCTCTTTAAAGAAGAGCAGAAAGAAGCACTTTTTGATAATATTTGATAATATTGTTTAATTTATTTAAATAAATTTAGCCATTTAATGTTGCACATACGCTGTAAAAAAAACACTGGATTTACCTACAAAATATAGACAGTGCATAGTGTTTGCATCCCCTTTTTCAGTAAGTTTTGCTAAAAAAAATTAAGCAATGGGGCACTATATTATTTATTAAATAAAGACTTTATTTTTTTCAGTGTATATTGGGGGGCCTCAAACCAGCATTAGCCCAGGGCCTCACAAAGGCTTAACCCGGCACTGGGCGTGGGCACCATGTTTAGAGGCACTGCAGACCGCTATGCCATTTAATTGTGTTACGCTAAATTAAAGAAGAAAGGAAGAAATCGAGAAGTTGAAAGAAAAAGAGAAGGGACCCTATCAGGAGAAACTAAATGGTACTGCCAAAAAACTTTATTTGGACAAATAAACAACATCCATATGATTTAGCAGCCCAAGACTGGATTACGGATCCAGACGCACTACCTTCGCTTACATATCTGGTCAATTACCTTGTTTTTGCAGGACATTTACACTTTGCAGGAGTTTAAGAGCTATAAATCCCTTCAAGCTTATAGTAAGGTGACACTTCTTCTTTTGGAGTCTTATGGTTGGCAAACCAGCTATTTACTGACAATGTGTTAATACCTACGTATCTTAATGATTCTATAAAATAATTTCTCCGTTGTATTCTGTGCGATGAATCAACACATGTTCATAAGATGGCACTTCTGTTTTGGCCAAGTTATTAAAAACAAACAAAATGCTAAATATTTAGCTAACGTTGTTATTTAAAGAGTCACAAGCAGTGGGTTTGAGCAGTTGCATTTAATAAAAAATACGTGTTACAATCGTCAAAATTGTCTAAATATTTATTTTTATAACTCATGTGGTTAGGATGATCAGAAATGAATGAATCAATCAATTACTTACATTTACAAGTTAGTTTGTCTTGTTTTTATGATAACACGGTCAATTTAAATGGTTCTGCTTTTATTAATCACAAATTACCGAATGATTTAAAATGCAGCGAACACACTCTCGTTGATGCAGGGATTTTTAAGTAAACATTTTTCTCCTGATTGCAGCAGGCAAACCACGCGATCCGGCGTCTTTTCGTCAGCTCCTGCCTCGGGTTACCTTGTTTTTTCCACGAATAAAAGCTGAGAAAACGTATTCCGTTGTTGAGTTTCCTCCCTGAACGATCGCGTGACCTGTTTGATCGAGCAGTACTGACCAAACATATCGAAGTTTATTAAAATCTCGACAGAAAATACAAAAACAACCTCCAACACATGAACTCAAATACAGCGGGATAGGACGCGATCCTGCAAATATGGCGGATTACCCATAATGCAACACGGCGTGACGTCAACTCCACATTCCCTATAACAAGCAAAAAAAACAACACATAGATTGTTGCGGCAAAAAGTCTTAGCTTGAATCTTCATAAGAAAAAATACTCAGGAGACAAAGGTTCCAGGTGCCAAACAAAAATTACTTTATTTGCTCGAGCCAACAAAGTGAGACAATCAATACCCCTCAATGAGGTGCTCAAAGATCATCTGCCCTCCCAACATCTGACTCCATTTTTTATACAGTAAGATCAAACACTTCTTATCTGAGATGACGTATACTCTTCTCATTGGTCTCGGTCTACCACAATTAATTTTATTTGTTTGATGTAGCAGAAGTGCAGCTGAATCCTTCCTCATATCCAAAATGATATATTCTGCTTATTGGTTCTCATGGCCTTGGCCTAGCTTGCACAGATACCTTATTGTTAATGTAGCGAAGTACAGCTGGACGAATTCTCTAATCTAAAATGACATACTCTTGTTTATCGGTTGTTTCGACCTTGCTTCTCAAGATAATCGTGGCGAGAACAATCAGGGTATAGTCGCAGGATCGCACCTGGTCTCTTTTAATTAGGAAACTGAGAAAACGAAAGTTAACTAATCTAGAATGACATCCTCTTGTTTATCTGTTAAGTTGACCTTTTCTCATGGCCTAGTGTAGAAACAACAGGCCTTAGGCCTAATATAATATTAATAAAGTATATGATCAATAATATACCCAACAAAAACCACTATAAGATTACCTAGGAAACCAAAACATTTGTTATTCTCAAAGAGGCATTTGTTCAAAATAATCGGGCGTGGCGTCCGTTGAGAACCCTGAATCGAGCATGGCGGTGGACCTCCCAGGAACCGGACCAGAAGACTCAATCAGCAGGGGAGCTAACTGGACCGATTCACCTCTCACAGGAACAGGCTTGTGTGTCGCAGCAACCACCCCGGGGAATGAATCGGGCGTGGTGACCACTAGCTAGAGCCCGTCCTGGAGTTCTGAGCGATCCCTCTCGGTAAGCTCCAAGGGACATCGGGACTTTCGAAGCTCGCTGATCCCGATGTCCACTACCCCCCCTCAAAGAAATTTCAGGGGAAGCTCTCCTCCTGGAATTCGCTGCGTCCTTTAATGGCTGGATCATTCTGTCACGAATGTGTTACAGGAATCAGGAGTTAGGACTTAAGTGCGATAAAAAATAAAATTTATTGACAAAACATGAAACAAAACACGAGAAGTTAAACAACGGGCATGTAAGTAAAACAAGAACATCAAACGTGGAACAGGTACAGACATGGATGTGGCGACAATGATCCAGCAGTGAGTGTGACACAGACCGGGGTATAAATACACACAGACTAAATGACATACAGGTGTGATGAG
Source organism: Misgurnus anguillicaudatus (assembly GCF_027580225.2). NCBI lineage: Eukaryota > Metazoa > Chordata > Actinopteri > Cypriniformes > Cobitidae > Misgurnus > Misgurnus anguillicaudatus. The sequence continues at coordinate 3,621,960 of NC_073342.2, read as the reverse complement.
GCAGGTAATTAATCAATGAATGTCCAGTTGACAACCGGAACACAAACAACACATGACACGGATTAACCGTGACAGACTTACATTGCATTACAGAGTAAAAAATTCAACATCTACTTCCTGGGTTTGAACCCATGAACTTTTGCACTGCTAACGCAATCCTCTTGAGCTATATAGGAGCACTTAAATTTGGTACTGCCACAGTTATATGTTGATATGTCAAATATTTGCTTATAGTATGTTTCTGACCTTAGAGACCTCATCTGATCTTCACATTTCTGTCAACCAGGTGTACCAGATCGTGGTAATCCGATCTGGTAGCTACGACTGTGAACGTGTAGCTATTGAGAGGCGTTACTCAGACTTCCTTCACCTTCATCAGGAGCTCCTTCTTGACTTCAGTGAAGAGATGGAAGACATTGCGATGCCCAGGAAGAAAATGACGGGAAACTTCTCAGAGGACAACATCTCAGAGAGACGTGTAGCCCTTAGAGACTATCTCACTCAGCTCTACTCTCTCAGATATGTCCGTCGTTCACAAGTTTTCCAGGCGTTTTTCACTCATCAGGAACTTAAAGACGCGTACGACCAGCTGCGTGGAGGGCGATTTTCCCAGGCTCTCGAGATCCTCCAGAAGGTGTCGGTGTTACAGGAGAAACTTTCTTTTCATGACTCCACTTTAGTGATACCAACCTTGTGTGCCATATTGGTGTGCCAGAGGGATCTAGATGACTTCAGTAGTGCTTTTGAGACAGGCAGAAGGGCTCTTCCGACAGTGAGGCGCTATGAGCTGCGACGCTATCACGGACCCCTGCTGGAGGCTCTCGTTGATTTGGGCTACAGCCTTGGACTTCCAGTGGCCCAGTTACAGGAAGAGTTGACCAGACTAAGAGACTCACCGCATGCTCATGTATCACAGATAACCCTGAAAGAAGTGGTGGTGCAAGAGTTTGTGTAAGAAGCGTACACGTGTTTTAGCAGAGGTAAATTGTAGGCCGGGGCTTTTTATTTAGGGTCAAGGAATTCATGTTATATAAGAAAGACAGGTTAATATAGAGATCATTATTTGCAACAGTTTTGGTCAAAACTATAATTGTTTATTACATTCAAATTTTAATGTGTAAGCTATTTTTATACGTGCTGTGTTTGTGGTCAACAGAAGAAATGCTAAAGAAACATGAGCCAAGACAAAATTACATTTATCTGAATAAACCATCAATTGAAGACCATACATTGCCATACACATTCATTTCAAGCAGACATCAGAAAACAATTCTAAATAATCTATCTAAATAGTTATAAAAGAGTTACTGTGAGTTCACACCAGGCGCGAATGAAGAAAATAAATTGCGCTATTCACACGTAGTTGGATGCTTGATCATTTCCAATTAACACCCTTCATTTGCACAGGAAATTTGGGTCATTTGCGCTTTAAATTCAGACACGAATTTATTCAATTTGCCGTCTTTACCAAAATTGTCAGACCTCCTCACTTTCTTTCTAGCAAGATCCTTTTTATTCGTTTTTCTATAAAAGTATGATGTGTCGTACAGATCCCGGTGTCCACATACAGCAACAATGATTTTGTCCTTTATTGTTGTTTTGTATTTCCGCCTCACTACATAATTATCACGTCAATGCTAGAGCAAGGTCCTGATTGGTTAACGCAGCGCAAATATCCTCCAAAGTGCAGATTTTTCAACTCAACGATTTGTGTAAAACTCCTGTAATGCTCAATTCCCACCGCCTCATTCGAACAAATCGCGCCATTTGCGCGGCAGGATGTCTTATTGTCTGTAAATCATTAATGTATATCACTCACAATTAATGCTTCATTCGCGTCTGTTGTGAACGCACCCATTAGTTCCAGTCCTTGATTTACAATAAAACACAGCTACTGTATAGCCGCAGCACCCAATGCTTCTATCATTGTGGAGTCCTCTAGCAATGTAAATATATGTTCACAGTCAGTCGGGACTATTTTTTCTAAAGGAAGGACATTTTTTTACTTCTTGGAAGTTGTGTTGAAATTTTTTTGCTTAAATATTGTGTGGTAACCGTTTAATAAAAGCAATTGGCACTGAAGCGAATAAGTCACAGCCGAAGGGATTGCATTGACGTAGTGATGTGCCTAACATAGGGTGGCCATCCGTGCCAATTCCGCCGGACACGTCCCGAACATGTTTTCGGGTTCATTCTCCGGAAGTCGCGTTGCTCGACCGCATACGTCATCGAGGTTCTCACATTTCAGTTAAAATACATTAGAAAATTAAGATTTATTTCTTTTAAGACATACAATCATTGTAGTTACATTCTTACCTTGAAATGTAACGGTTGCTTTTCTGAAATTAAACCCGAAATATTAAACCTTGATGACGTATGCAGTCGACCAACGCGACTTCCGGAGAACGAACCCGAAAACATGTTCGGGACGTGTCCGGCGGAACTGGCACGAATGGCCACCCTAGCCTAACAACGCCCTTTCAGACGTGGCTTATTTACGATACAGCACAGCCTCTCAAGCTAATTTAAGTGTATGAGCCATAGACCAAAAAATATGGACTTAGTTTCCGCAATGGCACCCATGAGTTTCTGAAGAGCTTTTATAAAGCCAATAGTTGGCAGGGCCTGCCGTCTCCATTTTGGCATTGCGCCACCACGCATCACTCGTGGATAACAAAAAAATGGGTAAAGAGGCAGAACGTGGGTGAAGCTGAGGTGGCTGGTTGCTGACACCACACCCGCCTAGCACAACGGTAGTGACAACAGTGGCGGTTCAACCATCGCTCAAGTGGCCACGGCCTTAATTTTGGCAGAACTTTAAGGCTTAATATAATTTAAACGGATGAGTTAGAAAAAATTCACCACCCTCATAGTTATGATGAAGGGCAATATTAGCTATATAGACCAAAAACACTTTTGTACCAGCCAGGCTATAAACACATAATTTCCTGCTGTAAAGTTGGGCATTTTACCATGGGGGCCAATGGAATTGACTCTCTTTTAGAGCCTCTCGCGGCCAGTCGATGAATTGCAGTTTAAGTCACTGTCTTGTTGGCTTCATCAAAGAGATTGAAGGTTGCCCTTTGCATGAATATATCAATTAATGAAATTAGGTAATAGCAACAGATATTTGTTATCTGCTGTGCTGCACATGTGCATATTTACAATTTATTCATACTAACTCAGGAAAATTCTGTCATCATTCACTCAATTATTGTGTTTTTATAAACCTGTAGCCTATGAATTTCTTTAATCTGTTGAACAAAAAAAAATTTATTTGTTGTTCCTACTATGGAAATCAATGGGTACCATCAGCTGTGTGGTCACCATAATTTTTTTTATCAAAATATCTTCTTTTGTGTTCAACAGAATAAACTCTGACTAATGCAGGTTTAGAACAACACGAGGGGAGTGAATGATGAGAGCATTTTAATTTTGGGGTAAACTATCCCTTTAACTGCCTTGCGTATGTGGCCAGATGGCAGAGGGAAGATATGAATTAAATAAATTTGAATAAGTTAATTACCCAAAGGGTTAATAATGCCTGACTACGCCACCCTGGGAATCTCACCCAAGGAATTGATTGAAAACATTATGCACAAGTTCCCCACTCTGTGGCAAATAGGCAATGGAGACAGAGGTACTGGTATAAAAAAAGAATATTTATTGTATTTGCAAAGTCAGAAGAAATTTAAAATGCATTCACAAGATGCATAAACTGGGACCACAATCACACAAATGGTCCAGAAGGACGACACAAGGAGCTGCAGCCTCGGCTAAATGACCGGCCGTACAGGCCTTTACTCTACGTACACTGCAAACTCACACCACTCCAAAAGCCCCAGTGCACACGGCAAATCACAGCACTCCGTGAGGAAACACCATCACCACCTAAAGAAAGACTTTATTTAGCCCTGCTCTTCATCAAAGGTCTGCAGCTCCTGTAAAACAAAACACAGCACACACACACACTCAAACAGAAACAAAAAGGATTTACAAAATTCAGGCAGGCAACACAGCTGACACTTAATGCCTGTCAAACACACAATAACAAAATTAACCAAATTAAATTGAATTAAAGAATAAAGAAACAAAACCAATTGTCACTGAAACAAACAGACAGAAAACATATGTTCACGCCAGTACGCTGGCAATAATACAAAAAATAACCCAAAACAACAAATAAATCAACTGAAAACATAACTGGACCATATAAGTGCAAAAGCACTCCCACCGCATTAGCGGATTCACAAACGTATCAAAATGGGATTCACGTTCACGAACGCGAATATTCAACCCGGAACAAGACCGCGGTGACGTCACTGCATACCCCTATCACTCAGATAACAGGCACAGGGACCCGGGAATCAGTAGAAGTGAAGATAATACTCCATAGTGGCAATGCAAAGTTTTAGTTTCAGTTTAATCACTCAGCTGGTGGAGCTCAGGATACACGAGGAGAATAACTTGGCGTATACAGTCGTCATCCGCCCATACGCAGCATCGTATTGACTGAATGTGATCGCATAAACAGATGAGACACGCCGCCGACAAGTCAAAGCCACAATATCTGCAGCCACAGAGATGTTTACAATTGCAGCAATCGTCCTGCACAGCCAAGATAACAACAGCCCTCAGTCCATATGCCGGAAGTGAAACGGGATACCGGGAAATGACGCTCTTCTGGGTCACACACACGTATGCTGTTTATATATGCGTAATCCAACCCCCTCTATCGGCCCCAACCAATGAATAAACTAATACCCAATAATGACCTCCCGATCTCTACATGCCACAGTCCACCCCCAAGGTCTTGCATCGTCGCCCCGACGATCAACTTAATCCCATGGTCTAAAAATTGCTGAGGCTACAGTAGAAGCTGTATGGGCCTCCGACACTACCCTACCTACAGGCCGAGGCAGGCGGTAAACATTAGAGTGGTGGCCAGCGGTGGTTCGTCGCGGCCGTCGACCCTCATTATCATCCCTAACAGACGGAACGCTTACCAACAAGTCTGCAGATAACTCACTGGCTTCTCTTACCCCTAAATCAGGCGCAACGGAAGATGTTGGCACAACTCCTGAAGGTGCTAACGAACCTATGGACGATGGTTCTACACAAGCTAGTTCAGCAGAATGTGATACTCCTGGTACCTGGTTTCCCCCTGGAATAACCAACAACCATTCTGGTTCAGACTCGTCCTCCTGCACACTCGCTTGTTCCAGTGGAGGGTTAATTTCAGAACCTTGATGGGTCTGATTACCCTCAAATACCAGTGACTCCCTCTGAACACATGCCTTTAATGAGGACCGGTGAACATGTTTAACCCTGTCTGGCTCACCCAGTGGTGCTACTGAATAGACAGCGCCGCTCGCCTTGGGTGTTTTCACTACCCGATATACAACAGAGCTCCACAAATCCTGAATTTTCTGACGACCCCTCTTAGCATAATCTCGGAGGTACACCAGCTGGCCTTCCTTTAACGGGACATCATGAACACCTTGATCATAATTGGCCTTACGGCGGTCCGCAGCCTGCCTTAACCGTTCACGAGCCCCCTCAAAAGCTATCTGAAGTCGGGCTTGGTGTTCCACCACCCAGTCATGTACAGTACCTGGTACCACGTCCTGGACCCTATTAAGGAGGAAATCCACAGGGAGCCGGGGTTCCTGCCCAAACATCAAGAAATAGGGCGTTTCACCGGTGGACTGGTGGGGAGTGGAATTATAACAGAACAACAGTTGTGGAAGACAAGACACCCAATCTCGTTTCTTTGACACTGGGAGGGTACGCAAGAGATTATGCAACGTACGGTTAAATCTCTCGCACTGACCGTTTCCCGCTGGGTGATAAGGTGTAGTGCGAGACTTTTGAATGTTATACAAGACACACAGCTGTTGCATTAGACAAGACTCAAAATTGCGGCCCTGGTCTGAATGAATCCGACCAGGAACCCCAAACTTGTAAAACCACTCCACCACCAATGTTCCAACAACGGTCTCGGCCCTCTGGTCCCGAGTAGGGACAACCATACTGTATTTGGTGAAGACGTCGGTCATCACCAATACATTTTCTATCCCGGTCCGAGACGGCTCAAGGACCGTGAAATCGATTGCCAAAATCTCGTTAGGCCTAGATGCCAGTAAATGACCCATGAAGCTCCGGGCAGCGGGCTGTGTGTCCTTAGCCACTTGGCATTGCTCGCACTCCCTACACCACTGAGCTACCTCCAAAGCCAAACTAGGCCAATAACAGCGCTGCCTGACTAGCTCCGTGGTGCGCTCAATTCCTTGATGGCCATGATCTTGATGCAGCGAGGTCAGCACCTCCATACGCAGTGCGCTAGGTAGCAATACCTGCAGGAACTCCTCCCCACCATTAGGACGGAGAACTCGACGATAGACTACCCCATCCTGTTCCACTAACCTATCCCACTGACGAAGGAGGGCTAAGGCTGGCTTTGACAGCAGTCGGCGCTCTTCCCCACTAGGGAACCTCTTACTTTCCCACAGCCCCAGGACTTCACTAAACACAGGGTCAGTCCTCTGTAAAGACCGCATCTCCTCACCTGAATAACTGGGAAAAGACATCATAACAGCCTGAGTAACCGGAAGGACCACCCTATCTTCCAAAGCCTGATGTACCTCCACAGGCACGCTAGTGCCCAACGTCTCAATACCCAAACCCCAATTAAGGGAGCATGGTGGGTTCTGTCGTGAGAGGGCATCTGCGTTCTTATTACTTCTCCCTGACCTATACCGGATCTCAAAATCAAAGGAGGCCAATTGTGCAGCCCAGCGCTGCTCTGTAGCGCCAAGTTTAGCTGACGCCAAATGACTTAGGGGGTTGTTGTCTGTAAACACAACACATTTCTGCCCTAATAGGTATTCCCTAAATTTTTCAGTCATGGCCCACTTGAGCGCAAGAAACTCCAATTTCATTGAGCTGTAATTTGACATATTGCGCTCAGTGGGCCGAAGACTGCGACTGGCGTAGGCAATGGGCCGCACCTGGCCTCCCTGCTCCTGGGAAAGGACAGCCCCCAGTCCTGCATGACTGGCATCCACTTCCAGGATAAAAGGCTGGGAGAAGTCTGCATATGCCAAAACGGGTGCTGATGTAAGTTTACTTTTCAGCCCCTCAAAACTCTGTTGGCACTGATCGGTCCATGCCGCCCTGAAGTCCTGGGAAGCTCGCTTTCTGGGCCTTACCTCTGCAAATTCAGCGACTAGCCGATGTAATGGAGCGGCAAATTTTGCAAAGCCCTCGACAAATCGACGATAGTAACTTGCGAACCCGAGAAAGGAACGCAACTCACCAACAGTCTCTGGTTGACGCCACTGTGACACTGCCTCCACTTTACTGGGGTCTGTAGACACCCCTTCAGAGGAGATCACATGCCCAAGGTATTTTACCGACTTCTGGAAAAACGAGCATTTCTCCAACCTAGCCTTTAACCCCTCCCGTTCTAATCGACTCAAAACAACTTCCAACCGCATCAGATGTTGGGCCACAGATGACGAGAACACAACAATGTCATCAAGATATAACAGCAGCGATTGACCTTGCTGATCACCAAATAATCGTTGCATCAGCCGCTGAAAAGTGCTAGGAGCATTACAAAGCCCAAAGGGCATACGGTTGTATTCGAATAATCCGAAGGGGGTACAAAAAGCAGTCTTGGGTTGATCTCTCACAGCCATCGGGACTTGATTGTACCCGCTGGCTAAATCCATGGTGGAAAACCAGCGGGCCCCAGTTAGGGAATCTAAAGACTCCTCGATGCGCGGTAAAGGAAATGCATCCTTACGAGTCTTTGAATTCAACTGACGGTAGTCTACACACATGCGTAGACTACCGTCCTTTTTCTTCACCAACACTATTGGTGAGGCATAAGGGCTACTGCTCTCTTTGATCACTTGTGCCTCAAGCAGCTGATTTATATGGGCTTTAACAACCTCGTACTCTGAAGGAGGTATTCGTCGATAACGCTGTCTCACTGGGATATCGTCAACCAGAGGGATCTCATGGGTAATCAAATTGGTACACCCCAGATCGCCCTCGTGTGCAGAAAACACTGAATGATAGTTCCGAAGCAGTGCCTTAACCTGACTGACTTCCTCACACCTGAGCATAGATAAGTCAATGGCTTCAATCTGATCTAATACTGCACTTACCTGAGAGCCCTGACCACTAGCAGAGAGAACTTGGGAGCCCTGGGCATCAGTGGCAGCAACAGACTGTACCTCTACCACCTCAGTGGGCAAGCTAACCACCAAGACACTATTCAGACTACCCAAAATGCTACGAGGGTAAAGCAACACATCCAGCGTCCCTACATTCACTACAGGTACATAGACCGTACCATGAATGACTTTTATCAACGCAGGAGAGGCCAACAATCCAGAAGGCAAACCCTCCTCCAAGGGTTCGAAAAGCACAGTGGTATCTGCAAACTGCCTAGAACATGTTGCAGCCACTAACTTTATAGTACCACCAGGGATACGACATGCGCGACGGCCACGCACTCTAACCTTGCCCACACTACTCTCACTGGGCTGGGTACTAGCTTGCTGACAATGCTGAAGGGCCTGAACCATAATACTTGGGGCTTGTGAAACTGACGGCAAGCTGAATAAGGCGGGGCCATGCTGCCCAAAGAGCTCCTGGTAGCAGCGCCGTAGGATATTCATCCCTAAAACTCCTGGGACTCTAGTGCACGGCCCACCCGGAGGATCCCTGACCACCAGGACCCCGCACTTTGGTACCAGCCTACCGCACAGCTCCACATCCAACTCAATATACCCGACGTATGGTATTGCAAGACCATTAGCGGCACGAAGTTGTAACCAGTGACATGTCTTCATCCCTCCCTGTCCCCACTGGTCGCTATACTCACGGAAACAGCTCTCTGTTATGGTGGACACCATCGATCCAGTGTCCACCAAACAGGGAACTGAAACACCCCCAAAAAGGGCAACGAGATGAGGGCAAGACGAAACTAACTGAGGCACGGAAGTAAAAATAGAGCCATCAAACTCCCCAACCGAACAGTGGCTCTGCAGTTCGGTGGGTACTAGTTTTCCGACCGCTGTACAGAATGAGCTGGTTCTTCCCGGGTTGCAAGCACAAACCTGGAAGAAGGCCTCGACCGAGGGGGAGCACGCTGTCCATCGCAGTCCCTAGCAAAATGACCCTCACGTTGGCATCGCCGACATATTACTGGACCACGACGAGGAGAGACATTTCGGGACTGAAAGCTCTGTAATCGGGCAAGCCCTTGTGTAAGCTGACCTATTTGCTCTTGCTGCAACTTAAGCATCTCGCGCAATTCTGCAAATTCTGAACGTGAACTACTGCTTTCAGCTTGTGGCTCCCCTTGTACCCCACACTGAAACCCATATGCTACCGGAAGTGATTGGCTCCTAGGTCTCGTTCCCCCGGGCATTCCTTCCCGTTCCCAACGTATCGCCTCACCCCGGACATCCAAAAAGGTACATAATGGCTGCCGGCGCACCAATTGTTTAAGTTCACGACGCAATGCCGGATCTAACACAAATTCAACAAATTGGTCGCGCAACAATATTTCTGCATTTGGCATGGCGGAGGACGACTGCTGCTTAACTTTCTCCTGGAGGCCCATCAGGGCAAGGGAGAACTCCAAAAGGGTCTCCCCCTCCCGCTGCCTCCGTGAGAAAAAGGCCTCTTGCAAAGCCACATATGACAACGAACAGCCATACAATTCACGTAGGGCCTCGACTATAAGAGTTGGATTACTTCTATCGGCGTCAGAACGATGCCTAATTTCCTCCCGAGCCTCACCCTCTAAGTGATCGAACAAAAAGAACGCCTGGTCAGCCGTAGACAAGCAATGGGCCAGGATACAAGCCTGTGCCTCTTCGACCCATTCATCAATACCTATACCTGACGTTCCACTAAATTTTGGACATTTCCGGTCTCTAGGGACAAAAACAAACCTATCTGCTGATGTGGCACCAGCACCTGGCAAAGTAGGCCTAACCGCTGCTGCCGCGTCATTGCCCTGTGTGGTGTTACTCGCTAGGGAACTTACTGAAGGTTGTTCCTGCTTCAACCTCTCATTCTCCACTCTCAACTGAGTCACCAGGTCCCGTAGCTCCTGCAATTCTCCCTCCATCTTGAACAGTAAGCAAACAATTAAATTGCCTGCAAAAAATAAGATTTGAGAAAACAGTTGAGCATATACCGCTGTCTTGTTCCTACATACACGTTACAAAAACAAATACACATATACACACTAAACCCAAAACCAATACCAATGTCTCCAAAACAAGAAAAACCACAAAAGCAGGACCCTGCCGACACTACGCCAGTTTGTGGCCAGATGGCAGAGGGAAGATATGTATTAAATAAATTTGAATAAGTTAATTACCCAAAGGGTTAATAATGCCTGACTACGCCACCCTGGGAATCTCACCCAAGGAATTGATTGAAAACATTATGCACAGGTTCCCCACTCTGTGGCAAATAGGCAATGGAGACAGAGGTACTGGTATAAAAAAAGAATATTTATTGTATTTGCAAAGTCAGAAGAAATTTAAAATGCATTCACAAGATGCATAAACTGGGACCACAATCACACAAATGGTCCAGAAGGACGACACAAGGAGCTGCAGCCTCGGCTAAATGACCGGCCGTACAGGCCTTTACTCTACGTACACTGCAAACTCACACCACTCCAAAAGCCCCAGTGCACACGGCAAATCACAGCACTCCGTGAGGAAACACCATCACCACCTAAAGAAAGACTTTATTTAGCCCTGCTCTTCATCAAAGGTCTGCAGCTCCTGTAAAACAAAACACAGCACACACACACACTCAAACAGAAACAAAAAGGATTTACAAAATTCAGGCAGGCAACACAGCTGACACTTAATGCCTGTCAAACACACAATAACAAAATTAACCAAATTAAATTGAATTAAAGAATAAAGAAACAAAACCAATTGTCACTGAAACAAACAGACAGAAAACATATGTTCACGCCAGTACGCTGGCAATAATACAAAAAATAACCCAAAACAACAAATAAATCAACTGAAAACATAACTGGACCATATAAGTGCAAGAGCACTCCCACCGCATTAGCGGATTCACAAACGTGTCAAAATGGGATTCACGTTCACGAACGCGAATATTCAACCCGGAACAAGACAGCGGTGACGTCACTGCATACCCCTATCACTCGAATAACAGGCACAGGGACCCGGGAATCAGTGGAGGTGAAGATAATACTCCATAGTGGCAATGCAAAGTTTTAGTTTCAGTTTAATCACTCAGCTGGTGGAGCTCAGGATACACGAGGAGAATAACTTGGCGTATACAGTCGTCATCCGCCCATACGCAGCATCGTATTGACTGAATATGATCGCATAAACAGATGAGACACGCCGCCGTGAAGTCAAAGCCACGATATCTGCAGCCACGGAGATGTTTACAATTGCAGCAATCGTCCTGCACAGCCAAGATAACAACAGCCCTCAGTCCATATGCCGGAAGCGAAACGGGATACCGGGAAATGACGCTCGTCTGGGTCACACACACGTATGCTGTTTATATATGCGTAATCCAACCCCCTCTATCGGCCCCAACCAATGAATAAACTAATACCCAATAATGACCTCCCGATCTCTACATGCCACACGTACTTTAAATATATTACATTATGTACGTTTATTACCAAGGCACAATTATTAAACAATAAAAATAAGACACAAAAAAAACTTTCCGTGTCTAACTATTGAGTTTATGAGAATTGTAACTGTTGCTTTTAAATACGGAAAACCTCTCCCCACTTACTTAGGTCAGTCTTGCCCTTCCTAACATGTCGTTGCCGTTGAGCCATCGCAGTCAGAAACAAGCCGAAGAAATCAATGCGGCCTCTATCGGTTTTTATGGTGCGATTGATCGAGCCTGTACCCGTCCGCATAACGCATGCGCACATTAACGCGTCCTCGCTGCGCATGCGCATACTTCACATGGTCGAGTATTTATTTTAACCCAAATGCTGTATGGAAACATGCTGCTAAGAAGGAACACAGTTTAACGCAACTGTGGCCAGTTTATTTTAGTTAATTTATAGGACGAAATTTACTTTAGCAGCAGGCAGAATGGCAAACGACAATTCAACAAAACTTTCGAAAAATCTCCTGCGAATGAAGGTATGATGTTTAAACTTCATATGAAAACAAGTCGGATTGTTACCCTGCTCATATGAGCTACATGCTGTGCATTGTGTTTAATATCAGAGAGTGAATTAAAGGTGGTTATTTATTGTGTTTGTGTAGTTCATGCAGAGGGGTCTGGACGCGGATGCGAGGAAACAGTTGGATGAAGAGGAGAAGAGGATCATTAGTGATGAACATTGGTTCCTGGATCTACCCGAGCTTAAAGCCAAAGAGTGAGACCTGACTGATAATATTATCATCCTAATATGTTTTTTCAATATTTGGGTTACATCTAAAAATGTATTTCACTGAAGGAAATGTTTAAACGCATTGGTTTTGAATGTGCTGAGAGTTAATGATAACAGAATTGTATATATTTTGGTGCATTAACCTTTTTTAGATTTTAGTTTATGTATGGAATTCAGTTTCTCTCAAGTTTACACAGCTTGTTTTTGTTTTGTGTTTTTATAGAAACTACATCATCGAGGAGAGAAGTTATGTTCCCTGTGAGGATTTAGTTTATGGCAGAATGTCATTTAAAGGCTTTAATCCTGATGTTGAGGTATAACTTTCTCATAATACTTACTGCTTCAAATTAAATTAAGTTACATCACTTCCCATGTCCTTGTCCATTTGAAGTTATTACTGATCATTAATATTGACCTTTTTATGTTTGTTGAGCGATTGATGGTTCTGATGAACACACCCAGAGATGAAGATGTGGACATTGTTGATGATGGAGGTATAAACAAAATGGCCACAGATATAACAGATGAAGAGATGGCTAGAAGGTGAGAAAGGAAGTCCTGTCCTGATGTTATCATTCAGTAGATTTTATTATAGAATGAAATTGACTTTTTTTGTTTTCTTCAGATATGAAAGTCTGGTTGGGAGCATGAGGAACAAGTTCACCAAGAAACGAGATCGCTCGGCAATAATGGAGAAAGAAGAGGACGTCAACTCTAACGTTGTTGCTTGTAAACCAAAAAGAGCATTCCTAAAGCCCCAGGACTGAAATATTTCACACACACAGTGGAGTGGGGTTTACTTTAAATAATTTATTTTAACTTTTTTTTTTAGACATTTTCTTTAAATATGTTTAGTGTGAAATACAGCAGCGACGTTAAAAGACAGTGTTTTTTTTTAAATGAAAAATGACATTATAGGACATCCCAAAAAATGTTGACAGCCCATGAATTAAATATACCATTTGGAGAAAAAAGAAATCTTGACCTGGGTATAAAAACCTGTTCTTTCAAGCATATTTACATATTCACACTTGTATAATTTAGACAAAAAGTAACAATTGTCATTTACTCCTTAACGTTTAAAACTATTGAAATTGAACTGAAATAGCTTTCATTGAAAATCTTTTACTCTGCCAAATGTGCTATTGGTACTTATTGTACCTTGTTGTGATGTATAAAGTTAGATTTGTGACCCATGGCACATTTGTAAGTCCTCGTATGGCACTGTCTTGTACACTACCTTTTTTGGGGGTCAGGTTTTGTTGAACCTGTCTCCTTAAAGAGGAATGAAATGAGGTGTGCGTTTATTGAAAAATAGTCCCATGTAACATTTCTCAACCAATCAGAATAAAACATTTAACAGTCCAGTGGTATAAATATAAAAGAAATAATTTCAAAATTTCCATAAATAAAAACTTAAAGGTGCCAAAGAATGCATTGAGATAATATGTTAAAGGAATAGTCTACTCATTTTCAATATTAAAATATGCCATTACCTTAACCAAGAATTGTCGATACATCCCTCCACCATCCGTGTGCGCGCACGCAAGCGCTGGAGCGCGCTGCGACACCTCGACAGCACCTAGCCCAGCCCCATTCATTCAACGGCACCACCCAGAGACAAAGTCAGAAGTGACCAAACACATCAACGCCCCTCCCATTCAAGACGAGTAGTTATACGAGCAAGCCTGGTGGCACAAAACAAAACGCAGCGCCTTTCCAAGCGGATTCAAAAGAGGAACTACATGTCACGGCGCAATAGCACCCTTGTGAGCACTCCGACTCGGCGCAGTAACACCCTCCCTCTCCCATTATGAGAGTGAGAAGGGGAGCGGACTTTTCAGGCGAGTCCAAGTACTCACAAAAGCGCCACCACGCCACAAAACACAGTTCCTCTTTCAAATCCGCTCAGAAAAGCGCCACGTTTTATTTTGTACCACCAAACTTGCTCGTATAACTACTCGTCTTAAATAGGAAAAACGTTGATGTGTTTGGTCACTTCTAACTTTATCTCTAAATGGTACCATTGAATGAATGGGGCTAAGCTAAATGCTATCGTAGCGTCGCAGCGCGCTCCAGCGCTTACGTGCACGCACACAGACGACAGAGGGATGCACCAACAATTCTTAGTTAAGGTAATAACATATTTTTTTAATATTGAAAATGAGTAGACTATTCCCTCAAACTGTTCTCCGATATATACATAGAAGGTATGTGGCTTTATAAAGTGCAAAGATGATCCGGTTTTACATCTTCATTTACAACCCTATAGGATTTGCCATTAGAATGAAATGGTCTATTATTACCTTATTTAAAAGGGTCATGAATAATAATGTTGAACTCTGCTCTGATTGGCTGTTTCTCAGAGCAGCTCCTTCATTAGCTCTGTGTGTGTGTAAACAGATCTTATTTTCGAGTCTATCAGACGAAGATATGGAATTTGAGGAATAATCAATTGTTTGGAGACTATTAATGGATGTCTCTCAGTTGTAGGCTTGTGTTTTTTTCAATATGGACCTGCAAAACGTAACTGTAAATTCAGTAGTATAACTTCAGACTAAACGCTAGCATTAACTATAGCGCTAAATCCGCAGTCACAACATTGTACTTATGTAATGTGTAATTTAATGTTGTGGAGTTCATCTTGACTGTAACATCACAGTTGGTGTTATGTTGAGATTGGTCTGTATTTTTCAGCAGTCTTTTGCATGCACAAGGTTTACATAAGGAGGAGGAAACAAAGTTGGAGGCTATTACAATGTACTGAACTCTTATTATTCATTTATGTTTAGATAAATACAGTTTTACATTCTATGGCACCTTTAAGGCCTGGTCTCACAGACGAGGCTTAGCTAAAGTCAGGACTAGGCCTTAGTTAAATTAAGATGTTTAAGCATCATTTATAAACATGGCTTAGAAAAAGAGGTTACTGGTGTGTATCCTGAGACAGCTCATACTTGTGTTCTGGTCTTGGACTAGCCTTGGGCCTTGTTTGTGAAACCAGGGGTAAGTATTGTATATTAGCTTTCTTATTAATCTGTCATTTACAGCATTAATCATCACAGATTACACATTTTTGTCATTTTTATGGTTATGACAACTTTGATGCTCTAAATTTCATGGCAGTAAACTAGTTATGTGAGCAGGGTTTCATAGGTGAGGTCACAGTTTGTAATTGTTCAGAGTTGTGCTGGTTTGACATCTGGAGGCATAAAGATGCGTGAGAAAATCATGTCAGATAGGAAGGTGGGGCTGTGTCTGTAGAGAAATGGAAGTGCCCAAGCTGCAGCCCCTGGGTAATAAAAGGCTTTAGGTCTTGTGGAGAGTAAAGCGTGTTTTAAAGCATCCAGAAACTGCTCCGTGTTTGAGCTCGATGATGAAGACATCTTAACTAGCCGCTCCTGTAATGAGCTGATGTACTCTTCCCCATATGCTTCCATCACGTCCGGTGACAGACCGCTGAGGATCTCGTCGTGAACGCGAACCCAATGCTCTCTATTGCCCAAAATATCTGCAATTGAGAAAATCATGACAATAAAGCTTAACCCCTTAAAATTCCTAAAAAAGGGTAAAAAAAAATTGCCTAAAAAACACAAATTGTACCTGCTGTGTTGACTGTATCTTAAAACGGTTTACATTATTCGAATCACAAGATTTCTAGCTTTCTAAACATATCTGAAATGTTTTGCTTTTTGTTTATGAGATGTTGTATTTGATTATTTTTTTTTTGTCAAATAATACCTCTCAAGAGTGGATCACCTCAGAATACATTTTAAGCATAGAAAAAAAGTTTTGAAAAAAAGTATGAAAAGTTATTGATCAAAATCACAGCGGTTATCAATATTATCATGGTTTTATGAACAATTTCTAGAAATGTAAAAAAGTTCTGATGAAAGTCGCCATGAAACGGAAGTAGTGATTGCCTTATTTTCCCCGTGGTGACGTATATCCGAATGAAATGGCTTCTGAAATGAAATAAGGCAGGGCTGGATTTGAATTTGTCCATCGAGATCTGATTGGATCGTTTTGCTAATCGCTGCGATCTTCTCCTGGACCCCGCCCACCAGCCATACATAATGACCGGAAGTGAAGAGAGATCGTTTTGAGGAGGAAAGGAGATTTGCATTTTCGATTAAAGATTATGAGCACACACAAATTTTTAAAAAAAGTAATGAAGTTCACAGATAAGTCGTTAGTACCACAATATTAAAAAATACATGTATAGTTTTTCATTTCAATTTCATTGGGACTTTAAGTAAATTAAGCTGTAAATATTACAAATTACATCTAAACTAATTATTTTTAAAAGGTTTACGATGAAAATAAATACACCAAACCAATAATTTCTCTGAATTAAACTGGTAATACTATAATATTTTATTATAGTACTGAGAATTAAAATGTATACATTATGGTAAATAAAAATTGGTCAGGGCATCTTTTTACTGAGAAGCTATAATGTTGTCTACTTATATAGCGGTCAGATTAACTGTCACTGAACCACAAGAGGACGTTTGGTATTATACATTTAAAACAATAATTTCTTAGTCTTGACAAACTATATATCGTAGGAAAGCTCTCAAAAATAATACAATTCGAGTCATTTTCTAAAATGTCACTGGCCAACAGGTGGGCCCAAGGTGTTTTTATATATTTATTATTCAATATCCTATAAACCTGAAATAATGTTGACAATATGTATTGTTGGAAAGAATGTTGTTTTCATATTTCAAGGTCATTTAATGATAGAAATATAGGTAACACTTTACAATAAGGTTCATTAGTAAACTACATTAGTTAACATGAACTAATAATTATACTGCATTTACTTATCTTTATTAATGTTAATTTCAACAATTACTTATACTTTATTAAAATCTTGTTAACGTTAGTAAATGCAATGTGAACTAACATGAACAAACAATTAGAAGCTTTTTCTATTAACTAACATTAACAAAGATTATTAAATAATTAGGGATGCTCCGATCGATCGGCCGCCGATCGGTATCGGCCGATAATGGCATTAAATGACTCGATCGGTGCTCGCTAAATCTGCCGATCTCATAAACCGATCTTTCTGTTTACTTTTGTCATCAAAAGGATCCTGAATGCGGCGGCAATAAAAGACATTTTTTACGTAGCCACGCATTTTTACAACCTGTTGCTCATGTGCAGCGTGCAGATTTGTATGTCTCTCTTTGCCTTTACAGAGATATGCGTATTTACCGTTGGACGCGCTCCGGTAAACAGCGCGAGGCGTCTTCACATCCCCATCAAACAGCGTATACAACACATATCTATCACGGACAATTGCATCCTCATGCCAAAAGTTTCTTATTTGCATGCGTCTTAAAGTTTTGAGCGTTTCAACTTTTATTTTCCTCACAGCTGCTTGTCTGCGTTCAGCCGCCGCCCACACACACAGCAGCCTGTCATCAGTGCACGTGAACAGAGCGATCTCTCTCTCTCACGTCTTAAAGCTGCAGTAACCTAATTCATCTCTCAATAAAATCACTCTCTGCTCTTGACTAAAGAATTTTTATACTTCATACGAATGCGTGTATATTTAATTAATACAGTAAAGTCTATGAAGTGTTTTATTTTCAGTACTTTTAGGAGACATACGCCTTTTTAAAGCCATATTAAATTTCTCTTTGCAGAATAAATATTTGTTGTGCTTATTTATTTGAGTCTCTATTAAAACAATAATATACCTAATTACTGCAAGTAATATAACAAAGGCAACATCTGTGGTATTATTTTATTTAGAAAGATTGTAACAGTTACAGTCATCAAAGAGCTTGCATATCAGCTTTAAAAAAATCGGTATCGGAATCGGTATCGGCCGATCACGAAGATTACAAATCGGTGATCGGTATCGGCCGCAAAAATCCTGATCGGAGCATCCCTATAAATAATGTAACAAATGTATTGCTCATGGTTTGTTCATGTTAGTTAATACATTAACTAATGTTAACTAATGAACCTTATTGTAAAGTGTTACCCAAATATAATATAATAAAATAGTGGCAGTAATTTTGGTAAATGTCACTCACCCTGTAAAAATATACATATGAATAATTATATACTGTATTTCTAATTCTTATATCCTATTATAAATCTTTAAAAAATCTGGACAACCTATATATCACTGGAAAGCTCTAAGAATGTAGTTTTCATATTTCAAAACCTTTTATCATTAATAATGATGCAGTGACTGTAATTTATTAATTTTTGATTTGTGAGTATGCAGCAAACACCTAGTGGCCTTTGTTGGTAAAACCACTAAAAGTGTGACTAAAACATAAACTATATACTTGCATTATTTTAAAAAATTTATGTAAACTGTTTATGTAAAAAGCCTTTATTTAAACATGGCTATATTACATAAAAAAAATCAAACTGGGCAGCAACCCACGCGAAGCGTTACACCCCGCTGAAAAAAAACAGCATAACACCAGCTAAACCAGCATCAAACCAGCAAAGACCAGCATAATTCACATGCTGGTCCATGCTGGTTTTTTCTGGGTAAAACTTTAAAGTGCCTTTTTTGTTTTTTGTTTTGCTTCTAGACCAAAACCTGGCAGAGTTAAATGCATTTGAAAATCTAAAAACTCAAAATTGAAAATAATTATAACCAGATAATACCGTTATTTTTTTTTTTGTTCTTTGACAATATTTATGTGCAATACTCGGTGAAGTTCACTTCCGGTCGTCGTTGACCCATCGGAGAAATGAGAAGCTTGCCACCAGCAAGTAGCCTCCTCAAGCCCAAGTATCTAATGCTCAATCATAAGAGGGAAATATTGTAGGCCAAGATGTTTTTTTTAATACTAATTATTGGTGTAACGGATCGCAGTTGATCCGTGATCCGTACAGATCATGACCCACAGTTCGCATGCGATTCGCGGATTAATACGCAAATTTAAATAGGGTGAAAGTTGATCATTTGCACGTGTTTTAAAGGCTTGCAAATGTTAACATTTAAGTGATTTTAAACAATTAACCGCAAAAAGGCGCTAAATGAAAAGTTTTCTGTACACACAGACGCACATGCGGTTGAATGTGTCTGGTCCAACTCCAATCAAACGTCATTATCTCTATTCCCTTCAAAGATCAGAACTCTTGATGTATAAACTTGAGAGTTGCGCAGGGGCGTCATGCACCAATTTTTTTTAAGGGGGCACAGTGTCAACAGCTCACAGAAATTTGTGCATACACAGACATCAAACGAAATATTATAGAGCTTTCAGTCTTTTCCATGGCACTAACATTTCTAACAATCTGAAAACCCCTTTCATGCAAAAACTTCCAAAATAAAAGTGATGACTAACTTTAATATCAAATACTATTCAATCGGAATAATGACACATTTGCATCATATTTACATTTATTTAAGTCTTAATGGCTTGTTTAATTGTGTCATTAATGCATTTTGCACAACAACTGCATTATCATATAAAATTAATGTAATTTTAAATCCATAAAGTATATAAACAACGAAAATGACATAAGCTATAGACACGTGATTGATTTTAATGTTCAATAATGATTTAAAAAAAAACATGTTTAGATAAAATTATTAGAGGAACGGATTTTTGCATTAAATTTTACCTCATATGTGAGCATGTGAGATTCCGCGCCCGCGTGAACTCAGGCGAACTTTGGCGTTGTGCCAAGAAGATGAATCTCTACTAATATAACGTTGAGACGGTCACATTTAAAACCATACATTTTCTACACAGAGGAGGTTAACTGCACATTACCGTACTGGGGTTTGGAAATGTTGTGAGCGTTTCTAACACGTTTTACTTCCTCAGATAGCCAAATGCAGCAGCAAGCCAGCAACAGGAGAGAGCTCGTGCGCGCGCCCAGACGCTGATGACGTCTGCGACTGTGCTGAGTGCAGCACCAGCTGCCGCCAGAATAAAAGTAATGTAACATGATCAAAACACTATCAAAACGGCGAAAATCTCCGAAAAGTGACAAGGATGCAGCACAGAATGTATAATAGTGTGCATATTAAATAGATTAAAAGTCAAATAACAGATTAATGGACGCTTATTTGATTTTGAGGTAGATGCAAAATCCATTGGCTCAAAAAAACCAAGGGGGCACATGCCCCCTTAGTTTGAATGGGCATGACGCCTCTGGGTACTGTGTCTCATACTGTAGTCCATTAAAATACATTTGGTGAATAAAGCACTGAAAAACAACGTCAATTTCACTTTATGTGGAGCGACTGTTTATGCTGCATCTTCTTCCAGAAGCGCCGTTTGGAATTCGTCCTCCGTCTGTGTGTGTGCGTGTTTAAGTGCACTCAAAAGTGCATACACGGAGAGACGTGTTTCAAAAGGCAAGCTAACAATCTTTCTGTTCTTGACAGGACACATACAAACAAAATGATCTCGAAATACGACAGTATTCTTTTTCTAATAAAAACATGTGTTTAAGTGGTTTACCAATAAACGACATGGCAGAAATTGTCCTTGTCTTAATTCATGTAGTATGCTGAAACAAATGTAGGCATGTAAGAATTACAGTTATGCCGCTTACATAATGTAGCCTTTTTTAATGTTCGATGACATGATAGAGAAAATTATGTAGACTAATAATTTAAGTTTAATGTCCTAATGATCAGCCTACTTATTTGTATGTCCCACAGCTGACATGGAACGTTATTAACTGGTTTGGGAACTTTATTTTTTGTTCTAACCGGTTCAGGAACGTCACTTTTAGGGTTGAATCAAAAACCGGAAACGTTAAAATACTGTATCTTTTCGGAACGAACCAATTGGGAAAAAATCTGTTTTAAAGCCCTGAGAAAAAGTGCCCCCGATCTTTCAAGTCAAACTCCATTGGTTCTTACATAACTCTTGTCTGAGCCCCTAACACTTTAAATGCCATTGCCAAATAGCGAACAAACTTTGAGATCTGCAGTGAGGCAGTGGATTATCAGTGAATTATAATAATTAATAATGCTACAAAGACAACAAACATTTTAATATCCCTGATGCCCCCCACCAAAAAAAAAAAAAAAAAAAATGAATGACATAAAAACTCAAGATGTTACATCTCAAACCTTTGAATTTGAATTACACAAAACGTATTAAATGATACAAAGTATTGCAGTTGGTTAGTAGCCATATTTCTAGGTTTAATTGCACAGAATTTATGAAAAAAATTTCATAAAACTGGCACCATCTTGTTCCCCCCAGTTTGAGAACAACTGCCATGGTTCTGAACGGTTCCCCAAAGAACCTTTAAAATCCAAAGAACCTTCTGTTACACAAAAATATGGTTCTTTTGATTCTTAAAATGTATAAAAGGTGGACTAAAGGTGGGCTGAAAGGTTCTTTTTGGAACCAAAAATTGGTTTTGGTTTCTCTGTGAAAGCATCTTAATTTTGTCTAAAAGTATCTAAAAAATTTTTTTTATGCAAATAATGTAAATTATTTAGATTTTCTTATGATACAACATGGACTTTTATTCAAGAGATTGGCAGAAATAAACAATAAATAGAATTAGGGTAATTCTTACTTGTTTTGAAAGCTCCGGGTTGAATAACAATGACTTTGACTCCCCAGCGGGACAGTTCCAGTCTTATTGTTCCACTGTATGCACTCAGAGCTGCTTTAGATGCCCCATACGCTGGAAATCCAGGAAGAGGGATTTCTCCTAAAAACAAATGATGACATAAAATTGACATTTTTCTACAGACCACCAGAGGCAGTTTTGAGTGTCAACACACCGGCCAGGTAAGTCAAAACAATATATCAACAGTAACATGTCACCCAAGTTTATTTTTGAGGTTTATATATAAAAGCAGTAGCTCAGCTCAGACAAGCTACTATGTAATGTGCACTGCCCTTGTGTGGCACGCAGATAAATGTATCGCCCGCTGTGACCCTGAATCTAAATTTGCTTCCTACTATGCTTCTGCATCCATGGGGAGCACCTTTCATCAGTTTTGAAAAGTCAAAGGTGTACCAAGTGCTGAGTTACTGTGGTACAACATATAAACCTCAGATCTTAAATTGTGACATGCCAGTCTCTACACTTGACCATAATGTACACAGACCTCCGATACAGAATCACAAACTGCAAAGTTTACCTGCCATACTCGATATGCTGATAATTCTTCCTTTCGATTGCCGTATGAGAGGCAGAAAGGCCTGCGTTACCTCCACACTACCAATGAAATTGACTTCCAAGTATTTTCGATAAAATTTAATTGGCAAAAGTTCTGCATCGCACACATATCCCAGCACTCCAGCGTTGTTCACCAGTCCCCAGAGACCTACACACGAGCCACAGGAAATACAAATGATATATTTATGCATATTAATACGCATCTATATGACAATTTGATATTTTATCCCGATGATAAAATTAAATGACGCAATGTCGCTTGTTAGAATCTGCCTTATGCCGACCTCGTTTGAAAATGCAGTGGAAATAAAGTGTTTATTAAAGCAATAAGCCCCAAGAAGCAGTGGGTCACCAGTGCATTTTATAACAGCTCAGGGGGGTTGTTCGTGCCTAACAACGCCCCTTAGCTGTTATAAAATGCACTGTAACCCCACTGCTTCGCGGGGGTTATTGCGTTTAAAACGGTTACTTCCTATGCATAACGTTAGCGGGATTTCATAAAATAAAACACAAATAAGTTGTAATTATATTAGTACAAATATTACTCTTCCGCCAAACAAAGTAGTTCCTCAGAATCAAGTGTGGCTGCAACAGAGCGCAGTTCCCAACCAACACAGACGCAGCAAAGACACAATGAAAATATGATTAAAAACTGTCGTGTTTATTTTATAAATCAACATTCATCTAAAATATACATTAACATTTATATTTTAATACTGTTGAAGTGATGATCAAATATGCTTGGAAGCATGCTTAATTTTTTTTTTAACTTGGCACCCAGTTTTAGTTTAATGCCTTACAGAAAAATGATCCTCTTCAAATAAACATAAAATATCAAATGAAAGAACAGACAATCCACTTTCAAAGAACAACAACAACAAAAAAACGTTTCATCCTACCTTCATTTGTTCTCTTATCATCATTTTTCAGCTAAAAGCGCAGATAATAAAATTTTTGTGAATAACTATTGTTAGAATGCGTTTCAACCAATCAGAATGAAGAACCAGAACTGCCCGTTTTATAATGAGATTTAAAGTACTTATTGAGTAGGGTTAACAGTCGGTGTATATGGAGGGCTTTTATTCAGCATCCATTACTTATAATAATTTACACTATAGATGGTTTTTATGGGACGCACATACACGTCTGGATCCGAACTTTACTTCCGGTTTCATTTTTTTTTAATGGTCCAGCTAGCATAACGCTCCAAATAAGTGACAAAATAACACGAACATTTTCTTGAATACGAACAGTGATTTGCACAACTCTGACCGAACTCTCTGCTCCTCACCAGGGGGCTTTTCGGGTGCTGCGAGCGAATCACTCCGCCCAATTAGAAGTGCAGTGCCTTTTGAGAACATAGTTCCCAGTAAAAGATGGCCATGTCTCATATGTCCTTGTTATTTGTAGACAGTGTGACTATACAAACCACAACACATAAATAGGAAAATGTTCGTGTTATTTTTTCACTTATTGGGAGCAGTATGCTAGCTGGAGCCATTCACTTCCAGTCTTTGTGCTAAGCTAAGCTAGCGGGGCTGCGTCAGACCGAGTTACAGCACGCACGGAGATGGGAAAGGTATGTATGGACTTATTTAACTCTGGGGGATACAGTGAATAAGCTAAATCCCCCAAATGTGGGCGTGTTCCTTTAACCAAGTCTCACCTGTTTCACCTGTTTGACTCTGGATGTACTGATAAGCTTGCTTGATCTGGCTCATGTTTGTGATGTCTAACTGGATAACAGTGAGTTTTGAGGATGAGGCTTTCTTCAGCTCCACAGCTCCGGGACTCGACTCATCCAGAACCCCTGCAAACACCCTCATTCCTGCAGCGTCCAGACACCTGGCCAGATCATGACCCAAACCGGAATCGCAACCTGTGATCAAACATAAAATGCAAAATCAATTTGCAGATTAATTCTACCGCATTGACATTCTGTTTGCATCCACGTGTTCACAGGCAAATTCATGTTTGCATTCTTATCATCATCATCATCTTTACTGCGTAAAGCGACATCCTAAAAATGCATTGATGAGTTATGAAAGTCAAGGCAGTTAACCACGTACTGGTTATGGTTCAAAGTCTGAGGTTTATTAGGATGACAGTGGGTGGACCATTTATCATAAAATTTCCAGATGGTTTTATTTTGTTTGGCATTACGGTAGTATTACGGTAAGTAATGTGCATAATCAAAAATGCATTATTTCATAATGAAAAATAACTTCTTCGTGCAAAATATGAAAAAATCACAACATTAAATTACAAATACACTGAATATGAGGATTATAACTTCATAATGTGTGTAACATACCTGTGATCAAAACGGCTCTATTCAGGACAGGCAGCATGTCTTCATCTCTCCCTATGTAGTGCACCAAACCACACACCACAATGACTAATCCCACTTTAAGAACATATGAATGGACCAAACAGCTTAATATCCCCCCAGACACCATGAGGACAACCAACCACCTCACCGACCGGCCCTCCACCATCCTCACTACCAATAACCCAACACTTGCAACCGTGAGTAAGATGTAAATTAAAGCCAGACAGCATTCAACCATTTTCTCCATTTCTACACCACACGCAAGAATGAAGTTCACGGTTTATGTTATCACTAAATCAACAAGACGTCAGTGAGGTTACAACCCGTATATTGTCCTCAGCTAGTTGGATGAGTTTGTGAATCACACCCCTAATGATTGTCATATGTTGCGCATGCAAGCGTGTTTAAACATGTCAGCAGGATATAAATTACTCGTAATAATCAGCTTTATTATATACAGCTGCACAAAGTGCCGCAACCCTAAACTTTTTTTTCATTCAAATGGCTAATTCAATCTGGTCCTGGATGAGATGCATGAAAAAACACATGATTTAAAGGGGACATTTCACAAGACTTTTTTAAGATGTCAAATAAATCTTTGGTGTCCCCAGAGCACAAATGTGAAGTTTTAGCTCAAAACACCATATTAATCATTTATTATAGCATGTTAAAATTGCCACTTTGTAGGTGCTTTGTGGGTGTGTCCTTTAACATGCAAATGAGCTGATGAAACAATGATGGTAGTTTGTTGCAATTAAAACTCAATTGTGGTTTTCTCTGCACTAAATGGCAGTACTGTGATTGGATAGTGCAGATTAAGGGGTGGTATTATTATAGACGATTTCAGCAGTAACAACATAAACAAGCGTCTGTCGCGGTCCGCAGTAGCTTCCGGTAAACTCCGCTAATAATAAATAACAACAAAGTACTTTAAACGTAGTTTATTTATATAACAAGCAAAACAACAACACATAGATTACATAGGAAACCAAAACATTTGTTATTTTTGATGAGGCATGTGATCAGTTTAGCAACTAGTTAGACCATTAAAAAAACGAAACCAGAAGAAAGGTTCGGATCCAGACGTGTATCACGTGCGTCCGATGAAACCGTCTATAATAAGAGCTCCTTATGACATCATAAGGAGAGCCAAATAAATTCAACGATCTACTTTTTCATGTGCTTGTAGAGAATTGTTTACCAAAACTAAGTTACTGGGTTGATCTTTTTCACATTTTCTAGGTTGATAGAAGCACTGGGGACCCAATCATAGCACTTAAACATGGAAAAACATATACCTTAATGCAATCAACTTTTGACTAGCGCAATACTCTATTCAGCTTGACAACAACATATCCATGTAAAAATCTTCATGCATTATCCAACCATGCAACTATAGTGAAACATTATATAGGGCTGCAACAACTAATCGATAATGATCGATTATGAAATTCCACGTCAATGAATTTCATTATCAATTAGTTGGTCTGTGACGTTGTTGGTATTTGGACTGCGAATTGTAATTGTGATGCTTTTTGGACTAATTTGTCTTTGTCCTGGTTGCCAGATCTGCATAACAAACCAGTCCAATGACGAGAGCAAAAGTGCAAAAGAACGCTGCTAATAAAGATTTACTTTCATCCTTTAATAGGAGTTTGTAAAAGTGAGTTTGTTGGGTTTTCCTAAAAATAAGTAATGAACTAGAAACATAGCATCTGTTTTAAAGTATAAAAAATTCAGTAGAAATTGCAGCTGGGTTGCCGGCAACCTACCGTAGATTCAAATCCATGCTTTCTCACTGGCAGCACTTTGTTCAAAGTTAAATGAACATTAAACATTTTCAAGTCTTTGTCCTTACAGGGTAAAACCAAAAAAACAGCATCAAGCAAAACATTCTGGGACACAAAATCTAAAGCAAAAAAACAGAAAAAGGTTGATGATGATTTCAGGTTCCCAGAATGCTTTGCATGAGGCTGTTATTGTATAGTTTCACTCTGCAAAGACGAAGACCTGTCAATATTCAAAATGTATTTAACTTTGAACAAACTCTTGCCATTAAATAACATAAATTTAAATCTACGGCAAATTACCGGCAACCCAGCTGCAATAACATTGTCATTTCTACAATTTTTTTTTACATTGTAAGTAGAAAATCCAGGTTCGTATTACTGTAACAATGGATGCATATCACTTTTATATCATATGTTTCAAAAATGTCAAATCTGACCATTTTAATCTTTGTAACTCAGAGATAGGGCTGACCGTTACAATCATATGCTTATTATTTTGTTAATATGAATAAATTTATTTTCATCAAGGTCTGAAGCACACCCCTGTAGACTCAATACACTTTGGTTATTTATATTTTGACATTTCAAGATGTTTTACTATTTAAAACCTGCACAAACTTTTTTTTAAGGCTTGTGATATCAAAAAGATGTTATTAGTAAAACTTTGTAGTAGTGCGTGGCTTTTGCACATTTAAAAGTACACTTCAACACATAAATATCCTAACTAAGTGCTTTATTCAGCTATAATAAGTGAAACATCTACCGGTAATTGAATATATATTTGGACTTTTATCCGATTAGTCAATTAATCGACCAATTAATCGATTATGAAAATAATCGTTAATTGCAGCCATAAACGTTTATTAAATTTTTTACCGATCCTTCACAATATGGCTGTAAAGTTTCAAGGAGAAATGATTTTGATGCATTTGCCTTTTCTTTACGATGTATGTTTGGATGAAAACAAGAAGAAACCAAGCAAATACAGCAACACATTTAATGTTTGTAACTCGGCTGACCGTTACAATCATATGCTTATTTATTTATTTTTGCTTAATATCCGCTTAATATCCGCTTAATCTCTGCTTAATCTCTGCTTAATCTCCGCTTAATCTCAGCTTAATCTCCTTATCCGTTAATATGTGTGTATATACATGTATATCTCCCAAGGGTTTTTCCCTCCTAGGACTTTTATTTTTATTTTCCTCGGCTAAACAACCCGGGGTTTTTGTTTTTTTTCTCCTAGGGGTTTTTTTACCCCGGGGTGGTAGCCTGCTTGGGCTTAACTTAGCTTCTTCTTCTCGACGTTACATTAGTAATATGCTCGCTCATAAGGTCGCGTCATAGCCGCAGCAAATTTGACTGCTTATGCTATTGTGTATTATGTTATGCTATCTGTCGTTTTTCTGTGCTTTTACTGCTTCTATTAATGTAAAGCTGCTTTGAAACAATTGAGTATTGTGAAAAGCGCTATATAAATAAAATTGAATTGAATTTTGTAAATATGAATACGTTTATTTTCATCAAGGTCTGAAGCACATCCCTGTAGACGCAATACATTTTGGTTATTCATATTTTGACATTTAAAGATTTTAGTATTAGTATTTAAAAGCTGAACAAACTTTTTTATTTCAAGGCGGAGTGCACAATGTTTGAAAAACGCTTTGGAAAAGGGAGTCGGGCCGATTACCAAAACCCACTTGTAGCCAATCAGCAGTAAGGGGCGTGTCTACTAACCAACATCCTTACCGGGGTTGTGTATGTGTGGGGCAGGTCTATCAAAAGAAGGTGCAGATTCTATTGGGGTAGGGGCGTGTATGTTTAGGTGATTTCAAATATCAACATTGGCTTTCAAACATTGTGCACTCCGCCTTAAAGGCTTGTAATATCCAAAAGATTTTATTAGTAAAACTCTGTAGTAGTGTGTGGCTTTTGCACTTTTAAAAGTACACTTCAACACATAAATATCCTAATTAAGTGCCTTTTTTAGCTATAAGAAGAGAAAAATCTAATTAAATATTTAGACTTTTATCCGATTAGTCGAAAATTAATCGTCCGATTAATTGATTATGAAAGTATTCGTTAAG
Organism: Misgurnus anguillicaudatus; assembly: GCF_027580225.2. Classification (NCBI taxonomy): domain Eukaryota; kingdom Metazoa; phylum Chordata; class Actinopteri; order Cypriniformes; family Cobitidae; genus Misgurnus; species Misgurnus anguillicaudatus. The sequence goes on along the minus strand of NC_073342.2, from coordinate 3,593,145 downwards.
TTGCATTTAATAAACTTTGCAGATTCTTCACAATATGGCTGTAAAGTTTCAAGGAGAACTGATTTTGATGCATTTGCCTTTTCTTTACTATGTATGTTTGAATGAAAACAAGAAGAAACCAAGCAAATACAGCAACACATTTAATGTTTGTAACTCGGCTGATAGGGCTGACCGTTAAAATCATATGCTTACTTATTTTGTAAATATGAATAAGTTTATTTTCATCAAGGTCTGAAGCACATCCCTGTAGACTCAATACACTTTGGTTATTTATATTTTGACATTTCAAGATGTTTTAGTATTTTAAAGTTGCACAAACTTTTTTAAGGCTTGTAATATCCAAAAGATTTTATTAGTAAAACTCTGTAGTAGTGTGTGGCTTTTGCACTTTTAAAAGTACACTTCAACACATAAATATCCTAATTAAGTGCCTTATTCAGCTATAATAAGTGAAAAACCTAATTGAATATATATTTGGACTTTTATCCGATAAGTCGAAAATTAATCGTCCGATTAATTGATTATGAAAGTAATAGTTAGTTGCATTTATTAAACTTTGCAGATCCTTCACAATATGGCTGTAAAGTTTCAAGGAGAACTGATTTTGATGCATTTGCCTTTTCTTTACAATGTATGTTTGAATGAAAACAAGAAGAAACCAAGCAAATACAGTAACACATTTAATGTGGTTTGTTGGTCCAGAGGAGACAGTATCTAGACTGAGCAGTGCATACAGACAGTCAAATCTTTCACAACACACAAGAATCTCATGGCTTAGACATGATGACAGACATAAAGTGCTCATTCTCCTTGACCAGGCCTATCTGGTCTGAACTATGCAAAGCGTTAATACATAATTCACGAATCCCTGTGAACGAGGAGGCCAGCAGAGGGGGGTTAGGGATTGAAAACGATGCAGTCAGGAAATGTTTAAGAGCGATTCTTCTTGAAGAAACTGATGAGACCGTTTGTAGAGGAATCGTGGGAATGAACCTCCGCATCATCCTGCAGCTCGGGTTCGATCTTCTTGGCCAGCTGCTTGCCCAGTTCCACACTAAGAGGACAGAAGAGAGATTTATTACTTTCTGAAAGTACTGTAACCCAATTAGGGCTGCATTTCTTTCATGTAACTTTGATTGTGTGTATTTTTAACCAATTGGTTATTGAGGAAGTGTGTTAAAGAAAATTGCAGTAATGTCAGTTTGATTATACTCTGCATGTAAATTGCAATTTTATGTTTGCAACAGAGATGGCAATAGAGAGACAAACGTTATAAACTGCAGCATTAAAATTACACATTTTGCAACTATGTAACCTGTCGAACTGGTGTGTTGTAGTCAGAAAAACTTTTTGGGTAAAGATTTTGTTTTTTTCCAGATTGGTTATTTATACAGTTCCAGTTTTGTTTACTTAAAGGGATAGTTCACCCAAAAATTAAAATTCTGTCAATTTTCTCATCCTCATGATGAAATTTATTTTGATGAACACAAAAGCAGATATTTTGATAAATGATGGAAAGCAAACAGTTGACAGTATACAATGATTTCCATCGTATTTTTTTTCCCTTACAATCGAAGTAAATGGTTATAATTAGCTGTGTGCTTACCATCATTTATCAAAATATCTTCTGTGTTCATCAAAAAAAGAAATTCATACAGGTTTAGAACAACATGAAGATGAGAAAATTATGAATTTTAATTTTTGGGTGAACTACCCTTTACAATAACTTTGTAAAATGAATTGAAAAAGTTGATGAAATTACCTAATTAATACATTTTAACTAAAGCTAAAATTAATAACCAAAAAGTTTAAATTAAAAACAAATGGCGGGTCACATGAATGAACAACATTCACTTTTCACAAGCAACACTGTAAAAAATGATTTTCAAAAAAAAAACTTAGTATTTTTGTCTTGTTTTCAGTAAAAACATCCAAAAATCCTTAATTAAGATGCTTTATCTTGATAAGCAAAATGACCCAAGAAAACAACTCCAGTTTTTATACAAAAAATATCAAATTTAAGTGAATTTGTATCTAAAACAAGCAAAAAATAATAATCTTCCAACGGGGCAAGAAACATTTTTTGAAATAAGTTAATCTTTTTCTTAAAAAGTACATATTCCAGAAAAATTGTCTTACCCCATTGGCAGATTTTTTTACTTCAGGGTTCCTGCAGGTTTCACCAAGTCAAATTTAAGACTTTTTAAGACCTTTTTAAGACCATTATGAGTGAAATTTAAGACCAAAGCGACACAATGATCTCAGAAATTCTCAAAACATTATATTTTTATTATATCTTTGTTTATTTATTTATTTATTTTTTTGACAAATAAAATCCACTAATATGGGAAGATCAGTATGGTCAGCTGCTGATATGTGGCTTGTTAACATGTTTTACACTTTCTCCACCCATACGTTATGTGCATAAATATGCACTATACCACCATCGCATTTATTCCCCTCTCTAATTACACAATAATAAAATGAAAAGGAAATTTACTATTAAAAGGCTGTTCGTGGTTTGTTGTGTGTTGCAAACAAGGCCGTTTCTAATTCCGAAGGCTGTAGCCTCCAGAGGTCGCATTTTTAGGCTGCATATGAAAACAACATCTGAAATATAGCTTATGGCATGAATTGCGTGGATTATAATAGCCTACATTTGTATTCTCTTTAAAAAATAATGATTAAAAACTGGATTGAAGAGACATTCAGTGACACGCAAAGTGCAGAACTTTTCTTTTTAGAGGCCCACCCATCAAAATACATTCTTCCTCCGTCACTGAGGCATTTTAATTTACCATTTTATTTTTTTTCGGACAACCTTTTCGGGAATAAATGGAGGTAAGAAATTTAAGACTTGGGATAATTAAATTTAAGACCTATGGTGAAAATCTGGCCATTTTTAAGACTTTTTATGGCCTTAAATTTAACTTTCTAAATTTCAGACTTTAAGACTTTTTAAGACCCCGCGGGAACCCTGTACTTGTTTTAGGCACAAACTTTATATTTTTTGTCTTAAAACTAGACTTATTCTCTCAGGTCACCTTGTTCAAAGAAAATTCATCTTGAATTAATAATGTTTAGACACTTGTAACGAAAATAATACATAAAAAAACTAAGCAAGAAAGTAATTTTTTGCAGTGCAGGAGCAATGAAGCATATTAATGGAATGGTGTTCGTGATTGTCGGCATGAAGGAAGTTTGTACAAAAAAGCACAGATGACGACATCACTTGGTTTGTGCACTGGAAACAAGGGTAAGCTAATCTTGCATTTAGCAGTGACGCTGGTAGTGGTTTACCAGTCACAATTTAATATCAATACAGCTCGCTTGGAACCTCAACAAGGTACTAAAAAAGTACAAGGTACTAGGTACTGTAACAGTGGAACCCACCAAAAGTGAGCCGTACCATGCAGTGAAAAAGCACCATTAGAGCCTTGGCTGAACAGGTTGAAAATCTGTTGTATTTATTTGTACATTAACTGGACCAAGTCAAGGCAGCAATAGAGAAGACCTGGACTCACCCCCACTGGTCATAGCTGTTGATGTCCCAAATCACACCTTGCACAAAGATCTTGTGCTCATACATGGCTAAAGACAAATAAAAAAACATGACAAATGAAAGTCTAAAAAGGTATCTAGAAAACAGACTTTATTACAGTGGTTTCATTACTCACCAACTAATGCACCGAGCATGAAGGGTGTAAGTTTCTTGAAGATGATAGAGTTGCTTGGCTTGTTTCCTTCAAATACCTACAAAAAAAATTAGAAACGTGCACTGTTGAAACCTCAAATATTACATTCTACTTCATTTAATATGAAACAAAATTTGATTTCCTATTTAATAAAAAAAATATATTCTCAACCAAATAGCAACAGGTCACTTTCATGTTTTCATGTGCACCAATAGTTACACCATTGTTCACTATCTTTGCCACTTCTGTTTAATATTAATATGCTAAATGACATGATAAAGATAATACTTAATCAATTAACAGATATTTATTTATTTTTTAATGCATTCTTTTAATAAATGAAGGAGTGGTTCATTGCTGCCTATGTGGGATACTATGGAGAAAATTTTCTGCCAAACAAATAAAGGTAAATGGAAAATATTGCTGCAGTTTTGTCACATGTTTTTACAATGATAGCAGAAATTGGTAATTCATAAGGAATAGCAGAAACAGCCAATGTTGGATACAAACTTGCATCATTGGTTATTATAGTAAAACTGAAACTGAAACTATTATTAAAAAAAACATTTTAGTTAACTGAAATAAAATAAAAACGAAGGTTTCTTAAAAAAAAACTAAAACTAAACTATAACTAAAATGTGGACCTGCAAAACTAACTAAAATTTTGGAAAACAAAACTTGCGTTATCGTTTTTTAAATGTTATTGGATCAGCAGTTGAACACGGAGTCACTCATATTACCGGATCATAAGCAAATGTTCAGCAGAATCATTAATGACCAATAGATGGCAGACGAATGTCTATTAGAACTCCTGACCTGCACAGCAGCTTCACGTGATGTGTATGACGGCTAGTTTATTAAGACAACCTGTCTTCTGCTGGCAAACCATTACAATAACTGAGAAAGGTTTAATTATATCAATGTACGGTACACAGAAGCATTTAAATGTTAAACATGGCTGAAAATGCTGACGGTTGCTAAATATGATAAAGAATGTCCGCTGAACTTTTCTGAAATTTTATATGCTTTTGCGGATAATCAACAAATAATAATATTAATATATAATAAGTCAACAAATAATTGTTAGTACAACGATGTCTTCTGGTACAGAAATGGACCCTCATAGACAGAACATTAAACTTTGCATTGATTTTCAGTTCTTGTGCACAGACATAAATGTACAAGTAAGATGTGCTGATTCAATCTAAATTATCTGGGTTATTTTTAACCCAATGCTGGGAAAATATTGGACAAAACACACGTTAGGTTATAAATAAACATATGCTTTTTATTGCTGATTATTTATAACCAAACATGTATATTTATATTATATATACCCAACAGAATTTAGAGTGTTGGTTGGTGTGGTATTTGTCTTGCCCTTTGATTGACAGGACTAAATACTTTTTTTAAAAATCTTATCTTATTTTCAACATTACCAGATTTGGCAAGGTGTATGTACACAACCATGATATTATGCTAAAGACTAAAACTATACTAAAACTAAATAAAAACTAAAAGTAATGCTTTTTGAAAAATAGAAACGAAATCAAAACTATTTATGCACCACTTAAAAGAACTAAAACTAAACTGAAATAAAATAACACGTTACAAAACTAAATAAAAATAAAAACTAATATTTTTTTTGAAAACTATAATAAACCTGAGAACACCAGCACAGCTGAGACTAGAGATTATATGTACAGGGTCTTACTTTATGAGGCAAGAGTTTCTCCAGCGGCTCTCCAGACATCCCAGCAGCCTGGAGCTCCTTCTTAGCCTCCTCAGAGGTTTTTCCTCTCATCAGAGCCTCCGTCTGAGCCAGGAAGTTTGCCATCAGGATCTAACAACATAGTAATACAGTTCATGAAGAAAGCATGTAACACAAGAGTCCTTCAACAACATCTAAGGCTCAGAATATCCTAATTAAAGAGTTCTGACTATCCTAACTAAGGCCTAGTACACACGGACACAGGTATTTTTATAACCGCGACTTTTTTTATGCGGTTCAGCCATTCGTCCACACAAAAACGCAGTATCAGGACACTGAAACCGAACATTTTTGAAAACCCCTTTTAAGAAATGCAGTGTTGTCCTGTAGACAATAGGTGTGTTCGACATCGGCTGTGGCTGGATGTAACCGATCGGCGAGATTAGCCGCGTGCAGGTGGGGAGGAGCTGAAAACGGAGACGTGAAGTCGGACGCGCTGTGCTTCCCGTAGTTTGCTGCATTTACGTCAGGCATGCCTGATCACGTGCCGTTTGCTTGCTTTATCGCAATAAACATGATTTGTAAAATGTAAACTACATAAAAAGTGAATTATACTGTTTTGAATGTCCGTGTATGAGCATGAGTGGAACTGAAGAGGCTTTTACATCATCTGTTTTTACAGGAATAAAGTTTAACATAAGCATAAATTATTTAAATACCAATAAAGTGGGGTCTACGTTTTTTCATTTCTATTTCCATTTTATTTGGATGAAGATGACACAATATAACATCACGACTACATGAAAAGAGCTTTAACTGTTATAAAAATACAGATTTGTGAGCATTTGTGGAACTGAGGGTGTGAAAATAAGCATGAAATACACGTGATTGTTGTCATGTGGTGAATCCGACCAATCGTGAAACAGCTGTGTCGTCATTACAGCCCGTGCAGCTCCTCTTCGCGAACTGCGCTGGCTAACTCAGGCAGCTGATCTCGAATCGCTCTCGCGGTACTTAAAAACCATATGACACAGTCACGTGCCTGCAGCGCCAGATGAAGTCAGACAAAAGTACTAACTGGAATGCACTGCTTCAAGTCAGCCGCCGATCGGTCTGCGCAGCGCTGCATGAAGTCGAACACACCTAATAAAACCAGGGTTTTTGCCTTGTGACGTCAGAGCTGGTTAGGCTTCTGATTGGCCAAGGTGGCTTTACGATTTGGGTTATAGCGCCACCTGCTGGTGTGGCATGCTCTTGAGAGTGCTTGATAGCGTGTTTTTGCTTTTTCATGTGGACGGATTTCTTTTAAATCAAGCAAGTGTGGACAGGAATTTTTTGGAAAAAAACCTCTGGTTATAAATACCTGTGTCTGTGTTGACAAGGCCTAAGAGTCATCAGAGTAAAAATAACTGAAAGAGATATGATAAACACAATCCGTGATTACATCAACTGGTGTACCTTGTGATGTAGGTTATCTCTGATTGGATGCTGACTCTGAGCTGGTATGAGGAAGTCAGCTGGAATCAAGCGTGTGCCTACAGAGCATAAAACAGACTCATATCTTTATCTGTTCTGATAAACACGAAGCGTAACAGACAACACAAACTACAGTAAAGTTAAAGAAATAGCTTAACGACCAAAGACCACAATTGTCAGGTTGTGAATGTGATGTGTACTTTATATTACGTCTCTATACACTACGTCTTTGAATAGTTTCGTGTGACGCACAGACTGAATTTAAGTTGTTAAATTATTTATTATACCACTGGTCTGTTGAATGCTTGATTCTGATTGGTTGAGGAATGTTCCATGGGTGTTGATTATTTTTCTGTAAGCCGCACACGTCAAACTTCTTAAAATAACCACCAGAGCAATGTTTGGTGGATAATTGTGTCTATTCCTTTGAATTATCATCACCTTGGGTGTGCATTATTTTAGAATAATTCAACGGCCCGTCATCAACTGTTCCTCACATAATTACTATCAGTGCAGCTCATGTGTGATTTCTTATCTAGATTTGTGCCAAAATAAAACTCACACGAGTGTCTGGACCAGAGGTTGCGTTAGCTGAAAATTTTCCATCTTTAAAGGCCGACCTTTATTTTGAAAGATTACATTAAAGGCGGGGTGCATGATCTCCAAAAGCTAATGTTGACATTTGAAATCACCTAAACAAACAGGCCACTACCCCAATAGAATCTGGACATTCTTTAGATAGACCCAACCCACACATATGCAACCCAGGGAACAATGACCCTGTCCCAAATGGCACACTCCGGACTTGTGGTCCTCCTCAGACTCCACACTTTGATGACATCATATAGTGCAGATTTTAGGGCCCCTTGATGCGAGTCCATGTGGGTGCGCCAGAGTCGTATTTTGGTACAGACTCCAGCGTCACGCCAGAAATACGAAGAGAAGTTGCCCATCAATGTGAACTTCTCCCTTCCATAGTCTTATTGGTCTGATAACTCTTTCGCAAAGACTTCTGGGTTGGTAGTGCGCAAAGCCTGCTGCAGTGCAGGATTTGCCGAAGACCGCATCAAGGGGCCGAGACAAAGTCCACATGAAGTGCGCCATTTGGGACAATGTCGGTAAATACCCTTACTGCTGATTGGCTACAAGTGTTTTGCTACTCAGCCCGACTCCCTTTCCCAAAGTGTTTATTAAAAATCACACACCCCGCCTTTAAGGGTAATTTATTGTGACTTATTACTGTAATTCCCACCCCTGTCCAGTAGGTGGCAATTGCACATAATGATTAGCCAATAGGTGTTTGCGCCACACTGCATAAATTTGAACACAGTCCAGTGTGGTAAAAAAACTAAAAATTAAATGAAAACTCCAACAAACCCTGATGAATGAGCTGGTAGAAAGCGTGCTGCCCGTTGGTTCCTGGTTCCCCCCACACGATGGGTCCGGTGTGGTAATTCACGCGAACGCCAGACTTTGTGATGTACTTCCCGTTGGACTCCATGTCTCCCTAAGAAATCAATTCATAAGTCATAAATAACTCTACAGATAACCATTACGATGTAATTTCCTGATATGTGACATCATCACACTAACCTGTTGGAAGTAAGCAGCGAAGCGGTGCATGTACTGATCGTAGGGCAGCAGGGCATGCGTCTCAGCCTGGAAGAAGTTGGCGTACCAGACGCCGAGCAATGCCAGTATGACCGGAGCGTTTTCCTCCAGAGGAGCCGAGCGGAAGTGGTTATCCTAAAAAATATGCAAAGATCATTGACTTTGAGTATTTGTTTTTCCTACTATGAAAGTTAATGGGCACCAACTATGTGGTTACCATTGTATATGAAAATATCTTCTTTTGTGTTGAACAGAATAGAAAAAACGTTCAGTAATTTTTATTTTTTTGGTGAAACATTTTTAACAAATCCCAACATTTCTATCATGCATATTGACATACTATAATCCTGCTTACCATCCAATGAGCACCAGCAAGCAGCTGCTGGAAGTTGTCAAATCCTGTGGGACAAAAACAAATAAATTACATTACGAAAATAATAAAACCTAGGTAAGCAGATTAATGCAGGATGCTGTCTCATTTAATGCAGGGACACAAGTATAGATGCTTATATTGCTGTGCGAGATCCCTGTACTCATGTAAAGAAAGGCAGTAAATGTGCCATAAGGGGGCCAATAATAAATGGCATTTACAACCCATTACGCTATATTCTCGAGTAAAACAGGATTCAGGGAAATAAAAAGTATGCTGGGTTTTTATTCATCTGGAATAGTGTCTGAAATGCGTTTCTATCCACCTTTTTCTCAAACACGGAAGTGATGTGACGTATTTCCTTTTCGGTGCGGGACTTTCGGTTCAATATCCAGCCGGTAGAAAACAGTGTAGTGGGAGCACGCATAAAACATGATTTAAACAGTTATTATTTACTACACCTGCCATGTTTGAACCAGTTTAAGGATGAAATTAAGAAGTGACTTGATATATGAAGATATATTCAATCATTTTGTGTTGTTGAACGGAGGTGACGGGTCTTCAATGCGCAAATATAAAAGCACATACCACTATCTTTACAATGGGAAAGTCAATCGAGTGTTTGTACATTGAAAAGACAGAGTCTTTTTGTTTTTAACTTTTCAGGGGATGGCTTAAAATCTTACAACTGTCCCTCAATCTGGTCTGAGTTTTTTTCAATTTTTCATGGACTTGTTTATGGCGACACGTCGAGCTTCACGCAGTCCGACACAGTCAGAAGTAACTTATCTCTCTCATTCAACACATTGTAAGTTATTTGAACAAACTATAATAAACTACTACATGTATTGAGTGTTGTTTTTGTTTTATGATAATATTATTACATCGCTTCTTATGCACTAGGTGGAGACATGAGCTTATGAAATTATTTGCTTACTTTTTAAAGTATTTGCTTTTCATTTAAAACATAACAAAAGTACGCGCAAACACATTACGAACTATTATAAACATTAACTTAACAGATTATGTTGTATATATTCTGCACTGTAATCGCATGTTTGTAATAATATATAGTAGAAGAATAAATAAATCAGCATATTTTTATCAGCATAATATTAGTTGTTTTAAACAATTATTGTATTTTTTGTTTACTGGTAGCTTTTATAAAAGGATTTACTGGATGGATTTGTAAATACAATTTTTTTTTTATTTTAACCACATGCACAAGAACTGAATGTGTAGAGATATAATGCGTTTGTATTAGCTATTATGGCAACCCCTAACTGCACAAATTATGTCGGTCTTCTTGGATTTCATAATAAACATTAAACAGCCAGTTAAAACGGCACACTTGTGTCCTTCGCAATAGACTACCATTAGCTTTAGTGGCTCACCGGAAGTCAAAAACCGGAAAGCTCAAAGATGGCGGAGCCCACATTTATGTCAAGAAACAGGTGGATAGTAAAATGGAGCCAGATAAGATGATATTATTTGTAGTTTGATGAAATTATGAAGGGAACAATTTTTGTTTTTACAATAACACACATTGATGATTGTCTTTAATGACATTAGCTGACTTGAAAATAAAATCAGACATAGAAAAAGACAGCTTTTGTTAATGCCTTCGCTATACAGTAGCACTAACAATGCAAACTAAACAATGTTTGCTTATGCATCACAAACCTGACACAATCCTGAATCTACTTTATGAATATCTAAAAGAGTTTGCGTTCACACAGTTGGGACAGAATATTTTAGGGCAATGTTCGTAAAGCAGACATACCTACGTGCAGTGCAATGGACAAACCAATAGCCGACCACAGTGAGTAACGCCCGCCGACCCACTAAAACATTCAGCATTAGAAAATCAGAGCAAATTTAAAACGGCTAAGCAGTCAAACATTATTAAGCATAAAACATGTATTCGTGTTTCAGCAAATCCAAACAAGGTTTTCTTGCTCATGCAATTATACGTAATAGATATACTCACATCCCAAAACTCAAACATGTTGTTGGTGTCGATACCAAAGTCCCTCACTTTCGGCTGGTAAAGTGACATAAAACGTGTTCATTTATTGAAGATTTTAAATATCGTTTACATAAAGATCAAGAGAAGATATGAAAGACAGATGTGAGACTGTACTTACTGCGTTTGTAGAAAGAGCCACGAAATGTTTGGCCACGGCAGATGGCTAAAAACACATTTACACAGTAGTCAGTACACACTTATTTTACGCAGTTTATCCAAATGAGGACTGAACAATTAAGGAGACATTTACTAAATGAAAATATGTGAAATAACATTTTCATTTATATATATCTCTGTCAAAACTGAGATAATGACATAAACCGAATGCTCTCGGTACGTATTATACATTCATCAAATACTTTCACTTCAAATCCACTTAATCCCGGCCTCATGCCATTCAGAAATACCGGTTTGTTGACAAAATCCATAGAGTCTCATTTACAAGAAAACATGTCAGACGCACTTTTTGCGCTATTGTCTGAAAAGTCAGTCATTGGATATCAACATGTCATCTGTAAGACATCTTTAAAGCTTTAAAGCTGACAATCTCACATCATTAGAGGCCCGAAGAAACCATTCTTTGGCTGTCTCTGCATTAGTGATGGTCTCCTGCGTGGTGAACGTCTACAAAACACAAACAAAAACCTGTTAGAAATTCATGCCATCTTATCTTCAGTTTCTAATACCCAGTCTGTTCAAATAGAAATGTAGATTAAAATTAGATTGATTAAAAATTGTTATACCACAAGGCTGTTGAATGCTTTATTCTGATTGGTTGAGAAACGTTCCACGCATATGCATTATTTTTCGATAAACACACACCTTTACATGTCAAACGTCTTAAAATAACAACCAGAGCTGACTCGGATCCTTTGAATTATTTGAAATTATACCACTAGTCTGTTGAATGCTGTATTCTGATTGGCTGGTAAATGTTCCATGGGTGTTGATTATTTTTCTGTAAACTGCACACCTAACTTGTCAAATGTCTCAAAAATAACCACCAGAGCAATGTTTGTGGTAACCAACCGTGGTATAAGCGTAATAATTGAAATAATGCACACCCACGGTGTAACACCGTTTTGCGTCGTGCCACATTACAACCTTGGGTGTGCATTATTTTCTTATAACAGAACGGCCCGTCGTCAATGATGTAAGGAATAATTGACGACGGGCCATTGAATTATTTGAAAATAATGCAAACCAAGGTGGTAATGCGGCACGACGCGAAGCCGTTACACCGCAGGTGTGCATTATTTTCAAATAATTCAAAGGACCGGAGTCAATTATTCCGCTTATACCACGGTTACCACAAACATTGCTCTGGTGCCTATTTTTAAGACATTTTAAAAAGCCAATCAGAATGCAGCATTCAACAGACCCGTGGTATAATCCTTACATAATGCACACTCCACTTCACGTCATGCCGCATTACCACCTTGGGTGTGCATCAATTTCTAATAATTCAACAGCTACCCAAATACTATTTTGTTTTAGCAAACACTGCATAATTTAAAAATTCTGAATGGAATAAAATAAGCCTTTCACTAAAAAGAAAATCACAATTGTATTTGACTTTATTTAGTCAAACCTTGGATGCAATGATGAAGAGGGTGGTCTCAGCGTTCAGCTGGGCGAGGGTCTTGGCCATGTGCGTGCCATCGATATTTGAGACGAACCAGACGTTGGGTCCTCCTTTAGAGTACGGCTTCAGAGCTTCAGTTACCATAAGAGGACCCTAAAGAAAACAGATCAACATAATTAATTTCATCCAGATAGTATTGAAATTTAGTGTAAGATCACCAGCTGATTACCAGTTAGACCCATCCAGGAAGAGATAATGCAGTCAGTATTTGTAAACATATTTTTGTTATAATAATTCTAATTTAGACTTCTAGTTTTGTGCTTCTGTAGAAACCAAAGTGACCTGTAGCTGTTAAATATATATTTTACCGTTAACGTATTTCAATGCAAACTTGTTTTTTTGAGGGGGGAAATATATCAATATAAACGCATATACAAAACATGTTAGTTACCAGTCATGCACTGAAATGAAATTTCTGGGCCAAGAGTATAAATTCTGGATGCACTTGGCTGAAAACCAAAACTGACTTTAATAAATAGCTTTTTGTATAATTGTATTAATATTAGACATTTATTTTAATGAAAACAAGCACAACACAGAATGTCAGTGAGCCTCTATTCTGATTTTGTAAAAAGGCTTGATCTTCAGTGATAAGAGCACCTGCTGTGTTACAGTCCAGTATTACCTCCTGAAAACATGTGCACTTCATCATCATTTACTGACAGAGCCGCTGATCATTCACAACTATATTTGAAAGCCTGTTATGTCTCACAGGACGACTTGAACTGGACTTAAAAAAATGCTTGCAGGTCAATGTGATTTCCGTTAAGACGGCAATTTCATTTTAGAATTGAGAATGTTGGAAATGTCAACAGTGGAAACAACTGTCCCGTTCACACTACAATAATAAACAGCAACACACGCTTGGAGAAAGAACAAGTGTATTTATAAACACTGTTAATGATTTAGGCACTGTCTGGTGCCCTCATATCATATTTACAGTATACCTATATTTCACAACGTTGCATGTCAACTGTACAACTAAACATTATCAATTGTTATTTAGTACTTAGTTAACTTTTTAATTCAAGTTTATTTCTGTAGCACTTCTCACAATTTTGCATCAGCAAACAGTAAACTCAGAATAGTACAGGCAAATATAAAATATATAACCGCAAGCAGGGGCCAAGAAGTTACAGACCAATAGGGAAAACTTCCAGATTTTAAACGTTTCTCGGCCTCAGACTGTCCTGGGGTTAATGCGTAAAAAGATCTCTCACAATAGGGCAAATTTTTCTTTACTTGCCCCACCCAAAATTATTTTGGCTCATATCTGCTGAATGACTCTGTTGATAACATTTAGTCAGCAGTGTCTTTAAATATCTGCCAGATTTTATGTGAACCAGACTAGGGCTGCAACAACATGTTTAACGTCATCCATTACGACGACAATGAAATCTACACGTTGATGCGTCATATTACCGCATGCTGATGGGACAATTTATTTTATTTAAACGTTACATGCACAGATGATATAACGCCCATGTAATTTTGTGTACAGACAACATGGACGTGTGATTGTATGTAAAAGCATAAACCCCAAAGAGTCATATTCAAAAAAGTGTCAAATGCGGCAACGTAGCCCCTACTGTTTTTTTGTTTGTTTTTATAGACGGTTTCAGCAGTAAGAACATAAACAAGCGGCTTTCGTGGTCATCACGTAACTTCCGGTAAACTCTGCAAAGAATAAATAACAACAAAGTCCTTTTAAAATAGTTCATTTATATAACAAGCAAAATGAACAACACGTAGATTACCTAGGAACGCAAAACTGTTATTTTTGACGAGGTATTTAAGAGCTCAGTTTCAGCAACTAGTCAGACCTTTAAACAGACAGAAACCGGAAGCAAAGTTCGGACCAGACGCTTATCGCGTCACCGCACGTGCGCCCGATGAAACGGTCTATAAACTAAACTAACTGTGTAATTAATTGTTTTTCAATTTCAATATTGGATTCAAACGATTACAAAAACAAGGTAATCGAGGTAAAGCAATTATTTAATTGCTTAAAATATAAATTGCGTGCTGCTGGACTGAGGTTTTTGTAAGGCACCACTACTTTGACACATGTAGCCTATTGCAACACTTACTTAACATAAAGGTTAAATTGGGGGGGGGGGGGGAAATAAACCGGTAGACATAATTAACTGGTAGAAATTTGTCAACCGGTAGAGATTTTGAACTATCGTCTCTATCGAGGTTACGCGCCCACGACACACTCCCGTGCGCGTGGTCACGAAAATGTAACGTTTGTACACGTATTTAAGTTATTTTAAGCCATTGAAATGAACAACAGATCTATATGCATGCACTCTTTCTGTGTGTGACGAGCGTTTAAGTCGTGCAACCGCTGCTCATTAAGCTCGTAGCATTTTTCCACTTTATTGGCCTTAAATACATATGCGTCAAATTCCCTTCTTTTCAAGTATCCTCATAAACACGACAATTTCGGGCTTAAGAGAAAGCGAACAGCTAAAAGAGAAATGCATGTGTAACAGTAGATTGGATCCGATCTTAAAGGGGAAGTTATTGAGAGAAAAATCTCTCACTGCTCTTGACTAAATCACTTTTCTACATTATAATTTTTTATATATATATATATATATATATATATTTTTTTTTTTTACACATACATACATAATTACTTATTATCATTCCTTTATCATTGACTGTTTATCTTCAGAGAGCTTGAGTTTTGTTTTATTTTTATCATCTTTTTATACTTGTATAAGGTTTTTGTGAGAATTATGAACATTTCTATGGTATTAAAGATTTAAACCTTATTAAAACATAAAAAACTCTACCGTGATACATATCGTTATCATGATATAAAATTAATCCTATCGTGATAGAAGATTTTGGTCATATCGCCCACCCCTAGGTTAAATAAAAGCATGTTTTCAAAGTTACAGAGTAATTGCGGTAAATAATCGTGATTAAGATTTTGCCCATAATCGAGCAGCCCTACTATGGAGCAAACATTTTAAATTGCAGATGCCCCAAAATCTGATTAACGAACTCTTAAACTCAATATGTCGCATAATAATCTTAGGAGATCTACTTCATATTTTTTGACTAAACCATACAAAAGTTATAAAAAATAGGCCATTTTGCATTTCTCTGGACCAGTATGCCATGCCGTAACCGAGTGAACCCTCAGGTCACGATTGGGATGACACTCACGAAATTTTGTGCTGATATGGAAAAGCATTGCCAAGTAAGTTTTGCCAATTACTTCGTGGTGCGTGAAGATTAAATGTTAATTTTCTCTCTTCTATCTGACTAAAAGCTGTAGCGATATTTTTCTCTATAAATTTAAGGTGTCCAATTCATACCAATATCCCGACCCTGGTTGTACTCCAGAGCTACTACTTCTTTACAAGGCAAATTATCAAAGTTGTGGTGCATTACATTTTAATTCCTTCCTTCTGTAATTCCTTCGCAGTTTAAGGTTAAATACACAGAAAGTTGACTTAGGACAAATAGGACACTTTTTAAACAGAAAATAAATTAATAGTGATGACCATTCCATGAAATTTCTACAGATCTACTGTCATGATGAAATTAGTTTTTAAAAAATTTGTGAGGAATAAAAATGATGTTCACTGTTGTTCAGTTTAAGTACAAACAGTTCCTATAGTAATGAAGTACAATTACTGTAGTACAAGCTCATCTTTCAGCCTGGTTGGTCAGTAAGGAGAATAAGGATAGCCCTGCTAAAAGTATTTACCCGAGGCCAGATTGAATCCAGTAGGAAACAGGTGTAATGTACTTCCTAATCAACAGTTCTCTTCCTCTCAGATTTCCTCCGACTCTTATTTTCTAGATCTATTTGTAGTGGTGCTGAGGGGTATCGGGTTGTTAGTTATGTGTGGCTTCAGCAGGTTATTCCTGTTCCAAATTCCCTTACACAGTAAATTAATTGGAAAGAATTTTAGTCGCTAATTTAATTACAGACGCTAACGACACATCTCTTACATTACGCACACAAATGGTCATATAGTCATGAAAATAAAAGACATTTAAATAAAATATTTTTATTGTAGTACAGACAACTGCATACAATAAAAAAACATATTTACTCATTGGTCGATAAAGCCAAAAGTGTTAGTACTAGTGAGAGTTAGTTTATTTAACCAGCTTCCATTATAAATATATGCAGAATGCTGCCATATAAATCTGCATTAGCGTATTAAACTAAAACAGCTACACTGAAAACTACAATTTGCAAAAAATGCTAAAATGTTGTTGCAACTACTCCATGCTTTTTAGACAGCTGTTCATTTTATTATTGCAATTGTAAACTCCTAATTTTTTATTTCTTTTAAGAGCAATTACCATGTAAGATGGTAAGGCATGTCTACTTTAATATGACGCCTGTTATTTATCATAGTAATTGACTAAATGTCCAATAGTTAAAGTTTTTATAAGGACAATAAAATTTGCAATATACATTCTATTCCATATATACTGTATATTTAAAAATGTTCTCGTCTTCTGTGGTTACTTTACTTTGTCTCTCATGTAAAGCTGCTTTGAAATAATGCAACACTGTGAAAAAGCATTTGACCGGTTGGCTGGACTGCATTTGAAAGATCGTTCCACCAGCAATAAGTAGTGAAGGTGAATTAGCAAAAAGTGATTTTGTGCCCTTTTTTGGAGGCATCGCAGGGTTCTGTATGGGGTGTATGAATGTAGGAAGGTGTGAACATATGCTGGTGCAGTGCCAGTGATAGTACTGTAAGTGAGCAGTAGTGAACCTGACACTGCTTTCAATCAGTAGCAAGTGGCGAGAAAATATTAGCTGCCTTAAAAGTTTAACTAATCAAACAGGTTATGCAAGTCATTTCAACTTACTATTTTAAATTTTGACAGGTGATGAGTTGCTGTAACTTAATTATAGGGCTGGGCGGTATAGCAATATATATTCCGTTACCGCGGAACAGATTTTTCTATTCCGCGGAAAGCAAATAAGTGGGCGTGGCTAACTCTGCCATCCCGCATGTTAGACTGAGTGCAACGGAGAAACATGTAAATTTTTTTATGAGTGAATTATTTTACGAGTTATTCGTGTAATTTTTATAATTTTTATTTTCTAGCATGCAGGAGGACTCTCTAGGTCCGCGCAAGGAGCTGTGACGCCAAATGAAGAGTTCTTCTCACACATAATGCTAATAGTTGTAAAGTTTTCTGAACTTTAAGTAAGCCAAGACAACACTTGCGTTTTTATCAGTAACGCATGCGCTGCTGGAGTGATGTAGTAAGCCATTTACTTATAGTACAAACATATTTGATCGGAAAGACGAAAAAGAGACGCAAATGTTAAGTCTAGTAAAATGTAAAGGGTATCACGACCTTAAAACTTCATGATCATCACATCATAGCACCCGTCATATTTATAATATCTATACCTAGAGCTTTGCATCTCATATAGCCTACAGGTATTTATCATTTCTGTAGGTTTTTGCATATATTTATATGCTACCTGTTCATTTAACCCTTTACCTGGCACAGCCTTTTTTGGGTGGGGGGTGAAAAGGTGATGTACCCCTTCAAATGAATGTAACACTGCAGGGCTCAAAATAAAGGACTGCTCGGTGGCCGGGGGCAAGCCAGTAAAAAGTATTGTCAATTGCCCGATCGGGCCAGTGCTTCACCCTCAGTCACTAAAATATATTTTCATCAATATAATATAATATAAATATATATATATATATATATATATATATATATATATATATATATATATATATATATGTGCAGATCTACGCGGACCGCAAGCGCTGTGAGAACCCCTCCTGTCAGGTTAAAAAAAACTGCGTCATAGGTATTTCCGTTTGCGACGGTAAAAACAGATGAGCCAAGCTGAGGAGTGATTTATCTCACAAAAGTCGCTGTTTATTTACTTCCATCATTGCTGGTCTTCTCAAATCATACACAACAAGTTACTGTTTCTTCTTCGTTAGTGGGTTAACTTGCCAAGCTGCTTCTTCTTTGACGGTCACGCTGCTACTGTGGTTACACGCGTGGATACTGCCTACCAGCGGTCTGCGCATGTGTTTGCATGTCGACGTGGACGACAACTCAAAAGTATAAATGAAAACCGATGGCAAAGCTACGCCGTAGGACCTACGCACAACTATAACAAACCCTTAATGCTTACGTTACTTTTTAGTTACTTTTTCTTGTCCGAGGCTTGATCTCTTTCAGGACTTGCAGGTGTTTTATGACTGAAACAGGGTTCTTGCAGGTTTCAGCAAGTTACATTTAAGACCTTTTTAAGACCTTTTAAGACCATTATGAGTAAAATTTAAGACCAACACGACACATTACTAGAAGCATTCGAATGATCTCAGAAATTCTCAAACCGTTCTATTTTTATTGATTCAGTTATAGAAACATATAAAATGAACACAGTTTTAAAACAGATAATCAAAATACATGGAAATTCATTATGCTTAACCCTATTAAACAGCGAGTGTTGGCGGCGACAAATTCTACCCACAGCACTTTAGGAAGACACTTCTGACAATGGAAGCCCAAAAAGCTTGGGCGTCACGTGATTCATAGAGACTTCAGTTAGTTCCTGGAAGCTCATAGTGACCCATTAAAACACATTGAGTTAGAGGCAAAGAGCTGTAATTTTTCTTACTTAATAGTCAAGAAATGCATTGATTTACAATATTTATATCACACTAATATGTGTAAGTAGTATTTTTTATAAAATTCTATTAACAAATGTTTTTTGACAAATAAAATCCACTAATATAAGATCAGTTAGTATGGTCAGCCGCTGGTTTGTGCCCAGTTTTACACTGCCTCATACAACTTTAAAGCTTTAAAATGCATCACACTCTGTAGTACGTAAGCTTATAGGGGAGGTTTCCCAGACAGGGATTAGACTAGTTTTAAGAGCTTTCCAAACTTGAAAACAATTTGCACTGACATATCTTAAAATACATCAAAATGCACACAAGTAAAGGTTTTAGTAAGGCATGTTTATTTAAACTAGTTATATGTCATAATTAAACTAAGGCCTAGTCCTGGTTTAAACTAATCCCTGTCCGGGAAACCACCCAATAATGTTAATGCATGTTTATAATGTACAACTGACTGTGTGCTGTGCCTGTTTCATTTATAAATATACAAAGAACAAAAGATCACTTTCAATTATTATTAATCCCTAAAAGCATTTTATTAATACAACTTATTCATAAATTAATTTATTGCATTTAATTGAATACAGAATCACAGAGCCAAAAACACTTCACCCATACGTTTTATGCATAAATATGCACTATATACAGCCATCACGTTTAATAGCCTCTCTAATTACACAATAACGGATTAATCTGCCTTAAGAAAACGAAATTTACCATTAAAAGGCTGTTTGATATGTGTTGCTAACATTATCCACTAAGACCGTTT
Organism: Misgurnus anguillicaudatus; assembly: GCF_027580225.2. Classification (NCBI taxonomy): domain Eukaryota; kingdom Metazoa; phylum Chordata; class Actinopteri; order Cypriniformes; family Cobitidae; genus Misgurnus; species Misgurnus anguillicaudatus. The sequence continues at coordinate 3,573,180 of NC_073342.2, read as the reverse complement.
CTCAATCCGAAGGCTGTAGCCTCCGAAGGGTCGCATTCCTAAGATGGATACGTCATAAAAACGGTCTTATTTCAGAATATTAACTTTGAAATTAACTTTAAAATATTGATTAATATTCTTAGTTAATCGTTAATTGTTGTAATATGCTTATGACTTGCGAATGTAATGCTCAGTTAACTTAAATAAACCAGGCGATGCCGTATGCAGCAGCCTGCCTATGCGAAAGGGCTCTGATCTACCGCTGTTCATTTAACCGTAACTCCTGAAGCATTTGCGCTATCAAAAAAGTTTGAATTGTTCCTAAAAGAAGACAATTGCACTTTTTTGAAATATATGGTTTATTACGGTACTTTCTTGCTTTCCGTTTGCCAATCGCTGATGTTTGTGGAGATCTGAAGGGGGAGCGCGTTAGGTTCAAGTGCATTGCAGCAGAGAGCAATATTAAAGTTTAAAATATAAAACTGTGTAACACTAAAGTTGACACGCTGTTGGTGGCTCGTGACTCGACGGCCCGACTGTTTAAGTTGATTTTCAATAAAGCAGTGTTGATTTTTGTTCGCTTCTGTGTCCTCTATGTTTCAGAAGCTAACAAATGCTCAAGTAACCACGGGCTATTAAATTACTCCGAAAAAGATTTTTGCTTATACAAAACAAAATTTAAGGATTGTTTTCCGCCAAACCCACAGTAAACAGTCAGATCACAACACCTGAAATATAGCTTATGGCACGATTTGCGTGGATTATGACAAAGTGCGGAATGTTTTTTTTTTTTAGAGACCCACCTTCATACACTTTCTGCCTCCGCCACTGATTAAGTTAATTCTTCAGCGTTTTAAATTACTATTTTATTTTCTGCGGACAACGCTTTTCGGGAATGAACAGAGGTAAGAAATTTAAGACTTGGGTAAATTAAATTTAAGACCTGGGATAAAAATCCTGGTGTTTTTAAGACTTTTTAAGGCCTTAAATTTAACATTCTGAATTTTAGACTTTTTAAGACTTTTTAAGACCCCGCGGGAACCCTGTGAAAAGTTTTGCATTCAGAAATTGCATATTTCATCACAAAAATGTTGAGCTCTGGTCTGCCATCTTAGTTTCTGACTCAAACTGTTACCACACAGGCGTGTACGCAGAGAGTGTGACTACGTTTAGTTTAATTCAGTACATTAAACTAAAATGTAACTTGCATTACTTTTTTGAAAAAGTAACTCAAATTTAATGTGTACATTTAAAAAGTAATGCGTTACTTTACTTGTTACTTCAGAAAAGTAATATTATTACGTAAAGCACCTCATTTGTAATGCGTTACCTCAACACTGCTCATCACAAATTAATACGTTACAGTTACTACATTATTATTACTGCTAAAAGGTTTTGAAATATGAAAACTACATTCTTAAACCTTTTCAACAATACATAGTTTGTTGTGATAATATTAATTATCTAAATGTTAATCTAAGTTAAATGTGCGTTTTCTCAATTAATGAATTTTAATGAATTACGCCAGGGGGCGCTCTCATGCAGAAACACCCTTTGTGCCACAGAAGAAGCAGCATTACAAACGCTATTCCAGGAAATGTCTACAGGGATATTTATATCGCTGTTCTTCAGATTGTTTCAGGTATTTTCATGATAATAAAGAATATTTTGAATGATTTTGTTTAACGAGTGTTGCTTTTTTAAAATGAAAAACTCCGATGAGACTCCGACTCATAATAATTTTAGATTGATAAGGATTTCCTACTGACCAAATGCTGTAGTACACGCACAAGCTGTGCATGAAACACAGAATCGCAGCCTTGCGATTCAGAATCGATTTCAGACAAGCATTTTTAATGGGACACACGATTTAATCGTTACATCCCTAATATTAAGGTAAACTCGGGTGCCAGTTAACTGGTTCGAAAGGGGAAATTCACCCCAAAATAAAAATTCCGTCACAATTCCCTCACCTCCATGTTCCAAACCTGTATAAACTACTCCGTTCCGCTGAACACAAAGGAAGACACTTGATAAATGTTTCATATCAAAAAAAAATTTGTTTTCCTGCTCTGGAAATCAATGGTGCTCCTGCTTGATCCCAAATATCTTCTTGTGTGTTCAGCAAAACAAAGAAATTTATACAGGCTTGGAACAACATGAAGGTGTGTAAATAATGACAAAAAATCATTTTGGGGTGAACTTTCCCTTAACTAAGCCAGCCAAAGTTTTTTTTTTATAATGCGCACCAATGACAATCAGCTCTTTAAATTGTAATTGTAAAATATCTGCAAGTGTTACATAATCTCTCCAATCTGCCCTGCACAGCTGAACAGGGTGAATTATTTCCAGACAGCAAATGGTTTTGCTAAAGTGCTGATCACTGCCAGAATGACGCTGCACTCCCCCACGTGAAGTAAGAAGCACACGGTGCTTTGACTCCTCCTAGTATTTTAAATATCTGCCTGATCCTACCATGAGAAGAAAGCAGACTTAATTCCACTCTGTAAAACCAACCCCGACGGACTGCCAGTGCCAAAGTAAGAAAGCGTTCGCATGTGTGAGATGGTTGTATGTTTTTTGAAGCACTGCCAGTAAAGAAGCACTGGCACATACGGCGGATGAGAATACGGTTTCATTGGCTCAAGAGTGCGCGTCTATTCCCAGAGGATCTACTGGATGGACTCCAAGCTGGTATGTCGTATAACTTAATAGCTTGTGTTGTCACTACTCACAAATTTAGGGAATGAAACTGCTTTGTAAACAGTGATTGTACACCAGCAATCATCTACACTGTAAAAAATTGCTGTAGTTATGCAGCTGGTTGTCAGTGACTTACTGTAGATTTAAATGCATTTTATTTTACTGGCAACAGTTTGTTGAACATTAAATAATTACAAGTCTGCATCTTTACAGAATAAAACTATAAAATAACAAAGCATTCTGGGAAACAGAAATCCTCATCAACCTTTTTTGTTTTTCCTTCAGATTTTGTTTCCCAGAATGCTTTGCATGAGGCTGTTATTCTGTAGTTTTATTCTGTAAACATTAAAAAAACCTTTGTTTAATTTTCATTTAACTTCAAACTGATCAAACTGTTGCCAGTAAATAACAAATTTAAATCTACAGCAAGTTATTGTCAAACAGCTGTCACACTTGTAGGTGTAGGATTACTAACATTATTGTGAATTTTGGTTTGTATTTTTCTTTATTTTTCCTCTGAAATTCAAAGGAATGTTGCAAAATATGATGATTTGTGAAATTTGATGTAGTCTTCATCAGTTTCGCTTATTTGGTCAAATTTTCAACTATATTCTCTATTAAATTAAATTGCAAAAACGTACAATTGCAAAAACGTACAATTGCAAAAACGTACAATTGCAAAAACTTACAATTGCAAAAACGTACAATTGCAAAAACGTACAATTGCAAAAACGTACAATTGCAAAAACTTATCATTTACCTTTTTTGTCATTGCAAAGGTAAAAGGATCATCCGTCATACACGGCAAAAATGAATGACCAGTGGAATTCGGCATTAACAGACAATGTCTACATATCAAAAAGAAGCTTTAGAAAGACTCTCATCTGTAAGAGACGTTATGTACCCGTAGAGAGTAACTTTACTGAGCACGAAACCAAAAGAGAGAATCCTAATCAATCAAGTTGTGAAAAAAGAGAAACCAAAATTCCGAGTGTGCAAGAGACCATTTGCTTAAATCCAAAGATTCAAGCTACACACCATTCACTGGGAAGATCTAAAGAATCCTCTCAAGATGAAGAAGGAGTGAATGAGGCCGAAATCACTGCAACTGGACCTGAACTGAAATCCCAACTCACGAGTCTTAAGAAATGGGAAGAGGGTGGTATTCCCGAAGTAGAGATAAAACAGGAAGTGCACATATCTAAGCCATGCGCACAGGGAGAGCAGAAGAGTGATGATGAGGTGAATAGACCAAAGCAGGTCCTGAAAAGTCAGTTTGTGTTTGCGTCTATGAAAAAGCGAGGGAGAGAGGGAGACACGGAGGACCGTCCGCACAAGTGCACTTACTGTAACTGGGCTTTCAAGAAGTCCAGCAACCTTTCGAGTCACATGAAAACTCACTGTGGCCTCAGGCCGCACGTCTGTGACGTGTGTGGAAAAGCCTACTCGCACCAGGGTACACTTCAGCAACACAAACGGCTCCACACCGGTGAAAGACCGTACCAGTGTCCCTTCTGTGATAAAACCTACATCTGGTCCTCTGACTTCCGAAAACACGTTCGGACGCACACGGGAGAGAAGCCCTACATCTGCGAGGAATGCGGTAAAGACTTTGTGCGCTCCTCCGACTTGCGGAAACACATGAGGAACGTGCACGCCAACGACAAGCCTTTCCTTTGCAAGCAGTGTGGCAAAACCTTCAACAAGCCGCTGTCTCTCCTTCGTCACGAGCGAACGCATTTGGGCGAGAGACCTTTTCTGTGTCCAGAGTGCGGAAGGTCGTTTGCTCAGGCAAGCCGCATGGCGGAGCACAGGAAGATCCACAGTGGCGTGCGTCCCTACATGTGTCCGGTTTGCCCCAAAGCCTTCACTAAGTCCTCTAATCTTGCTGAACATCTTACAGTGCATACTGGAGTAAGGCCACACAAGTGCTCGGAATGTGGGGTGGCATTTGCTATGGCATCCAGATTGGTTCGTCACCAGCGTACTCATGCAGCCAAGTAATCTGATCACTGCCAGGGCTGTAATGCATCATTCAGCCACTCTGCGGCACTCGAGAGGCACCAGGAACAGCATGGTGAGGTGATGCCTTGCTCAACGAACACTTGAAGAGCCATGACAACTACGGTACAGCAAAAAAAACTTAACTAGAAAGAGCATTGTGTAAGCAATAAAAAAACATTCATAAGGAACATTTTTACATCTTAACTTCAATACAGGAAAATGTGGGGACCAAAACATTTTGCTGGAAAATACCCAGTGATCAAGTTGAAATCATGTAAACACAAAGGTGACAGTAACCTGCTATTTGTAATGACCTCTTGTAACATAATAGCCTCTTGCTTGCTGAAGCAGATTTTGTGTGCAGGGCTCCAGACTAACTTTTTTCACTAGGAGCACCGTTGCCCCAACTGAAAATTTTAGGGGCGCAAACAGAATATTTAGGGGCACACACCGTAAATCAACATGCTAACCAAATATTCACATTTCTACTAATTTCCACTGTATTACTAATAAATACTTTGATGATAAATGCAGAAAGTAAAATGTGCTGTTTCAAATTCAGTGTCACATCACAAAAAAAAGGTCAAAGGAACACGGCCAAAATGCACAGTATTAAAACTAATAAAACGAATTTTCCCGTGACACTGTGACACTGAACTATTCTCTGGGACTACAACTGTGTGCAAGAAATAAAATAAAAATGAAAAAATTGTTTCTTTTAATTGATCTAAAATAATTATTTTTATTAAACAACACATGATTTCATACAAACCTATGCTTTTCCACTTCATTTAAAATCACGTTGGTAACATGGGACTGTTACAGAATGATAAAAAAAATCCGGTTACATCCTCTGTATGACCTTCTTGATTAAGACCTAATTCCTATTTATATTTGTTCCTCTGCTTTGGAAAAAATAATGACAAATGCCTTCGAAGCAAAACAAAAATTTCAATATTCAAGAATTAAAATTCAACATCCTAAATTCTTAATTCAATTTACTGTAAAATAGCACCTACAATACTTTACAGGCAATTTTTAATCTATATTATTTTGGTTTACAAACTTGTTTCCACAAATTCTGTGGTTACAACTTGTCAAGAAATTCAATGTTTCACATTCAATCACCACCTGCTGCTCAGGGTTGCCAGGTCAGCGTAACGAAACCAGCCCAGTGGCCAAATCAAAACTAGCCTAAAAATAGCCCAATGATCTTAGGCCAATTGCAAAGTTTTAAAATATTCCACTCCCATGCCTAAAATACATATTTTACAATCATTTTTATACATTACACACAATTTCTTCTTTAAAAAACCCACTATGTCTTGTACGCTGCATCATAAAGCTGAAAATGCACTCTCACACAAACGTGTGCCGGTCGTTACCAGAAGCTAATTATTTTAGTTTGTAAAGTTTTAAATATTTAAAGATATTTTTCTTACAAAATTACATCGATTGCCATCAGAAGACCTTTATTAACCCCCTGAAGCTGTGTGGATTACTTCTGTGAAGAACGAATGGACTTTAAATCAGAAGGACCATTTACTACCATTACAAAGTGTGGAACAACCAAGACATTCTTATATTAATTTGATTCTCTTTTTTCAGACACACACACACACACACACACACACACACACACACACACACAATGGATCCAGAATACTGAGAAAGTCAGATAATGAGCGTTGGTATTGTCACTTAAAGGTATAGCGGAAGATTTTCTTTTTCCGGGTGGATCATCAAGACTATTGGTCAGCCCAGTTGTCAATCATTCTGATGATATGTTGATGTAATGCCGTCGTACGTGCTCAGGGGCACTTCTTTTCAAAAATTCAAGAAAATCTTCCGCTATAACTTTAAGGGCACATACTCTATCCTGTTCTCAGATTCACTGTTTCTCACTGGTTAAATGCTTTGATCCATGGCTGCGTCCGAAACCGCATACTGTATAGTAGGTACTGAATGAGATGAAGTACCTACTTACTTGGCGTTAAAACAGTAGGTACTGTATAGTATGAATCCTGGTAGTATGAATGAGATTCGGACGTACTACATCCGCCATGTTGCTACATCACGTCATGTCATGTCAATCATATGCACACTGCAAAATCTAACCGGAAGTAGTAGGTCATCCGGATACTTTTCGCATGCTGTTTTTCGAATACTATGTATTCGGACATACTACTCGCCTCGCCTACTGCTTTTCGCGTACTATATAGTATGAAGTAGGCGGTTTCGGACGCAGCACACGTGTTTCATCAGTAAAGCTGGTTCAGTGATTAGTAGTGGATCGCCATCACCTGCTTTCGGATGGAGCTGTATTTACTACACAGAGCTGTATTCACCAAGAAACTAGGCAAAATCGCATTCATAATCAAAGACGATCTTCCACGATTACGAACGCGATTTTGCCTAGCTTTCTGTGAACTATGGCTCTGTGTGGTGAATGCCGCTCCATTTGAAGGCAGGTGATAGTGATTTACGATTATCACCAAAAAGGCTTTACTGATGAGACGCACAGACAATTTTTTTCACCAGCTCTAGCTCACACTATATTTAATTTTGTCCTTTTTTAGCATGTATTTCTCCAAATAGTTATTAAAACTTTCTTCAATAACTTTCTACTTATTCTTCTCATATAATTGCTTTTGATGATGAATTGATTTGGGATAGGTGCCTGCCTATGTTGGTGTCGTAAGAGCAAATATTGACATGTTGTATGTTAAAACACATTAAAGAGTCTCCTGATTATTTATAATTAAACTTGTTGGGCTGTTATTTAGCATGTATTGTTGGATTATAAATAACAAAGATTCATTTTTTTAAATAAATAATTTATTATCAATACGTCTTTTCTCCTTTAATAAAAAAAAGTGTTAAACTCATTCAGTTTAGTAGAAATATATATTAAAACATACGTTTAAAATATGTAAAGCAGATGTTTGTTTAGCACAATTATAGATCCTCAGTACAAATAAAAGAAGCACTCAAAAATTTGCCATTTGATGCTGTTACTGCGTAAAACTCATGCCTTATAAAATGCTCTGTGTTGTTTAAAAAAATTCTGTCTCTTACCATAATAAAAAAGTCTATTTAGACCTGAAATGTCATATTTTGGTTGCGCAAAAATCATTCAATTTGGTTACTGAGAGGACCAAAGGGGTTCCTGTCAGCAAAAAGATATTTAATGGTGTACTCATTGCACAAATGTATTTCCAATGTATTTGCAAGAGACTTTTCGGTTCGGTTTATAGCAGAAATGTTCCTGAAATGTCAAAGTTAAATTCAGATATTTTGTATTCAATATTATGACCCTGCTTTAAATAACAGTAAATGGAGTCCAAGAAGAGATTCCATCTGGGAGTCAGGAATCAGAGTATACTTCAAAAAACCTAGCGTCGACATGAATGTAATTTTTTTCATGAGGTATAGTATATTATAATGTGTATTAGTAGTACTAGTGACAAAAATCCATATTAATAACTAATTACCAAACATAATAAGTACCTTAATTAAGATGACTAAATTGACAGCCTACTATTAAAAGTACATGCTAATCTATTTTTTAAAACATTTAGTATGAAATATTACAGATATCATAATAATCATATTAACATTCAAACATATTAAGCTGTAATGTACATGAAATAATTTACGATAATACCGTACAATATAAATAAAACCTGTATTTACCATTCAATTTTTAACATTAGTTAATTTAATTATTTTGGTTTAACACCAACAGGGCTTTCGTCCTGATCCAGCAAACACTAACAAACCAGTTAGGTCAGCGCGAATTAAACTGAAGTTCCAGATTTAGAAATCAGAAAAGGTGTAACTCACCAGATCAGATCCTCCAATGCCAATGTTCACCACATCAGTGATGGATTTACCACTGAAGCCTTTCCACTCACCACTGCGCACTTTCTACAAACACACACATTACGTTTCATTATCTCCAGTTAAAAATATTCTTCATTCGGTTGTAAGAATTGAGTTAGCAGCGCAAAAAAAAGTCAAACAAAAAAATCCACATACTGATAAAATATCTGCAAAATGCATAAATGTAAAAATAATTCTCTTAAAAAAGGATTATACAACCTAACATTCATTAGTGCTATATTAAGTCAAATAAGAGAAGCACAAGTGTTGATGAAGTTTCACTCACATGGCAAAATTTCTTCATCTGCTCCAGAACTCGGTTGACCTCAGGCATCACATCTTTACCATCCACTAGGATGGGAGTGTTTGAGCAATTTCTCAGAGCAACGTGGAGAACAGCTCGACCCTATAGTCAAACACAAACACTGTTCTTAACCTGAAAACAGCTCATTGTCACGTGTAGTGTACTGACGGCAGAAGGTCTGGACTCCATAGCAGCTTTCAATGACCAAGAGCCAGAAGGCCGTTTTACTAACATGCAGGGCAACCAATCACAATTCGACTTTGTTTCAAAGTGACCCATTAAAAACCGTGACTCACGCATCCCCCGGAAATCAGATTTTTCATAACAAATTGCAGCTTTAATTAATGCCAGCACATAATTAACAGATTAATTGCACACACTGTACATAAACAGCTATTTTATTCTTTTCTATACAATTTTCACTTACTGATATATCATTGATAATGACCCACCAATGCATTTTTTCTATCAGTCAGTAAGTACAAGAAGAAACAGGGTGCTTTCTGCAATTTCGGCAATGCTACAATAAACATGTAGAGCTAATGTCATCCCAAGGAGCAAATATGCGTTCAAAATAAAGTTTGATTGTTTTCTTATGGTGGATCACCAATATTATATACCAATATTTCACGTTGTGTTAACCAATCAGGAGCTTGCTCTAGCATTTGATGCATGTAACACGTAATGGTGCGTTCACAACAGACACGGAAGAGGCGGCAAGCGAGAGTGATTTACATGTAAGTCAATGCAAAGACGCAAATAGGCACGTAAGCGCAAATGCCGCGGCATGAATGACTCAGCCAGGCGATTGAAAAGTCTTTGACGGATTTTCACGTTGCATTAACCAATCAGGAGCTTGCTCTAGCAGTGACGTGATTAAATGAAGTGAGCGGAAGCAGAAAAACAAAGCAACAATGGAGGACAATCATCATCGCTACACGAGACATCTACGTACTTTTACAGGAATTTAAAAGATCTTGTTTGGAAGAAAGTGAGTAAGTAGGTCAAACAATCTGGTAAGTTTACTCAATTTGAGCTAGATAAGCCCCTCCCATGACGCGAATTTACTCATGAATTTCTCGAATTAGTAGAATAAAGCGAGTAAACGCAAAATGTTTAAGCATCCGACTACTGGTGTGAATGCCCAGTAATTTGCGCAAGTTGAAAAACCTGAACTTTGGCGGATATTCGCACCACGCTAACCAGTCAGGAGCTTGGTCTAGTAGTGACGTGAGCAGAGGCAGAAATACGAAACAACAATGGAGGACAAAATCATTGTCGTTGTATGTGGACACTCGGAGCTGTACAACATTATCGTACTTTTATTGAAACAGTAGTAACAAAGCTCTTGCTAGGAAGAATATGTGTGAGGAGGTCAGACAATCTGTTCAAAATGTTCAAACCTTCAACTACACACGAATAGTGCGGTTTATTCGCTTTTTTAGCGACTGGTGTGAATGCACAGTTATAGACATTACCTCAGTGAAGTTGATCTTCTCTCCTGTAAACATCTTCTCTCTGGCTGCCTCAACACCCACGGATCGTGCCTGACCAAACATGACAAGACAAGTTCATTATTTCATTAACATGTACTATACAACTTTACAACTTTCTGTTCATGTTGATACGATAGATTTGTTGCATCCTTAAAAAACGATTTACATCATTTTCTGCTCTGATTGACTGTAATCAAACATTATAAAAGATACTTTTACTGATTAAGTCATTGCAACATATAAATTAAGACTTAAACCCAAAATAACAGACACTTTTTATTATATTTCTACAAGAATGAATACAAATCTTTATGCATGGACTGAACTGGTTTAAAAATGTTGTCTAAAGAAGATAAGCGTAACATATTTCAGTAAAAACGGGATAATGGCAAGGCAATACCATGTCAAAGAGCATGCCCAGGACTTCTTTATTGATGAGATTCTTTGAGTAATCCAACAGGAAATCTCCATCATCTGTCGCCAGCTTTAAACTGCTCAAAACAAGCACATTAAACATCTTCAGCATACAAAAACTATTAGTTTGCTTACTTCTTTTATGCACAATATGGTGTTGAACATAATGATATGCAGATTGAAACTGTAAAAACTGAGGCTGTAGTTTTGAAATTTGAAAGATAAAGCAACACTATTTTTGTTAATTTAAATAAACAATAAAAATAACAACGGTACTGAAAGCTAACTAACATAACACTAAAAGCTTTGATTTTAATATATTTTATTCTTCCTTCACTTCAAGTCAACTGCTTTATTTGTTTCTTTATGATAAACACAGTAAATCATTTTAATACAAAAATTACTCATATAATTTATGGAAAGCAAGCACTTATTTCATTAGATAGATTCGCTCACGCGCACGCGCGCTCCTGCAGTGCCTGCGTATGTGTGTTGAGAGGCACGTACAACATGCTGCTATAACGCCCACTGCTGGTTGGTATTATTATAAAACTATACAAGTCCATGCTTTAAAAACATTATCAATACAAAACACATTACATTTATTCATTTAGCAGAAATACAGCTAGTACTCTCCATCTTTATATAACTCGTCATAACCACCACATGAACCGACTATGTAAATACGTATAGATGGACATGCACGTGTAATAGTATCCGTAACACCTCACTACACAAGCGATGAATTTACTTTTTTGTAAATTCAACGTAATATAACATCAGACTGGGTCATATATACCACAAGATATAAGCATAAAGTGTAAGGTTATATACAATCGTTATGTGTATATGTTAATGACCTTGTGCGTTTAGCTAAAAACGTGTATAATAGTTAATATCAAGATAAAGCTCGTCCCAGACTATCAAGAGTGTTAAACTGATCATATATCTTTGTGTAAATGAGACATATAAAACAGGTGCAGCAGTACAGGGCTTTGACATCGAGATTTTGGCCTGATCGAAATAACCTTGCAACATCATCAGTGTGGAAACCAAATGAAATTAAAAGTTGGCCTTCGTGATACCGACTATTTATACTACATATACACTCATCTATACCACGGTGTTACGCTGAATATGCATTTATGTTCTTTTCAATCATTTTAATACGAATACAGGGCATAAAAACCACACACAGGCCTTCATGGCCAAGGTAAAGTCCCTCATAGCTGCAGATACACCAAACATGCGATGCTGACGGGCTTGATGAGATGAAATGTCACGATAATATGTAGTTTAAAGTTCAGACACACGTTAGGGAAGCGCGTTTGATGTGTGTTTCAACTGAACTTGTTGAATCTCTCTTGGTCCGCCTCGAACATCTGCCTCATGTTGAGGTTTCCGGCGTTGGATTTGTACCATTGCTCCAGTTTGAGATAGTTTGGGTCGCTGATGAGACTCATGATGAAAAGATTTCGATGTTTTTCCGTCTGTAGCTGCTAATATGAATTACAGCCGATCACCAGTCAAGTGCACAGAAAAGCGTGAGGAGGAAGTCCAATGATGACAAATGCTGCGTGGTTACGCCTACTGCATGACGACACGTGTTAGTCACGCCTCCCCGCATAGATCTGAAGAGCAGCGACCTCTTTTTACACTGAAGACTGAGCTTAGCGACATAAATTAGCGGATAAGTGAATTTATTAGGAATCGCATCATAATACACGGCTTATCCGTTGAATTCTGTTCTCCAGAGCCGAACTATCAAATAAAAAATATTACTTAAATCACGACATGTCTTATGAGAAAGGTCAGGTGGAAGGCTGCAGCCTCCGGAGATCGCATATGTAACTTAGGCTGCATATGTCATCTAGCCTGGTATTTTTACGTTAACTGAGCATTACATTCGCAAGTCATAAGCATATTATAAAAATTTACGATTAACTAAGAATAATATTCAACTTTATCATTGTTGATATTCTGAAATAAGACAGTCTTGATGACGTATGCAGCCTACAAATGCGACATCCGGTCCGAATGCTGATACCATAGATATGTATATAAAGGCTAGATGGCTCGTCCGCGCTGCTGGCCAATTGAGTGCAACGTCCGCATTTTGGCGGCCATCTTACGACAGGGCGCTCGCTCACTCGTAGCATTGAGTTTTAATGATGCAGGTACTTTTAAATGACCATAACTTGCCTAATTTTTTACCGATTTTCAAACGGTTTGGTTTGTTATAAACGTCAAAGATGTACCTATGACACTGCATACCTATACTAAAAATAAAAAATAAATTCATGAAACATGTTAAAGCATCCAGAATTATAGCCACGTTAATAACGTTTGTAAAAACCCAAACCGTTTGAAAATCGGTAGAAAATTGAGCAAGTTATGGTCATTTAAAAGTACCTGCACCATTAAACTCAATGCTACGAGTGAGCGAGCGCCCTGTCGTAAGATGGCCGCCAGGTGATGCCGTTAGGGACTCCGCCTTGAGCCATCTAGCCTTTATATACATATCTATGGCTGATACTATTTGTATGATGATGACACGTAATTTGTGGATTACTGGTTTTTAGATTTGATGCAGGTTATTTAACCACTAGATGGAAGCAAACAATCATGAATGGACCACAGCCGAGCTGCACGAGGTACTCGGAAATTCCAAATGTGAGTTTTTTAGCTCAAAAAATACGCCACAGATGATTTATTATAGCATGTTTAAATTGCCACTTTGTATGGAGGACTGGGGGTGCAAAATGTACAAACAAACAAATAAATACATGTACAAATAAATACATAAAAAACACATAAATATCTAAACACAAAAATAAATATGCAGAGAAATATATATTAAAAGAAACATAAATGAGTATTGCAGCTTTGATTTCTTTATTTTTGTATTAAAATATTTTTAAAACATTTACCTATTTCTGTATTTAATTATACACTTCCACCTATTCCTTTATTAATTTCCACATTTATGTATTTATCTATGTGAACATTAATTTTTCTTTACATTCATTTATTTATACATTTATTTATTTCCACGTTTGTTTATTTATACATTTATTTATTTCCACACGTACCTACATGTACATACATTTCCAAGTCTAATATGTTAGATGTGACTGTTGTGGCCTCAGAACACGTGTCTACACAAGCATTGCCACTCTGTGCTCCATTGCTATGGCTGAAGAAAAACACCCCCCCTCCCCATTAACATATTAAACACGGAAATGTTTAAACAAATACGTTTGGAAATAAATAAATGTATAAATAAATACATGTGAAAATAAATAAATGTATAAATAAATAAACGTGGAAATAAATAAATGTATAAATAAATAAATGTAAAAAAATAATTAAATGTTCACATAAGTACATAAATGTGGAAATTAATAAAAGAATAAATAAAAATGTATAATTAAATACAAAAAATAAATACATGTTTAAAAAATATCTTAATACAAAAATAAAGAAATCAAAGTTGCAATACTAATTTATGTTTGTTTTTTACATTTCTCTGCATATTTATTTTTGTATTTATGTTTGTTTTATATATTTATTTGTACATGTATTTATTTGTTTATTTATAATTTTTGCACTCCCAGTCCTCCATAACTTTGTAGGTGTGAGCAAAAATATGCCGTTTTGGGGTGTGTCCTTTAAAATGCAAATGAGCTGATCTCTGCACTAACTGACAGTGCTGTGGTTGGTAGTGCACATTAAGGGGTGGTATTATCCCCCTCACTGACATCACAAGGGGAGCCAGATTTCAATTAGCCATTCTTTCCTCATGCTTGCAATGGTTTACCAAAACTAAGTTACTGGGTTGTTCTTTTTTACATTTTCTAGGTTAATAGCAGCACTGGGGACAATTATACTAGTCAACATTTGAAGTGGATCAAAAAAGTTTATCAAAATTCTCCTAAGACAAGAATGGGTATTAGGGATTGATTTTATGTAAACTTTTTTGAATGGTTTTGATCCACTTCGAATGTTGACTAGTGTATAACAGTTAAACATGGAAAAAGTCATGATGTGCCTTTTAAAACTTTTGATTAATCTAGGGCAGGGTTAATGAAAAAATTATAATTAAATCATATTTAAAATTTTATATTTAAAAATATAACACTAACAAAAATAGATATTGTAATGCTGTACACATACATTTTCTGTAGGCAATAAAAGAAAATTACCAGACAAAGGTTTAATAACAGGTCATAATAAAAACAATAACTTTTTATTTTTTTACTGAAAAAAACTACTTTAATTAAAACAATTGTGCTATTAAGTTACTGAAATATTTACTCTTAGTGGGGACTTTAAATAAATCACTTGGGTAAAAGGGGTTCAGCTGACAAAAAAACGTTTCCAAACCCCTGGTGACTTAAATTAATCTGCCATCCGCTTAAAGTGGTCAGTTGTATCACAATAAATTTTGTATTGAGTTACCTGCAGTAATGCAAACTTTAAAGATAACCCCATCACTGTGATAAAAGAAAATATCATTATATTTTCAAATCCTATAACCAAACTTAATCAATTGTATAGCATGTAAGCATCGGTCCACATTTAAAAATACAAACCACACAACACAAAAGACAGTAAACGGTTTATTCTTGCACTTTGTAAAAAACTCTTTACATGTAGTTGTGAACAGATACCATGCTGGGATTCAAAAGAAACATGTTTATGTCAACCCTGATGGCAAGATTGTGTTGATGATCCTACAAGACTTTACCCAAACAGTATCTGCCCCACAAGCACTCAATTAACATTTCTGAAAAGAGACGCATACATATTAGGGTATCCAACAAATGGACAAACCTTTGAAATTCAGATATTGAAATAATAGTAGCAATACTACTAGCTGGGACGTTTGGTCTGAAAACATCCCTGCATGTGTTCATAACTACACTAGTCAACATTTAAAGTGGATCAAAACTGTTCAAAGTTGATAAGAACGAGTATTGTTCAAAATTTTATGAAATGTTTTGATCCACTTCAAATGTTGACCAGTATATTTTTTAGCACACAACGGACATGTGTCCCACTTTTCAACTCCCAATTCATATCAAGTGTCTTTAAACAAAGACTAAATCGAGTCAGATTTTAACATGGCAAATGGTGCACAAAATATCATTAAATCTTAAAAGCTTAACAGCACAAGTTATTTCAGAAAAGATGCAAAATTTAAAATGATCTCAAGCACTTATCAAGCACTATAAAATGCTCTATATTTTTAAACCAAAGTTTATTGTATTATCAACTTTACACAAATATGCCAACAGTTATCAAAATATTTAACAAGACAAAATGCATCGAGTCGTGATGCCAACAACTCAAGACAGCCAGATCTAAAATGGATAGACAAGACGACAAACTGGTCAGTCAAAAACTTTTCAACTTTACGAAATGCACAAAAAACCCACAAAAAAAAGAATTAAACCTAGCTGAAAGATGTTTTACAACCCGTTAAATCAAATGCATGTTGTTATTATATACCAACATCCTCCACTGCAAGACCCCACATGGATGAAAATAACGAAAAATATCAGATTTCACAAAATTAAATACCCAATCAGTAGCAAGAGTGAAAGTGGTGCTTTGATGACATCACAATGCACACATCAGGTCTCATGACATCATGCTAGTGCAGTCAGTGATTGCATGCCTTTAGATAGACGATCTACAACTGAAACTAAAGATCATATAAACAGCAGTGGACGAGATGGATAAACTAAAGTGATCAGCCGTCTGTATTATAATCCACAACACATTCTGTCTTTCACATTAAAAATACAAGGGCAGAAAGACACCATTCACTGGTGACGCAGATGCAAGATCCCCGCTAGCTCTAGACTCGCTGTGAATACTTTAATGTGAATCAACGAATGTACGCTTACATTTCCCATGACAGAAGTAGTAAAAGCTCAAATGTGATAATCCAATATGAAAGTAACTGCAGCAAACATTTTCATAGTTACACCAAGTAGCATTATTGTTTTAGTTAATTTAAGGCATTTGCTCATCAGCAAACGTCTGCTACAAAGTGCTACATATATCAAAGTGTACCTCATAAACTCAAAATTCATATAATATATAAACCTAGCACTGAGGGCACTTTGCATAGGTGGGACCCTTATATTTCTATTGTGCTATTCTGTACTTAAAAAATAAGATTTCCCTCAAAATGTACAGCATAGCATTTATTTATTTATTTATTCTTTTTTTTTCATTCTCATTAAAAGTAAAATTTTATCAATACTGATACTTGCCTCCAATCATTTAACTTCGGACCTCGGCAGAGGAGTTCACAAGATATTTAACATTTATGTACCAAAATAGTTGGGAGGAAAAACTGAATCACTACTTGGGAATCTGAAAAATTAAACTACATAGAAAAATATGGTACTGTAAAAAGGTTGAACTGATATTAAAGTAGCCTTTTGATACACTGCAAGATCAATAAATCCCAAAGTTCATTCTGTAATCAAAATAACAGCATATATATACACTGCACCTTACAGCTAACATACAGGATAAGCATAAGAAAAAGCTTAGAAATCATAACCAGGAAATATAATCTTCAAAATTAAACAATTTAAAAAATTGCCTTTGTTCCTCTCCTTAAGAGAGATGTTGCGTTTAGATCTAGGTTTCAAGCAGTCAAACCCCAGTGCTGGTGACAGATTTATAACACATACATTATCATCAAAACGTGCAAGCCATAATGTACTTTCCCAAAATAAACCAGGTCTTCTGAATCCTCCTCCTGTGATCACTACGCAGCTACTTTGTTATCCTTCTAAAAAAAAAAAAAAAGAGGAATGTTAAATAAAATAGCACATCATAAATCAAATGTTTTGGGTACATTAGGCATTTTTAAAAAAAGAATCGTCTTTAACTCATTCATTACCCTGTATTCAAAATCGGCAAATTCTCTTCCTCCTTGACTTCCTCTGTATCCTCCTCTGTACCCGCTCCCGCCACCGTAAGATCCAAACGACCCCCTACTGCCTCCGCGGCCCCGGCCTCCTCTGAATCCCATCCCTCCGCGCCCTCTGTAGCCCCCGCGACCTCGTCGTAACGGGATCCCGAACGTCTCGGAGTTCATCCGCCGCTCCTCCGCCCAGGTCTGCCTTCTGCATATGATCAAGATCAAAGTTAGATTTTTATATGTAACAGCAACCAAGTGTACTAACTTTTGCTATTTAGTAGTTTTACTCACCTGAAGAAACCTGGACCTGTCTTTCTGTTTAAAATAAATAAAAAAAAAAGATTAATTTACTGTTGAATAAGTCGAGACACATTTGTATGACACTATTCATAATACAAAAAACCTACATAACGGGACTAAACTGTATCATTTCACAGATGGAGGATAATATGAAAGCAAACTTCCAGCTTCAATATGAGGGTCAGCACGTGTTGCAAAATTATTTTGACATTCAACAATTTTGAAAGACACTGTATGAGAGTTAGTACAACTTGTGTTATGTTGCTGTGACAAAGTTAAAAGATCATACACAATTACTCTCGTGTTAATGTGCAATATTTAAGGCTTATGGCTGCAAATGCACTTACAGAATGTTATTATGTTTATTTTTAAATACTGCCATAAATGCTGTGATTGAAGATTAATATGTGTACTGACTCTAGAAGTTTCTAGTAAGGGTGTAGTGAATGTGATCTGACCTTGTGTCATCACAGGAGATGTTGTCAAAGAAGGATTTGGATTTGTCGTAGTAGCAGTTTTGTCGGAGAGGATCTTCCTCCTCAGCGTTTCCTTCACTGTTCTGAGTCTCCACACCTGAATCGCCCTTATCTTCAATGGGTTCATCTGTGCACATACACATTAAACTTTATTTAAATGATAAGAGCAGAACATCACTGGGATACTCGTGTATTAACACATTAAATCACTTTAGCCGCCTTTGTTTTTTTTAAACACAATTTTCTATATCGTAGCTTTCAGACAAAATCCTTGTATCTCCATTTATGGTCATTTTTATTTAGCTGCATAAATCTTAGGTTTTGAATATTAAAAAAAAACACATTTTGGTGCATAATAAATGTGCAATCGTCGCATGTTTGTAATGCCAGGGGAAATAAAGAACTAATTCGATGAATATGCATTTTCTGAAAACTTGTGATTTTTTTAATAAAAGGTTTTGATCTGACGCCGGCAATCACGTCATATCATATCATATACATCTAGCTTGTACCTTTCAGTCGGAGTTTACTCTGGAACTCTTTGTCAATGTCGTCTTTGTTAAACTGAGCGTTGGCGCTTTCAAAGTCAAAGTCTTTCTCAAACTTCATAGGTCCTTCTCTCCTGACAGGGAAACGTCCTCTACCGCGGTGACCTCCACCATGACCACGCCGAGCAGCGGGAGGACCGGTGACTAAAGAGAACAACAAACACAGGAGTAAACATCAGGAAAATCATCTATTATAACATATTTCATTCACATAAATCTAACATTCAAACATGCATTAGACATAAAAGGATGGTAGTCACAAAAAAGGATGGTAGTCACAAAGTTGACAATACCCATTGACTTTCATGGCATTTGTTTTTCTTACTATGAAAGCCAATTCATACCATCCACTGTGTGGCTAGTACCATAATTTTTAAAATATCATCTTATGGGTTCATCAGAGAAAAGAAACTCATCCAGGTTTAATACAACATGAGGGTGAGTAAATGACAGAATTTTCATTACCCCTCAATGGAAAATGTACATTGATGCACACACGAGAGATAGTTTGGGTCGTCTCAGGTATGTTTGGCTAAAACACATTTATTTTAAATTACCAGAGACCTGATGCCGCTATTAATATACCCGACCTGTGTCCGAGGCACACAGGAAACTCGCTCGGATCTCGAGTCGGACCTCTGGTTTTTGGATAAAAGTGGGCCCTTGAAGACCTCCACTGGGGACCCAATGACAGCACTTAAACATGAAAAAAGTCAGATTTTCATGATATGTCCCCTTTAAAGCCACGATTGCCAAGCATTTCATAATATGAAAAGCAGCCAGGATATTTTTCTTTTAAATGTCTATTTTGCTTTCTATGGTAGTATGGAGCAACTACCATACTTTGAGTGAATAATGAGAGAAATGTGTTTTGGGGGAACTATTCCTTTAAAGAATTAGTCCATTTTCTTAAAAGAAAAATCCAGATAATTTACTCACCACCACGTCATCCAAAATGTTGATGTCTTTCTTTGTTCAGTCGAGAAGAAATTATGTTTTTTGAGGAAAACATTGCAGGATTTTTCTCATTTTTAATAGACTTTAATAGAGCCCAACATTTAATACTAAACTCAACACTTAACAGTTTTTTTTCAACTGAGTTTCAAAGGATTATAAACGATCCCAAACGAGGCATAAGGGTCTTATCTAGCAAAACGATTGTCATTTTTGACAGGAAAAATAAAAAATATGCACTTTTGAGGCACAACTTCTCGTCTAGATCCGGTCGTGATGCGTCAGCGTGACCCCACGCAAAACATCATGACCTCAAGAGGTCACAGAGGACGAATGCAAAACTCCGCCCCAGTGTTTACAAGTGTGTTGAAAGAGGACCGTTCCTACGTTGTTGTATGTCAACTGATACTAATTAATGTCTTTGTGTCAGTTTATTGTTTAAAATGGTCCGCAAATGTGCGTTTTATATATGTAACACGTGACCTCCCTACGTCACTACGCATTTGCGTTAGGTCGCGCTGGACCGGACCTGGACGAGAAGTTGTGGTTTAAAAGAGCATATTTCCTATTTTTCTTGTCAAAAATGACAGTCGTTTTGCTGGATGGGACCCTTGTGCATAGTTTGGGATCGTTTATAGTCCTTTGAAACTCCGTTCAAAAAACTGTTACGTGTTGAGGTTAAGTGTTGGGCTCTATAAAAGTCCATTAAAATGAGAAAAATCCTGCAATGTTTTCCTCAAAAAACATAATTTCTTCTGGACTGAACAAAGAAAGACATCAACATTTTGGATGACATGGTGGTGAGTGGATTGTCTGGATTTTTCTTTTAGGAAAATGGACTTTTCCTTTAAGACTTTTACAAAATATATACGCCATACAGATCCATTTAATATAGAGGGATAAACATGCCGATGATCTAAAACAAATACAGCCATCGTAACATGTAAATGTTTCTTATGCACCCGATTTCAAATGATGAGGTCCCGTCATATTTGATTTGAGCGGTAATACTTTGATTTTCTATAAACAAAATCTTTTTCTTACGCGTAGGCGTACAATTTTGTTTCAGAGACTATTTATTATTCTCACGGCACTTATGATGGCTGTGTTTGAATTAGTGATGCACCGATGTATCGGCCACCGATATTTATCGGCCGATTTTTTATGAATTTGAAACCATCGGCATATCGGCAATAGCACGAGACAGGCCGATACCGATTGTTTATTAATTAACTGCATAAAGAAATCCATTATATGTAAAAAATTTGTTAATGTTGTTAATAAAATAAATGCTGAATAGGAAAAAACACCTTTGAAGGTTGACATGCTGTCTTATTATATTTGTTTTAATTTGTGCCTCTCTTATTATGTTGGTCAGTTGAAATGTTAATTAGATCCAATCCATGTTCAGTAAAAATAATTTGATGCAGAAATAAACTAGCTAATAGACCAACTGTATAGTATTGTATACAAGTGTTTAATATCGGTATCGGCCAGAAGTTGTCTGTTTAAATCGGAATCGGCCCAAAAAAATCTTATCGGTGCATCCCTAGTTTGAATTATGTTGCATTTTGGGTTTCTTTTCCCTTTCCATTAACAGTCACTGTATGCACGCGTAAGGAACAGATGAATGCAGCTTTTGCGAGAATCATGCAGTTTTAGCATCCAGAAGCACAGCAGATGTGTTATAACCTGCAGGCCGTTTAGACGCTTCTCTGTTTCCTCCTCTGGACTGACTGGACTCTTGAACACTTGGTTTCGAGCCATCAGTGCCTAAGAAAGTAAAGCTTTTTAAAGTAAAGTAAAGTTTCTTTTCTAAACCTGTATGACAAGTTTCATTACCGCCAAGAAATGGTGTCCGATGTCTATATTGTGCAGTGGCGTTTCTGAGAATAGAAATAGGTCTGTAATTCCTGAAAACCATAACTTGTTGTGTTTGGATACGACCTCAAAACCTAGCAAGTGACGTGGACAGCATTTCTGGGCATCACCAGCACATGTGTTATGGTGGCAGGGCTGATAGTTAAAGTGAAGACAAATGAACCGAACCTTGATCAAAAGGCATCTAAACTAAACATCATGAAACTAGATGACTGGTCATGTGAACTGTGTCAGTTTTCGAGCAGTGAGTGTGTGTGTGGTCCATAGCTTACTGTAATTCTCACTCCTCCTTTGATCCAAGAGGTCCACGGGTTTCTGGGTGCTGGTGGAAGCGGGGCGAGTCGTCACAGGGCTCTTGCGGGCCGCTGGTGTGGGGGTAGAGGTGGTGGCTGCGGGGGCTGATGGGGCGGTAGGTTCAACTGGAGAGGTCTTTCGCAGGGGGTCAAGTGCTGGACTGCTGCGACCTGCACAACAGCAACAGTGAATGATTTAAAAATAATAAAATGACCATGCACAGAGAAATGCAGACACCCTGAAGTGAGGAAACCAGTGCTGGTTAGGAGACCAAATCTGTTCAATTGGGTTAATAAACTCATTAAAGAACATAACAACATGCAGAAATTCCCCACTCAGTGTTTACGTTCACACTGCGGCTAAATACAGTTGTCACTCCATTTTGTGTTAGCGATCATATATTGTGGGAATGACAACAGCATTTGCATTAAATTTGTAAAGTAACAAACTGAAGAGCTAACAGATGTCATTTTTACAGGTTCATAAAATGAAAGATAGCTACTTAAATGCCAAATTTCTTTAGTTTGGACAAACAAAAGAGACTTGCAGTGTCACTCCCAAACCAGTGTGAACGCAGCCAAGTTAAGTACAGAAGTCAGAAATCTCTCACACCCCTTCATTTTTCCTTAACATGCAGGTGACTTTGTACCGCATTAAAGAGTGAGACGTCAAGAGTCCCAACAGTGAAATGATGCACAAGAGACCACCAAATATTGAATCTTAATGGACGATTCAGGTGAGATAAGGCCAAATTAGTTAGTCTTGGTCTCAGGTAAGCATTACCTTCCTTTTCGAATGGACATAGCATCTCATTGTTGAAAGCAGAGGCAATAGCAGTGCTCTGAGACAGCGCTGCCGTTATGCCCATGTCATTACCAAACAATCCCAATGAACTTCCTGTGAGGAAAGGTAGAGCAGCAGACGTATCAGAGGTGCCACATCATCACCCAGCAGCACTGGCCTTAAATACACGCTTCTGTTTGGCACCTCGGTGAATAATATTGGGTCTCATTCACGAAGCATGCGTACACACAAATTTGTTTTTAAATTGTGTGTACGGAAGTTTTAACTAACAAATAATGATTTAACAAAAACTTTAATACTAACTTTTCTTTTAAATGAATGCAAAACTGTAAAAAACAACCTAGACCACAAATACACAACAATTGTGAACAAGGAAAAAGAACCCTATAATATTTATCTGTGTTATATATTTTTCCTTGTTCATGACCACTGCGTACGTGTGGTCCGAGTTGTTCCCACACTTTTGCAAACATTTAGAAGAAATTATCCTCTAGGTGGCGCTCTTACTCAACTTATAAAACACTGAAGCATACACCGATTCAAAAACAGTAAAACTTTGTGTACGTTTTGATCATCGTTCTGAATCTGATCTCTAACAAAAGTCCTTTACAAAAATGCAATCATCTCAGCATTTGCTCCAAATTTGGTGAAAAAAATATGGGGAAATTTTTAATCTGGAGTAGTGGTAGACCGATATATCGGCAGGCCAAAAAATAATGCTGTAAAAAATCAGCGAACACAGCAGTCGATACACATAAAACTCGCAACAATCCGCCAGATATATCGGCCGGCTGATTCCTGCAAGTTTTATGCGCATCGGCCGATACGTGGCTGCTGTGTTTGCCGATTCTCTACGGCATTATTAACAGACAGAGGGCTTGAAGCTGCAAGCGATTGCAGGTCATGTGACTAAAAACAACCAACCTTTCCAAGACAACATTGAAATCTCGGCCTAACGGCTGATCATAGCTGGACAAGGCGGGTTTTTATTTCTCATCTCTCTCTCTTTCTCTCTCTCTCTATATATATATATATCTATATATATATATTTGTAGTAGTAAAGTGGTAGAAATCAAGATCCTTTGCTGATAGTTCCTCTTCATTGTGGAGAGTGCAGTTCATTGTTCCATAGCACCCTCACCATTTTTTACTATTCGTTAAATAAAGTTTGTTTAAGTTCAATAAATGTTACTTTTTGAAATTGAGACTTGTAACATTTGGCATCATCGTGTCATTTTTATGATGTACATTGAGTGAGCAAAAGCAGTATCGGCTCCAAATATCGGCAGCCTTTATCGGTCATCGGCTAAGGCTGATGAAACAAAAATCGGTATCGGCACAAAAAAAAAATACATATCGGTCGATCCCTAATCTGGAGTACACTATTGTTTTAAATAATCTTTCGTTCAAAGACATGCAAACTTTGATAAACACTTTTTGAGTGAAAATATGCAGCGTAAAAATGTGACCCAGAAATTGGAGCATGTAAATATATGCATAAACCATTACATCTCTACTTAAACACCATGTTTGATTCAGAAGAATCCAGTACGCAGTGCGCGTATCTGAAGGGACACTTACCGACTCCTACAGTCCCAAACTGTGGTGAGACTAATGGGCTGGCGTTAAACTGACTGTAGGTGGCGACTGGTGTGTGACTGAAGAGTCCATAAGCGTTTCCAGACTGGAAGGATGATGGAGGTGCAGTGGAAGATGACAAAGACGACTGACAGAAAAAAAACGTGTTATTTATAACCTCCTGAAATACCAGACCATTTAATCCAAAAAACAGATAACAAAACTAAGTTCAGCATCACATGTGAACATTTATCAATGACAATGCATATTACTCACTAGATTTAAAACAAGTCATACATGAAATTGGTATCCGTTACAACTTTGTAATATATACCTGAACGATTGCAGGGTCCTGAGGCAGAGAGCATGTTGGTTTGGGAGGTTCACACACCGTCAGATCTTTGATGTCACTTCCCCTGAAAATAATGTACTCAAAAATCTCGTCCCTGGGTGCGATGGGCCTGTCCGTGGGGCGATCCTCGGTGCCAAAGGAGCGCACTACAAGTTTAAAGAATACAAATATAACATGAGCTCTTACATTCATTTATTATTTATAAGCAGCATCTCATTCTTGTTTATAACATTGCAACGTGACATCAAGCTTTGGCAGCAGTGAATGTTCACACCTATTGGCTAAATATTACTAAATATTGACTTTCTTACACAAAAAATCTTAACCATTCGCAATCTCCTATGTTTAAAGATTTTTGTATAAAATGTGGTAACGTAACGCATCCACCACCACTAACGTTATCACCAAATTAAATGCGCATGACAATTAAAACTGAGATTAAACGTCATCTACACAATTTAAAGATATCATATTACTTTTATTATATAGTTTTATATAATATTTATATCTCTATTATTATGATTTTACAGTAACAACAATAGTAGCAAATGTGTTATTTTAGTAACGTAAGAAGCTTCATTTTATACGGTAACTTAACTGTGTTATATGCGTTAACTATGATGACGGGTCGACCGCTTTTTATAAGTACGTTATTGTTGGACTAGTTAGACTATATTACTGGATCTGACAGCTGGATTAAACCTATATAAATAACGTAACCTCACGCTAAAGTACTTTGATTTGACCGTTGTTCAAAATGCCACGCGCACTTAAAATGCCCCAAACTACCACACGCGCGTACAATGCCCTGACACGCTGCATTAAATATTGAGACGCAGCCTCAAATTAATTATACTAACATATTTACAATTAATAAAGTAACGAAGCGTAAATCATGAATGTTTAAAGCTCATATATGAGGTTTCTATTGTTCAAAGGATTTTTCAGACCTTTGGCAAGGGCGACGGTGGAGTTCTCTGTGTCGATAGTGTAAAGAATCCCCTCATAACGGATCTCCGCCTTACTGATCAAACTGATCTTACTGCCGATATACGGCGTGCCACCACTCATCCTCACGAGTATACCTACGAGTTACACCGAGAGAGTTTGAGTAAATAAACGCGTGCACTTCACAGCGTAAACAAACTGCTTCTACTGAGTGTTTGCTAAAGTAATATGGCCGCCTGCATTTTCATGCAATTGGGCGGAAGTGACGTTGCCTGCGTCGTCATACACCTTGCGGAAGTGCGTCTGTTGCAAAAGTCCCTGGCACCAACTGCAAAATGCAAAATATTGTTGTTATATAACATGTTAGGAACTTTTCATTCATATTGCAAAATTAGAAGTATATCTAAATCTGTTGTTTTTAGCAAAATATTACATTCTCAAAATGAGATTCATTTTTTAAACATTATTTACACGCTGTATGTTTGTTCTGTCTCCAAAGAGCAATCATTTTTATGATTTTACTAATTAAAAAAGTGACTATGGAAGTTATTAGATGTATCAGAATTCATAAAAAAATAATGACAATACTCTAGTTGACTTGTTTTGATTACATTCGTAGCAAATATTAATTATATATTTTTTTTAAATAAAGTTAATAAAAAAAAAACGAATATTGTTGCAGATAAAGATAAAACGTAGGTTTTGAAGTCCACACATTAAATTGTCTGTTTGTTCAGAAAGTTAAAATGCACCCATTTCATTGCTAACAAAACAACGTTATTTTGTGTATTTGGTATAATACAATGTGTTCGCGTGGTTTATGGTTAAAAAACACATTGTTTCCACATACCTTACATTTTTGTAGCTCCAGATATATTGCTTTCCTAAAACACATTGATTTTGTACAACACTCATCGATCTGAAAAGCGCTGTGTCCCTGAATAGCCAGCTAATCTGTACGTTGTGATTGGCCTGAATACCTCTGACGTCAGCCGGAAATGTGATGCTCCTTACCATGTTTGAAAGATTTGGTCACAATGCTAACAGGTGTTAACTTGTGAGTCCAAGCGGGAGGAATTATGATAATGTCGGTCTTGTCTACGTCAACAGGCCCAGCAAGTAAACTGTTGCCTAATCCGTGTGTTTGTTGTAGTCCAAGAAAAGAGATTTACGTTGGAAGGCGTCATTGTTTACTTTGGGGTTTGTAACTTTTGCATATCGTTAACATGTACTAGTTGCTCTTTAAATGCTTGCTATATAAGATTGTGTGTGTTGGTGCTGTTTTTTAGATTCGACACTAGTTTTATCTAAACTAACAAATTTTATTTTTCAGAAGAGGATATCTTTCAATGTAGAAACAATGTGTGTGTCATGGTAGATTCTTCTTACCTTTGCTTGCCACAAGAGGGTTCCACAAGGCTCCATCTTGGGACCAATTTTATTTTCACTCTTTATCAATGATTTATCTGGAGTATGTAAAGATGTAAATGTTCAGATGTATGCAGATGAAGAAGTAATTTTTAGCTAATATTTTTGAAAAGTTTTGACTTCTGCTATGACCAATGTTCAGAAATGGTTTACTAGATCAGGTTTATTATTAAACACGCACAAAAAAACTGTATGTTAAAGAGTTTATGTATCTCAGGGTAACTTTGGATTCATCTTTAACTTTTTAACGCCATGTTAAAAAGCTGCCTAATATTGTAAAATGTAACTTAAAAAAATAGATACATTATGCTGTTTTTGACAGTATGTGCTGTTAGGTTATATTTACATTCAATTTCTCATGTGAAGTAGTTTTTCAATAGTTGGTCACCTGTAAGTGCAACTTAAGAGAGTACAATCATTGTATAAGAAGTGTAAGTGCTAGAGTGAATTCTTTAAGTGCTAGAGTGCTTTTGATATATTTCAATGCTTATTTAAAATATTTAAGTAGTTTTAACTTGCATGATTAATTGTGGACTGTAGCTTTAAAAAAAACTAGAATGATGCACTTATTGTTGTATTATTAATCTTGTAAATCTAGTAAAGCAGCATTCCTGTCATCATGAGAGGTGGAACAGAGAAGTGACAGACAAAATAATACTTGGAAACAGAAAGCAGCGAATGGTTTACTAAAATATTGCTCAAATGTTTTCATTTTGATTAAGTACTATTGGGAATCTGTCTTATGAAGAGGTAAGTAATACATTTTGATAATTGTTTATAAAATTCAAGTCAATTAAGTTTGAAATAATTTTAGCTAGTTTTTTTAGAACCTCAAAAGACTTGCGGGCCTTTGATTCATAACCAACCTTTGATCCAATATAATAAAGAATCGATGTGATTATACTTTATTATGAGATGTTTTTTATTTAAAACTTGTTTATAGGAAATCTTAAAGTTTTAAATCCAGTTACAAATTCGACCAACCCTAAGTATACACTCAATAGATGTGAATTAACAAGTTGTGACATATATGTTTATATATGCATGTACAGTTTTAAATAGTGGTTATGAGCATGCTTTTTGTATTTAAGTCTAAATACAGCCTCAAAAAAGTTTATTATTCACTTGATCTTAAGATTTAATTATTTATTAATAATAGACTGACAGATACGGTAGATATACAGTATATAATTCATATATTGTTTTAAACAATCATAAATTAGAAGTTTTTGCAAATGATTATACATTTAGGCCTCGATGTAAAGTCAGAAAACAAGAGTTAATTTTTCAACACCACACCACTCACAATTCTGGCACATTTCCAAAGACACACAAAGTTGATCTGCATTGCATAGCCATTGCTAAGATACTGCTTTGTCACAGTTTTGTAAGTAACACACTTACTTTTGTTAAGTATGGTCTAGAGATAACATCACTTAAGTTTTGTGGAAAGTGAGCACAGTTTGTAAGAGGATTATTACAGAAATCACATCTAGCATTTTTTAAAGTATTAAACCTTATCACTGTTCATCCAATGAGCATTAAAGTCACCATAAAACGGACTTAGCGATTGTACTCTTTTTTTTGTATTGTGACGTATATCTGAGTGAAACGACTTTTGAAATGAGAAAAATTGTAAGATCATAGGATATACAGATAATTTGTACCTCTAAGGTATTAATAAGCTCTTAGGTGCAAAGGTGTACTTTTCAAAAGGATAAAGCTTCAGTGACAACTATAGGGACATTTTTTAAAACTTTTTTTGTTCCAGACTTAAACGCATGTTTACGCTATCTTTTTGGACTTCAGTGCTTATTCACATCTGAAAAGTTTGCATGTCTACATCTGTTGTTGCAGGTTGAATGAAGCCTGTTCGAAGCATGATATCTCTACAATAAATCTTACACACCTGGAGCCATAAACAGTAATTATAACACAGAAATGAATGAGAACACAGGAATCAGCGTTGAACTGATTGATTTAAGGTTGCTAATGTTTCATGTTTAAAAAATATTAAGTTGTGCATTATCTGCTTACTTGAACTCATTTTATTTTACTTTATTTTTAAGTTTGAAAAAGCCATACAGGCGTGCTTCACCTGGGCAAAGTCATGTGTCGCTGGGACAAGGGTCTATTACTACACCAGTAAATTTTATGGAGGAAACTTCTCCTCACAGGTGACACCAGAGACACCAACATTGATAAACATGATGAACACTGTTGAAATCATGTATTAATTTAAACTTTCTTATTATTTTAGGTCAATTCAGCATGAGGACTCAAACGTCACTTCTCGTCTGTCCATGAATACTGTTCGGTCGATAAGCCCTCCTCTGCACTTTAGGGATAAAACAGAATTACGGTATGTACACACTAGGGCTTAAACATCATAAAATTTGAATTAAAACAAAACTTAATATATGATAAATTAATGTATTTAATAAAATTGCAATTTCACAGCCCCCAGTTTGAGAACCACTGACCTATAGGGCCTTTCAGTGCATCTATTGCAAGCTGATGACTCCAAGAAAATGACAAATGTCTCTTGATCTACGGGAATATTTCAACATCATTGTATATTTTTGCATTAACATGAACTATAACTCAAAATCAGAAGAAGAAAAAAGCTTTTTTAGAAGTTTCGATGCATACAACACATGCCGATGTCAGATGAAACAATTTGCTAGTATTTGCGGTCATCTAATGTTAGCAAACCCATCCCTTCCTCAATTTTTTAACCAAATCCACCTTGTTGCTTAATATACTATAATATAAGGGATTTGCTATTAGAAGCAACAGAAAGGCCTCTGAAATGTAAACTCTGTAGGGTCTTGCGGGACCATGCTTTAGCCCTGGTTAACAGTGTCAAGATAATACTGTGTTAGGATGAAATACTTAAGAATATTTCTATTACTGATCACAAAGCTGAATCGATTTATTTGTATTTGTTTACCTTTTAAGTGAACAGCCATCTGTTTATCCGCTAAATGTGAATCATTTTGCCTCATG
This sequence comes from Misgurnus anguillicaudatus, assembly GCF_027580225.2. Classification (NCBI taxonomy): domain Eukaryota; kingdom Metazoa; phylum Chordata; class Actinopteri; order Cypriniformes; family Cobitidae; genus Misgurnus; species Misgurnus anguillicaudatus. The sequence continues at coordinate 3,542,874 of NC_073342.2, read as the reverse complement.
GAACATAATACCACCCAATTTTCAAGAGGAACCACATCCTGATGACCTAAGGTAAACATAAGTAGTTATAATAACAACATACACAATACCCACCAACTTCAGGATCATACACAGTTTACCGCACTGACATACTGTATGTATTTGTCTTTCAGAAGTCTGCAGATGGGATTAAGCTCAAGGATTTTAAATGGTATGCCCATCAAATAATCATATTTTTATTATATTCCAGTACCATTATTAAAGAACTCAACAACCACGACTAATTTTTTTTCTAACCGATATTAAACTTCACAGAGGACCTGATGTGGACAATTCAATTCAAGCAGACGTTGAAGAACAGATATCAGTGTATATTCGAGGGAAACGAAGAGCACAGCAACCCCACTCTGCTCAACAACGTCTACACTGAGCTCTTCATCACTGACATCGGAAGTTGTGACAATAGCGAACACGAGATCAGACAGATCGAGACAATATCTAAACATCCGATCATATGGGACACACCAATCAAAGTTAACGATGTCTTTAAAGCATTTCCCGGATCTACCAAACCAGTCCGAACTGTGCTCACAAAGGGAATTGCTGGCATTGGGAAAACCGTGTCTGTGCAGAAGTTCACACTGGACTGGGCTGAAGATAAATCCAACCAGGACATCCACATGATATTTCCACTTCCATTCCGCGAGTTGAATAGATTTAAAGAAAGTAAGGTTACTCTCATCCACATTCTCCAGCAGCTCTACCATCTCGAGATCGAAGCGGACGTGTTGAGCTCAGGCAAATACAGGATCATTTTTATCTTGGATGGACTTGACGAATGTCGATTTCCTCTAGACTTCCAGAAAAACAGAAGTTGCTCCAGAGTGACAGAAGCCATCTCAGTTAGTGCTTTACTGACAAACCTTATATGCAAGAACCTGCTTCCTTCTTCTCAGCTTTGGATAACCTCACGACCAGCTGCGGCCTGTCAAATACCACCTGACCTCATTGATCAAATGACCGAGGTAAGAGGTTTCACTGACTCCCAAAAGGAAGAATACTTTACCAAAAAGATAAGCGATCCAAACATGTCACTCAGGATCATCTCGCACTTGAAGTCATCGAGAATCCTTCACGTCATGTGCCACATCCCGGTGTTTTGTTGGATATCGGCTACGGTTCTTGAAAGGATATTTGGTGAATCAGAGGGTCGAGAAATCCCCAAGACGCTCACGCAAATGTACACGCACTTCCTGATTTTCCAGATTAAGCAAAGGAGTCACAAATACGACGGGAATTACAAGGGAGATGTGAACTGGGATAGCCAGAGCATGTTGTTGCTTGGAAAACTGGCATTTCAACAGCTTGAAAAGGGTAATTTACTTTTTTATGAGGGCGATCTAAGAGAATGTGGGGTTGATCTCGACGTCGCCTCCGTGTATTCTGGAGTCTGCACACAGATCTTCAAAGAAGAGACAGGACTACACCAGCAGAGGATGTTCAGTTTCATCCACGCCAGTATCCAGGAGTTTTTAGCTGCGTTATACGCCTTCCTTATGTTCGTCAACAGCCAGCAAAACGTCCTCAGTCATACGACAAATGCAAAAATTGCAATTGCTTTTAACAAACCTTCAATGCATGAATTTCTCAAGTATGCAGTGGAAAAGGCTCTGGCAAGTGACAATGGACACTTGGACCTTTTCCTCCGTTTTTTGCTGGGACTTTCCCATGCTTCCAATCAGACCCTTCTCCAACTACTGCTAACTGAGACTTGGAGTGATCCTGAAGGTGGCAGGAAAACTCTCCAATACATCAAGGAAAAGATTAGGGATCAGTCTTCAGCAGAGAAAGCAATTAGTCTCTTTCACTGTCTTAGTGAACTGAAGGATGAATCCCTGGTAGAAGAAGTGCAGGACTACTTAGGTTCAGGTGGCTTTAAAGGTGGAAAGCTGTCTCCTTCACACTGCTCCGCTTTGGCCTACACATTGTTGATGTCTGACGAAGAACTTGATGTGTTCAACCTGACTAAATGTATTAATCCGAGTATGATCTCAAATGAGGGAATGCTGAGACTCCTGCCAGTGATCAAAGCATCCAGACTGGCTTTGTAAGTACCTCAGAGGGTTGTTTAGCCAGAAACACACTTTACGCAGGTATGAAAATGTGAATGCTTGCCGACAAAAGTCAAGTGCATGGTCTTGCTTTACATACTTGGCATGCACATTTGCGTTGCTATGGTGATAACAGACCTCACTGCACAAGGGATCAATAGAGTTGCTTTCATTTGTCTTTGCAATTAAATCTAGTGTTATTATTCAGGTTAATAGCTTTTGCTTAACTAGCAGTATGGCTAATAAGCTCAGCAACTACCGTCCCATGATGGCAGCTAATCTAATGTGAAAAATAATTAAGTTTATCCTTCTTTCACCAGCATAGTTTTCCCCCGCACCAATGTTAAGAATGTCATACTTGACAAACATTTTGGAACTCAACAACACATAAAGCCAGGCTTGCATAACTCGAAGCATTGGCATTTGTGAACCTGCATAGAGTATGTGCCAGGCATGTGATGAACCTTATGATTTCGAGTGTCACTTAATGTAGTACAATGATTGCAGCTAATCATTCTGTGTGAATTATCCATCAGGCTAAGGTTATGTAATGTGACAGAGAAAGTCTGTGCAGGCCTGAGCTCTGTTCTCAGCTCAAGTCATTCATGTCTGAGAGAGCTAGATTTGAGCTCCAGCAATCTTAAAGATTCAGGATTACGTCATCTTGCTGTTGGACTGGGGAATCCCCAGTGCAAGCTAGAGATTTTAAGGTAGGAGCAGCTCAAATTCATTTCTTAAATAAATTAACATTGCAATTTCTGAGCAATTCACATATTTTACAAGGTGGTTAATTCGAATTAATTTATACGACCACATTCATGCGTTTTTGTGCGATTTGCTTTCACTCTTGCGACGTTAAGGTTAGGGGTGGGGTTTTGTTACTTTTTTATGATAATCAAACGTTTTTATACGATTCAGTTTGAACAAATTAGCCAACTCGTAAAATACGTACACATTCCCATGAGATTAGGCTGGAAATGTATAGTAATGAACTGGTATTGCAATAACTTTTTATGAGCTTGCTTGCAATTTTTCTTCTCTATGGATGTAGAGTTTTTAATTGTAGCATTGGTGAGGATGGCTGTGCCTCTTTGGCCTCTGCTCTGAGGTCAAACCCATCTTACTTAAGGGAACTTGATTTATCACACAACCAACCTCATGATTCAGGTGTGAAAATTCTTTCTGATGTGCTGACAAACTCAACCTGTATACTGGAAACACTCAGGTAGGTCCCACAATTTTCTATACATAAAGTGCTGACACTAACTTGAAAATGTTAATAGTTTTCTTACTACCTAAAATAATTTAAAATGTAGATGTTTTTGACATGATATAGCCCAGCAGGCATTTCAATGTTGATTCATCGTTTAAACAAGAACTGACATTATTTCAACCATATTTCAACATATAAACAAGAACTGACATTTGTTTTAACATATTTCAATGTTGAAACAAGAACGGACATAATTTCAACCATATTTCAACATTGAAACAAGAGCACACATTATTTCAACCATATTTCAACATATAAACAAGAACTGACATTTTTATTTCAATGTTGAAACAAGAACGGACATAATTTCAACCATATTTCAACATTGAAACAAGAACTCACATTATTTCAACCATATTTCAACATATAAACAAGAACTGACATTTTTATTTCAATGTTGAAACAAGAACTGACATTATTTCAACCATATTTTAACATTGAAACAAGAACTTGCATTATTTCAATCATATTTCATTGTTGAAACAAGAACTGACATTATTTCAACCATATTTCAACGTTGAAACAAGAACTGACATTATTTCAACCATATTTCTACATATAAACAAGAACTGACATTTTTATTTCAATGTTGAAACAAGAACTAAAATTAGTTCAACCATATTTCAACGTTGAAACAAGAACTGACATTATTTCAACCATATTTCAACGTTGAAACAAGAACGGACATTATCTCAACCATATTTCAACGTTGAAACAAGAACTGACATTATTTCAACAATATTTCAATGGTGAAACAAGAACTGACATTATCTCAACCATATTACAACGTTGAAGGTCGGTCATATGCCTGCCGGGAGACATACCGTTTTTTTATAATTTTTTCATCCCAGTGAAACTTTAAAAAAGAGCTGCAGGGATGATGTATTTTTGTAATCAAAACCCAAAACAAGTTTGCCTTTTAGCACCGGTGCTCTTGTCCCAAATTCAATAGTTTTTTTGAATGGGGTATTGGTAAACATTTTAAATCTTGAGTTAACACAAACATATGATATTTCACGCTTAATTCTACAACATAAAACACACCACAACACACGTGAGTTTTTATGTGTGATAAAAAGGGTAGTTCATAAAACTTTGGTACATGTTGTCTGGAACTTTAAACATCATGAAAATGTCAAAAACAACATTTTTGCAATAAAAAAATAAATAATGCTTGCAGATCTCTTATATCACATACAGGTAAATAAAACCAGCTGACAGCATTACCCTGAATTTTAATTATTACAGTTATAAAATTATGTAGCATTACAATGTATAGAGTTATATACAAGAGTTTGTTTTTATATAAAACTACAGTACTGTAATGAGTTTGTACTGTTCTTTTATGTGTGAATAAACTGAAAATTGTTTTCTAGGTTTATGGGTTGTGAACTGACCAAGAAAAGCTGTGCGGCATTGGCCCAAGTGCTTCAGTCCTCCTGTTCCAGCCTGAAAAATCTGGACTTAAATCTGAATAGTCTTGAGGATTCAGGTGTGAAGATGCTTTGTGCTGGTTTGAAGAGTCCTCAGTGTAAGCTTCAGACGCTGAGGTAACAGAATAAACCCACAACCCACATGGCAATAGTATGATTCTGATAGGTCTAAAGTTTACATTTGTCTCGTTTTACTTTGCTAGTCTCTCAGACTGTGGAATTACAGCCGCTGGATGTCCAATACTGGCATCTGCGTTACAGTCGAACCCATCACATCTGACAGTGCTGGACCTTAGCCTCAATAACCTTACAGATACAGGAGTGATGCACCTGCTTCCTTTGTTTAAAGATCCAAGTGTTAATCTAGAGAAATTATGGTAACAGGACTCCAATTTGTTTATGAATGTAAATAAACACAAGTGCAAATTATGTTAAACTACAGGTCTGTATGTTTGTGCTTTGTTAAGGTTGAATAATTGTGATCTCACACAAAGAAGCTGTCAGATGATGAGTTGTGCAGACCAATCCAAATGTTCAAGTCTTAAAGAGCTAAACCTGAGTGCAAATGTGATAATGGACTCTGGTTTGGAGCAGCTCACAGTGGGATTATGTCATCTTCTATCGGGTCTGCAGTCACTAAGGTAATAGTTTATTTAAAGTTACAAGTAATGCAAAAAAGAAAAGATGTCATTTAATTGAAAAGGAAAGCGTAATATGGATTGCGTAGATACAAAATGGACATAAACACCTTACAAATGTCAAACTGTTGTGTTGTACTCCATGTTTTCTGAAGCCACATGATACAGTACCTTTGTGTGATGAACATGTTGAAATTTGTATTGTTATTTACTGCTAAACGTCCCCTCTGCCAAAGACATTGAATAAAAACAATCATAGCCTTCAATGCATTGCCTTTTATGTACAGGACAAATAGAGCCAAATAAATCTAGAAGTTGTGTAAGTCATGAATCTTTTAAATCCCTCATATAGGTTGCAAATTCAAATATGGTGCAACACATCTGTACCTGCTAGATTTAAGAAATTCAAGAGCTATTTTTAAATTAAACTGTTAATTTTCATATTAAGAAGCACCCACAATTTATCCAGCACACAGACTACCTGAGACCATACACGTCTAATTCTGATATAATGACATCTCTTGCAGTTTAACCTACTGTAGTATTACAGAAAATGGCTGCACTTCTCTGGCATCGGCTTTAAGATCAAACCAGTCACAGCTAAGAGATCTGGATCTTAGAGGAAACAGACTTTCAGATTCAGGGATTAAACTACTTTCAGATCTGCTGGAGGATCCAAACTGTAAACTAGAAAAACTGGAGTAAGTACATTTACATGTGGTACAGTTACTAATAAAGACATACATTTATCAACGTTCAACATTATTTAAACCATCAGTCAGTATCAGATTAAAGGGATAGTTCACCCAAAAATAATTTTTTAATTAATAAGTTTATTTACCCATCCTCATGTCATCTGGTATGTTGGTGACATTTTTTTCTTCAGTAGAACAATAAAGAAGATATTTTGCAGAACCAGCAGTGCTCTGTGATTCATATAATACATTATTTTCAACATTATTAGCGTAAATGTAGAGCCTCTGCCAAACATGAGTGTGAGAGTGTCCTGTTAGGGCATTAGAAGTGTACGTAAGGAGGTCTTCTCTATGGAGAAGATCTGACAACTCTTGGTTTGCTTTGAAGCCTTAAATAGGGTCCTCAAAAGGGAACATCTCTGAGATACGGGAACCTATGTAATGTAACCTCATTGCCATAACCAGCCCCGCCGCTCCCATTACGCGCATCACGCGCTGTGCGTAGGGCATCAAGTTCTGAGGGGGCACCAAAAATAATAGCTTAATGAAAAAATAAATATAATGCTGATATTATTTCATTAGACTATAGAAATATTATTAGTCACTTGTTATCCATGTATTTTACAAAAAAGGGAGAACAAGATAATTTAATTGCTCTAGTCTAGAAAGTAGGCCCCCCAGCCTTTGATGGTCTGTTTCGGTTGATCGCGCGGGTGCCTGACGAAGTTTGACAGAGGCCTTTCTCAATCCGAAGGCTGCAGCCTCCAGAGCTCGCATTTCTAGGCTGGATACGTCATCAAAACTTTCTTATTTCGTATAATTAATTATTATAAAGTTGACTATTATTCTTAGTTAATCGTAAATTGTTGCGTATGACTTGCTAATGTAATGTTCAGTTAACTGAAATAAACTAGGCTTGATGACGTATGCAGCCTGCATATGCGACCTCACGCAGGCTGCAGCCTTCAGATTGAGAAACGGCCAGTCAGTAGGCAACTTTTGGAAATGGCCCCGAAAAGACAGCAGGAGTCAGGGTCGGAAAAAATAAAAAAGAAGAAACTGTGGGATGATGCCCGTGCATCACTTGCAGGTAAGTCCATCTAACTCTTTGCGCCTGTAGCGCTCGCTTCACTTTCCAGAAGCTGAAATGCGCTGTTTGCACCACCCTTTTATAACTTTATGGTTCTGTCACACTCGTGACATCATCACTCGCCTCCTATAAGACAGGCGAGTTTTACAGATTATTCAGATGTGCGAACAATTTGCCGTTGTTCTCAATTGGGTGTGCCTCATATGTCTTTAATCGCCCCCGGTGGCTGGCTGCAGTACAAGTCATAAACCCCGCCCTCTCCATTCAAACGAATGGGACTCTAAATAAAAAAAAATATTTACACTTCCAATACAATTTTCTGAAAGATGGTTTTGGTCCTTTAAGGTAGTTGTTATCACGCTGATATATGTTTAATTGTTCATAATTGTGATGTTTATTTTAGCTAGTCATTTGATGCCATAGAAACAGGGCGTGTCGTTATGATTTTTCAAGAATGGCGTGGTTGAATTGGGCGCACGAGCGCTTGGGTGGACGTTTGATACCGCGGCTCCGCCTTCTGCTCCACGGACGATTCCTTCTGCGAAGGCTTTGGCTCCAAACTGATGTTTTTACGTAACATGGCGGCAACCATGCTGCCCTGCAAAGGCTAAGTGCAGTAACTATGCAAACACTGAAACTGAAAAAAATGCCCTTAAAGTTTTTTACACCAGCCAGTCAAACATGTTACTGCAATTTTGGCACACATGTTTCTCTGAAATGCGACAAAATTGAACCAGGAGACTTTGTCACAAGACACAACAGATTTTGACCAATTGCGTAGTTACTGCCTTTGGTTTTGTAGAGCAGCATGGTTGGACATTTTTAGCTTAAATTCAATACAATACGTCGCGTCGTCCATCTTTTTTTTTTTACAGTTTATGTTATCAATAGTGTCATTTTTATGATTATGATTGTTCCCTATCTCAGGGACGTTCTTAATGATGCAAAATAAATTTTTACTCTTTGAGTTTGAGGTAAAATATGATCGAGACATCTTAACAACAAATTTTATGCGATTTGTGTGTAATATCTGAATAAATGCTTGATAAGGATTTTTTACTCTGTACCTCACAGATTATATCCCCTCATCAGGTGTGATGACAAAGAGGCCTAAATTAGAGAACACATTGTAGAAAAAGCTGGATTAATGGAAAATTGACTGACTTTCTCTCAGCACTGCTACAGCACAACAGTCACACCTGAAAGGAGGACAGAGACGTGAACAAGGTCTTTATGTCTTTATTTAAACCTATACAAGGAAAAGCCATCATGGAAACTTGGCAAGAGGTTTGAAACATCTGTCATACCTGTATGTGCGTGAGACTGAATTAAAGATATGCACAGAGTGTCTGAGCCATGAGTTGCCGGAATACAGAAAAATGAGGAAGAACAGGTTTACTGTTTTTTTTTAGCTGCAATAACTTTAGCAAAAATGTAATAGTCAATTCACTTCATTAATCAATTGCCCAAGTAATAAAACTACCCAGATACAACATTATAAAGTTCCCAGCAAGCAATTTTGTACTTCAAAGAGTACTAAACAATTTAGTCTGTCGGTGGAAATTTAACAGACGTCTAACCGTAGCTCCAACGTATAATGAAAACAAACACCTTGTAATCACTGTTGACTTTACTTACATGATGGGATATCATACATCTCAAGTTATTTTGGCAAAACTCAACATGTTACCAAATTTAAGTTTATTTTGGTAATAGTGGGTTACTCATTTATCAGGTCTGTAACGGCTATTGCTTGCTGGGTTATACAAAATGAAAATGATTTTTACAAAACTAAAAAAAATTTTTTTGCACATAGGCTACTGTAGATCACATAATTGTCATTAAGTCGTATGCCGTTTTACTGTATTGATATTTGAATCATCAGATTAAACAACTTCTGAAGTGTTTTATGACTGAATAAAAATGTAAAAACGATGTAAATCTCTATGTAAACAGCAGAGGGTGGTACAGTATCACTGTTATACCACATCCTAAAGATATCTGTGGAAATGTATTATTTTTTATGTATTATTTATGTATTATATGAGCAATTCCAGCATCGTGAATGTGACATTTGTGGTCTAAACTTGAAATATAATCAGAGAATGTGTTTAGTACCAATTTATTTAACCATCCGTTTATATTTTCCTAAATCTCTGATGATAGAGTCCAAGCACACAGAAAAATATCAGTCTATACTCATGTTTTCTGTTTCAGATGAGGGAAAATATATGCTTTATAAAGTTTTTGGGAGACAAAATACTTTGTAGGAAATCTGTAAATTAAAATGCACAAACCAAAAGCAATAATACTTAATATTTATTTTTTAAACCATTTTTGTGTGAGGAAGAAACAACATTATTATAATTCTGAAATTTGCATTTACTTAACTATGAAAAATAATTCAAACAATGCTTTAACAACTTTAACAGAGACTTTGCATAGGTATTTAAACCACCAAATATTGACATCTGAGATATAAGTATAGTTAAAAACTTTGGGGACGTCACTTTTCATAAAAAGGTTTACATTTGCATGGAATTGCCCATATGTATATGTATATGTATATGTATATGTATATGTATATGTATATGTATATGTATATGTATATGTATATAAAATGTTTCTTTAAGCATTAATGAAAATGATTTCTCACAATGCTGTCTGTTTTATTTAAGTTCATTTGTAATGATCAGATTTTTAATATTATGTAATAATATGTATTTAGAGAATAATGGAAAGAGTATGAACAATATTTATAAAACAAGATTTGGTGAACTAAAATAAACCGCTGTGTTATCAGTAACACTGTATTTAAGCAATATCGCTCGAGTAGGAGGCAATCACAGCCGTGATGATATAGAGCTATATCACACGACTCCGAGAGCGATATTGCTTTTATACAACAGTTCGACGGCACACGTTTGAAAAACGAAAACTAGAAAACAACAACGGAGTTATTTTAAAAGCCTCTTTGTTTGAGAACTACTTCTTCCGCCACGGATCTGAGAGCGGCCAGAATGACAGGAAACACTTTCGGCTGCTTTGAATCATCTCATATTAACTCAATGGACGGAAAAGCCGTTTCTTTATATTACCGTTTCTTGGTCACAAAGTGTAGTTTTAAGATTAGTTCAGTCGAGAATGTATCTGTATTATATTTAAATCTGCAGTCGATTAGTAAAGATAGCGCCTGTTTGAACGTTTGCTTAGTGAGATTCGGTTCGAATGAGAACCAAAGCATGAGCGGATGTCAGTGTTCACTCGCCCAGCTGACCACCGCCCTCTCTGGGCTACATCTCTGACAGGGATTCCCTGGCTCTCATGTTGGCCTTGTTTGTTTATGATCGTCAAAATGAGATCAAATCAGCAGTATTTGGTGTCATGATCAAACTATTACTTGTTTTTTATTCATATTTAGTGTCTTTTGTGTTGTTATTGTTTTGGCGCGAGGTAAAAGTGAATAAAACTACTGTATAATGTTACTATTGTGTTCCCATTTACTCTTAACGCGATACGAGCACTCGATTAGTATTAAACTTTGTTCTTGTCAGTACTATACAAAACGTTTTTTTATAAGTGTCAGAGAGATGTTTTTGCATGCTGCTTATAAATATACCAGTGGCGATATTCTCATAACATGTTTTAATAGTCACGTCACGATAAAGTAAATGATCAATGTCCACATTTAAAAGCTGCTGTGCTTACCTGCAGTTCCACGGTGTTTTCACGTTCTGATAAGAGATATAGCTCCAGAAAAAAATGAGTGTTTACATTCCTCTTTCCAAGTGTCCACACGATGTGACAAGTCATTAATCCCATTAAGTTTAACGTAACATCCAAGAGCGCTGCTCTTGGACGGAATAATAACTTCCGATTGGGATTCACAGACTGATTTACGAGCTATTGAACTAATGAGACAGACGGAGAGTGATTCAAAACAGCGCGTTTGTGTGTGTGTGCACGGTCTAAATGGGCGTGTCCAATGCCACTTTTGCTAATTTAACGACGGGAAAAATGGTTTGTGCGCCAAGCGCGCGGTCGAAGGGGTTGTTCATATTTCACTAATGAGTAATGGGTGTGTAACGTGCAATAAACCAATGAGAGTCTTATCTCTCATCCCCTTTAAAAGCCAGTTGCGCTGGCACTATGTCTAATCCCTATTTAGATGAATGACGGACTTTGTAAACTGAAAAACTAAGCCGAGGAAGAAGGCCCCCAGTTTAAGAATAATGTTAAAAAATTTGTTGTTTTCATTTTTATTGAATTTTTTTATTTTTTATTAAAACCTTTAAAAAAACGTTTTCTTCCAGTCATAGAAGTACGCATTGCAGGCTTTTAATTGCTGTAAATGTATTGATATGCTACATAATCATTGTAATCTCATAAAATAATTTGCAAATATGACGTGCGGAGAGCCGAAGCGTTTCAGCACTAGAACAGCGCCATGGGATTTTTACAAAGCATTACTAAAAAATGTTTCTCATCTCACCATATCCACAGGTACACAGTCATCATATACAATAAGTCTGTAAGGTAGCATTAAATTAAGAAATAGATGCATTTGATTAAAGCAAAGCATTTATTAACTTACCAGGCTACAGGTGAAGCAGCTGTTTGCGCCTTCTAGTGCTGCGTTTACACCAGCCACGGTAGAGGCGTGAAGCTCGAGTGATTTCAATGTTAAGTCAATGTGAAGACGTGTTGACATGCGTCTGGAGGTTTCTAGCGACGCGAATGAGTCATTTGCACGTCTAGTTCTTTCAATGGTGCTTTTTGTGCATTTTGCATTTGACGCGAATTTGTGGCTGACGCCCAAGTTGAAATATTTGAACTTTGCCGGAATTTTGCGCCGCGTTAACCAATCAGGAGCCTGCTTGCTGCTGTGGCGGCAGCCCTGCCTGGAGTCACTCATTCAACATGAAGGAAGGCGTGATATTGTCCATAAGCAGTATTTGAATGTGTGAATGCATTCAAACTGTCCAAGTGGCAAACTAGGCGTGGTAGATGTGATTTGCCGCCTAAAACGCGGTTGGTGTAAACGCAGCATAATGTCGGTCCTCATTTATGTCCAAGAGACTCAATAATAATCTTTTACATTCAGTCCTTTAATCTTACATATTTAAAAGCGTTTTTGTGCTGCTGTGCATTGATGTGTGTGTGATAAGCAAACCCGCGTTGTTGTCCAGTTTATAGGCGCATATTACTAATCTGCTCTTTAAATAAGAAAAAAACATATTGCGACATTGACTTGGTTTTTGTTGGTCAATGGCGTAGCCTATTTAAGTTGCCTCAAAATAGCAACGCGCCAACAATGCGCCTGAACACACCTCGTTTTCAGACCAGAACGCCCATGGGCGCAAAAGTGGGTGCAAATGCATTTGCTATTTAAACAACGTGGCGCAAAACATGAAAATTATCATTGTGCAAGGGTTGAAACTAGCAAAAGACACTTGCGTCGCTCATTGCACTGCATTGCACCAGGTGTATGCTAGAGCCCTTCATGTGTAATTTTAACACATTATTTGTCATTTTGTGTTAAAAGTAACACAAAATGTGTTGTTTCAATAATAATACAGAGATGGGTGGATTCTGGGACAAAGCATTTAGTGTTAACGCATACAGTAATGTGTTGTTTTTAACACATTCGTTTTAAGAGTGTACATTTAATGTCAACCAAACGTTATAAAAGATTTTTTTTATTTTTATTAAAGCTATAAATTAGAAAACATTTAGAAAAATACCATATAATACCATATAATTTAAAAAAGTATAGCATCATAAATCCCTGAACTAGCATACATTTTACATATCTATCTTATCATATTTTACTGTGATTTCCATTCGATCAATAGTGTGTACTGTGAAAATTGAACCCATGATCTCTGCTTGTGTCATGCTAAAAAACTATAATCTCAAACTTACGGAATTAAATTAATAAACTGGACACAAAACAAAAACGTATCAAGTGTTTAATGTTTATTCATAAAATAAAGAGGGGCATCATTTCATAAATTGTCATTACAGCCATTACATCACACTTCATATAATATGTAAATAATTGTTGCTTTCATCTAGTTGGTTATAACAAATCCTATCCAAGTAATAATGTATTCAAATTATTACTACACATACTGATTTGTCCCATAAAAGCAACTATAAAATGAAAGCTTCAGAGATGGTGATTGATCTCGAGCAACATAATCAAATAGGAAATATTGAATTCCTTCATTTAAAAAGTGCTACCGGCTACTTGAGTGCATTCAATGCCAGACTACACTGATATATAACAGCACCTGCATGCATGATAACAGGCCATTCACATGACTTTAATCTAGACACAATGCACAAGAGAAAGTGCTTTAATAATGAGAAGAATGCAGGAATATATTATTATATCATATAATATAGTAGATTTGGCATGGCACAAATTAATGATGTATTAAGGCAAATGTTATACCTCACAAAGAAACAACCTACAAAAGTTTTGCTTTTCAAAATACTGCTCATGCTGCAGGCAAACATGATGCAAGCCATACTAAAACCATCAAGTCATCATTAACAAACAGTATTTGTGTTTATATGATAAAGAGTCTTATGAGTGTTTGTTAACTGCTAGTTCACTTGAGCAACGACTTAAATGACCTTTAACCTTTTGAGGTGCGTATGAGTCATAGTGCTGGTAAACTGGCCCTAATAATAACTACTAAGCAACATTGTCACTAGTTATTTTACATACGAGGGTGTCACACCTGAGCTAATATGCACAATATCTGTTACTTGTAAACAATTTATTAGCCATGCAAATAGCATATGAATCATTTTAAAACAAAGAAATTAAAACAAAGTTCAATAAAAACTACTTTGACTGTTTATTTAAGTCGACATGAAACGTAATTTTAAGTGGGATTGAGATAAAGCATGACTGTTTTGTGCTTAAGATCATGATAGTGAAATGAGAAAGTAAATAAACCGGATTTTAAATGATATTGTCACTAGCACAGGGTCAAGATATAAATAAGGTAGGCTACTTTGTTTTCCTAAAAAAATATTCTATAAAAGTGCCTTCATTTGTAAAAGTTTGTGTTGAATTTGAGCAATGAGGAAGACTGCTGTATCCACTGTGTGTAGACACTCATCACATAGGCTACGAAAAGACTCGTTTCCAAATTTTAAGCATGCATGGTTTAAAATTTAATGCATGTTTTCTGCATGATTTATAAAGAGATGGATGTAGGCGTAAGCACTGTCATGTTAAATAAAAGAAGTATGAGCTGTTAGGCTCACTGCAATGTTTTTTGTCTGAAATCTGAAGGCTTTAAAGCAGAGGTACCTGATGTGAGCTCCCGACATTGACCGGACACTGTTATCTCCAGTCATGTCCTTTCAGCAGCTTTTATTCGTGTTAAAGGTTTGAATGAGGAGAAAGTAAGCAATGTTTGGTTCTGGTGCTAAAAACGTACCGGAAAACAAAAGATGGTCTGAATTGTAAAAAACTATTTAGTCATTAAGTGACAATTTTGTCACAATTTAGTCACTATACATATATTTTTGTTTGGTCTCACACAAAATATCATATTTAATTGGGTCATTCTACAAATAATTGTAAAGAATCTATAAAATTAAAAAATATCCTTTCCTAAAACCATTTACTTTTAATATGGATTTTCCCTAAATGCTATTTTGGTGTTTTCATATTGTAATAGTACACTACACTGTAAGACAAAATAGTAAAAAAAAAAAACCTTGGTTTTGTAAGTCAATTCAATCTACTATTTTAGGTTTTGACCTGTGATAAGTTGACATAACTTAAAAAATGAAGTTAAACAATTTGAACTTGTTTTTATAAGTTAAAGTAACATAAAAATATGTATGCTGAATTTGTTTTACAGTGTAAACACTCAGGGGTTGCGCACACCAAAACGTTTACACCTGCGGCCAGCGCATGTTTTCAATTGTTTCCAATCGAAGCTCTGCGTTTTTCAAATAAGCCAGCAGCTAGCGGTTTTCTTCCGTGCTGAAAACCGGCGCCCGGGGTTTTTTCCGCGCTCAGTGCTGAGCGCAAAGAGTTGAAAAATATTCAACTTTGAATGAAAAGCTCCGCTTGTCGATGTCAGTTCTCACACGGCCGTCCAATCACAGTGTAGGAGGGGCGGGACAAATATCACAGCAACCAACCATCTCACAGCTAACGTATTAGAGCTACCAAAACGCTTAGCTGAAGAAAGCTGGCACTCAGCTGAAAAACAGGCGCGTTTTCAGATGCGTTTAAAAGTTTTGGTGTGCACAACCCCTTCAAGTGAAAATTTTAAAATGAAAATTTTTAAAAAAATTATTAAATTAGGTTAAAAATAATATTAAAATAAGGGTTTTCAATTTTGTAAGTTTTACCAATTGAAGGTTTTTTTTTTCAATTTTTACAGTGAAAACCCTTTTAACTGTAAATTATAAAATAATATTGAATTTTTTTTACCACTTTTTACAACATTTTACAACAAATACATTCTTGTAACTACAAAATTCATTATAAGTGACATGCATATTTTCATGCAAGTGACTTTCAAAACGTAAATATTTGTAAATATTAAGACAATAAATACTAAAAGTTAATTAAAGATGTTTACAAATATGATGATTTAATGCATTATATATCTATTTAAAATGTGTTTTTATAGAAATGTGTACATGCAGTTTAATGTAGAGTGTAATTGTAGAATGACCCAATTAACAAACCTGCATTTAAACTGTACGTGTACCCCAAAACTGCATGCAAAACATGTCACGCGTGGTTCCCATTTTTAAAGTATGCTACATCTGTGCATGGATACAGATATGGAGAGCAGCTACAGTTCTGTGTTTATAATAATAGCTTATACAACAATATAAAAATGATGTCATATTTACTTCATTTCAAACCCATATGATGCACTTTCATCCAGACAACGTTTTGCAGAATGTCAACAGAAGCCTGGAAATGGCAGGTTATGACCTTAACTCATAACTCATATGAGTGGGAAAATATTTATTCTGATTTAAACTGAAAGTAAGGCTTTTTTCTGTTGATCTCTGCGTGTGTTGTGCTTATGTTGTGAAAGCTGAGCATTAATTCTTTACAGTCTGAGGCAGCCAAGAATACCTATGGTTGAGTCATGAAAATGAAAGCAAGGCCACGCACCAATGTGTTTCTAGAAACAGTTCATCTCACCGAGGTTGGACTCATGCTTTTTCTATAATCTCAAACTCTCGCTTTTTACATCAAAATAAGTGAAAATTCCCGTGCTCAGAGCTTTGGCAGTTCATGTTTTCACAGAGATACAAAAACATCCACGTAAAAAATGGTACGATTGTAAACGTTTGCTTCGAGGTCGCCAGACAAAAGATGTTGGTGAGACACAGAGATAGTGGAGTCATATCTGAACGAAGAGGCCACTCGATAGTTAAAAACAGTCCATCTGTAACTCTGCACAAAAGACGGTACCGAGTGAAGAGCTGTCACCTGATATGCTCATGTACTGAGTGCGTGCCGTTTCCTCAGAAAGACCTCGTGTGGTCCTGAGAGCGACAGTGACACGAACGGACGACGCGCTGTTTGTGCGATCGCTCAGATCTGTGTTTGAAGCGAGTGCATGGAGGGTACGACAGAGGTTGATGGAGGTTTGGAGGAAGTGGAGTGGGGCGCAGTCTGCGGCTTGATGCATCTGCTCCTCATATACTGGAGGAACTGATCTGGGATTTCTGCAAGAACGTCCTTTGCCAGGCGGGCCATGCTGAGAATGTGATTACCCCTGCGATCGATGTAGTCACGGAAAGGAACAAACTGTTTAAAAAAAATTAGAAACATTTTTGGAGTAATTAAAGGGTACATTTAATCTAATGTATATGTATAGAGAACAGGAAAAATATATGGTGCATTGCATTTAATTAAGAATTCAGTGAAGCATCACATACTTGAATAACAAAGTTAACAAATAAACAAAATATCAGACCTTATTTTTATATAAGTTAATATCATATTTTAACTAATAATGAATTTACATGAAAAGCAATTCCCACACACTATCTGCTTGCTGAAAAATGTAATAATTGTTGCGTTGCAACGTTTTGATCGATTGATCTTCCTCAAGCAAGGGTTGCCTGAAGAAGATCAATTGCCTGAGGAAGATCAATCGATCGAATTGTTGCAATGCAACAATTTGCAACGCAACAATATTACATTTTTCAGCAAGCAGATAGTGTGCGGGAATTGCTTTTCATGTATGTTATGAGACTTGTTGTCTTCTTATCCCAAGCACCTATCCATTCACTTCAGGTGTGCGACGCTAATTTGTTTGAACCAATAATGAATTTAAAATATCTCACTTTTGTTTAGATAATCGTAGTTCATAGGATTACTTCACTTTTATAAAAAAATCCAGATAAATTAAATTAAAACATTCATTTTTGAATTTTTTTCCATATAGTGGACTTTATAAGACCTCTGCAGCTTCAAAGGACTCTAAACAATCCCAACCGAGGCAAAAGGCAGGTCTATTCAATTAGTTTGTCATGGGGGCCAGTTTATGAAAAGCATCTCAAATGAGGGGCCGGAGATATATCAGTGATGATGACTACATTTTCCTACATTTAAACATACTCATTTTGAAACTGCATACAACAACATTAGTGCATTGTAAGATGTCAAAGTAGGCTTTTTCTGCATCCAGACATTTTCATATGTTGTATTTTAAAATTGCATAACAACATAAGTGCATTGTAAGATGCCCGAGTAAGCTTTATTCTACATTTTTATTCTACATTTAAATAGATAAATAAGAGCCATATCACACTCATTGAGAATTTAACTCATTTACTCACTTCAGTGCACATAGCCAAAATATTATAATATGGAACATAATTGTTTTATGCTGTTTTTTTTGTCAAAGCTAATTATTACGGTATGCGCGATACGCATAAAGTGGTGCAAGTGCAGGCTGTGAGCGATGTGTGATTAACTGTTACTCGTTTTAATTGCATTCTTGTGTGAGAACGATGACTTGCATAATATTTGAGCCTTTATCTGCTTTGAATTTTGGAGAAACCGCAGGATCTTTTTGTCTAGTTCACCAAATCGTTTCAACAAGTTTCCTTTATTAACATCTAAGGTTAATGTCATTGTGGATAAGCAAGTCATCATTGAGCTGACAACAATTGTCGGAAAAGGCAGTGTTTTAAGCTGGAAAAACAACAAATAAAGTTAAAACAGCCATAGAGTCCATGTCTCTTAACTCACCACTGCCAGTCATCGCGTCTTGAGACACTGGCGCGAGCGGGGGAGGCTTGCGTTGTGGACCAAAGAGTGAATATAACGTGACTCGCGCTCTGCAGCTCATGCTGTATGAAACAGACGCACGCGCATCAACTCGTAACTGTAGGGCCCGTTGTCTAACTAAGTAAATTTATTCTAGAGATGTCTTTTTACAGACTACATAAAGGGCCGGATCAAATCACCTTGAATAGCCCTGATATAAGGGTCTTATCTAGCCAAACCATCCTCATTTGCACAAAAAAAAAACAACTTTTAAGCCACAACTTCTTGTCCTGCACTAGCTGCCAGCGCGACCTTACACATTACGCAATCACGTAGAAAAGCCACGCGTTAGATATTTGAAATGCACACTTACGGACCATTTTAAACTATAAACTGACACAAAGAAATTAATAAGTACACTGTGAAAAATCCAACTTCAAAATGTTTTTTTAACAAAGAAAATTAAGTAACTTGAACAAAGATTTTTTGTTGAAGGGCGTCAATTCATTATTTTGTGTTCATTCAGCTAACAAATAATATTTTGTTGACTGGACTTAGATATTTAAGTTTTTGTCCAATTCGTTCACCCAACTTGCCAAACTGAGTAATCTGAACAAGCAATTAAAAAAACAATGGTTGGAATGGTTCCCAGCATGCATTGCGAAATGTTCACTTCTTTTGGTCAATATTTACTAAAAACGATGACTGTTTTAATGTTTGCTGGATTTATTTATGTTGATATGTTGTTAATGTTAGTTATATGTTGTATTTAGAGTTATTTTAAAGGAATGATGTTTGTTCATTGTTACCATGATTGAGAAGTGTGTGTTCAGTGTAAAGGACGGCACAGTGGGTTAACGCGCATTATTGTTACCACACAGAAAAAGGTCTCTGATTCAAAAAAGGGCAAAGTCAGACAAAGACTTTGTGTAGGAGACCTTTCTATGTACACTCACACAGTCCAAAACATGTAGATTAGCGGAATTTGAATATACTAAATTACTCTTTACCCAACTTAGTCACTAGTTGAGTAAACACAGAAATTTGCGTATTGACTAATCAGTTAAAGTTGGTTCAACTTGTTGGTTTAAGTTGACATTACTCAGTAAATTGAGTTAGATGAACTACATCGTCCAAGAGTTGAGTTAACTCAAAAAAGCTATTCAGCAAGTTGCCTTGAAAATTTAAGTTAAGTCAACTTTTTATTTTTTTACATTGTATCATTTCACATACAACAACGTCAGAACGCTCCTCTTTCTCCACACTTGTAAACACTGGAGGGGTAGTTTCATATACGTCACACGTGACCTTTCGATGTGATTACGTAATACGTAAGGTCATGCTGGCGTGTCACACAAGAAGTTGTGGTTTAAAAGTACTTAAAGGCAGAGTGCACGATATCTGAAAAACGCTTGGTAAATGGGAGTCGGGCCGAGTACCAAAACACACTTGTAGCTAATCAGCAGTAAGGGTCGTGTCTAATAACGGACATTTTTGTCTGGGTTGCGTATGTGTGGGGCGGGTCTATCAACAGAAGGTCTTATGAAAACCTTTCCATTATTTTACTCAAAGTCAACGAAAATCGAGCAGGACCAAAACATTTTACAGCTGATCGCTGTCAAAATTGTTAAGCGACGACGTCCCAAATATAACTGCAGCAATGACAGTGTTCTTAATATGACAAAGTAAGTGTTTGGATTAATGCCATTTATGTTTAATCAGTGTATACCACTTGTCAACTAAATGAATATAAGATGGCAAAGATGAATTGCATTAAAAACTTGTCATGGGTTTATTGCATTTTGTGGAAAACAATCATTCTTTTTTATAATAAAAATTTGAAAATCAAGTTATGGATTTGAATTTTTTATGTTTTTATAACCTAAAGATGCTATGTTAAAGTTTGTAACAGAAAATAGTGATTTTCATCTTGTCACTTTCTTGGTATAGAAAACAAGTTTTTACCCAAATTAGTCAAAATGGATTTATTGCGTTTTGGAACCAAACTCTTCATTTAGAGTCCTTTGAAGCTGCATTGAAACTGTAAACTGCTGAGGTCCACTAAAGTCCACTATATGGAGAAAAATCCTGAAATGTTTTTCCACAAAAAACTTCATTTCTTCTCGACTGAACAAAGAAAGGCATCACCATCTTGGATGACATGGGGTTGAGTAAACTATCAGAATTTTTAATAAAAGTGTAATATTCCTTTAAAAATTGATATTCTGTGTCCAGGACAAGGAACAATAAAATACTGTATATACATAAAAGACATTTGAATTGTAGCAAAATAAATAATGAATGCATGGTAAAATGTTCTGGGACACTTTTTAGTTTTTATCATCCCGGGGGACATAAAACTGCTCATAGTTGAAGAAACATTTATTTATATAGAAATGCATTTCCACTAGAAGCCTAAGGGGCAAGACTTTCATGATAACGGGTTTCCTGTTTCCTGTTTGAAGAATGAGACAAATCTATCATCTCTGGTAATTGACAGCACATCACAGACATGGTACACGAGCATTAGGATGAAAACAAACTTATATTGCTCTAATATTTCTTTCCAGAGATAGGACACATTAGGGAACAGGGCAGAATCTCTCACCTGAACGATGTCTCTTTCGGCAAAGCGTCCCCTGGATGATATCCTGACCTCATCTCCGTCCAGTTCAATCATCTCTGTCAAATAGAAGAAAATGACACTGTGAAACCATCACTCGCCCAATCCCCTCGGCCAAAACTGTTAAGGTGAAGAGCGCTATCACTGGTTTTCATATGATGTCAAATACATACTTTAATGTAGCAGTTATAAAATGAGTTCAGAGAGCACATACTGTACTGTAATGACTGCAGTGAGATAACCAAACCTGAATATAAATTAACTTTAATTTTTCCTTTAAAACATAAACATATCACGGAGACACAGATTTCTCTTTCACAATAGGAGTGTACAGCGAGATATAGGGAGACATATACAGTGGCAAGAAAAGGAATGAACTGGTTTTCAACAGTGATTTGCCATCAAATGTGATCTGATCTTCATCTCGGTCACAACAATAGACAAACACAATGTGCATAAGCTCACAACACACAAATAATTCCAGTTTCTTGTGTCTTTATCATTAAACATTCACAGTGCTGGAAGAAAATGTAAGTTGAACCCATAGACTAATTACTTTAATTAAAGCTAATTTGTGTCAAAAGCTGGCAAACTGGAGTCATATTAATAAAATGAGTTTAAAAGTGTGGTTTTGTGCAACGTTGATTGATTTTAAGATTGCTGTCCTTAAGAAGAATCAGCTCTTATGAATCATGCCTCTCTAAAGATATCCCATCAAGAGTTGTTAGACTCCATAAGGCTGAAAAGGGATACAAAACAATACCAAAATGAACATTTCTCAACTTTTCAAACGACAACGTGTGCGTCAGCCAATCAAATCACCTTATGCAAATAACCTCTGTGATTGGCTGTTGGCCACGCTTCAGTCAAGCCTTACGTCAAGCATTAACGCTTTCGTCCCATGTGAATGTACCATTAGGCATTCATCAGTCGACAGTTAGACAAATTGTCTCTACATGGAGACAGTTTAAAGGCGGAGTCCATGATGCCTGAAAGCCAATGTTGATATTTGAAATCACCTAAACAAACACGCCCCTACCCCAATAGAATCTGGACCTTCAGTTGATAGACCCGCCCCACACATACGCAATCCGGCATTTGATTTGATTTTATTGGCTATAAGTGTGTTTTGGTAGTCGGTCCGTCTCCTTTTCCAACGCGTTTTTCAAACATCGTGGACTCCGCCTTTAAATACTGTAGCTACCCTTCCTAGAAGTGGGCACACAGCCAAGATGACTCTTAAGGCATAACGCAGAATAGTCAATGAAATAAAGAAGAAGCCACGAGTATCAGCTAAAGGCTTGAAGACATCACTGGAAATGGCACACATCTTTGTTCATGTGTCTACCATACACAAGTCTTTGATCAGACACAGTGTCTATGACAGAACACAATGGTGGAAGCCGCTGCTCTCCCAAAAAACATTGCTATGAGCCTGAAGTTTGCAAAAGGGCACCTTGGCAAACCCAAGGGCTACTGGGAAAATATTTTATGGACTGATGAAACAAAAGCTGAATTGTTCGATAAAAATACTATGGCACAAAAAGGGCACAGCTTACCAAGGGAACATCATGATTTGGGCATGCTTGAATTCAGGCTCAGTAGAAGTTGGTTGATGCAGCAGGACTATGACCTTAAGCATTGAAGCAAATCCACCACAGATTGGCTTAAGAAAAACAAAATGTGCCATTTGGAGTGGCCTAGTTAAAGTCCAGACCTTAACCTGTGGAATGACCTCAAGAGAGCGGTTCACACCAGACTTGAAGTTGAAGCGGTTTTGTAAAGGGTAATGGGCAAAAATTTCTTTCTGAACAATGTGCAGGTCTGATTTCGAGCTACTGAAAGCGCTTGTTTGAAGAAACTACTGACAAAGGAGGTTCAACAGGCTATTAAATCCAAGGGTTTTTCTCCAGCACTGTGAATGTTTAATGGGTGTTTTCAAAAAAAGACACAAGAAAGTAGAATTATTTGTGTGTTGTCAGCCTACAGTATACGCATTGTTTTTGTCTATTGCTGTGACCTAGATGAAGATCAGATCATATTTTATGCCAAATCACTGTAGAAAACCAGTTCATTCCTAGGGGTTCACATACTTTTCTTGCCACAGTACAAGAAAAGTATGTGAACCTTTTGGGATTTCATATTTTTTTAATAGATCTGTAATAAAATATGATCTGATCCTCCTCTACGTCAAGGGTATTGACAAACATAATTAGTCTACACATAATTTGTCTTTATTGAACACACTCATTCAAGATTGAAAATGGCAGTGGAAAAAGTAAGTGAACCCTTAGAACAGGGGTGACCAACCCTGTTCCTGGAGATCTACCGTCCTGCATATTTAAGTTCCCACCCAGCTATAACACACCTAACATGCTTGATTGCCAGGTTAGATCGGGGTTGGAGCTGAACTCTGCAGAACAGTAGATCTCCAGGAACAGGGCTGGTCACCACTGCCTTAGAATTAATAACTGGTTAACCCCCCCTGGCAGCAATAATATCAACCAGGTGCTTCCTGCAGCTGTGGATCAGACCTGTACATTGTTGAGGAGGAATTCTTCCTTGCAGAACTGCTTTAGCTCTGTCATTTTCTTTGGACGTCTCATGTGTTTGGCCCTCTTCAAGTCAATCCATAGCATCTCTATTGGGTTGAGGTCTGGGATCTGATTTGACCACTTCAAGAGACAGATTTTGTTTTTCTGAAGCCATTCAGAAGGTGTTTTTGTGTTGTTATGTTTTGGGTCGTTGTCCTGTTGCATCACCCACCTTCTACACAGTTTCAGCTGACATACAGACATTCACACATTATCCTGAAGAATTGTCTGATATAGTTGGGAATTCATCTTGCCCTCAATGATTGCGAGCTGGCCAGGCCCTGATGAAGCAAATCAGGCCCAAATCATGATGTTATACTTTACAGTTGGGATGAAGTTTTCATGATGATATGCTGTGCCCTTTCTATGCCAGATGTGGCGCTGTGCGTTTTTCCAAATAGTTACTTAGTTTAGTTAGTTTTATCCGTCCAAAAAACCTTTTCCCAATACCGCTGCGGAGTGTCAATGTGCTTTTTTCAGCAATATTCTTTTTAGTAAGTAGTGGCTTCCTTCATGGTGTCCTACTGTGGATACCCTGCTTGTTCAGTGTTTTACGTATTGTAGACTCATGAACAGAGAAGTTAGCAAGTTGCAATGATGCCTTTAATTTTTTGGCTGTCACTCTGGATTGTTTCTTTCCCTCATTAATGGGTCTTTGAGGCTGTTTACACTTGGTATTAAGATGTGTTTTCATCGATCGGATC
This sequence comes from Misgurnus anguillicaudatus, assembly GCF_027580225.2. Lineage (NCBI taxonomy): Eukaryota > Metazoa > Chordata > Actinopteri > Cypriniformes > Cobitidae > Misgurnus > Misgurnus anguillicaudatus. Next base: position 3,518,447 of record NC_073342.2, on the reverse strand, counting down.
ACAAGTGGACGAGAGAGACACATTACGTTTACACCTGGTATTTAAATCCGTCTCTTTTGTCCACTTTCGACCGCTTCTGTGCTGAATACTATGAGGGGGTGGTCTGTGAGACGGTGGGCGAGTCTCTCTGCTGTCATTCAAACCCGAGCGGGAGTAATTATGAGTTTATATGGATGCAAACTAATATTATGTCGGAGTGCACTGCTTGATTAGCAAGTAAACATGCTGCACAGTGTTTTGTACATGAGCTTTCTTTGAATTTTCAGCGCAATTGATAAAATAGGATCGCGCAACTTTCACACGCTTTCAAAACGAAACTACGGAGATCAGCCGCTTAGTTTTATCAGTGAAAGGCTAAAAATAGCGCTGTTCACCGAATGTTCACGCCAGAAGTCAAAAAAGACGTAAAACTTGTGTTTAATACCTCAGATTAGATAAATGGGCGGAGAGAAGGCGGTCGCGTGTGGCTGTTCGAACGCATTCAACCACATGTGCGTTCCGCAGCTCCAAAGCGATCCGATCGAAAGTGGTTTCGACCACCTCTGGATGTGGTTGAAAGTGGTCGAAAGTGGACGAGCTCAAAACGTTTTGAACACCGTTTACACCTGGCATTAACGTCGTCCACTTGTGATCCGATCGACGAAAACACATGTTAATGCCAAGTGTAAACAGCCTCTTTGTTGTGCTCTTGGTGTCATTTTGACTGGGCGCCCACTCCTTGGTAGAGTAGCAACAGTCCCAATGCGTCTCCATTATTAGATTGTTTGCCTGTTTGACTGTAGACTTGTACATTTATGCTAAAGTCTTTGAAATAACTTTGTAACCATTTCCAGCTTTATGTAAAGCAACAATTCTTGATCGTAGCTCCTCTGGAAGCTCTTTTTGGCGAGGCATGGCTCACATAAGCGTGGTTTTCTTGTGCAGAATACTCCAAAAGTTTGAGGGGTTTTTATCGCTCAAAGTAGCTGTAGTCCACACCTTCAAATGTATTATCTTAACCAGACTCCAAGTGTGCTAAAACCTGACTCATTTCTCATTTTGACTCGCCGACAGGTTTGGAGAAATTGCCGACAAATGCCTGAAATCACAGGCAAATCGATGCTCGTGCACGCGAGTGACAATCACACAGTGTGAAATATAAAAGATGCGTTCTGAGAGAATCGCCGACGAGTCGGCGACACTCGTGAGATATTTGGCATGCTAAATATCTGGACCTGTCGGCGATTCAAAATCATGCGGTGTAAAATGTGTTTTGACTGAAAATAATATCAGCTATGACCTACAGCCAATGAGAGAGCAACATACAGGACAGCTGGAAGTTGGGGGAGGAGTCTCTCCAAACGTTTCCTCCTTCATAATCTTTATTTCTTCTTCTTTCTGCTGTAAATGAGCGCACATGCAATTTGTATGGCAAGCTTCTAGCGAGCTACCATTTTTATAATAATTCCAGTCTCACGTGAGAACTCCAGTCTTGCATGCGTGACCTCGCGTTATCTTTCGTGTCACCTTCTCGTGTGCTTTTGGTTGTGAGACGTAGTTTGCGGACCGGGACAAAGTTATCGGCGATTCTCTTAAGGTAAAGTCATGCAGTATGAAAACCCCTGTCGCCAATCCATCATGCAGTCTGAAACAGCAGCGACTGAACGCTACCCCAAATAATCAAGCAGTGTGAAACCACAGGTGACCCGACTAGCTTGAAAATCATGCAGTCTGAACTTGGCATTAGGGTTCACATACTTTTCAGACAAACACTATGAGTTTTTTTTGTTGTTCTCAATAAAGACATGAAAGATCAAAATGTTTTTGTGTTATTATTTTTAAAATACCCTTGACTTGATGAAGATCAGATCACATTTTATGATAAATTTATTCAGAAAACTATGAAATTCCAAAAAGTTCTAGTACTTTGTTTGGTGAGTCTTCTGTTACTGTTAATGTCTTAGTCAAGTGTTTCATGTCAAGTTGAATGTTTATTAGCCCTGTCTAGTTCTAGTCTTAGTTTTAGTTAGTCTTGTCATCATTATTGCCTTGTTTTACCCCCTCATGGGTTTTTGTTTTTCCTGTTTGTAAAATAAAAGTCTTTGTTAAAACTACTGTCTGCGCCTGGGTTCTGGCCTGAAATTCCTGACAAAAACTTTAGAAGACTGCACTCACAAATGACTGAAAACTGAAATAAGTTTAAATTAGGGAGAGTTACAGTATAAAGTAACCTGGTCACGCTCTCCACAGATGAAAAGAGTGGTACTGAGGTTTCCTAATGAAATGATAAGCCACAGGAAATTTCAAAGCTCTTTTAGCACATAAGATGCTAATGGTGTTCCAGGAATCATCTGATTGGTCTCATGGGAAGATGAATAAAACAGGTTTTATCTTTTGATCTGCTGTGTCTAACATTATATCCTATCCTCCCCAATACCCCACAGACACACGTCTCACTCTTTTCTCACCATCAAACTCAGCTGGCCCGACTCCAACGATTATAATTGACATGGGAAGACAAGAAGCCTTAAACAGAGAGAAACAATTCACTCATTAAAATCAAGCCGCAAGAATACAATCCTCATATCAATCAATGCATGTTCATGATGCACTTTTAATACGACCAAAACTGATGCGTAAAAAAAAGGTTTTATTTAACTGCATTTAAAAAACCTAATTATAACACTTTTGTATGTGTTACACTTTTTGAGTGTGTAAAAAAGTACATCTTTAAGTGTTTCAAGGGCTATTTTCTATCCTATTCACGAAATGTGTCACACAGTGGCTGCCATTGTGAAGCAATAATTAAGTATGAGAAATGAGGCACATTTGTGAGGCTCAGCCTGGTATTGCGAAACATCACGAGCCCTGACATCTGCACATTATTTACACCTTCTGTCAGGGTGTCAAGAAACTCTCACCATCACAGCCTGTACAATCTAGTTTACAAAATCACATTTCAGTGTCTCGACATGTTTTTAAAGGAATGACAAATAGATTCAATTTAGGCTTTTTTCTAATTCTGCATGATTCATACTTTAATGGCATACCTGAAAGCCATCAACTAGTTTTGCGAGTGAAGAGAGACAATTTCTCTTTGCCGTTTAGTAAAATTAGTCTTATTTTATGCAACATTTATGTCTTCCAGAGAGAAGAACACACTGGAAAAAATGATTCATTGAATTCAATAAACTTCCTCAAGGTAAGTGGTTGCAATCAACCCATCCAAGCTACACCCAAACAAAAGTTTTATATTTTATTTTACTTTACTAATTTCTTTTGTTCAAATGTAGCTCAAACAAATTGATTGCAACCACTTACCTTAAAAAATTTGATTAAATTCAATGAATCATTTTTTTCAGTGCAATTAATGGTTAGGTCTGTTGTTTTCAAAATAATCAAACTTGGATGCTTTTTAAAAAAAAAAATATTATAAATGGCTGTATTTAATTCTCCATACATTTAAAAGCTACGAAGTTTGCAGATGCCTTGTATTGCTGTACTTACGTTCACAATGGACTCTTTAGTCTGAGCCATGTCAGAGATGACGCCATCAGAAATGATGAGAAGGATAAAATATTCAGAGCCGTCCTTTACCAGCGATGCATACCTGCACAAGAAGCAAGCTGACGTTTTACTGAATATCCCACAGTGCATATAGGTGTATGCATTTCACAGAAACTTTCAAATGCTTTTTATAAATATGTATGGTCCCGGGACTGAACCCATGGTTTTGCCGTTGCAAGCGTTCAAGCAGTTGAGCTACAATAACAATGCATTACTAACAGACACTGAGAACAATTCCCAATTCAAACACAGTTCATCCAAGTATACTAACTAACCCATTGTAAATCCAAAACAATTTGTACAACAGTGTCATAGTGTGACTTTTATTCTGGGATCAAATCAGTACCACCGCAGTAAACCACTAACTATAATGCCAGGAAAAAGTAATCTATTGGTCTTACCGTGCTACATGATTAATGACAGGTGAGAAGTATGTTGGACCATAGAGACGAACCGACTTCAGACTCTGATAATAAGCCTCTAGTATCCCATCTATACCGCTACAGTACGGATTATTAGGGTTTCCATTCTGTAAGGAAATAAATGCAAATAAACAGATGCACAGATAATAAGCAAACACATTTACATTTATTTATGTATCCAGAGTAACATACATGTATTAGAGTTTGTTTTACGATTCTTGAGACACATTTCTCAATACTTAAGATACTAAGGGCCAGATATACTAAACGGGGCAAATTAGCCTGAGAGCGCAATTCCAAAAAAGCGCTGATGGGGTGGTAATATCTGTGGTTTACTTACTAAAAAAGCGCAAATTAAATAACACAGGCGCAACAACTGATTTCCATAATGACCAACACAATCTACTAAGAGCAGGACAAATAGGTTTGCAAATGAATTCTATGTGTAGCCAATTATTTATTATTTGTTTGTAAATAATTTGCAGTCTTTATATCACAATTATTGTTTATCTAACAGTTTAAGGGTGTTTTTACACATGTTGGTGCGCACCGTGTTGCGGCCTCAGAGCGCACGAAAAACATTGTATAATTTTTCAGTTAGTGCGGTTCTTGTTCACATATGTTGTTTTTACTGTACTCGAAACGACATACCGTACACCATGTGACAACAATCAGAGCTGTCATTGGTCTCTGACAGTGCTTACCCCCATGACCACCCCCCACGTTTCCACGACAACCAGCCTGACAGGAAGAGCGAATCTAGCAAGATATGCACGTCTTCGCGAAGTTTCTTTGCTTTAACGCGAAATTGAAATTACAGTAATACAGAAATTGCAAAAAAACTTCTCTATTAAAGTCCTTCTCACGGAGCCGTTAGCTAAAAATAATGAAAGTGACACTATTTTTTTTGTGTGTGGAGGACAGCTATGCTTTTATGAAATCATCAGCTCTCACCGTCAGGAGACAGCGAATATCTACAACAGACCAAGATGGCTTTATTTGTTGTTTACCCACAATATCACGTCATAATGGAAGCCTAGTGGCCCAAGGTTGAGCAGTGTTCACACCACAGAGGGGTCGCACCAAAGTTTGGCGATAGACGCTTCGAGATTACCTGTGTAGAGCGACCGTTTAGTGCGCACCAGAGTGTGGCTGTTGTGTTCATACTGACCCAAAAAAACCATACTCGGACCGACACGTCATTTGGGCCGACCTAAACAGTGTATGTGAAAGCACCCTAAATGTTTCTTTATAAAAAATATAGATATATATTTTAGAAAAGGTGTCCCTCGCTAAACGTTCATCATATGTGGGGGTCCCAGCCATGAAAAAGTTTAAAACCCCTGTCCTAAAGGACGGACGTATAGGGAAAAAAGGACAGGGCCTAAAACTGATCCCTGTGGTACACCAAATTTAAGTTTATTAACAAAGTGAAATTATTGGACAAATTAAAACTTAACATGGCCAATGCCTAAACACTGATGCTGATATAACTGTCTAGTCTATCTATAAGAATGTTATGATCTACAGTGTCAAAAATTGCACTATATGGTGCAGAAATACGAGAGATGGATAGTAATGTCTCTGTGCAGCAGTACTGGGGCCTAAATCCTCACTTTATACAGATATCTTGATGAGACAAACTCTATGCCAATTAAGAGCATTTTGAATGTGAAATTGACTGCTGTGCCAAGCTAAAGTAAATTGTGCCTAAGCGGTTGTAAAAAAACATCAGATTTGTCTCCACTGAATTTGAGGTGCCTAGCCAAACCTTGTCCATATACCTTTGGCCATGCAGTGTCCCAACACAAACATGCACACAAAACATGCACTGGAATGCAACAGTATTACATAAATGACTAGATACTTAAATAAGTGGGGTGAAACCCAAGAGATGTTGTTAAAGGTGATGTTGCGGATAATTCACTTTATTCGCAGAGGCACTGCAACCATTATTACTTGGCTGGTCAATGTTTTTATTGCTAACACCACAACAATTTTGGATAATTGCTATGCTCCTGATCATCAGCAACATTTACAATGTTTTATTCTTTATCATTAATGTCGACAACAAGATGTAGCCGATGAAGAGTTGCAATTAGTACAAATGTTCATAAACCAGAAGTCTGTAAAAAACATTTCAAAGAGTTATTTGCTCAAGAAAAGCTTTAATGCTACACTGAATTCATATGGAGTCTTGGGTGTCCAGCCCTTAGTTGTTTGTGTGCGTATGGGTATGTTTTTCTGCATGTTAGCGCTGTGTGGGCAGCTGCACCCTCAAGCAATGCATCAGCATAAGGAGGATCTGTATCCCACTGTAAATGGGATTATGGGATAGATTTTCAGTGACAGCTTTGTGGGTTTGGAAAAGAACAAAGGCGTAAAAAATGAAAGAAAAATGAATTTGGAAATGTGATACAGCTGTGGATAACATCAATTTGCTCATTTCTATCAATCTTTGTCTTGTTTATGCAGTCTCTCATAAATATTCATCAATTTGTCACACTTCCAGAGGTGTGCACCTTTTTCTAATACAATGCTCTCTCTTGAATGAGACTGTCCATCCAAACACCACCTGCTACAAATCTATTTAATATATTCTACCCCAACTTCTGTTTCAATAGCAAGTACTCTGACCCCCCCATCATATCATTAGTTTACATTCCATGAACTGAAATTGGTTTTTCATGTCATTGAGAAAATGGCTGAAATGGTCAGTGCTGCGGGCTCCCCTGGAACAGACTGAAGGGGAAATTTACTCAAATAAAATGCAGCCACTGCCAGTGTCATTTATGCATGCACTGTCTATGTTTGAGCACCCACTTACTAAAATAATAATGTAAATTGAGTAACAGTGCATACATGCACAAAAAATTGCAATTTGCATGGCACAACACCCCAGTTTTTAATGTTAGGTTGTGGAGAATGCACTAGACTAATGATCTATAGTAGCATACTTCACTGGGATTGTATGGCATGCATCCCTTGACCACTGCGTTCCAAGCAGCTGAATCAGTTCTTATAAAAGGTGAAAGTGACATGAGTTATAGAGCATGCTGCGATATACTGTATATCTGGTTTAATGCTTATCATGATAAATGTACTCTGCTGTGATTGCAAGAAATGTAAACAAACATCACTTACTGCCTGCTTTCCATTGGAAGTAGTAGCACAATGCCAATAGTGCCAGAAAAAACTTATCTGTAACTTATTTAGTTCATGGATTTTGAACTGCTACAACTACATCACTTTCCACCATAAAATTAGCTTTTCCTGGTCGCTTAGGTGTGTTTAGCAGATTGTGATTAAACATTTCAAAACTACTTCAATTGTTTTTGTCATCAGTTCTTAATGTCACCAATTGCTTGTCATGTTAGTAAAAAAATATTAAACTGGATCTCGGCTGACTTTGTCTTACCCAACAAAAACATTGTTCATACATAATCCAATTCAAAATGGTTGAACCAGTGTCATTATCTGTCAAACATATATTATATTTAGTTTACTTTTTATTTTGTGGATTGTTGTACGATGAGAATCATAGTATTCTTTTACGTATCACAATAACATTGTAAGTAAAAGCATAAATGCGACCCTGGACCTCAAAACCAGCCACAAGGGACAATTTTTTAAAACTTTTTTAAAGATTTAAAGATTTATACATCATCTGAAAGCTGAATAAATAAGCTTTCCATTGATGGTTTGGACAATATTTTGTCGAGATACAGTACAACTATTTGAAAATCTGGAATTCGACTGTGCAAAAAGTCTAAATATTAAGAAAATCGCCTATAAAGTTGTACAAATGAACACTTATTACTAGTAAATAAAGTTATTAATATTTATGGTAGGAAATTTACAAAATATCTTCATTGAACATGAGTTTACTTAATATCCTAATGATATTTGCCACAATGAAAAAAAAATAATTAATTCAATTTACTCTTTTTAAGGTAAGTGGTCGCAATCAATTTATTTAAGCTACATTAAAAATATATATATATATATTTCGTTTAAATGTAGCTAAAACAAATTTATTGCAACCACTTCCTTAAAAAATTTAGTAAATTGAATGAATAATTTTTTTCAGTGCATAAAAGAAATGTCGATAATTTTGACCCATACAATGTATTGTTTTCTATTGCTATAAATCAGGGATGGGCATGAGTACGATTGCTCGAGAACTCGAATGTGGCATCCATGATCGATCACGAAAACGATGATCATGTGGGTTTATTTATTTATTTATTGTGGATATGGCAGCATTTGGATGTCTGGTTAGTGTTACAAGCGCATGTAGTAGTAAAGACTGGGTCTGGAGATGTGTGTTTGATGCCGTGTTGAGCTACGCAGACCGGCGTATGACATCAGTAACATCGCAATGCATGATTCATAAACAAACAGATTATTACGCGAGCCTGCGCCGCAGCAACCCGCCGATCCGCGTCATGCGCGGCAGCCCGCCGATTGCGTTAAGCCGGCCACACCTCACATCACAGAGGCACTATGGTTTAAAAGGATGCCGTGATTTTCGGTAATACAGTCAGTCAGGTGCAAAATGTACAGCGTCGTCAAAAGTTCAATGGGTTATCATCTCATATTTACACATCAAATGTCAAGAGATACCAGAGAGCCATACGAGCATTAACATTACATCTTGACTGAGAACAGGTAAGGGGACAACACGACACAGCTAATCGCTAAAATGATAGCAAAAGACTTAAAGCTGGTTAATGTTATGAAGCTTGTGCTTTGACTGGGCGTGTTTTAAAGCGCGCTGTTTATGATGCACATCCACAAAGGGAATAAACTTTCTGTAGCCTACTTAACTTAGCTGAAGTCTTGCATTTTATGCAGATAGATGCACGTTGTACATTTATGTTGTATAAGGCTTAATATTATGTAGAGTGTGTCATATAGAAAGTGCTTCGGTTTGTGTTTATTAACCCTTTAGTTTCACTTCATCACGCAGCTATTCCTGCAAGAGGTTTCTGTTAAAAACATTTAATTCATTAATAATCTAGTATGTGTTCACTCATAGTTTCTTCAAAATTAAGTTTTATTTGAGTGTTTTTAATAAAAATATTTTTCATTTTCACCATGACGTGTACGCCCCGCCCCTTTGATTGCCCCACCCCCAGTTAATCGAGTACTCGTTCTTCAGACCTATGGATTAATCGATATGAAAAAATGACATAAATGCACATCCCTACTATAAATATACCTGACTTATTGGTTTTGTGGTCCAGGGTCACAAATGTTAATCCTGTCCAGTCTCTTGCAAACAAAATATCCCACATACAGTATTGTATGACTTTATACTGCTGAAATATGCCTGAAGAAAAGGTACAGCCTTTAATCATTGTTATTGTGGTGCTCTTTGTACAAATTTTCAAGAATTTTCGAGAACTCATTTGCAAACCCTTTCCCTGCAGGCGTTTAAAAAAAAGGTATTTTTTATGATTTCCACAAAAGTTTAATGCCTTTCATAAAATTATCTTCTTTTAATATATAAATATAAAATATATATAAACATACTATATTGCAACCCATTCTCAGTCCCCAAGGCGTCAAAATCTGAAGCATGTTCAAACGCCTTCAGCGTCAGTATGAAGACGCGAAGGGTGCCCCATGCATAACTATATCGACGAAATGGGAACTCCGTTGCTTTCATGCTAATCCCTCAGCGTTGTATATAGACGAAAGGGAATCCCGGAAGGTGATGCCGTCATGTTATGCGACGATCGGCAGGATCATGCCGCTTCTGGACGGTAACTACTCAATTTTTGTTCCAAATTTTTTACCATTGTCACTTGGGGTTGGGGTAAGAACGACTTTCTGTTACATAAAATTACATCCTAACCCAAACCCAACTCTAACCCCAAGCGACAATGGTTTAAAAATCAGAAGACAAAAAGTATAAACCAATACAGACATCCTAACCCAAACCCGAACTCTAACCCCAAGCAACAATGGCTTAAAAATCAGAAGACAAAAACTATAAACCAATACTTAAACTGACATCCAAACCCCAAGTCTAACCCCAACCCCAAGCGACAATGGTTTAAAAATGTGGAAGGAAGTGTAGTGGTTGCCGTCCAGAGGCGGCGTGATCCTGCCGATCGTCGCATAACGTGACGGCATCACCTTCCGGGATTCCCTTTCGTCTATATCCGACGCTGAGGGATTAGCATGAAAGCAACGGAGATCCCATTTCATCGATATAGTGATGCATAGGGGCACCCTTCGCTTCTTTATACTGATGCTGAAGGCGTTTGAACATGCTTCAAATTTTGACGCCTTGGGGAGTGAGAATGGGTTGCATATTACAAATGAAAGAACAGACCCTCTTCTTTCAAAAAAAAATCCTCTATCTTTATTTGTTCTCTTTTTATCAACTTTTTATCAAAATATGGGTAGGTTTCTTCAGAAATGGCAAACTTTTGAGCAAAAAGCTGAGGTAATTGCATTTTTGTAAAAAATCAAATTCAGAGAGATGATCAAAACAGACACAGAGTTTTTACTGTTTTTGGATCAGTGGATGCTTCGGTATTTTATAAGTTGAGTAAGAGCACCACCTAGTGGATAATAGCGGAAATATGGATTGCCATAAAAACTCGTCATTGGCAGGGAAGCGTTTTCTTTTCATTAAAGAGATACAGTAACTCGTCAATGGCGGGAAAAGAGTTAAACATTCGTAACTTTTGCTGGTCTATCGCCACCTCTGTTTGAAACAAAAATTGCAGTTATTTGCAGTTTTTTTATTGACTGACCCACAAAATCATCTCCCGATACTTCAAATGATAAATACTTATTTTGAACGTAGCGTTGCAAATTCGGGTAAGGAGTTTTAAACGCCGATTTTTTGATGTACTTATTAAAAAAACGGATAAAGTTACGGCTTGCAGCTTTAAGACATTCACATAAATGTATAAATTCTTAGCTTATTAATAATAATAATCAGCACAAGACTTTGCATTTGAACGCACAAGATACTCAAACAAGAATGTGCTGTCTAAAAACAAACTGAAGCTACAGGCTTCCTCACCAGGGGGAATTCATGAGACACATGACCGTCAGGAGGCAGTTTTGCACCGAACCCCAGTGCAGGGAACATCTTATCACTGTCATAGTCCTGAATAATCTCTCCGACGGCTCTCAAGGCCAGAGCGTATGCGTTCAGGTGATACGGGCTCATGTAATGCAGAGAGGTAGGCTGGGAAGGGTTGCCTGCCAAAAATAAACCAAACATTAGTTCCTCCATCCAAATATTGATAAGTAACTTCATTGCTGTATCTTTTTAAAATGCCATCATTAGCCAAAATAAAATGCTATCAACATATGAAGAGGCTGTGAATTTATTTCTAGAGAAAGACTCACCGTTTGATGCTGTAAAATCAATTGCCACTGTGAAATTGATTTGAGTGCTGAAAGTGAAAGCAAAAACAGTAACGTGAGCACATATGTGACTCAATTTATGAGAATAAAACATATGTTGCTTATTAAAGCATATTAAAACTGTTTGGTCAAATCTCCAGAGCTGCATTGAGCTGACTTTGCAAAATCATGTCTCAGCTTAATTTTATCTGTGGGCAGAAATGAAGAGAGAGCGTTTATTCAGCATCTCTCTGCAGTTCTCCTGCTTTTTTAACAGAACATACAGTACATTTATAGTACAAAACATCACTACAACCTTCTTCTAATGCTTTTATGCAGAACTTTCCAATTATTCCTCCGATATTTCCAGTGTTTGCTCAACTGTTTGAAAGCCGGGTCATGTGCCTGGGGTCTCTGCATCTCTCAGAATAGAAAGGCTATTTATAGCTCAGTTTATTACTGCATCATAATGCAGTGAGCTCCATGGGAATGTATGTGGGTGTGTGAATGTTGAGGAGATAAAGGGGGAAAGGAAGAGGAATTATTAATGGTTGGTAAGCACAAAGATGCTTAAACAGTCTTGATAGATGAGATTGCACTGTTCTATCATATCACTATGAGACTTAAAATTTTTATGATATGCTGTATGAAATTTATGCTAATTTTCTGTATGCACTGAATAACTGGATGACTTACTGGACTCTCCAAACAAACAGATAACTGCATTTCACAATGCAATGTGATCGACTGTCCAGTATGACAAATAAACCGGAAGTAATATCATCCATTTCTTTCTGATATTATTTTGAAATGTTACCATCCAAGGCCATCCATTTTTTGCGAATAAAGGTGTAACGCATCAACATGTTTACAGATATAGCTGAGTAAGTTATCAATTCAAATTTGTCACGGCTAGTCATTTGTTTAATTGTCTTTGTATTTATATGCCTTTGTTCTGTCACACCGGTTGGCGGATTATTGTCATTGATACCCTGTCTGTTTCCTGTGTTAATGTTCCTGAGTTTCTGTATTCACCATGTCAGCCCTCGTGTTTTTATTATTAAATGTTATTGATTTGGAACCTTGCGTTTGCGTCCTGTCACTCCTACCCTGTCGTGACAGAATAATCCGGCCAAACTGGACGCAGCAGGTTCACGGAGGGCGGCTCCCCCAGGAGTTTCGTCGAGGGGGAGTAGTGACATCGAGGTTCTTTCCCCATCAGCCCCGATGTCTCTTGGGGACCACCGTGAGCGATCGCTCGCTCCTGCGGGTCTGCGGAGGAGGATCAGCCCAGGAGGTCCCCCAACGGTTGAGTCGTCGTCGACAGTCCCTCGGAGGACCACCATCCTGCTCGCAGGGGGATCCGGAATGGACCACGCCGGATCATTTCCCCGGGGTGGCTACCGAGGGAGGGTCTCCGTTTCCGCGAGGGGATGGGAGATCATTTCCGGGGGCATCTGATCGTCGACGATTCCCAGGAGGGGGGTAATTCGTTTGCCTCGGTTCTCGGAGCGATCGCTCCGGTTCTCCTGGCGCAGTCCGACCAACCGTCCTGTTGGTCTCATCCCGACGGGTGCCGGCTTCGCCAGGGTCCCCAAGCCCTCCACCCCTCCCTTGGACTCTCGCTACCAGCCTTTGTTTTTTGTATTGTGTTTATGTGAGTGTCTGGTAGCCACTTGTAGAGGGAGGGGTTATGTCACAGCTAGTCCGTGACATGTTTTGTGTATTGCACTGATCCGTCTCACCTGGACTCTCATTGACTCATTACGCCAATACACCACACCTGTCATTTGTTTAATTGTCTTTGTATTTATATGCCTTTGTTCTGTCACACCGGTTGCCGGATTATTGTCATTGATACCCTGTCTGTTTCCTGTGTTAATGTTCCTGAGTTTCTGTATTCACCATGTCAGCCCTCGTGTTTTTATTATTAAATGTTATTGATTTGGAACCTTGCGTTTGCGTCCTGTCAATCCTACCCTGTCGTGACAGAATAATCCGGCCAAACTGGACGCAGCAGGTTCACGGAGGGTGGCTCCCCCAGGAGTTTCGTCGAGGGGGAGTAGTGACATCGAGGTTCTTTCCCCATCAGCCCCGATGTCTCTTGGGGACCACCGTGAGCGATCGCTCGCTCCTGCGGGTCTGCGGGGAGGAGGATCAGCCCAGGCGGTCCCCCATTGGTTGAGTCGACATCGACAGTCCCTCGGAGGACCACCATCCTGCTCGCAGGGGGATCCGGAACGGACCACGCCGGATCATTTCCCCGGGGTGGCTACCGAGGGAGGGTCTCTGTTTCCGCGAGGGGATGGGAGATCATTTCCGGGGGCATCTGATCGTCGACGATTCCCAGGAGGGGGGTAATTCGTTTGCCTCGGTTCTCGGAGCGATCGCTCCGGTTCTCCTGGCGCAGTCCGACCAACCGTCCTGTTGGTCTCATCCCGGCGGGTGCCGGCTTCGCCAGGGTCCCCAAGCCCTCCACCCCTTCCTTGGACTCTCGCTACCAGCCTTTGTTTTTTGTATTGTGCTTATGTTAGTGTCTGGTAGCCACTCGTAGAGGGAGGGGTTATGTCACAGCTAGTCCGTGACATGTTTTGTGTATTGCACTGATCCGTCTCACCTGGACTCTCATTGACTCATTACGCCAATACACCACACCTGTCATTTGTTTAATTGTCTTTGTATTTATATGCCTTTGTTCTGTCACACCGGTTGCCGGATTATTGTCATTGATACCCTGTCTGTTTCCTGTGTTAATGTTCCTGAGTTTCTGTATTCACCATGTCAGCCCTCGTGTTTTTATTATTAAATGTTATTGATTTGGAACCTTGCGTTTGCGTCCTGTCACTTCTACCCTGTCATGACAAAATTAGTCGTCTTTTTCTATTTAACTTTAGCTCATGCATTGAATATTAATACGTCAAATGTTGTTTGGAAACATCAGCCTTTCTAAAATTTGTATTCGGAGTGTCATGTGTGTGGCTCGTCATGTCAAAATATGTGTTTGTTGCATCATGTGACCCATGTGCATCATGCGTCATGTCAAAATATGAGCCTGCTGCACATGCGTCGAAAGGGTTTATGATAAAAGAGACGGTCACGTTTACAAAATAGACACAAACTTAACAATAAACTCTGAAAACACATGGAATTAAGCGAGTATAAGGCAAACGCGCGTATCTCTTTTATCATAAACCTATTCGAAGTGTCTGCAACAGGCACGTATTTTGACATGACGTGTGAGGCACATAGGTTCACTTGACGTGCCGAACACATATTTTGACATGACGCGTGATGCACATGAAGGGCTAAATACATGTTTTGATGAGCTTCGCATTCGTGCTCCCCCAAAAAGATGTCACCCGCCACCAGTGAGGGCTATTATACAGTAGTTTATTAAAACTAAAACTTAAAACATTTCTGTTAACTAAAATAAAATAAAATATATCCCTAAACTATTATTTTTACTTAACTAAACGAAAACTAGAGATGTTGCTTTAATAATACACTAAAATAGTTTAAATTGAGGCAATAAAATTATTAACTGTAAATAAATAAACTAATACTACAACTAAAAATAAAATAAACCCATGTAGCAATATAACAATAATACAAATACAAAATCACAAATAGCTAAAATTTAACTAATATTAGCAATTGCTTTTTGAGGTTGACTTCTACCGAGCCCCTAAGGTGACACTGGAGTAAAAAAAATCTAAAGTTTAGTTTCATGTGCTCACGTGAAACTTTCATGTGCTCAGGCGAAACCTTCATGTGCAGAATTTTTTTAAAGTTTTGCGTGCTCACATAAAACTATCGCATGTTCACGTGAAACTATCGCGTGCTCACGCGAAACTATCGCACGCATGATTGTTCTTTCAGCACGTGAAACTATCGCATGCTCACGTGAAACTATCGCGTGTTCACGCGAAACTATCGTGCGCTCGATTGTTCTTTCAGCACATGAAACTATTGCGCGCTCACTTGAAACTATCGCGAGTGCACGTGAAACGTTTCACTTGAGCACGCGATAGTTTCACGTGAGCATGCGATAGTTTTACGTGCGCATGCGAAATGTAACTTTATTTAATTTTTGCTCCATGTCCCCTTAGGGGCTCCGTAGACTCCAAATATTTCGTACACTTTTTTTATTTAAATGACAGTAAGATGGCAACAATACATAATTGCGAAATACACAAAAATATTTATAAAAATGTCAGTATCGGATTTCTTTTGCAATACACCAAAACGTATGCGATAATTCGTTTTTGTCATCCATGACATCATCACACAAACCATTTTATTGATAAAAGGGCAACTGGAACATTTTACAAACTTTTCTTTACGCATATTCACCTTTGATAATTAAACATCACAAAACTGGATGAAAACGTGACTATGTAATTATACATAGTTTACAATATTGTATTGTAATTAATTCTAAAGTCATAAATACAGTTTTATGTGATGTAGTTGGCTATCTGTCGAGAGTGTACCCTGCCTGTGGCCCATGAAACGTGGAGAGATAAATAAATGTATATAACGGGATAATATTCCAAATCACTCTCATTACTGATGTACGAGTTCAGACATATGCACACAAATGTGAATCCTCACCCTCCTTTGATGTAGTCCAGGAACGTGACCTCAACATCAATGAAGCAGGACAGCAGGGTGACCTGTTGAGATGAAAGCTTGGTAACACTTCCTATGTCGAGTCCTAAATGGCACCATCACACTTTCGATAAGCAATGCACACTTAAATCATAAATGTCATATCAATATTCATGCCCCTGGTAATGATGTAACTCACTAGAGTACCGACGGTACCGGCATAGACTAGCGATGAGCTACAGTCTTTATGAATATTTATATTCACAGCTTATGAAGGCATTGTGCATTGCTTATGAAGATATAATGTAGGACCTTCAATAGGAAGTCTTACCAATATGGATATTTCTTTGTTAGAACACAAATACAGTACAGGAATTTCTTTTGTTCTTTCAGCTTGTTTTTTGAATTAAAGTGTGAGATGTTATTTTAAATGCACTCACGGTTCCTGAGTTTAGATATTTTTTCTTCTTTTTCTTCTTCTTGGGGTTCAGCACCTGCAGAAATGCAGCCGAGTCAAATGCAGTAAGTCAGCAAAATATTGTTGACAGTCAAGCTCGGCGAGGGGGGAAAAGATTTGTGCCCCCTCTGTTTATCTTTGGTACTTATAGCAAGGTTTAAAAATTAATAACTAATTGTGTGTTTACAAGACAATAAAAAATACAGCCTAAAAAAAAATTCTTTAGGTTTCATCATTTTCTATTTATTTTAAACAAAACAGGGCTATGCCTCTCCAACTGGCAATGACGTGTTGATGAATAAACGCACTAAAAGATGATTGGACAGGATGTGATAAACGTAAATTTCTATTGGCTGCTGTCTGTCGTGCTGAGTGGGTCTCATGTAACGTATGTAAGGTCAGCGGTGAATCATGATTAAAAAAATTTAAATGTGAAACTATTGTAATATTGATTCATAAAAAATGTTTGCTAGGCTATATGTGTAATAAAACATTTTACAAAATATCAAAATTTAAATCATTATACAAGGACGTATAAGCCTAACCCTAACGTTTTACCGCACTATGATATCAGCGGCAGTTCAGTTCAGTATGTAATCAAGAAGATTACAGCTCTTCTAAAAAAGTCAAGATATAAATAAAATCATGATTTTTAAAAATTGAAATAAAATTGTAATCATTTTGTATGTTTTATTAATTTTGTATGGGTTGACTGTGCAGTATACTTTTGCAAATAATTTTTTTTAGAGCATTAGTTCTCAAACTGGCCCCAGTTTAATGACATTTTATAAAATAAATAAATGTATCACATATTTTATGTAATTAAACCTAAGAAAAATAAGGCTTCTAACCAACAGCACTACATTGTATCATTTAATATGTTTTGTTTCATCCAAATTGTAAGTTTTAGAATGTTTGATTTCATAAATTATTTTTGGGAAGGGGCATGAAGAGATGCACAGTGCACAAGGGGTGCCGCAAGCCAAAAAAGTTTGAGAACCACTGTTTTAGGTAACCCTGATTCCAAAATCTGTTTTTTTTATTTCAAGTTAAGATTCCCTTAAAAATTTCATGTGGCCCCTCAGTCATTTCATTTTGCAGCCGGGTCTGTTGACAGTTCTTAAAAGTAAACATTTTTTTTATTGTATCCATTCAGAAATAGTTTATCAATTAAGGTGTAAGTCTTTCAAGTTTAAAGGGCGTGTTGCAGGTTAACCACCACTGTCGATTAATGGGTACATAAATCATTCAAGATATGTATATCATTTTTAAAATGTCTTTAAGACCATTTTTTTAAGTTTTTGGTATTAAAGGTTTTTTTACGCACTTCGGCGATGACGTCACGTTGGGGAGAAGTAGATGAAAGGTAGCCTCAGCGTAGTAGAGAACTATGGAGACTGACTGCGATGAGAAAGGGAAAGCAAGAGCCAACATGTATGATGGCAGGGGCGGAGTGGGACCAAAAAAAATCTAACGGGAAATTTCGTAGACCACCGGCCCTCCGTGGTCAAAAAATAAATAAAAATAGGGTTAAACGTGCTCATAAACAGGAAGTAATAAATGGAATTATGTGTTCATCTTTGAATAACTGTAAGAATACAGCTTTGACATTCATTTTTGTCATAATGTTTTGAGAAATAATAATGTAGTGAGGATATTTATTGCCATGTGATGTTTATTGCCATTGAATACTTGCGTATTTAATATGGAAATCATATATACATAGTACTGCAAAGTTACCATGCTAATTATTATTTATGATATGTGGAGTTTTAAAAAATCTTTGCAAATCTGTTGATTTGATCCATTCATGTCCTGACCACCAGGCTAGAGATTTTAAACATCCTTATGCAAATGCATTTGCTATTTAAACAATGTGATGCTAAACGTGAAAATGATAATTGCGCAGGGTGGAAACTAGCAAAATACACTTGCGTCGCTGCATTGCGCCGGGTGTAAGATAGAGCCCAATATGTTTATTACCAACAAGCAAATTGCACAAATTCCTTGAAAAATTGCAACACACCCTTTAAACTATTTAACCTCTGCTGATATAAAGTGAGTATATACTTCTGTAGAAATGTAATTTTAAAAGGAAATGTTACAAAGATAACCCCCCTCCCAAAAAAACACATTACCCATAATTCAATCAGAATCAGAAAGGTTATTGTTTCCACTTCAAAAGAACTCTTTTTGTGCTCTTATTGTAAATTCACAAAACAATGTCAATGTCTAATGGGAAGAATTTAGTGCAGGACTGCCTGTTTGTCCAACCAATGGCAGACAGGAGGTTATAACTCATAGGAACCCATTTGTGAATATGAGCCCAGTAAGATTGTGTGAATGCATAAAATAAAACTCTGGAAAGAGATGATGGATGTCATCTTGTGCTAAAGGACTATATTATCAGAGGCTTTTGGTAGAGATGAACATCTGAAAACGTTTGCCAGACTCTGCACTTGATAGATGTTCTTATCTCTTACAGAACAGAATAATGCTCCTGTGATGTGCAAGCTCATAAACCAGATGAGGTTTCAATAGGATACTGAACAAAATGTCCTTCAAAGGTCAAACACTTTATTGTGGCGGTAACAAACCTCTGAACTTAAGGGGGTAGTAAAATATAATATCTAAGCTATTAAATCAAAAGTGTTATGCAGGTCACATTTTAAGCACAGTTATGTGTTTCAGCATATGTATATGAAAAATACACGAGGAAAAGAAAGTGGCTAACCTCCCACACGGTGAAGTGCGAGTGACCTTTAGACAGCTCCCTGTAGCTGGTGCTGAACTCTCCGATGTAGTCATGACTGAAAACACACGCCCACTTAGTATGCTAACTTGAGATGTCTTATTTACAGTACAGATTGTTTCTTTCTTACCCGCCATCTCTGTCCCAGTCATACACCTCGATTTTTATTGCTCTGTAAAGACGTAAAAGTATATTCAGCTTTATAAAGTGTGCACTTAGAAAGATAACAGCGTTGATGGTAACAGTTGACAACTTTTAAGTCAAAAAATTGTATGCACATTATGTTAGGGTTAGGAGTTCAGGTTAGGCAAGGGTTAGGGTTAGGAAAGACACACATTATGAACAGAAAATCAACAATTCAATTGTGCATTGTTTAAAATAATGTAAAATAAACAGCCATATGCATGTAAAAAGGTTAACTGTTTACACTTACATTTACATAGCAGTGTTTTTGACACTCAGAGCTCTTGCACTTGACTCACCTGTCATAATCTCCATTACACAGCGCTCTGACAGGGATCTTGAAGGCCTGCCACACAGGGTCAAGTGTGTTTTTTACAACCTCTGTCTTATGACAGATGGTGAATCTGACAAACAGAATCCCAAAACAGAAGACATTAAGAGAAGAAACCAGAGCAGGAAAGAAACACAGGTGAAGTCAGGGGTCATGAAGAGAAAATAATTTACTGGCAATTACGATGTGTCAGTCATAATGAAAATGAGTTAGAGGCACTGATATAAATACTGTAAATGTACCATTGTGTCAAAATCAGAAGAGATATAGAAAACTTACGTGCCATCTTCATTGGTACGATAGAAGACAAGGAAAGGGTCTGACTTCCCAAAGAAATCTTTCTTGTCTAGCTTGTTGCCACAAAACTGCATCAGTACTGACTCCTGATTGGCAAAATAAATACAATTGATATTAGCGTCAGTAAAGTGTCCAATGGACACATTTAGCGCTTTTCCACTGTCGGGCCGAAGAACGGCAAGGAACGGTTACAGTTATGTTTTTATTTGAGCCTGATTCAACACAGCACGATTTGAAACTGTACTTGTCTGACAGTGTTGAATCATCGTGATAAAATGCGTGTAGCGACGTTGCCACTAAGGCTTGGTAACCTGTCTGTTGCTTTCTGTTTCTTTAAAGCGAAACAAAACACAGATCAGGTAAAAAGTAGTATTAAAAGCAAAAAATAAATAAATGATCCTTATCTATAACATACACATTTCAAAGCCCTGCTACAGAAAATAAATGATGTCACATGGGAGTAGGGCTGACCCCGAATAGTCGAAGATTCGATGCATCGATAGGAGAAGCCTGATTCGACTACCAATCTCACAGTCGAATCGTCGCAGATGTGTTATGAAATGAGGATCATTCAATTTTGGCCGTATATGGGTGCACACATTATGATTTCACATATAACAGCTTTCTCCCAACATATTAATATACAGCATATAATGATAATGCTGCAAATAATATGTGAAGTAACAACTTTCAATAAATATTTTTAAAATGCGTTAATAAATCCAACATCCCCTGTGACCGGGCTACACGGAGGTTTCTTCGTTAATAAACCATTGTCTCTTTGTTTTTTTACATTTAAAAGACAAAGCTGGCAATTATATTATGGCTATACTTTTCTATTCTTTTAATAATTTATTTTATTTTATTTATAAATCACTCTGGGTTATCTGATTTAACTATTTGGCTTGTGTTTTGTTTCTGTGCACTTGAGGCATTTTGCATATTTGTTCTGCACTTTATTACTTCTGACCTTATTTTATTAAAAAAAATGTATCTATTATAAACGTAAATTCTGATCTAATTTAAGTCTGTAAATTTTGGATAGCTTTTCGTTGTATCAATGTTGCGCTATTGCGTGCTGGCCATGCTTGCGCATGTAATTTAGCCGAACGGGCTAGGTGCTCGTTACAGCGTTCTGCGTCTCATATTTAGGAGTTCATCAAACTAAACATTAAAAAACGGATGTTTTTCGACGGGTATAAGTTTTTAAAATGTATTTATCATACATTTTTGTTATCTTGTCAAAAGTTAAACTACAAAACAGGTAAGCCGTTTTTTAAAATTTCGGCGATGAAACGGAAACTATCTGCACCGAACCTATTTCTGCCTGACACGAATGTCTTTCTTGTGATTTAATATTATGTTTGGTGTTCACTTTTAAATGATAGCAAAGAGATTCCTGAAATAAATAATATCATCCGGTCTTTCTGTATCTAAAGTGAATACAGAGATGATCAAAGTCAAAGCAAGCAAGCAGGTATTTCTGTGCTAAATAATAACGCATAGTGTCTATAAAATCATTAATTTCAGTGTTTTTCATGTTATAAATTAACGTTTAATGAATTGTAAATAAAGATTAGTTTTTATCATTTACAGTCACAATCACAAATTATTTGTCATTTCTCATTTGTCGGGTTTTTTTGGTCATGACTGCTTATCTCCAAATTAAATAAAAACACTTAATTGTAGCCGGGGTTTCCAAGGCAGAATCACCTTTTTAATTTTTTAAGGTTTAGTTATCAAAATGTATTTTTGTGTGATGTTCTGTAGATCGTGGCTTAAAAATGTTATGAGGAATAAATAAACAAATGTTGCCTTATATATTTTACCTTAAAAAAATAAATATATAAATGCATCGTCAGTTTTGTCTTTGTTCATCACTTGAAAGACAGTTTTGGTCACTTTAACAGAAAGTTGTTTATGTGTGCTGCTTGTGAAAGAAAATAAAAGTTACCAATTTGTACCTGGTCTGGCCCCCTCCCAACCCATGCAGACAAACATAGATATGATTCGACTATCGGTCGACTATGGAAAGATTCGACAATTCTGATTCGAATATGTAAATCCTTAGTCGAGGACACCCCTACATGGGAGTACTAATTATTCTGTTCAAATTGATTTATTTCTGATTATTGCTGTAAATTATGTACATTGCATCGGAAGACTGATTTTTTTATCGTGATTTAGTTCTCTGTTGTTTTATTTCAAGATATTTCATTCATGTTCAAGTTCGCTCTTACGTCACGCCTCCCAGGGTTTCCGCAGGGTCTTAAAGCCCATAGGGCCAGCACACATGCACACTTTTCAAACACAAACTAAAATATGTACAATTGGATTTTGTATATATTTAGAATGATGGATATACACTGACCAAAATTATAAACACAAAACTTTTGTTTTTGCCCCCATTTTTCATGAGAGGAACTCAAAGATCTAAGACTTTTTCTATGTACACAAAAGGCCTATTTCTCAAATATTGTTTACAACTCTGTCTAAAGCCTGATTTATAGTCGTGCGTAAGCTCAACATCGTTGCTATGCCGTAAGTTATCTGTAGCCTGTGCGTAGCTCTGCATAGCCTGATGTGCACCTCGCCAAATTTTTAACAATGTGTCAGTTCTACGCGGACCACAAGCGCTGTGATTGGTCCACCAGAACCCCTCCCATCAGGTAAAAAAACTGCGACATAGGTATTTCTGTTTGCAATGGTAAAAAAAACAAAGATGGGCCAAGTTGAGGAGTGATTTAACTCAAACTGCAACAAAAGTCGCTGTTTATTTACTTTCATCACTGCGGGTCTTCTCAAATCATACACAACAAGTTGCTGTTTATCTTCGTTTGTGGGTTAACTTGCTGTGTTGGGATGTACTACATTACCCATAAGGCATTTGGGTGTATGACGTAATGCAAGAGGCGACTGCACTGGAGAGTGTGTCGCAGATGTTTACTGACTTACACATGTGTCGGATGTGTTAACTGTTGCTCATAATAAACCGTAGCAGATAAGAGCCATACACTTGTGTGTGTGTGTATGTGACATGGTGTCAGAAGTGCGTCGTACCCGCTTCACTAAATAAACGACGATGTCAATGTTTCAAGCCCCGGAGGCGTTTGACTTCAGCCAGCCCTCCGCATGGCCTCTGTGGATCCAACGCTACGCACGATTTCGGATCGCAACTAAGTTGGACAAAGAGGAAGGTGATGTGCAAGTTAACTCACTGCTTTACGCCATGGGGACGGAGGCGGAGACAATATTCACCTCGTTTCGGTTCACAGAGGCTTCCCATTCCAGCGACTATAAGAAGGTAGTGGAAAAGTTTAACGACCATTTCATACCTCGCAGGAATGTTATACATGAACGCGCATGTTTTCATCAACGTATGCAAAAGACGGGTGAATCAGTGGAAGCTTTTGTGAGGGGATTATATGAGCTGGCGGAACATTGCGAGTTTGGAGCACAGAAAGACGAACACATTCGAGACAGACTGGTTATAGGGATAGCAGACCGGGGAGTGTCACAAAGGCTTCAGATGGAAAGCGAATTGACACTGGAGAGAGCAGTGCAGATGGCCCGCCAGGCAGAGCTCATAAAAACACAAAACTCGGCTGTAGTGATGTCTGCGGAAGTGGCTGCATTACAGCAGCGGTCCAGAGGAGTTAAACACTATAAGGCTGGTAAGAGAACAAACAATACAGGACAGCAAAGGGATAAGCAGACAGAAGAGAAAATGTGTTCACGCTGTAATAGATGTCATAGGCCACGCGAGTGCCCCGCATATAATAAACAATGCCGCAAATGCAGGAGACTGGGACATTTTGCTGCTGCCTGTCAAAGCAAAGCTGTGAGAGCTGTACATTTGCAATATAAAGAAGAAGATGACAGTGAGGCATATTTTCTTGGCAGCATTGAGAAAAGTGATTCAGAGTCTGATTGGCTGGTAAGTCTTCCAGTGTGCGGTAAAACGGTATCTTTCAAAATAGACACTGGGGCTGACATCACAATTATGTCCAAGGAGACGTACCAAGGGCTCCCACAGCGCCCCCCGTTGACCAAAACGGAAATACAGCTTAACAGTCCTGGTGGCAATGTGGAAACAATAGGAAAATTCTTAGCTGAGACTAAAAGAAACACAACTCGTCATCAGTTTTGGATTTATGTAGTGGATGGACGTTATACACACAACCTTCTCAGCAGAAGTGCAGCCTGTGCTATGAGATTAGTAGCCAGAGCAGATCACATTCATGCTGAACTTTTTGGAGAAATTGGCTGTCTGAACTGCAAACCAATAAAAATTGAACTTAAGCCTGATGTACAACCCTATAGCTTAGCTACACCAAGGAGGGTGCCCTTTCCCTTAATGCAAAAGGTAGATGAAGAGCTACAGAGGATGCAGTCTATGCAGATAATACGAGAAGTCACTCAGCCTACAGATTGGTGTGCCCCAATGGTCCCAGTAGTAAAGAAAAAATGGGACTGTCAGGATATGTGTAGACTTGAAGCGCCTCAACAAAGCTGTGAAGAGGGAAAAATTCATACTGCCCACTTTGGAGGATGTTGCCGTAAAACTGACAGGAGCTAAAGTTTTTTCAACGTTGGACGCTTCCTCAGGATTTTGGCAAATCCCGTTGGATTACAGTAGTTCAATACTCACAACATTTATCACTCCAAGAGGCAGATTTTGTTTCCAGAGACTTCCCTTTGGAATCACATCAGCTCCGGAAATCTTCCAGAGGGAAATGTCCAAGCTACTGGAGGGACATGAAGGCTGTGTGGTAGTCATGGACGATGTTCTGGTGTATGGCAGAGACCAAGAGACACATGATAAGAATCTGGAGGCAGTCTTACAGACAATCCAGGAGTCTGGATTAAAGCTCAACAAAGACAAATGTCATTTTAGTAAGAAAGAAATCGTTTTCTTTGGACACATCATTAGTGGCGATGGAGTAAAACCTGATCCAGACAAGGTGAAAGCAATTACAGACCTGCCATGCCCCAAAGACCTCACCCAACTCAGACAGGTATTAGGTATGGTCAACTACCTTGGAAAGTTTCTTCCAGACTTGTCGACGGTGCTGCACCCACTCAATGAACTTTTAAAGAAAGATTCTGCATGGCTGTGGGACACACAACAACAGCAGGCCTTTGACAACATAAAGACAATGCTGTCTTCAGCTCCGGTTTTAGCTTTTTATGACATCACAAAACCTACCATTGTGTCTGCAGATGCCAGCAGTTTCGGACTGGGCGCCACTCTCCTGCAAATCCATGATGATAAACTACTTCCGGTGGCTTTCTGCTCCAGAACCCTGTCAAGTGCTGAGTTAAAATACTCTCAAATCGAAAAGGAATGCCTCGCTGCTGTCTGGGCATGTGAGCGGCTTGCGTGCTATTTGCTGGGTCTCGCTGAGTTTACACTGCAAACGGACCATAAGCCATTGGTCCCCCTGATTAACACCTATGATCTGGACAAAACACCTCTGCGCTGCCAACGTCTGCTGATGCGCCTGATGCGTTTCAATGTCAAAGCAGTACATGTCCCAGGAAAATCACTTGTCGTGGCCGATGCGCTGTCGCGCAACCCCTTAACTGGAACAGGAGTTCCTGATACTGAAGGTGATGTGCGTGCTTATGTGGAGGCTGTGATTCAATCTAAGCCAATATCAGAGGCAAAGCTGGACGCCATTCGTGAGGCCACATCCACAGACCCTACTATGAGGGAAGTAATGCGTTTCATTAATGAAGGCTGGCCACACCATGTGCCATCGGAGCTTAAGGCTTACCATGCAGAACGGGCATCATTGTGCAGGGCCGAGGGTCTGCTTTTACATGGTGACAGGATTGTGGTTCCTACTGCACAACGGCGAGAGATTCTTGTTCGCTTGCACGAGGGTCACTTGGGACTAAATAAATGCAGAGAACGGGCCAAAATGTCAGTCTGGTGGCCTGGCATCGGAAAAGATCTTCAGACGACAATTTCTCAATGTGCCTTCTGTCATGAGCACAGACCTACTCAGAGGAAAGAGCCCCTCATTACCACTCCACTTCCTCCCACTCCTTGGCACACCATAGGAGCGGATCTGTGTGAATATGGAGGTAAGAACTATTTAGTGGTCGTGGATTACTATTCTAGAGACATTGAACTTGCACATTTAAGCCTCACTAGCAGCCGCAGTGTGATCACTACGCTAAAAGGAATGTTCATTAGGTGGGGGATTCCGCATGAGTTACGCTCAGATAATGGTACCCAGTTCAGCAGCATGGACTTTGCAGACTTTTGTAAGAGCTGGGGCATCCAACATGTTACTAGCAGCCCACACTTCCCACAGTCAAATGGGACTGTTGAGTGGGCTGTCAAGACAGCGAAACATATCTTACGTCAACCTGACCCTCAATTGGCACTTTTGAGTTACAGAGCCACTCCAATTACTGCCACTGGTGCAAGCCCTGCTCAGCTGATGCTGGGACGACAAATTCGCACTACACTGCCTGTCCTTGAGAAGACTTTGCGTCCACGCCATATCAGCTTTGAGCGGGTATTGGAAAAGGACAAAAAAGCTAAAGCAGCTTACAAACACTTCTTTGACAAAAGACATTCTGTTCGTACGCTTCCCTGCTTAAACCCAGGTGATCAAGTTCTCTTAAAGTTGGATGGGGAGAAAGCATGGTGCACATCAGGAACAGTGGTGAGGAAAACAAAGGAGCCACGATCCTATCTTGTTCAGACACAAAGTGGAGCTGTGTTAAGACGTAACAGGCGTCACCTCCAATTGGTAGAGCCCACAGAAACTGATTTTGGAAAGAATAATGTGGACAGTTCTACACCCAAACCACCTGCACAAAACACACAGGAGCATTCTGTTCCTGTTATAAATGCAGAGCAAATTCCACCTGACTCTGTTCCTGGTTCTAAAATGACCTCTAGTGGCAGGTTAATAAAACTGCCAGTTCGTTACAGAGACTAGAAGTGGAGGGAGACAAAAAGTCAGAAAGCACTGATAATGGCTAAAGGGTATTCAATGTATTTAGATGTTTATGAAACAGCATTCCTGTTAATGTTTTTGGCATTTCAGATTTCTTAATGTGGAGCAAAATGTTTGAAGTTCAACAGTATACAAGCCACAGTAATTTGTTTATTGAATGCACTTTCCCTTTAGTTATGGTTCATAAGTTAACTGATATTAACTGAGTTATGTGGGGATAGTTTTGTTAAAATGAAGATTGCATTCTGCACTTTAAAATGTATCTCTGTTGGGGGGGAGATGTGTTGGGATGTACTACATTACCCATAAGGCATTTGGGTGTATGACGTAATGCAAGAGGCGACTGCACTGGAGAGTGTGTCGCAGATGTTTACTGACTTACACATGTGTCGGATGTGTTAACTGTTGCTCATAATAAACCGTAGCAGATAAGAGCCATACACTTGTGTGTGTGTGTATGTGACACTTGCCAAGCTGCTTCTCGCGCTGCTACTGTGGTTACACGCGTGGATACTGCCTACCAGCGGTGTGTTTGCACGTCGACGTGGACAACGACGCAAGAGAATGAAAACCGACGCGAAACCTACGTTGTAGGACCTACGCACAACTATAATGAGCCCTTAAGTCGGTGTTAGTGAGCACTTCTGCTTTGCCGAGATAATCCATCCACCTCAAAGGTAAGGCATATCAAGATGCTGATTAGACGGCATAATTATTAGGCTCGGCACGATAAAAGGCCGCTCTTTTTACTGTTTTGGGGAGTGGGAACTTGCTGAATATTGGCAGGAACTGGAACCCATACGCCGATCCCAAACATGCTCATTGGGTGACATGTCCGGTAAGTATGCTGGGATGTTTTTATCTGTGGCATTGTGCTGCATATTTTAGAATGGCCTTTAATTGTGGCCAGCCTAAGGCACACCTGTGCAATATTCATGCTGTCTTATCAGCATCTTAATATGCCACACCTGTGAGTTGGATGGATTATCTCAGCAAAGGAGAAGTGCTCACTTACACAGATTTTAATAGATTTATGAAAAAAATTGAGAGAAATAGACCTTTTGTGTACATAAAAAAGTATTAGATCTTTGTGTTCAGCTCATGAAAAATTGGTGCAAAAACACTGTTGCGTTCAGTGTAGAATGCACTACATCTTGCGGGTTAATTTTGTTCAAAAGCATGATCAATCCCAGTCTACATGTCATAATAACAAGGAACTTTTGTGATGTGTTTGCGATGCGCTTTGCGAGTGTCTGCTGCAATGATGGTTTCGGGAAACACCAGAATCGTTGAACTATGCTTAAACAACAGAACTTGCGACCATAGTTGGCTAACGATGCTTTTGGGATACACACCCCAGAACATTTTGGCAGGGCAGTGGAAAAGGTAATTGTTTGTTCGGTGGAACTTTCAATAAAAAAGCTAATAAGCACAAACAAAAGGGAAGAGAGTAGAGTAGGGGAAGAGAATAGAGGAGAAAAGAGAGGAGAAGAGGGGAAGACCATAAGAAACCATAAAAGAGAAGAGAGGACAGGAGTGGAGTAAGATGTTAGATGATATACCCTGCAATTTCCTAGCTCCTCTGCTTTCACGATAATGGTCCCACAGTTTTTGCCAGGAATACCTCTGAAGATAGAGAGAGAACACTGTGTATTATTGCATATTAGAAACAGAATCCTGACATTTTAAGTTATATTGTTTATGACAGCTACCACTGCAGATAACCTACTTCATCAGGCACCGCATTTGATCTTAATAATTCAGGGTTATTGTCAGGATTGCACGCTGTGTGCGAGTAACTTTACACAGTGTGTTCAATCTATACTGTATCAAAGCAGTCCTAGTTTGTAATGATAAACAGTTATGAATGCATTTATCTTAGGCTGTGTAGTATAAATAAATGTGTGTTTGGCAAAGCAGACAGAGCTATCTACTTTTATATAAGACTGCACTCATGAAAATCGAGCTGAAATTGAAGTGAAATTGTACAGACCCAGTGCTTCTGCTTCACAGGAATGAATGATGAAAGGATTTTGAAGATGAATTGTATGAGAGTACAAACTTCTGACTTACGCATGTGCTGCTACCTCGAGTGCTTCTTTCAATTCCACCAAGTAGTGCTGCTGGGTAATGTCATTGAGATTACGTACACAGATCGATGCTAACTGAAGAATCTCTTTCATCTGGTTTGAATGGACATAAGCCCTCTAAGGTACTCAACCAAATTTACTTAAAATCTGCAAGTGCCTACCACAAATTAGTGAGAGAGAGGAAAAAAATAAAGGGTAGGGTGAGTGCTCAGTTTTAAGAAAGCTACTTTGAAACAGTTGCTTGCTAAATAACAAGTTAACTTAAACTCTATAATAGTTTAACTTCTGCCAGTTACTGCAAAAGTAGCTAAACTGATATTACCCCTATCACTAGAGGTCTTCAGAGGTCCACTTAGATCTGAAAACCAGAGGTTCGACCTGAGTGGGTTCAGGTCTAAAACTTACCGTGTGCTTTGGACACCGGTAGAGTATAACATAAGCGGCATCGGGTCTAGGGTAATTTAAAATGAATGTTTTTGCTGAACATACACTAGAAGACCCAAACTATCTTGATGCGTGTGTGCATCAAGTCCTTTACCGACCCCCCCCCCCCCCCCCCCTCTGTTTGCCAAGAGCTCTTGCAACATCAATAGGTTCATTTTCATTGAGCCAGACCAATCAATCAATTTGTAATGCACTTTTTTGCAGTTACCTTGGTGTTGTCGTCAGACAACAAATGAAAATAAATGGAGCAGCTTGCCAAATTGGTTGTGAGCCCACAGGGACTGGTACGTGCAGGGCAGCAGACTGCACACACGACTGTGCCGTTTACATTCATTTTCACAGGTTTGTGGTTATGCGAGTTAAGTGCTTTTAAGTTTTACAAGAGAAGGCGGGTGGCAGCACACTCTTCCCAGTTCTACAGCCTTTGGGATGGCTCATAAGTTAATGTCTTGGAAATTGGCCTGAGCCATGAAGAAGCCAGCAAGGGTGGCATTTCTCACAGGACTGAGAGTTAAATGATTGAGGCATAAACATTTCACTTCCTTATGGAGTTTGTTGAGGTGTAAGGTTCGGTGCATCAGAGTCAGTAGTTCTTAAAGGGGTCAAGATTTTTCTTGATCTTGATATATAATAGGTCTTGTATCTTTAATTCATCCTGCAAGTTTCATAGTATAAAATGTCCTCGTTATTAACAACGAACGCATTTGTATCCATTCTCAGGAAGATAACAAATGTAAAATGGCTATAATATCACAATGTGGGTTGATTTTTGTATGGCCTGCCCCAGAGCAAAAGAACAGCACATATTTGTATTGTTGCCATTCAGTCTTAGAAGTGACTCAAAAATCTAATTAGAATGGATTAAAAAAAAATTGAATGGGTTGGAGCTGCTCAGATCCTGGAACATCGTTCTACAAATAACTTGTATGAAGAGTTTTTGTCTGGATTTTGACCTTTTCATAGTGTTGAGACTGCACTAGTTAAAATCTCTAATGACTTACTGATTGATGCGGATGCAGGTCTTTTATCTATACTTATTTTACTTGATCTGACCGCAGCCTTTGATACAGTTTCTCATGCCATCTTATTGGAAATATTACAGACTGTTGGAATCACAGGCACTGCTTTGTAGTGGTTCCGTTCGTATCTAACTGGACGTGCTCAATTTGTACAGCTAAAACAATATAATTCGAAGTCCTTTCGTGTTATTACCGGTGTTCCTCAGGGTTCAGTCCTCGGTCCTCTCTTGTTTATTAATTATCTATTGCCTCTTGGTAACATTTTTTAGGAAGTATGGAATTCAGTTTCATTGCTACACTGATGACACCCAGCTTAATTTTTCTTCCAAACCTACTTCCAACTTTCCCCCAATTACTTACAGACTGTGAAGCTGAGTTCAAACAGTGGTTTACATCACATTTAATGAAATTAAATAGTGGTAAAACAAAGATTCTACTAATTGGCTCAAAAAGTAACTCAGTTAAGACATTCAGTGCTATTTGATGGCCCACTGGTTCCAGTTTCTGCTCCGGTTAAAACATAAGGTGTCATCTTTGATAGCACTTTATTATTTGAAGCCCACATAAACACTATGGTCCGCTCTGCTTTTTTCATCTCTGTAACATTAATTGTCTCCATCCTGCTCTCTCAGTAGAGAGTACAGGGGCTTTGGTTTACGCTTTAGTCACCTCTCAAATAGATTTTTATAACTCATTTCTATATGGTTTGCCTGGAACTTATTCATCCCTATTTTCTATCCCGCGTTTTGCAGTTCGGGCGACCGGCGTAAGCTGGAAAACCCTAACTTCTTGGCTAAGTCGTCCAAAAAAAGCAAAAAAACAATTTGCTGCACAAAAGCCTGTCAAGTGCATCTCGAAGAACAGCGCTGATGCGCTTCACACCGCGACCGGGCACGCACGCCACATCGCCAAAATGAGAGAAAGACGTGCTCCACCCAGCACAACGTACTGAGACCTTTTATTGAGACGTGCATGCAATCAGCGGAGGCTTGGGTTGCCGACCAAAGCACCATCTTTTTACCAGAGAGAGCACGAGAGCTGATGGATTTGCGAATGCACGGGACGCAGTCTAAGAGCATACGCATACACTTCGGGAAAGATAAAACAATTGCATGGAAGTGATTAAAGAAATGTGTGCGTGGGCAGGAACGGAGAGAAATTCATAGTGCATACCTGAATGTACAGATCCCATTTTGTCTGAAATCAAAGGAAACCCACCAGTGGAGAGGTTCGCGCATCATTTTAATGTAGGCTAATTTGTACAACAATAATGCCCTCTCGACATTTGCCATAAAAGTCTTCTTTTAACAGAAACCATGATCAAGCATATAAAATGTACTGCTGTTGTTAATAAATATGTAAAGTGTTTGTCTAAGGTTTTTGTGTTTATCTTTTCAGTTAACCTTCTACACCCCTGCTCTACTTTTAATATATTCATTAGAAATTAATCTAGCATGTTTTTCATGCACCTAAATATATGATATGATCAATTCTATACTGATATATCTATATACCAGCTAATAAATTTAGTTTTAATTTGGGTGGTCTTTAAAAAAAGGCAGTGCTTCGCGCCTTGCGTTTCCAAGATTTTTACATCTCAGGGAGCATAAATAATAAAATAATAAAAATAATAAAAAGCACAGTTCATGACCCCTTTAAATCACATGCATAAATAATTTCTGTATATGTTAATAAATGTAAAATTTGGGTTTTACCTTTTAAATCTGATTGTCATTGATCAGATTTGCCAAAACTGCTAAAATGCACCTCTGCCAGGCTATGTTTAATGAACGCACACTCTCCTGGCAATGTCCAGTTGTTATTACACACCGGACACACAACTGCTTGTTACAGAGGTCAAATTGACTTTCGCTGCTTTCTGTGAAAGGCTCTGGTTTTGTATGATGGTAAGGTTACTCGCTGTAGCATCTTCTATTTCACTGAGATTGCTTCATCCAGTTGATTGCTGGATGAACTATTAAAATGTTAACTCCATAGGGCACACTTAACTCCTGAGTCATATATAGATCTTTTCTCATACTGTGTTGCCATGGAAACAACACTCATTGCGGGAGTTGGAAATCCAGTTGGATTGTTTACAGGCAAACAGCCAACATGGAATATAACTTTTCAGGAAATGTTAATGGTAGTATTTCCCCTTGGAGATTCAAGGGAGCCACATCCTCATCTGTATGGATAATATGGCAGTGGTGTCGCATATCAATCATTGAGGGGGAGCGGTCTCATGCCATGCTGAAGATAGGGCAGTGCATTCTTCTGCGGGCACCGGACAAGACAATAGACTAGACTCCTTATCTCAGGTCTCACTTTTTAATGGGTGTTTTAAATGTTGTGTACTTGCACAAGAACGATACCCAAAGACGCAACCCATCCTCACCCCATGGCGTCAATATTTGACGCACTTGACCATGCGTCAATATGTTACGCGGAGGGTATACCTTTCGCGTCATTTTTTGACGAACTGGGGACTTCAGTGCTGTTGCGTCTGTTGCATTCTGTTTCCTGTTTTCTTGCCATTTTCGCGTCGGTTTAGGGTTAGATTTACATAATGACATCCCTACCCAAACCTAACTCTAACCCCAACGCCAGGTGACAACTGTTTAATTTCGCATACACTGTTTAATTTTGCGTAATCTAACCCTAAACCGACGCGAAAATGGTAAGAAAATAGGAAAGAGAATGCAACGGACGTAATAGTATTGAAGTCCCCAGTTCGTCAAAAAATGACGCGAAAGGTATACCCTCCGCGTAACATATTGACGCATGGTCAAGTGCGTCAAGTGTTGACGCCATGGGATGAGGATGTGTTGCAACACGATACAATCGCACCCTTGACTTTTTGGACTCTTGCTCGCACCTGAACTTGTAATGCGCATGATTCGGACTCTTCCTCGCACATGAGCTTGTAATACACGCGGCTCTGCCATTTCCTTGCACTAGAGAGGTTGTTAGGCGCGCATAGGTCTAAAACAAGTGAGTGTGTTGTTCCCGCTCCCTGGCACGCAGAAAATTTCAGAGCGCCTTTGGGCTTTAATGACACGCTTGGATTAATGGCATCAGTTAGAAGGTTGCAGTAATGACAGTGTTGCCCTTAAAATACATCAGCTTTTTTGTCCACCAATCAAGTGCTTTGTCATAAATAAAAAATGAACAAATAAATAAATGAGTAAACTATTGCCCCACCCCCGATACTATCGTATATCTGCGATCTCAAAGGCTGACGATAGGACAATTAAAAAAATACACTATTTGATACATTGTACGTATTGTGCACATACTTTACATGTTGTTCTGGGAAGGTTTACATTAGGGGTCTATGGGTGGGAATAGAGATGGGTTTAAGGTTAGGGTCTGAAACTATATTGGACATTGTGGTAGTGGACATTTATTCCTATGATGCAACACTATTAAGATCTTGCACTAAAAAAACAGCGAACAAGAAAAATCCAATAATAAACCAAAATAATTCTAAATGCTTTACCTCAAAGATCAAAATATTGGAACCGGCACCCTCACACTTTATTAATACCAAAAACATGATCGCTTCATAAGCCAAAAGCCATAAACGGTTAAGCGTCAAAACAGTATTTACGTCAAAAAAGACGAGGACCTGGCAACACTGCAAGACCGCGCGCTCCGCGCTGTGAAAGAGCCTCACAAAAGCCTAAAATACACAAAGCCAAGACGGAGGTTTGTTGCAAAACACAATGATGTTATTATTTCGGTCAAAGCTGTGAGTTATAAGCACGCAAGACGGCAGAAGGTTGCTATGGTTATTTCTGGGTCAATCATCACATTTTCGGGAGTGAGTCTTATTCCGTACAGACATGAAACGAACATTTAGGGGATTCACTCCCGCATTTTAATGCAGTTGTCACTCCCGAAAGTTTGCAGTGTGTACGAGACCAATGTCGAAATTCACTGACTAGTGTTCATTTAATCCTTTAAGTGGACTATATATGTAGGAAATAGTGAATGAAGGTGCAGGGGGTGATTTCGGACACGGTCCTTGTATCTTACCAAGCAGAAGATTCCCATGGTCAGCAAGTATCTGTTTTCTTAGGCACAGATAAATAAAAACTGAAGTTTGGCCTCTAAACATACTCCAGCTTTTTGCTGAACTATGCTTTATCCTTTAAAGTGGTTTTCTTGTGTCCTGTTAGAGCTTTGGAGATTTACATTGACTAGAGTCTAAATCATGGCCACAACAGAGCCTTGTCTGTCATTTCTCTCATAAATGGGTGTTCCTGTAGCTTAATCGGTATAGCACAGCATTAGCAGCGCAAAAGGTCATGGGTTCCATCCCCACCCATACTGATAAAAATGTTTACCTTGTAATGCACTGTACTTTGCTTTGGATAAAAGGGTTACCATTTTTTAAATAAGGGCTTTATTTTTGTTAGTCAGTCCCACTAATTAGCATTTTTGCTACTGTATAATGGTTTCTGCCAACAACGTGCCACAACAAATAAGGAAATTATTGGGAACAGATGCATGATTAATAATTAAATGAATTCATTTCGCTCCGCATAAATGATTCAGAGTAACTCAAGGCTATACATTAATGTATTTATTTGTTCATACACTGTACAAATAAATGAGTATTTAGAGGTCTGAGTGAATGAATTAGAGGAGGCAGCTCTAGTTATATAACACACAGTATAAAACATCATTTCATATTACTGCCTAGGCATAACAAATAAAAAAATGTGACACTATGTATATAGGCTATTTGATGGAATGATATGAAAGATGTGAAATAGAACAAAACAAATTGCTTATCGGTCATAATTCATTTCAGCAATCAAATAATCTAGGATCGTATTCATAAATATTAGGCTTCACCCCAAAGGCCAAATATATTATCAACTTATGTAAGACAACAGAAAAGGAACAATTCAAAA
Organism: Misgurnus anguillicaudatus; assembly: GCF_027580225.2. Taxonomy (NCBI): domain Eukaryota; kingdom Metazoa; phylum Chordata; class Actinopteri; order Cypriniformes; family Cobitidae; genus Misgurnus; species Misgurnus anguillicaudatus. The sequence continues at coordinate 3,483,013 of NC_073342.2, read as the reverse complement.
CAATGCAACTTAACATCCCACAAGGGCAATCCCTTTTCAGATTTGTTTAAGCAGGTTATTTAATATAAAGGTTTTTCTATGTTTTTGTCTATTTTTAAGCCATGGTCACTTGGAGTTAGGGTTAGATATGGGGTTTGGGTTAGGATGTCATTTTTTGTAACAAAAATTTGTTTTAACCCTAAACCCAATCGAAAATGGTAAAAAAAAACAGAAAACAATGAGAAAACAATAAATAAAACGACACGAAACGATTCGCCATATAAGTGAACGGGAATGACTGGCGTATCATATGCACGCAAAGTCGGAATTTGGCGTATCTATTGCACGATAATCACACTGCGTGTCATTTGTACGCTTTTTGGTGAGAATGGGTTCGATCTTGACAGCAAAATGAACTATTTTGAAAGATATTGCTTGAGTCATTTATTTTTTAAATAATTAGGGCAATATGTCATTTCTAGACCTTTTTGTCAAACAGCAGACCCCCTTTAGAAAATGGGGGAAAATTTAGAAAATTTAGAAAACATAGAGATGATCACATTGACCGTTTAACCGTTAACCGAAGGTAAGAATTTATGACCGATTAACATTATCAGTTAAAAGAAAAAAATATTTGTTAACGCACGGACCGGTGCGTGTCTTCATGAGCCGACAGACATTTCGCTACTTTTCTATCTTTAATATGTGAATGTCCTGTAAATGACACAAATTATTGCTGCCCTGACGGTCTGATAAAGTAATAATTTGTATGAGAAATCAGTTATGTGCGTTTGGAAGCTGAACGGAGACGCTAGATGATACGGTCCGTCTCCGTCTCGCGCACATCCGGACAGACCTTCGCTGATGGCCTCTGACCCTGACCATAAACATCTCTCTTTTTGCACAAATGGAGAAAGACGACACAAAAGCTAAACTTTTTGAAAAGCGTCCTGCTTTAGAAATGACCACTGTGGTAGATGAAAAAGAGACAATCTGCCTTTTTGGATATTAATCATCTGGACTGATCGCATGCTCTTTGATAAGGTAATGTTGCGTGAATATCTGATAATGTATGAATCCTGGTTCTGTTGTTGATCTGTCGCTGCTGTTTGAACGTTCAAATGAAATGTTTTGTTTTTACTAGGTCACAGACAACCGTCAACTGTATTTTTACTCAATGACAACCAGTGTTGGGCAAGTTACTTCCAAAGTGTAATACATTATATATTACAAATTACTGTCATTTGAAAGTAATTAGTTACATTACAATATTACTGTATCTGAACTGTAATGAGTTACACTACTTTTGCGTTACTTTTGAGTTACTTTCATCAAAAGAACAGAAGTATGACTAGGCATTATAAAATGTTAAAATGTAGTTTGTTGCTGCTTATAAATCTAGAAGTTATGTGTTGGCCCTCGAGCTTTGAATAGGCACAGTGAAGATTTATGGCAAAAAACAGTAACAATCACTGTCAGAATCATAAACATAGACAAATGATCTGGTAAAAGTCTGGTAAATTATGGTACACATAACAAACACAATAGAGCTAGAGCCCACTATCATGCAACCTATAGCCTAATAACATGGCAAGACACGCAACCTCTTTTCATTTCTATTCTTAAGTGATCACTCTTAATTCAGATTCACAGCACAAACCTGGCATGCACTGGATTGACACAACTTATGAAAAAGTGCTATTGGAGGATCAGGCCTCAAGAAATACACCTCATTTCAGTACAATATAAGGATTACATGTAGACTAACATATAATTGCTTAATAAAACACAGACAAACAGAGGAACACTGCTTTTTGCCAAACAATGAATATAGGCTCCCATACAAAGGCTGGTAAAAACTTTAAACAGTGATGTTTAAATGTACTAAATTATATTTAGATAACCATGTTTAAGTCTTCACTAATGTTATGTTGTAGTTTAGGTTGCTGTTTGTAATAAAACTGTAGATAGCATAGGAATAGCCTAGCACTGTAATCATAGCAAAGCTTACCTTGTCATTGCTGGTGTGTTATGGATTTTACTGGCAACATTTCTAAAAGTCTCTTTACTTCTGAGGTTCAAGCAGCACAGGAGACCGATAGAAACTTTCTGTTGCTTTTACTTAGTGCTCTTATTCGCAAAGTATGCGTGTGCGGCGCTACCGGACCTGATTGCGACCACTTTAGTCAATGCTTACGGCCGCGGACTTCCATATGTCTATATTTGACGCGCACCGCGTCCAAATCGCATTTCAAATACAAAGTTAAAGTAAAAATTAACATGTTGCATACAGCACGTGGAAACAGACATACGCTGCGTCCCAAACCGCCTACTTCCATACTATATAGTAGGCAAAGAGTACGAGAAGTAGTGCTTTTCGCCCACTATATAGTATAGAAGTATGCGGTTTGGGACACAGCCATAACTATTACACGCAGCTTTTTCATGTGTGGATGCTGGTCGCGCGCATTGGTCAAAAATAAAAAAATAAAAATAACACAGTCTAATTTAGAAATGCATTGTTGTAACGCGCTCGTTACTCAGACTGTAACGAGTAAAATATTACCGAAATTTTATTAGTAATGCGTTATATTACTGCGTTACAGCAAAAACTAATATATTACTGTAATATATTATATTTTGTAATGCGTTACTCCCAACACTGATGACAACTTAATATTAAAATCTTATAAGTTAACTCTTTCGCCTCCATTGACGAGATATCTCGTCAATCAAGAAAAAACGCTTCCTTGCCAATGACGAGTATTTCCGGCTTTCCGCAATACCGCTATTATCCACTAGGTTGATAATCCCTTCCGCAACTTTTTAAACCCGGAAGTATTGCCCTATGGCAAGCAGCTGTATGTCCGTGTCTGTTTTAAAGATCGCTCTGAATGGGATCTCTATGAAAATTCCGTCACAAAAATTGAATTATCTCTGCTTTTTGCTCAAAATGTGGTGTTTAATTCAAAAGCTGATTACAAAAGAACTACTGAAGGTAGGATGAAAAATTTTGTTTGTTTGAAAGCAGAGGGTCTGTTCTTTCATTTGGTATATTGTATGTTTATATATTTGAAGAAGAACATTTTATGGAAGCCATTAAACTTTTGTGAAAATCATGAAAAACGCTGGCGCTGGCTGGCAACTTTTTTAAAAAACGCTGGCGGCGAAAGAGTTAACGGTTAATGTTCGGTTCATAAGCTGCGGTTGTCGGTCGGGAAAATTAACTGATGTGAACATCCCTAGTTGAACACATTGTGTTTTTAATGCTTATGGGTTTGTATTTCTCTGTTCGTCATGACCACATTCTTTACAATTTAATATTGAAATGGCTAAAAATGGCTTTATTTCTGTAAATGCTGTAAAATAACACATCACATCAGCTAGCCAGACACACACGCACATAAACACAAGATGCAGGTAGTGTGGTGAGAATTGAATTCATATATTTTGACACACGGGAAATGAAGTGTTTAAAACAAGTGTATTGGATCTTATTTAGTGAAAGCAGGACTTACAGGAGCGGTCTTTCCATTCGACTACCCAGAGAGCCCACCACCTCTCCCAGTGTACAGTACATCTGGCCCAGGAAGTCCTGTTCACACATACATCTCATTAATGGAGCATCATTACATTTAAATGAAAATGTTATGCCCTAAATTATGCCACAACTGATGGACAGTCATATTTTGTGTAAAAATGAATTTAAATCAATATCTTTAAAAAAAATCAATTAATATTAAATTACCTTTAGTTAAAAAACACCCTAAATCATAGGTTTCCAACCATGTTCCTGCATATTTTAGTTCCAACACACCTGCCTCTTATTTTCAGGCAGCCCTGAAACACTTGATTCACAGTTTCAGGTGTGTTTGATTGGGGTTGGAGCTGAAATCTGCAGGACAGGTGCCCTCCAGGAACAGGGTTGGAGACCCATGGCCTTAATGAATGATGATATTAAGATATACTCTGAATGGGCAGCATATGGATAGAAATCCACAGCAGAACTGTTTTCCTGATGGAAAAATCTAAAAATATTATATCTGAACCCAGCATCCCTCAAGCCTTGCAGGTACATTTTGTGATACAGAGTGACCCACGGTTTTGGCCCCATAATACAGCTGGATATATCACAATTGAACTCCTTGATAAGGGTCAAGTGAGCTGTCTGTATGTCCACAACACACACACACACACACACACACATAACAGCAAAATGAACTCCACACACACAGACTAGATATCCATCATCTCTACAGACTAAAGCACTTACATGTTTGGAAAGGTTTTCACTCTTCGAATCAAGGTCATACCTAGAGAAAAAATAAAGCTCAATCATAAACCTTTCGAACAGTCAAAATGTATTCAGTCCATAGAGAGTTTCAGCAAGAACAACATAAACAAACGATGTTGGTGGCCTTTATACCTCAGAAACGAATCAATAACACAGAGTCCTTCTAGAGTAGATTATTAATTATAGCAAGCAAAAAAAATAAATCATAACTAACAACTATTACATTGAGCTAACGTTACTGTGTAAAATAAATGTATACAATGATTCTTGCATGGCTGCCAAACCTCTTTTCACACAGCAGTGATCCACGCTCACTGTCTCCCGTTGTCTTCAGGAAACCCAAACATTTTTATTTTCGACAAAGTACTGTATTTGTTCTAGAGGTCAGTTTAACCACTAGCCACACAGATAAACAAACAAAGACTGGAGGTTAACTTCAGACCAGGCATGTAACCGTGGCAACGTGTGTCCGTCCACTGAAACTGTCTATAGCACTGACTAAATAAACACACAAGAATAAATGCATATGATGCTATGGTGTTTTGTGTGCTTGTCAAGGTGTTGCTTTTTGTCGACTAGGGCTTTCTGAGTAGTTAGAGCTTTGTGCTTGCTAGGACGTGTGGGTGTTTACTAGGGATGCAACAAAACAGTTAGTCCACAGTTTAATACAATTTTCGATTCTTATCTGCGGTTTTTGGTTTGGTTCTGGATGACTTGGCCTATTAAAGTGTTTTAAAATTATTCTATGCGTAGGTAACAGGAACAGTGAGATGTTAAAGGAACAGTATGTAGGATTGTGGCCAAAACTGGTATTGCAATCACAAAACTTGTGGCTAAAACTGGTACTGCAATCACACAACTGGTGGCCAATACACAACATGACAACATAAACATAAGTTGAGGGCTGCAACTCCACTTTTTAAATGACAATATCCTGGCCGGACCACTGTTGTCAGTGATATAAGTATTTGAAATGAAAATGATTTCTTAATGTCTAGTGACATATCAGGGCCATTATATAATTATTTGATATAAATTTCTTACATACTGTTCCTTTAAAGGATAATTCCGGTATTTAACACTTTAAATCTCATTTCTGGTTTGTTTTGGATGAACTACAGTGATGGACACAGAAATTCTGACAATGGGTCGTGTCTTGACTTTTTGACTCGTTTAGAAGCGTCTCTTGACTGCTTCAGAATGGAAGTCAATGGCCATGCACAAAACGTCATTAAAACGACACTTGACGTTCATTTTCGGGACTGTGCTGCTCGCCGAGTGGTTTGTGGTGTTCGTTGATGATTAAAAACAAATATATTGGTGCAATATATGATTTCAATCCGTGTTATTTGCTATAGTGGAACTATTTTTTCAGATACCTCACAACCGCGTATATACTTCCGCTCTATATTTGAGTCTGAAGCATGAATGAACGTAGTCCAACAAACTGTAATAAAACGGTAGCATACTTTCAAAATCAAGTTTATTTATTACACTTACACCATCCAATATGTTTTTTTCATCGGCAGAACAATAAGGAAGATATTTTGCAGAAACCCCAGTGCTCCGTCATGCAAGTCAACAGATCCGCACACTTTAAGAGCTAAAGCATAAACAGATCCGCACAGTTTAAGAGCTAAAGCATATATATCCAATACAACAGTAATCCCCCATAACTCCGTGTGACATATTGACGTCTTGTGAAGCAAATCAATCAGTTTTTGCAAGAAACTGAACGTTATTTACAACATTATTAGCGTGAATGCCAAAGCAGGAAGCGCGTTTTCCGTTTGAGGCGATCTCTTCTACTGGGGCCGTTTGGTGGCTGTTGGCTGTGGATGTTGGTCTCTCTGCGCCACCTATAGAGCGGGAGCGTGAAGCGCACTTCCTGCTTGGCAAAAGCCCTGCATTAACGCTGTAAAATATTTATATATATATTCAAATCTCAAAACTTAAAAAATCGAATGTCAACCCACGGAACGAATATTCGAATATTCTGGTCCAGCCCTACAAATATGGGAAAAATTTATTATGAGAGATACCAAGAGAAAAAACAACAACCACATGTAAACAACAGTCCCTTTTCTGTTTCCCGGCGGCGGAGTGATATATCAGCGAGCAATAAGTCTTCCAGAGAAGTCAACGGAATTTTACAAAATGCCAAATAAAACACGACAGAAACTGTATTTCGCTACACAACTTGTTTTTAATCATCAACGAACACCACGAACCACTCGGTGAGCAACACAGCTCCGAAAATGAACGTCAAGTGTCGCCCCAATGACATGTCTGTGCATGCCCATTGACCTCCACTCTGAAGCAGTCAAGAGACGCCTCCAAACGAGTCAAAAACTCAAGACACGACCCATTGTCAAAATTTCTGTGTCCATCACTGTAGTTCATCCAAAACAAACCAGAAATGAGACTCAAAGTGTTAAATACCGGAATTATCCTTTAAGAAGCAAAAAAATACTGGTTTTAATTGCAATTCTCTTTATTTTCTGTAAATGCAAAAATCATCTTACACATTTCTAGTGTATTTATAAAATAATATAAGATATAATTAAATAAAGATATGTAAAATTATATCCTATTCAAACTGGGGAACACGTGAATTCTTACATTTTGAAAATAAACACATGTAAACATACTGTATATTGGCCATTTAATATACCTGTTTATCTGCCCTTCTCTCTGTTTATCTGCCTGTCTCTCTGTTTATCTGCCTGTCTCTCTGTTTATCTGCCTGTCTCTCTGTTTATCTGCCTGTCTCTCTGTTTATCTGCCTGTCTCTCTGTTTATCTGCCTGTCTCTGTGTTTAACTGCATGTCTCTCTGTTCATCTGCCCGTCTCTCTGTTTATCTGTCTGTCTCTCTGTTTATCTGGCCGTCTCTCTTTTTATCTGCCCGTCTCTCTGTTTATCTGCCTGTCTCTGTGTTTGTCTGCTTTCCTCTGTGTTTGTCTGCCTGTAACTCTGTTTATCTGCCTGTTTCTCTGTTTATCTGACTGACTCACTGATTGGCTGCCTGACTCTCTTTTTATCTGCCAGTCTCTCTGTTTGTCTGCCTGTCTCTCTGTTTGTCTGCCTGTCTCTGTGTTTGTCTGCCTGTATCTCTGTTTATCTGCACGTTTCTCTGTTTATCTGTCTGTCTCTGTGTTTGTCTGCTTTCCTCTGTGTTTGTCTGCCTGTAACTCTGTTTATCTGCCTGTTTCTCTGTTTATCTGCCTGTCTCTCTGTTTATCTGCCTGTCTCTCTGTTTATCTGCCTGTCTCTGTGTTCCCTGCTGAAAAAACCAGCATACCAGCAAGACCAGCATATGCTGTGTTTTGGTGCTGGTTTGCTAGTGAACACCAGCTAAACCAGCATCAAACCAGCATCAGCATCAGCACCAGCATTAGCACCAGCTAAACCAGCAACAAACCAGCATTCGCACCAGCTAAACCAGCATTAGCACCAGCATCCCATGCTGGTCATACCAGCATATGGTGTGTTTTGGTGCTGGTATGCTTTGACCACCAGCTAAACCAGCATAGACCAGCATAATTCCCATGCTGGTCCATGCTGGTTTGGTGCTGTTTTTTTCAGCAGGGTTTGTCTGCTTTCCTCTGTGTTTGTCTGCCTGTCTTTCTGTTTATCTGCCTGTCTCTCTGTTTATCTGCCTGTCTCTCTGTTTATCTGCCTGTCTCTCTGTTTATCTGCTTTCCTCTGTGTTTGTCTGCCTGTCTCTCTGTTTGTCTGCCTGTCTCTGTGTTTGTCTGCTTTCCTCTGTGTTTGTCTGCCCGTCTCTCTGTTTATCTGTCTGGCTCTGTGTTTGTCTGCTTCCCTCTGTGTTTGTCTGCTTCCCTCTGTGTTTGTCTGCTTTCCTCTGTGTTTGTCTGCCTGTCTCTCTGTTTATCTGCCCGTCTCTCTGTTTATCTGCTTGTCTCTGTGTTTGTCTGCTTCCCTCTGTTTTTGTCTGCCTGTCTCTCTGTTTGTCTGCCTGTATCTGTGAGTCTGCTTTCCTCTGTGTTTGTCTACCTGTCTCTGTGTTTGTCTGCCCGTCTCGCTGTTTATCTGCCCATCTCTCTGTTTATCTGCCTGTATTTGTGTTTAACTGCCTGCCTCTCTGTTTATCTGCCTGTCTCTGTTAGTCTGCTTCCCTCTGTGTTTGTTTGCCCGTCTCTCTGTTTATCTGCCCGTCTCTCTGTTTATCTGCCCGTCTCTGGGTTTAACTGCCTGTCTCTCTGTTTATCTGCCTGTCTCTGTGTTTGTCTGCCTGTCTCTCTGTTTATCTGCCCGTCTCTCTGTTTGTCTGCCTGTCTCTGTGTTTATCTGCCTGTCTCTGTGTTTGTCTGCCTGTCTCTCTGTTTATCTGCCCGTTTCTCTGTTTATCTGTCTGTCTCTGTGTTTGTCTGCTTTCCTCTGTGTTTGTCTGCCTGTCTCTCTGTTTATCTGCCCGTCTCTGTGTTTGTCTGCTTTCCTCTGTGTTTGTCTGCCTGTCTCTCTGTTTATCTGCCTGTCTCTGTGTTTGTCTGCCTGTCTCTCTGTTTATCTGCCCGTCTCTCTGTTTATCTGCCTGTCTCTGTGTTTAACTGCCTGTCTCTCTGTTTGTCTGCCTGTCTCTCTGTTTGTCTGCCTGTCTCTGTGTTTGTCTGCCTGTCTCTGTGTTTAACTGCCTGTCTCTCTGTTTGTCTGCCTGTCTCTGTGTTTGTCTGCCTGTCTCTGTGTTTGTCTGCCCGTCTCTCTGTTTGTCTGCCTGTCTCTGTGTTTATCTGCCTGTCTCTGTGTTTGTCTGCCTGTCTCTGTGTTTGTCTGCCTGTCTCTGTGTTTGTCTGCCTGTCTCTGTGTTTGTCCGCCTGTCTCTGTGTTTGTCTGCCTGTCTCTGTGTTTGTCTGCCCGTCTCTCTGTTTGTCTGCCTGTCTCTCTGTTTGTCTGCCTGTCTCTGTGTTTGTCTGCTTTCCTCTGTGTTTATCTGTCTGTCTCTGTGTTTGTCTGCCTGTAACTCTGTTTATCTGCCCGTTTCTCTGTTTATCTGTCTGTCTCTGTGTTTGTCTGCTTTCCTCTGTGTTTGTCTGCCTGTTTCTCTGTTTATGTGCCCATCTCTGTGTTTGTCTGCTTTCCTCTGTGTTTGTCTGCCTGTCTCTCTGTTTATCTGCCCGTCTCTGTGTTTGTCTGCTTTCCTCTGTGTTTGTCTGCCTGTCTCTCTGTTTATCTGCCCGTCTCTGTGTTTGTCTGCTTTCCTCTGTGTTTGTCTGCCTGTCTCTCTGTTTATCTGCCTGTCTCTCTGTTTATCTGTCTGTCTCTGTGTTTGTCTGCCTGTCTCTCTGTTTATCTGCCCGTCTCTCTGTTTATCTGCCTGTCTCTGTGTTTAACTGCCTGTCTCTCTGTTTGTCTGCCTGTCTCTGTGTTTGTCTGCCTGTCTCTGTGTTTGTCTGCCCGTCTCTCTGTTTGTCTGCCTGTCTCTGTGTTTATCTGCCTGTCTCTGTGTTTGTCTGCCTGTCTCTGTGTTTGTCTGCCCGTCTCTGTGTTTGTCTGCCCGTCTCTCTGTTTGTCTGCCTGTCTCTGTGTTTGTCTGCTTTCCTCTGTGTTTATCTGTCTGTCTCTGTGTTTGTCTGCCTGTAACTCTGTTTAACTGCCCGTTTCTCTGTTTATCTGTCTGTCTCTGTGTTTGTCTGCTTTCCTCTGTGTTTGTCTGCCTGTCTCTCTGTTTATGTGTCCGTCTCTGTGTTTGTCTGCTTTCCTCTGTGTTTGTCTGCCTGTCTCTCTGTTTATCTGCCCGTCTCTGTGTTTGTCTGCTTTCCTCTGTGTTTGTCTGCCTGTCTCTCTGTTTATCTGCCCGTCTCTGTGTTTGTCTGCTTTCCTCTGTGTTTGTCTGCCTGTCTCTCTGTTTATCTGCCTGTCTCTGTGTTTGTCTGCCTGTCTCTGTGTTTGTCTGCCTGTCTCTGTGTTTGTCTGCCTGTCTCTGTGTTTGTCCGCCTGTCTCTGTGTTTGTCTGCCTGTCTCTGTGTTTGTCTGCCCGTCTCTCTGTTTGTCTGCCTGTCTCTCTGTTTGTCTGCCTGTCTCTGTGTTTGTCTGCTTTCCTCTGTGTTTATCTGTCTGTCTCTGTGTTTGTCTGCCTGTAACTCTGTTTATCTGCCCGTTTCTCTGTTTATCTGTCTGTCTCTGTGTTTGTCTGCTTTCCTCTGTGTTTGTCTGCCTGTTTCTCTGTTTATGTGCCCATCTCTGTGTTTGTCTGCTTTCCTCTGTGTTTGTCTGCCTGTCTCTCTGTTTATCTGCCCGTCTCTGTGTTTGTCTGCTTTCCTCTGTGTTTGTCTGCCTGTCTCTCTGTTTATCTGCCCGTCTCTGTGTTTTTCTGCTTTCCTCTGTGTTTGTCTGCCTGTCTCTCTGTTTATCTGCCTGTCTCTCTGTTTATCTGTCTGTCTCTGTGTTTGTCTGCCTGTCTCTCTGTTTATCTGCCCGTCTCTCTGTTTATCTGCCTGTCTCTGTGTTTAACTGCCTGTCTCTCTGTTTGTCTGCCTGTCTCTGTGTTTGTCTGCCTGTCTCTGTGTTTGTCTGCCCGTCTCTCTGTTTGTCTGCCTGTCTCTGTGTTTATCTGCCTGTCTCTGTGTTTGTCTGCCTGTCTCTGTGTTTGTCTGCCCGTCTCTGTGTTTGTCTGCCCGTCTCTCTGTTTGTCTGCCTGTCTCTGTGTTTGTCTGCTTTCCTCTGTGTTTATCTGTCTGTCTCTGTGTTTGTCTGCCTGTAACTCTGTTTAACTGCCCGTTTCTCTGTTTATCTGTCTGTCTCTGTGTTTGTCTGCTTTCCTCTGTGTTTGTCTGCCTGTCTCTCTGTTTATGTGTCCGTCTCTGTGTTTGTCTGCTTTCCTCTGTGTTTGTCTGCCTGTCTCTCTGTTTATCTGCCCGTCTCTGTGTTTGTCTGCTTTCCTCTGTGTTTGTCTGCCTGTCTCTCTGTTTATCTGCCCGTCTCTGTGTTTGTCTGCTTTCCTCTGTGTTTGTCTGCCTGTCTCTCTGTTTATCTGCCTGTCTCTCTGTTTATCTGTCTGTCTCTGTGTTTGTCTGCCTGTCTCTCTGTTTATCTGCCCGTCTCTCTGTTTGTCTGCCTGTCTCTGTGTTTAACTGCCTGTCTCTCTGTTTGTCTGCCTGTCTCTGTGTTTGTCTGCCTGTCTCTGTGTTTGTCTGCCCGTCTCTCTGTTTGTCTGCCTGTCTCTGTGTTTATCTGCCTGTCTCTGTGTTTGTCTGCCTGTCTCTGTGTTTGTCTGCCTGTCTCTGTGTTTGTCTGCCTGTCTCTGTGTTTGTCTGCCTGTCTCTGTGTTTGTCTGCCTGTCTCTGTGTTTGTCTGCCTGTCTCTGTGTTTGTCTGCCTGTCTCTGTGTTTGTCTGCCTGTCTCTGTGTTTGTCTGCTTTCCTCTGTGTTTATCTGTCTGTCTCTGTGTTTGTCTGCCTGTAACTCTGTTTAACTGCCCGTTTCTCTGTTTATCTGTCTGTCTCTGTGTTTGTCTGCTTTCCTCTGTGTTTGTCTGCCTGTCTCTGTGTTTGTCTGCCTGTCTCTGTGTTTGTCTGCCCGTCTCTCTGTTTGTCTGCCTGTCTCTGTGTTTGTCTGCTTTCCTCTGTGTTTATCTGTCTGTCTCTGTGTTTGTCTGCCTGTAACTCTGTTTAACTGCCCGTTTCTCTGTTTATCTGTCTGTCTCTGTGTTTGTCTGCTTTCCTCTGTGTTTGTCTGCCTGTCTCTCTGTTTATGTGTCCGTCTCTGTGTTTGTCTGCTTTCCTCTGTGTTTGTCTGCCTGTCTCTCTGTTTATCTGCCCGTCTCTGTGTTTGTCTGCTTTCCTCTGTGTTTGTCTGCCTGTCTCTCTGTTTATCTGCCCGTCTCTGTGTTTGTCTGCTTTCCTCTGTGTTTGTCTGCCTGTCTCTCTGTTTATCTGCCTGTCTCTGTGTTTGTCTGCCTGTCTCTGTGTTTGTCTGCCTGTCTCTGTGTTTGTCTGCCTGTCTCTGTGTTTGTCCGCCTGTCTCTGTGTTTGTCTGCCTGTCTCTGTGTTTGTCTGCCCGTCTCTCTGTTTGTCTGCCTGTCTCTCTGTTTGTCTGCCTGTCTCTGTGTTTGTCTGCTTTCCTCTGTGTTTATCTGTCTGTCTCTGTGTTTGTCTGCCTGTAACTCTGTTTATCTGCCCGTTTCTCTGTTTATCTGTCTGTCTCTGTGTTTGTCTGCTTTCCTCTGTGTTTGTCTGCCTGTTTCTCTGTTTATGTGCCCATCTCTGTGTTTGTCTGCTTTCCTCTGTGTTTGTCTGCCTGTCTCTCTGTTTATCTGCCCGTCTCTGTGTTTGTCTGCTTTCCTCTGTGTTTGTCTGCCTGTCTCTCTGTTTATCTGCCCGTCTCTGTGTTTGTCTGCTTTCCTCTGTGTTTGTCTGCCTGTCTCTCTGTTTATCTGCCTGTCTCTCTGTTTATCTGTCTGTCTCTGTGTTTGTCTGCCTGTCTCTCTGTTTATCTGCCCGTCTCTCTGTTTATCTGCCTGTCTCTGTGTTTAACTGCCTGTCTCTCTGTTTGTCTGCCTGTCTCTGTGTTTGTCTGCCTGTCTCTGTGTTTGTCTGCCCGTCTCTCTGTTTGTCTGCCTGTCTCTGTGTTTATCTGCCTGTCTCTGTGTTTGTCTGCCTGTCTCTGTGTTTGTCTGCCCGTCTCTGTGTTTGTCTGCCCGTCTCTCTGTTTGTCTGCCTGTCTCTGTGTTTGTCTGCTTTCCTCTGTGTTTATCTGTCTGTCTCTGTGTTTGTCTGCCTGTAACTCTGTTTAACTGCCCGTTTCTCTGTTTATCTGTCTGTCTCTGTGTTTGTCTGCTTTCCTCTGTGTTTGTCTGCCTGTCTCTCTGTTTATGTGTCCGTCTCTGTGTTTGTCTGCTTTCCTCTGTGTTTGTCTGCCTGTCTCTCTGTTTATCTGCCCGTCTCTGTGTTTGTCTGCTTTCCTCTGTGTTTGTCTGCCTGTCTCTCTGTTTATCTGCCCGTCTCTGTGTTTGTCTGCTTTCCTCTGTGTTTGTCTGCCTGTCTCTCTGTTTATCTGCCTGTCTCTCTGTTTATCTGTCTGTCTCTGTGTTTGTCTGCCTGTCTCTCTGTTTATCTGCCCGTCTCTCTGTTTGTCTGCCTGTCTCTGTGTTTAACTGCCTGTCTCTCTGTTTGTCTGCCTGTCTCTGTGTTTGTCTGCCTGTCTCTGTGTTTGTCTGCCCGTCTCTCTGTTTGTCTGCCTGTCTCTGTGTTTATCTGCCTGTCTCTGTGTTTGTCTGCCTGTCTCTGTGTTTGTCTGCCTGTCTCTGTGTTTGTCTGCCTGTCTCTGTGTTTGTCTGCCTGTCTCTGTGTTTGTCTGCCTGTCTCTGTGTTTGTCTGCCTGTCTCTGTGTTTGTCTGCCTGTCTCTGTGTTTGTCTGCCTGTCTCTGTGTTTGTCTGCCTGTCTCTGTGTTTGTCTGCTTTCCTCTGTGTTTATCTGTCTGTCTCTGTGTTTGTCTGCCTGTAACTCTGTTTAACTGCCCGTTTCTCTGTTTATCTGTCTGTCTCTGTGTTTGTCTGCTTTCCTCTGTGTTTGTCTGCCTGTCTCTGTGTTTGTCTGCCTGTCTCTGTGTTTGTCTGCCCGTCTCTCTGTTTGTCTGCCTGTCTCTGTGTTTGTCTGCTTTCCTCTGTGTTTGTCTGCTTTCCTCTGTGTTTATCTGTCTGTCTCTGTGTTTGTCTGCCTGTAACTCTGTTTAACTGCCCGTTTCTCTGTTTATCTGTCTGTCTCTGTGTTTGTCTGCTTTCCTCTGTGTTTGTCTGCCTGTCTCTCTGTTTATGTGTCCGTCTCTGTGTTTGTCTGCTTTCCTCTGTGTTTGTCTGCCTGTCTCTCTGTTTATCTGCCCGTCTCTGTGTTTGTCTGCTTTCCTCTGTGTTTGTCTGCCTGTCTCTCTGTTTATCTGCCTGTCTCTCTGTTTATCTGTCTGTCTCTGTGTTTGTCTGCCTGTCTCTCTGTTTATCTGCCCGTCTCTCTGTTTATCTGCCTGTCTCTGTGTTTAACTGCCTGTCTCTCTGTTTGTCTGCCTGTCTCTGTGTTTGTCTGCCTGTCTCTCTGTTTGTCTGCCCGTCTCTCTGTTTGTCTGCCTGTCTCTGTGTTTATCTGCCTGTCTCTGTGTTTGTCTGCCTGTCTCTGTGTTTGTCTGCCTGTCTCTGTGTTTGTCTGCTTTCCTCTGTGTTTATCTGTCTGTCTCTGTGTTTGTCTGCCTGTCTCTGTGTTTGTCTGCCTGTAACTCTGTTTAACTGCCCGTTTCTCTGTTTATCTGTCTGTCTCTGTGTTTGTCTGCCCGTCTCTCTGTTTGTCTGCCTGTCTCTCTGTTTGTCTGCCTGTCTCTGTGTTTGTCTGCCTGTAACTCTGTTTAACTGCCCGTTTCTCTGTTTATCTGTCTGTCTCTGTGTTTGTCTGCTTTCCTCTGTGTTTGTCTGCCTGTCTCTCTGTTTATGTGTCCGTCTCTGTGTTTGTCTGCTTTCCTCTGTGTTTGTCTGCCTGTCTCTCTGTTTATCTGCCCGTCTCTGTGTTTGTCTGCTTTCCTCTGTGTTTGTCTGCCTGTCTCTCTGTTTATCTGCCCGTCTCTGTGTTTGTCTGCTTTCCTCTGTGTTTGTCTGCCTGTCTCTTTGTTTATCTGCCCGTCTCTGTGTTTGTCTGCTTTCCTCTGTGTTTGTCTGCCTGTCTCTCTGTTTATCTGCCTGTCTCTCTGTTTATCTGTCTGTCTCTGTGTTTGTCTGCCTGTCTCTCTGTTTATCTGCCCGTCTCTCTGTTTATCTGCCTGTCTCTGTGTTTAACTGCCTGTCTCTCTGTTTGTCTGCCTGTCTCTGTGTTTGTCTGCTTTCCTCTGTGTTTATCTGTCTGTCTCTGTGTTTGTCTGCCTGTAACTCTGTTTAACTGCCCGTTTCTCTGTTTATCTGTCTGTCTCTGTGTTTGTCTGCTTTCCTCTGTGTTTGTCTGCCTGTCTCTGTGTTTGTCTGCCTGTCTCTGTGTTTGTCTGCCCGTCTCTCTGTTTGTCTGCCTGTCTCTCTGTTTGTCTGCCTGTCTCTGTGTTTGTCTGCTTTCCTCTGTGTTTATCTGTCTGTCTCTGTGTTTGTCTGCCTGTAACTCTGTTTAACTGCCCGTTTCTCTGTTTATCTGCCTGTCTCTGTGTTTGTCTGCTTTCCTCTGTGTTTGTCTGCCTGTCTCTCTGTTTATGTGCCCGTCTCTGTGTTTGTCTGCTTTCCTCTGTGTTTGTCTGCCTGTCTCTCTGTTTATGTGCCCGTCTCTGTGTTTGTCTGCTTTCCTCTGTGTTTGTCTGCCTGTCTCTCTGTTTATCTGCCTGTCTCTCTGTTTATCTGTCTGCCTCTGTGTTTGTCTGCCTGTCTCTCTGTTTGTCTGTCCATCTCTCTGTTTATCTGCCTGTCTCTCTCTTTATCTGCCCTTCTCTCTGTTTGTCTGCTTGTCTCTCTCTGTTTGTCTTCCCGTCTCATTTATTTATTTGTAAATTTTTTACTAATTTATGACAAGTCACTTGATTGGTGGACAAAAAAGAAGCAAGGGCACTGTCATGACTGGAACTTTCTTAAAAGTGATGCCATTAATCCGAACGTGTCATTAAAACCCAGGCGCTCAAAAATTTCCTGCGTGCCAGGGAGCGGGAACAACACACTCGCTGGTCTTACAGTTTTTCTCAGTCGCTTTGGTACATTTCTCAGATCAGAATTGAAATTCTCAAAACTACCTGTTCAATTCTCACATCATTGTGTCACTTGTGCACATCAAAAAAGCAGTTTCTAATTTCTTTGAACAAGTTGCAAATGCTCCTACATTATCAGTTGTTTATGTCATATTGATCAAAATGTATTATAATGGGTCTCTGTTGAATAGTCTCACCCCCCACAACATTTAGGCATTAGTTCATAGTATAAGTCTTTACATGCAAAATGGTTGAACATGTTGTAAAAAATACAGGATATGGTCAAACATATTTATATACATTTCCATTAGACATTTTTTCTAAAAGCAAAAACCGAGACGTTGAAATGACTGCTAACTATTGATCCAATATAGTCCGGCTATGAGTAACCCACTTCTACTCTAAATAACCTTGAATTTGGTTACGTGCCATTTTTTGCCAAAATAACTTGAAGATGTATGATATTCCAACATGTAAGCAAAGTGTGTTCAAGGTGTTTGCTTTCATTTCTTTTACATGTTCTAAAAGTATATGCATCATCTATTCTTGGGCGATGGTAAGACATCTTTTAGACATCTATCATGTTCACATTTCTACTTTTTTTTTCTCTTTATGCTATGCAGTGCTCGCAGTGCTGTCTTTATCTTTCTTTATGGCAATGACATGGTCTTTCAACGAATTACAGTACAAACAGTAAAAGCATAAATGTAAATTTTGTCAAGTCTCTCGCAATCAAATTCACACATAAGTTATACTAAGTGTAACTTACAATTTACAATACTTGTCGTCAAAACTTTAGTCATAGTTTACATCAGAACATCACTTCAGAGTAAACTGTTATATTGACAACATGACTAAACAATTTGACTGTCTTATCCGTACACAATGACACAAGGCCTTGTTATTCTGATGGCACTGACATGTTCATTGACACAGATATTTAATTTTGAGAGATGAACTAAGGATTTTGAGTAAAAGAGTGGCTTTTGCAGGTTATCCATGATGTTTTGCTATTTGTACAAATTGTTGTGAGAAATGCACTTACTGTTTTGCAAATTGTGAGTATGATTCCAGAAATGTACCAAAGCGACTGAGAAAAACTGTAAATAGTCTCACCCCCCACAACATTTAGGCATTAGTTCATAGTATAAGTCTTTACATGCAAAATGGTTGAACAAGTTGTCATAATACAGGGTTGACTTTCATAGGCAGCCCAAATTTAGCCTTGTTTTAGCCAAACATGCTTGCTGGGTCAGGAGGTATAGGAATACTTCAGTGTAATTCCTACAGCACTGCATGTACAGTTTTTCCCAAGGAGATTGTCCCATGTTCACATTTCTACTTTAGTTTTTTTTCCTTTGTGCTACGCAGTGCTGTCTTTTTCTTTATGTATGGCAATGACATGATCTGTCAACGAATTACAGTACAAACAGTAAAAGCGTAAATGTAAATTTTGTCCAGTCTCTTGCAATCAAACTCACACATAACTTGCACTAAGATGTAACTTACAATTTACAATACAATAATTGTCATTAAAACTTTAGTCATAGTTTACATCAGAACATCCCTCCAGAGTAAACTGTTATATAGACAACATGACTAAACAATTTGACTGTCTTATCCGTACACAATGACACAATGTCAGTGGCATCAGAATGACAAGTCATGTTCATTGACACAGATGTTTACTTTTGAGAGATGAACTAAGGATTTTGAGTAAGAGAGTGGCTTTTACAGGTGGTGTTTTGCTAATTGTACAAATTGTTTTGAGAAATGCACTTATTGTTTTGCAAATTTCGAGGATGATTCGATAAATTTACCAAAGTAATGTGAAACTATGATGATAATAATCATTGCCAACTATCTTCATGAAAGCTGCTATTGGCGATATGTCTGACGATCGTCAATACACAATACTATCTTCTATCAGCACAACCCTAATAGGGACTCTAACAAACAAGTAGCACTCCGTTTTCTTCAGGTGATGGATGATGCATTCAACAACAGCCCAGTGTCAGGCCTGGATGCTAGAAAATTGTTGCAAAGATATTTAGCAAATTAAAAAATGTGATGTGAACCCGTGGCTAAATTCACAAGGGCATCTTGTGTAAGGGTGATTATAATTCATTTATTTCCAGATAAATAAATTATATGATTGATCAATTGATTCTGTTTCTTTAAAATATGAATGCACACTGCAATTATTTGCAACATTGACCTGGTTAACACTAACCTGTGTGTTTCTGAAATTGTTATTATAAAAAACCTGTAAAATGAAACTGAATATACAGTACTGTATGAACCTATTTTGTGTGTATTCTCTAATGAAGGTTGTGTGTTAGATAGCATGCATGTGTGCGATGGTGAATAATGCATTAATGTAATTTCTGGAATAGTGCTGTATATAATGTGCTTCACTGAGCAGAAGCAAAACCCTGCAGGCTGTGTGTGTGTGTGTGTGTGTGTGCGTGCGCGCGTGCGTGCGTGTGTGAGTCAGTGAGTGAGTGAGTGAGTAGGTAGTGTCTCAAGTAAACACTAATTGTATAACAACAGACAGTGAATGATATAAATCTGTATGTTTACATATGAAGAGTTTCGTTGCAAAATGAGATAAACACCGTTTTTTTTAATTGTTCATAAATCGCGTTTTTTGGTTGTGCATTCCAATTAACATCAGTTCAACTGCAGTTGGTTTGTTTTGATTTAAACCTTCATAACTTAAAAAATACAGCTAAGTTGCACCATAAAACAAAATAATAACATGATAACATAATAATAAACATGTTTTGACAAAAATGTAAAAAAAATGGATTTATCTCGTTTTGCAACGAAACTCTTCATATCTATTCACATTTGGTAGATGCTTTAATTCAAAGTGACTTACAGTATATTAAAGCTATACATATGAGGCCAGATTTACTAACAGCCTGTGCCAGCGCAAAAATCTGCGGAATTCTGCGGAATGATTTTAAATGTTTTAAAAAGATATTAGAGTTGTAAACATTACAAAATTGCATCTAAAATAATTACTTTTTAAAGGCTTACATTGAAAATGGATACACCAAACCAATAGTCCTGAATTCTGAACTGGACCAACATGACAAATAATGTGTATGTCAAGATAGAATTATACGCTCACCTAGGGAATTATTAGGAACACCATACTAATACTGTGTTTGACCCCCTTTCGCCTTTAGAACTGCCTTAACTCTACATGGAATTGATTCAACAAGGTCTAAAGCACTCTTTAGAAATGTTGGCCCATATTGATAGGATAGCATCTTGCAGTTGATGGAGATTTGTGGGATGCACATCCAGGACATGAAGCTCCCGTTCTACCATTACACCACCACCAGCAGCCTGCACAAGGCATGATGGATCCATGTTCTCATTCTGTTTATGCCAAATTCTGGCTCTACCATCTGAATGTCTCAACAGAAATCGAGACTCATCAGAACAGGCAACATTTTTCTAGTCTTCAACTGTCCAATTTTGGTGAGCTCGTGCAAATTGTAGCCTCTTTTTCCTATTTGTAGTGGAGATGAGTGGTACCCGGTGGGGTCTTCTGCTGTTGTAGCCCATCCGCCTCAAGGTTGTGCGTGTTGTGGCTTCACAAATGCTTTGCTGCATACCTCGGTTGTATTGAGTGGTTATTTCAGTCAAAGTTGTTCTCCTATCAGCTTGAATCAGTCGGCTCATTCTCCTCTGACCTCTAGCATCAACAAGGCATTTTCATCCACAGGACTGCCACATACTGGATGTTTTTCCCTTTTCACACCATTCTTGTAAACCCTAGAAAAGGTTGTGTGTGAAAATCCCAGTAATTGAGCAGATTGTGAAATACTCAGACCGGCCCGTCTGGCACCAACAAACATGCCATGCTCAAAATCGCTTAAATCACCTTTCATTCCCATTCTGACATTCAGTTTGGAGTTCAGGAGATTGTCTTGACCAGGACCACACCCCTATATGCATTGAAGCAACTGCCATGTGATTGGTTTATTAGATAATTGCATAAATGAGAAATTGAACAGGTGTTCCTAATAATCCTTTAGGTAAGTGTAGTTTGTATATAAAATTAAATATATTATTGTTTATAGTCATTATGAATTTATACAAATGTCATAATTTTTTACAAGACATTCATCTTGTAAAAGGATTTGAAATGACGATGTGCTGACTGTCATCTCACATAGACGACAGAGTCAAGTGAGATCTCCTTAACTCCGCTGTGAGTTTTATTTCATCTCAATTCTCAAGGGTATTCGTGCTCTCTATCATTAAAAACAATCACAGCAAACAGCACACGCATGGTTTGTGTACTGCTTGTCAATGACGGCTCACAAACACGCGTGGGATATATGTGCTTGTTAATGATGGCTACTGGTCACAAACACGCTCAAGCGCAGGGTATATGTGCTTGTCAATGATGGGCATTAAATTTGCAGAATTCTGCGGAAAACTCTGGATTGACCAAGAGGGGTTTTTTTTCTGTGCAGACCGATCAGCATATGACATCAAAGTATTTCAAGAGTCAAAAATAACTACTGTTGCTGTACATTGATCGATCTGTAAAGCGCTGCATGCAAATTCACTTGCCGCGTATAGCACGTCACTCTGTTGTTCCTGTCAAGCTGCTTTGTTTGCTTACATTATAATGTAATGGTTATAAACTTTGCAGTGAAAATTTAATATAGTGCCTTTAAATGTATAGCTTACACAAACATATAAACTCATCAACACACGCACGCACGCACGCACACACACACACACACACACACACACACACACACACACACACACACACACACACACACACACACACACACACACACACATTTGCATTCTGATTATACTTACAGGTCAAAGCGTAAATTTTGTCTCTCCTCAAAGAAATAATCAAGCATGAATTTGTGCACAAAGTCTGGATTCAGGGTGTTATCAATAACTTCTGTCCTGCCAAACTGCACAAATGAAACCAGCAAATGGGAAACAAAGATAAAAAAGCAAGTTTCCATGCTGTGTAATACAAATACAAATGTACAAAATATATAGAAAATACCATACCTCTCTCCACTCCCTGTTTACCACGGTTTGAGTATACAGCACACAAACTACACAAAAACAAAATGCATCATGAAGATTATTAATAAGGACATTTGATAAAGGTTTTTAAAATGTTGAAAGTCACCTATATGGAGAAACAGTTATTGTAGGACAAAAAATTAAATATATGGGCATGGTTTACAGGCAAGGCTTCAGCTTCAGACTAAAAAGCATGTTTAAGCTGTCTAAACTGAACATAACTTGCCACTCTAAAAATGCTGGGTTATTTTAACCCATTGTTGGGTCAAACATACACACTTTTTGGGTTAACTGTAACCCAGCTGCTGGGCTCTTCACTTTTTGACTCTGCATTAAAAATAACCCGGCATTTTTTGAGCGTAGTCACATATAAAAGCCTAATTTAGGGCCTAATCCTGGTTTAATCTTAGTCCTGTCTGTGAAACCAGGCCGTAATGTTCAAATTGTATTACTAAGCTAGAGTTTAATATCTGCAATGCATACTGCAGTACTGAAACTGTTTGATATGGTGACAACATTTAACACATGAACTAAAAGCCATTTGAGTCTTCAAACAGTCACGTTGTGTTCATTTACTAAATACGTGTACAAAAGAAAAATGTTAAGGCTTCCTGAGACATTATTTGCACATTTGTATGGCATGCAGTGAGATGAGCAGTTAACAGTTAACAAACACACACGCACTATAGAAATCGCACAATTTCATATCATAAGCAACAGCAGGCATCTGAAAGAATCAGCTGGTAATCTAAAGACCTTCCTCTAAAGATGAGTCTATACCTGCCATCAGAGTCTACAATTATGCCTAATTAGAAAATCATCATCATCATCATTACCATCGTCCGTTGAGTCTGTAATAATCACACACTTTCATTTTGTGCTTGGACCCCAGAGACCCTCATAGAGTTTATTGTGTGTGACTTTATGACCGCCTGAACTCTTATCTGTCCTGGGAGATGAGTGTATGTGTGTCTGTCTGTAACTATATTCGAGATTGAGAGCTGGAATAAAATGAAGACTGAAAGAAATTGAAAGTAAAGAGTAAAGTGTTAGCGCTCAAAATAAACAAATGAGATCTCCTATTTGTTTAATTTAAGGGGCGTTTTCAGATCAAACAGAGATTGAAATTGTTAAAATGTATTATTTTCTTTTAGCTTCAGTTGGCTTTCACATGGCACATTTTTAAATTGGACTAAACTGTGTTAATAAAACTCATGTATGTTCCAGGATCCTGCGCTCGTAGCTGTCATCTGTCAGACAACAGCTGTGGTTTATTGTGGGTTTCTTTGCATATGTCCCTAAATTACAGTTTTCCAGACGTATTTGTAAAACACACGAGTGCTTGCCATTACCCATCATATTCAGTCTGGTATTTTGGTCCAGTGGCTCGGTTTGCTTTCTTACCACAAGGAAAGAAAGCAAAAGTTTGTTTGCAATCGGGCTTTTGTTTGGTGGGGATCCAAGCGTGATTGCGGTGTTCACATGTGCCTTTAACAAACCAAACCGAGGGAGAAAATGCACCAAGTTCTGAAACAAACACTCAGGTGTGAAAACACCCGAAGCATCAAAGATCATCTGCGGACATGGAGTAAAGGAGCTACAGAATTAACTCTTTCCTTGTCGAGTTCATGAGTTATCTTGTCAATTAAGAGAAAATGTTTTTACTAAAAAAAAATGAATCTAATTAATTAGAGGCTTTGAAAATTAATTAATTAATTGAAATTAATCACATTTTTATCACATATAAATATTTGACTTGAGAACATTGAGAAGTTTTTTTTTTCACATGGATTTTTAGTATACCATGAATAATGACTGAATATATAAGCTTAAGCAACAAAATTTTGTTTATTTTTGTTCAACCAAATCGTTGTACTTGGAGTCGGGCTAACGTCCACGCTAGCTGCTATATGTTTTGCATTGAGATGATACTTGAGGCTCGATGTGCTGCGGTGATATGTGAATTCCTTGTTGCATAGCTTAAACACAACCATGCTCTTATCGACGCTTCCATCCGTTCATTTTTTATAAAAAAATTCCCATCCACGGTGCCAACCAAAGCGATCTCATCAGCTTCTTTGTTCATGTTCACTGTGGTTTGTTGTTGTCTGAAGTCATGAATGCTAGTTGCTGCTCCAGTATATTCGGTCTGCCGAAACTCATCCAATGAGAAATGTTCCGCGGTGCAAAAATAAGTGTGATTAAAATGCGTTAAAAATGTTTTTTGCGTAATTCATTAATCTTAATTAATGCGTTAAAGTCCCGCTAACGGTAATATGTAAATCCGCTCTTACCCAAAATTGAAGCAAAAACTAATTTAACAAGATTTTAAACTCTGTGTATGTTTTGATCATCATTCTGAATCTGATCTTTATCAAAAGTCCTTCACAAAAATGGAATAATCTCTGCTTTTTCATCAAAATGAAACCTACCCATATTTGAGAGGTGATAAGAAGAAAACTAATGAAGGTAGGATGAAACATTTGATGAAATATTTAAAGAAAAAACATTTTCTGGAAAGCATTAAACATTTGTGAAAATAATGAAAAATGCTGTCTGGCAATTAAAAAAAAAAAACACTGGTGGGTAAAGAGTTAAGGGTGAGAACTGGTTAAAGCTCACACAACACACACTGTTTCCGCTTATCTCATGTTAGGCTATGTTTACACGTGGGCGGCTATTTTCATAAACTGACATTTCAACCTCTCCGGTTTCAAAAATAATATCGTGCACACGTACCCGTGCAAATATGCCATCAAGAGAAGCTCAAGCCCACGTAAGCCAATCACCGGCAGCACTGGTGGTGACGCATACTGGTTCTTCCTGTTGAAGGTAGGAGTTGTTGAAGTAGGTGATCGATGATGTCAAAGTACCGCGAGAGCGAGTTGAGGAATCACACGTATAGGTCTAATTTCAAATCGCTCTCGCGGTACTTTGACATCATCCGTCTGTCGGTTCTTGCAGCGCCGCATAAGGTCAAACACGCGTAAAATTGCTGACCTTCGATCACTCGTCTCTGCTCCTCGACATAATGGAGCAGCTGTATTTGCAAATACAACACGAAATGAGTTTGCACGAACATAAATGTGATCTTGGAAGCGTTCAGTGTAGCAGTCACATGTAAACATAGGTCGCACTTTTGACGTAGGTGCGAGCTCTGGCGCATTCTCTGTGACGTTGCCTGCTTAAACATCCGTTAATCACAAAAAATGCTTGCCGCAACTTTTCAGAAGAAGGCTTGCAGGGAATGAGTTAAAATGACTCGAAAGCACAAGCACCATTTGTATGCAACGTCATCAACTGATTCACTTACATGAGCTATTGTTAGGGACATGAATGAGATTAAATGAGTTTTAAATTGCAATGTGCAGAATGTTGTGCGAGCACTTACACTATTTACAGAAGACAATAGCTGTAAAAGAAACACAGAAGACTGCGTATGGCTCAAAATTACCTACAGCAACTGTGTCTCCAGGAATAGAGAGATAAGGTACGCTGTTTGATAATTATGAGAGATCTGTATTGCAACATGATATTTGCATTATGTAATTTTTGCATATATAACTCTAATAATTGTTTGTTTATCTTCAGAATTTGCATGTCAATATTGATCACCTAAATTTGCTTTATTACAAATATGATAAAATGCTTTCACTGTCTATCTGCAACCACATATTTAGTATCAGGACTTGGTATCTACCACAAGCTGTGATGTGATCCCTAGACACACAGAAATTTCAGCCTTAAATATCACATCACGCTCTGTGCATGGTTATGAGCGCAGCCACTATATTTAGCTGTCTGGGGTTCCTGAATCTACAGCTATTTGCCCAGTGAATGTAGGGAGGAGTCGGATTCAATTACGTCAACACATCTTAGGCTCAGCACATGTGCTACTCTGCATGAGAAGACCATCTATCACACTGATCACCATGATGAAAAGCACACAAGGAGCTGGCAACCCCAGACACATATGCTGAAATTGAGGCTGAATTCCCGGAAACGTGGCACCAAATTTGGTGTCACCAAAAAGTGACAAAAATTCTTATTTGAATACGGTAGAGAAAATACCCCTTTGGTGAATATAACATTTTATACTGTATGTGCTCAAATTTCATTTGAGATTTATTGCTTACTGTATGTAGTGACATGTTAGATATCTGTATGTAGTGTACAGGGTTCCCACACCTTAGTTAACTTCAAATTCAAGGACCTTTCAAGGACTTTCCAGCTGCAATCCCCTCAAATTCAAGGACTAAATGTGGGGACACATTTCAAGTGAGAGCAAGGTTACATCGAGTTACCTTTAGTTTTAAGATACAGTTTCTCTTTCGAGGGAACTCACACTGCTTCACTGCGGTGACACTTTGGACTGCATTAGCGATGTTAGTGAGTGGATGGCACATAACTTCCTTATGCTAAACTCCAATAAGACAAAGATACTTATTATTGAACCATATCGCTACAAGCATATTGGGCCCTATTTTAACGATCTGAAACGCAAGTGCGAAGCGCAATGCGCAAGTGACTTTGTGGGCGGATCTTGGGCGCTGTTGCTATTTTCCCGGCAGGAGAAATGACTCTTGCGCGAGGCGCAAATCAATAAGGGGTTGGTCTGAAGTAGGTTCATTATTCAAAGGTGTGGTTTGGGCGTAACGTCAAATAAACCAATCAGAGCGCTATCCAACATTCCCTTTTAACGCATCGGCGCAAGTTCCATGGCGGGTTGCTATTATTATGACGGATTTACCAGGCGCACGCCAGGAGTGGTTCACAGCCGAGGAGACCCACGTTCTTGTAAGAGCAGTCAAAGACTTTTGTATGGGGATGGGACTTGGGAGAAACCTGCCCAAATCAGCGTCGGTTAAACAGGCGTTAAAGGAAATATAGCCACAATTGTCTCATCAGCTGGCATCCGCTACAATGATATCAGGAGACGGGGGAATCCCAAGCTTGCCAGCATAAATCGGGCACGGCGTGTAACGGGAGGTGGATCTGCCTCTACACATGACCTGACGCCAGCAGAGGACATCGCTGCGTACACCCTCACCGCTGAAAGAGTTTGGGGGCTTTGAATTTGAAACGCAAGAAAGGTCCAACCCCAAAGTACACTTACAAATCAAGTTCATATACATTAAGGTTTCTTATGAAAACATTTTAATTATTATTTACATAAAATAAACGTAATACAGCCACACAACAAACTTATGAAAATATTTTAATCGTTATTTGCATGAGAATTTTTTAACGCAGCCACACAATACATAAAAGCTATCACCACAATGCTCACCACAATGATTTCCCTTATCTCATGTGTTAATATTTTTTATTGTAACAATTTATGATTTGCAAAAATAACTGTTGCATCTTTTTAGATTAGATAAGCAATGCGCGTTTGTGCACGCTATACATTATGGTCAAGCATGCGTCCTTAAAATAGCATAATGAACCACGCGCAACCCGGCACTGACTTTAGACTAGTTTTTTTTGTTAGTAGCGCAATTGTTTTTAGAAACTGGAAAATAGCATAAGAGATGGTTTGCACCGGAACACGCCTCCTTTTTTGCGCTGAACCGCCCAGGGAGCGCAAGTTCATTCCCTAGTTTGCCGACGTGCATCTGTGGAGGGAAAAACACGCTGTGCGCCGGTGCAAAATACGAAATGATACATGCGTCGCTGACAAAGTCAATTGCGCTGGGTGCAAGATAGGGCCCAATATGTCAGATTACAAGTTGCACATAGATGGCTGTACTGTGGTGCCATCTTTCACGGTTAGGAACTTAGGTGTGATGTTCGACAGCAATTTATCATTCTATAGTCATATCTCCAACGTCTGCTGCACAGCATTCTTCCATCTTAGAAATATCTCAAAAATACGCCATATACTGCCTACATCTGACGCAGAGAAGCTTATCCATGGTTTTATGACCTCTAGAATACACTATTGTAACTCGTTACTCGGGGGATGCCATGCAAATCAAGTAAACAAGCTACAGCTAGTTCAAAACGCTTCCGCAAGGGTACTTACTCGATCTAAAAAGTACGACCACATAAGCCCAATTCTGGCATCTTTACACTGGCTACCAGTTAAATATCGCATACAATTTAAAATTTTACTAATCACCTACAAAGCCTTAAATGGCCCAGCACCCTCATATCTTAGAGAATTACTATCAGAATACAATCCATCACGTACACTATGGTCGCAAAATTCTGGTTTCTCGATTATCCCTAGACTATCAAAAGTGTCTAAAAGTGGAAGATCCTTTTCCTACTTAGCCCCTAAGCTCTGGAATGATTTACCAACCGACGTCCGAGAATCAGACACAGTCGATAATTTTAAATCTAGGCTTAAAACTTTCCTCTTCAACAAAGCATTCGCATAATTTGTCTTGTAAAGGTACTTAGGTCGCAATAGTTATTTGTACGGAACAAAGCACTCACGTCAAAATGAATTGCATTAAATAGTTTGCCACTGTTTACCACTGAACCTGCATTAACGACCGCAGGTGGGGCCTCCAGCCTTAGTCAAACGGGTTGGCACGTATGGTCGGGTTGCGATTTGGTGCTTTCGTGTGTCTTGTGAATAGTATGCAATATAGACCCGTTTGCCACTGAACATATATATGTGAACAAAAACAAGATCACACTAGACACTAAAACTAAACAGGCCTTAGTAAAACAGGTCGACAGGTTTCATTTTCTCTTAAATATCGGAAGGTGACCCTTAGTTACCATAAATACCTTCGCATTGGGCCCCCAATTTGCTAAATCCTCAACTGTGGATAACATAATTATGCCGCAATAGTTAGTCTGTCTGGAACTAAGCTGATTTAAACCACATCACTGTGTGACACTTCACTTGCATTACATGTGAATGGCCCCTACACTAATATGATTTTGTTTTTCTCTCCCTGTCTCGTCCTCGACCCCGAGGACAATGAGACAAACAGACATAGTTCCGTTAAATGTGAAAGTCTCCCAAGGGTTTTTTCCTCCTAGGACTTTTTTATTTCCTCGGCTTAAAAGTGTTAGTGTCTAGTGTGATCTTGTTTTTGTTGTTGTTCACATAATATATGTATTTATAAATATATATGAATACATGTTTTTATATTTATATATTTATGGATTTATCTTGCCTTGTCATTGCTCTGTTTTTTCTTGTTGTTTTGTGTTTAGTTCACAGATTCACATGCACGCCTCTCACAGGTGTTCCTGTTCTGTGTGATTCCCTCAGAGGTGGAAAAAGTAATAAAATATTGTACTCAAGTAAAAGTAAAGTTACTTCAATAATATTTTACTTAAGTAAAAGTAAAGTTACTTTTCTAAAAATCTACTCAAGTAAAAGTAAAAAGTAAGTCATTTTAACTTTACTCAGAGTAAAAGTTACTTTTTTTTACAGCAGGGAAGAGGTGGAGGATTCTAGTATAGTTCAAAAACAACAAGGGAATATAAATCTCAAACTAGTTGTTTTTAATTGTAGGAACATCTTTACAATTAAAGTGCAATAACAAAAAGTTAATAAAATAAAAAGCTTTTTTAAAGTAAGAAACATTTATGGAAATATTTAATGATTTTACATGTGAGTTATGCACTTTTGAAGGTGGTCAGCAGCTTGTAAATACAATCACTATAATAAGGTTGTAATTGATGTATTGCTGGTAACATACATTATTTTATTAAACTAAATATCTAGTTTAAATGAGCATATAATGAGATGAGTGCCATGTCTATATACATTTGACACGTTTATTATCTTCTTACTTCCCTGACCTGGGTACCTGATGATGACCTTTTCTCTTCTCTCTCTCTCTCTCTCTCTCTCTCTCTCTCGCGCTCTCTCTCTCTCTCTCTCTCTCTCTCTGCAATGTCTAATGACCTGCGCATTCTCGAGGATGTTTTGAAGTTGTGTTTGACTTGACGCGAAGCTGCTAGACCTCGGAAGATAATGCGCATGGTATTAAAAACGCGTTGTGCAATTTCGTACTTAAAAGCATGAATCCTACCTTTCATAGAAATTAAACACTCGCTTCGCGTCAGTGGAAAGTGGTCGCTTAAATATGACCAGGGGTTTCTTTCATAAGATTTGAACTGAGGCGGGTCTGCATTAGCACGCGCCTGTCTCGTCCGTCTCCATGGTTCTTTTTGCGCGTTCCCCTGAGCCCCGCCCATTTACATCCGTTGCGCGTCTTTATCACCTTGCTTTTTAAAATATTTTTTTACTCAGTAACGGATATGATTTAAAATGTAGCGAAGTACAATACTTTAAATAAAACATACTTAAGTAAAAGTAAAAGTACAGATTTTAAAAACTACTCAAAAAAGTAAAAATACACAAAAAAACTACTCAATTACAGTAACGTGAGTAAATGTAATTCGTTACTTTCCACCTCTGGATTCCCTCTCTGTGTCATCCTCACCTGTAGCTTGTTATTCCCCAATCGGCAGTAGTATAAAGATTCTCTCTTCCCTTTAGTGTTTGCGAGTCCGTCACTTGATGTTGTCTGATGTCTTTTGATGTTATCGCCATGTCGTGCCATGCCATGCCATGCCATGCCATGCCATGCCATGCCATGTCATGCCATGTCATGTCATGCCATGCCATGTCATGCCATGCCATGCCATGTCATGCCATGCCATGCCATGCCATGTCATGCCATGCCATGTCATGCCATGTCATGCCATGTCATGCCATGTCATGCCATGTCATGCCATGTCATGCCATGTCATGTTTAGCTAATTATATATACTGGTCTGTGCTGTCTGATTCTCGTTAATTCAGATATTCAGCTGTGGATTTTGTATCTCCCCACTCTGGATTTTCTACCTGTTGTTGGACTATTGAGAGTATCTGTTCTCTCCAAAGACTGTGCCATCAGACTCTGGTTCTTCACAGCGAGCAGAGGTGAATTAAGCTCTGAGGATCATATCCATTTGTGTTTGTTAAAGGAATAGTCTACTCATTTTCAATATTAAAATATGTTATTACCTTAACTAAGAATTGTTGATACATCCCTCTATCATCTGTGTGCGTGCACGTAAGCGCTGGAGCGCGCTGCGACGCTTCGATAGCATTTAGCTTAGCCCCATTCATTCAATGGTACCATTTAGAGAGAAAGTTAGAAGTGACCAAACACATCAACGTTTTTCCTATTTAAGATGAGTAGTTATGCGAGCAAGTTTGGTGGTACAAAATAAAACGTAGCGCTTTTCTAAGCGGATTGAAAAGAAGAACTATATTTTATGGCGTAATAGCACTTTTGGGAGTACTTCGACTCGGTGCAGTAACACCCTCCCTCTCCCATTATGAGAGTGAGAAGGGGAGCGGACTTTTCAGGCGAGTCGAAGTACTCCCAAAAGTGCTATTACGCCATACAATATAGTGCCTTGAATTTTCCCCCCAGATTCACAAACTTTCAAGGATTTCAAGGACGCGTGGGAACCTTGTATGTAGTGACATGTATTTATGTGTGTACCTTGTAATCCCTACGGTGTGGGGACATTTTTGGTCCCCATGACAAAACAAGCTTATAAATCACCAGAGTGTATTGCATGTATCACATTTGTGTGTGTGTGCATGTACCTGGTAATTATTACGTTGTGGGGACCAATTGTCCCCACAAAGATAGGAATACCAGTGTTTTTGTGACCTTGTCGGGACATTTTGACGTCCCCATGAGGAAACAAGCTTATAAATCAAACAGAATGATGTTTCTTGAAAATGTGAAGTAGGAGAAGAGTTTCTGTGATGGTTGGGGTTAGAGAATGGGGTAGGTAAGGGGAATAGAATATACAGTTTGTGCAGTATAAAATGCATTACGTCTATGTCCCCACAAAACATGGAAACCTGTGTGTGCGTGTGTGCGTGCGTGCGTGCGTGTGTGCATGTGAAATCCAGATGCTGTGTTCAGCTGATTACAGCTGCTGACATTCATATCTTTAATGAACATACAGATGCATTTGACTGTAGGCGTCACATTGTTCATTCTGTTGTGTGGCTGATTAAACACAGACACACACGCACTACACACGCACACAATGTGATACATGCAATATACTCTTTTTTGACAATTGCACACAAAAAATCTGTTCTTTTGTTCAGTAACAATATGTAATCAAAAAACAAGAATAATTTACTTGGAAAAAACGGACAGAATATATGTTTTTATTACTTTGACAGGTGTCAAGAGCGAAATGCACATACATGCAGATACTTTAGATGCAACTACAACATAACAACACGTACGCACACAATAGCTGCATTGTATACCTTTTTTCCTTATATAATTGCATAGTAGTTAAAGACACCTTATATAAAATATTTTGATATTTTTACATAAAAGTAGTCATCTGATTTTTTTGTGGTGCAGCAGGGTTTCATACATAATCAAGAGCTGTGATAATTTGAGATGATCATTAAAGCAGGCAGTAAGGGTGAACTATTGCACACTAATGAAGCACCCTACAGCGAGTAGTACAGATCTGTTGATGAGTATGTTAACCTGAGTCCAGCTGTCTGCTGTTAGTTATGAGATTTCAGCCAAATGTGCTCATTGAATGCAAAAATCAAAACAATGTGCATCTTATGTCATGTCATGTGTGACTTACTTGGGTCAGATTTCGAGAAAGTGTCTCTATCCAAGAGGTTTCTGTGAAAGAAGGAAATGTAATTAAAAGAAATACAACTTGGTAAAAAATACACTAGTGACATAAAATTAGCATAGCTTATATAAATGCAATATAAAGGTGTTAAGTCATGATTTTCTACAACTTTTGAGTTTGGTCTTACACAACCTGAAATGTATTTTTTATTTTTTTGTGGTAAAATACGGTACTTTTGATATATAACTGTATCATAAAGCAAGAAACAACAACAGTACCTATTTATGTTTCATCAATATACCACTCAATACTGCTGCTATCGGAAAATGTGCAAGCAGCTTACTGTTGCCATAGTAACCGCCTCAGGCAAATATGATTTCCGTCATACTCAACTTTTTTATACTTATTTATATACAATCCATACCATACATATAATTATATAACCCATATTTTATTTATTGACATATTTCATGCAATATTTATGAAACTGGTAACTTTAATATGCTACCAACAAAGACATTCACATACATATGTGTTACTATATTACTGTAATAATCACAATAAAAATCGTCTTTTGCAGTAAGAAATACAGTCCATTACCCTAACAGTAGACTGCTAACAATTGACATGCAACAAAGAAACGTGTTTTATTACTATTATTGGTTTATAAGTTAAAATGGTAATATTAAGCAGATGAGTGCACTTAAACAGCAAAACAATGTTGCATAAAAGTGAGAAAATCTTGATTATTTGTATCATGTTGTTATAAACCTGTATGAATTTCTTTATGATATATGATAAATGATGGGAAGCACGCAGTTGATGATACCTACTATGGAAGTCAGTGGGCATCGCCAACTGTGTGGATACCATCATTTATTAATATATCTTTGTTTGTGTTGAACAGTTTTGGAAGCAGTTTGAGTTCCCTCTTCCCTGCCTCACACTGCTTTGGTGATAACCAGTGTATTTTGCATGTTAATTGCGATTTTATTGTTAACCTTGCTTGCTCTATTTAGTCAGTTTTTTCACTGAACCAGCAACTTTGAGAAGAAGGATACTAGCGTGGTCTCTATAGCCTCTTTCACACAGTAATTTCGGTAAATTACCGTGAATTTATCAGTAAATACAAAAATGTGCTGTTCACACACGCGTTGACATTTAATCTTTTTACCAGTAAGATATCATTCACACACCAGTACCAAAATACCGGTAAACTCGGTGAGAAAGCAGAAGTCACCTCTAAACTGTCATGGGGCGAGCTCAGTGACAATGGCGGGTTATGACTTCATATCCACGGTCTGTATTTCGTTGTTTTCACTTCTGTGGCAAACGCTGAGAGTCGCAATGTTGCTTGTGACCAAACGACATTGCAATAGATGACTTCAAACAAAACTGAACTGGGGAAGAGACGCAACGCGAAAAGCAGTAATGTTTAAACAGTCTTCACAGATGGTGTGCGAAGGATGTGGGCAATTCGGCAAATATATGGTACGTCATGATTTACGAGGAACGGGACCCAAGTGCAGGTAATGCAGAACTCAAAAGGGTTTTTTTAAAACAAAAGCCCACATGGGGGGAAATGACATGACATAAACAGATAACAATAATAGACAAGACAATGACAATGACAAGACACGGAAGCACACAGCCCCAAAGGCCATGTGCTACCACACAAAACATGGCTACCATGAACTATGAATTACTATGACAGGCTGGCAGGATCATGACATGGTAAGCTGTTTCAAACAGCTTTGGTGAAGAGATCTGGGTGTTAACTTCAAGTGAGCTAGACTTTAAAAGTATAGCGAAGATTTTCCCAAATTATTTAATTATTTATTTTTAATTTTTTTTAAAAAGGCACATGCTCTACACTCTACCTCCTCCCAAGAGGGAACACCGATTAAATGCATGCTCGAGAGAGAGAAAGCATCCAGGAGCTCAGTTCTTCTCTTCGCTCTGTTTACAAGTTGCTGTCGGCATGTTTACCGTGTCTGCGCTGTTAGTGATTTGTGCCAGGGCTAGCATCTCTTACATCATAGCTTACATCAACTTTTACTAGCAGTGATTTTAAATGGATTGCTCCAAATAGCATGACAAACTTTTCCTGTCGAGTAGAAACTTCGCGTGGGAAGCCTAACATGTCCTTTTTAGCACACACCAGCGTGTGAAATAGTCTCCCAAAAACACTCTGGTCTTGTTTCTTTATTGATAGTCCTTTTTTGATTTACACTTTTTCTCTTGCGACCCTCAGACATTTTGAAAAAACACAGTGAGAATGCGAGCTTCAATGAGTGGCTGAAACCATAGCCCACCACACATATACACCTGAAAGTGCGCATGTGCAGAAAGTGAACCTAGGGACACGCACGTACGGCGGCCTTAAGTCAACATTAGGGGTGGAACGGTACATGTATTCGTTTCGAACCGAATCGGTACGGGGGTCACGGTTCGGTGCATGACTTTAAACGGAGAATACACAGTATGAAAAAAAAACTTGCGTGCAAAATAATTAATGTAATGCGGAACTACTGTTACGCGGGTTCTTTATGGACAGCTAATCTGTTGCCCCGCTTTAGCTCTGAAGCTCTGATTGGCGCCGATGCAGCCGAGCTCCGCCTATGTATGCCCTCTATCAGAGACCGTCTACATTCTGGCACTCTGCAGTTTTTTGTCAGGTCGAAGCCGGTGTAGCAGCCGATCCTGTTCCCCTTGTTGCTTTTTGTACACCCAGCTGTTTTTTCTGTATAATTATTTTATAGTTTTAATAGTTGTAAGCTGTATAAGGTTGTACAAACTCTATAGATATGCTATACCATACTAAAAAATTTAAATAAATTAAAAAACACGCAGATATTTTAGGTACCTGCGTCTGCGCTGTTGGCAGAAACGCTTTATCAACTGGAAGGGGGAACAGACATTCCGAGGGGAACAGGATTGGCTGTTACACCGGTCCAGTCAGTGAGTGAGCAGCGACAGCGAGAATGGCAAGTGGTGGTGTTCCACCAGAGTTAGGAGATCCGCCGGCTTCTTTAAAGGGACACTTCACCCATTTGCATTAAGCTTTGTATAGTTAGAACCCCAGTCATGTTTTTGAATGGTCGTGCATCATTCCCTCAGTTTCCTCTGAGATGGGAGAAATAAAGATTTCAGTGTTGCACTTCCTTCTTTCAATGATGTAAAAATCATCATTTTGCATCATTGAAAGAAGGAAGTGCAATATCTTTGTTGAGGGAGTGAGAATACAAACACCCCTTTTCTCTGTCAAATAGGCACCAAATTCTAAATGTATGTTACATTTCGACTACAAATATGACGCACTTTCAATAAAGATTAGTGTTTCTACTGGTGAAGTGCTCCTTTAAGATCGCAAGTTTGGCAAAACTTCAGTTTCCCAGTCAGTTACAGTAGTACAGGTGAGAGAGTGGTGGAAAAGACGAAGACTGTGCGGCGCCGTTGTTCAGCAGTTGTTGGGTATGTGAGTGGAAATACATCTAATCAGGGCTCTCAAGTCTCACGCATTCACCTTGAGACACACGCATTTCAGTCAGTTTACACGCTCACATGCCACACTTTGTAATTCTCACGCTGAGAAGTAGGAGATAAATTGTCCTGCTATATACAATAAATTGACGAAGCGCAGGCATACGCAGGGCAGTTCTGTTCAGCTGCTTTTTTAAGTGTGCTCAACTTTACGCAGTGCCATCAGCAAAAGAGAATCGTGAGAAATCTTGCGGAGGAGGCTGATTTTAAATCGCTCACGCGTTACTCTGACGTCATCCACTGTCGTTTCTTGCAGCGCCTCGTAAAGTCATACACACCTATTAATTCATCCTACAAGCCTATTTTTTTGTTCTTTAGTACATTAATATGAAATAAGGCCAAAATGTAATTTTAAAATGTATTTAGGTAACTTGTAATACATTTGAACCCATATTTGTATGAAAGATGAGTACAAGATTACTTAAAGTGGTATACATTTTTGTAATACGAGATAGTATGTTAAATGAATTTTAGTTCATATTCATGACATCTCAAAATTTCACTGACAATGACACCTATGTTTTTAAGATTATCTTAAGTAAAAAAAATTGCCTTCTGCATTTTTGTTTTGCTTTCCCCTCCATTGTACCGAAATTGGATCGAACCGTGACGCCTGAACCGAGGTACGAACCAACCGGGACTTCTGTGTACCGTTCCACCCCTAGTCAACATATCATCAGAATGATTGACAACTGGGATGACCAAACGTCTAGATCAGGGATGGGCAACTTCGGTCCTGAAGGGCCGTGGTCCTGCAGAGTTTAGCTCCAACCATAATTAAACACACCTGAAGCAGCCAATTTAAGGTCTTACTAGGCATACTGGAAACTTTTAGGCAGGTGTGCTGAGGCAAGTTGGAGCTAAACTCTGCAGGACACCGGCCCTCCAGGACCGAAGTTGCCCATCCCTGGTCTAGATGATCCACCTGGAAAAAGAAAATCCTCCGCTATACCTTTAAGCGTGCATGTGGAAACGCATCATCTATATCAAACCGTTATGATTGGCCCGAAGCTGTCGCATTCTAACGTCCTCCGTTCTAAATGTCGGTAATCTTTATTCTCTGTTCACACATAGCGCTTAACAGCGCTTACCTGTAAATTACTGGTAATCTTACAACCTCTCTTACTGGTAAATTTGCAGCAGTAATTTACCCGCAAAGTTCAGTAGGTAAACACATGATCGCAAGGGTGTAACTTGAGAAGTGGGAGGGGCACAAAATGGGGCATTTTTTTCAATTTGAATCCCGTTTCTTGCATTTACATACGTTTAGGAAATAATTAAGTTAAATTAAGGCAGACTCTCGATCCTGCTCCTCCGTGACAACGTGAGGTTAAAATATCATGACAAATTTGAAACCTGTCCCCGGTGAAAATTACGCCCCTGCATCATCTGTTAACTGCAAATTACCAGTAAATTACCAGTAAAGACTGTATGTGTGAAAGGGAATTATGTTATACTAATAATAGTACACTCTCAAAACAAATGTACATGAAGGTACAAAAGTTGTCACTGGGGCGGTACACGCTGGTTCTTTAAAGCAGTGTTTCCCATTCCTGGTCCTCGAGGACCTCCTCCCAGAATGTTTTAGATGTCTCCTTATTTAATACACCTGATTTAACTCATCAGCTTGTTAGGGAGACATGTTTACCATTTAAGAAGGAGGTTAATGAGTTAAATCAGGTGTTTTAAATAAGGAGACATCTAAAACCTTTTGGGAGGGGGTCCTCGAGGACCAGGATTGGGAAACACTGCCAGTTAGAGGTACATACTGGTACCTCAAAAGTACATATCTGTATGGTATATATTACAAGCTTTATAAAAAGTTACTGTCCCGATTACAAAAAGGTGTAGTAAGGCTTTCCACCGGATACACATATTTTTACAATAAGTTACAATTTTGGCTTTATTTTTTGCCCCTTTCAAAGACTGCTCCTGAGAAATGTCATGTTTATTGCCTCTCCAAATGTTCGACAACATTTATGCCAATGGACACAATCCATGATAATTGCTTCAAATGCCACGTCAAAGTCATAAAAATGCAGAAGAATATCCAGACACTCTGGCACAGTTTTCTGTGGTGCATCCCCCCACTAGCTGTTCAAAAACATGTTTGTGACCCTGTTTGTGAAAACCCAGATAAAGTCATTTTTTTGTGATTTATTTTGTTTTCCACATTAAATCATCCTACAGCATGTAATGGAAATTTAATGAAAATCTTGATAGCTTTAACTTCGACTGAGTAAAGTTATGTCAAAATTTTAAATCAATGAGTGAACTCATCAGTGGCGGCCGATCAATAGGGGTTTGGGGCGCCGCCCCTTAAAGGCAGGGTCCATGATCCATGAAAGCCAATGTTGACATTTGAAATTACCTAAACAAACACGCCCCTGAATCTGGACCTTCTTTTGATAGACCCGCCACACACATACGCAACCCAGACAACGATGTTGTTTGGTAGATACGCCCCTTACTGCTGATTGGCTACAAGTGTGTTTTCGTGCACTCCACCTTTAAGGTTAGCCAGAAAAGAAAGCTACTTTAACATGTTAACAAAAAGTTAAATATATAGTGCAAATTAATACAAAATAAAATCATTTAGTTAGCTATAAACTGTGTTTTCGTTCATATGTGTGTCGGGTACCAACCAAACGAGTGTGAATGTAGGTCAGTAAAGTTTTTAAAAGCATGAGGCTGAGCTCTAATTGGCTTGTTTCAGATTGTCCTTTGGGCGCAATACTCTGTTTTATTTTTAAATACATGGCGCAATATGATGCAAGCGTGGGGCTTCTTGCCCAGTGTGCAACCTCCTTGAGGCTCCAGTTTTTTGGGGAAGCTTAGGTGTTTAAGGGAACTTCGAGAACCATGCAGAACGAGCTGTTGGATTGTATGTTGTCTGTTGTGAGTGAACACATAATCCAAAAAGCACAGGGCAGTGCCTTTCTCTCAATCCAGGCCATCAAGACCACCAATTTTACCACACAGTGCCAAACTGTGCTAGTGCTGCTCTACATTGATGGAAAAAATAACGTACTGGCCTGTGATTAAGCCCGTGTGTGGTTTATTACTTAATAAATCCACATTGAACTCAAATTCATAGATTCATAGTTCATTTACATGCTAAAAGTTGACTTCAACAGTAAAATTTTTAATATTTTAGCTAAGCAGTAATGATACAGTGTCACCTGATAAATTGCTATTTACAGTACTGCATTACTACAATAACAGTTTGATTTAAATTTTGATTGCGCCCCCCAAATTTGTTTAGCACCAGCTGCCACTGGAACTGAATAATTGAAATCAAATTTGACACTCCTTATCTCATCATTAGATGCGATTTTACATACAGTCTATTAGTTGATTTAAAAACATGATGTGACAAACATATTTAATGCAGTTAACTGGAATAAGGGGGTCAACGCATCTTACCACCCTCCCCTGTATGCCCCATTTCACAGGCATACTGAATATTTGATTACTTAACATGAGTGCCAGCCCATCCCACAGCTCGATGTGCCACCTAAAAAAGGGTAAACCCAACCATTACAGAGCCAACCCGAGTAGAATCCTCATAAAACATTCACACGGCAAATTCCCATTTCCCTTCACAGCGAAGACCTCCAGCAACATCACACGCTCCCGATCGTAAACAACTCTGACTGCCAATCACATTGACCGATAAACCCAATCCTCTTATGGTTTTAATTAACATTTATACCTGCACTTCTTATCCTGCATTCATAATGATAAAACACTGAAGAATAATTCACTTAAACCATGAAGTGTGATAAAATTGACTAAGAATTTGCTTAAACAGATAAAGCCTTCAAACAGATGCTAAAAAAATCACCTTATCACAATTTAATATTTCATAAAAGTGATGATAGGCCAAGTATGAAATTAGTAATTGCTGAGTAAATCATAGCTGTTGAGGAGCGGTGTAATAGTACGGCTTTAATAAAACAAAATGCTTGTGTCAAGGGAAAATAAAGTATTATTACTGCTGGGGTGCACCGGAAAGCCTCTTAATTGCCTCTGAAATTCAAGGGTTATTTTAAAGGAGGTTTGTCCGAAATATGTTGCAGTATCAGCAAATCTAATACACATTTACCTGAGATTTACAGTACAAAAGAGACCCTACAGTAACAGGCATTACAGAATAGATTGTTGTTGACTGCATACACAGACATACAGACAGTATATATTTTTAACAGTTTGTAATTATTAAAAGCATAATTTTACTAATGTTTTATTGCCTAAATATGTTTTAACTAATTTGTATAATTTAATATTTTACAGTAATATTACAAGTGTTGTTCTTCTACATAAATTACAGAGCATTTGAGCCACAGCATATATTTGAGAGTTAAAACTGATGAACCGAATCAATCACTCTCGTCTTTGACTGGAGGAAAGGTTACTGCCTTCAGATTCACATTTTCCTCTTTCTCTTTTTGCATGTATTGACAACTACCTCCAGTCCAAAGGGTTTCGCTTCTATACGTTCAGACGAAACAAGTCAATTAGTCAATATACAGATGCTCTCTCAGAAGCTTCAATCCAGAAATAGTTTTTCTTTTCACCTTTCCGTCTATCAGTGCCTGAGTTTCTACACTGTAAAAAAATCCGTAAAAAAACAGTAAAATTCCGGCAGCTGTGGTGCAGGAAAAATACCGTACAATAAATTACAGACATTTTCCGTAAAACGAAAAATACTTTTTTTCCGTAATTTTACATAGTCAACACCAAAATGCTTACAATGTTTCTTTTTCATTTGAACTTTTTTTTTGAAAGCCAATTTAACTGGATTTGGAGGTATATTATCGCACAGTGTAGAACATATCTCACATATTTCTGTGAAACAAACACTGTAAAATATGTTGAATCAGGATCTTATGTAAATAAAAATATATATATATTACAAAATACACATTATTTTACTGTAAAGCTGTGCTTTAAAAAAGTTTAAAATGTATACAGTCTTCTGTTATTTTGATAATGCAAGAATCCCCCTCCCTCCCTCCCTCTCTCTCTCTCTCTCTCTCTCTCTCTCTCTCTCTCTCTCTCTCAATTTCAATTGTAATTTAAGTATGCTTGCAGTAAACACAGCTCAGGTGTGAATTAGGGCTGCGTTATAACGAAATGTAAATGAACGTTCCATCTATGTTTTAATCAAAGCATCTGATCTCTTTGAATAAAGATCACCTTGCAGGAGACTTCATACATGCATTATTATGTAACACTGAGGAACAGAGAGCTTAGTGATGGAATAAGACATCTACTACTGTACCACGTGAAAATACATCCTATAACATCAGTCGTACAGATTATAAAATAAATAACAACCCAGTATAAATAATCAACTAATGTATCATATTATAATGCATGAATAATAGGCTACACCTTTTAATACACCTCATAATCAGCTGAAAGCTTTGCTAATAAATGCATCTATACTATCAAATGAGACCTGTAAAAATATCAATTTACCTTTGTAGCCTGTAAAGCATTTTAAGGCATAATATAGATTAAAAGTACAGTAAATAGGCCAGTATAATGCATGG
The DNA here is from genome assembly GCF_027580225.2 of Misgurnus anguillicaudatus. NCBI lineage: Eukaryota > Metazoa > Chordata > Actinopteri > Cypriniformes > Cobitidae > Misgurnus > Misgurnus anguillicaudatus. The sequence continues at coordinate 3,442,296 of NC_073342.2, read as the reverse complement.
TATTTGTGATTAACATGCATTAGATTTATTATAAAAGTCATGTAATGTGTAGCTTACTATAAGACATTATGCATTTATTACCCAGGCTTCATAAAAAGGTTAGGCTATATGTTTTAATTAATAATCTCTTATATTATTTTAATTTAATGTAAGAATTTTTGATGCATTATTTGTTACAATATCAGCACGCGCTCAGCTCATTGTTATTATTATTATTCTCCAATCAAATTGTGCACCCGAATAACATATTAAACACTTTAATTTCAGCATTCAACACAATCTTGACTAATGTCAAATCTCCTTTATTTGCTATTTACAAAAAACTGATTCAGCCTCAAAGCATCATTCACTGCGTGTTATCAGAGGAACTCTACGCACGCGTGTGCTGCTGGATGAGAAATCAATCACGCGCGACTCACCTGCACGACACGCTGATCTCAACTTTAGTGGCGGGGATTGCTGGCGCGAGCGCCTCAAAATCCGCGAGACTCGACATGTTTACTAAGCCGCTCATTCTCATTACAGTCGACATGATGCTGTTTGAGTGCTCGAGAGGAGTCTGCGAGCATCCTACAGTCCGTGGATCTGAAGAGTGTGTGAGTGAGGGAGTCACGCCGCTTAAAGCGACGTCACAGGCGCGCGATCTGTCCACGCGTGAGAGAATTCCTGTCGGTCACGCGCTTCAATACGCGCAAAACTGCTTGACACTACGCTCCGTAAGATTGATGGATGGATAAATAATATAGCCTAATTATGTTCAATTATTTAGCCCTAACAAGGCCGAGACAAGAGGAATCAGAACATTTATTTACATCTTATCGGGACACAAATAATACAATTTGATATTTTTTAATCTGTTTAATTTAAAGGAGACATTTCACAAAACTTTTTTAACACTTTTTAAAGATATTAAATAAATCATCGGTGTGCCCAGAGTACAGCTAATTTATTATTGCATGCTAAAATTGCCACTTTGTAGATGCAGGCAAAACTGTGCCTTTCTGGGTGTGTCCATTAAAATGCAAATGAGCTTATGAAATGCAAACACTAATCATAATGATGGTAATTTGTTGATATTGAAACTCAATTGTGCTCTCAATTACTTTCTCTCTGCACTAAATGGCAGTGCCGTGGTTGGATAGTGCAGATTAAGGTGTGGTGTGATATTATGATATTAAGATCCCCTTCTGACATCACAAAGGGAGACAAATTTCAATGAGCTATTTTTTCACATAATTGCAGAGAATGGTTTACCAACACTAAGTTACTGAGTTGATCTTTTTTACATTTTCTAGGTTGATAGAAGCACTGGGAATTCAATTATAGCACTTAACCCTTTCCTCGCTATTGACGAGTTATCTCATTGACGAGTTAAAACATTTCCCTGCCAATGACGCAGCCAAGCTAAAATAAAAAGAAAACATCTCGAGATTAAATTTATTAAAATGCAAGAATAAAGTCATTATTTAATGAGAAAAAAGTCGTTATTTAACGAGGATAAAGTAATTATTTAATAAGAATAAAGTCGTTATGTGGCTTAATGCAACATAGTAATATTAAAACACCAAATTCAGCAAACATTTTATTAACAAAAACACTCTGTGTACAAGCAGAAGATTCCAGAATAAGAATACAAACCGCTAAAGGGCACGTTTGTTTCCTTCATTGAAAACGAGCACATTCTGGGCTTTTCTGCTTGACCGTACATTAATAATATATTATAGTTAGTTTGTAGTGAATTAAGTGTATTTATAATGCAGTAAACAACATAAAGAATAAGCATAAACTGAATATATTGACTTCATTCTCGAAATTTTACGACTTTATGCACGTTAAATAACGACTTCATGCACGTTTAATAACGACTTTATTCTCGTTAAATAACGACTTTATTCTCGTTAAATAACAACTTTATTCTTGTTAAATAACGACTTTATTCTTGTTAAATAACGACTTTATTCTCGTTAAATAACGACTTTATTCTCGTTAAATAACAACTTTATTGTCTAAATTATATTTATTCTGACTTCTTTCTCGTAAAATAATGACTTTATTCTCACAATTTAATGACTTTAATCTTGAGATGGTTTTATTTTTTTATTTTAGCTTGGCCCTAATCCTCCTTGGTACATTCCTGATGAGTTTTTGCGGTAATCTGTAATTCCGCTAATATCCACTAGATTTATAAATTAACCAATTTATTAAAAAAAACTGAAGCAAAAACTTTTTAAACTCCCTGTATGTTTTAATCATCGTCCTGAATCTGATCTCTAACAAAATTCCTTTACACAAATGCAATTATTTCATCTTTTTGTTAAAAATTTGGTATTTTTGAAGAAACGTACCTCATATTTAGAAGGTTACAAAAAGAGAACAAATGAAGATAGGATGAACGTTTTTTCCCGTTTTGTTTGTTTGTTTAAAAGCAAAGGGTCTGATCTTTCATTTGATATATTTTTACATTTATATATTTTCCTGGAAGGCATTTTGTGACACTTTTGTGAAAATCACAAGAAAATGCTGGCGGGCAACTTAAAAAAAAAACATGGAGTTAAACATGGAAAAAGTCAGATTTTCATGATATGTCCCCTTTAAATTTTGTATTCCACAGAATACATTGCCCTTCTGGGGGAATAAATTGATTAAAAACTGAAATCTTTGGTCATACCGTATCTGTTACGGATGTCAGCGCTAACGTCCCCGGTGTTCAAACATCACATTCACCTGACTTCTAACTGGAACTACATTTCCCACTATGCCCCACGCTCCGCTGATTACACTCCACCTGTTACTCATTATCCTGCCTATATACCTGGGACACACACAAACGCTCTTTGCGAAGTCTTGTTTTGCCCCGTGCAGCACTACTGAGCGTTATTTCCCTGTTTTCCCTGTGTTTGTTTCCCTGGTGATTACTTTTGGACTGCCTTTTGGATTATTGATGTTTAGCTGCCTGCCTCGACCTTGGACTGTTTACCCGTTTACGAATGATCTCTGCCTGCCCCGATATTGGACTGTGTTTACATTTACGATTGCTTTCCGCCTGCCCCGATTCTGGACTGTGTTAACGATTACGATTACTATCTGCCTGCCCCAAGCCGTATCTGTGTTTACATACCAGTTTTACCGCTACATTGCATTGCCTTTGTCTAAACTGCTGTGTGATACTAATAAAGATTTGCAAATGGATCCAACCTTGTCTGACTCGTCACAGAAGACTTCGCCACCCACGGATCCAGCAACTCTTTCCCAGATCACCGGAGAGCTCTCGTCGCAAGCCGGCGTCCTCATGGCTCACCAACAACAGCTAGCGAGGCTAACATCACTGACGGAGGAGCTCGTGCGCTCTGTTCAGAGCCTACACGGGCTTGCGGCCGCGTCAGCCGCTGCTTCCTCCGCGGCAGCCACTGCACAGCCACCTTCACCAGCTCCACAGCCACATCCTGTCGCTCCTACTACACCACGACTGGCTTTCCCCGAGAAATTCGATGGTACACCTGAAAGATGCCGTGGATTTCTTATGCAGTGCTCATTATTCATCGCTCAGCAACCCCATGTTTACCCCACCGAGATCGGCAAGATCTCGCTAGTCTGTACGCTACTCACCGGTAAGGCTTTAGAATGGGCAACAGCATTATTCGGGAGGTTTTGATCACAGCACATACGAAGAATTCCAACAAACCATGAAGGCGGTGTTCGAGCACCCAGCTGGAGGACGCGATCCGGGTGAGCGTCTGCTGGCGCTGCGTCAAGGTCGCCGCACCGCGGCTGAATTCGCGTTGGAATTTCGCACGTTAGCAGCACAAACAGACTGGCTGGAAACCACCCTCAAGACGATGTTTAGGCAAGGATTAAGTGGTGAGCTTCAATCTGAATTGGCCTGCAGAGACGAAGGGAAGAGTTTTACTGAGTTTGTGGATCTGGCCATTCGCATTGACAATCTCGTCCGGACACGAAGACCCACCCGTTATGTGAGTACCTCCCCTATTACGTCTACCGAGGAATGTGAACCCATGCAAGTGGGTCGTGCACGATTAACTGTGGAGGAGAGAGATCGCCGATTCAGAGAGAGATTATGTCTATATTGCGGCGAGCCCGGACATGTCATAGCTTCATGCCCTGTTCGACCTGCTCAGTCCCGTTTGGGCCGGGTGAGTGCTCTTTCCCCCACGGGAACTTTTGATTGTCTCGAAATTCCTGTTACATTGAAATTTCATGGTCACACTGTAACTACTAAAGCCTTGCTAGATTCCGGGGCTGCTGGTAACTTTATTGACATTGATCTAGTTAAAACTCACAATATTAAATTAACCCCTTGCTCACCTCTCTCTGTCTCAGAGTTAGATGGGCGACCCCTCGGCTCAGGTCGCGTCACGCATATCACAGAAACAATAACCCTGAACATCTCCACCAATCACTCTGAGAACATCATCTTCTACGCCATGCCGTCACCTCATAATCCCATCATCCTTGGCTTCCCTTGGCTACACGAACATGACCCTTTAATATCCTGGAGCAACAAGGAAATAGTGCACTGGAGCCCCTCTTGCCAGTTAAAGTGTATTCCCAGAAAACCTGAATTACCTCCACTTCCGTCACCAGTAGGTACCATGACTCCTCTTCCTGACAATGTACCTAAGGAATATCATGACCTGGCAACGGCATTTAGCAAGACCAAAGCAACACAGCTTCCAGCCCATCGATCCTGCGACTGCGCTATCGAGCTGCTTCCCAACTCACAACTTCCTAAGGGCCGCATCTTTCCCCTGTCAGAGCCCGAGACCCAAGCCATGAAAAGGTACATAGACGAAGAACTATCCAAGGGGTTTATTCGTAAATCCACATCACCCGCCTCAGCAGGATTTTTTTTCGTGGAGAAGAAGGATGGGGGTCTACGTCCATGTATTGACTACCGCGGACTCAACGAAATCACAGTTAAATTCAGATACCCGCTTCCTTTAGTCCCTGCAGCCCTAGAACAGCTTCGCAACGCCAAGATTTACAGTAAGCTCGACCTGCGCAATGCTTACAACCTCATTCGCATCCGCGAAGGTGATGAGTGGAAGACCGCGTTCTCTACGGCAAATGGTCACTATGAATATTTGGTCATGCCCTTCGGCCTATCTAGCAGTCCCTCCGTGTTCCAGTCTTTCATAAACGACGTGTTCAGAGACATGCTCAACCAGTTCGTCATTGTGTACATCGATGACATACTGATTTATTCCGATTCCAGAGAACAACACATCCAACACGTCAGAACTGTACTACAGCGACTCATAGAAACACCAACTTTACGCCAAGGCAGAGAAATGTGAGTTCCATTCCACATCCATTTAATTTCTGGGGTATGTCATTAGTCCCGAAGGGGTAGCTATGGATGAACGAAAGGTACATGCAGTATTAAATTGGCCGCAACCCCAATCAGTAAAAGACCTCCAGCGTTTCCTGGGCTTCGCAAACTTCTACAGATGCTTTATCAGAAATTTCAGTTCCATCGCAGCCCCTTTAACTTCCCTGGTACGGAAAACCAATCACAAGTTGTCGTGGTGTCCCGATGCAAAAAGAGCATTCGAAGACCTTAAATTCATGTTCACGTCAGCTCCCATCTTCCTGATCCTGATCGTCCGTTCATTGTGGAAGTAGATGCATCCAACTCAGGCATTGGCGCTATAGTATCACAAAGGCAAGGTGAACCCAATAAACTTTTTCCCTGTGCATATTTTTCTAGAAAACTGAATGCAGCTGAACGCAATTATGATGTGGGTAATCGTGAGCTTCTAGCGATGAAGGCAGCGCTAGAAGAATGGCGGCATTGGCTAGAGGGTGCCAAACACACAGTCACCATCTTTACTGACCATCGCAACCTTGAATATCTGCAATCAGCAAAGCGTCTCAACACCAGACAGGCTAGGTGGGCCCTGTTCTTTACTCGCTTTCGGTTCATAATCACTTACCGTCCAGGGTCAAAGAACTCGAAAGCTGATGCCCTGTCTCGTCAATACGACTCTGTTCCACAACCCACCAAACCTGAGCCCATCATCCCACCCACCCTTATTGTTGCACCCGTGCATTGGAATGTAGTTCAGGAAATTAACCAAGCCAACGCTCAGAAACCACCACCCAGTGGGTGCCCCGTTGATCGAACATTTGTTCCACCCAAATTCAGATGACACCTCATCCAACGGGTACACACCTCTCCCAGCTCAGGACATCCAGGTATTAACACTACACTACAAAAACTGAGAAACAAATTTTGGTGGCAATCTATGCATGAGGATGTTTCCACGTTTGTCAATGCTTGTATCACATGCACAGCTAATAAATCTCTCCACCAAGCTCCGGCAGGTCTTCTTCAGCCCCTGGAAATACCCAAAAGGCCCTGGTCTCATATTGCTGTGGATTTCGTCACTGATTTACCCCTCTCCAAAGGTAATACCATAATCCTTACAGTCGTGGACCGCTTTTCTAAAGACTGCAGATTTGTCCCCATGCCCAAACTCCCGTCAGCCCTAGAAACAGCCGAACAACTGGTACGTCACGTTTTCAGATATTACGGACTCCCTGAGGACATTGTGTCGGACCGTGGACCCCAATTCACATCTAGGGTATGGAAAGCCTTCTTTAAAACACTCAACGTCAACATAAGCCTTACATCCGGATATCATCCACAGTCTAATGGACAGGCAGAACGTGCTAACCAAGAACTCACCAAATTCCTCAGATTATACTGTCATCAAAATCAGAATGAGTGGTGTCGCTTCTTACCTTGGGCCGAGTACGCACAGAATTCCATCACTAAAACTGCTACAGGTCTCTCTCCATTCCAATGTATACTCGGGTTCCAACCACCTATGCTTCCGTGGGATGACGAGCCATCAGAAGTCCCCGCTGTGGATGAGTGGTTTAACAAGAGTCAAGAAACCTGGAGACAAGCCTACGTTCATCTTTCACGTGCAGTCAGAAGATCCAAGGAACAGGCAGATCAGTCCAGACAACCACAACCTTCATACAAACCAGGTCAATTCGCATGGCTCTCCACCAAAGACATCCGGCTTCGACTACCATGCAAGAAACTAAGTCCCAGGTATGTAGGTCCATTCAAAATCATAAAACAAATTAATCCTGTGTCTTTTCGTCTCCAACTGCCTGCTAATTATCGTATCTCCCCCACTTTTCATGTTTCCCTGCTCAAACCCGCCGAGAATCCGGGGACGGCTGTAGAGTCCGGCTCAACAAGACCCCCCCCACTCATCGTGGATGGTGAGGAAGCCTTCCTGGTACACGAGCTCTTAGACTCCAGACGGCGGGGATCCAACATCCAGTACCTGGTAGACTGGGAGGGGTGCGGCCCGGAGGAGAGATCGTGGGAGGACGCTAAGGACATCCTGGATCCCAATCTTATAACTGTCTTCCACAGGTCTCATCCGGATAAGCCGGCCCCTCGCCCCCGTGGCCGTCCGAGGAAAAACCCGTCCCGCGTCTGGAGCCGCTCGCAGGGGGGGGGTTCTGTTACGGATGTCAGCGCTAACGTCTCCGGTGTTCAAACATCACATTCACCTGACTTCTAACTGGAACTACATTTCCCACTATGCCCCACGCTCCGCTGATTACACTCCACCTGTTACTCATTATCCTGCCTATATACCTGGGACACACACAAACGCTCTTTGCGAAGTCTTGTTTTGCCCCGTGCAGCACTACTGAGCGTTATTTCCCTGTTTTCCCTGTGTTTGTTTCCCTGGTGATTACTTTTGGACTGCCTTTTGGATTATTGATGTTTAGCTGCCTGCCTCGACCTTGGACTGTTTACCCGTTTACGAATGATCTCTGCCTGCCCCGATATTGGACTGTGTTTACGTTTACGATTGCTTTCCGCCTGCCCCGATTCTGGACTGTGTTAACGATTACGATTACTATCTGCCTGCCCCAAGCCGTATCTATGTGTACATACCAGTTTTACCGCTACATTGCATTGCCTTTGTCTAAACTGCTGTGTGATACTAATAAAGATTTGCAAATGGATCCAACCTTGTCTGACTCGTCACAGTATCAACAGGCCTTGGGAACTTGTTTAGAGGTGGTACGCCTTTGTGGTATTTGGGAGGCCTTCCTCTTGTCTCCTTTCAGTATGGATCAATGCAAGTTTTGTGGTCTTGGTAAAGTGATTCTGTATCCTGTCTGTGGAGTTGTTCACAGCAATGTCAATAATTTGCTCATGTACCAGTGGTTGGACACTCCACCCACTCAGAGTGTTGTACTCGGTTACAGTCCGTGGGCATAAAACACTCATCTTTCTTTTTTCCACTTTTAAAATGCATTGGACTTCAACAACAGGATTGACGGCAGCACGGGGACTCACTAGTGTAACTGTACTGTTGTCTACCTATTTTACTACAGCAAGCTGGGAATCATTATCCACACAGTAATAATAGGTACCGCATCCTTTTGTCAAGAGGATTTGATCTTCTTCTAGACTGCAGCCCATCAGTCGGTTCTTATATGAACGGTCCCCAAACTCCTCATTGAGGTGTATCATAAGCTGAGAGGTGATAAAAAATGTCAAAATATCAGAATCAAGCATTCAAGGGTAATAATTTACACCTTCCAATTTTTCATCAACACCCATCTGAATTAGGAAATAAAATGGGTCAAATGATCAGGCATCTTGGACAGCAGACAGCTTGTGATTCCAACTTTAGATTCAGACATGCCTTTACTCCCTGTTTTGTATATCCTATATATTAAGAGTACAGGGGATAAACACGTAACGTAAATAATCAATGTTGCATAGAACCATATTGTAAATGTTAACAATCATACACAAAATTCAACGCATTTTAATTTAGTTAACTTATTCACAAACATTTGATCTTACCACTAAGAGTTCTCCTAAATAGCAGTAAAGTTTTTAGCAAAGAGTTTTCTTCTTAAACAAAACCGCTGAGAGCAACTTTTACTAAGGAATTGGTAGAAATCTTAAGCTAAGAGAAAAGGCAGGGTTGCTATGGATTATGTCATCAAGATTACTAACTATGGCGATTCAGTAAAAAAATACTATATATTTAGTAGGATATATTTAAAAATACTACAATATGGGGCGGTTTCTAGTCCCAGATTAAAATGCATGTTTAAGCTAAAAACACTTTGCATTAACATATATCGGTGCTGTTGCTTTGTCTCAGGATGCACACCTTTAATGCTTTTTTTGTAAGGTTTGTTTGTAAAAACTACTTAAATGTCTTCATTTAACTAAGGCCTAGTCCTGGATTAATCTAAAACCTCTCTGGGAAACCACCCCTATAGATTTATTAAGAATTTAAAAAATTGAAATGAAAGGGAAGCGATAGGTGGTCGCTGGTCAAACATTGGCTGGACATCACAAAGATGGGAGGCCATTAGATCAGTGGTGTGAAGACTTAATATTTAAATAAACATTTTGAAATAAAAATGCTGTTATTATCATACAAAGATTGTAGGCTAAGTAAATGTTCATTAAATTTACAGCCTCTTACATGTCTGCATTTTATAATCAATTATCAGATATAGCTACACTTTTTATGGTGCTGCAGAAGGTTATTTACAGTGAAAATAACAATTTTTGGTACTTCAAAAGAACCAAAGGGTATTAAAAACATAATTTATTTCTTGTCTTTTATAGAAAAAAACAAAAACGTTTTTCCACTAGAAATAACCTTTTTGTTTATATTTTAAATGTTTCTTATAGAACCATACAGCCACAAAATGGTTAATTTATGTCATTGGGTAGCACCATTATTTTTAAGAATGTATAAGCAGACTTTTAATGAACAGACTAGAATCATACATGAAAGGGAAACCTGCAGGTCTGTTCTAGTGGTGATTACAATGTTTCAAAAAGAAAGTCTGTCTTTTTTCAATCAGCCTTTTCCTATAAAGCTGTTAAGGAATGGAATGGGCCTCCAGACATTATAAAGAACAACGCAGATTTTCATCATTTCTCATGGGCAGTTAAAGACTAGCTTTTAGACCACCAGTCCAGCTCTCACTAAAAGTATTTTAGAGTATTGCAATTAGCTAATTTTGCACATAATTTGGTTACTTGAATTTTATATTTGTATATTATGTATTGCTTTAAATGTAAACAGCCTTTTTATTGTATTAATTGTTCTTGTTATATGAATATTTAATACTTAGTGTTTTGTTAGGTATTTTTAATTCTGTGATGTAATTTTAACTGTGTAGGAATATAGATGGAAAAAAAACTAAAACCTGGTCAATGGCGTAATATTTTTTTTTGTTATTTAAATAGCGTGTTAGTAATATGCGCCTATAAACGGGACGATAACGCGCATGCACTTTGCATATTACACACACAGCAGCACACAAACGTTTTTAATTACGATTATTAAATATTATTATTTAATCTCTTGGACATAAATGAGGACCAATTATGAGATGTTAGAAGGTCACCTGTACCCTGATAAGTAAATAAATGTTTTGCTTTAAACAAATGCAAATACTGCATTTAAAAATAAATGCTTTTTTTAATGCTACCCCATGGATTTATTGTATATGATAACTTTGTACCTGTGGATATGATGAGATGAGAATATTTTTTAAGAAATGCTTTTCAAAACACTCACGGCGCAGTCCGAGTGCTGAAGGCTCTCCACACTTTTGTAAATTCTTTATCTCTTGTTTGTTACAAATAAAGTATTTTTAGAGTTCAAACCTTTTTGCATATTTGTAAATTATTCTATGAGATAACACAGATCATGTAGGCTATACATTAACAACAATTAAAAGCATGCTATTTTTACTGCTATTTTAAAAGAAAGACTTTTAAAAAGAACTAAATGGTTTTAATACAAAAATAACAATTTCAATACAAATAAAAACAATGCAATTTTTCATCAATCTCAAATGGGTGGTCTTCTTCTTCCACACACACACACACACACACACACACACACACACACACACACACACACACACACACACACACACGGAAGAAGAAGACCACCAGTTTAAGATTGATGAAAAATTGCATTGTTTTTAATCTTCCTTTATCTTCCTTTGTGGACAACCAACCAATCACAGTCTTCAAAAGACATAACAACGGGGTCAGCCCCGACTCCTCAATAAAATAAAAGTTTTTGTATCTTCCTTGCTCACAGTTGCTGTCAGATTGGTCCTTAAATGCTCTTAAGCTAAGACTCCTACATAGGAGTTTTTAAGATGAATTAGGTGCTCTCTCTGTGAGGATTCTAAGAAGCTTTAAATGGGACATTTCACAAAACCTTTTTAAGATGTAAAATAAACCTTTGGTGTCCCCAGAGTGCGTGTGAACTTTTAGTTTAAAATACCCCACAGATGATTTATCATATGTTAAAATTGCCACTTTGTAGGTGAGAGCAAAAATGTGCCTTTTTGTGTGTGTCCTTTAAAATGCAAATGAGCTGATAAAGCAAACACTGATCACCATGATGGTGGTTTGTTGAAATAGAAACTCAATTGTGCTGTCAATTATTTTCTCTCTCTGCACATAATTGGCAGAGGCGTGGTTGGACAGTGCAGATTAAAGGGTGGTTTTATCCCCTTCTGACATCGAGTCGGATTCAGGGCTCCAGACTAACTTTTTTGTTACTAGGAGCACTGTAGCCCCAGACTGAAAATTTTAGGAGCGCAAGCAGAAAATTTAGGCACACCTTAAATCAGCCTGCAATGCAATTATTCACATTTTCCCCATAACAACTGCATTACTGAAAAATACTATGGAGACATAAAACGATTGACATTCCATATTATCGTCACGGCCACCCGCACATACGCGAATACTTATAAAAAAATGTTCACGCTGTGTCAAAAACTCTATTTGGTCACAGTCTGGAGCTCTTGGTGCCCCACGGCACTCGCCCAATCCCGTCTATGGAAATCCAGCCCTGCAAGGAGAGCCAAATTTTAATGACCTATTTTTTCACATGCTTGCAGAGAATGGTTTAACAAAACTAAGTTACTGGGTTTTTCTTTTTCACATTTTCTAGGTTAATAGAAGCACTGGGGACCCAATTATAGCACTTAAACATGAAAAAAGTCAAATTTTCACAGATCTGGGAGCTAGTTTCAGGACTTAAACACTTCGTGAAATACTCTTAGAGCAAAAATGTAGGAGTCTTAAAATTAGGACTGACACACCTACACTGTAAAAAGTAATACCTAGATCTAACTTATAAAAAGTGAGGCAAGTGACTGCATGGGAAGTTTTAGGTTGAGTCAACTTTCAACCTTTTTTAAGTATATTGAACACACTAACATTACTTAAAATGAATGCAATAAAATTGAGTTGAGTTAACTAATTGTGCTAGTATTACTCAGTTAGATAAACCTTCTTTTCTTGGTACAGGTAGCGTATTTATGGTTAGTTGTTGTTTTTTATGCCGTCAGATGAGGGCTAGAAACGTTTATTCAAACAACACACCCACTCAGTTTCGTTTTGGGCAGCTGTAAAGCGCGACATACTTCAGTATGCAGTCTATGCACAAGCACCAGTCTTCTGAACAATGGTAACTACAAAACTCAAAGAAGAAACAGAAACTCTTCCAAATATCGAAGATAAATGAACATTAAACACTAACAAGTCTTTCTTTTTAGTTAAAAACAAAACAAAAAAAGTTTCAATTCAAATTTCACTCTCCAAATGCAGTCCCATGCAAAGCATGCTGGGAACTGCAAGTCCACTGCCTAGTTAGTTGTGTTTACTCAAATAATTCATGTAGTTTTAACACAAAATTAATAAGTTAATTTCTTTCTTACAAATTTAAATCGATTATAGATAATAAAATTAAGTTGAATTTACTCAATAATGTGGTCATTTAGAATTAATCAATTTATTCCAATTTTTATTTTATTTTAACTCATATTTTGATTAAAAAAACAAGAATTAATTTTTTTTAATACAGTTTACTCAATTAATTTTTTAAAAATCTACTAAGGCACAGAAACACTTTTTACAGTGTATAATTTTTAACAGTTTCTCCTAAATCTCCAAGTTATGAGCTACCTTAAGATGCATTGTGAATACAGCCCTGCACTTCAAATCTTCACTATAAATATCATCCAGGAACTTTGAGATATATTCATTTCAACCTTCAATGATTTAGGACATACCCATTCTGATTTCAAATACCATTTCAGATGGATAGTATGCAAATTGGGATGCCGAGCCAAAGTTACGCGAGAACATTTGTCACAGACACAGCCTGAGATGCTAAATATTTCACTTTGATTTTCAAGCCTCTATTAACAGGCCTGTGTCACAAACAGGAAGCTGCATCAGTTATGACAGAGGTTTTTTGGCAGCGCTGGCGTGAGGACCAGGTGTGAAAACTTCATGATTATTTAGTGATGTGTGGGACAGGTGTACACGCGTCCGCAGTGATGGATTACACAGATTAAAGATCTTTAGTGACAAAGGATCTGTCACATAGAAACAACCATTTAGCCACCATTCGTTTCATCTAAAAGCTGCATGTGCACTGCAAAACCAGTAGCAGACAGCCTGTGCCATTGGTCTTATGTATTTCACAAACATGAAGAGAGAAATACAGATCATGATGCACACTAGTGGCCTGTATTAGTTACCATCATCATCATCTTCTGAAATAAATGATGTTTTTCCATGAAACACAAATAAATGTGTTTTCGATAAAGTGTAAGTGAATGTTATAAAGCTGCACACACTGCAAAGCAGTTAATAAAATACATTATAAAACGGCCCGTTCTGGTTCTTCATTCTGATTGGTTGAAACGTGTTCTAAGCCGTGATAAAATACCCTGGTAAACCCACGGTTCAGATCGCATTACATAAGTATCACTGCGCCACTGTTGCTGCGTACTGATTTATGAAAATAAACATCACAGTCTTTAATCATATTTAAATTTTTCTACATTTGCACAATTATGGCGATATCCAGATAAATGTCAATAAGTATTGTTGAGTCATTTCATCAATAAAGAGAAAACGTTCTCCGAGTTGTTTTCTTAAATTAATATTTCCGCTATTTTCCACTAGATGGCAATCCTACCCAACTTAAACACTGACGCATTCACTCAACACTAAAAACACTGTAAGTTCTGATCGTGGCTCGGATTCTGATTCTTACAAAAGTTCTTCCCAAAAATGATATTATCTCCACTTTAGCTGAAAATTTGAGAGGTGATAAGAGAACAAATTAAGGTAGGATGAAACGTTTTTTTTGTTTTTTTTGAAAGCGTTTTTTTTTGTTTGAGTGTCTGTTCTTTCATTTAATATTTATTTAAAGATCATCATTTTTCTGGAAGCCATTAAACTAAAACTGAGTGGCACTGGCAACTTTAAAAAAAAAAAAACGCTGATGGGGAAAGAGTTAAGCATGCTTCCAAGCATATTTGATCCATTTCAATAGTTGCACGATATAAATGATAATGTATAAAATAGATGAATGTTGATTTATGAAAATAAACACCACAGTCTTAAATCATATTTTCTTTGTGTCTTTGCTGCGTCTGTGTTGTTTGTGAACTGCGCTCTGTTGCAGCCACACTTGATTCTGAGGAACTACTTTTTTTGGCGGAAGAGTAATATTTGTACTAATATAATTACAACTTATTTGTGTTTTATTTTATGAAATCCTGCTATGCATATGAAGTAACCATTTTATAAAAGCAATAACCCCCGCGAAGCAGTGGGGTTACAGTGCATTTTATAACAGCTAAGGGAGTTTTAGGCACTCCGCATCACATCGTGCCTAACAACGCCTCTTAGCTGTTATAAAATGCACTGGTAAGCTTATTGCTTTAAAGGAATATTCCATTTTCTTAAAAGAAAAATCCAGATAATTTACTCACCACCATGTCATCCAAAATGTTGATGTCTTTCTTTGTTCAGTCCAGAAGAAATTATGTTTTTTGAAAAAAACATTGCAGGATTTTTCTCATTTTAATGGACTTTAATAGACACCAACAATTAACACTTAACTCAACACGTAACAGTTTTCAGGAGTTTCAAAGGACTATAAACAATCCCAAACGAGGCATAAGGGTCTAGCAAAACGATTTTTATTTCTGACAAGAAAAATAACAAATATACACTTTTAAAGCACAACTTCTCGTCTAGATCTGGTCGTGATGCGCAAGCGTGACCCCACGCAATACGTCATGACGTCACAGAAGACGAACGTGAAACTCCGCCCCAGTGTTTACAAGTGTGTTGAAAGAGTACCGTTCCTACGTTGTTGTATGTCAACTGATACTAATTAATGTCTGTGTGTCAGTTTATTGTTTAAAATGGTCCGCAAATGTGCGTTTTATATATGTAACACGTGACCTCCCTACATCACTACGCATTTACGTTAGGTCGCGCTGGACCGGACCTAGACGAAAAGTTATGGTTTAAAAGAGCATATTTTTTATTTTTCTTGTCAAAAATGACAATCGTTTTGCTAGATAAGACCCTTATGCCTCGTTTGGGATCATTTTTAGTATTTTGAAACTCTGTTGAAAAAAACTGTTACGTGTTGAGTTTAGTGTTAATTGTTGGTGTCTATTAAAGTCCATTAAAATGCGAATAATCCTGCAATGTTTTCCTCAAAAAACATAATTTCTTCTCTACTGAACAAAGAAAGACATCAACATTTTGGATGACGTGGTGGTGAGTAAATTATCTGGATTTTTCTTTTAAGGAAATGGAATAATCCTTTAATATTATTGATCACATTTCCCTTACAGAAAAGACACATGAACAAAAACATGTGATCACATGCAAAATGTATGTGGGTTTTTTTGGTAAGTAAGGACAGAAGATAAGTATGGGCTCCTTTTTAATGTTATAGGAGTTTACAGGTCATTGTACTTTTATTGTATGGTCATTAAAATAACCAAGTAATATTTATATCATCATGATTTGGCGAACGAGTATGACTTTTATACTGTATGTGTTTTCTTTGTCCTTTTGGGAGACTTTCCTTTTATTGTATGTATGTATATACAATTATCATCATAATTTTAACGGTAGCAATGATCTAAATTTGAAGAATTTCGTTTCAAAACGAGATAAATCCGTTTTTAACGTTTTTGTCAAAACATGTTTATTATTATGTTATCATGTTATTATTTTGTTTTATGGTGCTACTTAGCTGTATTTTTTTAAGTTAACCAAACCAACTGCAGTTGAATTGATATTAATTGGAATGCACAACCAAAAAACGAGATTTCTGAAAAATAAGTTTTGCAACGAAACTCTTCATTTGTACAAAAAGGAAACAAGTCACATATATGGAGAACTTTTATGTTATTTTGTCTTTTCTAAAGGGTAAAACATTAATAATACATTTATTATACATTTATTACATAATCATCAACAATGCTGCACACACAAGTCAGTAGATTTTGACAGATGACGTTTAATTGAATTGGCACCTGACATTCAAATCACTATTAAATGGCCATGTTTCACGTTTCGACAACTAAACCTCCAAATGTACTGCAATTACAGTAAAGCCAAGGCATGAAACTCGAAACATTAAACAGATGTGGACTACAAAAGCTTTCAAGTCTTCATATATGTTATTTGATCAAGCACAACAGCATGTAATCCAGCAAGTGAACTGTGTAGTGGACTGCAGTGAACAAGCTGGGGGGAAGCAGTGCACTATGTAGTGTTTATAAGTGGTACAGGCACTCAGTATATACACAATAGTGCATTTATCCATACACCACACAAATCCAAAAGACTTCAGTGACATACAGTAAGATAGCAGCAGGAAGATTTCAGAGTAAAGTGATTCATGGATGTTGACAGGTTTGTAAAGAGTGAATAAAGAAAATGACTATATTGTTACTGTCTTTAGTACGTGGTCCTGTGATTGTTTTTAATCAACTTATGATTTGCAGGTAGCTACACTGACGTCTAACAGAGTTCATTTAAGGTCAAAGCTTTTAATTTAAACTATAAAAGATGTCCAGATCATATTTCACTCCAAAATAAAGAGAAATTATATTTTGCATTAAGAAAATGACGCTTTTATGACCATTATTATTTCATGTGCCATATTTCAAATTTTCTGAAGTCATTCGATAGCATTGATCGAACTACACACTGAAATAATTGTAATTTTTGTTGCTGAAAAGGTGTCTGACAGGTCCATGTGACTCCGCCTTAATATTTTTCATATTGACTAAGGCCAACTTTGATGCTCCTAATCTCATCATTATGTTATGAGACTGAATTTCATAGACACAATATTATTGCCTTAAACTATTCTTAATACTGTATGTTGATAGAAATATCATATACAGTATGGTTTAAAAGGCATTATGATTTAAAAGATACATTTTCATACACTGTTTTGGTCATTCTAATTAAATTAGATCTGTGATACAATATTTATTTTTTTAAACTACAATTATACATTTGCAATTTTATCATTTTTGGAGACATTTCCTTTTATTGCATGCTTATAAACATGATTGTATCATCATTTTAACTCTAGCAATTATAAAAAAAATTCCAAATAGGAAACAAATCATATAAACGGACTACTTTAATCATTCATAAAAACAGGGTTCCCACACCTTGTTAACTTCAAATTCAAGGACCTTTCAAGGACTTCCAGGTCCAATACCCTCAAATTCAAGGACTAAATGTGGGGACACATTTCAACTAAGAGCAAGGTTACATTGTGTTACCTTTTAAGATACATTGTTACAGTTCCCTTTCGAGGGAACTCGCGCTGCGTCACTGCGGTGACACTTTGGGGACGCTTCCAGGCCATCTGAATGTGTAAATTCAACCAATGATGAGGCTTAACGACAAAGACAGGGTGACGCGAGAGCCAGGAAGTATATCACTATCTGAAATATTGCCAAAGACGGCGTTACAGGGACACAGGAAGTATGGCAAGAGAGACGCAGCGTCTCGTTCCCTTCTCAGGGAACAACAGTTACATATGTAACCCGAGACGTTTTCTTGTGTCAAACACAACTATGCAAAAAAGCATTTTGGTATGAATCAACATTCGCATACAGAATATATAAGCATTTAAAGTGAACAGTTTAACACGTGTGCTTAAAAAGTCTAGAATGTTGATGATATTATCCTACACTACACAGGGAATAATATGTTTTCCAGAAAACTTCTTGCATAAAATGATTCAAGCACTTTCAATGACCTGTATCTATGTATGTATATTTTCAAAAACATCACAGGGCCTTTATTATTTATTTCCACCAGATTCACAAACTTTCAAGGACCCGTGGGAACCCTGTAAATTTCAAGACATATCATAAATTTTAAATTACATTCAGTATAACGAATACAACCTTGCATTCTCTGAAATCATAATAATCGATTTAAAGGCATGAGTTTTTTGTAATCTGCTACACACACAATACAAAAACTCATGATTCGAATTTTAAAATAGCTTTCATTTTCATAATGTAAAATTCTTAAGGAGTAAAATATGACCTATTCTTTTTGCATGAGTTACTCTACAGACACATCACTATACAGCATAATGCACCCGAGCGCTTCCGAAAGCCGGAGTACTGGAGCCAGCCACAGTAGATCCCGCTTCGTTCCCGAATGTCCACCAGTGTGTCCGCTTTCGGTGCCGCTTAGATAATTGTTAGAATTATCTGCGCTGGCGTGGTTATTTTAAGAGCAGAGAGCTTT
Organism: Misgurnus anguillicaudatus; assembly: GCF_027580225.2. NCBI lineage: Eukaryota > Metazoa > Chordata > Actinopteri > Cypriniformes > Cobitidae > Misgurnus > Misgurnus anguillicaudatus. The sequence goes on along the minus strand of NC_073342.2, from coordinate 3,423,608 downwards.
CTTTAGCATGTGACGTTGATTTTGCGTTTTAAGCAATTAGCAATGAATGCTGGGAATTGTCCAAAGGAGTCGATTCCGTATTTGTATTAAAGGCCAATCATCTCAATACCCATATTTTATCGGTGGAGTCAAAGTGCAAATGTCTTTGGCGGCAGCGTTACCATAGTAACACTGCAGTGGCGTCTCTATTTAGTCAATTACCGACGGCGTCATCAGTAGTGTCAGTCACATCTGTGCCGCTGTCCAGACCTCCTCTTGAACGCCAGATCTTTACTGTCCGGTCACTGCAAAGTGAGGCAGAGATGAGAAGTGTTTATGCAAAAATATATCTTTTAAAAGAGCCTTATCCAAGTGTTTTTAAAGAGATTGGTCTTTTATTATTTACTCACCCTCAAGTTGTTGCAAACCTTTTCATTTACATCCAACGATTTTAACCGATTCATATAAAAATCTCCTTAAATGTGTATGTGTAAGTGTGTAATACTCACTCTGAGGCAGTGAAGAGATGAGTGCTGTTAGTGGAGATGCTGTTAATGGGACTCTCGTGACCCCTGATCTCCCCGAGAGGACTCAACGTGTCCGTGTGCCAGAGTTTGAGAACTCCTCCTCTACAGCCGCTTAGCAGGATGGGAGACGCGGGGACGACTCCCAGAGCGCAAACCCAGTCACGATGAGCGTTGGGTACCTGCTGTAGATCACATCAGCTCATTAAATGTTTATTCATCAGACACAGACTGATTCAATCACTTCCTGATGAGTTCATTAGCTTCTTCCTGGTCGCAGGAATCTCAGGTCTTGATTAATCGTCTGATTGGCTAATTACTTGCGGAAGGCCATTCGCTGCCTGAGTACCGCAATGATGAGCTGCCCTGTTATTTTCTGTTGTCAAAACTTTCATGAAAAGTTCACTTTTCTAGTTAAAATAAACTGATTTACAGATGCATTATGAAAATTCAAGTGGAGAAGTGTGCAATAAAAATAATTTCTCAATGGATAAAATCCTAAAATGGCACTGTATGTAGAGTTAAACGTCATTTGCTGCAAATCTGTTCCTCTGCTCTGATTAATTAGCATATGGAGTAGTTTTCTAGTCATTTTGGTACTTTTAGCCACTATGAATGATCACTTTATGGAAAAAAGCAATTTGTAGACTCTTCAAATATCTGGTTTAGACTTTATAATAAGGATTCATGAATCATAATGAACTAATACCTAAATGAATTCTTACTTAAATATGAACTAATGCCGAGTTAAGGCATGTACTAATGGAGAGTCATCATTAAAAAAAAAACATTACTCATGACTTAACATGAATTCAAATGACACGCAGGGTGATTATTATCGTGCAATAGATACGCCAAATTTCGCTTTTGCATGCACATAATGATACGCCAGTCCTTCCTGTTCACTTATATGACGCATCGTGTCGTTTTATTTATTGGTTTCTCATTTCTTTTCAGTTTTTTAACCATTGTCGCTTGGGTTTGGGGTTAGAACAACGTTTTGTAACATAAAATGACATCCTAACCCAAACCCCGATTCTAACCCCAACTCCAAGCGACCATGATCTAAAAATAGACAAAACATGATGTATTAAATTACATCCTAAAGCAAAACCCAAATCTAACCCTAACATGCGAAAATGGTTTAAAAAACAGAAAAGAAATGATAAACCAATAAATAAAACGACACGACACGATGTGCCATATAAGTAAACGGGAAGGACTGGCGTATCATATGCATGCAAAAGCGGAATATGGCGTATCTATTGCACGATAATGACACTGCGTGACATTTGTACGCATTTTGGTGAGAATGAGTTACATTAACTGCTGTACTAACTTCATATGTTTATGCCTTAACTCAGCATTAGTTCATTTTTAAAGGTGTAGCGCAGGATTTTCTCGAATTTTAGAAAAGAACCGCCTTCTCCACTTCTTAAAAAAAAATGCAATTGTGCAACACTCCTGAATGACAACTAGGAGGACGAATAGTCTTGATGATCCACCCGGAAAAAGAAAATCCTCTGCAATACCTTTAAGTTTTGTCTTAGTTCATTATGGACCGTTATTATAAAGTGTAACATTTGAAGAGTTTCGTTGCAAAACGAGATAAATCCATTTTTTAACATTTTTGTCAAAACATGTTTATTATTATGTTATCATGCTATTATTTTGTTTTATGGTGCTACTTAGCTGTATTTTTTAAGTTATGAAAGTTTAAATCAAAACAAACCAACTGCAGTTGAACTGATGTTAATTGGAATGCACAACCTAAAAACGGGTTTTCTGAACAATTAAATAAATCTCATTTTGCAACGAAACTCTTCATTTATAAATAATGTATATTATGGTTTTACCTGCAACAGATCCTTGCGGGCCAGGTCCCATTTCTTAATGCCGTTGTCTCTGGAGCCGCTAAACAAACAGTCCCCCCGAACCACCAGAGACTCAATGCCATCATAGTGGGGCGGCTCAAAGTTATGTGTGGGACTGATACTACCCACAGCACCTTCTGTCACATCAAACATCTACAGGAAAGATATACAAGGTCCCATTTATAAGGGTTTTACATGAAAATGTCTTCCAAGTAATAATGGTGTATACCAGTGTTCGAATTATGTCAAAGATTATGGGTGTCCCCTAGCTAAGCCCCCCCTCCAGTCATTATAGGGTCGCAATGATCTCACAAAGCAAGATGTGATGCTGGGTCAAAATTTTTATCAAAGAAACGTCAAATGACCCCGTTACATTTTTTACCCCTCAAATAAGTGTAAAAGAAGAATTTTTTAACTCAATCCTGAATCTATCAATCTGTCAATTCCTCCAGAAAACAGCGTGAGGTACACTTGAGTTTACATTTATATTAGACAGAAATCTTTTGGATTAGTTTATTGCAAATAATGGACAGTATGTCTTTGTGGCTGTGCAGCATGAGAATTTTACATTTATATAGTATTTAAATTATTGATTATTTTTGCATTATAGGAGGTCCCTCAACTCTTATAGGAGGTCTGGGACCACCCCTGCACCCCGCCTATTCGAACACTGGTGTATACACATGCACACACAAACATATACACACCTTGATGTAGTGATCCTTTGAGCCGGTGATAACAAGATCTTGTCCATTACAGGTCTGATCTACAGTCAAACACATGACTGGACTCAGGTGCCCCATTAACTTCCCTGTAGACACGAATCTGACATAGAGAGTGAGTGTGTCAAATAAAATATACAGGCACTTTTACTTTTTACATTCTTATTAAAACCTTTTTTACTATTTTTGTTTTTGTTAAAGTCACATGAAGGCTGTCTTAAAAACTTTTTAATACTTTTTCAAATTGGATTTAAATGCCTTTAATGCATAGTTTTGATTATTTTACTCTTGACTGTCAGACATAAAAATGCAATAATTAAATCAGCAAAAACTAAAATTATTCTTTTAACATATAACTTTGAATTTAGGACACAGAAGGGCGGTTTCCCGGACAGGGATTAAACTAGTCCTAGGCTAAAATAAATGTAAGAGCTGTCCAATCTGAAAACAACTTGCACTACATATCTTAAAATACACGAGTGCCCTTTGTTTTGCCTCAAAATGCACACAAGTAATGTTTTTAGTAGTGCTGGGCAATGATCAATCGCGATTAATCGCATACAAAAAAAGCGATTTTTTTTTGCATAAAATATGTGCGTGTACTGTGTCTAATTATTGTGTATATTTAACCACACACACACTCATATATTCATTTCAGAATTGTTTTACTTATATATTTTTTATTTTTTTATTTTTAAATAGAATATATAAAAATATAAATAAATATATATAAACATGTAAATGTTTCTTAAATACATACATGAATGTGTGTGTATTTATTTATACATAATAATTACACACAGCACATACTCATATATCATGCCAAAAATCACTTTTATTTTGTATGCGATTAATCGCGATTAATCTTTGCCCAGCACTAGTTTTTAGTAAGGCATGTTTGTTAAAACTAGTTATATTTCTTAATTAAACTAAGGCCTAGTCCTGGCTTGAGCTAATCCCTGTCTGGGAGACCACACCATAACCACATAAGTGTTAAGCTATAAAATCATTCGTAAAAAATTTAGTAAGTAAATCTCTTAAAAGGATTATTGTTATTCCAAAATATTAAATGTTAAATTCACCAACAAAATGCAAATATAAATGATGTGGAAATGACTTTTATTGTTTAAAAAAACGATGGTTTGGATAGTGTTGGAAAGAATAGACCCAAAAAAGTGAAATCATAAAAAAGTAGTTCACTTTTAATAAATCTATATGGTGGTCAAGGGTGTCGTAAGCCAAAAAAAGTGTGGGTGTGTCCAAAACATTTCCTGGAGTAAATGTTATTTTCTTGTATTCTGGTGAGAGTATGTGAGCAGTGCGTAGTGGAGCGATGTGATTTTTCCTGGAGCGAGGAGTGGATTTTTTGAATGTTGGAGTGTTGTGATTTTCTCTCGCTCTGAAAACGCTCCACTATCGCTCAATCACAAGTCACGAACCAGGACTAAAACCACTGTGAGGCAAGGCAGGGAAACTCAAAATATTTCGAAACATATTTTTGCCCCAACTGCATTTGTTTTGTATGTTTTACTAGTGCTTACACAAACATGTATATAAGTATATATCTCGTTATTTATTATACATGTTTTAATGATATTTTTACTGACCCCCTAGCGATTTCTGCCTGTGCAACTGAATTTTATGATGGACAAATCCATAAGTCAAAGTAAAAGAAAGACAAAAAGATGGATTTGGGTCATGTCCCACCCACATATAATGGTTCTGACCCCCATGCCAGATATAGAAATGATATAGAAGTTATACCGTCTCAGGTCCCACATGCGCACAGAGTTGCCTGCAGCAGCGTAGAGAACGGTGCCGCTCGGGTTCAGATATATTTGGTTGATCTGGTTCTCTCCGGCCGGGATGGTGACGGTGCGGTTCGTAGTGGCTGCACACGTGTCACCAGGATTCACCAGACCTGATGAACTAAACCAGAGACAGAAACAGACCTGAGAAGTTCATTCAATGATTACAAATGACTTTAAATGCACTATATAACAGAACCATAAGGACATTTATAAGGTTAACCACATCAAATGAACAGATCTGTTTGACACTACCATTGGAAAATTACTGAAAGCAAGTTTTGACCAGTAGGTGATGCTGCAGGCAAACGAATGTGGTTTTCAGGGAAATGTGGCAACAATACACACAATTCTTGCAACATTGTTAAGGCTTATCAAAGGGATCTGTGTTAAAAAAACAATAATCATGATTTGTTAATATGTTAGATCTGTTGACGCAATGGACAGAAATAGACACATTATAATTCATTTATTAATTATTAGCCAGCATTAAAGGTGCAGTGTGTAGATTTTAGCGGCATCTAGTGGTGAGGTTGCAAATTGCACCCTTCCCTTTCGAAGCACATAGAGAAGCTACGGTAGCTGTCACAGGACAAGCATGTCGTCATCTGAGACAATGTAGTGACAAACGCTCTCTGTAGAGCAGCTTGTCCGTTTAGGGCTACTGTAGAAACATAATGGCGCCTTCCATGTAAGGGGACCCACGGGGTATGCAGATAAAAACGGCTCATTACAAGGGAATAAAAACAATACAGTTTATTTTGTGAGGTCTTTATAATATAGATACCCATGTTTTTAGTGGTGTATATTGCATTGCTGTCAAAAGATCGTTCTAAAATGTACACACTGCACCTTTAAGAGAGCCCGAAACAAATGTGACAAATCATTTAAAAGAATGACATTCATGCAAATATCATCAAATATTTAATTCTGGCTTGGGCAGAGACTCACGTGAGTGTTCGTATGCACTTGGCCGAATCTCGGATGTCCCACACTTTGATGTAGGAAGTGGAGACGGTGAACACCAGACTGGAGCTGTAACGCACAGAGACGACGTTGTTGGGATGGCCGCCCAGATACATGATCTCCTGCCCAGTCACCAGATTCCACACCTTACAGGTCCGGTCTAAAGGGGGCAATAGAGTCACATTATAAACACAACAAAACCTTCAGGTTAAAACCTTACAGCAGTAAATTTACTTTGTTGTGTTCATCAGTGCCTCGTTTAAAAAAATCCTGTTAACATAAGAAGCGGTCTCCCAAAGACTATATCTTAGTAGTTATAAGGTCCGTCAAAGATGTGTTTTCTTGTATGATGCATGCTTTTGATATTTTGGTATATCAATATTTTGCCATTTATTTATTGTAAAATATTTTTTCTTTGTATAGCGTTTTGTGTTTCACAAAAAGGTTCTCTAATTTATATCAAGAAAAATCAAGTTGCTACTGTGACAACTTACCCCATGCAGCATAATAACACACCCCACTATATAATATACACTAATAATAAACTCAAATAATATAAGTAACAGTTTGTTACAGGGCTTGTAAAAAAGATTTTAAAGCAAAAATTCTCTATCCAACAATTTGAGAGATGATAAATGAGGTTTATAGATGAGGACCTTTAGATCCAGTGAAGAGGAGGTCATCGGTGGAGTCGACACACAGCACAGCTTTACTGTGACCCTCGGCTATATGCACGCACTGCAGAGATCCGGCACGACTGCTCTTCGACACAGGAACGGGGCTGATCACACCTCTGATGCACGTCAACAAATCAAAATTCAGCGTCAGTTGATTCCTCTACTAAATCTGGTGTAAATTATAAGATTTCAAAACAATAAACATTGTTGGAAAAGTTTATGGATAAAACAAAAAGAGCATGCGTGCCAGTGGACGACATTATGAAATTCCTCTTCATGCAGCATAAGAAACATGTAAAGAAAATGAATAGTGTGGGTTTTTTTGTGTAAGAAGACCTCAAAGAAAAAACAAACCTAAATTTGTAGTGACACGATCATACATAATACAAAAAGTAAGTGCTTTTCCTTGTGATTTCTTCTATTTTGAAGTGTTTCATGACTTGTTTAATGCTAAATGTGTCCCAGTTTAAAGACACGTGGCTGAATTTATGTTTTTTGTGATATAAAAAAGCCTTTTAAATGTTAATGCTCATATTGTTGACAAGTACAACTTGTCATATGAATAGTTCTTACATTGTTTGTTCATGTCACATAAAAGTAAAAATAATAAAGTGTTCAAATATTATAAAGACTATTTTGCAAGATGTAAACCACACTGGTCCAGAAACACATTGTTTTCTTTATTTCACAAATATCTTAAAGATGTTTGTTTAACTTTTTGATTCCGTTCTACACTCACCTAAAGGATTATTAGGAACACCTGTTTAATTTCTCATTAATGCAATTATCTAATCAACCAATCACATGGACGTTGCTTTAATGCATTTAGGGGTGTGGTCCTGGTCAAGACAATCTCCTGAACTCCAAACTGAATGTCAGAATGGGAAAGAAAAGTGATTTAAGCAATTTTGAGCGAGGCATGGTTGTTGGTGCCAGACGGGCCGGTCTGAGTATTTCACAATCTGCTCAGTTACTGGGATTTTCACGCACAACCATTTCTAGAGTTTACGAAGAATGGTGTGAAAAGGGAAAAACATCCAGTATGTGTCAGTCCCGTGCACAAAAATGCCTTGTTTGATGCTAGAGGTCAGAGGAGAATGAGCCGACTGATTCAAGCTGATAGAAGAGCAACTTTGACTGAAATAACCACTCGTTACAATTGAGGTATGCAGCAAAGCATTTGTAAAGCCACAACGCGCACAACCTTGAGGCGGATGGGCTACAACAGCAGAAGACCCCACCGGGTACCACTCATCTCTACTACAAATAGGAAAAGAGGCTACAATTTGCACAAGCTCACTAAAATTGGACAGTTGAAGACTAGAAAAATGTTGCCTGGTCTCGATTTCTGTTGAGACATTCAGATGGTAGAGTCAGAATTTGGCGTAGACAGAATGAGAACATGGATCCATCATGCCTTGTTACCACTGTGCAGGCTGCTGCTGGTGGTATAATGGTGTGGGGGATGTTTTCTTGGCACACTTTAGGCCCCTCAGTGCCAATTGGGCATCGTTTAAATGCCACGGCCTACCTGAGCATTGTTTCTGACCATGTCCATCCCTTTATGACCACCATGTACTCATCCTCTGGTGTCTACTTCCAGCAGGATAATGCACCATGTCACAAAGCTTGAATCATTTCAAATTGGTTTCTTGAACATGACAATGAGTTCACTGTACCCCACAGTCACCAGATCTCAACCCAATAGAGCATCTTTGGGATGTGGTGGAATGGTAGCTTCGTGTCCTGGATGTGCATCCCACAAATCTCCATCAACTGCAAGATGCTAGCTTATCAATATGGGTCAACATTTCTAAAGAATGCTTTCAGCACCTTGTTGAATCAATGCCACGTAGAATTAAGGCAGTTCTGAAGGCGAAAGGGGGTCAAACACAGTATTAGTGTGGTGTTCCTAATAATCCCTTAGGTGAGTGTATATGTTCTGTTTGCTCTATTTTATCCAAACGGTTATGTAGTGTTAAAAAAACAGGAGGAAGTGCTTCCTGTGAGATCGCCAATACACAATAGTATCGGGGGGCGGGAAATAGTTTACTTATTTATTTATTTGTTCATTTTTTATTTATTTATGAGAAGCCACTTGATTGGTGGACAAAAAAGAAACAATGGCACCACTGTCATGACCGCAACCTTCTTTAAACTGATGCCATTAATCCGAGCGCGTCATTAAAGCCCAGGCGCTCTGACATTTCTTGCCTCCCAGGGAGGGGGAACAACTCATTTGCTGGTTTTAACCATAGACATTATTTGGGTAGACGCCTCATGACGTGCTGGAACGTAATCCAGCGTTGCCTCCATATTGGTTGGGTCACTTCCCTCTACGCTAGCACCAGAGTCAACCGGAGTCAACGGAGAGCGAGCAACTATGCCCGCATTTAATAACCGATGCAGTATTGATACCAGATCACATAGGATTTTCTTTCACAAGTAAGATTAAATAACAATTTTGGTTATTTTACCATTTATAATATTATGTCATCGTAACTAACGTTACTTAAGTGTAATCAAACCGTGTGAAAATCCAGTTATGATTATTGTAGTTCGGGATACACCTTCCTCAGTAGAAATAAATGCAGGGGGGAGCACTGGGGACCCTTTCAAGATGGTGGCTGCGCTGATACCTCAGCTCCAATAGGCAGCGTCAGTCTATGAGGCGTCTACGTATATAATGTCTATGGTTTTAACCTTTTGTGTGCCTAACAACCTCTCTAGTGCAAGGAAATGGCAGAGCGGCGCGTATTACAAGCTCACGTGTGAGCCGAGGAAGAGTCCAAGTCATGCGCATTACAAGTTCAGGTGCTAAAAGGAGTCCATGCTGCGCGCAATCAGGTCCAAGCAAGAGTCCAAGACGCATGCATTAAGTCCAGGTGCGTGTGATACTATTGTCTATCGGCACAACCCTATCTGTCAATGTAACAGAAAAGATAAAGGATGCAAATAATCAGAGCAGTCAGCGTTTGTAAGGCAAGAACTTCCATTCAGCTCGATGTTTACATGGATTTGGCATTATAAGGACATTAAGTATATTCAGAGTTTAATATCTGCATCTGTCTCTTGCTGCAAAGCTAAAGATTAAATTGATCTGTTATGTAATAATACATAGCATGAAAACTGCATGTCCTTGCATGATCAAATCTAAGCCAAAAAGCCACGCTGAGTTGACATTTTGTCACATTTTATGTGAACTATTATATAATATTATGATTAGGAACTGTATGGTGAATAGGAGTAAATAGTATATATTTATATATGAATACAGCTTTTTACAAGCATTTTGTTGAAACATACTGCAATAAAACCAACCAAGAATAAAAACTGATTTCAGATATAACGCATTTTGGAAGGTCTGATGGCATTTACCAGAAAAATTGGTGTAATATAAAAAAAAGTGGGACTCTGAAGTACTCGTAATATTGGTATTATAAAGCTAACAGCGTCATTATAGCAGTCCGTGTCCATGCTTTTTCCATAAGCAGATGTTTTTTGTTAGCTTATATGCCAAACTTTATACCAGATCCAGTAGTTTGTTAAAAATATTAGCGCATTAGGCAAAAATTGTTTTTCAATATCAAGAAGTTGCAGTTGTAACATTCTGCCACTGGGGGAGCTAGCTCTTACTGTATGATCTCTTTAGCTTTAGCCTTGTCAGCTTGTCCCTTGTCATAAGTCTTCCTGCGGGACACAGGGGAAGGTTCCGGCACTCTCTTTTGCCCCCCTGTTGGAAGTCTGTTGCCAGAGCTGCTACTTTAAGATCCATTTGCATTGTGACAAAAAGAAACATGAAATAAAACAAAAAGACGGAACAGAAAATGACACCAACATAAGATGGACAGCATGCACAGTAAAGCAAACAAATATTCTAACATAACCTGTTAAACCTGTTAAAAGATTACATGTAAAATGCTGATTAAGAGGGAGGATTAACAAACAGCTATTCTTGCAAAAACGCTTGATTCATGATTCATTTTAAGTTTGCAGATTGATGTAAACCCGCAGTCTTTCACAAGTGCTTGCAGTAGTGGCAAATTGTCCATTGTTTGGCAAATATCTACCACCACTGGCAAGTAGTTCAGCATTTCCAACTTCCTATTCAAACACACTTAAATTGCCTTGTCAGTTCATTAGTAGAGACTCCAAGATGGGAAGTAATGGGGTCAGATGTGGGAGAAAGCCAAAAGTGTGCCTCCAGAAACAGGATTGGGAAACGCTGTTCTAGTGAACCTTTAGAAAAGCTGTATAACTGTATAACTGGTAAGCAGTTAACGTCAAATTTCTACTGCTACACTATTGACAAGCAGTTCTTGGGTAAACGTTTGGAAAATATACACAGCTGACTAGCTGCACAAAAACTGGCAAGCAGTTTTTGTGCCAAATGGATAGCACTTGGCAATGTTCTATTGTTGCACCACTGGCAAGCAGTTGTTTGGCAAACCTTTGACAGATATCTACCACTACCGGCAAGCAGTTCACTGGCAAACCTATAGCCAATTTCTATTGCTCCACCATTCATATACATATCTATCACAACTGGAAAACAGTTCACTGGAAAACCTTTGGCAAATATCTACCACTACTGGCAAAGGGGTTCTGTGATGAACATTTGGCAAGCAGTTCTCTTGCAAACCCTTGTCAATTTTTTTACTGTGGTACTACTGGCAAGCAGTTTTTTTGGCAAACCTTTAGCCAGTTCTCTTTCAATAAGGTTCACTTCGCATTGCGTCGCTGCTCCAAGAAAAGCCCTTCTTTGCCATTGACTTCAAGCCCTGCAGCAGATTTTACGCCTAGGGTCTTCCCCTGCCACTAAAAGAGTATTTCCAGAAGTACGTTGTAAAAGGTCGCTTCAACATTGTGGCTCATGCCGGGTCCCTTTGAACTGGAGGATTGGGCGGCTTTGGATGAGGACTCCACTGCTACAGAAGAGCCCAGCAAGACATGCCCCCAGCCTGACTTTAAGCTCGTGCGGATATTGATGAGTCAGGCCCCCGACCCAACTGCCATTAGAGACTTGCGCAGCGCTACAGATCTAAGAGCTATGGCTAGCCTGGTCGTCCTAACTTGACGGATATCAAGGATGCACACTGTGTTGCTCTCCTTGACTCCCCTGTGCCACCGTCGGGTCTGTTCGGTGCCACGGTAGAAGGTTTTACCCAGTTTCACGGAGGCTCAGAAATCCTCGCAAGCTATGCGCCACTTCCTGCACAGTCGCCCGCCTCCTCGACTGATGTCGGCCATCCTAAACCACCGCCAGCTCAGTGTCCTAAGTCTGCACCGCCAGCACAACCTCAGCAGCACAGACCTGAACCGGAGGTCAAGCGTCAACGCCCGACATGAAGCGCCGGCCCCCCATGATGCCGTGGTCCCCGTCCTAAGATCACGCTGGACCCAGCGCCACCGCCTCCCTGAAGTGAAGCTGAGGAGGAAATGAGGCTTAGGTCCCGCTACGGCCGGCCCACCCTCGAAAGTGCTGCGTGTTTCAGTTCCCTCGGGCGCTGGACACAACCTCGCTTCAGTCGAATAAGGGCATAAGCCCAGCCCTTTCGCGGGTTTGAACACCATTGGTCTGTAATTTTTACAGACAGTAACCAATAGGCTTCAATCACGGGGTAAACAGGAGTTTCCCCATAGTGTCAGCAAACTGACACAGTGCTTGTTCCAATTATTTCAGGGAACCATGGTTACGTAAGTAACCTAAACGTTTCTACTGTCTCACGATACATATACACATCTATCACAACTGGAAAACAGTTTTTGGTGAACTTTTGGCAATTATCTGCCACTACTGGCAAGCAGTTCTTTGGCAAACCTTTGACAGATATCTACCACTACTGGCAGCAGTTCACTAGGAAACCTTTGATAAATCTCTACAACTACTGGCAAGCAGTTCTGTGATGAACATTTGGCAAGCAGTTCTCTTGCAAACCCTTGCCATTTTTTTCTGCTGTTATACAACTGGCAAGCAGTTTTTTTGGTAAACCTTTGACAGATATCTACCACTACTGGCAACAGTTCACTGGGAAACCTTTAGCCAGTCTCTACTGTCCCACCATACATATACACATCTATCACAACTGGAAAACAGTTTTTGGTGAACCTTTAGCCAGTTTCTACGGTCCCATCATACAGTGCATATACACATCTATCACAACTTTAAAACATTTTTTTTTGTGAACCTTTGGCAATTATTTGCCACTACTGGCAAGCAGTTATTTGGCAAACCTTTGACAGATATCTACCACTACTAGCAGCACTTCACTGGGAAACTTTTGGCAAATCTTTACCACTGCTGGCAAGCAGTTCACTGGCAAACCTTTGGTCAGTTTCTACTGTTATTGGCAAATATCTACTAATACTACCAATGCAAGCAGTTTTCTTGTGATGCTTTGGCAAATCTCTACCACAACTACTATGCATTTCTATTGGAAAGTTTATACAAATATCTATCACCACTTATAAGGTATTTTCTGTTAAGGATTTCTCCTGGAAAGTTTAGTCATGCTGGCAAACAGTTCCCAAGCAAACCTTTGACTATTATCTACACTACCACTATTAGAAAGTAGTTCTTTGGCAAACCTTTGCAAAATAACTACCACTACTGAACCTTTGGAAATTCTCTACCACAACTAGTACGCAGTTCTCTTGGAAAACTTTGACAAATATCAACCACTACAGCCAAGAAGTTTTCTAGTAAGCCTTTAGAAAATATCTCTCACTTAACAAGAGTTGACAGTTTTACTAAGAAATGTAAATTGTAAGGAAGACAAATCAGGCGTAGTTAGTTCATGCATAATGTAAGATGGAGCAGTTAGTCAATTCAGTACAACAAGACGACATTAAGAAGCACTACCATTCTGCCTACACTTACATGCTACCCATTCTGGAGGTCAAACCAGCAGGAAGCATGTAGTCCCTGTCTCTGACTGTATTTCCAGCGGACTCCAGGTCTCCAGCCGCCTCTATTGTCTCACTCATTGGGTGTAGAGGTGTGTCTGGGCCACAGTCACTGTTGTTAACATACAGTAATTCCATTTGAGTAGTGGTTCTTCTTCGAGCCTGTGTTAGAATTGCAAAAATATAGAGATATAGATTGTTACATTGGGATGTGCAAGTAGTTATTTTGCAGCTGTTTTTATGCAAAGCAACTTAAAACCAGAGTATACTTGTGCAGACAATGCACGAAACCTAGGCTAAATGCAGACCATCAGATCAGCATTCAGCCTATATCATAAGACAATCTTAAGGGTCAATCACTCCAGAGAAACATACGGTAAGGTTGAGCCGTTTTTATGGTTCACCCTTACAAACCTTTTGCTACCCAAGACCTTAATTTCTAAAACCCTGATCATTACTCACCATCTCACTAACTTTAAAATGTAAACCATACCTTGGTCCTAGATTTGGTCTCGCCACATAACTTCATGATGTCTGAGGCCAGTGTGCTGCATTATGGGAAAATATATTGACTTAGGTTTGTTTGTTTATTAAAGCACAGACATTTAAATACACATATTTACCATTAACAGATGTTTACTTACATTCCTTCCACAGCAGGACTCTGAGTGGACTCATCGCTGCTACTGTCATCTCCATTTTCTAAATGAGGAAAAACAAAAGGATGGATATTCCTGAAACCACAATGGGCTGGTCAGACCTTCAGAACATCATTAAAGACCCCATGAAATGGTTTGACAATTTTCCCAAAATTCCCATGTGATTTCGGATCTGGGCCAAAGTGGTGCGGATCTAGTTCTGAGTCGTCTACAGTCGAGACTTTCATTAACTTCAATATAAAAAGACTATAAAAGTTTATATCTGCTAAAAGATTAATGTTGTCAACTTGCAGGGGTACAATTTAAATGTTGATATCATGGGGTCTTTAACAACTTCATAGAGGTACCTAATATATATATAATATTGATCTGCAATGTTTAAATAGACTTCTTCAGGAGTGTGGTAGTAATACAAAGATAAAGCAAATGAGGTTGAGTTAGGCACAGCGCTACCATGCTAGTTTCTATAGTTGCTGATCCAAACCGTTTTCCGACATTGTCTGCAACCAAAAAGAGGCTAGCAAAATATAGTTGTGTAAAGGAGGAATGAGGGAACAAAAATGGTAAATCGTTAAACAAGGATAGAAATTAGTATGTCCCACAAGGACCAGAAGAGTCGTCACATTTTCCTGCCAAGGGACTGTGACCTATGCTAGTGCTTATAACTAGCATGTTGCTAGGGATTGGTGGTTTAATATGGTAACTGGTAGAGGAGGTGTGGAAGGATGAACGGAAGCCTCATGCACCTGCGGATGGGACCGCTAGCCTGTGGTTAGTCCGAGGTGGTAACCATGCACTCATTATAGAGAGAGTGTACGGCTACTGGTACTCACCCGAGGGCATGTTACCTAGTTCTGTTTCGAATCAGCCAACAGGAAAACAGAGAAAAATCAACTTAGAAATAAAAAACACATTCCTCCAGAGCAAACCAAATCTAACCAAAAGAGAAAAATTAATAAACTAACATAAATGTATAAAAATATGACTTCATGACTCGTCCTACGCAGCAGTCTAGGTACAGATATTTGTGAACTAAGATATTTCTGATCTAAATGGTAGTGATGTAGTATTCGAGTCCGGTCTCGAGACCAATTTCTGCTTTCTCGGACTCGTCTCGGACTTGTTCCTTCAAAGACTCGGTCTTGACTCGGTCTCGGACCACAGTGGGAGGAGAAGGACTCGTAATTTCAGACCGAGTCCTCGAGACCAACGCGTTTTTTATGTTCATATAACAAAAACACACAACACATAACAATAATAATAAAATGCAATGTTGACGGCATTATTTAAAAATGACATCCTATGGTGCAATGCAAAGATAATGCATAAAATTGGGAAATATTGGAAAATGTTATAAAGTAGCTGAGCCTACTAATTCAGACATATCACTAGAAAATTTTTATTTGCTCTGCATGTCCTAACTAGGATTAAAAAAGTCAGTGTGGGCTTAACATGTTGATGACAAAGCAGCACTGTTGAAGCAGTTTAGAAAAGTAGGCAGAAGATGATGCATGTGGAAGGGATTTTTTTAATGATAGTCCATATTAAGACGTTAAGACTGCTCCTCTAAACAATTTCCAATCTAACTCAGTCTGTAGGCCTAACTGTTGATTATTAACGGGGGTGATATTAAATCATGAATATGAAAACTTGCATGTTTTTATGGTCTTGGTCATGACTCGACTCCTAAGGGACTCAGACTTGCTTCCCCAAAGACTCGGTCTTGACTTGGACTAGACTGTATTTGAAAACCAACGGACTCGTTCTCGACCCTTCAAAGACTCGGTCTTGACTCATAGGCGTAGGCGTTACGAAACATTTTTCTTTGAATATAATATTCTTAGAGGTGCATCAGAATCGAAACAGAAGATGATGTATCAATGCACGGATCATTAGGAGTTTATAAAGATGTATCGCCGTATCGATATATTAAACACACTCCTGTGTGCTACCAAGTTGGATCAAGACAATTTGGCATCCCCAGTTCACCTAACCTTGTTGTTTTTGGACTGTTGGAAAGAAACCAAAGTACATAGAGTAAAACCACAGTGACACAGGGACCCAGGTGAAAAAAAAGTGCACTAAAATACACTTTATTTAAGTACACTTAGTACACTTTTCCACAATATACTAAAAGTGCTCTATTTTCGCACACTAATTTTGAACTTAATATACTAAAAAGTAGTATTTAGTACTTCTTAAGATGAACTTAATACCATCTTAGTGTACTCAACTGTGCTATTTTGAGACACCATGAAGTTGAACTAAAATGTCATTTTAACATACTATGTCTGTATTTAAAAAAATATATTTAATTATAACTTGAAGTATACTTAAACCTACCTTTAAGCATTTTTAAATATACTTTAAAGTATACTAATGGTATGTTAAAATAATATTCCAAATGTATTCCCAGGTGAAAAAAGTTCACTAAAATACACTATTTAAGTACACTTTCCACATTATACTAAAAGTGCTCTATTTTCGCACACTAATTTTGAACTTAGTATACTAAAAAGTAGTATTAAGTACTTTTTAAGATGAACTTAAGACCATCTTAGTGTACTCAACTGTGCTATTTTGAGACACCATGAAGTTGAACTAAAATGTCATTTTAATATACTAGGTCTGCATTTAAAAAATATCTTTAATTACAACTTGAACCCACCTTTAAACATTTACGAATCTACTTTAAAATATACTAGTAGTATGTTAAAATAATATACCAAATGTATTCCCAGGTGAAAAAGTTCACTAAAATACACTGTAAGTTCATAACCTTAAGGTACTAAAAGCGCTTTATTTTCGTGCAGTAAATTGTGCTTAATATAGTAAAAAGTAGTATTTAGTACTTGTTAAGACAAACTTAAGACAATCTAAGTGTAGTCAACTGTGCTATTTTCTAAAACTGTATTCAGTTTCAACTTGAAGCACATTTGAAGCCACCTTTTAAACATTTATAAATATAATTTAATAATATTACATAAATAATATAGCATACAAAATGAAATAATAATATATTGCCCACACATTTGTATACATAAAATACATCATTTCTAATGTACTGTATGTGACATTTGAATTACAGTACAGTATACTACTAGAATGTTATATATGTAGTATTTTACCTGCATGTTTGCCTCCAAAACATGTTTTAACTCATTCTAAAATGATACTGTTTCTTCCATCATTAACAACTAATTAAATGTTAAAGAAACAACTAAGTATGTATTTACTGCTATTGAAATGATTTTACAATATAAAACAAAGATCAGTGAAATGCAATGAGCTACTTTTATCAAATTGTGGAACATTTATACATCAATATGAAAAGTACACTATGAATATGCAACCATTGAATATTCATATAATCATAATAATGTTATTCTCTAAACAAAAAGTTACTGGGAAAAATGCAGAAGTGCATTTGAACTAACTCGAGATAAACCTGCAAATGGCTGAACCAAAACACAGAGCAGTTTAAATGTCACGTTTAAGTGGAGGGTCACTTCTTCTTGCCATTCAGACACTGAAGACTTAATCACAAGGTCTTTTAAAAGGAAACAGAATATATACAAAATTAACCAATAATTAATGAACATAGATATGCATTAGAATTTTGTTAACTCCTCAGTTTACCTTTTAAATCTTTGACTGTGTCCTCATCAAGCTTGACACGAGTGTCCGTTTGATCCGTCACTACATGGCACTCTACAAGTTACATTGAACATATAGGGTTATAGGAGGCTTAACTCACTGACACTAATATAATGCAACCTGTGTGTACAGGATATGCTTTACTTTGATAATTGTGTTTTATTTTAACCAAGGGCATTTTTTATTGACATGTCTATTGTGGTCTTGCTTACAAGAAAAGTTCGCCTCTGTTTAAGGAGATTTAAGGAAATCAGATGTCATGCCAATGGACTCTATGCACACTAAACTTCCACGTTTGACTCAAGGTTAAGTTTCTGATACGGGAGATTTAAAGCAGAGTGACAGCAGAATCGCTAAAATTTACTCATTTGCTGTATTTACCCAAATTTACAACCTATGATGTGTGAAGAATTGTCCAGATGTGCAAACTGAGAAAGGTTGCAAGTTTTATGTGTCTTGTCTATGTAATCATTAAGATATATTCAGCTAGCCTGTACTAGCAGTGCTTACATTGTGCTGTTTTTTTACAATTCATCCAGCAGGCTAATCACATTAGTAAAATATTATTGTCTTTGTAATGTTGTCTAAAAGTGTCAGGTAAAATAAGAGAGACAAGTGAGATCTCACTGTTACTGCTATATGAGGAAAAAGCAAAACGAACAGAATTACATATTATGATATGATGCTGATAGTGTAAAATGTGACATTCAGAGTTTTACTGTTTTATTGTGGTATATTCACGCTGATTGTCAAAAATTTTTACTTGGTTATTTTTGAGTTAGTATCTTGAAACATTAGAGGGTGTAAAAAAACAAAGTAAAAAAGACTATGGTAAAATTCATAACCACAGATGTTATTTTCAGAGAAGACAAACATACCTTTTAGTCTAGTACTAGCATTGCATTAAAGCGTAACTAAACCCCTGGTCAGAGCCTGACTCCACCCACTGCCAATATTTGAAAAATGCAAGAAAAGTTGGCAGATCCCAACGGAGATAGAGAGGACGAACTAAGCTTGTACCAAGTGTGTGGTGAGATCGTGACAAGGGTGTAGTGAGTTTGAACCTGGTTAGTCACGACATATTTTTTGGACCCAACATCGAATAGGAAAATTCAACTGCAGTAGCCACCGTTCAACCTGAAGAGGGCAGCACTCAGACGTTTTTACACCATATATTGTAGTATTGAAACACTTTATATCCAAATGTCAAAAAACGTACACTAATAAAGCATCATTCTTACAGATCATTAACTAAAAAAAGTTGCTTTAGGGTTTAGTTACTCTTTAAACAATAGCATTAGAAAAAGGTAAAAGTGATCTAAATGTTATACGAATACTGTAGAACTAAAAACTTACCACCAAGAATAAGTATTTTTATGGGCCGTATCTTCATCTGTTCATCTCTACTTTGACGTATTAGAAATTCTCGGCTCTGATTGGTCAATTTGAATGCCGCTGTGCTAAAAAAAGACAGGCTGTTATGATTTCTGAAATACAACAAGAGAAATTAAATGCCTAACTTTACTCACAAAAAATGTATGTTCCAAAAGCCACACAACATACACGCTTGAAGAAGCTGGGTTCAAATTAAGACATACTGTAATACTAAATGTTCTACTTATTTAATAGTTCACTAAAAAATCTAAAAAGCAAAAATCTGTCATCACTTAACTTACCCTCATGTTCTCTCATTCATCTTCAAACAAAAACCGAGGTACTTTAATGAAATCCAAGAAACGTAACGTTATATATCCCCTCGATGTCAGATCCACTTGATACCTGAACTAAAAACTGCTCACATTTCAAAAAGTTAATCGCAACAACAATAAAAACATCGCCGAAGTAATCCATGTGAATCGCGTTGTTTCAGCCAAGTCCTCTGATGATCACTATATATAATTTAACAGTTTTAGTTTCAACTTTTAATCCACATTTACCAACGATCACGCACGTTGTGTATCAAACAACTGAATCAGGAAGCCAATGTGACGTACTGAATCCCAAGAACCAATGAGGTTTAGTCACGTCCGTCACGTGTCTTGTTTGAATATAAACACTAACAAATGTATGTGGATTAACTTTGTAAAATTATTATATAATGCACGTTCAATGATATGATGTTGAAATTGCAATGTTAGCCTATTAAAATTAATGTACATGTTTTTTAAAAATATATGTTTTTTTTTTCTCAACACTAAAACTTCTGTAAAACCTCTAAAACTTCTGTAAAAGTATGCTTGTGTTTAACATATATTTTTTTAAATGTGTAATTTAAGATATATTTTTCCCAGCGTACCTGTAGTGCTCTTTTTAGAAATATGTTAAATGTATGCTTGAGTTTAGCATACTTTTTTAAAGTGTAATTAAAGATATATTTATTACCAGTGTACCTCTAGTGCACTTTTTAGAAATACATAAAAAGTATGCATGAGTTTAGCATACTGATAAAAAGTGTAATTAAAGATATAATTATTACCAGCGTACATCTAGTGCAGTTTTTAGAAATACATATACTGTATGCTTTAGTTTAGCATACTTATAAAAAGTGTAATTAAAGATATATTTATTACTAGTGTACCTCTAGTGCAGTTTTTATAAATACATTAAAAGTATGCTTGAGTTTAGCATACTTTTTAAAAGTGTAATTAAAGATATAATTATTACCAGTGTACCTCTAGTGCAGTTTTTATAAATACATTAAAAGTATGCTTGAGTTTAGCATACTTTTTAAAAGTGTAATTAAAGATATAATTATTACCAGCGTACCTCTAGTGCAGTTTTTATAAATACATTAAAAGTATGCTTGAGTTTAGCATACTTTTTAAAAGTGTAATTAAAGATATAATTATTACCAGCGTACCTCTAGTGCACTTTTTACAAATACATTAAAAGTATGCTTGAGTTTAGCATACTTTTTAAAAGTGTAATTAAAGATATAATTATTACCAGCGTACCTCTAGTGCACTTTTTACAAATACATTAAAAGTATGCTTGAGTTTAGCATACTTATAAAAAGTGTAATTAAAGATATAATTATTACCAGCGTACCTCTAGTGCACTTTTTACAAATACATTAAAAGTATGCTTGAGTTAAGCATACTTTTAAAAAGTGTAATTAAAGATATATTTATTACCAGCGTACCTCTAGTGCACTTTTTACAAATACATTAAAAGTATGCTTGAGTTTAGCATACTTTTAAAAAGTGTAATTAAAGATATATTTATTACCAGCTTACATCTAGTGCACTTTTTAGAAATACATTAAAAGTATACTTGAGTTAAGCATACTTTTAAAAAGTGTAATTAAACATATATTTATTACCGGCTTACCTTTAGTGCACTTTTTAGAAATAAATTAAAAGTATGCTTGAGTTTAGCATACTTTTAAAAAGTGTAATTAAGCATATATTTATTACCAACGTATTTCTAGTACACTTTTTTTAAATACATTTAAAAGCTATTTAACATATTTTTAATACACTTTAAATAAGCGCGTTGGGAATACAAATGTATTAAAAGCATATTACTTAAATTTTAAGTATATTTTTAATACATTAAATACAACTTTTTTTTCACCTGGGGAGAACATGCAACCTCCACTTATGGCGCTTTTCCAATGCGTAGTACCCCACGGTTTGGTTTAGTTTGGGTCGGGTCAGCTTACTTTTGGGAGCTTTTCCATTAGGTGCAGTACATGGTACCCGATACTTTTTTTCGTACCACCTCGGTTGGGGTTCCAAGCGACCCGAGCTGATACCAAACGTGATGCGAAAACACTGTAGATCACTGATTGGTCTCAGAGAATCATCACTACGCGTCATCGCTATAATGTTAGCTTTACCTTTATTGCTAGCTTGCGCTGTCTCAAGCAAACATGTTGTCATCTGTGCTCTGCTTTAAGTTCCCAAACTTTATTTTAGCGATGAAAAACATCCACATGTTGAGAATCGGGAACACCCACTGATCTATATAAATGACTGGATTGCGCATAGAACGCTTAACGTAACTGCGTGAGGTGAAGCCAGCGCAGAGTTCGAGCCGCCATCTTGGTATACCCAACCGGCAGAGAGCGTCATTGACTTCCATTCAAACTCATGATCAAAATTTACCCCCTTTACAGCGTATCAGTTACATAAGGTTAATTTTTAGGATATGTGTACGTTAATTATTTGTTAATTCTGGTGTTATTTGCAATGTTTATGTTTTAATCGGGCAGGATAATGGATTTATAAAAAACCGTTAAGGTGAGTGTGTCTGTTGCATTTGTTAATGACACGGGTATAAATAAAGTTTTGTTTGACATTCAGCTACACTGTGACGGTCAGCGTTATTTCTTTAAATAAGTTTAGGTAACTTGTAAGTTTAGATAAAATAATTACAAAACTAACAAATTATTGCATGCACATACGGTACAAAGCATGATTATTTATTTAGATTTCAGAATGAGCACGTTTATTGTCATTAATACTTAATATGCTGCGGTCTGTCTGCTGATTTGATACTGTATAAAGATGAATGTATAATAACTGTTTAAAACGCAAAATGTACAACTTTCAGTAAATAACTATTTACATGCTTTGGACGTTTGTGTTATAATAATGTACAGGGTAACTTCACATATAAAAACGAAGACGAGTAATGTGATGTTTTATCATTAAAATCTGATAATGTCCATTGATTTAATAGAACGTTTGGGTATACCAACATGGCGGCGCGGTGGCTTCACAAGTGTGACGTCATGCGCAATCCAGTCATTTATATAGATCAGTGGGAACACCATAACAGTTTTTTCCAGACTTGCAGTTTGTGGCGGCACATTTGCGACGAGCACTTCAGCATTATATATGCTTAAATGCAACTTCAATGAGGCTCAGCGGAGCGCCGTCGACTGACGCCACGGGTGTTTGAACAGAAACTGAATGTAAGACAGAGGAAGTGATAAACGCGATGCGCAAACATCTATTTGTGGTGGTCAATTTAAATTTTGTGGCGGACTGAGAAATAAATAAATGTATGGGAATGTACAGCGACGCTCTCACTTGTATGATGTCACAGCAGTAGGCAGCGGAAATACAACGACACGCCTATAATCCCTCCCACTACGAAGTGATACCAAACTCGATGGAAAAAGCAAACCACGCCAAAGTGAGGTGAACTGACCCGACCCGACCCAAACTAAACTAAACCGTGGGGTAGTATGCAATGGAAAAGCTCCAAAAGATAAACCTCCCGTCCCAGCTGAGGCTCAAAAACTGTCAAGCAACAAAGCTGCCCATTAAGCCACTGTGCCAACCCAGGTGCTGTTATTTTAATGCATTGCATCTTTGTGCTATCATCAATAAGCTTTGGATCTGAACCCCCTGCTGAAAAAAACAATAGAAACCGTCACAGAAATTCTGTTGGTTTCCATTAAAATACCGTTAGGAACCATTAGCCTTTACCATTAAAACCACTACAAAATTTCTTTTTTTAAGGTCCGGAACAACAGAAATCAAGTAGAGACCACAAACCAGTCGAGACCATCAGCCCTAGCTGGTGTAACAAGCTGGTTTAGCTGTGTTTTGTTCAATGGACTCAGCTGGTCTGGCTGGAAGACCAGCTCACCCACCAGCTCAACAAGCTTTGCCAGGCTGGGAGGACCAGCATAACCAGCTACTGACACCATAAACCAGCTACCAGCTTATGGTGGTCTTAGCTGGATTTTTCAATAGGGAGACTATTATAGTTTCCATTACAACCAATACAATTCCCATTAAAAAACATTAAATTGAACAGAATTTATGTGATGGTTTCTACTGTTTTTTTAACAAGGTCCTTGGTTGCCTCCTATGGAAGTGGGAGGCTCAGATATTTTGGCAAACTGATGAAATATAAACAGGTCTGATCAATATGGTCAGATTGGATTGGTTTTGAGTGTCTAGATGCCATGAAGTCCCTACCCTGTAGAGCATTCCCCAACAAAGCATCCAGTTCTGGGTTAAACTCGGCCTTCTCCTTCAGCATGTGGAACAGCAGCTGGTTCTGAGTGGCACTGTTGATCTCAGTTTGCTTGAGACGGCCCTCCATCACCTTTATCTGAGACTCTTTCTGAGATGCCTGTAGACCCTGTTAAGAACCAATCAAATGCCGAGTCGAGAAAAACCAAGTTAAAAGCATTCAGCTGAATAATGGCTCTGTGATCTGATACCTTATTTATGGCCATGGACATGAAATGATCGAGAAGAAATCGAGCCTCAGCCAGAGTGCAGGAACCAATCACAGCTGAGACATCAACAGAGTCGCCCTCCTCCTACACACACAGAAAACAATCCATTAAATAAGAGCAATGTCATTTAAAGGAACTATAATCATTAATGAGTGATTTGATTTAATACAAAATGTGTCATTTGCATTTAGAGGGTTTAGGTTGATTGATTATACTAATTATTAAAATGACTCATTAAATGAGTTCACTAAAATTACTAGAAGACTTTAAATTGATTCTGAATCAATTGAGTGTAATACTCTAACTGTAGGTTCACACCAGACGCGAGTTCACAGTTTCCGCGAGTAGATTACATTCAAAGTCAATGCAAAGACGTGATCAGACACGTCCTCGCGTGGGGCCTCAAACGCGTCTTCGCCCAAGTTGAAAATATTCAACTCGAGTGAAAAACTTGTATGACACGAAGTTAAATCCCGCGAGTAATCTAGACCGAGTAACGGGATGCCCCACGTTTGGTGTGTAAGAGTATTACACTAAATTGATTCACAACCATTTCAGTGATTTTAAAGTCTTCTAGTAATTTTAGTGAACTCGTTTAGTGAGTCATTTCAATAACTTGCTTAAAATAAGTTGAATTAATTGAGATTCATCAGTAATTTTTAGTGAATAGCAATGATATGATTAATGAATTAATCACAATAATTGTAGTAATTTGACTCATTTCAGTGACTTGATTCATTTACATTACATGTATGCATTTGACAGTAGTGCTGCCTCACGATTAGCAAACTGACCTAAGGAAATAAGTTCTAGATTTTTTATTAGAAAAAAGTAAAATAATAATATTAAAAAATATATAACATTTTTGTGAATTTGTGCTTAAAAAAATCTTGAAATAGTTGGACTTTTTTTCTTAATCACTCAATTCTAAAAAAAAAAAATCTTGAAAATTTTTCTTACTCCATTGGCAGATTTTTTTCATGGGTCTTATTTTCTAAGGTAGTTGAAATGGGAGTAGCGTTGACTGATCTAACTTTAGGTCTTATGTGTTTATTATCATTTCACATAATGAATCCACTGACGCGACACAGCATATGTGAACAAACACTCGTGTTCAAATACTCGTGCACGAGTTTTGGGGGGCGTTCCCTAGAAATGAGCTGTAAAGGAGGGGGGCTGTTCTTACGCATGCGCTCATTTCAAAAACTCAGTAACAGTTTTTGGATTTTCAGTCGGCGAAAACATCCTCTTTTGTGCCTTTAAAAGTGGACTCTCCAATCTCTTGATGAACCACAATGACAAGCATTCAACCAGTGTACACTTACAGCCAGACATACTTATCCAGCGTGGCTTACACCGCATACATTTCAACAGCTCGACACAAGATTGCACTGCAGCCCTTCCGGTGCCCTCAATATCCAAATTTACTCACACTTTTATAGGCCACAGATTATGCCAATTAAAAAAAATGTAATATAAGTCTCAGGTGTGCCTAGAATGTGTCTGAAGTTTCAGCTCAAAATACACTACAAATCATTTATTATAGCATGTCCAAAAAGCCCATTATTTGGGTGGTCACAAAAAAGTGCGTTTTCATGTGTGTAGTTACACTGCAAAAAATGACTCTCTTACATAGTATTGTTGTCTTGTTTTCAGTACAAATATAAAAAAATTCTTAAATCAAGATGTTTTTTCTTAATGAGCAAAATGGCCTAAGAAAATAAGTCTAGTTTTTAAACAAAATGTATTAAATTTAAGTGATTTTGTGGATAAAACAAGTAAAAATTCTGCCAATGGGGTAAGCTATTTTTTCTTTAATTGAGTGTTTAAGAAAAAAGTTAAAGATATTTTTGCTTACACCATTGGCAGATTTTTTTTGCTCGTTTAATCTACAAATTCACTTAAATTTTATATTTTTGTCTAAAAACTAGACTTATTTTCTTAGATTATTTTGCTTATCAAGAAAATACATCTTGACTTGAGACTTTTTAGATATTTGTGCTTAAAACAAGACAAAATACTAACTAAGAAAGTCCTAAATAAAAAAATTATTTACACTTTCCGAAAGATGGTTTTGGTCCTTTAAAGGCGGAGTCCACGATGTTTGAAAAACGGTTTGGAGAAGGAGACGGGCCGACTACCAAAACACACTTATAGCCAATCAAA
Organism: Misgurnus anguillicaudatus; assembly: GCF_027580225.2. Lineage (NCBI taxonomy): Eukaryota > Metazoa > Chordata > Actinopteri > Cypriniformes > Cobitidae > Misgurnus > Misgurnus anguillicaudatus. The sequence continues at coordinate 3,397,465 of NC_073342.2, read as the reverse complement.
TCAAATCAAATGCCGGGTTGCGTATGTGTGGGGCGGGTCTATCAACAGAAGGTCCAAATTCTATTGGGGTAGGGGCGTGTTTGTTTAGGTGAATTCAAATATCAACATTGGCTTTCAAACATCATGGACTCCTCCTTTAAGGTAGTTGTTATCACGCTGATATATGTTCAAGTGTTCATTTTTGTGATAACTTTCATTTTAGCTAGTAATTTGATGCTATAGAAACGGGGCGTGTCTTTATGATTGGCATGGTTGAATTGGTCGTGCCAGCGTTTGGGAGGAAGTTTGATACCGCGGCTCCGCCTCTGGCTCCACGGACGATTCCTTCTGCGCATGCCTTGGCTCCATACTGACGTTTTTACGTAACATGGCGGTGACCATGGTCGGACATTTTTGGCTTCAAGTCTATGCTTTAAATGCAAATGAGCTACAGCTCCTCACTCCCTTACAAACAGACAGTGAGCGTTTTCGGGTTAAAATAGATCCTGCTAATACAGTCTGGGACAATTGTATATTTAGCCGTATTAGAGCTACAATGTGCTAACAAATACATTTAGAAAAGCTTTTGGGTAAAATTATCCAGTCATTCAGTGGCCGTGGGTGGGGCTTTATCAGTGTGATGTCATATTAACAAGAGAATCAAAAAAGCATGTCTAATGAAACTGATTTGGTTTATTTGGGATTAAAAATGAAGGAGAGGGTGGATTTTTTTCATTGTAGGTTTGTTGCCAACACACATTTATGTCCAAACACCTTGTAAAAGTAGATTTGCATAATATGTGAAAATATATTAATAATGTAATACAGAATGATGATTTCACACACACAAGTCAATTCAGTGAGTTGATTCAGAGTCATTTAAGTGAATAGATTGAGAGTGGACTGACCTTGGCCTCCTCCATCTGCATGATGTTGGCCTGGCAGTCAGAGATGCTGTCATTGATGTAATCGATGTTGGCCAGCAGAGACTCCAGTTCTTCATTCAAAGGCTGAACATCTTTTTCACCTTCTGGCTCCTCTGTCAGTAATCTCTCTTTCTTTCTGCTGATCTTATCACGTCTTCGTGTCAGCTCTTCACGTTGCTGTGGACAGATTTCAAACAGTCCTACGTTTAATCTTTTGATGGGATCAGTAAACTTTTTTTATATTACACAGATGTAAGACAGATGTATTGTTTCAATGAATGCATGTTGAGTTTACCTTTAGAAGACGATTCATGTCTGTCTCCATGTTGGAAATGGTCATTCGCTGCATGATGATGTCAGAGATACGCCTTTCCAGAGTCTGCCATTTCCCGCGGGCAATGCGTGTAGAATATATGCCAGCTGGCCTGCGATAGTATAATCTAAAGCCAAGAGATGTCAGTCAACAAGATGTGGTCGCTTATATGTATATTAATCCACAGGAGATTTATTTCAGCATCTGTACCTGGTTCCATTAGGTGCTCCAGAGCTCGGATACGTCCGACCCGCGGGTGGTCTATGTAGGTGATCCTGGCTCGGCTCAGGTACATTCCCTTTCCGTGTCACCTTTCCTGAAATGGGCCGCACCTGTCGCCTTAGAGCAGTCACCTGTCGAAATAATCACAGAAATATCACAGCTGTTTTTCTGTGTAATCAAACATTAAATTGACTGTGCTAATAGTCCCTTTCACACATACAGTCTTTACTGGTAATTTACTGGTAAATTGCCGTTAACATGTCATGTGTGAACAGAACCTTTCCGGTAAATCAGTACTCCCAATTTACCAGTAAGACAGGTTGTAAGATTACCAGTAATTTACCGGTAAGTGCTGATAGTCAAAACAAATAAAACCATTTCTAAATATGACATAAAACATTATTTAAACAAAATGTTTTACCTTTATAAGCATGACAGTACAAAAAAAAATAATCGGAAAGTGTTAAAAAGTATTAATCCTATTTTTTAAGAAGCTGTATCTGTATTTTTTAGGGAATATTTCACCTCTTCAGTTTTCCTGCGCAGAATAAGCTCCTGTTGTCTTTTCTGAGCTTCTAGCAGTTTCAGCTGATGCTGTAATAAAAAAAACACACATCACTGAAAATATTGCACATTTCGCAGACTTACATGGCAGTAGTTTTAGTTTCCCATCATGCACCTCTTGTTTACGCTGGTCCTTCTTAAGTGTGGCGATCTCACGGTTTCTCCGGGACTCCGCCATCCTGCTTTTCTCCTGCTGCTCCTTCATCTGCTTCATCAGACGCACCTGACGACAGTAAACTACCTTTAATGCTAGTATTTAATGTTACCTAGTTGCTTTCTGTCCAAAAAATGCAACAGAAGCTAATGGTGTGTGCAATGAAGACTAGTTATTGACCGATATATCGGCCGGCCAATATATCGGGCCGATTTTTTGTAGGTTTTGTGTGTATCTGCATATTTTTATGATGTAAATTGAGTGAGCAAAAGCAATATCGGCTTCAAATATCTTCCTGTATGTCAGCCTGTATCGGTCATAAATCGGTATCGGCACTAAAAATCCATAATGAAGACAATATAGTGCGATACTTATCTCACCTCCAGTGTTTGTTAAATGTTAAAGGTTAAAAATGTAAAACATCAGAGCAAAAGTCCCCAAGAAATCAAAACTGACAATTCGTATTTTTTCATAGAATATTGCAATGTCTTTTATAAACAAATAACCTGTGTGGGCCTTTTTGTTTTAATGCATGTGCCCTCATAAACTGAACCAAAATCTGAAAATGTACATCCGCCCTCGTGTGGCGATCCTTCTATGATGACTTCAGCTTGAACTCTTGGGCGGAGCATCTGTAAACCCCGCCCCCTCTCGCCCCCTCTAACTGTCAGTCTGCTGCGGGTTCCATTTCCGAATAAAATGCCTCCTTTTCGATATCTAATGAATTCACCGTCCACTATTTTCCTCGTCTGATATTATGTTTTACTCGGAAATACTTCACAAATGAAGTAAAGTTGATCGCTACTTCCTGTTTGCAGAGACTTTAAACTACAAATGATCAATTCCAAAGTTAGGTTGTAATAAAATGACCTTGGGATGTATTACAGAAAAATCTTTTTATGTTGGGATCCATTTAGGACATAGGAGGTTTTTTTTACATGGACCCTAGCCAATTTAATCCTCAATATATGTTGATGAGCCCTAAATTTATGATACCTCTAACACCGTTTTAATAGGTGTAGTATGCATGGTGACCACTAGATGGCGCAGGTTATATAAAAAAACATTAAACATTCAGTCTTACTTTGGTCTTCTTCATTTCAGCTAAATCCTGCTGCAGTTTCTTCATCTGTTTCTCATACTGTGATTGGTTCTTGAGTAAGCGGGCGTGTTCTTTCTGTGCCGCCTGAAGTTTGTGCAGCTCTTTGTTCATGATACCGAGTTTCTTCTCATACTCGGCCTTTATGCGCTTGGCTTTATCGTCTGAACACGACTCCACAGAGCCTGACACACACACGCATACGAATACAAAACACAAATTAGTTGTGTCAGGTTGCAAGCCAGACTCGGACCTGCAATGTGCTATATGTTTTGGTACCCATGTTCTGCAGGACGCGGTCTCTCTCCAGCTGTGTGTCTTTGATTTTGCACTGCAGCATCATGAGCTTTTGTTCGTACTGTTGTTTGAGCGTGTGCAGGCGTCTCTGACTGTTCTCCAGCTCATCGATTAACTTCTGCTTAATGGCGATCTCACATGTGATGTTGGCCAGGTCGGCCTGGAAGTCCTCTGATCGATGACAAAAATAAACAACAATTGGATTACAAGAGTAGCTGGTAGGCTAATAGTGTAGATGCTGTATGTTTAGCCCAAACTGACCTGAATGCATATGGTCCATATTGGCATCCATATCACAACATCTTATATGTTATCACATTATGTAATGTTCATAATAATAATTAATTAAAGGTGTTGTTTCAAGTTTATCATGTGGCAGCTTTCTATAATTTTTTATTATTCAAATGTAATGGCAAAGATGATCACTCCTTCTCATCGAGTTCAGAATCAGAGTCATCAGAGCTCTCCTCAGCATCAATTTCCTCTTCATCTACATCTTCTTCCTCTTCCTCTCCGTCCCCTTCCTCGCGGTCACTGGTTTCCTGTGGGAATTTAGCCGGTCAACAATTGTTAACTCCACTGTAAAATGTTTTTGAAAGGGCAAAGTGTCAATCAAAGCACCTCTGGCTCGTGATTGGTGGGTTCTGATGGCTCTCCCTCACTGATCTTTGCCTCGCTGTGAAGTGTTTCGTCTTTGCTGGCACTGCAAAAAAATAGACAAACTCGAAATTAAAATGTTGATTTTATATGTAGATAAACCTTTATAAAACATTGAAATAAAAAAAAGTTAATATTTGTTGTTAAAAATTGATTAAAAAAGCGATTCATTCGGAGAAAAACTAGATGGGAAGTGAAAACGTCATTTTGCACATGAAATGATAAAGGCTTTATTATATCAACATATGATGGAGAAATAATCTCAATTTTAATTAATATATACATACACAAAACCCCCTCAACCATATTAAGTATTAACAGAATGAACTGCTTCAGAAAGGACTGTGATCATGACATTACAATATGACCTCATAATAACCACCCACATTTTAATACACATTCAGAATTTAGAAACTGGACCCACCCCAAACAACAGTGTGAACCATAGACATACAAAGATCCTAGTTGAGTTTGCCAGGTGCATACAACATTTATAACAGGTTTTCATAAAAGTGTTGGTCACTTTGTCGGCTTGACAATCCTATTTTGCAGCAATAAAGTGAAATAAACAAACAAATAAAGTTACTTTTTAGATAAAACAGATGTTGAGAGTTCAAAGTTGGAAAAAGTAACAAAGTGCAATACAGCACTGTATATCAGCACCCCCAAATCTTAATAATATTGTATCATGATGTTAGGACCATGATAATACCGTATTATGGGCGATTCTGAGTATGTCGGAGCAGTTGACCCATCGCAGCGACAGGCTAAATCCCTCAATGTGGCATATATGTATCTATATTGTGTGAGCCATAGACATAAAAAAATAGACACACGTCGGCTGCTGGATCGTGGGTCACAGAGCCCGCATATTAGTAGTAAACTACTAAAACACACTTGTAGCCAATCAGCAGTAAGAGGCGTGTCTACTAACCAACATCATTGCCTGGGTTACGTATTTGTGGGGCAGTTCTATCAAAAGAAGGTCCAGATTCTATTGGGGTAGGGGCGTGTTTGTTTAGGTGATTTTAAATGTCAACATTGGCTTTCAGAAATCATGCACCCCACCTTTAATGAGAATTCACAATGTTGTTTTTTTATTGTAACATGGAATTTATATTAAATTACTTTAGTTACTGTAGTTCGCTGGTTAGCTTAATTAGTGACGTATTGAAGGTTTCCTAAAAAGATCCATATATGAAGAGGCATTGGAGGAAGAACTGATTTGATTTCATATACATTAAGCTATATTACATTAGGGATACTAATGCTATACTCTACCTGTTGAACTACAGTAACACACAACTGGTATGATGACAATATATTATACAAAAGAAAAATATGGAATAATATTATACAGAAGTCATTTTATATTAAACAAAAATTACTTTTTTTTAATCATTTCAAGGATTAGTTCACCCGAAAATTGGACATTTTTATCGAATAAATAAGTTAGTGAAACAATTTTTTAAGTATTTTTCCAGAGACTACCTTAAATAAAAAAACGAAAACTATGAGAATAAAAAGGTTGCAAGTAGAGGTGGGTTATGATGAGAAATAACAGAGGACGAGGAGGGAGAGGGTGACACAGCGACAAACCTGTCTTCCTCCATCTCCTCCTCCTCCTCTCTCCTGTCACTCAGCACCTGCTGGAGTCTGCAGCAGTCAGAGGTCAAAGGTGAAGAGTCAGGCAGAGGAAACAGAAAGCAAGAGACAGATGATACTGACATTAGTAAAGAAGAGTTGTGGTTCACTTACAAAACCGTCTTCATGGACTATTACATCAAATTATAAATATTTTGGTTGCTTTACAAAGTTTTTGTGCTCTTTTTTAATAAACGGCAGATGCATGTTTACAATTGCAATGCATCCTGGGAATTTCCTACTTTATAAAGGATATTTACGGTGTGATATGTGCTCGAATGTTACATTTTGTATATTAACTGTGTAAATTATGTTTCATCATCATTTTATAATGTGGAATATGGTTTTCTTGCAAGTATTTTACCTCATCAACCAGTCTGATGTATATAATTGTCTCGGTCATACCCTAATAACTATTCTTTATCCACAAAAAAGTGTACAAACTAAAAAAAAATTGTTTTCCTTTATCCTCATAACTTTATGTGATGTTAGATATCTTCCACAAAGCCACCGATATAACTTCACATTACATTACGTTCATGCATTTTGCAAGCGCTTATATCCAATGCAACTTACAATACATTACAAGGTATATACATTTTATCAGTATGTGTGTTCCTGGGATTAAACCCCTAACCTTTTGCGCTGCTAATGCAGTGCTTTACTACTGAGCGACAGGAACACATAACTCTCAATGCTTTTGTGATTTTAAGGTGAGAAAACAGCACTGCAAAAAATGACTTTTTACTTAGTATATTTGTCTTGTTTTTTAATAAAAATATCTAAAAATTCTTAAATTAAGATGTATTTTCTTGATGAACAAAATGACCTAGGAAAATAAAAAAATATATAAATAAATAATAAATAATAATAATAATAAATAAATAATAAAATAGGAAAATAAATAATAAAAAAAAAATAATAATAATAAACTTTAAGTAAATTAGTGCTTAAAACAAGCAAAATAATAATAATAAAAACCTACATTTACATAAACACTTAATTTTTTTTTTCTTATTCCATTGGCAGATTTTTTTAAGCACAAATTCGCTTACATTTTATACATTTTTTTTGTCTAAAAACTAGACTTATTTTCCTAGGTCATTTTGCTCATCAAGAAAATACATCTTACATTTACATTTAAGAATTTTAAAATATTTTTACTGAAAACAAGACATAAATACTAAGTAAGAGAGTCATTTTTGCAGTGAGCCAAGCCATAACAATTTAATTGTCATAGGGACAATATTATATATTGTAAAATTATAACATCTATCATAAATAAAACAATAAAAATCACAGATTTATGGAGAAAAACATTTGTGGATAGCAAATTTTCTCCCTGAAAGCCTCATTACAGACATTAACATAATGTCTGCACTGGTAATTACACAGTTTAAAGACACTAACAGAAATCCCACAATGCCTCTCTTTCACCCAGCTAGGGATGGAGGCAATTATTCATAACATACAGCCAGTTACTATGGTAACAGCCCCTCCAGATGCAGTTCTTACCACCTCATTACCTCTTCTTTCTCTTTTTCTCCTTCCTCTTCAGTTTCTCCAGATCCTTCTTGGCTATCTCGATTATGTCAGCGGTCTCCTGACTGGGGTCGGCTCCCAGTAGCGCAGACGAGAACGCTCCAGAACCTCCGTAGAACTGAGGACGGGTGGACGCCCGCGTGAGGTTCCTCCTCAGGTTCTCATTCACGGCTTCACTTTCAAGCAGTTTTGCCCTGAAACACAAAATTATGTGACATCATATTAATTCAAAAGGGTTTTCTGTCTGTTGCTGTGCTCTGGACGGTTTCTACAATGTTGCAAAGCAGTTGTGGATGAAGCATTGCTAAGTGAGTTTTAAGTTAAAACAGACCTCCCAAATGTATAATATTCTGGTATTTAGATATATTTTGGGTTCATCCTGCAATATATTTACATGTAGAAATTTAGCAGAAGCTCTTTTCCAAAATCTAATTTATGTTACCTTAGATCTTCGATTTCCTTGATGTAATTCTGAATCATATTTCCAATTTCCTCACTACCTTCACCTGAAAAACATTCATCATTGCACTTAAATGCCATTGGTTCAGAGTATTTGCCATGAATGCATGGGCGGCAGTGATGTTACAATGTACCTGCTCTCGAGAGCACCTGATTGGCCTGTTCACTGAGCAGCTGTGTGAGTCGAGCACCCTGCGAGTCAATGGCTTCCTGCATGGCCTTCACACGCATGCGCAGATTATTGTTCTCCATCTGAAGCATTGAGTTCTCATGATACATGTCATTGATGCTTTCCAACCCGTCTTCTCCAACCAGACGCTTCCCCTGAGAAACAGAGAGATTTTCTTTCACTACTCACGATTAACAGGGGTTCCCAAGGTGCTGATCAAATACAGCTGAACCAAGTAACCTTTCAATAAATAATACTTTCAATTAATTCATATTTTATTATACAGTATAATTAATAATAAATAATTTATTAATACTATTTTGTAAGATAAAAATAGTCGTCTTTTTAAATATATATTTTTTAATTATTTATAATTTATTACTAATATTTTTATTTACTATATATTTTTATTTAATTTGGGATTTGATTTCTACAGGTATCACTATATTCTTATACCCTGTATTATATAATACCATTGTTTAATTTCATTTATTTTCTATGTCTACAATGAGGATAGAAATGACTTTACAAATATTATATATTGTTTATATACTGTTTACCCAGAGGACTGCCCCACCTGTGTTTACTTTGAGGATACAGTACATGCAAGTCAAACTGGCACAGAGTTACTGCACACAAATTTAGTCTTCTGCATGTTGAATCAGTTATTTGTTATGGATGAATGTAATCTCACCGTTCTGTACTCCATGAGCTCCATCTGAAGTCGGGCGATCTCCGTCCTCAGAGCGCTGATCTGCTGGCTGGCCTTGTCTTGGTTCACCATCACCCTGTTCTTGATGTTGCGTGCTCGATTGGCGTACTTCAGTGTGTTCAGGGTCTCCATGAAGTCCTGATCTGACGGGCTTATGCAGGCGATCATCACTGTTCGGCTGAGATATCAAACAAAAAAGCTTTATTGACTCACTCGAACTGCTTAAAATTAGGTGAATACATTTTTATTTTTGTAAAGCTAATAGACCTGTTTCCACCCAGTGAATCTTGAAGAAGGCGAGTAAGTTTGGAGTCTCTGTAAGGCACATGCGTTGAGCGCTTGCTTCTGTCTCCTAAAGCACTGATCACGTTTCCCAAAGCAAGCTACATCAAAGTAAAAAAGACAAGGGCAGATAAAAACATAATAAATGTTTTAGGTAACATTAGCTTATGAAGTTACACAGAAGATGAATGTGTGGTTGATTTCTGACCAGTCCACAGTTAATGGAGATGCCTTCTTTAGCTCTGTCCCCTGTAGCCCCCGTCCTCTTGAGTCTCTCTGACCCGGCCAGATCCACAAAGTGAAACTTGGCTGTAAGTGTCTCAAACTCCTCCATCTCAGACGAGTTGTTGGCCAGTCGATTGTCTGTCTCATTGTCCTGTTCTGGGGGCTGACAAAAAGATGTGACATTAATGCTGCCAAGGGTTGGCGTGTATTCATTCGGAATAAGTTCTGTAAGTTCTTAATAAGTTCTAAGTTCTGCCACAAAGCAAAAAAGCAAGAGAACAGACACAGAGACTTGTTGTACGATAATCCATAGACGCATTATTTCTTTGCTTTTCATGATACATGGCAACAAGCATTGACCCAATGACCCAACATTATTGACTCCCACATTGACCCTACACTAAGCAACTACAGCCAAATAATCTTTACCTTACCCCATTCTAATGACCTCAACCCAGCTTTCTAAGCTATAGCCCCAGCCCTAACCCAAACTTTACCCCTAAAGACTCCACTTCAATGTTCCAATCCCTAAGACTCCACCCCAATGTTCAAACCCATAAGACTCCACCCCAATGTTCAAACCCATAAGACTGCACCACAATGACCCAACCCATTAGACTGCCCCCCAGCCCATAAGATTCAACCCCAGTGTCCAAACCACAAGTCCACCCTAATTACCCAACCCTAAAGAGTTCACCACAATGAACCTAATATGAACACTTCACCACAATGACCCAACTCTAAAGACTCCACTCTAAAGATCCAAGACAATGACTCCACCTCAATAGTTCAACCATAATGACCTCACCCCAATAATTCACCCATAAGCTTTCACCCCAATGACACCTAAAGACTCCACTTCAATGTCCCTAAGACTCCACCCTGATGTCCCAACCGATAATAACACCATCCCTTATGATCCAACCCCAAAGACTCCATCTTTATGAATCAACCCATAAGACTCCACTCTATTGTAAAAACACCTAAGACTCCACCCCAATGTCCAAACCCATTAGACTCCACCCCAATGTTCAAACCCATAAGACTCCACCCCAATGTTCAAACCCATAAGACTGCACCTCAATGAGCCAACCCAAAAGACTTCACCCGAATGTCGCAACCTATTAGACTGCACACCAGCCCATAAAATTCAACCCCAGTGTCCAAACCCTGAGTCCACCCTAAATACCCAACCCTAAAGACTTCACCACAATGACCCAAATCTGAACACTCCACCAAAATGACCCAAATCTGAAGACTCCACCACAAGGACCCAACTCTGAAGACTCCACCCTAAAGATCCAAGCCAATGACCCCACCCCAATAATTCACCCATGCAATTTCACCCCAGTGACCCAAACTTAAAGACTCCACCCTGAAGTCCCAACCCTAAAGACTCCATTATAATAAACCCAACCCTAAAGACTCCACCACAATGACCCAACAAATTAGCCGGCACCCCAGCCTATAGGATTTAACCCCAGTGTCAAAACCATGAGTCCACCCTATTGACCCAACCCTAAATATTTCACCACAATGACCCAAATCTGAACACTCCACCAAAATGACCCAAATCTGAACACTCCACCAAAATGACCCAAATCTGAAGACTCCACCACAAGGACCCAACTCTGAAGACTCCACCCTAAAGATCCAAGCCAATGACCCCACCCCAATAAATCACCCATGCAATTTCATCCCAGTGACCCAAACCTAAAGACTCCACCTTGATGTCCCAACCCTAAAGACTCCAATGACCCAACAAATTAGCCGGCACCCCAGCCCATAGGATTTAACCCCAGTGTCCAAACCATGAGTCCACCCTATTGACCCAACCCTAAATATTTCACCACAATGACCCAAATCTGAAGACTCTCCTCTAAAGATCCAAGTCAATGACTCCACCTCAATAGTTCAACCATAATGACTCCACCACGATAATTCAACCATAATGACCCCACCCCAATAATTCACCCATAAGATTTCACCCCAATAACCCAAACCTACAGACTCCACCTTGATGTCCCAACCTATAATGACCCCATCCCTATGACCCAACCCTAAAGACTCCATCATAATGACCCAACCCATAAGACTCCACCCCAATGTCCAAACCCATAACGACTCCATTATAATGATCCAGCCCATAAGACTCAAGCCCTAATAATTTGTAATGGTACTTACATTTTCTGCAGGGGCACAAACACGCACTTGACAGATGTGAATGGTGAAGATGGCGTGGGATCGAGAACTCTGTACGTTCATCTGCGTGCTAGCGGTGGTGCGAGAGAGAGCGCCCAGCTTCAGACACTGCATCATCTACAACATAATTTGTTATTTTAAAGAGCATTTAAATAAAGTTGAAAAAAAGAAATAAATTAAGAAATAATTCTCACTTCTGCCTCTGAGGAAACTGTGCGTGTCGTCACCCCTACAGTGTAGATGCTGCCGTTGGCGTCCTCATGAATTTTAATGTGAGATTTCTGTTTCCTCATCTCCATGTCTCGTGTGGTGTCGAAAAGATCCAGCACTTCCTCATTATATAACTGAAGATACAGCACATACATACATGTGCACAATGAAATAAGAGACTGGACAAATGACAATTAATATTAGTTATGTTGTTGAGAAGAAATACAATATTTTACAGCAACACAAAAGAGTTTTTGCTCTTTGCTCCCCCTACAGGTTAGAAGCGTAATTGTCCATTACCACTGTCGTAAATACTGCAGCATAGCTGGCTCTGATTGGATTGTAGGTCTGCCGTAAAGCAAGTTTTTGTAGTTTTCACTCAAACTACAGGACCGCGACCCGACGGTTGGAATCTTCTTTAGTGTGTTTTTGGCCGATAGAGGGCTGCAAAGCGAATGTGAAAGTGCCGTTCACCCCGTTTCGAGTGGATGAACGACTGAAACTTTTTTGGAAACGTTATTTTAAGATAAAAAACTCTTTGGTGTTGCTTTAAAGTTTTACTAGTGGAGGTCTTGAACAACGTTCTAATAAACCAATAACCTTCCTCTGATTCTGGAATGTTGGTTTGACAGGAATGTTGTTACACGGCCAACAAAAGATGACGATCCAGGTCAGCATTTGCACAGTACCTCTAAAAACTGAGCACTGATCTTGAACTCCGGGACGGGTCGGCCCTGATCTGCAGCCGCCTGCCGTCTCTGCTCGATGCCTTTAAAGAGATGACTGACCGCCCGTGGGATGATGCCCAACTCCTCATCTGGTATGGTCACGTCAAACCCTGTGCCCATCGTATATGTCTTCCCTGACCCTGTCTGAGATACACAAAGATGTTATATATGTTTCGACATTTATTAATTAGAATCGAATCTCTTGTAAACGCTTTCAAAAAACCCAAACAGATTTTAATATAGTTTGGTGCTGAGTTTGTTCCGTCTGTCTGGTGGAAAAGCGAGACTGTTGATATAAAGAAGGATTAAGACAGCGCCAGACAGAGAGACAGACAGATGACAGAGCGCTATGTGCTTGTGATTGATGGTAAGTCGACCATGAAATGGAGGTCATAGATCATGCCGGCCAGACAACATAAAAAATACATGGACATGTGAAAGAGAAATATGATATTCTTCTCAATCTACATTTTCTTATGATTTAACATTTAGGTTATTTGTAAAAAAAAAAAAAAAAAGATTTACCTTGAATGATGAATGATAGGCTAGATGTTATATTATATTTTCAAATTATATTTGAAATTATTTTAGGTGGCTATATTAAATAAAGAAACACACATTTTTTGCATTTTATTTTTCCATTACATTGCCTGAATATTTATTGCTATATTGGTGCAAGTAAAAAAATATTTAATATCATAATGTGCTTGTGTAAGCACTGATATTCACTCCAAACATCTACTTTCTATAGGTAAAATAATAAAATTTTATATACAAGACAAATGCCTATACACAGGGAACAATACACACCTGTCCATAGGCAAAGATGGTTGCATTGTAACCCTCCAAACATCCTTCGATAAGTTTCTCAGTGCAATTGGCATAGATGGCATCCTGCGTTGAGTCCATGTCAAACACATAATCATATGTGAAGGCCTTGTCCTTTCCCAGAACCACTTGCGGCTCGCAGGGCGTCACGAACGTGCAGATGTGACATCCTTCGATCTTTTCTTTCGCAAGCTGAGGACGAATCCTGCGAAGAGATGAAATGATTCAGACATTAACACACTGATATAAATATTAATGAGCAGAGTCTGATGCGTCAACATTTGACTTAAAATAAACCAGTGATCACTGGATGTTTCATTGCACAAACTGTTATTTCAGGCTTTAATTCCATAACAAAGATTACAGTTTTCAACTCAAAAGTCAAGTATTATCATGTTTGGGTGAGAATCCCCACTGAGAATGCTTGCAAAAATAATGGAAACTGTCAATAAGAGTGGTGTATTTCATAAAATTTGGGAGCTTTTTTGGCATATGTTGATGATGGTGACACTGCCTCCAGCTTGATGAGAGGATTAATGTAGGGAAGGCTTATGAATGTCCTGGTTGATTTTGGTAGTTGTATTCTCAATATTATTTAAAGGTGCAGTGTGTAATTTTTAGAAGGATCTCTTGACAGCAATGCAAAATAATATACAAAACTATATTATCAGGGGTGTATAAAGACCTTTTTTATAATGAACCCTTATGTTTTTACTACCTTAGAATGAGACTTTTTATCTACATACCGAGGGTGCCCTTACATGGAAGTCGCCATTTTGTGCCACCATGTTTCTATAGAAGCCCTTAACGGACAATTTTTTTTATGAAGCTGTCTCCGACGATCACATGTTTGTCTGGTGGTGGCTACCGTAGCTTCTCTATGCGTTTTAAAAGCAATGGGTGAGCAATTAACTGACCCATTGGTGGCAATTTGCAACCTCACCACTAGATGCCACTAAAATTTACACAATGCACCTTTAATGTCTGTACATTATTATAATTTTTCTTTCCTTGTGTATATAAACATATATATTTGTGACGGAGGAGAATTAGCCCTCCCTGCTGGGTAATCATTACTGGCAACCACACACACGCACACACACACACATACATACATCGCATTCACTTACCTCTCATAATCCATCCCGTTTCCCCGGCTGTCGAAGCTGTGAGTGCACGCACACTCTGATGGCACATGGACATGTTTACATACCACTCTTCCCCTCTGTTAGCATCCATAACCCGGACCCTTCATACACACACATTGTCTTTGCACACCCGCTGTTTTGTTTGTTTGTTTGTTTTGGTTAGCTGCCTTCGGATTGACACGCTGTGCCGGCAAACCCGAGTGATCGAGCGGCGCGCGCTTATGACGTCATCAAAGTGCGCCGCGCCGGCGCAGTACATCCGAAGGTTGGCGAGTCCATTTATTTTTGTTAAAGGGGTATTGTTATTTTGGGTATGTTAATGTTAAGTGTTTATTGCGTTTGATTTATGTGTTTAATATGTGTGTTTATCTTTTAAAAGATAATGTTATTTATGTGTTTGGTTTAATAAGTGTATTTAAATTCTTAAAGGTGAAGGAGGGTTTTAATTAATTTATACTTACCTGAGAGATAAGCTCCCGATTTAGGGGAGGAGTCTGGCCTATAAAGAGAGAGGCCAGACTCACAGAAGGTACTTGTTTACCAAGTCGACCAAAGTGAGTGGTAGTGGAGGAAGTTGTCTGATATATTGTTGATATTTGCTTGTGTATACGGTTTCATCATTATTTTGCCTTTTTGTTTGTTTATTTTGTACTTTGGGGTTTTTTTGTCTGCACTTGTAAATATAAATATATCACATTTGGTTATCTTCTCATACACTGTAAATAAACTTCACCTTGTACGAAAGTACTCTTACGGTTTGAGCCATCGTTATTGTGGTATTTTGGGACATACCCACGTCTCAAAGCGAACTGGTGGTGTTCGCTTTATCACAGTTGGTGGCAGCGGTGGGATGGCTCCCCGTAAGCATAAAGGCCGGGCACGGTCTAAGGTGAAGGCAGTGGAGGAGGATGTGACCTGGAACGCTGCGGAGTCAGTGGAGGACGAGGGATCGCCTACTGAACGTTCCGGTACATCACCAAAGCGCAACTTACCACAACCTAAGCCCGTCTCACCAGGGTCTAAGGCGAATGATGGGATGATGACTCTGATGCGCCAGTTCTTGGAGGCGCAAGAGCGGAGGGAAGAGCGGCACATGCTGGAGCTTCGAGGTCTGCGGGAGACCATAATGCAGTCTGCACTTCCTGCTCAGTCATCGATGGACATGGGAAGTCTGCGGATGGATCTACCAACCCCAGCAGCACGGAGAGTTACGGATCATTATGATGCAGATCATGACGTAGGCTTTCCGAGATTCCCTGCTCCCAATCAGCCGTTACAACGGGCAGAGCCAAAGATACCTGTCTTTCAACAAGGGGAGGACATCGAGAGTTATCTTCGGCGATTCGAGCGTCTTGCTAAGACCTGGAGGTGGCCTCAGGAGGAGTGGAGTTGTCGTCTGGTACCGCTGCTGACAGGGCAGGCGTTGGAGGCGTATCTGGCCATGGACGAGGACCAGGCGGAGCAGTACTCTGAGCTGAGGGAGGCACTTCTGGCTAAGTTTGACGTCTCAGCTGAGACGTATCGTCAACGGTTCCGGGCGGCTACAGTTCCTGCTGGTGAGTCGCCCACAGAGTCATATAACCGGCTGAAGAACCTCTTCAATCGTTGGGTGCGGCCGGAGGATCACACAAAGGAGGAGATCGGCGAGATCGTCATCCTCGAGCAGCTGCTCAGGGTTCTGCCCTATGATGCACGCACGTGGGTGAAGGAGCACGAGCCGAGATCAGGACTGGAGGCGGCGAAGCTGGCACAAAGGTACCTGAATGCTCACCGTGGTGGTCCTCGCACTCAAACCCCCAAAGGTACTGTACGCACTTTCACACAAAGTAATACTGATGTTGTGGCTCAGAGAAGTGGTGTGGAGCATACGAGCACCCAGGGACAACACCCATCATTGGGGAAGGGGTTGATTTGTTTCTATTGCCAGCAGTCGGGTCACAAAGCATCTGTGTGCCCTGCACGAAAGGCAAAATTGACTGGTTATTGTTACGTTCCAAGGGAAGGGGACAATGTACGAGACTCTGTTGGGAACCTGAAAAATTGTTGTGATGTGACTATTAATGGACAAACCTTACAGGCACTTGTGGACACTGGGAGTTCTATATCCCTAATTAAACCATGTTATGTTCATAATGTTGATTATCTGATGACAACATCTGTGCAATGTGTTCATGGGGATATTAAGCAGTATCCTCAAGCTGAAGTTACTGTGGGTATTTCTGATCAAATGTTTCTATTGACTGTTGCAATAGTTGAGAATTTACCTGCTGAAATGATTCTTGGTAGAGATATACCTGTCATATATGATCTGTTACCAACCAAGAATGTAAATGTTTATGAGGATGCCATTGTTAACCTGTCATGTCCTGTGTTAACCAGAGCCCAAGCTAAGGCAGGTCTCCAACCACTGCCAGACTTTGATGATAGTCTGCTGCAGGGTGGAACCAAGGGCCCCAGAAAGTCACGCCAACAACGGCGGTTTGAAAAGTACCTGGGTACACCAGTCGCTGAATCTTCAGTGGAAGGTCTCAGTGTTGATGGCTGGGAGATCCCAGAGAATATTGTTGCTTTGCAAAGGGGTGATGTAACATTAAAACCATTGTTTGAAAAGGTTGAATGTGGGAAAAATGATAATGTGTGCAATGAGAAATATGTGGTGTTGAATGATGTGTTATATTTACAAACTAATGATGTAACACGTTTGATTGTCCCCACATGTTGTCGCCCTATGGTATTACATCTTGCACACACAGTCCCCTGGTCCGGTCACCTCGGCCAACAGAAAACACATGCACGCATCTGTTCACGTTTTCACTGGCCCACATTATACACTGATGTACAGACATACTGCAATACATGTTCCATCTGTCAGAAGACCAGTATTGTATCCCAGCGGGGTCGAGCACCCCTGCAACCTCTCCCTGTGATCTCTGCTCCTTTCAGGCGAATAGCGATGGACATCGTAGGCCCCTTGGAGAAGAGCAGCAGTGGAAATCAGTACATCTTGGTGGTCAGCGATTACGCTACAAGGTACCCAGAAGCATTCCCTCTTCGGTCTATTACCACACCGAAGGTCATCCAGGCTCTGGTACAGTTGTTTTCTAGGGTTGGTATTCCAGAGGAGATTCTTACAGACCAAGGGACGAACTTCACATCAAAGCTGATGGGTCAACTGAATCGCCAGCTAGGCATCAAAGCAATCAGAACAACCCCATATCATCCACAAACCGACGGACTGGTCGAAAGATTCAATCAGACTCTGAAGAACATGCTGAGGAAGTTTGTTAACGACACAGGTAAAGATTTGGACAAGTGGCTACCGTTTGTTCTGTTCGCTTACAGAGAGGTTCCCCAAGCATCAACAGGATTCTCGCCCTTTGAACTCTTATATGGCTGGCAGGTGCAAGGACCATTAGATCTTCTGAGGAAAGGATGGGAAGGCACTACAAGTGGAGCTAAGGAGAAGGGGATAGTCCAGTACGTACTGGAGATGAGAGATCGGCTTGAGCACTACCGAGAGGAGGCGAAGGAGAACCTACAAGAGGCACAGAAGAAGCAGAAATTATGGTACGACAAATATGCACGAAAACGAGAGTTCCTACCTGGACAGAAGGTACTACTCCTGTTGCCGACATCGGCCAATAAGTTGTTGACCAAGTGGCAAGGACCATACAGTGTGATACGAAGAATGGGACCGGTGACCTATGAGATACACCATCCAGACAAAGGGAAGACCAAGCAGACATATCACGTCAACCTGCTAAAAGAGTGGAGAGAGCCAGCCGGTAAGGAAGCACCAGAAACATCATTGATGGTACAAGAGGTGGACTGTGAGGAGGAAGAGCCTGCAGAGTCGATAGCCAAGAGAGGAGCGTCTGTGGTGGATCTGAGTCACCTAGAGGACCTCCAGCGTAAAGACCTGCAGTACCTCCTAGATCAGTTCCCTGCTCTCTTCCGCCAGAGGCCTGGGCGGACTGAGTTGGCTCAACATTACATTCATCTGAGCAACCCAACACCATCAAGACAACGGCCTTACCGGGTACCTGAACGGCTTGTGGACCCACTGAAGAAGGAGGTGGAGCTGATGATGGAGCTTGGTGTGATTGAACCCTCGACCAGTGAATGGTGCAGTCCAGTGGTCATTGTCCCGAAGAAGGATGGAACACTGAGAATCTGCATAGACTTTAGGAGGCTGAATGCACAGTCTCAATTTGATGCTTACCCGATGCCTCGGATTGATGATCTGCTAGAGAGGATCGGGAAGGCGAAATACATTACAACCTTGGATCTCTGCAAGGGATACTGGCAGGTACCCCTAGACCCAGCATCACGACCATACACAGCATTCAGGACACCACTTGGGCTGCACCAATTCACGGTTCTACCATTTGGCCTCCATGGGGCGCCAGCGACCTTTCAGAGGCTGATGGACCGAGTGCTACAAGGCTGTGAAGGTTGGTCTGCTGCTTATTTGGATGATGTGGTCATCTACAGCAACTCCTGGGGTGAGCATCTGCAACACTTAAAGAGCACCTTACAGAAGATCCAGAATGCAGGATTGACCCTAAATGTGGACAAGTGTGAGTGGGCAAGGCAGGAGGCGAGGTACTTGGGATACCACCTGGGAAATGGACAGTTGCGTCCTCAGGTGGACAAGGTGGAAGCCATTCGGAGGAGCCCCAGACCAACGACAAAGAAGGAGGTGAGGTCTTTCTTGGGACTGATTGGCTGGTACCGAAGATTCGTATCAGACTTCGCCACTCTGGCAGTGCCACTCACAAACCTGCTCGGAAAGGGGATCAAGAATCCAATACCTTGGACGGAGGACTGCGAGAATGCCTTTGTCAAGTTGAAGGAGAGGATTTGTGCTGATCCTGTGCTGCAAAGTCCAGACTTTACCCAGCGGTTCCTCGTACAGGTGGATGCCTCGGCAACAGGCCTGGGAGCAGTTCTGTTACAGGGAGCAACAGGAGAAGAAGGGCCTGTCACCTACCTCAGCCGGAAACTGCTGCCGCGAGAGACACGTTACTCTGCAGTGGAGAAGGAATGCCTCGCCATCAAGTGGGCCCTAGAAAGTCTCCGATATTACCTCTTGGGACGGGAGTTTGACTTGGAGACAGATCATAGGGCATTAACATGGATCCACTCCATGAAGGACCGAAACTCCAGGGTCACAAGATGGTACCTCAGCCTACAGCCCTATAACTTCAAGGTGCGGCATCGGCCTGGAAAGCAGAACGTGGTCGCCGACTACCTGTCTCGGTTCCCGGCCAGTGCGCGGCTTAGAGAGGGGGGGGATAATGTGACGGAGGAGAACTAGCCCTCCCTGCTGGGTAATCATTACTGGCAACCACACACACACACACACACACACACACACATACACACATCGCATTCACTTACCTCTCATAATCCATCCCGTTTCCCCGGCTGTCGAAGCTGTGAGTGCACGCACACTCTGATGGCACATGGACATGTTTACATACCACTCTTCCCCTCTGTTAGCATCCATAACCCGGACCCTTCATACACACACATTGTCTTTGCACACCGGCTGTTTTGTTTGTTTGTTTGTTTTGGTTAGCTGCCTTCGGATTGACACGCTGTGCCGGCAAACCCGAGCGATCGAGCGGCGCGCGCTTATGACGTCATCAAGGTGCGCCGCGCCGGCGCAGTACATCCGAAGGTTGGCGAGTCCATTTATTTTTGTTAAAGGGGTATTGTTATTTTGGGTATGTTAATGTTAAGTGTTTATTGCGTTTGATTTATGTGTTTAATATGTGTATTTATCTTTTAAAAGATAATGTTATTTATGTGTTTGGTTTAATAAGTGTATTTAAATCCTTAAAGGTGAAGGAGGGTTTTAATTAATTTATACTTACCTGAGGGTTAAGCTCCCGATTTAGGGGAGGAGTCTGGCCTATAAAGAGAGAGGCCAGACTCACAGAAGGTACTTGTTTACCAAGTCGACCAAAGTGAGTGGTAGTGGAGGAAGTTGTCTGATATATTGTTGATATTTGCTTGTGTATACGGTTTCATCATTATTTTGCCTTTTTGTTTGTTTATTTGGTACTTTGGGGTTTTTTTGTCTGCACTTGTAAATATAAATATATCACATTTGGTTATCTTCTCATACACTGTAAATAAACTTCACCTTGTACGAAAGTACTCTTACGGTTTGAGCCATCGTTATTGTGGTATTTTGGGACATACCCACGTCTCAAAGCGAACTGGTGGTGTTCGCTTTATCACAATATTGAAATCTTATATTAATTTTTTTTCTCGTGGTTAAGTTGCGCTTTTCGACAACATCTGACGGGTCACACATGATAATCTGAATATTACAGATGCGTTATGTCCAGAATGCATGCAGTGTGACGATTAAATGCCGAAATTAAACGTCGCTACTTCATTTAATTCAGTAGATACTCTCATATGTATGGGACTTACTATTATGATAGACTGCTTGTCCATGCAGCTCACCATCTGTGTTGTGTATGTTTGCCAGGACGTTGCTGTGAGGTTATAAAGATATACTAAGTGTTTTCAGTGCAGTTACTGAAGTATTTTGAGTGTTTTTATGAACATGCTGTGGTTGCCAGTGCATTCCTATAGTGCATTTGTTACTGTGTGTGGTTTTAGCTGGCACGGCTTTTTTTCTGGTTTGTATGTGCAATAATATTAATGATAATGTTTGACTTAGATACCCCAAAAAGCCAATCTAAAGAGAGCAGATTAAGACTTTCTGTTGCACACCTGACAGCGGAGGCTGAGCACAGACTCGGTGCGTGTGAGAGACTCTTTTGTTCACTGACAGCAGTACAGAGAGACTATTGTGTGTGTTTGATACTGGATCTGCCCTGTACTGCACACACACAGAGAAAGAGAGAGAGAGACAACCAGAGAAAAAGAGAGAAATGGGTGGGTGATGGATAGATGAGCAGAGATGCCCAATACATGGGTCATGATCGTGCCAGCCTGTTTAAAGAGACAGGACAACATAATAAACGCACAATTCTTTGTGGTTTACAGGGTACCATAAAAACTCAAATTATATCTCTATCCAGGTATAATATTGCCATATATCAGTGTGCTAACGTATGACCACAACATAGGCCTCAGTGGTATACTTTTCCCAGTGGTATGGTCTGATATGACTCTTCTTCTCTGAAACAAAAGCTCTGCCAGAAATGTACGGTTAGGTCAGATGTCAGCTTTTAACCAGCTTGCATCTCGTGCAGCTGTATACTGTATTTTCAGACAGGGAGAAAAACCCAGTCCTTGAATTTTATTTTCATCATATTCTGTTTTTATACAGGTGATTGTGACATATCACATGAAACTTTGACTTGCATGTAGACATTTATTTTACTTTGTTACTCAATTATGGGTTAAAATAAATTTAAGAAAATGATTTTACAAAACAGATGAAGGTGTTGCTGGTCGTAAAGTCCCCATGTGGTAAATTCAAGTTTTTATTGTTGTATAACCAATAAAATTCCCATTAAAACCATTAAATCCAATAGAATTACTGTGATGGTTCCTATTGTTTTTTTTAGCAGGGACATTCAAGCATTTGTAAGGCATAAAGAAATAATTATCACCGAAAGTTTTTTTACTAGGGATGTTATTTTATGCAATTTCCCATATTCGATGATCGTTTAAATTAACGATCAATCAATTGAATAATCGTTAACAGTACAGGGTTTCCCACAGCACTTTTCAGTTCGGGCGGCCCACCTAAGCCCTACCCTAACACCTTAACAAGGTCGTCCAAAAAAACTTTTATTTAAATGTTTAAATGTTTTAATTGTTTATTTTAGAATATCCACCCAATATATGCAGCCGTTGCGGGCGCGCAATGAATATCGGGATATCCTTGGCTGTTAATGATCCATTCGTTCTATCCTTAACAGCGCGGAGAAATGAGGACGCATTTTGAGGCTTCATTCTAAACATCCTTTGAATTGGGACGGCCTTACTAGCCTCAAGTCGCGCTGCTGTGAAGCAATCGGTCTTAAAATACGTCCTTAGAAGGTCCCAGCCTTTGAATTGGGACACAGCCAATGACTAACAGTGTATAACTCCGCCTCATAAGTCTATGCGTCCATGACATGTCAAAATAAAAGTTTCATTATCATTAAGTGTTATTTTTCTAGTTGTTCAACTCGTTTTCCGAGTCGTTGATACACCGTTTGTTGTAATTAGGGTGACCATACGTGCCATTCTTCCCGCATGCATCCTGGCCAGGATTTCGGTGCATCTTCCGGAAGTTGTATTTGTTGACCGCATACGCCATTCAGTTAAAAACATAAGACATACAATCGTAGTTTCATTCTTACATTAAAACGTAACAGTTGCTTTTTCTGTAATAATAATAATAATCCTCTATAATGTATGCGGTCGACAAATACAACTTCCGGAAGACGCACCCGAAATCCTGGCCAGGACCCGTCCGGGAACAATGGCACGTATGGTCACCCAAGTTGTAATAATATCCAAGAAGCACACAAAGGGCACTTCTCCCATCGTCACCTCAGCTTAGACCTGCAGCGTACTTTCAGCAAAGATGCTTATATTAATGGAGATGGCATCCTTCCTTTAAAAACATGCAACGGTCAACTTGGCTAGCGTGTAGCGCCTCAGCCAGTCAATAATGATCAGTGATATATGTTGCGGGCGTTCAGAGTTTAACGACATTCTACAGTTTTCTGACAGAATTTAAGATTACATTTTAATCTGTTCATTAAAAACAGCTTCTGGTCTCCTTCCCTGAGTATAGCAGCGTTAGCAGCGTGTTGCTATGCTAATCTGGCAGGCATCCCTGAAAAGGGTCTTTGCTTTCAGTATCCTAACCGTATTTGCATTTTCTGTATCGGACCCTCTTAGATCCACTGCGGATGCGTGTGTTTGGCATCAAGCATTGTAGTGATCATGGCTAGTTTAACTTCTCCGAGCTCGCTTCATTTTTTTCTCAGGCTGTATTTGTTTTGCACAGGCGCCGCACACAGGTGCATGATCTTGCTTATTCGACAATCGTTAAGTTTTATTGATTTAATTCTTATAGACACTTAATCGAAGATCGATAGAAAATGTTTACATATGCTTTTTTGATGGTCAAAGATGTGTTTTAAAGGATAAAGTTATTGACTACAGGGGGACCTTAAACCTTAACAGAATATTCAAAAATGTGCATGCAATGAATTCTACAATTACAATAATCTTTCATTAAACAAACTAATCATTGAGATCAGAAAGAGTTCAGCTCTTTCCTCTGAAATAATACATCTATGTGGACCAGTCTATACTTGTCACGTTCATGTCCCTGGGGCGGCTTCATACTGTCTGTATAAATCATTAAATCAAGATGTTCAAACAGAACCCACACTTCATCTCCACGGTCTACACTTTCAGGACGAATGGGTTTATGCAAAATTTAAACCTCAAACATTATGGATCACAAGGGACTCAAAGTAAAGAACACAAACAAAACAACATTAATAGGGTGATTCTCACAAAACCATTGAAAACCCACGGCACTAATGATTTTAGCCTTAAAATGTGTAATATAGTAACATTAAAAAGCATCAGAATTAACACAATACTGTGTTCTACCTTGCACAATGTGTGATTTCAACATAAGAATTTATAATTGTAAATTTTATCTCATTTTCTGCTGAAATTCTCATTACCACAATGTGTCCGGCTGTGTTTGAACATGCGTTAAGTTGTAATTTAATCAAATTAACACAAAAATATTAAGAAAAAAAGAAATGGATGTTTTGTTAGACTACTTTAGATGACAGAAAAAATATTTACTGAATATTCATGTATAATAATAATGAAGAAAAATTAGGAAAATGATGTGTCTATGCCTGATGTTCTCATCCTCCGCAACACTTTTTGAGAACAGTTTAAGCACACATACAGAATTTTAATAAAGTTTGATTTTGAGTGACCAAGCACATGGACCAGTTACTTCAAGATGGCTACCAGGTAAGATAATTTTTTTACAGTTAATTTGAAATATTGTCTTGTCAGAATGCTTACACGACATTTTGATTATCATTACCGCAACAGATGTTTATTAAATGTTAATTTAATTAATAGAAGCATAATACTTTGATTTTAAATGCATGTGCAGAATCTCCAAATTATGTTCTTTCAGGTTTGTCATGTCATTTTGAAAATATGTCAGTGTTGATGTTTTCTGACTGTTGCGGTAATGAGATTTTTTAGGACTAATTTTTTAAATTATGTTACAAAAAGTGTTAAATGATAAGTAAAAGTTTTTAAATGAATGTTCCCATTTACTCCAGACTTTGTTTTTCAATGTCTGGTGGAAAAAAGTAAATTTAAGCAATTTTTACATTTTCATGCTTGACATTTTTAAAACCAAGTTTTCGTGAGAATCACCCAATAGGTGCTATTTAATTTTGCTTGAATAATTTATTACAGCAATAAGCAACTTGTGTTTATTACAATTTGGGTTGAATGCCTGCTTGCGATGTGAATTTACCAGGATAAACAAAATAAAATCCTTGTTACGTATGGACTTCTGAGTGAATGTAAATGTTCCACCAATCAACCTCCAATAGCCAAAATGTAGGCAATATAACATTCAGGTCAATCCATGTAAGCAATAATTCATCATCAATCATAGAGTAACTAACGGCCGATGGACATTGTTAGGCAAGACGCAAAGCTCTCTCAGCTGTGACTTATTCATAATATAACACTTGCCGAGCACATTATTGCTTTTATTAAACACTTTTTATAAAAAATATGTATCAACACAACTTTCATGAAGTAAAATCACTAAATATCTTCCTGACTAACTGTGAAAAGCATTAAAAGAAGATACAGTATGTTTATAGTGCTAAAAGGTGCTGCACAGTGATAAACAGATACTGTAGCTGTGTTTTATTTACAATAAAATACAACTATGACTGTTGCACCCATCGACCAATTGACCAAGCAGAATCAAGAACTGGAACTAACCATTTTATAAAGATAAATGAATCTTTTTTTATCTGTAGTTCAGCTGATGGCTTTGAATAAACACAAGGAAGACTAAAGAGACTTGGTTAATCAGCTACTTCAAGCAAGCTATGTGAATTTGACTGTTTTGAAACTTATATGGTAGCCCCTAAACCTCAGTTATCATGAAAAAAGCCATGAAATTTGGGTTTGACAATATGGGACCTTTAAAGGTCTCGTTCTTTCTGTGTTTTTGAAGCTTTGATTTTGTTTACAGTGGGCAATATAACGTCTTCATGTTTCACGTGTAAAAAAACGCTGTATTTTTCACACAATTTACTTCTCTCTATCCTAAAAACGTGCTGATGTCTTCCTTGTTCTATGAAGTCCCTCCTTCAGAAATACGTATCGAGTTCTGATTGTGTAGCTTGTGTCGTGTGGTGTGATTCGACAGCAGCTTAGCTTGCTGTTAGCTTAGCTGGTGACTGACATATTCATATGGGCGGAGTTTAGTCAATAAACTGTTCTACTCATAGATATGTATAAAGGCTAGATGTCTCGCAGGTGTCATGAGCAATTCGGTCCCCCCTGGCAATTTGGTCTCCCCTAGGACCCCCGCGTGATTCCATTGGCTGAATGGGTAGTTTTCTTAGCGCCTTATTACAATTCTTATGATTTATGTAGTTAAACGTTGTTCAAATTACAATTGATGTCTTTTAAATGATATGTTTCATATAGAAGTATATAAATAAGGCTATAGGTGGAAGATCTACACATTGCTTGTGTCATTTTATTATTTAGATTATTATACTGTACTAGTGCTGCACAATTAATCGCATCGCAATCGCAATCGCGATGTCAGCCTGTGCAATTATATGACAGCAAAATGTTGCAATTATATTAAATAAATCCATGTGTGGACTTGTTAACACAAACTTTCTGATAACAATTTGATGATTTTCCTTGCTGTTTAAAAAAGAAAGAAAAACGAACAAAAAAGGCAGTGCATGTGTGGCATGCACGTGTGTGGTGTGCGTCGTCACTTATACCAGAGCGAAGATGGATTTTTGAAAAGCAGATGATGACACAAAAGTACTGACGTGTCTGCAACATGAATATTAGTTTATTATATAATTTTTTTTGTTAACTTTTATTTTAAAAAATTGTATGCTTCTATTTTGTACAACATAATTAGCTTGCTAGTTCGCTAACGCAGAAGAGATATCTCAATGACAAATTTTTGAACAGGCATTAGTGCTAGGTACCAATCGGGGTCCTAGGGAAGACCAAATTGCCAGGGGGGACCGAATTGCTCATGACACCGGCGCTGGTGGCCAATTGAGTGGAACGTCCGCATTTTGGCGGCCATCTTACCACAGGGCGCTCGCTCACTTGTAGCATTGACTTTTAATGGTGCAGGTACTTTTAAATGACCATAACTTGCTTAATTTTTTACCGATTTTCAAACACTTTAGTTTGTTATAAACGTCAAAGATGTACCTATGACACTGCATACTTATACTTAAAAAAAATATTCATGAAACTTGTTAAAGCCAAAATTATAGTCATGTTAATAACGTTTGTAAATTGTTAGAAAATTGAGCAAATTATGGTCATTTAAAAGTACCTGCACCATTAAACTCAATGCTACAAGTGAGCGAGCTGTCTGAGGTAAGATGGCCGCCAGGTGATGACGTTAGAAACTCAGCCGTAACACATCTAGCCTTTATACATTTCTATGGTTCTAGTGACGTCATTAAAGCAGGAAGCAGAGGGCTGTAGTCCAAACTGGCCGTTCGCTGTAGGGTTTGAAAGGCGAATTCAATATATCGCCTGGCAGTGAACTTTGAGCTTTTTCATTTTACAGGTATTATTTATGCTATTTTATAGCAACATTACACACTAACTAGGGTTTAAAAAATGGAATCAGGAAGAACGCGACCTTTAAGTGTAGACTATGCAGAGAGTCTTTGGAGTATAGCACAGCTCTCTCTCTCAGTCTATATTTATTACTCTTATTCCTGAATGTAGGCCACTAATGATCTACTGCAGTTTAACCTAAATCCCCATTCACACGCAAGTATGTATGAGTTTATCCGGTTGACCGATGTTTTTGAGATCTCTTTTGTTTTCACAATTGTTTATGACAATAAATACACTGTACTGTTTATCTTGCTTAACAGTTAAGGATACTTAACTTAGTGTATAAAAGTTTGCTATTCCACATTTTCAACACGCTGGTCTCTTCTAGCTAATGAATCGAGTAACATTCTCAGTTTGATTGAGAATTTAGTTTTCAGTCCTGCAGTGTTGTTAATCAGTAAGCTTGAGAAAATTAAAATAGTTTATTTATAGTGCTAAGGAACTTCAACTGTAAATCAACCCCATTTGCCCCGAGGGCTGGTGCCTATGCAGTCATTCGTGATACCCCGTAGGTGAGTAAAGAACATATTAATGCTCTCAAATGCTAGAAACACAGCATGCTTAAACAAACAGTGAGTCTGCAGTTAAAGTGTATTATTTTACCAAACAAACACACACAGAAGACTCACTAAACAATACAATCTCTGCTGCAGACTCTAGTAAAGTTCAGGTTAACTACAGTATACGGCTATGAAGAAGTTTCAGGTTTGCTGACCCCTTTCCATTACTGCTCCAATATGACTTCACCACATTTGTTTTGAATATTTTTCGTTATATAGAGTTTGCCGTCTGTGACAAATATCAAAGATGGTAAAACATTTGAAAGAGGGGCTTAATGGAGTTTAGAGGTTAAAGAGTGTTCAAGTCATACTGGGTGCTGCAATAAAAAATAAATTGACCTTCAGTAAAACAAAAAATTGCTACAAAAGTGTAGAATATGGCACTTTAAAGGTGCCAAAGAATGCATTGTAATAATCTTTTAAATTGATCTCTTATATCTACATATAAGGTATTTGGCTTTATTAAGTGCAAATATTATCTAGGGATGGGCACGGATATTCGAATATTCGATCGGCAGTGGTGTCAAAAGTATTCATATTCATTACTCAAGTAGAAGTATAGATACTAGGGTTTTAAAAGACTTTTGTAGAAGTTGAAGTATCAACTCAAGCTTTTTACTCAAGTAAAAGTGAAAAAGTACTGGTTTCAAAACTACTTAAAGTATAAAAGTAAAAGTAATGTAAGGAAAAACATGTCATTAGAGAAAAAAGCCTAGGCCGCACCACAGGGGCCTTCCCTATCTCCTCTAAAAAATGTTTCTAAAGGCCATAATAACTATAGTGTTTTTAAAATGTTAATGTTAAAAAATTTGGGATGCACTAGGGCCAGGGGTAGGCAACGTCAGTCCTGGAGTGTCGATATCCTGCAGATTAGCTCCAACCCTTATAAAACCTTGGCTACCTGTAGTTTCAGGTGACTTTAACCTTTATTAGTTTGTTCAAGTGTGCTTGATTAGACCTGGAGCTAAACACTGCAGGACATCGGCACTCCATGTTGCCTACCCCTGCACTAGGCCATCTGTTTCAACCACATATGGTATATGCCCATTAAAAATGAACGCATTTCAATACAATGCAAACAAATACATTAAAGCAGTGGTTCTCAAACTGGATGTCGCCAGATGGTGCCAGGGGCCCCAGTTTTATAATATATGAAATACATTACTTTATTATAAATTCTGTGTAATTAAACCTCAGAAAAATAAGGCTACTAAACAAAAGCAATAAATTGTATAATTTAAAATGTTTTGTTTAATTCAAATTTTAAGTTTTAGAATATTTATGTCAATCCACTGTACACAAGGGAGGCCGCAAAAAATGTTTGATAACAACTGCATTAAAGATCCATATATGTGTACTACTGAGCATTAACATGTGTTCCATAGAGAGGAAGATATAATGACTAGTTGCCTATAAATATTGTAATGGTGCAAAAAGTCAATCTTCAGAGCAGTGCTGGTCGCCAAACTTTTACAGTGGTGCCCTCTTAAGTTAAAAAACAACAAAATCACACACAACTATAGTATGTGTAAGAATACAAATATGCTATTGTTATCATTTATAATTGTATTTTGACAGCAACACAAACTACAATTATACAAATATGCAATGATATATTATAGGCTATATTTCCTCATCTGTACTTGTGTAGCTAATGGACTTTAGTATACTTTACTTTAGTCAGTATAAATCCAAGCAATTTTGGAGAATTACTAAATGTCTTTATTGTAAGTAAATTAAAAGTCAGGTTGAAGAAAACAGCTGATGTCTATTAAAGGAACACGCCCACATTTTGGGAATTTAGCTTATTCACCGTATCCCCCAGAGTTAGATAAGTCCATACATACCTCTCTCATCTCCGTGCGTGCTGTAACTCTGTCTGACGCAGCCCCCGCTAGCTTAGCTTAGCACAAAGACTGGAAATGCATGGCTCCAGCTAGTATACTGCTCCCAATAAGTGACAAAATAACGCGATCATTTTCCTATTTATGTGTTGTGATTTGTATAGTCAAACCGTGTACAAATAACAAGGTGATATGAGACACAGCGATCTTTTAACAGTACACACACTGAGAACTACACTCCCCGAAGACGAAGCACCGCCGCATGGGCGGAGCGATCCGCACAACTCTGACCTAATTCTCTGCTCCTCACCAGGGGCTTCTCGTGTGCTGCGAGCAGATCACTCCGCCCATGCGGCAGTGCTTCGTCTTCAGAGAATATAGTTCTCAGTATGTATACTGTTAAAAGATCGCTGT
Organism: Misgurnus anguillicaudatus; assembly: GCF_027580225.2. Lineage (NCBI taxonomy): Eukaryota > Metazoa > Chordata > Actinopteri > Cypriniformes > Cobitidae > Misgurnus > Misgurnus anguillicaudatus. The sequence goes on along the minus strand of NC_073342.2, from coordinate 3,367,384 downwards.
GTCTCATATCACCTTGTTATTTGTACACGGTTTGACTATACAAATCACAACACATAAATAGGAAAATGATCGCGTTATTTTGTCACTTATTGGGAGCAGTATACTAGCTGGAGCCATGCATTTCCAGTCTTTGTGCTAAGCTAAGCTAGCGGGGGCTGCGTCAGACAGAGTTACAGCACGCACGGAGATGAGAGAGGTATGTATGGACTAATCTAACTCTGGGGGATACGGTGAATAAGCTAAATTCCCAAAATGTGGGCGTGTTCCTTTAACAAAAGCAAAAGTTGGTATGTATGGTTATGTGTTTCATTGATTTAACACTCAAGCATTCAGCTAAGTAGGTTTTGTTAATGCAAATAAAATTTACGGCAGTTATTAGCATATACAAAACAACAATGTCTTTAGCCTAGATATCTTTGCCATGCTTCAAAACGCAACGCAGGCGCAGCACAATGTCATATAAGTTGAACAACTGAAGTGACATGATATAAATTGGTATTGTTACACTATTTAAATCACACAGATGAGTTGGTGTCAGCCGCCAGCTATACATTTACACAGGCTTGTGAATGTGAACTGACCTGAAAGTGATCCGCGAGTTTTATTTCGTACTTTTCCATTTGAAGACAGAATGCCGCGTTCTGTTACTGTACAAACAGATGGCGGATGATATCAAAGCATCGCGAGGGGAGACACTCTGCATGCTTTCTAATCGCTCTCGCGGTTCTTTTATGTTTCTTTGTGCAGCGCTATCGAACAAACTTTTGATCATCTGCAGTCAGCTGGGGGGCGGGGACTGCGTACAAACCAATAGGGAGTCGGAATGGTGTATGTTTATACTTCTCATCCAACCACAATCGGATTCATCTGGATGATGCAATTTATCAAGATAGGTTTTTTTAACGATGACAAGCCGGAATGTAAAAAAAGAAAACGAGTTGAAATTAATAGAAGTAACGAGGCGATTTTTAAAATGTAAGGAGTAGAAAGTACAGATAATTGCGTGAAAATGTAAGGAGTAGAAGTAAAAAGTCGTCTGAAAAATAATTACTCAAGTAAAGTATAGATACCCAAAATATCTACTTAAGTAAGGTAACGAAGTATTTGTACTTCGTTACTTGACACCTCTGTCGATCGGCAATAATAATTCGAATTTAAAAAATGCTATTCGAATGTTTATTTGTTTTTAATGTGCCACCAAAGGGTTACGACTTATTTAATGCTTTTTCACTTCATCTATACTGTCTTTTACATACTTAAATGTAAGATATACATGAACATTAATTCGTATGTATTTCTGATTGTTTGGCAATGCAGATTGCAGACGAATTTAAGTTTTTCCATTTATCTCCGTGTTTGTGCGCTGTATTTGGCCACTGGCTCAGTGAGGGCTCACGTGTTATTAAACGTGCTTCTCTGCCGCCCGCATCAACACATCATGAGACATTTGTAAGCTTTCTGTTATAAAGTCTACTTTATTTTGTTAAAAACGAGACAGACACGGAGAACGAAATGAAACGGAGAACATTTATTATATGCGGTGCTCTTTCGAAAATGAACCGGATAACTGCACATGGCTGTTTAAAAGCAAAGCTCCGTCTTTGTGAAATGTTGTTAAATTAAGCTGACGTTAGTAACTTTACACAGTCAACAATAATCTATAGAGCCAGCTTGCGTTATTTGTAAAATAATGTTAAATACAGATATTCAATCTTGTTCAATCCATCTGTTGTTTTTATCGGATAACCATCATCACGAGGAAGAGTTTTCTCCGCAGCACCGGCATTATCTAGTCAGAAGAACTGGCTTTCACCGAAGCAGGTAGGATAAATATGGTTTTCTTTATTCACAAATACATGTCAAACTAAACTGAGAAGATATTTATATGGTGACTGAGCAGTCGGTTATGTAGATGTGTTTTTTCGTTTGCTCCGGGCTCTTATTTGGAGTCTGTTTAAGGGTTTAAATGATGATAGCCTACTTTGTCGAGTCCTCAAACTTTAAACTTCGCAAGTCCTCAAACTTCGCTTAGATTTGGGGTTAGTGTATAATATAATGTATGTAAGATCAAACAGTAATGAATTCATACTAACGACCGACTTGAAACTAAGGGTTTGACTGACTCAGACCTTGCTCCGCATGGGGTTTTAACGCCTTTTTTTTCTGTAGGATATTTTTTAAGAAGAATTTAAAAAATATATATATTTTTTACAATGTTTTCAACTTAAAAATATATACATATATATATATATATATATACATACAGAATATAAGTTTAGCTTGTTGTGGATATTTCCTAATTATAAGCCTTCTGTGAAATTATGACAAAATGAAAAATACAATCTTGGGCGGATCTTGGGCGCTGTTGCTATTTTCCCGGTGGGAGAAATAACTCTTGCGCCAGGCGCAAATCAATAAGGGGTTGGTCTGTAGGAAGTTTATTATTCATAGGTGTGGTTTGGGCGTAACGTCAAATAAACCAATCAGAACGTCATTCAACATTCCCTTTAAACGCAAGCGCGCAAGTTCCATGGCGGGTTGCTATTATTATGACGGATTTACCAGGTGAACGCCAGGAGCGGTTCACAGCCGAGGAGACCCACGTTCTTGTAAGAGCAGTCAAAGACAGAGAAGTTGTTTTGTATGGGGTTGGGAGAAACCCGCCCAAATCAGCGTCGGTTAAACAGGCGTGAGAGGAAATAGCCACAATTGTCTCATCAGCTGGCATCCCCATCGTTGCGCCAAGCGCTACAATGATGTCAGGAGATGGGGGAATCCCAAGCTTGCCAGCATAAATCGGGCACGCTGTGTAACGGGAGGTGGATCTGCCTCTACACATGACCTGACGCCAGCAGAGGACATCGCTGCGTCCACCCTCACCGCTGAAAGCCAAGAAACGCAAGCAGTCCAACCCCAAAGTACACTTACAAATCAAGTTCACATACATTAAGGTTTCTTATGAAAACATTTTAATTATTATTTACATAAAATAAACGTAATACATTCACACAACAAATATTTTAATCGTTATTTGCATGATCATTTTTTAACGCAGCCACACAAAATAAATAAAAACTATCACCACAATGCTCACCACTATGATTTCCCTTATCTCATGTGTTAATATTTTTTATTGTAACAATTTATGATTTGCAAAAATAACTGTTGCATCTGTGTAGATTAGATAAGCAAAGTGTGTGCGCATACATTATGGTCAAGCATGCGCCCTTAAAATAGCATAACGTACCACGCGCAACGCACCACTGACTTAAGACCAGTTTTTTTTGGTCAGTGGCACAATTGTTTTTTGAAACTGCAAAATAGCATCAGGGATGGTTTGCGCCGGAACACGCCTCCTTTTTTGCGCTGAACCGCCCAGGGAGTGCAAGTTCATTCCATAGTTTGCCGACATGCGTCTGTGGAGGGATAAACCCGCTGTGCGCCAGTGCAAAATACGAATGACACATACTGACAAAGTCAATTGCGCTGGGTGCAAGATAGGGCCCCTTATGTTTGTATCATATGAAGATACAGAATTTGAGGAATAATCAAGTGTTTGGAGATTGGTAATGGACGTTTCCGAGTGGTAAGTTTGTGTTTTCATTACAGACCTGCAAAATGTAATTGTAACGTCAATATGGAACTTCTGGCTAAACGCTAGCATATAACATTAACTCAGCAGTCACAACTTTGTTTATAGCATTGTACTTAATTTAATGTGTAATTTAATGTTGGGGGCGTCCATCTCGACCCTAACGTCACACTTGGTTTTATGTTGAGATCGGCCTGTTTTCCAGTCTTTTGTATGCACGAGGTTTACATACAGAGCTTGTATTATTCATCTATGCCTAGGTAAATGGGTCAGTGACACAAACAGTTTGGCAAGATGAGAAATTCAAAAATCTTTAAAAAAAAACTTGTTTTAAAAGCACGCATCAGGTTTATTTCAATGCACATAGTGTATTTATGTTAATTTTATGCAATGAAAAATTACATTTGCACCATTTTTATGAAAGTTAAGACTGAATGGACCTGAAAATGTCAAATGATGTTACTGCCAATTGTGCCAAAAAAATGTGAAATATTAAATATTTTATCCATCTCCATGATGTAAGCATAATCATAAAAAAAAGAAATAAGAAATTTTAAATATCATTTTATTAGTTATTTCTAAATGTAAATTTTTATGTGTTTTTGTTATATTTGTCCTGACATATGCTGAAAACAGCTCTGTTTTTTTAAACAATCTTTGACAAATGATGTAAAAATGTATGTAAAAAATCACTAAACTAGATGATTATATTTTATTACACATTTTTTATGAATATATTTATATTTTCATTTAAAAAATACTTGTTACACCAATTGACACAGACCAGTTACACCACATTAATATTTTTGCAATTATCCCCCAAATATTCTTTCACAATTAAATTAAACCAGAAATTTTACACTTGGTCCTCAAAGAAGAAAATGTATGCAAGTAATCTGCAATTTTATTTAGAAATTTTAACCCTTTTACATTTAATTGAACCATACGGACACAAAATAATTAACGTCACGTCATTGACCCAAATACTTTTTCCATTCTACGGCACCTTTAATGTCAATGCTGCTAAGCCACATTGTCCAGAATGCATTTGGACTTGTGCGGTAACAGGGATGAACAGTAGACAGCAGGACTAAACGGAGTGAACAGGAGTGCAGACGAACTGTTTAAAAGACACAGTATGCGAGCACACAAGCACAATCACACATGCCTGGGGGCCATGAGATGAAAACAGTGGTTTAATTCACTCCCACAGGCCTCCTCGGATGGACTCGAGGGAGACCCCAACATAAAACGGGAGTAAACAGATACCCAATGGACCCAAATGCATTGTGGGATAGGGCAGAATATGCCAGCACTGGGTCTGTCTGAAATAATCGCCTGTTCTTTTCGCTCTTGGCAGTTCATCAAATGAAATAGTCTCCGAGTGAAAGTGATGACATTTGGAAAGCACCAGGCAAAAAAAAAAACATGCAAAGATGGAGTGTAATAGGTATGATGGGTAAAACCAACTGCACACATGCCATTGTGAAAGAACACTGCTAACTAGCTCAAAAGGTCTTATTGACAAAAGTCCTGCCTTAAAGCAGAAGTGTAGACAACTGCAGGTTTTACAATTTTGGCACATCTGAGATGATGAAAACAGCAGATATAATATGAAAACAGCCATGAAATCCATGTTATAATGAAAACACATCAGAAATGATTTGATCTGAAACACGAGGCAAAAATCACAGCAAGAAAAATATGTACATTTAAAAAAAGACTGAGGTTTCTTCCTACAAGCAGGCAAGTTTCTTAAAATCCTAGTTTACCCAAAATGTATTTCTTTACTCACGCTCATATTGTTACAGATAAATATCACTTTATATTCTTCTGGAATGCTTTTGGATTTATTTTTTGCCTTCGGTACATACAGATGTGTAGAAATGTAAGGGGACATCCAGGTCGGACTCAAACCCTGATCATGACACATAAGTCAATGGTTTGTATTTGACCACTGCACTACAGCTTCAACATTAATACTTGAGCATGCAGACTAACATAGAGTTTCATTGGAAGAGAGATTATCTTACAGGTTTGGTACAATATAAGGGTGAGTCAATTATAAAAATCACGTCTATTCCTAAAGAATCAGTAATAAAGAATCAGAGATATAAAGCTAAAGAATAAAACTCAACTATGCAGGGTGTGGTAAACTGTGGTATTACCTCACGTCTTTTCAGCATAACGGGCCTGCTTTCTCGACAACATGCAATTACAGAGCGCAGTACTTTTGTTCATGCCACCGACCGGGAAAACATCCTCATGTGGCTCCCGCAGTCCAACGGATTCGACCGCCACAGGAATCACAAACTAAAGAGTTCTCAGTTTTCCTCAGACTGTCTGAAAGAGCTTATTTTGCTTTTAACACTGTGTAATCTTCAACAGAGTCATGTTCCCTATATAGTGGGGTAATACTATAGTACAGTGATGTTTTGCATAGTATAATACCACAATACTACCATAAATGTACCAGTGATACAGTATCAAGTCAACACCAAATGCTGCATGATATTGAGGGGAAAAAAACGCAATAACTTGTTTAATGATGTGATATGCGATACAATAATGCTTTACGTGATTTATTTGAGTAATAATAATGAAAATTATAACAACATACATGTTTTCCCTCTCTGTCTCTCTGCTATCTGCATCCACCTTAAACTTTATATGTAACTTTTTAAAGTATTAATGTTATTCAGCAATTGCAAACCACGTATGCATGGCAATATGCAAGTAATTTAGGTAATTTCAATATATCTTGCAGTCCTACTCAATGTTTGTTAAAAATACGATGAAATGTTCACCAGGGAGATTAGAATAGGAGTGTCCTCCTGCCCCGCTCCTGGAGGGCCATTTCAAAGTAAATTCCTATCCTAATATATATTTATGCATTTGGCAGATGCTTTTACCCAAAGCGACTTACAGTGCATTACAAGCTATACATTTTTATCAGTGTGTTCCCTGGGTTCAAACCCATGACCTTTTGCAGTGCAAACGCAATGCGCTACCACTATACATATACAAATTTATTAGCACTGTGCTAATAAATTCTCTATCAATGTTCAATTTTTCCATTTGATGTTGTGCAGTTTGATGCTCTAACCTGTTAATTTCATACATTTAATTTTAAATATTGCCTATTTTAAATGTACTGCGTGCATAAATACAAAATATAATGCATACTACGGCTTCAATAGTCTATAAATCAATAAAAATCAAGACTTAATCTTTTGTTATCTTCTTGGCATTTTCACTCTTGGGTTTACACCAGATGCGAGTTCAAAGATTTGCGTGAGTAGATTACATACAAAGTCAATGGAAAAAACGCGATCAGACGCGTCCTTGCATGGGGCGATGTGAATGACGCGATATGGGCGGCGCGTTTGCCGTGAAAACATGCGCTATTCGCCTCAAATGCGTCTTCGCCCAAGTTGAAAAAATCAACTCGAGAGAAAAATTCGCATGACACGAAGTTAAATCCCGCGAGTAATCTAAAGCGAGCAACGCGATTGCACGCTTCGCGTTTTGTGTAAACCCACAGTTATGCTGGGTCTACACCAGCCGTGGTAGAGGCGTGAAGCGCGAGTGATTTCAATGTTAAGTCAATGTGAAGACGCGTTATTGCGCGTCTGGAGGTCTCACGGCCCGAATGAGGCGTTTGATGTGGCACGAAAGACATAATTCTGCCTCATTTGCGTATCTAGTTTGCGCGAATGGCAACTCGGGCGTCAGCCGCAAATTCGCGTCAAACGCAAAATGCACAAAAAACACCATTCACGAGTACCGCGCCAGGTGCTCAATTCGCCGAGCACCTGGCGCGGTACACGCAAATGGTGCTTTTTGTGCATTTTGCGTTTGACGCGAATTTGCGGATGACGCCCGAGTTGAAAAATGTAAACTTTGGCGGATTTTTGCGCCGCGTTAACTAATCGGGAGCCTGCTTGCTGCTGTGGCGGCAGCCCCGCCCGGAGTTACTCATTCAACATGAAGGAAAGCTTGATATTGTCCGTGAGCAGTCACCCGGAGCTATACGACACAAATTCTTATTTCAAAAGAGACAGGAATAAAAAGGACCTCACTTGGAAGAGTTTCAGTGAGGACATTGAGCAACCTGGTAAGTTGTAAATACACATTTCACTTTTGAGTCACGTGACATTTATCGACCCGCGCCGTTATTTTCCACCTATAGTTAGGTTACCAAATACAAACCGGTAACTCTCTTGATAAATGCACAATCAACATCAGTCATCTTGCAAACAGACAACCACATAGCACTTGCCCCTCCCACAAGAAGCGGATTTCGCCTCTGTCGTGCGTCAAATGCTAGCTTTTGCATTCGGAATGTTCAAGCGGCAAACTAGACGCGGTAGACGCGATTTTGACGCCTCAAATGCGGCTGGTGTGAACCCACGGTAAAATGAATAAAAATCAAGACTTTATCTATTGTTATCTTCTTGGCATTTTCACTCTTAGACTAAATTTAACTTGCCCATTTTTAACTGTGGTATAGGCAAAAGCTATAGTGAGTGGCAAATTTGTATATTCCAAAAACAATATAAACTGAAAAACATATATATGGTAAAATATACCGTTGCCGTGAAATAAAATGACTCGTTCTGTGAAAGGGATTTTTAGTCATACCGCCAACCCCTAATCTGCACATTCATATTTAAAATTGATTCATATTCATATTTAAATGGACATACGTGCATATTTTCCATTAACGGTTGTCGATACGCGTTCTTCCGATCATTAACTAGAATGGCCAAATCGCGTTTCATATTGACAGATGAATACGCTCAGTTAAAATTTTAAATTTATTAAATGTCTCTTGTAAACTATGAAGGGACAATGAATCAATACACTGACATGGTAATAATAGACAGATACTTTGTTCGCACAGTCCTACCGTAATTTTGTCACTCCTAGACGTAAGTCTGGCGTCAGGGGGGAAACGTGTACCTCGATGAAGGAAAGTCATTGTCTCACCAGGGTATGTTTATTCGGCTATCCAGTGCTGAGTTTCGATGAAACTTCACGAGACCTGCGATATGCTTCCACCGGGCGGAAGATATGCGGCGTGATTGACAGCTTTGACACCAAATGGATATATGTGAAAATCAGATGACGTGATTTCACAACTTTTCATTGGCTATTTAGGTATGTGAAGCATACTGTATACGGAAATGAACCTAAGCATTCAATCCGTCGAAAAATCTCAAAATCTGCAAAATGGCCATACGTGGTTTTCATCGGACAGCGACGATTATGCTGCTTTAATGCTCAAACATGAGACGACTACAGGGGGACTTTAATATAGAAATATTTCTTCTGGATTTCAAAATACAGGATATGCAACAGTTAGGATCTTAAAAAATATTGATAATAAGAATAATTTCTTATAAAGTTTGTGCAACAGTTTGGGGAAAGCCCGTTCTGCTCTCAAGCATGAATGGTTCATTATGTCTGGTTTGGGAGAACTTGGCTGGTCAGCACAAATCCCACTGAAAATCTTTCAAATGGTCGAACAGTGGGAATTATCTAACATTAGAGCAATCGCTGAGACTCATAAAATCATTTTTCCTTTCTTTGCTACTTGCAGGCCTGTCAAGATCTTCTTCTCCACTAGAGCCCGACCGATATACCGGCAGGCCGATATTAGGCATTTTCCAAACTATCGGTATCGGTATTCATAATGGCCGATAAATAAATATTTTAAAAAACGGACGAAACAGCCTTCAACCACGTTGTTATTTATCTGAACTTAACAGAATTTGTCTCCAGTCCTATTCAAAGTTATATTTATGAACCAATTCTTTTAAAACTGGTAACTTAGATTTGGTTGTTGTTGTTTTTGTGTTTTTGTTCAAAGGCCTTTACATTTCATATCTTAAGTTTGTATTTTTATACATTTTTATTTATCAGAACTTTAATATATTTTGATGTTCCTCTGTTCTGTTGTGACAATAAAAGAAACAAGTTTCTTTTTAAAATGCATTATCATATTATTTTAGTTAAAACTCATAAATAAACTACAAATAACTAATGTTAGGGAAATCTGGTAATGTTTTGTGGCGCGTTTCTAAAATATAAAAGGAAAAAAAATGTTGGCCGATATATCGGAATATCGGATTTTAAAGCCAACAAACATTTGTATCGGTATTGGCCTTCAAAATCCTTTATCAGTCAGGCTCTATTCTCTACTAAACTAAGTAAACAATTTCTATGTGGACAGTTTGGACAAACAGCCTTTTTATAAAGAAGTGGAAGGAACTGTTGCAACACAACTAAAAACGCACATGGTCCTCTTCTCTATAAAGTCACTGTATGACACAGCGCGCGCGCACACACACACACACACACACACACACACACACACACACACACACACACACACACACACACACACACACATTGATATGAGGGCCTGTGCTTTGATTTTATTATCCACCCTCAGCGTCACCACACAATGACATTTGCTCAGACGAGAGAAAGACGCTGAGTCACTGTAAATGCAAAAGACACACAGATGAAAACTGCACAGTCACACATAAACACCTGTCCCTCTTATGTATGTGCGTAAGTCAAGTCAAATGTATTTATATAGAGCTTTTTTGCAATGTTGCATTGTTTCAAAGCAGCTTTGCATTAAAGACAAAGAAAAGTAATCACTCAAAAAATATTAAATATATAGGCCTAGTATATAGAGAACAAAATGCGCTGATAAAACATGGCATCGTTCATATCGAACAACACGTAACTAATGATGACTTGGCTTTTAGCAACATAACTCACATCTTGGATTATAAAGAGCTCTGAGAGTTAACAAAACATCATCGGTGTTTATATCAAAGTCAAGCTGGCTGCACACAATCCAGGTTTATATAAAGGACTTTACATTGCCAATGATGTAACGTTTTCCCATGCAGTACATAGGAGGACTGCTAACTGACAGGCCCCAAAACTAAAACTCAAAAACACAGGCTAATAACATCTATCTATTTATCTTTGTTAACACTGAATCTGATACACATGCAGGTCACACTTCTAGAGAACAGATCTATCAATAAATCCCATCTTGCATTGATCATCTGTCAGTCACCTGTCTGATTTTAGCTCCCAATGTCAATCACACAAATACAATCCTTTCATTGAAAAACGAGGAAACGTAAGCTGATAAATCTGTAAACAAATAGTATATACATCCAGGGACATAATTAAAAAATAAATACATTTAAACGCACTTTAATATATTAGCCTGTAGTCCTAAATCTCATCCTTAATATCACGTGAAGATGCTGTGATGACTCTGTACACACCACTGTATGTTTTACTGTAAACCGTCCTTTACTATTTGAATATATTATAAAATAAAATAAAAATAATTATTATTAAATAATAATTAAATAATCTCCCACATAACTGTAATGAGGGTGGAAAATGTACTTTAGTCTTTTTAAAATATCTTAACGATACGCTTTAATAATTGTCTTCATGCAAGTTTACAGTTTTCATCTGTTGTGCACTCACTAAAACAGTGCAGCAGGTTCAAGCTGCGGCCAGCGCATGATCTCACGTGCCCTACCTGAGCGCGACCCGCACCGTGCTCTCGTCCTGCCCGCTCGACATGATCAGATCCTCATCGATCGCACAATATTCCGATCGATCTGATGAGTGTTCAGCTCAAATGCGCCATTATCACGCCCTTGGTTCACATGCACCAGCTACAGCAATGATGCTGCTGTAGATTCACGCGCGTACCCGTGGATAGACCACTCGCGCATTCGCTCATGCAACCAGTCCAGTCCTGCGCGATCTGATCTACACGCGCAGCCACTCAGTCCCAGCCGCAATGCGTCACCAAACCACGCCCCCTGGATGACCCTGAAAGGTGACGTCATGAGACCAAATGAACCTTCTTATTGGTATGACGTCATAGCATCTATGAACTCTAGACATGTAGTATAAACTAATAGTTATAATAAAATACAAATAACACAATGTAAAAATATGTATAAGGCAGTTTAAATGAAACACAACTTTTAAAGTAATGTTAATTAATTAAATAAATAATTTAGTATGCATAACATTTATTCAGTGGTGTTGGGTGCTACCATGTGGTGTGTAAATACCTACACTGCAAAAAAAAGATTTTCAATTAAAAAAAAACTTAGTATTTTTGTCATGACCCAAGAAAATAAGTCTAGTTTTTAGAACAAAAATATCAAATTTAAGTGATTTTGTGCATAAAATAAGCAAAAAATCTATCAATGGGGTAAGCAAACTTTTCTTGAATTTTTCTTGAATTTAGTGTTTAAGAAAACTTCACGATTTTTTGCTTACACCATTAGCAGATTTTTTGGCTTGTATATGCACAAAATCACTTAAATTTGATATTTTTGGTCAAAAAATTTGATTTTCTTGGGTCGTTTTGCTCATCAAGAAAAAACATCGTACTTTAAGATTTTTTTAGATATTTTTACTGAAAATAAGACAAAAATGAATGGTTAGGATTTCAGTCCCTATCATTTTGCATAACATCTCCATTTGTATATGTTGTATGTTCTCTTAATAAATATATATCTAACAGACATTATGCATATTTTACTTTCATTAGTTGACCCCTTCTTACAAATCCCAACAAAGCATAACAACAATTACAACTTCACAATATCCTATACATAACTTAAATTATGTTTCCATCCTTCACATTAAATTTACTGTAATGACCGTTCTTGCATTGCATCAAAAATGGAGGTCACGTGACCAGATGGGTGCCCCGAGTGAACTCTCACATACTTGCCCCCTCAAAAGAGCCTGTTGTACCCCTGGTGCTGGCAGGAGAGGTAAATAGTTGACCAGCAAGAGCTCTGGTGACTTGACCTGCTTACACGCTGCAGTGTCCGGTTACTGACTCTCAGATTACATCTACAGAGTGCTACTGTACAGCGAACACCATACTGAAGTACAGTACAGAAACAGTAACACAGTTTCTCCAGAGATGCATATGATTTACTGAGGGTTTAGAGATGCGTAATTTAAAACAGATTCAGGATCTGTACTTCACTCATGAGTAAATCAAGTCTTCAGAGGTCAGACGGGGTCAGATTAGGACATGACTGAACAGGTTTCAACTTGACACAGCACAGAACAACACTTATTGAGTTATAGATGCAAAGAACACAGAAATAACACATTCACATTATGTAAAAAAAGTCATTTACAAACATTTATTTAGGAAAGTGCACAGTTTAGAAATACATATCAGCAGCTATTTCTAAGTCACAAGTGTGGATCAGAAAATGCAATCCAGTTTTGAAAATATTGCATTTAGGGTAAATATACTCCTTATTTAAGATGTGATTTGTTGTATTCTCTACAAATGTCTTTTTAAATTATAACTCTATACAGCAAGACAAAAAATATCAGGCCATAATGATAAAATCCACATTGCATACAAAAAAATTGTATCACATAATAAGATTGTATTACAATCTCAAAGAAATAATTCAGTAAACAAGCAAATCTTCATGTCCACAAATAGAGGCTTCATTACTGCAACTACAGTAGAAAAATATTGTACAAGCAGTAAATAACACTGTCAATAACAAATATATATAATAGACTTACATCAAAGAGGTTGACTTAATATTATTTTATAAAGGAATTGTGGTAACACTTTACTTGAAGGGGTGTTCATAAGACTGACATGACACCTTCATAATCATGACATCACGTGCCATGAACATGAAGGAGATCATGCATTTATGCACGTTTATTACAACTGTCATTAAGTGTCATTCGTTCAGTGATGACATTGTTTAAAAGTCTTTGTTATGACAATTTGACATTAACTAATACATCATAGCTTGTCATGACAAACTGACATTACCAAGACAACATAACCGCCCACAAATTGAATTTGTCATTAAAATGTCATTAAGTGTTAATACTCTGTCAAATAGTTTTATAATAGCATCATGAATATTCTAAAGTTATTTTTTTAAGTTTCCTCCAGGTGTTTATGAAGCAAAATCAATCATCCAATAATAATAATAATCATTATTAAAATTGATAAAATTATATTTTATTGTATTTGGAGACCGATTCACCTAAAAATAAATGAAAACAGTATAATAATGGGTTAAGCCATGCAGCATTGGGAAAACGGTTAATTACATTAAAGGTGCAGTGTGTACATTTTAGCGGCATCTAGTGGTGAGGTTGCGAATTGCAACCAACGGCTCAGTCCACTGTTCACCCCTCGCTTTTAAAACACATATAGAAGCTACAGTAGCCGCCACTGGACAAACATGTTATCGTCGGAGACAACTTCGTAAAAAAAGTTTGTCCGTTAAGGGCTTCTGTAGAAAAATTGCGACACAAAATGGCGACTTCCATGTAAGGTGACCCTCTGTGTATGTAGATAAAAACAACTCATTCTAAGGCAGTGGTTCTCAAACTGGGGGCCGCGAGATGGTGCCAGGGGGCCCCCAGTTTTATAACATTTTATAAAATATATGAAGAGTTTGGTTCCAAAACGCGATAAACGCCATTTTTGAAAAAAATGAGTTACTGCCAAAATCAGTATTATATCAGGTCAGTAGTTAAAAGTAAATAATTAATTTTACGCAAAATCCGTAATATTCTGTCATCTTTTCTCCCTTTTTTCCCAAAATGCGACAAACGCCACTCCTGCTTTTTTACAGAACGCAATAAATCCATTTCTGATATTACAGCGGACCATTCACGCAATGTAAACAAACATGGCGGCGCGCTGAGTACACGGAGTCCTAGTTTTCCTCATCTACTTTGTACTTCGTGATCAACAAACAAAACAAAATAATACTTTAATTGCATTGATAAACCTGTGATGGTTTTCTGTGACGGGAAAGAAATGTAAGCCATCAACAGCTAATAATTTCCGCGAGAGGCACTCGGTTGCTTGTTCTCCAGACAGCATCAAGCTTCTCATGCTAAAACATTGTGTTATTACAAAGTAAGTGTTTTGGTTAATGCCATTAATGTTTATTTTTTAATCATTGTATACCACTAGTCAACTAAATAAATATAAAATGGTAAAGATGAATGCACATTTATACATTGATTTAATAGATTTATAGCATTTTGAAATAAAAAACTTGTCATGGATTTATTGCATTTTGTGGAAAAAAGAATTCGTTTTTATAATAAATCTTTGAAAATCAAGTTATGGATTTGAATTTTTTATGTTTTTATAACCTAAAGATGCTATGTGAAAGTTTGTAACAGAAAATAGTGGTTTTCATCTTGTCACTTTCTTGGTATAGAAAACACGTTTTTACCGAAATTTGTCAAAATGGATTTATTGCGTTTTGGAACCAAACTCTTCATATACAGAATACATGATAAATTTATAATTAAATCTAAAAAAATAAGGCTACTAACCAAAAGCACTACTTTGTATAATTGAATATGTTTTTTATTAAAATGTTGAGTTCAAGAACTGATTTTTGTCCAAAATTTTCTTTGGGGAGGGGGCGCGAAGGAATGCGCCATACACAAGGGGGGCCGCGTGCTGAAAAAGTTTGAGAACCACTGTTCTAAGGTAATAAAAACATAACGGTTTATTATAAAAGGTCTTTATACACCCCTGATTTTATAATTTTGTAAATTAATTTGCATTTCTGTCAAGAGATCCTTCAAAAATTACACACTGCACCTTTAAATGAATTAATTAAATGTTTTGTTAGTTTTTTCTTCTATGTCAGAAAATTTCAGAAGCCTCTGTGTATGAAAGAACAAGTTCTGTTTGTTGTCAATTTTTATGTATTGTGCACATACATAAAGTTAACTATAATATTTTTGACGTGTCTGTTGCATTTTGTAACTAATTATTTTGACAGAGTATTAACACTTACTGACATTTTAATGACAAGTTTAATTTGTACCACTGTAGTTGAGGTCAAGAAAAATCTTCATGATGCTGTTATAAAACTATTTGACAGCGTATTAACACTTATTAAAATTTTAATGACAGTTTAAGCAGTGCTTCTCAAATAGTGGGGCGGGACCCCCAGGGGGGGCTCGAAGCAACACCAGGGGGGGCGCGCAAGACCCCGGGGGAAAATACTTTTTCAGGAAGTGATTTTTTTTGCACTTTCACTGTCACGCTGATAAGCCGCTTATTTTTTTATTATTATTTATTGATTATATTTAATTTAATTTTTCAGTATCAAATGGTCAAAAAATATTATACTTTAAATAAGGATCGTTTTTTTTCAGGCAAATTGATGCATTTTAAGTCTTTTTTGTTACAAACTAAAAAACAATGTTAATAAAGTTATTCTTTGTTGTAAGTTGATCGATATTTCTATTTGTGTGTTTTCTTTAATGTTAATAAGGATACGTTTTGCAGATGTGTCATTTTATAGACAAATTATACTATTTACAGTCGCGGCGGAGAGTTGGGGGGCGCGAAATGTTTACTTCTTCCTAGGGGGGGCGTGACAGAAAATAATTGAGAAGCACCGGTTTAATGTAATGTTAACCCCTAAAGATAGGTAGTTCCCTTTCGAGGAACTCCCTTCTTAGGGAACTAGGGTTACATACGTAACCTGAGACGTTTCTTAAGTTTTGAAAATTATTTTGCTATATCATTTTTAATGAGATTTATGATAAGTTATGATGTATTGGTTTATATCAAGTTGTCATAAAGACAATTCAAACAATGTCATCTTTACATAAAAAATGATATAATTGAACGAATGACACTTAATGACAATTGTGCATAAAATCTCCTTCATGTTCATGATTATGAATGTGTCATGTCAGTCCCATGCACACCCCTTCAAGTAAAGTGCCACCGGTATGGTCAGTCAAATTCATTTAATTTTAAAGTTAGCTCTTCCAGATATAAAAACATTATCAACAATTATGTATATATGAAGAGTTTCGTTGAAAAACTATAAATCCGTTTTTATGGTGCTACTTAGCTGTATTTTTTAAGTTATGAAGGTTTAAATCAAAACAAACCAACTGCAGTTGAATTGATATTATTAATTGGAATGCACAACTAAAAAACAAGATTTCTGAAAAATTAAATTTTGCAACAAAACTCTTCATATACATACATAAATAAAATCTTCCTACATAAATGTTAAGAACGTTTTGTGAGAATTTCTTTACCATTGACTGAGATAGGAAAGCTGCAAACATAAATATTTTCAGCAAACACTAAATTAAGATTTGCTTCTTTTATATTGCAAGTCATGGAAATTGCTGTTGAGGGTCCAAAATATGTTTTACTTTTCAGAATTCTATTTTTTGTGTGAACTTCCTCTTTAAATAGGAGTTTCTATAAACAATTTTTATTAATGAAGTTATAAGTACTATTTTTTTAAGTTTTGACACTACTCACTGATATGTTGGCAATTCTGCCCTCCGGCTCCAGTGTACCATAATGCAATGCTCCCAACTCCAATCGAGGCTGGAATGTCAAATACTGACAGTTTCATTAAATCTTAAAAAATATATACTAAATGTGCAAAATCAACCACCACATCCCACTTCCTGAAGCCTCATCCACATTTCAGCTCATGCTTACTGTTAGTATTATTTGTTAGTACTAGAAGAAGTTTTATAAGATGTGTGTGCAGCTCATTACACCTTGAAACATAAAACTACAAACTATAAAAAGCCCAGTTTCCCAACAATTTGATAAAGTATCTGCAAATGGGTCACACTCCAGAGAACAAAACGTTATACAATATCTTGGCACACTTCCTGTTTCATAAATCCAGTCAGTCCTGCCATGCATGAAACATCCTTTGCAAACAACTCTTTACATGTGCAAATACAATCACCACAGAAATATCAGTTGACATCTTGATGATATCTTTAAAGTCACACTGACCCGGTTTAACATTTACGAGTCAACATAATCCTTGAATCTCTGGAATGGGAACCACGGCAACCCTCGCACCACTAATTCACAGAAATCTATTGATCATCATCAGTAACATCTTCATCGGAGCGATAGTTCCCTCCTTTTACCCTGATGTAGTGTACACCCTGACTCCCAGCGCCACAGGTGCAGAGCCTTCTGCCAAAAAGAGACTCGATCTCCTCCAGACGCAGACCCTTGGTCTCCGGCAGACAGCCCACCACGAACACAAAACCCAGTAGAGCCAGACTGGAGTACAAGAAGAAAGCTCCTGTGAAAAGAGAAACATTTAACAGAATAAATGAGATAGCATTACTATCATTTTTTATTTTATTTCATCTTTGGAAGCAATGAAACAATCTGGGATTATATTTATAGTGAGTATAGAATAATACTAATAATAAAAGTTTCTTTGTTTACTGTCAAGTTCACTGTGTTATGTGTACTGTGTTGTACCGTAGTATGTGAGGTATTGGGCCACGTGGAGGAAGGTCAAAGAAACAAGCACATTACAGATCCAGTTGACCCCAGCAGAGCAGGCGTTTCCTGTGCTCCGAGCCCAAAGTGGATAAATCTCGGAGTTCACGGTCCATGGCATAGGACCCATACCTATTCCAAAACACAACCAAACATTTAAAAGATGCGTAAAATGCTCTGAGCATTAATACTAACCTATGAGTACTTCATGTCAAGATAAATTATGTGTACCGCAAACTCACCTGGAGCAAAAAAAGCCAAATACAGAATTAGACCCAACAAAACCACCCAGGAATACGATGTTGGGCAGTAGTTATAGGCCCAGAATGCACCTGTGCTCTCCTGTGTGCCATTGGAACATCTTAATAGGACACAAACAAGACACAAAATAAATATACAATACAGTTACATTTTAGAAGAAAAGCACAATACTTTTACATGCAGGTGAAATCCATTTCATAAACAAATGCACAGATATCTCTATAGGCTCAGTACCTTCCCAAAGCAGCGGTCTCAGTGTTGTCAGCATTTATTGGCAAACAGGAGGACTCCACTACAACTGTGCCATTTCTCCCATAACAGAAACCACAACCTGGATCCAACATGCACGGTTCACAGAAACTACATAGACAGATACAAACTCTTGTTTATATTTGTGTAGTTTTTAAGAAACTTATAAAAGTACATCTGTGGCCACACAATCGCTATTAATGCATGACGCATGCTATTGTATAAAGCCTACACAGTTACACAGTAGAAAAAAATATTTTTTCTTTTATATTATGAGATTTTTTAAAATGTAAAATAAATATTTGTTTTTTTCCAGAGTGTGTATATGAAGTTTTAGCTTAAAATACTCCACAGATCATTTATTATAGCATGTTAAAATTGCCACTTTGTAGGCCTGAGCAAGTGTGCCGTTTTTGGGTGTGTCCTTAAAAATGCAAACGAGCTGATGAAATGCAACCACTGATCACAATGATGGTGGTTTGTTGTAATTTTAACTCGATTGTGCTGTCTATTATTTTTTCTCTCTGCACTTAATGCAGTAGGATTCAGATCCAGGGGGCGGGGTTGGATCCAGATCCCGGGGGCGGGGTTAGATTCAGATTAGGGATGTTTATATCAGGTTATTTTCCCGACCGACAACCGCATCTTATGAACCGAACATTAACCGTTAACTTATAAGATTTTAATATTAAGTTGTCATTGAGTAAAAATACAGTTAACGGTTGTCTGTGACCTAGTTAAAACAAAACATTTCATTTGAACGTGCAAACAGCAGCAACAGATCAACAACAGAACCAGGATTCATACATTATCAGATATTCACGCAACATTACCTTATTAAAAAGCACGCGATCGGTCCAGTGGATTAATATCCAAAGAGGGCAGATTGTCTCTTTTTCATCTACCACAGTGGTCATTTCTAAAGCAGGACGTTTTGCAAAAAGTTTTGCTTTTGCGTCGTCTTTCTCCGTTTGTGCAAAAAGAGAGATGTTTATGGTTAGGGTCATAGGCCATCAGCGAACGTCTGTCCGGATGTGCGCGAGATGGAGACGGACCGCGTCATCTTGCGTGGACACGCGCGCGTCTCCGTTCAGCTTCCAAACACGCACTCAAATGATCTCTCATACAAATGATTACTTTATCAGACCGTCAGGGCAGCAATAATTTGTGTCATTTACAGGACATTCACAAATTAAAAAGATAGAAAAGTGGCGAAATGTCTGTCGGCTCATGAGGACACGCACCGTGCATTAACAAATATTTTTTTCTTTTAACTGATAATGTTAATCGGTCATAAATTCTAACCTTCGGTTAACGGTTAAACGGTCAATGTGAACATCCCTAATTCAGATCCAGGGGGTGGGGTTGGATCCAGATCCGCCCCAAATCCAGAGATGTCTTCCCACTGCATTTTGATTGGTCGTCAGTTTTACCACAAGACACGTCATACACGTGTTGTTGCGTTACCATTTCCGCGTTGAGTCTTAACTAAATTAAGTTATTCTTTTGACAGAAAAGCAAACTTTACTTATGACTACAATAAAAGTAGTGCATTTAAGGTGAAATGTAAGCGTTTTTGCTATAATGTTTTGAAGTAAAACATTTCAGGCACTACGAATAATCTTACCACATGCAGTTTAATACCTATGAATGTATATAGTCTAAATATGCATAATTAATAACACATATATGGCAAGTTATTTAGAAATTAATAAATTGAATGTTTATCTTGTAGGGACTTTGAACTAATAAAAAAAAGGGCTAATAAAAGATATCAAGTAAATGTGTGTTTTTATGTGTAATAAGTGGGATAATGTACAGCCAAGCCGGTCGCAAATATATCCATCAGTGATATCACTTTCTTTTTCGTGCCAGTTTCACGTATTGGTTATTCAATTGTTTTTCCTATTTTCTTACCATTGTCGCTTGGGATTGGTGTTAGAACAACTTTCTGTTACATAAAATGACATCCTCACCCTAACCCAACTCTAACCCCAACCCCAAGAAAGAACAATTAAAATTTCTTACAAATAAATGTATAAACAATGTTTTACCTTGTAAAACCATTCTAACCCAAACCCAACTTTATCCTCGCGCGAAAACAGTTTAAAAATGTGACGAAAACCACAAATATAACCCCAATCCCAATCGACAATGGTTTGAAAGAAGGAAAAAAATTGAATAACGAGTACGTGAAACTGGGACGAAAAAGAAAGTCGTGCCACGGACACGTGAAAAACGCGTCACTTAAATGCTCGAAACTTTTTGAGCTGAATTCAAAAACAGTCTCATTCCTATCTTACCATATCTGCGCTACTCATCTGACCAACGGTGAGCTCGAACTGCTTCACTGCAGAAGCTGCCTTGGAGGCTCCGCTGAGGGCTTAAACCAGTAACGAGCATTTTGATTGGTCGTTTTTGTGAACCAATCATATTCTTTCTGCCCTCAGAACATGTTTGAGTAAGGAAAACTCCTATCTACTTTTAAGTGACAGAGAAGTACAGAAGCATTAGGAAACTTACCCATATGTATTGCAGGAGGAGCTGTTGAGGGAGGGGTCACTAGGGTGAAAGGTCACAGGTGGAGAAGCCTGAGCAGACAGCAGGAAACCAGCTGCCAGGACCATCAGACTTAAAGCAGTACCTGTGTAACACGAATCAAACTGTAGTATACAACACTGCTTACTGTTTCTAAAAATCCCTATCTGTTGTGTGTGTTTGTATTCTCACCCAGTATACTCCCCAGTGTCAGTTTTCTGCGGCCCACCCTCTCCACAAGCCACACCCCCACGAGGGTAAACAGGAAGTTAGTGAAGGCTGTGGCAGCAGCCAGCCAGATGGCCGTCCGATCATCCTGTACTCCAGACATCTGCAGTATGGTGGCACTGTAGTACCTGCGATCATTGAGGAAGCAAATTTATTTCCTGGATCTGACTGAACTGTTATGCATACTAACATACTAATTTTGCAGTATGCATGGTGTACAATAATTTGGCCTTAGTCATATTACATAAAATCTTTAAACGGTAACTATTAACCTACATGACCGTATTGATTCCAGAAAGTTGCTGGAACATCTGTAGACCACAACCCACGATCAGTGCACGCCGTACCGGAGCATACCTTAGCATACGCCACAACACCAGACCATCTATAAGATATTCAATATATGAACACACTAGAAGAGAGACATGTGTCAAATATAAGCAACATGCGACCCGCTCACCACCAGTATCGTTCCTCTCTTCCTCAATGCTGCTCCTCATGGCCTCATACTCCTCATCAACATTTATACCGCCACGGATCTGAACAAGCACCCGCTGAGCCTTCTGGGTCTCCCCCTTCTGCAAAAGCCATCGAGGGCTCTCCGGGAGAAAGAGGAAGCCGAAGAACTGCAAAGCAGCCGGAACCACAGACAAACCCAGCATATATCTACGGCATAAATAACACGTCTCACACATGGTTTTATTCGTAGTAAACAGACGTATACTGTAGTTTTACATTAATATATTAATTTGAATTTCTGTGATAGTTTCTATTGTTTACTTTAGTAATGCACCCACCCACCTCCAGCCATTATTCTGCATGTAGCTAAAGGCCCCATCCACCACACTGGCTATGAACTGACCGCCAGTGATGAACAAAGTGTTAATGGTGACCAGCTGGCCTCTGAGCTGAGGAGGAGAAACCTCAGCGATGTAAACCGGCACGGTCATAGATGCAATACCTGCATCAAATAGAGGAAGAACAAGGGAAACACACATTTACAGGTGCTGGTCGTATAATTAAAACGTTGACTTATTTCACCAATTCCACTCAAAAAGTGAAACCTGTATATTATATTCATTCATTACACACAGACTGATATACTTCAAATGTTTATTTCTTCTAATTTTGATGATTAGAACTGACTAATAGTACTAATAGTATCTCAGAAAATTGGAATATTGTGAAAAGGTTCAATAGTGAAGATTAATTTGAGCCTATTAACTCAAAACACCCGCAAAGGCCTTTAAATGGTCTCCCAGTCTAGTTCTGTGGGTTACACAATCATGGGGAAGACTGCTGACTTGACAGTTGTACAAAAGACGACCATTGACATCTTGCACAAGGAGGACAAGACACAAAAGGTCATTACAAAACAGGCTGGTTGTTCACAGAGCTCTGTGTCCAAGCACAGTAACAGAGAGGCGAAGGGAAGGAAAAGATGAGGTAGAAAAACGTGTATGAGCAGTAGAGATATCCGCACCCTGGAGAGGATTGTGAAACAAAACCCATTCACAAAGAGTGGACTGCAGCTGGAGTCGGTGCTTCAAGAGCCACTACGCACAGACGTATTCAAGACATGGGTTTCATCCGTCGCATTCCTTGTGTCAAGCCATTCTTAAACTACAGACAGAGTCAGATGCGTCTCACCTTCAAAAAGGACTGGACTGCCGCTGAGTGGTCCAAAGTTATGTACTCTGACGAAAGTAAATATTGCATTTCCTTTGGAAATCAGGGTCCCAGAGTCTGAAGGAAGAGCGGAGAGGCAAACAATCCACGTTGCCTGTGGTCCAGTGTAAAGTTTCCATGGTCAGTGATGGTTTGGGGTGCCATGTCATCTGCTGGTGTTGGTCCACTGTGTTTTCTGAGGTCCAAGGTCAACACAGCCGTTTTAGAGCACTTTATGCTTCCTGCTGCTGACCAACTTTATGGAGATGCAGATTTTATTTTCCAACAGGACTTGGCACCTGCACACAGTGCCAAAGCTACCAGGACCTGGTTTAAGGACCGTGGTATCCCTGTTCTTAACGGGCCAGCAAACTCGCCTGACCATTACTGCAGTAATTCAGGCAAAAGGAGCCCCGAGTAAGTATTGAGTGCTGTATATGCTCATACTTTTCATGTTCATACTTTTTTAGTTGGCCAAGATTTCTAATAATCCTTTCTTTGTATTGGTCATAAGTAATATTTTTTTAATTTTCTGAGTTACTGAATTTGGTATTTTTCAGTTATAATCATCAAAATTACAAGAAATAAACATTTGACATATTTCAGTCCGTGTGCAATCTGTGTGTAATCAGGATGTGAAAAGGTTTTCAACCAGCAAAACAAAAAATGTTCCTGGACAAAATCGCCCACCCCACCTTTAAGTTGAGTTAGGTAAACTACTTGGCACAAAAGCGGAGTACACAAAAGTCAAATTTGGATTTTTTTTACAGTGTATGGTGTACTGTACCTAAACCAAGCCCAACTATAAGTCGTCCAAACAGGAGGACCTCTTTGTTGGGCGCAGCACTCAATATAACACCACCCGCAGAGAAGATAAAGCTGGCGAGAAGTATGCAGATTCTCCGGCCGAAGACCCCGTTGAGATACCCTCCAGCCAGAGCAGACAGGGCAGCGGCACCTACGGTGATGGAGACCAGAAGCTCCTGCCACAGAGAGCTCAGGTTCATCTCCTTCTTGAGCAGCAGCATGGCTCCGGACACCACACCTGTATCATAGCCGAACAGGAACCCACCCAGAGCTGAAAAACCCGCGAGGATGTAAACGAAACACGGCGTGCCATGCTGGACAGATCTGATGTCATCTGTGGATTCGGGTGATTCGTGGACTCGGGTGTCGGTTGGGACAACAGGCTGTGTCCCGATTAAACTCCTCTTGTCCTCGACTCTCCTGTCTCCGGTCACCTTGTCCTCCATCCTCTGTAGCTTATGCACATCGTCTCCTAAAGCAAAGAGCATGCAATATGCATTTCAGTGAAAACAAAAGCCACAACCAAACCCAACATGACAGCATGGCCACGTTGGCACTGAACACACCTCAAGACAATATCACACAAAAACAAACATGCATAATTCAAATACGTACTGTAATCATAATCATTCATTTGTGTGTGTATGTAAATCTACAGACAGAAATAAAACACGAAAAAATCATGTAAAATCACTAGATATGAGAAGTAGAATCTCAACTAGCGACATAACATTTGTAAACAAATATTTTGATCGGTTCCTTTAATCGATTCAGTGATTCACAAAGAGTTTGAACTTTCACTCGATTCAATTGGAAAATACTTTAAACAAAACGTATTAATCATGTTTTAACAGCGTTATTATAGTGTTTGACCATATATTAAATAATTTAAATAAATATTTACATTAAAACAACACTAGGCAGTACTTAAATGGACATACACAAAAGAAACAATAAAACGATTCAAACGAACCGTCTCAAATGAATCAGACTTTGTCTCCATTGCAATTTCTCTTTATAAACCAAGATTTTGTCTACACTGTAAGCACTACTAAAACTGTGCTTAAAAACGAACTGTTGCGTGCAGTTTTGTATAAACACCGTAACTGCAAATGTACGCGTGCATTTCAGGTTTTACAAATATCAGATAAAAAATAATAAATTAAATATTTTCGAATGGCCGCAGAGATTCGTGCATGCTTTTTACGGTTTACATTAAGACTAAAATAAAATAAAATAAAAAACATCGAGTTAGTTCGTGAAAATGACACCGTCCTGAGTAAGTTACATACATATTTGATGACACCGACTGTATCAGCGCGTCACTTGAACGTAAACAAATGCAAGTTTACTAGTAAAACAGCGATATATATATATAAGTGTTTTCCTCATAACCTACCGTGCAAAGAGTCGTATAGTTGTTTCTATGTGGATTTTTTTTGTCTACTCTAGAGGACTGAACTCTGCCTTTTCGATCGCTCTGTCGCGCGCAAACATGAAGTCTGTGACTGTGAGTTTATAAATTCATATTATTCATAAAGCAGTGCGGACATGATCGAGATTTTCACCACTGAGACCTCAATCGGGAACTGTATTAGTTACATCAGTCTACTCTACAATATCTCATCTTCCGCACTGATGTCGGTTTGCAGAAGTACTTCTGATAATATCATCTGCTGTGAATGAGATTATGATTTACTGCAACGCTGTGTCCACATGACCATTGACTAACAGAAGATGGTTTAAAACTTGGCTTTGATGTCAAACAGTAATCTATCATGGCAGATAAAGAGGAGTTAAGGATAAGATTGAAGAAGCTGCTGGTGAGACTGAATCTACAGGAGGGAAAGCAGTTGGGTACTATGGTCCAGATCTTACAGGACCTCCTGTTCCTGTCCCATACAGATGACTGTGTTGAGTTTTCTGGAATCATGAATGATTGCTATACTGTATGTGGATGAATTAATGCATTAAAGCTTTTATATTAAACAGGAAAGCATACTGAGCTTCCTGACCATGTGCTTTTTCCATTGGGACATCTGCTGTTGATATTTATAGCTTTTTCTTTTGTCCCCCAGTTGAGTTGTTTGCTGATCAAAATGTTCACGTGTCTCTGATGCTGGTGCTGTCAACTCATTTCAACAGCAAAGTTCAGCAGGTTGTCGTCATTTCTGCACAATACCTTATAAATACACATGGCTTTCTCTAAAAGCTTTGCCTAAAAGAACAATGTATCTCAAAAGGATCCCAAACTAATTTACATGTATTCACTCTTATGGCCATCTTGGCCAGGACACGCTGGAAGTAGAGATTTCTTTTAATTTCAATGGGACGTTCCTGGAAAAATAAAGGTTAAATTAAAAAAAATCTAGTATGACAGTAAATGAGGTAAACTACGCCTTAAAGAATGAATCAAATCAAGCAATTCACAAACCTAACTTGAAATCTTGTGTTTAAAAGTAGTTAAAAGTGATTTGGTGTTTATATCATAGGTTGGGTGGTCTCTGTTGTGTCGTCTGATGGAAATCTGTCCCTCAACTCTGGACAAACTGGCAGCCCCTGCGGACCTTGACTTGATAGGGGTGCACCAGTAAGTCTCAAATATTAACATATAAAAATTTCAAGAGTACTAAAGTAGCTGTTTAATAATACCCTTAAGTTATACACTTAGACCTACTTTCTGTGTCATTTAGTGAAAATGAAAGTGAAAATATTATGAAAAGAAATTCCGTTGTTTTTCCGGTTCAGAATTCCCAAGATAACAAATGTTTTATGGATGAGCTGATGCATGCAGAGGTCTGTCCATACATGTTTATAACGGTACGAATGTTTGCTTACAGGCATATACTGAAGATGCTGTCCATGTATCATAAAGATGCCAAAATGATGATGGTGGGGCTCAGAAGTCTGGCTCTCTTACTGAAGTCAGGTAAAGCTTACCTTCAATTATTTCCACAAATACTAAAAAATATGTATACAGTATAGTATACTATATACAGTGTGTGTGTGTCTGTGTGTGTGTGCGCGTGTGTGCGTGCGTGTACATGCTCAGTTTGATGAGCAAAATGACCTAAAAAAAAGGCTAGTTTTTTTTTAATTCTAGATTTCTTTTACAGTAAGTTAGTGAATTTATGTATAAAACAAACAAAAAATCTGCCAATAGGGTAAGCAAAAAATTTAAGAAAAATTTGCTTACCCCATTGGCAGATTTTTTTATTTTATTTTTTTTGCCTGTTTTAAGCACAAATTCACTTAAATTTGATTTTTTTTTTTGTCTAAAATAGACTTATTTTCTTAGGTCATTTTGCTCATCAAGAAAATGCATCTTGATTTAAAAAAAATTGGAAATTTATACTAAAAACAAGACAAAAATACTTACTAAGAAAGTCTTTTTTTGCAGTGCTACAGATATACATATACATATATACAGTACTGTGCAAGTTCTGGCCACCATGGTACCATTAGATTTGTTGTTTTTGCAATGTTATAGTGATCATATCTCATTATTTCTCAGTCTCTTTATTAAAATACAACCAGAAAATACTGGAAATTTGTATATTGTATTAAAAACGGTATAAAAGTGTAAGCTTAAGTGTCAAGTTTTTAGGGTAAACTAAACTCCCCTTTTACATGAGCAATAGCAGGCAGCTGCAGGATCTATTAAACCTAAATAATATTAAATCCTAATTTCTAATTCTAATCGAAGGACTTCAGTCTCCTCAAAAAAGCTGAAGATGTGTTTAATACCAAGAGAGGTCACACTAAACACTGACTGATGCCTGAAGAAGAAATTTAGTTCTGAAAATTGTTTTGTTTTTAATTTTGTGTACATATTTCCTGTTTTTTCCTTTTTGTATCTAAAAAAAAAGTCAAAAATAAATATGGATGGACATTAAAACTTTGCTAAAACAACAAAGCTGGGGTGGTGGCCTAAAACTTTTGCACAGTACTGTATATACATTGCAAAAAATTATTTTCAAGAAAAAAAATCTTAGTATTTTTGTTTGTTTTCAGTAAAAATATCTAAAAATTCTTAAATTAGGATGCTTTTTCTTGATGAGCAAAACGATTCAAGAAAATAAGATAAGTCTAGTTTTTAGACCAAAAATTTCAAATTTAAGTTTTTTTGTGTATAAAACAAGCAAAAAAAAAAAAATCTGCAAATGGGGTAAGCAAACTTCTCTTGAACATTTTTCTTAAACACCAAAATTCAAGAAGAATTCAAGAAAAATTTGCTTACCCCATTGGCAGATTTTGTGCTTGTTTTTTTTTTTTTTACTGAAAACAACAAAAATACAAAGATTTTTTTTCTTGAAAATATAAATTACTTTCAAATTTAGTATTTTTGTCTTGTTGTCAGTAGAAATATCTAAAAAAAATCTAAATTCAAGATGTATTTTCCGGATGAGCAAATTACCTAAGAAAAATTTTAGTTTTTAGACCAAAAATATACAATTTAAGTCAATTTGTGCTTAAACAAGCAAAAATATCTGCCAATGAGGTGAGAAAAATTTTCTTGAAGTGTTTAAGAAAATGGTAAACTTAATTCAAGATTTGGGAGATATTTTTGGCTTGTTTAAAGCACAAATTGACTTAAATTGTATATTTTTGGTCTAAAACTAACAAAATTTTCTTAGGTAATTTCCTCATCAGGAAAATACATCTTGATTTAAGAATATTGATATTTCTACTGAAAACAAGACAAAAATACTAAGAAAGTCATTTTTTGCAGTGTATATATATATATATATATATATATATATATATATATATATATATATATATATATATATATATATATATATATATATTATTTATTTATTTATTTATTTATTTATTTATACAACAGTTTTATTCTGGTTCTCGAATCTGATTGGCTAAGAGGCGTGCAATATTCTACTGATAACGGCACAGGAACCGCTTCACCTTTCGTATCATTCCGCCACCTAGTGAATGGAGGTCCTCTAAACAGGCTCATCTCTGAATGGAAAGACTGCCCACACACACGGACACACACAAACGCGCTGTTTTGAATCACTCTCCGTGTGTCTCATTAGTTCACTAGCTCGTGAAGCAGTGTGTGAATCCCAATCGGAAGTTATTATTCCGTCAAAGATCAGCGCTCTTGGATGTTACGTTAAAGTTAATGGGAGTAATGTCTTGTCACATCGTGTGGACGATTAACACTTGGAAAGAGGAATGTAAACTATTTTTTTTCTGGAGCAATATCTCTTCTCAGAACGCGAAACACCGTGGAACTGCAGGTAAGCACCGCAGCATTTAAATGTGGACATTGATCATTTATTTAATCGCGACGTGACTATTAAAACATGTAATGAGATATCGCCACTGGTATATTTATAAGCAGCATGCAAAAACATCTCTCTGACACTTATAAAAAAAACGTTTTATATAGTACTGACAAGAACAAAGTTTAATAATAATCGAGTGCTCGTATCGCGTTAAGAGTAAATGGGAACGCAATAGTAACATTATACAAGTATAGTTTTATTAACTTTTACCTCCAAAACAATAACAACACAAAAGACACTAAATATGAATAAAAAAAACAAGTAATAGTTTGATCATGACACCAAATACTGCTGATTTGATCTCATTTTGACGATCAAAAACAAACAAGGCCAACATGAGAGCCAGGGTATCTCTGTCAGAGATGTAGCCCAGAGAGGGCGGTGGTCATCGGGGCGAGTGAACACTGACGTCCGCTCATGCTTTGGTTTTCATATGTACCGAATCTCACTAAGCAAACGTTCAAACAGGCGCTATCTTTACTAATCGACTGTAGATTTAAATATAATACATATACATTCTCGACTGAACTAATCTTAAAACTACACTTTGTGACCAAGAAACGGTAATATAAAGAAACGGCTTTTCCATCCATTGAGTTGTTAGGAGATTCAAAGCAGCCGAAAGTGTTACCTGTCATTCTGGCCGCCCTCAAATCCGTGGCGGAAGAAGTAGTTCTCAAACAAAGAGGCTTTTAAAATAACTCCGTTGTTGTTTTCTAGTTTTCTTTTTTCAAACGTGTGCCGTCGAACTGTTGTATAAAAGCAATATCGCTCTCGGAGTCGTGTGATATAGCTCTATATCATCACGGCTGTGATTAGGCCAGAGGCACGAGGCTATATCACACTCCTACTCGAGCGATATTGCTTAAATATATGTATATACACACATATACTGTATATATATATATATATATCACAAATGTTTACTAGTGTAAAATGGGCACATTCAGTTTAAAATGAGCACATTTTATCTTCAATTTACTCAAATTACTTTTTACTTAAATGTAATGTTTACAAACTAGTACGTCTCCAAAGCAAGGTTTTTTTGTCAAATTTTGGGTATAAACTTGTTCCTAAAATATAGACAAGTAGATACACACAAACACAGTTAATTGCAGCTTAGATATAACTTGTAAGTTCTATTTAGCATATAAATATAGGCAATTATATAGGGATGCAGTAAGCAGGTCCATTGAGGTCAAAACAATTGCATGAGTTTCGACTAGTATGAATGGATAGGCCACTGTTCCTGTACACAAACACGTTTATGCTGATTGTAAGATGAACGTGTTTGATTTCCCTTCGTGTGCACCATCATTTCACCACTCTTTAAGGCCTCTCTGAACTAAAAGTGGTATTTGTGATCCAGATGAGATTGCAATGCAGGTTCTGGACGAGGGAGAAATAGACATATTTTTCCTGGTTCTGAGGGCAATGAGTTCATTCAGTGACAGTGAAGAGGTTCAGCTGCAGGGATGTGGCGCTCTACAACTGCTCCTTCAGAGAGGTGACGACACACAAACACAAATGCCCATCTACAAAAGCAAATCTATAAACACACTTGGAGAACCATTGACAACTAGTGTTCTTAAATTAGGTGGTTAAATTGTTTTATTATTAGTTTCAGAAGATCATCTGCTGGAGTTCATTGAGAAGAAGGACCATGAGGTGGTAATGAATGCTCTCAGCAGGTTTATAGACAGTGAAAATGTGGTCCTCCAAGCTTTGAGGGTCCTCATCCTGCTGGCGGCTCCAGGTACATCCTTCACTGTCCACATGCTGTCCACTCATTCTGTTAGCAATAAAAAAAGTCCTAAATAACTTCTGTTTCTTGAGTCTAGCAAGCAATGTTGAGATACTGATGTCCAAACCTGTCAAGTGCTACACTTTGATGTGTCGGGCCATGGAAGCGTGGCTGGAATCTGAGGCCATACAGGAGGCTGGATGCTGTTTGTTACAGAAATTTACATCAGGTGAGTCCAGTTCAAAAAAAGATGGATCACCCAGCGACAACAACCGCTTCCTTTAACTTATATTTTAAATTATAAAAACTTTTTATTCACATACATTTTTATAATATAGTACTCAATATATAGTATATCCTCTATAGCAGTGTTTCTCAACCCTGGTCCTCAAGGACCCCCTTCCAGAATGTTTTAGATTTCTCCTTAATTAACACCCCTGATTTAAATTATTAGCTTGTTAGGGAGACATTCTGGAAGGAGGCAGATGAGTTGGTTCAGGTGTTTTAAATAAGGAGACATC
This sequence comes from Misgurnus anguillicaudatus, assembly GCF_027580225.2. Lineage (NCBI taxonomy): Eukaryota > Metazoa > Chordata > Actinopteri > Cypriniformes > Cobitidae > Misgurnus > Misgurnus anguillicaudatus. The sequence goes on along the minus strand of NC_073342.2, from coordinate 3,336,060 downwards.
TAAAACTGTGTTTCCCAACCAGGGGGCCTTAGCAGATTTCCAAAGGGGCCTCAAGATGACTTTAGAATTATAAAATTGGACAAAACAAGCATTAAAATAAGCTAAAACAAGCTAAAATAAAGATGCTTCTTATTTTTTGGGGCCATTTTAGCAGCGAATATACATCTGTCTAGTCATTCCAAGCTCTAGTTTTATCGGTTGAAATATCAAATATTCAAGTATTGTTGTGGGCAACTAGGGGGCCTTGAAAAAGGTTGGGAACCACGAATCAGCGATGTCTGGTTTTTATTACTTTGGAACAATTAAACAATTGTGAAAAGCACTATATAAATAAATTGAATTAAATTAGAATTAAAGGTTTTATTGGGGAAACATTGTTCTGAAAATACAGAATATGCAATTATATGCAATTTAGCATCAAAAATCTCTTTTATATGCAGAATTAAAAGTCTAGACAGTCATAAAGTGAATTTTTTTTTTCAGAGAGTTACTATAATATCTTGGTGCTGAATGGAGTCCACAGAGTAGCTATGAAAGCTTGCATCTCTTACCCTGAAAATGCAACAGTACAGGCCGCTGCTCTGTCTTGTCTGAGCATGCTCGGTGAGTAAATGTACATAATTACACACAGTACACCCACACATATTATGCAAAAAAAATCACTTTTATTTTGTATGCGATTAATCGCGATTAATCTTTCCCCAGCACTATAACATTGACTAACGCCTCCTTTTGTGTTTCCATAAAAGAAAGAAAGTTACATATAAAGCAAAGTGAGATTTTTGAAAATTGATACAATTGGTATAAAAACAGACTTTTTTTACAAAATATCTTGTAACCTGGCCTTTAAGCTATAAATGTTCTTCTCAATGTCTAGGTGAGTTTTAATTTTAATATTTATTCATTTATTTATTATATTATTTTTAATATTAGCTTGGCTTCTTTTATGTATGTGCGCATTTTAAACAGTGATAAAACATATCAACAAGTAAAATAAAATAAAATCAACAAGTATAACAAAAAGTTTTGAGTAGACTAAATAAAAAACATAGCCCTCCAGATTGTTTTATCCATTGTGGTTGCCCTTTGCTCACAAAAAGGTTGGAGACCCCTGGTCTAGATGATACCCCCCCCAATTAAAATACATTTAAATGAATCATAATATTTTACACAATATAGAATAAGGTCACCAAATAAGTAACCAAAAATAATGTCTGTTTTTGGGGTGAAATATGAATATGTGACCCAACATAAACTCATAGCTAATAGTCCCAGATTGACACTAGTGCTTATTTTTCAGCCGAGTCTATTGTTCAGAATGAAGGTCTGGACAGAGAGTTCAGTGAGGAGGACAAGGAACAAGAAATGTTTGTGAGGAAAGAAAACAGCTATGTGGAGGAAAGTCTTATATGGACAGAAACCTGTTACACAGCTTTTGAGCGACATGCCGATGATGCCACAGTACAGGTGACGGTGTCATCCTCTGTAGCTCACTGTGAGGAAAAGATCCAATCATTTTATATTTTGGTCTAAAGTATATTTAATGTCACTTTCTATCCAATCAGGAAGCTGCTTGTTGGGCCTTAAACAGCTTGCTGCTCCATTGCAACACTTCTAGTTATGTGGATTTAGAAGGAAGGTAAATCGAGTTACACCATAATATTTTATGCCATGCAGTTCCACATTTCAGTCTGAATGAATATGGACTTTGGCTATCAATGTTTTGTTGTTCAGTAGCTGGACAAAAATGCAACAATTAATCCCAACAATTTTGTTTCTCTGTATTGTTATCATTAGATTTGTGGTGTGGTCTCCACTACTCTCATACATTAAGAAAGATTTGTTTAAACTTTACTGCTATTGTCTTTGATTCAAATGTGTTTCAGCATAATATTTTCTCTGTTTCAGACCTCCTCTTCATATCCTCATTATGGCTTCAATGTTGTTTCATTCATCGTGTGTGCCGGTGTTCCAAGCTGCTTCATGCACACTGCGCACACTTATACAGCACAACAGTGAGTCATGGTTTCATTTTTTTGTTTTCTAAGTTATAGATAAACGGTATGCAGTAGGGTCCAAATATCTGAGCACACAGGTTCAAGTGCTTTTACTTTGCATAGATGAACTTTTGTAACAATTTCAGTATTTGAGAAGTATTTGGTTTATCCCCTTTTTGCTTCAATAAAAGCTCTTCAGTTACAGTATCTCAGATTTAAGAATGTTCCAAAGAGTGTCTTGTGTGCCTCAATGGAACAAGGAAATCTTACCTTTTGGGATTAACAGATTGATGGGTGAACCAAAATTTGATGAGTGTATCTTCATCTTAGCAATGGAAACTGATCTCATGCTTTCTAATAATATTGCCAAGGGGCAGCATGTAGATTAAAAACAACAAAGGGCCTAGAACAGAACCTTGTGGCACTACATAGTTTACTGGTGTTAAAAAAATGGTAACAGTCACACAGATAGGATTTAGGTTAGTGTTCATGATATGCATCCTGTATTGTCTGCAATATTCTGGTAATTAAATCCCAAACCACAGTACTCCTTGGTGGACATTTATGTGGCCAAGTTTAAATTGAATGTGCATATCCAAACAGAACACCAGATGTAAATAGGCCAGATTAGTCCATGGCTGTTTTCTTTGAAGTTATCTATGTATCTGCATATAGCCTGTGTATAGCCAAGAGACACTGTAGTTAATAAGATAGGTTTCCTGACTGTAGGTAGGATGAGAGCTCAGCTGTTGTCTCACGGCATTCATTTCAACATTGTGAATTTGATGAAGAAACATTCAAACTCCAGCGAAGTGTGTGAAAGTGCCTGCAAACTGCTTCACACACTCTTCCAGGGAGCGTAAGTACACATTCCATACACAGGCAAATAATCAATGATTTACAAAATATAGCAGATATAAACAATAACAGGCACATCCTGGTTTGGTAATTTAATGACAGATCCTGCGTCTTTCTCCGTCTGTTATTTTGGTTTCCCAAGGAGAGCTGGTCTAGATGAAGGGGAATTGGTTCTGCGTCAAATTCTGATTGCTCTTAAGACACACAACTTCCTTCCTGAAGTCCAGCTGGAGGGGTTCAGAGCAAGTCTAGTTCTTCTCAATCCGGGTACAGATTTGCATCCTCCTTGTCTTTTCTTCTCAGACGAAATCTTCTAGCTTTGTGTTTTTAGCTCAGAGCAATTATTTGTGTCTATGTATATGGTACTTTTCCCAAAGTGTGCCCTATTCTTGGAAGGTGCTATGTGTGTGCCAGATACATTTCTGACACTGTTGCTTTGTGTGAGCAGACAGGAGTTTAAGGGAAAATGGTATTTCAGTGGCGGATCCTGACATTGTGGATGTGTCCCTGCGGGTGCTCAAGAACCAGTGTGTGCTAGAGGGAGCTCATGCTGTATATCTAGAGGCACTAAATAGGGTAAACACTTGATTCTTATAGGACCTGACTTAAATACTGTAGCTAATGGGTGTTTTAGGTTCATTGCAAGTGAATATCTTGATGTCAATGGCACTGAATTTTTATTTGGTGTGTGTTTAGTTTATCAACAGCGAGGACATTCAGGAGTGTGGGCTTACTGTTCTCACCACTTTAGCTGAATGTTTTGGTGCTGTTGACCTTATGTGCCAGCAGGGGGCAATAGACACTGTCCTCCACACACTGCAGATGTTTCCACTGAAACGTGGTGAGTGTTTATATCTTCATCTTTGGACATTTTCAGTCCATGCTTCAGATCTTTCCATAAGCCTTGCATAGCCAGTACATCGTCTAACGTTGTCAAGTCTGCCTCACACTGTTATGCTGGTCAGGAATTCAAACTGATCCAATAAACACCAACCAACAAACAAACTAACTTGCACTGATCCTACAAATGGCAACAAACCTAATCATTCTAGATTGTTGTTTTTGGTTTGGTTTAAGTTTGTTGGAGTGTATTGGATCAGTGTGAATTGGCTTTTATTCAGCATAGTTTTTAATAATGGACTCATTGCTTATGAAACCTTAAATGGTGTCTTGGTAAGTTTTGGAACACAGCTAATGTATACCAAATCATCTACCTTTCTTAGATATTCACTACTGGGGTCTAAGCCTCCTATTTCACCTAATCTCCAAGAAGAAACTTTCTAGTATTATGGTTCCGGTTCTGGCCTCTGTTGTGGTCAGCTCTGTACGGCAACACAAAGAAGACGCAAGCATGCTCCTCAAGGGATTTCAATATCGTGGGTACGTTCCAAAGCTCTTGACTTCTGAAAATGTTTTTAGGTCCAACAGGTGTGTGTTTTTGGCCGTCAGGGATTTCAGGTGGTGTGGAAGTTGTTGGACACTTGTTCTTGTGCCGCAGCAGAGCTCCAGAAAGAGGGGTTTGAGAAAGAAATCTTTCAGATCTTGAGAGAGAACAGCGCAGACCAGCGCAAAGATCCAGTGAGACATTTATGCTATGCTCACATAATCATATATTAAACAATTTTTTAACTCAAAGGGTATCAGGGTATCACTGTCATCAAATGAAAGAACTGGTAGATCAACTGATACATCCCAATTTGTTGTCCAGTTACAGGGTATCAGCTGCTTGTGCCTGTTGAAGATGGTGGCAGACAGTGAGATCATGTACATGTTGTTGGAGAGGGCATGTGAAGACGGTGATGTGATCATGACGGAGTGTCTCATACAGCTGGGTGCTGACATCAACAAGAAAACCAAGAGTGATTCTCTCATAAATCAGGTCTGGTGGGACACATGCGCTAAATGATTAGTTAACCCTCAATTAAAAATGTACTCATTATTTACTCACCCTAGCAGTGCCCGAAAAACGCTATTTACTGTTAGTCCAAGCCCTGAAGATCTGTGCTGACATCAGGTGTTGATGTATTTCTGCAGGTCTGTGCTCGTGGGGCTCCTTTAGCCCTCCTTGAGCTGCTGGTTTCAGCAGGCGTTCATGAGCAGCAGCTGCGCAGTGCGTTGACCGCATGCGTCAGGAGAGGAGACGACCCCGCGGTCACCCTCCTCCTAAGCCGTCTGGGGCTGGACCACAGCAACAACGCCCTCTGCCTTGGGAGCTTCCGTCTTGGGCACATTAAGGCGAGCTGGCTTAGCTCTCTGCTGTCTGAGCGCAAGACCATCCCACCAGCCAACGCCAGGAACAGTGAGTCAAACCACATGATCTGATGACATCTGTGCTGTCTGTAGTTTTTCTTGTACATCACATACATCAGGGATGGGCGGGGTCGGTCTTGGAGTGCCTGTGTCCTGCGGATTTTAACTCCAACCCTGATAAAACCATGCCTACCTGTAGTGTTCAGGTGACTCTATAGACCTTGATGAGCTTGTTCAGGTGTGCTTGATTAGAGCTGGGGCCGGACTCTGCAGGACGTCGGCACTTCGGGACCGACGTTGCCCACCGCTGACATGCATGATTCATGAGTCATTATGGAGCTCAACATAACCACACACTTTAAAATGTTGCAAGATTTGATCTACCTGCTCAAAATAAATCACATTTCATTCACAAGCAGTGTAGGCTGTATATAAGGGTTATGGTTAGGTTAAGTTGGTAATGGTAAATAATGTAGCTGGTCAAAGGAGATGTTGAACATTAAACAATTTTAGCTGTGTTTTTCTAGCATGATGGGGTATGAATTATAACAAACGTGAAATTGACTTTTAAATGGCATTTTTCTTTCAGAACCCAGCTGTTTTGGTCAGTAGCCTGACTGCTATGTGTAAATCTAAATCTTGTGGTTGTGTGTGTGTGTTTCAAGATAAAGGTCAGGCATTGGCCAGACAGATCCTGTTATTCCATAGGAGAAAGGGCTTTGTGGGAGTTACTAGACACCCCAGTGATGTTAGCACATCAGGATATTACACAGATGAGGAAAGCGACGACTCTCACATGTCTTTAGATGACAGCTTGGCCTTCATACGTGATGAAATGGAGAGTGATGGTGAGAAGATCGCCACAGGCTTACACAAACAGACGCTTTAAATAAGGCTTGGGGCACACTGTATGATTTTAGCCATGATTTGTGGGACAAGCAGAATAGGATGACAAATGATTTGAAATAAAAAAGAAAGAGTATCGTGTGTTAGATTGTCACTTGAAATGTTATATGTAATTTGGTTAAAGGCACAGTTCACCGAAAAATGAAAAATTGTGAACATTTACTCACCTTAAAGAGAGTGAATAATACAAATTGCCCCATGGTTTACTCGCCCTCGGGCCATTTGAGATGCATTTGTTCATCATCTTTTAGACAAGCGCAATTTAGGTTATTGAATATCCATATTTTGGCTTTTTTAAGCTTTATAACAGTAGAAAACGGTCCACAACTTTCAAGCCCAAAAAAGTGCATTCATCTGTCACAGAAGTAATCCACATGGCACCAGGGGGTTAATGGAGGTCTTCTGAGAGGGACAATTGATGCGATTTTGTAAGAAAAATATCCATATTTCAAACTTTTATCAACTATAATAACTAGCTTTCAGTAACAACGCCATCTTGGACTCGGGAGTCACTGCGCAACGTACCCATTGCAATGGAAGCTCACTACGCTAAAACTTAGCTAAATCTTGTGAATCACGTGAGTCCAAGATGTCGTTGTTATTCAATTCCCCTCAGAAGACCTTTATTAACCCCTTGGAGCCATTTGGATTACTTCTGTGAAGGATAGACTTTTTTGGGTTCAGAGTAAGTTGTTGTTCCCTGATCCCTATTTTCTACTATTATAAAGCTTGGAAGAGCAAGGACATTTACTAAAATAACTCTAAATGGGTTTGTCTGAGGGATGATGGACATATGTATCTCGGATTGCTTAAGGGTGAGTATATCATGAGGTAATTTTGATACTTGGCTTGAGTATCCCTTTAAGGGACACATAAGGCTTCTCATATATATAATGAACCATAGGCTGTGTCATTAATAGGGAGTGATGGACCTTCACATGGGTCATTTCTTCACTGTGATTCACCAGAAGTAAGCAGAAAACCTGCTTTGAGACAACACAGTCAACGTAGGCGTGCCAGTTCAGAGGTAACTGATCAAACAGACACCCGGTAGTTGGCATATGTGCTTGAATTTATACACTGTGGTGGTCTGACATGATAAATTTGCACAGGGATACCATGGAGACACTAATCCAAGCGTCCCTCAGAAGTTTGGCTGGAATGCTTACAATAGAGGTACCATTCACAAACTTTAACATGTTAACAAGTACTACAGATTTTACTAGACTATGACCAGTCTGTCTTCTGTTAACTCAACAGGGTCAACTGAAATCTCTTCTCCCACCGCTGTTTCTCTGGGCATTGACAAAGAACCCATTCGTCTGCTGGATCTGTCAGGGAATGAGTTGGACGATCTATCTTGTTTACTGGATGAAAGCTCTGTCAAACAACAGATTGAGAACCTCTTTCGACTGGATTTGAGTAGCAACAGGCTGTCTGAGGTCCCCAGCGCTCTATGTCAGGTGCCTGTGAAGAAACACAAACTACTACTACTACTACTATTACTACCACTACTACCACTACTGTAATAATAATATAATAATGTAAACTACTACTACTACTACTACTACTGCTACTGCTACTACTACTATTACTACTACTAGTAGTAGTAGTAATAAAAATAATAATAATAATAATAATAATAATAATTTAATTATAATATAATAATGTAACCTACTACTACTACTACAACAACAACTACTACAACTACTACTACTACTAATAATAATAATAATAATAATAATAATAATGTAATAATAATAATATAATAATGTGAAATATTACTACTACTACAACTAATAATAATAATGTGATAATAATATAATAATAATATAATAATGTAATGTATTACTAGTACTACTACTACTACTACTACTTCTACTACTACTACTACTACTACTACTACTACTACTAATAATAATAATAATAATATTATTATAATAATGTAATAATAATATAATAATGTAATAATAATAATATAATAATGTAACGTATTACTACTACTACTAGTACTACAACTAATAATAATAATAATAATAATAATAATAAGAATAATAATTTTATAATAATATAATAATGTAACCTAATAATAATAGTTATTATTATTAATAATGATAAAATAGTATTAATTATTATTATTATAAAAAGTGTTATCATTATTAATAATAATAATAATAATAATAATATAATGTAATAATAATGTAATAATGTAATTTACGAACAAGTTTAAGAAAACTTGTTTTTTTGTTAATACCATACCAACTTTGTGTGTTTTGGCAGAGTCTACGAAGTTTGACGCGACTTGATCTCCAGTGTAACCAGTTGACGTCACTTCCTGCTGAACTTCTAGGCCTTCCCGCACTGAGCATGCTCAATGTGTCCCGCAACCGAATTGGTCCACTTCTATTGCTAGACCCAACTGTGCACTGCCCAACCTTACGGCAACTAAATCTGTCGTTCAATCAGATCACTGTCTTCCCCTTCCAACTAGGTCAGACCACAGACAAACTAGAAGAGCTCTCGTTGGAGGGGTATGTTATGAGAGGCCTGGAATATAAATGATCAAATTTATATTCAGTATTACTAATGTAGTCAAAAACAATTGAAATGTTAACCGTCACTCAATTTTGTCTTTCAGAAATCAAATATCAGAACTGTCTTTACCTCTGTCTCTATCTGAACTGAGAGCTTTAGACGTCAGTAAAAATCAAGTTAGACTGATTTCAGAAAACTTCCTGACAGAATGTCTCAAGATGGAGACATTTAATGCTTCAGTTAACCAAATCAGTAAGTTTCTGTGACTTTAAAGGAATAGTTTACCAGAAAATCAGTTTCTCATTATTTACTGACCCTTATGTTGACCTTTTCCATAAAACATACTATAAAGGGCTTTTCACACCTGAAATTGTTAACCCTGGGTTATTCTAAACCCAGGGTTAACGGAATCCTGGGTTATTTTTTTCATGTTTCACACTGTTCAAACTTAACCAGGGGTTAAGAGATAACCCTGGGTATTCATTATTTGCACGTTTCACACTGTGCATTCCTAAACCCTGGGTCAGGAGTCTCCAACCCAGTTTCAACACACCTGTCTGTAATTATCAAGCCTTGATTAGCTACTTCAGCTGTGTTTAATTAGGGTCATAACATTCTAACCCTGCTTTGTTTCACACTGCATGCGTTTGGCACCACAATGCGGGGTTAACACCACAAATGCGGTGCTAACCCTGCTCCAGAGCAGGGTTTCATAACCCTGGGTAAAAAGCGGTGCTAACACCGCTTTCAAATTACAGGTGTGAAACGCTTCTTAACCCAGGGTTAAAAGCGGGGTTTAGAATGAAGATAACCCAGGGTTAAGCGCAGTGTGAAAACCCCTTAAGATTCATCAGAATGTTTACACTGTTCTTTTCCATGAATTGATAATAAATGGGGAGAGATGTTGTTGAATGTCCGAGAAAAAATGAACATTTCAAAGCAAGCACCATAATCTACTCCATATGAAACATGCAATTTCAGCTACTTTGCATGCACACGGTTTGGCAAGCCCCTCCTCCAGAAAATCCTCAGTCTTTATCGATTGATGATTGGTTCTTTTAATTAACTGAAAGGTGGGACTTCCGGCACCAGAGCTACCATAATGAGTGTTGCATTGATCCCTATAGAGACAGAGCGCAGTTATGCAAATTTGAAAACCACGCCCACCGGGGGGAATTCAATCCAACCGTCTCCATTGACTTTGTATTGCGAGTAGCCGCCTCCTTGTCATTTCTGGCTTATAACAAAAAACTGAATAATGCCCAAAAGCCGCCGCGTGACAACATGCACAGCCAACAAGCCAAAGAACCCAGAAATAAGTTTTTATAAGCTGTCGAGCCGTAAAACCCAGCCTTTAAGGAGAAAAAAGCGGATCGCCGACCACGTCTCCCCCCAGTGGACGCAGTTCTACTAATAGAAGTACTATGAAAAGTTGCCTGTTTCCATTTCTGTGTCTTTAAACGCTCGTTTTTTGGGGTCGACAGCTTATAAAAACTTATTTACAGATTAAACTTAAAAACAGAATAATACCTAAAAGCTGCAAAAAAATGTTTTTATAAGCTGTCGACTTCAAAAAACGAGCGTTTAGACACAGAAATGGAAACAGGCAACTTTTCATAGTACTTCTATTAGTAAAACTGCGTCCAATAGGGGTAAACGTAGTCGGCGATCCACTTTATTCTCCTTAAAGACTGGGTTTTACGGCTCGACAGCTTATAAAAACTTATTTCTGGGTTCTTTGGCTTGTTAGCTGTACATATTGTCACACAGCAGCTTTTAGGCATTATTCAGTTTTTTGTTGTAAGCCAGAAATGACAAGGAGGCGGCCTTTTGCAATACAAAGTCAATGGAGACTGTTGGATTGCTTTCCCCCCCGGTGGGCGTGGTTTTCAGGTTCTATTCATAGTAATAGCAGTGCATTGGTCATAACTGTGCTTACCATAAATTAAACACAACTACTGAAATCAAGGCAAATCAGAATCACGGGACTGGATCTCATTAAACTCTCATTTGAGATGGGTGAACTATTCCTTTAAATTTATTTAACAGTATAATATTAATTCTGTTAGAATTATAGACTTTAATTTCCATGTTTATTGATTATGATTCGTTTTTGGTACAGGTTCATTTTTGCACCTTCCTTCAAAAATAACCACTCTAAAACTAGCAGAGAACAGTTTTACAAGCATTCCTGAAGTAATTATCAGCCTGCCGAGGTAAGTGTACATTCTGTTCTGTCCCAAATCATCCTTTTCTTGTAATACATCCCACTGTTTCATCTGATTTTCTCGGTTGTCAGCTTGCGTTCATTGGACATGAGAAATAACAGCATCAGTGTTCTGCCGGGTCCGGGCGTGTGGGCCAGTGGGAATATGAGAGAGCTGATGTTCAGTCATAATCACATCACTGTACTGGATCTCAGCGGTCCTGTGTACAAATGGGCTCGACTAGAGAAACTCCATCTGAGGTCCAACAGACTCGCTGAGGTACAGTCATTCTCATCAAATGAACATTGCAGTTTGTTGTATCTCTGTACTGGATATGGTATGTGATAGTCTTGTGTTGGTTTTTCAGATTCCTCCTCAGATCGGTCTGCTGGAGGACCTGACCTCTCTGGATGTTAGTCAGAATAAAGATTTGCGCTCTTTTCCGAATGAGATGGGGAAACTGGTACGTTTGTGGGATTTGCCTTTGGACGGCCTGCAGCTCCAGATGGACCTCAAACACATCGGCAGCAAAACCAAAGACATTATCAGGTCTGACTCTGTCTGAAGATATTTGTGCTGTAGATTGGTACATTTGGCCTTTTTACACTGAGTGAGAATATATTTGTCACAAATGATTACACTTTAGACTAAAGTTTAATGTGTTTGTGCTTAAATGTTTATAATTGTAACTTTCTGAATGATTTAGGTCTCAGTAAATGTATTTATGGTAGTGTGCCTATTCTCTTGTGTTCATTCTTTGTTGTTCTGTTGTTATAACATAGGATGTGCTGTTGTTCTAGACTGATCAATATTATGTTTTTCTAGACTGATCTGTGTCTTGTTGTTCTAGATCGGTCCGTGTCCTATAGTTCTAGACTGGTCCATATTCTGTTGTTCTAGACTGGTCTGTGTCCTCTAGTTCTAGATTGGTTTGTGTCCTGTTGTCCTAGACTGGTCCGCGTCCTGTTGTTCTAGAGTGGTCCATGTTCTACAGGTCTAGACTGGTCTGTGTTCTGCGGTTCAAAGTTGGTCCGTGCCCTGTTGTTCTAGACTGGTCTGAGTCCTACAGTTCTGGACTGGTCCATATTATTTTGTTCTAAACTGGTCTGTGTCCTGCTCTTCTAGACTGCTCCATGTCCTGTTGTTCTAGACGGGTCCGTGTCCTGCTCTTCTAGACTGCTCTGTGTCCTGTTGTTCTAGACTGGTTCATATTCTTTTGTTCTAGACTTGTCCGTGTCCTATAGTTCTAGACTGGTCCATATTCTGTTGTTCTAGACTGGTCTGTGTCCTGTTGTTGTAGATTGCTTTGTGTCCTGTTGTCCTAGACTGGTCCGCGTCTTGTTGTTCTAGACTGGTCCATGTTCTACAGTTCTAGACTGGTCTGTGTCCTGCGGTTCTAGACTGGTCAGTGTCCTGTTGTTCAAAGATGGTCTGTGTCCTGTTGTCTAGACTGGTCTGAGTCCTACAGTTCTGGACTGGTCCATATTATTTTGTTCTAAACTGGTCTGTGTCCTGCTTTTCTAGACTGCTCCATGTCCTGTTGTTCTAAAGTTGTATGTGTCCTGTTGTTCTAGATTGGTCCATGTCCTGTTGTTCGAGTCTGGTCCAGTCTGTTGTTCTAGATTGATCTGTGTCCTGTTGTTCTAGATTGGTCTGTCCTGTTGTTCAAGACTGGTCAGTACTCTTTTGTTCTAGACTGGTCTGAGTCCTACAGTTCTGGAATGTTGCATATACTTTTGTTCTAGACTGGTCTGTGTCCTGTTGTTTAAAGTTGGTCCGTGCCCTGTTGTTCTAGACTGGTCTGAGTCCTACAGTTCTGGAGTGGTCCATATTATTTTGTTCTAAACTGGTCTGTGTCCTGCTCTTCTAGACTGCTCCATGTCCGGTTGTTCTAGACTGGTCTGTGTCTTGCTTTTCTAGGCTGCTCCATGTCTTGTTCTAGATTGGTCCATGTCCTGTTGTTCTAAACTGGTTCATAGTCTGTTCTAGACTGATCCATTTCCTGTTGTTCTAGATTGGTCCATGTCCTGTTGTTCTAGACTGATCCATGTCCTGTTGTTCTAGATTGGTCCATGTCCTGTTGTTCTAAACTGGTTCATAGTCTGCTCTAGACTGATCCATTTCCTGTTGTTCTAGATTGGTCCATGTCCTGTTGTTCTAGACTGATCCATGTCCTGTTGTTCTAGATTGGTCCATGTCCTGTTGTTCTAGACTGGTCCATGTCCTGTTGTTCTAGACTGGTTCATAGTCTGTTGTTTTAGACTGATCCGTGTCCTGCTGTTCTAGATTAGTCCATGTCCTGTTGTTCAAGACTGGTCAGTATTTTTTAGTTCTAGACTGGTCTGAGTCCTTCAGTTCTGGAATGGTGCATATTATTTTGTTCTAAACGGGTCTGTGTCCTGCTCTTCTAGACTGCTCCATGTCCTGTTGTTCTAGACTGGTCCGTGTCCTGCTCTTCTAGACTGCTCCATGTCCTGTTGTTCTAGACTGGTCCGTGTCCTGCTCTTCTAGACTGCTTCATTTCCTGTTGCTTAGACTGGTCCGTGTCATGTTGTTCTAGATTGGTCCATGTCCTGTTGTTCTAGACTGGTCCATATTCTATTGTTCTATACTGGTCCGTGTCCTACAGTTCTAGACTGGTCCATATCCTGTTTTTTTAGAATGGTCTTTTTCTACTGTTTTGAGTCCTGCTGTTCTAGACTGGGCTGTGTTCTTTCTCTGTTCTAAACTGATCTTTGTCTTGTTGTTCTAGACTGGTCCATATCCGGTTGTTCTAGAATGGTCTGTTTCCTTCTGTTTTAGACTGGTTTGTGTTTCGTTGTTCTAGTACACAGCCGATGTTTTGTTGCATCTGGTGTTACATGGTCGGTGTCCCATTGTTCAAGAATGGCCTGTGATCTGCTGTTCTAGTGGTTGGTGCCTTGTTGATCTTGTACACACTCTGTGTCTTGTTGTTCTAGTCCATGGTCGGTGTCTTGTTATTCTAAAATGGTCAGTGTCTTGTTGTTCTAGTACATGGTCAGTGTGCTGTAGTTCTGGAATAATCGGTCTCCCATTGTTCTAGAACGGTTGGTATCCTGTTGTTCAAGAACTAACCATCTCTGTGCTACTGTCCTTGAAATGATGTTGATGTCCTGTTGTTCAAGAACAGTATGTGTGCTATGGTTTCTCAAAGGTTCCTGCAGCAGCGTTTGAAGAAAGCTGTCCCTTATTACCGCATGAAACTCATGGTGGTGGGTAGCCCATGCAGTGGGAAAAGTTCTTTGATCCAGCAGCTCATGAGGCTCAAGCGCTCTCAGTTGTGGTCCAATCGACAGTCAACGGGCATCAGTGTCATAGACTGGACCATCAGAAACAAAGACAGGAGGAGCATGCTGCTTAACGTGTGGGAGTTCTCAGGTCAGCTTCTTTACTACTACTTTAACTATGTATAGGTATAATAGAAAAAATTATTACAAGGAAGGACAAATGATACGTTCATTGTTGTGCAGGTGGTGAGGAGTGCAGTGGATGTCACCCTCATTTCATGAGCTCTCGAGCTCTGTATCTCGTGCTGTATGACCTTAGTAAAGGACCGAGTGAGATAGATAGCATCAAACCCTGGCTCTTTAACATTAAAGTAAGTTATGACCTTCAGCTCTATTCGGCATATTTCACAATGCTGTGTGTTATTTATTTATTTTGTTAAAGCATGGCGAAAATCATTAAAGGCTATATGAAGACTGTATATCAGTTTGGCAGATACTTTTCTGACCCATCATTTAAAAACAACTCAGACACACTGTCTTAAAACAACACTTACAAATATGAAGACAAAAAATTTTTTAAACATAATAAAATGGTATATACTGTATTTCCTGTAACTCAGTTGATATAGCATTGCATTAGCTGCGTAAAGGTTGTGGGTTCATTTTCCAGGGAACACACAATGTATTTATTTTATTATTTACATTTACATGCATTTGGCAGACGCTTTTATTCAAAGCAACTTATAGTGCATTACAAAGTATGTGTGTTACTTGGGTTTGAACCCATGACCTGTTAATGCAATGCTCAAATGCATGAATGTAAAAGCCTTTCACTTTTGCTTTGACTGCTCTGTCTATCTGTTCGTGTGTATCTCTTCATCAGGCTGAAGCTGGTCAGTCTCCTGTGATTGTGGTCGGTACTCATGCAGATTTATGTGAAGAGCGCCACCTGCAGGACTGTGTGTCAAAGCTGCGAGAGGAGCTGATGTTTCAGCAGGAGTTTCCAGTGATTAAAGAGAACCACATGCTTTGTGCCTGTGAGGAGTCTGAATCTATCAGCAAATTACGCAAAGCCATCTACAAAGAGCTCATTGCATTTAAGGTACTGAATTTACAGAGTAACATCACGAGACACAAGTATGTTGCATTTTTGATAATGTTAATCAACTAGATTTTTACATTTTCTAAGGGGATTTTACCAGGATGTTGTGAGGGCATCTGATTGGTTGCTGGGTGATTGTAAAAAAAGTGTATCATATTTTGGTCTTTTTAATTCCAATGAACATTAACTTGAGGAGTGTTTTATGGTCTAACAGGTGTGAATTATAAATCTAATCAATTAGTAAAACAAAAACATACTTGTACTTAACAAGCTACATTATTTGAGGTATCTTATATGTCCATAGCTTAAAGCATTAGCAGTAATAATATGTTGCTCACTTTAGTAAAAACTTCCATACTAATAACATCCTAACCTAACATTCATAGTCCGGTCAGCTGGATAAAACATTATTTCCTGATGAATATTCAGTTGACATTTAGAAATTTGTCATGCTTGGCAGATCCAGGGTCAGCCGGTAATGGGTCAGCTGATCCCAGACTGTTATGTGGAGTTGGAGAGGAGAGTTTTGCAGGAGAGGACCCGTGTCCCAGCTAAATTCCCAGTGCTCAGACATAGCAGACTGCTGGAGATCATACAAGAAACACAACTGCAGCTGGATGAGGGAGAGTTACCGCACGCTGTTCATTTCCTCAGTGAGGCCGGTGAGAGACAAACACGTTTTACTTTATTCTACGTCAGATTTTTACAATATGTTATCAAAGGGCCTTTTAAAGCACTCATAAGATGTGAAGACCAGATAGCATTGGACCAAATTACATATCAATGCAAAATAGTCTTTATGTACATTAACAACAGCAACATTATCATCTTAGTTTTTTTTCACAATTTTAGGTATTTAACCCACATTCTGACTATTTCCTGGACATAAATCTAAAAAAAAGTAGGACACTATCATTTTGACAATCAATGCCAGTGTTTCCTGCAGACTTAGGGCTCAGTCACACCAAAAGCGCTTTAAACGCTTGCAAACGCAAGGCGCGACGCACTGCCTTTTTTAAAAAAGAGCAGTGCAGCGCCGCTTTTCATATTGCTAAGCAACCACCGAGTCAGCTGTCTTGTCAATCAAATATTGAAGCGTGAGCGCTCTTTTGCTGTTAACTGTCATGTTAGCAGAAACTTTAAAAAGAGGGCGCTTGCTCTGACCTTGTTTGAGGGTGAGAGGTGAACAAACACGCAGGAGAGAGTGAGCGAGTGGAGTCCGGTTCTTCAAAGCAACTGTAAACTTCCCTCGACACAACGTAAGGCCCGCCTCTCCCCTCATTCGATTGGACAATGGAAGACGCGAATGACGTCAGGCGCTCCTCCGCTCTCAGCGCTCCTTCAAAAACGCGTGCGCGGCAGGCAGCAGAAAACCGCAAGGCGCTCGCCGCGCATAAACAGCGCGCAAACGCGCCCTGCCCATAGAATATCATTCAAAAAAGGCGCCTGCAACTGCCATAAACGCTTTTGGTGTGACTGAGCCCTTACAGTTTATTTGTGGCAGCACATTCGCCAGGGGGACGGGTTACTAACTTATATGCTGCCAGGTTTTTCATTTGTCGGATACGGAGCAAAACCTATTCTTGACGCATTAGCGCATACAATGGCGTGCACAACCCCACGCAAAATTGTGTCTTGGCTTAGCCCTCACGACCGCACACTCCGTGATGACTTGCCGTGATAAATCAGGCTTCAGAGTCACAGCCCAGCATGGCAACTGATGCCACGGTGTGTGTACAGGACCTGTTGTGTAAAAGAGAGGTAGTGAAAACGTGCGGTGAACACATCTATTTGTGTCGGTCAATCTTGATTTTGTGGCGGGCCGCCGCAAATAAATGAATGTAAGGGAAACACTGAATCCAGGTCCTTCTCAAACCCGTTACTATTGGGAACTAATGGAGGTTTACACATTACACAGCTTACACACCACTGTTTGGTCTCATTAACTGAATAAAACATGGACGTAGTGTCCATGACGTCACCTATAGGTCTCTGAAGAGGATTTCTGAAGGCCAAAGTTGGTGGGACTTGCCGTCACAATCTTATTCACTATATAGTATAGAATGTCTGCTGTAAAGTTGGGCATTTTACCATTGGGGGGGGAGGGTCTATGGGATTGACTTTCTTTTGGAACCGATCTCTAGTGGACAGTCAATGAATTGCAGTTTAAGCCACTTCCGTGTTGGCTTCGCGAGAGAGACCGGAAGGTTGCCCTTCAGCCGAATTTATACTAGGGCCGTTTGCGTACGCGGGCCGTCCACATGATGTCATTTTTGTCATCAGGAGGGTCTGTGGTCAAGCATGAAAATGTAAAAATTGCTTAAATTTACTTTTTTTCCCACCAGACATTGAAAAAAAAGTCTGGAGTAAATGGGAACATTAATTTAAAAACTTTTACTTATCATTTAACACTTTTTGTAACATAATTTAAAAAATTAGTCCTAAAAAATCTCATAACCGCAACAGTCAGAAAACATCAACACTGACATATTTTCAAAATGACATGACAAACCTGAAAGAACATCATTTGGAGATTCTGCACATGCATTTAAAATCAAAGTATTACGCTTCTATTAATTAAATTAACATTTAATAAGCATCTGTTGCGGTAATGATAATCAAAATGTCATGTAAGCATTCTGACAAGACAATATTTCAAATGAACTGTAAAAAAATGATCTTACCTGGTAGCCATCTTGAAGTAACTGGTCCATGTGCTTGGCCACTCAAAATCAAACTTTATTAAAATTCTGTATGTGTGCTTAAACTGTTCTCAAAAAAGTGTTGCGGAGGATGAGAACATCAGGCATGGACACATCATTTTCCTAATTTTTCTTCATTATTAGTATACATGAATATTCAGTAAATATTTTTTCTGTCATCTAAAGTAGTTTAGCAAAACATCCATTTATTTTTTTTCTTAATATTTTTGTGTTAATTTGATTAAATTACAACATAACGCATGTTCAAACACAGCCGGACACATTGCGGTAATGAGAATTTCAGCAGAAAATGAGGTAAAATTTACAATTATAAATTCTTATGTTGAAATCACACATTGTGCAAGGTAGAACACAGTATTGTGTTAATTCTGATGCTTTTTAATGTTACTATATTACACATTTTAAAGCTAAAATCATTAGTGCCATGGTGTTTCAATTGTTTCGTGAGAATCACCCATGCGTACAACAGCGCATGCACGAGAAATGTTTGAACAAGAGAGTCCACTAAGGTGGGAATACAAATAATACAGTACAATTATCGCAGAAGATTGCGCACGATCGATACAAATAAGCACGTTGAAGAAAGAATAAAATATTTGATGTTATGAAACTGACAATATCTTGTAAAATCATTCATTGGAGCAGTCTGGGAATTTACAGTACAGCATGCACTAATTATTTCAGTCAGACTGCTCAAAAACAATTTGTGTAGATGCCATTCAGTCAGACTGGAGATTGTGGTTTTGGAAAGCTCTTTGGTATTTTTGTGTGCAATATGCAGTCAATCGGTGGTCAGTGGACTGAGACTGGACTCTTGTGTCTCCAGGTGTCCTTTTGCACTTTGATGATCCAGCGTTGCAGCTAAAGGACTTGTACTTTATTGACCCACAGTGGCTTTGCAACATCATTTCACAGGTAACACACACACTTGGCTCAGCTAGACATTCATAGCAGAAATATTTCTCTAACATGTTTCATCAATTATTAGACGTTGACATTGAGGAGCTCAGGTCAGTGGGAGAGCGCAAGAGGGGTGGTGCAGCGTTCCACCATAAAGGAGTTTCTGGAGAAAAGCCGCTGTTTCCCTCAAGACCAACTCACCCAGTACTTCAAACTGCTAGAAAAGTTCCAGATCGCATTGCCATTCGGAGATGATCAGCTACTTGTACCCAGCAGGTATAATTGGAGTATCATTTTCCTATTATCATGGTATAGATTATTTTGAATCAGGGGTAAACGACAACAGAATTGCAGTTTGTAGGCACTAGAATTTGGTAATTTGAAACAAGCTGTAAAAAGTTATCGGCAGATGTCATTCAATTTGAATATATTGGCACAGACATTTGGTCAAATTAATATAAATATATAAAATTGATAGAAAGTTCTGTTTGTTGTTTCCCCAGCCTCTCAGATGACAGGCCCGTGATTGAGCTTCCTTACTGTGAGAACTCAAAGGATATTGTTCGCCTCTATGAGATGCCCTATTTCCCCATGGGTTACTGGTCCAGACAGATCAGCCGCCTGCTGGATATGTCCTCATTCATGCTGTATGGGAGAGGTAAATAGCCACTTTTTTTTCTGCACCTCCACTGGTACAGTGATCATGAAGTAGATTGTGTTGCTAGCAACAGCAAGTCTTAAGTCCCAGTTAAAATACACTGATGAAATGTTTGTGTACGAGCCTGTGAATTAAGTAAATAACGGTTGTTAGATTTTAGGCTGTTGTTTATGTTTATCTAATGCATGACTTTCATCACACCTACTGTATAGTATAAGTCATGTCAATGTTTGTTTATTAAAATTTGGTGACATAATTTTTGCTGCATGTGTGTACTCTTTAGAGAAAGCGCTGAGGCCAAACCGCATCTACTGGAGAAAGGGCATCTATCTGAGTTGGTCTGCTGAAGCTTATTGTCTGGTGGAGGCCTCGTCCCTGGAGGAAAACCCGGCTAGCTTCATTAAGATCACGGTCCCCTGCTCTCGCAAAGGTGAGAGACCCATTAGGTGTTTCAGTTAGGTTATCTTAATAGTTACAGT
The DNA here is from genome assembly GCF_027580225.2 of Misgurnus anguillicaudatus. Taxonomy (NCBI): domain Eukaryota; kingdom Metazoa; phylum Chordata; class Actinopteri; order Cypriniformes; family Cobitidae; genus Misgurnus; species Misgurnus anguillicaudatus. The sequence goes on along the minus strand of NC_073342.2, from coordinate 3,316,197 downwards.
GGCGGTGATGATACTAATGATGGTGGTTGGGATATGATTGTGATGATGATGATGATGATGCAGGTGCTTATGGAGATGTGATGACAGTGGTTGGAATATCATTCTGATGATGCAGGTGTTTATGGTGATGTGTAGGTGTTGATGATGGTGGTTGTGATGTCATTGTTGTGATGATGATGAAGCTTCTTATGGTGATAAAGAGTGGTGGTTGTGTGATGATTTTAGTGATGATGATGCAGGTGCTTATGGTGATGTGATGATGATGGTAGCATCAGCTGCTTTCAGATGGAGCGGCATTTACTACACAAAGCGGTAGTTCACTGACAATCGGGGCAATTTCGCATCAATTATCGCGGACGTATGACCTAGGGTATGTATGCGATATGGCCCAGCTTGTCAGTGAACTACGGCTTTGTGTAGTTAATGCCACTCCATCTGAATAGCAGGTGATGGTGATTTTCTACTAATCAAGGAACCGGCTTTACTGACGAGATGTGCATGATATCACATGCAAATTATCGGTATATGTGATAGTGATGATGATGATGCAGGTGCTTATGGTGATGTGAAGGTGACAGTGTTTGTGATGCCATTGTGTCATAATGGTGGTGAAGCTTGTTATAGTTATGTTCAGGTGATGATGATGATGGTGGTCATGTCAGTATGGTCATGATGATGGTGAAGCTTCTTAAGGGTGATGTACAGGTGGTGGTGAAGATGGTGGTTGTGATACCATTATGGTCATAATGGTGGTGAAGCTTCTTATAGTGATGTTCCGGTGATGATGATGATGATGATGGTTGTGATGCCATTGTGGTCATGATGGTGGTGAAGCTTCTTATAGTGATGTTCCGGACCGGTGGTGGTAATGATGATGATGATGTTTGTGATGCCATTGTGGTCATGAATGTGGTGAAGCTTCTTATGGTGATGTACAGGTGGTGATGATGGTGATGGTTTTGATGCCATTGTGGTCATGATGGTGGTGAAGCTTCTTATATTGATGTTCCGGTGATGATGATGTTTGTGATGCAATTGTGGTCATGATGGTGGTGAAGCTTCTTATAGTGATGTACAGGTAATGATGATGGTGATTGTGATGCCATTGTGGTCATGATGATGGTGAAGGGTCTTAAGGGTGATGTACAGGTGTTGGTGAAGATGGTGGTTGTAATATCATTGTGGTCATGATGGGGGTGAAGCTTCTTATAGTGATGTTCCGGTAATGATGATGGTTGTGATGCCATTGTGGTCATGATGGTGGTGAAGCTTCTTATAGTGATGTACAGGTTCAATTCAATTCAATTCAATTTTATTTATATAGCGCTTTTCACAATACTCAATTGTTTCAAAGCAGCTTTACATTAATAAAAGCAGTAAAAGCACAGAAAAACGACAGATAGCATAACATAATACACAATAGCATAAGCAGTCAAATTTGCTGCGGCTATGACGCGACATTATGAGCGAGCATATTACTAATGTAACGTCGAGAAGAAGCTAAGTTAAGCCCAAGCAGGCTACCTCCCCGGGGTAAAAAACCCCCTAGGAGAAAAAAAACAAAAACCCCGGGTTGTTTAGCCGAGGAAATAAAAATAAAAGTCCTAGGAGGGAAAAACCCTTGGGAGATATACATGTATATACACACATATTAACGGATAAGGAGCTTAAGCAGAGATTAAGCAGAGATTAAGCGGATATTAAGCGGATATTAAGCGGGTCCTGCCGGTGGTCGTTGGTCAGGCATCAGCTGGGCATCACATTGAAGGACGACCAGTAGATCAGAGGTGTGCCGACTTTCACATCTACCGGAACTGGGTCTGTTTGTCCCATTGTCCTCAGGGTCAATGGGACCCAGGGACGAGACAGGGAGAGAAAAACAAAATCATATTAGCGTAGGGGCCGTTCACATGTAATGCAAGTGTCACACAGTGATGTGGTTGAATCAGCTTAGTTTCAGACAGACTAACTATTGCAGCATAATTATATTATCCACAGTTGAGGATTTTGCAAATTGGGGGCCCACTGCGACGGTATATATGGTAACTAAGGGTCACCTTCCGATTTTTAAGAGAAAATGAAACCTGTCGACCCGTTTGACTAAGGCCTGTAACCCCACTGTCGTCGTTAATGCAGGTTCAGTGGCAAACGGGTCTATATTGCATACTATTTACAAGATCACGAAAAAACGCCAAAATCACAACCCAACCCTACGTGCCAACCCGTTTGACTAAGGCCTTACGCCCCACTGTCGTCGTTAATGCAGGTTTAGTGGCAAACGGGTCTGTATGGCATACTATTTGCAATACAAAGAAAGCGCCAAAATCACAACCCAACCATACGTGCCAACCCGTTTGACTAAGGCTGGAGGCCCCACTGTCGTCGTTAATGCAGGTTCAGTGGCAAACGGGTTTGTATGGCATACTATTCACAAGAACACGAAAGTTCCAAAATCGCAATCCGACTATAGGTTAAGATAAGATTTTTATTTATTTATTTGGTTGATCTGTGTTATGACCGCGAGTGCTTTGTTCCGTACAGATAACTATTTTTTATTTATTTATTTGGTTGATCTGTGTTATGACCGCGAGTGCTTTGTTCCGTACATATAACTATTTCGAGTTAAGTACTTTTACTAGACAAATTATGCGAATGCTTTGTTGAAGAGAAAAGTTTTAAGTCTAGATTTAAAATTATCGACTGTGTCTGATTCTCGGACATCGGTTGGTAAATCATTCCAGAGCTTAGGGGCTAAGTAGGAAAATGACCTTCCACTTTTAGACACTTTTGATAGTCTAGGGATAATCAAGAGACCAGAATTTTGCGACCGTAGTGTGCGTGATGGATTGTATTCTGATAGTAATTCTCTAAGATATGAGGGTGCTAGGCCATTTAAAGCTTTGTAGGTGATTAGTGATATTTTAAATTGTATGCGATATTTAACTGGTAGCCAGTGTAAAGATGCCAGAATTGGGCTTATGTGGTCATACTTTTTAGATCGAGTAAGTACCCTTGCGGAAGCGTTTTGAACTAGCTGAAGCTTGTTTACTTGATTTGCATGGCATCCCCCGAGTAGCGAGTTACAATAGTCTATTCTAGATGTCATAAAAGCATGGATAAGCTTCTCTGCGTCAGATGTAATCACCTACAAAGCCTTAAATGGCCTAGCGCCCTCGTATATTAAAGAACTACTATCAGAATGCAATCCATCACGTAAACTGCGCTCACAAAATTCTGGTCACTTAATTATCCCTAGAATATCAAAAGTGTCTAAAGGTGGTAGATCCTTTTCCTGCTTGGCCCCTGGGCTCTGGAGTGGTTTGCCAAGTAGTGTTCGAGTGTCGGACACAGTCGATCAATTTAAATCTAAACTTAAGACATTCTTCTTTAACAAAGCATTCACATAACATGTCCAGTAAATGTACTTTTTCCGCAGTAGTTAGTTTGTCTAGAACAAAGCACTCACATACCTCATATGGGTAATATACTATTGCCGCAATAGTTAGCCTGTCTGGAACCGAGCTGACTTGAACCACTATAATGTTTGACACTTGCATTGCATGCGAACGGCCCCTACGCTAATAGAATTCTGTTTTTCTCTCCCTGTCTCGTCCTCGACCACGAGGACCATGAGACAAACAGACCCAGTTCCGGTTGCTGTGAAGATCATTGCATCACTGATCCACTGGCTGTCCTTCAACGTGATGACCAGCGGATGCCCGACCAACGACCACCGGCTAAACCAGTTTAATTCGCTTACCCGCCTCCTATCCCTACCGTTTCTATAAATATATATATATAAATATATATTAATTCCTCCCTAGGGTTTTTGTCCTTCTAGGACTTTTTCCCACTGGGTTTTTTTTTCCTAGAGGGTTTTTAGTCCCAGGGAGAGTCAGCCAACTTTGGCATAACTTAGCATTTTACTGTATACGTTACGTTATTAATATGCTCGCTTGTACGGTTTAACCGCTTTCTCTACTTCTTATATTATCTATTGATTATCTGTGTTCTCCTCTACATCTTCTCATGTAAAGCTGCTTTGCAACAATTAACACTTGTGAAAAGCGCTATATAAAAAAATTGAATTGAATTGAATTGAAATGTAGACAGTATATGGCGTATTTTCGAGATATTTCTAAGATGGAAGAATGCTGTGCGGCAGACGTTGGCGATATGACTATCGAAGGATAAGTTGCTGTCGAACATCACACCTAAGTTCCTAACCGTGGAAGATGGCACCACAGTGCAGCCATCTATGTGCAACTTGTAATCTGACATATTATGTTTGTAGCGATTCGGTTCAATAATAAGTATCTCTGTCTTATTGGAGTTCAGCTTAAGAAAGTTATGTGCCATCCAGTCACTAACATCGCTAAGGCAGTCTGTTAACTTAGAAAACGTGTGTGTTTCGCTGGGATGTGAGGAGATGTAAAGCTGGGTATCATCCGCATAGCAGTGAAAACTTATGTTATGTTTCCTGATAATGTCTCCTAGAGGTAACATGTATAACGAGAACAGGATAGGACCTAAAACCGATCCCTGCGGTACACCGTATTTAACCAGGGAGTGATATGACTCTTCCTCGTTTACATAAACAAAGTGATAGCGATTGGTTAGATACGACCTAAACCAGGCTAGCGCCTGACCACTGATACCAACATAGTTTTCTAGTCTATTGAGTAAGATTGTATGATCTATTGTGTCAAAGGCTGCACTAAGGTCTAATAATATAAGAATTGAGATTTCACCACGATCGGATGTTAATAGGAGGTCATTTGTAACTCTAAGCAACGCTGTCTCTGTGCTATGGTGGGGCCTGAATCCTGATGGGAACTTTTCATATGTACTATTATTTGTCAAGAATGTGCGTAACTGGCTTGCCACTACCTTTTCTAATATTTTCGAAAGAAAAGGGAGATTTGAAATTGCTCTAAAGTTATTAAGCTCTCCCTGATCAAGCTGTGGTTTTTTAATCAGCGGTTTAATAACTGCTAGTTTGAAAGCTGTTGGAACATATCCTATTTCTAGCGATGAGTTAAAGATATTTAGAACCGGGGTTGACACTACAGGGAATACCTCTTTAAGCAGTTTTGTGGGAACGGGGTCTAATATACAGGATGATGATTTGGATGATGTAACTAGTCTAGAGAGCTCATCTATTGTAGTAGGTTTAAATGAATCAAGATGTTCGTATGGTAGTCTAGTGTTAAGTGAACTAACGGGTTGAGTGGTGGCTGCCTGGGTAACTACGATGTTTTCCCTTATAGCCGTAATTTTGTTAGAAAAGAAGTTCATGAAGTCGTTACTATTGTGTTGAAGTTTACTATTGGTTTCTGTTTGTTCTTTATTTCTAGTCAGTTTTGCAACGGTGCTGAAGAGGAAACGAGGGTTATTATGATTCTCATTTATAAGCTTGCTAAGATAGGTAGATCTGGCGGTTTTAATAGCCTGTCTGTATTGTTTAACACTCTCTTTCCATGCTGCACGCCATACCTCTAACTTTGTGCTTCTATAATTTCTTTCCATTTTCCTAGTTGCCTTTTTGAGTGCTGCGGTGTGATGATCATACCATGGAGCTGGCGGTTTTTCTTTGATTCTCTTTTTTCGAATGGGAGCAACGGCATCCAATGTGTTAGAACAGACATTGTTTAGGTTTTCTATTACAATATCTAGATCATCAGAGTTATCTGCTACATGTTTAATTTGGGACAGGTCTGGAAGAGTGCTAATAAATCTATCTTTAGTGGTGGAAATTATTGTTCTGGCTAATCTGTAGCATGTTGTGGATTGACTGATCCTATCTAGAAGTACAGTGTATGACACAAGGTAATGGTCAGAAACTGCATCACTCTGAGGTGATATTTTGATGTCATTAATATTGAGCCCGAGTGACAGAACTAGGTCTAATGTGTGCTTACGAGTATGCGTTGGCCCTGTCACGTTTTGTCTAATATTGAGAGAATTTAGAACATCCATAAATGCACGTCCTAGTGCATCTTTTGGGTTATCCACATGAATATTAAAATCACCAACGATAAGAGCTTTATCTACAGTGACTACAAGCTCAGACAGGAAATCTGCTATTTCTTTAAGGAAATCTGCATGGTGGCCCGGAGGTCTATAGATTGTAGCTAAGGCAAAAGAGAGCTGTTTGTGGTTACGATCGGTTATTTCCATATTTAACAACATTAGTTCGAATGATTTAAATTTTACTTCAGATTTTTGGTTTACTTTAAAAATTTTGTTGTATATTGTAGCTACACCACCCCCTCTCCCCTTTAATCGAGGTTCGTGTTTATAATAATAGTCTTGTGGGGTGGATTCGTTTAAACTAATGTAGTCGTCTGCTTTAAGCCAAGTTTCTGTTAAACAGAGTGCATCTAAGTTTTGGTCTGTAACTATTTCATTGACAATAGGTTCTTTATTGGTAAGCGATCTAATGTTAAGAAGGCCGAATTTTAACATTCGAGGTTCATCTGTTAAAGTATTGTTGTCTAATTTTATATTAATCAGATTTGTACCAGATGTGGCAAGCAGTGCTCTGTATTTATTTGTTCGGGGAACAGATACAGTTGAAATGTGTTGATATTCTGGTAAGATTGACTCGAAGTGCTGGGATATAAGTGATCTTGACATATCACGGCAGCTAACAGATGGACGGTTAAGCCGATCCGTCTGTTGTCTGACTTGTACCCTGGATAGTCAGACTGTATTCGAAGTAAGACTATTGGTCAGATTTATAGAGAGAATCGCACTTCCTTCCTGAGATGGATGGAGGCCATCTCTCTTTAGCAGGTCAGGTCTCCCCCGAAAATGCTTCCAATTGTCTATAAACCCTACGTTATGCTGAGGGCACCATTTTGACATCCAGTCGTGAAGAGACAATAATCTACTGTAAGTTTCATCCCCCCGGTAGGCGGGGAGGGGACCAGAGCATATTACATTGTCTGACATTGTTTTAGCAATTTCACATATCTCTTTAATATTATCTTTGGTGATCTCCGACTGGCGGAGTCTGGTGTCATTCGTGCCGGCGTGAATAACAATTTTAGAAAACTTACGCTTAGCATTAGCCAGCACTTTAAGTTTTGATCTAATGTCTGAAGACCTGGCTCCCGGTATACAATCGACTATGGTGGCTGGTGCCTCAATGTTTGCGTTCCTAAGTATCGAATCTCCAATGACCAAGGCACTTTTAACAGACGTCTCAGTCGGTGTGTTGCTTAGAATATCGAACCTGTTTGAAATTACCAGGGGGGTCTTGGGTGGGCACCGGAAACGACTTTGCCGCCTGACAGTCACCCAGTTAGTCGGCCCCCTTGACTCAGATGATGGAACCGAGCTATGTGTATTACGTTTAACACTAGGCGCACCCGAAACAGTGTTAGTAGCATTAGCGGTATTAGCGTTTGTAGCATTAGCGGTATTAACGTTTGTAGCATTAGCGGTATTAGCGTTTGTAGCATTAGCGTTCGTTGCATTAGCGGTATTAGCGTTTGTAGCATTAGCGGTATTAACGTTTGTAGCATTAGCGGTATTGCTGTCATCAACTAGCGTTTGGATGCGCACTTCTAGTTCTGCAATCTTCTCCGTCAGCCTTACTACTTCAATACACTTAGCACAAGTAAACCCCTCTGTGCTGATGGAAGAAGCTAAACTGTACATGTGGCAAGTAATGCAGGTTACAATAACAAGCGGAGTCTTACCGCTTTCATGTTGGGTGATGGCGTCTTCGGTCACCTGGACGCGGTCCGTGAAGCTACATCGCGAGGGAAGCTCACTCGCAGCACGCCCCGATCGCCTGCGGACGTCTGTAGCCAGTGTGATGTGAGGCAAGCTGAATCTGCGACGGCCGGGCAGCGGCTCCTCCACGGCTTCCCGATCGCTTTCATTCTGGGCGATGGCGTCTCCGTTCCCTCAAGCGCGGTCCGTGAAGCTGCACCGCGTAGGGTGTTCGCTTTTTGCACTTCTCGGTCGCTTGTGGATGTCTGGAGCCTGGGTGAACTGGGCGCTGTACTTCGCGTAGGATCTGCGATAACCGGGTATCAACTGCTCCACAGCTTCCCGCTCAGGTGAGGACAGGTCTGAATAGCATACAGTGGATGAGTCCGCCATTAGATCGGCTGTTTGTTGATGCTAGCGGGCTATATGCTAACACTGGGTGTTTAGCAGTGATAAATCGTTTCACGTGGTAGTACTGCTCAATAGTCGTCACGGTAAAGTATTCTTGAGATAAACGAATATGTTATATTATATAAATAGGAACAAGGTAGTCAGAAAATAGGATTTGGATGATAAACTCGACGGAGCTCTGATGCACGACGCTCACTCTGACTCTCACTCTGACGTAATCATCTCACACACAGGTAATGATGATGGTGATTGTGATGCCATTGTGGTCATGATGATGGTGAAGGGTCTTAAGGGTGATGTACAGGTGTTGGTGAAGATGGTGGTGGTAATATCATTGTGGTCATGATGGGGGTGAAGCTTCTTATAGTGATGTTCCGGTAATGATGATGGTTGTGATGCCATTGTGGTCATGATGGTGGTGAAGCTTCTTATAGTGATGTACAGGTAATGATGATGGTGATTGTGATTGCTTTGTGGTCATGATGGTGGTGAAGCTTCTTATAGTGATGTTCAGCTGATGATGATGATGGTGGTTGTGATGCCATTGTGGTCATGATGGTGGTGAAGCTTCTTATGGTGATGTATAGGTGATGATGGTGATTGTGATATGATTGTAGTGATAAAGATGCAGGTGCTTATGGTGATGTAATGATGATGGGGGTTGTGGTATGATTTTAGTGATGATGATGCAGTTGCTTATGGTGATGATGGTGGTGGTTGTAATGTGATTTGTAGTAATGATGATTTAGGTGGTAATGGCGATGTGACGATGATAAAGGTGGTTGGGATATGATTGTGGTGGTGATGATGATGCTGAAGATAATTATGATGATGTCATTGTGATGATGATGATGACAATAATAATGGTTGGCATATGATTGTGGTGATAATGATGAAGGGCATGTTATAGAAGTGCTGATGGTAGTATTGATAAAGTCTCTGTCCTATATATAGGTCGTGTGTTGTTGGGACAGGTCGTGGATCACATTGATTCTCTGCTGGAAGAATGGTTTCCAGGTCTCCTCGCCACTGATGTTAACGGCACTGGCGAGACGCTACTAAAGAAATGGGCTCTTTACAGCTTTAATGATGGACAAAACTACCAGAAGATCCTACTGGAGGATCTGCTTTCCGATATTAATCCAGGTTTTGCCAATTCTTTCATGTTCTAAAACATAACACATTTCAATAATTCAAAGTATTCAGTCTATTCGCTGTTCATCTCTTAAGTGGCTGTTTAGTCTTGATCTTTGTCTTTAAGATGGATTACTGGTGAACCCAGGAGATCCCAGTTGTACTTTGCCCATCTCTCAGATATCTCCAGATCTGGTACTAAGTGACCAGCCATCCAGCATCATACTGGATCCAGAACAGCTGGAGATGGAGCTGTCTGCAGAGTATCTGCTGGGTCAGTGCTCAAAAAAGAAAAACGCTTGAAATGTGTAAATAAAAACCTTACTATCATAACGTAAAGAAAAAATAACATCCTTTTTATCAAAGGTGATGGAGGTTTCGGGTCTGTATATAAAGCTGTATACAAGAATGAAGAGGTTGCCGTGAAGATTTTCAACAAACATGCATCTGCACTTTATGTTCACCGGCTGGTGCGACAGGTGAGTAAACATTTGTATTAATATACTTTATTTTGGTCCATTTGGTCCCCCCATTGATACTTAGCCCTAAAGACAAGTATCACCATCAGCACATTCTTGATATGAAACCTTGATTGTCTGCAGGAACTGATAGTACTTGGGAAACTGCAGCACCCCAGTCTGGTTGGGCTGTTGGCCGCCGGGTGCAACCCTCACATCTTGGTGATGGAATTGGCCCCGTGCGGTTCCCTGGACTTGCTCTTTGAGCGGAAAACATCAAGTCTTAGCCGGAAACTTCAGCACAGGATAGCACTACACGTGGCAGACGGTCTTAGGTGGGTATCTGTTAGCTATGTAACACAAAAGCTTATTTTACATGTATTCATTTATTTCTATGCTTTGTCCAAACAGATATTTGCACGCTTCAATGATAATCTACCGGGATCTGAAGCCACACAATATTCTCCTGTTTAACCTGAAGACAGACTGTGAGGTCATCGCAAAGATTACAGATTATGGCATAGCGCAGTACTGCTGCAGTATGGGCGTCCGCAGCTCAGAGGGAACCCCAGGTCCATATTGATTCATTATAAACTACCGAACAGAGGCTGCTTGTTTTGTGTATGCTTATCTCCAGGTTTCACCTCCTTTCAGGCTTTAGAGCACCTGAGGTGGCTCGGGGAAATGTCATCTATAACGTCCAGGCAGATGTATACTCATTCGGCCTGCTGATGTATGACCTATTTACCTATGGCGAGCGCATTTCAGATGGGATGAAGTTTCCCAGTGAGTTTGATGAGGTGGCTGTACAGGGAAAGCTACCAGGTAATGTGCCGAATTCCTTCGTATGGGGCTGCTCTCCTTTCTGTGTCAATATAAGACTTTAGTCTTTAAATCCTGTGTTGAGGGTTATATTTATATGTTCTCATGCGTTCTGAACAACATGAAAACGTCCGTAATAACGTTTGATTGATTGCCTCCATCATGTAGATCCAGTGAAAGACTATGGCTGTTCGCCGTGGCCGGGGTTCGAATGCTTGATGAGGGACTGTTTGAGAGAAAACCCCCAGGACAGACCCACTTCCATTCAGGTATGACATCTGATTCTTCTGGGCCACTGGAGGACTCGGATGTTTATAACGTAATGTGAACGAGTTTCTCTGTGCTTGTTGTAGTTGTTCGACCGTCTGAACTCTGCAGACATGCTGTGTCTACTGCGAGAGCGGACGGTGTTGGGTTTGCCTGGCGAGTGTTTGGCTGTCTCCTGTTCAGCGGGAGAAAAAGACGCTCGTGTGTGGATCGGGGGCGGCAGCAGTAGCCAAAAGCTGGGCTGTGTTACATCACTGGATCTTGAGACGGGAACAAGCTTACAACAGGTACTAAATGATTTGCAGAAAAATGCTCAATTTAAAATGAATCTATAGAAAGATTTTAACCTGAGCAAGGAGCGGATTTTTGAAAGTCGAAGAGCTCATGAGGTTTTTGTATTGTGTCTTTGTTTGGAAATTGATTTTGATTTTTTTTGGCGTATTATCATCAACAATGATGTTTTACTCCCAGTTTTGTGTATTATTTTACATTTGTCATGTGTGTGTGGGGGGGGGGGCAGAACCCAATTGCAAACAGCTCATAACAAAATACTTTATTAAATAGCAGAAAATACCCACAGGGGGGCAAACAAGTACAATAAAATCATCAGACATCATACACACAACAGCATCTAAAGGTACACAACGATCCAGCAGAAGACAGCAGACACAAAGACATAAAATAGGGAAGAACTAAACTACAAAACGAGGGGAAGACAGGTGAACTAATAATGAATATTTAACAAGGGGGCGGGGTCAAGACTTAAGACAGGAGAGCACAGGGGACACAAAACACAGGCCATGTGACTCTCCACACAAAAACAAGACAACAATACGGAGACTGTCAGGGTCCTGTCACTAGAAACAAGACTAACACATAATACATTAAATTTCAATTTTATTTATATAGCACAATTGTTTAATAGGGGATTATCATGCTGATACGTAGTACTTCCGCTTTCAGCGATCTTTGTGCACGTCCACTTCCGGTGAATGACTCATCACTCTGGCGAATGCTTGATGCGCCCTCGGTTAGTAAAGTTAGCCACATCAGCTAGCACTACCATTAGTGTAGTCTGATTCACAAAAGTGCCGGCTACAAACAAAGTGCTATCTTGTTTTATTTTAAAGTTTGGCCCTTCATCTCGGCAAACCGCTTTAATCCACTTCTTCCTTAGACTCAATTCAGTCGGGAATCCATGAAAACTTAAGTAGGGTTGGCGTTGTTTGTTCGACGTACAAAGTGGAACAGAGCAGTGAGACATCTAGCCTACGTTTCAGCCATTGTTGAACTGCGCCGTAAGTGGACATGCACAAAGTTGACAAGTCCCGCCCATGAAACCCGGAAGCGGGATAATACCCTATTGTTCCAAAGCAGCTTTACATTAATTAAAACGAGAAAAAAAAAGAAAAATCAGTGGACAACAAAAGGAGCCAAGTACAGCGATGCAGATTAAAACGTACTAGCGAGTGTACTTATGATGTAACGTATAAAAGAGAGTTTAAAGTTAAGCCAATGTCAGCTGACTTCCTAGGGATTAAAAACTCCTAGGAGAAAAACCCTGTGGGAAAAGCCTAGGTAGAAATAAACCGTAGAGTGCGCCAGACAGCTGATCCTACAGAAAATATACTCTATTTTAAATACTATATCATATAATATTACGGAAATTAAAATAAAAAAAATAAGTTAAAGGACACATTTGGTTGTCGCTGGGCAGCCTTAGAAAATAATATACATTAAATACTATAAGAATTTTAAAAAATTAAAGGGAAGCAGTCGATGGTTACTGGTCAGACATTGGGTGGGCATCACGATGATGGGAGCCCAGTAGGTTAGTGGTGTGATGAGCTTCACAACAGCAGGAACTGGATCTGTTAAACAAACAAAAATTAGTAAATTCAAGAAAAAAAATCAGATTTATTTTGCTTGTTTTAAGCACACATTTAATAAAATTTTATATGTTTTGTCTAAAAACTAGACTTATTTTCTTTGGTCATTTGCTCATCAAGAAAATACATCTTGATTTAAGAATTTTTAGATATTTCTACTGAATACAAGACAAAAATACTCATCCAAGATGGTTTGATGAGTCTAAACATGTTTAGATAGTGTTTAATTCAGTACTGAAAACTCTCATAATATAAGCTCAGTCCAAAAAACACACAAGTTGTAAATGTAAGTTTGATATGTATCTTTATGCTTTGTAGACTGACTGCTGTTTAGATCTTAATGCCATTTTGTTTCAAATGTTTGAACCCTTTCTATAAAGTAAACATTGCTTGAGTCTTTCTTTCTATGAAATCTCTTTCTCTTTTAGGAGATTGACAGCAGTCCTGTTCTGTGTCTGGTTATGGTTCGAGCTCCAGGGTCACAGCATGACTGGTTAGTTGCTGGTACTCAGTCGGGTTCACTCTTTATTATGGACACAAAGAGTGCAGAGATTCTTCACTGTCTGAAGAGCGTAAAGGACTCTGTAACATCTCTCTACTTCCACAGTGACCTTCAGCACAGGTGATCACATCCAGAGATACAAATGGGAAGTGACACGGCTACTTAAATTATTTAAATTAAGATCACAAAATGATGTTTTGATTCTGTAGATGCCAAAAGAGTTACCTGTTAGTGGGGACAGCAGATGGAACGCTAGTCATTTATGAAGATTCAGTCTTAAAGGTATTACTTTGATTAAAAAAGTTTATAAGTTTGGCAGCAGAATAAGGCAGTGTAACATGTTTTCTGGCTTCAGACGGTGACTGGCACTCCAGTAAAAACGCTGCAGGTCGGTGACGTGAGGACACCTCTGATGTGTCTCGGCCCATCCAGTCACTTTCAGGAGCGCAGAGCCCTGTGGGCAGCGTGCGGTACTCGGGTGATCTCCTTCACGGTGGAATATGACATCTGCAAAAGCATAGACACCAAACCCAAACAGCTTCTTCTGTGAGTACATAGACACCAAACCCAAACAGTCCTACTATACAACCTGCTGACAATACAAAATAAGTGAGCATTAACAAAAACATCTTCCTGTTTTATCCATGTAAAAATGGTGACCACTTAAATGTTAAAGGATGTGTCACGCCAGCAGGTTTTGATTTAAAACTCAAAAATAATTGTCAATAATAAATTTTTTTGAATACGAAAGATATATCTACAGATTTAACTCAAAAATAATTGTCTTTACTGGCCTTATTAGACTTCTCTAGCATCTAACTATCCAGTAAGTTAAACAGGGACTCAAAAAACTTCTCTGGAGGCATCAAGTCATTTATGTTTCAACTGTGAAACTGTAAAAATATAAAAAATTCACTATTACTAAGTATGAAATTGAAAGATTATAGATTGATGATATAGTACACTGCAAAAAATTAATTTCAAGAAAAAAAAATCTTAGTATTTTTGTCTTTACAGTAAAAATATCTAAAAAATCTTAAATTAAGATGCTTTTTCTTGATGAGCAAAATGACCCAAGTAAATAAGTCTAATTTTTAGACCAAAAATATCAAATTTAAGTGATTTTGTGCATAAAACAAGCAAAAAAAATCTGCCAATGGGGTAAGCAAGTTTTCTTGAATTTAGTGTTTAAGAAAAATTTTCAAGTTTTTTTGGTTCCCCATTGGCAGATTTTTTTGCTTTATGCACGAAATCACTTAAATTTGATATTTTTGGTCTAAAACTAGACTTATTTTCTTGGGTCGTTTAGCTTGTCAAGAAAACGCATCTTCATTTAAGAATTTTTAGATATTTTTACTGAAAAAAAGACAAAAATACTAAGAAAATGTTTTCTTGAAAATCTTTTTTTTTTGCAGTGTAACGTTAAATGAATCAAGAAAACTGGCACTCAGTGTTTTTTGAGCGCTGAGCGCCGAAAGTTGACAAATATTCAACTTTGCGTGAAAAGCTCAGCTCGTCAATGTTCTCACATGTCCGTCCAATCACAGTGGAGGAGGGGCGGGACAAATATCATCACCAACCGGCGTATCATACAACGACTGATAAACAAAGCAGAAATATCACAGCAACCAAAGCTGAAGAAAGCTGGCACTCAGCTGAAAATACAGCTGGCATTTGGTATCCTTCAGGCGTTTTTTAGCCGCATTTAAAAGCTTTGGTGGGCACACCCCCTTAGAGTAGACATACCTAAAATAAGTCCCCTCAAAATCTAAATCAACACAGTCCTGCACACTCCTCGCCCTAGGGTTGTAAGAATCCCAAATCAATTTATAACTTATCAGATGACAGGAGGAGGATAAGTTCGGAGATAGAACGTGACAGGATTTTTTGAATGCCATCCTAAGAGGCCAATCACACCAAACGTGTTTATGGCAGTTGCAGGCGCCTTTTTTGAATGATATTCAATTGGCAGTGAGCGTATGCGCGCTGTTTATGCACGATGAACGCCTTGCGGTTTTTGCCACCAACCGCAGCAAGTGTTTTTGAAGGAGCGCTGAGAGCGGAAAAGCAGCCAATGTCATTTGCGTCTTTCCATTGTCCAATCAAATGAGGGGAGAGGCGGGCCTTACGTTGTGGTGAGGGAAGTTTACAGTTGCTTTGAAGAACCGGACTCCACTCGCTCACCTTCTCCTGTGTGTTTGTGCACCTCTCACCCTCAAACAAGGTCAGAGCAAGCGCCCTTTTTTTCAGAGTTTCTGCTAATATGACAGTTAACAGCAAAAGAGCGCTCACGCTTCAATATTTGATTGACAAGACAGCTGACTCGGTCTTTGCCTAGCAATATGAAAAGTCGCGTCGCACTGCTCTTTTTTTAAAAAGGCAGTGCGTCGCGCCTTGCGTTTCCAAACGTTTAAAGCGCGTTTGGTTTGATTAGCCCCTTAGTCACTTTAACATCCACTTTCCTTATCAATCCATCTTTGCTAGATGATGTTTTCACAACGATTGCCATTGGCCACTCATTTCTATTAACTTGAATGTTCTTTACTAAGACAATATCCCCTTCTTTCAAATTCGTTTTGTTGTCATGCCACTTTCATTGGGATTGCAAAGTACTAAGGTATTCCTTTTTCCATCTTGTCCAGAAGATGTCAGCTAACTTTTTTGTTTCCATTGTTCTTTAAGCAACCCATTATTCTGAAAGTCTCCAGGTGGGGGAGGTGTTGCACCTGTCTTTTCTGTCAAAAGAGTAGCAGGGGTGAGAATAAAGGGAAATTCTGGGTCGGAGGACACTGGGCTTAAAGGCCGTGAATTCATCACTGCAGTGACTTCTGCCATGAATGTGGTCAAGACCGCATGGGTGAGACAGAAAGATTTCTCATTAGCATGCAATCAAGAATGCGACCAGCAATCCCGATCATTCGCTCCCAGTGACCACCTATGTGAGAGCCGGGAGGTGAATTGAATATCCACGTGCAATGTTGTTCCTTCAGATATTTCTGCACATCCTCTGAACTGGCACAAGATTCATCCATTTTGAGTTCTCAAGAAGCTCCAACGAAATTTGTGCCACGAGTGTAGTTGTTTAACTGGCCCGCTGATTGCGAAAAATCTCCTTAAGGCATTAATGAAACCATTAGAGCTCATTGCTTCAATAACTTTAATGTGTATGTCTCTCGTGCACATACATGCACACATACCTGCCTTCCTTTTGGAATTAGCTTGACCTCCTCTGGTCTTACTGGCAGTCACTTCCCATGGTCCGAAAACATCAACACCCATATAGGTGAAGGGTGGAGCAACTGTCAACCGTTCCACTGGCAAATCTGACATCTGCTGATGTTCAGTCTTCCCTTGCAGCTTCTTGCATGTTACACACTTAAAAGGCAGACCACTTATGCGCTTCTTACCTCCTACTAGCCAAATCCAGAAGCTCTGACAGCACCTTTGTAAAGTGTCTGCCTTGATGTTTCACAGCCTCATGATAATATCGCACAATCATGGTTGGCACATGGTGTATACCCGGGAAAATGATAGGGTTAACTTCACAAGTTTCCAGATCAGACCTTTTAATACAACCCCCTACTTGAAGTAAGTCTTTGCTGTCAAGTACTGGAGGAAGTTTCCTTAACACACTTTTACAAGTAAGGTTTTGAGCTGCAGCAACTTTGTGAAAGTTTGAAGAACGAATTGGCAATGTAAATCAGATGTGCTATTCTTTTATGAGAGTGTTAAAGTTAGAACACACTTGTGGGCCTATTTCAGAATCAGAGGTTGGACATACAAGCTCAAATGATTCTTGTGATCCAGATCAAAGCTCAGATCGAATTATGCAAGAAGTGCGAGCTCATGAGCCATGAATTGGTACCCAAGAGTGCCGCAGGCACAGATCTGGATCCATGGTCTGCTGGGTTAAGTCCTGTTGGAACATATTGCCATTGTGCAGGTGAGCTGGATTTATGGATCCGTTGAATTCTGTTATTCACGTAGACATGGAACCTCTGTGTTTGATTATGGATGTAGCCTAGTACTACTTTACTGTCAGTATAATACCAGATGTGATCAAAGGTCATGTCCATCTCTTCCACAATCATGTCTGCAATCTCCACTGCCAATACAGCAGCACACAACTCCAGTCTTGGGATAGTAATGTCTGGCTGTGGTGCTAATTTGGATTTTCCAAATAAGAAGTTAACATCCGTGTGACCATGTTGATCTGTCACCTTCAGGTATCCTACAGCAGCGATGGCTTTAATTGATGCGTCCGCAAAAACACAAACTCTGGACATCAGTCAGAGGAATGGACTTGCAACACGTGGTATTTGTAGCTTTTTCAAATCTTGAAGATAATTTTTTCATTTTCTCCATTCAGCCTCCATGTCCTTTGGCAAAGGGGAACCCCAGCCCTCACCTTGTTTGGTAAGTTCTCTCAACAGTAGTCTCCCTTGATTGGTAACAGGCGCAAGGAATCCAAGACGGTCGTACAAGCTATTTATGATAGATAGTACCCCTCTCCGAGTGAAAGGCTTGTCATTATCTGAAACATGAAAGAGTCTGTTACAACATTTCAGAACACACCAAGACTACTTATAATGGGAAGGCCATTAGAGAAAAATTTTAGATCTTTAATGCCTTCAGCACAATCTCCCAAAGGAAAGTTAGAGACAATCTTGTGCGGTCTAAGGTTAGACACTGCAAGCATCTCTTGTGTATGCTTGAGAAGGGCAATCACTTCTACCTGTGTAGCACATTTAAGCATGTCCTCAACATAGAACTCCTTTTCCACCAGCTTTCTGGTGTCACTGCCAAAACTCTCTTCATGTTCTTTTGGCGCTCTCCCTAGACCATAAGTAGCCACAGCTGGTGATGGGCTATTCCCAAAAGCATGCACACATATTCTGTGGTCCACGATTTCACTGTCAAGGTCATTTTTTCTGTACCACAAGAACCTAAGATAATTCTTATGGTCCTCCCTAACCAGAAAACAATAGAACATGTGCTGTATGTCAGCAGTAATAGCCACAGACCCGTTACGGTCTGGGGACCCCTCATCAGGACCCCTATCAGGCTGTTATTCAAATCTGGGCCTGTGAGAAGTACACTGTTCAGTGAAACTCCCTCATATGGTGTACTTGAATCGAAGACAACTCGATTTTTGTCAGGTTTTTTAGAGTGATACACCCCAAACAGCGGCAGGTACCACACTTCTTGACTTTGCTGAAGAGACTGAAGCTCATTTGTTAGCAAGTTCTCCATAAAATCCAGGAAGTGTGCTTTCATTAGCGATCGCGTGTTTAGAGTTTGTCGCAGCGCAAGAAGACGTAGTCTTTCAATGCATAGTCTTTGTTGTTGGGTAGACTTTGTCTAGGCTCATGGAAGGTAAGTGGAGCAACCCAACTGTTGCCACTGTCGGGAAAAACTCTTTGTCCATAATCTGGAGAAACCTAGTGTCTTCCACAAATGGAGCCATCTTATGATCATTTGCAGTGTAAGAGAAAACTGAATGACTAATGCTTTCACCATCATTAACTAAAAGAATGGAGTCCTCAAATGTGGATTCTAGACGTTGTTGCAGATTTTTTTTATCCAACTTCTCTTTTACCTTGATTTGACTGTAGCATGGACTCAGAACGCTGTGACTGCCATTTTCTAAGATGATAGTCTTGAAAGTATGATCTGAGTTGGCCTATGAGCTTCTTTAAGACATACATCCCTGATGACAACCCAGCCCAAATCCAGTTTTTGAGCAAGGGGAGCGGTATTTGGACCATTAATTTGTTTGCGTACTTTGTGTACTTGCAGGATGTCTTTGCCCAGTAAAAGAAGAATATCAGCATTGCAGTCGAGAGGTGATATTTTCTGTGCAATATGTCTCAGGTGGCTGTGATGGAATGCTACACCAGGAGTTGAAATCCTGCACGAATCCTGCACGATTGAATCTGATTACATTCTAGAAGAGTAGGGAGAGGTAGACTTATCTTTCCATCAATGGACTTCACAACAAAATCAGAAATTCTTCTACCCACTGTCTCTGGGAGACATGCACATGTTTTCAGTGTGTAGGGCAATGGACTTGTTTTGATGTTGAAGATGTCAAAGAAATCTTTTTTTACCAAAGAGCGATTGCTTTGCTCATCCAGGATAGCATACATCCTCTTTGATTTCTCTTTTTGTCCAGCTGGATAGACAGAAACTAGACACATTTTTAACAAGGCCGTGATCTCAGACCTTCTCCGAAGACTTCTGTGCATTCAGATGTAACCTCATGACTAGATGATTTGTCTTTCTCCCGCCATGGTTTAATGAAGGGGTAGATGCCTGGGATTTCCAGGATGAAGTGCCAAGGGGTGACGGTCACTACCACACTCTTTGCACTGAACTTCTACTGTGCAGTTTTTGGCAAAGTGGTCTGTAGAAGAACAGCAACGATAACACACATACTGCTCTTTCGAGAATTGCATTCTATCTTGTAGAGATCTTGTAGAGACCACACCCTCTGCATCTTCTCAATGGTTGAGGTTTTCCATGTATTGGGCAGCTCTTGTTCAGGCTATCTGATCTCTTTTCCCATTAAATCGTATTTTAGTTGAAGCATTAACTTGAATCTTGTGAACAGATATTGGCATTTGTCTTTGTCTCTCAAATCTTTCTCCTTTCTCATATTGCGCATGAGGAAATGTACTCAAACTTGGATCTATATGTGTTTTTGCTTTCGAATGAACAAATTTTGCAAACACTGAGAAAGGTGGAAAAGCAACATGATATTCTTGCTTAAATTTGGATCCAAATGACATCCACTTTTCTTGAATGTTATATGGAAGTTTCTCCACCATAGGATTTACTCACTTAGAAGTGTCCAAGTATGCCAGACCGGGTAAGCATCCTACAAGCTTAGCAGCTTCTAGTTCTGAGAGGATGTCTCCTAAATCTCTAAGCTTTTGTGGGTCTTTGCTTGACACTTTTTAACACTCACTTTTAATTGGAATTACAAAGTGAGAAGCTTGAACTGTTGGTGGCATTTATTTTCCTCCATGGCAGTGTACCACTACTGACCTTACATAATCTGCTGTTTGACTTTGACTGTCGTCGATTGGTACGGGAACTGATACTCTACTGGCTGCGCTACGTTCTGTTTCTAACAATGTTTCCTCCAGTACCTGTGCTTCTTCTAAAGCAGTATCCTTTTCTTTTTCCACTTGCAAAGCCTTTAGTTTTGCTTGAAGATGTGCCTGTTCAACTTTCAATTCTATTTCTCTTTTAGCGTACACTGCTCTGGCTTGCGCAGCTTCTGCTTTTGCTCTTGCTTTGAAAACCGCTATGCTGGCACTTGAGTGATGACTGGATGCTCTTGAGGAATGACTGGATGCTTTTGAGGAATGTGCACTGACAGAGTGCACCTGAGTCTGTCCGACCTTCTGCCATGCTTATATAGGACTTGATATGCAGAAAAATCAGATTAATGTGACAGAGTCTTTGGAATGTCTAAATATTGATCACACACAATTCTTGAGCATCCTTCTCAGTCTGTTGTGTTAAAGGCGGAGTGCACAATGTTTGAAAAACGCTTTGGAAAAGGGAGTTGGGATGACTAGCAAAACACACTTGTAGCCAATCAGCAGTAAGGGGCGTGTCTACTAACCGACATTCTTGCCGGGGTTGTGTATGTGTGCTGCGGGTCTATCAAAAAAAGATCCAGATTTTATTGGTGTAGGGCAGTGTTCCCCGGGTCTTGCCCTGGAGGGCCGGAGCGCTGCAGGGTTTGGCTCCAACCCTGATCAAACACACCTGAGCAAGCTAATCAAGGTCTTTATGATCACTAGAAATCACAGGTGGGTAAGTTTGATTAGGGTTGGAGCTAAACTGTGTAGTGCTCCGGCCCTCCAGGGTAAGATTTGGGGAACACTGGTGTAGGGGCATGTTTGTTTAGGTGATTTCAAATGTCAACATTGGCTTTCAAACATTGTGCACCCCACCTTTAATGTCTTTTCACTGGCCTTGTTAAACTTCTCTAGCATCTAACTATCCAGTAAGTTAAACAGTGACTCAAAAACTTCACTGGAGACATCAAGTTTAAACATATTTTAATAAAAATCTTGCTATTATTTTGTAAAAAAAAAGTGTAAGATTTTTGGGCAGATCTGCTTTTACACAATTTGACCAGCAGGTGTCACCAGCGTGTGTGGTGTTTCGAACACTTCGAAAAACTAAATCAATTTTGAATTGAACCAATTGATTCGAAGCTTCAAAAGCTTCGTTTCTCCCATCACTAAAAATAAGTCCCCTCAAAATCTAAATCAACACAGTCCTGCACATTGTCAATAATAAAATTATATATTTTGAATATGATAGCTATATCTACAGATTTAACTTGAGGTAGACATTATATTTTTATAGGGGAAAATTGAACTTAAAAGGCTCTGATCAGATTAGCTTGAACTTTATTGCCATTAATGGTAGAGAGTACTACAGGATCAATAAACAGCAGTTAACATCTAACCAGATGTGCAAATACCAATAGTATATGTTTTGAAGATTATAATGGAGTGTAAATTTATGATTGTGTCTATAAAATTATTATAAATTTTATTCCCATGAAATCAAGCCAGTCTTCAAATCCATAGGAATTTTGTCTACATTTTTCTACATACATTAAAACCTTTTAGACTCATCAAACTTCTGCTCACAAATGTAACCGGTGGGATTTGAATATGTTGCTTTAACATAAAACGTGGTGCTGATGTTGAAATGTGTTTGTTCAGGCACCATGGTCGAATCAGCGGTGATGCGTGTATATTACGTTTAGCGGTGGACAAACACGTGTATGTGAGTAAAACAGGAAGCAACATTGTGGAGGTCTGGGACAAGAAGACTGAGAGGATGGTAAACCTCATCGACTGCGCACAATTACTCGGGTAAGCAACACATACGCACAAACACACACAATGTTACTGGCACACTTTTAACCCTCTCAATTACTCTTAACAGACACGATTCTGCCAGAAAGGTTCAAAGTGAAGACACCGTCAAATCCCTGCTGGTCCAGCACAGCGGTACTCTTTGGATCGGGACCAGGGCAGGACACATCCTGTTAGTGGAGACCTCTAGCTGTCAACTGCTGCAGAGCATCAGCCCACACTGTCACTCCATACGCTGCATGAGTTCTGCCACGCTTGGTACTGAACACTCACTGCACCGTTCATATAAAGATCCGCAACACAACTTCCTTAAAGGGATACTTCACCGATTTAGCATTCAGCTTTGTATCTGTAGAAACCCGGCAGTATTACTGAATGACCATGTTTCCCTCCATCATTTCCCCCTGAGAGGAGAGATATCTGCATTTTGGTTCTGCAAAAAAGTCCTCCGATGATGCAAAAATCGTCATATTACATCATCGGAGGACTTTTTTGCAGAACCAAAATGCAGATATCTCTCCTCTCAGGGGGAAATGAGGGAGGGAAACATGGTCATTCAGTAATACTGCCGGGTTTCTACAGATACAAAGCTGAATGCTAAATCGGTGAAGTATCCCTTTAAGTGGATCTATTGTTAGGGCAGCTTTCTAGTCACAAGAACTAGTTAAATTAAATAATAAATAATTTTGCATCATAATTTTTGGCTTATGCTTTACAGAAACACTAAACCGAAGCAGTGTCGTTCTAGTCTTGGGTAGACGGCAACGGATGCAAGAATATCAAACCAAAACACCATCAGGTAGGATCATTATGTACATGTATTATTATGTATTTATAGTATACAATATAATCTAGACATTTCTTAACCCTTATGTGTTGTTGGGCATCATGTTTTCATCCACTAGAGGGTTTTTTACTCTTAATTTGGCCACAACTTTCTCTCTGTTTTAGCAAATTGAATGGTTTTTGGTGACAAATCTTATATTTACATATATTTTAAGAAAATGCGTTATAATTTTTCAAAAACAATATACCGTGGGCAAATTTACTACCCTTTCGTGTTCACTAAATTCAACGGCTATAAAATGTATCAGATTAATATTTTTTTGCATAAATCTGTTATTCAACCTCAGTACTGATCAAAACTACAAAATCTTTTAACTCTTTAATTGCCAAGTTTATGAGTGGTGTCACTGATTTGGGGGAAAACACACACAAAATGACAGATTTTTTAATATAAAAAGTGATTGTAAACGGGATTTTTGTTTACCTTTTTCACAGTCTTGGACATGTCAAAGATTGGTAAAAACATTGGCTTTGAATCATTTTTAGTTTTTGTGTTGCATCAGTTTTAATTTTTTTCTCCCTCATTTATTGTTCGTGGCTGTTTTTGCCCCATTGACTTCCATTATAACCACATTTTTTGATTGCAGAGCTATGACACGTTATTATCATGCATTTTTGAATGTTGGTGTTTTTTCCTTTTGCTAAGAGGTCAAATGTGTCATTTTTACTATTGATCACCACGTGGCACTATTAACCCTTTAGTAGGCCTATGCAAAAACAGAGCTTAAAGGTGCTCTAAGCGAATTCAGGCGTTTTAGACCATAAAACATTTTTTGTTACATACAGCAAACATCTCCTCACTATCTGCTTGCTGCCTGTCCACTGATCAAACTGTAAAAAAACGCGATCTCTGTAGACAGCCCAGGCTCCACAAACCGCAATAAAAACACAGTGGCCAAACCTAGCACCACGAAACAAAACAAAGTGTTTCAGCCAATAAACGACAAGAAGGATTTTGGGGTGGGGGTTGGGCGCGTTCATGAAAGCACGGAAGGGAGGGGCAGGAGTTAGCTACGCTTTGTTTGTTTAAAAACAGTTCAAACATCAACAAAAAGTGACGTCTCACCGATTCGCTTAGAGCGCCTTTAATTTCTGGCTTGTAGATTGAGTTATATGGAGTATAACTCCATAATAAAAGCATATTATTTTATTGTGTGTGTGTGTGTGTGCGCACGCGTGCGTGAGTGTGTTTGATTAACAGATTTATGGAAAAAAATTGAAAAAATATTGTTTTCATCCACTAACAACACGAAAGGTAGTACATTTGAACAATGCACAAAGGGTTAATTCTTGCTGTGTGTTTGTGACGGTCTCAGGTCAGGATTCAGTTCTGATGGTGTGGAGCGGGTCACTTCCTCTAGAGGTCAAAGATCTGAGCAGGCACCAAGAGCTTCGAGACAACGTCACCAGCAAAGCGAGAGAGACACTTCATGACTGAATCTCACGTCTGCCTGTGTGTCACTTCCTGTGGTATTACTTGCGATACGCAACAACTGTTTATGCTGTAATGACAAAGGGACCCATGTAAAAATACAGTTATGATTTGTCATTGTGTATAGGGATGCACCGATTCATCAGATTATTTTTTTATAGAAACAGCTTCTATATAGCTATAGATTGTTATGTTTACATTATATGAACGGGATATTTTACCCCAAAATTAAAATTGTGTCATCATTTATCACCCTCAGTTTTTTTCTGCTAAACACAAAATAAGTTATATTTAAATAAATGGTCATAACCACAACCAAATACTGTGGAAGTCCATGAGTAATGTCAACTGTGTGCTTAGTCATTTTTTAAAAATATCTTCTTTTAAAAACTTATTCCGAACAATATGAGAGGAAGTGATGACACAATGTTTTTATTTTGGGGTGAATTATCCCTTTATACAAACTATAATGAAAGTGGCGAACACTAAACACTTCAGTTAGCTTATCATTTTTATTATTTTAAGGTTTTTCATTTATTTATTTGCGATAGTTAAGCCATACAAAACAGGAGACGGACATTCTTTAGCATAGCATCTTTAAAAAAGACTTTTATACAACTTTACTATAGTAACATCTGTGTTCACTAAAATGCACTATAATTACTATAATAATGTTTTCATTAGTGACCGTGTCTGTGAAATCCAGGTTCATAAACTAATGATGAGATTCAGAGCATCAAAGTTTGATTTCACATTGATTTCAATCAATTACTGAGTCAATATTAAAAATATCAAGATTACATTTCACTGAATGTTCTTTACATTATGTAAAATTATTTTATGTAGAAAACAGTAAATCCGGGTTTAGCCAAGTTTTCACAGACTGGGTCACATTTATGCACTTGAGAAGCGCTTTATCCAAAGTGACACAGTACAATCAAGTTTTGTTTTTGTGTTTTTTGTGTATCATGATCTTGGTGAGTTAGCTTCTGCTCTGTCAGTTAATCTAAAAGAGCAATTATGGTAAAAATGATGCACAGAATTTGTGATTTTACCTGTTGTAAGTGTATGCTGTTGTAACAATACTGTACATTCATGCATTTGGCAGACGCTTTTATCCAAAGTGGCTTACACTGCATTATACATTTATTTTTTTTCCCCAGTATGTGTGTTTCCTGGGTTTGAACCCATGACCTTTTGCACTGTTAATGGAGTGCTCGACCCCTAAGCTATAGAAGAGCACCTGCTTGTTGTGTTCAGTGTTTCTGAGGGACTTCATGGGTTTTACAGATTTGCTAATGAAGTCATTAAATCTCTGAGCATGCTTTTGCATGCGTGTGAGAGTTGTTTTATATGAAATCTATAATGTGAATTAAGGAAATGACCATTCAAATCTGATAGCTGTAAACTTAAAGTTACACTTTGCATATATAAGACCACATTATGATCTTTAATGACCGCAAAAGCCAGTAGTTTGTTTTTACAATGTATTTAAGCTCCACAAACTGGAGAATAAGGCATTGAAAAGGATTTGACAGCTACATTGATTTGAATTATACTTGCACTTTGTGCGTGCACGTGTGTTTGTGTTTATGTGAAACTTTTGTCCTGCCATCTTGGCAGGACTCCCTGGATAAGAAGATGCTTATAATCTCAATGGGACTTTCCTGGAAAAAATAAAGGATAAATAAATAAAAATGAATAAATACGTTTTGATCATTGGCAACAATTGTTTGGGTCATTCCTGTTATGCAGGACATTATTATGTCTTCACCCATGATACATATTGTTATTCAGTTTTAAACTCACTAATTTTAAATATGGAAATCATATTGGTTCGCCTGAAAAAATGTTTTTTATGCCATTCACTTTATTTAAACAATTTATTTTTATTTAACAAAATGGATGCCGTTTCTGTTTTTTAAACATAGTTGCATCATTTTAAATTGAATTGAAATTGTAACTTTTTGGCATAACTTGATTGTTTTAATTTTGAAAGAAAATGATTCAGTCAAGTGTATTAAATATTCAAAATAATCCAGTTTACTTATTTTAAACATAACTCAACATTATTTTTTTTTTTCAAATTTAGGCAGATTTTCAGTTCCCAGCATGCTTTGCATGGGTCTGAATAATGAGAGCAAATGTAGAAATAAAAGGAGCATTGCGTAGGTTCTGAAATTTCTAACTGTTACTGACACCAGTGGCCATTAGAGAAACTGCAGCCAGTCTTGTGCTCGTACCACAACAAC
Organism: Misgurnus anguillicaudatus; assembly: GCF_027580225.2. Lineage (NCBI taxonomy): Eukaryota > Metazoa > Chordata > Actinopteri > Cypriniformes > Cobitidae > Misgurnus > Misgurnus anguillicaudatus. The sequence continues at coordinate 3,289,547 of NC_073342.2, read as the reverse complement.
CAGAGTTGCCGTAGCAACCACAGACAGCTCATTGAGATTCACCAGCATGTTTACAGATTAAAGAAAAGTTACAGTACTGTTATTGTTTGACAGATCCATATTTTAGTAAAATGTTGCAGTGCTACTTTATATTTTCAACTGAAGTCTACTTCTAAAAGTTTTGTAACACTACACTTTAACACACACTCCCGACACTCACAATCTTAATGCACTCATGCTCTGAATAAAGATAATTCATATAAGACAATAACTTTTGAAACCGTCCTGTAGCTGGCTAAGTTACCTAGCATCCACATCTGGCTAGCATGCTATCGTTAGCATTACACCACAAAAACAATAAAATAATATATTACAAATGGTCTGTAACTATTGCTGCCTCCCAGCAAACACAGAACGTTCCCCTAACGTTAGTTTTTGGTTATATTTTGGTTATTTTTTTGGGAACCAAATAATAACTTTCTGGGAACATTATTTTTAGGGTTTTTTTGCAACCATAAAATAACGTTCCTATAACGTTGCAGGGGGGGTATATTTAAATAACCTAAAAAGAACTTATACAGAACGTTATTTTTTGGGAACCATAAAATAACGTTCCCATAACGTTGCAGGGTGGTTATTTTTAAAATAACCTAAAAATAACTTATACAGAACGTTATTTTTTGGTTATTTTTTGGTTATTTTTTTGGAACCATAAAATAACATTCCAATAACGTTGCAGGGTGGTTATTTTTAAATAACCTAAAAATAACTTATACAGAACGTTCTTTAATGGTTTTATGCAACCATGAAATAACGTTCCCATAACGTTGCAGGGTGGTTATTTTTAAATTAACCTAAAAATAACTTATACAGAACGTTATTTTTTGGTTATTTTTTTGGAACCATAAAATAACGTTCCCATAACGTTGCAGGGTGGTTATTTTTAAAATAACCTAAAAATAACTTATACAGAACGTTATTTTTTGGTTATTTTTTGGTTATTTTTTTGGAACCATAAAATAACGTTCCCATAACGTTGCAGGGTGGTTATTTTTAAATAACCTAAAAATAACTTATACAGAACGTTATTTTTTGGTTATTTTTTGGTGATTTTTTGAGAACCATAAAATAACGTTCCCATAACGTTGCAGGGTGGTTATTTTTAAAATAACCTAAAAATAACTTATACAGAACGTTATTTTTTGGTTATTTTTTGGGAACCATAAAATAACGTTCCCATAACGTTGCAGGGTGGTTATTTTTAAAATAACCTAAAAATAACTTATACAGAACGTTAATTTTTGGTTAGTTTTTGGTTAGTTTTTGGTTATTTTTTTGGAACCATAAAATAAAGTTCCCATAACGTTGCAGGGTGGTTATTTTTAAAATAACCTAAAAATAACTTATACAGAACGTTATTTTTTGGTTATTTTTTGGTTTTCTGGAACCATAAAATAACCTAAAAATAACTTACACATAACGTTCTCTAATGGTTATTTTTTGGTTATGTGTTTTTTTTAGGAAATGAAGTGAATGCATAATTAAACCCATTATTCCTTTAGTGTGCACGTCTAATATGCGTGTGCTTGTCTGCACGAGCTTACCGCCTTCTTCACGAGTACCCGCTTTATCTTGTGCTCAGGAAAAGTCGTTAATTTAAAAAATAACGGTCCTTTCGTTTTTACCTCAGAGACTAACATTATTTTAGCGGTTCTTTTGTCTCTTTCTTGATTTAGTAACTTAAATATGTGAGAAGAAATATAGGGGAGAGTGGGGTAAAGTGAGACATCGGGTAAAGTGAGACACCCCCTGTATCTAGGCAACGGAACACATTTGTGGTCCTGTGACCATTATGTTTTTAAGCCCCTAAAATTTCCCCTTGGCCATGAAGGACAGGACCTCATGCTGCTGTGGTTAGCATGTTTTTTTCACAAAAATATATTTTTTGCTTGTAAAAGTAAATTTTCTTGCTGTCAACTTAATCAACTGTTGTGCCTAAGCAAATTGATTCAGGTAGAAAAACTTATATCACACATGTTTATGAACTACCAACATATAAAACCTTGTGATGATGCTAGCTGAAGATTAGTCTGAATTTCCAAGAGAGATAGTTTTTTTCTAAAAGGTGGCGGTGGGGTAAAGTGAGACAAATGCTGTGGGGTAAAGTGAGACACGAGGCACAAGTTCAGTTTAGTCTAAAACATATTTTAATGTTTTATTTTTAATGTTATAAACATTGCAGAAAAACCATTATGCCTAGTCAATACACCAGGAAGACATTCTGGGGAAAAAACACCCCTTGAGGAGATGGAGAGGGCAGCCGCTTAGGTCAAGGAAGGAAAGAAGTCTCTAATGCTACGTATACACACCAAACCTGAGGCATCATGGTGCTGTGGGTTCACACCAGACACAAGTTCAACAATTTGTGCAAGTAGATTACATAAAAAGTCAATGCAAAGACGTGATCAGATACGTCCTCGCGTGTGGCGATGCGAATGACGTGAAATGGGTGGCTATTTGCCTCAAACGCGTCTTTGCCCAGTTTGAAAATATTCAACTTGAGCGAAAAATTCGCATTACACAATGTTAAATCCTGCGAGTAATCTAGAGTGAGTAACGCGATGCCCCGCATCTGGTGTGTACGTAGCATTACTCACTCTAGATTACTCACGGGATTTAACATTGTGTCATGCAAACTTTTCCCTTGAGATAAATATTTTTAACTTGGGCGAAGACATGTTTGAGGCGAATAGCGCGTGTTTTCACGGCAAATGCTCCGCTCATATGGCGTCATTCGCATCGCCCCAGGCGAGGCTGCATCTGATCGTGTCTTTGCATTAACTTTGAATGTAATCTACTTGCACAAATCGTTGAACTCGCATCTGGTGTGAACCCACAGTAAGGGCAGCTGCAAGGGATAGAAATATTGATAGATGGTTCTGATTGTCTTTTCCGCTGACCCCCAGACACTAGCTGGCTCTAAGGGTCCTTTGTTCTGACCCTCAGACTGCGTTCGAATCTAACTGGTTCTGCCATTTGAATGTTAATTAAAACATTTTGAATTGTCGAAGCCAATGGTGTAGTGGGCAGTGCTCCGACATGTGGTGCTTTCACACTTTCTGCGACCCCAGTTCGATTCACAGCTCGTGGTCATTTGCCGATCCAATACCCTTCTCTCCTCCCTGTCCTTTCCTGTCCTCTCCAAAACTTACTGTTAAATAAAGGCAAAAACTGGTCAAAAAATATAACTTTTGAATTATATTATGTTGTATTTGATTTTGGTTCAGAGTTACTGTACTTTCAAGTGTTTAGAAAAATAACGTTCTTAATTGACCAATCCCCTTGATTCTGTTACTAGTCAAACATTAGTTCTGTAATGTGTGGTTGTCAAGCTAGCTGTCAGGATTTTATCTGCTGTTATGGTAGTTTCAGAGTGGAAAAAGTAAGTGGATCAGTTTACCCTGAGCTGGTTCACTTTACCCCCTTGATTTTTCTGGTTTGTCTCAGTTTACACCTAAGCTGGGGTAAAGTGAGACACAAGACCACTTTTTTTAAAACAATCATATTTTCACTGCTCTTTGTCCTGAATACATTCAAGTAATTTCCATAGCTAGGAAACATCCTGAATTAATGGGAAATGTGTAAATTTGACTGATATATCATTTTAGCTCGCTTAGAGGGGAGCAAATGTAAAAAATGTCTCACTTTACCCCACTCTCCCCTATACGAGTGATTTCCAATCGATTTGAGGAGAATTTGAGGAGAATATAATGTTAGAAACTTTTTATTGTTGTAAAAACGGATAACCGACTAACTGTGGTAAGATCTTTTAACCTAAAGTGACTGATTTATTTCTCATTGCGTTTTAACTTCAGAGTATATCATTCTAGCGATTTCTTTTTTGTTTCTTCATTAGTAGCTTAAATATGTGAAAACGAAAATATATTTTAATTATTTCCATGAAGAGAATATGAAGTTAGAAGCTTTTGATTATTGTAAAAACTGAGAGAGAGATGCTGATTGTTGTTACAATGGAGAGGCGGCTGCTGTAAGGTCTGTTAAACTAAAGTGAATTACATGTTTATATATTTTCAATAAATATCTGTTTTAACTCTTTATTTTGTTGAAGTCACTATTATATATTTGATAAAATATAATGTTATCTAAATACATAATATGTGATGTGTTGAGGTATTATATAAAGTAACCTGTGTTAAATAATGGTATAATATTTTAATAGACATTTTTTCCAGTAATAGCATAATTTAATTATTATAGATTTTGTATTAAATAAATTATTTTATTCCTCCTTATACGGAAATGTGTTTTACTTATTTTAGATAGATATGATAGATAAAAACCAACCAAAACACAGCATGGGATGTACTAATAGACGTGCCGTACTTTTGTAAGCCTTCACTTCTTCACTGAGGCTGGAGTCTTGCGCGCTCTGTCAGTGCGTGCACGGAGCCGCGGCAACGCGCCCTCGCGCCCTGGTGAGATCATTTTTCACTCCATGTCAGCTGTGCATTTTCCAAGGTTTGTTTTTGGTTAGCCAGGAAAGTTTTCTTTACAGAAATAGAACGTTATTTTTAGGTTATTTTAACGTTTTCCTAACGTTAGGAGAACGTTAGGAAAACGTTAAAATAACCTAAAAATAACGTTCTATTTCTGTAAAGAAAACTTTCCTGGCTAACCAAAAACAAACCTTGGAAAATAACGTTATGGGAACCAAAAACTAACGTTAGGGGAACGTTTTGAGAACAAAAAACTAACGTTAGGGGAACGTTTTGGGAACCAAAAATTGTTAGCTGGGCTTCACGTGCTATCCCACTTGGAAAATGCACATGAACACCCCTCATATGGTATTTTCCACTGGGCAACTCGTAAAATATTTTGATGCCCAAGTTGCCGAGATGAGATTTTTTTACACTTTTAAACGCTTTTTGCTACTGTTAGCGGATAGTTTTTTGTAGCCTATACAATGTTGTGTCATTGACAATTGTAATATAATAGGTTAACACTCAGTGTCAGTTTAAAAAATACCAAAATAACAGGTCCGGATGTCCATCTTTCATTTCCTAATGACAACAAAAGCAATGGTAAATACCAGTTCACAAATGGAAAATATCATCTTTCCCATAGCACGTGAAGGCAGCATGTGTCTTACCTTTGCAGTTAAAAGAAAGCCAGCTCAGGATCTGTCATACCCAGCGCTGACCGGAGCTCCCTCCAAGAATCAAATGCCAATTCGATGTTACGAGGAGATCTGTTTCGACCTCACTCTGACCGTCACTACGGTCTAAAAAGGAATGATCACCTTCGTTCTGCCTATCACCGAGACCATATGTCAACAAAGTCATGTCCATGACCTCCGGAAGCAGAACGACCCGCGTCTATAAATAGCAGAGAATGCTCCCGGTTCAGTCTCTCACCTTGATCGCCTCATACGAGACCGTGAGTAAGAGACTACGTATTCAGGTAAGAAATTCCTGACTGTTTTCTTGTTGCATTCCACTAATTCGCTACCTAAACGGTGCGGGTGCCTTGTGCCCCCGAGAATTGTTGTGGTTTGTGTATTGACTTATTATTTTTAGGTATATACCTTTCATTTAAACTTATATGCACTAGATTTCCGGGTAATTTAAGTTGTTTATCCGTGTGCCTCTACTGCTGTTCGCAGCCGTGGGCTTTGTGCGAGCCCACTAAGTGCGTTCGCGCGCTGGTGTGGGCCGCCATTTTACCTGTGTTTGTATTTACTGCTGTTTTCAGCTGGTGTATTGTGTCTGCTGCTAGTGCTATTTTTTGTTGAATTATTTGGTTGGGGGCTGTTTTTCCAGTACATTATAAACAGCCCTGTTATTATTGTGTTTTCTGTTCACTATTTCAGTCTGTTAGGTGCGTTTACGTGCTGGTGCGGGCTGTGGCAGTTTTTCCCCACACCCTATACCCCTGTTCACAGCTGGTAAGGGGTTAGTGTGTGCCTGCTAAGTGCATTCGTGCGCCGGTGCGGGCCATCATAATACTGTGTGTTGTGCTTTTCTGCTCTTAGGTGCTTTTTTTCGCCTTGAGTGGCGGCTACAATCACACTTTTTCCTGCAATACTCCCCTCTGACACACCCTATACCCCTGTTTGCAGCTGGTGGGGCTAGTGTGCGACCGCTAAGTGCATTCGTGCGCTGGTGCGGCCCACCGTATTACCTTGGCGGATTGCTGGAGGAGGACTCCAGGCATTATATTGGGATTCTGTGTTGCTGCAATGGCTTCCCACTACTGCAGGATCTGCAACGCCTCCATGAGTTCTAGGGATGGGCACAGGGAGTGCCCCACATGCCTTGGAGCTGCCCACGTGCTGGAAGACGTGGACAATCCCTGTAGTGCAGCCTGCGATCTCTCCAGGGACGAGCGACGGCGCCGGGCCAGCCAGGTGCGCGGCCATGTGCGTGAGGAAGGGAGCGGGAAGCGGCGCTCCCCTGACCAGCCGTCCCTCTCCAGAAGGCATGGGCATAAACACAAGCGCAAGCGTTCACGTTCGCGTGATCGACAGCGTGATTTCCCCCATGGAGTTACCCAGGTTGAGCCACCCAAATCTGTTAAGCCCCCTGCCTCAGCTGCAGTGGCAGAAAGCAGCAACACGGGGTCACTCGAGATCCTTGCGGCTCTCCAGGCTCTGTCACGGAGGTTGGACAAGTTAGAAGGTAACCAACAGGACTTATTACATGAGGATCCCCTCTCAGCCAGGCCCGAGAGCTTCGGCGAGGAGGAACATCAAGACAATGTAGATGTGTTATCCCTATGCGCTTCACACACAGTGGTGGACGACACCACAGGTGGCGACGACCTCGAAGGAGAGCTACGTTCCAGCTCTGCTGAGCCAGCTGACGGCTCCACGGAGCCAGGAGAGGCCCCTGTCAGTTCCCTGATGTCACGGGTGCTGAGCGCTGCCAAGGTTTTGGGCCTTCAGGGGCCTACATCTGCCCCGGTTCCCGCTGGAGGTGTTTGGGAGGGCATCTCCCGACCTGAACCACGGCCTTCTATACCTGTAGCAGATGACTATACCGCAATGCTGAGGTCATCATGGGGTACAAATTCGAAACGGCCCCAGTTTAATGCAGGTTGTCGCCAGCTGGCAAATGCTAGTTATCCGGTTGAAACTGGACTGGGGAACATGCCACCAGTTGAGTCGCCTATGGCTGCATTGACGTCTCTGGGGTTTTCCCGTGTATCCTCCGATCCACGGTGCCCTCGCAAGGAGTGTGCCAAGACGGACCGTCTGGTCACTAATTCCTTCAACGCATCAGCTCGAGCGGCCCGTATGGGTAACGCTCTAGCCATCACCCTGGCGGCTCTACGGAAGACACTGGGCCCAGACGATCATGATTCCAGGGCCCTGGTCGACGCGGCTCTGTCTTCCCACTCCCAGCTGACACGTGACGTGGGGGATGCTATTGCCTCTGCAGTGCTGTGTCGCAGACAAGTTTGGCTGGCACAAACCTCCCTGCCAGATGACATCAGACAGGAGCTACTCAACCTCCCTGTGGTACCAGGACATGTCTTTCACCCTGGATTCCAGGAGGTGCTTGATCGGATTGAACGGACTGCAGCATCTAGGGAAGCTGTCAAGAGGGTTTGCTCTAGGTCTGCTTCAACTGCCGGACGCCCACCTGTCAGTAGGTATAGGCTGCGGCAGCCTACCCGGCCTCCATCAGCAGGTGACAACCCAGAGGCACGGGACTGGCGATTTCGTGCACCTGACCGACGTACAGCCTCAAATTCCAGAATTAAGGGACGACGAGGACCACAGCGGGGCACAGGCAGGGGTGCAGGCCGCGGTGGCGGTCCTGCATAGGAGTTCCGGGTCGCCCGTCGATTGTCCTTCCCAGCTGTCACGGACCTCCTGGGAAGGCATTGTGCCAGACCCTTGGGTCGTGGCTACGGTGGCTCGCGGCTACCGATTACAATTTCGGCGGCGACCCCCAACGTTTTCAGGGATCAAGATAACGTCCGTAAAAGACCCTGTTTTAATGTCCGTCCTCGTCAAAGAGGTCCAGGAGTTACTTCTGAAAGGGGCCATCTCAGAAGTACCGCCCAGCGCACAGCTCACTGGGTTTTACTCCAAATACTTTATTGTTCCAAAAAAAGACGGCGGTCATCGGCCTGTTCTCGACCTCAGGCCCTTGAACCGATATCTCAAGGTGCTACCCTTCAAAATGGTCCACACAAGGGTGGTGATGCAGTCTATCCAGCAGGGGGAGTGGTTCACGTCCCTGGATCTGAAAGACGCCTACTTCCACGTCCCAATCTGTCCAGAACACCGGCCCTTCCTGCGCTTTGCCTTTCAAGGCAGGGTATTCCAGTTTCAGGTCCTTCCCTTTGGTCTTTCTCTGGCCCCAAGGGTCTTTACTCGCGTGGTGTCAGCTGCGCTGTCCCCCCTCCAGGCTCGAGGGTTGAAGATCTTGCCCTACCTGGACGATTGGCTCATGTGCGCCCCCTCTCAGGAGCAGGTAGTACGAGACACGAGCACAGTTCTGGCCCACATTCAAATGCTAGGCTTCACGGTCAACCACAGAAAGAGCAACCTGCAACCCCGCCAACAGGCAGAGTTCCTCGGCATCCTTCTGGACTCGGTAAGCATGACTGCATCTCTCACTTCACAAAGAGCAGACAGCTTGATCAACATGACGAAGCAGTTCCACTTGGGCAGCCTTGTCACAGCTCACAGAGTTCAAAAGCTACTGGGCTTGGTGGCCGCAGCAGCAGCAGTGATTCCTCTGGGCCTGCTGAGGGCACGCCCCCTGCAGTGCTGGTTCAATGCTTTCCATCTTCACCCCAGAGACGACAGGCAGAGGAAACTGCGTGTATCTCAAACCTTCATCAAAGCCCTACGCCCTTGGAGCAACCGGGAGTTCATTTTACAAGGTGTCCCACTGGGGGGGCCTTCCCCACAGGAGGCAGGTCATCTCAACGGACGCGTCCCTGACAGGCTGGGGGGCTGTCTGGGAAGGAAGGGCAGTGAGGGGCACATGGCAGCCGCTGTGGATGAAGGAGCACATAAATGTCCTCGAGTTGAAGGCCATTCATCTTGCTCTTCAGAAATTCCTGCCAGAGTTGCAAGGCCAACATGTTCTGGTGAGGACAGACAGCACTTCGGCAGTGTATCATATCAATCACCAGGGAGGCACGAGGTCCCAGCGATGCCTCCAGGTGGCAGAGGAGTTGCTGATATGGGCATGGCCTCGATTTTCCTCACTGAGGGCAGTGCACATCCCAGGTGTGGAGAACAGAGCGGCCGACATTCTCTCCAGGACAGGGCCACTCCCGGGAGAGTGGAGGTTGAACACCGACGTAGTTGTTCAGATCTGGATGCGTTACGGTGCGGCCCAGATGGATCTCTTTGCTTCAGCGGAGACAACACACTGCCCAGAATGGTACTCCCTCATGGGGCAGGAGGGCAGTTCGGGCCTGGATGCTCTGTCGCAAGACTGGCCAACAGGCTTGTTATACGCTTTTCCTCCACTCCCTCTCATAGCTCAGGTTCTCCGACGGATCAGAGAGGGCCAACACTCCGTCCTGTTGGTCGCGCCACGGTGGCCGGCGAGGCCATGGTTCCCAGAACTCCTCCGGATGCTGCAGGGTCAGCCATGGCAGTTGCCGTGCAGAGCAGATCTCCTGACGCAAGCAGACGGGCGGATTTGGCATCCGAACCCGGGAGCCCTGCGTCTATGGGTTTGGCCCCTGCAGAGCCCATCGATGGACAGCTAGATAAGGCTGTACAGGAGACACTTAATAATGCCAGGGCCCCATCTACCAGAGCTGGCTACGCACTCAGATGGAGGATCTTTTCAGAGTGGTGTTTTGGCTTGGGCATCGAGCCAACGGTTTGTCCCGTGCCACAAGTATTATGCTTCTTGCAGTCCCATTTTGATCTGGGCAAAGCAGCCAGTACGATTAAGGTCTATGCTTCGGCCATTTCAGCTTTTCACCAGGGGGCAGATAACACATCCCTGGGTAGGCACCCTCTGATTAGCCGGTTCTTAAGGGGAGCCCGCCGGTTACGTCCAGGTCGCACTTTGCGGGCACCAAGCTGGGACCTGCCTACAGTTCTGACATCTCTCACTGAAGGTCATTATGAGCCTATTGCAGACGCAGATCTACGGTCTTTGTCTCTTAAGACAGCATTTCTCTTGGCTCTCTGTTCAACTAAACGAGTCGGGGAGCTGTGTGCTCTCTCCGTTAGTGATGACTGTTTGAGGTGGCAGGCAGGGGGCACTGGCGTGTCACTCTGGCCGAATCCAGCTTTCCTGCCAAAAGTGCTTGATCAGCAGTCCATGAACAAGGTGTTGGAGCTGGCCCAATTCCAGCCTTCCGCTGCCTCACAGGCAGAGCATGACAAGCTTAGCACATTGTGTCCAGTCAGGGCCTTGAAAGCCTATCTGATCCGTACACAGGCTTTAAGAAGAACGCACTCTCAACTGTTTGTCTGTTATGGGGCGGCAAGGCAGGGACTGCCGCTTTCCAAACAGAGGTTATCTCATTGGCTGGTGGAGGTTATTTCCCATGCCTATAAGGCTCAGGGGATACCAGTTCCAACAGGTACAAGGGCTCATTCTACTAGGGGTATGGCTACATCTTGGGCTGCCCTCAAGGGTGTGGCAGCAAGCGACATCTGTGCAGCGGCTTCGTGGTCTACGCCATGCACTTTTACAAGATTTTACCGGGTGGATGTGACTCGACCAGCTCCGGTCGGCGACGCTGCCCTCATGTCTGTGACTGAGCGAGGTTCTAATTGATCCTGGGTTCCTCGCGACTCTGTTGGTATGTGTCATCCCTTTTTAGACCGTAGTGACGGTCAGAGTGAGGTCGAAACAGATCGTAGGTTACGCATGTAACCATGGATCTGTGAGACCGAGGGATGACCGTCACTATCCTTGTCGCTCGGACCATTCTGAGGCGCTCAAGGTAGGAGACTGAACCGGGAGCATTCTCTGCTATTTATAGACGCGGGTCGTTCTGCTTCCGGAGGTCATGGACATGACTTTGTTGACATATGGTCTCGGTGATAGGCAGAACGAAGGTGATCATTCCTTTTTAGACCGTAGTGACGGTCATCCCTCGGTCTCACAGATCCATGGTTACATGCGTAACCTACGTTTCCGTGGGTGATTGTACTGGAGGTTGGTCGCTTCTTTCCGTCTGCAGAGTCCATTTGAAACATGCTAGCGATTGCCGCTGTTTACTAATGGTTGCGTTATGTGTGTATATGGAACGCCCAAGTAGACAAGCACGCGCATGAAGTCACATTTTGAATTTTCGCGCCAATTCGAAATGACAAAAAAGTTTAAGAACCACTGGGCTACACGACTGGGTCAGAGCATCTCCAAACGTGCAGCAGCTCTTGTGGGGTGTTCCCGGTCTGTAGTGGTCAGCGGTCAAGGAAGGAAAAGCGGTGAACCGGCGACAGGGTCATATATTAATTTATTTAATATTAATTTATTTATTAGCACAATAAAATGTGGATTAATATAAACTATAAATTTCATGGATACATTAGGTTAAATCTGTAAAAAGTTGGTAGTTGTCATATGTGGGGCATTTTGTTAATAGTCCCCTGAATGGCAGAATAGAGCAGCATAGACATACATAGCACCATCTGTATATACATAGATATTTTAAAAGTGCACATTGAGAATCTAATGAACTAAAACCTAGAAACAACAGAAAGGCTTTTTCAAGGTCACTATTTGAATAAAAGCAGAATACATTTACACAAAAGTTCAGATGCATCTAAGAACACATAAAGTTTTTTGAAAACATTCAAAACGTATATATAACATTTTTTATCAGTTTATGCAAAGTAACAGAGTCATACCAAAGAACAAAACATTTTATTCAACTTTCTCATCACTTTATAATAATTATGTTTTAATTTATAATAATATGTTTTAACTCTCACAACTAGTCTCAGTGTTTGGGATCCTAGTTCATATACCAAGTAGTTATTTAATATTTACTAAATACTATTGTTATTTTGTATTTGTCAGTTCACAGTCCACTAATTTTAAATAAATCCAGCCTCTGCACTGTCCAAAAACCTCTCATCGGCATTAACTTTTATACACATTTATAAAGGGTGCATATTCGTTACATATTGGTTCCCTTAAAGGTACAGTACATGTCTGTGCATATTAGGACCTTTTAAAGGATACCGTCCAAATGACTGAGTCTCATCTGCTGAGTGAAATATGACATCTCAAATCTTCAGTAATATATCCCTGAATTTATTAGCAATATACCTTAAGTTCTGTTACTGAAGCACAAAGATTAATATTACATTGTGATTAACTCACTGATTAACTGGGTAAAGTGTAACCAGCCCATTATAGTTCATGAAACTACAGACTTTCATTAAATCACGCTCCGTTTATTCAGGGCCGGAGTGGGGCCACTTTTCAGCCCGGGAGTTTTAGGCCCAAGACCGGCCCACTTTGTCCATAGTGTTATTCCAAATTAGCACTTTTTTCAAATTGGATAAATAAAGCAAAAGTTCAGCTCTTACTATAGTTTCTATTAATATCATGGTTCAACAAATAAGGTAAAAGTTAAATAATATTTCACTTAAGATGAGAAGTTAACAAAAATATTCCTCTACACTCTAAAAAAGGCTGGGTTATTTTTTACCCATAATGGGTAAATATTGGACAGAACAAATGCTGGGTTAAAAATAATCCAATGTTGGGTTGTTGTTATAAACCATGGATTATAATAACCCAACAGTTGGGTTAAAACAACCCAGCATTGGGTCAATTTTAACCCAGCAGTGTGTTCTGTCCAATATTTACCCATTATGGGTCAAAAATAAGTTAACCCAGCCCTGTTTAGAGTCTATTCCACAAGGAAAGGTTGATAAATTATTAGCATTGCTAATACTATGATTAATCAGGTGCAAATAGAAATATAAAACCCAGTCCTAATTTAAAAAGAAAACAGTTTGACAAAAAATATTGAATCCAATATTGGGTAAATATATAGCATAAAAAGTGATTTATTAGCTTTTTTAGGCTGGTCATTTTTGACTGGGAACACCAAAGGTGTTACCTGGTTCTGAACACAACCTGAGGGTTAAATAACTTTAATTCATATTGTTTACTCATTGCCGCCTCGTTTTCAGCAGAGAACTGGCTTATCTGCTGCTCAGAAGCTGCTTGCATAATATTTGCAAAGTCTATGAATCGCATGTATACACAAAAGGCTAATATTTTAACTAAAAAATGTTGGCTTGTAAATAGTTTGAAAACGGTATTAGCCGAATAATTACGTTGCTAATGCTAACCATTACTAGGCTTATTTCTCTTTAAGTTACCTGTTGTCACTTTTGTTTGTCCTCTTGAAAATAAATCTGTAAGTGTGGCACATTTGGCAGCATCCTCCTCCAATGGCTTTTTCTTCAACCTGTTTTTTTACGCCCTCCTCCTCTCAGACGAGTATTGTTACGGTAGGGCCGGCCCAGCCTACCGGAGAAAAGTTTTGGAAAAGACGTGCTATGGACCGAACCAACTCTATGGGAGGGGAGGGGAAAACTCATTCACATGGTACAACCCATGCAGAGGCTGCGCGCTGCAGTGTCAATGCGAAACGTGTCAAGTGTCATTTAAGAGAAGATAGACTCACTAACGTGACAAATGTAAAAAAAAAAACTCGACCGGCCCAAAAGTGAAGCGGCCCACCGGGAATTCTCCCGGTTCTCCGGATTACCCACTCCGGGCCTGCGTTTATTTGTCTGCCCTTCGCTTACAAAAGCACACTGATGTTGCTAATGGTGTTTAAGTTCAAATGTGAAATCCCTGAGTTAAAATTATTACAAAAAGAGTGCTCTGCTTGACAGGATCTTTGAGAATATTAATGTATATGTGGGATTAAAGGGTAATGTGTCACGTCCATCAGTTCTCTCTCAGTGATGATACTGTCGCCTCTCCACTGACATTCTCCTCATCACATCACCGCTGAACTGATACGTCAGTTTCTTCTTCACTTTTTTGACCTCGCCCGTCTTGCCGTAGTTTCGCAGGGCCCTGGCCATCTTCTGATAGGTCATCCTCTTGCGGTTGCCCTTCTGCTGGCCCCATCGACCGGCAAGAGTCTCCTTGTGCTTGGAGGAGAACTGAAAGATGCCTCTCTCTCTGTCCACCCACCAGGTCTCGCATGTCTCCGTCTTGAAGGAGGTCCAGAAGGAACTGATAGAGGCAAACTTTTCTTTTGTTTCCTGTAGAAGTTGACATTCATTTGAAACTTTCTAGATGACATGGTGAATCAAAAAGACTCAAGTCTACTTAGATTCTTCTCATTTTGATGTAGCCAGTGGTTAATTGAAACAACACAGGATACAAAATAAATTACTTTGGGGCTTTATTCTGGCTGCTGCCTCTATGTAGGTCAGCGGTCGAAAGGAGCCAGTAATTATGAACAAAAAAAATAAAATTGTACTGGTTAAATTGTTTCGGTTTCTTGGTGTACAAATTTAGTATGAAAGACAACAGATTAACTGATTTAAATCAAATTAAATTAAATTAAATACAATGCCAGGGATGAATACATCAGGCTAACAAAATAACAATGGCCTAGTACAATTTCCGGAATGAAATACGGTAGAGGCTAACAGTAAAATGCAAAGCAATACATTAGTTTACCATTACACTTCACAATTATCTGCATTTACTTTACACAATAAGAAAATAATAAACAGCTCACACAGTATTCAATTAGTTTTTAACAGCCCTTAAACAGACATGAAATGCTTTTAATACACCCCAATTCTTAACATGACATTACACTTACATTCAAGAACACTGGGCTTTAAATAAGAGAAAGAAAATTAAATTAAAATTTGTTACAACACATACCCAGTCTTTGCACGTGTTTCACGCGTGATCAACCCAGATTCAGTGCACACAAACTCTCATGCGTTCTTAATAGACGATCTATAAAACAATTGTCATTTAACACATATGTAGTATGTAAATATAACATTCAAACATTCTGTTAACTGGTCTAGAATGGATATTTACCTCATCAAACCTTAATTAGGTGTTTATTTGATCAAAACCGGGAGCTCTAGCATGCGATCTGCTCTCTCTTCACTCAAAACTAACTCACTGCACACTGCCAGAGGCAATGCCGTAAAGCGTGTGTCGCAACACCCACTCTTAAAGGGGCCACGACCAATTTTATGTAAGATGTCATTTTGAAAGGATTACTCCACTTGGCTACATTCTCCCCTGCTAAATGTCATTGTCCTCGATGACTAATACATATTTTTTACTTCTTTGACAGCTTCTCTAAAAAACACACTGCCTAAGCTGGTTAACACTTGAGAAAAGACTTCAGGGCTAAGTGACACTGCATTACATGCTGATCTCGGTTCATTAAAGAGATTTGAGTGCAGACCAGCATTGGCCCTTTTTGACCGCCTAGGCATTGGTACAGGCCTTTCCAGTACTGGTTTCTCCACTTCTGGAGCGCGGTTAGCGATAGCGGCAACTCTTTCGGAAACAGAATCTTTCTGTTCAGTGCTAGCTGAAACCAAGTTAGATTGATCTACCAATGCTCCATCTTCCGTGAAATTTTCAATCTGTGTTGTCTCTTGCAAACTAGGGTAAGTGACTTCCTCTAACACAACAAAATCAGGATCAGATTGCACTTCAACCAGCTCAGATTCAGAACCTTCTTTAGGCTGTGGTGTTGGAGGAGGATGGCTCTCCATCACCCCTGGTTCAGGAGTATAAATGACACAGGGCCGCAGGTCAGCTCTATGTACTCTCTTTATAGGGCCACCCTCAAGAGGCTCAACGGTGTGTGTGGTACCCTGAACATCTATGACTTTGTATACGGTAGGACTCCATGAATCCTGTATCTTATTCCTACCCAAGGGTCTATGACGCAGATACACCTGCTGACCAACATTGATCACAGGACAATACACTTTGTCATTCAGAGGGGCTAACCTCTCAGCGGCCTTGTGTTCAGCGAATTCTCTTGCCTTTTTGTGTGCCTCTGTCAATCTTTCCTGATGCACAACTAACCAGTCTTGTTTTCTGTCCACAGGCTGTTCATGACCTAGCAGGGAATCGACTGGAAGGTGTGGATGGACTCCGAAAAGTAAGTAATAAGGTGAGTATCCAGTGGTTGCATGTGGCGTGACATTGTATGCATGAACCAACTCAGCAAGATGTTCTGGCCAGCGTCTTTTCTTTTCAGGGGGAAGCGTGCGCAGCAGATCATGTAGCGTTCTATTGAAACGCTCGCACTGAGCATTGCCCTGAGGCCGGTAAGGTGTAGTGCGGGTTTTCTTCACACCATACATTTTACACAGCTCGGCAATCACTTCACTTTCAAAATTTCTTCCCTGATCAGAATGCAATCTTTCAGGTACACCATACTTCATGAACCATTCCCTCAATAAGAGTTTAGCAGTAGTCTCAGCTTTCTGATCTCTAGTTGGGAATGCTTGTGTTAATTTGGTGAAGACGTCTGTCATGATTAACACACTTTCCTGACCATCATAGGAGGGTTCAAGCACAGTAAAATCCACTGCCACTACTTCAAGAGGTCTGGACGCTAGAAAGGGCTTCATTGGGGCATGTATACTGGGCTGTGGCATTTTTGTTAAGATGCATCTCTGACACTTTTTAATCCACTGCTCCACGTCATTATACATTCCCACCCAGAAGCATCGCGGTCGCAGCAGACTAACAGTGCGCTCAATCCCCTGATGTCCCATGTTGTCATGCACACTTTCGAGGACAGATTCTTTTAAACACTCAGGTAGAAGTAGCTGTTTAATTTCACCTTGATGTTGATCCTTCACAATGCGATAAAGCAAACCATCTTGTTCCTGGATACTTTTCCACTGCTTTATCAGAGATAGGGTGGACTTAGAAAGTCGAGATCTGTCAGAGTGGGAGGGCTTTTTTCTGCATTCCCAGAAAGTCTTGAAAGAACTGATGGTAGGATCGTTCTTCTGGAAATCTACCAGCTCTTCTATTTTATAGCCCGGCAAGGTATGCGTACTTCCCTGGTTGTCATTGCCTGTATTTTCTCCACAATCCAAGGCACGAATTTGTCTGACCCTGCAACAGCTCTCACCAGCAACCACTAAGTCAGGCTCCAGGCTTGTCCCTTTGTTGACTACATTACAGATAGCAACACAGTTGTCATACTCATCAGGAAGGGTAGGCTCCCCTGCTGAAGGGTGCCTAGACAGAGCATCAGCAGCTGCATTGTGTCGGCCAGGGCGATACTTCACCTCGAAGTCAAAAACGGCTAGTTGGGCGACCCACCTTTGTTCAATTGCACCGAGCTTAGCTGTTTTAAGGTGGCACAGGGGGTTGTTGTCGGTGATGACTACAAATTTAGAGCCCAGCAGATAACCACGAAACTTTTCCGAAATGGCCCATTTAAGGGCCAACAGCTCCAGTTTCATGCTGCTGTAATTTCGGTCGTTTCTTTCCGCCTTACGAAGTCTCCTACTAGCGAATGCAATGACTCTCTTGGAGTCGCCCTGCTGCTGGTATAGTATTGCTCCCAGACCTTCATTACTTGCATCAGTCTCTAAGATGAACGGGAGACTAAAGTCTGCATAACCCAACACAGGAGCAGAGGTGAGGTTCTGTTTCAAGATCTCGAATGCTGATTGGCACTCAGATGACCACAAAGCACTAAAATCCTTCCTCGCACTGCCAAACTGGGAAATACACAGATTCACTAAATCATGAAGGGGTCCAGCAATCTTAGAAAAACCCTCAATGAACTTTCTGTAGTAACTACAGAACCCTAAGAACGAGCGTAATTCTTTTACAGAGCTGGGGACTTTCCATTGCTTTACTGCCTCAATTTTCCCTGGATCTGTAGCAACACCTTTTGCAGAGATTTGATGACCTAAAAAGGTTACTTCTTGCTGTAGGAAGTGGCACTTTTCAGGCTTTATTTTAAGGCCGGTTTCCTTTAACCTCTTAAAGACTATTTCCAACCTCCGCAAGTGCTCTGGGAAAGTGGCAGAGTACACCAGCATATCATCCAAATACATTAGCATGATCTGAAAGATTAGGTCACCCATAGTAGTCTGCATCAGGCGTTGAAACGTTGACGGTCCATTACAAACCCCAAAAGGCATGCGGGAGTACTCAAAAATCCCAAAAGGAGTTGTAAATGCAGTCTTATGCCGGTCACGCTCGTTAACAGCAACCTGATGGTACCCACTCGCCAGGTCGATTGAAGAGAAGAATGTTGCTCCTTTAAGAGCATCAAAACTTTCATCTATTCTAGGTAAAGGGAAAGCATCTCGGCGGGTCTTAGCGTTGAGCTGTCTGTAATCGACACATAGCCTGAGGCTGCCATCCGTCTTCCTCACTAGCACTATAGGGGAGGCATAAGCACTGGTGCTTTCTTGAATCACTCCCTTCTTGAGAAGTTTACTGATGTGTTCTCGAACTTCCCTGTACTGTGTGGGTGGGATACGCCTATAAGGCTGTGTCACTGGGACATCATCGGACAAATGGATTTCATGTTTCACCTTATCGGTAAAACCAAGGTCTTCATCTTCAAGCGCAAACACCTCAGCGTACTGCATTAACAAATCACTCAGCGCTGCCTGCTGCTCAATGGTGCCACCAACATGAAGCTTACTAAGGAACTCTGCTGTGTCGTTTCCCAATCCCTGATTGCTTTTGGCATTAACCGTGATCTCCTCCATATCAGCTGAAACACGTTGGAACTTTACCTCATAAGCCTCATTTAACTTCACACTCTCAACATGCGTTAATGTCCCAAGCCTGGTTCGAGCCTGTAACCAGATGTCTTCTGAGGAAAGATTGACAACTTGCACAGGAAACAATGATGTCTCTGATGACACCAGAGAAGGTACAACAATGAGTCCACCCAGTAATGGTGTGTTCATAGGCTCCAACAAGTAATCAAATGAACCATCATGAAGTACATCTTTGGCGCCTCTGGCCATCACTGTAGCAACTGAAGAAGCAGGTATGTGGACCATGTCTTTTCCAGCTACCCGTACTGCTTTTCTTTTCTCTTGACTATGAGCATTGTTCAACTGTTGAAATGTTTCTCTCCAATCCGATTGCAATTTTCCGCCAAGTGTGGTATCAAATTCTGCATGGACCAGTTGCCTGCATCTGCTGATAATGTTCATGCCAATTAATGCTGGTACCCGTGAGGAGTTCTGTGTGTCTCTGACAACCAGGAAGCCGCATTCTGGAAGGACAATACCCATAGTTTTGACTTCCAGCTCCAGGTAACCAAGATAAGGTATGTCCAAACCATTAGCTGCAGTCAGTTTCAACCAGCCTGCTGTTGAAAGTATATCTTTCTCTTCACCAGACAGGTGTTCCCTGAAGAAACTCTCTGAAATAGTGCTGACTTGGCTCCCTGTGTCCAGTAGACACGCAACACTCACTCCATTGATACTTAGGTTAGCAATAGGACATTTTCCCACAGCACGCTCGAGTAGTCTGTCACGGCTAGTATCCATGTTAGTTGAGCCAATGGATTGCCCCCGAACTGCCTGGCTCACAGCAAACGAGGGTGAGCATTTCCCGGAGGTACGGGGGTAGTAGCAGTTTCTGCGACAGTCTGTCTGTTCTTCCTCACGCACCTCCTAGCGATGTGTCCTACACCATTGCAACGGAAACATATCGGTTGGCCATCTTCTGTAAACCTTGGTTGCATCTTGGGTCTAGTTTGATTTATAGGTTCTGACTGGCTGCCCTGTGCTGTGAGTTTCTCAACTGCTTTTGTAAGTTCCCCGATAACTTTTCCTTGTTCTGCTACAATTTTCAAAACGTCTTCCAGACTCACTGGTTTTGTTTCAGGTACATTAATAGCAGCACACTGAGCATCAGGTGTCTCAGAAACAACATTTCGACTGCTGACCACTTTTGTGACATGAGGCTTTGGATCTTCTAAAAACCACAGGAGAGCTTCGTCACGCACATCAATAAGTGTGGACTCTGGTTTGTCTCTTACAAGCTTACGAAGTTCTCTTCTGAGGCCAGCATCTCTAATGCCCTCAATGAATTGATCCCGAATAGCTGAACTTGTGTTAGTCATTGCATTTGGTGACTGTTTCAGGATGGAGTTCTGAATCTGTGACAACGCATGCGAGTATGCACGGATATCTTCACCTTCCCTTTGTTTACGACTATAGAAGGTCTGCAATAGCTGCGATATGCTGCGTTTCTCTCGAAAAGCCGCTCTCAGATATTCAAAGAGGTCACATGTTTCATCTGACTCATTTCCCATTCTTAACCTGACCTCCTCTAAAGCTGCACCTTTTAGGAGTGACAGGACGAAGTCTAACTGATCCTCTGTGGACTGATTTCGGACCAGTAGCACCCTCTCTACTTCCTCAATAAACTCGTCAACATTTCTCCCATCTTTGCTTAAATCACCACTAAATGGTTGTATCTGACGTTCTCTAGGTACGTAAATATAAGACCTGGATGGCTCTTTGCTCAGATTAGCGATGGCTGCTCTAGTCTCTTCATGTTTACGGCTAAGTTCTCTAAGTTGTCCCTGAATGTCATGCATATTACTTTCTGCACCCTGTGCATCATCATCTGACTGTGACATTTTTGAGATGTACAAATTAACTCAGCTGTACACGACAAAACAGTTGACAAAAAAAAATAAACAGTCTCTTAATCAGTTTGCACTCTTTTAGAAGCAAAAGGATATGTTTTCAATTCTTTTGATACTTCTGTATTTCTCTTTGATTGTCTCTGGATAGGTTTCTAAGCACACAGCACTCTGTGGATTCCGGCGGAGATAGAGCACTCTTCCTCTCCCTCCAGCAGTACCGTCACCGCCAAGTCTCTTCCAACCGACCTCTGTTCACTGGACTACTGTCTGGACCCCAGAAGACAGCCTCCACTCCGTGTTCCACAGAAACCTATCTTCACCTCTACCGTATTTTCAAACCAAAATTTTTCTTTTTAGCTCCCAACAGCCAGAAACCCCACTCCTGGTACCAAATTATGTAGCCAGTGGTTAATTGAAACAACACAGGATACAAAATAAATTACTTTGGGGCTTTATTCTGGCTGCTGCCTCTATGTAGGTCAGCGGTCGAAAGGAGCCAGTAATTATGAACAAAAAAATAAAATTGTACTGGTTAAATTGTTTCGGTTTCTTGGTGTACAAATTTAGTATGAAAGACAACAGATTAACTGATTTAAATCAAATTAAATTAAATACAATGCCAGGGATGAATACATCAGGCTAACACAATAACAATAGCCTAGTACAATTTCCGGAATGAAATACGGTAGAGGCTAACAGTAAAATGCAAAGCAATACATTAGTTTACCATTACACTTCACAATTATCTGCATTTACTTTACACAATAAGGAAATAATAAACAGCTCACACAGTATTCAATTAGTTTTTAACAGCCCTTAAACAGACATGAAATGCTTTTAATACACCCCAATTCTTAACATGACATTACACTTACATTCAAGAACACTGGGCTTTAAATAAGAGAAAGAAAATTAAATTAAAATTTGTTACAACACATACCCAGTCTTTGCACGTGTTTCACGCGTGATCAACCCAGATTCAGTGCACACAAACTCTCATGCGTTCTTAATAGACGATCTCATCAAACCTTAATTAGGTGTTTATTTGATCAAAACCGGGAGCTCTAGCATGCGATCTGCTCTCTCTTCACTCAAAACTAACTCACTGCACACTGCCAGAGGCAATGCCGTAAAGCGTGTGTCGCAACACCCACTCTTAAAGGGGCCACGACCAATTTTATGTAAGATGTCATTTTGAAAGGATTACTCCACTTGGCTACATTGATTTTTAAATATTATTCCAAATCCAATTCCAAACATCATCTAGAGCAGGGATGGGCAACTTCGGTCCTGGAGGGCCGGTGTCCTGCAGAGTTTAGCTCCAACTTGCCTCAGCACACCTGCCTAAAAGTTTCTAGTATGCCTAATAAGACCTTAATTGGCTGCTTCAGGTGTCCAGGACCGAAGTTGCCCATCCCTGATCTAGAGAAATATAGGTTCAACACAAGTTCAACATTATTTGTTAACTAAAGAAATACTGAAAAGGACATTTAGTTTTACAAACAAACCTTACAAAAAACATTACTTGTGTGCATCTTGACACAAAACAATGTCACTGATTTATAAGATGGAACACTAGGTATTACGCACTGCCCGAAAATAGTCCCCTGCTATTGAAAGTAACCAAGGGGGCTATTTTTGGGTAGTGCGTAATATCACTACGCCTGTCGAGCCTTGTTACATCAGCAAAGTCCTTGATTATTATGCTAGTTTGAGAGTATAGTCCCTAACCATATCTGCCTAGAAAATCACAACTTTTAATTTTCTGTCAGTCTTAGTATACAATGTAACTACAGAAGAGTCAAGTTTTAAATAAGAAAAATATCGAAACTCTTTGGTACATTTTTAGCGCGATGCCTATGGTCTAATCAGATTCAATGGATTGTGCTAAGCTATGCTTAAAGTGCTAGCGCCAGACCCGGAGATCAGCTGAATGGATTCCGAAACGGTAAGAATCAATCAATCAGGGGAGCTGGAAAATGTGCATATTTTCAAAAAAAGTGGAATGTCCCTTTAAAAAGATCATGAATAATAATGTTGAGCTCTGCTCTGATAGAGACAGAGCGCAGTTATGCAAATTTGAAAACCACGCCCACTGGGGGGGAAAGCAATCCAACCGTCTCCATTGACTTTGTATTGCGAGAAGCCGCCTCCTTGTCATTTCTGGCTTATAACAAAAAACTGAATAATGCCTAAAAGCTGCTGTGTGATAATATGTACAGCTAACAAGCCAAAGAACTCAGAAATAAGTTTTTAAAAGCTGTCAAGCCGTAAAACCCAGCCTTTAAGGAGAATAAAGTGGATCGCCGACTACGTTTCCCCCTAGTGGACGCAGTTCTACTAATAGAAGTACTATGAAAAGTTGCCTGAATCCATTTTTGTGTCTTTAAACGCTCGTTTTTTTGGGGCCGACAGCTTATAAAAACATATTTACAGATTAAACTTAAAAACATTTTTAAGCTGTCGACTTTAAAAAACAAGCATTTAAAGACACAGAAATGGCAAAAGGCAACTTTTCATAGTACTACTATAAGTAAAACTGCGTCCACTGGGGGAAACGTAGTCGGCGATCCACTTTATTCTCCTTCAAGGCTGGGTTTTACGGCTCGACAGCTTATAAAAACTTATTTCTGGGTTCTTTGGCTTGTTAGCTGTACATATTGTCACACAGCAGCTTTTAGGCATTATTCAGTTTTTTGTTATAAGCCAGAAATGACAAGAAGGCGGCCTCTCGCAATACAAAGTCAATGGAGACGGTTGGATTGCTCCCCCCCCCGGTGGGCGTGGTTTTCAGGCGCTGCGCTCTGTCTCTATTGGCTGTCAGTCAGTAGCTGTTCTCAGCCTCAGACGTCACACCCACGGAAAGTTGCCTAAACATCTGATGCATATGGCACACTTAACTGGAAACTCTTCAGGAATGTCAAAGTCATTTTCTGGTTTGTTGAAAAAAAAGGGTTAGACACGCGAAAAAAAAGACACTGGAAAGAGACACGAGTGTTGATGACTGGCTTGTTGCATGCCCGTCTGTTGTTGTGGGGACATTTCCACGGCCCGAAACGTGAAGCTAGACGAAACAAACTGTGATTGGTTGTTGGTCATGTTGGTCAAACGACCTCATGGGCGGGCATTAGCCAAAAAGAAGCTACCATAAATTGGCTGGTAGCTCTCAAACCAAACCAACCTCATGTTTGAGTCTGTATCAGACGAAGAAACAGAATTTGAGGAATAGTCAATTGTTTGGAGATTGTTAATGGACATTTCTGATTGGTTAGTTTGTGTTTTTTTTCAGTATGGACCTGTAACGTCAATAGTAGAACGTCAGGCTAACCACTACCCTGATAGCACACATACATCTCGAAGATGTCTATTTGATATCTGCGTTTACATCTGCAAGACGTATTATTTAGATTATTTGCTCATCAGCAAAACGTCTCTGAGACGTTTCCTAAAAGATGTCATATTGAAGACGTCTGCAAGACGTTTTTGATTTAGAATGTTAAGCAGCTATTTCTAAGACCTTTATAAGATGTTTTTACACACCAGATGTAACATTGACATTTTTCACTTGGGCCAATAGATTTTCTGTGAATTGAATTTTATCAATTGTGGCAACGATCTTTAAACATTAGCTCAATGGGAAATAACAGGTTGAGCCAATTGAAAATAAGAAACCATGTTTTTTGCCCAATAAACTTTTTAAAATTGTGGTAGCATTCTTTTTTTAATTTACCCAATCTGAAAATGTATATTGGTAAAATATATTGGTAAGGAACCATGCTGAATTGTTTATTTCCCGTTGTCCTAATAGAAAACAAACAAACTATTTTGTAATATTTTATTCATTTTTTATTTATTTGTAATACCTTAAACTTGTAAACATACAGAAATGGTCTGCATACAATTGCACAGTAGACATTAGAAAATAATTATTTTTAATAAAAAAAGTTTAGAAAATATATTTTACAAATATCTCCAAAAACACCAATATAAAAGTGGGGAGGGTTCCTCACCCAACATTATGAAACTACTTTAAACACTTTAAACAATGCCTCATAACAGTTTAAACATTAAACACCTAAAACATTCTACAAATTAAAGGCATAAAGTCTCACAAATTATCCAGCACAAACTGCTCACTGGAAATGAATCTTGACATGGATCAGCAACTGCTCAGTGTTTCACGAATTCCCATTTTCATGTCACGTGTGTAAATCTCCAAAGCCTTGGTACTCTGTAAGAAGTAAAAAAGTATCACTGAGTGTACATGTACCAAATGAAGACAATGTAATAAAAAACCAGATCAATATAGAATATCCTCAAAGTTTACACTTCTGAACATTCTGAAAAACGGCTGCTATTAGCTATATTGCTGTTCAACATTATGAAAATAAAACAGTTTTAATATAGAAGTACAGTTTTTTTGATATTTTCATTACTAGTTTCACTGAAAATATCCTTTACTATGGTAAATGTCTAGTTATGGTTATCCAACACAAACAATAGTAAAACTATGGTTAATTTTCTAAGGGCGAATTGTTCAAGCAAACCTGTACTAATGTTACTTCGTGTTGGTTTTATATTCGATTACTTACAGTACAGTCAACTCGTCATCTCATCCGTTTTGGGCGGTGTGGTGTTCGTGCACTTATTTGAGACTCGCGCCGTTGAGTATAAACGGCAGCTTTACAACACCAGCCGAGAGAGAGCGTCGTTTTCATATCTACCCTCGTGGATTTCCTGATGCAATATGACGACGGCAGCATGAGCTGCGCAGATCGATTGGCACATGAGATCGATGTAACGCGAGATATAAGCTTTTGAATGGCTCTCGCGGAACTTTGATGTCATAGGTTGATTTGTCTGCGCAGTGCTGCATGCAGTCGAATACATGTATGCACGTCCAGGCCAAATACAGATGCCCCTACACTCGTAATATATTCATTTATTAAAAAAAACCACGACAATTTCTCTCTAGAAAGGTGCGGGTTGCAAGCAGCCTTTCATGTCTATGTGTGCGCGCGTGTGGGCGCGGCGCAGCGGCTCTTAATAAAAAACGCACATAAATCTCGAAAAAGCTAACAGTTTTTCACACAAATATGTTTTATAAAAATTCAAATATAATATACTCACTGTGAAAGTTGTAGTGGCCTTGCCATTTCCTCACTAAATGAAGCGTTAGCTCGGTGCATTACACTGAGGAGAAAACATATAGGGAATGTGGAGTTGACGTCACGCGGTGTTGCATTATGGGTAATCCGCCATATTTGCAGGATCGCGTCCTGTCCGAGATGGGTCTGTCTGCGGACTGCAAGAGAGGGGCGTACCGTTAAGGGGAGTAACTTTTAGCAGGGGGCGTAACTTTAAGCTGTCCAAGTTACACAGAACCACGCGAGACGTCAGGACGAGATGTTGTCATTCTGTCTATTAAACTAGCTATCGGATGTGCCGTGTCAGTTTAGCGGAAGTCGGACATCTCGCGGGATTCTGTGTGACTTGGACAACTTAAATTTCCGCCCCTGCTAAAAGTTACGCCGCTTTAAGGTACGCCCCTCTCTTGCACTCCGCAGACAGACACTATTGTCCTGTCCCGCTGTATTTGAGTTCATGTGTTGGAGGTTGTTTTTGTATTTTCTGTCGAGATTTTAATAAACTTCAATATGTTTGGTCAGTACTGCTCGATCAAGCAGGTCACGCGATCGTTCAGGGAGGAAACTGGACAACGGAATACGTTTTTTCAGCTTTTATTCGTGGAAAAAACAAGGGAAGCCGGTGCAGGAGCTGACGACAAGACGCCGGATCGCGTGGTTTGCCAGCTGCAATCAGGAGAAAAACGTCTACTTTTCAAAAAAATCCCTACATCAGCGAGAGTGTGTTCACTGCATTTTCAGTCATTCAGTAATTTGTGATTAATAAAAGCTAGTGATGGGAAGTCGTTTCAAAGAACTGGTTCAAAAAACCGATTCACCAGTTCTTTAACGTACTTTACGTAATGACGTCATTCGCATCTAATTCTATCATCCAGGAGGGTAAAATACATAAAAAATTCTAAAATTCCAACTAAAGCACATTCAAAAACTTTAACAGAAATCATGATCAAGCTCACAACGTAAAATATAATCTGCACACACACACCTAACAAATACATTTTAGTCAAAACGGTGTTTAATATAATTAGCTGTTCCATGCATATTTCGCGTAAGTTTTATGGTAAAATTAAATAAACTTACTTTATGTCTGTCAATCATCTTAGTACACGCTAGCTCAGTATCCACAGTTCTTTGATTAGTTCTTTGGAGGTGTCCGATAGAAACTGTTCTCAAATCAGTAAACTGGTGACTCCATAAATGCAGCAACCTGTTCCTGACTCGAGAGTCGCTGTATCGTGCTTTTCAGTAACACATGCGCAGTATTAACAGCTCATCAAGTCGGACGCGTCCGATAGAAACCGTTCTTGATTCAGGTATTCATTTTATCGGTGACTCTGGAATACCAGTATGTTTTTTGCGCATGCTCAGTATCAACAAATTCCCCATGTCTCGGTTCAGTCAGTGATACTGTTGGGGAGAGCTTCTACGAGTTGAGATACGGATTACTCTCTCTTAATTAGAACGTAAGTTATGGCTATAACTATGGATCTATGAGACCGAACGATCACCGTCACCACGGTCTTACCTTGAATGATGCCATTCTGCTAGCTCTCCTCGAGACCTAATGTAAACAATGTCAGATGACTGACCCCAAGTGGTTGGTTCCCTATAAAACATCCGGATTAACCGAACACTTCCTCTTGCCTGGAACGCCTCAGTTCATCCTGAGTGACAAGAAATGGTGACGGTCATCATTCGATCTCATAGATCCATAGTTATAGCCATAACTTACGATCTATTTCGACCTCACTCAGACCGTCACCACGGTCTTACCTTGGATGACTAGTGCCATCAAGGTCACGAAGGATGGAAGCTTGTCCGTCTTCACCTCCTTGCTTGGCAGCCGAGAGCAGGATTGTGGACCCAATCGAAACAGGGTCCGCCACATTGACTCTGTTATACCTGGCAAAGGTACAAGGCGAACTCCATGATGCCGCTGTGCATATTTCCATTAGTGCCACCCCCTTAAGTGCTGCCCAGGAAGTGGCCAGACTCCTGGTAGAATGAGCTACCAGATTCCTTGGGACTGGTAAGCTCTGACTGGAGTATGCATGTGCAATAGTGTCTACTATCCAATGTGATAGACGCTGTTTTGAGGCTGGTTTACCAAGACTTTTCTTATCAAAACACAAGAACAGCTGAGTGTGTAAATGTCGTAATGGCTGTGTCCGCTCAATGTATGTGCGAAGTGCTCAAACTGGACATAAGGTGGCAAGATCAAGGTCTGTACAAGAGGGATCAGGCTCAGGCTGAAAGGCTGCAAGTTCAATCACTTGATTGATCGTACGATCATTAAGAACCTTAGGCAGGAAAGCCGGGTTTGGCCAAAGAGAGACCCCCGAATAGTTTGCTTTCCATCTTAGACAGTCTTCACTCACTGTTAAAGAATGTAATTCGCCCACACGTTTTGCTGAACAGATAGCCAGAAGAAAAACTGTTTTCCATGTCAGTGACTTAAGATCCGCTTGGGCCAGTGGTTCAAATGGGGCTCTAGTTAATGACTGGAGAACCATGGGAAGATCCCAGGATGGTGACCTCAACCTTTTTTCAGGATAGAGTCGACGTGCCCCTTTGAGAAATCGAGTAACCAAGACGTGTTTACCAACTGCTAAACCTTCCACAAGACTGTGGAAATGAGAAATAGCAGCCACATAAACCCTTACTGTGTTAACTTTTCTTCCTGAGTCTAGAAGTGACTGAAGAAAGCATAAAATCGAATCAAGACCACAATTCGTAGGGTCTAGGTTTTTGTCCTAACACCAGTTAGAGAAAACACGCCACCTGCTTAAGTAGTTATCCCAAGTGGACGGTGCTTTAGCATTGTTTATGGTTTTCCTTACTGCTTCCTCTAATTGACAAGAGAAGGGCTGAGTAGGGGCCAGACCCAAAGCTGTAACGTGGCTGGATTCGGGTGCCAGATCTGACCTTCCACTTGAGAGAGAAGGTCCGCTCTGATTGGTAGTGGCCACGGATGGCCTCGTACCAGACGTAAAAGAAGTGGGAACCAATGTCTTTTTGGCCATTTCGGGGCGATCAGTAAAATCCTGCAATACCCCAGATCCACTCGTTTGAGTACATGAGGAATCAATGGTAGAGGAGGAAAAGCGTATAGTAAGCCTTTCGGCCACTCGTGAGACAGTGCATCCAGTCCCAAAGGCCCACCTTGGCCGTTCAGGGAGAACCACATCTTGCAATGTGTTGTCTCGGCTGATGCGAACAGGTCTGTGTGGGCTTTTCCAAACCTGGTCCATATCAGATGCACCACCTCCGGGTGTAATTGCCATTCCCCCGGGAGAGGTCCAGTTCGAGAGAGGAGATCGGCAGCCCGGTTCACTACTCCGGTATATAGACTGCCCTGAGAGAGGCGAGTCTCGGGTGGGCCCAGAAGAGAAGTCTCCTGGTTTCCTGAAGGCAGCGCAATGACCTGGTTCCTCCCTGATGATTGATGTAATAAACTGCCGACATGTTGTCGGTCCTTACAAGGACATGCTTGTCCTGTAGGAATGGAATTAATTGTCTCAAAGAAAGATAGATTGCCCTCAGCTCCAGCACATTGATGTGTTCCATGGTCCAGGGGAACTTCCATGAACCTCTGACCGATCTTCCTTGCCAGACAGCTCCCCAACCTGTCAGGGAAGCATCGGTTGTCACTACCATTCTCCTCTCTGGTATATTCCCCAGAGGAACCCCCTGACCCAAGCTGCTGCTCCTCATCCATAGACGCAGAGCATGAACACACTTCCGTTTAACCTTCAACTTCACTCGTCTGTGTAATTTGGGGTGGAGTTGGAATTTGTTGATCCACCACTGCAGTGGTCGTGCTTTGAGCATTCCCAGGGGTACAACCTTTATCGCTGCTGATATTGTCCCCATTAATCTCTGGAACTGTGCCAGCTCCATCCGTTTGCCTAAACGGAATGATTGCGACAGGGCCGATAAGCTTGCTACTCTCTGTGGGGACAGAGATGCTGTCATTGTTAACGTGTTCAAAACTAACCCGACAAATATGGTTACTTGTCGTGGCTCGACATGGCTCTTCTCGTGGTTCAAGCGAAACCCGAGTTCCTGTATATGGCTGATAACAGCGGCTGTATCTCTTACAACCTGGTCCCGACTTTGTGCACAGATCAACCAGTCGTCCAGGTATGGTAGGATCTTTATACCCACAGCCTGGAGAGGGTAAAGGGCGGCTGACACCACCCTGGTAAATACACGTGGAGAGAGGGAAAGGCCGAAAGGAAGGACCCTGAATTGATATGCTTGATCTTGGAAAGCAAAACGAAGGAACTTCCTGTGATCTGGATGAATGGGCACATGGAAGTATGCATCCTTGAGGTCTAGCATTGTAAACCACTCGTTTGGCTCTATAGCCTCCAGAATTTGGACAGTGGTCAGCATCTTGAACGGCAACACTTTTATGTACGCATTCAGGCGCCTTAGGTCTAAGATGGGTCGGAGACCACCATTTTTTTGTGCACAAGGAAATAGTTCGAATAAAACCCAGTGTGCTGTTCGTAAGGTTGTAGCTGAGTAATCGCCTTCTTCTTCAGGAGTGTTGCTATTTCCTTGGATAAAATTTCTGCCTGGACTGAGTCTTTGACCACAGTTAAGTGAATCCCTGAAAACGAAGGGGGTCGTCGCCGGAACTGGATTCTGTACCCGCTTTTTATTGTAGCGAGTACCCAACGATCTGAAATTTTTCTCTCCCAACTGTCCAGGCATAGCTGGGAGCAGATTCCGGCCGCTCTCCCAGGACTGCTATGCAGTTCCCCCATAGGGGCCAGAGCCCCTGGGGTTTTGCTTCTTTTGGGGTGCATTTCTCCCTGATGTACGAAAACGAGACATTTGTGAATGCCGAGGTGCATGTCTGGCACTTTGACTGCTATCAAACCTTTGGGAATATGTATTCTGCCCTCTGTTGAACTCCCATGATCCTGGCCGACTAAAATGAGGATAAGAGGGCTGAGAGCCTCGATATGACTGTCTAGTTGCCTTGACGGAACCAAACGTGCGTTGCACTAAATCTCTTCTACGCCGCGCTTGCTCCGCTTTATCCAGTGTCGTCTGGGAATCTGGATGAAACATACAGCCTGGTGTGACGGGCATGTAGGTCAGTTCCTTCCTGATAGTATCAGGCAGCGATGTCTGTGCTAGCCAAATCTGTCTAAGAGAAAGGATTGCAGATGACATAGACGCCCCAATGTCCCTAGTAAGCTGGGCGTGCGTAACCAAGGCTGCATCGACCAAACCCATAATGTCCCGATCCTCTGGATTCACAAGTTTTCGTAGAGAAGCTAGAATTATGGCTAAAGCATTACCAGACCGGGCTGCCCGTGTGGCTGAGTTGTAGGTTCGACACACTAAATTGTCGGTCTTCTCACACTCTTTCCGGGGATAGCGTGGGTCATCCGTTACCCGGTCTAGACCCAAAGATGTTAAAGATGCCATCTCACGCTCTACCACTGGCATACCGCCCATGCCTGTTTCTGCAGCATATTGTATGTTAGCAAAACGTCTGCAACCAGCATTGAACTGGGGTGCAGCTTTGGGATGATTCCAAGCTTTGCTTAGCATTTGTAAATAGTCCTCAGCAACGGGGATCGAAACAGATGGTTGAGACTGTGAGACTCCGGCCCACACTCCTTGCACCGCTGGTGTCGTTGATGGCTCAGCCTGAGTTTCCAGACCCAAAATTCTTGCAGCACTAAGAATTCTGGTAAGAATGTCAGGTTGTGTACTGTCAGTAACAGAAGACCTGGACTCATCTCCCTGATCTCCCACTCTCATCTTGATCATCACTACCAAAAAGAGAGTCATGAGCATGTAAAGAAATAGTGTCAGGGGTGTTACCTCTTTCTCCCTGATTTAGAGAGATATCATCTTCAGAAACAACAGACGGAACTGTCTGCTGTTGTGCACCTACTCCCATATTTTGGAGCCTAAAATTATCAATTTTCCCAGCCAAATCACGTAAAGTTGATAGAATTTGCATCTGGGTGTCCATTTGAGGGCCTGTAACTCCCGACTTTCTTCCATCAGAACAGCTAGGTCCATCATGGCCTTTAACAGGAGAATGCACCCTTTTCCGTTTAGGGGAGCGAACATCAGCCTCTGATCCTGATGTTCCTCTATCATGAGCTGCTCGACCAAAAAGGGAAGCTCTTTGCACTCTCTCTTGTAGAGAGAACTCAGCTGCAGCCGGACATGGTTTTTCAATGTCCTCCAGCAAATGGGATATACTCAGACATGATGGACACTCCCGGTGTCCATCCCGAGGATGCATGGTAGCGTGGCAATAACGGCACACGGGCTTACTCATGATTGTAAGACAACTGCGGACAGATGTCGCTCAAATAACACAGAAAAATATTAGTACTTTACTCCTGCGCACAGAAGTCTGTCAAATACTATATATAAAGTGTGTACCTAATTTCACTGAGCCCCTGCACACAATGGAGTCAGTGAGATAATATATATAAATTGCAAAGAAAATTAATATTATAAATATATATATATATATATATATATATATATATATATATATATATATATATATATAATTTATAATTTGTTTATTGTACAATCACCTATCTACGCGCGAACGCACAGATCCAAAACAGGCGACAGAACACTCTCCGTTGCTAACAGAAGATCAGCGGGTAAACAATAAAACTCCTTTTAACTGATGTAAATAACAAGAGCACAAAAAATACTCACCACATCCGTACGCTACTTAGCGTCGGAACACAAACCCTACAAAAACAAATGTTAACATGAATGAAGTTCATTCATTTGTAGTGTAAATAATACCAACCACCTACCTGAAAATAAAAGAAAGGGAAAACAATTAGCTTACCGCAATCCTCAGGGGCACCAGGTGCCTGCACTATAGTGACGGATTGAATGGGGTAAGTTAAAGATTTCCAATATCAACATATACACGTAGATTTTCTCAAAACCGGTCTCTGAAGAGGCGAGAAAGGCAAAGAGGAAGTGTTCGGTTCATCCGGATGTTTTATAGGGAACCAACCACTTGGGGTCAGTCATCTGACATTGTTTACATTAGGTCTCGAGGAGAGCTAGCAGAATGGCATCATTCAAGGTAAGACCGTGGTGACGGTCTGAGTGAGGTCGAAATAGATTCGGAATGACTGTCGAGCACATCTGAAAGTGAGTAACTTGTAGATCATTGCTGTCTCGAGAGACAAGCTTTTTAAACGATTCAGTCCGATTAGGTGTACTGATTCAAGTCGTTCACTGAAAAGAACCAGTTCAAAAGAACGATTCGTTCACGAACAGGACATCACTAATAAAAGCAAAACCACTTAAATTGTCTTGTTTTTATGCTAACACTGTCAAACTAACTTGTAAATGTAAGTTATTGATTGATTGATTGATTCATTTCTGATCACCCTAACCACATGAGTTATAAAAATAAATATTTAGACCATTTTGACGATTGTAACAAATATTTTTTATTAAATGCAACTGCTCAAACCCACTTGCTTGTGAGTCTTTAAATAACATAACGTTAGCTAAATATTTAACATTTTGTTTGTTTTAATAACTTGGCCAAAACAGAAGTGCCATCTTATGAACATTGATTCATCGCACAGAATACAACGGAGAATTTTTTTAATAGAATCATTAAGATACGTATTAACACATTGTCAGTAAATAGCTGATTTGCCAACCGTCATAAGACTCCAAAAGAAGAAGTGTCATCTTACTATAAGCTTGAAGGGATTTATAGCTCTTAAACTCCTGCAAAGTGTAAATAAAGTCCTGCAAAAACAAGGTAATTGACCAGATATGTAAGCGGAGGTTGTGCGTCTGGATCCGTTATCCAGTCTTGGGCTGCTAAATCATATGGATCTATGTTGTTTATTTGTCCAAATAAAGTTTTTTGGCAGTAGCATTTAGTTTCTCCCGATAGGGTCCCTTCTCTTTTTCTTTCAACTTCTCGATTTCTTCCGTTCTTCTTCAATTTTACCTAATTTTAGAATAACACACGCACAATTAAATGGCATAGCGGTCGGCGGTGCCTCTAAACATGGCGCCCACGTCCCATAATTTAACACTGCGGTGACGTACATTAACATTCCCTATATATGATTTATGTTTGTATGCTGTAATTATTCAGATTTTCACTCAGTTTAACTAGAAAATGACTTTAAAAATACTTAAAAATGACTTAAATGTAAATATTTAAGTACTTACCATAACTTTATTGTAGAAAATGTCGATCATCGATCCCGCGCACCCACACTGAAGCCAATTACTTTCAGGTGCATTCCCATACGCTTTTCTGGCTCAAACTACGTTCAGTCAACTCAGATTTTTCACTTGACTCGATAAATTGGCTGAGCAGAGTTTAATATGTTCTGTGAATATACATTTTTGTTTTATCCCAATACCTTAAGTTTTAATTACCACAATGCATATTTTTGTTTGGGGATAAGTATTTGAAAGCAATATGTTGAGTTAATACATAACTTTCAGTTTCCACAATTTTTTAAAATATAAATTTTTTACAGTGTAACGTCACAGTTGGTGTTATGTTGAGATTGGTCTGTTTTCCACGAGGTTTACATAAGAAAGAAGGAAACAATTGTGTTTTAGGGTCACAATATGTCTTTACAATATACAGAACTCTTATTACTCATCTATGCCTAAATACTGTTTTGTATTTTGTGGCACCTTTAAACTATAACATTTTAGTTTTCTAATGAAAGAAATTGATATGTTTGGCTCAACAAAAAGTAATTTCAGTTTTTTTTATTGAGAAATGCATAAAGGAGAATCAACAAAGGAGAAAAGAAACATAATGCTAAAATGAGTGATCAGAATTGCAGTTCATTAAAATATATTAATAGCTGCCATTCTTCAAGATTCAAAATTCTCAATGCTCAACATTGAAGAAGTTATAAAGGGGGAACCATGTTTGCAAATATTATCATTTTAGTTACTGCGGATACTTCTATTGCTATTTGTGACCCTGGACCACATTTTTTGAACTTGAGATTTATACAACATCTGAAAGTTAAAGAAATAAGCTTTCATTGATGTATGGTTTGGTAGTATATGACAACATTTGCCAGAGATATGACTTTTTAAAATGTAAAATACTTTCTACATTTAAATAAAGTTTTTTTTCATAACAACCTTTACTTTATAAATGTATCTCTTCCCCTCAAATGATTAAAAACTATTCATATTGAGATAAAATGATAAAACTAGTGAAATTAGTCAAATCTTGCATTTTGTTGTTTTGTTAATTGTCACCCGTACTACATTTAAACAGTAAAACTATTTCACTTTACTGTTTTATTGAATAGTTAAAATCATGTGTATGTACTACAAAAATACATAAAGCAGTGCCATTTGAATGTAGTTAGTGTAATTTTGAGTAAATGTACGGTTTGATGATAATCAACCTCCATTTTCACTGATTTGGCCACTGATCGGCCCCACTTTCATTGTTTAACCCAAAAAGTCCTGAGCAACACATGACCCACAGTCAAAGCAATGTAAACTCTCCATATACAAAAAAATTGTCTGGAAAATGGTATAACTTCATAATCAAAGCATAAGTAATGTATAATGCGTAATATGGATAAATGGCCTGTTTAATTGTCATGTTACTACAAAAACAAACAAATATTATGACCTCTGGCTTTATTTTTTCGTCATTCGGCATTGGGGGTAATAACTTTAATTTATTTATTTGTTAGGAAATGTAAAACTTTCTGGAAATATAAAGATACCAATGTTACATAAACAAACCTGTGGAGGAACTCCAGGCAGAAGGGGTCCCATCCCAGGATCTACAGGCGGATGGTAGGTCTCCACATCTCTATAGTGGTATGGGGTGGAGGACAGCTCAATGCAGTTTCCCTGAGGAGGCTTATATTTATGGAAGCATATGGGTAGCTAAATTCAATTTAGAATGTAATATGCAATATGACAATGCAATATGTAAAATGACAATGCATTTCTGTATTTAAGTTTACATTTTCCATGCTTTTATGTGCAATCCTTGGTGCAAAATAGAAATGAAAATGTAATACTTTAATTTACATTTTCCATTTTCTACAGTCCTGTTTTAAATACATATTTTAATGCTTTAAAAGTTGCAAAATTAAAATGGAAATGTATTACCCGAACTGATATAATGTGTTTCACATTGTCAAGCAAAAACTGTAGCAAAATTATCACTTAAATGTAAATTTCCCTAAATGCATTTACATTTACGGGTGGGAAACTTGGGATTGCATTTTCATTTACAATGCATGCAATGGATGTAGCAAAATTAAATTGGAAATGTATTAGCTGGATTGATTAGATGTGCTTTACATGGTCAAGCAAAAACTGTAGCAAAATGATCGTTTAAATGTAATTTTCTCTAAATGCATTTACATTTACGGGTGGGAAACATGGGATTGCATTTTCATTTACATAGCGCGCAACGGATGTAGTAAAATTAAATTGAAAATGCATTCCGAGTTGACCACGCCCCCGCCCTGTGAATCACTGCGTCAAGGCGGGGCCAACAACTCCCATTGCCTGGCCTCTCACGTGGGAAACATGGCGGCAGCAGGGGTGACCGATTAAGTGAAGCATAAACAGAGAAATATTAGTGTTTATGGAGATTATTACGTGGCTGTAGGTGACAGAACTACAGCGTTGTTTGATCCTCTCACCGAATTGTCTGCATTATCAGACGCTAGTTCACCTCGCACTTTCCTTTGGCTGCCTTTCGTGCCTTCGCATTCAAGTAGCGGAGCGGCAATCGGGAGAGTCGGGACTTTTCCCGGTGGACCGGCAGTGTTTTGAGGCTGCGAACGCCGGTCTGATAATAGTTATACATTGCGAGTTAGCAACACAATCTGGCAGCCTGATGTGCGGCCGATTCCCGCTGGTCAAACTGTGCAGCCTTTCTGCTCAACACAGTAAAGTGCTCAACCCGTTCGGCAGGTCCAAGATGTCTAGGATTTACAAAAATACGGGGATCAATGAACGACCCCTCAACAAATGGCATAGCCTGTTGGCCTTTGATGTGTTTATTGCAGTATGTATGCGGTTAGATTTGTCAAGCAGCCGCCTTGTGCTTTCACACTCCGTTTGCAGTGCGCTGCAGCTGCTGACCGCTGCTTTTGACTATAAAAATATCGTGTGATTGACACTTCCTGCGGAAAAGCGCAAAAACAATATAACATCATCATTTTTTTCACAAAACAATATATTTTAGATATTATTTGATAGACTAGTAAGTGTGGATTAATGATGTTTAAAATCTCTAGCCTGGTGGTCAGGAAATTAATGGATCAAATCAGCAGATTTGCAAATGTTTATTTATCTCCACATATATCATTAATAAAAATTAGCAGTGTAACTTTGCAGTATACCACATTATATTTCCTACACTCTTAAAACGAATGTGTTAAATTAACACATCTTGTGTCTAGTTAAGGACAACACACCTAGTGTGTTGTTCAAAAAAATAACACAGAGATGTGTTAAATTAAGGACAACACACTAGAAATTCTGTTCTTTAACAATAATGCATGGATTATCATTTAACAAGAATAACCATGGTTTTACTACAGTAAGGTTTAACTATGGTTGTAGAAAATCTGTAGTAAACATGTTTTTTATTTTGCTTTAAGGTAAAACGGTTCATTTTGGTAAGGGTCATTAATTGTTTTACTGTTTGCTGTTACGACTACCACAATTAAACGTAATTTTACTTCACATGTTTTGTTTGCTTCATTAAAACGAATTTAATTTCATTTAATTTGTTTCTTAATTTTAATTTATGTTTTGTTACTAACTTTTGTGGATATAAATAAATAAGGATATTAAAAATAGTGAATAAGATAAGACGACGTCACTGGCCACAGGTCAGTAGCCTACCCTTCACTACGCTTCTGCTATGAAAGTGTATAAAGGTACATACGTTAAATGTATGTTTGGTCTGATTGGGTCAATATGCTGATGTCCGGGTGTGTAAGACTAGTCGATCTGCAATAATTATTCGAAAAGAAAAAAATCTATTAATTTTTTTTAACGTGTCACAGGTTTAAGGCATTGTAATATAGAATGGTCATTTAATGCGTTATCACTTGATCTGTGTTATTTTATGTAAAGAAGTATACATGAAAATTATTTTGTATGTATTTCTAATTGTTTTGGCCATTCGGTTCGCAGTAACCTATTTCGAGATTAAACACCGGGTTTTCTGATTTCACTTAATCGAGTGTTATTTAGACGTGCTCCGCATCATGAGAAATAGCCTCTTTTTACCGATAAAACAGAAGAGCTAACCGAGACAGACATGGAGAATGAAACGAAACTTATATTATTATATTATTTAAATATTATTTGCGGTGCTCTGGTTATGAACCGGTGTTGTGTCGAACTCAGTTCCCCCTATGTTTCCCTTTAGTGTAGTGCTTTTATAGCGTTTTCATCACGTTACATTTAGAAAGATTAAAGATTTGAATTTGTTATACTAAAAAGGCATAATATCATGTATTTTATAATACAATTTATTAAATATTTCATACATTTGACAGTTTTCTATTAGGGTATTTCTTTTAAAATATAGCCTGTCTTTTTCTTTTTTTTTCCTTTACTGGTTGTTTTAAAAATGTAATGTTTGCATACATAATTAAATAAATATTATACATATAATATGATTCATACTGTAAAAATAATTGACTTACCATTAAGAACAATACAGATACATTACAGAAATGCACACATATACATCTCAGTAGCCATTAAAACTTTAAATATATAAATAATAAAACCTATAACGTGATAAAAACGCCATAAAAACACTACACTGAAGGAAAAAATAGGGGGAACGTAGGGGGAAAAGACTTCGACACAACACCGGATTGCTGGAGATGCAAACAGTAAAACAAGCAATGACTCCGTCTTGGACCCTTACGAAAATTAATCATAGTTTTACTATAGTTAAAGCCAAAATCATGGTTACAACAAGATCGTTTCGAAAACCAACCACCCAATAGCTTAAAAAACCTTAAACCTTACTGTAGTAAAACCATGGTTATTCATGTTAGATGATAGTTAGATGATAATTTATTATTGCATAAGACTTTCA
This sequence comes from Misgurnus anguillicaudatus, assembly GCF_027580225.2. Classification (NCBI taxonomy): domain Eukaryota; kingdom Metazoa; phylum Chordata; class Actinopteri; order Cypriniformes; family Cobitidae; genus Misgurnus; species Misgurnus anguillicaudatus. The sequence continues at coordinate 3,250,640 of NC_073342.2, read as the reverse complement.
CTGGAACAGAATGTTTATTCTTCTTCTAAATTCTTCTTCAAACTAAATTAAGAATAGTCTGTTATATAGCCTATAGCTATACCTTTTATCATTCGCTCCGTCTGAGGTTGTAACACCATTGTCTGTATTTTAAAATCTTTGAAAAATGGAACGGTGTTTTTAATGTAGAAATGCATTCACATTTGAACTGTGATGAAATGTTCGCTGTGGAGGCATCTGTAGGCTACTTGAGTGCAAGGGCAGCCGCATGACAGTACGAGGTTAACTAGCGTCTGATAATGCAGACAATTCGGTGACAGGATCAAACGTAATAATCTCCATAAACACTAATATTTCTCTGTTTATGCTTCACTTAATCGGTCAGCGAATATAACACTCTCAATCAGCCCCGCTGCCGCCATGTTCCCCACGTGAGAGGCCAGGCAATGGGAGTTGTTGGCCCCGCCTTGACGCAGTGATTCACAGGGCGGGGGCGTGGTCAACTCGGAATGCATTTTCAATTGAATTTTGCTACATCCGTTGCGCGCTATGTAAATGAAAATGCAATCCCATGTTTCCCACCCGTAAATGTAAATGCATTTAGAGAAAATTACATTTAAACGATCATTTTGCTACAGTTTTTGCTTGACCATGTAAAGCACATCTAATCAATCCAGCTAATACATTTCCAATTTAATTTTGCTACATCCATTGCATGCATTGTAAATGAAAATGCAATCCCAAGTTTCCCACCCGTAAATGTAAATGCATTTAGGGAAATTTACATTTAAATGATAATTTTGCTACAGTTTTTGCTTGACAATGTGAAACACATTATATCAGTTCGGGTAATACATTTCCATTTTAATTTTGCAACTTTTAAAGCATTAAAATATGTATTTAAAACAGGACTGTAGAAAATGGAAAATGTAAATTAAAGTATTACATTTTCATTTCTATTTTGCACCAAGGATTGCACATAAAAGCATGGAAAATGTAAACTTAAATACAGAAATGCATTGTCATTTTACATATTGCATTGTCATATTGCATATTACATTCTAAATTGAATTTAGCTACCCATATGCTTCCATACGGGATGGCCCTCCTGCAATCGCGCTTCACTTTTGTTTTGATTGATATGCATCCATATGTTTGCGCCTTATCTCTTCTCTCAGATAAGACGCTAACTTTTCTCTACAGTTTATGACATACGCAGCACGCCGATGTCCCGCTATGGTGGCTCAATGCAAGCCATTCAGCGTTTGACATCAAAGTACCGCGAGACCAGACTTCTCCATATGCATTTGATTCGCTCTCGCAGTACTTTGATTTCATACGATTGCCCTGCGTGGCGCCACATGAGGTCCCTCAGTTGTGTGTGTGCGTACCTCGCGACCACAGATTCTATCCATCATCACCCTCTGACACTTTCGTCTCGTTTTTATTTGACGAATAAACAATGTAGCGAGTAACGTTAAGTGTCATTTCAAATGTAGTGGAGTAAAGAGTACAAATACCCAATCAAAAATGTAATTGAGTAGAGAGTAAAAGTTGCTTATATTTTTGATACTCAGTACAAGTACAAAGTAGCCCAAAAAATACTTAAGTACAGTAACGAAGTACATTTACTTAAGTACTTTACACCTCTGCAGAGCATCGACACTCTACCGATGAGTTCTAAACTGACATCAACAAAATCTTCAGATTCAGCAGGAGATGGTATGAATGTATATCTGGAAAGCCAATATGAAAGAGTAAAGGGAGGTCTTCAGTCAGAACCATCACCTGTAGAATACAATCAAATTGCTGGCATTCCCAAAACACCACTGCAAAGAGCCTTAACACAAGACACACGGCCACAAATGACTGAGAGGCGAGTTCAAACGATGCAGCTGATACGGAACAGTCAAGTTGATGAAGGCATTTCCCTACCACTTGCACCTTCAACCTCAGGCAACATTGACATGAGTGCTATTGCTGATCTTATTGTGCAGCAGCAAAGAGTGAATTCACTGCCAACTAGAGATCTGCGTGTTTTTAATGGAGAACCTCTCAGTTTTAGACCATTTATGCAAGCATTTGAACACCGCATTGAAAATAACACCAGCAGTAGCCAAGACAGGCTTTACTACCTTGAACAATTCACCTCTGGCCAGCCAAAGGAGTTGGTTAGAAGTTGCCTTCATATGAGTGCAGACAGGGGGTACGCAGAGGCAAAGAGGTTACTGGAACTTCATTTTGGAGATGAGTTCAAGATTACAAGTGCTTACATAGATAAAGCCTTAAACTGGAATAGCATTCCATCAGACAATGGTGAGGCCCTACAGAGTTACAGTCTCTTCCTCCGTGGCTGTTGTAATTTAATGCGTACCTTGAGGTACATGGATGAATTAAATTTGCCATCAAATATGAGGCTTCTTGTCTCCAAGGTACCATACAAAATTAGAGAAAAATGGAGAACACACGCTTATGATATAAAAGAAAAATCAGGAGCAAAGGCCTCATTTGGAGATCTTGTTCACTTCCTGGAAAGACAGGCTAGGATTCTACAGGACCCCATTTTTGGAAACCTTCAAGATGCCTCTGCATCCAAAAGACCACCAAAGTCCACCATCACAAAGTCCATTTTGAGTTTAAAACAGAAAAGTAAAGGGACCAGTTTTGCCACAACTGTAGCTAAGGTACCAGAAAACACTGAGGAGTGTTATAATTTAGAGAATGCTGTGCAAGTGCCCAAAGTGTCCACTCTGCAAAAACTCTGTCCTGTTTGTGATAAAGAGCATGGGATTGTGTCATGTCAAGAATTGCTAAAAAGGTCTCATAATGGAAGGGTTGATCTTTTGAAGACTAAAGGCATTTGTTTTGGTTGTCTGGTTAAAACAAGATGGCGAGAGCAAGCGGGACAGGTGCGTCAGGAGCTCTCCTGGCACTTTTAGTTTTTGGAGTTATCTTAAATCTAACGGATTCGGGTGAGTCTGTAAACTCAAAGCGAGTTACCCAAGATATAACCGTTTTCAGAAAAACAACGCCAATAAAGCATTTCGGTTACGGAAAGCATATTTTAATGCAAGCGTTTGTAAACACTGCGGCCGGCCGGGACCAATACAAGCGAGGTCATGTGGTCCGGGGCAAACGCCAGGATGACAGTGGGATTATTATCATACTTTACCTGTTGCTGTCCGGAGATGTGCACCCGTGCCCAGGTCCAGCTTCCCGTGGTGCCAGCTGCAAGAACGCAGGGAGTATAATCCCTGCTTCTCGGGGGCTAGGGCTTATCCGACATCGACCGGGAGGTGGATCTATCGGTGACGGGCAGCTGAGACCTCAGTTAAAGAGGGCTGAGACGCCGGGCTTGGTGAGCGCCGAAAGCCTGGGTTGGCCGTCTGTTGGCACGTGTACTGTCAACAATGGAGCTATCACCGTTAAGGAGCAAACATCTATTTCCTTGCCCTACGTTTCTGATCCTAATGATGTTACGGTAACTGGTCATTGCGCTCAAGGTAAGCGTGAAAATCTGCACGGAACAGCTCACAATGCATTTAAAAGCATCATAAATCCTGCCCTGATAAAACATCGCAAACTGAACTTTTTTAAAACTGTCAATCATTCTCGACTGATCTGGGATCAACAACTTAAACCTAGGGGTCTTTTTGGAGGGCATATGAACATTCGTAGCCTCACCCTAAAGTCTGAACAAATACATCATCTTCTCACTAACTCTAATTTAGACTTTTTAGGCCTGTCAGAATCGTGGTTACATAACAACTCTCCATCGGGCGCATTACATGTACCCGGGTATAATATCTTTAGACGGGACAGATCTGAGGGAAGAGGGGGAGGGGTTATGATTTATATAAAAGACCACATTAACTGTCATCAAATATGTTGGCCTTTTGATAATGATTTGGAGTGTATTGGGTTGAATATTGTGCTCTCATCTGAAATGTCCTTTGTGCTCATTGTTGTATACCGCCCTCCCTCCAATAATAATGATTTTTATATTACTTTTAAAAAGCTACTTCAAGCGTGTGATTTTAAAACGGAGGTAATATTACTTGGAGATCTAAATTGTAATTGGCTAAATAAGACTAATAGGAAACCCCTTAAGCAGATCACAGACAGTCTAGATTTTACCCAATTGTTGGAAGGTCCAACTAGAATAACCACATCATCGCAAACACAGATAGATTTAATATTCAGTAATAAGCCCGAGCGAATTGTAAAAACGTTTAATTTTATTACTGGACTGTCTGACCATAATCTGACATTACTGTCAAGAAAACTTACAAAAAAGCGTTTTCATCATTCTAATAAATCTGTGGAGCAACTTAGGATCCCAAAGAATGAAATGGATAATTTTCAAAGGGCAGTACAGCAGACTAAATGGTCAGATATTCTTACCGGGATCAATATAGACGAAGTCAGCAAGATGTTTGCAACCAAGCTACAAAGTTTAGTTAAGGAGTTTACTAGAAAGGTAAAAGGAAAGAAAAAAACAAATGCACTCCCCTGGCTTAATAATGACATTTTTAATCTGATGAAAGAAAGGGATTTTGCTTTAAAAAGATCATTAAAAACAAAGTTAAATAGTGATAGGTATAGGTTCACCTCACTACGTAATCAAGTAGTCAAAGTAATTAGAAAAGCTAAAGCTAACTTTTTTATAAAAATTATTAATGAGGGAAAGGGTAATACAAAGCTGATCTGGGAACAGATTAAGAATGTGATGGGAATTAGCCATAGGCTTAGAAACCGGGTAGAACTGAATTTGAATGGTAAATTGATACAAGATCCATCTGAAATAGCTATAGCTTTTAATGAATATTTTATTAATTCTGTGAATGAAATTGCAGTGAATTTTCCTCCAATAAATGGAGATATTGTTGAAATAGATAAAAGTAAGCCATCTTTTATCATTCAACCTATTTCTGAAATTAAAACTCAGGCAATTATTAATTCTTTTAAAAACTCAACAGCAAAAGATATTTATGGAATGGATTCTAAAATGCTTAAATCCTTGAATGAACATCTAGCCTACCCTATCACACATATTGTTAACCAGTCAGTATTACAGGGGATATTCCCAACTATTTGGAAGACTGCAATTGTATCTCCTATATTTAAGTCAAATGACCCTCTAATTTTATCTAATTACCGCCCAATCAGTATTTTACCTGTGGTCTCCAAGGTTGCTGAAAAATGTGTATCAGAGCAACTTGTTTCTTTTCTTAATAATAGTCCATTTACTCTTCATCCGATGCAGTTTGGCTTCAGGGCCCATCACTCTGCAGAAACTGCCAATTGTTTCTTTGTAGAAACTGTCCGAGCAATGGTTGACAAGGGAGGTGTTGTTGGTGCTGTGTTTTTAGACCTGCGTAAAGCTTTTGACACAGTTAACCATCAGGTACTTATTGCCAAATTATCTACTTTTAATTTTTCCCCTTCTGCAATCAAATGGATTGAGTCATATTTAACTGGTAGAACTCAATACGTTTCCATTAATAATTATCGTTCATCAGTTCTTAATCTATCTACAGGGGTACCACAAGGTTCGATACTTGGCCCGCTTTTGTTTAGTTTATATATTAATGATCTGCCATCAGTCTGTCCAGATATCAGTACATTAATGTATGCGGACGATACTGTAATATATGTGCATGCCAAGACAGAACATCTGGCTGCTGCCAAACTGACCATAGCTATGGATCACATTACTAATTGGCTAAATCGTTCGTGTCTTCAACTAAATGTAAATAAAACAGTGGGAATGTTTTTCACAAAGAGACAAAGTAATATTGTGTCAAATATAATGATCTCAGGTCAAAACATCAGTATTGTGCCACAATTTAAGTATTTGGGTGTTATTATTGATTCTAATCTCTCTTTTAAACCTCATATTAAGAAAGTGTGCAATAGGGTTAAGTTTACATTAGCAAATTTTAGATATATTAGAAATGCACTTACTTTTAATGCTGCTAAATTATTTATGGATGCCATGATTGTGTCACATCTGACATATTGTCTGACAAGCTGGGGACAAATAAATAGCTTATCACTAAAGCCAATAGCAATTCTTTATAAAAAAACTCTTAAAGTATTGGCCCAGAAGCCTAACAGTTCACATCATTGTATCATTCTTGATGACCATAAACTGTTAAGCTGGGAAGATGTAATTAAATACAAAAATATCTGTCTGGTTTATAAAATTCTGCATAATAAGGCTCCTACTCCTCTTAATTCATTTATAATCCAACGTAAAAATAGCAGTCAGATCACCAGAAGCACTACACGAGGTGATCTTTTAATCCCATTTAGGAAAAGCACATTTGGTCAATTATCATTTTCTGTTACAGCAATACAAAACTGGAATTCATTGCCCACCACAATTAAAGACCTACATACATATTCCGTCTTTACTACACATCTTAAAAGCTGGCTATCCGTCAATTATAAATGCACACATTAATCAGACAGATGTGATGTGCATTTGATGTGACATGGTCATGCTGCTGCTGTTAGATCTTTGTTGGCTGCCTTAATGTTTGGTTATGTATGTGTTTTAATGTGGCTCCTGCATAATTATATGTGAAATCTGTACTGCTCCCATGTATGTAACAGGCTTTATGTTTTTGTAATTGGTGCTTTTTGACTGTGCTTGTCTAAATTGTGTGTCGCAGGATTGTATATTTTATTCTCTTTTGTTTAGTTTTGTTGTAATATAACTGTAATGTATTTTGTTTGATGTATGCCTATTAACACTCTGGCCGGGGACTACAGCTGGAAATTAGCCGTACAGGCTAAAGCTGCTCTTTTTATTAAAAGGGACTGTCCACGTTATTATAAACTAATAAAACTAAACTAAACTAAACTAAAGGGCACATGAGTCGAAACTGCAAAAATAGGCAAACATGTTCAGTGTGCTCTAAAACCCATCCAACTGTTTTGCACATATTCCAGAATGAAATGAAAGTTCATAATTCATCAGAAGATGTAGGCTGGGATCCTGGAAAAACAGTGAGCAATGGGCTGGTTTCACTAAAAGCAGAGGCATTCGACCATACCAATGAACACTGCACCTTTGCAATAGTCCCAGTTCAAGTCAAACTGAATAACTCAAACCGCGTAGTTCAGACATATGCTTTCCTAGACCCAGGGAGCTCCGCAACATTTTGCACAGAACAGCTTGAAAGAAGATTGAATGCAGTGGGCAAGCAACAGCAAATACTTTTGCGCACAATGGGACAAAAGAAATACATTAACACCCTGGTCATCAAGGGCCTAGAAGTTTGTGCTTTAGAAGGAAATGATTTCATAGAATTACCAGAAACTTACACTCAGCAAGAAATTCCAGTTAGCAGGGAGCACTTCCCTAGACAAGATGATCTACAAAAATGGCCTTATCTCCAGGATGTTCAATTACCAAACATTGATGCAGACGTTGACCTTCTCATAGGAATAAATGCACCCAAATTTATGGAACCTTGGAGAATTATCAATAGCCAGGGTAATGGACCCTTCGCTATAAAGACACTGCTAGGTTGGGTAGTAAATGGATTTCTTCATAGTGAGGATGCATATGTTAACAAGCAAGGTCAAAGACATGTTTATGCACATCGCATTCACGTCGACAAACTGAGTGAACTTTTGATTCAGCAATACAACCATGATTTCCCAGAGAAGAGGTTTGATGAAAATAAACAAATGTCAGTGGAAGACTGCAAATTTATGCAGATTATGGACAGCTCTGCTGAGATAATTAATGGACATTATCAACTGCCTTTACCATTCAAGAAGGATAACCCTACAATGCCAAACAACCGTCACCTGGCAGAACAAAGGATATTGGCACTAAAGAAAAAGTTTCAGAGGAACAGTGGCTTTTTTACAAGGAATATAGGGCCTTTATGGAAACAGTGCTATCCAGTGGACATGCTGAACTTGTACCCCAAACCCAGCTGAACCAAGAAAATGGAAAGGTGTGGTATATACCCCACCATGGTGTGTTTCACCCTCAGAAGGGTAGCTTTCGTGTAGTATTTGATTGTTCTGCAGCATATCAGGGGACCTCACTGAATATTGAGCTAATTCAAGGTCCGAACCTTACAAATACTCTAGTTGGAGTTTTAGTCCGCTTTCGCCAAGGCAAAATTGCCATCATGGCTGATGTGGAAAAAATGTACCATCAGGTGAAAGTCTCGCCTCAACATGTAAACTTCCTACGTTTCTTCTGGTGGCCAAATGGGGACATCACTCAGCCACTGAAGGAATACAGGATGGTTGTACATCTTTTTGGTGCAACGTCATCAGCCAGTGCAGCTAGTTATGCGTTAAGGAGAACAGCTGAGGATAACAAAGGGTGCTTCTCAGCTGAAACGACAAGAACAGTTAAGAACAACTTTTATGTAGATGACTTGCTAAAGGCCGTTGATTCAGAGAAGCATGCCATCAAACTTTGTAAGGAACTGAAGTTACTCTGTGCAACTGGAGGGTTCAAATTAACCAAATGGATTAGTAATAACAAAGCTGTCTTAGCCTCTATTCCAGAGTCTGAAAGGGCGAAGGATGTACAAAATCTTAACCTTGACATTGAGGATCTGCCCATTGAAAGAGCGCTGGGTGTGCAATGGTGTATCAAGGAAGATGCCTTCACATTCCAGGTAATCATCAAAGAGTGTCCAACCAGCAGACGTGGAATTCTCTCCGCAGTCAGCTCCATATATGATCCACTTGGATTTCTTGCACCCATCACATTTCCAGCAAAGTGCATTCTACAGGAGTTATGCAAGCAGAACATAGGATGGGATGAAGAATTATCAGAGTTCCATGTCCAAACCTGGAAGCAATGGTGGCAAGATCTTCCAAGAGTGAGGGAGTTCAAGGTTAGTCGTGGTTTAGTCCCAGACAATTTTGGAATTGTCAAAACAGCCCAGATGCATCACTTTTGTGATGCGAGTGACAGTGGGTATGGAACAGTCACTTACCTTAAGCTGACAAGCAACAGCAACAAGATTCATGTTGCCTTTTTGATGGGAAAAGCCCGAGTTGCCCCATTGAAACTGATGACCACACCACGGATGGAGCTTACCGCTGCAGTCCTGGCAGTACGTATGGACAAAATGCTATCTGACGAAATGCATATGGAAATGGAAAGGTCTCTGTTCTGGACAGATAGCATGACTGTTTTGAGGTATATACGGAATGAAAACAGAAGATTTCAAACCTTTGTTGCCAACCGTCTGAATGTCATCAGAGGTGCATCGGAGGTGTCTCAGTGGAAATACATAAGCACAAAACTAAATCCTGCTGACTGTGCATCACGGGGACTGCACATTGATACATTTCTGAAAGGTCAGTCCTGGATCAGTGGTCCAGATTTCTTAAAGAAATCACCTGATTGCTGGCCAGACCCTCCATCCGAGCTTGTCCTCTCCCCAGATGATCCTGAATTAAGAAAAGTTATCACAATAAATATGGCTGTAAAGGACAGCTGTGACCCCACTACTTACCTGATGAATTACTTTTCAACATGGACAAAGCTTAAGAAAGCAGTGGCATGGTTTCTCAGGTTAAAGTCTATTCTTTTGGAATTGTCTAAAAAACACAAGATGGGAATGGATCAAAGCAAACATACAATGGTCAGAAGAAAAGGAAAGCAAGTGAAAACTGGTTCATATGTGTTATCTGTCAGTGACATGGAGAATGCAGAGATAGCTATTGTGCAGTTTTGCCAGATGCATGGATTTTCACAAGAAATAACTAGCATACAGAAAGGCATGCAATGTGTAAGCAGAAACAGCTTAATCTATAGGCTAGACCCTTTCCTTGACGTTGGCATATTGAGGGTTGGTGGCCGTTTGAGCAAAATGCCTATGTCTGCTGAACAAAGGCACCCTGCAATTCTCCCAAAAAACCATCATGTTTCCAAACTCATACTTTGCCACATCCATCAAGAAGTTGGACATAGTGGAAGGAATTTTATGCTCTCTAAGTTTAGACAAAAAGTTAAAGTTTAGCTTCTTAAAGTGGTTAATTTGAATACTACGAAAAAGTGTGAGGGAAAAAATAGACAACATGCCTGGTCAGTTCTTCCTGTGTTGGGATCAGGCCATGAGAAGAGCTCTGGAGAAGAGTAAAGGACAATGGACTTTGGCTTTAGAGAGAGGTGGGTGGTACTGGGTTATGATTTTTTTTGTTTGTTTTTGTTTGCTTGTGTTGTGTGGCGTTATGATTAGGGGGAGTGTGTGTGTGTGTTTGTGTGGGTGGATGGATGGTGTGTATGACTGGAAAGAAATTATTTTTGAGACACTGTTTATGTTGATAAAGCTGTTATTAGTTAAATGGAAAATCAAAAAAAGCATATAGGAATTACTTCGTTTAATTGCAATGGTTTAGCAAATACCTCTAAAAGGAATGAAATTTTTACATGGTTAAAGGATAAAGGTGACTCTCAAATTATTTGTTTGCAGGAAACGCACTCTAATTCAGAAAACGAGTTAAAATGGAGATCTGAATGGGGAGGGGATATTTACTTTAGTCATGGTTTAAAAAACAGTAGAGGAGTCATAATTTTGATTAAAAATAATGTAGAGTATACACTGCACTCTGTATCTAAAGATAAAGAGGGTAGATGGATTGCAATAGATATAATGATGGATAATTTGCATATTATTTTAGTTAACATTTACGCTCCTAATGAGGATAATCCAGTGTTTTTTTGTGAAATTAATACATATCTAAACTCACTACAATGTAATCAGATTATACTAACTGGGGATTTTAATACAGTCTTAGATATAAATAAGGATCGTACTGGTCTACATAAATTTAATAATCATCCCCATGCACTTAGGGAAATTCAAGAAATGGCTGCATCATTAGATTTGGTTGATATCTGGCGCATGTTAAATAAAGATATAAAGAGGTATACATGGCGCAGAGGAAGACAGGCCAGTAGAATTGATTATTTTCTTATTTCTTTTTCTTTGGTTCCTAGAGTATTAAATTGTTGTATTGGTGACAATTTGAGATCTGATCATAGTCTTGTAACATTGTTGATTGACAATCCGCAATGTTCCAGAGGACCGGGTTACTGGAAATTCAATGTATCGCTTTTAAATGATGATTCATTCGTTGATAGCACCAGGAGATTTATTAAAGAATTTTTTGAAAATAATGAAAACTCTTCTAGTCCACATAATGTTTGGGAAGCCTTTAAATGTTCCTTTAGAGGACATGCGATTATGATGGGATCAATTAAAAAAAAAAAAAACAGGAACAAGAACTTATTCATGAAATAAATGAGCTACAACAACTATTAGACAAAAGTTATGCCACTGAGATAGAAATATTAATTAAAAGAAAACAAGATAAATTGGAGAGTCTGTATCATGAACGGGTAAATGGAATTATGGTTAGGTCACATGCTGCTTGGATGGAGAAGGGTGAGAAGTGTACAGCTAACACAGTCTCACCCCATGTCGTCAATATTTGACGACACTTGACCATTCGTCAATATGTGACGCGGAGGGTATACCTTTCGCGTCATTTTTTGACGAACTGGGGACTTCAATACTATTACGTCCGTTGCATTCTCTTCTCCTATTTTCTTACCATTTTCGCGTCGGTTTAGAGTTAGATTACGCAAAATTAAACAGTGTACGCGATATTAAACAGTGTACGCGAAATTAAACAGTTGTCACCTGGCGTTGGGGTTAGAAACAGTTGTCACCTGGCGTTGGGGTTAGAGTTAGGTTTGGGTAGGGATGTCATTATGTAAATCTAACCCTAAACCGACGCGAAAATGGTAAGAAAATAGGAGAAGAGAATGCAACGGACGTAATAGTATTGAAGTCCCCAGTTCGTCAAAAAATGACGCGAAAGGTATAACCTCCGCGTCACATATTGACGAATGGTCAAGTGTCGTCAAATATTGACGACATGGGGTGAGACTGGGTTGGTACAGCACACTTTTTACGGTTAAATCAAAGAAATTCTGTTAAAAAGAATATCACGAGCTTATATAGAAGTGATGTTTTAGTGACAAATCCACAGGAAATTTTACAGGAAGAACTTAAATACTTTAAAACTTTATATTCTAACGATGCAATATTGGAGCACCTAAATGGTGTGAATGAGCAATATTTCCCATTGGAAAATGTCTCTGTGCTTTCTACTTCGCAGCAATTAAGCTGTGAGGGTGAAATAACAGAGCAGGAGTTATTGGAAGCAATTACCTCATTTTCATCTGGTAAATCTCTTGGTATCGATGGAATTCCCATCGAGATGTATAAGATTTTCTTTACAGAAATTAAAAAACCTTTATTGGAATCTTTTAATTTTTCATTTCAACAAGGAATCTTATCTAATTCACAAAGAGAGGGAGTTATATCAATACTCTTAAAACAAAATTCTGATGGGAAATATAAAGATCCTAAATGGTTAAAAAATTGGCGCCCATTGACTCTGCTCTGTTGTGATACCCGTATTTTAGCTAAATGTATTGCTTTAAGAATAAAGAATATAATTGGAGGTATTATAAACAACAATCAAACGGGTTTTATTAAGGGAAGATTTATTGGAGACAATTTGAGACAAATACTGGACACTATACATTTCTATCAGAATTATCAGGAGCCAGGATTATTGTTCATTGCCGATTTTGAAAAGGCGTTTGATAAGGTTAAATGGAAGTTTATAAAACAGTGTCTGATTTTTTTTAATTTTGGGAAAGATTTAATACAGTGGTTTGAAACTCTTTATAAGCAACCTGTTAGTCGAGTGATCAATAACGGTTATATTTCAGACACTTTTTTATTAACACAAGGAGTTCGTCAAGGGTGTCCTTTGTCACCTTATCTTTTTATCTTATGTATTGAAATTCTGGCTATTAAAATTAGAAACAATCCAGATATACCAGGTCTATTTCCAAATGGCCAAGAGATTAAGATGACAATGTATGCTGATGATGCAACTTTTTTCATAAAACCAACACAATCCACTCTGGAAGGATTAATAGGCGAATTAAATAATTTTTCTAAGATATCCGGATTGAAACCTAATTTTGAAAAATGTAATATTTTGAGAATTGGAACATTAAAAGATACAAACTTTATTTTAAACAGTTCAATTCCTGTTAAATGGATTAATGGGGAGGTAAATATATTAGGGATTTATTTCCCTGAGAATTTTCAAGAAATTGTTAAATACAATTATGAGAGAAGGATGAAAAAGGCAGATAGAATTTTAAAACCTTGGAGGGGGAACTTTCTGACCATTCAAGGAAAAGTAACTTTGATTAATACATTAGTAATTCCACAATTTGCCCATTTATTAATGCTTCTTCCCTCACCTAGTATAAAGTTTTTCAAACAGTTTGAACAAAAAAATTTCAAATTTATATGGAACAATAAACCAGACAAAATTAAAAGGCAGTATTTATATAATTCTTATGATAATGGTGGACTAAATTTAAAAAATCTTCAAATGATGGACTGTTCCTTGAAAGCCTCCTGGATTATTAAAATGTATCATAACAAACAATGGATTACTACCCAGAGATTATATTCAGCCTTTGCCTTCTTCTCAAATAATATATTCCCTTTTTATCAATTAAAAACAATACACATTGACAAACTATTTCAAAATAGTTTAAAAGAATTATCACCATTCTTTAAGGATGCATTGAAAGCCTGGTTGAATTTCCAGTACCATCCTCCAGATACAATTCAAGATATTCGGACACAGTTGCTATGGATGAACTCAAATATTGTGGTCGGAGATATGCCATTGTTGTGGGATAAATGTGTCAAAAATGGATTAATCTTTGTAAATGATCTATTAGATTCATCTGGAGATTTTATTTCTTATGAAAGTTTGAAATTTTTTTTTGCATTTCTCTCAAGCAGGTACAATTTAATCAATTGATTTCGGCAATTCCTAAAAGTTGGAAAATAAAACTTCAAAATGGTAGAACGAATAAATTAATGGTTTGTCATCCACCAATAAGATGCCTTAAATGGTTGTCTGGTGCAAAGATAAATAAAATAATATATACTTGGAATTTAAATGCCACGGGTACTGCACTTTTCCCACACAGAACCTGCCAGTTTTGGGAAGATGAATTTAATGATCTAGTTTTGTGGAAGGATTATTTTAGGAATATTTATAAAACTACAATTGACTCATATTCCAGAGTATTTCAACTTAAAATCTTTTACAAAATTATTGCAACAAAAAAATCTCTGTTTAAATGGCAGATAGAAACGGATCCCTGTTGTAGGTTCTGTGGGGAGGAAGAGGAGGACCTGATGCATTTGTTTTACTTTTGCCCATATGTGGCTAAGTTCTGGGCCAGTATACAATTATGGTTAGGGTCTATGGATGTTGTTTTGCGAATTTCACCTCAGAATATTTTGTTATGTGTCTTTGAGGGTAAAAACATACTTTTTTTGAATATGATTATTTTGATGGGGAAAATTTTTATTTTTAAAGCAAAAACTATATCAAATTTATGTATAAAACACTTTAAGAATAGAGTTTATTATCAATATATGTTAGAGACGCTTATAGCGACAAATAATGATAGAATAACTGAGCATGATAAGAAATGGAATGTCTGCTTACCAGAATTAGTAATATAAATATTAGGCGTGTTTCCCTAAAGAAGTGCCCTGTGTTTGGTTAAATGGTTTTTTTAATTGTATTGCTTTTTTGTTTACTGGTTTTTGATTAGTATTGTGGATATTTGTACGTGTGGATATCTGTGTATGTATGTGTATGCATGTACATGGGTATGTACATGTTAATATATTAATATGTATATTTATGGAGGTGTATGTAGGTATTTAATATTATTAATTTTATTTGATTTATGTTTCTTTCTTTTTTTGTTGTTTTTTGTTGTTATAATACCATGAATGTGTGGATGATGTGTAGTGATTGTTTTGAATGTATGAGGGAGGATTGGGGTGGATGGGTGTACTAATGTTGTTGTTATTCTCTTTAAAAAAAAAAAAAGTTTAGACAAAAATACTGGATTCCCTGTGCCAATTCTTTTGCCAGAAAGATAATTAATGAGTGCACTACATGCAGAAAGGTCGATTCAAAGGTTGGCGAACAGAAAATGGCAAATCTTCCTATTGACAGACTGACCCCTGATCTACCACCCTTTACTTATGTAGGGGTTGATTATTTTTGACCACTGGAAATAAAGCGAGGGCGTAATATTGTTAAACGCTACGGAGTGATTTTCACTTGTCTTGCCAGCCGCGCTATACATCTGGAAGTTGCACAATCGCTTGATACTGACTCCTGCATACACGCATTCAGACGTTTCATTTCTAGAAGAGGGCAAGTGTCTGAATTGCGGTCTGACAATGGAACAAACCTCGTCTCAACTGAAAAGGAACTGAAAGAAGCCCTGAAAACTTTGAACTCACAGCAGATAGAACAAAGTCTGCTTCAAAGGGGAGTGAAATGGACCTTCAATCCTCCCCATGGTGCTCATTATGGAGGGATATGGGAAAGGCTCATTCGCATGGTCAAGAGAATATTACTGTCAGTAACCAGCCATCAACTTCTGGATGATGAAGGCCTTCAAACAGTCATGTGTGAAATTGAGGCCATTCTTAATAGCCGTCCACTTACAACAATATCTGACAATCCGAATGATTTAGAGCAGGGGTCGGCAAGTAACTTTGGCCGCGGGCCAATACTTTTTTAGCCAGTAGATGGCGGGCCAACTGTTGTTGGCACACTTACGTCTTATTTTGAATAAGCCTAGTATAGGCTATCTGATCTTTTGTCAAGAAACATTGTCTTTATTTCCTATTTAAAAGACGAAAGACGGCATTAAAAATTGCTAAAAACATGGTAATGGGTCTGTGTATCATTCGTTCAATCGTTTTTTTTTTCAAATTAAAAACAAAAATGAAAAAATTAACCACCACAGGTTTTCTGATTGTGTGCTCAGATAAAAAAATTAATTACTGGATTAGACATTTTTTTTATTTAACTCCTTTATAGGCATAATATATCAATGAAATCATTTTAAACAGATCAAGTACTATAGTGGTAATATTACAGGCATTTATGCTCTCATGAAATACTCTTACAGTCCGACTTTTGAACTACTCCTTTTTTTATTAATATTTATCCGGGACACACACATACACACCTAAGGTTTAAGGAGGTCTCCGCTGGACTGTTTTTTGTCCAGCTCCGACAAGGTTCTATTCATACATTCATACACTTTGTGTTCACCCGCTTTATTTCCCGACCTGACGGGTCCGCAAAACTTAACGTCACGTTTCGTTTCCAGAATCTCACATTCAAATGTCTCTAACGAAAAGAGACAGATAATTTTAAATGTTATTACAAAAATTGTGTTCGTGCCAATAAAAATATTATTTTAACATTGTATTCATTGTATTTATAATGAAATATAAATAATAAATTAAATAGGGCAAAGCCTCTCACTCAGATTTCTCACCATCATAAACCGAGTTGGTTGCGGAGTTGCTGTTCAAATTGCTGAACATCCTCCTTTGCCAAATTTATAACGTTTTAAACGGAGGTAAAGATCAAAGAAATATGCGTTAGGAAAATGAATAATGGCTTTATTTTAATAGACATGTAAAACCATATTTTGGCGGATTACTTTCATTTTTTAAACGAATTTACCTGCCCATTTAGTCTTAATAATTAACGGTAAACGAACTTGACTTGCTGTTTTCGAAGGCAGGTCGAACCTTAGGTCGGGCTCGAGCCCCAAGTTCAAGTAGCAGAAAACAACAGTATTCCTTTCAAATCTACTTTAAAAGTGTATTAGTTAAAATATTATTGCAGTAAAAGAGTTTATTTTTATCATATTTTGTAGTGGTTTCTAAAAGCCAGCAATTACTTTTCAGTAATTTGCAAAGTCACGGAGTTTAACGTCTTCACGCGTGATGAATTGACAAGATTTACGAGGTAAATTTGCAAATGATTCATGAAGTCATACCTCTGCAATTATTTGATCGATTGTGTTTTAGAAGTATGCTCAAACTCTAATGACAGTTATGATCGCGGATGCGCTGGTAGAGAAAGAGAACGAGAAAAAGCGGCCCGTTAAGATAGCTATTATACGCATTTTTTTCAGGACATTCTTGCTATTTGTCAGTGTGTTACGCGAATAAATAATAATGAAAAAAGTTCAAAAGTCGGACTGTAAGCGAATGAGACTTACAGGAAAGCATGGTTGCTATTCAAACCCTTATTAAAACCCTTATTAAAATGTAATCTGTTGGTACCTGATCTGTTTAAATTTATTTCATTGGTATATGTCTGCTAAGGTGTTCAATTAAAATTTGTCCGAACCCGTTTTCATTCATTTTTTTATTTTTGATCTGAGCGCACATTCAGAATACGAGTCGTTTGATTTTAGTTCAGGAAATAAATAATAGAAAAACAAGTCGTTTTTCTTTATTTTCTTTTTGGTTTTGATTTGAAAAAACGAATGAAGGAATGATGCACGGGGCCATTTTTGTAAACTGTTATTGTAAAATAAAAAAGTCTGATTAAAAAAAAAATAAAAAAACGGACTTTAAATTAATCCGGCGGGCCAGAAAATATTGCTGGCGGGCCACTTTTGGCCCGCGGGCCGCCTGTTGCCGACCCCTGATTTAGAGCCACTAACACCTAATCATCTTTTACAGCTTAAGTTTCAGCCTGTTCTACCTCCAGGGTTGTTTAAAAAAGAAGATTTGTATGTCAGACGCCGCTGGAGACAAGTGCAGTACATTGCCGATCTGTTCTGGAAGCGCTGGGTCCAAGAATATCTACCTCTTCTACAGACGCGGCAAAAGTGGGCCCGCGTCAGACGCAACTTCCAACAAGGAGACATTGTACTGGTAGCAGATGTCGCTGCACCACGAGGATCATGGATGTTAGCCCGAGTCACTGAAGCCCTTCCTGATTCTCAGGGCTTGGTTCGCAGTGTGCGACTTCAAACCCAAACAAGTCAACTTCAGAGACCTGTCAGCAAGATCTCCTTGCTGGTAGAAGGCCAGCAACCTGAAGGTTGACAAGGCCAATATGGACTTGTGCACGTGCATACACTCACACAGATGCATACACTGATTTTTTGCATACAATAAATTCTCATTTGTAAATAGATTATGGCTCTTTAGAGAATTTGCATTTGATTTGATTATAGCTTGCTTCTCGCGGTAACTATAAAGGGCGGGATATGTAAGAGCCATTATTTGGTTAGAGGTAAAATGGTAATATGTGCTATTGGAGCACCCATACCCTTTAGTTGTTACTTTTATTTTGAATAGGACTTTTAGTTTGATAGAGCCAAGAGGGCCTTTAAGCAGAGCCGGCCCTAGACCTTCGGGGCCCTAAGCACAATTTGGTCAGGGGCCCATTTGACCGAAGTAAGGCCTAAAGAAAAGAAATGACTACCTTATTGCTATACTGTACATATTATATCTACTATGTTATTTTTTTTATTTTGTCTTTTAAATTATGTTTTTTAATTATTCTATGTATACTGTATGTTAATGATCTTTTTTTACGCTGCTGGTCCTGAGTACGTTCTGATGTGGCAACATGTAGCCTACAAAAAAAGACCTTGGGGTGGTCCCGGACAGGGATTATCTTAACCCAGGACTCTGCCTTAGTTTAATTAGAAAACATAACCAATTTTTACAAACATGCCTTGCTAAAAACATTATTTGTGTGCATTTTAAGGCAAAACAAAGGGCACTTGTGTATTTTAAGATATGTCAGTGCAAGCTTTTTTCAATTTGGACAGCTCTTAGCCTACTTTTATTTTAGTCCATGACTAAAATAAACTCTGGTGTCAATTAAAGATGTTTCTTTTAATTTCTGTCAGGGAAACTGCCCCCTTGAGATCTTGATTTGAGTTCCATGTTTGATGTCTAACGGGAAAAATATAATACCACTGACTGAACTGAATAGCAGTGCAGTGCAGTGCAACGAACACACCCTGATGAACTTGCTGAATAAAAAGACTGATAAAGTTATTTTCACTGACCATCAAAGAAACATCTTTAATTGACACCAGAGTTTAAGAGGCACAAACAACAGCCTACATATCATTTGAATGAAATAGAGTAAATAGAATAACATTTAAATAAAATATTATATAAAATAATAAATAGAACACTTAAATGTTTACATTTTTCAAATAAACAACAGTAACCATAACATCTAAAACAACACAAACAAGATTAAAAGTAGCTAACATTCGATATAACAACCGCCTAACTATATATTATCTCTTACGTAAATAGCATAACAAAAGTTAATAGGCTTGTTTGATATGAGCTAAATCAGTGCATAACCGATCACCGGTGATCAGCGGGAGATGCGTTTTTCAACTTGTTCTTGACTTATGACATTCATAATTTTTTTATTAATTCCTTTAAACTTTTGTATTGGTGTTGGATTAGTTGTACTGTGAGCTGTTTATATTTTACACAAAAACGAATTTAGACTTAGATTACATCCCAACATTTACTAAGTAGCCTTCCAGTAATGAACAGTTCACCTTTGTTGATTCTCCTTATAAACATCTTTATGTAAATGCATTTGTTGGTATTTCAGTTGCATCTATTTAATCCGCGATAAAATACGCGAACGCGATCTCTTCCATTGCTGATGTTTGCAGTCCACAACAAAGCGAGATTCATGAAGCGTCCGGCTTGCCTACAGTTTTTTCACTCCTCACCTTACTGCAGCCGTCTGCGCTCGTCTAAATTCCAGGCAAGGCAAGCTGCGTCTCAAACAAGCGTCTGACAGACAATGATCAGGTGATGAGTGACATCATAGGGTCAGTCAGGGTCAAGATTAGCGGGGAACTCGGCATAATAAAGAACTAAATAAAAACAACTGTGCTTATTATGATGCCCGATAAAGAGCGCTGTAGATCCATTTCTTTTTATTTATTTTATGTTACTTTTGATGTATAGTTTTTTTTCAACCACTAGCTGGCAGTGACTCTAGGGGCCCTCTGCTGGCCACGGGGCCCTTTGCGATCGCAAGGGTTGTTTAGTGGCTGGGCCGGCTCTGCCTTTAAGTTAAGATGGCCGCCGCTCACCTTTTGTGTTTAATCAAGAGAACAAAGGAAAGACGTTTGAGGCATATAGTTCTTTACAAGCCTTTTGGAATTTTGATATATTTTACTTTATTTTGATCTCTCATTGGATATACTTTGTACCACTTTGATCACCTTGCCTGATAATCATTCTTAAACCATTGGAGCATCCTTGTTTATTGATGTTTGCCATCTGACTGCCTGCCTGCCTGCCTGTCTGCCTGCCTATTTGCTATCCTGCCAGCCTGTCTACCATCCATCCATATCTCCCTTTCAAAGGTACAATTTATAATTTACTTGAATGCTTGTCAAAGAAGTGATTAACGTCAAACATATTGAAAATATGACACCACAGCTACTAATGTAGTACAGCTACTAATGTAGTACAGCTACTAATGTAGTACAGCTACTAATGTAGTACTGCTACTAATGTAGTACTGCTACTAATGTAGTACTGCTACTAATGTAGTACTGCTACTAATGTAGTACTGCTACTAATGTAGTACTGCTACTAATGTAGTACTGCTACAAATGACTAATGTATTACTGCTACTAATGTATACTACTACTAATGTAGTACTGCTACAAATGTAGTACTGCTACAAATGTAGTACTGCTACAAATGTAGTACTGCTACAAATGACTAATGTATTACTGCTACTAATGTATACTACTACTAATGTAGTACTGCTACAAATGTATACTACTACAAATGTAGTACTGCTACAAATGTAGTACTGCTACAAATGTAGTACTGCTACTAATGTAGTACTGCTACTAATGTAGTACTGCTACAAATGTAGTACTGCTACAAATGTAGTACTGCTAAAAATGTAGTACTGCTACAAATGTAGTACTGCTACTAATGTATACTACTACTAATGTAGTACTGCTACTAATGCTACAAATGTAGTACTGCTACAAATGTAGTACTGCTACAAATGCAGTACTGCTACAAATGCAGTACTGCTACAAATGCAGTACTGCAACAAATGCAGTACTGCAACAAATGCAGTACTGCAACAAATGCAGTACTGCTACTAAAGTAGTACTGCTACTAAAGTAGTACTGCTACTAAAGTAGTACTGCTACTAAAGTAGTACTGCTACAAATGACTAATGTATTACTGCTACTAATGTATTACTGCTACTAATGTATTACTGCTACTAATGTATACTACTACTAATGTATACTACTGCTACTGATGTATACTACTACAAATGTAGTACTGCTACAAATGTAGTACTGCTACAAATGTAGTACTGCTACAAATGTAGTACTGCTACAAATGTAGTACTGCTACTAATGTAGTACTGCTACAAATGTAGTACTGCTACAAATGTAGTACTGCTACAAATGTAGTACTGCTAAAAATGTAGTACTGCTACAAATATAGTACTGCTACTAATGTATACTACTACTAATGTAGTACTGCTACTAATGCTACAAATGTAGTACTGCTACAAATCGTCCCCTTGGAATTATAAGGTTCTATCTGCGTTCTGAGCAGTTTTGAGATATTGAGCTTCAAAGTTTTTGCATTACATATAATAAAACTTACATGGGGAAGAAGTTTCTTTCAAACATGAAAATAACAGGGACCCTAAATGCATTCTAAATATACAATATCAAAATCCTCTCAAATTTCTAAATGTGGATTTTTGGAAGGGGTCAAACGCAGATAGAACCTTCTAATTCTAAAACAACACTTTTTGCTAAGAATTATAAGGTTCTATCTGACAAAACATTATTTAAGCATTAAATATAAAATTAATGTTGTAAACATTTTTCAACATGTGTTAGAAAGTAACATTTTAATCCTTTCTATGACATTTAATATTTTTATTTTTAGCACTTTTATCTCTAAAAGTCTGATTTTACATTGCTATTTTACAACATTGCTTCTTCCCTTTTCTGCCTCAGTTTCTCTCCCATCCTCCTGTATATGTCGGGTTCATTACAAAATAGACAATTTTGTTTTAGCATGTTATACCATTCCCTACTGAAAAATCCAGCTAAAACCAGCATAAGCTGGTGAGCTGGTTTGAGCTGGTCTCAAAACTTGGTTTTAGCAGGTCTCCCAGCTTGATTTTAGCAGGTATTGCTGGTTTAGTAAGCTGGTCTAGCTGTGTTTTGGTCACTTTTTAAGCTGGTCTAGCTGGACTTAGTTACTGCCACCTTAAACCAGCTAAAACCAGCTACCAGCTTATGCTGGTCTTTGCTGGATTTTTCAGTAGGATTGAGCAGCTACAGGCTACAGTCATTCTGAAATCATTTTAATACTGAGGTAACTGCTTTAACAATCTTTCCCATGTTTACATTTTGACATAACGATCATAACTTGCTGTAAACACACTTTTTTTGGGTAGGATAGGTTAGTTCGTTTTTTCCTGTATTTTTTATCTTAGTGCGTGCCTCTTAATATCAGGAATTTAGAAGCTAGCACTGCTGGCTAGTGTGGTTTCTAACTATGAAAACAATCTCCTCAGCAAGACCTAAAACAAAAAAAAACTGCCCCTACTGAAAAATCCAGCAAAGACCAGCATAAGCTGGTAGCTGGTTTTAGCTGGTTTAAGGTGGCAGTAGCTGGTGTAAGCTGGTCCAACCAGCCTGGCAAAGCTGGTCAAGCTGGTGGGTCAGCTGGTCTTCCAGCATGACCAGATAAGTCCAGCTAGACCAACTTAAAAACTGACCAAAACACAGCTAGACCAGCTTAAAAAGTGACCAAAACACAGCTAGAACAGCTTAAAAAGTGACCAAAACACAGCTAGACCAGCTTAAAAAATGACCAAAACACAGTTAGACCAGCTTAAAAAATGACCAAAACACAGCTAGACTAGCTTAAAAAGTGATAAAAACACAGCTAGACCAGCTTAAAAGTGACCAAAACACAGCTAGACCACCTTAAAAAATGACCAAAACACAGCTAGACCAGCTTAAAAAGTGACCAAAACACAGCTAGACCAGCTTGCTATACCAGCAATACCAGCAAAAACCAAGCTGGGAGACCAGCTAAAACCATCTCACCAGCTTAAGCTGGATTTTACAGTAGGGTGAACTTGCCTAAAATTCGGGCTGTCGATTTTAAGGTTTCTTAAAAACTTTCCGTTGGGTGCCATAATCCTCACAGATATTGTGTGTCTGTGATTTTTCCTGTTGTCAAGGACAAAGCCGGCAACACCACATATAGGGACAGTTTCACAGACAGGGATTAGACTAGTCCTAGAATAAAATAAATGTAAGAGCTGTCCAAACTGAAAACAACTTGTACTGACATATCTTAAAATACATCAGTGCCCTTTGTTTAGCCTCAAAATGCACATAAGTAATACTTTTAGTAAGGCATGTTTGTTAAATATTTTCTAATGAAACTAAGTTCTAGTTCTGGCTTAAACTAATCCCTGTCTGAGAAACCACCCCATAAAGTTGATCCTGATTGGTCCTCTGCTGTGCATTCGAAGTGCTGATTAGCTCACGCAGATAGAACCTTATAGAGCCAACTTAGAGTTCGATTTGGTAGATAGAACCTTTTTGTTTTTTTAATAAAACGTCCCAAAATGTACAAAACTTAAAATAAAACATCACATAATGTAAATAAGTTGTCACAGAGTAAGAATATGTGAATAACTCAATTTTGACAAAAATGTTAGATAGAACCTTATAATTCCAAGGGGACGAAATGTAGTACTGCTACAAATGCAGTACTGCTACAAATGCAGTACTGCTACAAATGCAGTACTGCAACAAATGCAGTACTGCTACAAATGCAGTACTGCTACTAAAGTAGTACTGCTACTAAAGTAATACTGCTACTAAAGTAGTACTGCTACTAAAGTAGTACTGCTACAAATGACTAATGTATTACTGCTACTAATGTATTACTGCTACTAATGTATTACTGCTACTAATGTATACTACTACTAATGTATACTACTGCTACTGATGTATACTACTGCTACTAATGTATACTACTGCTACTAATGTATACT
The DNA here is from genome assembly GCF_027580225.2 of Misgurnus anguillicaudatus. Classification (NCBI taxonomy): domain Eukaryota; kingdom Metazoa; phylum Chordata; class Actinopteri; order Cypriniformes; family Cobitidae; genus Misgurnus; species Misgurnus anguillicaudatus. The sequence continues at coordinate 3,226,568 of NC_073342.2, read as the reverse complement.
ACTACTAATGTAGTACTGCTACTAATGTAGTACTGCTACTAATGTAGTACTGCTACTAATGTAGTACTGCTACTAATGTAGTACTGCTGCAAATGTAGTACTGCTTCAAATGTAGTACTGCTTCAAATGTAGTACTGCTACAAATGTAGTACTGCTACAAATGTAGTACTGCTACAAATGTAGTACTGCTACTATCGTTGTCCTGCTACTATCGTAGTCCTGCTACTATCGTAGTCCTGCTACTATCGTAGTCCTGCTACTATCGTAGTCCTGCTACAAATGACTAATGTAGTACTGCTACCAATGTATACTACTGCTACTAATGTAGTACTGCTACTATTGTAGTGCTGCTACAAATGACTAATGTAGTACTGCTACTAACGTATACCACTGCTACTAATGTATACTACTGCTACTAATGTATACTACTGCTACTAATGTATACTACTGCTACTAATGTATACTACTGCTACTAATGTATACTACTGCTACTAAAGTAGTACTGCTAATAAAGTAGTACTGCTACAAATGTAGTACTGCTACAAATGTAGTACTGCTACAAATGTAGTACTGCTACAAATGTAGTACTGCTACAAATGTAGTACTGCTTCAAATGTAGTACTGCTTCAAATGTAGTACTGCTTCAAATGTAGTACTGCTTCAAATGTAGTCCTGCTACAAATGTAGTCCTGCTACAAATGTAGTACTGCTACAAATGTAGTACTGCTACAAATGTAGTAATGCTACAAATGTAGTACTGCTACAAATGTATACTACTGCTACTAATGTATACTACTGCTACTAATGTATACTACTGCTACTAATGTATACTACTGCTACTAATGTATACTACTGCTACTAAAGTAGTACTGCTAATAAAGTAGTACTGCTACAAATGTAGTACTGCTACAAATGTAGTACTGCTACAAATGTAGTACTGCTACAAATGTAGTACTGCTACAAATGTAGTACTGCTACTAAAGTTGTAGCAGTACTACTTTAGTAGCAGTACTACTTTAGTAGCAGTACTACATTTGTAGCAGTACTACATTTGTATACTACTGCTACTAATGTATGCTACTGCTACTAATGTATACTACTGCTACTAAAGTAGTACTGCTACTAAAGTAGTACTGCTACAAATGTAGTACTGCTACAAATGTAGTACTGCTACAAATGTAGTACTGCTACAAATGTAGTACTGCTTCAAATGTAGTACTGCTTCAAATGTAGTCCTGCTTCAAATGTAGTCCTGCTTCTACTATCGTAGTCCTGCTTCTACTATCGTAGTCCTGCTGCTACTATCGTAGTCCTCCTGCTACTATCGTAGTCCTGCCGCAACTATCGTAGTCCTGCCGCAACTATCGTAGTCCTGCCGCAACTATCGTAGTCCTGCTGCAACTATCGTAGTCCTGCTGCAACTATCGTAGTCCTGCTGCAACTATCGTAGTCCTGCTGCTACTATCGTAGTCCTGCTGCTACTATCGTAGTCCTGCTGCTACTATCGTAGTCCTGCTACAAATGACTAATGTAGTACTGCTACTAATGTAGTACTGCTACTAATGTAGTACTGCTACTAATGTAGTACTGCTGCAAATGTAGTACTGCTTCAAATGTAGTACTGCTTCAAATGTAGTACTGCTTCAAATGTAGTACTGCTTCAAATGTAGTACTGCTTCAAATGTAGTACTGCTTCAAATGTAGTCCTGCTTCAAATGTAGTACTGCTTCAAATGTAGTCCTGCTTCTACTATCGTAGTCCTGCTTCTACTATCGTAGTCCTGCTTCTACTATCGTAGTCCTGCTTCTACTATCGTAGTCCTGCTTCTACTATCGTAGTCCTGCTGCTACTATCGTAGTCCTGCTGCTACTATCGTAGTCCTGCTTCTACTATCGTAGTCCTGCTTCTACTATCGTAGTCCTGCTTTTACTATCGTAGTCCTGCTTCTACTATCGTAGTCCTGCTTCTACTATCGTAGTCCTGCTGCTACTATCGTAGTCCTGCTGCTACTATCGTAGTCCTGCTGCTACTATCGTAGTCCTGCTGCTACTATCGTAGTCCTGCTGCTACTATCGTAGTCCTGCTGCAACTATCGTAGTCCTGCTGCAACTATCGTAGCCCTGCTGCAACTATCGTAGTCCTGCTGCTACTATCGTAGTCCTGCTGCTACTATCGTAGTCCTGCTGCTACTATCGTAGTCCTGCTGCTACTATCGTAGTCCTGCTGCTACTATCGTAGTCCTGCTGCTACTATCGTAGTCCTCCTGCTGCTACTATCGTAGTCCTGCTGCTACTATCGTAGTCCTGCTGCTACTATCGTAGTCCTGCTTCAAATGTAGTACTGCTTCAAATGTAGTACTGCTTTAAATGTAGTCCTGCTTCTACTATTGTAGTCCTGCTTCTACTATCGTAGTCCTGCTTCTACTATCGTAGTCCTGCTGCTACTATCGTAGTCCTGCTACAAATGACTAATGTAGTACTGCTTCAAATGTAGTACTGCTTCAAATGTAGTACTGCTTCAAATGTAGTACTGCTTCAAATGTAGTACTGCTACAAATGTAGTACTGCTACTAAAGTTGTAGCAGTACTACTTTAGTAGCAGTACTACTTTAGTAGCAGTACTACATTGGAGCAGTACTACATTTGTAGCAGTACTACATTTGTAGCAGTACTACATTTGTATACTACTGCTACTAATGTATACTACTGCTACTAATGTATACTACTGCTACTAAAGTAGTACTGCTAATAAAGTAGTACTGCCACAAATGTAGTACTGCTACAAATGTAGTACTGCTACAAATGTAGTACTGCTACAAATGTAGTACTGCTACAAATGTAGTACTGCTACAAATGTAGTACTGCTTCAAATGTAGTACTGCTTCAGATGTAGCACTGCTTCAAATGTAGTCCTGCTACAAATGTAGTCCTGCTACAAATGTAGTACTGCTACAAATGTAGTACTGCTACTAATGTATACTACTGCTACTAATGTATACTACTGCTACTAATGTATACTACTGCTACTAATGTATACTACTGCTACTAATGTATACTACTGCTACTAATGTATACTACTGCTACTAAAGTAGTACTGCTACTAAAGTAGTACTGCTAATAAAGTAGTACTGCTACAAATGTAGTACTGCTACAAATGTAGTACTGCTACAAATGTAGTACTGCTACAAATGTAGTACTGCTACTAAAGTTGTAGCAGTACTACTTTAGTAGCAGTACTACTTTAGTAGCAGTACTACATTTGTAGCAGTACTACATTTGTAGCAGTACTACATTTGTATACTACTGCTACTAATGTATACTACTGCTACTAAAGTAGTACTGCTACTAAAGTAGTACTGCTACTAAAGTAGTACTGCTAATAAAGTAGTACTGCTAATAAAGTAGTACTGCTACAAATGTAGTACTGCTACAAATGTACTACTGCTACAAATGTAGTACTGCTACAAATGTAGTACTGCTTCAAATGTAGTACTGCTTCAAATGTAGTACTGCTTCAATTGTAGTACTGCTTCAAATGTAGTCCTGCTTCAAATGTAGTCCTGCTTCTACTATCGTAGTCCTGCTTCTACTATCGTAGTCCTGCTGCTACTATCGTAGTCCTGCTGCTACTATCGTAGTCCTGCTGCTACTATCGTAGTCCTGCTGCTACTATCGTAGTCCTGCTGCTACTATCGAAGTCCTGCTGCAACTATCGTAGTCCTGCTGCAACTATCGTAGTCCTGCTGCAACTTTCGTAGTCCTGCTGCAACTATCGTAGTCCTGCTGCAACTATCGTAGTCCTGCTGCTACTATCGTAGTCCTGCTGCTACTATCGTAGTCCTGCTGCTACTATCGTAGTCCTTCTGCTACTATCGTAGTCCTGCTGCTACTATCGTAGTCCTGCTGCTACTATCGTAGTACTGCTGCTACTATCGTAGTACTGCTTCAAATGTAGTACTGCTTCAAATGTAGTACTGCTTCAAATGTAGTACTGCTTCAAACGTAGTACTGCTTCTACTATCGTAGTCCTGCTTCTACTATCGTAGTCCTGCTTCTACTATCGTAGTCCTGCTGCTACTATCGTAGTCCTGCTTCAACTATCGTAGTCCTGCTTCAACTATCGTAGTCCTGCTTCAACTATCGTAGTCCTGCTGCTACTATCGTAGTCCTGCTGCTACTATCGTAGTCCTGCTGCTACTATCGTAGTCCTGCTGCTACTATCGTAGTCCTGCTGCTACTATCGTAGTCCTGCTGCTACTATCGTAGTCCTGCTGCTACTATCGTAGTCCTGCTACAAATGACTAATGTAGTACTGCTACTAATGTAGTACTGCTTCAAATGTAGTACTGCTTCAAATGTAATACTGCTTCAAATGTAGTACTGCTACTAATGTAGTACTGCTACTAATGTAGTACGTAGTACTGCTACTAATGTAGTACTGCTCCTAAAGTAGTACTGCTCCTAAAGTAGTACTGCTCCTAAAGTAGTACTGCTACAAATGTAGTACTGCTACAAATGTAGTACTGCTACAAATGTTGTACTGGTACTGCTCCTAAAGTAGTACTGCTCCTAAAGTAGTACTGCTCCTAAAGTAGTACTGCTCCTAAAGTAGTACTGCTCCTAAAGTAGTACTGCTACAAATGTAGTACTGCTACAAATGTAGTACTGCTACAAATGTAGTACTGGTACTGCTCCTAAAGTAGTACTGCTCCTAAAGTAGTACTGCTCCTAAAGTAGTACTGCTCCTAAAGTAGTACTGCTCCTAAAGTAGTACTGCTCCTAAAGTAGTACTGCTCCTAAAGTAGTACTGCTCCTAAAGTAGTACTGCTACAAATGTAGTACTGCTACAAATGTAGTACTGCTACAAATGTAGTACTGCTACAAATGTAGTACTGCTACAAATGTAGTACTGGTACTGCTCCTAAAGTAGTACTGCTCCTAAAGTAGTACTGCTCCTAAAGTAGTACTGCTCCTAAAGTAGTACTGCTACAAATGTAGTACTGCTACAAATGTAGTACTGCTACAAATGTAGTACTGCTACAAATGTAGTACGTAGTACTGCTACAAATGTAGAACTGCTACAAATGTAGTTCTGCTACAAATGTAGTTCTGCTACAAATGTAGTTCTGCTACAAATGTAGTTCTGCTACAAATGTAGTACTGCTACTAATGTAGTACTGCTACTAATGTAGTACTGCTACTAATGTAGTACTGCTACAAATGTAGTACTGCTACAAATGTAGTACTGCTACAAATGTAGTACTGCTACAAATGTAGTACTGCTACAAATGTAGTACTGCTACTAATGTAGTACTGCTACTAATGTAGTACTGCTACTAATGTAGTACTGCTACTAATGTAGTACTGCTACTAATGTAGTACTGCTACTAAAGTAGTACTGCTACTAATGTAGTACTGCTACAAATGTAGTACTGCTACAAATGTAGTACTGCTACAAATGTAGTACTGCTACAAATGTAGTACTGCTACTAATGTAGTACTGCTACTAATGTAGTACTGCTACTAATGTAGTACTGCTACAAATGTAGTTCTGCTACAAATGTATTTCTGCTACAAATGTAGTTCTGCTACAAATGTAGTTCTGCTACAAATGTAGTACGTAGTACTGCTACAAATGTAGTACGTAGTACTGCTACAAATGTAGTTCTGCTACAAATGTAGTTCTGCTACAAATGTAGTTCTGCTACAAATGTAGTTCTGCTACAAATGTAGTTCTGCTACAAATGTAGTACGTAGTACTGCTACTAATGTAGTACTGCTACAAATGTAGTACGTAGTACTGCTACAAATGTAGTACGTAGTACTGCTACAATGTAGTACTGCTACAAATGTGGTACTGCTACAAATGTAGTACTGCTACAAATGTAGTACTGCTACAAATGTAGTACGTAGTACTGCTACAAATGTACTACTGCTACAAATGTAGTTCTGCTACAAATGTAGTTCTGCTACAAATGTAGTTCTGCTACAAATGTAGTACGTAGTACTGCTACTAATGTAGTACTGCTACAAATGTAGTACGTAGTACTGCTACAAATGTAGTACGTAGTACTGCTACAAATGTAGTACTGCTACAAATGTAGTACTGCTACAAATGTAGTACTGCTACAAATGTAGTACTGCTACAAATGTAGTACTGCTACAAATGTAGTACGTAGTACTGCTACAAATGTAGTACTGCTACAAATGTAGTTCTGCTACAAATGTAGTTCTGCTACAAATGTAGTACGTAGTACTGCTACTAATGTAGTACTGCTACAAATGTAGTACGTAGTACTGCTACAAATGTAGTACTGCTACAAATGTAGTACTGCTACAAATGTAGTACTGCTACAAATGTAGTACGTAGTACTGCTACAAATGTAGTACTGCTACAAATGTAGTTCTGCTACAAATGTAGTTCTGCTACAAATGTAGTTCTGCTACAAATGTAGTTCTGCTACAAATGTAGTTCTGCTACAAATGTAGTACGTAGTACTGCTACTAATGTAGTACTGCTACAAATGTAGTACGTAGTACTGCTACTAATGTAGTACTGCTACAAATGTAGTACTGCTACAAATGTAGTACTGCTACAAATGTAGTACTGCTACAAATGTAGTACTGCTACAAATGTAGTACTGCTACAAATGTAGTACGTAGTACTGCTACAAATGTAGTACGTAGTACTGCTACAAATGTAGTACGTAGTACTGCTACAAATGTAGTACTGCTACAAATGTAGTACGTAGTACTGCTACAAATGTAGTACGTAGTACTGCTACAAATGTAGTACGTAGTACTGCTACAAATGTAGTACGTAGTACTGCTACAAATGTAGTACTGCTACAAATGTAGTACGTAGTACTGCTACAAATGTAGTACTGCTACAAATGTAGTACGTAGTATTGCTACAAATGTAGTACTGCTACAAATGTAGTACGTAGTACTGCTACAAATGTAGTACGTAGTACTGCTACAAATGTAGTACTGCTACAAATGTAGTACTGCTACAAATGTAGTACTGCTACAAATGTAGTACTGCTACAAATGTAGTTCTGCTACAAATGTAGTATGTAGTACTGCTACAAATGTAGTACTGCTACAAATGTAGTACTGCTACAAATGTAGTATGTAGTACTGCTACAAATGTAGTACTGCTACAAATGTAGTACTGCTACAAATGTAGTACTGCTACAAATGTAGTACTGCTACAAATGTAGTACTGCTACAAATGTAGTACTGCTACAAATGTAGTACTGCTTCAAATGTAGTACGTAGTACTGCTACTAATGTAGTGCTGCTACTAATGTAGTACTGCTACAAATGTAGTACGTAGTACTGCTACAAATGTAGTACTGCTACAAATGTAGTACGTAGTACTGCTACAAATGTAGTACTGCTACAAATGTAGTACTGCTACATTGATTGATTTATTTTGATTGATTTTATTTTATTTAAGTGTCATGCACTCATAGGTGCCCAGCCCACATGGGCTTATATGACACTATCCAGTTATTAGGGAAGATGACCGTCAAACAAGAAAAAACAAAAAACAAAAAAAACAGACAATATAAAACAACACAACATCCTGACATACTCACAACTAAATCATCTTATCCCAGGATACAAAGTTTTTTGTCTCAATGTCCATGCCTTCTCAACAAAGGTTGCCACACCAAAAATTTCATTTTCAAATAACCAAAACATAATTTCACCTTCAGGCATCCAAAACAAATCCGGGTTTTTCTGTTGCATCATAGTATACAACTCAATTCTTAAATTATTATACATTGGACAATAAAACATAAAATGAAATTCATCCTCCACCAAACATAAATCACATACGGAACATAACCGATCCTCCTCTGGGACTCCTTTAAAACGCCCCACTTCCACCTCTAGGGGCAACACTCCCGCTCTGAGCTGAGCACATAAAGACCTCTGTCTTCTTTTCAAATTATATTTTACATAAAGTTCAGTAGAAAATTTTTCTTTAAACTGTACATAACTTCTTAATTTTGGCTTCCGTAACATCTCTAGTTTCCACTGTTCTTTATAAATCTCAAATAATAATTGTCTGATGTTGCTGATCTTGCACTGTATACTATTAAAAAACAAGTGTTGTAAATTTGCTACTGAGAAGATTTCAAAGACCTCTTTGGACCAAGGATGCCCATGGGCTCTATCCCAGTTAAACACTTTTCGTGTGAGCCTTTCATCTGGTAAACACACCAGGCGGTTCCATAGCCTAAGGACTTCTGCTCTTTGTTTGACCACGCAGGGCTCCCAGCCCATGTCCCCCTCTATGGCCGCCCTAGTGGTAAACCTGTGTACTCCAAGAAAATATCTCATGGCTCTACTTTGGACCATATTACATTCTGGCGCATCTCCAAAGCCCCATACTCCAGCAGCATAGAAAAGCACAGATCCAACTACTGCATCATACAGTTTAGTAAATATATCAAAACTCAGCTCAGGGCAGACCTTCATCTTATTAACCACAGCTCCAAGTGCTCTCCCAGCAGACTCTGATAACACTCGTCTGCCTTCTGAAAAATTCATATTTTCATGAAAAACAAACCCGAGATACTTATAGGTTACAGAATACATCAATAATGTTTGTCCAAAATAAAATTCATAATCACTCCGAAATACAGGAGGCTTTCTAAAATGAACTATTTGTGTTTTATCACCATTAATGACAACTCTCCATTTGTTACACCATTCATACATAATATCCAGCATCTTCTGTAGTTTTGTCTCTTCATCAGCAAACAAAAAAATATCATCAGCGTACAGTAATATACTGAGATTGAGGTCATCAATGTCTATACCCAAGTTAGCACTCTTTATTTCTTGAACTAAATCATTCACATAAATTGCAAATAGAGTTGGTGAGAGAACATCTCCTTGTTTCACTCCAAATGGGGTGTGAAACCAATCTGTCCTTAGCTCATTTACCTGCACACAGGCTAATGGGACCTTGTACAGGGCTTTAATGGATTTATAAAAATGACCATCAATGCCACACATAATTAATTTATATTCCAGAAGGTCTCTGTTTATCCAATCAAAAGCTTTTTTTAAATCAACAAAGCAAACAAAAATACTTTTATCTTCCTGCAGTCTTGCTCTCACCACTGAGGACAGAACATAGATGTGGTCAATACATGCTCTATTTTTCCTGAATCCATTCTGCTCATCCACCAAAATTGTATTCATTTCTAAGAATTCACATAACCGTTTGTTGAGGATGCCAGAAAACACCTTATAAACTGTACTTATCAAACTAATGCCTCTGTAATTCAAGGGGACTCTTGGATCAGCTTGAGAAGATTTGGGGATAGGCTGAATAATAGACTTATACCACACTGATGGTATAAAACCATTTTGAAAACAATATTTAAATAAACAATGCAGAGTCTTTAACAACTTAGGACATTTAAGGACCTCATTAGACAGCTCATCCACACCAACAGCTTTATATGGTTTAGTCTTTTCAATAACAGTCTGAACCTCCTTGGGGGGGGGGGTGGGGGGGGGGGGGGGTGGGGGGGGGGGGTGGGGGGGGGGGGGGGGGGTGGGGGGGGGGGGGGGGGGGGGGGGGGGGGGGGGGGGGGGGGGGGGGGGGGGGGGGGGGGGGGGGGGGGGGGGGGGGGGGTGGGGGGGGGGGGGGGGGGGGGGGGGGGGGGGGGGGGGGGGGGGGGGGGGGGGGGGGGGGGGGGGGGGGGGGGGGGGGGGGGGGGGGGGGGGGGGGGGGGGGGGGGGGGGGGGGGGGGGGGGGGGGGGGGGGGGGGGGGGGGGGTGGGGGGGGGGGGGGGGGGGGGGGGGGGGGGGGGGGGGGGGGGGGGGGTGGGGGGGGGGGGGGGGGGGGGGGGGGGGGGGGGGGTGGGTGGGGTCGGGTGGGGGGGGGGGGGGGTGGCGGGTGGGGGGGGTGGGGGGGGGGGGGGGGGGGGGGGGGGGGGGGGGGGGGGGGGGGGGGGGGGGGGGGGGGGGGGGTGGGGGGGGGGGGGGGTGGGGGGGACAAATGTAGGTACTCTACAAATGTAGTACTGCTAAGTAATGTAGTACTGCTACAAATGTAGTTCTGCTACAAATGTACAGTACTGCTACAAATGTAGTACGTAGTACTGCTACTAATGTAGTACTGCTACTAATGTAGTACTGCTACAAATGTAGTACATAGTACTGCTACAAATGTAGTACTGCTACAATTGTAGTACATAGTACTGCTACAAATGTAGTACGTAGTACTGCTACAAATGTAGTACTGCTACAAATGTAGTACGTAGTACTGCTACAATTGTAGTACGTAGTACTGCTACAAATGTAGTACGTTAGTACTGCTACAAATGTAGTACTGCTACAAATGTAGTACGTAGTACTGCTACAAATGTAGTACTGCTACAAATGTAGTACTGCTACAAATGTAGTACTGCTACAAATGTAGTACTGCTACAAATGTAGTACTGCTACAAATGTAGTTCTGCTACAAATGTAGTACGTAGTACTGGTACAAATGTAAGTACGTAGAACTGCTACAAATGTAGTACTGCTACAAATGTAGTCTGCTACAAATGTAGTACTGCTACAAATGTAGTTCTGCTACAAATGTAGTACGTAGTACTGCTACAAATGTAGTACTGCTACAAATGTAGTACGTAGTACTGCTACAAATGTAGTACTGCTACAAATGTAGTACTGCTACAAATGTAGTACTGCTACAAATGTAGTACGTAGTACTGCTACAAATGTTAGTACTGCTACAAATGTAGTACTGCTACAAATGTAGTACTGCTACAAATGTAGTACTGCTACAAATTTAGTAGTACTGCTACAAATGTATTACTGCTACAAATGTAGTACTGCTACAAATGTAGTACTGCTACAAATGTAGTACGTAGTACTGCTACAAATGTAGTACGTAGTACTGCTACAAATGTAGTACGTAGTACTGCTACAAATGTAGTACTTAGTACTGCTACAAATGTAGTACTGCTAAAAATGTAGTACTGCTACAAATGTAGTAACTGCTACAAATGTAGTACTGCTACAAATGTAGTACGTAGTACTGCTACAAATGTAGTACTGCTACAAATGTAGTACTGCTACAAATGTAGTACGTACTACTGCTACAAATGTAGTACGTAGTACTGCTACAAATGTAGTACATAGTACTGCTACAAATGTAGTACTGCTACAAATGTAGTACTGCTACAAATGTAGTACGTAGTACTGCTACTAATGTAGTACTGCTACAAATGTAGTACGTAGTACTGCTACAAATGTAGTACTGCTACAAATGTAGTACTGCTACAAATGTAGTACTGCTACAAATGTAGTTCTGCTACAAATGTAGTTCTGCTACAAATGTAGTTCTGCTACAAATGTAGTTTCTGCTACAAATGTAGTACTGCTACAAATGTAGTACGTAGTACTGCTACTAATGTAGTACTGCTACAAATGTTAGTACGTAGTACTGCTACTTATGTAGTACTGCTACAAATGTAGTACTGCTACAAATGTAGTACTGCTACAAATGTAGTACTGCTACAAATGTAGTACTGCTACAAATGTAGTACGTAGTACTGCTACAAATGTAGTACGTAGTACTGCTACAAATGTAGTACTGCTACAAATGTAGTACTGCTACAAATGTAGTACTGCTACAAATTTAGTAGTACTGCTACAAATGTAGTACTGCTACAAATGTAGTACTGCTACAAATGTAGTACTGCTACAAATGTAGTACGTAGTACTGCTACAAATGTAGTACGTAGTACTGCTACAAATGTAGTACGTAGTACTGCTACAAATGTAGTACGTAGTACTGCTACAAATGTAGTACTGCTACAAATGTAGTTCTGCTACAAATGTAGTACGTAGTACTGCTACAAATGTAGTACTGCTACAAATGTAGTAGTCTGCTACAATGTAGTACTGCTACAAATTAGTAGTAGTACTGCTACAAATGTAGTACTGCTACAAATGTAGTACTGCTACAAATGTAGTACTGCTACAAATGTAGTACGTAGTACTGCTACAAATGTAGTACGTAGTACTGCTACAAATGTAGTACGTAGTACTGCTACAAATGTAGTACGTAGTACTGCTACAAATGTAGTACTGCTACAAATGTAGTTCTGCTACAAATGTAGTACGTAGTACTGCTACAAATGTAGTACTGCTACAAATGTAGTACTGCTACAAATGTAGTACGTAGTACTGCTACAAATGTAGTACGTAGTACTGCTACAAATGTAGTACGTAGTACTGCTACAAATGTAGTACGTAGTACTGCTACAAATGTAGTACTGCTACAAATGTAGTACGTAGTACTGCTACTAATGTAGTACTGCTACAAATGTAGTACGTAGTACTGCTACAAATGTAGTACTGCTACAAATGTAGTACTGCTACAAATGTAGTACTGCTACAAATGTAGTTCTGCTACAAATGTAGTTCTGCTACAAATGTAGTACTGCTACAAATGTAGTTCTGCTACAAATGTAGTACTGCTACAAATGTAGTACGTAGTACTGCTACAAATGTAGTACTGCTACAAATGTAGTACGTAGTACTGCTACAAATGTAGTACTGCTACAAATGTAGTACTGCTACAAATGTAGTACTGCTACAAATGTAGTACTGCTACAAATGTAGTACTGCTACAAATGTAGTACTGCTACAAATGTAGTACGTAGTACTGCTACAAATGTAGTACGTAGTACTGCTACAAATGTAGTACTGCTACAAATGTAGTACTGCTACAAATGTAGTACTGCTACAAATTTAGTAGTACTGCTACAAATGTAGTACTGCTACAAATGTAGTACTGCTACAAATGTAGTACTGCTACAAATGTAGTACGTAGTACTGCTACAAATGTAGTACGTAGTACTGCTACAAATGTAGTACGTAGTACTGCTACAAATGTAGTACGTAGTACTGCTACAAATGTAGTACTGCTACAAATGTAGTTCTGCTACAAATGTAGTACGTAGTACTGCTACAAATGTAGTACTGCTACAAATGTAGTACTGCTACAAATGTAGTACGTAGTACTGCTACAAATGTAGTACGTAGTACTGCTACAAATGTAGTACGTAGTACTGCTACAAATGTAGTACTGCTACAAATGTAGTACGTAGTACTGCTACAAATGTAGTACTGCTACAAATGTAGTACGTAGTACTGCTACAAATGTAGTACGTAGTACTGCTACAAATGTAGTACTGCTACAAATGTAGTACTGCTACAAATGTAGTTCTGCTACAATGTAGTTCTGCTACAAATGTAGTTCTGCTACAAATGTAGTTCTGCTACAAATGTAGTACGTAGTACTGCTACTAATGTAGTACTGCTACAAATGTAGTACGTAGTACTGCTACTAATGTAGTACTGCTACAAATGTAGTACTGCTACAAATGTAGTACTGCTACAAATGTAGTACGTAGTACTGCTACAAATGTAGTACGTAGTACTGCTACAAATGTAGTACTGCTATAAAATGTAGTTCTGCTACAAATGTAGTTCTGCTACAAATGTAGTTCTGCTACAAATGTAGTACGTAGTACTGCTACAAATGTAGTACGTAGTACTGCTACAAATGTAGTACTGCTACAAATGTAGTACTGCTACAAATGTAGTACTGCTACAAATGTAGTACTGCTACAAATGTAGTACGTAGTACTGCTACAAATGTAGTACGTAGTACTGCTACAAATGTAGTACTGCTACAAATGTAGTTCTGCTACAAATGTAGTTCTGCTACAAATGTAGTTCTGCTACAAATGTAGTACGTAGTACTGCTACTAATGTAGTACTGCTACAAATGTAGTACGTAGTACTGCTACAAATGTAGTACTGCTACAAATGTAGTACTGCTACAAATGTAGTACTGCTACAAATGTAGTACTGCTACAAATGTAGTACTGCTACAAATGTAGTACGTAGTACTGCTACAAATGTAGTACTGCTACAAATGTAGTTCTGCTACAAATGTAGTTCTGCTACAAATGTAGTTCTGCTACAAATTTAGTTCTGCTACAAATGTAGTACGTAGTACTGCTACTAATGTAGTACTGCTACAAATGTAGTACGTAGTACTGCTACAAATGTAGTACGTAGTACTGCTACAAATGTAGTACTGCTACAAATGTAGTACTGCTACAAATGTAGTACTGCTACAAATGTAGTACTGCTACAAATGTAGTACTGCTACAAATGTAGTACTGCTACAAATGTAGTATGTAGTACTGCTACTAATGTAGTACTGCTACTAATGTAGTACTGCTACAAATGTAGTACGTAGTACTGCTACAAATGTAGTACTGCTACAAATGTAGTACGTAGTACTGCTACAAATGTAGTACTGCTACAAATGTAGTACGTAGTACTGCTACAAATGTAGTACTGCTACAAATGTAGTACGTAGTACTGCTACAAATGTAGTACTGCTACAAATGTAGTACTGCTACAAATGTAGTACGTAGTACTGCTACAAATGTAGTACGTAGTACTGCTACAAATGTAGTACTGCTACAAATGTAGTTCTGCTACAAATGTAGTACTGCTACAAATGTAGTTCTGCTACAAATGTAGTACTGCTACAAATGTAGTACTGCTACAAATGTAGTACTGCTACAAATGTAGTACTGCTACTAATGTAGTACTGCTACAAATGTAGTACTGCTACAAATGTAGTACTGCTACAAATGTAGTACTGCTACAAATGTAGTACTGCTACAAATGTAGTACTGCTACAAATGTAGTACTGCTACAAATGTAGTACTGCTACAAATGTAGTACTGCTACAAATGTAGTACGTAGTACTGCTACAAATGTAGTACGCAGTACTGCTACAAATGTAGTACGCAGTACTGCTACAAATGTAGTACTGCTACAAATGTAGTACTGCTACAAATGTAGTACTGCTACAAATGTAGTACTGCTACAAATGTAGTACGTAGTACTGCTACAAATGTAGTACGTAGTACTGCTACAAATGTAGTACTGCTACAAATGTAGTACTGCTACAAATGTAGTACTGCTACAAATGTAGTACTGCTACAAATGTAGTACGTAGTACTGCTACAAATGTAGTACTGCTACAAATGTAGTACGTAGTACTGCTACAAATGTAGTACGTAGTACTGCTACAAATGTAGTACTGCTACAAATGTAGTACTGCTACAAATGTAGTACTGCTACAAATGTAGTACTGCTACAAATGTAGTACTGCTACAAATGTAGTACGTAGTACTGCTACAAATGTAGTACGTAGTACTGCTACAAATGTAGTACTGCTACAAATGTAGTTCTGCTACAAATGTAGTTCTGCTACAAATGTAGTACTGCTACAAATGTAGTTCTGCTACAAATGTAGTACTGCTACAAATGTAGTACTGCTACAAATGTAGTATGTAGTACTGCTACAAATGTAGTACGTAGTACTGCTACAAATGTAGTACGTAGTACTGCTACAAATGTAGTACTGCTACAAATGTAGTACGTAGTACTGCTACAAATGTAGGTACTGCTACAAATGTAGTACGTAGTACTGCTACAAATGTAGTACGTAGTACTGCTACAAATGTAGTACGTAGTACTGCTACAAATGTAGTACTGCTACAAATGTAGTACGTAGTACTGCTACAAATGTAGTACGTAGTACTGCTACAAATGTAGTACTGCTACAAATGTAGTACGTAGTACTGCTACAAATGTAGTACTGCTACAAATGTAGTACGTAGTACTGCTACAAATGTAGTACTGCTACAAATGTAGTACGTAGTACTGCTACAAATGTAGTACGTAGTACTGCTACAAATGTAGTACTGCTACAAATGTAGTACGTAGTACTGCTACAAATGTAGTACTGCTACAAATGTAGTACGTAGTACTGCTACAAATGTAGTACTGCTACAAATGTAGTACTGCTACAAATGTAGTACGTAGTACTGCTACAAATGTAGTACTGCTACAAATGTAGTACGTAGTACTGCTACAAATGTAGTACGTAGTACTGCTACAAATGTAGTACTGCTACAAATGTAGTACTGCTACAAATGTAGTACGTAGTACTGCTACAAATGTAGTACGTAGTACTGCTACAAATGTAGTACTGCTACAAATGTAGTTCTGCTACAAATGTAGTTCTGCTACAAATGTAGTTCTGCTACAAATGTAGTACGTAGTACTGCTACTAATGTAGTACTGCTACAAATGTAGTACTGCTACAAATGTAGTACTGCTACAAATGTAGTACTGCTACAAATGTAGTACGTAGTACTGCTACAAATGTAGTACGTAGTACTGCTACAAATGTAGTACGTAGTACTGCTACAAATGTAGTACGTAGTACTGCTACAAATGTAGTACTGCTACAAATGTAGTTCAGCTACAAATGTAGTTCTGCTACAAATGTAGTTCTGCTACAAATGTAGTACGTAGTACTGCTACTAATGTAGTACTGCTACAAATGTAGTACTGCTACAAATGTAGTACTGCTACAAATGTAGTACGTAGTACTGCTACAAATGTAGTACTGCTACAAATGTAGTACGTAGTACTGCTACAAATGTAGTACTGCTACAAATGTAGTACGTAGTACTGCTACAAATGTAGTACTGCTGCAAATGTAGTACGTAGTACTGCTACAAATGTAGTACGTAGTACTGCTACAAATGTAGTACTGCTACAAATGTAGTATGTAGTACTGCTACAAATGTAGTACGTAGTACTGCTACAAATGTAGTACTGCTACAAATGTAGTACGTAGTACTGCTACAAATGTAGTAATGCTACAAATGTAGTACTGCTACAAATGTAGTACGTAGTACTGCTACAAATGTAGTACTGCTACAAATGTAGTACGTAGTACTGCTACAAATGTAGTACGTAGTACTGCTACAAATGTAGTACGTAGTACTGCTACAAATGTAGTACTGCTACAAATGTACTACTGCTACAAATGTAGTACGTAGTACTGCTACAAATGTAGTAATGCTACAAATGTAGTACTGCTACAAATGTAGTACGTAGTACTGCTACAAATGTAGTACTGCTACAAATGTAGTACTGCTACAAATGTAGTACGTAGTACTGCTACAAATGTAGTACGTAGTACTGCTACAAATGTAGTACGTAGTACTGCTACAAATGTAGTACTGCTACAAATGTAGTTCTGCTACAAATGTAGTTCTGCTACAAATGTAGTTCTGCTACAAATGTAGTACTGCTACAAATGTAGTACTGCTACTAATGTAGTACTGCTACAAATGTAGTACTGCTACAAATGTAGTACTGCTACAAATGTAGTACGTAGTACTGCTACAAATGTAGTACGTAGTACTGCTACAAATGTAGTACTGCTACAAATGTAGTACGTAGTACTGCTACAAATGTAGTACGTAGTACTGCTACAAATGTAGTACTGCTACAAATGTAGTACTGCTACAAATGTAGTACTGCTACAAATGTAGTACTGCTACAAATGTAGTACTGCTACAAATGTAGTACGTAGTACTGCTACAAATGTAGTACGTAGTACTGCTACAAATGTAGTACTGCTACAAATGTAGTACTGCTACAAATGTAGTACTGCTACAAATGTAGTACTGCTACAAATGTAGTACTGCTACAAATGTAGTTCTGCTACAAATGTAGTTCTGCTACAAATGTAGTACGTAGTACTGCTACTAATGTAGTACTGCTACTAATGTAGTACTGCTACAAATGTAGTACATAGTACTGCTACAAATGTAGTACTGCTACAATTGTAGTACATAGTACTGCTACAAATGTAGTACGTAGTACTGCTACAAATGTAGTACTGCTACAAATGTAGTACGTAGTACTGCTACAATTGTAGTACGTAGTACTGCTACAAATGTAGTACGTAGTACTGCTACAAATGTAGTACTGCTACAAATGTAGTACGTAGTACTGCTACAAATGTAGTACTGCTACAAATGTAGTACTGCTACAAATGTAGTACTGCTACAAATGTAGTACTGCTACAAATGTAGTACTGCTACAAATGTAGTTCTGCTACAAATGTAGTACGTAGTACTGGTACAAATGTAGTACGTAGAACTGCTACAAATGTAGTACTGCTACAAATGTAGTACTGCTACAAATGTAGTACTGCTACAAATGTAGTTCTGCTACAAATGTAGTACGTAGTACTGCTACAAATGTAGTACTGCTACAAATGTAGTACGTAGTACTGCTACAAATGTAGTACTGCTACAAATGTAGTACTGCTACAAATGTAGTACTGCTACAAATGTAGTACGTAGTACTGCTACAAATGTAGTACTGCTACAAATGTAGTACTGCTACAAATGTAGTACTGCTACAAATGTAGTACTGCTACAAATTTAGTAGTACTGCTACAAATGTATTACTGCTACAAATGTAGTACTGCTACAAATGTAGTACTGCTACAAATGTAGTACGTAGTACTGCTACAAATGTAGTACGTAGTACTGCTACAAATGTAGTACGTAGTACTGCTACAAATGTAGTACTTAGTACTGCTACAAATGTAGTACTGCTAAAAATGTAGTACTGCTACAAATGTAGTACTGCTACAAATGTAGTACTGCTACAAATGTAGTACGTAGTACTGCTACAAATGTAGTACTGCTACAAATGTAGTACTGCTACAAATGTAGTACGTACTACTGCTACAAATGTAGTACGTAGTACTGCTACAAATGTAGTACATAGTACTGCTACAAATGTAGTACTGCTACAAATGTAGTACTGCTACAAATGTAGTACGTAGTACTGCTACTAATGTAGTACTGCTACAAATGTAGTACGTAGTACTGCTACAAATGTAGTACTGCTACAAATGTAGTACTGCTACAAATGTAGTACTGCTACAAATGTAGTTCTGCTACAAATGTAGTTCTGCTACAAATGTAGTTCTGCTACAAATGTAGTTCTGCTACAAATGTAGTACTGCTACAAATGTAGTACGTAGTACTGCTACTAATGTAGTACTGCTACAAATGTAGTACGTAGTACTGCTACTTATGTAGTACTGCTACAAATGTAGTACTGCTACAAATGTAGTACTGCTACAAATGTAGTACTGCTACAAATGTAGTACTGCTACAAATGTAGTACGTAGTACTGCTACAAATGTAGTACGTAGTACTGCTACAAATGTAGTACTGCTACAAATGTAGTACTGCTACAAATGTAGTACTGCTACAAATTTAGTAGTACTGCTACAAATGTAGTACTGCTACAAATGTAGTACTGCTACAAATGTAGTACTGCTACAAATGTAGTACGTAGTACTGCTACAAATGTAGTACGTAGTACTGCTACAAATGTAGTACGTAGTACTGCTACAAATGTAGTACGTAGTACTGCTACAAATGTAGTACTGCTACAAATGTAGTTCTGCTACAAATGTAGTACGTAGTACTGCTACAAATGTAGTACTGCTACAAATGTAGTACTGCTACAAATGTAGTACTGCTACAAATTTA
The DNA here is from genome assembly GCF_027580225.2 of Misgurnus anguillicaudatus. Taxonomy (NCBI): domain Eukaryota; kingdom Metazoa; phylum Chordata; class Actinopteri; order Cypriniformes; family Cobitidae; genus Misgurnus; species Misgurnus anguillicaudatus. The sequence goes on along the minus strand of NC_073342.2, from coordinate 3,207,052 downwards.
GTAGTACTGCTACAAATGTAGTACTGCTACAAATGTAGTACTGCTACAAATGTAGTACTGCTACAAATGTAGTACGTAGTACTGCTACAAATGTAGTACGTAGTACTGCTACAAATGTAGTACGTAGTACTGCTACAAATGTAGTACGTAGTACTGCTACAAATGTAGTACTGCTACAAATGTAGTTCTGCTACAAATGTAGTACGTAGTACTGCTACAAATGTAGTACTGCTACAAATGTAGTACTGCTACAAATGTAGTACGTAGTACTGCTACAAATGTAGTACGTAGTACTGCTACAAATGTAGTACGTAGTACTGCTACAAATGTAGTACGTAGTACTGCTACAAATGTAGTACTGCTACAAATGTAGTACGTAGTACTGCTACTAATGTAGTACTGCTACAAATGTAGTACGTAGTACTGCTACAAATGTAGTACTGCTACAAATGTAGTACTGCTACAAATGTAGTACTGCTACAAATGTAGTTCTGCTACAAATGTAGTTCTGCTACAAATGTAGTTCTGCTACAAATGTAGTTCTGCTACAAATGTAGTACTGCTACAAATGTAGTACGTAGTACTGCTACTAATGTAGTACTGCTACAAATGTAGTACGTAGTACTGCTACTTATGTAGTACTGCTACAAATGTAGTACTGCTACAAATGTAGTACTGCTACAAATGTAGTACTGCTACAAATGTAGTACTGCTACAAATGTAGTACTGCTACAAATGTAGTACGTAGTACTGCTACAAATGTAGTACGTAGTACTGCTACAAATGTAGTACTGCTACAAATGTAGTACTGCTACAAATGTAGTACTGCTACAAATTTAGTAGTACTGCTACAAATGTAGTACTGCTACAAATGTAGTACTGCTACAAATGTAGTACTGCTACAAATGTAGTACGTAGTACTGCTACAAATGTAGTACGTAGTACTGCTACAAATGTAGTACGTAGTACTGCTACAAATGTAGTACGTAGTACTGCTACAAATGTAGTACTGCTACAAATGTAGTTCTGCTACAAATGTAGTACGTAGTACTGCTACAAATGTAGTACTGCTACAAATGTAGTACTGCTACAAATGTAGTACGTAGTACTGCTACAAATGTAGTACGTAGTACTGCTACAAATGTAGTACGTAGTACTGCTACAAATGTAGTACTGCTACAAATGTAGTACGTAGTACTGCTACTAATGTAGTACTGCTACAAATGTAGTACGTAGTGCTACAAATGTAGTAAGTAGTACTGCTACAAATGTAGTACTGCTACAAATGTAGTACTGCTACAAATGTAGTTCTGCTACAAATGTAGTTCTGCTACAAATGTAGTTCTGCTACAAATGTAGTTCTGCTACAAATGTAGTACGTAGTACTGCTACTAATGTAGTACTGCTACAAATGTAGTACGTAGTACTGCTACTAATGTAGTACTGCTACAAATGTAGTACTGCTACAAATGTAGTACTGCTACAAATGTAGTACGTAGTACTGCTACAAATGTAGTACGTAGTACTGCTACAAATGTAGTACTGCTACAAATGTAGTTCTGCTACAAATGTAGTTCTGCTACAAATGTAGTTCTGCTACAAATGTAGTACGTAGTACTGCTACTAATGTAGTACGTAGTACTGCTACAAATGTAGTACTGCTACAAATGTAGTACTGCTACAAATGTAGTACTGCTACAAATGTAGTACTGCTACAAATGTAGTACGTAGTACTGCTACAAATGTAGTACGTAGTACTGCTACAAATGTAGTACTGCTACAAATGTAGTTCTGCTACAAATGTAGTTCTGCTACAAATGTAGTTCTGCTACAAATGTAGTACGTAGTACTGCTACTAATGTAGTACTGCTACAAATGTAGTACGTAGTACTGCTACAAATGTAGTACTGCTACAAATGTAGTACTGCTACAAATGTAGTACTGCTACAAATGTAGTACTGCTACAAATGTAGTACTGCCACAAATGTAGTACGTAGTACTGCTACAAATGTAGTTCTGCTACAAATGTAGTTCTGCTACAAATGTAGTTCTGCTACAAATGTAGTTCTGCTACAAATTTAGTTCTGCTACAAATGTAGTACGTAGTACTGCTACTAATGTAGTACTGCTACAAATGTAGTACGTAGTACTGCTACAAATGTAGTACGTAGTACTGCTACAAATGTAGTACTGCTACAAATGTAGTACTGCTACAAATGTAGTACTGCTACAAATGTAGTACTGCTACAAATGTAGTTCTGCTACAAATGTAGTACTGCTACAAATGTAGTATGTAGTACTGCTACTAATGTAGTACTGCTACTAATGTAGTACTGCTACAAATGTAGTACATAGTACTGCTACAAAAGTAGTACTGCTACTAATGTAGTACGTAGTACTGCTACAAATGTAGTACTGCTACAAATGTAGTACGTAGTACTGCTACAAATGTAGTACTGCTACAAATGTAGTACGTAGTACTGCTACAAATGTAGTACTGCTACAAATGTAGTACTGCTACAAATGTAGTACGTAGTACTGCTACAAATGTAGTACGTAGTACTGCTACAAATGTAGTACTGCTACAAATGTAGTTCTGCTACAAATGTAGTTCTGCTACAAATGTAGTTCTGCTACAAATGTAGTTCTGCTACAAATGTAGTTCTGCTACAAATGTAGTACTGCTACAAATGTAGTACTGCTACTAATGTAGTACTGCTACAAATGTAGTACTGCTACAAATGTAGTACTGCTACAAATGTAGTACTGCTACAAATGTAGTACTGCTACTAATGTAGTACTGCTACTAATGTAGTACTGCTACAAATGTAGTACTGCTACAAATGTAGTACTGCTACAAATGTAGTACGTAGTACTGCTACAAATGTAGTACGCAGTACTGCTACAAATGTAGTACGCAGTACTGCTACAAATGTAGTACTGCTACAAATGTAGTACTGCTACAAATGTAGTACTGCTACAAATGTAGTACTGCTACAAATGTAGTACGTAGTACTGCTACAAATGTAGTACGTAGTACTGCTACAAATGTAGTACTGCTACAAATGTAGTACTGCTACAAATGTAGTACTGCTACAAATGTAGTACTGCTACAAATGTAGTACGTAGTACTGCTACAAATGTAGTACTGCTACAAATGTAGTACGTAGTACTGCTACAAATGTAGTACGTAGTACTGCTACAAATGTAGTACTGCTACAAATGTAGTACTGCTACAAATGTAGTACTGCTACAAATGTAGTACTGCTACAAATGTAGTACTGCTACAAATGTAGTACGTAGTACTGCTACAAATGTAGTACGTAGTACTGCTACAAATGTAGTACTGCTACAAATGTAGTTCTGCTACAAATGTAGTTCTGCTACAAATGTAGTACTGCTACAAATGTATTTCTGTTACAATTGTAGTTCTGCTACAAATGTAGTTCTGCTACAAATGTAGTATGTAGTACTGCTACAAATGTAGTACGTAGTACTGCTACAAATGTAGTACGTAGTACTGCTACAAATGTAGTACTGCTACAAATGTAGTACGTAGTACTGCTACAAATGTAGTACTGCTACAAATGTAGTACGTAGTACTGCTACAAATGTAGTACGTAGTACTGCTACAAATGTAGTACGTAGTACTGCTACAAATGTAGTACTGCTACAAATGTAGTACGTAGTACTGCTACAAATGTAGTACGTAGTACTGCTACAAATGTAGTACTGCTACAAATGTAGTACGTAGTACTGCTACAAATGTAGTACTGCTACAAATGTAGTACGTAGTACTGCTACAAATGTAGTACTGCTACAAATGTAGTACGTAGTACTGCTACAAATGTAGTACGTAGTACTGCTACAAATGTAGTACTGCTACAAATGTAGTACGTAGTACTGCTACAAATGTAGTACTGCTACAAATGTAGTACGTAGTACTGCTACAAATGTAGTACTGCTACAAATGTAGTACTGCTACAAATGTAGTACGTAGTACTGCTACAAATGTAGTACTGCTACAAATGTAGTACGTAGTACTGCTACAAATGTAGTACGTAGTACTGCTACAAATGTAGTACTGCTACAAATGTAGTACTGCTACAAATGTAGTACGTAGTACTGCTACAAATGTAGTACGTAGTACTGCTACAAATGTAGTACTGCTACAAATGTAGTTCTGCTACAAATGTAGTTCTGCTACAAATGTAGTTCTGCTACAAATGTAGTACGTAGTACTGCTACTAATGTAGTACTGCTACAAATGTAGTACTGCTACAAATGTAGTACTGCTACAAATGTAGTACTGCTACAAATGTAGTACGTAGTACTGCTACAAATGTAGTACGTAGTACTGCTACAAATGTAGTACGTAGTACTGCTACAAATGTAGTACGTAGTACTGCTACAAATGTAGTACTGCTACAAATGTAGTTCAGCTACAAATGTAGTTCTGCTACAAATGTAGTTCTGCTACAAATGTAGTACGTAGTACTGCTACTAATGTAGTACTGCTACAAATGTAGTACTGCTACAAATGTAGTACTGCTACAAATGTAGTACGTAGTACTGCTACAAATGTAGTACTGCTACAAATGTAGTACGTAGTACTGCTACAAATGTAGTACTGCTACAAATGTAGTACGTAGTACTGCTACAAATGTAGTACTGCTGCAAATGTAGTACGTAGTACTGCTACAAATGTAGTACGTAGTACTGCTACAAATGTAGTACTGCTACAAATGTAGTATGTAGTACTGCTACAAATGTAGTACGTAGTACTGCTACAAATGTAGTACTGCTACAAATGTAGTACGTAGTACTGCTACAAATGTAGTAATGCTACAAATGTAGTACTGCTACAAATGTAGTACGTAGTACTGCTACAAATGTAGTAATGCTACAAATGTAGTACGTAGTACTGCTACAAATGTAGTACGTAGTACTGCTACAAATGTAGTACGTAGTACTGCTACAAATGTAGTACTGCTACAAATGTACTACTGCTACAAATGTAGTACGTAGTACTGCTACAAATGTAGTACTGCTACAAATGTAGTACTGCTACAAATGTAGTACGTAGTACTGCTACAAATGTAGTACTGCTACAAATGTAGTACTGCTACAAATGTAGTACGTAGTACTGCTACAAATGTAGTACGTAGTACTGCTACAAATGTAGTACGTAGTACTGCTACAAATGTAGTACTGCTACAAATGTAGTTCTGCTACAAATGTAGTTCTGCTACAAATGTAGTTCTGCTACAAATGTAGTACTGCTACAAATGTAGTACTGCTACTAATGTAGTACTGCTACAAATGTAGTACTGCTACAAATGTAGTACTGCTACAAATGTAGTACGTAGTACTGCTACAAATGTAGTACGTAGTACTGCTACAAATGTAGTACTGCTACAAATGTAGTACGTAGTACTGCTACAAATGTAGTACGTAGTACTGCTACAAATGTAGTACTGCTACAAATGTAGTACTGCTACAAATGTAGTACTGCTACAAATGTAGTACTGCTACAAATGTAGTACTGCTACAAATGTAGTACGTAGTACTGCTACAAATGTAGTACGTAGTACTGCTACAAATGTAGTACTGCTACAAATGTAGTACTGCTACAAATGTAGTACTGCTACAAATGTAGTACTGCTACAAATGTAGTACTGCTACAAATGTAGTACGTAGTACTGCTACAAATGTAGTACGTAGTACTGCTACAAATGTAGTACTGCTACAAATGTAGTTCTGCTACAAATGTAGTACTGCTACAAATGTAGTACTGCTACAAATGTAGTACTGCTACAAATGTAGTTCTGCTACAATTGTAGTTCTGCTACAAATGTAGTTCTGCTACAAATGTAGTACGTAGTACTGCTACAAATGTAGTACGTAGTACTGCTACAAATGTAGTACGTAGTACTGCTACAAATGTAGTACTGCTACAAATGTAGTACGTAGTACTGCTACAAATGTAGTACTGCTACAAATGTAGTACGTAGTACTGCTACAAATGTAGTACGTAGTACTGCTACAAATGTAGTACGTAGTACTGCTACAAATGTAGTACTGCTACAAATGTAGTACGTAGTACTGCTACAAATGTAGTACGTAGTACTGCTACAAATGTAGTACTGCTACAAATGTAGTACGTAGTACTGCTACAAATGTAGTACTGCTACAAATGTAGTACGTAGTACTGCTACAAATGTAGTACTGCTACAAATGTAGTACGTAGTACTGCTACAAATGTAGTACGTAGTACTGCTACAAATGTAGTACTGCTACAAATGTAGTACGTAGTACTGCTACAAATGTAGTACTGCTACAAATGTAGTACGTAGTACTGCTACAAATGTAGTACTGCTACAAATGTAGTACGTAGTACTGCTACAAATGTAGTAATGCTACAAATGTAGTACTGCTACAAATGTAGTACGTAGTACTGCTACAAATGTAGTACTGCTACAAATGTAGTACGTAGTACTGCTACAAATGTAGTACGTAGTACTGCTACAAATGTAGTACTGCTACAAATGTAGTACTGCTACAAATGTAGTTCTGCTAAAAATGTAGTTCTGCTACAAATGTAGTTCTGCTACAAATGTAGTTCTGCTACAAATGTAGTACTGCTACAAATGTAGTACGTAGTACTGCTACTAATGTAGTACTGCTACAAATGTAGTACGTAGTACTGCTACTAATGTAGTACTGCTACAAATGTAGTACTGCTACAAATGTAGTACTGCTACAAATGTAGTACTGCTACAAATGTAGTACTGCTACAAATGTAGTACTGCTACAAATGTAGTACGTAGTACTGCTACAAATGTAGTACGTAGTACTGCTACAAATGTAGTACTGCTACAAATGTAGTTCTGCTACAAATGTAGTTCTGCTACAAATGTAGTACGTAGTACTGCTACTAATGTAGTACTGCTACAAATGTAGTACTGCTACAAATGTAGTACTGCTACAAATGTAGTACTGCTACAAATGTAGTACGTAGTACTGCTACAAATGTAGTACGTAGTACTGCTACAAATGTAGTACGTAGTACTGCTACAAATGTAGTACTGCTACAAATGTAGTTCAGCTACAAATGTAGTTCTGCTACAAATGTAGTTCTGCTACAAATGTAGTACGTAGTACTGCTACTAATGTAGTACTGCTACAAATGTAGTACTGCTACAAATGTAGTACTGCTACAAATGTAGTACGTAGTACTGCTACAAATGTAGTACTGCTACAAATGTAGTACGTAGTACTGCTACAAATGTAGTACTGCTACAAATGTAGTACGTAGTACTGCTACAAATGTAGTACTGCTACAAATGTAGTACGTAGTACTGCTACAAATGTAGTACGTAGTACTGCTACAAATGTAGTACGTAGTACTGCTACAAATGTAGTACGTAGTACTGCTACAAATGTAGTACTGCTACAAATGTAGTATGTAGTACTGCTACAAATGTAGTACGTAGTACTGCTACAAATGTAGTACTGCTACAAATGTAGTACGTAGTACTGCTACAAATGTAGTAATGCTACAAATGTAGTACTGCTACAAATGTAGTACGTAGTACTGCTACAAATGTAGTAATGCTACAAATGTAGTACGTAGTACTGCTACAAATGTAGTACGTAGTACTGCTACAAATGTAGTACGTAGTACTGCTACAAATGTAGTACTGCTACAAATGTAGTACTGCTACAAATGTAGTACGTAGTACTGCTACAAATGTAGTACGTAGTACTGCTACAAATGTAGTACGTAGTACTGCTACAAATGTAGTACTGCTACAAATGTAGTTCAGCTACAAATGTAGTTCTGCTACAAATGTAGTTCTGCTACAAATGTAGTACGTAGTACTGCTACTAATGTAGTACTGCTACAAATGTAGTACTGCTACAAATGTAGTACTGCTACAAATGTAGTACGTAGTACTGATACAAATGTAGTACTGCTACAAATGTAGTACGTAGTACTGCTACAAATGTAGTACTGCTACAAATGTAGTACGTAGTACTGCTACAAATGTAGTACTGCTGCAAATGTAGTACGTAGTACTGCTACAAATGTAGTACGTAGTACTGCTACAAATGTAGTACTGCTACAAATGTAGTATGTAGTACTGCTACAAATGTAGTACGTAGTACTGCTACAAATGTAGTACTGCTACAAATGTAGTACGTAGTACTGCTACAAATGTAGTAATGCTACAAATGTAGTACTGCTACAAATGTAGTACGTAGTACTGCTACAAATGTAGTAATGCTACAAATGTAGTACGTAGTACTGCTACAAATGTAGTACGTAGTACTGCTACAAATGTAGTACGTAGTACTGCTACAAATGTAGTACTGCTACAAATGTACTACTGCTACAAATGTAGTACGTAGTACTGCTACAAATGTAGTAATGCTACAAATGTAGTACTGCTACAAATGTAGTACGTAGTACTGCTACAAATGTAGTACTGCTACAAATGTAGTACTGCTACAAATGTAGTACGTAGTACTGCTACAAATGTAGTACGTAGTACTGCTACAAATGTAGTACGTAGTACTGCTACAAATGTAGTACTGCTACAAATGTAGTTCTGCTACAAATGTAGTTCTGCTACAAATGTAGTTCTGCTACAAATGTAGTACTGCTACAAATGTAGTACTGCTACTAATGTAGTACTGCTACAAATGTAGTACTGCTACAAATGTAGTACTGCTACAAATGTAGTACGTAGTACTGCTACAAATGTAGTACGTAGTACTGCTACAAATGTAGTACTGCTACAAATGTAGTACGTAGTACTGCTACAAATGTAGTACGTAGTACTGCTACAAATGTAGTACGTAGTACTGCTACAAATGTAGTACTGCTACAAATGTAGTACTGCTACAAATGTAGTACTGCTACAAATGTAGTACTGCTACAAATGTAGTACTGCTACAAATGTAGTACGTAGTACTGCTACAAATGTAGTACGTAGTACTGCTACAAATGTAGTACTGCTACAAATGTAGTACTGCTACAAATGTAGTACTGCTACAAATGTAGTACTGCTACAAATGTAGTACTGCTACAAATGTAGTACGTAGTACTGCTACAAATGTAGTACGTAGTACTGCTACAAATGTAGTACTGCTACAAATGTAGTTCTGCTACAAATGTAGTTCTGCTACAAATGTAGTTCTGCTACAAATGTAGTACTGCTACAAATGTATTTCTGTTACAATTGTAGTTCTGCTACAAATGTAGTTCTGCTACAAATGTAGTACGTAGTACTGCTACAAATGTAGTACGTAGTACTGCTACAAATGTAGTACGTAGTACTGCTACAAATGTAGTACTGCTACAAATGTAGTACGTAGTACTGCTACAAATGTAGTACTGCTACAAATGTAGTACGTAGTACTGCTACAAATGTAGTACGTAGTACTGCTACAAATGTAGTACGTAGTACTGCTACAAATGTAGTACTGCTACAAATGTAGTACGTAGTACTGCTACAAATGTAGTACGTAGTACTGCTACAAATGTAGTACTGCTACAAATGTAGTACGTAGTACTGCTACAAATGTAGTACTGCTACAAATGTAGTACGTAGTACTGCTACAAATGTAGTACTGCTACAAATGTAGTACGTAGTACTGCTACAAATGTAGTACGTAGTACTGCTACAAATGTAGTACTGCTACAAATGTAGTACGTAGTACTGCTACAAATGTAGTACTGCTACAAATGTAGTACGTAGTACTGCTACAAATGTAGTACTGCTACAAATGTAGTACGTAGCACTGCTACAAATGTAGTAATGCTACAAATGTAGTACTGCTACAAATGTAGTACGTAGTACTGCTACAAATGTAGTACTGCTACAAATGTAGTACGTAGTACTGCTACAAATGTAGTACGTAGTACTGCTACAAATGTAGTACTGCTACAAATGTAGTACTGCTACAAATGTAGTTCTGCTACAAATGTAGTTCTGCTACAAATGTAGTTCTGCTACAAATGTAGTACTGCTACAAATGTAGTACGTAGTACTGCTACTAATGTAGTACTGCTACAAATGTAGTACGTAGTACTGCTACTAATGTAGTACTGCTACAAATGTAGTACTGCTACAAATGTAGTACTGCTACAAATGTAGTACTGCTACAAATGTAGTACTGCTACAAATGTAGTACTGCTACAAATGTAGTACGTAGTACTGCTACAAATGTAGTACGTAGTACTGCTACAAATGTAGTACTGCTACAAATGTAGTTCTGCTACAAATGTAGTTCTGCTACAAATGTAGTACGTAGTACTGCTACTAATGTAGTACTGCTACAAATGTAGTACTGCTACAAATGTAGTACTGCTACAAATGTAGTACTGCTACAAATGTAGTACGTAGTACTGCTACAAATGTAGTACGTAGTACTGCTACAAATGTAGTACGTAGTACTGCTACAAATGTAGTACTGCTACAAATGTAGTTCAGCTACAAATGTAGTTCTGCTACAAATGTAGTTCTGCTACAAATGTAGTACGTAGTACTGCTACTAATGTAGTACTGCTACAAATGTAGTACTGCTACAAATGTAGTACTGCTACAAATGTAGTACGTAGTACTGCTACTAATGTAGTACTGCTACAAATGTAGTACGTAGTACTGCTACAAATGTAGTACTGCTACAAATGTAGTACGTAGTACTGCTACAAATGTAGTACTGCTACAAATGTAGTACGTAGTACTGCTACAAATGTAGTACGTAGTACTGCTACAAATGTAGTACGTAGTACTGCTACAAATGTAGTACGTAGTACTGCTACAAATGTAGTACTGCTACAAATGTAGTATGTAGTACTGCTACAAATGTAGTACGTAGTACTGCTACAAATGTAGTACTGCTACAAATGTAGTACGTAGTACTGCTACAAATGTAGTAATGCTACAAATGTAGTACTGCTACAAATGTAGTACGTAGTACTGCTACAAATGTAGTAATGCTACAAATGTAGTACGTAGTACTGCTACAAATGTAGTACGTAGTACTGCTACAAATGTAGTACGTAGTACTGCTACAAATGTAGTACTGCTACAAATGTAGTACTGCTACAAATGTAGTACGTAGTACTGCTACAAATGTAGTAATGCTACAAATGTAGTACTGCTACAAATGTAGTACGTAGTACTGCTACAAATGTAGTACTGCTACAAATGTAGTACTGCTACAAATGTAGTACGTAGTACTGCTACAAATGTAGTACGTAGTACTGTTACAAATGTAGTACGTAGTACTGCTACAAATGTAGTACTGCTACAAATGTAGTTCTGCTACAAATGTAGTTCTGCTACAAATGTAGTTCTGCTACAAATGTAGTACTGCTACAAATGTAGTACTGCTACTAATGTAGTACTGCTACAAATGTAGTACTGCTACAAATGTAGTACTGCTACAAATGTAGTACGTAGTACTGCTACAAATGTAGTACGTAGTACTGCTACAAATGTAGTACGTAGTACTGCTACAAATGTAGTACGTAGTACTGCTACAAATGTAGTACGTAGTACTGCTACAAATGTAGTACTGCTACAAATGTAGTACTGCTACAAATGTAGTACTGCTACAAATGTAGTACTGCTACAAATGTAGTACGTAGTACTGCTACAAATGTAGTACGTAGTACTGCTACAAATGTAGTACTGCTACAAATGTAGTACTGCTACAAATGTAGTACTGCTACAAATGTAGTACGTAGTACTGCTACAAATGTAGTACGTAGTACTGCTACAAATGTAGTACGTAGTACTGCTACAAATGTAGTACTGCTACAAATGTAGTTCTGCTACAAATGTAGTTCTGCTACAAATGTAGTTCTGCTACAAATGTAGTACTGCTACAAATGTATTTACTGCTACAATGTAGTACTGCTACAAATGTAGTTCTGCTACAAATGTAGTACGTAGTACTGCTACAAATGTAGTACGTAGTACTGCTACAAATGTAGTACGTAGTACTGCTACAAATGTAGTACGTAGTACTGCTACAAATGTAGTACTGCTACAAATGTAGTACGTAGTACTGCTACAAATGTAGTACTGCTACAAATGTAGTACGTAGTACTGCTACAAATGTAGTACGTAGTACTGCTACAAATGTAGTACGTAGTACTGCTACAAATGTAGTACTGCTACAAATGTAGTACGTAGTACTGCTACAAATGTAGTACGTAGTACTGCTACAAATGTAGTACTGCTACAAATGTAGTACGTAGTACTGCTACAAATGTAGTACTGCTACAAATGTAGTACGTAGTACTGCTACAAATGTAGTACTGCTACAAATGTAGTACGTAGTACTGCTACAAATGTAGTACGTAGTACTGCTACAAATGTAGTACTGCTACAAATGTAGTACGTAGTACTGCTACAAATGTAGTACTGCTACAAATGTAGTACGTAGTACTGCTACAAATGTAGTACTGCTACAAATGTAGTACTGCTAGCACTGCTACAAATGTAGTACTGCTACAAATGTAGTACTGCTACAAATGTAGTACGTAGTACTGCTACAAATGTAGTACTGCTACAAATGTAGTACTGCTACAAATGTAGTTCTGCTACAAATGTAGTTCTGCTACAAATGTAGTTCTGCTACAAATGTAGTTCTGCTACAAATGTAGTACTGCTACAAATGTAGTACGTAGTACTGCTACTAATGTAGTACTGCTACAAATGTAGTACGTAGTACTGCTACAAATGTAGTACTGCTACAAATGTAGTACTGCTACAAATGTAGTACTGCTACAAATGTAGTACTGCTACAAATGTAGTACTGCTACAAATGTAGTACGTAGTACTGCTACAAATGTAGTACGTAGTACTGCTACAAATGTAGTACGTAGTACTGCTACAAATGTAGTTCTGCTACAAATGTAGTTCTGCTACAAATGTAGTTCTGCTACAAATGTAGTTCTGCTACAAATGTAGTACGTAGTACTGCTACTAATGTAGTACTGCTACAAATGTAGTACTGCTACAAATGTAGTACTGCTACAAATGTAGTACTGCTACAAATGTAGTACGTAGTACTGCTACAAATGTAGTACTGCTACAAATGTAGTACGTAGTACTGCTACAAATGTAGTACGTAGTACTGCTACAAATGTAGTACTGCTACAAATGTAGTACTGCTACAAATGTAGTTCTGCTACAAATGTAGTTCTGCTACAAATGTAGTACGTAGTACTGCTACTAATGTAGTACTGCTACAAATGTAGTACTGCTACAAATGTAGTACTGCTACAAATGTAGTACGTAGTACTGCTACAAATGTAGTACTGCTACAAATGTAGTACGTAGTACTGCTACAAATGTAGTACTGCTACAAATGTAGTACGTAGTACTGCTACAAATGTAGTACGTAGTACTGCTACAAATGTAGTACGTAGTACTGCTACAAATGTAGTACTGCTACAAATGTAGTACTAGTACTGCTACAAATGTAGTACGTAGTACTGCTACAAATGTAGTACGTAGTACTGCTACAAATGTAGTACTGCTACAAATGTAGTACGTAGTACTGCTACAAATGTAGTAATGCTACAAATGTAGTACTGCTACAAATGTAGTACGTAGTACTGCTACAAATGTAGTACTGCTACAAATGTAGTACGTAGTACTGCTACAAATGTAGTACGTAGTACTGCTACAAATGTAGTACGTAGTACTGCTACAAATGTAGTACTGCTACAAATGTAGTACTGCTACAAATGTAGTACGTAGTACTGCTACAAATGTAGTAATGCTACAAATGTAGTACTGCTACAAATGTAGTACGTAGTACTGCTACAAATGTAGTACTGCTACAAATGTAGTACTGCTACAAATGTAGTACGTAGTACTGCTACAAATGTAGTACGTAGTACTGCTACAAATGTAGTACTGCTACAAATGTAGTATGTAGTACTGCTACAAATGTAGTATGTAGTACTGCTACAAATGTAGTACGTAGTACTGCTACAAATGTAGTACTGCTACAAATGTAGTACTGCTACAAATGTAGTACGTAGTACTGCTACAAATGTAGTACTGCTACAAATGTAGTACTGCTACAAATGTAGTACGTAGTACTGCTACAAATGTAGTACTGCTACAAATGTAGTTCTGCTACAAATGTAGTTCTGCTACAAATGTAGTTCTGCTACAAATGTAGTTCTGCTACAAATGTAGTTCTGCTACAAATGTAGTACTGCTACAAATGTAGTACTGCTACTAATGTAGTACTGCTACAAATGTAGTACTGCTACAAATGTAGTACTGCTACAAATGTAGTACTGCTACTAATGTAGTACTGCTACAAATGTAGTACTGCTACAAATGTAGTACTGCTACAAATGTAGTACTGCTACTAATGTAGTACTGCTACAAATGTAGTACTGCTACAAATGTAGTACTGCTACAAATGTAGTACTGCTACTAATGTAGTACTGCTACTAATGTAGTACTGCTACTAATGTAGTACTGCTACTAATGTAGTACTGCTTCTAATGTAGTACTGCTACTAAAGTAGTACTGCTACTAAAGCTACTAAAGTAGTACTGCTACTAAAGTAGTACTGCTACTAAAGTAGTACTGCTACCAAAGTAGTACTGCTACTAAAGTAGTACTGCTACAAATGTAGTACTGCTACTAAAGCTACTAAAGTAGTACTGCTACAAATGTAGTACTGCTACTAAAGCTACTAAAGTAGTACTGCTACTAAAGCTACTAAAGTAGTACTGCTACAAATGTAGTACTGCTACTAAAGCTACTAAAGTAGTACTGCTACTAAAGTAGTACTGCTACTAAAGTAGTACTGCTACTAAAATAGTACAGCTACTAATGTAGTACAGCTACTAATGTAGTACAGCTACTAATGTAGTACTGCTACTAATGTAGTACTGCTACAAATGTAGTACTGCTACAAATGTAGTACTGCTACAAATGTAGTACGTAGTACTGCTACAAATGTAGTACGTAGTACTGCTACAAATGTAGTACTGCTACAAATGTAGTTCTGCTACAAATGTATTTCTGCTACAATTGTAGTTCTGCTACAAATGTAGTTCTGTTACAAATGTAGTACGTAGTACTGCTACAAATGTAGTACGTAGAACTGCTACAAATGTAGTACATAGTACTGCTACAAATGTAGTTCTGCTACAAATGTAGTTCTGCTACAAATGTAGTTCTGCTACAAATGTAGTTCTGCTACAAATTTAGTTCTGCTACAAATGTAGTACGTAGTACTGCTACTAATGTAGTACTGCTACAAATGTAGTACGTAGTACTGCTACTAATGTAGTACTGCTACAAATGTAGTACGTAGTACTGCTACTAATGTAGTACTGCTACAAATGTAGTACGTAGTACTGCTACAAATGTAGTACGTAGTACTGCTACAAATGTAGTACGTAGTACTGCTACAAATGTAGTACGTAGTACTGCTACAAATGTAGTACTGCTACAAATGTAGTACGTAGTACTGCTACAAATGTAGTACTGCTACAAATGTAGTTCTGCTACAAATGTAGTTCTGCTACAAATGTAGTTCTGCTACAAATGTAGTACGTAGTACTGCTACTAATGTAGTACTGCTACAAATGTAGTACTGCTACAAATGTAGTACTGCTACAAATGTAGTACTGCTACAAATGTAGTACGTAGTACTGCTACAAATGTAGTACGTAGTACTGCTACAAATGTAGTACTGCTACAAATGTAGTACGTAGTACTGCTACAAATGTAGTACTGCTACAAATGTAGTTCTGCTACAAATGTAGTTCTGCTACAAATGTAGTTCTGCTACAAATGTAGTACTGCTACAAATGTAGTACGTAGTACTGCTACTAATGTAGTACTGCTACAAATGTAGTACTGCTACAAATGTAGTACTGCTACAAATGTAGTACTGCTACAAATGTAGTACTGCTACAAATGTAGTACGTAGTACTGCTACAAATGTAGTACTGCTACAAATGTAGTACTGCTACAAATGTAGTACTGCTACAAATGTAGTACGTAGTACTGCTACAAATGTAGTACGTAGTACTGCTACAAATGTAGTACTGCTACAAATGTAGTACGTAGTACTGCTACAAATGTAGTACTGCTACAAATGTAGTACGTAGTACTGCTACAAATGTAGTACTGCTACAAATGTAGTACGTAGTACTGCTACAAATGTAGTACGTAGTACTGCTACAAATGTAGTACGTAGTACTGCTACAAATGTAGTACTGCTACAAATGTAGTATGTAGTACTGCTACAAATGTAGTACGTAGTACTGCTACAAATGTAGTACTGCTACAAATGTAGTACTGCTACAAATGTAGTACGTAGTACTGCTACAAATGTAGTACTGCTACAAATGTAGTACGTAGTACTGCTACAAATGTAGTACGTAGTACTGCTACAAATGTAGTACTGCTACAAATGTAGTTCTGCTACAAATGTAGTTCTGCTACAAATGTAGTTCTGCTACAAATGTAGTACTGCTACAAATGTAGTACTGCTACTAATGTAGTACTGCTACAAATGTAGTACTGCTACAAATGTAGTACTGCTACAAATGTAGTACTGCTACTAATGTAGTACTGCTACAAATGTAGTTCTGCTACAAATGTAGTTCTGCTACAAATGTAGTTCTGCTACAAATGTAGTACGTAGTACTGCTACTAATGTAGTACTGCTACAAATGTAGTACTGCTACAAATGTAGTACTGCTACAAATGTAGTACGTAGTACTGCTACAAATGTAGTACGTAGTACTGCTACAAATGTAGTACTGCTACAAATGTAGTACTGCTACAAATGTAGTACGTAGTACTGCTACAAATGTAGTACGTAGTACTGCTACAAATGTAGTACTGCTACAAATGTAGTTCTGCTACAAATGTAGTTCTGCTACAAATGTAGTTCTGCTACAAATGTAGTTCTGCTACAAATGTAGTACTGCTACAAATGTAGTACTGCTACTAATGTAGTACTGCTACAAATGTAGTACTGCTACAAATGTAGTACTGCTACAAATGTAGTACTGCTACTAATGTAGTACTGCTACAAATGTAGTTCTGCTACAAATGTAGTTCTGCTACAAATGTAGTTCTGCTACAAATGTAGTACGTAGTACTGCTACTAATGTAGTACTGCTACAAATGTAGTACTGCTACAAATGTAGTACTGCTACAAATGTAGTACGTAGTACTGCTACAAATGTAGTACGTAGTACTGCTACAAATGTAGTACTGCTACAAATGTAGTATGTAGTACTGCTACAAATGTAGTACTGCTACAAATGTAGTACGTAGTACTGCTACAAATGTAGTACTGCTACAAATGTAGTACGTAGTACTGCTACAAATGTAGTACTGCTACAAATGTAGTACGTAGTACTGCTACAAATGTAGTACGTAGTACTGCTACAAATGTAGTACGTAGTACTGCTACAAATGTAGTACTGCTACAAATGTAGTATGTAGTACTGCTACAAATGTAGTACGTAGTACTGCTACAAATGTAGTACTGCTACAAATGTAGTACTGCTACAAATGTAGTACGTAGTACTGCTACGAATGTAGTACTGCTACAAATGTAGTACTGCTACAAATGTAGTACGTAGTACTGCTACAAATGTAGTACGTAGTACTGCTACAAATGTAGTACTGCTACAAATGTAGTTCTGCTACAAATGTAGTTCTGCTACAAATGTAGTACGTAGTACTGCTACAAATGTAGTAATGCTACAAATGTAGTACTGCTACAAATGTAGTACGTAGTACTGCTACAAATGTAGTACTGCTACAAATGTAGTACTGCTACAAATGTAGTACTGCTACAAATGTAGTACGTAGTACTGCTACAAATGTAGTACGTAGTACTGCTACAAATGTAGTACTGCTACAAATGTAGTATGTAGTACTGCTACAAATGTAGTATGTAGTACTGCTACAAATGTAGTACGTAGTACTGCTACAAATGTAGTACTGCTACAAATGTAGTACTGCTACAAATGTAGTACGTAGTACTGCTACAAATGTAGTACTGCTACAAATGTAGTACTGCTACAAATGTAGTACGTAGTACTGCTACAAATGTAGTACTGCTACAAATGTAGTTCTGCTACAAATGTAGTTCTGCTACAAATGTAGTTCTGCTACAAATGTAGTTCTGCTACAAATGTAGTTCTGCTACAAATGTAGTACTGCTACAAATGTAGTACTGCTACTAATGTAGTACTGCTACAAATGTAGTACTGCTACAAATGTAGTACTGCTACAAATGTAGTACTGCTACTAATGTAGTACTGCTACAAATGTAGTACTGCTACAAATGTAGTACTGCTACAAATGTAGTACTGCTACTAATGTAGTACTGCTACAAATGTAGTACTGCTACAAATGTAGTACTGCTACAAATGTAGTACTGCTACTAATGTAGTACTGCTACTAATGTAGTACTGCTACTAATGTAGTACTGCTACTAATGTAGTACTGCTTCTAATGTAGTACTGCTACTAAAGTAGTACTGCTACTAAAGCTACTAAAGTAGTACTGCTACTAAAGTAGTACTGCTACTAAAGTAGTACTGCTACCAAAGTAGTACTGCTACTAAAGTAGTACTGCTACAAATGTAGTACTGCTACTAAAGCTACTAAAGTAGTACTGCTACAAATGTAGTACTGCTACTAAAGCTACTAAAGTAGTACTGCTACTAAAGTAGTACTGCTACTAAAGTAGTACTGCTACTAAAATAGTACAGCTACTAATGTAGTACAGCTACTAATGTAGTACAGCTACTAATGTAGTACTGCTACTAATGTAGTACTGCTACAAATGTAGTACTGCTACAAATGTAGTACTGCTACAAATGTAGTACGTAGTACTGCTACAAATGTAGTACGTAGTACTGCTACAAATGTAGTACTGCTACAAATGTAGTTCTGCTACAAATGTATTTCTGCTACAATTGTAGTTCTGCTACAAATGTAGTTCTGTTACAAATGTAGTACGTAGTACTGCTACAAATGTAGTACGTAGAACTGCTACAAATGTAGTACATAGTACTGCTACAAATGTAGTTCTGCTACAAATGTAGTTCTGCTACAAATGTAGTTCTGCTACAAATGTAGTTCTGCTACAAATTTAGTTCTGCTACAAATGTAGTACGTAGTACTGCTACTAATGTAGTACTGCTACAAATGTAGTACGTAGTACTGCTACTAATGTAGTACTGCTACAAATGTAGTACGTAGTACTGCTACTAATGTAGTACTGCTACAAATGTAGTACGTAGTACTGCTACAAATGTAGTACGTAGTACTGCTACAAATGTAGTACGTAGTACTGCTACAAATGTAGTACGTAGTACTGCTACAAATGTAGTACTGCTACAAATGTAGTACGTAGTACTGCTACAAATGTAGTACTGCTACAAATGTAGTTCTGCTACAAATGTAGTTCTGCTACAAATGTAGTTCTGCTACAAATGTAGTACGTAGTACTGCTACTAATGTAGTACTGCTACAAATGTAGTACTGCTACAAATGTAGTACTGCTACAAATGTAGTACTGCTACAAATGTAGTACGTAGTACTGCTACAAATGTAGTACGTAGTACTGCTACAAATGTAGTACTGCTACAAATGTAGTACGTAGTACTGCTACAAATGTAGTACTGCTACAAATGTAGTTCTGCTACAAATGTAGTTCTGCTACAAATGTAGTTCTGCTACAAATGTAGTACGTAGTACTGCTACTAATGTAGTACTGCTACAAATGTAGTACTGCTACAAATGTAGTACTGCTACAAATGTAGTACTGCTACAAATGTAGTACTGCTACAAATGTAGTACGTAGTACTGCTACAAATGTAGTACGTAGTACTGCTACAAATGTAGTACTGCTACAAATGTAGTACGTAGTACTGCTACAAATGTAGTACTGCTACAAATGTAGTACGTAGTACTGCTACAAATGTAGTACTGCTACAAATGTAGTACGTAGTACTGCTACAAATGTAGTACGTAGTACTGCTACAAATGTAGTACGTAGTACTGCTACAAATGTAGTACTGCTACAAATGTAGTATGTAGTACTGCTACAAATGTAGTACGTAGTACTGCTACAAATGTAGTACTGCTACAAATGTAGTACTGCTACAAATGTAGTACGTAGTACTGCTACAAATGTAGTACTGCTACAAATGTAGTACGTAGTACTGCTACAAATGTAGTACGTAGTACTGCTACAAATGTAGTACTGCTACAAATGTAGTTCTGCTACAAATGTAGTTCTGCTACAAATGTAGTTCTGCTACAAATGTAGTACTGCTACAAATGTAGTACTGCTACTAATGTAGTACTGCTACAAATGTAGTACTGCTACAAATGTAGTACTGCTACAAATGTAGTACTGCTACTAATGTAGTACTGCTACAAATGTAGTTCTGCTACAAATGTAGTTCTGCTACAAATGTAGTTCTGCTACAAATGTAGTACGTAGTACTGCTACTAATGTAGTACTGCTACAAATGTAGTACTGCTACAAATGTAGTACTGCTACAAATGTAGTACGTAGTACTGCTACAAATGTAGTACGTAGTACTGCTACAAATGTAGTACTGCTACAAATGTAGTACTGCTACAAATGTAGTACGTAGTACTGCTACAAATGTAGTACGTAGTACTGCTACAAATGTAGTACTGCTACAAATGTAGTTCTGCTACAAATGTAGTTCTGCTACAAATGTAGTTCTGCTACAAATGTAGTTCTGCTACAAATGTAGTACTGCTACAAATGTAGTACTGCTACTAATGTAGTACTGCTACAAATGTAGTACTGCTACAAATGTAGTACTGCTACAAATGTAGTACTGCTACTAATGTAGTACTGCTACAAATGTAGTTCTGCTACAAATGTAGTTCTGCTACAAATGTAGTTCTGCTACAAATGTAGTACGTAGTACTGCTACTAATGTAGTACTGCTACAAATGTAGTACTGCTACAAATGTAGTACTGCTACAAATGTAGTACGTAGTACTGCTACAAATGTAGTACGTAGTACTGCTACAAATGTAGTACTGCTACAAATGTAGTATGTAGTACTGCTACAAATGTAGTACTGCTACAAATGTAGTACGTAGTACTGCTACAAATGTAGTACTGCTACAAATGTAGTACGTAGTACTGCTACAAATGTAGTACTGCTACAAATGTAGTACGTAGTACTGCTACAAATGTAGTACGTAGTACTGCTACAAATGTAGTACGTAGTACTGCTACAAATGTAGTACTGCTACAAATGTAGTATGTAGTACTGCTACAAATGTAGTACGTAGTACTGCTACAAATGTAGTACTGCTACAAATGTAGTACTGCTACAAATGTAGTACGTAGTACTGCTACGAATGTAGTACTGCTACAAATGTAGTACTGCTACAAATGTAGTACGTAGTACTGCTACAAATGTAGTACGTAGTACTGCTACAAATGTAGTACTGCTACAAATGTAGTTCTGCTACAAATGTAGTTCTGCTACAAATGTAGTTCTGCTACAAATGTAGTTCTGCTACAAATGTAGTACTGCTACAAATGTAGTACTGCTACAAATGTAGTACTGCTACTAATGTAGTACTGCTACAAATGTAGTACTGCTACAAATGTAGTACTGCTACAAATGTAGTACTGCTACTAATGTAGTACTGCTACAAATGTAGTACTGCTACAAATGTAGTACTGCTACAAATGTAGTACTGTTACTAATGTAGTACTGCTACTAATGTAGTACTGCTACTAATGTAGTACTGCTACTAATGTAGTACTGCTTCTAATGTAGTACTGCTACTAAAGTAGTACTGCTACTAAAGCTACTAAAGTAGTACTGCTACTAAAGTAGTACTGCTACTAAAGTAGTACTGCTACCAAAGTAGTACTGCTACTAAAGTAGTACTGCTACAAATGTAGTACTGCTACTAAAGCTACTAAAGTAGTACTGCTACAAATGTAGTACTGCTACTAAAGCTACTAAAGTAGTACTGCTACTAAAGTAGTACTGCTACTAAAGTAGTACTGCTACTAAAATAGTACAGCTACTAATGTAGTACAGCTACTAATGTAGTACAGCTACTAATGTAGTACTGCTACTAATGTAGTACTGCTACAAATGTAGTACTGCTACAAATGTAGTACTGCTACAAATGTAGTACATAGTACTGCTACAAATGTAGTACGTAGTACTGCTACAAATGTAGTACTGCTACAAATGTAGTTCTGCTACAAATGTATTTCTGCTACAATTGTAGTTCTGCTACAAATGTAGTTCTGCTACAAATGTAGTACGTAGTACTGCTACAAATGTAGTACGTAGTACTGCTACAAATGTAGTACATATTACTGCTACAAATGTAGTTCTGCTACAAATGTAGTTCTGCTACAAATGTAGTTCTGCTACAAATGTAGTTCTGCTACAAATTTAGTTCTGCTACAAATGTAGTACGTAGTACTGCTACTAATGTAGTACTGCTACAAATGTAGTACGTAGTACTGCTACTAATGTAGTACTGCTACAAATGTAGTACGTAGTACTGCTACTAATGTAGTACTGCTACAAATGTAGTACTGCTACAAATGTAGTACGTAGTACTGCTACAAATGTAGTACGTAGTACTGCTACAAATGTAGTACTGCTACAAATGTAGTTCTGCTACAAATGTAGTACGTAGTACTGCTACAAATGTAGTACTGCTACAAATGTAGTACGTAGTACTGCTACAAATGTAGTAATGCTACAAATGTAGTACTGCTACAAATGTAGTACTGCTACAAATGTAGTACGTAGTACTGCTACAAATGTAGTACGTAGTACTGCTACAAATGTAGTAATGCTACAAATGTAGTACGTAGTACTGCTACAAATGTAGTACGTAGTACTGCTACAAATGTAGTACGTAGTACTGCTACAAATGTAGTACGTAGTACTGCTACAAATGTAGTACTGCTACAAATGTAGTACGTAGTACTGCTACAAATGTAGTACGTAGTACTGCTACAAATGTAGTAATGCTACAAATGTAGTACTGCTACAAATGTAGTACGTAGTACTGCTACAAATGTAGTACTGCTACAAATGTAGTACGTAGTACTGCTACAAATGTAGTACGTAGTACTGCTACAAATGTAGTACGTAGTACTGCTACAAATGTAGTACGTAGTACTGCTACAAATGTAGTACTGCTACAAATGTAGTACGTAGTACTGCTACAAATGTAGTACTGCTACAAATGTAGTACTGCTACAAATGTAGTACTGCTACAAATGTAGTACTGCTACAAATGTAGTACTGCTACAAATGTAGTACGTAGTACTGCTACAAATGTAGTACGTAGTACTGCTACAAATGTAGTACTGCTACAAATGTAGTACTGCTACAAATGTAGTTCTGCTACAAATGTAGTTCTGCTACAAATGTAGTTCTGCTACAAATGTAGTTTTGCTACAAATGTAGTACTGCTACAAATGTAGTACGTAGTACTGCTACTAATGTAGTACTGCTACAAATGTAGTACGTAGTACTGCTACTTATGTAGTACTGCTACAAATGTAGTACTGCTACAAATGTAGTACTGCTACAAATGTAGTACTGCTACAAATGTAGTACGTAGTACTGCTACAAATGTAGTACTGCTACAAATGTAGTACGTAGTACTGCTACAAATGTAGTACGTAGTACTGCTACAAATGTAGTACTGCTACAAATGTAGTACGTAGTCATGCTACAAATGTAGTACTGCTACAAATGTAGTACTGCTACAAATGTAGTACTGCTACAAATGTAGTACTGCTACAAATGTAGTACTGCTACAAATGTAGTACGTAGTACTGGTAC
Source organism: Misgurnus anguillicaudatus (assembly GCF_027580225.2). Classification (NCBI taxonomy): domain Eukaryota; kingdom Metazoa; phylum Chordata; class Actinopteri; order Cypriniformes; family Cobitidae; genus Misgurnus; species Misgurnus anguillicaudatus. The sequence goes on along the minus strand of NC_073342.2, from coordinate 3,183,121 downwards.
AAATGTAGTACTGCTACAAATGTAGTACGTAGTACTGCTACAAATTTAGTTCTGCTACAAATGTAGTACTGCTACAAATGTAGTACTGCTACAAATGTAGTTCTGCTACAAATGTAGTACGTAGTACTGCTACAAATGTAGTACTGCTACAAATGTAGTACGTAGTACTGCTACAAATGTAGTACTGCTACAAATGTAGTACTGCTACAAATGTAGTATGTAGTACTGCTACAAATGTAGTACGTAGTACTGCTACAAATGTAGTACTGCTACAAATGTAGTACGTAGTACTGCTACAAATGTATTACTGCTACAAATGTAGTACTGCTACAAATGTAGTACTGCTACAAATCAAGTACTGCTACAAATGTAGTACGTAGTACTGCTACTAATGTAGTACTGCTACAAATGTAGTACGTAGTACTGCTACAAATGTAGTACGTAGTACTGCTACAAATGTAGTACTGCTACAAATGTAGTACTGCTACAAATGTAGTTCTGCTACAAATGTAGTTCTGCTACAAATGTAGTTCTGCTACAAATGTAGTTCTGCTACAAATGTAGTACTGCTACAAATGTAGTACGTAGTACTGCTACTAATGTAGTACTGCTACAAATGTAGTACGTAGTACTGCTACTTATGTAGTACTGCTACAAATGTAGTACTGCTACAAATGTAGTACTGCTACAAATGTAGTACGTAGTACTGCTACAAATGTAGTACTGCTACAAATGTAGTACGTAGTACTGCTACAAATGTAGTACGTAGTACTGCTACAAATGTAGTACGTAGTACTGCTACAAATGTAGTACTGCTACAAATGTAGTATGTAGTACTGCTACAAATGTAGTACGTAGTACTGCTACAAATGTAGTACTGCTACAAATGTAGTACTGCTACAAATGTAGTACGTAGTACTGCTACAAATGTAGTACTGCTACAAATGTAGTACTGCTACAAATGTAGTACGTAGTACTGCTACAAATGTAGTACGTAGTACTGCTACAAATGTAGTACTGCTACAAATGTAGTTCTGCTACAAATGTAGTTCTGCTACAAATGTAGTTCTGCTACAAATGTAGTTCTGCTACAAATGTAGTACTGCTACAAATGTAGTACTGCTACTAATGTAGTACTGCTACAAATGTAGTACTGCTACAAATGTAGTACTGCTACAAATGTAGTACTGCTACTAATGTAGTACTGCTAAAAATGTAGTACTGCTACAAATGTAGTACTGCTACAAATGTAGTACTGCTACTAATGTAGTACTGCTACTAATGTAGTACTGCTACAAATGTAGTACTGCTATAAATGTAGTACTGCTACTAATGTAGTACTGCTACTAATGTAGTACTGCTACTAATGTAGTACTGCTACTAATGTAGTACTGCTTCTAATGTAGTACTGCTACTAAAGTAGTACTGCTACTAAAGCTACTAAAGTAGTACTGCTACTAAAGTAGTACTGCTACTAAAGTAGTACTGCTACCAAAGTAGTACTGCTACTAAAGTAGTACTGCTACAAATGTAGTACTGCTACTAAAGCTACTAAAGTAGTACTGCTACAAATGTAGTACTGCTACTAAAGCTACTAAAGTAGTACTGCTACTAAAGTAGTACTGCTACTAAAGTAGTACTGCTACTAAAATAGTACAGCTACTAATGTAGTACAGCTACTAATGTAGTACAGCTACTAATGTAGTACTGCTACTAATGTAGTACTGCTACAAATGTAGTACTGCTACAAATGTAGTACGTAGTACTGCTACAAATGTAGTACGTAGTACTGCTACAAATGTAGTACTGCTACAAATGTAGTTCTGCTACAAATGTATTTCTGCTACAATTGTAGTTCTGCTACAAATGTAGTTCTGCTACAAATGTAGTACGTAGTACTGCTACAAATGTAGTACGTAGTACTGCTACAAATGTAGTACATAGTACTGCTACAAATGTAGTTCTGCTACAAATGTAGTTCTGCTACAAATGTAGTTCTGCTACAAATGTAGTTCTGCTACAAATTTAGTTCTGCTACAAATGTAGTACGTAGTACTGCTACTAATGTAGTACTGCTACAAATGTAGTACGTAGTACTGCTACTAATGTAGTACTGCTACAAATGTAGTACGTAGTACTGCTACTAATGTAGTACTGCTACAAATGTAGTACTGCTACAAATGTAGTACGTAGTACTGCTACAAATGTAGTACGTAGTACTGCTACAAATGTAGTACGTAGTACTGCTACAAATGTAGTACTGCTACAAATGTAGTACGTAGTACTGCTACAAATGTAGTACTGCTACAAATGTAGTTCTGCTACAAATGTAGTACTGCTACAAATGTAGTACTGCTACAAATGTAGTACGTAGTACTGCTACTAATGTAGTACTGCTACAAATGTAGTACTGCTACAAATGTAGTACTGCTACAAATGTAGTACTGCTACAAATGTAGTACGTAGTACTGCTACAAATGTAGTACGTAGTACTGCTACAAATGTAGTACTGCTACAAATGTAGTACGTAGTACTGCTACAAATGTAGTACTGCTACAAATGTAGTTCTGCTACAAATGTAGTTCTGCTACAAATGTAGTTCTGCTACAAATGTAGTACGTAGTACTGCTACTAATGTAGTACTGCTACAAATGTAGTACTGCTACAAATGTAGTACTGCTACAAATGTAGTACTGCTACAAATGTAGTACTGCTACAAATGTAGTACGTAGTACTGCTACAAATGTAGTACGTAGTACTGCTACAAATGTAGTACTGCTACAAATGTAGTACGTAGTACTGCTACAAATGTAGTACTGCTACAAATGTAGTACGTAGTACTGCTACAAATGTAGTACTGCTACAAATGTAGTACGTAGTACTGCTACAAATGTAGTACGTAGTACTGCTACAAATGTAGTACGTAGTACTGCTACAAATGTAGTACTGCTACAAATGTAGTACTGCTACAAATGTAGTACGTAGTACTGCTACAAATGTAGTACTGCTACAAATGTAGTACTGCTACAAATGTAGTACGTAGTACTGCTACAAATGTAGTACTGCTACAAATGTAGTACGTAGTACTGCTACAAATGTAGTACGTAGTACTGCTACAAATGTAGTACTGCTACAAATGTAGTTCTGCTACAAATGTAGTTCTGCTACAAATGTAGTTCTGCTACAAATGTAGTACTGCTACAAATGTAGTACTGCTACTAATGTAGTACTGCTACAAATGTAGTACTGCTACAAATGTAGTACTGCTACAAATGTAGTACTGCTACTAATGTAGTACTGCTACAAATGTAGTACTGCTACAAATGTAGTACTGCTACAAATGTAGTACTGCTACAAATGTAGTACGTAGTACTGCTACTAATGTAGTACTGCTACAAATGTAGTACTGCTACAAATGTAGTACTGCTACAAATGTAGTACGTAGTACTGCTACAAATGTAGTACGTAGTACTGCTACAAATGTAGTACTGCTACAAATGTAGTACTGCTACAAATGTAGTACGTAGTACTGCTACAAATGTAGTACGTAGTACTGCTACAAATGTAGTACTGCTACAAATGTAGTTCTGCTACAAATGTAGTTCTGCTACAAATGTAGTTCTGCTACAAATGTAGTTCTGCTACAAATGTAGTACTGCTACAAATGTAGTACTGCTACTAATGTAGTACTGCTACAAATGTAGTACTGCTACAAATGTAGTACTGCTACAAATGTAGTACTGCTACTAATGTAGTACTGCTACAAATGTAGTACTGCTACAAATGTAGTTCTGCTACAAATGTAGTTCTGCTACAAATGTAGTACGTAGTACTGCTACTAATGTAGTACTGCTACAAATGTAGTACTGCTACAAATGTAGTACTGCTACAAATGTAGTACGTAGTACTGCTACAAATGTAGTACGTAGTACTGCTACAAATGTAGTACTGCTACAAATGTAGTATGTAGTACTGCTACAAATGTAGTACTGCTACAAATGTAGTACGTAGTACTGCTACAAATGTAGTACTGCTACAAATGTAGTACGTAGTACTGCTACAAATGTAGTACTGCTACAAATGTAGTACGTAGTACTGCTACAAATGTAGTACGTAGTACTGCTACAAATGTAGTACGTAGTACTGCTACAAATGTAGTACTGCTACAAATGTAGTATGTAGTACTGCTACAAATGTAGTACGTAGTACTGCTACAAATGTAGTACTGCTACAAATGTAGTACTGCTACAAATGTAGTACGTAGTACTGCTACGAATGTAGTACTGCTACAAATGTAGTACTGCTACAAATGTAGTACGTAGTACTGCTACAAATGTAGTACGTAGTACTGCTACAAATGTAGTACTGCTACAAATGTAGTTCTGCTACAAATGTAGTACTGCTACAAATGTAGTACTGCTACAAATGTAGTTCTGCTACAAATGTAGTACTGCTACAAATGTAGTACTGCTACAAATGTAGTACTGCTACTAATGTAGTACTGCTACAAATGTAGTACTGCTACAAATGTAGTACTGCTACAAATGTAGTACTGCTACTAATGTAGTACTGCTACAAATGTAGTACTGCTACAAATGTAGTACTGCTACAAATGTAGTACTGTTACTAATGTAGTACTGCTACTAATGTAGTACTGCTACTAATGTAGTACTGCTACTAATGTAGTACTGCTTCTAATGTAGTACTGCTACTAAAGTAGTACTGCTACTAAAGCTACTAAAGTAGTACTGCTACTAAAGTAGTACTGCTACTAAAGTAGTACTGCTACCAAAGTAGTACTGCTACTAAAGTAGTACTGCTACAAATGTAGTACTGCTACTAAAGCTACTAAAGTAGTACTGCTACAAATGTAGTACTGCTACTAAAGCTACTAAAGTAGTACTGCTACTAAAGTAGTACTGCTACTAAAGTAGTACTGCTACTAAAATAGTACAGCTACTAATGTAGTACAGCTACTAATGTAGTACAGCTACTAATGTAGTACTGCTACTAATGTAGTACTGCTACAAATGTAGTACTGCTACAAATGTAGTACTGCTACAAATGTAGTACATAGTACTGCTACAAATGTAGTACGTAGTACTGCTACAAATGTAGTACTGCTACAAATGTAGTTCTGCTACAAATGTATTTCTGCTACAATTGTAGTTCTGCTACAAATGTAGTTCTGCTACAAATGTAGTACGTAGTACTGCTACAAATGTAGTACGTAGTACTGCTACAAATGTAGTACATATTACTGCTACAAATGTAGTTCTGCTACAAATGTAGTTCTGCTACAAATGTAGTTCTGCTACAAATGTAGTTCTGCTACAAATTTAGTTCTGCTACAAATGTAGTACGTAGTACTGCTACTAATGTAGTACTGCTACAAATGTAGTACGTAGTACTGCTACTAATGTAGTACTGCTACAAATGTAGTACGTAGTACTGCTACTAATGTAGTACTGCTACAAATGTAGTACTGCTACAAATGTAGTACGTAGTACTGCTACAAATGTAGTACGTAGTACTGCTACAAATGTAGTACTGCTACAAATGTAGTTCTGCTACAAATGTAGTACGTAGTACTGCTACAAATGTAGTACTGCTACAAATGTAGTACGTAGTACTGCTACAAATGTAGTAATGCTACAAATGTAGTACTGCTACAAATGTAGTACTGCTACAAATGTAGTACGTAGTACTGCTACAAATGTAGTACGTAGTACTGCTACAAATGTAGTAATGCTACAAATGTAGTACGTAGTACTGCTACAAATGTAGTACGTAGTACTGCTACAAATGTAGTACGTAGTACTGCTACAAATGTAGTACGTAGTACTGCTACAAATGTAGTACTGCTACAAATGTAGTACGTAGTACTGCTACAAATGTAGTACAAATGTAGTACTGCTACAAATGTAGTACTGCTACAAATGTAGTACTGCTACAAATGTAGTACGTAGTACTGCTACAAATGTAGTACTGCTACAAATGTAGTACGTAGTACTGCTACAAATGTAGTACTGCTACAAATGTAGTACTGCTACAAATGTAGTATGTAGTACTGCTACAAATGTAGTACGTAGTACTGCTACAAATGTAGTACTGCTACAAATGTAGTACGTAGTACTGCTACAAATGTATTACTGCTACAAATGTAGTACTGCTACAAATGTAGTACTGCTACAAATCAAGTACTGCTACAAATGTAGTACGTAGTACTGCTACTAATGTAGTACTGCTACAAATGTAGTACGTAGTACTGCTACAAATGTAGTACGTAGTACTGCTACAAATGTAGTACTGCTACAAATGTAGTACTGCTACAAATGTAGTTCTGCTACAAATGTAGTTCTGCTACAAATGTAGTTCTGCTACAAATGTAGTTCTGCTACAAATGTAGTACTGCTACAAATGTAGTACGTAGTACTGCTACTAATGTAGTACTGCTACAAATGTAGTACGTAGTACTGCTACTTATGTAGTACTGCTACAAATGTAGTACTGCTACAAATGTAGTACTGCTACAAATGTAGTACTGCTACAAATGTAGTACTGCTACAAATGTAGTACGTAGTACTGCTACAAATGTAGTACTGCTACAAATGTAGTACGTAGTACTGCTACAAATGTAGTACTGGGGGGGGGGGGGGGTGGGGGGTCGGGGGGGGGGGGGGGGGGGGGCGGGGGGGCGGGGGGGGCGGGGGGGGGGCGCGCTGCGGGGGGGGGGGGCGGGGTGGGGGGTGGGGCGGGGGGGGTGGGGGCCGGGGGGGGGGGGGGGCGGGGGGGGCGGGGGGGGGGGGGGGGGGGGGGCGGGGGGGCGGGGGGGTGGGGGGGGGGGGGGGTGGGGGGGGGGGGGGGTGGGGGGGGGGGGGGGTGGGGGGGGGGGGGGGTGGGGGGGGGGGGGGGTGGGGGGGGGGGGGGGTGGGGGGGGGGGGGGGTGGGGGGGGGGGGGGGTGGGGGGGGGGGGGGGTGGGGGGGGGGGGGGGTGGGGGGGGGGGGGGGTGGGGGGGGGGGGGGGTGTGAAGGCGGGGGGGGGGAGTGGGGGGGACTGGGGGGGGGGGGGGGGGGCGGGGTGGGAGTGGCGGGGGGCGGGGTGGGGGGGGGGGTCGGCGGGGTGGGGGGGGGGCGCGGCGGGGGGGGGGGGGGGTGGGGTACACTGCATTATACATTTCTTTTTTTTCCCCAGTATGTGTGTTTCCTGGGTTTGAACCCATGACCTTTTGCGCTGTTTATGGAGTGCTCGACCCCTAAGCTATGGTAGAGCACCTGCTTGTGTTCAGTGTTTCTGAGGGACTTCATGGGTTTTACAGATTTGCTAATGAAGTCATTAAATCTCTGAGCATGCTTTTGCATGCGTGTGAGATTTGTTTTATATGAAATCTATAATGTAAATTAAGGAAATGACCATTCAAATCTGATAGCTGTAAACTTAAAGTTACACTTTGCATATATAAGACCACATTATGATCTTTAATGACCGCAAAAGCCAGAAGTTTGTTTTACAATGTATTTAAGCTCCACAAACTGGAGAATAAGGCATTGTGCGTGCACGTGTGTGTGTTTATGTGAAACTTTTGTCCAGCCATCTTGGCAGGACTCCCTGGATAAGAAGATGCTTATAATCTCAATGGGACTTTCCTGGAAAAATAAAGGATAAATAAATAAAAATGAATAAATACGTTTCGATCATTGGCAACAATTGTTTGGGTCATTCCTGTTATGCAGGACATTATTATGTCTTCACCTATGATACATATTGTTATTCAATTTTAAACTCACTAATTTTAAATATGGAAATCATATTGGTTCGTCTGAAAAAATGTTTTTTTATGCTGTTCACTTTATTTAAACAATTTATTTTTATTTAACAAAATGGATGCCGTTTCTGTTTTTTAAACATAGTTGCATCATTTTAAATTGAATTGAAATTGTAACTTTTTGGCATAACTTGATTGTTTTAATTTTGAAAGAAAATGATTCAGTCAAGTGTATTAAATATTCAAAATAATCCAGTTTACTTATTTTAAACATAATATTTCAACATGATTTTTTATTTTTCAAATTTAGGCAGATTTTCAGTTCCCAGCATGCTTTGCATGGGTCTGAATAATGAGAGCAAATGTAGAAATGAAAGGAGCATTGCGTAGGTTCTGAAATTTCTAACTGTTACTGACACCAGTGGCCATTAGAGAAACTGCAGCCAGTCTCGTGCTCGTACCACAACAACCAGAGTTGCCGTAGCAACCACAGACAGCTCATTGAGATTCACCAGCATGTTTACAGATGAAAGAAAAGTTACAGTACTGTTATTGTTTGACAGATCCATATTTTAGTAAAATGTTGCAGTTTATATTTTCAACTGAAGTCTACTTCTAAAAGTTTTGTAACACTACACTTTAACACACACTCCCGACACTCACAATCTTAATGCACTCGTGCTCTGAATAAAGATAATTCATATAAGACAGTAACTTTTGAAACCGTCCTGAAGCTGGCTAAGTTACCTAGCATTCACATTTGGCTAGCATGCTATCGTTAGCATTACACCACAAAAACAATAAAATAATATATTACAAATGGTCTGTAACTATGTCTTACCTTTGCAGTTAAAAGAAAGCCACCTCGGGGTCTGTTTTCATACCCAGCGCTGACCGGAGCTCCCTCCAAGAATCAAATGCCAATTCGATGTTTACTCTTGTCTTTGCCCCGACACTGGTCACGCTCTATTTTGGCCGCACTGAATTTTTTTTAACTTACGAGGAGTTTCTGTGAGTGATTGTACTGGAGGTTGGTCGCTTCTTTCCGTCTGCAGTGTCCATTTGAAACATGCTAGCGATTGCCGCTGTTTACTAATGGTTGCGTTATGCGTGTATATGGAACGCCCAAGTAGACAAGCACGCGCATGAAGTCACATTTTTAATTTTCGCGCCAATTCGGACCCGACCCCTGCACACACAAAATAGCCTACAGGCTGATAGAGATAACCGTGGAGGACAGTTAAGGTGTCATTATTTTAAGTTTTGGAATGTTTTATGCCCTTAATTTTCTTTGGTTGGGGCATAACAAGATGCACCGTACTTAAGGGAGGGGGGGGGGGGGGTTGGCTCATGACAATAAAGTTTAAGAACCACTGGGCTACACGACTGGGTCAGAGCATCTCCAAACCTGCAGCAGCTCTTGTGGGGTCTTCCCGGTCTGTAGTGGTCAGCGGTCAAGGAAGGAAAAGCGGTGAACCGGCGACAGGGTCATATATTAATTTATTTAATATTAATTTAATTATTAGCACAATAAAATTTGGATTAATATAAACTACAAATTTCATGGATTCATTAGGTTAAATCTGTTAAAGTTGGTAGTTTTTATATGTGGAGCATTTTGTTAATAGTCCCCTGAATGGCAGAATAGAGCAGCATAGACATACATAGCACCATCTGTATATGTAGATATTTTAAAATTGCACATTGAGAATCTAATGAACTAAAACCTCGAAACAACAGAAAGGCTTTTTCAAGGTCACTATTTGAATAAAAGCAGAATACATTTACACAAAAGTTCAGATGCATTCAAAACATTCAAAACTTATATATAACATTTTTTATCAGTTTATGCAAAGTTACAGAGTCATACCAAAGAACAAAACATTTTATTCAACTTTCTCATCACTTTATAATAATTATGTTTTAATTTATAATAATATGTTTTAAATCTCACAACTAGTCTCAGTGTTTGGGATCCTAGTTCATATACCAAGTAGTTATTTAATATTTACTAAATACTATTGTTATTTTGTATTTGTCAGTTCACAGTCCACTAATTTTAAATAAATCCAGCCTCTGCACTGTCTAAAAACCTCTCATCGGCATTAACTTTTATACACATTTATACCTAAAGGGTGCATATTCATTACATATTGGTTCCCTTAAAGGTACAGTACATGTCTGTGCATATTAGGACCTTTTAAAGGATACCATCCAAATGACAGCTTTTTTTTACACCGTTTACAATCTGCTGAGTGAAATATGACATCTCAAATCTTCAGTAATATATCCCTGAATTTATTAGCAATATACCTTAAGTTCTGTTACTGAAGCACAAAGATTAATATTACATTGTGATTAACTCACTGATTAACTGGGTAAAGTGTATCCAACCCATTATAGTTCATGAAACTACAGACTTTCATTAAATCACGCTGCATTTATTTGTCTGCCCTTCTCTTACAAAAGCACACTGATGTTTGCTAATGGTTTTTAAGTTCAAATGTGAAATCCCTGAGTTAAAATTATTACAAAAAGAGTGCTCTGCTTGACAGGATCTTTGAGAATATTGATGTATATGTGGGATTAAAGGGTAATGTGTCACGTCCATCAGTTCTCTCTCAGTGATGATACTGTCGCCTCTCCACTGACATTCTCCTCATCACATCACCGCTGAACTGATACGTCAGTTTCTTCTTCACTTTTTTGACCTCGCCCGTCTTGCCGTAGTTTCGCAGGGCCCTGGCCATCTTCTGATAGGTCATCCTCTTGCGGTTGCCCTTCTGCTGGCCCCATCGACCGGCAAGAGTCTCCTTGTGCTTGGAGGAGAACTGAAAGATGCCTCTCTCTCTGTCCACCCACCAGATGCAGTCTCGCATGTCTCCGTCTTGAAGGAGGTCCAGAAGGAACTGATAGAGGCGAACTTTTCTTTTGTTTCCTGTAGAAGTTAACATTCATTTGAAACTTTCTAGATGACATGGTGAATCAAAAAGACTCAACTCTACTTATATTCTTCTCAGTTTGATTTTAAATATTATTGCCAATTTTTAAACACACATCATCCAGAAAAAAGTTCAACATTATTTGTTAACTAAAGTAATACTGGAAAGGACATTTAAAGGTGCAGTGTGTAATTTTTAGAAGAATCTCTTAACAGAAATCCAATATAATATACAAAACTACATTATCATGGGTGTATAAAGACCTTTTTATAATGAATCGTTATGCTTTTATTACCTTAGAATGAGATGTTTTTATCTACATATATCGAGGGTCCCCTTACGTGGAAGTCGCCATTTTGTGCCACCATGTTTCTACAGAAGCCCTAAACGGACAAACGTTATTGTCTCCGACGATGAAGTGTTTTTCCAGTGGCGGCTACTGTAGCTTCTCTATGCGTTTCAAAAGCGAGGGGTGAGCAGTGGGCGTAGCTGTTGGTTGCAATTTGTAACCTCACCACTAGATGCCGCTAAAATTTACACACTGCACCTTTAAGTTTGGATAAAATGGTCTGTCAAATGTCTAAATATAAATTTTGGAGCCTTCCCCTGCTCATGCCTAAATCTGGCCGTGGCAGTAATGTTTAATTCAGCCGCCAATGCAGCATCTATGTGATTCTATAATTGTTTTTTATTAAAGGTGCCAAAGAATGCATTGTAATAATCTGTTAAATTGTTCTCTGATATCTACATAGAATGTTTGTGGCTTTATTAAGTGCAAAAATGATCCAGAGACAGTTTTACATTTACAACCCTAGGATTTGCCCTTAGAATGTAATGGTCTATTATTACCTTATTTAAAAAGGTCATGAATAATAATATTGAGCTCTGCTCTGATTGGCTGTCACTCAGTAGCTGTTCTCAGCCTCAGATGTCAAACCCACGGAAAGTTCGCTAAATGTCTGATGCATATGGCACACTTAACTGGAAACTCTTCAGAAATGTAAAAGTCATCTTCTGATTTGTTTAAAAAAATGGATTTCCAGGAGACGCAAGTGTTGATGACTGACTTGTTGCACGCCCGTCTGTTGTTGTGGGGACATTTCCATGGCCCAAAACGTGACGGTAGAGGAAACAAACTGTGATTGGTTGCTTAACATGTTGGTCAAACACCCTCATGGGCGGGCATTGGCCAAAAAAAGCTGCCATGAATTGGATGGTAGCTGTCAAAGCAAAACGACCTCATGTTTGAGTCTGTATCAGACGAAGATACAGATTTTGAGGAATAATCAATTGTTTGGAGATTGTTAATGGACGTTTCTGTTTTTTTTCCAATATGGACCTGCAAAACGTAACTGTAACGTCAATAGTAAAACTTCAGGCCTAACGCTAGCATCTAGCATTAAAGGAACATGCCTAAATTTTGGGAATTTAGCTTATTCACAGTATCCCCCAGAGTTGGATAAGTTCATACCCTCTTCATCTCCGTGCGTGCCGTAACTCTGTCTGACGCAGCCCCCGCTAGCTTAGCTTAGCACAAAGACTGGAAGTGAATGGCTTCAGCTAGCAAACTGCTCCCAATAAGTGACAAAATAACGCAAACATTTTCCTATTTATATGTTGTGATTTTGTAAAGTCACAGCGTGTATAAATAACAAGGTCATATGAGACACAGACATCTTTTAACAGTATACATACTGGGGACTATATTCTCAGAAGGCGAAGCACTGCTACTTGGGCGGAGTGATTTGCACAACTCTGACTGAACTCTCTGCTCCTCACCAGGGGGCTTCTCGGGTGATGCAAGCAAATCACTCCGCCCAGTAGCAGTGCTTCGCCTTCTGAGAATATAGTTCCCAGTATGTATACTGTTAAAAGATAGCTGTGTCTCATATCACCTTGTTATTTGTACACGGTGTGACTATAAAAATCACAACACATAAATAGGAAAATGTTTGCGTTATTTTGTAACTTATTGGGAGCAGTATGCTAGCCGGAGCCATTCACTTCCAGTCTTTGTGCTAAGCTAAGCTAGTGGGGGCTGCGTCAGACAGAGTTACAGCACGCACGGCAATGAGAAAGGTATGTATGGACTAACTCTGGGGGATACGGTGAATAAGCTAAATTCCCAAAATCTAGGCGTGTTCCTTTAACTAGCATATAACGCTAACTCAGCAGTCACAACTTTGTTTTAGCATTGTAATTAATTTAATGTTTAATTTAATGTTGGGGGCGTACATCTCGACTGTAACGTCACAGTTGGTGTTATGTTGAGATTGTTCTGTTTTCCAGCGGTCTTTTGCATGCACGAGGTTTACATAAGAAGGAGGAAACAATCGTGTTTGAGGCTCACTCATTACCATGTACAGATCTCTTATTACTCATCTATGCCTACACTGTCAAAAATAAAGGTACGAAGCCGTCACTGGGGCAGTACCCTTTAAAAAAGGTCCTAATATGTACCATTTAGGTACAAATATGTTCCTTTAAAGGTACATTTTGGCAGTTCAAAGTACTAATATGCACTCTTTGGGTACAAAGGTGTACCTTTTTGAAAGGGTACTGTCCCAGTGACAACTTTTGTACCTTTATTTCTGAGAGTGTACATAAATACTGTTTTACATTCTGTGGCACCTTTAAACTATACAATTTTAGTTTTCTAATGAAAGAAATTAATAGGTTTGGCTCAACAAAAAATATTTATTTTTTATTAAGAAATGCACAAAGGACAATCAACTAAGCAGAAAAGAAACACACGGCTAAAATGAGTGGTCAGAATTGCAGTGCATTAAAAAATATTAATAGCTGCCATTCTTCAAGATTCAAAAATCTCAATGCTCAACATTGAAGAAGTTATAAATGGGGAACCATGTTTGCAAATATTATCATTTTAGTTACTGTGGCTACTTCTATTGCTATTTGTGACCCTGGACCACAAATCCAGTCATACTTGAACATGAGATTTATACAACATCTGAAAGTCGAACAAATAAGCTTTCATTGATGTATGGTTTGAGGATAACATTTGCCTGAGATACGACTTTTTAAAATTTGGAAAAATTTAAATATTGAGAAAATCGCCTTTAATGTTCAAATAAAGAAAAATCGATAATTCTTTTATTCATACAATGTAACATAGGCAAGCGCTACAAATATACCCATGCAACTTGGTTTTGTGGTCCAGGGTCACATATGTTCTAGTTGCAAACTTGGCTATACTGTGTGTTATGTTTGGTCTTACAGTTTTGCAGAATGACTTTCTTCAGAAGGATTAAATCTACAGTTCCTCTTCATAAGTATTGGGACATTAAATGTTTCAACAAAGAACAACAACCTTTCATCCTGACTTATGTGTGGTACATGTATCATCAAATGCAATATTCATTATTGACATCTAAGATATATTTTGGTGAAAACTGACAACACGGTGCTAAATAGCACTAAAAGTGGTTCTTGGCTCCTAATCATAGAGGAACCATTTTTAGTGCTATACAGCACCTATAGCACCAATGAAGAACCATACAGGGGTGATATAGCACCACTATAGCACCAGATATGGTTCTATATAGCACAATATGGTTCTACACAGGTACTTCATCTGTGCCATATGGCACTTAAAATGGTTCCACTATGATTACGAGCCAAGAACCACTTTTAGTGCTATTTAGCACCGTTTGGTTTTAAAGTGTGGTATAAGATAATACGCCTCTCCTGTCGTAGTGTTCATACTCTAACTCACCTATGAGAGCACTGGAGGTCCCTGGATGTCTGTCATTGTCCTCTTCACCCTCTGATACCTCGAAGGGTGGACTGCGACCCCCGGGTTCCTCATCATCGGTGCTGCAGTGCGGGACGGGTGAGCGTTGGTACAGCTGGTGATGTGATACATAAGTGTACTATAGAGAGAAAACTATTCATCAGTCTTGCTTCTGTATGAATAATGCTATCAGATCATTTTCCACAATGATCAAAATGTCAACCAATCCCAACAACGCCTAACCAGTTGCTTAACTGTAAAACTCTTTATTAGTTTAGCTGTTAAATGACATATCTTTGCTGGTCCAAAGGGGTGGGCCAAAATATGACCAAAAATCCATTTCATGAAATAAGTCATTTCATTACACGGTATACAGTGTATAAGAGAGAGAGAAAGTACTGGAAGCGTGGAAAAAAAACAGGGTTACTGGTAAAAATGCTAGACATGAAAAAGATCTTACACTTTCCCACATCTTAACTTATTTTTAAGCAGAAAATGCTGGTTTAGCGTGATCGTGTATTAGTGCTCTCATCTACTTGGAAACCACAGAATTACTTTACATTGAAAGAGGAAGTATGAAAACACAGTGTCAACAAAAAGGACACACAATTGTGTGGCTCTGGATTTACTAATCATGTTTGCTTTCAAATCATTGCAAAAAAACACACTCGATTAGTAAGTACAGCTATAAAGAGTGTATCTAAAAAAAAAAGTTTACACTTAATGAAACATCTGCCATCATTTAGTGTACTCTAAAGTCATTTATAGTGATTTACTGTTTTCAACAAAAAATTGAATGAAGATACTGTGACCTTGATATCTTTACGATTGAATAATGTGTGCTGCTGTATTCCAACTTTCATGAAGCCATATGACAGCTTTGCGTTATTTCCTAAATTTAAGTAATTATTAATATTTGATGACTGATATACCTGGAAATTCTGCAAAAAAAACTTTGCCCAAAGGAAAGCCAGAGATGACTTCAGAGTAGGGCTGTCAATAGATTAAAATATTTAATCGCAGTTAATCGCATGATTTCATGAGTTAACTCGCGATTAATCGCAAATTAATCGCACATTTTTATCTGTTCTAAATTTACCTAAATGTAACACTTTTTAAGTTTGTAATGCTGTAATCAACATGGATTTGGATAATATATATGCTATATGCAAATGTATGTCTACAACAGCCTGTTTACATTTTCAACAGAACCATCAGCCATAGTTTTATAAATGTTTTTGCCTTTAGAAGACCTTGTTCTTTCTCCATTTCTGTTTGCTGCTGCATCATTTGTGACCTGTGCTGGCAAATTGAGTTGGGATGAACAAATTTTCAAAAATGTGTCATTTATATATTAACATTCTCTATTAAAAAACTTCAAAACAATTGGAACAATTGTTGGAATCTGACAAAGCATGACAGAACTTTACCTGTTAATGCAGAGCAAAAACAATATCAATATACATATATGTTTTTCTTTTATTGTTTAATTTTGACATTGAGACAGACCACTTTAAGACTGTAGGCTAATGCAAGGGTTTAATATAATGACACAACAGATACTTTTCCTTAACAGTTAACCAAACATTCACTTCAGATATAACAGATTATAGGTCATACCTGCGTGAATTCTTGTCAAAACAGATATTTTTCAACCTGTAATTTTGTGTTAGATGTCTATATATATCAGGGTCACGCACTCGCGCATTTGTGTGCATGCGCTTCAGATGTCTGTGTAAGACATCGCTTTTGAGCCTTGTCACTCTTAATAACTCTTTTAACATCAATCAGATCCCGAACTTTATCTCTCTTAATAATTTTTTTAACATCAAGAAAGTCCTGCGGTCTATTTTCTATAATTTCTGAATGCTTTTTAAAACGAAACTAAAAAGTGAAAGAAGACGCATCTTTGCTTTATATGGATTTGGGACGGTACACCTCACAGAAAACGTGCAGATAAAGAAAACTGCACGTGCAGAAAACGTGCATTTTAGATGTTTAAATACCATTTAGATCATTGGATTCGCTAGACGAGAGCTTAATGTTCTTATTTTTATGAAAAGCTCCGACTCATCTAGACAGCGCCAGTCACTTGCTGCGTCTCAATTCATCCAGCTGTGGGTCAAACAGAAATTGCGTGTTGCGTTAATCGCGCGTTAATAAAATTAGTGCCGTTAAAATGAATTTGCGTTAACGCGTTATTAACGCGTTTATTTTGACAGCCCTACTTCAGAGTGAATAAATGTTTTGTTATTTTAGGTGAACTGTCTGTACCTTCAAAAGACACGTAAAGCAGAAGCTCTGAGAAAATGTGTGCATATAGTATGTGTTGTGTGTAAAGCTGTGTTGTGTATAGCGGCACTGACAGCAGTATTCAGTCAGGAAAAGACAATGTTGAGCAATAAGTTGCATGCGCCTCCACTCACATCCTGCACATCTCTCTCTCTCTCTCTCTCTCTCTCTCTCTCTCTCTCTCTCTCTCTCTCTCTCTCTCTCTCTCTCTCTCTCAGATAAACACACTTTCCAATACTTTTTAATGAAATTTTAATTTTAGTAATTTTTACTAGTGAAATTCTAGTTTTGTATACAAGCAAGACACTTTAATACTATAATATAAGTGTATTTTGTCTTACTGCTCTGCCACATATTTTCCTTTCACTTTTAAAAGTCTTAATGCCCTAAACCAAATTGTTTTTCATCTACATGTATCTTGTTTGGCAAATTATAAAAAAAAATGCAAAAACAAAATATGACTTTTTTGTTGTGATGACAGGAGTGATATTCGATCACTGCATGTGAGCTCAAAATAAAGACAAATTAAGTTAAAGAAATCAATGACAATGTTGAGTGAAGAATACATATTGTGTACAAATAAATTGTGTCAGAAGTAATGAAAAACGAAAATATAAAAAATACCTGTAAAATGAAATATGAGGCTCAGTCGCAATCATTGAGATAAAAAACTCATGCATTGTCATCATGAACGCACTTCACAAAACAACATCTTTTAGGCTTTTAGTTCAAAGGTATATTTCAGGGTATCGTGAATCATTGATGTCTGTCAAAATTTTTACTATTCAATTTAAATGACATGCGACAACATGACACAAAGCACTTGCATAGCTCGAGTATCTACACTTGATCATTTTTTTTTCTCAGGAAAACTTTACTTCACTACATACTTTTCCATTCCACTACATTTCAATAAATTACATTTAATACACTGTAAAAATATTTAAAACAACTTGGTTTTGCAAGTCAATGTTACCTAGTATTTTAAGTTGAGTAAAAAAATTCAACTTGTTTTTATAAATTAAATTAACAAAAATATACGTTGATTTGACAAAAATGCTGAATTTTTTACAGTGAACATAAAAAATCTAGTGCCTTCTTTTACGCAAGCAAAAGTAAATAGGAGTTTTACTTAATTTTAAATGTACTTAAGTATAAAATGTAAAACAAAAAGTAAAAATATTATGCTTTGAAATGAAGTAAAGTACATTTTCCAATGACAAATACTGAGAGATATTTGAAAAAATGTACTTAAGTAATAATTAAAAATACTTTCTACATTTAAATAAAGGTATTTTTCATCACAACATTAACTTTATAAATGCATCTCTTCCCCTCAAATGATTAAAAAGTATTCATATTGAGATAAAATGATAAAACTGGCAAAATTAGTCAAATCTTGTATATGTTTTGTTAATTGTCACTCGTACTATTTAAACAGTAAAACTATTTCAGAAGTTTTATTGAATAGTAAAAATCTTGTGTATGTACTACAAAAATACATAAAGCAGTGCCATTTGAATGTAGTTAGTGTTTAAGACACCTTTTTGTGTAATTTTTGAGTAAATGTACGGTTTAATGATGATCAACCACCATTTTCACTGATCTGCCCCACTTTCATTGTTTCACCCAGAAAGTCCTGAGCAACTCATGACCCACAGTCAAAACAATGTAAACATATACAGAAAATGTGTCTGGAAAATGCTAAAACTTCATAATCAAAACATAAGTAATGTATTATGCGTAATATGAATAAATGACCTCATGTTACGAGAAAAACAAACAAATATTCTGACCTCTGGCTTTATTTTTTCGTCATTGTCATTGTTGGGGGTTATATCTTTTATTTATTTATTTGTTAGGATATGTAAAACTTTCTGGAAATATAAAGATACCAATGTTACATAAACAAACCTGTGGAGGAACTCCAGGCAGAAGGGGTCCCATCCCAGGATCTACAGGTGGATGGTAGGTCTCCACATCTCTATAGTGGTATGGGGTGGAGGACAGCTCAATGCAGTTTCCCTGAGGGGGCTCATATTCGGTGTGATGGGCATGAACACTTGAATATTCCCATCCATTTTCTGGAAATAAAAGAAACAGAATGCAGAAATATATGAAACAAGTTTTGTGATGTAAATTGTTTTCCGTGATAAAACTCTATAGAAATGGAGATATTTCAGAGAATCAATGTGAATCGTCTCATTTGTTAACAACAGAAATGAAATGAGTGAAAAGATGAGATTGATATGAGATTCAGCTTACCAGGATGAGTTCCAGGTTCAGGAGTGAGATACGAATAGAAGTCGTACATCAGCCGACCGTCATGATCGTATGGGATTATTTCTTCTGGTAACTGAAAACAAAATTTACTTTGAATTTCTTTTTTTTATATAATGTCTTGATGATAAATTTTTATCATTTTTAAACCTTAAAATTTGTCACAGTTTTATATTTGAATGAATAGCTATCTATGGTTAAAAAGTCAGGATTGTTTTGTTTAAGTTTGTTTTAGTAAAACTAATTGACTGCTATACAATTCTATACAAAAATAAAACATTTTATAATCATTACAAAATCATACCTTATACAACAACGTATGTTTAAAATGGAAGACAATTCTTTTACTTACAGGTGAAATAACACAACTTTCCATTCTGTAATGCAACATGAGGCCCTTTAATCATACAGTCAAGCTTCTTCTGTGATGTCTATCTCACAGTTTCACTCTTTTTTACAGAATATTGCATAACTTGGAGATTACTTCACAAGGGTCTCTATCCTGTGCTAGCTCTGTTAAACGGACATATGCCTCAAATCTTGTTTTAAAACCTCTCCTGCCTTCAGCTTGACTGTCCTGATGCGAGAAAGATTGAAATGCTGATGGTTTCTGATGATCTGTACTGCCATGGTCTGATTTACGGGACTTCACCTAAGGATCTGGCCTCTGATTGGTCGATGCGGCGATGACTCGTGATTTTTCATTTGCAACATTGTCGAGGGATGTCAGCCAGGCCAATCCAGATCTAGATGATGGGTTGGCCAATCGTTTGATCTTAAAGGGTTTTTGGCCATTTGATTGGCATGTATACACAGACAAGTAGGTGTACATGAAACTTTAAATAATGGTTGAATTTAATACGACTTTTGACCTTTATTTCTGCCATTTTCATTCAAGTTATATCTGCGATGATTGTATGGCTCAGGTTAAATAAAAACCCTCTATTCAGCCGAGTAATTTAATATGCAGTGATGTGTGTCAATCAGAGGAAGATTTTTACATAAGCTATTGTCTAGGCATCATAAAGTTGAATGTGTCGAACAAAGTGAAGTTCTGAGAGAGTCTTGTTCCCCTTTTCATCAAAGAATCGCTCTGTTATCGCAGGTTTTGGGGAAGCAAGTACTACTGCTGCATAAACAAACACATTATTCTGTGCTTGCCCTGGATTTTTATGCACTGCACTTGTAGGACATTACAGTAGATGTTTCTGACATTGCTTTGGAAGTGGAAAATTTAAGTGCAAAAATTCCTTTAAAGCAAACTAAGCAGTAATTGAATATCCCGAGGTTTGGTCGTTCACTTTACTTATTGCGTGATTATAATATGAATTTTGTAGTCTGCAAATCTGCATTACCCCAGATAAAAGATTTTCCAAAAATAATTTAGGTCAATGCTGGCCATCATTCTTAAAAATAAAGATTTTATAAAAGGTTCTTCCCTAGAAAATTATTCAGTATACGAACAAATTATTTTGTACCTTTCTATAAATCTTTTTGAAAACAGATCTTAAAGGTTCAGCCATATACACTCCAAACATGGCTTGGTTATTTTGACCCATAATGGGTAAATATTGGACATAACATATGCTGGGTTAAAAATGACCCAATGTTGGGTTGTTGTTATGCAACCATGGGGTATAATAACCCAGCATTTGGGTTAAAACAATCCAACATTGGGTCAATTTTAACCCATCACTGTGTTCTGTCCAAAATGTACCCATTATGGGTAAAAAATATCCCAGCCATTTTTAAAGTGCTGCATCTTTATATGTAAACGTGCCTCAATCCTGCATTCATACAAATATTATACTTTACAAATGGTATTTTTTAAATTACTTCTTGCACTTATATTTTTAAGTTTAAACAATTTGAACAACTTTTTTTGTGTATTTGGTATAATACAATGTGTTTGCGTGGTTTATAGTTAAAAAACACATTTTCCGCATAACGTATGTCAGCCGGAAATGTGACGCTCCTTACCCTGTTTGAAAGATTCGCTCACAATGCAATGCTAACAGGAGTTAACTTACATGCTATGAGTCAAAGCCATAGACTGTAAAAAAAGATGGATGACACCATTCGCTCTCTTTCATTGGTGAAAAGTGATGCCACCCATAAATATGTATAAAGGCTAGATGTGTTACGATGGAGTCTCTAACATCATCACCTGGCAGCCATCTTACCACAGGCAGCTCGCTCATTCGTAGCATTGAGTTTAATGGTGCAGGTACTTTTAAATGACCATAACTTGCTAAATTTTCTACCAATTTTCAAACGGTTTGGTTTCTTACAAACGTTATTAACGTGGCTATAGTTCTGGATGCTTTAACATCTATCATGAAATTTTTGTTTTTGTTTAAGTATGCAGTGTCATAGGTACATCGTTGACGTTTATAACAAACCAAACTGTTTGAAAATCTGTAGAAAATTATGCAAGTTATGGTCATTTAAAAGTACCTGCACCATTAAAACTGAATGCTATAAGTGAGCGAGCGTCATGTGGTAAGATGGCCGCCAAATGCGGACGTTCCACTCAATTGGCCAGCAGTGCGGGCAAGACATCTAGCCTTTATAGACCGTTTCATCGGGCGCACGTGCGGTGACGTCATAAGCTTCTGGTCCGAGCTTTACTTCCGGTTTCTGTTTGTTTAATGGTCTGACTAGTTGCTGAAACTGAACTCTTAAACAAATACCTCGTCGAAAATAACAAATGTTTTGGGTTCCTATGTAATCTACGTGTTGTTTATTTTGCTTATTATATAAATAAACTACTTTAAAAGGACTTTGTTGTTATTTATTCTTTGCAGAGTTTACCGGAAGTTACGTAATGAAACGTAGCCACGTGTTTATGTAATTACTGCTAAAACCGTCTATACATATCTATGATGCCGCCAATGTCCCAATACGGCGCTTATATCTTGGGTCTTGAGTCTGCGCAGTAGCGATTTCGGGACCAGTCCTGCGCAGTAGTGACAGGAAGTAAAGCTGCAAAATCAAGGCCCCATCCTCGCAAAATGCGCATATCACAGCTGTCAATCATGACGTGACACCACCGTTTTTATAGCATTAAATAACTAACTAAAAACAAACTTATTTTAAAAACAAACTGAAATAGAAACTGCAGTAAATGACAGAAACCAGCTTCGGAAAAAAGATAATTTAGGTGTAATTAAATTGTTTGGTAGGTCTTAAGTCCCATTGAATAACATGAAGGAGGCGGAGTTTATGACCTACAGTATACTGGTACCAGTTGCTGGGGGGCGAACAAGACATTTTGGCTTCACTTTTCAGGGCTTGTGCGGCACGCTTGGTCCAAGCGGGAGGAATTGTGATAATGGCTGTTTCTCAATAAGCGTTCTTTAGTGATCTTGTGTCCTTGTGTTTTTGCTCTACGTCATCATGAACTGTCGAAGTTCAATACCAATTCTCAAGAACGCAAGTACAGAAGACGCATGAAAATACCTTGATGTGTTCGTGATATCGAGGATGCATCGAGTGCAGATGCCTCTTACGAGGTCGCCTGGCAAGACCGATCTCCACGAGAGACTCCACAAGTCCAGTCTTGTCTACGTCACCAATCCCAGGAAGTAAACTGTTGCCTACAATCCGTGTGTTTGTTGTAGTCCAAGAAAAGAGATTTACGTGGGAGACGATAACTCTCGTCATCGTTTACTCAATTAACCTCCACAGTAATATATACGCAAAATTAATCAAAATCAACGAGATCATTTTTAATAACATGTAGGGGCGGTTTGCCGGACAGGGATTAGCTTAATTCAGGACTAGGCCTTAGTTTAATTAGGAAATATAACTAGTTTTAACAAACATGCCTTACTAAAAACATTACCTGTGTGCATTTTGAGGTAAAACAAAGGGCCCTGATGTATTTTAAGATATGTCAGTGCAAGTTGTTTTCAGTTTGGAGAGCTCTTAAAAATGTTTTAGTCTAGGACTAGTCTAATCCCTGTCCGGGAAACTGCCCCGTAGTGTGATAAATTATATAAAATTATTAGCCATGCAAAAATTTATAGCAACTTCTAACTAGTCAAAAAAGATTAAATGACTTGTTAATTTAAAACATTTAAGTGCAGCAAGGAGGTAACTTACTATTGATATTTTTTGTACATTCAAGACCTCCTTTATCATGTGGATAAGTATCTTGCGTCAATTTAGTTTTTTTTTTTTTTTTTTTAGAAAATAACCATCAAGTTGAATATGACTGACAACTAAAAGTTTCTTAAAAGTCTTAACTAAAAAAAGTATTTTTTCTCAGTTCCACATGCTAGCGAGTTAAGGTCTATTGCCTTTGTAGGGAAGCAACCAATTATCTTGCAGTTACCATTTGTTTATTAATTAAAACACATAATTAATATGATGTGTCTATAACAACAATGAAGGATGCACAACATACACTAGTCAACATTTGAAGTGGATCAAAACCATTTATAAAAGTTTTCTTAAACCAATACACAATACCCATTTTTGTCTTAGGGCAACATTAAATGTTGACTAGTATATATTGGTTACTCTATCATTTATAATTAATTACTTTTATGAATTATTTCTTGTTTAATTGTCTTATGTACATTTCCTATAGTGATTTCACCTACAAAGTTATAAATACTTAAATAAAAAGTATTTAAAAAATAACATTGACTAATAGGCATCATTTAAGTCATTGGTCAAAACCTGACCGTGTGTAACAAGCTTGGACACACTTTATAAACACAAAAACTCATACACACACACACTTACATAAAGTAAATGGGGAAGTTTGGAGCTTTCATATTCACTTCCCTAAAATATAAATGTGAAAGACTTTTATGGACATTTGTGTAATGTCATCTCTTTTCTGGAGTTGAGAACAGGTTTTGTTTTCAGATTGAAAAACAGTAAGGATTATCTAAATAAAAGAACTTACAACAAGGCTAATGTAGCATGAAGTTTAAACAACATAGTTATGCAAGTCAGTTCAACTTACTTATTTACGTTTTGACTTGTGATAAGTTGATATTACCTCAGAAAAACAAGTTGAAATTGTTTAACTTCATTTGTTAAGTTAAAGTAACATAAAAATCTATGCTGATGTGTATATGTGTATATATTCATATTTTCTGATTATACACAGACCTATAAAACAAGCATATAAATATGACTGTGTTTAACTGGCTGACCAGTACATTGTGACTCTTGAGCGGGAACCCGAGTGTGGTGTCAGCCTGCGTGTTCTCATGTTTTCCCAATAGTGCATTGCAGGGTATTTTCAGGCACCACAGGAAGTCCGTTACATCTGCTCACACACACAGAGTTACTGTCTCTATTGCACAACATTGCTGAAGAATCCTCCAACTGTCTCACACCAACACAAAGGACAACAGCCATAACACCATTGTATAAAGTTTGACACATTTGATACGAAGCAGTTGTGTGATTACCACGAATGAATTTTGATAATGCTGTACACGCTCAAACATGTCATGTACTCTTGATACGTACAGTACAGTACGTCATGCATGGTGACCGTATAAGAGGCTGTGAGATGACTGACAGGTCTTTATCTCTGTAAACAAACTTCCTGCAGGTTAAAGCCACTACAGCCATGATAACCACACTGCACACGGACCAGCCACAAGCCCGAGCAGGTTTTTTCTCTTGTGTCTTCATGTCTTTCACAAACATACATACATACATGTGCGCTGTTCAAGTTGCATATCGAAATAGATTCTTTAACATCATGAAAAGTTTTCACTCTTAAAAGGGACAAAAAGAGGTCTGATGTCGGGTGTTCTGTTTGTGGAAATCTGTGTTAATCAACACGTGGCCACATGCTGTCCTTATTCCACTTTTTCACTGTGGCTCATGTGATGTTGTCATCACTGTGGTGACCACAACTGGAATAATCATAAACATATTTTATTGCAATGATAATACTGGCCAGGATCTCAAATATGACCCGTGAACTTCAATCCTGAAGAAACACATTTGAACAAGCTAGTCCGGGTCTTCAGGGGTATAGGTGTGTGTTCGACTTCCTGATCAGCGTATGACATCAAAGTACCGCAAGAGCAATTGAAAAGCTTACAGAGCAGTCTGCACTTTATTTGCTCTCACTGTACTTTGAGGTCATACGCTGATCAATCTGTGCATTGCATTACATCTCTGTTTTATTAGATTTAAAACTAAACTTAGCAGAAAACTGGACCTTGCGGGACATTGGTTAAGAATATTGGGTATATACTGTGCAGTAATAGAATGTGATTCTTTGTGCTGCTTATTTATTAACTTTGCGGTAAAAAAATGACTTTCTCAGAATGTATCAAACAGTAAACAGTGGCATTGATTATACAAAGAGAGGCTAAAAGAATTCAGGTTTGTGCCTTCTAATATTTTCAGAGTTAACACAGGTTAAAGGAGTAGTCCACTTTAAAAATGGGGTCCATTGACTTTTCATAGTAGGACATAAAAATACTATGGTAAGTCAATGGGCCCCATCTTTAAAGTGGACTACTCCTTTAATTAAGGTGTGCCACAAGGCTTAGTATTGGGCTCTTTGTTGTTTTCCTTTGGCAAAGAGTATCTATCCAGCAAAATGATTTTAGGGGTAATAACATTATATCTGGAAGATTAAAAAAAATCTAATTTAAGACTTAAAGGAACTGCAAATAAAAAGGTGAAATATCAGTAAAAACATGATTTGCATGAAAAACAAAGTTTTATAAAATGACAAACTTCCCATTTAAGTCTTTGTCTTTCACTGTGGTTTGTACAAAACAGCAGAACTTATTTATAATGCAAATTCATTATCTGCCATGCACTTTGGTTAGAAAAGTAAAGGGGTTTCCCCGGTAGCGACTGTACACAAAGCAAAGCGCACCCCAGCACCTGACTTTAAAACTTGCAGTAGAAGCACTAATGACTTAATAGGCAATAACTATAAAGATGCAAGATTACCAGTAAGATGCTTTTACTGGTATTTTTGACCGACCTGCTCCCCCGAACATTTCTGTAATTTTGCAGCATCTCGCTTCGTCTTTGGACAAGGCTTTTTTATCCGCTCTCTGTTCATCCTTTGCATTTGCGCTATTTTTAATTGTTGGATCTGTGGTGGCATTTTCGCATCACGAGATCCGCAATTGAAAGTGTGAAATCACAACTCTGAGCTTGCTTTTAGCAAGGTTGTTTTAAGTACACAGCCAATACAAGCGTTAACAGAGTCCCGTAAGGTTCGTTAACAAGGAATTACGTTAACATATTTTATTAGAAATGTATGAGGTAAATCTCACAGAAACTAGGACTATTAAAGGATTTGAATGCACTTTGCACAGGGTTCTTCGCCTCTATGTCATGCATTAAAATCCTTCAATGCATGGCCAGCCGTGTATTATCCCTTTCTTATCCCGTATACATTTATTTAGATGTAGCCAGAGAAGGTGGGCTTTCCCAAATGGGTTTGGTTTCTTTCATGGTGTGTTTCTTATCATATCTAAACATGCTAGGGAGTTTCTCCAGGCCACTGACATTTTTGATTATTACTGTGAAATGTTTTACAAATACAAATAGAACAGAACTGGTTTCCAGAACATATAAAAAGGATTTATAACATCAACATCTTATTAATAAAGATGTCCCTCCTTTCAGACCTTTGCCAGTGTGTTCTCCTTCCAATGTGCACACAACCTGAAACTAAACGAAAGTCTGTCCCGTTTGCACAAAAGGTTTATTTGCTGATTCATTTGAACATTTCTAAATTAAAGGCGGGGTGTATGATATCTCTGAAAGCCAATGTTGACATTTGAAACCACCTAAAAAAACACGCCCCTACCCCAATAGAAGGACCTTCTTTTGATGGACCTTCCCCACACATACGCAACCCAGACAACGATGTCAGTTAGTAGACACGCCCCTTACTGCTGATTGGCTACAAGTGTGTTTAGTAGTTGGCCGACTCCCTTTTCCAAAGTGTTTATCAAAAATCATGCACCCCACCTTTAAAACAGAATTGAAAGAACACTTCAAATAAGTTTTCTACTTTGTGTTCCTAAATATCTTGTTAGTTACGATGACATAATATTATAAATGGTAAAATAACCAAAATTATTGTTCAATATTACTTGTGAAAAGTAATCCCATGCGATGTGGTATCAATACTGCGGCAGTTATTAAATATGGGAATAGTTGCTCGCTGTCCGTTGCCTCCAATTGACACTGGTGCTAGCGTAGAGTGTGGAGACCCAACCAATATGGCAGCAACGCTGGATTACGTTTCAGCATGTCATGAGACGTCTACGTATATAATGTCTATGGTAGTGACACTGTCAGAAAACTATCGTCAATTCTGTTTGGTTGCAAGGCCGGGAAATGGCAGTCTTTGAACCTCTCTCACTGTACGACACATGACCACCGTTTAAGTGCCACTTTCACAGAAATTGTGATGATTGGCAATCTTTCATCTGGTACAGCCAAAACATTTTCAGTGTATTCCGGGCTTAAAACAGAGAAGACACAGACAGGATTCCCCCTGTATCCATCCTGTGTTTGATTGAAGTTGGAGCTAAAATCTGGAGCAGGGTTAGAGATGCCTGGTTTAGAACAAAGTTACAGACTTATTCAAATGTATTTCCTGATTTGAATAAAGTAATAAGTAGTACTCCATTTCACGCTATATTATGAACATTGTCTAGAATGGAGTACATGGAGGTATTCAAAATTAGTTCCTAACAGAATTATGTATTAATTAGGTAATAGGCTTAAAGGGGTGAATCTCATGAAAATCCGACTTTTTCCATGTTTAAGTGCTATAATTGTGTCCCCAGTGCTTCTATCAATCTAGTAAATGTAAAAAAGATCAACCCAGTAACTTAGTTTTGGTAAATCATTCTCTGCAAACTTGTGAAAAAATAGATCATTGAATATTGGCTCCCCTTGTGATGTCAGAAGGAGATCTTATTATAATAATACCACCATTTAATCTGCACTATCCAACCACGGCATTGCAATTTAGTACAAAGATCAGCTCATTTGCATTTTAAAGGACACACCTAAAACTACAAATTCTTGCTCACACCTCTCAAAGTGGCAGTTTTAACATATAATAAATGATCTACAGGGTATTTTGAGCTAGAACTTTACATACATTCGTACTCTGGACACCAAAAATGTATTTGACATCTATAACACACACTGCTTTTACAGTAATATATTATAGTATTTAGAATATACCGTACCATATCTATATAGAATATAATTAATACTATATTACAGAATTTTATTACAGATTTTAACAGAGCTGCAAGTTGTCGCTGGGCAGTCTGTAAGCATGACTGGAAGACATTTGGCAGCATGAGGATGAGCATCAGGTGGGTCGATGGTGGGATGAGCATCACATCAAACTGGAACTGAGCCTGTCTGTCTCAGATGTCCTTGGGGAACCGAGGACAAGACAGGGAAACAAAAACAAGGTGCTATTAGCGTAGAGGCCACTCACATGTAATGTCAAAGGCATACAGTTGTACAGTATATAATGCAGGGTTCCCCAAATCTTCCCTGGAGGGCCAGAGCACTGCAGAGTTTAGCTCCAACCCTTATCAAACACACCTGAGCAAGCTTATCAAGGTCTTCATGATCACTAGAAAATCACAGGTGGGTACGTTTGATTAGGGTTGGAGCTAAACTCTAGCCGTTTCTCAATATGCGTTCTTGTCTGTACTTGCGTTCTTGTGGACTTGTGAAACGTCATCAGTCGCGGCCCAAGTACTGTTCCAATTCAAAGTTCGCATCAAGCCCAAGTTCACATAAAATCCCCGGATGTGTTCTTGATCCGCCCATTTTATCGAGGATGCGTCAGAGGAGACTTGTGTGGACTTATGACAGCGAAGTTTCCCGGAATGCATTTCGCGTCAGAAGTTCGTTCTTCCGAGTCTGAACTTGCAAGTCCGAACTAGGAAGGACACAAGTCCGAACTTGCCGTACTTTGTATTGAGAAACGGCTTCTGTAGTGCTCCAGCCCTCTAGGGTAAGATTTGGGGAACTCTGGTATAATAAATGTGCGTGTGCTCGGTCAAGCTAACTATTGCGTCATAAGTAGGCTACGTTTTGGAGCTGAATGTGAATGCCTGGAGATGAGTCTTTAGTTAAGACTTAAACTGATTGAGTGTGTCTGAATTAAAATGTCTTGTCAATTTGATTAATTCTATTAAAAACAAGTCAAGTCTTTATACTTTATGCCCTGCCTTTGACTAGACATAAGATTTAGTCTTAGACTTGTGCAACCGACCCCTGAGAACCACACAGTCAAAGAACTCCTATACAGTACAACTCAATATGATTTTTTGTAAACTAAGGCTTGGTAGTCAACCAATTAAGAACCTTCATTTTTTAAGTTCCCGGCCAATTTTAGCTTAATAAAGATTTGCTGAAAGTTATTCAAAAAGTTAATAACTATTGCACAGATTGCAGGTACTGAAAAGTGAAGAGTGGCACTCTGCCTCCATCCTCTGGAATATTAGAGAATCTTACAGCAATTCTTCTACTAGAATGAAAAAGAACCAGTTTATACCAGTTACTTACCTGCTTACATTTCAAAACATTCTTAATTGACTTTACACAAACATACACACACCCTTATGAAAATGAACCATAGTTTTAATACAGACAAAACAAAAATATGCTGACTGTAGTAAAACCATGGTTCCCACAAAATAACCATGGTTTTGACAACCATGGTTTTCAAAACCATTGTTAAACCATAGTTATTGTGGTAAAATCAATACATCCCCCAAAAAATGATTACTACACTTTTACCACACAAAAAAAATCATTTCGTAAGGGCAGGCACACACACTCACACATATTTAACCATACAACTGTGTCACACCTCTTCTTGCACATCCAATGCTTTCAACACGGTTTTTCATGTCACTTCACTTCAATATTGTTTTATGCGTTTCCTTGCGCATTACACTGTAATGCTGTCCTTTGCACCTCCACAATTTCATCATTTTTATTTCTCTGCCATGTTAGACCCCCACTATCCCAATTTAACCCTGTTCCATATGTAAGGTCATTGATTTCAAAATAATTTTTCCAGAGCCAGTTCACAACATGGAACCACCTCTCCAGTGTTACCAGCATTCAAGTCCAGTGGTCTGATCCAGTCCAATTCCCAAAGAGGTCAGAGGGTCTGTCTACAGTCTGCAGTTCCCCCTGTGGCTACGGCCCTGTGGTGAGTACCAAAACAAAAAATTGTCTTTAAAGGAAAACACCACCGTTTTTCAATATTTTACTATGTTCTTACCTCAACGAATTCATATATACCTATATCTTTTCTCAATGCGCGCACTTAATCATTGTTAAGCGCGTTGTGAATGTGTTAGCATTTAGCCTAGCCCCATTATTCCTTAGGATCCAAACAGGGATGAATTTAGAAGCCACCAAACACTTTCATGTTTTCCCACTTAGTTTGCAGCACTTCGACCTCAGACGGAGTAATATTGACAGAATTTTGAACGAGAGGGGGAGTAGTCAGGCGTGATGATGTTACTTTGCGCCGAGGTTGGGAGTGCTGCAAACTAAGTGCTCTTTCGCCATACAATATAGTTCTCATTTTTATCGCCACTTTATTTTGTGCCACCATACTTAGTCGTGTAGGCCCTGTCCCAAATGGCACACTCCAGA
The DNA here is from genome assembly GCF_027580225.2 of Misgurnus anguillicaudatus. Lineage (NCBI taxonomy): Eukaryota > Metazoa > Chordata > Actinopteri > Cypriniformes > Cobitidae > Misgurnus > Misgurnus anguillicaudatus. Next base: position 3,152,414 of record NC_073342.2, on the reverse strand, counting down.
CTTGTGGTCCTCCTCAGAGTCCACACTTTGATGACATCATGTAGTGCAGACTTTAGGGGCCCTTGATGCACGTCCACATGGGTGCAACAGAGTCGTATTTTGGGACAGACTCGAGCGTCACGCTGAGTCTGGGAGGAGAAGTTGCCTGTCAGTGTGAGCTCCCCCCTTCCGTTGTCTGATTGGTCTGACTGCTCTTTCGCAAGGACTTCTGGGTTGGTAGTGTAGGCTTCGCCGAAGACCGCATCAAGGGGGCAAAGGGGGCGCTGTTGAGCACACTTCGAAGCGTAAAACTAACAGATGGGACACCCTACGGACTCGTAGATTAAGCGAGCGCCCGTAATTTAAGGGTACGAGACCGAAAGTCCACATGAATTGCATCATTTGGGACAGGGCCTAACTACTCATGTAACAATCTTTAAATAGGGAAAACATGGAAGTGTTTGGTGGCTTCTAAATTCATTCCTGTTTGGATCCTAAGTAATGAATGGGGCTAGGCTAAATGCTAACACATTCACGAGACGCTGTACAAAGATTAAGTGCATGCATTGAAAAAAAGATAGGGATGTATTAATTCGTCTAAGTTGAGGTAAGAACATAGTAAAATATTGAAAAACTGTGGTGTTTTCCTTTAAACTGGATAGTTTAATAGAAAAAAAGTGTCATACATGTATCAAATTAATTTCATAGTACATAATGCCCCCAGACACAAATGCATTTTATGTCACTGACCATAAGCCACAACCAAAATCCGTTTTGCCTTCCTCTTCTCTTCAAGGCATAGTAATAAAAAACACGCGGGACTTTAGCGCCACCCCTGACTTGGACCATATTTAAAAGTATTTTAATACAGTTAAGAAGAGGTTTTATTTTGTGGCTAAGCTTTTAGGAAAGGTGTTAGTCCTACACTAATATTCTGAAAATTATATTTTGAATTTGGAGAAAATAATTTATGACAAATTCAAAACATCTTTAAACTAAGTGTTTAAGAAACACAAACAGCGTATTTGTTTGAATTGACTTTTTATTACTGATATTTAATGGCAACTTCTTGTGACAACTAGCCCCACTGTCTCCTAAAACATTATTTTTTGTATCACAGCGTATTAGTATTAATATTATTATTATATACATGAATGTAATATTACAAAGGCTTCATTTTGTACGCAAATGTTAGCATGTATTTTTTCTGTAACTTTTGTACGTTTATTTAGGATCGTTCTTATACTTTGTATGGAGAGAAGTGGCCAACAGCTGTCAGACTGAGGCTGCCGTTGGGCGAATGGGCTGCGCTTTCATCAGCAGTCTCCAGTCTCAGCATTGGCTCAATTCAGACTCCGAAAAACACACAAACATGTCCGTCTGGTGATCCGAGACGGCGCTCCGTTATGCGCGGTGTAGGATGATATGGGCTCGGCGGAGGATGTGACAGCTGTCCGCGAGCATCATGACCATTTTAACGGCGTCCGGGCTCTTTCTGGCCTTCTGCTCCATCGGACTCTTGACCATGGCCATCAGCACAGACTACTGGTACGAGACGGACGCACGGAAGCACCGAGACCGGTGCAAAAAATACGCCAGTAAAAGAAACGACCCGGGATACATTTACATCTCCAATCAAAACCTTCCTCTCCGGAGCGGACCGGAGCCCGGAGCTGCTCTGCGGGAATCCCCGCACTCCGCGCTCGTCCTGGAGTCGCGCTGCAGCCGCCACTATAATTCAACCACAACCGGCCTGTGGAGGAAATGCCATCGAGAAGGTTTCGATCTGGAAAATGAGGATCTGATTTTTAAAGGTGATCATGCTCATCATCAGTCAGGTTAAATGTCTTTCCTGAAGTTTTAGTTGATTTGATTTGTTTGGTCATCATGTATTAAGGTGGACGGAAGTATCGGTGCTGTCCAAGGTGCTGATCATTCATGTAAACAATAACAGTGATCATTGGAAAACACACATGCTAGTCACACACTATTTCAAAATGTGTTTAAAATATATGTGTTCACTGTATACTCACTAGAAATATATATCAGGGTGTCTCTTAAAAAGTTTGTTGTGTTAGGATCATTTAAAAGAATATATATTACTTACATAATTGCATTTGTTTGGCATAAACACAAGTGCAACAAATTATTTGATAGGTGCACACACTTTTTTCAGTTGTGTATATAGACATATATTTTAGCTCACATAAAACACGCTGTTTCTGCTTATCTCATGTTAATCTCAAGTAGTAGTATTACATCCTTCATATATCCAAAGAGTCTTTTAATGGTTTTATCAGATTTATGAAAGACAGATCAGCTCTACCAATTCTCTCAGAAGAAGCCTGAACTCCTGGAGGCGTACCGCGGGTGGCAAGCAACACACACAAAACATTACTTCACTATCTCTGGATAACTTATGATTCACTACAAGTTTGTGTTGTTTACATTATATGCACTTGCGCGCCGATTGCCAACAAAACACAAACATTCAATGCAGTTTTACTTACAGCCTGCAACTCATGACCCGGTTGGGACCCCCCATTTCAATGAAATCCAACTTTAAATAAACACACAAGTACAACTGCTGCTACACTGGATAAACAAACTATATCCATTGTTTACATAAGGGTTTGGGAGCTGCGCAAGTTTAAATTTCCCTCACAAACAACAACAACACACTTCCTTGGTGGCGTTAATTTCATGTCAGCTCTTGGTTGGCATGTGTGCGCTATTCCGGTTAAAGTGCCCATATAAGGACTTCCACTGTACTTCCTGCACTGAAATTCCCTATAAAGGGCCGTTCACATAATAACGATAACTATACCTATAAAAAAATATATAGTTTTGAAAATCGTTTTATATTGAAGACAAAAGCGGAGTTCACACCATATCTATAATGATAAAGATACAACAAACGATATCGCTGGGATCACTTTCTGAGCGATTTTTCCCCACCTGATGAATGATAAACCATTGACAGCCAATCAAATCTATTTAAACTTCAAGTGCACGCGCACTTGAAATGATGGTGGAAAAGCTCTTTAGACTCTCTTCACTGTTTAGACTTACGCGAAACGCAGCGTGTTGAGGACATCTGCATGGTTACCTGCTGTGTAAATGCAACAAGAACAGCATATTTACATATTCAGTGATATGTAAACAATTGCAACAGTTTTTATTACAAGAAATAGGCAATATTGGTTAATGCCATTAAAGGCCTCACGTGCCTCGCGCGTGAGCGATTTATAATGTGGACAGCCCTTAAATGAAATAAAGCAAGATTGTTACATATGAATCAGTCATGTTCAAAAAAAACTTTCTAAAACTTGTACGAATCCTGGCGAAGTGCATTCGGCACAGAAATTTTTTGTCAGACGTCCAACTCTTAAACAGTGTTAATATGTCAGAATGCATGAAACAGCTTTAAATCCCCCCCATTTAATATTTTTCAACAATTTAGAGCTTTAAAAATTCCATCTGTAGTCAATTACAGTTTACATTAACATTATTTAGATGTTTTGTAAGTAACAACAACAGCAACTAATTCAGACAAAAACATTTTACAGACTCTTTTATCAGTTTGTGTGACACTGGGTATCATGTATAGACCGTTTCATCGGACGCACGTGTGCTGACGCGATACACGTCTGGATACGAACTTTACTTCCGGTTTCGTTTTTTTAATGGTCTTACTACAGTGTAGTTGCTAAACTGATCTCTTGAACAAATGCCTCGTCGAAAATAACAAATGTTTTCCTAGGTAATCTATGTGTTGTTTTATTTTGCTTGTTATACAAATAAACTACGTTTAAAGAACTTTATTGTTATTTATTCTTAGCGGAGTTTACCGGAAGTTACGTGATGACCACGACAGCCGCTTGTTTATGTTGTTACTGCTGAAACCGTCTATATATGGCAATACTAGTTGTTCTGCAAATTATTTGTCACACGAAACTACGCACCTATAGTCATGTAATTTTTTGATTCTTTTTTGTGATACTGTCATAAATTTCTGCTTTTTCCGTGATTGTATGACGAATTGCAGTTTCTGTGTCATTGTCACATATTGGTTACTCAAATGTTTTGTCCGATTTTCTTACCATTGTCGCTTTGGTTTAGGGTTAGATTTACATAAAATGACATCCTTACCCAAACCCAACTCTAACCCTAATGCCAGGCGGCAATGGTTTGAAATGTAGAAAATATACAAAATAAAAATAAATCTGAAAAAAATTGTTAAAACTAATACTTAAAGTGACATCCTAACGCAAACACCAAATCTAACCCTAAATTGAAGCAAAAATGGTTTGAAAATAGGAAAAAGCAAGTTGAGTAACCAACTTTTCGATCACGAAAAAATTTGGAAATTCGTGACAGTATCACGAAAAAGAATCAAAAAATTACGTGACTACAGGTACATAATTATGTAAGACTGGGTAGAAATAAAAGGTACAAAGGCTGTGTACTGGGACAGTACCTTTTTTATAAAAGTCCCAATATGTAACATTTTGGTAGAGATATGTACCTTTCAGGTTCAAAAGTATACTTTTTGAAAAGTTACAGCCCCAGTGACATCTTTTGTACATTTTATTCTAAGACACTATAGAACTAGCATTGCCATATATTCATGATACCCAGTGTCACACAAACTGATAAAAAGAGTCTGTCAAATGCCCAAATGGAAATAAAACCTAAACATGTTAAATAATGTTGAAAACCAGATACTTGCTGGTTGAGGTCTCATAGGTAGAATGGAGAAAGTCATTTGCTCACCGGCCATTAAACACTGGTGTTATGTACCTGTACAGTTATACTGTACATCACCTTCAAATGTCCTACTAAAGACCTGCTTCTGGTTAAAATGACTGTCACTGATGTTGCTCGAGTTATAAGTCTTCTGTCAATGTCTGCAGGTTTGCTTCAGCGCTGCACGCTGGTGAAGTATTACTATTCCTCAGCCAGTATCCCACGAAATTTGCCTGTGAACATCACCAAGACTATACGACAAGACGAGTGGCATTCTCTGCGTGAGTTATCTTTATAATATGTCTAAATGACTGACACCATGTTTTATTTACTGCTTAAGTCATCTGAAGTGGAGTGTAACTAGAGGCTTCCTTATTTTAGCTCATTTAGCCTCCAATAAAAGTGAGGGAATCAAGGCTCCACCTGAAGCCCACAGGTTGCTTTGACAGAGCCGAAACAGACATGTTCGCATCTGAGTCAACACATTGTCCACTTTGGTTCTCTCTTACTCACCAAGCACCTCTTGTGCTGGATTTTAAAGTGCGGAGGTGGACTGAGGCTATGTCTATAAGGTTCTAGCAATGTTATGCCAAAACAGAGTACACCTGGTGTTCCTAGCTCTGTTTTGGTCAGCCCGCCCTTGGACCTACTATCTTTCATGGGGGTTTCCAATCTGGAGAGACCTTCTGTCTCGGGTGTGGAAGCTGTGGGTCTGGGCCAAGAGGCAAAAGACTTCTAAATTCTGGTCTCTTAAAAGAGTTCCCTCTTAACAGCGCGTCATTTCTACGTGGACCACAAGCGCTGTGATTGGTCCACCAGAACCCCTCCCGTCAGGTAAAAAAACTGCGTCATAGGTATTTCCGTTTGCGACGGTGAAAACAAAGATTGGCCAAGTTGAGGAGTGATTTAATTCAAACTGCAACAAAAGTCGCTGTTTATTTACTTCCATCATTGCTGATCTTTCCAAATCATACACAAGTTGATGTTTCTTCTTCGTTTGTGGGTTAACTTGCCAAGCTTCTTCTTTGACAGTCGCGCTGCTACTGTGGTTACACGCGTGGATACTGCCTCCCAGCGGTCTGCGCGTGTGTTTGCACGTCGACGCGACGACGAAAAAGTATAAATGAAAACCGAATCGGAACCTACGCCGTCGCGGCTACGCCGTAGGACCTACGCACGACTATAACGAGCCCTTTAGGGTCAGTCAATATCACAAGCAGTTATGTCTTTGCAAGGTTCAGCTGCAGATGATGATCTTTCATCCAGAGTGAAACAGTTGGATCGGCAGGCTGGAATGACAAGTGTGAGTAGTGTGTCATTTGCACAGCAGTGGTAGGAAAAGGCATGTTTCCGAATGAAAGAACCTAGGCATGTTATATATATGAAAAGAGCAGTGGTCCAAGCACTGAGCCTTGAGGTACCCTGGTATTAAGAAATTGGGGTTCAGAGACGCCACCTCTCCAGGATACTCTAAATTACCTGCCTGAGAGGTAAGACTAGGGCAGGAAAAGCCATGTTTCCAGAACCTAGGAATGTCATGTAAATGAAAAGAGCATTGGTCCAAGCACTGAGCCTTGAGGTACCCCGGTATTGAGACATTGGGGTTCAGAGACGTCACCTTTCCAGAATACTCTAAATTACCTGCCTGTACAAGACCCATCCACTTTTTTAGATGAATGATATTGGACCCACTCACTTTTTCTTGAATTTTGTGAATATGTCTGAGCGCCGTCAGTGAAATCCATTCCACTAAAGGAATGCCCTAAAAATTAAACACCAATCCAAGTTTTAGCTACAGCCTTGACTACAGCCACGCTGCTGCTTCCTCAAATCCATTCCACTTGCCTCATTTAGAGTCCATATAAATTAAACTCCATTTCCTGTTTTCAACATTTCACTTCTTTCACCTGCTGCACTCCTGGGTCATGACAGAACAAAGTAAGGCAAGTTTTTAGACTATAAAAGCAACTGTTTTATTAAAAGGCACCAGAATACAAGAAAATAGTATTTACTCCAGTAAATGTTTTGGAACACCCACATTTGTTTTGGCTTCCGATGCCCATGGGTAATGTAATGTTAAGGCATACAGTCATACACTATAATGGGTTATAATAGATTTTTTGTCTATTAAATACCTTAACGTTTAATGTTTTGTCCATTATGAACCATATACACTTCATAGTTTGATGGTTGAATCTAAACTAAATGTAAGCAAACTGAAAGGCAAATATAGTACATATTTCCCCCCAGACATAACTCTAAGCCAATACTGTATGACTTTCTTCTGTGGACATAAAAAAAAATTATTTGAAATTAAAGCAGCCTCAATATTCAAAATTTCTCATGCAAGCAATAAACAGGATTTTAACACAAAACAGTCATAATCTTCATGTCGAAATTTGAACTCACTTCTACAAACTGTATCTTAATGCATACTAAGTGCTACAAATTGTATATTTATGCTTGCATTGTGTTTGTTACACTAGCTACGAAATCTGTCTTGTGTTCATGCAGACTTGAAGCGGATGACAGCAGGTTTTATAGGCATGGCGGTCGCCATCATTCTTTTTGGCTGGATCATTGGTGTGCTGGGCTGCTGGAAACACAATGAGCTGATGGAGTATGTAGCTGGGCTGCTCTTCCTGATGGGAGGTGAGATGTGTTTATTTGTGTGCAGTTTTACAAATAACCAGTAGATGGCAGCTAATAACTGTGAAAAGAAAAAAATGGGTACCGCACACTACTCCTGTTAGGAATGCAGTTTGCATGCTGCAAACTCCACACGATAGTGTGAAATGTCAGAGGTTGAGGGTGGCCATTTTAGGCTAATATTGTTGCAGTCCTAAATTCACATCACTTAAGAATCAGTGACACTTAAATCAAAGGCTGGAACTACTCTAAAGGTATATAAGTTTTATACATATGGGACGAGAAAAAAATCCTTAGGTGAGTCTTTAGTCATAAAAGGAAGTCATCAAAGCTCAAAAATAAAATAAATGTGCACTGTAATTTATTTAATTTCTAATGGTGCCACTATTATTGCATGTTGTTTAAAGTTTTTTTGGGGAATTTCGATTTTACAGGAACCTGCTGCATCATTTCTCTGTGCACGTGTGTGGCCGGGATTAATTTTGAGCTCTCGCGGTACCCACGCTACCTGTACGGCCTTCCAGAGGACATCAGTCATGGGTACGGCTGGTCCATGTTTAGTGCATGGGGGGGTCTGGGTCTGACCCTGCTGGCTGGATTTCTGTGCACGCTAGCGCCCTCTCTGCACAGTCCACAGATTACAACCACCATACCCAAACCACGACAGGAGAATGGCATGGTGTGACACATACCACTAATATGCATAGAGATGTTAACACAAAAACTGTCATACAAGTGTCTTTACCGTGGCAGACTGGGCACACTGCAAGATAAAAAAAACAAGATTTACTAAATGGACTACAAGAGTTATAAGTATACTACATACAGCAAAGCAATCTAGAGTCTTGTTTCCAGTAAAAGATATCTATAAACATCTCAAATTTAAAAAGAAATATTTTAAGAGAATAATTCTTAAATATTCTTAAAACACAAAATGTCTTATTTCAAAATCTACTAGACATCTTCTGGGGTACACATCCCAGATAGCACACGTACGTCTGCAAGATGTCTGGTAAAGGTCTGGAGATCTGGAATACATCTGGTGTGTAAAAACGTCTTATAAAGGTCTTAGAAAGAGCTGCTTTACATACATTCTAAATCAAAAACGTCTTGCAGATGTCTTCAATATGTCTATATGACATCTTTTAGGGAATGTCTCAGAGACGTATTGCAGATGAGCAAACAATCTAAATAATACGTCTTGCAGATGTAAAAGCAGACATCAAATAGACGTCTTACACTGTAAAAAATCCAACTCGCAAAAAGTTTACACAACTATTTTTTATTAGTTAACTGGACAATAAAACAAAAAAAAGTTGACTTAACAAGTGGGAATAAGTTGGTTCAAAAATTGTTTAACCAACTTACATTTTACCGTTGACTGGATATACACATGCAAGTTTAAAAGCACACAAGTTGTTTTTGGTTGTTGGCGCATGCGCACTGTAGCCTATGTGGACGTTGCTGGAGCTCATGTGGATTGTGGAATAGCGCCAAACTTCATCGTTTAAAGTAAGTATATTTTTCTGTGTATTTGAAACTGAATTTAAGTAATGTAATGGCGCTGTGCAATCTTATTTTAAAGCAAGTTTTCATGAAATAACTAATCAAGGAGAAAATATGTTGGAATACCGGTTTTATATCTTGCAAATCTTAAACTTAATGTTTTCGAATCCTCGCTATATCCAACACAGTTATTGGAAATAATGTGCGATTCGTCTCATAGACTTAACTCAAAATGTAATTGTGTTGTTTTACATCATAAAAACGTCATGCAGCTCACGTGAATTGATAGCGCCTTGCACGAACACGACAAACGTAACGTTAGAAGTAAGTATCTTTATTCTGTGTGTTTTGAAACTGAAGTCGTGTTAAAGTAATGTAATGTCACTGGGCTAACTTTAACGTATTTTAAAGCAAGTTTGCATGAAAGAGCTAATCAAGGAGAAACTGTCGCAATCCCTGTTTTATATCTTGCAAATCTAACGTAATGTTTTTAAATCTTGGCTATATCCAACACAGTTATTGGAAATAATGTGCATACATTTAACTTGATGTTTATTGCATCACAGAAAACTCTGTTGGAGCTCACGTGGAATGGTGGCATTTTGAACGCCAGTAAAACGTGCAGCACGAGATCGCGACACTTCATCGTTTAAACAAAGTAAGTATCTTTATTCTGTGTGTTTTGAAACTGAAGTCGTGTTAAAGTAATGTAATGTCACTGGGCAAGCTTATTTTAAAGCAAGTTTGTATGAAAGAGCTAATCAATGAGAAAATATGTCACAATCCCGGTTTTATATCTTGCAAATCTAACGTAATGTTTTGAAATCTTGGCTATATCAACACAGTTATTGGAAATAACTTGCGATTTGTCATATAAACTTAACTTAAAATGTTTATTGCATCACAGAAAACTCTGTTGGAGCTCACGTGGAATGACAGCGCCATTTTGATCGTCAGTAAAACGTGCAGCACGAGATCGCGACAAACTTCATCGTTTAAAGTAAGTGTCTTTATTCTGTCTGTTTTGAAATTGAAGTCGTGTTAAAGTAATGTAATGTCACTGGGCAAGCTTATTTTAAAGCAAGTTTGTATGAAAGATCATCAAGGAGAAAATGTGTCACATTCCGGTTTTATATCTTGCAAATCTAACGTAATGTTTTTAAATCTTGGCTATATCCAACACAGTTATTGAAAATAATGTGCGATTTGTCACATAAACTTAGCTTAATGTTTATTGCATCACAGAAAACTCTGTTGGAGCTCACGTGGAATGGTGGCATTTTGATCTTCAGTAAAACGTGCAGCACGAGATCGCGACAAACTTTGTCGTTTAAAGTAGGTATCTTTTATTCTGTGTGTTTTGAAACTGAAGTCGTGTTAAAGAAATGTAATGTCACTGGGCAAGCTTATTTTAAAGTAAGTTTGTATGAAAGATCATCAAGGAGAAAATATGTCACTATCCCGGTTTTATATCTTGCAAATCTAACGTAATGTTTTTAAATCTTGGCTATATCTAACACAGTTATTAGAAATAATGTGCGATTTGTCACATAAACTTAGCTTAATGTTTATTGCATCACAGAAAACTCTGTTGGAGCTCACGTGGAATGATGGCATTTTGATCTTCAGTAAAACGTGCAGCACGAGTTTGCAACAAACTTCATCGTTTAAAGTAAGTATCTTTTTATTCTGTGTATTTTGAAACTGAAGTCGTGTTAAAGTAACATAATGTCACTGGGCAAGCTTATTTTAAAGCAAGTTTGTATGAAAGATCATCAAGGAGAAAATATGTCACAAAGATTTTTTTAAATAAAATCCAAGGCTTTCTGTCAGATCCACACATAAACAGCAATGACACTGCATCCTTTGAGGTCCAGAAGGGCACCAAAAGACATTGACAAAATGGTCAGCGCGACCACAGTGCCCAACATCAATACCATAAATCGATGAGAATACTTTATGTGCACAAAACAAAATAAAGACTTTATTCAACAATATCTAGTGATGGTGATTTCAGAATAACTGATTTATGAAGCTTTGATGTTTTATGAATCTTGTTTCAAATTAGTGGCCTTCACTAGATATTGTTGAAAGTCAGTGTTTTTTTTTTTTTTTTTTTTTTTTTTGCACACACGCATTATTCTGGTCACTTTATAATATTAATGTTGAACTACTGTAGTCACGCCGACCACTCCATCAACGTCCTCCGACATCCCGATAGACCTCAAAAGACTGAGCGCCACTGCTGCTTGGTGGATCTGGGGCCGGTTGCACCAGCTGTGTGTAAGTTACGACGTAAATGGGCACTAAGTTACAACTTGCGCACTACTAAATGTTTTTGCGTTGCACCATTAAACTTAGTTTAAACGTAACAATACGTTGTAACTAAATATTTATGGATGCCTCTGTCCATGAATAACGATTGGAATAAGATGTCAGCCAGATTAGATTACATCGATGAGCTCGTAATTAATTATGTAAAGCCGCAAGTTCGTCAATGAGTTTTCAAGAACTGTTTAATTTTCTGTGTATCCATCAATTAAAATAAGATTAAAAATTTCTTCCTGTTTATTTTCTTCTCCATGTGTGGGATATATATTTTCAATTAAAAGTGTAATGTTTTGAGTTCGATAACGTTTGCTTTAACGTCTTTTTTAACTTTCAGTTTAGGCGAGTCAAGAATGAGTTTGAAATTATGTACTGTTCAGACTATTTCCTGTTTACCCATTAGAAGGCTTGTGATTGGGTTAAGAAAAATAGACGTCATTCTATGCGACAATGCATTACTTTACGGAGAGCTTATGACCTACTAGCTACGTTCTGCCTTAAGAACAAATGGTGCAACCGAATAAAGTAAAGAGTTATAAACTAGCTAGTAGATACTAAGCCTCTAGTTTGGACTTTACATCTCAAAAATGTAAAAAATTACACACTGCACCTTTAAAGGGATACCGTAATAACTCAAAGACCAGGGCCTTTATTTACCCAAACTGCCGAAGGTAACAGGCTTTTATTTAAAGCAGGCATTATTAGAGACAGGCCTTTATTTCAAATTCCATCTGTTTGATAAATAATTGTTTTAAATTAGCCTTTAAATTAAAAGCGATAGCGTTCTAGTGGATAGAGATCATTCGTTTTTTTAACAGTATATTTATTCAAGGTTGTTGAAAAGTCCGTCAGTAGCACTAAATGAGACCCATCCAATGGAGCTACTGCCATCTATTGGCAGCTGTGCATTATGATGAACTTGAATGCATTTAGGAGATAACACAGCGCTCACATTATCTAAATCATGCCCCTGCGCGATCGTCCCCTCGCTTTCCTCATTAGAATGCATTTGTTTTGAGCAAAGCAGGAGGTAAAACACTCTCTTAACACTGGAACCCATCGTAATGTTAAGTCTGTGTTTTTTATTTAGTCATATGAAGCCCTCTCACATGCCTATGATATCGCATAGTTGATCTGTTGCGTGTGCACCATAGATATTTACTAGCCCTGCTGCGCGCATTAAAAGGTTTTAACAAAGGCAGATGAAGGTGAGTGCTCACGCAGTTGATGTCTCTCCTTTTAAAACGTGCTCTGGTGCGAATACGCTCTCACTGCGCGTAAGCTAAGCTTTGTTTATACTCGCGCTTTGGTCCGCAACGCAAGCCTCCGCGGATCGCGCGCGCGTCTCACCAAACAGACAAGGCGTATATAGTTGACATGCTAAGCTCTGACTTATTTCCCCCCAGCACTCATCTTCCCCGGGCTTAATTTGTGACCGGCCTTTATTTGTCCGCGATGACCACGCCCCCGGCCACTATCAGAGGCCCGGCGTTTATTTGAATAACAGCTTTTATTTGAGGAAATACGGTAGTTCACTCAAAAATGAAAATGTGACGTTTATCTGTTTACCCAAAGAAAAAAATGTCAGAAAATCTGAAAGATGCGAATTTGTTTCTTCAGCAGAACACAAATAATGATTTAACTCCAACCGTTGCAGTTTGTTAGTCCTACAATGCATTAAAATGGTAACAAAATCTATGAGAATGAAAAAACATGCAGACAAATCCAAACCCTGCAGCTCGTGATGACACCTTGAGGTCCTGGGACACAAAACAATCGGTTTGTGTGAAAAAAACGAACGGCATTTCATTTTATATAATTTATATCATTACCACTAAGTCCAACTGCTTTGAGCATCCGATGTGTGTGGAGTCTGAACATGCTCTTGTGCCGGAAGTGATCTCTCGCACTCATTGATGTAAACGCACTGCTCGGTTTTTCACACAAACTGATTTTTTCGTGTATTAGGACGTCAGTGTGTTGTCACAAGCCTGTTATACGACTAATAGACTGCAGAGTTAAAAATTATCATGCGTGTTCTACTGAACAAATAAAGTCACCTACATCATGGGTGAGCAAATAAACTTTTCATTTTTGGGTGAACTATCCTTTAAATTTGTGTTCTGAGGACAAGATCTTACGGGTTTGGGACGACATTAAAGGACTCTATAATGGCTGTATAGGTGCACAGGAACAATCCTTCATAAAATGCATTAAACTTTCATTTATAAAGACGTGAAACTCACCAAGTGGTCAGGGGTGTTCACTGATATGCTCACAAAAATCGCTGCAAAAGACGCATTCCAACAGCTGTTTTATCATTAGTTTTTGTATTACTCCGCACCGGGAGCCTTGTTTGTATTTTTGCAATTGGCAAAGGTGTATTATCGCCACCAACTGAACTGGACTGTCTATTATTTAAGCTCTCAGCGGAAGAATGGTAAAACAGCTGTTGGAAAGCATCCCCTGCAGCAATTTTTTTTGTGAGCACATCAGTGAACACCCCCGGCCACTCCGCGAGACCCACGTCCCCGCAAACAAAAGTTCAATGCATTTTAGAAAGGATTGTTCCAGTGGTCTTCTGACCATCCGATATAGACATTCATGGAACTTTCTTCTTTGTATTACATTGTAACACATCTTTGTATTGTGAGAGACACCAGATCTGAAGGAGACAGTGTTTGATTTTTGCAGACTTTTTTTATGGTTATGCAAAAAAATTGCAGGTACAAAAATCCTCAGTGAACACCGCTCAGTGTTTATCAGTCCAATATACACAATGATAAGAAACATGGAAACCATGTTGAAGTTAATGAGCTAACTATTGACTAAATGATGATTAAGCATTTTAAAAAAATTCATTGCAAGTAAAAGACATTAAATCTCTCAAGATTTCAGCAGAGGGCGTTTACAGAGGGCGCATTATCAGCTTCGCTTACTACTAACCATATTGACTGTATTTCTACTGAATTTCTTACAGACAATTAAAAGGGGTTTAGATGTAATTTTTTCCATCTTATTTTACATATAAACATAAACAAATATCTGCAAAGATCACCACTTGTGGCTCATTGGGAAACACTGTGTCCTCACATCAAGAAGGTCTTTTGTTCGTGTTCCTTCAGATCTGGTGTCTCTCACAATACAAAGATGTGTGAATTACAGATGCTACGTTGTCCAAAGGTGTGAACATGTGTTTTACTACATATGAATGGGTCTGTGGCTGTTTATTTATTTCTTAATAAACCTTGGACAAAGTATTTATCAATGTCTATATTGTTTATTCAGAAGAAATCGGAAAAAGTTAAAGGAATACTTCACCCAAAGATGAAAATGCAGTTATTTACTCTCATGTAGTAGCAAACCTGCATGAATTTATTTTGTTCTGATGAACATACATCATGTGGTGGACCCAATTCACTTTCATAGTAGGAAAAAGAATACTATTGAAGTAAATGGGGTCCACGATTGGTTTTGTTACAAACATTTCTCAAAATATCTTGTGTTATCAGATTAAAGAAAATAGTACAGGTTTGTAACAACATGAGAGTGAGGAAATTATGACAGAATTTACATTTTTGGGTGAAGTATCCCTTAAACTTTCATTTTGTTACCTCAGTGGATGTCTTTTAATGTACAACTTTTGTGACAATGACATCTTCTGGACATGATTTTGTTTAGTGGGCAAGGGTAGTAAATCTTTGCATTGTGAGCAAATAGATTTTTATTTGATTTTAGGATGATTTGAATGTAGCATTAATCAATATAATACTTTATAATTATGTTTAATGACAGGCTCACTGATAGTCATCATTCACTTGCATTCTGAAAAGGATAAATAATGCAATTAAATGTAAATTAGTATTAGTATAATAATATGCAAACTTTTAGTGTGTGCGTGCGTGCGTGATATTTAAAGTATGTTAGGTAGGTGTTTTGTTCCTACAATGTAGGTCAATTGGAACCAAAACTTTAAAATACAACATGATAGTTGATTATGTACATTGCATTTGCCTCCACATCTTAACCATATCCAAGATAAACAAATCTTCATAAACCATCCACACTAAACCTATAATATCTGGTTGTTTCATATAATTAGTTGTTTTTCAGAATAAAGTTATAAAACTGATATCAGCTGATAATGATGTATTTGTTGTTTCATTAGGACACATTGCCAATAGACAGACAGACCAGAGGGATAAAAATGGGAATTCTGGCGATAACTGAGGATGATGTCGCCTCTAGCGAATTGCCAACCTTTCAAAACTTTGCTATTGTTTTGGAGGAGGCAATTGTTCTGAAGGACATTCCAGACCTTCCATCTGCGGTTTCATACTTGTTTGGCCTTGTCTTTGCCTTGAATTTTCAATACCCCAAAGAACTGAAATATACTTTTGAAGTAATTGAGGTGGTGTTCATGGAAATGGGCACTCAGTGCTCTACGAGAGTACAGTCCTTAAAAACAAAACTCTTGCTGTGAAAGTTAAATTGTGTGAATTGACGTTGGAACAGAGTATGTTAAAATGTAAAACAGATTGTTGAATTGTTGTGAATTGTTTACCCATGTTCAGGTATGTTTTAAGACTGTTTAATAATGACATTGTGATGATTTTTTTTGTGTTAGGCACATTGACACTTTTGCTCTACAAGGGTATTATTGCTGAGAACTGTTAATTTAGTTGTGAGCATCTTTTGAATTAAACTAAGAAGATTTTAACATTAGGACATTAATATTAAATTTGTTGAAATGTAACTTTGAAGTCTTACAATGTCATTTTAATTGTTTTGTTTATTTGTATGCTTATTATTAATTTTCAGATTATTTATTGTAATTTTATTTGTATTTTAATTTGTGTTTGTACTTTTTTTTACAAATACTTTATACAAAAGTGTATTTTTGTTAGAAAAATTTTAATTTAATTTTACATTTCAAAAGGTGGACTGACCATCCAGTGTTGAACTGCAACGTTTACATGTTCATTGATGTTTTGATGTTTTAAGCATTCTAAGGAATAGAGTCAAAGCTTTTACATGTGAAAAATTTATCTTTAGTTTAAAAAAATTTTATCTTTAGTTTATCTTTAGTTTTTATGTTTTTAATTTGTATTATTGATTTTGACATTTTCCAGTATTTCTTTATTTTTATTATATTGACACTCATATTTTTTTCTGTTAGGAAGCATGACACTTATTTGACCTTGTTTGTATTTCTTTACAGAAAGTAAACAAAACTTGAAGCAAGCATTTGGTTTTATTTTACAAGACTGTGTAAATGCAAACTAGAACAGAACATTTGTCCATTTAACTCACAGGAAAAAGTTCACATAACATAATTTGAGTTGTGTCAAAAAAGGATTTAAGTCCAGTTAACTAACAAAACTGAGTTGGCTGAACGAATAGAAAACTTTCATTGAGTTGTTTCAAAAAGGAATTAAGTCCAGTTAACTAACAAAACTGAGTTGGCTGAACGAATAGAGAACTTTTATTGAGTTGTTTCAAAAAGGAATTAAGTCCAGTTAACTAACAAAACTGAGTTGGCTGAACAAATAGAGAACTTTTATTGAGTTGTTTCAAAAAGGAATTAAGTCCAGTTAACTAACAAAACTGAGTTGACTGAACAAATAGAGAACTTTTATTGAGTTGTGTCAAAAAGGAAATAAGTCCAGTTAACTAACAAAACTGAGTTGGCTGAACAAATAGAGAACTTTTTTTGAGTTGTGTCAAAAAGGAAATAAGTCCAGTTAACTAACAAAACAGAGTTGGCTGAACAAAAAGAGACCTTTGACTTAACTCAGTGATTCTAATTGAGTGAACAACTTTTTCAAAAGTTGAGTAAACTCAAAAATGCTGTGCAGCAAGTTGCCTCGAAATTTTGAGTTGAGTCAACTTTTTATTTTTTACAGTGTAGAGATGTTTGTGTGCTATCAGGGATAGCTGATATTTTTATTGGAAAATTGATTACGGTGCAATCGTTCTGTCATTATGTTTGTATATTTTTCTGTCTTACCGTCTCCAGCTTTTGCTCTCTGTCTCTCTTTCCTTCCCTTTCTGTGTCCAAAAGGATTTAAAGTGCAAATGTCTCAAAAAATGGCTCATTCAATAAACTGTTCTGTGTTTTGGATTTGCCTGCTGTATAGAAAAAAAACATAGCACAACTAAATACTGTACTTGTCTTTAGTGTCTTCCTGGATGTATTTTTTTGTTTGTTTGTTTTTACAATAAAACTGACATTTTCAACAGCACAAGTAAAGTAGAATTTTGAGCCAATATGTAAAATTATGTTATTTTTAAATAAAATACTACTTATTTATCTATGGGCTATTAATGTGAGACCGACTTCATTGTTTGAACTGATGAATTGCAGTGTTTTTGTGAGCGTTGATGTGTGGGTTTTTATTGCATAGATTTTTGGACTGGGTTATAAAACACCAAAAATACAACGTAATGAGACCACAGATGGAATGTGACTTTCTGCTGTTTGTGTCTTGAACTTTATGAAACTAAGTGAGCTGACGGTACTGAAATGTTATACTTTTTCAAAAATTTCTAAAACCAGTCAAAAAAGTTTGATAATATACAGTGCACTAAACTACATGGTGTTAAATGTGCATTACAAAACTCATTGGTATAGTTGAAAAAGCTTTACCATGAACAAGTGATAGAGACTCAGGGGTAGGCTCGTCAGGAAAGCCGGGTCGGTAAGGCCCGGTCTTGGTTAGTTTGGCAAAACACTTTTAGTTTGGCAAAACACTATTACTTAGTTAGTTCATGTAAAGCAGTTCAATATGTTTTATAACTTTCAAAAAGACCGGTAGCTGGTCACTGGCTTTACAGGAGAAACCATGCTGCAAACGAACTAGCATAGCTTTTAACGCTGCTAACAATATCTATATAGCCTACTGTCCACAAACATTAATAATATTTACATTACTATACATCGTTTAAAAGGTATAACTTACGGGTTTAGCATCAGTGTATGGTCTATGTTTTGAGATGCAGAATATAAACGTGACTCTTTACCTTTGTGTTGATATAACGATCACAAATCGAATTCAGTCTGTTTCAGATTTGTGAATAATCCATGAAAGTCCTATAAAATACATCCAATGACCATTTTTGTCCACAAATGCGTATAATCCATGAAATATATACATATAGTCTGTTGTTTACATCAGATTTCGCATGAACGTCTTGTAATAGAATATAATATACAATCTGAGGACTATTTACGTCGTAACAATGAGATTACACTTTAGGTTCCAGTAAACACATAAACATGCTTTAAAACTTTGTTTTTAAAGTAGGCGGGAGTATTATACATAATATCCAAATAGCGTTGCTATTTCCGTGAGACATGATGACAATGTAGGATATCAACGATGACAACAGTAAAGTATGGAGCGTTTTTGCGGAGTGACTGCTCTCTGTAGCTACCTGGTGGGTGGAGACCTGTGGGCGGGGAAATTCAAACGGAATGTGACGACAAGGCTAGTTACGTCACAACGGAGCTGATTTTGAAACCGTGCAATCTGAGACTCAAGGCAGAGGACATTCAGAAACCTGTATCTCACTCAAAACAGCATGAATGGATTTTTTCCAAGTTTATATGCGTGTGGAAGCACCAGAGACACAAATGAACACCCCAAAACCCAGAAAAAGTGAGTTTTTCATAATATGGGCACTTTAAGTTTGTACGGTTTGTTGCTTTTGAAACATTTGATAAAACTGAAATTTAAAATGAAAATGTAATTTCATAATTTTTTACAAAGATAAATTACAAAATATGTTTGCAGTTACATATTAACAAGCTCATAGTCATGTATATTTAATAAAAACAAGTGTAACACAAATAATTTATCTTGTTTTGTTGTGTTACTTTCGTCCCTGCAGGTGGGGTCGAAACTAACAATTCACTACTTGTGTTTAAAGTGAAGTTGTACTGAAGTTGTTTAAAATTTTTACAAAATTACACCTTGTATTGATAGACCACACTTGTGAGTTATTGACCACAGCAACAATTCATATCTATTATCGATATAAGTTTTTCTGAAAAATTGTAATTCGCCCCCGTTTTGAAAGTACAGATCATTGTAAAACTATTTTCCGGTAAAATAGCTTAAGAACTTTTTTATCATTGAAAATCAGTTTAGCCATAAATGAGAGTGATACAATAACTTACAGTTAACCAATTTTTCTTTATGTTTCATGTATTCTATTTGTACTGTATTTGTTGTCTTTAAGCTTTGTGAATCTTGTGTTTGAAAAGTCACTGTGTAAACAAAGGTCATATATCTTATTTTGATATTAAAAAATCCTCATTTTCCCATAAATCAAAACCACATCGACAAAGGAGTTCAAAGAATTTTACCCACATCCACTTTAAATGCACTGCAGATGAATATCCTCATCCAACCTCAAATTTTTCAAAGATAAATAGCTTTTTATCAAGAAATGTTTTGATTTCGCAGTCATGTATTTGTGTAAGTATAGGCTATGAATGAAAACTATTGATTCCAGAAGGTTAAGCACAGAAAATCTCTTGTGGTAAGCGTCTCAGAAACTAAGCCAGTTTTTATTGGCTCTTTGTAATGCTTCTGAGGTGAAAGTTTATTTATTTTGAGATTAAAAAAGGAAAAGTTCAGATGCAAAATCCTCTATGTGCATCTGACATGTTTTCTTGTAAATGAGCAGGTTCAATAATTTCACTTTTTCTCATGGCAATCTCAAACTATTTATGTTTATTTTAGCTGGGTAGGAACAGGATTTCTCATCTTACTGCACTAATCTCAAAAAAGAAAAATGGGACAAGAAGGTAAGCTGTCACTAGGGTGGTCCCTTTTCAAAAAGTTCACTTTTGTACCTAAAAGGTGAATATTGGTACCTTAGATGTACATATATGTACCACATTGTTAGCCTGGCTCCGCCCTCCTACAGCTTCTGCTTAATTTTCATTTCGCTTTAGTACAACGTCTGGGACTGCTCTGTAGAGTTTCGTTTTCTCCTGCAAAAATCTGCAGGACCAATCAGCGAACAGAGGGGGGTGGCTAAGAACGAAGACGTTGAGGTCGTGCGTCAGTTTGAGTTGTAGTTCAGTAATGGCAGCGGAGAAAGATGTCAGAAAATCTATTCGGTCCGTTGTTACAAAACTGCCGAATATACAGAAGTTAAAGCGGGAGCAAGAACCAGGTTTGCTAAGTTTTGTTTGTCTGATTATTCTTACTTGTTGTTTCCGGCCGGTTTCGGTGCATGATATACGTCATGACCAAACGTTAGCGATTGGTTATGGCAGATTCAGAGTGACTCTGGGCAGATCCAATAGTTTTAAACTTCAACAGAGGACCCTCCTTAACGGAAGTAACGCTTTGCAATGGAGCGTGGCTAGACTCTCTGTACAAATGAAATGAATGTACTAGAGTCTGGTTGGACCAGGCTACCAAAATGTTACATATTAGGTACTGTAAAAGGTACTGTCCCAGTGACAACTTTTGTACCTTTTGTCTGACAGTGTACAGTATACAGTTATCTATTATAGACTATTCATACAAATCAGCTGCTACTGGAAGTCAAACAAACAAACAAACAAACAAACAAACTACTTAGCTAAATAATTAAATTGTTGGATAATTAAAGAAAATATGTATCATGTTTTCATGATCTGAAAACTAAAATTAAGTGTAGAGGAAGATATACAGACAGTTTATTTTTAGGTACTTTAATAACTCCAGTTTAGTTTGCAGTTTGACTTTAAATACAAACTTTTTTAGTCAGTTCCTCATGCGATGCTATTGTGCACACACATTAAAGTGTCTAAAGAGAGTCAGCAGCGCTCAAGTTTGATCTGTCCTGAAATTATGTTTACACACAAAATAAAGCCTAGTTTATTTTTACAATGCATTACAAAATGTCTTTGCATGCCGGTTCCGGTAAGCAGGATACAAAGGATGTGAAATCATACAGTGGAGTCTGCTTAAAGGAACAGTATGTTGGATTGTGGCCAAAACTGCTATTGCAATCACAAAGCTTGTGGCTAAAACTGGTATTGCAATCACACAACTGGTGGCCAATACACAAAATGACAACATAAACATCAGTTGAGGGCTGCAACTCCACTTTTTAAATGACAATATCCTGGCCAGACCACTGTTGTCAGTGATATAAGTATTTGAAATGAAAATGATTTCTTAATGTCTAGTGACATATCAGGGCCATTTTATGATTAATTGATATAAATTTCTTACATACTGTTCCTTTAACAATCGTTCTTGCGGTAAAGTTGAACTCACCTTACTTTATCTATTGCTGTCAGTGGTGATTAGTGGACTAGCGCACATGGATTTAGTGATTATGGAGGCCCTCCTCCAAGCCTGAGGCCCTAGGCATTTGCCTACTCTCCCTATAGGTAGCGCTGGCCCTGATGGCAATGAGAAGGTTTTTAGTCAGTAAATGAAAGGCTTTTTTTTCACAAATGTCACACAAATTTGACGGTCACTGCAAAACCCTTAAAGTGCATACAAGCAAAAAGTAAAAATGAAGAAACTGTATTCAAATACAGTACTCATAAGGGACCCAGGATGTTTCCAGTGGTGGCTGGTGACTCTTTTAACCTGATAAGGAACACTACGGCACACCCCCACCCTTGCACGTGATGCTGCATACACGTCCTTGAAGCAAGTAACTTTGAAGCATTAAATCTTCAAAATATACAATCATGCGGCACATCGTTTGAAAGCTTAGACTCTCAGGATTCCATTATGCGCACACACAAAGCATCATATGATTTATAGCAGTCATAAAACTGTAATCTAGTTGTTAGTTACACTGTTAGAAATTACCAGCATTTTACAATAATTAACAGTGTTATTTTACCATGACTTGTTGTAATTAAGTGTCCCTGTAATATCCCAATGAATACCTGTGAAAACTATAGTATCCTTGGATTTTACAGCATGTAACTCTTATTTTACAGTAAAATCTTGCAATCTAAAACCTGCTGTTATATCACAAAAAGGTCTGTAATATCACAGCAACACAGTAAAAAAATTAAGGATTTCACAGCATTAAACTGTATTATTACAGTGAAATATTGTATTTAACCTCTTACACCCTGAAGTTATTTTGGGGATTTTCGCCAGGTTTTGGCCTATCCAATTTCAAAAGCTTCCCATACCCACATGCAGAGGTTTACATACAAAAGTTTTGGTATCATTGTACAGGAAACCCTTTGAAATTACATACATTTTCCTTCTGCCCCCCCCCAAAAATGTCCAGCCAACCTTAAAATAACGAAGTCTCTTTAAACAAAAAATGTGTTCCTTAGGCAAGCGCTAGCCTTTACAGCTCCCGCCCACTATTATCTGATTAGCTTGTTCAAGCCTTGGTGGTCTTTTCAGCAGTATTTAAGTCACAGGAAAAGTACTACTGTTCTCTATGACGGTAACTAAAAAAAAAAACCAGGAAAAGTACTACTGTTCTCTATGACGGTAACTAAAAAAAACCCACATCTTTAAAATATATATCAGAAACAATGCAATTTAGTATTACATAAACGTAATAACCCAACACATATTAAATTAAAACTTTTTTATAGTAAAACATGCCCAAAATAGTCCCTTATCCTTTCTTAGATTCACCTCATTATTTATTCATTCAAATACAACAGCCAATGGCAAGTCTCCAGCAGCATTTAATGTGTTTGTTTTATACGTAGTTCTGTTTATTAAAATTAGAATATGCAGTTTGGTTGTGGCATACAATATACTTACTTACTTACGCCTTGCACCCCTACTGGGGCATAGGCCGTCTACAAGGGATCTCCAGGGCCCAGTTTTTCAAAAGGTTTAATCTGGATAAAATTGATCCAGATTTAGTAATCCTTTTTTTTGCGATCCATGATCACATAATCCAGTTTACTTTTGAGCCAGTCTTTCAAAGCAACATCAGATTGGATCAATCTGATCCGGATAGGAACTTTTCAGGATCACCAAATCTGGATAACCAGTGCTCAAACAGGATAGGAGATCACAATGTAGAACTATAGACCATTTCAAAAGATGTAACAGAAGCACTTCCTATTTCATTTTTTTAACACTAGATAAACATTGAGATAAAATAAAGCAACATAACATATAGAACTGAATAAACTGAAGTTAAACAAACATCTTAAAGAAAATGATGTATGTGAAATAAAAGAATACTCTCACAAACTGTAACAGGAGGTGTATCTGGACCAGTGTTGTTTACATCTTTTGAAATGGTCTATAGATATGTAAAGAGCAACAAGTAGAATAGCTAGTGTGGGGTCAATATAAGTTTATTTTTAATTGAAATGAAAGCACACACATAAAAAAACAGAAAAAACCCACCCCGTCCTCTTCCAGCAGTCCGCTCATCTGAGGCCTATACAACACAAACACTGAATATATAAAGAGTTTCGTTGCAAAACGAGATAAATCCGTTTTTATCATTTTTGTCAAAACATTTTTATTATTATGTTATCATATTATTATTTTGTTTTATGGTGCTAGTTAGCTGTATTTTTTAAGTTATGAAGGTTTAAATCAAAACAAACCAACTGCAGTTGGATTGATATTAATTGGAATGCACAACCAAAAAACGAGATTTCTGAATAATTAAAAAAATGGTTTTATCTCGCTTTGCAATGAAACTCTTCATATATATATATATCAATTAGTGACAGAATAAAATGTATTGTTTTTGGTCAATTTTGACAGCTGTTTGGGGGATTATTTTATGAGACCAAACTCTTTCTACTTTGCTGTAGGCCTATACTGAAAGGCTGAATACGTTAAAGCCTATCTAATCACTGTAGCCTGACAGATGAACAAATAAAATTAAAACCTAATGAATAAATAGGATATCTTGTAAGATACTGCATGATCCAAATATAGTATTATTTGATAAATTTTTAAAGTTTCATTACATTTTGGGCATGAAATCCATGCTGAATCCACCCTTCTGATGGGATCAGTTTAATCCAGATTTTTTGGATCAAAGTGATCCAAATCCTACAAAAAAGTTCTGAAAAACCCAGACTAAAGGTTTGATCCGGATCAAAACCAAGATTGGATTACGTGATCTAATCCGATTATGTAATTCGTTTTTTCTTTTGAAAAACCCATTTTCAAGATTTGATCCAATCCGTTATCCAAAATCCTAGTGGATTACTTTTGAAAAACTGGGCCCAGGAGTCTCTGTCCTGTGCTCTCTTCTCCAATTGGTTCCAGGTCATCTTCATGATCTTAAGTTCTCTTTCCAGTTCTCGGCGCCACGTGTTCCTTGGTCTGCCTCTTTTTCGCCTGCCCTGCGGGTTCCATGCTAGGGCTTGTCTGGTGATGTTGTCTGTTGGCTTACGTAAGGTGTGCCCTATCCATCTCCAACGTCGTTTTTTTTATCTCTTCTTCTGCAGGCAGCTGGTTTTATTCCAGAGTTCGTTGTTGCTGATGGTCTCTGGCCAATGTATATTTAGTATTTTGCGTAGGCAATTGTTAATGAAAACTTGTATTTTCTTTGTTATGGCAACTGTTGTTTTCCATGTTTCTGCTCCATATAGAAGAACTGCTTTTACATTGGTATTGAAGATCCTAATTTTAGTCTTGGTTGATAGTTCTTTAGATCTCCAAATGTTCCGCAGTTGGATCAATGCCGTTCGTGCTCTCCCTATTCTTTGTTTAGCATCCATCTCTGAGCCTCCCTGGCTGTCAATGATGCTACCCAGGTAAGTAAATGTATCTACCTCTTCCAATGCTTCTCTATCTAGCGTGATCGGGTTTGTGATGGTAGTGTTTATCTTTAGGATCTTACTCTTGCCTTTGTGAATGTTTAGACCAATTTGTGCGGAGGTATCTGCTACTCTAGTTGTCATCTCCTGCATCTGTTTCTGTGTGTGTGATAGTAGGGCCAAGTCATCCGCAAAGTCCAAGTCAGTTAGCTGTTTCCAAGGTGTCCACTGGATTCCATTCCTTCTCTGCCCTGTAGAGATCTTCATAATCCAGTCGATCACCAGTAGAAAGAGAAATGGTGAGAGTAGACATCCTTGTCTGACGCCTGTCTTTACCTGGAATGATTCTGTGAGTTGCCCTCTATGTATCACTTTACAGCTTAAGTTCTGATATGAGTTCCTTATAATGGTGGAGAGTTTTTCCGGTATACCATAATGGTGTAAAAGCTTCCATAATGTCTCTCTGTCCACGCTGTCGAATGCTTTCTCGTAGTCGAGGAAGTTGATGAACAAAGGTGCATTCCACTCTAACGACTGTTCGATTATAATTCGCAGCGTTGCAATTTGGTCCGTACAGGATCGATCTTTGCGAAATCCAGCCTGTTGGTCTCTCAGCAGTGCGTCAACTGGGTCTTTAATTCTGTTCAACAGGACCCTATTAAATATTTTTCCGGGCACTGATAACAGCGTGATCCCTCTATAATTTGTACAATTACTAATATCTCCCTTCTTAGGGATCTTAATGAGATATCCCTCTTTCCAGTCCATTGGTGTTTGTTCCTCTTCCCAGATCTTCTTAAATAGTGGATATAGCATTCCCACTGTAGTTTCTATGTCCGCCTTCAGCGCCTCAGCTGGGATGGTGTCTGGTCCTGCTGCTTTACCGTTCCTGAGTTGCTTGATGGCTATCCTAATTTCTTCTCTTGTGGGTGGGCTGACCTCTATGGGTAGGTACGTTTTGGCAGGTTCAATGTCTGGTGGATTTTTCGGCGTTGGTCTATTTAAGAGTTCTTCGAAGTGTTCTTTCCATCTGTTTCTCTGTTCTTGGTCCCCCACGATTGGTTTTCCTTCCCTGTCTTTGACCGGGTGCTCGGGTCTACTATACTTCCCTGCTAACTTCTTGGTCGTGTTATAAAGTTCTTTCATATTTCCCTCTCTAACAGCTTGTTCTGCTTTATTTGCCAGTTCATCAACATATTTCTGCTTATCTTCTTTAATGCTCTTCTTTGTTCTTTTATTTATCTCTGCGTACTCTGCTTGTGCCTTGATTTTCTCTGCTCTTGTTCGACTAATGTTTAAGGCATTTTTCTTCGTCTTCCTCTCCTGGATCTTCCTCAGTGTGTCAACAGAGATCCATTCTTTATGATGGTATTTTTTGGGGCCAAGCACCTCCTGGCATGTTGATGTAACCGCTTCTTTAATTCCATTCCACTTGCTCTCAAGGGGGCTTTCTTCCTCTTCCAGCAGCTCCTTTACTACTTGAAGCTTATTGCTGAGGGTTATATTAAACTCTTGTAACTTGGTAAGGTCTCTCAAGGAGGTGGTATTATATTTCTTTTGTGGTTTGTACTCTTTTGTCCGATTTTTCTTTAGTTTCAGTTTTAACCTAGCCACCACTAGATGATGGTCTGAGGCCACATCCGCTCCTCTCTTTGCTCTCACATCTTGCATGGACCTTCTGAATTTCTTATTAATGCAAATGTGGTCTATCTGGTTCTTTGTTATGTGATCTGGAGAGACCCATGTGGCTTTATGGATGTTTTTGTGAGGGAATACGCTGCCCCCGATTACCAAGTTGTTTGTTGCACACAGGTCTGCTAGCCTCTCCCCGTTCTCATTTCTATTTCCTAGTCCCTGTCGCCCCATGACTTCTTCATATCCAGTGTTATCTGTTCCTATTTTGGCGTTGAGGTCTCCCATCAGAATGGTGAGGTCTTTTTCTGGATACTTCTCTATGATATACCGTAGTCTCTCATAGAACTGATCTTTGGTGTTTTCGTCGCTGTCATTTGTGGGCGCATAGCATTGAATGACATTCATCTTTATCTTCGCTTTCTTTGTACGGAAGGAAGCTGCAATAATTCTAGGTCCATGAGGTTCCCATCCTATGAGTGCTCCTTTTGCTTCTTTTGAAAGCATCAGTCCGACTCCTTGTGTGTGTGGAGCGTTGTTCTCTTCATGTCCAGAATACAGCAACATCTCCCCTGATGCTAAATGCTTCTGTCCAGTTTGTATCCATCTGGTCTCACTAACTCCAAGCAGGGCAAGATTGTAGTTCTTCATCTCCGCCGTTACTTGGAATATCTTCCCTGTCTCCCACATTGTTCTTACATTCCATGTCCCAATATTGGTTGTCCTGGTCAGAAGAAAAGGTGTCGGCCTTGCAGCTTCCAGAATCTTCTGGCTTTCGCTACCTGGTGTCATAAATCTTCTTGTCGAAGACCTCTCCCTTCCCAGGGCTGAGTTTTCTTGTTGATTCCTTGTTGACGTTTCTGTAGCACGTGATGTTTTCCGGGGTAGGGTTGCTAACCCTACGCCCAACCCTCCTCCTTTATCCGGGCTTGGGACCGGCAAGGTACCTTTTAGGGTGTACCCCGGCGGAGTTGGCATACAATATAGTAGATATAAATTATATAAGATGGTTATACAGTAAATATACACACAGCAAAATCCCCGGTGTTAAATAAACACTGTGGATGTATATATAATCCACTCCCAGATGGGTGTGTATAGAGACTGGTGTTAAAATTTAACACTGAAGCAGTGTTGAAGTTAATGAGATAATGAAGTGATGATTAAGACATTAATGGTGAACACCTGCTGGTCATTCTGTGTCAAATTAACTAAATTTTCCTGGATTTTTTTTTTTGGAGAAAGTAATACTTAAATTATGAAGAAAGACAAAATGCAATAGATGAATTAAGGAGAAATGCCCAGTATTAAATGAACATTGTTGGGTGTATGACTCCAAAAGCTTCAATCTTGCACGTTTGCCTCTCTATCATCATCTCTGTTAAAAAAACTAAAATTATAACTTGCAGCGTTATTTTCTAAACCGGGATGACAAGTTTAACTTCTAAACAGCTGTCAGAACAAAATACAAGCATCCACACACATGATTTAGTAGACAAATCTTCTTTCTGACGTGATGTAATCACAGAATGTATCACATTAAAAAGTTTGTGTTTGTTATGGGTTCATTTGAAGTCACCATTATTGTGAATAACGTTTCCTTTAGTTAGGCATTCTTCCTTTAACCTTCACTAAACTCATTTTCCTCTTTTAACAATTGTAACATTGTATTATTAAGACTGTTTGATTATTGCTTGATGTAGAGGAAAAACTTTTCATAGCATCTGAGCTTGGTTATTTATATTATACTCTACCAATCATTAAAACATTTGATCATAAATAAATGATAAAGACAATAATGCAAATTCAAACATGCTCTATGAAAGACACTGTTCTGTAAGACTGCTGTAATGCTTTAGTTTTTTATTTTATTTTATTTTTTGCTTAAGAGAGACATCATAACTTCTGATACAAATCTCAACAAGGGTGACAGTAAATGGTAAGCAATTTGCACAATTTTGTCATGTCACAATGCATGATGGGAGTTATGAATGAGTTTTCTACAATCCTGGTACCCAGCATGCATTGCAGCATGAAGCTTTGTTGTTGATTGTCACCATGATTGTGTTTTATAGGCTGATTGTTGATGTCTCAGTGTGTCTGACTAAAGGCACAGATTAGGTTTTGGTGAAAAATATTAACTCTTAAGGCTATATGGATTTCATGGGGTGGACCAAATATAAACTTATACACTTATATACAGTGATTTTTTTTTGTATGAGAACATTGAATCACAACACTTATGTTTTCATCATAATTAACATAGTAACAGTTTAAGACTTCATTTCTCTCATCTTCCTCTGCTCTAACAAAAGTGTTTAATTAACACACTTCCACAATGAGCAGAAAAAAACTAACAATAAACTTCAAGACCCAAGTACCCAACTAAAGGAAACACTAATCGGAGCAATGGTGACTAACTTTATTAACCAGATTTACAGCAGTTGTATCGAAGTTAAACTTATCATCCATGTAACTCTGCAAGCAAGTTGTAGTTTTGGTTTTCAAACAGAGATGATGATAGTGTTTATTTAACTGTGGGGATTTCATCTATTACATTTAAATATTTTGTCTTTCTGCATTATTTTGGTATTGCTTTATCCAGAAAAAGAGTCATCAAAATAAAAAAATGAAAGACAGTGAAAATTCTAAAATTTAGTTAATTTGACACAGAATGACCAGCAGGTGTTCACCATTAATGTCTTAATCATCACTTTATTATCTCATTAACTTCAACACTGCTTCAGTGTTAAATTTTAACACCAGTCTTTATACACACCCATCTGGGAGTGGATTATATATACACCCACAGTGTGTATTTAACACCGGGGATTTTGCTGTGCAGTATTGTAACAGCTGAGCATCACGTGCAGTTTTAAAATCAAATTTTAGCGGTTTTGTCATCGTCATTCATCAGCTCATTCAGCTCGCGTTTGAGAAGATTTATCTTTGGTCTCGTCGCAAATCACACTTACAGTATTTTAGGGCTTGTGCTTTTGTCTGGTGCTGTTATAGGCAAACAGGATAACCTTCGACGAATTTGTCATGCATGTCAAGTTGCTAACATGATGTTTCAAAATAGATTATTTAAAGCGTTGTGCTTTGTTGTGATATTTTAGCATAGTTGCTGCAGCAGAATGTATGATAGGGTCAGGAATTCATGAAAATACAGCTTATCACATATATCACA
This sequence comes from Misgurnus anguillicaudatus, assembly GCF_027580225.2. Taxonomy (NCBI): domain Eukaryota; kingdom Metazoa; phylum Chordata; class Actinopteri; order Cypriniformes; family Cobitidae; genus Misgurnus; species Misgurnus anguillicaudatus. The sequence continues at coordinate 3,122,640 of NC_073342.2, read as the reverse complement.
TTGAAAATACATTATTTTAAATGAAGAAAAGTGTTTATTTAGAATAAAGACATGTGTTGGGTAGGGTAGGTATAAGAATGGCTTTAATTTATCTATAAGTGAAATAATAGATTAAATGCAGTGTAAACATTAATAAAATATAGCTATATGTACAGCTTTGTATTCATAAAACCTGCTTGCCTGATTTCATTAACTGTGACTAAATGTGTCAAACTAGTGTAATCATTATAACATTATAAATAATTAATCTAAAAACACAATTCACTTATTAGGTTTAGATGTTGATATTTTGTTTCATTTTAAGTCACCATTATTGTGATTAGTGTTTGTTTTACTTGGACTCTTGACCCTTGTCTCTTTGCTTGCTAGTTTATTTCCTGGTTGTGTTAACTTTGTGTTAATACACCACATTTGTTATGAACTTTAACGTAAAGTTAATATTGCAATTCTGTGGTGGTTGGTACATAATGGTAAAAAATCATCACCTAATTCATTTACTAATCAAACGTTTTGTTTCACAGTAAATTATTGTCAACATGTACATTACTTTCACAGTACACTCTAAAAAAATAATCCGTAAAAAAACGGATAATGTCCTGGCAGAAAATTACCGGCACCTTTTCCGTTATGTTTACAAAATATCCGTTTATTTAAAAACTGAACATTCTGTAGATTTATAGAACACTTTCCGTAGATTTACGGAACATTTTCCGTAGCCTTAAGGGACACTTCAATCTGCCTATGAAACGCAACAATGGTGACAATCAACCACAAAGCTTCATGCCGCAATGCATGCTGGGTACCAGGATTGTAGAAAACTCTCTTAACATTTACTCTCACCATTGTTGAGATTTGTATCCAAAGTATTGATATCTCTGAAGCAAAAACCACAGCTGACACATTTGCAGCCATCTTATTCAAGACTGTGTGTTTTTAGATCAGCATAGAGCGTCTCTTTAATACATTTCAGTTCTTTATTCTTTTTTTATCAATTCATATTTAAATGTTAGGTAGCATAACATAAAAACAACTAAGCTTATATGACATTACAGACAATTCTCCTTCCTAAAGCAACAAACAAGTTGTAATTGCTACAAGCTAAAACACTGTTGCAATGTTGAAAGAGCAGAATCAGTTCTATGAAGGTAAAGGGACAAAAGCCTAACTAAAAGGAACACTAATCACCATAGTGGTGACTTCAAATGAATCTAAAACAAACACAAACTTGAGATTTAATGTGATAAATGTTGTGGTAAATATCCATTTGACTTACACGTCACGTCAGAAAGAAAATTTGTCTACTAAATCACATGTGTGGATGCTGGAATAGTTGAACACTTGTATTTTGTTCTGACAGCATTTGTTTAGAAGTTAAACATCATCCATGTTAGACAATAACTCTGCAAGCAAGTTGTAATTTTAGGTTTCAAACAGAGATGGTGATAGAGAGGCAAAAGTGAAAGATTGCAGCAGGGGTTATTGCACCCATAATGCAACATGTTATAAAAAAAAAACGGATAAATGCCTGTAAAACATAAATACGGAAAATTCCTTCATATTTACACAGTACTTTGTCCGTTTTTTTACGGATTTTTTTTAGAGTGTACACACTGTAATAGTACATGGCCTTGTTGTAATGATGAATAACAAAAGATTGTAATTCCCCGGTAATGTATTGTAATATCACAGTAATTGCTTTGCCATTGAAGCTGTGAAGTTACAGTATACAGTTGTGCTTTTACATCAATGCATTGTAATATCACAGATATAACATCACAGTAAATTGCTGTGAGTATTTTCACAGTATATTTCTGTAATCCTTGCTGTGAAAGTAATGCAAAATTTATCCATTTATTACTGTGAATTCACGCCGAAAAATTTTGCAGTGTGGGTGTACAAAATCTGGATGTTATTTCATTAAAAAAAAAAAAAAAAAAAAAACACTCTCTTTGAGTAGAGATGCCAAATATCAGGCATACTTCAGCATTCGGTAGATTCTCACTCCAACGAAGATTTTATACAATAATGACAAACGGCAGATTTTTATGAAATAAAAACACTAAACAGTTTAGCTAGAAAAGCCTGAAGATGTCATGTGTTGATATAATGTGTGTAAAGATTGTGGGTGTGTGACTGCTGTAGGTGCTGTGATGAACACCAGCTGCTGTTTGTTTATTGAGGGCAGATTCCAGGAACACACACACACACACACACACACACACACACACACACACACACACACACACACACACACACACACACACACACACACACACACACACACACACACACACACACACGCACACTTTTATTCAGCCTTTGAGAAAATGGACCATGTGAAGAATCAGATAATCAAAATTATTTCATGAATGTCATAAATTTATAGTGCCTATCTTTGTTTTAAAGAACATTGTTTTTAAAATAATTAAGAAAACATTAACTTTTTCTATTTTTTATTTTTATATTTATTATAAAGTAACTGTAATCATACAGCATTAATGAATAATGTCGGCATCAATATATATTGAGCTCTATAGCCAACATCTGTGAAATGGTACTTATTACCACCGTTTTAAATTCATCCCCCAGTTTTTTTAAGCAGTCACTGTTAGAAAAGAAATGCTCAATAAAAGTCCCAAGCTGTTACTGGGACAGTACTAATTTGGTAGGTTACCAATATGTACATTTTAGGTGATGCACACACAGTAATATGCACTTGGTTGTTACCAATACCTCTGAGGTACTACAGAACTCTTTAGGTGCAAATGTGTAGATTACTTGCAAAGGTACCAGGATGATTTTAATCTCGAAATGTTTTTATTCTTCTTTGCCCCTAATCCTCTTCTATACTAATCTGAAAATATTAAGAAAAATTCGTGAAATTGTATTTTTATGCCAATAACGGGGTCTGTGCACTATTTGCATGAACGGAGACGCGCGTGGCGCGCTGTCATTTGAGTGCGCGTAAAAGGCGCTGGACTCACATTACAGCCATGAGCAGTGGGCACGTTCATGTGAAATCTTCCTGATGCGGACATCTCCTTGGTCAGAGTTACTTCTAACGGACAGTGCTTTCCATCATGTTACCCATCGCCCTCGTCCTGTTTTCACTGCGTATTTACAGTGCGTTTTATACCGGACCTTTGCACCCTGAAATGTCCAACGGGACGTTTCACCACTACTTTATCCCGGACGGGGATTACGAGGAAACCGATGACCTGGAGAAATGCCAGCTGCTCTTCAGATGGCCGGAGCGCCGACCGTGTCCACTAGAGCAGGACCAGAACGCGATTATCCGCGAGGATTTTATCATCGTCAAACAACAGATAGAAGACGCGGCGCGCGTTTTGGAGACCCTTGGAATAACAATTTCCTACGACCTGGACGGCGAGGACAGTTATGGAAAATATCTGAATAGGGAAATTGTGCAGATCAACGACGCTTTTACCAACGTGGAGAAGTCGCTTCGGGAGCTCGAGACGAAATTTAAGCAAAGTCAGGAGACTGAACAAAGAGAAGAGAGCGAGTTCAATAACTTCATCCAGCCCATGTATAACGTGAAAGACACACTCCAGGAGACTTTGGACATCTCATCCGGACTAAAGGATAAACATGAACTCCTCTCTTTGATCATCAGGAGCCATGGATCGAGATTAAGCCGGCTCAAAAACGACTACCTGAACGTTTAGACTCCAAGTTGAACTGTTATTTTATCATCTTTAATTTCCAAATGATTTGAGGGTGACTTGGAAATCATTAATGTTTTATTTGGGTTTGTGCTTTATGATTTTTGAAGATGAAATGTTTTAGTCCAATAATTTAAAAAATGAATAAGAAATGATTTATTCTTGCTTAATATTTTCATTTCAGTTTGCGCATATATGTAAAAGTGTCCAACGCTACTATACAGCCTGCGCTGGTTAATAAATAGCTCTATATTGCAACAACAGCACATTTCACTTTTTACAGTGTAACCAAAACCTTTCATGAATAAGTGACTTATGTTTTCAGAATGGGTTATTTTAGTAATCAGTCTTCAAGTTGTTAGGCTCCTTTAGCTGTCTGCGGCTGACAAGATTGAGCTTTTAGAGATCTTTGGTTGAGATTTGGCATTTCCTGTGCCATTAGAACAGGAATGTCTCTTTCTCTTTCTGCCATGTGGAAGATTAATCACAGTCAGCAGAAATATGTAAAGAAACACTATCTCTACCTCCAGCCCCTGCTGGTGAACAATTTTAACCTTTATACATTTAAATCTTAAAATAAGACTTGCTGGCTAAAATAAATCCTAAATCACATTGATATACATCCCAAAATGATTGTGTCTTTATTTGATTTCTAACTAGAACAATGAAGCATTTATGGTACTGTTTACCCACAATCCCCCCGGGCTGGGATGTTTTGACTTTCTCACATCCAGGGTTTGATTCTTATTGGTGGTTAAAGCCCAAGGAAAAAATGTCCTTACTAATGGTGTAGTGTTACCAGAGCTAAGTCTATTTATGACATATGGATTTAGTTTCAGTGGTTATGTTGAAAAAAAATAATAATATAGGCAACAGAAAAGAGAATTCTTAATATTTATTTTAAGTTTTGAGGTTTGTTTTTACCTTTGAAAACGATGAGAATTGAGCGAGTTTGATTGGTGTGTTGGCTTTGATAGATTGGCAAGTTAACATCATTCGTGCTTAAAGTTAAACAAAACCAAATGCTCGACTTGGCTTTTATGTGCCAAACGCTATAAATTACATTCAAAGTGTGTGAAGAAAAGAAGAAATATTATAAGAATGTTCTGGATTGCAAGATAAGCTCTGTTGACAGCATTGCTGGCATAATAATGATACCACATAAAATAGCATGCAGTAATGCACTTTTACTGGCGGTGTAAACTGGCAAAGAGCTCACTTAAAAATGGCAATGTAGAAATCCCAGTTTACATGCAGAGATCTGCATCTGCAACATGGAAAAGGGCATTTAAAAGTAGAGCACCTATCTACCGATTCATGATTTTACATTTCCTTTTCCATCTTTCAAAGATGCTATTGAGCATTACATTTTCAGCTGACATCAGAGGTATTCAGGCCAATCACAATGTACAGGTTAGCTGGCCAAACAGGGACACAGCGCTTTTTAGGTCAATGAGTTTTTTACAAAAACAGTGATTGGCCTGAGTACCTCTGACGTCAGCCGGAAATGTGATGCTCCTTACCATGTTTGAAAGATTCGCTCACAATTCAATGCTAACAGGAGTTAACTTACAGGCTGTGAGTCTGAAGAGGGAGGAATTATGATAATGTCGGTCTTGTCCACGTCAACAGACCTAGGAAGCAGTGGCGGCGCGTGACTGCTCATCCGAAGATGTGCTAATTCAAAATGAGTGTTCGGATTGTCACGTGTGTGGTTACCTTTTCCAAAATATGTGTCCTACGTGTCGCGAGATCCTGTGTGCTTCACATGTTTTGTCAAAATAAGTGCCTGCTGCACACATCAAAACCGTTTATGATAAAAGAGACGCTCGCGTTCCCAAAATACACGCTAGACACTTCCTTAGTAAACTTTGATTACGCATAAGATTATACGAGTATCTGGCAAACGCGAGCGTCTCTTTTATCATGAACCCTTTAGACGCATTATTTTGGCACGTGATGCACGCACGATCTCTCAAAGCGCGGAACACATGTTTTGAAATTACGAACCACACACATGACGAGCTACATACATGTTGTGAAGAACTTTGCATTGTGTGCTTCAAAAAAATAAGTCAGCAGCCGCCACTGCTAGGAAGTAAACTTTTGCCTACAATCCGTGTGTTTGTTGTAGTCCAAGAAAAGAGATTTACGTTGGAAACGATAATTTGCGTCATTGTTACCTTGGGGTTTATACATTTTGCATATTATTAACATGTACTAATACACACTTACACACCAAAGGAAATGTAAAAACGTGAATCGGACCATAGTTGCTCTTTAACGTAAAAGATGCTACTTGATCCAGTCGCCCGCCAAAGAGCACCAGGCTTCTACTTCCATCAGCTCCCCACTGGTCCTCACTCTCCCTGCTACTTCGTCTCCACCTTAATCCGTCCTTTTAATCCGTCAGCTCCATTTTTGGTATTTGACGTCTCTCTGGTCCTTTGGCTTCTTAGCTCCACCTATATCGTCAAGTCAAAATATGTGTTCGGTGTGTCATGTTAACCTATCTGCATTGCGCATCATGTTAAAATCACTGCCTGCTACAGACGCTTCGTAAGGGTTTATGATAAAAGAGACGCTCGCGTTTGCTAGATACTCGCTTAACCTGCGCAATCAGAGTTTACTGTTGCCTAAATCCCAATTCCAATTCCATTTTATGCCCCTACGCCTTGCCCCATGAAACAGAGTGAAAAGGGGACATTTTAAAAATATTAAGAAATGGGACAACACTACTACACCTTCATATAACATTATACGTCCTACGTCAAAGTAGATGCAATGTTTATCACAAACTTAAAAGATGCGTCTGAATCTGTAGTCATATAAGTTACAGCCTAAAAAGTGGCCCTTGAAGCCCAAAAGCAAGCAGCACACCCCTCTGTTAGCCATTCAGATGCTCTCTCCCTTATCTATTCACATTTCAGTGTCCCACGGTCTGTTTGCTATTGCTGTATTGCTGTAGTGGACTGGCAATCTGAAGCACCGGGAGTTTTCCCTGATGTGCCGCCTCCAGAATGGGGGCAGACTGGGGAAACAGGGACGCATTTAGACCGGGGGAACCAGGACGCGATTACAAAAAGGAAAAGGAACGCGGACACGTTCAGTGAGGGGGTTTGATTGCTCTCCAGAGGTCACATTTGTTGCTGTACTATTGTGCAATTAGTACCGTGGAATATGTTAGCGATTGTTTTGCGAACATTTCTTTTAATTACATGACCAAACATGAACACAAGATTGAATGTAACATAAAACAAATGATTGTATATTGATGTGAAAAAATACTTGAATCATACTCACATGAGCTGCAGCCATGTTGGAAAATTACCCCTTTGTTTGAAGTGAGGACCTGAAAAACTTTTGTTTAAAGGGCTATTTGTCCCTACCCCTACAACCAAAGAAAATTGGGACATCCCCAGCCCTTCACGTGAACGCGCTAAACGGAGAGGTAGGGGGAAGTGTAGGGGTAAGGGGTAAGGGGTAGAAATTGAATTGGACCATTGGAAAATGTGAGCATCTCTTTTATCACGAACCCTTTCAATGCATATTCATCATGAACGTATTTTGACATGACATGCAATGCACATAGGTTCCCATGACGCACCGAACACATTTTTACCTCCTCAGAAGAGAAGGTACTGGCGGCCACTGGTCTCCAACTCTTTTGGCTCAGTATCTATGTTGTCAAGACTGTCACGACTCCACCATGGCTTCTTCCACCGTCGATTGGTCACACCTTTATGTGCACATGCTCGTGGACTAATCTGAACTAATAGCTTTAAGATCAAAGCCAGAGTTGATAGAAAAAGTTGAAGATCTGCTTCATGGTACCAACAAAGCCTGATGATCACTTATTGGTACCAAATGTAAACATATCTGTACCTACCAGTAACAGCTGGGGTACATATTTTGACCATCAGTGTAAAGCGAAAGTTGCTAGTTGATCCAGTTGACTTCTTTCTTATCTTTAACCATTTTGTGACAGTAATAGACAGAGCAGTGCTTATGATTTAGGGGCTCTGCTGGAGCGGGGCTATTAATACAGTTAAAATCTGTAAATGTACTCCTTACCCATAAGTATTAACGTGGGGGAGTCAAAGGTACGGGGCGCCGTAACAGCGCACATCAGCATTCATGTTGATCATCAACAATGACCTAAAATGGAGCACAAAAGTTAACAGGCTTCAAACTCATCTCATAATAACTCAGATAAAGAAAGTAACACACATCATCAGTCCCTGCTTCAGTATAAAGTTCAGGATGGAGATGAAGATTTTCTCTCTGTCGTCACAGCAGGGAAGGAACAAGCAGTTACTACAGCTTAATAAGAAGTACCGGTGAAGACGATTGAAAGAGTAACCTGGCAATGTTAGCAATCAACTCCTCAAGATCAAAAGCTCTTGATGTGCAGGACATAATTGACTCATTTACAGACTTTTTCTCCTTATGTAATTTGCTTTTGTTGAGTACTAAGTAGCTACTTTGAAATAGCGTTATGCTGAAACATGTCATGTTGGCAATTTTTCAGTTTTATTGATTTCATTATAAGAGACTCTTGATCGTTTTTTATTTGTGGTGATGGACACTTGATGGTCAAAATGATTAAGTAAATAGATATGTAACCTGCACTTTCTCTTTTCTGTTTGTGTGTTTATGTATTACCCCGTATTGGTTTGGCAGCATCATAACTGGCATTAGAAAAGATATGACTAATACAAGTAAACAATTATAAAGTGTCAGTAGCCTGTAATAAAGACATAAAACTGGGGGAAAAAAACGCATATTGTTTTGATACCTGCAGCCACCTAGGCATTAAACACCTAAACTATTTAGTACCCCAACAAAAAAAAATTCTGCAGCTGCTAGTAGCAAGGCTTTGAACCGGTTCACGGAACGAAAATGAAAACCAGAAACTTTTGATGTTTTGCAAGGAACAGAAACGAAACCAGAAACTTTCAAAAAAGATATGTTCTGGAACAGAAACGTTTATTTAAAATAATGGTAACCGGTTAATACCGTAAATTTTTTCCTGTTCTTGGACAAGATTTCTGTGCAATATGACTCTGTGAAGTTCACTTCCGGTCGTCGTGGACTCATCTGAGAATGAGCAGCTTGCCACCAGCAAGTAGCCTACTCAAGCCCAAGTCTTTAATGCTCAATCATAAAAGGGTAAATATAGTAGGCTAGCAAGTATCTCAAGATGTTTGTTTTTTTACTAATTAGTGGTGTAACGGATCGCAGTTGATCCGTGATCCGTATAGATCACGACCCACCGTTTGGCTCGGATGCCATTCGCGGATTAATACGCAAATTTAAATAGGGTGAAAGTTGATCATTTGCACGTGTTTCAAAGGCTTGCAAATGTAAACACTTAAGTGATTTTAAGCAATTTAACCGCTAAAAGGTGCTAAAGCGAGAAATTTTCTGTACACACAGATGCACATGCGGTTGAATTTGTCCGGTCCAACTCCAGTCAAACGTGATTATCCCTATGCCCTTCAAACATCAGAACTCTTGATGTATAAACTTGAGAGTTGCGGTACTGTGTCTCATACTGTAGTCCAATAAAATATATTTGGTAAATAAAGCACTGAAAAACAACGTAATTTTCACTTTATGTGGAGCGACTGTTTATGCTGCATCTTCTTCCAGAAGCGCCGTTTGGAATTCGTCCTCCGTTTATGTGTGTGCACGTGTTTAAGTGCACTCAACAAATGTAGGCATGTCTCAATTACAGTTATGCCACTTACATAATGTAGCCTTTTATAATGTTTGATGACAAGATAGAGACTTAAGAAAAATTATGTAGACTAATAATTTAAGTTTAATGTTCTAATGATCAGCCTACTTATTTGTATGTCCCACAGCTGACATGGAACGTTATTAACCGGTTCAGGAACGTCAAGTTTAGGGCTAAACCGAAAACCTGAAATGTTAAAATACTGCTTCTGTTCGGAATGAACCAATTGGAAAAAAATTCTGGTTCAAAGCACTGGCTAGTAGTATACATTCAGATAAAGGATAATGGCTTGATAAACATTATGAGAAAATCATTTACTATCACTGTTAACTATAAACACGTGTGAAGATAAACATCACGCTGCAAAGTTTTACATTCCAAACCACTGAACCACATCACCAATTAATAAAACAAAAAGTTCACTTAACAAACTTTTCTATTGAAACCATATAAGGTAACACTTTACTTGAAGGGGTGTGCATAAGACTGACATGACACCTTCATAATCATGACATTACAACACGTGTCATAACAACAAGTGACATTCACTCAATTATGTCATTTTTAATGTAAAGAAGACATTGTTTGAGATGTCTTTGTTATGACAACTTGACATAAACCAATACATCATAACTTCATAAATCTGTCATAACAATGACATAGCAGGTTACTGATCAAACTTAAAGGGACACTCCACTCCAAATTATGCCATTTTTTTGGAATCTATTCAGCTGATCTCCGGGTCTGGCGGTACCACTTTAGGCATAACTTAGCATAATTCATTGAATCTGATTAAACCATTAGCATCTCGCTAAAAAATAACCAGAGTTTCGATATTTTTCATATTTAAAACTTGACTCTTCTGTACAATTTACATCGTGTACTAAGATCGACAGAAAATTAAAAGTTGTGATTTTCTAGGCAGATATGGTTAGGACAGCCCAGTCTCACGAAATTTCGTTATATAGTCACGTATTTTTTTGATTCTTTTTTGTGCTATTATCACGAAATTTCGTGTTTTTTCGTGATCGTATAACGAATTCCTGTTTTCGTGTGATTATCACGTATTGGTTACTCGACTGTTTTGTCCTATTTTCTTACCATTGTCGCTTCGGTTTAGGGTTAGATTTACATAAAATGACATCCCTAACCACACCCAACTCTAACCCTAACGCCAGGCGACATATAAAAAAATAAATCAGAAAAAATAGTATAGATCAATATATAAAGTGACATTCTAATGCAAGCACCAAATCTAACCCTAAACCGAAGCGACAATGGTTTAAAAATAGGAAAAAACAGTCGAGTAACCAATACGTGATAATCACACGAAAACAGGAATTCGTTATACGATCACGGAAAAACACGAAATTTCGTGATAATAGCACGAAAAAGAATAAAAAATATGTGACTATATCACGAAACTTTGTGAGACTGGGTAGGGTTAGGACTATACTCATACTGGTGATGTAACATGGCTGTAGAAGGCGTAGTGATATTACGCACTGAACGAAAATAGTCCCCTTTGTTACTTTCAAATAGATGGTATGCACATGACATCACCGTCGGCGAGAGGGACTGCGGTTACGTCCACGGAGTGGCAAAAGACAGAGCGGCAACATTTGAGTACAGCGTGACATTGGCAAAAACACAGTGAAAACGCGTCTAAATGGGGAAAAGGCTGTTGTGCGATAGACTGCACTAACAGATTAACAAGAATTCTGAGCTATCGTTTTACAGACACCGAAAGGAGAAGTAAATAGATTGTTCACCCCAATGTCCACAGACCACAGGTTGGTTGATAAGTTGCTAGGGTCACAATCAAGCAGAGGTTTTACTTTCTACTTAAATGTATTTTTTCAATTTTTTGTATTTTATCCGGGTTTTTCTTTGGAAAACATACATACCAAAGCATATTATCATCATTTTTATTTTATTACATTTTATAAATACACGTGTTTGTTTTACATTTTAATATTTAAAGGAACAGTATGTAGGATTGTGGCCAAAACTGGTATTGCAATAACAAAACTTGTGGCTAAAACTGGTACTGCAATCACACCACTGGTGACCAATACTCAAAATGACAACATAAACATCAGTTGAGGGCTGCAACTCCACTTTTTAAATGACAATATCCTGGCCAGACCACTGTTGTCAGTGATATAAGTATTTGAAATGAAAATGATTTCTTAATGTCTAGTGACACATCAGCGCCATTTTATGATTAATTGATATACATTTCTTACATACTGTTCCTTTAAGTACATTAACGTATTTTTACTCAAGTAAAAGTACACCATTTTAATGTAATTAGGTATTAAATAAATGCTAATATGCAATATTAAAGAATGCACAGTACGATTTTATGCTTTAGAATGTAGTGAAGTAAAACATTTCCCAATACAAACATAATAAAGCAAAATGTAACTAATGTAACTAAGTATTGTCCACCTCTGCTATCAAGCCCAACTAAATTAAATTTAAGCTGATAATAGTCAGTTTTACTGGCATTTTCGCAGCAGCCCCTATGAAAACCAGCCATTTTGTTGAACGTTTGCCACTCAACCGGGAGAGCTCTCGCGTGGTCACGTAGAAAAGTGATGTCAATGCATACCCTCTATAGCAGGGGACTTTTTTCAGTCAGTACGTAATATCACTACGCCTGCTGCAGCCATGTTACATCAGCAAAGTCCTTGACTATAGGCTGTTTCAGCAGTAACAACATAAACAAGCGGCTGTTGTGGTCCGCACGTAACTTCCGGTAAACTCTGCTAAGTATAAATAACAACAAAGTTCTTTAAATGTAGTTTATTTATATAACAAGCAAAAAAACAACAAATAGATTACCTAGGAAACCAAAACATTTGTTATTTTCGACGAGGCATTTGTTCATGAAATCAGTTTAGCAACTAGTCAGACCATTATAAAAAAACGAAAGTACACGATGTAACAACAGAAGAGTCAAGTTTTACATAGGAAAAATATTGAAACTCTTTGGTTATTTTTGAGCGTGATGCTAATGGTCTAATCAGATTCAATGGATTATGCTAAGCTACGTTAAAGTGCTAGCGCCAGACCCGGAGATCAGCCGAATGGATTCCAAAATGGTAAAAATCAAATGTTTAACTCTAGGGAAGCTGGAAAATGAGCATATTTTAAAAATAGTGGAATGTCCCTTTAAGACACTACCTAGCTTTATGGGTTAACATTACATTTACTGTCATGTGGTTTGTTTTGACATTGGCTTTCATGAGACCATTATAATTGTGTCATGAATATTTTTCTGACCACTTTTACCAGTGCTACAAATTGAAAATGTCATTGTTTAATATCAGTGTTAATACTCTGTCAAGTTGTTTTTTAACAGCGCCATGAATATTTTTCTTGACCTCAACTACAGTAAAGCTTATATTTATATATTTATGCTGGGTTTACTATATTTACTGCAAAGTGCACAATGATAATCTAAATAAATAAAAAATACATAGAGGACTGTATACACACAGAGAAAAAAGTTGTACCTTTTTGTCAATGGGACTGTGTCTTTTAATATGTACCATTAAGGTACAGATATGTACCTTTGACTTACCAGTATGTAAGGTAGAAGAAGCATGTACCTTAGAGGTACCAATATGCACTTTTTAGGTACAGAAGTGTATTTTTTGAACCAGGGACAACTTGTCCTTTTTCTCTGAGAGTGCAGAAAGACAAACAGATACTGTAGATAAACATGCGTAATTCCTGAAGAACTAATGATCTAGCTTTTGTAAATTTTCTGAGTAAAATTAGTAACTGATGTGACTCCTACACCTATGTTTTTACCCGTAAGCATTTTTAACCTGTTAAAGACTCAATGATTAACATGATTGGCACGTGAGGCACCTGATCCCTGAGCCAAACTACAGTATCTGATCACAGTCTGACTCAATCTCAACTAAACATGGAGCAGTTTGTGGGTACATTTCATGTGGGGGACTATGTGGTGTTCGCCCTGCTGTTTGTGGTTTCCTCCAGTATTGGGGTCTTCTTCGCTATCAAAGACAGGAAAAAGGGCGCATCGAAAGAGTTTATGGTCGGAGGGCGCCAGATGTCTTGCGGGCCAGTTGCTCTGTCTTTGACGGCCAGCTTCATGTCCGCAGTGACGGTTATCGGGGCACCATCTGATGTTTACAGATACGGTGCCTCATACGTCATCTTTGGGGTCGCGTACACGTTTGTGGTGTTTCTGACGGCTGAGCTTTTCCTGCCTGTCTTCTACAGGTCTGGCATCACCAGCACATATGAGGTATCTAGCAAGAATTTTACATTTATGCATTTGGTAGGCGCTTTTATGCAAAATGAGTTACAGTAACATTTCTATCAGTATGTTTGCTGCCTAGGTTCAAACCCATGACCCACAATTTTGCTTATTTACTTATGTTGTGCTCATGAAGCCAAACGTTTCTTTTTATTGTATTATATTTCATTTTTCACATGTTATGCAAAGAAAAGACATAAGGGGGAACGGGGTTTTTTACATCCCAAAAAAATATATAGTATACAGCTGCTCATCAACCCAGGATGTTGTTTTAGGCATCAGATACATCAGCACAGGAAATAACTGGACATCATAACAGTGGACTGAACTAAAGGTTTGTCTGAGGATATGAATCATACTGCTGGGTTTGGTTGAAGGTCACGACCTAAAAGGGATTAATCTAACTGAACGTGTCAGCGTTAGTTATGTTTGGCCTTCATTGTCATATATGTGTACTCTGATTTGTTTCTTGTGTTTTCCTGACAGTATCTGGAGTTACGTTTCTGTAAGGCGGTCCGTGTGGCGGCAACTTTTATTTATATAGTACAAACGGTGAGTGTGATTTAAAGTATTTTCATGTTAAATAAATACATGTTTGTTTATTTTGGGTTTTGAATAGTGACTTTTCTGTTTAAATTGCACAGATTCTGTACACTGGTGTGGTGGTTTATGCCCCTGCTTTAGCTCTGAATCAAGGTCAGTTTGGATTTATCACAAGCAATTATTTACATATAAGTAACACAGCTTTCCTTATATTTTACAAACTAGAGACGTATTCTACATTTAAAAAAAAAAAATTTTACCAATAATTTCACAAGTTCGCATTAACATGTAATCAAATGAGGTAATAAAGCATAATTCGCGTCCTGTCCAGGCGGAGGATATATTAGCCTGAACCCAGATTACTCCTCCCTCTTTAACTGGAATAGATATACCAGCAAAAAGTGAGGGAATAGGGTGGAGGAGGGATGCTGGAAAAAACTGTCATGGGACAGAGGTGAGGGACGGCTATATGCAGTATAGAGACCTCTTTGAGCTTATTGGATGGATTACATGACCATACTCCTCCGAGCTTGATTAAATATTTTCATTTGATGGTATAAAAGGGCTACTATATTAGCCAAGTCTCCGAATTCAGAGTGTTGACTTACTGTGTACTGCGAACATCAGCATCTGTCTACTGAAATGTCATATAGGTTATATTATAATGAAACACTGCAGTGGAACTCATTTGAATCATTAATATTCATTCGTGTACACTTGAAACAATCCAACTAACTTCAAACTGTATGATAATCAAAGATTTGTATGAGGCCAATGAATTATATATGTTTTCTTGCAATTTTAGTTCCAGGAATGCATTTTGGGGGAACTAAATTAGCCCCTACTTTAGAGTAGGGTCTAATTAATACAATATAGGAAGTGCTCATGATGTAACTGTTTGTTTATTGGCCAGAAGCATGCTACACAAAACACAGACACTTGCCACTTTTAAAAAGTCGTGTAAATGCACAATTACTCCATGAACCTGTTACAAGATATAAACATAAGCATGTTCTTTTTTTAACCTGAATGATATAAAGCCCTGGAACCTCACGTGGTAATTTGCACTTGGTTTTGAATGTTTGTGTTTTCCCAATGAAACACAAGAGCTGTTAAGTCAACAGCAGATAATTTACTTGCAGTCTTGCAAAATTGGTCTGAAGATTTGATATTTGAGCGAATGGTTTCACTGAGTGAGCCCTAGAGGTCTTTGCAAGAGATGTGTGATGTTTTGTGGTTGTGTAAAAGTTTAAAAAATTAAAGGGGACATATCATGAAAATCTGACTTTATCCATGCATAAGTGTTATAATTGGGTCCCCAGTACTTTTATCAATCTAAAAAACATGAAAAAGGTCAACCCAGTAACTTAGTTTTGGTAAACCATTCTCTGCAAGCATGTGAAAAAATAGCTCATTTAAATTTGGCTCCCCTTGTGATGTCAGAAGGAGATAATACAGCCACTTACTCTGCACTATCCAACCACGTCACTCCCATTTAGTGCAAAAATCAGCTCATTTGCATTTTAAAGGACACATTTTTGCTCACACCTACAAAGTGGCAATTTTAACATGTTATAATAAATGATCTATATGATATTTTGAGCTAAAACATTCACATATGTACTCTGGGGACACCAAAGATTTACTTGACATTTTAAAAAAGTCTTCTGAAATGTCTCCTTTCCGAGATTGTAAGAACTGTTAAATTGAGATACATGAAGTGCTCACATTTGAAAACACTTTTAGCTAATCATGGCTTGAGCACTATACATTGTCATCAGGTTGGCTAGATTTTTTTGGACAATAATAAAGGCCAGTTCTGGAGTGAGTTGAGGGCAGGGGTGAGCTTTTAGAACAGGGACCAATCACATAGCAGCTTCCCTGCCTATCAACCAATCAGAAGGATACTGTAGGTGTTATTCAATGGACATTTCATTTAATACAAACGCAACTGGTTCTTGACTGTAGTGAAAATAATCTGGGGGGGGAAATAATACATATATAATGATAAAATAAATCAATATTTCATGTCTACGACTTTGTGACGAGAAGCGCAGTGAACAGCTGCTGCCGGTATGCGTATACAGTCATAAAAAAATCATGTCTTCAAATTTTAAATATGGGACTTGGTGATTCTTGCCAAGTGCATCACAATCACTGCCGAGTAATTACAAAATGTCCAGTTGAACACAACCTCTATAGGATGATAGCTGACTCTACATAGTATTTTGTAATCATGTGCTGTATATTTTTATCTTAGTGACAGGCTTTGATCTTTGGGGTTCCATCTATGCCACAGGCATTGTCTGCACTTTCTACTGCACATTGGTGAGTGTTCTTGATTTAAAAACTCCTATCTTTAACATAAGACATAAATGGTGGTTTCAGCTGGATGAGCTTTACTTAACTTAACACTGCTGGTCAGTTCATTTCACAAAGGATAACAAATTGTGTTTAGCTATAAAAATATTTAATTAAACTACATAAATACTTATTCACCAGAAAATGTTATAAAACAAACGCAACAGAAAATTCAATTTGGCATATGAATGACTTTTAACAGATGATCAATGTTTTTATTTTTATTCAGCGTAACAGAGTTTGTGTGTGTGTGTATTTTAGGGGGGTCTGAAGGCTGTGGTCTGGACAGATGCCTTCCAGATGGTGGTGATGGTGGTGGGGTTCCTTACTGTGCTGATCCAGGGTGCGAGCAAAGCAGGGGGGGTCGCGTCTGTTTGGAACGCATCTCAGGCTGGGGGCAGACTGGAAGTGTTTGAGTATGTACTGTAGTTATTCCAGTGTGTGTCATTTCAAGAAAAAATAGTCCCCTTAAAGCAATTTTGTGGTTTACGTTTCATATCACTGATAAATCATGCTTCATTTTCTTAATGCAAAAAGGCTTTTCTTTTTATAAAAATAGATTTACCATTGCATTTTATTGCTTCCAGCTTTGATGTTGATCCACTAAGGCGACACACTTTTTGGACCCTTTCGGTGGGGGGGACGTTTACTTGGCTAGGTATCTATGGGGTAAACCAATCAACCATCCAAAGATGCATTTCCTGCAAAACAGAGAGACATGCACGCTGGTGAGCGGACATTAGAGTGTTTATGTATGTAGTACAGCATGTAATGCAATATCCCATGCATTCTGGATCAGGAATTCTCATAAAGCAGGATCTTAACTAACGCTGACAGAAATCAATCTGAGCTCTAATTTAATTTAGAAGAATTAAGACACTGAGTTCTGGGTAGAAACACAATATGATCTTTATACATATGCAACAGTTGCTTATGCATATAACGTTTTGAAAAAAAATGAAAGGGCATTCACTTTGTGTAATGTCAGGGCCCTGTATCTAAATCTTTTGGGTCTGTGGATTATTCTGTTCTGTGCTGTGATGTCGGGACTCATCATGTATGCCTTCTACTCCAACTGTGACCCGTGGACTGCTGGTTTTGTCTCTGCACCTGACCAGGTGATGATCTTTATTTATCTGGTGCATTTGATCAAAATTTCAGTTATTTTACAGTTTATTATGTTTTTATCTGTGCTAACGTTTATTATGCAAATGTTGCCGGAAAACACCAAACAATCTGAGAGATCCTGTCCATCATTTGTTTGCACTGTTAACATCTGAGGTGGTTTCTTGCATAGGGCTTATCCTAGTCCCAGAATGCATCTTTAAGATGTCTTAATGTATCTTAACATTTATCACTGCCATTGTTTTGTATCAATATGCACAGCAGTATTGTTTCGTAAGGATTGTTTATAAAAAACAACTTAAATGCCCTAAAACAATTAAGGCTTAGTCCTGGATTAATCTAAACCCTGTCCGGGAAACCGCCCCTATAGGTCTATCAAAACATGCACCAAAAGACATAACGAATAGCTTTTATCCTAAAGCTATACGCATATTGAATTATAAGCATTTTATTTCATATATGTGCAATATAGCTTGTAGCATTAGTAAAACATTATAGTACATTAAAGGACAAGTTCGGTATTTTACACTTAAAGCCCTGTTTTCAGATTGTTTATGATGAAATAGAACGGTTTTGACTGAAATTTGGACATATGATGCTGGCCCGAGAAAAAACAGGGCTTTAAGTGTAAAATACCAAACTTGTCCTTTAAACTTCCCAGAGGTAAACACAACAACATGTGCTATTTTTATCTAGTTTTTTACACTTACTGCTGTGTCTGTTTCTCCTGAGGTCATGCCATATTTTGTGATGGAAATTCTCGGGGCATTTCCAGGACTACCGGGGTTATTTGTCGCATGTGCATTCAGTGGAACTCTGAGGTAAAATTAAGTCTTTTTATTTTTCCATTTGCCGACAATTTAGTTTCCAGTCACACTTTATATTAGGTACTTACATAATTTTTTTAAATACATATGCTCCTGTATTGCTCAGTGGTAAAGCATTGCATTGGCAGTACAAAAGGTCATGGGTTGGAACCCAGGGATCACAAAAAAAGGTATGCCATGTAATGCACTGTAACTGTGGGTTCACACCAGATGCGTTTGATGCATCAAATTCGCGTCAACTGCGTGTAGTTGGACGCTTGAACATTTCGAGTGTACTTGCTTCATTCGCTCGTAAAAGCAGCATGTAAAATTCTAGTCATCGAGACATGGGAGGGGCTTCAGCGACTCCGCTCACTTCCTGTAAACACGTCACTACTAGAGTAAGCTCTTGATTGGTTAACACGGCATGTTTTTCCTCCAAAGTTCAAATTTTTCAACTCGCACGTTTCCCGCGGCAACACTCAATTTGCGGCATTCACACGAATGAGGCGAAATTGCGTCTACCGGGCCCGCGCTAAACGCCTCCAGACACGCGTCTTTAAACTGACTTAACATTGAAATCACTCATGCTTGACGCCTCTACCACGGCTAGTGTGAACCCAGCATTAGTCGCTTTACATAAAAGCATCTGCTGAATCTGCTGAGTGTGCATAGATGCCATTAAATTGTATAAGCCTACAGTAATTACACTTGTGATACTAAGCCCACAATAAATCAAATCTATCAAATGCTTATGTACACAGTAGTTAAAGTGAGATAATATAAAGCGCAACCTTAGTTATTTGAGAAATCATGTTTTGTTAAATACGCATCAACATTCAGAAAGATGTTCCAATAATAACAATTCCCCTAATAATTCCTTATGATGTGTTGCAATCCATAACTTTTGCATATCTACAGCCTTCACTGAAAGTCTGAAATACAGGTTTACTTTATGTATCTTTATGTGGATTAAAGTTAAGTGACGTCAAACTGATATTTCCCACAACATTTTAAAGGGGACATATCATGAAAATCTGACTTTTCAAGTTTAACTCTTTCCCCGCCAGCGTTTTTAAGAAAAGTTGCCAGCCAGCACCAGCATTTTTCATGATTTTCACAAAAGTTTAATGCCTTCCAGAAAATGTTCTTCTTTAATATATAAACAAAAAATATATCAAATGAAAAAACAGACCATCTGCTTTCAAAAAAAAAAAAAAATAAATAAAAAAAGTTTCATCCTACCTTCATTATTTCTCTTTTTATCACCTCTTAAATATGGGTAGGTTTCTTCAAAAACACCAATTTTTGAGGAAAAGCTGAGATAATTCAATTTTTGTGAAGAACTTTTGATAGAGATCAGATTCAGAGCGATCTTTAAAACATACACGGAGTTCTTTCTCTTTCACGTGAGGTGCTACTTCCAGGATGTATAAGTTGCGAAAGTGAATAGCGGTATTGCGGAAAGTCGGAAATTCTCGTCATTGGCAGGGAAGCGTTTTTTTCTTAATTGACGAGTTATCTCGTCAATGGCGGCTAAAGAGTTAAGTGCTATAATTGGGTCCCCAGTGCTTCCATCAACATAGAAAACATGAAAAAGATCAATCCAGTAACTTAGTTTTGGTAAACCATTTTTGCAAGCATAGGTCACTGAAATTTGTCTCCCCTTGTGATGTCAGAAGGGGATTATACAGCCCCTTAACCTGCACTATCCAACCATGGCACTGTCATTTAGTGCAGAGATCATTTGCATTTTAAAGGACACACCCAAAAACGGCACATTTTGCTCACACCTACAAAGTGTCAATTTTAACATGTTATCTATATGATATTTTGAGCTAAAACTTCACATATGTATTCTGGGAACGCCAAAGATTTATTTCACATCTTAAAAAAGTCTTGTCAAATGACATCTCAAACTAGAAATGATTATTATGAGGAGACAGAATTTTTATGCTCAATATGTTTCTGAATGTTTCTTAAAGACTTTGTTTAAACTAGCACCAGTTCCATGTCTATACAAAACTATAAAAGGAGGCTTGAATATCTCGTTCTGTTTCTCTTTCAGCACGGTAGCCGCCAGTATAAATGCTTTGGCAACGGTGATGTACGAGGATTTTGTGAGTCAGTGTTTTAAAGATTTATCCAACAGAGCGGCCAACTGGATCAGCAAAGGACTGTGTAAATACATTTACTGCATTCAAACCTTTTTAGGACATAAATTAAGTAAATCTATGAGAAATGTGTCATTTTTAATAAGCTAATCGTTTTCTTGATCAATTAATGCAATGCACTTGTTTTTGTTTGCACAATCACAGAAAACAAAAACAAGTCTGTAAGCTATTTTGAATTTTTTATGCTAAAATACTCCAGTACCCTAAACGCAAAAATCTATTTTCTGCAAGGAAGGGTGTCTATTTATTTTTGTTTTTAAATATTTTTTTATGATGCCTTATTTAACAGTCAGGTCAAACAGATGGCGAGGTAAAGCACAGCTATCCAGAGCTTATGTGTCTTTATGTAAACACAGCTATATATATATCAGTCTTGAAAGATGTTAAAGCACCTGGATGTTACTATAATAGTACAATTTCAGCAATCCTCAGGTATTCTGAGTTTGAGTTTTCATGACTTTGTTCAATTACATTCATATGTTTTTGTATGATCTTCTTTCGCCTCAATGATCTCAGAATTTCATTTTTCTAATAATCATTCATTTTTGTGTGATTCACTTTGTAGGAATTCATACAAATTAGCCACCTTTTAAAAATTCCTGTGAGGTCTTTGTGGCAGGATATTAATTGCAGGATAAGTTACAAGTTTAATAGTTAGGGTCCCTTAAATGAGCTAATGTAAGAAAAGCACTGAATACTAGAATTGAATTAATCTGTCTAACTAAATTGACTACATTGTTAGGTGTGGTGTTTGGCGTGGCCTGCACTTCTATGGCTGTGGGTGCCTCATATATGGGTGGAATTGTGCAGGTATGTGGCTCACATGATCCTCATCTGGACTGGACGGATCATATCCTGCATGGTTTCCTGTGAATAAATGTTTTTCTCTGCTCTGTTCCTCAGGCGGCCCTCAGTATCCACGGCATCTGCGGGGGCCCAATGCTGGGATTGTTTTCACTGGGAATCCTGTTTCCTGTCACCAACATAAAGGTTCCTTTATACTCTTTCAAACCTCAGTACCACAGTACAGTTCGAAACCAACAGATTTTAGTTTATGCTACCTTTCTGTTACTCTACATTTACCAAAGGGTAAACACATCTGATGCAGTCAATAAAAGCTGACCCCAAGGACTGTGCAGCAGCCAAAAACGACTTTTCAAAGTTAAGCATAAAAAGTGTGTTTTTTGTTGCGTGTAATGACGTTTAACTATTTCCACCAATCAAAATGAGGTTTCTGTTAGTGTGTGAACTTTACACATGGTCCCTTAGCCTCTTTTTATCTAAGCGTAATCTGCTTTTACATTTCTGCTTCCTACAGATGGTTTGCATAAGCGACTTGCAGTGCATTCCATGTTTACTTTTTATCTGTATATGTGCTCACTGGTATTGAACCCGTGACATTTGAACTGCTAATGTGAGTCTCTACCAACTGAGCTACATTTTTTACGATTGCTATTTAGATTAAGGCAAAATGTTTCTGTGCCATCATCACCTGCTGCCAGTAGGGGTGCTATTTTAGTCAATGTGTTGTATTTCAGGGAAGTGACAAATGACCTGAGGTGCGTTTCCCAAAAGCATCGTTAGTCAACTAACATCGGAAGTTCTGTTGTTACTAACATAGTTCAACGTTTTGGAGTGTCCCGAAACCATAGTTCAAATGAACATTCGCAAACTGTGTGGTTGGAACGATAGCTCTTGACCTGTAGTTAGAAGCATTTTTAAATTCCATTGTATGTCTTTTAGTGTGTGAAAAGAATTGAAGCGCTGTTTTAAAAACAGCGCATGTGCACAGGCATGCTAGCTTTAAGACCCTGGAGGATCCCAGGATGAGTGACGTAAGTGGGAACTTGCACATGAATTAAATATCTTGAAAATAAACAACAGATAACTAAATCACGGTAACAAAATCAGTCTTCCGATGCAATATATGTTATTCACAGCAATAATCTGACATTAAATCGATTTGCACAGATTAATTAGTACTTAACCTCCCACGTGACATCATCAACTATGTTGTTGAACCAACATGGTTCAAACGACGAATGTGCGACAAAGTTACTATCCTTTCGGGAAACAGTGGTGACAAGGTAGTTCATTTCTCCAACTATGCATCGTATTATGTTGGTTCAGCAGCGAGTTACGTCGTTGTTCGGGAAACGCACCCCTGTATGGCGTATAACTTGGAGGATAGGTTGTTCTGATGATGAGTATTGGAAAATATACATTATAAATTTTTTGACCAATGGGCGGCGTTATTGCAAAATTGTCATCAACTGATCAGGGGTGCGTTTCCCAAAAGCATCGTTAACCAACTATTGTCATAAGTTTCGTCGTTACTGACAAAGTTCAATGATTTGGTGTTTCCCGAAACCATAGTTCAAACGAACATTCGCAATCTGCATCGCAAACTTGTTTGTTTTGAACGACAGCTCTTTACCTGTCGTAAGAAGCATAGTTCCTTGTTATTATAATATGTAGACTTACGTTAAAGGCGGAGTGCACAATGTTTGAAAGCCAATGTTGATATTTGAAATCATCTAAACAAACAAGCCCCTACCCCAATAGAATCTGGACCTTCTTTTAAAAGACCCGCCCCACACATACGCAACCCTGCAAGAATGTCGGTTAGTAGACACCCTCCTTACTGCTGATTGGCTATAAATGTGTTTTGGTAGTCGGCCCGTCTCCTTTTCCAAAGCGTTTTTCAAACATCGTGCACTCCGCCTTTAATCGTGCTTTTGAACAAAATAAGCAAAAAACATGTAGCGCATTCTATATCCATCATTTTAAATATATATATAAGTATAAATACTAAATATAAATAAGTTTGTAAACAGAATTAAAGTGCTGCATTTGAAAACTACACATGTGCACAGTCCTACAAGCTTTAAGACCCTGGGGAATCTCTGGGAGGAGTGACGTAAGAGGGAACTTGCGCATGAATTAAATAACAACAGATAACTAAATCACAATAACTAAATCAGCAGTCCCGTGCAATATATGTTTTTTACAGCAGTAATCTGACATTAAATCGATTTGAACCGAGTATTTAGTACTCCACCTCCCACGTGACATCATCAACCAACATGGTTCAAACGACGAATGTGCTACAACGTTACTATGTTTTCAGGAAATAAGCCGTTTCTCAATGTCAAGGAAGGATCCTCGGAAGCCAGAATTTCGAGGATGCTATGTCATTGACGTCCGTCGAAGGATTGTTCCAATGTCAAGGATCCTCGGAATTTCAGCCAAGGACTAAGTCCTTCGTTTGAGAAATATCCCATATACAGGAAAGGATGCATATGTGTATCCTTCACGCTCTTCACGCGGTTCACCCACAATCCTATGCGTGCAGCACCAAAAGCACACCTTTCATTGACGCAATGACATGCACTTGCTAGCCTGTTCCATTTACGTGTTCTCCAAATGCTTAAAATGAGCCTTGCCTACCCTCTGAAGGAAGTGACTTGTAAGGACTAGTCCTGCCAAGGAAGTATCCTTGGCATTGATAAAGGGCCACACTCTTGACAAGGTAGTTCGTTTCTCCAACTATGTATCGTACTATGGTGGTTCAGCAGCAAGTTACGTCGTTGTTCGGGAAACCCCAGGATGTGGTCACAATGGCACGCTGTCAATACACTAAAGCTCAGATGCTTTTTGACATCTTGGCCCTGTCCCAAATGGCACACTCTGGACTTATGGACTTTCTCAGAGTCCACACTTTGATTACATCATGTAGTGCAGACCTTAAGGACCCTTGACGTGAGTCCACGTCGTATTTTGGGACATACTCAAGCTCATCAGTGTCCCCTTTGAACCCTTGATGCGGTCTTCGGCGAAGCCCCCACTGCAGCAGGCTTCGCACACTTTACCAAGTCCTTGCGAAAGAAAAATCAGACCAATCAGACGTCGGAAGGGAGGAGTTCACACTGATGGGCAACTTCTCTTCCTATTTCCGGCGTGAAAGAGCGGGAGGAGCTCACTACTTCCTATTTCCGGCATGACGCTTGAGTATGTCCCAAAATACGACGTGGACTCACGTCAAGGGTCCCTAGGATCTGCACTACATGATGATCAAAGTGTGGACTCTGAGGAGGTCCACAAGTCCGGAGTGTACCATTTGGGACAGGGCCTGGCTTGTAAAGTGTCTTCGCCAAAGACCGCATCAAGGGTTCAAAGGGGGCACTGATGAACACACTTTGGAGCTTAAAAATGAAAGATGGGACACCCTACGGACTCGTAGACTAAGCGACCACACGCAATTTAAGGCAACGAGACCGAAAGTCCACATGAGGTGCGCCATTTGGGACAGGAACCTTGTCATCTTTCTTGATGCATCATTTGAGGACTATCTGGTCTATCATATTACATCCTGTGAATCTTTTGTTCTTTCTTTCTTTCTAGGGGGCTGCTGGGGGTCTGACGGTGGGCCTTGCTCTCTCATTCTGGGCCGGTGTGGGCTCCTTCATTTACCCTGCATCCAGTAACAATACACATCCTCTTGAACTCAACACTGCAGGCTGTAACCTCAGCATTACAGCTAATGAAACCAACCAAATTGTAACATCTATAATCACTGACAGGTGCCGTAAAATATATTAAAATAGTAAAAAGACACACTGCTCACATTTTTCTGTAGCTTTAAAGAATGAGCAATGAGCAATGATGATATTAGTCTTTGTGTAGTGTTAGGTCATTACACATGGTTCGCTCGCAGTGTGGACATTTAAACTTTATTGCATTACTTCAGATGTGTAATTATGCTATTACAATGCACTTTTATGATACAGTAATGTAAACTAATGCTTTCTTGTGCTCAGGTCCTGGCTGGTTGATTCATGGTACTGCATGTCCTATCTGTACTTTAGTGCTGTGGGTTTTGTTGGCACCGTGGCAGCCGGGCTATGTATCACAATGCTGACTGGTGAGAGAGAGAGAGAGAGAGAGAGAGAGAGAAAGAGAGAGAGAGAGAGAGAGAGGTTTCATTAACTGCTCTATTCTATCACTCAATGGCAGGAAACCACATTAAGCTATAGATCGTAAATCTGACAACAAACACAACGCCTGCTGTCTCAGAGAAATATCTACTTGGAATATAAGACAAACTTTCTTACACCAAAAGCATAATTTAGTTTTATGTGACATGAGTAACAGCGCTTGTTTGCAGGTGGTAAGTTTTCATGTCTAATATGGTTGGTGCTGTTTCATTTGCAGAAACAGTTAAATGACCCAACCAGGGACCTTGTTAGAAATATGTGCTATAAATTTCTTTGGAAGGCTAAACAGAAACACAGGTTGCACCCCAAACCCAGAAACCGCACAATGGTTAAGCAACATTAAAATGTTTTTACTGTGATTTACAGTCCCATATGTCAAAAAATCAATTTCTTTGGCCAAAAATATGTTTAAAATATATGCTTAATACATTTAGATTTTGAAAGTATATTTAGTTTAAAGCTTCATATTTTTATTTTAACATATAATGTATTTCAGGGGCAACTACCCAACCCCTTAAGTGACATTAGAGTAAAAAAATCTAAAGTTTAGTTTCATGTGCTCACGTGAAAGTTTCACGTGTGCACGCAAAACTAAACTTTATTTAATTTTGCTGCATGTCCCCTTAGGGGCTCCGCAGGCAACAAATACATTTCTAATTTTAATTTGACAACCCATGCAGAAAAAAATATGTTTCCTGGCCAAAATATAAAAGTTTTTATAAAAAGAATAAAGAGTATAAATTGTATAAAATTATGCAAGTGTAAATTATGCAAGTGTGCAAATGTTGAAAATATATACATTTTTTGTAACATACATAGTTTTCCAATGCGACATGAATATATAAATTCTTTAAAATATATTTATAAAATATACCAAAAATGGCCAAAAAATATATTGGTGAAAAAAACATTTTTGTAAACATATTTCACAATATCAGTACATATATTTTTTGTATATTTTGAAATATATTTAAAATTATATTTGAAATATATATTTTTTGTTGTATGGGGTTATTCAATGCTATCTCACGAGAATTGGAGGCGGTACCTTATTTACCTCAATTACTCTGTAAATTGAAATGTAAAATAAGTATTTTTTCACCAAAGGTTCACCTAAAAACATGATTTCATTAAAAAACTTTATTCCTCTAATAACCCAGCCTGATCTCACAAAAAAATCATACAAATTTTACGAGTTGATTCATTTTTATTAATGCATGCAACCCCATTTGTAAGTTTTAGTACGATTTGCCTTGACCCCTGTGACGTTGGGGTTAGGGGTTCGAATTAGCCAACTCTTATTAGAGGAATAAAGTTTTTTTTTATTGGATCATGTTTTTGGGTGAACCTTGTAAAATAAGTATTTTCTCACCCATTTGAATTTACAGAGTAATTGAGGTAAATAAGGTACCCCCTCCAAACAAAAACAATAACTTGAAAGTATGTACATTTATAAAAAAAAGTTTTTTTTAACTAAAATTAAAATGAAATGACAATTGCCCAAATTTTAAATCTAACATTAAATCAGTGCAGCTGTAATTAACACAACTTGACGGTTAAGAATTGTTTGGTAATTTAAGACTACTATTTTGAATATTTAAGCTACTTGTCATAATGTGTATAGAAGCAATACAAAACAATGTACACAGAAAACAAATACTTGGTGTCTTTAATGAAAAAAAAAAAAAACATATGCAATCTAAACCATATACACACTACTAAAGATGACAGACAGATATCAGACAGAATCAAACACAATTATACACAAAAACTAAACTAAATAAAAAAGGGCTTGACTGAAGAACTTTATAAGAGAGAAATTAAAGTTAAACTAAAAAAAAATCGGAAAGGAAATGTGGACTTTCACTAGCGGTACATTCACACGGTGCGTAATCGTTAACGCTTCTCATTTACTTTAATGGGTGATGTCATGCGTTGCCGAACTGAATTGTGAATCCGTCAACAAAATGTCTCAACTTTTCAAACGCCAACGCTTGCGTCAGCCAATCAGATCGCCTTATGCAAATAACCTAGTGAGAGCCAGCGAATTACATTTATGCAATACCGGAGCATGTGTTGCGGCCACTGTGATTGGCCACGCATCAGACAAGCCTTCCATCAAGCGTAAACGCTTTCGCCCCGTGTGAATGTACTGTAAGTGGGCCAAGCTGATGCTGTTAAACTTGATCGTGACACAACTTTAAATCTGAACACTGTAAACTATTTACATTGCTGTACACATCATGAAAAGTTAGTGATGTTGGTGTCTGCAGGGCCAACTGATCCCAAGACGTTGAAGTCAGGCCTTACTCGATCAGTGAGAGAGATCATCTGCTCTGAAGCAGATTTCAGTCAGGACAAGGAGGTACAAAGAGGGTTTCTTTTAAGAATATGACCAAATCTATTGCAAATGCAAACTGAACTGTTTTCTCCCTCTGTTAGGATTTGACAGACTTTGGCAAAGCATGGGAGACAGGTCCAGGCGTCCAGGACAACAACTATGAGGAAGTCATGGAAGAAATTGAGAGGAGGTTTAAGAACACAAATGATAACATGTCAGTCAATGGCTACACAAATGCTGCTTTTGACCATAATGAAATGAGTCAGGATCGAACAAAACAAACTTCACTTTGAGTTTGACTCTTTAACCAGGATAACAATCGAAGAATATAGACAATGATTTATTGCAGAAAACATGCTGCAGAATATGCTTTAGACATTTTTTGTGTGTAAAAAACATTTAAAAAACTGACTTGTTCTTTTCCTTTTTCTGTTTTCTTTTTTTCTATTTTATGTGAAGCTTTGGTACAATGAACAATTGTTAAAAGTGCTATATAAATAAAATTGGTCTTACCGGTAGCTGTCTACTTTAAAAGATGAAGTCAATTGCCATATAGAATTGATCACAGTTTTGCTAACTATTGATCATTGTCTTTAGTTAGTCCTGGAACAACATTTCTGTAAATCAAACATAGTCGCTTCTTTTCCTAAACCTAACCTTCCAACTCTTATATAGATTTAGTATAACTGTAACGTCAATAGTAGAACTTCAGGCTAAATGCTAGCATATAGCATTAACTAGCATATAGCGCTAACTCAGCAGCCACAACTTTGTTCTTAGGATTTTAAAAACATTGTACTTAATTTAATGTTGGGGCGTACATCACAGTCTGTGTTATGTTGAGATTGGCCTGTTTCAAGCAGACTTTTGCAAGCACGAGGTTTACATAAGAAACAAAAGCGTTTGAGTAGCTAATGATATGTCATTACCATCCCTACTGAAAAATCCAGCTAAAACCAGCATAAGCTAGTAGCTGGTTTTAGCTGGTTTAAGGTGGTTTATGCTGGTCCTCCCAGCCTGACAAATCTGGTCATGCTGGTGGGCCAGCTGGTATTCCAGCATGACCAGCTAAGTCCAGCTAGACCAGCTTAAAATGTGACCAAAACACACCTAGACCAGCTTGCTACACCAGCAAAACCAGCTAAAACCAAGCTGGGGACCAGCTAAAACCAGCTCACCAGCTTATGCTGGTCTTAGCTGGATTTTTTCAGTAGGGATGTACACAACTCTTATTATTCATCTACATAAATAAAGGTTTACATTCTGTGGCACCTTTAAACCTACTGTAACCTTCTTCCTAACAGCAACCTTTCAACTTTAAAGTGTTTATTCACTTAAAAAATTAGGTTTGCTGTTAATTTATTGACGCTGAGACCAAAATACAGTAACAGCAAAATACAATAACAGCAATTATTATTTGAATTTTTCTGTGAAATAAAGCTTAAACTTTCCACCACAATAACCAACAATGATTTTCAGGTACTACAGTTCACGAAAAGGCACATAAACTACCACTAAAAACTGAGAGAAAATATAGGTTTACAAGAATGTTAGTGCTGGACCTAAACCTATCCTTGAAATCCCATTGATTGATGGAAATGCTGTTCCAGGAAATATTTGAATCCACATCCTATTTATCACAATTATGGATAGAGCTATGCATATTGCTTACATTAGCAGTCATGGATATCTGCATTCGAAGCATATGTAAATTGTGAAAGCACAGAATGCCGAAACTCCAGCAGTGAAATTTTACAGTAAAATATTGTCTGTCTTAATGTAAATATTACTCAATTAAACTCAATTCTATTGCTTTTCCATGAAAAATTCTTATAACAGATGTTAGATGATTAAGTCTTCAAATTAATTCCCAAATCACTGTTAGAATCTAATCAGATCTGTGGCTGGTTTCATAAACATCTAATGCTGCGTTTACACCAACCGCGTTTGAGGCGTCACAATCACGTCTACCGCGACTAGTTTGCCGATTGAACAGTTTGAATGCATTCGCACGTCTAGAGCGAAGTAGACGTGCGGAAAAAGCAAGCATTTGACGCGCGTCAGAGGCTAAATCTGCTTCTTGTGGGAGGGGCAAGTGCTATGCGGTTGTCTGTTTGCAAGATGACTGTCGATAAATAATGTGCATTTATCGAGAGAGTTACCGGTTTGTATTTAGTCACCTTACTATAGGGGGAAAATAAACGGCGCGGGTCGATAAACGTCACGTGACTCAAAAGTGAAATGTGTATTTACAACTTACCAGGTTGCCCGACGTCCTCACTGACACTCTTCCAAGCGAGGTCCTTTTTATTCCTGTCTCTATAGAAATAAGAACTTGTGTCGTATAGCTCCGGGTGACTGCTCACGGACAATATCAAGCGTACGTTCCTTCATGTTGAATGAGTGACTCTTGGCGGGGCTGCCGCCACAGCAGCAAGCAGGCTCCTGATTGGTTAACGCGGCACGAAAATCCGCCAAAGTTCAAATTTTTCAACTCGAGCGTCAGCCGCAAATTCGCGTCAAATGGAAAATGCACAAAAAGAACCATTCACGCGTACCGCGCCAGATGCTCAATTCGCGCCATTGAGGCGGAAACGCGTCTACTGCACTGACCTAAACGCCTCCAGACGCGCATCAACGCGTCTTCACATTGTCTTGACATTGAAATCACTCACGGTTGACGCCTATACCGCGGCTGGTGTAAACGCAGCATAAGACATTTGTTTTTCTTCATGAATGATTGTAACTCATTTATGTATACTGTGGAAAAAATCCGTAGAAATTACAATGTTATTGCAGCTGGGTTGCCGGAAATTTGCCGTGGATTTGCGTTTGTGTTGTTTGCTAGCAAGAGTTTGTTCAAAGTTAAATAAATTTTAAATATTAACAAGTTTTTATCTTTACAGAATAAAACTATACAATAACAGCCTCATGCAAAGCATTCTGGGAACCAGAAATCATCATCAACCTTTTTCTGTTTTTTGCTTCAGATTTTGTTTTCCAGAATGTTTTGCTTGATGCTGTTTTTTTAGTTTTACTCTGTAAAGACAAAGACTTGTAAATGTTTAATGTTCATTTAACTTTGAACAAAATGTTGCCAGTAAAAAACATAAATGTAAATCTACGGTAAATTACCGTCAACCCAGCTGCAATTTCTACTGAATTTTTTTACAGTGTATGTTACAATAAAAAGTAGATTTGTTTAATTTAAATACAAATAGTAAGACTGATTAGCCCAAACTAACTGCTGGTTGGTTAAACTAGTCCTTAAGACACAGTCTTAACTTCATGGCTATGTTTATGTAACTGGCCCCTGTTTATCAAATACAGTAATGGTAAAACACATGCTGTTGGTCGTTACTGCTAAACATGATCTTTATTGTTTCATATGCTTTTAACAGGCATTTTAAATAAAGACATTTCATACACAACCAAGTGTATCTGATGAAACCTGAAGAACATTTGTTTGTCAAGTAGCCTGTAAAAATGTCAATGTCATAATGTCATAATAATGAGTCACTACGACACATACTGATCTCAAGTCTCCTCTGGTATAAGCAGATAAAGGCCATGCACACTTCACAGTAAAAAGTGCACAAATACACATTTGTATAGAGCCCTGAATGGGCCTGGCTCGAATGACGTCATGCATAGATTACAGTACACCAGGAGAACGGTGCGTCATTGTACAATATTACTTTCTGTTTAAGTTTACATTTTCAATCTGCTCACAAACATCCAGTCTTGCTTAGCATCCAAAGCACACAAACAAAGCAACAGTGGTTCTCAACTGGTTTTGTTTTTTGACCTAGCTAGCGGCCCATATATTTGTGACCCTGTTTTTAAAATCCAGGTTAAAGTCTCATAATCTGTTCATCTTTGACATGATCAATTTAAAAAAATATCAAGTTTATATTGTTACATTCTGTAGGATGATTTTATGTAGAAAACAGTAAATCACAAAAAACTCATATATAGTAAGTTTTAGTTTTTAGTTATTTTCAAGTTTAGATTTAGTTGTACTCATGATGTACAATATGTGTAAGGTCTGTATGTATAGTTAGATTACCTTTGTTCAGAAGGTTAGCTTGGGGTAAGTTAAATGTGTAGCATCGTGGACCTGTGAGGCACAACATCTCGTCCCTTTTGTGTAAAACATGAAATCTGTTTTTTGTGTCACAAACTGCCAGTTAAGAACCACTGTTTTAATACAGTAACATTTATATCATGTTTTTATTTTCTCAAATTGAATAACATCTCTAAAGTGCTTTCATGGCTTGATCTGACAGTGGTGTGTATAGGGCTGCTTTTCTGTTTGTTTATAATGCCATCGTCTAAAATATAATCATGCAAATTGAAAGTGCAAAGTATATACTCAAAAATAAATACTTGATACAAGCCATGAAAATATGATTCTCATCTGCAAACACTAACTGGGGCCACACAGGAAGACAGATACATTGACTGTGCTCAGAATGAAATACTACTTCATTTCTTGCCACACTGTTTATAATGTAAACTACCTAATATTGAAAATGACATTAAATGAAAATGTACATGTTATGCAATAATAATCGCTAATTTTTTTTACATAAATATGATGCTTGTTTGATTTAACAGTTTGTGTGACAAGTTTCCATCCCAACCTGATCTCACAAAGTTCCGTGAGATAGTCACAGAATTTTTCTGCTCACTTTCCGTGGCACCCTCACGGATCCCCACATTTTTGGTTACTCAACTGCTTCCTCCCACCCTCAAACCATTCCCGTTCCGGTTCAGGGTTAGATTTGGTGTTTGCGTTAGTATGTCACTTTAAGTATTGGTTTATACAATTTTTTCTGATGTATTCTTTTATATTTTCTAAACTTTAAACAACTGTCGCCTGGTGTTTGAGTTGGGTTTGGGAAAGAATATAATTTATGTAAATCTAACCCTAAACCGAAACGACAATGGTAAGAAAATAGGACAAAATAGTTGAGCAACCAATCCGTGAGAATGCCACGGAAAAGAAAGTTTGTGGCAGGGCCACGGAAAAATGCGGAGATCCGTGAGAATGCCACGGAAAATGAGCAAAAAATTCTGTGACTATGCCACGGAAATTCTTGAGATCAGGTTGTTTAGATTTTTAATCTTTGTGTAAAACATTTTTTCAGGTAAACGTATTTAACTTTTAGCCATCTGATTCAAAAATATGTCAAGATGTTAAAATTGATGATTGATATGTTTCTTGTTTATTTCCCACACTGAAAAAGCTTAAAGGGCACTTATTATTATTATTATAATACCTTTTTACAAGATACAAGTCTCAGGTAATCCCAAAATGTGTCTGTGAAGTTTCAGCTCTAAATATCCCATAGATCATTTATTATAGCATGTATGTCAAAAATGCCATTATTTGGGTGGGAGAAAATATGCGCTGTTTTAATGTCTGTACCTTTAAATGCAAATGAGCTAGCTCCTCACTTCCTTACAAACAGACAGTAAGCACTTTCAGTTCAAATAGATCTGATTAATACAGTTTGAGACAACAGCATCTAGTGGTCAGTGTACAACTCACTGAGGGTGGACTGTTAGTGGGTGGGGCTTTATCAATGTGACCTCACATTGATAAGAGAATCAAAATGACATGTCTAAAAAGACTACTTTGGTTTAATGAGGATTAAAAAACAAAGGACGTGTGGATTTTTTTATCGTAGGGTGGTTATGTTCACACACTGCCAACACACATTAAGTCCAAACACTTTGTAAAAGTGAATTTTGCATAATAGGTGCCCTTTAAGGTCAATTCATATAGGTCAGTGCAGGTAGCTCAGTGCAGACTTATAGAAAACATTTGATTTTTATTTTACGGGAACGAAGAGAGACACCCTGTCCACAATTGATTTAAAGCCTTTTAACTCTTTCCCCGCCAACGTTTTTTAAAAAAGTTGACTTTTGATTCAGAGTGATGATCAAAACATACAAAGAATTTGAACTGTTTGATCTAAGGAGATACTTCCAGGTTGTATTAGTTGGGTAAGAGCGCCACCTGGTGGATAATAGCGGAAATATGGATTGCCGCAAAAACTCATAATTGGTAGGGAAGCGTTTTCGAGGAAAGGGTTATTAACAATTAAAAAACAATTGTTTTATTTGGGTGTGGTCAACTTTAAATTAATGCCTCATCAAACCATGAGAGCGATTTGAGAAATCATACAAATGTGGGTGTACATGACAGTTTTTTTTAACACTTTTTTCACCTTGTTCTCTCGCGGGCCTGGAGTGCATCAGGTAAAAGTTGTGAAATTTTCATAAACAAGATATGAATTTTAAATGATATGGACTTTAAATGAGTCAAGTGGAATGGATTTGAGGAAGCAGCAGCGTGGAAGTCAAGGCTGTAGCTCAAACGTGGAACGGTGTTTAACTCTTTCCCTGCCATTAGACATTAATTGAGTTATCTTGTCAATTAAGAGAAACATTTGCATAAAAAAGGTGTTCTTGGTGAATTTTTATGTTAAAGGTATTGCGGAGGATTTTCTTTTTCCGGGTGGATCATCAAGACTATTGGTCCTCCTAGTTGTCAATCAGGAGTGTTGCGCAATTGCATTTTTTTAAAAAGTGGAGAAGGTGTTTCTTTTCTAAAATTCGAGAAAATCCTCCACTATACCTTTAATCTGCAATACAGCGATTATCCAATTTATGAAAAAAAAAACCCCGAAGCCAAAACGCTATTTATTAATTTTAAACTCTGTTTATGTTTTGATAATTGTTCTGAATCAGATTTCTAATTCACAAAAATTAAATTATTTCAGCTTTTTGCTAAAAAAATATTTTTAAAGAAAAATACCCATATTTAAAAGTTTATAAGCAGAGAAAAAATATAGATGAAAGTTTTCCCCCCGTTTTGTTTGTTTGTTTGAAAGCAGAAAACATATTTTTATGTTTATATATTTTTAAAAGAAAATTTACTTGGAAGGCATTTTGTGACACTTTTTGAAAATCACAAAAAATGGCCGGTGGGGAATGAGTTAATTTATTAGGGCATTCCTCTAGTGGAATGGATTTGACTGACGGCGCTTTGACAAATGAACAGACATATTTGATAAAATAGAGAAAAAGTAAGTGGGTACAATATCATTGGTCTTAAAAAGTGGGTGGGTCATGCAAAGGAGTCTGCTTTTGAATTGCTCTCGCTGTAGTTTGAGGTCATCTGCCTGTCGGACCCCATGAAGTCGAGCACACCTATTTATGTGAGCGGGGCTGCTGCTTTTAACGTAGCGCTGCAAATTGTGAAGAAACACACATTTTTAAGCCGTTTTTAAGAGCACATCCATGTTTTCTAATATGTGACGTATGGGATTAAGGTTCAAAATACTGTGTGGTACAACACAAACCAAGATGGGTGGTCACCTTATCAATGCGCTTTGCTTTGGTTTTATGCACTGTAGTGGATCATTTGGGTATTCCCAAATATGTCTATTGTGCATAGTATTGTATGTATGTAGTGTATACTGCAGAAAAGTACAAGTACAGTAGTATTCAATTCTGAACACAGCCATTGGGTTTGGAAAGGCAGTGAAAGAATGACATGCTGCTGTCATGACACATTTCATCAGCTTTATGAATGCACATCTAAACATGTGCGTATACACATGTGCATAATAAAACAATTAAACACAACATGTTTTGCATGTCCCGATGGTAATTTTTACCATCTACTACTTCCATGTCTAATGCTGTAAATGTAATGTGAAGTTGAATTTATTCATCTGTGCTGTTTGGATTTTCTAATTAGTTATATTCACACTGGAATATTGTTCATTAGCTTCCAGCATACTCAGCATTCCTGCATACACAGGATGGCATGGCACACACTGCATGCTGCCTTTAAATAAATATTAAAATAAATGTTATGCTTAAAACGAGAAAAAATAACTGCCAGTGGGAAATAAAAAAGCATCACTTGCATTGTGTTTTAAACGACAGCAATAAGTAAGTAAATAAATAAATAAATAAATAAATAAATGTTCTGCTTTCGTGAATAGGTGTCAGAGACTGACTTTATTAGCATTAAAAGTATTTCCGATTCTTTATGAAATTAAAACTGAACCGCTGAAGTCATGTGGACTACTTTCTGGGCTCAAAATTTGTGAGTTGCATTGCTTTAGAAAGCTCTCAGATTTCATTATAAATCTCTTCATTTGCGTTCTAAAGATGTAAACGAAGGTTTACGGGTGTGAAACGGCATGAGGGTGAGGTTAATTCTGTGATTATCTAATTATTATTTGTACTAAATGAATTTGTTAAATAGACAACACAAATAATAGGATAAATGTATATTAAAAAAATGTGAGTTTGCCCTAAAACTAGGACAAAATCTTAGTTTAAAAACTCACAGAGCAGTGCTATATCAGCATCTGGTTAACCATGATCGCAGATGGTTAACAAATACTACAGAAGTTTTAAGCAAGCTAAACTGTTTAGTGAATTCACACCATTGTCTTTTTACAAAAACAGGTCGATTGAAAAAAAAACATGCAATAAAAAAACACGCTTGCTATTATTATTTTTCGTATGCCCAAGTTGGCTATTTGCTGTTTTTTATTTTGCCTTGACAAAACTACTTGTATTGAAACATAAAACTGCATATCTTTTTTAGGGCTATAAATTACAGTAAAACTGTCCTTTGCATAAACAAACTTAATTTTATTTGGTAATCTTCACCACCTCTGTAACAAAGATCACAATGTGAGATGCCGGCAAGCGACGCGAGAGGGCGTTGGTATGAGTTAGTATTGGTAAAAACTGTATTATTTTGTGTTAACGTTGTTACTTTGCCTGGCTACACGTAGAGAGCCGCTTCACAGAGGGATGCTAGCTGCCACACACAGAGTAAGAAACAGGTAGACGAGTAGGCAAGCAGAAACCGGAACTCCAAAGCCCTTCATCTGCATAGTAAACAATCCAGCTGCACAGACGCTCTGTTTTCATCAAGACGAGACAAGAAATACCGAGACGAGAAATACTTGACCAGTGCCAGTGCAGGCCATGCTAAGAAGGATGTGTGTTCGCCGAACGATCTTTACCACCTTAAGAAAAGCGACTCAAGACACCAAGACGCTAGAGTTAATTTGAACACGTTAAATTCATTCGGTGGAGAATTTCAAATTTTGGAAAGGTGAATCATGCTTTCGTCCAAAATGTTTTTTCCTACTTGATTTCAAACCGTTCTGGGTCTTTCTGTCATCGTAAACACCTCTAGACACCCAAGCTATCTCTAGCATGTAAACACCCTCAGGGGGATGAAAGGACAGATGATTGGAGGTCTCAGGCAGGCGTCATGTGACTGAGAAGAACCTCTTTGGTGCAGAGCACAGCTGCCAACTCCAGGCTCTAAAGGCCCAGCCGGAGATCAGGTTTTGACCTCAACCACAGAGTTCTCTCCCTGGTTCAACACAGAAATGAAAATCTGAATTGGGCAGCCCATGCATGGATTCAATAAAGCTAGCTGTCCAAGGCCGCAGCATGGTTGAGCATGTACGTCCTTCCCAGTCCTGATGTGCTTTCGTGTAAATGCGAGCATGTACGTGTAAATGTGTGTGTTCGTGGGCTGGCACGGCTAAGGCCACTCGTGGTGATACTGTTTGCCGTTATTTTTCCGTTCGTTCTGCAAATGCTCCAGTTCCACCTCGTACATCATTTCCTGCATCAGGTATTTCTCTCTACGCATGCGATCGCACAAGTCTTTGGGCATGTCTGGAATCATGTGGGCTATGAAGGTCTTAATGCCAAACACCAGATGCTAAACACCGACAACAAACAGACAAAAAATTCAGCTGTTAATATAACAAAATGCTAGGAATTCCTACATGATTACATTGTTGGCCAGAAGCTAACTAGCTAGATCAGGGGTGGGCACATTCTTGCAAAGTTTAGCTTTAACCCTAATCAAACACACCTGAAAAATGTAATCAAAGTATTCAGTATTACTTGCAAGTGATGTTCACGTGTGTTTGATTAGTGTTGAAGCTAAACTCTGCAGGACTGCGGCCCTCCAGGACCAGGAATGCCCACCCCTGGTCTAGATGGTAAATATAGTACTTTAAAAAGTCCAGGTGACATTAAATGCCGATTTTTATTTGATTAGTATGAAATATTAAAGTAACGCTGACCTCAAAGACAATGATGAAGGCTAGTCTGGCAGCCAAAACGTGCCAGAACTGGAGGGTGAACTCATACGGCTCAGGACTCCATGGAGGCGCTCTGTAATCCCGATATCTGTAGAGAAGAGTGGAATATGACCTCTAAAGAAAAAATATTGATTAAACACAAAAGAACTCAACATGAGTTTCCCAGCACCTGCAATATCGTGTGTGATAACTTCCGTTTTTAAGCTCGCCCATATCAAAAACAGACAAGCTGTTGTTTAGGTATCCTCGAAGACATCTGTGTGAAGATATGAGCAGAACTGTATTAGTAACTCAATCAATAATAAGGGAGCGAGCATGTTATTCGTCATTCTGTAAGATTGCAAGCTTGCAAATCTTTTTTTAAGCTTTCTGGTGCCACTAAATGTAATTCACTCTTTTGTTCTTCATCTGAATGTCTTTGCCTACATTTATCAGTTACTTGATACATTTCTGGGATAATGGATTGTAACAGAATCCCATCTTTTGTTATTGTCCTAGTAATTTATTCCTTCGTCTGCAAATTCGGATCAGATGATCTTTAGATCAATCCTCGTAAATTTAAATTGTGATCGTTTACGCAACACTTTCGTAGAAACGCCTTAGCAAAGTTGCCAAAGTCAAAGCTGCATCTGGGTTTGCTTGGCTCTATAGTCGCTGCTGACAGATTTACTTGTTCTTACTTCTCATGCCGGTAACCCTTGTCCACACAGGGACCGTATTTGAACGCATAGACAAAGCGAGGGATGTAGTCTGAAGTAATGGCGATGACAAAAGCATTGGTTATGACTGCCACAACTCCAATTCCCTCCAGGATACCATGCCAGATGCCTAATTCAACAAAACAAAACAAAAAAAACCAAGCCATTGAAAGTAACAATCTATTAAAATAATTATATATAAAAAAGTTCGATCTGTCCTGAATCTAGATACTTATTAAAACTTTAAAGGGGACATTTTTACAAGACTTTTTTAAGAATTTAAATAAGTCTTTGGTGTCCCCAGAGTGCGTATCTGAAGTTTTAGCTCAAAATATCATATAGTTAATTTATTATAACATGTTAAAATTGACACTTTGTAGGTGTGAGCAAAAATGTGCCGTTTTTAGGTGTATCCTTTAAAATGCAAATGAGCTGATCTCTGCACTAAATGGCAGTGGCGTGGTTGGATAGTGCAGATTAAGGGGCGGTATTATCATAATAAGATCCCCTTCTGACATCACAAGGGCAGCTAAATTTCACTGAGCTATTTTTTCACATGCTTGCAGAGAATGGTTTACCAAAACTAAGTTACTAGGTTGATCTTTTACACATTTTCTAGGTTGATAGAAGCACTGGGGACCCAATAGGCTTTATGCTCAGCTGCACTACTTCCTGAACTTCAGCTAGCTCCTTGTTTCCTGTCTGCCATTATTGGACAAACTGATTAATCCAGGTGTGTCTGATTATTGTTGTTGTGACTACTGAGGTCAGGCACACCTGGATTAATCAGTTTGTCCAATAAAAGCAGACAGGAAACAAGGAGCTGGTTGAAGTTCAGGAAGTAGTGCAGCTGGGCATAAAGCATATTATAGCACTTAAACTTGGAAAAAGTTAGATTTTTATGATATGTCCCTTTTAAGTTCTTTTGAACGTTTAAATACACTGAAGTTATAGGACTGACCGATATCAGTAGCACGGGCTGGCATTGGTCGCCTCCACTGTGTGACAAACTTGTAGGCGTCCAATCGGATTTCAATGATGTTGTTGAGCAAAGCCAGCAGTGGAGCCAGAGGAAAGGCCGCCACGAAAATTGTGGTGAAGCCAAACTGCAAAACTGTACAAGCCAAAAAAGAAACTTAGAGTTCACTGTAAGTGAGGAACATAATGAAATACAAGGCTCTCTTCAAAGCTGATTCTTTTTATAATAGACGCTCTTCACATGACAAATATTAGATGTTGTAAAACTGAACTCACCCATTTCCAGGTACTCGTCTACCAGGCCGTGTGCATTCATGGGCTGAAGGTTCCAGTCTCTGTCCCACTGAGGAAGCTTTTCTTTACTCCTACTCGGCTCACCTGCACGCTTGATCTTACGCTGAGACCACCAATTCTGCAGCAGTCTGGAAGAGGAACACAAAACGCATTTACAGTCTATGTTTGATGAAAAAAACTTTTTCAAGAATTATTCAAGAATTAAAGACATGGCCAAAGAAGTCCATGTGCCATCAGTGGTTCAATCAAGAACACTTTTTTGGCACAAAGATAACAAATGTGTTCAACTTGATTCAACAATTTGTTCTCCTTGGTGCATTTACAAGCTGAATGGCAGTCTATGGGACAGTCACAAGCCTCCCAGTTTTCGTCAAAAATAACTAAAAATGTGTAACGAATGACTCACAGGTTTGGAACAACATGTGGGGAAGTCATTTATGATAATATTTTGATTTTGGAGTGAACTATCCCTTTAATTACCATAGTATGACGCAATGTTTGAGAAGCATGCTAGTTAGTCAAGACTGTTTCTCGAAAGCATAGTAACTTTGTTGCATATCCGTTTTTCGAGTCATGTTGGTCCAGCAACATAGTTAAACTTTGTACATGTGGCTCATTTTGATGATGCGTCATTTACTCTTTTCTGTAAGGTTTGCAAAATCAGTCAAGCAAGAGAGCAGTGAACAGGAACTGAGGGCAAACTCTTTGTACCCATGTGTCTCAGTGCTTATCAACCTTATTAACATATTAATAACTGAGTAACAAACCCTTGGGTTCTGTCTGATATAATCCATTCATTAAATTAAGATTAGTGTACAGCTTTGTTTATTGGTCATGTAAGATTATGTTTTTATATTTTCTAAATGGCATATTTATGTTTCTGAATGCACTGTGCAAAAGCAATAGCCAAAGGGCCTTTAGTATACATATGATGTTTATAATTTTTTTATAATCAAATTTTTTAAATAGAATTTGCCTACGGAGTCTCATTTAAATTAAAATGCGTTACTCCTGGTACATATCGCTGCATATTTCAGTTGGAGTGTCCACTAGAGGCACTGGATACTCTTGTTTTTTCTCAGCATCAAAACAGAGAAAATCCAAATGCCTCCTGTGGACACTCCATCGAAAGATGCAGCCATATGTACCAGGATGTGGTATACTGTATATTGGAGACCAAGTTCTGAACTCTGAAGTATACCAGAAGTAAGTTAAACACTCCCATTCAAGATACCCTAAAGCAGTGGTCACCAAACCAGTTCATGGAGATCTACTTTTCTGCAGTGTTCGCCTCCAACCCTAACTCAAACACACATGAACCTGCTAATCAAGCTTTCATGGCTACCCAAACATTAGAGGCAGGTGTGCTGAAGCAGGGTTGGATCTCTAGTAGGCAGGAGGGTAGATCTTCCGGAACAGGGTTGGTGACCACTGCCCTAAAGGATCTTCTGGTGAGGTAGGGGGGCAAGATAATATGCTTTAATTTACGAGTGCTAGCTGGTCAAATTCACAATGTAAGTAGGAATGTAACGATTAAATTGCGTGTCCCATTAAAAATGCCTGTCTGAATTTGATTTTGAATTGCGATTCTTTGTTTCATGCACAGCTTGTGCGTGTACTACGGCATTTGGTCAGTAGGAAGTCCTTATCAATCTAAAATTATTATGAGTCGGAGTCGTTTATGATGT
The DNA here is from genome assembly GCF_027580225.2 of Misgurnus anguillicaudatus. Classification (NCBI taxonomy): domain Eukaryota; kingdom Metazoa; phylum Chordata; class Actinopteri; order Cypriniformes; family Cobitidae; genus Misgurnus; species Misgurnus anguillicaudatus. The sequence goes on along the minus strand of NC_073342.2, from coordinate 3,080,734 downwards.
GCATTTAAAAAAGCAACACTTGTTAAACAAAGTCATAAAAAATTTTCTTTATTATCATGAAAATACCTGAAACAATTTGAAGAACAGTGATATTGTAACGTCCATACCACCACGTCGCCAGAGGGAGCCCTCTCCGGAGTTCCGACATGGCGCCGCCCTCTGCTTCTCTCATCTTTTCCTGTTTGTCCTTTAATAGCTAAACTCTGACTCAGCTTAGATGCGAAGTATTGCCAGTTTAACCTGCATATCGAGTGTTTATCTGAGAGTGTATTGTTTGCCTGTTTATTGACCATTGCCTGTTTATCTGTTTACTGTTTCTGGATTACCCTTATAACCTGTTTGCCTGGATTGGACTGCCTTCTGTTATTGATCTCCCTGCCTGTCTCTGATTACCCTCTTGCCTCACGTTTTGGATTTGTTTGCTAGATTGGCCTGTTTTAATAAACATCCGCAAATGGATCCCACTTTGTCTGCGTCCTCCTTACAGATATAAATATTCCTGTAGACATTTCCTGGGATAGCATTTGTAATGCTACTTCTGTGGCACAAAGGGAGTCTCTGCATGAGAGTGCCCCCTGGCATTCGGATGTGCTGGGATTTCACCGTAATTCATTCAAATTCATTCATTGAAAAAACGCGCATTTGCACGGTTAATCGTTACACCCCTAAATGTAAGTACAGATTATTTGCACACTGCAGGTCATCTATGGAGTGTCGTGTCTGTTGTGGTGGGGGGCTTTTTCCCACCATTTTTGTAGGTGTTACAATAAATAATGCCACTAAGAGGTAGGTTCAATATATTTTAGGAAGGGAATGGCAGTGAAACATCAAGTGAAGTAAAGCATACTCGTCATTTCACATTACACAATCCAGTAAATTACATAAATACAGGAGCAGCATATAGCGGACTCTCGCGGCTGTAGACAGTAATGTTGTCTCTTGCCTCATAAATGTCAAAATTAATTCATACTGACTTCCAAGGCGCACCTGACTATAAGACGCAGCACCAGCCAAATTATGAAAAAAAAATGTGGCTTATAGACCGAAAAATATGGTATACCTGTCTAGACAGTGATATCACCCCACCATTTGGGTAGTCACAGCTACAGTATAACAACATGCGCTATGTGAGAACAGAAAGTGACCACTTCTATTGTTAAGCCCAGTTTACATTTACTTCACTTCATTTACATTACGGGTGGTTTGAAACAGTATAAATTGTCAAGACTGATACTGTTCTGTGTTCAGTCTGACTCCGCTAAACCCAAAGTATTTCACATGATTTGTCACCACTGAAATAAACTTCTTTATTAAGAACTTCAACATACTTTCCACTTTAAGCATTCAAAGCTCTTTAACACCATCATTTTATTATTTTCTTTTAAAGACTTCCTGTCATTTATTATTTCACAATAACTAATCTTGTGTCTTTCAGAGCAGATCCTGAAAGATATATGCTCCTCTATGGCTCCACTGATTTTTATATTTGCATTTTTGTGACTTTGGAATAAAATGTCCTAAACTTGAATGAAATGCATCATAAAATATCCATGTTGGAGTATAAACGTAATTTAAAGGGGCCATGTCACTAGACTTTTTTAAGTTGTCAAATAAATCTTTGGTGTCCCCAGGGTACATATGTGAAGTTTTAGCTCAAAATACCATATAAATAATTTATTATAGCATGTTGAAATTGCCACTTTGTAGGTGTATGCAAAAATGTGCCGTTTTGGGCGTGTCCTTTAAAATGCAAATGAGTTGATGAAATTCAAACACTGATCACAATAATGGTGGTTTGTTGCAATTAAAACTCAATTGTGCTTTTCTCTGTACTAATTGGCAGTGCCGTGGTTGGATAGTGCAGATTAAGGGGTGGTATTACTATAATAAGAGCTCCTTATGACATCATAAGGAGGGCCAAATTTCAACGACCTATTTTTTCATGTGCTTGAAGAGAATTGTTTACCAAAACTAAGTTACTGGGTTGATCTTTTTCAAATTTTCTAGCTTGATAGAAGCACTGGGGACCCAATCATAGCACTTAAACATGGAAAAAGTCAGATTTTCATGCCATGGCCCCTTTATTGTTTTCTCTGTAATAATGTAACCTGTATAATGTGTCGCCTACATATAAGGAGGATTTGATTTAGGTTTGCTCAGCTGGGTTTTTTATGTTTAATGTCTCCCACACGATGATATGAGGCAGAATGTACTGTAGAAACCAGGCAAAATGAAAAGGTTGCAGAAGTGAATAAAAAAGTGCCAGATTATTAAAACTTATTTAAGATGGTGTCACAGTAAAAGCCCAGTAAGAAAAGAAAACATGTTAACTTGAATTTCTACTCATAAGCTGACACGTTTTTCAATCCGTTAAGGTAAAACTTTGGTGAAGATAAATCCTGCGAGTAGTGTGTACAGCATAATCCCTATTCAGGAAATAAAGAAATCTGTAATGCCTAGAAAAGCAAACCTGTTGCCATTCATCTGGGATAGCATTACCACATTAATTGTTGAAATATGTTGCTATATTTCGGTGATATACAGTATTGAGTGTGGATCTAACACTCACGGGTAGCCCAGCTCCATGAAGTTGTTCCAGATTTGTTTGAACACCATGATTACCCCCATTTGTAGGCACAAGTCAATCAGACAACCACTGGGGTGACACTGAGAAAAAAACACCAATAAACACATCATGAACATATCTCCTGGTTATGATTATGACACTGTGCACATTTGAGCTGAAAACAAACAGCAAATAATCCCTGAGATACTGTGTTGTTATGAGCAACCACATAATAATGATCGTGCAATTATGAGGTAGCCTGCGGTGAATAATGGCCAGTTTTATTCAATTCTCATAGCAGTTATCTAACCGAGGCTAAATATTGATATGGGTACGTTGATGCAGTCAAAAGGCAATAATAAATGAGCGGGACTGCAGTCCGTCTTATCTCACCAACCTCCTCCATCCTCCATCGGTTAAACAGCTTATTATAGTCGCCCGGCCTGCCAGCAAACCTGTGAAACACACAATAAATGCAGTTACAGATACCATTAGCATTGAAATTCAATTAGCCATGCTATAATAAGAGAGGGGTTTTGTGTCTGCGTGTGCGTGTGTATACAGACTGTGAACAAATCTAGCTTCTGAAAAAAGCAAAGCTCAAGTGCAGCAAATGGAGACAGCACAAGCATTAGTAATAAATACAGAATTGATTTATTCTTGAAAAACAAACAACAAATCAATTAAAGGTCCCACTCAATAAGAAATGTTAAGATGGATCTGAGCACTTACCTTCCTAAAAAAAATGCTATGTAGAAGGTGGAGCTGTTGAGATTGACAAACTGGAAGAGGAACATCTTGAGGGCAAAGCTATTTTCCCATTCGGACTCTGTCCTCGGGTGTTCTAGACCGCAAGCAAGAGAAACTTCAACATTTAATCATGCTTTAATGATCCACAAGCAGCACTGCAGGCTCTTATATGCTGTTAGGGAGATGTGGACAGGTTCCCACAGTTTGCGGTAATATTTTAAAGTGGGACTGAAGCAGTCAGGCAAGCTTTTATTATTAAGTTAATTGACTTCTACTCTAATCAAAAAGTATCTTTTATGTTTATGCTTTTTATTTGGATTACACTCTTTTACAATGTTTCATTGCTTTAAGGAGCTTTGCAAAATTTGCAAAATGTCATCTCTTTTAAATATGAAAATAATATTAACCGATGCTCTCTGCACACATGATATGTTTATTAAATACTTTCGCTTTTAATCTGCTTAACTCTTTTCCCACCAGCGCTTTTTTAAAAAAGTTGCCAGCCAGCGCCAGCATTTTTTATGATTTTCACAAAAGTTTAACCCTCTGGGGTCTAAGGGGTTTTTAGGGCCCTGGGGAAGTTTTGACATGCACTGACATTTGTGCTTTTTTCAGTTGCTTAAAAACATATAAATGGCAAAATTCTCATAACACTGAGTTCAGCACAAACTGGGCTACAATATTATATGATCAACATGTATGTACATGTTTGTATTTTTGAGAGAAAAATGTTTATGCGTGGTTTTTGAAAAAGCTAAATTTTTAAGTCACTGATACAAGTCCACAAAACTCATTCTAAACATGTTTTCCCAAGACTTTTCAAAACAGGATCTAGTAGTCTAGAGTTTTTTCTTCAAAATGATGTGAAAATCATTCGGCCTACTCATTCACATAAAGCAATATATTGATATACAATTTCTAAGACACTTTTTCCTGGGAAAGGCTGTATGCGTGGAGGTGGGATAGCTCCTGAATAATCAGTGATTGACAGCTGAGGAACAAAAGAGTTGAATAATGAGCCACATAATGAGCCTTGTGGGGATGTTCAACAGGAATGTAACTTTCTCTGTAGTAAAACCATGATAAGGTTTACTTGGGAATTTATAACAAAAAATTAATGTGTGTATATATAGAAATATTTTCTATTAATTTTACAAGTATACCTTTAAAAAACATAGTAATCATAGTAAAGACCATCGTAAAAATGAACACAGGGTAGTGTTTGGTTGGCCAGCGAGAGTTTTACTTTTGTGCAGTAAACAGCTCAAAATAAAAACTGCCTATTGTTGTCTGGACTCTTATTTGTGTTTTTGTAATCGTTATAGTAGAAACACAACAAGGGACAAGCGTGTAAACGTATCAATGTTTGTTTACAGCCACCGCCATTACCTCACGTGCTGATCATGAAAGCAGTATGTGTGCACACGCGAGTGATCCTGTGTTTAATAAACTTGCTGTGCGGAGATATGCGCTTAGACGCAACTAAATAAGGATTGTATTGTTTGCAATCGCGTATTTTGTGAATGAAAAACAAAGAGCTTGCGGCGCCTGCGCCGAAGTCGACCCCAGAGAGTTAATGCCTTCCAGAAAAAATTTATAATTTTAAATATATAAACATAAAATGTATCAAATGAAAGAACAGACCCTCTGCTTTCAAACAAAAACAAAAAAAATTTCATCCTACCTTTATTTCTTCTCTTTTTATCACCTCTTAAATATGGGTAGGTTTCTTCAAGAACACCAACTTTTGAGCAAAAAGCTGAGATAATTACATTTTTTGTGAAGGACTTTTGAATGTGATTAGATGCAGAGCGATGATCAAAACATACACAGAGTTTGAACAGTTTGCCCTAAGGGGTTGCTTCTGGGTTTTATAAGTTGGGATACTATTGGAAATACAGATTGCCGAAAAAACTCATCATTGGCTGGGAAGCGTTTTCATTTTAATTGACGAGTTAATCGGGGTAAAAGAGTTAATCATGGCATCAGGCCATTCAGAAATATTGTTTTTTTGGCAGAATCCATAGAGTCTGATCAACAGAGGTGTCAAGTAACGAAGTACAAATACTTTGTTACCTTACTTAAGTAAAAATGTTGGTATCTATACTTTACTGGAGTAATTATTTTTCAGACAACTTTTTACTTCTACTCCTTCCATTTTCACACAATTTTCTGTACTTTCTACTCCTTACATTTTAAAAATAGCCTCGTTACTCCTATTTTATTTTTTATTTTTTCATTCCGGCTTGTTATGGTTAAAAAACCTATCTAGATAAATTGCGTCATCCGGATGAATGTGATTGAGGTTGAATGAAAAGCATAAACATACACCATCCCGACACCCTATTGGTTTGTACGCGATCCCCGCGCCCCCACCTGACTGCAGATGATCAAAAGTGTGTTTCATAGCGCTGCGCAGAGAAACATAAAAGCACCGCGAGAGCATTTAGAAAGCATGGGGAGCAGTTTGCTCTTGCGATACTTTGATATCATACGCTATCCGTTTGTACAGTAACACACGTCAAAATTGATAGCCACCTATACCAGGGAATACCAGTATTCTGTCTTCAAATGGTAAAGAAAAGTATGAAATAAAACCCGGGCATCACTTTCAGGGCCGGGTTTCCCAAAAGCATCGTAAGGCTACGTAGATCATAAAAACAACCATACGAATCATCTTAGTATTACGGGCCGTTTCCCAAAAGCTTCTTAACTTAAGTATCATTTAAAAATCATCGTAGATCTACGAGTGCTCTGGAGTAATCGTTCATTCATAACTGCATCATCAGACAACAGGTCACCTGCAGGACAACCAGCAAATTGCACTCCTGCAATGACAATGTTTTATGTTTTGTAATGTAATGTTTTAAACGTATATTTATTTATTGGGTTCTTCTTAGTTTATTTGTTTAAATTACTTTAATATATTTAAAATTCAAATTTAAATGACTAAACATAAATTAATAAAGAAAGAAAACGTATTTAGTACAATTTTGGTAAAAGTTGGTACTAGCAAATTAATAAATGATTCCTACCAATTGCTGCTATAATCCATCTACAGTAAAACAAAATTGAAGGGAAATGGCATCTAATTAAAGAAACCAAATAAATATTTACGCTACAATGCAATAATCCATAATAATAAATAAACATAGATAATAAACAATAAATAATAATAATAATCTAAATTATAATATAAAATGCAGAAGGCATTTCGGAGTGGGACGGACGAGTCCTAACGAAATATGGAAAATAATATTTAATTATGCACAAATTATTAAAACATTAAAAAACTTATTGAACAATAATGAAAAACATTATAAAAAATATTAGTGCACATCGGCTGAAAATCATTAACCTAAACAAGCTTCTGCTACGAATTTGAGTCAATCTATTGGTGACATTTCAGCACTTGACAAAGGGATAGTGACTAAGTAGCACTTAAAACCCAGCTGCGAGCGATCGTTTTATGTGCATATTTGGGAAACGCATGTAAACGAACAACGAATGTTCATTAAGTAGCTCGTAGAAAGCGCTCTTAAGTGCTAAGTAGGGATGCACTGAATATTCAGCCGCCAAATTTTTACACTTTTACTTGAGTAAAAAGCTTAAGTTGATACTTCAACTTCTACAGAAGTCTTTTTAAACCCTAGTATCTATACGTCTACTTGAGTAAAAAATGTGAATACTTTTGACACCACTGCTGATCAAAAATGCTCATTTACAAAAAAATGTCAGATGCACTTAGAGGGTTTTGCATCCAAGCTTTTAAGATAGTATTATTGCAAATTGTATTGAAGACCTATAGGTCAAAACATTGCACTATTAAATTATATTTGGAGCATTTTAATCAGTGTTCAGGCTTCTTTGTTGTTTTTCTGTGATTTATTATTTGTTGCCCAGCACCTGAACCCAATTTTGGGTGGTTTGGATGTGCAGACCTTTTCGCATTCTTTGACTCTCATAAATAGATTATAATCTAATGAAATAGTACATACTTTTCATTGACTATCAAACATGTTCTCAATTAATATGATAAATAACAAATCATATTAAACTAGAGCCTTTCCATCTCACATGCCTTTACCCACAGTACATTAACTACTAATGTCAGCAGTCTCCCACTAAGCATGTCAACAAGGCGACAGCAACAAGGAACCGAAAAATCCACAAAAATGACATAACAAATGCAATAAATAGCCATTTAAATAATAACACGTTTTGGTATACGTTTTATACCAAGGGTGCCACCATCTAGCAGTACCACAGCCTCTGACATCACAGGGTTGGTTGTCATCTCTAAATTCAACAGATACAAGAGCAAGGAGACAAAGTTAGAGAAACATGAAAATAAAAAGCAACAGGGCAACATCAAAAGCGAGGACATTTAATGGTAAACGAGTTGTCTTTTGATGCCCTGTTGCGGTTTTTATCTTTCTATCTGACCTCCACTGTCTGCCTTTAAGTTTCTCTACCATTGTATCTGAACTCAGGCAGGACAACCAACCTTGTGATGTTAAAGGGATAGTTCGGCCAAAAACGATATTAAACCCATGATTTACTCACCCCCAAGCTGTCCAAGTTGCATACAGTATGTCCATCGTTTTTCAGATAAACACATTTTCGGATATTTTAGAAAATATTTTAGATCTTTCAGTTGATTAAATGTAATGTTACGGGGTCATCTTAGACTCAGGAGAGAGTATTAGCGTAGTGTACGCACTTTTCTTAGTGACGTATGACACATTCGGAGGGCGGGGGGACAGAGCAGCAGCAGAGAAACCTCCGTAAGCTGCGTAAGCGCTCATCCTGAATGCGGATGACTCTAAAATGGCGGCGCTACCGGAAGGTATTTAATTACGTTAATAAAATTTTAAATATGGATATTTCTACAACAACACCACACGGATTACCCACAGAAGACCTTTGTTTATCATCCTGGAGCCGTTTGGATTTAATTTGTGAAGGATGGACGCACTTTTTTGGACTTGAAGGTCTTGGACTATGGCTGGACCCCGTAATATTACATTTAATCAACTGAAAGATCTAAAATATTTTCTAAAATATCCGAAAATGTGTTTGTCTGAAAAACGATGGACATATGCAACTCGGACAGCTTGGGGGTGAGTAAATCATGGGTTTAATATCGTTTTTGGCCGAACTATCCCTTTAAAGGCTGTGGTACGCCGGCCTCCTTACAAAAGCTATAACAAAACACTTTTGTTATGTAAGTTTTGATTAAAAAGGAGGTCCATACTAAAAGCTTGACTGACGGCTTTATTCCCACTTTAAATCAATAGTCACTTTGGAGGAATTAATACTTACCCAGGTTTGTAAGTAGATATGCCACTTTCTCATAGACCTGTTAGGTAAAAGAAAATGGACAAGACTGAACAATGTTTTACTAACTACGAAACAAATTTAACCCATGTTTTGTCCCCCTTCTTAAAAACATTAGAAACCATCACATAAATTGTAATAAATTTAATGATTATCAAGAAAAAAAGTATTGGGTTTAAAGGAAAGTATTAGGCTCTTTACTGGTATTGTGTTAGTTTCTATTGGAATGGTGTTATCTGGTGGACAGGAAGTAATAGATCACCATTAAATCCTACAGGCCCAAAACACTTTTACAATGTTTTTAACTGTAAACAACTGCTAGTTCATAATGATATTTTAATGGAAGCCAATACAATTTGCATTAAACCCTTTAACATTTCTGTGAGCGTTTCTATGGTTTTTAGCAGGGACATGAATATGTATTGGAAGTTCGTTAGTGCCAATTAAACAGTTTTCTTGTTTGTGCCTGCATGAAACACATTCATCCCAAAACTATAAACACAATACTGTAAACACTAACCACATTAAGAGACATGATGATCATAAAGTTAATGCAAACTCCAGTGCCTGAGGTGGCAAACTGCCAGTTCTTCTTCACAAACTCCCACTGGAAGGAGGCAAACTTCTCCATGGCAATGAGCCGGAAAACCACCACGGCAAACACGGCTGTCAGAACTAAAGAGATCTGCGACAAGATGGAGTGTGTCAGAATACAATGTGATATAAAGAACATTACATGAAAGAAGATATTTCAGGACTGGTTTAAAAAAAATGAATTTTCAACTAGTGAAGTTATTATGCTAATATTATGCATTTTGACAACCACCCTTTCATGTACCAGGACCAGGAAAGGGAGACAGTACAGTGATTCTTATATCTTTAAAAACATTTCACCACCTAAAACTTTATCCATCCTAATCATGGACCCTTTTTAGGCACTCAGAAACTATAGCAACCTTATAGCCTACCTAGTAACACCCTAGCTACCCAGAACATCTTACTAATGTGCTAAAACCAGATCAACTCACAACCACAGAGCAACACACTGACTACCCAGAAACCCCTAGTATTTGCTTAGCAATACTATTAAGAACATGTTAGCAACTCCATAACAATATCCTGGCTCTCCACAACAATCTAACATTGCAGTAATGCGTTTTGTGTGAATAAACATCCCTCACTTTCTTCAGTTTAAATGTCATTGTCCTATATACTCTTTTCCTATGTAGGTGATGTGTGCATAATAGCCCCATATAGTCACATAGAACACCAAAGCACCATGCTGACCACACATAAGCATCACAACAGCAAATTCTGACAGGAAGTACAACTTCCTTTTTTAAAGGAATAGTTCACATAAAAATGAAAATTACCCCATAATTTACTCATCATAATGTCAATAAACAGATAATCCTAATGGAGTTGTATGGATTACTTTTTTGTACTTTTCAAAAACCTACGTATGCATCACAAAGCTAAGACCCAGGATATTATTTATTTAAAGGAACATGCCCACATTTTAGGAATTTGGCTTGTTCACCGTATCCCCCAGAGTTAGATAAGTCCATACATACCTTTCTCATCTCCGTGCGTGCTGTGACTCTGTCTGACGCAGCCCCCGCTAGCTTAGCTTAGCACAATGACTGGAAGTGAATGGCTTCAGCTAGCATACTGCTCCCAATAAGTGACAAAATAATGCCCAAGTAGCAGTGCTTTGCCTTCTGAGAATATAGTTCCCAGTATGTATACTGTTAAAAGATGTCTGTGTCTCATATGACCTTGTTATTTGTACATGGTCTGACTATACAAATCACAACACATAAATAGGAAAATGTTTGCATTATTTTGTCACTTATTGGGAGCAGTATGCTAGCTGAAGCCATTCACTTCCAGTCATTGTGCTAAGCTAGGCTGGCGGGGGCTGCGTCAGACGGAGTTGTGGCGCGCACGGAGATGAGAAGGGTATGTGTGGACTTGTATAGCTCTGGGGGATACAATGAATAAGCTAAATTCCCAAAATGTGGGCATGCTCCTTTAATATACCGTATTTTCCGCACTATAAGGCGCACTTAAAAGCCTTTAATTTTCTCAGAAAATGACAGTGCGCCTTATAATCCAGAGCGCCTTATATATGGATCAAGGCAAACTCCGGGTCAATGTCAAAATGCGGAAAATACGGTACCTCTAATCGCTTCTCGGCGGCCGGCTCGCGCGAGGACGCTTCTCGGCGGCCGGCTCGCGCGAGGACGCTTCTCGGCGGCCGGCTCGCGCGCTTACGCGGGTATCAGACTATTTCATTTACAACGTGTTTACTGAATTATTCCCTTAAACGTTTGGGAGAAGAGTGAGCAAGCCTGGGAGATATTGTTAATATGCACATCAACGTTTGAACAACGTCACCATTGTGAACTGAGTTTTCAGAAAGCTTAATAAAGTTTGACTTTATCTGACATTCCCATTAGCACAGCTCCATCTAGTGGAGGCATAACGCAAACCCAGTCAAACGTTTGACTGCAGTATCTTACTCTATGCGCCTTATAACCCGGTGCGCCCTATATATTAAAAAAAATTCTAAAATAGGCCATTCATTGAATGTGCGCCTTATAATCCGGTGCGCCTTATAGTGCGAAAAATACGGTACCTCTAATTGTGTTTGGTTAAAGGAAGTAAGTCCTAAACACCTAGGATGCCAATCAGGTGAGAAAATGATAGTGCTAATTTACATTTTCCACTGAACTAGTCCTTTAGGTAGCTCAGACTTGAACGAAAAGGGAGAAAACTATCTAAAACTCAGTGGTGGCTGGTGACTTCTTTTTTGAGGGCGCACGATGCGAAGCTCGTCACGACATGTATGCGCTTCGTCATTTCAAAATATGTGTTCGGCACGTCATGTGAACCATGTGCATCATGTGTCATGTCAAAATAATTGCCTGCTGCAGACGCTTCAAAGAGGGTTTATGATAAAAGAGACGCTCGCGTTTGCCAAATACACACGTAATCAGAGTTTGCTGTTAAGGGAGTGTCTTGTGAGTATTTTGTGAACGTGAGCGTCTCTTTTAACATAAACCCTATCGACATGTGCGCATGGTTCACATGACGCAAGGAACACATATTTTAAAAAGACAAGCAACACACATGACACTCCGAACACATATTTTGAATTCGCGCCCCTCGGAAGAGAAGCCACCGGCTGCCACGGCTAAAATTGAAAACAATAAACTCAATAACAAAAATCTAACATGGTTTTCAAATAAACAGCATTCTTTCTTAGCAGTTTTTTTTCATTTGGGTACGATGTGTATTTGATTTATTAAGTTATAGTAGAATGTGCATTAATAAAAAACTGCATATATAAATAACTAAATTACCCCCCCCCCCTTCTTCTTGAGTGTTGGCTGCGAGTGCAGACACGAGTAAGAACATTGAAAGAAGTCCCAAAATTGACTCCAGAAGGATGATAAATGCATTTTGAGCACAGGTTTCCCACTCATTTATTTCATGTCATGGAGCGAGTCGCACCCGGTGCCCTTTAATAGTATTAAATTATGTTTACTAATGAAGTTGGGGATTAGCATGTTCAGATAATCAATCAATTTCACACAGGTGGATCACATTCAAATAATCAATTCATTTTGCTTCTAAGAATTATATATTTCTCACATAGTTGTAGATATATACAGTATATCTCATTTATATTTATTTTTCTTTATTTTTGAACTCGGAGCCCTCCCTCACACTGCATGCCAAATATGTGCACTTTCCGCTAAATTCGAATATACTTTTATTTAGCTGCGAACTCTTGAAACATTATTTAGTATTTACACTAGTCAACATTTGAAGTGGATCAAAAATGTTCATAAAAGTTGTCTAAAAATTTCAACAATACCCATTGTTGTCTAAAGACATTCGCTGCATCCGAAAACTCCAGGCAGTGACTCGTACTTGCCTCGCTGCCTCATGAGGAATTTACTTCGGAGGCATAAAGGCAGCTCAGAGAAAGACTTTCGGACACACTTCAAAGGCAGCGTGTTTGAAATATAAACAGAGAGCGCCTTTGTGATAACTAATCACATATTTGAAAACTACAATACTAATTTCTCGCTAGAAATGCAATTCCCTACGTTTCCCCCTAGTGGACGCAGTTCTACTACTAGAAGTACTATGAAAAGTTGCCTGTATCCATTTTTGTGTCTTTAAACGCTCGTTTTTTGGGGTCGACAGCCCATAAAAACCTATTTACAGATTAAACTTAAAAACAGAATAATACCTAAAAGCTGCTGTGTGACAAGGTGTACATCTAACACGCCAAAAAAATAAATAAATAATTCTTTATAAGCTGTCGACTTCAAAAAACGAGCGTCCAGACACAGAAATGGAAACAGGCAACTTTTCATAGTACTCCTATTAGTAAAACTGCGTCCAATAGGGGGAAACGTAATCGGCGATCCACTTTATTCTCCTTAAAGACTGGGTTTTACGGCTCGACAGCTTATAAAAACTTATTTCTGTGTTCTTTGGCTTGTTAGCTGTACATATTGTCCCAAAGCAGCTTTTAGGCATTATTCAGTTTTTTGTTATAAGCCAGAAATGACAAGGAGGCGGCCTTTTGCAATACAAAGTCAATGGAGACTGTTGGATCGCTTTCCCCCCCGGTGGGCGTGGTTTTCAGGTTGTGACGCGCTGCGCTCTGTCTCTATTAGTAGCAGGGGCGGCGTTTGCGTATGGCAGGGTATGGCAGTTACCATACCCTAGCATTCAGAAAAAACACCAGAAATCAACAGGCTATAATGATGCTCATTAAAGATCATTTTAAATATTTTCAGTAGAACATATCTAAACATTGGTACATCACTAATAAGGATCATTTACACGTGTGTTCGACTTCATGCTATAACACTGGAACCGACAGGCGGATGACATCAACGTGCCGCGAAAGCGGTTTGAAATCAAACTCTTCTGATGATTCCTCGACTCACCCTCGCGGTACTTTGACGTCATCAGCCTGTCGTTCTTGCTGCGCAGCTTGAAGTCGAACACAATCTATAGTGAGTTTCGCGCTGCAGGAGGTCTCATGATGACCGCTGCTTTTATAATCTGTATTTTTAACATTTAAACAAACTCGCGCTTTGCATATTGCATATTCCAGAAGTAATGATTTGCACTGTGGATAAATAAACATGTTCTCTTCCACTGGGAATTGTTGCACGCATTTTTGTCCACTTGTGGAATAAAAACTGCACGATGACAAAAGGTAAGACTTGTTTTTGCATTTAGCTCTGTTATACTAAGAGTTTTATTTAGTGTTTTAGTTGGATATGTGTGCTCTATCTATCACATCATTTAAAAGTCTTTATTGTGTGTTTAGTGGTTTTGGCGGTTGTCGTGACAAGATTTGTGAAGGGATGTCATAGTATGTTTTGTTTTGATATTATCTTGTTTTAGTTTATGTGTTGCTGGAGTTGTACTTAGTTAAGAATTATTTGAAAAGCATTTTAAATAACCATGATTTCTATTGTTCTATTGTTGTTGTTTTTTATTTGCATTGCTTCCGTATTCTTGTCAGTAAGTGTACATCCGTGCAATCGTAGTATGATTTTGTACAGATTGGTGGAGTTTGTACACATATGTGGTTATAGATTCGTTATTTGAGAATGGCCTTCTTGTACGAAGAATTTTTGCCAGTTGTTGTGAAAAATGCATTAATGACAGAATTAAACAAGTCATTAAACAAAACGTAAATAGGACACATGCCGTTTCAGATGTAAATATGATGCCAATATGCAGTGGTGAACAGTAACGAAGTAAATGTAATTCGTTACTGTACTTAAGTAGTTTTTTCGCGTATCTGTACTTTACTCAAGTACTTTTATTTTGGGAGACTTTTACTTTTACTTTACTACATTTTAAAGTCAAATATCTTACTTTTTACTTCACTACATTTTAAAAAATCGGTCGTTACTTTTTATTTATCAGTGGATAAAAAACGTAACTGGGCAAACTAAAGCTGCACAAAAAACTAAGATGCACACGTGATGCGTCAAACCACCAATCAGGGTACAGCATGCGCTTCGTTTTCAACTTGTTTTGGTTGCCGCGCTGTTTCACGTAAGCTACGCGAGTCACGCGAGTGCAGCAGCCAGCCAATGCATCGTTTGGAGAATGAAACTGCATGTAAAAACAACAGAGGAGATAACTGACCCGTCACAACAACAATGGCCTTATTTACGCGAGTTTTTTTAAGTCCTCGAATAAAAGAACGAGTCCTTCGTGTCTTCTCTGCCTGCCTTGAAACTGTGCTATTTCGTTTTAAAAGAGTACTCCGCTTTCAAATCTAAGGAAACGCGTAGAGGTAAGCCATTTTTATTCTGGTTATATTTTTAAATGAGCAATCTTAACAGTAGCTTGCAGAAAACTGTTAATTGTGTATACGACGTTATCATGAATGAACTTTAAGCTATGCAGGCTGAAGCTATTTTTAGCCGTATAGTTACCTGTTTCACTTAAGTTCATTGTATTTGAAGCTCAGTGCTCTGTTATTTTGAAATGACAATTAATCACTATCAACACTGTTGTAAAATATAAATGACATTTTGACTAGCCATGCAGTGTATGATGCTTAAAGAATAGTCTACTCATTTTCAATATTAAAATATGTTATTACCTTAACTAAGAATTGTTAATACATCCCTCTGTCATCTGTGTGTGTGCACGTAAGCACTGGAGCGCGCTGCTACACTTCGATAGCATTTAGCTTAGCCCCATTCATTCAATGGTACCACTCAGAGATAAAGTTAGAAGTGACCAAACACATCAGCGTTTTTCCTATTTGGGACGAGTGGTTGTACGAAAAAGTTTGGTGGTACAGAATGGGGCGTGGCGCTTTTCTGAGCGGATTTGGAAGGGGGACTATATTGTGTGGCGGAACGGCACTTTTGTGAGTACTTCGACTCGGCGCAGTAACACTCTCCCTCTCCCATTATGAGAGGGAGAAGGGGAGTGGATATTTCAGGAGAAGTACTCCCAAAAGTGCTATAACGCCATATAGTTCCTCTTTTGAATCCGCTTGGAAAAGCGCTACGTTTTGTTTTGTACCACCAAACTTGCTCGTGTAGCTGCTCGTCTTAAATGGGGGAAACGTTGATGTGTTTGGTCACTTCTAGCTTTGTCTCTGGGTGGTGCCATTGAATGAATGGGGCTAAGCTAAATGCTATCGAAGTGTAGCAGCGCGCTCCAGCGCTTACGTGCACGCACACAGATGATAGAGGGATGTATCAACAATTCTTAGTTAAGGTAATAACATATTTTAATATTGAAAATGAGTAGACTATTCTTAAACAGGCAGGTGGATTGGAGTGCTCCCTATTAACTGAGATTGTTATTAATATTTTCAAACGTTTTGCTTCCAAAATATATAAATACATTTAATTATGTATTACAATATACATATGACATGCTAAAGCATATGAAATGTTTCTGAAATTATATTCTGTAAGGCTTGTTTTATTTGTCAAAGAAACGGAGACTGATTTCTAGATAACGTTATGTATTTAATGTTTTGAAAACTATTGTGAACCTGTGCTTAAGTCAAGTTTTTTTTGGTTTTTAGGTTTTAGGCTTATGATAATTTTAATAGACATCAGTGTCTGATTTATTAATGTCCTTCTATTAATTGATTGGTTAGCCAAGAGAGTTATTTAAGATAATTTGAGTTTTGTGACAAAAATGATACGGCCATAATAAATCACAGTACTTTTGTACTTAAGTACATTTTGAGGCAGATACTTTTGTACTTTTACTCAAGTAAAAATTTTAAGCAAGTACTTCTACTTTTACTTGAGTAATATTTTACCCTGGGTATCTTTACTTTTACTCAAGTACACGATTTGTGTAATTCGTCCACCACTGCCAATATGTCATTAATCCGATTGAATAGTATTTGATATGAAAGTTAGTCAACACTTTTATTTTGGAGGTTTTTGCACTATGGCAGGGGCGTTTAGAATGTTAGAAATGTAAGTGCCATGGAAAAGACTGAAAGCTCTATAATATAATTAGTTTGATCTATGTGTATGCACAAATTTCTGTGAGCTTTGCACACTGTGCCCCCTTAAAAAAAATTGGTGCATGACGCCCCTGCTTGTACTCCTGCTACAGCTAAAGGAATTGTGAGTGTCCTTTAGCTTAAACATTTGAAATAATATAAACAATATTATATTCAAACTTTTGACTGTTTTCTTTAATAACTACATTACACAATACTTGTACTTTTACTTTCAGTACTTGAGTAGTATATTTTTTTAAAAATTACTTGCAATACTTAAGTACAAAACATGTTTAATACTTTACTACTTCCACTCAAGTGCTGTGCTTAAAGAGCACTTCAACTTCTACTCAAGTCACTTTTTTGATAGAGCACTTGTACTTTTACATCTCTGTTTCTGACACACCCACACTTGAGGTGAAACCTCTAGTATCCTGTGTATGGTGCCCGTGTCAAAATCACTGCAACTCTATGGTAGATGGAAAATGAGTCTATTTTCAAAAAAAGTGGAGTGTCTCTTTAAAACAGCATATTACATATAACCTTGGCTACTTGAAGTTCTCAATGACAGCTCCTAATTGTCTCTTTCTTATGTCAGCATTATCAGAGGTTGGGCAATAAAACACTGAAACACTGGCCAATATAGTGCTGGAGGTTTCACGCTTATATATGCGCAGCCCAGTGGACAACCTTTACAAAATGCTGATTCCATCAATAACAGCAAAGTGTGAAGGTTGATTCAGGTGAGCAATAGCTGCACATAAAAATGAAATCTTAAATAAAATCTTTATGTATGCTTGTGCCTTCTCCTTTGTATCAGTATCAAATAATGGATTGACGTTACCATTAAAACAAAATATTAGTATAATAGCATTTTTAATAGGAAATTTAAACTGGAAATGAAAATTCAGGGCAATTTCTAAATTTACAGTTTATTTTCATGAATAAAAACGTTTCAAAAGCAGGGAAAACACGTGTTAGTTTGTACAGACACGGTGATAGTGGCCTATATTGTGGCAAACAAGAGAATCTGTCCCACAGCATTGGTTACTTTCACTTTTAGCGTGTTTCTGGGTGGAGTGTGTCAATTAACGACGGAAGGAAGTTGTATTTAAGAGGGGCATGTCGTACCTGCATCAGAAGCGTCATCCGTTTGTCTACACAGGAAGTTTGCGTATGAGTGAGGTTATGGTGGAAAGACGGCTGCGTGTCAATCAGCTGTTTCACGTGTATGTCTGGTGTGTGACTGAAACGTGGCACTTCCAGACCAACTGTCGTGTGCTGTTCTGAAGACTGAAGACTGTTCGGAAACGCCGCTTATCCACCAATGTTGGGGTCGGCTGACACGCGATACTCATTTGTGCCTTAAAAAACCTGCAAACGTGCGTGACACGGTCGGTTTCCGGCACAGGGCTTGGAACGTGATGACCAGAGACCGCTAGTGGGAACTCCATTTTCTTATTTTGGTTTATATATATATATTTTTTTTGTCTGTTATCCATTTCGTTTTCTGTGTCTGGCGCCCGAACATTTTTTTTTACCTTGACTACACATTTATCTTGCCAAAGTTTACTTTGGTGTGCCTATCACATCACCAAACGGTGGTGCAGCAGTAGTGCATTAGGCCTGCTGCGTGGTAGATCCGGGTTCGATAACCACTTCAGTCAAGTTTTTTTCACAATGTATTTTGAGTTTAGGCGACCATTGTTATAATATAAACCGCCAAGCAGCTTGAGGTCAAGTCACATGTCTCATTGGCTTGCTCATTGGCTCGTCCTTGGAGTCAGTCAGCAGTGGATCAGATCCCCGCAGGCCATTCATATAAATTACACTTAACAAACTAAAAGCAGTCAGTAGGGGTCAACAAGATTTTTGTCATGAGTCAGTCATTCATTCAACTGATTTGTTCAAACAGCTGGTTGATTCAAGAACAAAGCAAGTGACAAAATTTGCTAGTACTCAATTCTAAAATCAGCTACTTTCTTTATGAATCAATGACTTACCCAAATCAACGACACAAAACACTGATGTGGCTTTGTTTATTTGCTGTGTTTCGATCACCGTGGGTGGAATTCTACTGACATAGCTGATGAAATGTTCCAAAAAGATGAGACTCACTTTAAATGGAGCTAAAAATAAAGCGGTAAGAGTATTTTTATACTCTGATATTTCATGAAGCACTTCTTGTTCACTCATGATGCAAAATACATTGCACATCTGCAATCTCGCTGATATTCGGGAAAACAACTATCCTGCTTGTGTGTAACCTTTTTCATGTAATGGCATTTATTTGTTGTATAAATATTGGAAGGGTTTTTATGGCTATTTTTGATTATTGGGGGTTACCTCTGATGACCCCCCCCCACACGCCTTGCGACCTACACCCCTGAATACCACATGTAACTAAACATTTAAGTTACAAAGAGTCGTGTGGCAAATGAATGGCAAATGCAAACTTGTAGAGTGCACACAAAAACAATCATAAATCATGATTTGTGAAAAGGAAGCCTAGAAAATTATGAAAGAATTTTTATTGAAAACCATGGGGATTTTTGGACAATTAGTTTATTTTCTTGATTGTAGTTTATAAAGTTTTGAATGTGGATATCTTTCTTATAAATTCTGAGTTCCCTATCAAAAGCTTTACTCGATGCTGTGCTGCTAAGCGCTATGGGGAAACGTCTTTATTGTTGACCAGCTGAATATAGTGTGCAAACACGTCAATGAAATTGACCCGGAGGTAAATAGATGAGCACCAGCTGTGTCATCAGGTCTTTTTATTTTCAGACCAACTACTGAATGTGTGTGTGCTACACTGAAATGAAAATCTCTTTCTTACCTTTTGAACTTCACTTGAGATCTTTGTTAGGAGTTAGATTCCAACAAGATAGAGTGCAGACTTTCTCTCTTTCCGATTTTAAAGGAGTTTAAGTTAAAAGGAAAATATGAGTAAGAAGAGTCACGAGCAGTCTAAGTCGTGTTTGTTTTCGCTTTATGGCGAAGGACGACACACACACTTAACTGTTTTGTGTGTTTGTGGGAGGAGCATGCGGTCATGGCTTTATACAGTCTGATGAGTGCGGGCGGTTTCCAGCGTAATGTTAAAGGTCCTCTGTCTTCAATGTTAAAGGCCCCCCGTGCAGGGTTTTTAGCATTCCCCTAAGAGGAAGTAATAAAATTAATACCATTATCAGAGAGTCTGGCAGCGTGGAAACTCCTGCCAGGCGTTTCTGCTTGGGTAATAAGCACAGTACACTTAGGATACATAATCCAATTTATTCGTCGTCCTCCGCACTTCAATGGCGTGATATTCACTTCCGTAAGACCGGAACGAACACACGTACTGTTGCTAGAAATACCAACTCTACTGATGAAAGGGGCCATAGAACATGTTCCCCTTCCAGTCAGGCTATTACAGCAGATACTTCCTGGTTCTTCCATTCGGCCTAGCTTTATTACCCCACACATACACAAAATGTATGGATGCAGCACTGGCTTCATTGAGACTCCGTGGCATCCGCATTTTAAATTACATGGACAATTGGCTAATACTAGCAAAATCGCGAGAGGTGGCGCTCCAACACAAGGACATTGTGTTAGCACATCTACTTTCTCTAGGGTTGAGACTCAACCCCAAGAAATGCGTTCTTTCTCATGCCCAGAGAACGACTTACTTAGGGATAGTTTGGGATTCGATTACAATGCCTCCCGCACAAATTGCAACCATTCAGCATACCCTGAGCAGAGTCAGGCTAGGCCAGGATCTCACTGTGAAATAATATCAGAGGATATAAGGGTTTATGGCATCAGCATCCATGGTGATTCCTTTGGGGCTGTTGCATATGACGCCGTTTCAGTTGTGACTCAGAGCCGGAGGGTTTTATCCAAGGGCCCTGGTTTGTTGCCTTGGGTCCCACTCTCTGAGCGACTTGTCATCGCAAACTGCTAATGACAGACGCCTCCCTGACGGGCTGGGGTGCGACCTTAGATGGTCGTCCAGCTCAAGGGGAATGGGAGGGTCATCAGCTCAGTTGGCACATCAATTGCCTAGAGCTGACGGCTGTATTTCTGGCCCTGAAATACTTTCTCCGCCAACTGAAAAGCTGTCATGTCCTAGTGCGGGTGGACAACACCGCGACAGTCTCATACATAAGTCACCAGGGAGGTCGGCGCTCGCGCAATCTGAGCAAGATAGCGAGGCAGATTTTTCTCTGGGCTCAGGACAAGTCCCTGTCACTCAGAACAGTGTACATCCCGGGAAACCTGTATGTAGGAGCAGATTTACTGTCCAGGCAGACATTATCGACTGGGGAATGGTAACCCCACCCAGACATAGTGTCTCAGATATGGACCTGTTTATACAGAGAGGAGTGGACCTCTTGGCCTCTTTTCAGATAGCGCAATGTCTCATTTACTTCTCTCTGAGTCCCCCAGCCCCCCCGGGTCTGGACGCAATGGCGCACACATGGCCGGTCAAACGCCTTTATGCGTTTCCTCCAGTGGCGCTGCTCCCGCAGGTTCTAGCCAGAGTTTGCCAGCAAGGCTCTTGCCTCTTTCTGATAGCACTGCGAACAGAGTATGGTTCTTTAGAGATAATATCTCTCCTCAACGGCTCGCCATGGGCGAGTCCGGAGAGGAGGGGCCTTCTGTCTCATATGATAATGCATCTCAGGCCCGACCTGTGGAATCTCCATGTTTGGCTCCTAAGGGTACCAACTGAGGGACACAGGTTTGTCGCCTGATGTTATTGACACTATTTTGAGTGCTAGGGCTCCTTCCACTAGAAAGAATTATGCCTTTAAATGGGGTGTCTTTGAAGCAGGGTGCATGACACATAATGCAGATCCTGTTAACTGCCAGTTTGCTACAGTTCTGAGTTTTCTGCAAGAAAAGCTGTCAGCAGCTTATGCCCATCCACTCTCAGGTTTTATGTGGCCGCTTTTTCGGCTTGCCACGCTTTGGTGGACGAGGCGCCGCTCGGGA
This sequence comes from Misgurnus anguillicaudatus, assembly GCF_027580225.2. NCBI lineage: Eukaryota > Metazoa > Chordata > Actinopteri > Cypriniformes > Cobitidae > Misgurnus > Misgurnus anguillicaudatus. Next base: position 3,059,054 of record NC_073342.2, on the reverse strand, counting down.
GGCATCCAACGATTGAGGCCTACAGCAAGAACTAAGATTCCTTCGTGGGACCTAGTTATAGTCCTTGAGGGTCTGGTTCAGACCCCCCTTTGAACCTCTAGAGTCAGCATCTGATAGACTTCTGACACTAAAGACGGTTGTTCTAATGGCGATAACTTCTTTAAAAAGAATTGGGGATTTGCAGGCTCTGGCGATCTCGCCATCCTGTCTAGATTTTGCCCCAGGAATGGTGAAGTTGATTTTATATCCTTATCCTGATTACTTGGTTCCCTTTTTGGCTGCACATCCGGTCATTCTTGAGACTTTCTGCCCTCTGCCGTTCACAACGCCGGAGCAGGAGTTATACCACAGATTGTGTCCAGTCCGTGCTCTTCAGACTTATGTCCACCGCACTAGCCAGTGGCGTAAGTCAGAGCAGTTGTTTTGGGGGGCCGCAACAGAGGTGCTGCGGCCACCAGGCAGTCCATATCACATTGGGTTAGGGATGCCATTGCTCTTGCCTTTGAGGCGCGCGGTCGAGTCTCGCCAGCAGGTCTGAGAGCTCACTCCACCAGGGGAGTAGCCTCTTCTACTGCTTTAGTAAAAGGGGCCTCCTTGCAGAGCGTATGTGATGCGGCGGGCTGGTCCTCTCCGCATACATTCATAAGATTTTATAGCTTGGATGCTCATGTCACTCCAGGATTGCCTGTCCTCGAGTCAACATCTCAAGCTGATGTCTATGCCATTTTTCCATAAAGGGGTATCCCCACTGCTACTTTTAGTAAGGGGTGCCTCTTTACAGAGCGTTTGTGATGCGGAGGGCTGGTTCTCTCCGCATACATTCATAAGATTTTATAGCTTGGTTGCTCATGTCACTCCAGGGTCTCATGTCCTCGAGTCAACATCTCAAGCTGCTGTCTAAACCATTTTTCCATAAAGGGGTATCCCCCACTGCTATTTATTAGGAAGGGGTGCCTTCTTATAGATGTTTGTGAGGCGGCAGGAGAATCCTTTCCGCACACATCCACTATTTTTAGATTGGTTGTTTATGTCTGAGTTTTCCTTGCGGTCCTTGTGCACACACTTACACATCCGTAAGGGGTCCAGACATCTCCAAGCACGGCAGCGTGGGTATTGTCGTTCCCCATAGCGCTTAGCAGCGCAGCATCGAGTAAAGCTTTAGATAGGGAACGGAGGGGTTACTTGAGTGTAACCTTGTTCCCTGAAAAAGCGGAACGAGATGCTGCGCTGTCTTGCCGTACAGTAGATGTCCCAGGACTGGTCTTCAAACAAAAGATCTGATGACACAGCTGGTGCTCATCTATTTTATAGCCTCGCATCGGGTGCGCTGTGATGTCGTCATCAACCGAGGCTATATAGCTCCGGGTCAATTTCATTGACGTGTTTGCACACTATATTCAGCTGGTCAACAATAAAGACGTTTCCCCATAGCGCTTAGCAGCGCAGCATCTCGTTCCGCTTTTTCAGGGAACAAGGTTACACTCAAGTAACCCCTCCGTTTCTTATGTTTACCCTCAAAAATGCCTTTATTATCCCCTTGGAGCAATTTGGATTATCTTTTGAAGAACGGATGTACTTTTTTAGGTTTCAAAGTTAGAGGTTTTCTTGGTCCTTGTTTGGTACCATTATAAAGCTTGGAAAAGCCAAATTTTTTTCTAGTATTTAAATCTGATTATGTTTGTTTAAAAAATGACATGAGGTTAAGTAAATCATGGGGTAATATCCATTATTCCCTGGAGCATCACTTTTAGTTGAGTAGGAGTCTTATCATTCACTTTTTTCCAATCATCACATACTGTAAGCATTATCTGTTGCAGAACATTTAAAATCTTGTATTATGGCGAACTGAACACATTATCCTACCATAAAGAAGATTCCCGAAACAGACACCATAAGCCGGCTGAATTTGTCTGTGAAGGGCTGGAAGGGTTCTGGTTTTCCTGAGATGGGGTTTACTCTCTCCTTCCGTGAGTATTTGGCTTCAAACTGGGGCCGTAGCTCCTCCTTTATAAGAAAACAATATATGGTTCATATATATTCAACTGTCATGACTAAATATGCAGCAACATCTGCTTTCCTAGACATATACAGTCCAGAGGTGTAAAGTCACATGACTTAAATGACATGTTTAGCCCAGAGGCCTTGACAAGAAGCATCTATTGACAACACATACTGTATATGAATCTCTTTAAGGTGTGTCAACAATGTGAAAACCAAATATAGCACAAGGATTGTATACAGAAGTAATTCTCAGACTTTTCAGATCATGAACTATAATTAAGTATCACCTATGTTCCATATGTTCAGAACAAGCATTATATCATACAACACTTACAATTTCTGTATACAATATACAGTTGTGTTCAAAATTATTCAACCCCCCAATGCTGTTAAGGGTTTTAGGGAATTTAGTGTACATTTGTAATTGTATTCAGAATGAAATCCTACAATGACTTCTTAAAGAACCATATGCAACTAAAATGACATCAATTGGTTTTGTAATATAGTAGTAAATGTTTCTTTTGTGAATTCTTCATTGACACAATTATTCAACCCCTTAAAGAACTACCACTCTGAAGAACAGAGGTTCATTGAAGTGTTTTCAATCAGGTATTGAAAACACCTATGGATGTCAGGGAACAGCAATAAAGCCTAATAAGCACCAATTAGGCAGCTTTAAAATGACTGTGATACTAACTCCTTCTAAACATTTACTGGTGTGGTTACAAACATGGTGAAGTCAAAAGAATGGTCCAGGAAGACAAGAGAAGAGGTGATTAATCTTCACAGGAAGGGCAATGGCTATAAGAAGATTGCAAAGATGTTAAACATACCAAGAGACACCATAGGAAGCATCATTCGCAAATTCAAGGCAAAGGGCACTGTTGAAACGCTTCCTGGTCGTGGCAGAAAAAAAATGCTAACTGCGACTGCTGTGTGCTATCTGAAGCGTAGAGTGGAAAAAAGTCCCCGTGTGACTGCTGAGGAACTGAGAAAAGATTTGTCAGATGTGGGTACTGAAGTTTCTGCTCAGACAATACGGCGCACCCTGCGTACTGAAGGCCTCCATGCCAGAACTCCCAGGCGCACCCCCTTGCTGTCTCCAAAGAATAAGAAGAGTCGACTGCAGTATGCCAAAAGTCATGTGGACAAACCACAGAAGTTTTGGGATAGTGTTCTGTGGACTGATGAAACAAAATTAGAACTGTTTGGGCCCATGGATCAACGCTATGTTTGGAGGAGGAAAAACAAGGCCTATGAAGAAAAGAACACCTTGCCTACTGTGAAGCATGGTGGGGGGTCAATCATGCTTTGGGGCTGTTTTGCTTCTGCAGGTACAGGGAAACTTCAGCGTGTGCAAGGTACCATGAATTCTCTTCAGTACCAGGAGATATTGGATGACAATGTGTTGCAGTCCGTCACAAACCTGAGGCTTGGGAGACGTTGGACCTTTCAACAGGACAATGATCCCAAGCATACCTCCAAATCCACTAGAGCATGGTTGCAGAAAAAAGGCTGGAACATTTTGAAGTGGCCATCGCAGTCACCAGACTTAAATCCGATTGAGAACCTCTGGTGGGACTTAAAGAAAGCAGTTGCAGTGCGCAAGCCTAAGAATGTGACTGAACTGGAGGCTTTTGCCCATGATGAATGGGCGAAGATACCCGTAGATCGCTGCAAGACACTTGTGTCAAGCTATGCTTCACGTTTAAAAGCTGTTTTAACTGTAAAAGGATGTTGTACTAAGTACTAAGATTGAATGTCACTTGGGGGTTGAATAAAACTGATAATGATGTGAGCACAGAAAAGACATTTGTGGTTATTTCATTATAAATGTTATGTTATATTTGTCTGACCTACACATGCCTCTTTGATGTAATTGTAAGCAGGATGACTGAATGATCAAAATCAATGTCAAACCGGCCAAAACAATCAATTTCAGTTGGGGTTGAATAATTTTGAACACAACTGTATATATACAGTCTACACAACATGCAATTAAAAACAAAAAAAATAGGCTAATGTTAATCTTGTGATTGTTCCTGAATTATTTCTATCAAAACTGTACATACTACAATACACAGTAGTACTCATTACAGTATAGTATAATATAGTATTTTACAAATTTTACTATACTGTATGCAATATTCAAAAAATAATAATTATGAAAAAGTAATATAATTTGAGCAGTACGAAACATTCAAGTCTGATAATTAAACGTCTCAGTTATGGATGTAACCCTCACTCCCTGAAGAAAGGTAATGGAGACGTCACGTTGATGATGACGATTAGGAATTCTCTTAGAGAGACCAATTTGCTTTTTGTATCTAGAAAGAGCCAATGAATATTGGCATGGAGTATTTGCATCTGCTGGCAACGCCCGGCCAGGCGAATATAAATAAGCAACAGGTGCACTGCATAATCAGTGGTACAGTAACCATGGTGACGGGACATGACATCTCCGTCCCCTTTCTTTAGGGAATGAGGGTTACATCCGTAACCGAGACGTTCCCTTTCAGTTGGTCAATTCGAAGTCAGGTAGATGACAAACAAAGTGGGAATCCCTACCAAAGTGCCATGAATGTTCCCCTTCCAGGGACAGGGCCCTATGCAGAGAAGTTTTACTGCATATCAAGGTCTATGGGGTGGATTTAATGAGACTACAGCGGTGAAGAGACCGCAGAGGTGATTCTGCTTAAGGGAAAACATGGGCTTAGTTTTTACTCTGTGGACATTACACATCTGGAATCCCCTAGGGGTCGCTAATATGGACACCAAGCCTTACATAGGTTTTCAAGAATTCAGCTAATAAAAGGCTGGTGCCAGATGCTCTTTGTGCTAATACCTGTTTGAGGTGAGAAAACTGGAGGAAAGGTCCCAGCACGAACACTAAAGAACCTAGTTAACAGTTAACAAGTTGTGTTGACCATCCTGTAGCTCTACAAATGTCTGTGGGAACCTTGTGCCTATAGCCGAGCCAGGGTCTCAGTGAAGTCAGTGGGACCAAACTCTAGTCACGAGTCATTGACCGAAAGAACATGCAGGTCTCCTACCCTTTTTATCAAAGCCAATGCAACCAGGATCATGGACCAGGATTAGGATCAAGTTTTCTGACTGAGCTTGACTGACTACAATGTCCAAAGGGGGAGTCCTAGAGTGGTTTCAGAAGACAAGACAAGTCCCAAGAGGGTACAGAGAGGGGCTGAGGTGAATTAAAACCCCTGCACCCCTAAGAAAGGTTGTGCTGACTGACCAACCTCCCTGCTATAGGGTCATGGTGGGCAGAGATTGCAGCAAAATATACTTAAATGGTGCCCAAAGCCAGTACTAAAGCAGTCTTATATGGAGCAGCCCAAGTGGAGTCATTGCCGCCAGAGCTGTCATATGCCCCTGGAGCCTCTAAAATAACCTGAGTGGGCTGCTGTCCTGCATTTAATGAATTCAAGCAGTTAAGCATTGACTGTACACTTTCCTTCGTGGGGCGTGCCGCTTTTTAGACCGAATCCAATATCATACCAAGATAAGAAATCCTCAGAATGGGGCAGAGTTTGGTCTTCTCCCAGTTGACCTGAACAGGTGCCTGAGCACAAGGTCCCCGTAATCGCATAGTTGCTCTCGATAGTGTGCCACACAATGAGCCAGTCAAGGTGTTTTAAAATGCGAACGCCATGCTCCTCATCTTCATGAAGGTTGCTGTGAGACAGGATGAGCCGAAAGGGCAAAACTTTTACTAATAAGCTTACCCCTCGAACGTAAACTGCAGAATGGCCTGATTCGGGGCAGAATCGACACATGAAAGTACGTCCTTCAGATTGATGGGTGCAAAACCAATTTTGGGGATGGATGCATTAAAAATGTGTTTCTGTGTCAACAGTTTGAACAGCATTTTGTCAAGTGCACGTTTTAATGAGCACAGATCCAGGATCGGTTATAACCCACTGTCTCTCTTGGGTGCTATAAAGTAAGGGCTGTCTTTTGCCAGCAGGACCATGATTTCTGCATGCAGGATGTGGCCATCTGCAACTTTCACTGAAGCGAAGTGGATGTGGGAGAACTTGGGTGCACGCTGGGCAAACTGATTTGCATAGCAGAGTCTGATAGTGGAAATGAGCCAATGCGATGGACTGGGTAACTTTAACCAGGCTCTCAGGAACCGTGCCCAGATGTATACACAGTAGTGCACAAGCAGGGCTGAGTGTGTGTGATATGGCACTCACCTGACAGAGTTTGACCAATGGATCGTGAAGATACCTTGTTGGGTTCATCGGACATAAAGTCATGTCCGCTGGTGAGAGAGAAGAGGGAGGAGGGGTCAGTTATGCGCCTCCCACAGCACCTGAGGTCCTCTGAAGACCTGTAGAAGAAAGGAAAAACTGCTCTTCATGAAAATTTGGGTACTGTCGGCTGAAAGCCAGCAGCGAAACAAAAAAATGAAAGATTCTCTACCTGGCCCTACACCAACTCAGCAGCCTACACTGTTTCAAGGTCGCCCATCTCAGGGCCGCTTGCCCTTGCATTTTTTGCAAGGTTTGGCAGAGGCTGGAGGGGCTGAGTGTCCTACTCACGTCCGGCACCTCAGTGCAGCTTAGGCTGGGGGCATGCAGGCGACACCCTTGGTGACAAGCCAATTAAGAGAAGGCCTTAAGCTTGCCTTTCTGGCTACCATAATGGTCACAGCCAAAGATGGCCCTCTTGGGCCACCATAATGGGCACAGCCGAAGATGGCTTTGTTGGACCACTATAATGGACACAGCCAAATATGACTTTGTTGGACCACCATAATGGACCAGTTTGCGTTGTCACCACCATCATTCGTAGTGTGAGGTCAGTTGCAGTGCTCAGTTCCTTAAAACTGTTGACCAGCCTGGACCAGCCTTGTGCAGATGTTTCAGACTTTAGCCTGAAGGACCTGCAGTAATGCCACAGTGTGCAGAGCAGAGGTGAGCAGCCTGTCAAGCTGGTAGTGACAGCCCGTGAGAGGCAGACACGGTTTATGCAGCCAGGTGGCAGTGGTGGAAGGATGCAGTTGCATTGTGACTGACCATGCTCCCGAATTGTATCCCTAGGCACCCCACAGACGAGGCTGGTGGGGGGTTACTAGGTCTATTTCTGGCAGTAAAAGGTGCATTCACGACCTAGTTAGTTCCCCATGGCCCATGCACCTCCAGAAAGGCCTTGGGGCGAGGCGCTGTGGACACAGGCAACCTGCGCAAGGGTGGCAGCACGTCTGAGTCTGCAGAGAGGAGAGGCTCCCCCTCCAATGTAGCGACCAACATCTGGTCATCTGGAGGAGAACTGAAGGGTATGAGTGCTATGACATCTCAACTTGGTTCGCTGTAGGGAAAGCCCCAACTGTAATCCTCACAACACTAAGATAGTCAGCTTCTTACAATGGGCAGTGTGACTAATCCACAAAAGCCATCTCAGCGTGCTGAATGCCAACGCACGTGAGATAACGATTGTGACCATTCTCAGGTGCCAAATATCGAATGCATCCAGAAACACACAGGTGGAATGACATCTTGAAATAGACGTAAGGACACATGTGCACACGGTAGATATGATGTCAGACACCTGTGCAGGCTCTTTTAGAAGAAAGCTATTTTGTGAAGCTGAAGCACATAGGGGTAGAAGGTCACCACACTCAATAAAAGGGGGACCACCACTGCAACGGTGTAACACCAATGTCTCTTGGTCAAGAGCTCTCTCTGTAGAACAGACACATGCTTCTTGTTCAGCAGATACTGCTCGACTACTAAGGGAAAAGCTGATGATGCAGTGCACCTGCTCCTATTTATACTTGCCCAAGTGGGGCATCCCCAGCAGATGCAAATACTGCATGCCAATATACATTGGCTTTTTTAGACAAACAAAGCAGATTGGTCTCTCTAAGCGAGTTCCCAATTCGTCAGTCATCGACATGACATCCAAGTGACCGACTGAAAGGGAACTCAAAGCAATAAATAAAAGCAAAACTAATACTAAAAGAAACACAAATCATTTGCGAAGCACTGTAATAAAGAAACCAGCAACAGCAGATTGCAAAGACCAGAACAAAGCAAATCTAAATGCTTTGATTTCCCCTAAACACGCATGAAACACACACACACGCGCATCACACAGATCACAAAGAATACTAAAATTCTACACATGCTCAGATGGTATGTGACTCAGAGTTGTTCACATTGACTAAGAATCTATGCTCCCTAAAGTACATTAAAGAAAGAAAATTATTTACTCATCTTACATTTTTTTCCAAACATGTTTATTTTCTTTCAATAAAACACAACAGTGTACATTGTTAAATAATTGTATAGTTCTTGCCAAACAAGTTTAATAGAATTCATTTATATAGCGCTTTTCATAATTTTGTATGGCTGCAAAGTAGCTCTACAGCTTATAGTTGTCATTCTTTAAAAGTTCCTTTATGCAAATGAGAATGAAGTGATGCGATGCACAACTATGAATAAAAATTACTTGAGCGAGTACAAGATGAAGGGGAAGTGAAAGAATTCACCCCAAATTTGCTTTGTCAAGTTTAATGTAGGACACACCCACACATCACCACTGATCACTGTCACTCTTGTCTCCTCAAATAATAAATAGAAGCGGTTGCTTTGTTAACAATGCTTTTGCCTATTAGTCCTCATAATGCATTCACAACAGTTTATTTTTTTCTTCTATATATTGCCATATTATCAAACTGTTGCCATGTTGCCTAAAATAGCCAATTTATTAATCACTTCTGATGACTGCTTTACTCCTTAATGGTGTCAGTGTGAACATCTCTAGACTCCTATTCACATCAGGAGCACAGCATGCACAACACAACATGATACAATATAAAGCACACTCACAGAACACATCATGACACAGGATTTACACTATAGGAAATACAACAAACAAAATGGATTGGCCACACACCATTTTCAGTTTACAAACTAAGTGCTCATTTTAACTCATTCCCCACAAGCCATTGTTTTCCCGCCAGCATTTTTTTGTGAGTTTCGCAAAATGCAGGAAAATTTTCTTCTAAAAATATATAAACATACAAACATATCAAATGAAAGAACAGACCTTCTGCTTTTAATCAAACAATAAACAAACAAACAAAATGAAAAAAATCATCCTATCTATATTTATTTTCTCTCCTTATAAACTCTTAAATATGGGTATTTTTCTTTAAAAATATTTTTTAGCAAAAAGCTGAAATAATTGCATTTCTGTGAAGGATTTTTGTTCAAGATCAGATTCAGAATGATTATCAAAGCATACACAGAGTTTAAAATTAGTAAATAATTTTTGTGATTTAGTTTTTTCTATAAATTAGGTAGTGGATAATCGCGGTATTACAGATGAACAAAAAAACTTATCAGGAACACGTTTTTATGCAAATGTTTTCTCTTAATAGACCCCTTCACGGTTCACGTCACAAGCGGTTCCCACTGCGCATGTCGGGGTCAGAAAAGTCATTACAGCAGATTGAGTTGCGTATTATTCGGTATCGTTAAAATGCTTACCTATGTCGTGGGCTGTGAAAATCGCACCAGGTCTTCCGTTAAGTTTATGCGATTCATGCAGAATCTCAAAAACAAAAAAAATACAACATCTGCAGCTGCAAGCAGTTAAAGGCGGAGTCCACGATGTTTGAAAAACGCTTTGGATAAGGAGACGGGCCGACTACCAAAACACACTTATAGCCAATTAAATCAAATCAAATGCCGGGTTGCGTATGTGTGGGGCGGGTCTATCAACAGAAGGTCCAGATTCTATTGGGGTAGGGGCGTGTTTGTTTAGGTGATTTCAAATATCAACATTGGCTTTCAAACATCATGGACTCCGCCTTTAACGTGCAGACTGGAACAATGCAAATATTAAAGAGGCTTGTGTTTGTGGTGCTCACTTCATTTCAAGTCGTTTTTCAGCCCTGTTAGATTGAATTGTGAAGCCTCGATGTTGTGGGCGGTTTGACCCCATGCTGCGCGCGCGCCCGATGGTCATTCAATGTTTACAAACCTTGAAGGGGTCTATTGACAAGAAAACTCGTCAATGGCGGGAAAAGAGTTAATAGGTCACAAAAAATTATGGTATTTCTTGTTGTGTATGTAATAAACAAAAAGGTTTGAAACTGATGGTTGATGTAAACAGAAAGGCAAGCTCACCTCCTCTTCCTCCCAGTCGATCAGATCCCAGTCATAGGTGAGCTCCGCCCTCCTCCTCTTCCAGAACTCAAGGAACACGGTGGCTATGATGGTAGAAGAAAGGAGTTAATTACGCGATGAAACAATCACTGGTAGCTAAAAATATATATTTTAATGGTAAAATGAAATTAAGCTTTTGTTAAATGTGACTTTTCTTTCTATCAAAGAATTGTTATGACCTACTTTTGTCCCAAGCAAAATAACTCCAAAGATAAAAAGTGTGCTTAATTTTTAAAGCTTGCTTCTCTTCCTAAAAGCTCACTTCACATTTGAGCTTTAAAGATTTAGACTTGCAAATGCTGTAATGTCCTTCTGCGTCTCTCTTTTGGGACAGTACATTCTTTATCCCTGTCACAGTGCTTTGATAACACACTCCAAACGTCCCTTCACATGACTCACATCAACATTCCCTAAACCTCTGGAGTCTATGGAGCAAAGTTAAAATGTTACAACTGGCGGCGTGTCGCACTTAAGTATCAAGTACTGTCCATAATTTCTGGATAAAGCTATAGCTGATAGCTAATAGCATTCTCATTTATCGCATTCATCAAGTTAAGTTGCTTGACTGGCACACCTACTGCAAGGTTTACCTATGTTCAACCTCATGCGCCATGAAGATTGGCGGCTTACTTGAAGCAGTGCATGCCGGTTAAAATTTTTGTAACTGTAGTCATGTTTCCATCACCATGATTTTATGTGCATTTTGAAGTATCGCATCAAGTCATGAAAACACAGAATTTCGACTAAAAACCCCTTAATTCACAAAAAAGTTTTTACGCTTGCCTGAGGTGATTTTTAATTTATGCAAAAAAGAGTAAATGCAAATAATGGGAGGTGGAAAGGCACTTGTCGAATAAATTCTGACGTGGTGAACATTAAACTCACGGGACTGACCATCTAGCTGTTTCCGTTGTTGTTGTCTTTACCATATATGGGACATGACGTCGTTGCAAAGCCCTTGCTGCTAGTGCCTGCATCAAAAATGCTGCATTCCTTCTTCTGTGCACAGCACTTATAACTTGCCCAATCGTGACTACTTGTACATGCAGTCCAGTCTCCATTCTACAAGCATGCCTTGTTTTCTGTTTGTTACTAGGTTAGGTTACCAATATCACAGTCATCCGCTTAAACAACTTGATGGAAACGCACCTAATTCGCATTTGTATGTTTTCTTTTTTTGCGAATTTTGAAAGGATTTGCTTCACGTTTGGATGGAAACCCAGCTTGTGACGTATGGTATCAAAGTACCGCGAGAGCTTTTCGAGAGCATAGTGGCTTCAAGAAGTTCTGATGACAAGCTCTTCCTGATTGGTCACTTCATTGATGACAGTTCCACTAATAAACATTATAAATTTATGTTTTTATAATAGACAAAACTTGTTAATATGTATGAATAGTGTGCCATGTAAAAAAAGCAGCAAACGACCAAACTTTATTGGTATTTTAATAATCTAGGCTACAGTATAAACAGCAACTAAAATATTACATATACGGTAAATGGTTTCTGGTTGCAACTTTTATTAAAAGATTTGTTTTTTGACAAATTCACCATCTAATTCACTTTATTTGCGATAAAAAACTCAATGGGCCCTATTTTAACGATCTAAGCGCATTGTCTAAAGCGCACAGCGCAACGTCTAAATGGGCGTGTCCGAATCCACTTTTGCTAATTTAACGACGGGAAAAATGGTTTGTGCGCCATACGCATGGTCAAAAAGGGTTGGTAAAAATTTTTTAATGAGAAATGGGAGTATTTCGGGCGTAACGTGCAATAAACCAATGAGAATCTCAGCTCTCATCTCCTTTAAAAGTCTGTTGCGCTGGCGCTATGTCTAATCCCTATTTAGATGACGGACTTTGTAAACTGAAAAACTAAGCGGAGGAAGAAGATCCCCAGTTTAAGATTAATGTTAAATAATTGTGTTGTTTTTCACTTGTATTGTTATTATTTCATTAAAACCTTTAAAACCCGTTTTCTTTTGGTCATGGAAGTAAAAAAACAGGCTTTTAATTGCTTTAAATGTATGGCTATCCAATATCATCAAAAAATAATTTACAAGTATGTAAGAAAAGGTTTGTACTGTAAAAATACTTTATTTGTAACAAACCGGAGATAAAGAATTTACAAACGGCTCCCCGCACGTTTCAGCACTTGGACAGCGTCAGTTTTTTTTAAGCATGACTTAAAAATGTTTCTCATCTCACCATATCCACAGGTACAGAGTCATCATATACAATAAATCCGTGAGGTAGCATTTAAAAAAACATTTAAAAACAGATGCATTTGTTTAAAGCAAAGCATTTATTTACTTTCCAGGCTACAGGTGAAGCAGCCCTTTCTGCCTTCTAACGTCTCAAAATTGGTCTTCATTTATGTCCAAGAGACTAATAGTCTATTACATTCAATCCTTTAATCTTTCATATTTAAAAGCGTTTTTATGTATGTGATAAGCAAACCCGCGTTGTCGTCCCGTTTAGGCGCATATTACATATTACTAATGCGCTCTTTAAATAACAAAAAAACATATTGCGCCATTGACTTTAGACTTTAGATCAGGTTTTTGTTGGTCAATGGCGTAGTCTATTTTTGTTGCCTCAAAATAGCAACGCACCAACAATGCGCGTGAACACACCTCGTTTTCAGACAAGAACGCCCATGGGTGCAAAAGGGGGGGCAAATGCATTTGCTATTTAAACAACGCGGCGCTAATTAAAATTGCGCAGGGTGGAAACTAGCAAATGACACTTGCGTCGCGCATTGCGCTGCATTGCGCCGGGTGTAAGAGCCCATGGACTCGGACTGGAAAACACTGCTATAGTCCATTTCATGTTTATAACAAACTGTGCATCTGTAGTGTAACTGCTAAATCATTTATTATAACAACATTTTTGTAATTGCTTGTTAAAAATACACAGATACGTTGAATGCCGATCTACAGAAATTGTGATCAAATGATGAAGAAGTGCATGATAATATTTATGCACTTTTCTTTCTCTTCTCTCTGGAGAAATGTTTTATTAGCTTTAGCCAGTTAAATACACTTTATAAAGTACCCACAATTACGATGCCTACCATTAGCCCACCTCGCCTCCAGAGACAGTTTAACACTTATTTATTTATCGGTTTGTGTCTTTGCACAATAGTTGATTACCCCTCCTAGTATACTGAAGTGTTAACTAAAGTCTAAGGCTAAGCACTTGACTTGTGAGATATTTAACAGTGTGGTTTATAAATGAGGTTGACTGTGACTGAAGTGATTGATTCCAGTGGATTCTCTTGGGTTTTTGAGTCAATGCTATATAATAGCAGCGGCAGACAGCTATAGATTCTTATTTTTCACTTGTGCACTCAATGCACCTCTTTTATAATGACTTAATTTGTACTTCAAATCAATTGCTGACGTGTCTTTCATTGTGCTATAGAAAAGAATACTGAGTAGATTAAAAAGATTTTGACTTACCCCATATTGCCATGAAGATAGCAAAGAAGACTGTGCCTCCATTATCAAAAAGATGGGTCACCTGATAGCAGAAAACAAGAAAACAACATAATGCATCTTAAGAATAATAACAGACAGGATGCTAAATATACTATGAATAAAAGACTGGAGTAAATCTCAGCATGTATTAGAGAAAAACCCATAAAGATCTCAAGTCAAGATTTTTAAAGATTTCAATATAATGAAAATCGTTTCTTATCAAATTTTTTCAAAACCATTTACTATTTATTATCCAAAGCAACTTACTATGCATTTAAAGTACATTCCCAAGTACTGAGGAACCCATGACCTTTTGTACTGCCACAGAAATAATCTACAGGAACACTTTAGTAGAGAGCCCAGCCAAGAAAGCCTGAAGGCCTGAAAGCCAAGACCCCAGCAAGAAGCTCCATTGACATGAGCTGCTCATGCACCCAATGTGGTGCTCAAAACCTTGACCTAAGAGTTTTATGCTTTACTGACTGAGCTAGACAGACCTCTTGAATAGCTCTATATTCTAAATGTATATATAAAAAATGTCTTATTTGAAACCTTCTCCTGTGCAATCCTTTGAGAAATGTTTGTATGGTGACAAAGAAACAAGCAGTGAGAGTTTAACTCTTTCCGAGCCAATGTTTTTTTTTAAGTTGCCAGCAGCAGCATTTTTTATGATTTTCACAAAATTTTAATGCCTCGCAGAAAATGTTCTTAAAACATATAAACATACAATATATCAAATGAAAGAACAGACCCTTTGCTTTTAAAGAAAAAAGTTTTATCGTATCTTCATTTGTTCTCTTTTTATCAACTCTCAAATATGGCTAGGTTTCTTAAAAATATACTACATTTTGAGCAAAAAGCTGAAATAATTGGATTTTTGAAAGGACTTTTGTTCGAGTTCAAATTCAGAGTGATGATCAAAACATGCATGGAGTTTTTACTGTTCTTGGATCAGTGGATGCTTCAATGTTTTATAAGTTGGGTAAGAATGCCACCTAGTGGATAATAGTGAAAATATGGATTGCCGTAAAAACTCGTCATTGGTAGGGAAACGTTTTCTCGTCAATGGCGGGGAAAGAGTTAAAGTAAAATATTTCCTTATAATAAAAATTTGTATACTGTAAGGCAAACTCATCTGACTGTCTCAAATAATGTATTTTTGTTGGGAAATAGAAATTTTATAAATTTCGGAAATTACAGGTTTTTTCTACTTAGCATGAAAGTAGACTGCAGCTGTCAGGCTTTAACTTTGTGTCTAACATCTCTGTAAGGTAACGTTGGCCCAAATGACGGAAACCAATTGGCATGGCGAAGGGTCTTTGCGCATTAAAGCAATAAGCCCCAAGAAGCAGTGGGTTACCAGTGGATTTTGTAACAGCTAAGGGGCGTTGTAAAACCCACTTAGCTGTTATCAAATGCAGTGTAACCCCACTGCTTCGCGGGGTTTATTGGGTTTATAAAACGGTTACTTCATATGCATAGCAGGGTTTCACAAAATGAAACACAAATAAGTTGTAATTATATTAGTACAAATATTACTCTTCCGCCAAACAAAGTAGTTCCTCAGAATCAAGTGTGGCTGAAACAGACGCAGCAAAGACACAATGAAAATATAATTTAAGACTGTGGTGTTTATTTTTATAAATCAACATTCATCTAATTTAGATGTGCAACTGTTGAAGTGATGATCAAATATGCTTGGAAGCATGCTGAACTCTTTCCCCGTCAGCGTTTTTTTTAAGTTGCCACCCAGTTTTAGTTTAATGCCTTACAGAAAAATGATCTTCTTTAAATAAACATAAAATATCACATGAAAGAACAGTCCATCGGCTTTCCAACAACAACAACAACAAAAAAAAACGTTTCATCCTACCTTCATTTGTTCTCTTATCAGTTATCGCCTCTCAAATTTTCAGCTAAAAGCGGAGATAATTCAATTTTTGTAAAGAACTTTTGTAAGAGATCAGATTCAGAGCCATCAAAACTTACAAGTCACGCTAAATCCACCACAATGCTGTTGTGTCGAGTGAATGCATCAGTGTTTAAGTTGTGTAAGATTGCCATCTAGTGGATAATAGCGGAAATATCAATTTAAGACAAAAACAACCCAGACAACGTTTTCTCTTTTTTGACGAAATGACTCAACAATATTTTTTGACATTTATCTGGATATCGCCATAATTGTGCAAATGTTGAAAATTAAAAAATGATTAAAGACTGTGGTGTTTATTTTCATAAATCAGTACGCAGCAACAGTGGCGCAGTGATACTTGTGATGCGGTCTGAACCGTGGGTTTACCGGGGTATTTTATCACGGCTTAGAATGTGTTTCAACCAGTCCCGGCGCCATGGGCGGGCTTTAGGGGGCCGGGCCCGCCCTGTGAGTCACTAGTGCCCGCCCTGGACGAACCGGCGGTCTCCCTTCACCTGTTCACCAGCTCCATGTTTTTTATCAATAGACCACTGTAATTAATTAAAAGTTATTGTTTTGTACATATATAACTCATGAATAAAAATAAAAATGTGTTTGGTCTGATTTAAAAAATATATATTTTAAACGAATTTGATTGGTTTGTCAGTAGTGAACGCGGAAATGTTTGGTTGTTTGCTAAGCGCGCCACGGCTTAATGTTAAGACATGATGGAGTGCTGCCTGCAGTGAGACTGACACGTTATGGTTCTGCTGTTATCTTTCGCTATTTTCGCTGCTGAAACAACAAAAACAGTCAACATTGCGTCTAAAATGTAAGTGGCTTAATATTAATTACTTGTAGTGAACTGTCATTAAATCTGTCACATTTTCAACCGTGATGTGATGCTGCACGACTTGCCGTGAGACTGGGTTGAACTGTATCATGTTATTTTAAAAATCCACATTTTTACCGCAGTATGTTTAACCCACTTTGTTAACACACTTTGTGTTTTCTGTGCTTATTTGTTTAACTTTGCGTTTTTACATTATGCACTTTCGGTCGCCATTGATTAAAGGATGCAGAATCATTATCGTGTTTTGGTGATTGTTATTGGCGTTTCTAATCAGACTAGGCAACTTGTTCGGTCGAGCAAGTAAAATTCTCTTTCACTTGGCCTTTTAAAAAATCCACTTGTCTCTGATATTAACCGGACAAGCGTTGATGTCGAGCCCTGCGACGTGTTTTATTTGCGTTTAGATTGCTTCAGTAAGCTAGGTCCAATCTTTACGACTTCCCCGTTGTATTGCGTTAATGGAGAGGTATGTTAGTTCTTCCTCGCTTTTTTGTCTACTTAATGCATAATTAATGATATTATGCATTGCAGTGACGTTGCTCTCATTTGTGCCCCCCCTAAAAAATGAAATGCCCGTCCGTGAATTTGTGTCTGGCACCGGGTCTGGTTTCAACCAATCAGAATGAAGAACCAGAACGAGCCGTTTTATAATCTGTCTTTTCCGGCGCTTACGATGACGTTTTAATGTTACGTAACTTAGGTAGTTTTATCTGACTCCAAAAAATAAAATCTTGCTGTTTATAATACGAATCGGACTGATTATTACTTTTGAACAATTACAGAATTTGGATGGATGTCTGGTTATTCTGATATAGCCCTACTTATAGGTATTGTATTGCATCCGTTCATTCAGCTACACATGTTGCTCAGGATTTATGCCCCAGCCATTTATTAATATCTAATAATAATGCGGGTCCACAATCACAATCGAACCAGGCTTGGTCGCTGCCAGAGGTTGGACTATACGCTTAGATGACCACCCTATGCTTGCTTATTTCTAAACGTTCTTTAATAAGTCCCCTTAGAGGAGCAACTTGATTATTACAATATTTATTTCTAACCAGAGGTCATGACCGCCGCCACAAGAATAAACTGACCGATTTCTCCAATGGTAGCTTTGTAGAATCATGCCATAGTTTCATATGCACACTTAGATAGAATAATATTGAAATGATCAGAGGTCAAGGTTCACCCAATTTAGAGCGATCAGACAACACTTACATGTTACTCTAACAGTAAATACACATTATTAGCATCAACACATCTAATTGCACTTAAACTAACGCAAAGTGCACGTCAGCGCCACTATCTAATCTGGGATTTTAGTCAGGTGCTAGCCGGATTTCAGTAATTGCGGTAACAAGAATGCATTGTAATTTACTAGTCATGTCAATAACTTCCGTAGCAACTCAGAATAAATCCAAACATAACAATTTATTAGCCAGGTTGGAAGATCATAATTCTTAAGGCAACTAACAATCCAAATCAAATATGAAACATTTATCAATAAACAGTTGTAATCATATGAAGAAATTGCATTCCTGGCAAAAGGACGATACACTGTAATAGTGTAGGAGATCTGGGTACAGATTCCTCAAGTAAAAAAAATACATGATGCTGTGTCCAAAGACGTAACATCATGGGGTTAATTTCTAAATATAGAAAAAACCCCTGAACCCTTTGCAAACTTTCCCTTAATATCCAGGGAGAACAAAGCATTGTAATAATGATAGGAATTTGGTAGTGAATTGGTCCTGTAATCCAGTGGCTGCACCTTAATCTGCATACAATGGGGGATTGGTTTACATGTCTAAGGTAAGAGGTGTGTTTCAACATTGAGTGAAAGTTGAGCATGGTTTAACTTATTGCAAAACTATGAGTTAGGCAGAAGAATAAAATAAAAATAAAGGGAGACAGAACTTGCATTTACTTCTCAACGAGAGCTTAATTTGTTTAGGAGGTGGTCATTTGTCAAATGAAATGTAAGTCGTGTGGAGCATCTCTGGGGTTTCTACAATATGTGAACAGTGAGGGCTTTGGCATACTTACATTTCACTCAGATATTTTTTACTTAAGTTGTCTTCATAACTTGCACCCTCAATTCAGTGGCATACAGTATCATTCTTTTGAATATCAAAGCAATTGCAAAGCTTGAATTTGGGATGAAGCAACACTGAGTATGTTTTAAACCGAGTTTAAAAAACAGACAATTGTATTGGGAATGCAGAGAAGATGAACCTGGAGGTGCAGGCAGGTATATGGTGTTGATAAATCCTTGCGTAAGCTTTCTAAGATGAGGAAACAACAAGATCCATCATCCTTAGATTAAATTTAATCAGTGTTCTAATAAACCATTTCATGGTGCGTGGGTGGGACCAAAAGGAATAAAGGTGTAAGGAAAGAAGCTGTTTATATAAACTTATTTATATCTTTTGTATTGTTTTTGATGGCTCAAGTTAAGATTCACAGAAGCAGGTGATCAGGAAAATATCTGATAATAGAGGGTCTATTATGTATAGTTTGTTTTGAACTTTGCTGTCATTATTCCAACACTGTGTCTCTTCCTTATCTCCAACACACATAGTCTTCAACACACCTGAAGTCATTCTATGATGTTACACCACTAAAACCATGACTGACAAACTCTTTTTTGGGCTTGACCAATGCCCAATGTTCAAACCAGCAGCGTTTGAGTTACTGGACCTAAGCATTACCCACATTTAGCCAGACTCAGGACACATGGTAAGACTTACTAAATGCCAGATGCATGTAAAAACTGGTTGGGAGTTAAATTTGGTCAGTAACATTTTTGCAACATAATACATGTTAATGGCTGCCAAATAATGCAGCTTGTTGGATTTAAATTAATTCAGTGAATTATTACAATAATGCATAAAGTAGAAAGTGCATGTAAAGTACCTTTGCATAGACACAGCTGTCACTCAGCGTCCAGGAGCTACAGTTGCCTTCGCACATGGGGCACATGATGGTGCTGTGGGCCTCACAGATCTCTTTACTACAACACGACCAAGAAATACACATCACACATGAAAGGTCTTTCAGGAAGAAATCAATACAGGGAAATAAAATGGAATCAAAGTGTTTTCTACTGGTTACATTCATAATATTGCCCATGAAAATCACACAAAACTTTCAGTATATAGCAGCTGGGACTGACCTTACTTGGCTAGAGTCCATGGTGAACAGACCATAGAGAAAAACGAAGAGGCCGACTAGGGCGGCAGGGATCAGCATACCTGTGTACCAGCCCAACCATGCAAAATACAGGCCGATCTTCTCCCCGAAGTACCGCCTAGAAAAACACAAACAGACATTCATAAAAAGACACAGACAGACAGATTGACAGTGATGATGGGTGACCTTATTCTCCAACTGATGCAAAAACAGCAAAATGTTGCCAAGCCGTTAGATCACCATTACATTATTTTTGAACCCAACTTCAAAAGTGGATGGATCTAAATCAGCTTCAATAAATGTTTGTGATGACCCTGAGACAGCATTTTTACTGCCTGTACTCAAGCTGTGATTTACACTGGAAAAACTGCAGTAAACCACACCAACACAATCTCGCAAATATTGTATGCAGGAGTTAGTGAGATTCAAACTGTTCTCACATAACACATTTTTCCTTCAAAGTTGCCAGGAACAGTTGATCAAAGCACAAATCGAAAAACTTACAGACCAACAGGTTGTTGTGGGCTTCAAAACCAAGGAGGTGTCCAGGTTCTGGTTTCATTAGATTTTTTCATTAGTTTACATCAAATCCACAATATAGTGTACGTGTCTCACCGAATGAGGTCTAATGGCTGGTATTTGTACCACATTCCCCAGCGTGCCCATCTTTCATAGAGAAGGTGTCTGTGGTTCTGGGCGCCGTGAGTCTTTATCGGATGTCTACTTTTATAACTTCCCTATAAAACACAATTAATAGCTTCATTTAGCCTAATACTGTACAACTCTAATAACACTTCAAAATGTATTGAGGTATAAGACTGCATTGTGCCACTCTTTGGATTTTACCTCATGTGGAGGAAACGCTGCCTCGTACGTGCTGTTGCCAAGTAACCGATTGATGCCTTAATAAAAAGCAGAAAATAACAAGAATTAATTTTTTTACTTCACTCTTGGCACACATTTGCCACATACTGACAAACAAGGGTTATAGTCAGGGTAACACATTAATTGCAGTTGTGGGACAGTCATAAAATACCAAGTAGCATTCAAACACATCACAATGACTACAAAGCTGAAGAAAATACTGAAAGTAGCAATTAAAAACAACAACATAAAGACACATTGAAACAAAGATTTTACTATATACAGTAGCCTACTGTATATGAAGGTAAATAAACACAAAAAGTACTTTTGAAGTGGGTAAAATGTGCTTAAAATCCACTCTGTATTCATACTGTCACTGGCCTGAAAACTGACTTAAAGGTTTTTGTGTACTTTATATTTATACTGTAGGTTTATTTGAAAATATTTTTTCAACTTTTTTACATGTGTTTTAAGTGGATGGCTTATATGATGTAGCTAAAAGGTTTCTATAATGTTCTGGGTGTTTTCTAAGTGGTTCCATAAGACCGTACTGAATCCACCCACACATCTCTGTGATATTTTATGTTTATTTTTAAAGGTCGGTTTCTGTAGCGCCACATTCCTGAAAGTCCTAACCACAGAAAAACATTTGAAGAATTTCATTTTTATTTAATTTGGCCACTTACTATTTGTGGGGTAAGTTGTCACAATGGAAGTCTGGTGTTCTGTGACAAATTGCTAAGCTTTATGAACAAACTATACACAAACAAATCTAATTAAAACACAAGTCATTTGAAAATACAACTAAAGAGAAATAAATTAAAGGTTTAAATGCCATCTGAGACGACATCAGGTGTTAGGTATCATACAGTGTGAGAACAACATGCTGCTTTTTGCATTTAATAAAACTTTAACATCAAACACGTCCCACGTATTATGTAAGCAATAAGGTACGAGAGGCTGTGCTGTATCGTGAGTAAGTAACGGCTGAAGGGCTTCGCGTCGTGCCTGCAACCCCTTCGGCCGTTGCTTATTCACGATGCAGCACTTGCCTCGAGTGCCTTATTGCTTTTATAAAACGGTTACCACACAATATTAAAGTAAAAAAAAATATTAGTGCAACTTTCATGAAGTTAAATCAATAAAAGCATTCCTTCTGCTAGAAAAAATAGTCCCTGACTGCGAACAATAACATGAAAGCTCAAATAAAAACAACAAACTGTTCTCAGACTTTGTCTCATTATATGTTTATGTGTTGCTAAGGGTGTTGCTAAGGGCGCAGTGATATTAAATAGAACTGTTGGGTGAAGCGGTCATAGCAGTGTTTTATCATGAATAAAGCACACCTATTGACCAATCAGAATCAAGGATTGGAACTAACCGTTTTATATATTCTCATTAATGCATGTTTCTTTATTGTTATAAGGTACTACTTTTCAGTGGGGGTGTTCAGAGAATGTCATGGGCGTAAGGTGATCTCTTCTTTTAGGTAAATTTTAGGTGAACAAAACAAAATGTACTGCATCTGAAGGTTAAGGCAGTTGACTAGTTGTCCTATCAGGCAACGACTTTTCAGGCAGAAGGCACCTCCAGAAACAGGCAATCCTACTTCGCATAGAAATGCAATCTAAAGTTGATTAAACTTAAAATGAATTAAACTAAATTTGTTCTTGAGCACATTTTTAAGTTCTGGAGCACAACCCTGCTCAACTAATCACGTTCCCTATGGGTGCACATGAGCAGGATTGTGGGATAGCTAAGAATCGTGTACAGTTAAGCAGTCATAAATATATTATGAAAAATACTCTTTCTGGAGTGTCAGTCATTTGCAATAAATTAAACTCGAGGATTGCTGGGGATTTTTGTGCATACAAATTTGAATACAGCAACAATATTGTCTGCATCAATACTGAATGCATCACTATTGACCTGTACATAATTGCATATACCCAAAGAAACATAATCTCTGGTAAAAACCATTTTCACAGGTCATAACTTTGTGCCAAAACGATTATTCTCAGGTTTTTTATATTTATGCATGTGTGGGGATATATACACAGTAGGGATTTGATTATATTTGGGTGTTCAATGTAGACCTGTAGAGCACCACAGAAACTGTACAACACTGTACTAACCTTCCCATGCACTCCCTGACTGGCCCATGAGGAGCCGCTCGCGATGACCATAATAATTAAGCAGATACAGACAACACAATGGTGGAGCTGCAGAGAAATGACATCATGTGACTCGCAGAGACATGCAAATACACACTCACACATGGACCATGAGGGACGTTGACTGATGGGGCTTGGTGCGGTTCTTTGATGTTAGTAATGTGACTAGTGATGGTCCCGAAAAATGTGGTTTAAAAGGTTGATGAGTTTGTGGTAAAGGACTGTGGAGTACTAAAAGCATTATGCCTCGAATCATCACTCATTTGTTTTTTGACTCTTTCTGTTTGAGCATTTTAGATTTTTTTACTTTTCAGGCAAATGAGCACTGAATGTTGAGTGTTTTCTTATGTTAAATAATAACATCTAAATAAATAATAATGTTTTATTTTAATAACTGATAGCTCTAGAATAACCTTTTGTCCACGGTGTTTTCTGCCTATAGCCCACTAAGCCATTATGCTGCCCCCTGTGAAGTTACAAGCTCAAAGTCTATTCTAAAGAGACATTTTGGGACACATAATTTGTAGAAGTGTGTTGTCACCATGCCAAAGAGCCATTTTTATCTAAACTGCTTCAAAACATACTTTGTTTGGCCTTTAAAGGATGACTGAATTTTAACGATGTTTTTAGCTGCAGGCTCACTTTCTCAATTTGGTAATAAAGATATAGCTGCCCCCCTTCTATGACAAGACATCTAATGGTGTGTTTCATTCTATAGCGATATCACATATCCCCTAAAATAATCTCTCTAAGGACTAGTAGGGCATAGATCTTTCACTGTGACAGCTATTTTCTGTGATACACAGATATTCTGTGTGTGTTTTTGGGTGGTTTATAAGACGATATCCAGTGTTGGGGGTAATGCATTACAAGTAAGCGCATTACGCAATAATATTACTTTTCTGAAGTAACGAGTAAAGTAAAGCATTACTTTATAAATGTACACATTAATATTTGAGTTACTTTTTAAAAAAAGTAATGCAAGTTACTTTTCAGTTTAAATAATTTAAAAATAAAATAACGTACTGAAATAAACTGAACATATTTACGTAGAATTGCGCCTGACCGGGAACACCTAAAAAACACCTGCAAGGCCTGAAAGAGATCAAGCCTCAGCCAAGTAAGAAAAAGTAACGCAAAAGTAACTAAAAAGTAATGTAATCATTACTTTCCATGAAAAGTAACGATTAGTTACTTTTTTGGGAGTAACTTAATATTGTAATGCATTACTTTTAAAAGTAACTTTCCCCAAAACTGACGATAACAAAATAAAAACTTCAAGTCATGCTTGTTCAACTGCTCCAACCTAACCTCAGAGAGAGACTTAAACCAATGATCGGTCCAGCATGGAAGTCAGGCACTCTTATAAGAAATGAGGCTTTATCACACCAGCTGGCCTCCATTGCACCTGCAAAGGTGGTTCAGGTCGATATGCTGGTTGCAAGACCGCAACCACACCTTGAACATTGGTGGATACCAAAACATTTAGGGCTATATTTATGTATTTTAAAAACATTAAATATTGAGGAAGGGGGCAATTCAGGCATTTAAAGAAACAAAAGCTACAACAAATTGTTTGAGACAAACTTGAATGAGAAGTGCTAAACAATGATAATGTTAAATATGTTTTTACTTTTGGAACAATCAAGCATGAAAACCTACTCTACTTTATCCCAAAAACATAATCAAGACATTGTAAAAGGGCATAAAAAGACCTCTTTAAGCACCGTGAAGGTCGCTGCCAATGCAAAGTGAGCTTAAGTAATGATGCTTTTCCATTGCATGGTACCCCACGGTTTGGGTCGGGTCAGCTTACTTTTGAGGGCTTTTCCACTGGATACAGTACGTAATAACGATAATTTTTTTTAGTAGAACCTCGGTTGGGGTTTCATGCGAGCTGAGCTAATACTAAAACATGACGTGAAAACACAGTAGATCACTGATTGGTCCGAGAGAATCGTCACTACCAGCGTCATTATAATGCAAGATTAGCTTTCCCTTCCCTTCGTGCGTGCTGTGCTTTGTTGTAAATTCCCAAACTCTCTTTTAAAAAACATCCAGAGGCTAAGAATCACCATACCAGTGATACCGGTGATTTCCAGGCTTGCGGTTTGTGGCGGCACATTCGCACCGCGCATGCCCGCATGCAAGGCATTTTTCCAACTTAAAGGGGTCATAGCATGAAAATCTGACATTTTCTATGTTTAAGTGCAATAATTGGATCCCCATTGCTTCTATCAACCTAGAAAACGTGAAAAATGTCAACCCAGTAACTTAGTTTGGGTAAGCCATTTTCTGCAAGGATGTGAAAAATTAGGTAGTTCAGATTTCGCCTGTTTTGTGAGGTAGGTAGCAAGGCAAATTACAATAATACCGCCCCCTTAATCTGCACTATCCAACCACAGCACTGCCATTTAGTAAAGAGAGAGAGAGAGAAAGAAACAATAAATAAAAGCACAATTGAGATTCAATTGCAATAAACCACCATCATTGTGATCAGTGTTTGCATTTCATCAGCTCATTTGCATTTTAAATGACACACCCAAAAAAGGCACATTTTTGCTCAAGCCTACAAAGCGGCATGCTATAATACATTATCTGTGGGGTATTTTGAGCTAAAACTTCACATTTGGGGACACCAAATACTTATTTTACATCTTTAAAAAAATCTCATAATGTGACTTCTTTAAATGAGGCTAAGCGGAGCAGGTCGACTGATGCCACGGGTGTTTGTACAGAGGTAGTGATAAACCCCATGTGCAAACATCTATCTGTGGTGGTCAATTTTAATTTTGTGGCGGACTGAGAAATAAATGAATGTATGTGGATGTACAGCATTCCAAGGACCCTCTCACATGTATGATGTCACAGCAATAGGCAGCGCAAATCAAACAATCCCTCCCACTCTGAAGTGATACTAAACTCGATGGAAAAGCTAACCAAGCTAAAGTAAAGTGAGCTGACATGACCTGACCCGTGGGGTACTATGCAATGGAAAAGTGCCATAAGTTGTATGCCACATTTTAGGAAGCACAGTGTGCATTTCTGAGAAGAACAGCACCGGTCTGCAAAACCACTTATGGGAGCGATGCAGCTCGACTGGAGGAAACCTGCTCTTTCAAGGGTCACATTTACTATACAACTAAAGTCATTTTGGTGAAATATTCATTTGGCACGCTTCAATGTGCAGATTTATTCTGATTTGGTTGGTCATACCAGTGGCGTTGTACATCATAATGATTCGACCAAAAATTCTGAAGTAAAGATATGGTGAGCTGCATTGTTTATTAAATATTATTTAATCTTGAATATTATAACCACAACTGTTTAGAGTTCCCTAATAGGATTTTGCATTGAGTTGCAGTGGCACGGTTGAGCGCAGAGATTTATGGGAGATTTAGCTTTCTTTTTCCAATCTGATCTAGTCTGAGTGAGTTGGGTTGTCACTGGTATTAATTTATTAACGTGAAAATCCCACGGGCAGGGACAGTTTTAATCAGCCGTAATACACAAGAGCGAACAGACAATCAAGCCACATATAAGAAGGGCACAAGCGTGACTTTAAAAATAAGAGGACTAAGAGAGATTAAAAGAAAAAAACATACTCAGTTGAAAAGGTCAGAGAGACATTTCAGGACATTAGAAATTATATTTATAAGCCATTGCTTCAAGACATTTACAACGTTTTAAATGAATTTTATTATAGCTGTGCATTTGAGTGCTAAAGTTTCTTCCGGTTTGATCGGGTACGCTGGCGCGTTTTGGCAGCCGCTCCTTTCACCGTTTGTTTGTTTGTTTCTGTTTGTTTTTGTTTTACCGAAGCTGGGTTTTTTGACCTGCTGATTATAACATATTTTAGTAATGTTGCGGATCTCCTTCACACTCTCTGGATTACTACTTTTATTTGTCTGCGTTCTCTGGAGGGCACTGGAGCTGCATCGGAGGAGTCCATCTCTATCCTGTTGCTGTCGTGGATCGGTTGCGGTCCTAGCCTCACGGATTATGG
The DNA here is from genome assembly GCF_027580225.2 of Misgurnus anguillicaudatus. Lineage (NCBI taxonomy): Eukaryota > Metazoa > Chordata > Actinopteri > Cypriniformes > Cobitidae > Misgurnus > Misgurnus anguillicaudatus. Next base: position 3,032,369 of record NC_073342.2, on the reverse strand, counting down.
TTTTGAGGTACTCCGCTCACCAGTTGCACAACTTAAATCAGAATTACAGGTTACACAAAGATACCTACGAGTTATGTTGTAATACCGGCCTGTTGAGGCAAAGACGGTATATACATCGGCGCTCAGGACGCAGCTACAGCATTTCTAATAACATCCGCGTGCCTTTGAGCCGGTGTCTGACTAAAAGAACGTATCAACAATCTGGTGCGGTCTTCGAAAACTTATCCTCGCTTGTTCGATTGGAGTTACCTTCGGTATCGCAGAGCCCAGTCAATGCTGCTCTGTTCAACGCACGCTCAGTAAACAACAAAGCCCTGCTTTTATCGGACATCATTGCAGATCAAAATCTAGACTTGTTGTTTTTAACAGAAACATGGCACAAACAAAATGATGGGCTCATCTTTAATCAGCTTACTCCTGAGGGGTACGGACTGGTCGATCTACCGCGACTTACTGGTCGAGGTGGGGGAATTATTGTGGTTCACAAACTGCAATTTACAATCAGCACTGTGTGTATTCCACAGTTCTCTTCATTTGAATGCCTGGTGTTATGTATTTCTGCTCCTATGGCAATTACTATTGCTACTGTTTATAGACCACCTAAGGCTAATGATGTTTTTATATCTGAGTTTGCTGACCTGTTGTCAATGCTGTGTTTTAAATTTAAGAACATCCTCATCTTAGGGGATTTTAATATTCACATCGATGCAAATGACTGCTTGATAACAAAGGATTTTTTATTCCTGTTGGACTGTTTTAATCTTAAACAGTTTATAAGTGGCCCAACCCACAATAAAGGTCATACTTTGGACCTTGTGATTGCAAATAATGCAATTGTCTCTCAGCTGTCTTCTGCTGACATTGGTCTTTCTGATCATCTGGCAATTTTCTTTAATCTGGAATTGCATCTTCCATGTGCATCACCTTCACATACTGTTAATTTCCGTAAATGGAAATCAATACACCCGGCAGATTTTGCTGGCTCTGTAGTTCCCTCCCTTAGTGATCTTCACTTGGCTCCACTTGATGACAAGATCCTAAAACTGAACACTGTTCTGGCATCTAACTTGGAGCTTTTTGCTCCCTTAAAGTCTCGCAGTGTCTCTTTTGCTCGCTCTGCCCCTTGGTACAATGAGGACCTGCGTGCTAAGAAGACTGCTTGTCGTAAATTGGAGCGCAAGTGGCGTGACTCAGGTCTGACTGTCTTCTATCAGTCCTGGAAGGACACTTTGGGGGTATATAGAGCTGAAATTGAGTCTGCAAGATCTGCATATTTCTCCCAGATCATCGACAGCAATCAAAGGAATCCACGACATCTTTTCCACACCATAAACCGACTCCTCAAAGTTAACGTTGGCTCTTCTCTATCTGTTTCAAATCAGTTGTGTAATGATTTTCTTAATTTTTTCAGCTCTAAAATTGACAATGTCTACAAACTTATTCATGCTGCACCTGTATCATCATCCACATTTTGTTCACCTAGTTTTTCTGGTATACCCTTCTCTACCTTTTCACAAATTGACAATGAGCTGCTCACTAGGGAGGTGTCACGTATGAAAGTTACCACTTGCGTACTTGATCCCCTCCCCACAAGCCTGTTTAAATCCTGTTTTAATTCATTGTGTCCTGCAGTTCTCGATATTGTAAATGATTCCCTGCATACTGGTGTTGTGCCAGCAGCATTGAAAACTGCTGCTGTAACACCTGTTCTAAAAAAACATAACGGTGACTTGGACAACTTTAACAATTATCGCCCCATTTCAAACTTACCGTTTCTCGCCAAAATTCTGGAACGTTTGGTGGCTTTGCAGCTACATAGTCACCTCACAGTTAACAATCTTTTCGAACCTCTTCAGTCTGGTTTTAGAAAATTTCATAGCACTGAGACAGCCTTGGTCAAGGTCACCAATGACCTGTTATTAGCCTCAGATTCCGGATCTCTCTCCATCTTGATCCTCCTAGATCTTAGTGCCGCTTTCGACACGGTTAACCACAAGCTGCTACTCGAGCGTTTGAAAACTGTCTTTGGTGTTTCTGGGACTGTTTTAACTTGGTTTAGATCATATCTTTCTGATCGTCAACAGTTTGTATCTATGAGTGGATTCCGGTCCGTCACTGGTTATGTCTGTACGGGTGTTCCTCAAGGTTCCATCTTAGGCCCCTTACTTTTTAGCATTTACATATTTCCTCTTGGATTGCTTTTAAGATCACTTGGGCTAAATTATCACTTTTATGCGGACGACACTCAGATTTATATTCACTCTAAGACTAATCATAATCTGGACCTTTCTCGTTTGACTCACTGTATTGCTGAGATAAAATCATGGATGTCTCAAAACTTTTTGTGCCTCAATAGTGATAAGACGGAGGTCTTGCTTCTTGGCACCCCTCACCAGCTTCGCAAAGCTGGCTCACTATCTCTAAACATAGATGGCTCTGTTCTGGAAGCACAAACCAAATTAAAAAACCTAGGAGTAATCTTTGATTCTGGTTTGTCTTTTGACCCCCACGTTCGTTACACCGTTAAGAACTCATTTTTTCATCTCAGAAATATCGTTAGACTTCATCCTATGCTGTCCCGCTCGGTGACTGAAAGGCTTATTAACACTTTTGTGTTCTCTCGCATTGACTATTGCAATGCACTTCTGATTGGAGTTCCTAAAACCACACTGAATAAACTACAATATGTGCAAAATTCTGCTGCTAGGATCCTGACTGGAGTCAGGCAAAATGAGCACATTACACCAATTCTCAAGTCCCTGCACTGGCTTCCGGTCAGGTTCCGAGTTGATTTTAAAGTCCTCATGCTTGCATACAAGGCACTCCATGGTCTTGCCCCCCAGTATCTGTCAGCACTTTTAACTTTTTATACACCCACCCGTCACTTGCGCTCCTCACAGGCACGACTATTAATAGTCCCACAGTCACGGCTGCGCTCAGTAGGGGATAGGGCTTTTTCATCGTACGCACCTAGACTCTGGAATGCACTCCCTCCTTACATCAGAGACGCACAGAACTTTAGTAGTTTTAAATCTCTTTTAAAGACTCACTTTTTTAGGATAGCCTTTTTATGACCCTTTTATTCGTTGTGTGTTCTTACATGTATGTATGCATTACTTGTCTCATTTTTACATGTACGTATGCATTTACTTCTTGTGTTATTTTTACATGTATGTATGCATTACTTACATAATTTTGTGTGCGTTGTTTTCTTATTTTCTGTTATGTAAAGCGCCTTGAGAAGCTACTTTAAAGGCGCTATATAAAAATAAAGTTATTATATTATTATTATTATTAAATTGAGAAAGTACAGAGTTTTTTTATTTCATACTATATTCTCATTACTGTAAAGTCATAAGAAAGAAATATTTTATAGTAAATGGTTTACAAATATTTGTTGTATCAACTTAGGTTACATTAAACATACAAAAATCATGTAAATACAATAATACGAATATAATGAAAAAATATTTTTGGGATCATTAAAAAGTGATCCAAAATTTAACCATAATGGTCCAATCATAAAGTCAAATATTAAAGGAATAGTCTACTCATTTTCAATATTAAACTATGTTATTACCTTAACTAAGAATTGTTGATACATCCCTCTATCATCTTTTTTTTTTTTTTTTTTTCATCCCTCTATCATCTGTGTGCGTGCACGTAAGCGCTGGAGCGCGCTGCGACGCTTCGATAGCATTTAGCTTAGCCACATTCATTCAATGCTACCAATCAGAGATAAAGTTAGAAGTGACCAAACACATCAACGTTTTTCCTATTTAAGACGAGTAGTTATACGAGTAAGTTTGGTGGTACAAAATAAAACGTAGCGCTTTTCTAAGCGGATTTAAAAGAGGAGCTACATTTTATGTCGTAATAGCACTTTTGGGAGTACTTCGACTCGGCGCAGTAACACCCTCCCTCTCCCATTATGAGAGTGAGAAGGCGAGCGGACTTTTCAGGCGAGTCGAAGTACTCCCAAAAGTGCTATTACGCCATAAAATATAGTTCCTCTTTTAAATCCGCTTAGAAAAGCGCTACGTTTTATTTTATACCACCAAACTTGCTCGTATAACTACTCGTCTTAAATAGGAAAAATGTTGATGTGTTTGGTCACTTCTAACTTTATCTCTAAATGGTAGCATTGAATGAATGGGGCTAAGCTAAATGCTATCAAAGTGTCGCAGCGCGCTCCAGCGCTTACATGCACGCACACAGATGACAGAGGGATGCATCAACAACTCCCAGTCAAGGCAACAACACAGTTCAACACTGAAAATGAGTAGACTATTCCTTTAAATATATTTTATTTTATTTTATTTTGCGTTAAATGTGACTCACATATTTTTAAAATTGTATATAATTATAATTATATAAATGATGAGATATAATTCTAATTCATTCTTTTTTACTGACAAATAAAACAACATCCCTCCATATATTTCCTCCATATATTTGTGTATATTTGATATACAGAGAGAGATCGACTGGGATTGTGAAATAAGAACAAAATGTTCTTGATAAGTTTGATGAATATGGTTTTGGATGACGGGGCATGGGAGGCGGGTCTTGGATACTGTCTTACCCATCTTAGATTTCCCATCCTCATACTTCATCCGCTGTAGTACATGATGTACTATTCTGCTCCTTGTCGAGGTTGAGAAAAAAGTCTCTTTGTTGTGGATGTTAAAACTACAAAAAGTACATAGCATTGATTTAATACCCAGGTAGATATTTGTTATTATGGATGTATTGATATACAGTATAGAGTACAGCAGCATGCAGATGGTTTAGAGTGAAAATGTACACAGCTGACCGCACTCATAAAATCCTGTACAGTAGACTGTACTTATATGTTAAGCAATGCATTTGATCTTTGACCTGTAAAGTGAATGTCAATAATCTGGTTTTTAAGGTTAATCATTTCATATAATCTACACTGAAATGTCACATGGGGTCAGTTCTGTACATCCCATGAGCTGTAGTGGTGAGATCAGCATGCCTGAAATCTATACACAGCTATTCAATTACAGTATCATATGAACATCAAGCAAACTGATTTACACTGACGTTTGTTAAATTAAACGTTTAGGATAGTTTGTGATAAAGAGCAGTAAAGAATCCATTTTGATAAGCACATTTTGCTAAAAGCAATGCTATTTTTACTTGATTACATTTAAGTTTGATTTTGTTGCCTTATCTTTCTTTAAGTAGTGGTATCTAAAAGTCAAATCAAATGATTGGATACTTTGTGCAGCGTCAGCGATTTAGGTTTGATGTGACAGAAGAGGGACGTACTGGTGCATTCTAGCCCTGCTGAAGGGCGCCGTGTAGCAGTCGGATTCTTCTAGATCTGGTAACGCCTCTTTGTCCAGTTTCATGGGGTTCCTGGGCAACCAACTTTTTACCTGACGAAATTTCAGCTGAAATGGACTGCAGAGAAAATCTGTGTTAGCATTTCTCCAACATTCAGGAATTATTTGAGCAGGCTAAAAAATACCAGAGCAAAAATATGATAACTACTCACAAACCTGTGTTTTCATTACCATTTAAAGGTGCCATGTCACAAGACTTTTTTAAAATGTCAAATGAATATTTAGTGTCCCTAGAGTACATATGTGAAGTTTTAGCTCAAAATACCATATAGATAATTTATTATAAATTGACACTTGTCCTTTAAAATGCAAATGAGTTGATCTCTGCACTTCTGACATCACAAGGGGAGATGTAGAAGCACTGGGGACCCAATTATAGCACCTAAAGTCAGATTTTCATGATATGTCCCCTTTAAGTTGCGCAAATTGACATTGCAGATTGAAAATGCGGGCGATAGAATCAATTTCGCAAGGACTTCCATATATCCCGATGCAAGTAAGTCAGATAATTGTTATTTGAAGATGACGTGGTATGAACTAAAACCTCACAGAAACATTTCAATACATGTCTGATCCCAAATATAAAAGGTTTTCCTTGCCAGTAATGTTTGGATAACACTCCTACATCTCTTTGGTTAAAAATAATTCCTAGTGCAGTGGATGTGATATTAGTAAACCTACAAACATCAGTCGATGTGATGTTTGAAATGACTTATCGTGAGAGGAAAAACGATATCATTGATTTATGGAAACGTCGTCATTTCCCAATAGTCTTTTGTCGACATTTAGAAAATAACACTAAAGTTTTGTGCAAATCTGCAATGGAAACTCAGCTAATGTCCTCTAGAACCAAAAAGACACAAGAAATATGAGAATTAAATCCCTTCTTCAAATCTTAACTTCTCATCAGTTAATGCATACACAGCTACTACAGTATGACTTATTAAATATTAAGAGAATGGACCACAGGGAGGAATTCAATGAGCTTCACGTTGGAATAAAATCATCAAATGCCAAACAAATTATGGGAAAAGAACTTTACGATGACTTACCTGCCCAGATTTTTTTTCTTCCAGTCTGTGAAGTAACACTTTCTCCTATAAAATATACATTACATCATTGCAAAAGCTTCACAGTTAATGTATGTAGAAAATAGGAGAGGACATTAAATCTAACGTAACATACTGTATAATACAACCTGGTGTAGTGTGGTATAGAGTAGTATAGAATAGTGTAGTGTTTTGTAGTATGCTGTAGTATAGTGTAGTATAGTCAGTTTCTTCTAGATCTGGTAATGCCTCTTTGTCCAGTTTTACAGGGATCCCAGGCAACCAACATTTTTACTAATTTTACTAATTTAATAACAATATGCATGACTTGTTATTTCCTTACTTTTTTATTAAAGGGGCGATTTAACTTGATATTCTGTTATATAAGAGGTCATCATACTTAAATAAACATCATCCTGCAAGCTTCAGAACTGAAAACGTCCTTGTTACTGAAATATTACCGTTTTGGGCACCAAGCCAAGAAATCGGTCAGGGGTGCGTTTCCCAAACAACGACATAACTCGCTGCTGAACCAACATAGTGCGATGCATAGTTGGAGAAACGAACTACCTTGTCACGACTGTTTCCCGAAAGCATAGTAACTTTGTCGCACATTCGTCGTTTGAACCATTTTGGTTTAATAACATAGTTGATGATGTCACGTGGGAGGTGAAGTACTAATTAATCTGTGCAAATCAATTAAATGTCAGATTATTGCTGTAAATAACATATATTGCATCGGAAGACTGATTTTGTTATCGGGATTTAGATATCCGTTGTTTATTTTCAAGATATTTAATTAATGCGCAAGTTCCCTCTTACGTCACTCCTCCCAGGGATTCCCCAGGGTCTTAAAGCTCGCAGAGCTTTCATTCTGTTTACAAATTTAAAGACGTAAAATAAAATGTTTATATATTTAGAATGATGGATATAGACTGTACTACATGTTCTTTGCTTATTTTGTTCAAAAGCATGATCAACGTAAGTCTACATATTATAATAACAAGGAACGATGCTTCTAACGGCAGGTGAAGAGCTGTCGTTCCAACGACACAACTTTGCGATGCAGTTTGCAAATGTTTGTTTGAACGATGGTTTCAGGAAAAACCTGCATCAATGAACTATGCTGAAACGATTGAACTTGTTGGCTAACAATACTTTCGGGAAACGCACCCCAGTTCAGGAATGTGCCGAAATGTGACGTCAGATTAGAATTTAAACACCTCCTCCAAACCCAAAAGGCAACGACCACTTTTGTAGCCCCTCCCACAGCTTCGCGTGACACACATGTGGGCCAGGAGCAAACTTATGCAGTGTCTCAACAATCAATAAACATGTCTTTAAAGATTGCCAAATGTAACTGACTTTTAAATACATTTTTCCTGAGAGACTTTTATTATAACAGACTTTTATCTTTTATGCGTACCACATGAGTAAAGACACCAAACTGTGCTCAAGAAATTAACTTAAGGTATAAAAGGGCATCTGATTAAACATGATTATAATATCTTATATCCTTGAATAAGTCAAATGTCTTTTTGGATGTTTGATAAGTTTGATATTTTGTATTTACAAATTGTTTGACAATCAGTAAGTAAGCTGACAATCAACAACGTTTAAGAAAGATTCTGTGAAGCATTTGGCTTCTTAAAACTCACATCGAAACAGAAGAGAAGCCCTCATGAGCCCTCGTTTGTTACGCCCGCCATGGCACATTAAAGCTTTCTTATGTTTAGTGAAAGCTGTCCGAAGCTGTGCTGTTGTTCGCCAATGTTGTATAATTTCATTGACCACTGATTAAAGTTCATGTGTGTGTTTTGTATTGGTATTTGAGCAGGCATGTGTGACCTGACATGAGATTTGCAGTCCAGTACTGTATCAACAATTTGACATATTGTGAAATATTCACACTTTTATTATTTTGATACTATACGTAAATACGTTCATTTGCATTAGGAGTGAGGAAAGAGGCATTGATGAAGAAATATAAATCAGTGCCTATGATCATAATTATTATCTTACAGTTTTTTGGTAACTGATATACATGAGGAGGTTTGGGAGGTTGCTGAAAGTAGAAAAGGGTTCTCCTCAAATAAACCTTATGTTTTACATATATGCTACAGTATATGTATGATATAATTTTAGTCTTGTTTAAACGAATGCATTCTATTTTGGAATCCCATTGTTGACAGGTATGGTATAGAGAAGTGTAGTGATATGTGATATAGTGTATAGTATAGTATTGTATACTGCTATTCTGTATGTATGCTTTTATATAAGGTTTATGAGAAGATTATGATGAGGGCATTATGATCAATCAAAGCATGTGTGTGTATAAAGTACTGTATGTGTGAATGTGAGAGCGTTACTCCACCTAAAGGGCATTCTGATGTTCATCTGCTCAGCATATTTACACAACGTGTCCCACTGCGCATGAATCTTCACAAACATGATATCACTGTTGGTTAATGAGGGCTGTAAAATAAAATAAAAGTCATTATTTTTAAAATCACACAACACTCAATATCATATTGGTCATATTTCCCATTGAGTTCAGCTTAATTCAGGGCATTTATCATATTTTTGAAGACTGGAAACAGGTTTATGGGTACACTGTATTATGAGGCTAAACATAGAGTAACCACTGAACAATACTGCAAAAAAAGACAGAAAGAAAGAGAAGTTTCATGTAGGGGATCCGGTTTGGTAGATTTGGTGAATTATTACCCATGGTCTTCATTCATGTTGTCATATTTCTCTTTTTTGAGCTATAACATGATGGGAATAGCGTACTAGTACAGTACTGTACTCTCTGTTGTGCCCGATATTCATGTTTTTAATATACAGATTTATTACATGTGGGAGTGAGATGCGACTGCTATAATCTCATTTCTTTTTTCAATTTTAGACTGTCGTATTGACTGTAATTCTGCTACTATATTGATGTAACAAGTCGTAACAGGATGCAGTATCTTTTTAAGGAGACATACATAAAACAGCACATACAGTTAGTACCTATCCTAATCTTTAATTTCACCTAGGGTGGACAAATAATATTTTCTGAAGGTATAGCACATCCAATTTTAATACACATAATTTTATGCATATTGATGGAGGAAAGCATTGAGTTTAAGAACATTTAAATCTCCAAATTAAATATAATTCAAGACTGTTTACACTCACTTGAAAAACAAGTTTACATAATAACACATGCTCATAAACAAGAACAACAGACTGTGCTGTAACTGAATAAATGTATAAAAAGTGATGATTTTGCTCCCTTGAACACAAACGCTGCTTCATATGCATTTTTTCCAGCAGACAATTTTTCACATAAATCAAAGTAGCTAAGGTTTGAACAAATAGTACAGATTAAGATTAAAACAAGCACATACTTATACTACTTACACACCAAACGCGGTGCATTACGTTACTCGCTCTAGATTACTCACGGGATTTATTCGAATTTTTCGCTCGAATTTAATATTTTCAACTTGGGCGAAGATGCGTTTGAGGCGAATAGGGCATGTTTTCACTGCAAACACGCCGCTCATAACGCATCATTCGCATCACATCTGATCGCGTCTTTGCATTGACTTTGTATGTAATCTACTCGCGCAAATCGTTGAACTCATGTCTGGTGTGAACCCACAGTTACTCATCCTGGTGTGAACCTTATGCTCTATAGAGATCCTGCGGTTGATGTCACGCAACCCACACAAACCGTGACGCACAAACCTTTTTTTCCGTCGTTAAATTAGCAAAAGTGGAATCAGACACGCCCACTTTAGACAATGCGCTTAGATCGTTAAAATAGGGCCCAATATGTCTATTGTACTCACAGTGATATAGCCATGCTGGCTACCTACAAACAAGGCCAGCTAGGGTTGATTCCTAGCTAACAACACAGTTGATTTACTTTTCCAATGATGACAAAGCAGGTTTTAGCCAACAGACTCCAAAGTTGAATATTCATCGCAAAATTAGATTGCGTCCATTTGTACCCATCCAGGCTTTTGTAGGCTTTTAAAGAGTCGGAGTATACGAGGGAAAGTTGATGAGGTAGTTGTAGATATCAGGATACTGCAGGTCAGGAAAGCTATCCGTTCCTTTATCGATACATTAAAAGCACCCTGGGGGCATTATAATAATCTGTTATGTTTAGTCTATTAAGTTTTGCCTTGTACATGACTATGTCTTTTGAATAAAGTGCGCAGTGAACTCTATTGCCTTGAAACTCAAGCTGGCACCATTCATTTCATATTCGCTCCCGGATGATCATCCAAAATGGCGATGTAAACAGAACGTGTCACGTGACGCCAGGAGCTCTATTTCCACCTCAAGATCTGCTGTTCAGTGATTCTCTATGGCAACTTTACATTTTAGGAGCACAGACAACTTAAGATATTTTTAGAGACAACGTAATATGCCACCATTTAACAGGAACAAGGGGGGAAGGCATGAAAAACAAAGCGTATAAATTATGACAGAATTTAGGAAAATGGTGAGAGACATAACAGTTTACTTTAATATATTCAGTTCAAAAAATCATCGCAATGAATGGTTTATGACAGGAGTACCCAAATTCGGTGCTGGAGGGCCGGTGTCCTGCAGAGTTTAGCTCCAACTTGCCTAAGCACACCTGCCTGGAAGTTTCTAGTATCCTTAGTGAGACATCACTTCAGGTGTGTTTGATTAAGGTTGGAGCAAAACTCTTGAGGAGCGAGCCTGGACCCCTGGTTTATGAGCTGCAAGTGGGTCAGTCGCACTGGTGCACCTAAATGTTTTCTCATGGTTGCACACGGTTATTTTCAGTCGTGAATGCGACCGAAATGGTCGCACTGTACAGGGAGTGCAGAATTATTAGGCAAGTTGCATTTTTGAGGATTACTTTTGTTATTGTACAACTACAGTGCTCTTGGTCAATTCAAAATGTTAACAAACCCTCAAACCTGAACATTTAAGTAGTAAAAGTGAAATTTTGGCTTTCTTAAGAGAATATTTCTATGTACATCATTATTAGGCAACTATTAGTGTGCAGTCAGTTTCTTGATCTGGTCTGAACCAACATTTTGTGCAGACGCAACCACAGCCTCCCAGACACTGTTCAGAGAGGTGTACTGTTTACCTTCACTGTAAATGTCCTGCTTAAGAAGGGATCAAAAGGTCCCAATAGGTCTCAAGTCAGGTGAAGAAGGGGCCCTGTCACTAGTTTTTCACCTCCAAGGCCCCTACTGGCCAGTCATGCAGTGGAGCACTTCGATGCATGCGATGAAGCGTTATCTTGCATAAAAAAGTCTTCTTGAAAGATGCAGATCCCTTCCTGTACCACTGCTTGAAGAAAGCGTCCTCTAAAAATTGGCAGTAGGTCTGAGAGTTGTTTTTTATTTCCATTTTCAACCCAAAAAGGTCCAACTAGCTCATGTTTAATAATACATGTCTGTGCCTGCCTGCATGTAACGTAGAAGACACTTTCTTCAAGCAGTGGTACAGGAAAAAGTTTGAATCTTTCATGAAGATTAATTTGCAAGACAACGCTCCATCACATGCATCAAAGTACTCCACTGCATGGCTGGCAAGTAAAGGCCTTAGAGATTAAAAACTAATGCCATGGCCCCCTTCTTCACCTGACTTAAACCCTATTGAGATCTTTTGATCCCTTCTTAAGTAGGACATTTACAGTGAAGGTAAACCGTACACCTCTCTGAACAGCGTCTGGGAGGCTGTGGTTGCGTCTGCACAAAATGTTGGTTCAGATCAGATCAAAAAACTGACTGAATCCGTAAAATGGAAGGCTTGTGACTGTTATCGAAAAGAAGGGTGGCTATATTGGTCACTGAGTTTATATATTTTCTTATTTTTTATTGTTTTATTTTTTATTTTTTTGTAAATGTAGAGTTTGTTTATTATTCTCACTTTAACAGGTGAAAAAAAACAAGTGAGATGGTAAAATCTTTGTTTTTCATTTAGTTGCCAAATAATTCTGCACACTAATAGTTGCCTAATAATGATGTACATAGAAATATTCTCTTAAGAAAGCCAAAATTTCACTTTTACTACTTAAATGTTCAGGTTTGAGGGTTTGTTAACATTTTGAATTGACCAAGAGCACTGTAGTTGTACAATAACAAAAGTAATCCTCAAAAATACAACTTGCCTAATAATTCTGCACTCCCTGTAGAGTCCTGCAAGGACCACAGTAGTCGGGCCAAACAATTGACCCTTGAAAATATACAGAAAGGAAAATCTCATTCTGTACCTCCTTTTCCAGCATTATACCCTCTGCCCGAAGATTCCTCTCAAATGTGCACCTCTTCTCCACCTGAGGACTGGATTTCTTATATACTAAGATGTAGTCGATGCGTTTCTTCCCATCTCGAAACATCAATCCAGAGGGGTTGTCCAGGTTGTTCCCCTTAAAAAAAGTCATGTTATATAAATGATGATGAAAGTTGACTTTTCATCTTTAGTTTACCTTTATATTTGTGACTTTGAAGTGAGTTTGTAATTTATTGTCACATATAGAGTTAGCACAGCAGATGTGAAAGAAGAATTTGTTATACCTGTATGGATTCTGTACGGGCCTCTAGTTTTCCTCTGGACATCGGCTTTTTCTGGACAAGGAGCACCTCATCTGTTTTAGGCTCAAAATCCCCCACCTCTCTCTCTTCCGTACAAGCATCCTGACCTGTGTCTGCTAAGGACAGACATGAGAAACACTGCAGCATTTGTTTATGAGGATATTATATTGTATTTTCCAGACTATAAGTCGTTCCGGAGTTTATGTTGCATCAGTCAAAAATGTGTCATGAAGAGGAAAAACATATATAAGTCACACTGGACTATAAGTCACATCTATTTAGAAAATTATTTCACAAAATCCAAGCCTGAGAACAGACATCTGGAAAGTTATTCAACTAAACAATAGCGCACAGAACAGCAGGATGAATAGATGTCCGTACATGTTAACGTAACATTAACATTTATTCAGCTAACACAATAGCATACAGAACATACCTGAGAGACTGAATAGATTACATTAACATAACAAGCCAACGAGAATCAAGTTCACCGAGCTCCTGAATTCATTCCACATCACTGAATACATTGAATTACATAAATACAGGAGCAGCATATAGCGGACTCTTGCGGCTGTAGACATAATGTTGTCTTTTGGTTCATGTTAGTCAGTATGAATTAATTTTGACAAGTCACCTGACTATAAGTCGCAGGACCAGCCAAACTATGAAAAATGTGTGACTTATAGTCTGGAAAATATGTTAGTAACCCAACGTTGGCAGTTCAAATCTTAAGCTTTAAAAAAGTGTGTAGAACAATGTGTTAATTGTTTCTCAGTTTGCATATCAAAATATCAAAATCTGTGGACATTCTGATCAAAATATGTGGTCCCCATGCCCTTAAACTATTTAACGTGATACTAAACTTTTTATTCATATGTAATTTGATGCATACAAATGTAGGCCTAGCATGGAAAACATGTTGTTGTCGCAGTTTTAAGCCGAAACTGAAAATTCTTGATGCATATGGCCGAAAACTGAAACTCGAAAATTACCTTTAAAGAATATATTTTTTAAAAAAGTTTTTTGTATAATTGCATTAATATTAGACTTTATGAATCTGAGTTGAAAAAAAACTACAATAAAATAATCACACTTTTTTTAAAGTTAAAGTTAAACTTTTAGCGATGAAAAACATCCACAGGTTGAGAACCAGGAACACCATACCAGTTTTATTCCAGACTTGCAGTTTGCTACGCACATGCGCATTTTATGTGTATATGCAACTTAAATGAGGCTCAGCAGAGCGCGTCAACTGACGACGCCACCGGTGTTTGTACAAAAACTCATGTCTCATGTGATACAGAGGTACAGAGATAAACACGATGTGCAAACATCTTTGTGGTGGTCAATTTTGATTTTGTGGGGGACTAAGAAAAAAATAAATACATGGGGATGTTTAGTATTCCAACAACACTCTCATTTGTATGATGTCACAGCAGCAGGCAGCGCAAATATAACGAAACGCCTATAATCCCTCCCACTGCAAAGTGATACTAGACTTGATGGAAAAGCTAAACAGGCCAAAGTGAGGTGAGCTGACCCGACCCAAACTAAACTAAACCGTGGGGTACTATGCAATGGAAAAGCACCATATATGTTCTTTAATTAGTTCTAGCTAGAATTATGTAAGTTATTTACCATTCTGGAAAACTTTTATATGCAAAACAGTATTAAAGTAATGCAGCAAAGTAATGCAGTCTTGTTTTAGTTATGATATACAATAATTTTAATGAAAACAACAAGGAAGACACAGCATGCCAGTTCTGTTTATGTCAACAGTCAGGTACTGACAGATAAACTTAAAAACTATAGCCTGTTGTGTTTCACAGGATTTTTGAGCTCGCCTTAAAAATAGGCACTTTGCATGATCTCTGACGCTAGAGACACATTTATTGTAGCGCAATTACTTGTGTGTCATTTTGTATTGTGCACAGCTGTCACGATCACACTTAGCTAAGCACTGACCGCAGAGGAGGAACGCCATTTATTTTCAGTTTACATTTTCAGTGCATCACTACTTAGCACTGATGTTTCATTAAAACTACACCTCACTTTATCGCTACCTACACTACATTATCATTATCCTGCAAATTTTGTATTGTTATTGCTTTAATTGCGTACCGTTCCTCTTATTCATACAGTATGCTTTTTGTTATTGTTTATTTTTAGCATTTTTCTGGTTTAGCCTTTACTGTATATTCATTTACATTTTATTCTCATTATAGTTTAAAATACATAATGCAATGTTATAATCTTAACACAAAATCTAATCTTTTATGAAGGTAACAGCCCTGTTCTATTTTCATGATGTTCTTGGTTCAGTTCCACTAACAGCAAGTACTGTCTGAACATCTACTAAAGACAATATGTCAACCATCTGTTTAGTATACAGATGACGCCATTATACAGATTAAATTAGCTGACTGAACCGCCTAATTTCCTATTCTGCCATTGTTGACCTTATCAGAACAGGTGCATTTGCTGAAAGATCTTCTGGCAGGAGAGTCATGTGACAATCATGGCCATTATTAGTGGGCAGTACTGAACTCAAGGGAGATTGTATTGCTGTTCTTCAGAGGTTTTCAAGCAGCGTCAGCACTCAGAAATGATTACAGCATCTACAATAAGAACACTTTGAGCAGCACTTGGATCAAGCATTTCTGGATACCTGTAGAGCTAATGAGGGTTAATGTCTGCGGCGATCAGCAGAGAAAGACAGAGAAAGATTATTAATGTTGATATAAGCACTAAATCTGTCTTGGCAGACATGAATATCTTAGTCATTTTAAAAGGCCGTTTGCCAGGAGGTTTGTCAGGGCTCACCCTAGGCTCATGTAGCCTTCATACTGAAAATCTGCCCAAGGACTTCCCAAGAGGCCATATGACTGACACACACACACAAAAAAAAAATGGCAAACACGTTAAAATATCTTCAAGCTAAACTCTTGGATGTCTTTTTAAGACTTGTCGTGCACATACTTTTAAAAATGTGGTGTTTATTCGATCTTGATGTCACCAATGTAAACATGATATTTCCAGGTGGAGCGTGAAAGAACGCACCGCACACGTATCGCGTATAATTCAACCAGTCAGAAGATGCCTCTGAATCTGCTGTGTTTAGTGTGCCATATGCATCAGACGTTCAGCCAACGGTCCGTGGGCGTAATGTCTGAGGCAGAGATTTGGCTCACCCAGGGCCCGGTTATGAGTATATCTGCTGTTCTGTGTGGTGGTGCTCACCGGTGGGAGGAGGAGGTGTGATGTGTGTACAGGAGGCACTGATGCTGCTTGTGTATGTTTTGGGTTCAGGACTCAGAGGCACAGACAGGAAGCTGTTGAGGTTTTGAGGATGCGTCTGACTCTGCGCCAGACATGGCAAACTGCGGCGAGACGACTTCAGGGTCTTCTCCTTTAAAATCTCACTGATACTGTTGTGCATACCTGCAGAGAGAGAGAGAGAAAAAAAGAGCGAGAAAGAGAGGAGAGAGAGAGAGAGAAAGAAGTTAATCTGGATCTGATCCAAGGACTCTGTAATCTAATACCAGTTTACTCACTTATGTTATTATCTGCAAAGTATCATGATCACATCTAAGTGGCATCCTACATTTGCCAAATTAAATAACTTCTACAGTCAGATTCGCTTATTACTAACTCACAAGGTCATTTGACAATAAAAACATTTCCAACATCGCCCTCAGTACTGATCAAAACTACCAAATGCTTAAAAAATTTCCATGATTTTAACTCTTTAATTGCCAAGTTCATAGAGTTCACTCTTAGAAAGGATGTGTTAATTTTTTACACATCTTTGTGCGTCAAGCTTTTAACACATTATGTGTAATTTTAACACATTATGTGTCATTTTGTGTTGATTTTGTGTTACAATATAACACAAGTTGTGTTAAAAGTAACACAAAATGTGTTGTTTCAATTATAACACAGTGATGGGTGAATTCTGGGACAACACATTCGTTCTAAGAGTGTGGTGTCACGGATTTGATGGAAAAAACACACAAAATGACTGATTTTCAATATAAAAAGTGATTGTGGACTGGATTTTTAAAAACTTTTTTCGCAGTCTAGGGCATGTCAAAGATTGGTAAAAACATTGGCTTTGATGCATTTTTAGTCTTTGTGCAACATCAGATTTTATTTTTTCTCCCTAATTAGGTGTTTGTGGCTGTTTTTGCCCCATTGACTTCCATTATAAAAAAATGTTTTGATTGCAAAGCCATGACACCTTATTATCTTTCATTCTTGATTGTTGGCGGTTTTTCATTTCGCCTGTGCAAAAAATAATAATTTCTGGCTTATACATTGAGTTATCAAAAATGCATGATTATATAGTGTCATGGCTTTGCAATCAAAAAATGTTGTTATAATGGAAGTCAATGGGGCAAAAACAATAAAAGGATAGGAAAAGAATAAAAACTGTTGCTGCACAAAAACTAAAAATGCTTCAAAGCCAATGTTTTACCAATCTTTGGCATAGAGACAGAGCGCAGTTATGCAAATTTGAAAACCACGCCCACCGGGGGGAACGCAATCCAACCGTCTCCATTGACTTTGTATTGCGAGAAGCCGCCTCCTTGTCATTTCTGGCTTATAACAAAAAACTGAATAATGCCTAAAAGCTGCTGTGTGACAATATGTACAGCTAACAAGCCAAAGAACCCAGAAATAAGTTTTTATAAGCTGTCGAGCCGTAAAACCCAGTCTTTAAGGAGAATAAAGTGGATCGCCGACTACGTTTCCCCCTAGTGGACGCAGTTCTACTAATAGTATTACTATGAAAAGTTGCCTGTATCCATTTTTGTGTCTTTAAACGCTCGTTTTTTGGGGTCGACAGCTTATAAAAACTTATTTACAGATTAAATTTAAAAACAGAATAATACCTAAAAGCTGCTGTGTGACAAGGTGTACATCTAACAAGCCAAAAAAACCAAATACGTTTTTATAAGCTGTCGACTTAAAAAAAACGAGTGTTTAAAGACACAGAAATAGAAACAGGCAACTTTTCATAGTACTCCTATTAGTAAAACTGCTTCCACTAGGGGGAAACGTAGTCGGCGATCCACTTTATTCTCCTTAAAGACTGGGTTTTACGGCTCGACAGCTTATAAAAACGTATTTCTGGGTTCTTTGGCTTGTTAGCTGTACATATTGTCACACAGCAGCTTTTAGGCATTATTCAGTTTTTTGTTATAAGCCAGAAATGACAAGGAGGCGACCTCTCGCAATACAAAGTCAATGGAGACGGTTGGATTGCTTTCCCCCCCGGTGGGCGTGGTTTTCAGGTTATGACGCGCTGCGCTCTGTCTCTATGCCCAAGACTGTGGAAAAGGTAAAAAAGTCAATTTCAGTCAATTTGTGTTTTTCTCCCAAATCAGTGACACCACTTATGAACTTGGCAATTAAAGAGTTAAAATCATGGAAATTTTGTAAACATTTGGTAGGTTATATATATATTTAGATTTATTCATTTAGCAGATGCTTTTGTCCAAAGCGACTTACAAATGAGGTAAACAATAGAAGCAATTATAGCAACACAAAAACAGAAATATAAGTGCACTGGAAATAGTCTCATCAAGTCTAAACACAGTATAAATAGCCATGGGTTCATTTTTTTAAAGAATGTATAGAAAAGAAGGAAATAAAAAGATAGTAATTCTTATATTAGGAAGTGAGGTAATGGCGGAAGAGATGGTTTTTTAGGCGATTCTTAAAGACAGAGTCAGCAGATCGTGTCCCAACCGGCAGATAATTCCACAGTTGTGGAACAGCTTCAGAGAAGGTACGCGATAATGTTATTTTCCCTTTAACGCTATTTAGTTTTAATACACTGAAGAGCAAAACCTCTCCAAGAAGTGTAGGGGAGAACCGGGGCAAAAGTAACTCAGGATGAAAGTAACAAAGTGATTTTCTCATAGCCCTGACTACATTTTCATTCCAAACTATGACAGTATATCTAGCACACAACCCTTGACAGACCTGATAAATATTGCATAGCACTTAAATATCTAAGTCCAGTCAAAAAAATAATATTTGTTTGCAGGATGATTATGCTAATTTCATTCAGTATACACAAAATAATAAATTGACCCCCCTCGATAAACAAAACTTTGTTCAAGTTACTTTATTATTTTTGCTGTTCTCCTGCCTCATCTTATGATTTTAAATGACCAAATCTAACACAGTGGCTTCTGCACACTATAGAAAAGGGGTACAGGATTCAGTTGAGTTCACTGTTCATCCTCCCAGATTCAAAGAGGTTTTATCCACCGAGGTGGACCCCTTACACGCTTGGGTGTTACAGGAGAAGGTTTTGAATCTTTTGGAATGGAGGATAGAGGGCTTCGGACAATAATAGATCTCAATCTATCTCTATAGACATAAAAGTTCAAAATGACTCAGATTTGAAGACTGGTTCTCCACAATAGATCAGAAAGATGCTTACTTCCACATCTTTATCCTGCAAGATCAGAAGTTTCTGAGGTTCGCTTTTCGGGGCAAAGCGTGCTTCTGTTCGGGCTAGCTCTTTCTCCCTGCGTATATTTACAAATGCATGGATTCTGCCCTTGCTCCAATGAGAGTTCAAGGGATCTGTATATTAAATTACATAAACGACTGTCTAGTGTTAGCTCAGGCTCGCGAGGTGACCTTGTTCATATGGAATGTTTGTTGTATATAAATATATATGAAGAGTTTGGTTCCAAAACGCAATAAACGTCTTTTTTTTTAGTTACCACCAAAATCAGTGTTATATCAGGTCAGTATTAAAAAGTAAATTCTTAATTTTATGCAAAATCTAATATCCGCAGTGTTATTCTGTCAACTTTTCTCCCTTTCTTCCAAAACGCGATAAACACCAATCTTCCTGTTCTGCAGAATGCAATAAATCCCCTCAACCAATTAGAGCGCACCATTCCACGCATTGTAAAATTTGTACAATACTTATGTTTACATGTATGTTAGAAACAATTCAAAATGAATATTTGATGTATTAACCCTGATTTTTAATCACATCTTTGATGTGTCTTCTAGGTGACTTAATGTCGCTCATGATGTTTTGTTGGAATTAAAAAGACAAAAATGGCCATAATACATGTAGAAATAATGAATAAAGGCAAAACTGGAGTGGTCTCCAATATAATTAACTCAAACAGACACATAAGGACAAATGACAACATAAAACATACAAAACCCTGACAATAACATGGTGAAACTGGGAAAAAATGAAGAAACATCATAAAAGTGATAAATGTTAATGCGTTTTGTTTTCATGGTTGAATGTTTCTCAATGTTTACCAGATCAAGAATGTGACATTATACAGTGCACCAACCAGTGGTGACCATAACCCACAGGAATCTACAGTAATGAAAAAACCAGACAAGTCCTTTATTAAAACAAGAGCTTTGAGTACCACAATCTCCTCGGAGAACAGGCATTATCTGTTAACTGTCATTATCTGGATAAATGACTTCCCACAAGCCATTCTCACGTATAGTGAATATAAGTCTCGTTCAAGGTCACACCAGCACACATACAGTACTTGTTTGTAAACCAGTGCTAGTGGTCTACTAGTTGAAAAACTGCCTTGTCTTTTACACATAACTTCACCTCAGGAAATTGAAAATTCCTCTTAACTTTATGTAACCATTAACGTGACTGATTCATCAATGTAACCCAACTGTAACCGCTACTGACCTTCAATGTAATTAGCATGAAATGAGAAACAATTATTCACTGTTACAGTCAAATGAATAGCGCTTGGTAAAATGTGTCGGCGTCGACACTCATGGTTTAATAGGGTTAATATAGATCAATTGTAAAACTTTATTTTTATAGTTATATTTTATAGTCAATTGTGTGAACGGCCCTTTGCACAAAAAACAAAGATGCGTGCACACTACCAGTGACTAGCAACAGTAGAGCGATACAATCTTGTTCATTGTAATGGAAGATTGCATCATCAGGAAGTAATTTGCAAAAAAATAAACTTTATACATAGTGGAGTTATACACTCACCTAAAGGATTATTAGGAACACCATACTAATACTGTGTTTGACTCCCTTTCGCCTTCAAAACTGCCTTAATTCTACGTGACATTGATTTAACAAGGTGCTGAAAGCATTCTTTATGCTAATTTAGGTTGAGATCTGGTGATTGTGGGGGCCATTTTAGTACAGTGAACTCATTGTCATGTTCAAGAAACCAATTTGAAAGGATTCAAGCTTTGTGACATGGTGCATTATCCTGCTGGAAGCAGCCATCAGAGGATGGGTACATGGTGGTCATAAAGGGATGGACATGGTCAGAAACAATGCTCAGGTAGGCTGTGGCATTTAAACGATTCCCAATTGGCACTAAGGGGCCTAAAGTGTGCCAAGAAAACATCCCCCTCACCATTACACCACCACCAGCAGCCTGCACAGTGGTAACAAGGCATGATGGATCCATGTTCTCATTCTGTTTACACCAAATTCTGACTCTACCATCTGAAATCGAAATGAAACATTTTTCTAGTCTTCAACTGTCCAATTTTGGTGAGCTCGTGCAAATTGTAGCCTCTTTTTCCTATATGTATTGGAAATGAGTGGTATCCGGTGGGGTCTTCTGCTGTTGTAGCCCATCTGCCTCAAGGTTGTGCGTGTTGTGGCTTCACAAATGCTTTGCTGCATACCTCGGTTGTAACAAGTGGTTATTTCAGTCAAAGTTGCTCTTCTATCAGCTTGAATCAGTCGGCTCATTCTACTCTGACCTCTAGAATCAACAAGGCATTTTCACCCACATGACTGCCGCATACTGGATGTTTATCCCTTTTCACACCATTCTTGTAAACCTTAGAAATGGTTGTGCGTGAAAATCCCAGTAACTGAGCAGATTGTGAAATACTTAGACCGGCCCGTCTGGCACCAACAACCATGCCTCGCTCAAAATTGCTTAAATCACCTTTTTTTCCCATTCTGAAATTCAGTTTGGAGTTCAGGAGATTGTCTTGACCAGGACCACACCCCTAAATGCATTGAAGCAACTGCCATGTGATTGGTTGGTTAGAAATTGCATTATTGAGAAATTGAACAGGTGTTCCTAATAATCCTTTAAGTGAGTGTACATATACATTGATAAGCGACTTTTGGGAGCAACTACCAATGAGAGTGAAGTGATTGAGTTCACGTCCTCCGTCTTTCGTCAGCTATGGCAGTGGACTGTTATTCGTTTGTTTATAACTTACTAGGACAAACAGAATTAGGAACGCCTTCTAACAATCTCATTGATAGAGATTGGAGACACACAGCAACAAATTTGCTGATGGTGTGCACGCAGCTTTAGGCTAAAGGGTTTGGTCAAACATTACCAACCGTAACAAAAGTAGTGCCCTATATCAAACACTTTTATTGAGGTAACTGTTACTTTTAGAGGAGGTCATTCATTCACTGCAGAAATAAAGCAATTAATGGATTAAAGACTCTTTTCTTATAAGGTGAGGAGTTTAATTTAGTACATTTTTTGTGAAAAACACAAAAAAAAGTGTCTGGTAGTCCTTTGAGGGTAGTAACTGATTTAGATGTTTTTACGATGCATTTACAGATGAAGCATTTAAATGAGGCACACTGCTGCCGACACACATTTCAACCACAAACGTGCAAGTTGAGACTTCTTGTTTTCACACCACATCACCGCTGCCCAGATTCATTACTCTTCAGAATAACTTCGGCTCACCACAGGCAAGAAAATAAGATGTTATACTGCCCGTCACAGTCACTGAACAAAAACTAACTGCACTCCGCACGTCTTGGTTTGGAGATTTTTGTGCGAGAGAGGAGCAGATCTTGGTACTGTAGGCAGCAGCGAGACACATTAGTTGCATGTGGATGCAAAATAAACTAACATGTACAAGTGTATTTCAATTAACAAATATTAATAAATGCTTGTTGTTAACAAATACAACCTTATTGTAAAGTGTTACAGAGTAAATATAAACAATTTTCATCTGACATGATAAGTAGACTTGTAGTTTTAAGAACTTTTGGTGTAGATGTCTACTGTAAATGCATAAATGCAGATTTGCAGTCTTGATTTTCATCTAGCTTTGAGCTGGCTGAAACAGGTTTGAAAGAAAAACATAATTATACGTCTTTGTGAATGCAGGTATACTGTACGGTTTAATTAACAAGAGAAAATTAGGCAGGATGGGTTTGGTCTGCAACAGTATAGTGCAACCAAAAAAAAAGTAGAAATAGTACACAAAAAGAAATAAATGGTACAGAAAGAGAGCTGAGCGTGATAGCCCTGCAGCACATTTCCACCACCAAATAAAAAAAAAGTTCAGACACTGCTATCTGTGATTGCTACTGTATGTCCTTTGCCTTTGATTCGGCATACCTTTATTAATCCAGAGACTGAAAGCTCAGAGGGGTTTGCGATTGTAAGAGACTACCGCTGTGTTTAATCATATGTGTATGCGTGCCTGCCTTCATGCTCGTGCACGTGTCCCACCTGGACAGCTCAACTCTTGACCTCAAATCCACACATTATAATTGTACAATAATAAAAAGATCATCTGTATTATTCTGAAATATAGATTTATGTTGGCTTATTCCAGTAGCTGGAATCTAAATTAACCTAACAAACTAAATCAAAATCAATCACATTTAACTCATTCTACCCCAGCTTTATTTTTTAAGTTGGCCGCCAGCATTTTTTGTGATTTTCACAAAGGTTTCACAAATGCCTTCCAGGAAAAATGTCTTCTATAAATATATAAATAAACATATAATATATTTAAAATAAAAGAACAGACCTTCTGCTTTTAAACAAATAAACTAAACGGGGGGGAAAAATCCTACCTTCATTTGTTTACTTTTTATAACCTCTTAAAGGTCCCATTCTTTCTGTTTTTTTGAAGCTTTAGTTGTGTTTACAATGCGCAATATAACATGTGTTCATGTTTTTACATGTAAAAAAGCGGTGTTTTTCACTTATTTGTAAAGCATTGTTTTCACTGTCCTAAAAACGGTCCGATGTCTTCCTTGTTCTATGAAGTCCCTCCTTCAGAAATACGTATTGAGTTCTGATTGTGTAGTTTGTTTAGTGTGTTGTGATTCGATAGCAGCTTAGCTTGCTGTTAGCTTAGCTGGTGACTGACGTATACCTGTGGGCGGAGTTTAGTCAAAAAAACTGTTCTTGTGACGTCATTAAAGCAGGAAGTAGAGGGCTGTAGTCCAAACCGTCCGTTCACTGTAGGCTTTGAAAGGCGAATTCTGTTAAAGAAAAATAAATTGCCTGCCAGTGAACTTTCAGCTTAATCATTTTACAGGTATTATTTATGCTATTATAGCAACAATACACACTAACTAGGGTTTAAAAAATGGGATCAGAAAGAATGTGACCTTTAAATATGGGTAGGTTTCTTCAAAAAAAAAAAAAAATTGAGCAAAAAGCTGAAATAATTGCATTTTTGTAAAGGAATTTTGTTAGAGATCAGATTCAGAACTATGATCAAAACATACACAGAGTTTAAAATTTGTAAAATTTGTTTTTGCTTCAGAATTTTATAAATTGGGTAAGAGCGCAATCTAGGCGCAATCTTATTTTAAGAAATTAAGTACTAATCATATTATTTCAATGGTTTTTACTATTTTTAATTGAATCACAGCAAACTTGACTTACTGTTGGGACAGTTTACAAAGGAGGCAGGCCAAGTGCCAGGCCCCCCCCAAAATAAATAGTGTGCCCCCCCCAGTTTTCTTATTAGAAATAAATTAAATTAGAAAGCTAAATTTAAACTACCTAATTTCAGGCGAATGACTTCGTGGGGTTTCCTTATTGTTTCAGCCTGCGCAGTTTTAATCATTTTTTTAATGCAACACAAACAAGCTAATGTCGCTGTCACGATCATCATCAAAGCAAACTGCAAAGCTAAATCAGACATTAATAAAGCGGAACAATAGGCTGACAACAGAACAGGGAACAATCCAAAGGTAAAGGCAGGTGAGTCAGACAGGCAGCAGAGAAATCAAAAAGCCATCCAGGACCATAGACGGCACAGAGAGTGGTATTAGGATGTGCCGGAAGGAGATCAGTATGCTGATCAAAGATATCACTTTCCCAACATTTGTTTCATTTTTCTTACAAGTATTGCTCATTACTGTTCACAAAACAGTTTTCTTTTTTCTTTTTGTTTTTCTTTCCTTTTTTATGTGAGACTGCTGCGTATAGCATTATAATAATCTGAATTATATTTAAGAATTAAATATATAAGAATTATATTTTTCCGCACAATATAATGCCTCCCATTATAAAAAAGCAGGGCCAGAAACATTTAACTCAACATTAAAAGAGTTGTAGACTTCTACAGTAGATGCTGTGTTTATACAATTTATTTATAGTTTTGTAGCAATTAGGTTCTGTTTTTGTCAATTTTGTCTGTTTTTGTCATTTGTTGTCATTAACTTTTTACTGGGCCTATAATACGTTTATTTGAGATTATTTATATTATTTGTGTCTAGGTGTTAAGACTAGAGTGACTGCAGTCCTGGGGTCTCATTTATAAAACTGTGTGTAGGCTCCTTACTAAAAGTCTATGTACACACAAAAGACAAAAACGGCATACGCCAAAAAATATTAAGACTTATAAAACAAAGCAATGTTCCCTTTATAAATCACAGATCACTTGCAAGTGTGTATACATGAATCATCCTCATATCCCATCCTGCAAGCCCATTCAGTTTGTTTTTTATAGATCACAACCTTTGCTTGGGAACTAGGGTACGCACATTTCCAGCCACGTTTTGTGCGTACACACGGTTCATAAATGAGACTGATGTTCAGTTTCATTAATAAAGTTGGATTTATTATCGCTGTTCGCTTTTGTGTCTTCTTGTCTTATGAGGATAATATGACAGCCACAACATTACAGTAGCTCGTGTGATTTGCATTTAAGAAACTAATGTTTAAACCTCGCAGGCCGAAACATCAAACAAGAAAATGCCACCTATGTCGCTGAATTCCACTGCGCAGTGTTTTTCATTTGCGCAGTGAAATAGTTAGCCTGAGATTAGGTAATGGATAACAGAGTTAATTCATGATTATCAGGCTTCTTACGATTGTTAGGCAATTTAATAGTGAAAGTCAAATATACGGTATATGGGAATATTAATATAGGTAGCTTTAATAAATAAAAAAGGAGCAGAAAATTAGTCACAATAAGGTATAGCGTGGAACCCCCAAGGAATTAAAATGCCCCCCCCCCCAGTTATGCGATCCTGGTGCCGGGCCTGAAAGGAGGCCTATATGGACTATTTTGCACTATTTTTGTTTTAGGTGCATTCCTGGCAACTCAAAAATCTGAATTCTAAATTCGTCCACCTAGTTATAAATAACCACTAGATATCAAATGGACATCTGACTTCTGAAATCTGGGCATCAACACCAATATCACCACTAAGATTCTTTTACGTCAGATGGTGACACTGCAACCATAGAGAACTTTTATGTATTTTTATTTCATGAGAACATACAAACAATACAATACTGAGACAAAACCATATGTTTATTTAAAAGCGGTTGTCATCAATGAATGCACATGTTTTTACAGACTCTGCCTTTTCAAATAACATCTCAAGTTACAGTATGTTTATATTTGACTTTGGCTTTAATTGACTGCAATGCATTGAGGTTCAAAGAGCGAAAACCTATACCTGCCTCTGACATCAGTATCAGTTAGATGTGTTTGACCACCGTGTTGCGACCCTGAGACAAGTAAGCACTATATGTGCCAATTGGAAAGCGCAGCGTCCATTAAAAAGTCCAGTTAAAAGGCATGTCTCAAAAGTAAGTGTCGTTTGGTAAAACTCTGTAGTGAACAACTGAAATCAGGAGTCTAGCATGTTTTTGGTTTTTGTAAAAAATTTTAAAAAGCCATTTGTATCACTTACACATTTTTAACACTATACATTAAAACAGATTTTTTTGACTATTTTAACTGAAACTGTTTAATAAAGATGTATAACTCATTCTAGTATATTTTTTAAAGTATCATCTGAGTTATTTTTTCTTGCACAAATAATGCTCAAGATTTAAAATGTTACATTAAAATTACTCCCATTACAGCTATTTTTGTTTGATCCTAAAAATGTAAAATAACAAAATATGTTTACAGTGTAGACATTCTACATAGTAGAGTTTCTCCTTTTTTATTTTAGGATGAAATTGATTCTGCTAAATGCAAATAACCTTTGACACTCTCAGAAAAAAGGTACAGAAGTTGTCGCTGGGACAGTTCCTTTTAAAAAGGTCCTAATATGATATGTAGCTTTGAGGAACCATTATCTACCTCTAAGGTACACAAGTATTCTTTCGAAAAAGGTACTGTCCCAGTGACAACTTTTGTACCTTCTTCTACCTTTTTCTGAGAGTGTGCTTGCATTAACAATGTGAAAGCCCCTAGTTTATCATATTGTCATATTTTGCATGTTTATATTTTAACCATACATTATCCATAAACCTAAAACGTGTTTGTTTCAAAAAGAGATCAGTAAAAGGACAGTGGTAGCTGGATTAGTGATATTATAATCCATGTACCGCTCGAGAATTTTAAGTAATTTAACTGTAAAGTAAATAGAAAAACATGTAATGTGCATGTGAATGTTCTTCCTTTGCAGAAAAAAAACAGAAAATAAAAACTGAGAGAAATGGGGTCAGTGGGTTTGCCTGTCTGAAATCTTGCATAATTCATCTGTAGGTCCTCATACTGTAGCTCTCGCAGGAATTTTACATCACTGTGTCCCAATAAGAGATGCTTTTAATAGATCTGAGGCAGAGGACTGGTAACCCTACACTCTTCTCAGAGAAAGTGTAATTGGTATGTTAGGGACCACTGGCTGACAATCAGTTAGGGCTGACAGAGAAACATGTTCTAGTTTAAACTAGACTGAGTCTTCAAGCTTACATGATTTATAGCAGCTACAGTGATTCTTTAATAGTATTAGCGAAGTGTAAAAGAGCCTTTATAAATTCTTTGGCTATATCATAGAGCATTGTTTTCCAATCCTGGTCTTTGAGCACCCCCTCCCAGAATGTTTTAGATGTCTCCTTGTTTAACACACCTGATTTAACTCATCAGCTTGTTAGGGACACATGTTTACCATTTTGGAAGGAGGCTGATCAGTTGAATCAGGTGTTTTAAATAAGGAGACATCTCAAACTTTCTGGGAGGCGGTCCTCGAGGCCCCCCTCCCAGAAAGCTTTTGCTTTAACACAATGTAAAAATGGTCAACTATACAAAAGCAAAGCTAATTTTTTTAAACACAACAATACATTTTACAGTAAGGTTGTGACAGCCAAACAATACTTGCATAGGCATGACAAATATGCACATTATTAGCATGACAGTAAAAATCATATTTTTCTATCTTTGTCTTCTGAATTTGTGTCTCCTAATTGTGTTTAGCATAAACCATATTTAAAATCCAAAAAAAATTCTTAAATCGCAACATCCACTTTTGTTCTCCTTGCGAATTCATGAGAAAACTTGTTTTATCAAAACCTTTGTGCTGATCATTTATGCTTATAAGTTAAACTGATTTATTTTGAGTAAATAACTCTATGGTCTGTTTGCTCACTAAAATTCACTAGACTTTAACTTTCCAGTTAACAATGTCTTAAAATGTGAAGTATTCTTCACACAGTTGTTTTAATATGACTTTTAAAACGATGCATGAACCTTTTTTTATAATTTTACTTTGCTTGGCCTCCCTTCCTAAGCTTCAGTCACAATTCATTGTAAACAGGTTTGGAAAGATATTGGGGTGAATAAATGATGGCAGACTTTATATTTGGCTAACTATTCTGCGCAAGTTAGTTAGTAGTTAGTAGCAGATGGCACGTTCCCCAAGCTTAACCACATAATTACAGAATCCTGTCAATGACGCGCTAAAATGAATGACAAGAGATTACAGAAACGCTCTGTAATTTTCCTCTCATCCGCTCATACCCACTGCCTCATTCAGATTTATATATTAATTTACTAATCGCCCTTGCAGCAGTGCCCTTACTACTCTTTATTCAATTTTGTGTAGGACAATGTTTTAATTTTGAGCATTTTTGCGAATAAATAAGCTTTTAAGTACAATTGTTGTCACAGTTCTGCCAGCCCTTGTAGCTGTTTTTCTAGTCCTTTGTGACAGGACCTTTGACTCTTCATGTTGCCTTGAATCTTTTCTTGACTTGTTGTGATTATGTTGGAGCATTAAGGGATCTCTGGGTCTTGTGTTTATAGGGAGGCACATGGCCTTTCTTTGAGTTCTGTGTGCCATGTGCTCTTGTGTTTCCTGATTAATGTTCCAATTATTAGGGCAAATTCCAAACAGGGTTTTTGTGCCATTGAAGGGCACTTTGGGAAAGGGACAGCGCATAAGCAGTTGCTCCAGATAAAGTGAAAATTACGTTGTTTTTCAGTGTTGTATTCACCAAGTATATTTTTATCGCCCACAGTATGACCAACAATTGCGCAACTTCAACTACATATTAACACTGTTTGAAATAATTTTCAACTTAGCAAAACATTATTTCATAGCATTGGTCAAAGTGACAGTTTCTATGATCTTTCAGAAACTGAAACACTAGATTGAACAGCTGCCAGTTGAATAAATGAGATTTTAATGTGTTGTTTCTAATCATTAGTGTACTGGTTTCTCTGTGTGTCTGTGATCTGCAGGCAATATTTATCCTCATCTCGGTTACGTAATGGGACAGGTGCTAAGTCTGTTGTTCATGAGAACTGTGCAACACACACACACACACAGATTATCACCTCCCTTGCTGAGAAGACCATCTCTCGGTGTGAGAAAGTGCCCTCTGCATTATTGAAGAATATGTTTCAAATAAAAAGACATGTTTAACCTATTTCACATTGCACACAGTCAAAGTCAGCTACATAATAATGCTCCACAGTGTTTATTGGAGAGTTGCCCATATCTCAGGAAGTCCTCGTGTCTGCCCAATCTGTTTAGCTGCATGGCGGCAGATCAACCAGAGTGTCTGTACCACACAGTTAAATATCTGTTTTGCTTTCTGGGTTCGTATTTCTGTATTGAAATCATTTTGTACTTTTTGTTAAAAGGAGACATATCATGAAAATCTTACTTGTTATATGTTTAAGTGCTATAATTGTGTCCCCAGTGCTTCTATCAACCTAGAAAATGTGAAAAAAAACTAGTAACTTAGTTTTGGTAAACCATTCTCTGAAAGCATGTGAAAAAATAGGTCATTGAAATTTGGCTCCCCTTGTGACTTCAGAAGGGGATAATACCATCCCTTAATCTGCACTATCCAACCACAGCACTGCCATTTAGTGCAGAGATCAGCTCATTTGCATTTAAAAGGACACCCAAAACGACACATTTTTGCTCACACCTACAAAGTGACAATTTTTACATGCTATAATAAATTATCTCTAAGATATTTTGAGCTAAAACTTCACATACGTACTCTGGGGACACCAAAGATTTATTTTACATCTTAAAAAAGTCTTGCAATCATTTACGATGCAAATCATAAGTTAAATACCAAAAACAGCCCTAAACCTTAAAACTCCATGCTGATGAAGCTGTTTATGCTGATCCTGCAATAGCATTAGCCAAGCTAATTACTTTTAGGGATTATGTTAGATTTATCTTGCTAAAGTTGAGTCTTGGTAGACTTGCTTTTGTCAGATTGTCTTACAGGCACAACATGTCATTTTCACCACTAATAGGAGCAAAACAATAACATAGGCGTTGCTTGATGACGCTGTAAAAAATCGTGGATTGATGGGAGTTGCAGTCTTTACCTTCACTGCCGATGGAAATTAATCAAACGGGACTCACAAATCATGTTCACAGATGACATAATGAAAGTACATAAGCCAACAGAGCAAAATAGCCAAACAGAAACAGCACTAGACACTACAAATACTACTTCTGCATATGTGGCACTGTACAGATCAATCAACACTGTACAGTATGACATCAAAGTATCGCAAGAGTGATTCGACTGACTACTTTCGAATCTCTCTCATTATACTAAGGCGCCGTCCCAAATGGGACTTGTGGACTTCCTCAGAGTCCACACTTTGATTACATCATGTCATGCACACTTTAGGGACCCTTGACTTCTGAGTTGGTTAAGTGCATGGAACCTGCAGCATTGAGGGCTTTGCCGAAGACCTCTTTAAGAGTGCAAAGAGTGCGCTGATGAGCATACTTCGCAGCATAAAAATGACAGATGTGACACCCTACGAACTCGTAGACCACGAGACTGAAAGTCCAAATGAAGTGCACCATTTGGGACAGGGCCTATGATGTCAAAGGCAAAATGGTCATGAAGTCAAACACACCTATGGCTTCTATGTCAGCAAAAAAAAGAAGAAACCGAGGATACTGCAGATATGACACCAGTGACAGGCGACACAATAAGGAAAGACCAAGACCAGTATAAGTACAAAAGTGAACACAATATTTAACACTGTGCTAGTGGGTTTTGGATATTTTAATCTTAACAGTTAACATAATCGAATCTTTGAAAAAACACAACTATTATTGTAACAGATGCATATGATATACCAAAAGTATATCATTCAATTTAAGTATACATCACCATGCATGTAGCTCAGACAACTCTACTCACCTCTTTATTACATCCTGACCTCTTTCTACAGGAAGAGTTCCACTACATTTATTATTAGATAAGAATTTACAAATAAATATCAAATTTCTCCTTAATAGAAACCGTGTTATGTAAAACATTCAATATAGGTCATGTTTGGAATCCTGGTACTGTATATTGCTTTAATGTTAAAAGAATGATGGAGGCAAACATACTTTGATGTGGACAGCCCTGCAAAAATGCAGTCGTCGAGTAAAGGGCTCAACATCAAAGGGTGTGTTTGCCTCTCTCTTTATTCCTATCACATCTCACCTTCCTGTCCGTGAAGTTTGTGCACTTTTCTACTCTTCTTCCTCTGCAGTCTCCACACAAGACTGTTTTATACATTCTCTATCAGCAGAGTCAAGAGCATGCACTTACTGTACTGTTTATATCTACACTTCAATCCAGTTTGCAAGACCTTTTGCAATTTTAAAAACAAAAGATTTTTGTGCCATTTTTCAACCGGAAAAGCTCTATAAAAAAGAATAAAAGAGGTACAGTAGAAAACCAAACCAGTTTTATTGCCATTCAGAAGATGCAATATTGGATTGTCAGCCTCGGACACGCACACACACATGCTGACCTCCACTTGCTCCTACTAAAAATATCAAAGTCTCTGAAATAATTACGTACACTTGTTATTATTTCTTCAACAACCACCATAGATCATTATACTGTAGTTTTATCTCATCTGATGTTGGCCACTTACTATTTGTGGCTCTAAATCCAATAAGAATCTGCTAGCTGATCATCAGGCCCACTTCTAAACACACATATCCAATTTCCTTCGTTTTTTATAAATTGAATTTTTATGTCATAAATCTACAGTAAATCTGGTTTAAAATCCTCACTTGGTGCTGAGGTAAGAATTGTGAATGCTTGCATGTCAAATAATGATTGCAGTAATCCTTTCTCATAATGACTTTGCTCCACATAACTCTTCAATAGAGACTAGATAAATGTAGATAATAATATCTAGATAAAGTCTAGTATATGTTTTAGTGCAGTGCTTCCCAATCCTGGGGTGTGTTCCACTCCAGTTTTAGACACGCACTCGTAAACTTCCCTAAACACTTCCCCTCGGGGGAATCCCTGTCGCCATTTTGAAGTGCGTTTCACTTCATCAAGTGGACAAGGGAAGTTTGTATATGGACAGACCCTCGCTCCCTCGATTTTGACTTCATATGTACACTTCATGCAGCTCTATATCCCACAATGCAACACGATTGTGACGTCACTTCAGCCACTGGCGCTTTGCACAGTTCAAATGATGGAGGGGGCAGTCTCCACTTTTCCATGTGATCAAGGGCTTAGGGCGATCCATTTGAACCTACTTCAAGTGTTCCAGCAGTAGTGGGCACTCGTACAACGTAAGCAATGATGTACATCCGAGTGAACGAGACTGAGGGAAGTTAGCGAGGGAAGGTCATAAAAAAACGAACTGGAACGCAGGGCTGGTCCTCAAGGGTCCCCTCCCGAAAAGGTTTAGATGTTTCCTTATTAAAAACACCTGATTCAACTAATCAGCCTCCTTCCTAAATGAGACTGGGGTCTCAGAAGAACAAAAAGAGGTGTTTCATAATTTTGGGGCATTTTCAAACTGAAATAGGTGTAAAAAAATTATGATGTGGCTTTTCAGGGCTTCCGTACTTTTTTGATTCCATGGTTTAAAACGCCTAATCCCAGTTTGAAAATGCCCCAAAATTGGGGAATGCCCTTTTTCGTTCCGCAGAGACCTAAGGTGTGTTCGACTTCATGCGGCGCTGCACAGACCGATTGGCGGCTGACTTAAAGCAGTGCAGCCCGGTTAGTAATTTTATTCGACTTGAGCTGGCGCTGAAGGCACGTGACTGTGTCATATGGTTTTAAAGATCCGCGAGAGCGATTCGAGATCAACCGTCTGAGTTACAGTAGCCAGCGCAGTTCGCCAAGAGGAGCTGCAAGGGCTGTAATGACGACACAGCTGTTTCATGGTTGGTCAGATTCACCACATGACAACAATCACGTGTGTTTCCTGTTTATTTTCACGCCCTCAGTTCCACGAATGCTCACAAATCTGTATTTTATAACAGTTAAAGCTCTTTCATCTAGTCGCGATGTTAAATTGTGTCATGTTCATCAAAATAAAATGGATAAAAAACCTAGTCCCCACTACATTGGTATTTATATGCTTATGTTGAACTTTATTCTTGTAAAAACAGATGCTGTAAGCCTCTTCAGTTCCACTCATGTTCATACACGGACATTCAAAACAGTATAATTCACGTTTTATGTTGTTTACATCTTACAAAATCATGTTTACTGCGATAAAGCAAGCAAATGCACACGGCTAATATCGCCGATCGGTTACATCCAGCCGATGTCGAACACACCTCTATACTTCTCCTAAATGGTAAACATGTCCTAACAAACTGATAAGGAGACATCTAAAAAAACTTGGGAGGGGGTCCTCGAGGACCAGGATTGGGAAGTACTGTTTTAGTGTATTTTAAAGAAACAAACCTACGGCAATGTTGATTTTAGGTAAATAAACCAGAAAGTAACAAAACATTTGATCTCTGTGTTTGGATATGCAGCTTTATTGGCTATCTTTTGGTCTATATCTTTTCATATGCCTGTATTTGGATTGTTTGGAAAAGTAGCTTAAGTGCAACACTAGCATCCAGAAGATTGCAGGTTCAATCTTATGAGCGATCCCTCGCCCATTTCCCCCACAACTCATCCATCAAGTGCACTAGATGTTGGTTTGGAAAAAGCCTCGCAAAATGAGTACTTACTTACAGGCAAAATGGGAAATAGGCTCCATTGAAAATTCATTAGAGCCATCGCAGCTATACCTCTACTGCACCCTTGCCCACTACAAAGTCCTAAATAATTAATAGTGACTCAACAGAGCGCTTCTAATGCTCGCAATAATCAGCATATCCGCTAGTAGATCGATATATCCATCTTTCTTGGCTCTTATGATGGATCCTTTTATATAACCGTACCTGTCCCTTGAGTTTAGAAAGAAACCGAACAGATGTTAAAACGAGTTCAAACGAGGTACGCTGACAACCAATATCAGAAGCTGAACAGGAGGAGTCAATAAAAGCATTGAATTAATGAATCAATTTGGCTTCAGTTTAGCAAAGTAATCAAAACTTCATTAACAATTTTAGCTCAACGACAGCATTTACACATTTGGCAGACACTTTAATCCAAAGCAATTCACAGTGCATTACAGCTAAGGTATTTTATCAGTATGTTCAGTGTGTCTTACTTAATTCTTTCATTAAGTTCTTGTGCACCATAAGGGATATCAATAAATAGGATTTATTATTGTTATTACTCATTACTCATATACTGCAAAAACCAGGAAGCATTAGTGTAAAATTACAGAAAAAGACTGTATTTGTGTATTACGATAATTTATTGTGCCCATCATTTTACAGTATTTTTCCGGTACCCCAGCTCCTAGAAGTTTTTTTACAGAATTTTTTCACACCCCTAAGCAAGGCTTTGATCTGGTTCACGAAACGAAAACCAGAAACTTTTGATGTTTTGCAAATAACAGAAACGAAACCAGAAACTATCAAAAAATATATGTTCCGGAACATAATTGTTTATTTAAAATAGTGGTAACCGGTTAATATCGTTATTTTTTTCGTTTTTCGACAAGATTTCTGTGCAATACTCGGTGAAGTTCACTTCCTATTGTTGACTCATCGGAGAAATGAGAAATGAGAAGCTTGCCACCAGCAAGTAGCCTATACAAGCCCAAGTCTCTAATGTTCAATCATAAGAGGCTACCCAATATTGTGGGCTACCAAGTATCTCAAGATGTGTGTTTTTTTTATACTAATTAGTGGTGTAACGGATCGCAGTTGATCCGTGATCCGTACAGATCACGACCCACGGTTCAGCTGGCTTGCGATTCGCGGATTAATTTGCAAATTTAAATAGGGTAAAGGTTATCATTTACACGTGTTTCAAAGGCTTGCAAATGTTAACACTTAAGTGATTTTAAACAATTTAACCACAAAAGACGCTAAAGTGAGCAATTTTCTGTATGCACAGACGCACATGGGGTTGAATGTGTCCGGTCCAACTCCAATCAAACGTGATTATCCCTATGCCCTTCAAAGATCAGAACTCTTGAAGAGCGAGTTGCGGTTCTGTGTCTCATAGGTAGCAAGTCTATTAAAATACATTTGGTGAATAAAGCACTGAAAAACAACGTAATGTGGAGCGACTGTTTATGCTGCATCTTCTTCCCGAAGCGCCATTTGGAATTCATCCTCCGTCTTTGCGTGTTTGAGTGCACTCAACAAATGTAGGCATGTCAGAATTACAGTGCATACTTGCATAATGTAGCCTTTTTTAATGTTTGATGACAAGATAGAGACTTAAATTTAAGTTTAATGTCCTAATGATCAGCCTACTTATTTGTATGTCCTACTGCTGACATGGAACGTCATTAACCGGTTCGGGAACTTTATTTTTTGTTCTAACCGGTTCAGGAACGTCAATTTTAGGGTTGAACCGAAAACCAGAAACACTAAAATACTGTTTCTGTTCGGAATTAACCAATTGGGGAAGAATTCTGGTTTAAAGCCCTGCCCCTAAGCATAAAGTTAAAGTTCACTCAGAAATAAAACGTAAGTCATTAATTATCCATCTGCATCCCATTCAAAACCTTTATTACTGTTTACTGCAGAAATATATATTTTAAGAATGTCTGACGCGTTTTGCTTTCTTTGTATGGGAAAAGGTGTTCTTCAAAATAACTTCAGCAGAAAAAAAACAGGCTGTCAAAACTAAACCAAATTTCAACATCCTTGAATAACCATTTCAATCTATGATAACTCGCTGAAATATTAGTAATTCAATTTTATTGAGATGTTTCCACAGCTACTTAACTAAGATCCTGTCCTGATATAATATTTTAGTTGCTGCGTGTCTAATAGTTCCTGTAAGAGAAACAAATTGATCTTTGTGTAATGTCTCTAGTATCACAACAGTACTATAAACTTTTCCCTCACAAGCCACAGCAAACTCCTCTCTTTTGGTGTTTCACGTCAAGGCAGAATTAACCTGAGACCAGTGATTTTCAGCAAAGTGTGATTTAATGGGCAGATGACCACTCGTTGTGTGTGGGACGCCCCCATTAAGGAAGATGGAGTCAGATCAATGGAAAGTGTTTTCCTATAACCCAGAGACAAGATGCTTGTGTGAGTAATGTACGGTTCGTGTTACATATCCCCAAAAACTGCATTCATAAACAACAGCTTGAAATGCTCAATGTTAAACTTTCTTTTTCAATGCAAACCAAAAAAAAAAGAAATAATAAAGTTTTTTGTATGAAGAGAACCACTAATGTGCCTATGATAATAAACACTAGACTGTTAGGGGATCTCTCTCTCTCTCTCTCTCTCTCTCTCTCTCTCTCTCTCTCTCTCTCTCTCTCTCTACCCATATGTACAGGGAATTACCCTCCATTACACATCATCACCGAGATATCCCTTGTCAAAAAATCCTAAATGATTGCTATTGGGAGTTATATCATAATTAAGCACTGTCAGTATTTATGACTAATCTAAAAGGTTCAAACATTTTATTGGCTCTCAGAGAAAATAATTAAATTAGGATCAGGTCTAAACAGTGATACAAACTGCACAGAAATCCAGTAGATTTTTGTTGGAATAAAAAAAGACATCTATATATGAATGTTTCGTTTTAAAATCTTCCCCATATGATAAATAATAAATTTGACATCTAACAAAATCTAAACAAGTGGTCTATTCATTTAATGGATATTACATAATATAAATTTAAAGAAACCTAGCACCCAGGGAAAAAAATGATATCTGCCAAACACTTCCTCATAAAGTTGACCGTCTCATCCAGCCAGCATCAGACCATCTCCAAACCATGACATACTACAGAGCCAGAGTTTCCCCCCAAAACACGCGTCATCACACAAACAGCCGCAATAACATCGCCTACCTACCCTTTTGCTGCTTGAAGGACTGTATGGATCCCGAGTGATGCACCATGCTTCCCGGTAGCTTTGATAATGACGATGATAAAAGAGGCAGGAGACATGTGAAAGTATAGCGTGATCGCGTGGCTGTGTCTCTGCGCAACCTAAAACCCGTCTACCCTCTCGCTCCATCATCCGGGGCTGTTGTCATGACTACGTGCTGATAGAGGGTGGATGGACACCCTTCAGTGGCTCGGGGTTGGAATGACCCGCGCAGGACGCGTCCTTCTGCTTCCTCTCTGCTGTTTTAATGTGGTGTTATTTATGCGTCGATATCAGTCCGACATCCCAGACCGTCGCGTCGCGTGTAGCTGGTAATATTTGAGATTTTCTCTCTTGAGCTTAACACAACGTGTAAAGTTAGAAGCAGTTCTGTCAGTGTTTTGTCCAGAATAAACGCTTCGTTATAGAGGGCGATGTGACGCTGTAAACACAACGCGCATCACAGGGGTGGATAAGCGCGTGACTAGGCAGATGGAATCGTGTCAGTGTCCTCAGATGTAGCCTATATTTCCCACCCATTTGTCCTGTTGTTTTCTCCAAGTCATAGTTACAAAATGGCACAGTAAATGTAATGATAGGCTACTATAAGATAATTAAAATCA
This sequence comes from Misgurnus anguillicaudatus, assembly GCF_027580225.2. NCBI lineage: Eukaryota > Metazoa > Chordata > Actinopteri > Cypriniformes > Cobitidae > Misgurnus > Misgurnus anguillicaudatus. The sequence goes on along the minus strand of NC_073342.2, from coordinate 2,994,042 downwards.
GGAGTTAAACTATGTAACACAAGCCTTACCAAAATTAACCATGTTTTTTGTGGTAAAAGTGTGGTAACCATGTTTTTGTGTATTAATTATTATAAGCAAAACAATGGTTTTACTATAGTAACCATGGTTTTTGAATACAGTGGTTTTCAAAACTATTGTGGTAACCATGGTTTTACTACAGTTATGGGTTTTAAGTTTCAACTGTAGTAAAACCATAGTTATTCTAGTGAACACCAGCTAAACCAGCACCAGCATTAGCACCAGCTAAACCAGCATTAGCACCAGCCAAACCAGCACCAAACCAGCAAGACCAGCATGTGGTGTGTTTTGGTGCTGGTATGCTGGTGACCACCAGCATAGACCAGCATAATTCCCATGCTGGTCCATGCTGGTTTGATGCTGTTTTTTTCAGCAGGGTTATCTGGTCCCCAAGCTTGGTTTAAGCTGGTTTTGCTGGTGTAGTAAGCTGGTCTAGCTGTGTTTTGGTCACTTTTTAAGCTGTTCTAGCTGAATTTAGCTAGTCAGGCTGGAAGACCAGCTGACCCACCTGCTTTGCCAGGCTGGGAGAACCATCTTTAACAAGCTACTGCCACCTTAAACAAGCTACCAGCTTATGCTGGTCTGGATTTTTTAGTAGGGAGGGGCATAGAGAAACATTTGAAAATGTTTAGTTAGTTGCCATATACATAATACATCCCCAACTGGAAAAAACTACTAAAACCAGCATAAGCTGGTAGCTGGTTTAAGATGGTCCCTCCAACCTGGCAAAGTGGGTAAAGCTGGTGGGTCAGCTGGCTTAACCTCTTCAGATCCTGAGTCCACTGGAATGGACATCACATGTTTTGTGGTTCAAACCAATAAAAATACTGATCAACCAATCAAAATAAGAAACACTGTCTAAACAAAGGGGTTAAATGGGTTAAAAAGTGACCAAAATACAGCTTAACCAGCTTGCTACACCAGCTTAAACCAAGCTGGGAGACCAGCTAAAACCAGCTCACCAGCTTTAGATAAGCAAATTCATTAAGTAGCATCTTTACACAAAAATACCCAGGTGAAAAAGTAGTACACTTCCAAAGTGTACTTAAAGTGCTCTGTTTTTGCACACTAATTTTGTACTAAATATACAACTCTTCTTTAGTACTTCTTAAGATGTTCTTAAGATTATCTAAGTGTACTTCACTGTGCTATTTTGAGACACCATACATATGAACTAAAATATGCTAAAAATGCATTTAAAAAAATTATTTAGGTACCACTTGTAGTAAACTTGAACCCATCTTTGTATGAAAGTTGAGTTCAAGTTTAATACAAGTGTTAACTAAATATATTTTTAATACAGAAAAATTATGTCTCAAAATAGCACAAATAAGTACACTTAGATAATCTTAAGAACATCTTAAGAAGTACTAAATATGAATTTTTTGTATATTTAGTACACAATTAGTGTGCGAAAATAAAGCACTTTAAGTACACCATGGAAATGTACTTCATTTTCATCTAACTACCCCCTAAAATGGTTATTATTAATGCCTAGCCCTATCGGAAAGAAAAAAACCCAGCTAAAGCTGGTTTTAGCTGGTCTTTCAATCTGGTTTGGCAGGCTGGTTTCATGGGAGGTTTGGACATCTTTTACCTGATCAGGCTGGTCTTAGCTGATCTAGTTGGATTGGAAGACAAGTTAATCCAGCAGCTAAAACCAGCTTGGTCAGGCTGGAAGACCTGCTTGCTTGTGTTTAGATCTCTGACACGCTATAGCTTCCCTCTGAATGGCTCTTGTGTGGCTGAACAGGTTCATTTTGAACACAATCCATTCAGCGCTGACTGAATTGTCACATATCTTATATGGGTTTCCACATTATAAAGAGTCTGACAAAGCTGAGAAAAAGTGTAAAAAATCAATATCCTTTCAGTTTAGGGCTGACACCTCACCTAGAAGTGACAAATGAGAGAGACATCTGCTGAGACCAGCAACAAGAATCAATCTTATTAAACCTATCAAGACATTTCAAATGTTTTAAACCACAGAAATGATATCTATTAGAATGCACAGAAGCATCTTTATACTTAGCTTATTGCTTCAGGCCCCTAACCCTAATTATCATCATAAAAATATACATGTTACTCATCCCACAGTGTTTGTGCTATTGACTGTGATATCTCGTATCACGCAGCTTTATGAGGTTAGATATTTGTGTTCAGCTAAAGAAAAGAAGTCATATACATCAGGGATGGCATATAAGAGTGAGATTTTAAATTTTTAGGTAAACTATTACCCTAAACATGGGCCCTAACAACACTCTAGCAAGTACTCTAGGATTAAAACAGACAAGTTGGAAGCCTTTTTCGTTGGAACAAGCAACTACCCGACAGCGGGCATGGTGTCTAAAAGAGTCACCGATAACCCTTCATCTGGTCCAATGGACTTATGCGAGACGTATAAATGAAGGGAATTTTAATCACATCGAGACGAGAGTATTGTGAAATATCAGAATTAGAGTTTACATTTAAAATTGCCAATTGTCTTATGCATTTTATTTATAATTTGTTATGAATACAATAATTCAAACATCATTCTAGCATTACGGTGACAAGGTTTGTGGGGATGAACAACTCAAATTTTTTTGCAAATGCTTTTTAAGCACGTAAGGGTGAACAACAGAGCAGTTTCAAAGTAATTGAAGTAGTTCAAGTTATGCAATTAAATTTGGTCCCAATAGCCAATGTGAAAATTACAAAATCAACACCCGAACACTAAAGCAATCACATATACAGCATCTGTACTGTCCATGTGCTTGATCAGGTGCCTAAAGACTTGAATTTGTCATTGTGACAGCCTGTTCCCATGTTAAAAGCAATGACAAAATACGCCCTTAAATCCAAATTCAACTGAAGGCTACAATTCCTTCTTTATAAAGCCATGACAATAAACAAGAAGACTCTTTGGTGCAGAATCTCATCGTTTAGTGTCTCATGTTCAGATAATCTGATTCAAGGGGTGTTATGAGGGAGTCGGGTATGTGCAGTATGGTAAAACGACACATACATCTAAATGCATTGTAGGACATTAGTGTGAAAGACAGAAAATAAATAATGCACCATTTTCATGTTTCATGAGGTTCTTCATCTGCAGTCCTGATTATTTATTTATATGTCAAATTAACATTTCTCCTGTTTATCATGTTTATGTGTTTTTTTTACTTCTGCAATCACACACGCCATCTGTCTCCAGCGCAAACAGATGTGCCTCCAGAGCACACTGTACCCATGCATGGGGTCCCTGTGAACATACTGGCCCATACGATTGTATGGTTATGATGACCCATAACACAATAATCTGCTTACCACCAGTCTTGCACATACAGTACATCACTATGGAAATACACATATTACATGTACATTATTTTATTTACGTGATTACATAAGATTTGTCACAACAAGTTTTCCCTTTGATTAGCTTTGGCCTTGTTTTGATATCCTGGTCAAATGACATTGCTGCAGTGTGATGCATGTCATTTTAAAAAATGTAATGCTGCCACCTACTGGATACATGACATAAATGGGACTACCAACAGAAAATTTGGTAATTGTGCTTTTGGCTCCTTAAAGGAATGCAGCAATGTTCCTGGTTGCATGTAAAGTGATGGTACACCTTGTACATGCGACCAGGAAGGAACATTGCTGCATGGTACCGTACACCCTGTGTCCCAATTCGCATACCATCAGTAGTCTATTTAGTATGCATACTATTTAGTATGTCCCATCTCTTTCAAAGCACTAAAATATCTAATAGGACATAGTAAGGAAAACTGTGTGTTTTTTAAATGGGGTTTTGGTTAAGCACCTTAAATAAGATCTTGTGTTAACACAACCCTGCTGGAAAAAAACAGAATTATGCTTAGTGCAGAGAAAAGCACAATTGAGTTATAATTGCAACTAACCACCATCATTGTGATCAGTGTTTGAATTTCATCAGCTCATTTGCATGTTAAAGGACACATCCGAAATGGCACATCTTTGCACACACCTACAAAGTGGCAATTTTAACATGCTATAATAAATTATTTATTTGGTATTTTGAGCTAAAACTTCACATATGTGCTCTGGGGCCACCAAAGATTTATTTGACATCTTAAAAAAGTCTTGTGCCATGGCCCCTTTAAATTAGAAGCAAATGATCGGTGAATAAGATTGGTGAACAACAACACTGGTTGTTGGCTTAAACTTCACAGTAACTGTAAACTTATTACTCAAATTTCATTGGTTGATTGGAATATGATCCGATTCCCATAGTAAACAATGATGGTAATCTATTAGAAGAAGATGTGCTACCTACTGTCTTTAACCCTTACTGCTGAGGTTGACCCTTCAAAGACCAGCTCACATCAATCTTGGACTATTACCTGCTCATAGTCAAGATTAGTCAAGTTTTGCGCTTTTAGATAAAAACTACAAGAAGGTACAAAAGTTGTCAAGCTTTGGTGGTACCTTTTTAAAAGGTACACTTTGTACCTAAAATGTGCATATTGGTTCCTCAAAGGCACAAATTGGTACTGGTTCCTCAAATCTGTACCAAAATGTTATTAGGACCTTTTTAAAAGGTACCGTCCCAGCGACAACTTTTGCACCAGGTACCGTCCCAGCGACAAACTTTTTATCAGAGTGTTGTCAAGTCCGACACCAGAGTGTTTCAAGACCAGACAAGATCAGGACATTTAATCATTAACTAATAATTTTACAAATAATTAATATTTACATTTTCTGTAAATTAATACTTACAAAAATATACAACTGGTCCTGCCTGAACTGGGAATTGTTTCCCAAATGTTTTTAACCAATGCCAACAAAATTCAAGATACGATTGCAAAATTGCTGGTATGATGCCTTGCTTAATATTGAAGAATCCAATATCAGACTTTTCCCATAAGGTTGTGTCCCAACCCATCTCTGGCAGAATACCTGCGAAACAGTTTGGAAAGGTGCAATCACTATATACAGTAAACTAAAGTTATAGATATGATGTGTCCTGAACAAACATGTTTTATTGAAACTTTGTTAATGGCAGGTGAGATCAGTATAAGACTTTGACAAGTTTAGTAAAACACTTTTAAGAGACTGAAAAAAGTCTTTAGGTCATCAAAAAGGGTATGAATTCATTGCTATACTCTGCCAGTTGAGTTACAGGAGCAAGAATTTCAAGGAAGTTTCTATGTACAGGTTAGTGCTCATTTTATTACAACAGCCAGTTGCGGTCTAGCAAGAGTACACTACATATTATAGGCCTATTACGAGTAAAGTTTACATGTAACCTGTAAATTATTGACATTCTCTCTTTTTAGTGCTATTACAGGGGGTTACACTGCAAAAATGACTTTCTTACTAAGTATTTTTGTCTTGTTTTCAGTACAAATACCTAAAATCAAGATGTATTTTCTTGATGAGCAAAATGACCAAAAATAAGTCTGGTTTTTAGACCAAAAATATCAAATTTAAGTGGTTTTGTGCATAAAACAAGCAAAACAATCTGCCAATGAGGTAAACAACTTTTTCTTACATTTTTCTTGAATTTAGTGTTTAATAAAAATGTTCAAGATTTTTTTGCTTACCCCACTGGCAGATTTTTTTTTTTTTTTGCTTGTTTTATGCACAAAATCACTTAAATTTTATATTTTTGGTCTAAAAACTATATTTCTTGGGTCGTTTTGCTCATCGGGAAAAAGCATCTTAATTTAAAAATTCTTAGATATTTTTACTGAAAACCAAAAATACTAAGAATTTTTTTGCAGTGTACAATAACACTTTTTGTTTGTATGCAAAAAAATTTAAATAAAAATGCTTAAATACAATGCCAACCAACTATTGTGCATTATTACTTTATTACTTTTCCAGTATGTTTTTTTAATCTTTAATTTAAACTATTTCATTTATAGATAAATATAATAATACCTGTCTGTGTGAAATGACCGCAAGAATCCATTTGCATGTTAAACAAAGCAAAAAATTTTTATTAACAAAGACTATTATTTTAGCCATAATATTTTTTTGCCATAATACTTTTTTGCAGTAGTAATAAGAAGGATGTGGCTGAAATAATATTTTATTATGAATTGATTTGTTTTGACGTGACATGTTTTTTTAAGTAGAATCTGACAGCATCCCCTCACCGCAACGTTGCGCTGTTGAGCTTCCCTTCAATCCTCCAACGAGACTCACTGGCCGTTCTCAATCCGAAGGCTGCAGCATCCGGAGGTAACCTATCTAGGCTTCTTACGTCATCAAGACTGTTATTTCAGAATATTAACAATTATAAAGTTGACTATTTTTCGTAGTTAATAGTAAATTGTTGTAATACGCTTATGAACTGCGAATATAATGCTCAGTTAACCTAAAAAAACAGGCTTGATGACGTATGCAGCCGCATAAGCGACCGACCTCAGCAGGCTGCAGCCTTCGGATTGAGAAACAGCCACGAGCGAAATCTCCAAATCGGGGCGGAAGCTCCCGAACGGCGTTGGAGCGCCAAGGGGCGTGGCATTCGCTGTGACAGAATACGTCCCACTTTTTAAGTTCACGCCCATTTGGAGATCTCCGGTTTGCCGTTATATCTCATTGCTTAGACAGCTGCAAATTTACCATTAGCTCAACAAATTCTTCCTATTTACCATTATACACGAAACCCATATGTCAGAAGGCGAGAAACGTATTGAGAAAGAGGTTTGCTGAGGGTTGTGTCAGTCTTTCAATGTAGTGATGATGTATCAATAGCATTAGCGCGCTAAAGCAGCTCAGTGCAGCTTTGTTTACATCGTTCAGTTTCATAGTAAGTTTATAGGAGCATAGAAAAACGTTAAGCCTTTTAAAGCACAATACAACAGCCTGAAATATTTATAAGTGCTTAAATTTACTTGTGTTTGTCTTGAAAAGAGTTTTTAAAAGCCTGTGGACAATTGGACGTCAGCATGGGGATGTGTTTGCCTTGTCTGAGTGGAGCTGAGGATGAAGTTGTGGTCACACCAGACCCTGTAAGTACTGCAAACACATTTTATGCATACATTTATACAACTGCCTTCACTTGTGGATAAACGTGAACGTTAAAGTGTTCATGACATTGTGTTTCTGTAGCCATGTGTTAATTCTGCGCCTTTACTGTGACGCCACTTGTTTGTCACGTCATCATCGTTCTATGTGTTCGACTAACACGGTTTCAGCAGTAACAACATAAACAAACTGCTGGAACACGCGTAACTTCCGATAAACTCCAATAGTGGGTGAACATTTCTTCGGCAAGCAGCAAGGGTATCACTTGACGGCTACATTTACAGGTGTGGTTAGGCTTGTTTAACTAGTTACAGGTAAGCGTATTAGTGATGGGCAGTCCGTCTCTTTTCATAGATCCGGTTCTTCTGACTCGGCTCTTACGGCTCCGACTCTTTATTTAGTATCACTGGGAGACTTATTTTTTAGGCCAATTTAGCAATTCTGAATAGTTTGTGTGTTGGTATGCAATTTTTGTATCAATTGTTTTTATAAAAAGCCTTATTTTTTATGATTTTTCGTTAGAAAAAAATACACAGTTACTATTATTTAACATTATAATAAAACTTTAATTAAATAATTGACAATGAACACAGAACCACAGCAAACAAACCTAATAAATAAAGGCAAAATTAGTATTTTTTTGGTTTTCACTCATGACTTAACTTTCTTCTTCTTTTTGGTAAATACCTTAACTTTCTCCCAACGCGCTTACATCTAAATCCGGCTCCCCGCTTCTCTCTATCGCTTTGTACCTGGCCTGTACCACCACTGGCTTTTTGGAGCGTCTATCCCCCTTTCTTTTTTCACATAATGGTATAATCCTAGTCTGTCTTCCCATTTGGTTGGACGCATCGTGTGCCACATACAAATAGGTCCCACTCCTGCCTGCGAATAAAGATTCGGCTCTTTCGCTGACGGGAGTCGGCTCTTCTCGTTCGCGAACGACCCATCACTAAAGCGTATATTAGCAATAGTTCACCCAAAAATGAACATTCTGTCATCATTTACTCACTCTCATGTTGTTACAAACCCACATAAATTTCTTTGTTATGATGAACAGAAAGGAAGATATTCACGAACGGTTTGGTTACAAACATTTCTCAAAATATCTTCCCTTGTGTTCATCAGAACATATAAATTTATGCGGCTTTGTAACAACATGAGAGTGAGAAAACGATGACAGAATTTTCATTTTGTGGTAAACTATCCCTTTAATAATATATTCTTACCTGTAACTAGTTGAACTCAAGCCTAACCACACCTGTAAATGTAGCCGTCACGTGAGACCCTTGCTGCTTGCCGTAGTAATGTTCACGCACTATTGGCGTTTTTATTGCAAATGAAGTGGATAAGATTTAATCAATTCAATAAGGTTATTTGGATAAAATTAGATTATAGGAGTTGGGGATTCTGAGAATCCTATTCTGAAAGCATCTATAGACATTGCATAGTCATAATTTCACCAGCACTCCTGTGTTAACTTTAATGTGATTGTGTTAAAAATAAAGTTCTAGCCAGCAGTGCTTTATTATATAAATATTATATTTACTTTTCCTTCACAGGAGACAAGGAGAAGACAGCTAGCAGAAGCTGCAGAGAAGCGACAGAAAGAGGTACTGAAATACTGATGAGATGTTTAAAGGCGGGGTGCATGATCTGTGACAGCCAATGTTGATATTGGAAATGACCTAAACAAACACGCCCCTACCCCAATAGAATATGGACCTTCATTTGATAGACCCGCCCCACACATACGCAACCCAGGTAACGATGTCGGCTAGTAGACACGTCCCTTACTGCTGATTGGCTACAAGTGTGTTTTGGTACTCGGCCCGACTCCCTTTTCCAAAGTGTTTTTCAAAAATCATGCACCCCGCCTTTAATTTAATGATTGGATAAAGCTGAATTTCTATGCAAGTACACAGACACGATTCATGTTATTCTGTTGTACAAACATGGTGTTTACAGTAGGGACCCTGAGCTATAAAGCTCCAAAATTTTGTAAGACTAGTTGTGTTATTTTTCAGGCAGCTAGCTAAAAATGCCAACAGTTTAACTAAGAATTGGTAATGACATTTGTATAGCTGATAGAAAAGCCTGTGGCAACGCTGAGAATGCTGCCTGTGCTTGTTTTGCTTTATAAATTGCAAATTGTCATTTATATGTTTCACATAATGCTTGATTTCTCATGGGCTTTAAAACACTTAAATTAACCTATCCATGATACATGGTCCAAAGGTTTGTTGATTAGTTAAAATGAATAAACAAAGAAAAATAGTTTGGCAGTTGTTGTCAACGTTTTCTATTATATTTTTTGAATGTATTGGAATATTAGATCATGCAAAATAAACTATGTAAATGAGCAATATTAACTTACATTAACAAACATAAATAAATGCTATAAAAATATATTCTTCATTGTTAGTTCATGCTGGCTAATGTTTTCACTAATGTTAACAAATAGAAACTCATTGTAAAGAGTTACCAAATAAACTATTATGGCACAGGGCTAGTTTTAGGCATGGGCAGGGGTGGGCTAATGCCACACTTTAAATCAACCCCAGACCTTAAACATCCTTTATACTATGGGCCTGTTGAATGCTTGCTTCTGATTGGCTGAGAAATGTTCCGTGGGTGTTGATTATTTTTCTGTAAACGGCACACCTAACCTGTCAAATGTCTTAAAATAACCACCAGAGCAATGTTTGCTGTAACCGTGGTATAAGAGGAGTAATTGACTCCGTCCCTTTGAATTATTTGAAAATAATGCACACCCGCGGTGATTCTCGTGAAATTAGACATATGAGGTGTAATTAAAAATTTTGATAAAAAAAGTAAATGCAAAGTAAGAGAATAAAAATAAGAAGCATTCATTTACAAACATCTCTTCATGTACTATTTTGCACATGATTTCAAATGACATCATAAAAACAATTTTGTTGTTTTTTCCACATTTAAGAGGAACATTTTCATTACCGCAATGTGTCCATGACTGGATTTGGACTATAGATGTGTCAAAGAAAAATTGTATCATCCTCCGCAACAATTTTCAATCATTGTTTAAGCTAAAAGTTTACATTTTGTTTGTCATAGTACCTAGAAAACTTTTTAGTTCTCATTACCGAAACATGAGTTTGTAAATGCATATTTAATGTTATATCATGTTGTGGTAATGATAATTTTTGATAATGATAATCTAAAAAATTTTATAGTAAATATTTTTTAAATCCTCTAAAAATAATGGTTATAGTAAGTTCAGACCTTAATCTTATATGTGCAAAAAATTGGCTTCAAGGGCTTTTTAAAAAAATCTGATGCTGGACACCTTCTAAGTCGTACCCTATAATTCCACTGCCCATCGTAAATTATTCATTACTTATTTATAAGGAAATTATTTAACAAATAGACAATACCTGTTCATAAAATAGCTTCTTAATCAACTGTGTCATTACTTTTGGCCTCTTTAAAAAGGGGGAGCTACCAATTTAAATGGGAATACCCTCTATATGAAGCTGAGAGTGCACTAATGAACCAATATTCATTACATGACTGTAACTGGAATAACTGGACTGTAACAAGAACTGGCCCTGTTTTCTTTTTTTATCTTTCATTTGCCTATTAAATATTGGGATCCTTATTAAACAGGATTTAATGCTATAAAGATTTTAGTTTTGTGATTGGTGGGTCTTCTCACTGTCCTTTAGAGGTTAATGGCAAATGGTAGACCTAAAGCAGGACGGTAAGACAACATCTTCATCTAGTGTCTTCACACTTTTCCACACTTGATAGCAATCCTTCATAATGCAGTTTGGCTAAAATGAACTTAGCTGCATGTGAAATCACGCACTACTTATTGACTGGCAACATCGTATATACCCAAGACAAAGGCAAATATGTTGCGTTGGCCGAACGGACACAGAGTACTAATAATAAAACCAATGTATTGCTCTTTTATTGTGACTCACAAGTAGGGCTGTCACGATTATGAAATTTGGCTGACGGTTAATTGCATAATCAATTTTGAAGATTAATTGTCTATTTTATTGCTTTGACATTTAATTATTATACATTTTTTGTTTGTTTATGAAATATTTTTTTCAAATATTTTAAATATATTTTTTTACATTTTTAAATAAAATCTTTTGCAAGGTTCACCTTGCAGTAAATATTAATACACATATTTAAAAGTAATTATTTAATGAAAATTTCTTTCAAAACCTGAAAATTCTTCATAAGAAATAAACACAATAAAGTGTCTGAAAAATAACTAAAAATAAAAATGCAATAAAACAGTATTGTTAAATAGTAGGCAATCCTACTTATGATATATTAGTACTGGACCACGTGTCTGTTAAGGAGCACCACATGACACGGTCTCGTTTATACAGGTGTTGCAGCTCCCCCTTGTGTTTTTTTAAGAGATGTGCAATCATTGCGGTGATCTGAAATCATCGCGATGATGTCAAACAGTCACGATGAGATGATTATTTAATCATATTGACAGCCCTACTCCCAAGTAATAAGAATTCGAACTCTGGACTCGTTCTTTTGAAAGCCAATAACTTGAGTTACGGTTCACTTTTAGCTTTTGCAAACTGTTTATATTCACTTACAACCAAATGTCCCACTGTATGAAAGGTACTTTTTGCAATAGCATAATACATGCTCTTTAAACTTGGCGAGATTAATAAGGACCGCCTCTTGACCAAAGGTCTTATAGTTTGTGCAACTGGTCATTGTATAATATGCTTGCTGCATCACTTCAGTGATTTATTAAAAACGAAGCAACTTAAAATGGACAATACACATATTTTATAAAGCTTATGTTGTCTCGGTTAAATATCACAGAGTATATATGATGTCATCAGTTGTATTAAGATTTATACATCACTTCCAGCATGTGTAAGGTGCACCATGATTTGGCATGTGAGCACTAAATAACGTTCACTGCACGGGAAATGTTATGATAAATTATTCATTTAAATCAAACGATGAAAGTGTCATGAAATGAGGAGTAAGGTGTGGTAACTGTATTTTATTTTATCGGTGTGTAGACGACATACAGAGGCATCAAAAATCCAGAAGCCTTGGACAGGAAAAAGAAGAAACAGGAAGAAGTGGAGAAAGAGGCCTTGAATCCTTTACCTTCTGGAGGTGGTGGGCTAAAGGTACATATGACGTTTACATTAATAGATTACAAAAAACACCATAGCCCTTACTGTATGACCGTCTACTGTCTGCAAACTTGTTAGATATATATCTATAAATAAATGAGTACAGTTTATAAATGTATTCGTATATACACATTGTGTGTGTATATATTATGTTAATGTTGCATACAATAATTCCATCTTTTTTTCTCTTTAGTGGCAGGTCGGCTAGGCTGAAAGGAGGATCAATAGTGTGTCTACGTTGGAGATCAACCTTCATCTGCAGTATTTCCAACTGACTTTTTTTTCATGTTTTGAAGTGATGCTATAAAGGAAGTGTGCATAGAGACTATAATTTTTGCCAAGCTCTTCTTTCAGGCCTTCTGACTGGCCAGAGTGCATTCAAGCCACGCCCTTTAAACGGCAATATATGCTAATGAGCATTGAATGTTTTTTATGTAACCTTCATTTATGTTCATCAGTCATTTTCACACACCAACTGCTTTTATACAGAGATGCTTTCTATTTTTAACATTATGGTGACCTGAATGTCATTTCAATATACATTTATTCAACAGAGAAGCATGTTTTGTAATGGTTTAAGCTGCATATTTAGCTATTAATATCATATTTATTTCAAATCAATCATCAAGAGTGCTTTAGGATGATTGCATTGTGTGATAATATTTATTTTCAAGACTGTACAACATGTGGGAAATGTTTGCTATTTAAGAGTACTGCTATGGATGAAGGATATTCATTTAGTTTGAGCACTTTCACTGCCCTTGATTGTATACCCTGTTGTTTTTATCAACCAGGTACTATAGTGCTTATAGTGTGAAATATACTGTACATACTGCATCTATAGTCTCTGAGCTCTTTATTATGGCCTTTGCTGTGCCTACAACAGCTTTCTCAGTACGTGTTGCACAAAATATATCAGTCAAAAGAAACAACCTGTACTGTAGATTTAATGCTGAAGGTTTTAATAAAGAGAGAGTTCAACCAAAATGAAACTTTTGCCATCATCTACTCACTGTCTTTTCGATTTAATTACATTTACTTTCAATAGCATCCTAATATGGTCCTCAGGACTCCTGTGTTATATTGCAGGTATTTAAAATTGTTACACAAATTTCTTATCTACCTCTGAATGAGTCTGAATGATTGATTCAGTCTGATCCAGTTGTTGGGTGTCATCTATTTTTGGTGAACTATTTCTTAACATACAGATTCTGCATAACAAATGGATGCATTGCAATGTTTGTGTTAACCAGTAGAGGGCTGCAGCACACTTCTGAAACAAACTTGAAGCACAAAAGTCATTGCTTAAATAAAGATGTTTGTGTGTTTTTGTTTGCTAATTGCTTTAACAAAATACCTTTTGTTTGACCTTGTAACTGATGTACTCAAATGCTTTCAGTCGACCTCTCATCAAATGGTTGTCTAATACTGTATAGAAGATAGGCTACTACTTAACACTGATTTCTAATATTGGTTCTTGCATTGCATCCACAGCCTTACATCCCTATAATTGTTCATTGGCATGGATTCATTGGAAAAATTTCTTTATGGTCAATTTTGGCATAAAAGAATAAATATGAACATTAAATAATAATTTGAGTAATAAACTTCATGTTCCAGCACATTGCAAAGATGCTCACACAGCTACTGGAGAACACAAATTACACTTCATGTGTGTCCACATCATCAACAAAGTTTAATGCATATATTATACAATAAATGGCAAAGATGACATCATAGAATGTAATATTAAACCAAACATGTAATAAACAAACAACAAAATAGAAATATTAATATTGTTAGTAAAGCACTAAACAGAAAACCCATCACGATAGAAATGAATGCTTGAATTCATCCAGCCATTTCATTACATCAGGGATGAGTGTAAAAGATTACTAAGCAATCTGTACTTCCTCATTTAAAAACAAACAAACAAACAATCCAGGACAGAGGTGATGTTTGAATGGCATTGCATAACTGGGAAGAAAATGGTGTAAGAAAGAAGTTCTGGATACCAGTTCCAGACTCCAGTCTGATTGTTTGCATCACTGTATTACATTATTGCATCAAACTGTCTTTCTTCAGTTTTATATGTAAACACTTTTAAAAGGCAAAAATGTCACTTGTACAGTCTTAGATAAAAGGTACAAAAGTTGTCATTGGGGCGGTACCTTTTCAAAAAGTAGGGGCACAAAGTAACGCTTTTTGGCTTTGGTTCTATCATTCAAAAAATATTTAAGTTAAATGAATCATTTTTTTATATAATCAACACATCTCTGCTACAAATGAACACTTAAAGTTTGTTTGTGGGACCTACCGTTATAATAACAAATACACCGAAAGTGACACCGAGTGCAAACGTTACCCCATAGGTGGGGTTTATTGTAACAAACAGAGGGTATTGAGTTTAAACATAAATATTTCAATAAAATTCTGCCTATATACTGAAGATTGTATGGTGGATATTGTTTATACACTCACCTAAAGGATTATTAGGAACACCTGTTCAATTTCTCATTAATGCAATTATCTAATCAACCAATCACATGGCCGTTGCTTTAATCCATTTAGGGGTGTGGTCCTGGTCAAGACAATCTCCTGAACTCCAAACTGAATGTCAGAATGGGAAAGAAAGGTGATTTAAGCAATTTTGAGCGTGGCATGGTTGTTGGTGCCAGACGGGCCAGTCTGAGTATTTCACAATCTGCTCAGTTACTGGGATTTTCACGCACAACCATTTCTAGGATTTACAAAGAATGGTGTGAAAAGGGAAAAACATCCAGTATGTGGCAGTCCTGTGGGCGAAAATGCCTTCTTGATGCTAGAGGTCAGAGGAGAATGGGCCGACTGATTCAAGCTGATAGAAGAGAAACTTTGACTGAAATAACCACTCGTTACAACCGAGGTATGCAGCAAACCATTTGTGAAGCCACAACACGCACATCCTTAAGACGGATGAGCTACAACAGCAGAAGACCCCACCTGGTACCACTCATCTCTACTACAAATAGGAAAAAGAGGCTACAATTTGCACGAGCTCCCAAAATTGGACAGTTGAAGACTGAAAAAATGTTGCCTGGTCTGATGAGTCTCGATTTCTGTTGAGACATTCGTATGGTAGAGTCAGAATTTGGCGTAAACAGAATAAGAACATGGATCCATCATGCCTTGTTACCACTGTGCAGGCTGGTGGTGGTGGTGTAATGGTGTGTGTGTGTGTGTGTGGGGGGGGGGGGGGGGTTCTTGGCACACTTTAGGTCCATTAGTGCCAATTTGGCATCATTTAAATGCCACGACCTACCTGAGCATTGTTTCTGACCATGTCCGTCCCTTTATGACCACCATGTACTCATCCTCTGATGTCTACTTCCAGCAGGATAATGCACCATGTCACAAAGCTTGAATCATTTCAAATTGGTTTCTTGATCATGACAATGAGTTCACTGTACTAAAATGGCCCCCACAGTCACCAGATCTCAACCCAATAGAGCATCTTTGGGATGTGGTGGAACGGGAGCTTCGTGCCCTGGATGTGCATCCCACAAATCAACTGCAAGATGCTATCCTATCAATATGAGCCATATAGGTTAGGTTGCTGACATGTTTCAAAATGCTGTTATGTTTTAGGTAACAAGACAGTGATTAAAATAATATAAGACTGGATTTGGTGACTTACACACCCAACTCAGAAATAAAAAAACTTTTATTCCTCCAAAACACTCTTTGTTCAAAATCTTAATGAAAACACATCAAAACTTTTCATAAATTCACAGGAAATCTTCTGACAGTAAGAGAAAAACACAAAAAGCACAGATTGCTCGGCCCTGTTGAAATATGTAAAGTAGCCGTGTTACAATTAACCCTGCGTTAGTTTGTGCCCCGCTCACCCCTACACATTTGTACCTAAAAGGTACAAACTAGTACCTCAAAGTAAACATCCCAGTGACAACTTTTATACCTTTTTTCTGAGAGTGTAGCCAGCGAGCTTTAAAGTAACATGACACATTAAAGTCTCTGTTTCTCAGTCACTAAAGGATGTCCCTTTACTTTTTGCTTTTGTAGTGGGCCGCCACCACCAGGTAGCTGTCGGGCGTGAGCTCTTGAATGCTGGGAGATTTTCCCGTAATGGGCGATATCTTCCCTTCCACGCGTGAGATCTGGAGCATGCGACATGGGTCGTGCTTCAGCAGGTAGCTCTCGAATGTCTCCCAGCCTCCACCAACACGCACCATCACATGCTTATTATGCAACATCTAGAGAGACAGAAAGACATGATGCCATCCTTTAAAAATACACGTCTACGACTCCTCTAGAGTCAGCAGAAGTATCTAGATTAAATGGAAATACTTCTGTAAGCGGTCTTGATTTTGTGCTTTGTTGTGCATGTGTCAAGCATGTGTCATATTAGTTACACACTGGAGAAAACAGATGGGAGGGTTTAATGAATACTAAAGCAATAAAAAACAGCTGGGTCAGTATAAGTAGGTAGGAATTAACAAACCAGATTTCCAAATGGACCAGAAATTTGTTCTTGGTTGATCCTTTTTAAACACATGGCCCATATCACTTTGTGTTTGCAATTCATTGAGAAATGCAAATATGCATCACACTGTCATCATTACCACAAGGATTTATGCGTAACATGCATGCAACATTGGAAATTAAACACAGCTCATGAACAATGTGACGGCACGCTTTCATTATGCACTGTAGGCCTAGCATTTGTGCCTATTCCTTACATATGTTTCACAAGGAGAACTTGTGAAAAACTCATTTGATGAAAAACATCAAAATCCTTTAACACCTCCTCTGTATTAATCACACCTTTTTATTGGCTATCTGTCACCTCAGGTTCTTACTGTGAAAGATCCTCCAGACGGAGAGATGTGTCAGTCTTTAGAGAGCAGAGGCTGTAAATTATTTTCTCAGGTCTATACATTCCCCAGCGGTTTTAGTCCAAAGCTTTATGTCACTAAATCGAATTTCGGATTTCGAATTTCGGAATCGGATTTCCTTTCACTTTGATAATAAAGTTGCATTATTATTGTAGGTGAAAAAGGGTTTATCTAAGGCCCTGTTTACATTAGAGCATTTGCATTTTAAAACAGCATTTTAAAATGAAAACGATCCTCGTTTATACTGGCATTTTAAAAATAATCTTCATCCACACTATACACGACCATAAATGCATGAAACATGACCAATCACGTGGGCATGCGCATAAAAGTGTAAAATAACTTATTATTTCATATTTATGATCTTATAGTCCATTTGAAAATTTTCGTACGAACTGACTGTATTCTTCAGACAAACACCAAATAACTTATCTCCCCTTACCTGTCGCTGTTCAATGTGCGATTAATTAATAAAAATTAATGACGTAAATTTTTAAAAGTATGCGAGGTCTGTGCACGTCCTCCGGTAGCAACACAGAAATAGCAAAAAGCGTTATCGGCTAAACCAGCATTAATTGATTTTATTGTTTTGTATTAATTTATATTTACAACACTTATCAACAAAACATCGATTAAAATTAAAAGACAAATTATATGAAACGAAATTCATTTTAAACAAAACTTAAATTAAACTCGAAAATAATGTCTGACCCATTACAATTCTCCCTTCAAATTGGCCTTTACAACGCCCTATATGGCGTTTAAAATTACAGTCCATCTTTCTTAATAAGCGAACTAAATTTTAACAAAACATAAACAACATTACAACAATATTCAAATCCAACAATACTCACACATAAATATAAAACAGACATTATCTATAAGGATACATGTTAAAACAATCTGATATAGCGTTTATAATAGCTGGTTGGTAGATGTTTACTATTTTTGGCAAAACCTCCATTGCAAACATTTACCTGAATAAAAATAATTTTTACTTGATGCGCTGTCACGTTAACATCAGCTGTTCATTTACATAAGACTCCGTCTACGTTCATTTACACTGCAGCGCAACGTCTGAGTTCTCAAACTAAAACAGGGTCTTCAGCGTAGTGATGGTCTTTTTCGAAGCACTGCTTCATGAGGCTTCGAAACATTCACAGATCTTTTGTTTCGAATCAGTGGTTCGGAGCTTGTTTTAAACTGGCCAAAGTCACGTGATTTTAGCAAACGAGGCTTCATTACGTCATAACTGTTTCGAAACGTTTCGAAAATCCGATAGTTCACCACTAGGGGGAGTTGATCACATGACCAGTGTCTTATGTTTAGGTGAACTCGGGTCAGTTTTTTTATGGAAGTTCATAAAACATTTATCCTTCTGACTAAGAACACTGCCATTTTGTCTACTTTTTGTTTATAGACAGATTTAATGACAAACATGTGCATAATTAAAAGGGTAGTTAGTTTAAATGATTTGTTTGCCCTAAATAAAACTAAAAACACATAATATACTTTTAACTATGTCTTAATTAAATTAAATATTTTTTAACATATTTTAATACAAATCTTGCTATTATTTTGTTAAAAAAGTGTAAAATGTTTGGACATATCTGCTTTTACACTATTTTGACCAGCAGGGGTCGCCAGCGTGTGTGGTGCTTCGAAAAACTGAATCAATTTTTGAAGCAATTGGTTCAATTGATTCGAAGCTTCGAAAAGCTTCATTTCTTCCATCACTACTGCAGCGTTTGCGAACGAATCCGTTTATGAGGGTCGAAAACGGTGGTGTGGTATAAATAAAAACATAGCCTAAATCTAACACTTTAAGAAAGGATGTGTTAATTTTTTACACATTATGTGTCATTTTGTGTTGACTTTAAAAGTAACACAAAATGTGTTGTTTTAATAATAACACAGAGATGTGTTGTCCCAAAACAAATACTGGTTGTGAACATCCGTTCTAAAGCTACGTACACACCAAACACGGGCATCGCGTTACTCGCTCTAGATTACTCGAGGGATTTAACGTCGTGTCATGCGAATTTTTCACCCATATCGCATCATTCACATCACCCCACGCGATGACGCGTCTGATCGTGTCTTTGCATTGACTTTGTATGTAATCTACTCGCGCAAATCGTTGAACTCGTGTCTGGTGTAAACCCACAGTAATAGTGTTAAAACAATGTTATTTGGTGTATTTGGTGTAATGCAATGTGTTCACGTGGTTTATGGTTCAAAAAACACATTGTTTTCAGCATACCATATACCATTGTTGCTCCTCTATGCCCTGCCCCTCTGAAATGCGTCAATTTTGTACAGAGCTCATTGTTTTGAAAGGCGCGGTGTGCTCCGATTGGCCAGCTATACAGTGCACTGTGATTGGCCGAATACATTTAGCGTCTTGCAGAAATGTGACGCTCCTTACCAAATTTAGAAGATCAACTTCCAATGCAATGTGACTAACCAAAGCTGCTATTTGATTTGCATTAGCATTTATAATACATTTTAATGTGCACTACAGTTGTCTTTTAAACCAATTAAGATTCAATCTTGGCTCACTCACAGTGAGAAAGAGTGCTTTATACTGCAATGTGTCTTTACAATAATAGTTAAGCAGGAACCCAATATCAAGAGCCAATCAAATTCTGCTGCGTCTCTTTTGTCTATTACAGCCTTTATCCCCACAACCTTGAAAACACACACACCACAGTGGACTGTTTCATAAACGGTAAGAAATTACAAAATGTCACTCTGATAACTCAATGTTCCCGTCCCATGTGGTGTACTGTAACACATACCATTGCCAACAGACACACGCTCGAAAACCAGCCTGTGATTGAGGACAAGCACAAATATACACAACGCAATAAACAACACCAGAGAAATCTGTGAGCTGCACCTCATATTATATTCATACATAAGATCTATAATGGAAGGACGTTCACAGGTCAACCCTTCCTGATGGGCGTTTGTGTGGCCCTGGGGTCACAGATATAATAGCAATCAGACTCTACAAGACACCGCAGGACCCCAATATACTGTACACACACTTATAATGTCCCATAAAACAATTCAGGCCTGCGATGTTAAAGGTTATCTTGAAAGAGTCGCTCGATATATACAATTAATTTCTCCCAGGAGCACCAAAGAAGTTCAACACTCTCACTGATACAGCAAAACACACAGACACAAAGAGCGTATTTAAAATAACATTCAATAGATCCGCTAGTGCCGAGAAGGTCTTTCTCCAATACAAACACAAAGGAACGTGTCCTTCAGACTCATACATTCGATTCACTGGGAGACTTTTATTTTTGGGGCGACTTACAGTAGCCTTGGTTGCCAGGCAACACGTTTCAAGGCTGAAGGAATCATTCAATTCAAAATGGTTGTGCAGTTACCGTCTGTTTCATTCAAGACATAAACCAATGATGGAGAATCTACACCAAATACAGATTTTATATTATCTGCAGTGGTGTACCATGATTAAGTGACGTATCAGATCATAAAACAAGGAAAATCATGTCAAGAAATATTAAAGAAACATGGGATTCGCCATCTAATGTGTAGAAAAAGGTTTTAGGATTTTTAGTGAATGTAGTCTTAGTTTCAGGATTAGACATTGGCATTGCAGGCACAGTTGCAAGTTTATAGGGGGCAGCAGTGATACAGTCTGATTCATTACTCAATTAAACCAGCACCGACTAATGAGATTTCACATGGAGACTGAAAATAAGATCAGCTGCCGTGGGTTTGCATGATGAATCGCTGCAGTCATTGTTTTTAATGAAAGCTGAATGATCACGTCTGAAGTAAATGCAATCATATTAATTGTGATATTATGAGATTTCAAAAACTAAACTGAGTCCAAACTTGCATGATCAAATCACAGAGTTTATGGGAACATGTTTAACGGGTCTCAGTTTTGCAAACTACGTACATTGCTGGTTGTCTGTGCTCACAAACGAAATTCTAGCATATAGTGGTGGTTGCTATGTGGTTGCTAGGGTATTCAAGGTGTTTTTCGCACCCTGCTAATAATTCCTTAGAGAGGTTTGATCAACACCGTAATCTGTATACCTATAGGCTATAAAAACTACACTGTGTCTTTTCCTGTTTTTGCTAACTCAATATATGCAATAATAATTTTGTTATGCATGTATTATATGTTTGCAACCTAACACGCAATAATTTTGTCTCTTGCCATTGTTTTATAGTGCTTCAATTTACTCTTTATACAATATAAATCCTGGCTGGGCACCAGGATGATTTCTACAGCTAAAGCTGGTCTTTGCAAATGTACTGGTTTTAATAGGGTTTAGGTATCCAACACCTATTGTCAAGCTGGTACTGTAGCTAAACCAGAAAAGCTGGTTTAACCTGCTTTTTAGCAGATCTGTAACTCATTCAAGATTAAGAAGCGAACTACTGTAGGTATTTTTACTGTACTAGGCAACAATTCAATTTGACCTGTCTAAATCCTGTGAGAGTTAGTGCATTAGTCCTTAAAGGAAAACACCACAGTTTTTCAATATTTTACTATGTTCTTACCTCAACTTAGATTAATGAATACATACCTATCTTTATTCAATGCGTGCACTTTATCTTTGCACAGTGCGTCGTAAATGTGTTAGCATTTAGCCTAGCCCAATTCATTCCTTAGGATCCAAATAGGGATGAATTTAGAAGCCACCAAACACTTCCATGTTTTCCCTATTTAAAGATTGTTACATGAGAAGTTACACGAGTAAGTATGGTGACACAAAATAAAACGTGTCAATTTTTAAGCGGATAAAAAATGAGAACTATATTGTATGGCGGAAGAGCACTTAGTTTGCAGCACTTCGACCTCAGGCGCAGTAATATTAATGAAAGTTTGAGCGAGATGGAGTGTAGTCAAGAGTGATGTTACTGCGCGCCGAGGCCAAAGTGCTGCAAACAAAATGCTCTTCTACCATACAATATAGTTCTCAATTTTTATAGTTCTCTCATTCACAATGCGCTGTACAAAGATTAAGTACACCCTGCAAAAAATTATTTTCGAGAAAAAAATTCTTAGTATTTTTGTCTTGTTTTCAGTTAAAATATCTAAAAATTCTTAAATTAAGATGCTTTTTCTTGATGAGCAAAACGACTAGTTTTTAGACTGAAAATATTAAATTTAAGCGATTTTGTGCATAAAACAAGCAAAGAAATATGGCAATGGGCTAAGCAAATTTTTGAATTTAGTGTTTAAGAAAATTGTTTAAGATTTTTTTGCTTACCCCATTGGCAGATTTTGTTGCTTGTTTTATGCAGAAAATCACTTAAATTTGATCTTTTTGGTCTAAAACCTTATTTTCTTGGGTCATTTTGCTCATCAAGAAAAAACATCTTAATTTAAGATTTTTTTTGATATTTTTACTGAAAACAAGACAAAAATACTATATTTTTTTCTTGAAAATAATTTTTGCAGTGCACACACTAGGTATGTATTGATTTGTCTAAGTTGAGGTAAGAACAGTAAAATATTGAAAAATGGTAGTGTTTTCCTTTAAAATGATGGGGATTTCCTAATGGGGCAAATTAGTGTGAGACCGCACAATTCCAAAAAAGCACCAATGGGAGTGGTAATATCTACAAGTTATTTACTAAAAGGCACAAAATAAATATCACAGGCACAACAGGTGAATTCCATAATGAGCAATGCTATTTACTAAGAGCAGCACAAATTAGTTAAGGGTCGCAAATAGCAGAGCTGATGAGTTGCGCATGATCTACTAATGTGTGATTTGCTTGAGTTCAACACCAAAAATCATCTGCCTTGTAACACGCTAATCAGCTACAATTTCAGCCATTTCAAGCGCAAAATGATTTAGGACATGCTTTTGTCTCTGTTAAAGACACACTATGCAGTTATTTTACCTTAACATAACAGCTTCAAAGTTATTTCGGTGGTAAACAAAGTCATAGTAAGGCGAATCATCCTCCTGTTGAAGCTCGGGGAGGACGCCGCTACCAAAACCAGCAATGCAAGCTTGAGAGAACCGCCCCTGACAAATCTCGCGAGAATCACGACTTGCTTTACGGCAACGACGTCACACACGTTAGGCTTGTTCGACTTCGTGCGGCGCTGCAAGAAGTCGATCAAGCCTATAACAACAACTGCACGCGCAAATTTGAGACGTGAGGCTAAACGATTTAAAAGTTAAGAAAGCGCGTTCGGAAGAGAGTAGGAAAAGAGAATCTGACCGCGTTAGGAACCGGACAAGAGTTCCACTCGGTCAGGTTTTTACTCGTTGGCGTGAGCAAAAGACAGTACTGGAGGGATGCTGATCTGGCGATCTTGTTGATGGACTAGTAAGTAAATCTCTCATTTGTAAACTTGAGGTCTATGTTGTATGTTGTTGCGCTTGCTTGTAGTATGTCATGCGATTATCATGACAACAGTTGTCAATATCTCACATAATTATCAGGACATAAATAAGCCTAGAGGTTGTAAATAGTGTAAACATGCACATGAAGTATTATGATAAATAGCAATAATCATGTATAGTGACATTATAACGAACAACGTTATGAAATAATGCAACGTACACAATTAACTTTGTCATGACATTTTGTAATGTTTAATTGTGATTTAGGTGCAATCATGTTAAAACATTATAAGCTAGCAAACGCGGAACTTTATTATTATTATGCACTCTACACTTGGAATAAACTTCTTATTATCCTATTACCATCATCTGTAGTTTAGTAGACTATGCAGTAGCCTAATATTTGTATGAAATTGTGAAACATTACCTGGTCATTATCTTTGGAGTACTAGAGTGGGAAATTACGACAGTTGCAAGTATTCTCCAGCGACTCTAGCAAAAAACGCCGAATTGCATAGAGCGGCTTTAAATAATTGCGCAAAACCAGTCATAACACGCGCAAACATTAGTAAATCGTCATTTAAATAATCTCCTCCCATAAATGTTATGTCTAAAAGGCAAGGTCAGTCACACAAAATAACTAGACCACATCTTTTCATCGCTTTTTATCCACTGCACGTCTTCAGTAAATCCAGACAGTTGTTATTTCATGACAAAATGATGGTTTGCGCTGGCGCAAGCTGTTAGTAAATCTGGCCATTAGATCTAAAATCTTTTCAGGTCCTTTGTTTTTTGTTGCTATACTTAGATACAGCCTTATGTACCCTCTCGATCCCTGCGCTCTGCCACCGAGCGACGGCTTGTGATGCCATCTCAAGAAGGGAAAAAACATTAGCGCGTACCTTCTCAGGAGCTGTTCCACAACTGTGAAATTATCTGCTGGTCGTGACAAGATCTGCTGACTCTGTAGCTGTCTTTAAGACTCGGCTAAAACCCATCTCTTCCGCCATTACCTCACTTCCTAATATAGGACATACTTTTTTCTCTATTTTTCCTTTCGCTTTATTTGTACATTTACATAAAAAAAAAACATTTTCTAACCAACCCATGTCTATGTATACTGTGTTGGACTTGATGAGACCATTTCCAGTGCACTTATGTATTGCTGTTCTTGTGTTGCTATAATTGCTTCTATTGTTTACCTCATTTGTAAGTCGCTTTGGACAAAAGTGTCTGCTAAATGACTAAATGTAAATGTAGATATACAATTCCACTGAATCAACATCACCATGCCATCAAATTTTTCCTTTGTAGCCATCTCACAAAAAAGCATCAATGTCAATATGGCAGGATAATATTTTTCACTCATATATTCGGCTAGCCTGTACAGCATATTTGTTTCACAATGAATGTGTGTGTTTTTATACTCACCCTGATAAAAAGCACTTTCTCCCCGACACGGTAGCGCCCCTGCGATTGTCTTTCTACACAGAACTTATTTGGACACTTACAAGGCGGGTCTTCAGAAATGTGCTTCACCTGATGACACACACGTTCACGTAAACTGACCCAAAACGTTTGTTTTCTATGAAAGCATCTATTACACCAGTAAAACCTTTATAGTCAAAAAATGACAGTAATCGTTTTACAAGTACGAATCAGTAACAGTAATGGACTATTTTACAGTAGTAAGATCAGCAAAAAGACGTTACTCACGGCATCATCCAAAAGTTTTCCGGTGCTCTTCCTGCTAGAGTTAGTCTTGCTTAACGGAGAGCTGAACGGAGACATGGATGGAGAACTGGAGGTGGGAGATACAGGAGAGGGTGGAGGTTCAGGTGCCTTCTCCTCCTGTTCGATCTCTTTCTCCAGCTTGATAAGTCCAGGTGGCTCCACCTTATATCTGATGCAACAGAAAACATCGAGTATGTTTACCTGTACAGCGGGATGCTAGTAACTACAGCATCAGCATAAAAAATTATTTATATTGACTACATAATTTTTTTATTTAGTAAATGAAATGCTACCTAGATGCTATTCTTCCCAGCTCCAGTAGACATAGACAAACCTCTCGCGGCTGCTTGTGTAAAACTGCAAGAAAAGTGAATAAAAACATAAAACATATCAAATCACAGAATGGCTGAAAACTTTAAATCCAGTGTGAATGAAAGAGTGATTACAAAATGAACCAGGACGAATGTGAATGAAACAGAACGACACTAGAAGATAACTAAACAGTAATTCACTTTATTACTGTGGATGAATATGTTAACACAGACTTGCTGCTGTTGTTTTCTGGTCATGACGGTGAATATGTGCTGCAAACAGTTATTCAACAACACCACACCATGCCTATCTATTATGGATTTGTGCCTAGTATACATTTTTCATGATTTAGTGCAAGTAAAAGTGAGACATCACATGCAATGAAATCTAGAACGTCCACACATCACAACATCCCACCTGAAAATGTCTCCATGTTTTCATTTAGCTACTGCTGAGGAGAAACAGGAGGGAAGAGTTACTAATCGTATTACCTTTCTCATATTTTCATTTTCTTTCTGCAGTGTAAACTGTTGGAGCAGATATTATTGGTGTTCACATTACAGAAGCTTTAGATATATCCACTTTGCAGGACAGTGGCCGTCCAGGACCAGGAAGGTCCACCCCAGATCTATACTGTACTACAGTACAGACTTTCCTCTATACTCTGTGCTATACTATGCCTTTTTTTACTAACCGGAAGAATAAGGGGTTTCCCAGACGAGGGCAAATGACGTCAAATGCATAGTACAATGCAAGTGAATGAAAATCAATTTCTATACTGTCAGTGATATCTGTTTTGTTCAACTTCAGTAAGCATCAGACTGAGGTGTAACCATCTCCGCAGGTAAACATCTGGTAGTCCAGCTGTGACCGTTTAGTGTGTGAAGTGCCCAGCATTGCACACTTCAAATTTTTTGTTAAATTTGTTCTTTACCCTGGTACCTAAAGTACACTTCCTTCATTGTATTTTCAGTGTGAATACACTATTTACACTATTTATACTCAATGGCATAGCATAGTGCATAAGTGTGCAATGCATAGTATGCCACACACTTGAAGATTTTAAGACCGATTTGCCCTCTCTGCAATCGAAAGGGGGCGTTAATGTTTTATCGCAGCCGATTTCTTTATTATTTTGCTGCTCCCGGTCGCGTTGGAGCCTCCCCGAACCAAAATCATAAATATCAAACAAGCATTCGACATGATAGCTGCAATAGGGAATGAGTATGTCCAAGCTTTAACCGAATGTTGCGTATTTTTATAGCTGAAATAAGACTCGAACAAGCATGACATGAAAGGGGAATATTGAGAAAGAATATCGACTTGAACAATTATGGTTGCTTTTATAATGTCTCATGCAAGACCTACCACAACTTGTTTTTTTCACGTCACGTTTGAAACAGCATTTCTGTGAGATCTCGCATCATTTTGAAATCGTTACTACAGTCATTATGCGTGTGTTCTTGCGTCCTGGCCGAATCATCCAGAATTATGTTGTTAACTCTTTCCCCACCATTCACAGTTATCTCGTCAATTAAGAGAAAACATTTGCATAAAAAATGTGTTCCTGATACATTTTTATGTTAATCTGCAATACCGTGATTATCCTCTAGATGGCTTTTTGCTAAAAATTTTTTTTAAAGAAAAATACCCATATAGGCTATTTAAGAGTTTATAAGCATAGAAAAAATATAGATAGGATGAAACATTTTGTTTGTTTTTTTATTGTTTGTGTGAAAGCAGAGGGTCTGTTCTTTCATTTGATATATTTGTATGTTTATATATTTATTTAAATATTTTATACAATTTTCCTGGAAGGCGAATGAGTTAAAAATCACTTCAAACTGTCTTTGTCTGTGGTCGCCCTTGGATTTAAAATCGTTTAAGATGTAAAAATCGCCCAGTGTATCAGGCATTAGTTAAATAAGGGACACTTAAGTCACTTTTATATAAAATGGCTTAGGAAAAACATAACATTACTGGTGTGAGACAAAACAATGACATTATAAGATACCTATTATATGTCAGGGAAGGTTATTTTAAGTTCACAGACAGCTCAGTGAAACCGGGCATATGGGTTTTGGTATTTAAACTTCTGTAGCGCTTGATAAATCTCTGTACACTGGTTTGCATTTCAAATGGAAGATTTTTTTTTTTTGATTATGCAAATGAAAGGGAGGTTTGGAAAGCCGCTGTGGCTGGAGTTTGTATCTGTGTCATACAAAAGCACACAGTACATCCACAAGAAAACACTTTGTGTGTGCGCGCGTGCATGCGTGTGTGTGTTTACCTAGTAAGGTGTGGAAACAAAGATATAGTAATACCAGTAATTTTTGACCTTGTTTGGACATTTTTGAGTCCCAGTGAGGAAACAAGCTTACAAATCAGTTTTTTGTTGAGAAAGTTTTTTTGTGAGGGTTAGGTGTATGGTTGGGGGATACAGTTTGTACAGTATTACGGTATAAGTCATTATATCTATGAAATGAACATTTCTACATTCCACGCCAGGCTGCCCTCCTTCCATCACCTGATTTTGTCTGTCTTTTGCGGTTGTAAACTTGTTTTTCTCTCCTAAGTCTTGTCTTAAAGGATTAGTCCATTTTCTTAAGAAAATCCAGATAATTTATTCACCACCATGTCATTCAAAATGTTGATGTCTTTCTTTGTTCAGTAGAGAAGAAATTATGTTTTTTGAGGAAAACATTCCAGGATTTTTCCCATTTTAATTGACTTTAATGGACCCCAACACTTTGCAGTTTCAACGGAGTTTCAAAGGACTCTAAACGATCCCAAACGAGGCATAAGGGTCTTATCTAGCGAAATGATTGTCATTTTTGACAAGAAAAAAAAATAATGCACTTTTAAAGCACAACTTCTCGTCTATCCTGGTCTGGTGATGCGCCACGTGTTACATATGAAACGCACATTTGCGACACAAATACATACATTTTTATCATTCGACATACAACAACGTCAGAACGGTCCTCTTTCTCCACACTTGTATGGGCGTAGTTTCGCATTCGTTATCCGAGACCTCTTGAGGTGATGATGTATTGCATGAGGTCGCGCTGGCGCATCATAGGGCCAGAGATACACGAGAAGTTGTGGTTTAAAAGTGCATTTTTTTTTCTTGTGAAAAATGACAATCGTTTCGCTAGATAAGACCCTTATGCCTCCTTTGAGATCATTTAGAGTCCTTTAAAACTGCAATTTTAAACTGCATTAAAACTGTTAAGTGTTGGTGTCCATTAAAATTAGAAAAATCCTGGAATGTTTTCCTCAAAAAACATAATTTCTTCTTGACTGAACAAAGAAAGACATCAACATTTTGGATGACATGGTGGTGAGTAAATTATCTGGATTTTTTTTAAGAAAATGGACCAATCCTTCAAGTTTAAATCCGAGTATAAGGAACCAAGTGTCTACCTCTTCAAGGATTCAAGGTCTGTGGTCTTTGTAATATCTGACTATGACAGATGATAGATACTAGACTGCACAAAACACCTTCATTTACAAAATGAAAAACAAAGAATGCAACTTTATTTGTGACATGATAAGCATATATCAGAGATACACAGTAATCCATCAATTTCAAATCAGTCTCTCAGCTTTTATAAAATTCAGCATGATGCAGTCCATACAAAAAGTGTATTTCCATACTATATGATATATAGCAACTTTAATTATTCTTC
This sequence comes from Misgurnus anguillicaudatus, assembly GCF_027580225.2. Classification (NCBI taxonomy): domain Eukaryota; kingdom Metazoa; phylum Chordata; class Actinopteri; order Cypriniformes; family Cobitidae; genus Misgurnus; species Misgurnus anguillicaudatus. The sequence continues at coordinate 2,964,838 of NC_073342.2, read as the reverse complement.
AAACTATTTTCAACAGTGAATAAAGACATGGACCAATCAGAAACTAGTGCTTGTGACCACTGAAGGACTATAGCATAATTCAGTACATTACAGTATAGTGTCGTGCAGTGGTTTTTAATCCTGTTCCCGGGGAACCACTGCGCTGCACATTTTGCTATGTCTCTAGCAGAGTTTTTCAAACTGGGTTTATCCCTTTAACAATAATGTGAAAGAATTAACATTTTTCTCTTAAGGTTTACACATTGGTGTATGTGTATTTAAGTCTGGAAACAATCTGTTTTACTGACGTACAATTTTGGGACGTGTATGCATTGACACAGAAGACACACTGGCACTTTTACGGGACTTTTCCGGGATCAGCGTGCTATGTGAATGAGGTGTAGGAGTAATTTCCTAGCTCTTCCTAGCTTTGTAATGGCATTGACTAATACCTGGATAAAGCCCATCAATCATCAAAAATACTTTGGTGGTTTGATATACAGTATGTCTTTAAAAGAGTAACAATATGTTTGTGAAAGAAAACAATTCCTATTTAGAGCTTCTTTAGCAATCGAAACGTTGCAATGCTTACCCTTTTTCTTGTGAAAATGCAATAAATTAGGGTCTATGAGAGACACAGTTGCCTACAACTGCACAGGATGATTCATTTTACCCATAATCCTTTGTGCCTAAATCAGAGATTTGTTTAAAACACTCACCCAGCCCATCTGATTCAAACAGGCAGGTGTCGCCTACGCCCACCTCTCGACACCATGACAGAAAGTTGGCTGTGTTGTCCCTGGCAAAAAAGGAGCCAGATGGGGCGCTGGCTCGGCAGGGAATCCTGCGACTGGGGATTATCTGAAATAGAGATTTTGTCCGTGTTACTCTATGCCTTCACTGACAGACATTTGACACCAAAATCTCACACATATATATAAGTGAAGCGAAGCATGGTCAACATATAGCTATTCCATACTGTTACTAAAACAGGTGCATCACCAACTTCCTCAGTAATTCCTCAGTAATATTATATGTATGTTGTCATTATGAAACACGATCACATATAATTCCTTGAAGAACAAAAGCATCCTCGCAGTGCTCGAGCCCTAATTAAAAGAAATCTTGGTAGAAAAAATGAGAAAGCAAATGGTAAGATCTGTGCACTTTATAAAAACAACAAGGTTTTGAAAATCAAGTTTTTGGTTCTGTTCAGAGCTTAAAGAGGACATTTCACAAAACTTTTTAAAGTATCAAATATATCTTTGGTGTCCCAGTACATATGTGAAGTTATAGCTCAAAATACCATACAGATCATTTATTATAACATTGGCACAAGTGTGAGCAAAAATGTGTCGTTTTTGGATGTGTCCTTTTGAATGCAAATGAGCTGATCTCTGCACTAAATAGCAGTGTCGTGGTTGGATAGTGCAGATTAAGGGGTGGTATTATTATAATAAGATCCCATTCTGACATCACAAGGGGAGCCAGATGTCAAGACCTATTTTTTCATGTGCTTGCAGAGAATGGTTTACCAAAACTAAGTTACTGGGTTGTTAATTTTCACATTTTCTAGGTTGATAGAAGCACTGGGGATAAAGCACTTAAACATGAAAAAAGTCAGTTTTTTCATACGTTCTAATTGGTCTATCATCTGTATGTCTTTTGTCGGTTATTGAATGTGTTTGTTATGTTTATGTCCTTGTTTCACGTTTCACTAGTCAAGCTTCATGGATTACGTTCAGGTTTGGATTTATCTCATTTGTTCTGCATTTAGATGCAGTCTCCTCATCTTTTAAATATAGTACGTTATAGAATAACCTACCTAAAAATGAATCTAGCAGATGTTTTGTCTTCTCTGCACCAGATATCAAGTTCTTTTCTGGAATTTACTGCTTAAGTTTTGAGGGTTGGCATCCCAGTCCAACTGTTCACGTCATGCCTGCCAAGCCAGAGCCCTCCCACGTCATGGCTGCCACGCCAAAGCCCTCTGATGTCATGGCCACCACCATGCCAAAGCCCTCTCACATCATGGACAGCCCCTAAAATATTTTTGGGAGGGGGTAATAAGTGAAAAGGAAGCCAAGAGCTGTGAGGATGCTACCAGCGAGGCTGACAGAGGCAAGGACACCTTAGGCGAGGGTAAGAAACAAACGTCCAAGCCAGCTCGCAACATGGCCACTCTCCAGAATCTCATGCCATCATAGGCACAATGCAAAAGGGCCTAAATCCGGTGGTTTCAAGTCCGGTGGTCCCTAAGGTCTGTCCCCTGTCTGTGGTGCTTCCTGTGGTGGCTACACCCATGTGGTGTGTTTGGGCCACATACTGTTCTATGGCTCCCCCTGAGGTTGCTGCAGCCCACGAGTCCACTCCTGAGCTTCCTGTCACTACCAAGATGTCTGAACCCGAGTATCCTGTGCTTACTGTCATGGTCAAGATGGCATCCCCTGCGTTTCCTGTGCTTCTTGACCCAGCCAAAATGGCCATCCCAGAGCCTCCTGGACTCTCTGACCTGGTCAAGATGGCTGTCCCGTGGTTATCTGCACTGCCGGCTTTACCCTGGCTTCGTGCACTGCTGGTTTTGCCTTGGCTTCCTGCATGGCCCAGGCCTGCCATTGCTCCACAGCCCAGACCTGCCATTGCTACATGGCCCAGATACAACATTGCTCCACGGCCCAGACCTGCAATTGCTCCACGGACCAGACCCCCCCATTGCTCCACGGCCCAGACCCGCCATTGCTCCACGGCCCAGACCCGCCATTGCTCCACGGCCCAGACCCGCCATTGCCCCATGGCCCAGACCCGCCATTGCTCCACGGCCCAGACCCGCCTTTGCTCCATGGGCCAGACCCGCCATTGCTCCACAGCCCAGACCTGCCATTGCTACATGGCCCAGATCCAACATTGCTCCACGGCCCAGACCTGCAATTGCTCCACGGACCAGACCCCCCATTGCTCCACGGCACAGACCAGCCATTGCTCCACGGCCCAGACCTGCCATTGCTCCACGGCCCAGACCCACCATTGCCCCATGGCCCAGACCCGCCATTGCTCCACGGCCCAGACCCGCCATTGCTCCATGGGCCAGCCCCCGCCATTGCTCCACAGCCCAGATCTGCCATTGCTCCACAGGCCAGACCCGCCATTGCTCCACGGCCCAGACCCGCCATTGCTCCACGGCCCAGACCCGCCATTGCTCCACGGCCCAGACCCGCCATTGCTCCACGGCCCAGACCCGCCATTGCTCCACGGCCCAGACCCGCCATTGCTCCACGGCCCAGACCCGCCATTGCTCCACGGCCCAGACCCGCCATTGCTCCACGGCCCAGACCCGCCATTGCTCCACGGCCCAGACCCACCATTGCTCCACGCCCCAGACCTGCCATTGCTTCATGGCCCAGACCCGCTATTGCTCCACGGACACAAAGCTGTTATATGAATGTGCCTCTGAAGGTAACTGTTTCAAAAGTTTTTTCATCTTATCACAGTATAATACCTGATAAAGAGCTGTCTGAAAGCACACACGGCTGTTTGTTTACAGGGTAAGGGGTAAAGTATCACTAGCTCTGAGAATATATTTGTGAATGGCAACCTGACAGAAAGGTCTGAAAATACACACATACAAATCCAAGGTATGACCATTTGCACATTCAGATTCAATACTAAACTTGTATGTGCAAATTTGTACATTAGGGAATCCTAGGTAAGACTTCACCTGTGAACCGTGAGGAGTTCATGAGTGTCTTACTTTCTCTCAGCAGGAGACAAGATCTCTTTATACACATTCACTCTCACAACAAGCGTCCTTTTAATAGTCAATGACAATATAACAGTAAGAGATAGTAATAGATGCCAAAAGATAGGGGGGTAGTCAAACACTCAAACATATATCCAACATATATCTCAAAGGGGGATTTACATAGTGTCAATTTTCATACAAGAGACTATGAAAAGTCTGATGAGATCATGCTGGAAGAATGCAGTCAAGACTGGAATGAATTTTTTCTCCTGCTTTTCCAGAACATTCTCAGGTTCTCTGAAAGACCAGCTACCAATCTATTAGCTCAGAATCTAAAGTGAGGTTTGATGAAGCATGTCTGTAGTAGACTCTTTGTGATTAATAAATTCCTGTGTATTTCTCTCTCTCTCTCATGCTCTTTCTATCCCCAAGGAGTTGCGACCTCAAGTATTCCTCACATCTGTGCTGTTGCCCGTTGTATTTTTCTTACAGACACGCACAGAGTGATCAGGTGACCCAGCATGCAGCACGGCCTCTGACGTCAGTGCACACATAAAAATCACTGGAGCCCTTTCTCGAAATATCTCAGAAAAGCTAACTACAAAAGAAATGTATTATACAAACCAAACAAAAACTCAGAACAATTCAGATTTAATTAGAAAAACACCTCATTAATGTTCATATTCATTTCCACTGGACAAGTGTGTGGCTGTACATGGGCAGCTAAGAGGAACAATCGCTCATTTGACATTGAGGTAAAGTTATTTAGGGCTGTTTTTGGGGAGTACCAAAACCAGCAAAGTATCATATTTTGAGATAGAAGAATTAAATGCTTAATTCAAATCAAACATCTGAATGAACCGATTGATTTAAATTAATCTGACATATAGATAACATATAGCTAACTGACACTTAAATTGTACATTTTCTGCAGCTGTGTAAAAATTCTTGATATATTGTCATGTTTTTGTGATATTTATATATCTAGATATGGCTCAGGTCACACTTTTAAACTCAAGAAAAAATGCTGGGTTGCTTCAACCGGTTAAATTAACCTATGCTGGTTGTATCGACCCATAGTTAGGTCAAATATGGACATTTTATAGGTTTATTTAACCCAGCGATTGGGTTTGTCCAGGGCCAGTCTGTCCTACAGGTGGTAGGCATTAGGCCCCACCTTGTCTGGGGGGCCCATGACAGTCTGTGACATAACGTTAGTACTTGTGTTACAGTATACTCATGAAGCAACACTTGGACATAGACCTAAAAAAAAAATTGGTGCTAAATAGCACTAAAAGCTCGTAATTATAGTGGAACCATTTTTAGTGCTATATAGCACCTGTAAAAGCACCTATAAAGAACCATCCAGGAGCACCAGATGTGGTTCTATATAGCACAATATGGTGCTAAACAGGTACGTCATTAGTACTATATGGCACTTAAAATGGTTCCCCTATGATTATGAGCCAGTGAACTAATTTTAGTGCTATTTAGCACCGTTTGTTTTTAGAGTGTATATTTAACATGAAAAATTACGATGATTTGTGGCGAGCGTGAACAATGCTTGTGCCAGTATACGAGAATAAGTGCTCTTTATGTATTTTTATGGACTTAAATTATTTGATACAAATGTTGACTATTATGGTGACCGAATTATTAGTGTGGAACTTTAACCCTGTACATTTTTAAAAAGTATAACAAAACATACTTTAATTTATCATTGCCACCTTGTAGGTGTGAGCAAAAATGTGCCGTTTTTGGGTGTGTCCTTTTAAATTCAAATGAGCTGATAAAATGCAAACACTGATCACCATAATGGTGGTTTGTTGAAATTACTCAACTTAATTGTGGTGTCAATTATTCTCTCTCTCTCTCTCTCTCTCTCTCTCTCTCTCTCTCTCTCTCTCTCTCTCTCTCTCTCTCTCTGCTTGCTATGCTTCTCAATGAATTACGGTGAAATGCCGCTACATCCAAAAGCCAGGGGGCGCCCTCGTGCAGAAACTCAATATGCGCTGTAGACGAAGAACCATACATACGCAGCTATGACACGCTGCTCCAGGAAATGGCTTAAGGATATATTTATATTGCTGTTCCTCAAACCTTTTCAGGTATTTTCATGATAATAAAGAATATGTATAATGAATATGTTTGACAAGTGTTGCTTTTTCAAATGCATGTAATAAACGACTCAAACTAACAGTGATTTCAGACCGATAAGAGCTTACTGATCAAAAGCCATAGTATATGAAAAGCTGTGAATAATATCAGCTGTGTGATTCAGAATATGTATTGGCCACGTATTATAAGTGTATATCGGCATTTATTGTGCACCCCTAATGGTATTATTATAATAAGATCCCCTTTTGACATCACAAGGGGAGCCAAATTTCAATTACCCATTCTTTCACATGCTTGGAGAGAATGGTTTACCAAAACTAAGTTACTGTTTTTTTCTAGGTTTATAGAAGCACTGGGGACCCAATTATAGCACTTAAACATGGAAAAAGTCAGATTTGTATTATATGTCCCCTTTAATGAAACTTTGTACTATTTAGTTTGGAGATTCAGTCGTGTTAGTTTAACATCTCGGGTCACTATAGACCCGAATCTATGGCCTTTCTCCAAATCTAAATCTATTATTTTAAGATGGGCCTATTAAGCTCCTTTAACAGCTAAAACATGGCCTTAAAAATATTCATTATAGTTGGATATAATAAATGACGACATATTGGACACCCCTCTTTTGTATTTTGACAACCATAAACAGAATCATCTGTCATCTTGTTTCTGAATTCAGGGTTCATAGATGCATAAACACAATAAAGGTATCATAAACTATGACTCATAGTCTTCTAAAGCCATCTCATGACTGTATATTAGCAAAATGATGTATCTGTTGTGATAAAGCCAAACTAAAAGAGAAAAGACCACGAAACAAAACAGTCTATGAATGGTAGCCCCTGTTTTATTATCCTTGTGGGACTCTATTAGTAGAACTGGAGAGTCATAACTAATAGAAAAGCCCCATTCTGTGTATCTGTAAGAGGTGGTTCTTGGCCAAGACAAGCAGAAATATTTTCTTAATTTACCACTGCAAAAATCTCCTGATCTTAATGCCTTTTCCATCTGGGGGTGTTTTTCAGCACTTAACAAGTCATAGCTTTCATTTACTTTCTCTGTTTAAATCACAAAGCTCACTGATTTTCCAAAGTTCATCGTCCCACGATGCCGAGGTTCAGCAGGGGGTGGCAAGCGGCCACAATTCCAGACAAAAGTCTTTGTGTGAGTCAGAACCTACAAATACATTCTTTACAAGCACCTGAAACTGATACACTGTGGCATTGGCTAGAGTTTGCGAGCGTACAATATGAAAACATTTAAACGTATTGCTAGCAGACATGCCAAAGTCATTTATGCTGTTATGGAAATGCATGCTTTTATTTGTTCAGTATCTGTCATTTATTCGAATGAATATCTACACTTAGCATACATGTATCTGATCGAATATGACCTTAAACCAATCAACGCAGAGCTTTTTCCAAACCCACTGGCTACCCAATTTAGAAAACAAGTTATACACATCCCTTGTTTTAACAAGATGGCTGTACTTGACGTTGGAAATTATAATGAAATTATAATGAAAACATAGTTGAGGTTATATGTCTAGCAGGCTGAATGAAGACTTGCAATTATGCAGACGATCTAAGCTAACGAATACAATACTAAGGTTCTGTGCATTTTCTTATATTAAACAATAACATTGTTTGCTTGGTTCACATGGATTCATAAGAAGAGCTAACCGTCCTCCACACAGGCACAGAGTTGGAAACCCTCTCTTTACTGTACGGCAAGCATCTGTGACTTGTAATTAAAAAGAGTTTTAGATGTGGCAGTCTGTCAACATCTGTTTATAAAAGCGCACAAAACACATGACGACAATTATCCTGCCACTGGGTTCACAGTAGCTAACACATCTGTTGAACCATGTCTCTACTGTGTAACTCTAAGAAGCATTCTGTTTTTGACCTTGCACCAATAAATATTAAGCTATAGACGGTTTCAGCAGTAACAACATAAACAATCAACAATAACAACAAAGTATTTTAAAGCAACACCAAAGAGTTTTTTACCTTAAAATAACATTTCCAAAAAAGTTTCAGTGGTTCATCCACTCGAAACAGGGTGAACGGCACTTTCACACTTGCTTTGCAGCCCTCTATCGGCCAAACCGCACTAAAGAAGTTTCCAACCGTCGAGTCGCGGACCTGTAGTTCGAGTGAAAACTACAAAAACTTGCTTTACAGCAGACCTACAATCCAATCAGAGCGAGCTATGCTGCATTATTTACGACAGTGGTAATGGACAATTCTGCTTCTAACCGGTAGGGGGAGCAAAGAGCAAAACTCTTTAGGGTTGCTTTAAACTTAGTTTATTTTTATAACAAGCAAAATAAACAACACGTAGATTACCTAGGAAACAAAACATTTGTTATTTTCACCAAGTTATTTGTTCAAGAGTTCAGTTTAGCAACTAGTCAGACCATTAAAAAAACTGAAACCGGAAGTAAAGTTCAGACCAGACGCTTATCGCGTCATCGCACGTCTGTCCAATGGAACAGTCTTTAACCCCTGTGCCTTGTTCCAATTCACTACCCTTTCGTGTTGTTAGCGGCCAAAAAAGGCCACTAAATTAAACGGCTGTAAAAATGTATCAGATTAATATTTTTTTCACATTTTTTTGCATAAATCTGTTAATCAACCTCAGAACTGATGAAAACTACCAAATGTTTCCAAAAATTTCATGATTTTAACTCTTTAATTGCCAAACTTATAAGTGATGCCACTGATTTGAGAAAAAAAAACATACAAAATCACTGATTTTCAATATAAAAAGTGATTGTGGACTGAATTTTTTTTCACCCTTTTCACAGTCTTGGGCATGCCAAAAATTTGTAAAAACATTGGCTTTGATGCATTTTTAGTTTTTGTGCAGCATCAGATTTAATTTTTTTCTCCCTCATTTATTGTTTGTGGCCATTTTTTCCCCATTGACTTCCATTATAACAACATTTTTTCATTGCAGAGCCATGACACCTTATCATCATGCATTTTTGATTCTTTGTGGTTTTTCCTTTTGGAAAGAGGTAAAATTTGTCATTTTTACTGTTGATCACCATGTGGCACCATTAACCCTTTAGTAGCCTGTGCAAAAAAAAGAGCTTGAATTCTGGATTGTACATTGAGTTATATGGACTATAACAGCATATTAGAGAGAGAGAGAGAGAGAGAGAGAGAGAGAGAGAGAGAGAGAGAGAGAGAGAGAGTGTGTGTGTGTCTGCATGCGTGCGTGCGTGCGTGCGTGCTTGCATGCATTTGTGTGCGTCTGTGTGGAAAAATCTGTAAAAAATCTTCTCTGCATCAGATTTATGATGAACAAAAATGCAAAAACAACTTCAAATAAACTGAACAATGAAGCAAGAGTAGAGGATGGATGGAGAACTAAACAATCAAACTAATTTTTTGGTGTGTATATGTGTACGTGTGTGTGTTCAGTCTTTTCAGCAGGACTTGCAGCATATTACTAGGTGCTCTCTGCAAGTGTGTGTACCACAACGGATACAAGTGCTGACTGTTCTTTTTTTGGTTCTGTACACCACTTGCATGTTCCCCTCTTCACTCCTGAGCCGCTGGTACCTGCTGGTGTCTGTGGATTTGTGTCTAGAGGGACAGCTACAGGAGAAAAAAATCCCTCTCACCAGTGCAGCACTAACTGGTGCGCGAGGGAGGTGCTCTCTCCTCAATACTAACACTAACCCTACACACACACACACCCACACACCCACACACCCACACACACACACACACACACACACACACACACACACACACACACACACACACACACACACACACACACACACACAAACACTGGTTTCCATGTTTTGTGGGGACATTCCATAGATGTAATGCATTTTATACCGTACAAACTGTATATTCTATTCCCCTAACCTACCCCATTCCCTAACCCCAACCATCACAGAAACCCTTCTACTACTTCACATTTTCAAGAAACATCATTCCGTTTGATTTATAAGCTTGTTTCCTCATGGGGACAACAAAATGTCCCCACAAGGTCACAAAAACACTGGTATTCCTATCTCAATTGTCCCCACAACGTGATAATTACCAGGTACACACACACACACACACACACACACACACACACACACTGGTACACATACACACACACTCGTACACACACAATGATTTTATAGTCCATACATCCAATGTACAAACCAGAATTTATGCTCTGTTTTTTTGCACAGGCTACTAAAGGGTTAATGGTGCCACATGGTGATCAACAGTAAAAATGACAAATTTTACCTCTTTGCAAAAGGAAAAGCCACAAAGAATCAAGAATGCATGGTAATAAGGTGTCATGGCTCAGCAATCAAAAAATGTTGTTATAATGGAATTCAATGGGGAAAAAATGGCCACAAACAATAAATGAGGGAGAAAAAAATTAAATCTGATGCTGCACAAAAACTAAAAATGCATCAAAGCCAATGTTTTTACCAATCTTTGGCATGCCCAAGACTGTAAAAAAGGTAAAAGAAAATCCAGTCCACAGTCACGTTTTATATTGAAAATCTGTCATTTTGTGTGTTTTTTTTTCCCCAAATCAGTGACACTACTTATAAACTTGGCAATGAAAGAGTTAAAATCATGAGATTTTTGCAAACATTTGGTGGTTTTGATCGGTGCTGAGGTTGATTGACAGATTTATGCAAAAAAAAATGTGAAAAATATTTCATCCGATAAATTTTTACAGCAGTTTAATTTAGTGGCCTTTTTTGGCTGCTAACAACACGTAAGGGTAGTAAATTTGCCCACGGTATATTGTTAAGTTTTTGAAAAATTTCAAAGCATTTTCTTAAAATATGTGTAAATATAAGATTTGTCACCAAAAATCATGCCATTTGCTGAAACACAGAGAAAGTTGTGGCCAAATTAAGACAAAAAAAATGGCCCCAACAACACATAAGGGATAAAGGTTTTGTTTATACGATTTTCAACCAAAATGGTGAACCTTTTATTTGAAAATGGGTTTCAACCATAGACTGTAAAAAATATGGACGTATGTCATGATTCTGCCAGCCTGTCACAGTAATTCATAGTTCATGTGGCAGGATTGTGGCGGTAGCCATGTTTTGCATGGTAGCACATGTTGGGGCTGTGTGTTTCCATGTCTGGTCTCTGCCACACCTCACTTGTTTCCTCATTAATTATTCATTATTAGTTAACTCGTCTGACTTTCCCTCATTATCTTGTGTAGTTTTCCTATTTAAGGCCCCAGTGTGTTCTGTCCTTTGCTGAATCGTTTTGGTTGGTTGGTTTTTTGACAATTCTGTCATTGTTGAGTCAAAGTCAAGTAGTCTCGTCATCGTCTCGTCTGTTATTGTTATCATTTTTCCCAACGTGGGCTTTTGTTTAACCTAGTTTAAACCTTTTTGAGTTCATCATTTATCTGCACTTGGGTCCCGTTCTTTGTCTGTCAAGATAGACATAGGGGGCCCTATCTTGCACCCAGCGCAAGTGACGCATGTATCTTTTCGTATTTTGCACTGGCGCACAGCGGGTTTTTCCCTCCACAGACGCACGTCGGCAAACTAGGGAATGAACTTGCGCTCCCTGGGCGGTTCAGCGCAAAAAAGGAGTCGTGCTCCGGCGCAAACCATCTCTTATGCTATTTTGCCGTTTCAAAAAACAATTGCGCTACTAACCAAAAAAAACTAGTCTAAAGTTGCTTATCTAATCTACACAGATGCAACAGTTATTTTTGCAAATCATAATTTGTTACAATAAAAAATATTAACACATGAGATAAGGGAAATCATTGTGGTGAGCATTGTGGTGATAGTTTTTATTTATTTTATGTGGCAGCGTTAAACAATTATCATGCAAATAACGATTAAAATATTTTCATAAGTTTGTTGTGTGGCTGTATTACGTTTATTTTATCTAAATTATAATTAAAATGTTTTCATAAGAAACCTTAATGTATGTGAACTTGATTTGTAAGTGTACTTTGGGGTTGAACCTTGCTTGCGTTTCTTGTGTCCGATTTCAAAGCCCCCAAACCCTTTCAGCGGTGAGGGTGGATGCAGCGATGTCCTCGTGTGTGCCCGGCGTGCCCGATTTATGCTGGCAAGCTTGGGATCCCCCCGTTTCCTGACATCATTGTAGTGCTTGGCGCAGCTGATGAGACAATTGCGGCTATTTCCTCTCACGCCTGTTTAACCGACGCTGATTTGGGCGGGTTTCTCCCATCCCCATACAAAACAACTTCTCTGTCTTTGACTGCTCTTACAAGAACGTGGGTCTCCTCAGCTGTGAACCGCTCCTGACGTGCGCCTGGTAAATCCGTCATTATAATAGCAACCCGCCATGAAACTTGCGCCCTTGCGTTTAAAGGGAATGTTGGATAGCGTTCTGATTGGTTTATTTGACGTTACGCCCAAACCACACCTATGAATAATGAACCTACTTCAGACCAACCCCTTATTGATTTGCGCCCGGCGCAAGACTTATTTCTCCCGCCAGGAAAATAGCAACAGCGCCCAAGATCCGCCCACAAAGTCACTTGCGCTTTGCGCTTCGGACTTGCGTTTCAGATCGTTAAAATAGGGCCCAGGCTGTTTCTCAATTCCAAGAACGCAAAGAATGGACTTGCGTTCTCGTGGAGATCGTTCTTGCCAGGCGACCTCAGAAAAACAAACTCAGAAGGCCGCGAAAATACAAAATGCACTTGTGAGAAATGAGATATGTGCAATCTTCCTGTTGGTCACCTGACCTCCGCCATTGTTTGCCGCAATGACTTCTGGGGCATATCTGCACTCGATACATCCTCGATATCAAGAACACATTTGGGTATTTTCATGCGTCCTCTGTACTTGGGTTCTTGAGAATTGTAATTGAACTTTGACGTTAATGATGACATAGAGCGAGGACACAAGGACACAAGATTGCTGAAAAACGCATATTGAGAAACAGCCATAGTGTCTGTGACATCATCCATAGGTTTGTGAAGAGCTTTTTTAAAGTCAAAAGTTGACGGCGCTTGCCGTAGCCATCTTGGCATCCCGCCACCACGCATCACTTGCAGATAACCAAAAATGGGTAAAGAGACGGGACGTGGTTGGAGCTGAAGTGTCTGATTGCTGAAACCACACCCTCCTAGCTTGACTCTAGCAACAGCAGTGGCAGTTCACCCATCACTCAAGTGGCCACGCCCTTAATTATGCAGAATTTTAAGGGTTAATATGATTTAAATGGATGATTTACAAAAAAATTACCCCCCTCACAGTTGTCATAAAGGGCAAACTTAGCTATATAGACCAGAAACACTTTTCGTACCAGGTTGTACACACGTTTATTTCTGCTGTAAAGTTGGGCATTTTTAACATGGAGGTCTATTGGAATTGACTCCCTTTTGGAGCCAGCCTCTAGCGGCCAGTCGATGAATTGTAGTTTAAGTCACTTCCGTGTTGGCTTCACGTCACGATAGAGATCAGAAGGTTGCCCCTTTGTTTCAACATGCAAGTTTTTGAAAACAACAGCTGTAAACAACATACATGCAAATAGGTGATTTCATGTGCATGCGTTTTAAGTGCTCAATCTACAGTCATGCATGAGTACTTCACAGTTTTTCAACAACGTTTACAAATTTTAGACACTAGATAAATGTAATGGGATGTACCTTTCCTGATGAAGTCAAGTCTGTGTTATTTTGCCTGAACTTCTCCTGCAGGGTCTCAGCCAGCCGACACAGCAGGAAGCCGTTGTCTAACCTGTCAATGAAGCTTTCCGCAGTAATTTCCACACCTGACCGAAAAGATAGGAGAAAGTGATAAGCATCTCATCATAAATGAATTGACTGTGCCTCATTGCAGTTGCCTATATACGCAATATTATTGGATAAGTCACACTAAAAATTAACAATGGACAGTTATAATGGACGCTTACAGCAGTTATTTGATTTTAAATTTAATAGCATTTTAATTTCACTTCCCTATATTCAAATTCACATTACACTTCTTCATCCTGTTTGCTTCCTGAATTCAAATTCAAGTCAAATGACTTAATGTGAATTGAGGGCGTTCTTTATTCAGCTCTGAATGGTGCACGATCATGTCACAAATCCAGCTTTGTTTCACAAAATAACATGTTTCAGTGGCAAAAACAGATGGAAACCTTAGAAAAAACAGCTAATCTTTTTTCACAATAAAAACAACAGACACAATACTACTATGACCGACATGTGGCGTCTGCATTTCACTGACTTCCAGCCGATCATTCCTTTCCTATGAGGTCACCGTGAAACAAGAGGTAGGGGTGGGATATCTGTGGAAAGAGCATATTTTCTTACCCACTCCAATTTTTTTTGTTCATAGAGAGGGGGCGTCAGTGGTCGAGGGGGTTTGGATTTTTAATGAGTTCCAAATGTGGTAATTGAGCTTCGCAAAAAGAAGCAGGGGAGCTTGTGAAATATCTTACCCACAAAAAACTCAAAATATAAGCTCATCCCCATATTCTGATTCATTTAACAAAGCAACAGAAACGAATTGAAATAATATGCCTGCTCTCTTTAAAACATTTATCAGCAAACCTCTCCTCAACAGGTCACATGATTTGAGCTGTCATTTATGTTTGCAGGGGTAGGGGTCCACTTTCAGGGGTAACAATTTCACAATGCAGTTTTGTTTACAAAAAGTATTAATGTCTTAATGTCGTGCAGCCTTAATTAAGAATTTGCATGCAACATTAAAAAGTATGGCTTTATATGTTTATAAACCACCCTTAAGCAAATCAATGGACCTGACATGAGCTAAAGCAATAGGCAACAGTCCAAATAAGTATAAGATGAAAAATGTGTACACCTATATGCATTGTTTCCCTGTAACATGAAACATCTTTGCAGCTGAGCAGTTATTAGTCTTAAAAATAACACAGAGACAGGCATAAGCCACTTAAGAGACTCTGGATGGGTTTTGCAAAATGATCGGTGGATGTGTGGTTGTATGTGAAGCCCCTATGCGGCCCATTGAGGCTCCTGGCTTCCATTTGCTTCAGGCAGACCAAAGACAAAGCCCTGGTTTCAGCTGGCTGTTCACATCCTGAAAGCTGCCAGAAATTCCACACACATCCCCCTCTATCCACACACGCACAACCAAAGTAAGGACCATGACACACTATTATTTTTTGCTCATAAATTTTATCCTGGATCTGAATTACTTCAATAGAGTGATATTAGGGTTCTGATTAATGTAGATAAATGTAGGAAAAGAAAACCAATTCCATCTCCTGGACTAATATCTATTACCTACATTACAATGCAAAATTCTGCAATGCGAATGCTCTATAGAAATGAGTTTAAAATGAATTAAAGGCAGGCATAAAAAATATTATATTCCTTGAAAGAAGTCTGACCTATTTGCAAATGTATGATATGCATTAGGGATGGCATACATTTTAAGGACACATACCTATAGATGCCTTAGCAAACACCACTAATGAATAAAAAAAATATATATGATACTGAAAAATAATGCAAGTACAAAAGGGCAATTAGCAAAGGTGCAATATGGAGTTTCACAATTATACATGTAGCTCTTTGTGCAAATGAGCAGCTTTAGAGACCCAAAAAGACACAAATGAAGGGACATGCCAATAGAAACTTATGCAAGTAAAGAGCACCAGTAGAATGAAGAGGGGCCTATGACATAGACTTGCAGCACACCTATAACTTAGTAACCTTATGAATATCTACTGCAACTAATTTTTTAATAGAAATTTCATTGTAGTTTTGAGTGACAGCAAGAAGCATTTGTTGTGTGTGTGTGTGTTTGCCTTCTCATCGCTATTATGATACACTGATGCAGTCGTGCCCCCAACTATCATAAGCATTAGTCTAGTGGTTAGAGTGTCGGGTTTGTAACCCGAGAGTTGCTGGTTTGAGGCTTACGACTGGCAGGTTGTGACTGTGGTGCCCTTGAGTAAAGCACCTTAACCCCAATTGCTCCCTGGGTGCTGCAGGTATAGCTGCCCACTGCTCTGGGTGTTTGCGTGTTCATGACTTGCAGTGCGTGTGTTCACTATTCAGTGGATGGGTTAAATGCAGAGGTCACATTCCAAGTATGGGTTACCATACATTGGCAAATACGTTAATTTCACTTTCGTATGCTTGTCCACCAGATCTGAACCAGAAATCTATCAGCATGGATATTAATATAATTGGTGATTTCTACAGTAATATACCCTTTTACAGTCCCACGTGACCAAATAGCCTGCGCACGCATTTTGGCAACAGAAGTGGTTTTATTCCCCATTGGTTCTAATGTGTTAGCAACTCACAAAGTTTATCAAACATAAAATGTCTGGTTGTTGCGTTTGGCTGCACTAATATATATAAACTAATATATGCATATATGTATCTGGCCACTTTATATTTCGCCATCTGCTAACGTCTTCTATCCACTCCACTATAGTACACGGATCTGGTAGCTGTGTTAAAAAAGTTGATAAGTCAAATTTTAAAAATAACTTTCTCTGTCTGTGTTGCTTCACTGCTGATTCTTGCCATACTTGCGTTGCCAAAATGCGCGCGCACACGTTGGCACGTCATTATTGTGTCCAAACAGTAAAAGGGTCTATTGTGCAATCTAATCATCAAAGATAAAACAATCAACAGTAGAAATGGATTATAAATACCTACCCAACATGCTGGAGAGCCAAAGGGCCAGATCTTCCTTCATGGGCAATAGACTGGCCTCGTGTCGACTGGCCAGCCATTGATTGTACTGCTGTAGATCTGTGAGACCAGGACCTGTGAGCGGCTGCCTACTGCTTAAGGGACTACACATGCTTCTGAAACTAGAGAAAGAATAGTACATTCACGCTTCAACACTAAACCACATTAACTCAATTATCTGACTACCCAAACAAATAATTTCACTTTCCCATGGAGCTCTAACATTGTCTTGCTACTGCAAAGTCCGTCTGATCATTCAGGCTGTTTATCATTTCACAGTAGACTTTTATCTTACTTCCTGGTCCTCTCATCATTATCCAGCTCCAGGCTAGGTCCTGTGACAATCCTGTATATATTCACTCACAAAAGCAAACACTACAGCATGCATTAATAAAACATTTCCTCTATATGCAGTATGGCTGATCTATTTTTTCTACTACTGGCAGAGCGAAGCAACAGTTATAGTTGTAAAAATGTTGACATTATATAGTAACTAGCCTTCTGATTAGCAAGATAGAAACGCATTCTGCATGTTGAAGGGGACAGCATGCCTGCAATGCAATGACCAAGCATTCATGTAAGTATTAATATGTGAGGTAGGTTTTTGGCCTTATGCTTTAAGTGCCTACACTATTATGAGGATGAAAATGCATCCCCAAAGTATAGACTTTAATGATGACTTGGAGGTCTTAGGGTTCTGTTCAGGACAGGGTCATGGAGCATCATACGCTTTCTGTTCAGATCTCCAGCACTAAATATGGGGAATGGTTATGGTAATGTTTGCACATACATTTAGTTAAAACCATCACTGTCTCACACTTTTGGACAATCTCTGCTTGTTAAACACAGAATATTTATACTGGAGCAATCTAAATATATGGGACATTTTACCAGAAGCGTACATTATCTGTCTTTGAATTGATAGTAAATAAAAGAATATTTCATCAAAAAAAAAAAAAAAAAGGTTGATGATGGTTGATTTTTGTGAGTTGAATATGTCATTCAATTAGGTTCTCCAATATTTTTTCTTTATTAAAAAGACTTTTGAAAATTACAAATCCTTTCTTTGTCCACAGCCAAACTGGACCCAAAGCTTCTTCAGTTTTGTTATGCTATAAACTGTAATTTAATCACATCAGTTGATTAAAAAATCCAACAAATAAATATTATTTTACAACTATCTCCATGTTTTTGGTCAGTCATGTCACATTTAAATAAAACTCAACATAAAATGTGTGCAATACTCTTTTAAGGGTATACAATAATGTATGCAATACTCTTTTGATGTCATTTCAACTCAGAGGAAGTGACATCATTTGAACAAGGTGAAGCTGACACGGATCAAGGGTGAGTTCTGTCATTGAATTGTATTTTAAGCTTGTTTTGTATGTTTATTTTGAGGAGGACAAGCTAAAGGGTCAGGCCCGTCACGGTAAAACATCCCAGAAAATAATGAAAATGTTTTACATCCAAAACATGTCTAAAAAGGTTACTAAAATTACTTGCATGTTAACAGATTTTATGCCAGCAGGCTGAGTATTGACAATTTAAAAAGGCAGCCCGTCAGGCCTGTCACGACGGGGCGCAATCTTTTCCCAGACCCGCCCACCTGCTATATCATATGACCAGAAGTAGGAGAGATTGTTTTGAGGAGGGGAGAAGATTCCATTTTTAAATAAAGATAATGAGTGCACATGATTTTTTTAAAATAATATTCAATCCCTTCAAAAAAAAAACTTGATTATGCGATCGCATGATTCAAAACATAATCAGCCAAAGTTCGCATATTTATGTGGGGGCCGCATTTTTTCAAATACGTCGCACTTTCGCAGCATAAATTGCAGATTTCTGTGCGCAAAATATGCATGCGGGGCTTTCATGATTTCAAAATCCCTGCATTTTCTTAGCAAAAATCACATATATCTTAGCAGAAAGTTGAAAAATTTTGCATTTACTTCACACAAGCGCAGCCATGTCCCCTGTTGCCATTATGTGACGTGAACATCATTGAAAAGCTGCAAACTTTTTTCCTGCAATTTTTGCAAGTTCCCGCAATTTCATCGCATAAAAATATTCCATCACATTTTTTAAGAAAACATGCGCAAGATGCCTGCAACAATATAAATAGCACAAAAAATAGCACAATATTCTCCCCCAAAATTACAGTTTTTTAATTTCATTTCGATTTTAATATGGCCTCCATATGACCCAACGTTCAGATGTAAGAATGTGATATTTTTGTAAGTGGAAATGTACGTTTCTGGTTGAATGTCCCATATTTGCTATTCAAAGGTATCAAGCTATTGTCCAAATGGAACAGTCTGTCCTCATTCTAGCAATGCCAGCAACATCTCTGTGGACTTCTCTTTCTCTTCATAACCTTTTCCAGCACAGGAGCTCTTTCAGAAAAAAACAACGAGGAAGAAAATGAAGGTGGAGATTTAGGTTCTGATAGATGCTTGGCACGTAAATAATACTGGCTCACTATACTGTGCAGCAAGGAGAAGATACAGATTGACTTTCACGTCACTTTCTGCCAGCCATTCAGCCAGTTTGTCAGCCCATGATAACAATGTTGGATTGTCAAATCCAAGTTCCCATTCCCAGGTTGCTTCGAAGAGACAAAACTTGGAAAGAGGTCTTGTTCAGCATAACTGAAGATATTTACACTTCTCAGAACTCATAACTTTGCTCAGCCGTCTCTGGAATTCACATGTGATGTGCAGTGCATTATGGGTATGGGGAATTCCCTCAAAACACTGAGTGCCATATTGTTGCCACATTTCTGCATGCAGAATTCACCAAACAATCAACATCAAAATAAAGCATCCTCTCCCTTTAACAAAACTTTACTGTACATTAAGCCTCAGCTGTAAAGTTTTTTCAGCAAAGTTAACATCCAAAAGATCTAGTCGATTAAAAGAAACACACACCTAGCTATGTTTTCTTCAGAAATGTAAAAAAAACATTTCATAGTGTTCAAATTTGTAATCACTAATTCTGATCATTATTACAATAGCATTTAATTGGATCTTTACAAATTTTGCAAATATCGCACAGGAAATTGATGCTCAACAAACACCACCAACCCATGAAAAAGATTTGTAGATTAATTATTACCAACACGCAAAGTTGGAAGTAGGACTATCATATTGAACATAGTTTTCTTTCAAAATCACTACTAGGCAATAGTTACAATGGTACAGTGATGTGATAATAGTTTTCCTCATTTCCTCATGTGTGAATTTTCGATAAGCAGTTAAGCAGAAGCATTACGCTTTTTTTAAAGTGAACCTGCATATTTTTTATCCAAAAGATTTTACATGCAACTTTGAAAATCGTTATCTATCTTCAATGGATAGCTATTGTATAAACTAATATTGTAAGTTAAAAACGTGTTTACCTAATGCACCGTTGCAGAAAATTGCATTCACAAATTTAAGTTTAGTTTAATTGCTTTAAACTAAAAGTTTTCCATCCATTACCCTCCATCTCCAAGTTACTCAAAGACTTTTCTTGATAGTATAGTTCAGAATAAATTATCAAAGCAAATCTTTCCCTACATGCTTAGTCACATTTTGTCTAAAAGACCATTTTTGATAAATAAATTAAATAAATAGGTGCATAACGTATAATTCTGTTGCAGTTATCTAACACTGTGTCACGTTTAACAAGCACAAACACACGCTGTATTGAGAACTTAAGCACTGAAGGGTAAATCAAAAACACAGGACATCTTCAATCTGCATGTACACATTTCATGAAATAATTTGACTTTTTGCTTTTTAGTTCAGTTTAAAGGCAAAGTTTATCATCTTATATTAGGAAACAAAGTGCTTGCATCTATTTCTTATTAAGGGTCTATGTAAATTCTGTAAGCTGTATGTTTAATAATGTTTATAAGCTATTATTTACTTTACTATTTTTAAATGCACTAACCATTTAACTGAGCTCAAAACCAATACTACTGAATACTACATAGTATACTGAAAAAAAAACTTTTTACACTTACATTTTTAAGTTTAATCAACTTGGATTTACAATTCATTTTAGGTGTATTGACTAGTGATGAGTTGCTGTAACTTATAAAATAAAGTGGACATAACCAAAGCAATTTCAACTTGATTTATTAAGTTGATACAGCAACTCATCACTTGTCAAGATAGTTGAAATGACTTCTAGTTGAATAAACTTAAAAATGTAAGTGCAAAAAGTATTTTTTACAGTTTAGTGCTTTCTAATTCTGTTTTAAAGTGAGTATTTTATATTATTGCTAAGCAACTGATATAATCATTATCTATTTTTGATACTTTTAATGAGAAACCACAACTGCAACAGACTTTATAATACAGACAATAAAATGCATTCCTCTCAAAACTGTATCTGCATTATTATTATTTACAAAGAAAAAATATATATTGGCACAGTATGTAATCATTCACCACTGATAACAATAACAAACATATGATTAAAATAAGTACACGAAAATAAATGTATTTTGAAGTAATAAACTAAGAGAAACTATGAAAGCTGGTATGTCATATACTATAACTGTTAGACTTACCCTACGGCATGCATCGCTTGCTGTCAGCTCTTTAACAGCAGACTTTAGTCTCACATTAATTCATGCATTACTCAAGCACGTTGATCTTCATGATACTGAGACTCAAATATCCGATACTCATCGCAGGTCTCAGTTTAAAGCGAGTTCATGCAGTACTGCGCGATCTCGCCTGGTCACCCACTGTAGTAGAGACATGACGCGTCTAATCTTTACTACAAACCACTGAGATACATCACGCTGAAATGGTTATTTACACTAAAGAAGTAAGAAAGAAGCCCCAACGTATATATTTTACACTAAAACGTATTTTTTTTTTTAAAGTAGGTAAAAATAATAAAATAAGTAAGCAACACAGAGTAAATATGCAAGTAATATAAAAAAAGACAAGAATAAAAATAATGAAGTAAAAATGTGTATTTACACTTTAAACCGGCATACAAAGCATACAATACATTTATAAAACAATAAATGTAAAAATATCAAAAGAGAAAATGAAACATAAATAATTATTTATAAATGATATTAATATACTCTAAATATACTTGAAAATTATATACTTTAAATAAACATATTTAGAGTAAGGTTTATTTATAAACTTGACAGACTAGTTACGATGATTTTTCTGTTACAATCCGATTTATAAACCGTGCAAGTCAACTTTTATTTTGAAAACTGACGTGACGCGCAGAACCGGGAAGATGACGTTACGCGCCTTCTACACCAATAACAAACCAAAAACACTTCACTCGTTTGTAGTATCGTCTTTTCACTCACTGTTTTTCTAAACTTTTGAGCAATTTGGATGTTTAACTTCGTGATCGTTTAATGGTACGGGAGGTAAGAGTCTGTCATGGATTCTGTGTTAGTAAACCTGCAGCACGTCGTGGAGTTACTGGCCGTGTCTCAAACGAACTCTGTGAATGAATGGGACCATCACACGGTACTCAGAGCGTTCAAGTGGGCGCAATTTTGCGAGCAGCTTCACGCCCTGTCCCGCTCGAACCCTCCGCTCAGATCCGCTCTGCAGTCCCGCCTGCATGACACCAACCAGCTCCTGCAAGAAATATCACCTTCATACTCTCCAGTCACTTTGTCTGGCCTGGCTCAATGTCAACACAATCTGCTCATTAATTTACTCAGGAACCCCTCTGCACCATGCTTCATCGTACAAATGTTTTTCCCAAATCCCAAAACGGCAACACACGGGTTAGAGATGGACCAGACCCGCCTCATTACATGCAAATCCGCTTTAAAGTTGCTATGCCGCAGTTTGGACAGGACAAGTTGTGCTGAATTGAAGGTTGAATCAGAAGTGAAAGGCAGACTACTCAGAAAACATCTAGACTCAGTAGTGTCCCTGGGTGATAATTACGTTGCTGCGAGATCGCTACTAGATTCAATCCTCCGTGACAGCGCGGGAAAAATTGACAGCCTTTATGACGTCATAGTAGGTGCGCTCATTGTCAAGGATGATGAAACAAACAACGACACTTGTCATGTCATCCTCGACTGGCTTCAAGATCACGACGGATGTTTAGGTAAACTGTGCAGATGGATGTCCCCTGGGCTTTGCTCCGTTCTTTCTGGAGAGTCTGTAACGTTTAAACGTGGCTACTGGGACGCTTTAAAACAGTGGGCATCCGGCCTGGAGTATGATGTCATGCAGAGCGCGTGGGTGCCGACGTGTTCCGTGACGTCAGAGGAGCCAGTGACGTTTATTGTACTGTTTGATCGATTCGGGGCTCTGCTACAATCAGGGTCTCCGTTAAAAGAGGAGACGATGACTAAGCTCCTAGAACTGAAACTTGAAAGTGGGGACTTTGATGTGAAAGGTGTTAGTGTTTGGACAGATCTAATAATTCAACTAAAAATGTTAAAATAATGATATTTGGAGAAATGTGATAATAATACAAATATGTCCTACTACTTGATGGATGGATGAAAGTGTACTTGTGTGTTATTTTTGTATTGGGAAATACCGACTAGATTATTTCAATTTAACTTATTTTTTATTTGCTTGTCATTTAGTTTTACTTTTTAAAAGACTTTTTAAAATGAACATTTGTGAAATGTTTACTTTTTGGCATTTTTGTATGCATTCTTCGATAAAATTATTATGAATAATTACATCATATTTTTACTGTCGTGTATTACACACACACATTATTACTTTTTGTCATAGTTTTGATATTTCAAACTTTTTCAATCATTAAAACAACACTGTAAAAAGTGTTTCTGTGCCTTAGTAGATTTAACAAAGATAAAACGAGTAAACTGTATAAAAAAATTATTCTTGTTTTTTAATCAAAATTTGAGTTAAAATAACATAAAAAGATGAATAATTTGAGTAAATCTAAATGAACACTTTATTAAGTAAATTCAGCTTCTTTTTATCATGTATAATTCACTTAAATTTGTAAAAAGGAAATTAACTTAATAATTTTGTGTTGAAACTACATGAATGATTTTAGTAAACATAGTAGACTCGTAGTTCCCGGCATGCTTTTCATGGGACTGCATTTGGACAGTGAAATTGAAATCTAAATGCTATTTTATGTGTTTTTAACTAAAAAGAAAGACTCATTTAAATCTAAATCCATGTTTATGGAAACAACAACAAACCATAAAAAAAGTTACATACAAGTAAATTAAACAGAGTAGTACTAGAACTATTAGTTAACTCAACTTAATTTTGTCGCATTTGTATTTAAGTAATATTACAGTGTTTATTATACTTAAAAAAGGCTACAAGTTGACTTAATTTAAAACATCAAATGCAATCACTTGCCTCAATTTTTATAAGTTAGATTTATGTATTACTTTTTACAGTGAATAAAAGCTCCAAACTGATTTCTCCCTCAGCCTTTAACTTTAAGAAGTATAAAAAAAAGAAAAGATCTTGTGTTCTGTATAATGCCTCAGGCTTCCGGCAGACAGGGGGAGACAATGTCCTTCACAATCATAACCTTCCCATATGCATTGATTGAACCATTGTGCATGTTTAAAGTTTCAGCATCATTTATCTTTATTCACATTAAATTATTTAAGTCAATGCCTAAACACCAACAATTAAAATTGTTTATTTTAGGCCTAGATACATTAAGGGATTAAAAAAACTAAAACAAAATTCATGTATCCATGTCAACGGCTTACAACTGTAGATCAGTATTTGCAATGCATTTTATAAATATGTTAGGACACATGAAGTAAAAGTGTAAGACTGAATAGGCTGCATGACAGATGGTGGAATATTTGTCACCTTGGCAACCGCTGGCATTAGTCTCAGAATTGTATTTGAAATAGAAAAGACCAGGCAGCAAATGCACGCGCCTCTTAAATTGGTCCCTGGGGATGCACAGACGCGTGCTTTGTGGGATGGATTTCATATGTCTGTCACATAAGGGAGGAGTAGAAGCTGCATCGACCGGGGCCACTCCACATTTAATGATTTATGAGGTAGCATGAGGTTATTGAAACCAGCAATCAAATCTCATTGTTCGTGAAACCATGTAAAATCTCAATAGCATTATATTGCTTGTTGATTCCTCAGATACATATAATTTGCTTATCAAAACAGTAGTGTGTTAAATGGATAAATTAGTTGGTAACTTTCAAGTTGTTATAAACCTGTAAAAAAATTTTTTGTTCTGCTGAGCAATTTTGTAATCAAACCATTTTTTGGCACCATTGACTTCCATAGTATTTTTCTTTCCTATTATGGAAACCAATGGTGCTCCTGTTTCTTGCTTGATTAGATATCTTCCTTTCTGTTCAGTAAAATAAAGATTTTTTGCATGTTTGTAAAAAAAAATTAAATTTTCAGACAGAATTTTCATTTTTGAGTGATCTATCCCTTTAAGTGTTACGTTTTTATCAAATCTGTCAATCTAATCTTTGTAAATGGATTTTACATCCTATCAGAATCTCCATTAAAATGACAGAACTCGTGATATTGAGGGTAGAACATGCTAATTAAATATTGAATAAAAGAAGCAATTTAATCGAGCTTAACATCTTTTAACAAGGACAGAAATAGCAGAGACATTTTTCAGGGGGTTCTGACTGCTATCGAGATGCTGTGGTGTCTTAGACGCATCAGTAGACGAATATTTTTTCTTTCATCCTCGTCTCCTTGGAAACAATAAAATGTGTGTTTTCTCGGCTCAGTTATGCAGTGAGAAAAGAAACTGGGTGAGAAAATACAATAGTGAATAATCAAGAGGCGTGACTTTCCGTCTTAGAAAGCTATTCAATTGGCTTCTTTTGGAATTGGTAAAAGTATGTTGATGTCATTATTCTGCTATAATTCAGGTATTTCTTAATTAATAAAGAATTCAGGGAAGTATTTTCCTTTGTTGGTTGTGTTATTCACCCTCCTAATGATTGGTTAGATTTATTAATCATTTTAATTGTATATTACTTTCAAATAAAACAAAATAACAACAAAAATAATTATAATACCTGGAGAAAGCTATATCATCTTTATTTGAATAACTGCAGAATATTTTAGCTTTATGAAAAATAGATTTTTGATACATGTATGTACATATAGGCATCAAATACTCACATAATAATACAGAACAATTTCATTAACGTGGTGAGAATAGAAAATGAGACAAAAGAAGAGAAAATGATGACAAATGTCTAAGAATAGTTTAAACTCTGGAGGAAACAAATGCGATTTTCAGGAGAAACATCTCTACAAGAAGTCTTAATGTCCTCTCTGCTTAGTCCCATTTTTATCTATGAGAAACAATAGATAATATTTCAGGTTGGGACTCAGGTGTTACTGAAGGTCTCTTACCTTTCACTTTGACAGTGATCAAGAGGAGAGACAGAAAGAAAGCGAGTGAAGTGAGAGGGCACAAGCCAAATCGGCTTAACGCACACTGGAAAGGGGCCGACACGTCCCCAGGGGCCAGCTCTCCTATTCAGAGGCGACCCTCAGCAGATGGGATCTGTGCATGTATGTGCATGCTTGTGAGAGTAAGACAGGGCTTAGATTTTAATGAATGCACACACACGCACACACACACACACACACACACACACACACACACACACACACACACACACACACACACACACACACACACACACACACACACACACACACACACACACACACACACATTTTGATTGAAATGTTTAGATGAGACTGAAAAAGAAAACCTTGAAGAGATGAAAGACTGAATCAAAACAAAAGATCGTAAGAGAAATAATGATGTTTTTAATTGTGCATTGCATGCATTCTCTATAAGGATGGGCAATTTCATTTAAAATTGTCTACGCTGATGGCCACAAAATTGACAATTTTGTTAAAGTCAACATAAATGAACCATTATCAATTTTACTTTCAATATCCAATTTATATCCAAATGATTTAGTTTAAAAAATTTAGTTTTTTTAGCAGAAATATTAAGCTGTTTCTAAGGTGGACCGCCATTTTGATTTTGATAACAAAGGTAAACACTGTTTTACTTACAGTAGAAAGAAGGTGTGGTGAATCATGCATGACAAGAACTGAAACATAAACATGAACCAATTATCTTCCAGACCTGAAACCTTTTTTCAGTTTTTTTCAGTATATGGAAGGCTGTTGCTCCCATTAGATTAAAGAGGATTAAACGGCAGCACCATAATATGATCATCATTCTTCCGCCCTTAAAAACTTAGCTCGAAAAATGGTGCGTAGATGGAGGACTACAATCCTAGAGGTATGGCGTAATGCATGGAAAGAGTGTACACCATTACAGACAAGCTCTTAAAATGCCAGATCTACCTATATACCTATAGTCATTTATCGCCATTACACTGGAATAAAATCATCCAAATTAACATTGTGTAGATTGTGTATACCAATCTCAAATCTCGCTTTCGTCATCCACAGCCCCACCGTAGCACTAAAGCAGAGAGTTACAAATGACCTCCTGTTAGCATTTGATTGCGGTCAAATCTCGCTCCTTGTATTACAGGACCTTTGTGCAGCTTTTGACATAATAGATCATTGAGTTTCTACTAGACAAACTAGAAAATGTCAGCCTTCTGCAAGAACCTGAGTGTGATGTCACATGTGAGATACTAATCTGTCATTTTTACATTTTAGGAATATTTCAAAAATGCACCACATGCTGACGGCTTCAGATGCAGAGAAGCTCATACACGCATTTATGACCTCAAGAATAGACTGGGTGGGTGTCAAGCAAGTCAAGTAAATAAGCTTTAGCTGGTTCAAAACGCAGCTGTTAGAGTGCTTACTGGATGGACTATTCCTTAATCCTAGTTTTATCATCACTGCACTAGCTGCCTCTTAAGCATCACATATATTTTAAAATATTGCTAATCACCTGCAAAGCCTTAAATGGTCAAGTGCCTTTGAGAATTAATATCAGAGTACAACCTATCCCTACTGAAAAATCCAGCTAAGACCAGCATAAGCTGGTGAGCTGGTTTTAGCTGGTCTCCCAGCTTGATTTTAGCTGGTTTTTCCGGTGGTTTAGCTGCCCTGTCTCTCCATGATATTTTTTCTAGAGTATAAAGAAAAGGTTAGGTTTGAATACTGCATAAGTGTGGAGATTGGGAGGCATGTGTAGTGAAGATTTAGTATAAACATTTTTAAACGTAAAAGACATTGAGGTCACAGTTTGAGGTAGCAGAGCTGAACGTTTTCCGTATAAACAAAAGAGATGACGAGGGAATATCGTAAACCGTGTTTGTTCTTCTTACAGAAATATTTGTCTGATCTCCCTCCATCTGCCATCTCTAAAAGCCCCGTATTTCATCACACGCCCAACAAGCCGTGTCCTTGCTGGTGTCTCTATCATCACCCCACCCCCAACACACACACACACACACACACACACACACACACACACACACACACACACACACACCAGCTCATTCTAAACAATAAAGGTGTGTGTTTGCATAAAACATATGAACAGATCTGATGCAAAACCCTCTAAAACCCCATTCACAGAACACTTGGTCCCAGAAAATTTCCGTAAAATTGGCAGAGAGGCTTCTGTGTGAACAAAACGCGTGCTGTAAATGTTCTGGGATCGCACCCGTAAGGAGGACCTAGTAACACGGAAAGTATTCTGTGTGAGCAAGATGCAGAAACAGTGCTGTAAGGGGCGTGCCGTAGTGAGGACATCGCAACAAGAAGTCATGGTTCAGCTCTTTGACACAGCAGATCAACATTTACATGCACATCACACGCTCCTTATGATCTTGTCATAAACTAAAATGCACGCTCGTGGTTTTTCAAAGAGAAATCACAGATATTTAGCAAACTTCAGATGGTGTGGAGAAAATACGTCACGTGTCTTTACGGGATCTTTACGTTATGTCTGTGAATGCACGCTCAGATTCCGGAAAATCATTGGCAGTGTAAATGAACTAAAAATCAAACGATCCCAGACAAATCCTGGACGCATTTTCAGTGTATTTTCCATAATCTCTGTGTGAAAATGGCTTTTGTGACACGTTTTCTTTTAAATTAGCTTTTTTTATCAGATTCTTAATGGATTCAGCCAATAAACAGGTACTTCTGAATGAGACCGGGATTACGTGAATTTAAAGCGAAAGTATTTTTGACTGAGGTGGCGTTTAGCGGCTTTTGCATCTGAGCACCTCATATGTTCTTAAAGGGGTTATGTTTTCCTTTATTTTTAGAGTGTTAAATGATGTTTGTGCACATAAAAGATCTGTAAATTTAAGTTTCAAATCCAAAGAGATCTTTTAAAAGTGAAGCCTCATCCACGCCTACCTAAAACAGCTTGTTCAAATATACGCCCATGCAGTTAGACGTCATACTGGTTTGAACATTTGAATAACACCGCCCTAATGTACACACAAAGATAGAGGGTGTAATTTTCAATCACACTGTATTATTGTTGCAAAAGGCAAATTACTTTGTTTGGCCTTCCGATTCCGATTGAGTAAACATTAAGAAACCAAGGGTTAAGTTTTATTTACAACATTGTTTCAGAACAATACAGCCCAAATGTTTGATTGTGTGCTGCACATTTTACGAAAGGACTACTTTCTAAATATGGGGGGTACAAGGGGTGTTTTAGTATTTAAATAATTCCTACTGACAATTAAAACACGAGTTTTAGAGCTGTGACGTGCCTGTGTTTTCATATTTAATGAATTTCCTACTGACGATTCAAACGCGAGTTTTGAGCTGTGCCTCTGGCGCTTCCTGTCCTGCTGGCTTTCCTGTTCTGCCCGCGCCGGAGGCGCCGACAGGACAGGAGGCGCCGACAGGACAGGAGGCACTGGAGGCGCCGGTAGGACACCAACGGTCACAGCAAACGTGACTTTGAATACAGGTAAGCATGTGGAGCTCACGGTCACTGCGACCGTGGTGGTATGCCCCCCAAAAAATTCTTTGGGACAGACCGGGAGTTTGGGGCATTTTGTAGGGGCCCTCCTGGGCCAGTCAGAGAGTTCAGGGAGCCCAAAAACGGCCATCCTGGGTCGGGCAGAGAGTTCAGGGAGCCCGAAAACGGCCATCTTGGGCCGGGCAGAAAGTTCAGGGAGCTCGGACGAACCAGGTGAAACAGGCGACTCAGGTGAACCTGGTGAACCAGACGATTCAGGCGATTCAGGCAAGTCAGGCAAGTCAGGCGATTCAGATTCGTTGGCTTGAGAGTTGTAAGGTTTTGTCTTGTATTTTCTTGTATTTTGTGTATTTTTGTTATTTGTTCTTGTATTTTGATTCTCTGCTCTGTTTGGACTTTTATTTTGAAACTCATCATGCCATGTCACGCTTCACACTTCCTGTTTGTTTCTGTATATAAGTCACTTCCTGTACACCTGTTCCCCGCTGTATATTACACTCGTCAGCCCAGCCTGTATTCTGTTACCTGATCCTGTTTATCTGTTATCCTGTATTTTGTATCTGTATCTGCCTGTTTTTGACCCACGCCTGTTTTATTGGATTTATTGCATGTTTGCCGCCTGCCTTGATCTTTCGCCTGTTTTATTGGATTTATGATTGTGACTCTGCCTGCCTTGACCTCTCGCCTGTTATTTGGATTACGTGTACTGGATTTACCCTGTTTGGATTTGGTTGCTGGCCCTTTATTGGGATTTTACAATAAACACCTTTTGCACATGGATTCACGTCTCACACGCTTCATTTAAAGCATACGTTACAAGAGTATAAGAAGCTGATGAGCAGTAAGTAGACCATATACACCACAGGGCCATGGCAAACATGGGAATTACGGAACTCAAAGGACATACCTCCGAAGCAAGAGGGACCACGGAAACGTACACAACCGGACTCGGGATTCCGGCTGTCCGCACAGACATCATTGGGGTATCCTGCAGACTAGACATCATGCCTTGCTTCTTTATCTCGTGGGGAATAGAGGAGCAAGTCTTCAGCTCGTTGGGAACAAAGGAGCGAGTCTCCAGCTCGCGGGGATTGAATCTGTTAGAGTTATGTTCCTGTGATGTTCCAGTTTAAGTTCCAGTCTTTGTTATTCAATAAAAGTATCATTTCATTTATTACATCAGTCTTCATCTTGCCTTCATCCTCCACCACACCCTGACAGGAGGAGGGATCCTGAGGAGGGAAACTGTCACGGGACAGACATGAGGGATGGCTATATACAGGGATGGGCAGTATTTCAAATACATGTATTTAAAATACGTATTTGAAATACAAAATAGTATTTTGTATTTTGTATTTTAAAGCCTTTGAAAAAAATGAAATGTAATTTGTATTTAAATACATTTAAGATGAGTATTTTTGTATTTTTAAAATACTCAAAATACTTTGAGCCAGTCAACCAGTCAGGGTGCTGTTTTCATGCATCAACTAGTTCAGACCAGACACCAGAGTTCAGGTAAGCAAATATATCTGTGCAGCTTTTAGTGGGCAATAATTGAAATGTTGGAGTGAGAAAAAAGCAAGGGGGATTGAATTATTGGGTGTGATGTGATTTGTGTTATTATAACTGTCGCAAAAGAAAATTCAAATTCACACTTGCACGTTGCACGACTGAGACAGAGTGTTGAACGCTGACAAATTGGCCTACACTTTTGACTTAAAGGAAAACCACCATTTTTTTATATTTCACAATGTTCTTACCTCAACTTAGACAAATGAATACATAACTATCTATTTTCAATGCATAGAGAAAGAGCACTTAGTTTGCAGCATTTTGACCTCAGCATGCAATAACATCTTCACAGGAGTAATGATGTTACTGCGCCAAAGGTTGAAGTGTTGCAAACTTAGTGCTCTTCCACCATATAGTCATTATTCACTTAAAAATCACGTTTTATTTTTTGCCACCATACTTACTCGTGTATCTACTCATGTAACAGTCTTTGAATGGGGAAAACATGGAAGTGTTTGGTGGCTTCTAAATTCTTCCCTGTTTAGATCCTAAGGAATAAATGGGACTAGGCTAAATGCTAACACATTCATGACACGATGTGCAAAGATGAAGTGCACATATTGGAAAAAGATAGGCATGTATTCATTCATCTAAGTTGAGGTAAGAACATAGTAAAATATTGAAAAACTGGTGTTTTCCTTTAAAGGCCCTTTCACACGTGATGCGGCAAGTGGTGGAATCAGCACACAGTTGCTGATTTCTTTTTAGCTTTGGGCAGTTGAAGCCTTGTTTACACTTTTGCAATTCACATGGCTCTACTCTATGGCGTGAACCTGCAGGCTCCTCAGTAAACCTGCAAGACTTTTATGCTTGATGTGCTCTCCGTTGTATAATTCTGTGAAATGAAAAAGGGATACTCGTGAGTAATTGTTCTCAAAACCATCAAAAAGCAGCGATGAGAGAAAGTAGTTTGCTGAATAATTTGTCAAACACTCGTCTCATGAGAAGTAAATACGTGGATTTCTTCACATATAAACTGTTTAGGTTGTGGGTCGATGACACATGAAAAAGTTTTGAAAAAGTTTTTATAAAACATCACTTTACATAAGGCTGACATGACACATTCATAATCATGACATGACACCTGTCATGAATATGAAGGGGATTTTATGGACATTTATGACAACTGCCATTAAGTGTCATTTGTTCAATTATGTCATTTTTATTGCAAAGATGACATTGTTTGAGATGTCTTTGTTATGACAACTTGACATTAACCCATACATTATAACTTGTCATGACAACTTGACATTAACCAAGACAACATAACTGACCACTTTTTACCAGTGATACAAATTGAAATTGTGATTAAAATGTCATTAAGTGTTAATACGCTGTTAAATAGTTTTATAACTTCAGTTCATGTTTATTTGACCGAGTATTAATAATATTTGACATAGTATCAAGACTTAATGACATTTAAATCACAGTTTAATGTAATGTTAACCCACAAAGCTAGGTAGTTTCTTAAAGGGATACTTCACCGATTTAGCATTCAGCTTTGTATCTGTAGAAACCCGGCAGTATTACTGAATGACCATGTTTCCCTCCATCATTTCCCCCTGAGAGGAGAGATATCTGCATTTTGGTTCTGCAAAAAAGTCCTCCGATGATGCAAAAATCGTCATATTACATCATCGGAGGACTTTTTTGCAGAACCAAAATGCAGATATCTCTCCTCTCAGGGGGAAATGAGGGAGGGAAACATGGTCATTCAGTAATACTGCCGGGTTTCTACAGATACAAAGCTGAATGCTAAATCGGTGAAGTATCTCTTTAAGTTTGATAATTATTGTTTATGATTTATAACAAGTTGTGTTGTATTGGTTTATGTGTCAAGTTGTCATAACAAAGATATCTCAAACAATGTCATATTTCCATTAAGAATTACATAATTGAGTAAATGACACTTAATGGCAGTTGTCATAAATGTGCATAAAATCTTCTTCATGTTCATGACACATGTCATGTTATGATTATAAAGGTGTCATGTCAGTCTTAAACCAAGTTTTTTTTTCTAATTTTTTATTTCCTACAGGGCAGGGGAAAGCAAGAGGTACGTAAAATAAAATGAAAGTTTCTAAGCAGTTGCACACATCTAAATACTTTTTGGCATTCAGAAATAGACCCAGATAGATTTCAGCCTAATAGGGATACTCACACTGAATCGCCAATTTCACGTGTATTTTGTGTATTTTCAAAATACAAAATACTGTATTTGTATTTAAATACATTTTTCCTCACAGTATTTTGTATTTGTATTTAAATACATTTTTCGACACAGTATTTTGTATTTGTATTTGAAATACATTTCCATGTATTTATGCCCATCTCTGGCTATATATAGACACCTCTGTTCGTGCTGATTGGTTGGATGACATGACCGTGCTCCTCCCAAACTTAGTTAAATAAGCTTCATTTGATTGAACATTGACTATACTATAGAGTCACTCAGGATCTGCCATAGCCAATCGCTAACGTGTGGTCGTGATGTATACCATACGCCGAAACCGGCCGGAAACAACAAGTCCGAATGATCAGAGGATTGTTTAGAAAAAGATGTCTGTCAACGAGAGATGCAAGTTTTGTTCATCGAATTCAAGAGTTCAAGGAACAATTGTAAATTCTAAATGTATATTTGACATACAGGACAATGATTCAGTCAACTGTTGCTGCTGGGTCTAATCATTAACAAAACGCTGCTCCGGTCGTTGACGCACAACGCCACACAACATCAACGTCATTGTTCTCAGACACTCCCTCTGTTCGCTGATTGGTCCTACAAAAATTTTATTTCTCGAAACGCTAGAATAGACCGAAATCCCAGAGGTAGTACTGAAGGAAAATGAAATTAAGCGGAAGTGTGTAGGAGGCCGCAGCCAGGCTACAATTGTTTACCCTCTGTGTATACAATAGAAATGATACAGTAGATCATGAAAAACATTTCAGCCAAGAGCTAGTCAGCCATTGTGAAAATGTATTAGATGTATTCAGTGTACTCATGCATATCCTCAGACATACTGCCATGACTGATCAAAAGCCTTTATCTCAATACTGATGTCTTACACTGAAGTGATTGTTAAAAGCAACCTTTGGCTGAAATGTTCTTTTGGGAACCAAATAACGGCATTTCTGTAAATAACCTTAGCAGTTTTTTAGAGTGTATGGTGAACTTGATTTCCAGGTGAAATTTCCTTGCGGCATTAATATATAATATGGTCATCTTGTGATCCTCCTCGCCAGACTTAATTTTAAGAAATCACAGGTGTTTGATTTGCTTTTTGCTATGCATTTGCTTCAAAGACTTTATTTGAGCAGATTGTCTTCTAACTGCCTGTTTCAAGCTGCCTCCATCTTTTCTTTTCCCTGAAAGCAGGAATACTAAATTAGCTATAGCCTAGTCTCCACAGAGCAAATCTGGCAACTGAGAAGCGTCCTTTTTAAGCTGAAAAAATACAGCAAGATCCCACACCATCAGCAGGATCGAACTATTTTAAGACTGTGTGAATAACAGGGAGGGGATAACTCTCAAACGCAGGAAAAGTGTTGATAAGTGATGAAATATTCATTCTATTTTGCGCCGCTATGTTTGGAACCCATGCCATAGCACCAGACAGCAGACGTGAAATTTCTAGCTTTTAGAGACATCAGCCATCATTGGTGTGGCAGACAGACTCAAGTTATTGTGCCTGGACGTGCATGGGGAGAGTAATTTAAACCTTAATTACATGAATAAATGCCTCAGGGCATCGCTAGTTTATAAGCATGCTGTGGAAGAACAACTGGGCAGCACATTTACAAGAACAGAAGTAGCCTCGTATTCCCTGGACACTTCCTTTGATCAATACCTGGACGTTTGCTTAATTTGCAGTTAGATTTTGTCAACAAGAAGAAAGTAGGAAAAAAGAGTGGAGCTTGGTCGTGCTAAAGCCACCATGCTAGGATTATGTTAATGGCTGCCGGGACGTTGCTAGGAGTTTTGGATGGTTGCCGATGGATTGCTATGTGGTTGCTAAGGTTTTTTTAGTATATTGCTAAGCACTTGGTGATCAGAATGGTTGTTAAAGCCGACATGAAGTTGCAATGGTGTTTTGTTTTGTGATCCCTACTGAAAAATCCAGCTAAGACCAGCATAAGCTGGTGAGCTGGTTTTAGCTGGTCCCCAGCTTGGTTTTAGCTGGTTTTGCTGGTGTAGGAAGCTGGTTTTGCTGGTGTAGCAAGCTGGTCTAGGTGTGTTTTGGTCACATTTTAAGCTGGTCTAGCTGGATTTAGCTGGTCATGCTGGAATACCAGCTGGCCCACCAGCATGACCAGCTTTGTCAGGCTGGGAGGACCAGCATAAACCACCTTAAACCAGCTAAAACCAGCTAAAACCAGCTACCAGCTTATGCTGGTTTTAGCTGGATTTTTCAGTAGGGATATCAGAGTGAAACGGCTTTTGTATTAAGAAAAATGTAGGGCGCTAACTTGATATCACCCTACGGGAATGAATTAGATCACTGGAAGTTGGAAGCCTGGCCACTGGACAGTCAATATAGTCCCACCCCCTCATGGTGACTTTAGTGCATGTGGTTCTAGATAGTTTTCAGGGAGTTGCTTAATGGGTGATAACTAGGGATTTGCAAGATTATTGCTAGGAATTTCTGGGGCATTTTGAAAAGTAAAATAAACTAATATATTGACTAATTCTTGTTTAGTCATAAGCATCTTTAGATTTAGTCGAGACTGTAAGTCCCATCAAGACAGCATCCATCTTCCTTTGCACTAACTGTCCGAGAGTTGTCTGGTGTTTGTGTGTGAAGGGAGGGGATCAGGGGAATAATTGTATTTGGAGCCTTGTGTCCCATGAGTCCTACACATGCTTGGTCATTACATACTCATTTTGGATGCTGATTAGTGTCCCGAGGCCTCTAGAGATGTGGGAATAACCCACAACACCTGCTGCCCTGAGCACAACAAAAGATCAAAATCATTTACTATATATGGATACACAGAAATCTACTGGCCTTTGTTCAGTCATATAGTATAAAAATGTATATATCAGCTTAGGAACCTAAAGTACACCAATATTATATATAATGTATATGAGTTGGTGCATTTTAGGGTTTTTAAGCTGATTGATATCAAGTAGGCAGATGTGTCACAGAAGCAATTGGCGTGACGCGTGTCATAGGTGGGCTGTGGGAAAACACGTTCTGGTTGACTGGTGACAGCATTGTGCATCCTGTCACATTAACACACACCACAGAAAAAGCCAGCCCAGGTCATTAAAGTGTGACAGCCCATCCTTTAATTTTAACAGAGCATGTCTGCTTAACATCCTCCAGCCAAGACAGCTGGAACTGAACCGTAAATAACCTGCATTCTTGACTACAATTATGCTATTATAAAAACAGACATTTATTTCTATTACTGAGCTGGAGTCTTAATGTTGTTGTTTTGGATATTAGCAGCATTACTTTGGCAATGCACCACGCCCAGTTTGAAAATGAAAAAAAAGAAAGATTATTAAGCTACATGCATGTCACTAAAATGTTGGAAACACAACATATATATATATTTAAATATAGCTTACTGTAAATACCAAATTTCACGACAATGTGTCAAAAAATATATTTATTGGAAAAAATACCTTGTAACTGGAAAATAAGAAGTTTTAAAGATAGCTAAGCTACTAGCGCTCTACTTAACAATATAGTTTATTTAGTAACATCATGCCTGGTTGCTGGCTATCACTGGTCAGACAAATGTGGCCTTAATCTGCACAATGTCATCTTTTGTATTTGGCATTTATAATGTGGTTTGAAATCTGACATTTATGTCTAAATTAATGGTTTAGATTTCATTACATCATGGCAATGCACAAAGCCTTGATTTGGGTCTTATGAGACTGTGAACTTGATATAATACTTGGAAAATTTCTTTAACCAGAGGTTTAAGAGCTCATGGTATCTAGTCTTGGTATGGGCTATCAAGGTCCATTATTGCATTATGTTTACATGGCATCAATGTAGTAAAAAAAAGTATTTATTTACATTTTCTTTTACATACACATGACACATTGTCAAACAGATTTACGTTTACACGGATCACCAGACATGACTAAAACGCTGTATTTTGTGTGCCAGACCAGTAGATGGCGATATTACTTTGTAAAGAAACACCACATGTCTGTGCACAATATTGTACAGAGCAATTAATATAAACAATCAAGGCGGTAAAAGCATTGAGCAGACTGTTTAGACAGACAATGAGGTACAGTAGGTATTTACTACAAGTGACCCTGGACTATAATTTGTGGAAAAAAATTAAACTTTGTTGGAGAAGTATTAATAAACTCAATATCTTGAGTAGCACAAACACAGTCCTGTATAGGCTGCCATTATTGATTTAGTTAAACTTGTCCATGCCTGTATACTTATCACATACACATGACATCACCGTTATAACAGATTCGCATTTTCGCTATTAAACAGAGACGACAAGGCATTGTTTTCAAAACTTTGCATTTTAACATCCATCTTCAAGTTTGGATTTTCAGGACCCAAAAACGCAATTGGCATGTAAACGAACACTCAAACAGCATAAAAACTTTCATGGTTTTGGTTGAAAACGTTGTTGTGTAAACAGCCCCTTTGTCTGGGTCTTAGGAGGTCTAATGTTGGTCTGAGTCTTGGAGGTCTGATAGTTGGGGTCTTGTTTAATTTGGAGTGTGCACTTTAAAAAATTCTTTGCTGCCTTAAATTTTTTTGTTAATCAACTCAGATATAAAAGTCATTTCAACTTACTATTATTTATCATGACAAGAGATGAGTTGTTATAACTGACTTTTTTCAACTACATTTTATACAACATTTTATATAACAGAAGGTCGTGTTATAGTAACAAAAAATTTCATTAATTTATTTGTGTTCATATCACGAAATTCAGCTTTTTTGTGCCTTCAGCACGAATGTCTTTTTTGTGTCACTTGCACAAATTTTTATAAACAGTTTTTTATATCCGTGGCACAACTTTCTTTTTCATGTCATTTTATGTATTGTTGTCTAATTTTATCCCCCTATTTTTAAATCATTGTCGCTTGGGGTTAGATTTGGGGTTTGGGTTAGGATGTACTTTTATGCTTTGGTTTCTACATGTTTTTCTTCCGCTTTTAAAACTATTCTCGCCTGGAGTTGGGGTTTGGGTTAGGATGTCTAAAAATGTAACAGAAATTGATTCTAACCCCTACCCTAAGCGACAATGGTAAGAAAATAGGAAAAAACGATGAGAAAACAATACATAAAATGAAATCAACAAGACATTGTGCTCAAGCCACAAATAAAGCTGAATTTTGTGCCATGGACACAAATAAATTAATGACATTTTTCGTGACTATAACACGACTTTCCGTGAGAACAGTCTGATTTTATAAGTTGTAGCATCTCTTGTCAAGATAAACAATAGTACGTTGACATTACTTGTAATCTGAGTTGATTCAACTAAACAATTTAAGGCAGCAAAGATCTTTTTATAGTGTGGTATAACTTCTGCACTGTAAAAAGATTCCGTAGAAATTCCAGTATTACTGGCAGCTGGTTGCCAGTAACTTACTGTAGATTTAAATTTATCTTAATTACCTGCAACAGTTTGTTCAAAGTTAAATGAAAATTAAACATATGCAAGTCTTTATCTTTACAGAATAAAACTAAAATAACAACCTCAAGCAAAGCATTCGAGGAAACAAAATCTGAAGGAAAAAAACAGAAAACCGTTGATGAGGATTTTTGTTTCCCAGAATGCTTTGCATGGTGCTGTTATTTTATATTTTTGTTCTGTAGGACAAAGCCTTGTTGATGTTTGATGTTCATTTAAGTTTGAACAAACTGTTGTCTGTGAATAACATACATTTGGATTTACGGTAGGTTGCTGGCATCCAGCTGCCAGTAATACTGTAATTTCTACGGAATCTTTTTACAGTGTGGTCTTAAGGGGGTTTTCTTAAAAAAAATTTTTTAATAATAACCAACAGAGCAGTATGGTCAGCAGTCTGTTGAAAAGTGTTAAAGTGTATTGATTAAAGCTTTATCCTCATCTAATTTGCCGATGGTAATTTGCCCACTGTACAAGGCCATTAACCTTAAACTGTTTTACTGGTGTAATGAGTCCAATTGATTGACTCTGAACACATATTGTATAAAAAACGGAGGAAGCTCTTAGGATTGTAAGTGACCCTCTAGTTGGGCAATACAATATTCAGACTAATGTCTAATGTATGCTAGATTTTGCCACATGAAGAGTAAAAATTATTTTATATTTACCTTTATTTAACCAGGAAAAGACTCACTGAGATTGAACATCTCTTTTACAGGAGGCTCTTGGCCAAAATAGGCAGCCAATTTTGCATATACAATAATACAACAAAGTTACAACACACAATACTAAAACAACATAAACTTTTCTAAACTTTGGGTTCGTGAAACTCCAGTCTCTCTCTTGTGACATTGATGCACAGTACCCATTTAAATGGACTTGCAGCATTATCTGAAGTGAAAAGCCTATCTATAGGCAACAACAAATGTCCACAAGACCTTCTCAAAACAAAACAAGACCAAAAAATAAAATTACACAATTTTAAATCAATGCCCAAAATGGTTTTAATGACTATATCATGCA
Source organism: Misgurnus anguillicaudatus (assembly GCF_027580225.2). Taxonomy (NCBI): domain Eukaryota; kingdom Metazoa; phylum Chordata; class Actinopteri; order Cypriniformes; family Cobitidae; genus Misgurnus; species Misgurnus anguillicaudatus. The sequence goes on along the minus strand of NC_073342.2, from coordinate 2,925,168 downwards.
AAAATAAACATCACACTCTATAAAGAACATCAACTCTTTTCAATCTTTTGGTGCACCCGTTTTAAAAATGAAGGATAAGACATAATAATGTCTTCATTTGAATAACTGTACTGTATATAAAATAACAGTAAATTCATACAGTATAACACTTTTTGACATCAACAAATTGCTCTCTTTGACACAACAATATATGAAACAATTACTTGTGCACTTTAGTTTCAGGCAACAGGTCATGATCTCACAAATTTAGAAAACATCTAGACATCTAGTTAAGCTTCAGAACAACTCAAAGCATGGCTCAGATTCCAACCATTGACAATGTCTCTGTTTTTCAATCCATGAAGAACAAACAAAACTTGGATTTAAGATGATTGTTATATAGATCTCAACCATTCAAATGACTCTGTAAACATCTAGACACAGTTTGTGTGTTCATTCAGTTCAATATAGCTCAATGGCTGTTGTAACCAATAAATTATTGCAGTTTGTGTTCTTAACAAATCTATAAAAAAACCTTAAAGACTTTGACACATCATTCTAGTGCTGGTTAAGTAAAAACAGCATGTTGGTTTGTGTCAGGAATAGATTAGTATCAATGTGAATCCTGCATAAAAATGTCCAGGTCATATTTCATTTAAAGCGTTATTTTATTTCAAGCTTCTTTTGTTTTGTTTTTTATAAAATACAACCCAGACAGTTAAATGAGATTCACATAAAGTTTTTAAATATTTTTTTTGCATGGCAACAGTTAAACACATGTGATCAGCAAATCCTTACATAGGATTTGACCCTGACGGTGAGCGGGGCACAAACTAATGCGCTATCTCACGAGAATTCGTATTTTACGAGTTGGCTAATTCGTATTAATTTATACCACATTCGGTTTTGTACGATTTGCCTTGACCTCTGTGACGTTTGGTTAGGGGTTGGGTTTCGTTGTTGTTTTTTCATGAGAAGTACGTTTTTGCACGATTAACTTTGTATGAATTTATACAAATTAGCCAACTCGCATTATATGCACGACTTTTCGTGAGATCAGGCTGGTTAATTATAACACAGACCTTTTATATATCCATCTCTTCGTACAGCGGTGATCCATGCTTGCCATACCCCTTCATTTTTAGGAAACCGAAATGTTTAGGTATTTGTTCCAGAGGTTAGTGTAGCCTCTAGTCAGACCGATAACAAATACAGACTGGGAGTAAACTTCGGGAAAGGCACGTAACCTTGGCAACACACGTGCATTCAGTGAAACCGTCTATATCTTTTCTTTGATTTCTTAGTTAAGTGTATAAGTCCTTAAATCAAACCTTATATTATCTTATTCACTATAGCACCATTTTGAAACATCCTGAATTTTCTAGCAAGTGTTAGAACAAACCCTCAATCTGTTTGAATCAACCTTACGTAGGGCTGTCAAGGTTATGAAATTTGGCTGACGATTAATTGTCTAATAAATTGTGACGATTATGACGGTTAATTGGCTGTTTTAGGGCTTTGGCGATTATGACGATTAATTGGCTGTTTTATTGCTTTGACATTTATTTTCAAACATTTTTTTGTTTGTTCATGAAATATTTTTTGTTTGGAAATGTTTTTGGAAATGCATGTTTTACCTGGCAGTTCTATCCAGTCTCATGAGGTTTCGTGATATAGTCACGTAATTTTTTTGTGATATTATCACGAATTTCCAAATTTTTTGTGATCGTACAACGAATAACTGTTTTGTGTGATTATCACGTATTGGTTACTCAACTGCTTCTTCCCACCTTTAAACCATTGTCGCTTTGGTGCAGGGTTAGATTTGGTGCTTAGAATGTCACTTTATACATTGGTTTATACTATTTTTTCGGATTTATTTTTTATATGTCGCCTAGCGTTGGGGTTAGAGTTGGGTTTGGGTAGCGATGTCATTTTATGTAAATCTAACCCTAAAGAGAAGCGACAATGGTAAGAAAATAGGACAAAACAGTTGAGTAACCAAATTCCAAACAGGAATTAATTACAGGCTCCCGAAAAAACGCGGAAATTCGTGATAATATCATGAAAAAATAATAAAAAAATTACGTGACTATATAACAAAACTTCGTGAGACTGGGCTGGGCAGTTCATACTACTTTTTGCAGCATTTCTTTAAAGCAACACTAAAGAGTTTTTGCTCTTTGCTCCCCCTACAGGTTGGAAGCGGAATTGTCCATTTCCACTGTCGTAAATACTGATTGGATTGTAGGTCTGCCGTAAAGCAAGTTTTTGTAGTTTTCACTCGATCTACAGGACCGCGACCCGACGGTTGGAAACTTCTTTAGTGCGGTTTTGGCCAATAGAGGGCTGCAAAGCGAATGTGAAAGTGCCGTTCACCCTGTTTCGGGTGGATGAACGACTGAAACTTTTTTTGAAAATGTTATTTTAAGGTAAAAAAAACCTCTTTAGTGTTGCTTTAAATGCTGTTTTTTCCACTGTACTGAATGGCTTTGCAATGTATCGCGTTACACTGTCAGTTAAGGAGTGCCATCTGATACGGTCTCATTTATACAGGCGGTGCAGCTCCCCCTTGTGTTTTTAAAGAGATGTGCAATCATTGCGGTAATCTGAAATCATCGCGATGAAGTCAAATAATCACGATGAGACGATTATTTAATCATTGTGACAGCCCTAACGTTACGAATGGGGTATCAGTTTTAACATTTGCATTTCTTTTCTGTCGCTTTCAGTGCAATTGTGAGAGAATGGTAAACAAACTTTAAGTGTTCAATCGTAGCAGAGATTTGTGCGTTAGGTTGTGCCCCCACCCTTCCATACATATTAAAATGATCCCTTTGACATCACAATATATATCAATCTCACTTTTATGATAAATACAGCTCAATAAGAACAGAAAGCACAGATATCACTGACCCAGCAGCACAGTCTCACAGAAACAGTAAATCTTTGTAAAACACATACTTAAAAATTACATTTCCCCAATAACATATCAGTGCATTCAAAGTATATCAGAAAACGGCAGGTTTGTCATTATACATTGCCTAGAATTGAACATCTTTTAATAAAGACCAGCTTAATACCACTGAAAAATACAAGACTGTATTGCCAAGCAATAAAGTATCACACATTTAAATGGATTGTTGATGAACAAAATTGCTTTTGTGCCACCATTTATACAAGATTGCACTTTAAAAGTGTAATTTTAGGGGCGGTTTCCCGAACAGGGCTCAAGCCTAGTCTCAGACTAAAATTCATGTTTGAAATTTTAAAAATAACAGTGTCATTGTTTTGTCTCAGTATGTTTTTTGTAAGATACAGTATGTTTGTCCTAATATAACTAAGGCCTAGTCCTGGCTTAATCTAAACTCTGACCAGGAGACTGCCCCTTAAAGGTTTATCAATATATTTCACTTTTAATACACATCAATATTCATATACATTTATTATGTTTTGCAAAATTGTGCTAGTTTAGATTCTCGCTGCATCACACATTTGTTTAATATCTATTTAGCTCTATTTCCTAGAATTAAATCCCAAATAAAGGGACGAGTTTATAATGTGTAATATAGTACACGCACATAATGATAAACAGCACTCTTTGTAGTTTCAAGTTTATATATAATATACTTACAAAAACCCAAATTTTGCATATTTTGGTTGCAAGGGCTCTGTAAACCCGAGAAAACATCCACGTGAAACTAATCTCCTATTGATGACTACATCCGACTATACTGTATTTGTTTCTATTAAATACAACAACTGCTTATCCTATGCGAGTACACAGTAGACAACACTAAACTAAAACAAAATTAGTTTAGGACCTGTGCTTTGATTAAAGATATTGTACATGTGTGCTGTTAAATATTATTTATCAGTTGATTAAATACAGTAATAATCTAACATAAATATTTTTGCTTTTTAAATACACATTTCCATAGTCCGTCTGTAGATTGATTTAACCATTTATATTCTTTCTTTATTCCTATAATACGACTTTATAAACAGTATTTTCTAATTATACATTTGCTCTCTGAATACATTATGTATGCTAACATCTTACTCTATGTCTCCCCTAGCAGCTTTTTGAATAAAGACTCTCTGACTGAATTATCTACGAGTACCGTTCTCCTCTATACGTCTGTCCAGCTTCCTCCTGGACGTATTCCTCGGTTTTCTCCCAGCTTTTAGCCCATCCCCCATTCAGCTGCGTTGTAGCCCCATATGTTTTGGCGGGGCCCCCAAGAGTGCCCTGGCCCCCGAAAGGAGCATGGCTCAGTGTGATGTCACCAGTCTCCTCCGCTAACTCGTCCTCGTCAATGAAGCCACACTTCTCCTCGCTGGTCTCTTCCGGATCTGCCCACGGCTGCTTCTCGCCTGACGCGAATATCCCGTAGAAGATGACTCCCCCATAATGCACCAGCGCGGCAATCAGAAACACATTTTGCCACTCTTCACGAGTCTGATGGGTCGGAATGGAAACATTTTAAATTATTTCTTGTATCCACAAGCAAACAACAATGGGCTAAATTATGTGCAAATTATTTTCTTAGTGGTTATTTCTTTGGGTTTTCGTCCCAAAAACTGTATAAGCTTCCTATGTAATAGTTTGTTAAACAGTATGCACTATGCTGCAATAAATATTTTTTTAAGTATGCAGCAATGTTATAACATCACATCACAAAAATGGTTATGCTAGATTTTAATTATGTTTCGTAAAAAGAATGTCTGGCCGACTTTGGCAGTTGAATCAAGGGTACGGGGTTTTATTCTGTAACGCACATACACTCTGTCTAAAAATGGCTGGGTTATTTTTGACCCATAATGGGTAAATAATAGACAGCACACACTACTGGGTAAAATCGACCCAATGCTGGGTTGTTTAAACCCAACTGCTAAGTTATTATATCACAACAACCAAACATTGGGTCATTTTTAACCCAACACTGGGTCATTTTTAACCCAGCATGTCTTCTGTCCAATATTTACCCATTATGGGTCAAAAATAACCCAGACATTTTTAAATTGTACTGACAAAGGCAATAGGTCATCTGGATACAACTTCTAATTGGTGCAATAGTCATAAAAACACTTTTTAATGAAAATAAGTATAATTTCATAATTAAAATTCTTACCTTGTTTTTTGTCATTGCACCTACAATGAGAGGGCAGACCATACCAGAGAGTGTGCCCACCCCATTAGAAATGCCCATTAATATGCTGGCATACCTTGGCGCAATGTCTAAGTGGTTGACATTAAATCCTGAAATAGCAAGAAATATTCATTAATTTTAGGGATGGAAAAACTTTGAAATCTTCTAACTTGTCTGTAAATCAATACAGTTGAAAGAAAAAGTATGTGAACCCTTTGGGCTTACTTGGATTTTTTCATAAATTGGTCATAAAATGTGTTTTGATCTTCATCTAAGTCACAACAATAGAGAAACACAGTCTGCTTAAATTAATACCGCACAAACATTATACGTTTTCATGTTTTTATTGAACACAACATGTAAACATTCATAGTGCAAGGTGGAAAAAGTATGTGAACCTTTGGGTTTAATAACTGGTTGACCCTCCTTTGGCAGCAATAACCTCAACCAAACGTTTCCTATAGTTGCAGATCAGACCTGCACAACAGACCTGCACAACTCCCATGAAGTCCATTCTTGTTTAATGTTTTCCTTATTGTAGATTTGCCAACAAAAATGTTAGCATGTGCCAGAGATTTCTGTAAGTTTTTAGCTGACACTCTAGGATTCTTCTTCACCTCATTGAGCATTCTGCGCTGTGCTCTTGCAGTCATCTTTACAGGACGACCACGCCTAAGGAGTGTAGCAACAGTGCTGAACTTTCTCCATTTGTAGACAATCTGTCTTACCGTGGACCATGGACATCAAGGCTTTTAGATATACTTTTGTAGCCCTTTCCAGCTTTGTAAGTCAACAATTCTTGATCGTAGGTCTTCTGAGAGCTCTTTGGTGCGAGGCATGGTTCACATCAGACAATGCTTCTTCAGAACAGCAAACTCAAAACTGGTGTGTGTTTTTTATTGAACAGGGCAGCTTTAATCAACACATCCAATCTCATCACATTGATTGGACCCCAGGTTGGCTGACTCCTGGCTCCAATTAGCTCTTGGAGAAGTCATTAGCCTAGGGTTTCACATACTTTTTCCACCCTGCACTATGAATGTTTACATGTTCTGTTCAATTTGTTTGTGCGGTATTAGTTTAAGCAGACTGTGTTTCTCTATTGTTGTGACTTAGATGAAGATCAGAAAACATTTTATGACCAATTTATGAAGAAATCCAAGTAAGCCCAAAGGGTTCACATACTTTTTCTTTCAACGATATATATAGCCTATGTGTACAAAGACCTGACTGCTTGGCCAACAAATTATTACAACAAATTATTCTATTTCATTAGCTGTCTTGCATTATTTTGGCACACACCCCAAGTGTCATCAAGTGTGGGTCTGTGCTTAGCATGCTAACAAATTTTAACTGGATGTGAAATCAAATTGCAAACTAGAAACCAAAACGTTCTTTTAAAACCAACAGTTTCTGGTTTATATCATTTCAAAGAACCCAACACTCACCTGAAATAGCAAAGCCGCTAAATCCAACTGCTAGCACCAGAAACGAGATGGCCATACCTTTACTATGTGAGAAACCCACCACTAACAGAAGAGTAGCCTCCATTCCAAATCCTACAAACAAAACGTTGATATTGAATTATGTATGACAATTAAACCCTTTGAAAAGGAATCTGCGAGGAAATTTGGATCTATCTCACCTCCGCAATTCATGATTTTTCTGACGGTGGTGGTGGACAAGATGTTTTTTCTGCGAAGGTAGTCAGCTAGCTGGCCGCCGATTGGCACTATGATGGTCATGACAAGGTGTGGCAGAGCAGAGACCATACCGACCTGCCTCACACACATACACAAATCAAATCAAATCAAATATTGTAAGTGTGTTGTAAGAAAGAGCTCACAACTCCACGGTGCAACTTAAAAGGGGACATTTCACAAGACTTTGTTAATATGTAAAATTGCCACTTTGTAGGTGTGAGCAAAAATTTGCCATTTTTGGGTGTGTCCTTTTAAATGCAAATGAGCTGATCTCGGCTCTAAATGACAGTGCAGTGGTTGGATAGTGCAGATTAAGGGGCGGTATTATCCGCTTCTGACATCACAAGGGGAGCCAAATTTCAATGAGCTATTTTTTCACATGCTTGCAGAGAACGGTTTACCAAAACCAAAGTTACCAGGTGGATCTTTTTCACCTTTTCTAGGTTAATACAAGCACTGGGGACCCAATTATAAAACTTAAACATGGAAAAAGTCAGATTTTTATTATATGTGTCCCCTTTGAAAAGTTATTGCAAGTAAACCTAGTTCCTGTTTATAACAATTGCGCATCCAAAAACTGAGAAGGCTGTTGTTATTTCTTTGTTAACCTCATTGTTTCAAACCCCTATATTATTATTTCCTTTACATGCGTCATGACTTTAAACCTGACAGCACAGGATCTAAAATGAGCACTGTAGAATTGTAGGGAACATTGTAAAAGGAAAAATGGCTTAAAAGTCCATTTATTTGTCACAAAAATATCAAAAATCCTGGAAAATAATATTCAAAAGTAGTAATACTATTTTAGCTAAACTGATAAACAACTTCTTTCTGAGGATCCTTCAAAATTGTGTGTGATTGGTAAATCTCAAAACACCTTCCAACTCAAATATCTACTGCTGTATTTGTGAGACAGTTATGAGCCACAAAATCAAAGCAGTGCTTCAATTACACCTGTCAGACACGCAGGATTTATTTCACTCTTTCTGCTAAGGTCCCAAAGATCAATAACAATGTCAGGTTTTATTTATGTACGCCAATATAGGCACACGTTTCTGAATGCCTAACAAGAGAAACGCAATCCAATATGGGCGACTCGATTCACGGCCAAAGAGAGCAATGAATAAGGGGTCAAATACCAAACGTAATAATGAATCAAACTGAAGCGTGGCCAAAAAGATTGCTTTTGTGACAGTTCACACGTTGACTTTAAGCATGCATAATGATTCTTGTTAGTTAAAACCACGATTTGTGACTTGAACATTTTCTACCTTAAAGAGTTTTAAAGCTTCTTCTCTCACCTTACTGATTTCAAAGCCGAACACTTCCTCAAAGTATGCCGGCTGACTGATGAGGAGCAGGTAGAAGGTCCAGCTCCTGCAGAAGTTGGCCACAATGATTGCATAGACCGGCATTGAGGTAAAGAACTTCTTCCAAGGTGTCTTGAATTTCTGCACAAAAGTCACAGATGTTTAGTACACTTGCAACATTTTACAGATGTTCAGGGCTTAAATACACAAGATTTTGTTCCTGTGTTAATGCATTACTTGGGCAAAGGCAACTTCAACTACATAACAATTTCAGCTACATTACCATGTAAGCTGTTGCCTTTTTAGTCCTACTATATACACTCTAAAAAAAATCTGTGACAAAGTACTGTGTAAATATGAAGGAATTTTCCGTATTTATGTTTTACAGGCATTTATCCGTTTTTTTTAATAACATGTTGCATTATGGGTGCAATAACCCCTGCTGCAATCATTCACTTTTGCCTCTCTATCACCATCTCTGTTTGAAACCTAAAATTACAACTTGTTTGCAGAGTTATTTTCTAACATGGATGATGTTTAACTTCTAAACAAATGCTGTCAGAACAAGATACAAGTGTTCAACTATTCCAGCATCGACACATTTGATTTAGTAGACAAATCTTCTTTCTGACGTGACGTGTAAGTCAAATTGATATTTACCACAACATTTATCACATTAAATCTCCAGTTTGTGTTTGTTTTAGATTCATTTGAAGTCACCACTATGGTGATTGGTGTTCCCTTTAGTTAGGCTTTTGTCCCTTGACCTTCACAGAACTGACTCTGCTCTTTTAACATTGCAACAGTGTTTTTCCTGGTAGCAATTACAACTTGTTTGTTGCTTGAGGAAAGAGAATTTTCTATGATGTCATATAAGCTTGGTTGTGTTTATGTTATTCTGCCTAACATTTAAATATGAAATAATAAAATAAGAATAATGAACTGAAATGTATAAGAGTGACACTCTATGCTGATCTATAAACACACTGTATTGAATAAGATGGCTGAAAATGTGTCAGCTGTGGTTTTTGCTTCAGGGACATCAACACTTTGGATACAAATCTCAACAATGGTGAGAGTAAATGTTACAGTTTTTTACAATCACTTTGCTACTATTTTCAGAACCTTGATGTCATTTTTCACAACTCTAGATACAAAACTCAAAACTGTAATCACTTGTAACACAGGCTGTCTAGTGTTCAAAACATTGCATTGTGCATTCACATCTTTAAAGACATCTTGCACTTGCACAATCATTGGTTCAATACACAAATTAACTGTGAAATACTATTGAAACATAACTATAAATCACCCACACACAAGCAACTAATAGTTTCACTAAGTCATTGTTTGTACAATCATTAAGTATTGTAGAACAAAATTGGTGATACAGATTTCATTATGGTACATGTAGAGCAAATACATATCTGTAAAAGTACTGCAGTAGTAGAGAGAATACGACAGACACATTGGAATCATTGAACAAAGTTTGTAATGTATTGATGAAAACACTACAGTACAATCACAACATAGGTCACATCATTTCACAATCTGCACTCAATCATCAGTAACAAGTTGGCAGAATTGGACAAGCAATTACAAGTGCCTGCATCTATACAGTACAGTGATAATTGGTTCATGCTCCATGCTTATTGGTTACAATGAACCTCATTATCTTGAAACTTTCATGATTTTCAGTAAACATGGAAGATTCTTTGTCTGTTTCCATACAACTATTACGAATAATGCAACAGTTACTTATCATTTTGGGCAGTTGTATTGATTGATAGTTAGATCATTGTAAGAAAATGAATAGACACTTATTTTAAATGTGATGTGTGAATAGCCTTTTGAAACAGTAGTACTTTGATGTTAAGTTGTGTCATATTGAACATGTGATTTTGGTTGAATGAACAAATGATCCAAGTTTTATGTGTATTGTATCCAAGCAATTGAGAAAAGAGTTAAGAGTTTTGAAAAATGTGCATTTTGATCTTTGGTTGTGAGTTTCGTGTCTAGAGTTGTGAAAAACGACATCAATGCTCTGAAAACAGCAGCAAAGTGACTGCAAAAAACTGTAAGAAAGAGTTTTCTACAATCCTGGTACCCAGCATGCATTGTGGCATGAAGCTTTGTTGTTGATTGTCACCATTGTTGCGTTTCATAGGCAGATTGAAGTGTCCCTAAAGGTTACGGACAATGTTCTGTAAATCTACTGACAGTGTTCTATAAATCTACAGAATGTTTAGTTTTTGAATAAACGGAAATGTCTGTAAACATAACGGAAAAGGTACCGGTAATTTTCTGCCAGGACATTATCTGTTTTTTTACGGATTATTTTTTTAGAGTGTATGTATATATATATATATACCTAAAGGATTTTTAGGAACACCATCTTAATCCTGTGTTTGACCCTCTTTTGCCTTCACAACTGCCTTAATTCTATGAGGCATTGATTCAACAAGGTGCTGAAAGGTGTTGGCCCATATTGATAGGATAGCATCTTGCAGTTGTTGGAGATTTGTGGGATGCACATCCAGGGCACGAAGCTCCCGTTCCACCACATCCCAAAGATGCTCTATTGGGTTGAGATCTGGTGACTGTGGGGGCCATTTTAGTACAGTGAACTCATTGTCATGTTCAAGAAACCAATTTGAAATGATTCAAGCTTTGTGACATTGTGCATTATCCTGCTGGAAGTAGCCATCAGAGGATGAGTATATGGTGGTCATAAAGGGATGGACATGGTCAGAAACAATGCTCAGGTAGGCCGTGGCATTTAAACGATGCCCAATTGGCACTAGGGGGCCTAAAGTGTAGAGAAAACACCCCTCAGACCATTCCACCACCACCAGCAGCTTGCATAGTGGTTACAAGGCATGATGGATCCATGTTCTCATTCTGTTTATGCCAAATTCTGACTCTACCATCTGAATGTCTCAACAGAAATCGAGACTCATCAGACCAGGCAACATTTTTCTAGTCTTCAACTGTCCAATTTTGATGAGCTCGTGCCAATTGTAGCCTCTTTTTCCTATTTGTAGTGGAGATGAGTGGTACCCAGTGGGGTCTTCTGATGTTGTAGCCCATCCGCCTCAAGGTTGTGCGTGTTGTGGCTTCACAAATGCTTTGCTGCATACCTCGGTTGTAACGATTTTTCAGTTAAAGTTGCTCTTCTATCCTCTGACCTCTAGCATCAACAAGACATTTTCGCCCACAGGACTGCCGCATACTGGATGTTTTTTTCTTTTCACACCATTCTTTGTAAACCCTAGAAATGGTTGTGCGTGAAAATCCCAGTAACTGAGCAGATTGTGAAATACTCAGACCGACCCTTCTGGCACCAACAATCATGCCACGCTCAAAATTGCTTAAATCACCTTTCTTTCACATTCTGACATTCAGTTTGGAGTTCAGGAGATTGTCTTGACCAGGACCTACACCCCTAAATGCATTAAAGCAACTGCAATGTGATTGGATGATTATATAATTGCATTAATGAAAAATGAACAGGTGTTCCAAATAATCCTTTAGGTGAGTGTATATAAAATGTGTAGATAAGTTTCCTATTAATTGTGACTTTAAGAAGTACTCTAGCCCAGTGGTTCTCAAACTTTTTCAGCGTGCGGCCCACTTTGTGTACGATGCATTCCTTCGCGGCCCCCCCAAAGAAAAAATGTTCTAAAACGTCACATTTTAATTAAACAAAACATTAACTTATACAAAGTAGTGCTGCCATATTTTTTTAGCTTTCATTTCACAGAATTCAGGATAAATAATGTATTTTATAAAATGTCATAAACTGGGGCCCCCCTGGCACCATCTCGCGGCCCCCCTGGGGGCCCCGGACCCCAGTTTGAGAACCACTGCTCTAGCCGTTAGATATTTAAAACTGTAGATGACCATACAACTAACAAAATTACAGTAAAAGACTTGAAGCCTTTATATATCATTAGCAGAATAAGGGCATGTACCTCATTTGCCCCAAGCAGGTTGGCACTTTCTCCAATACTCTCCTCTATGTAAGTCCTTTCTTCATCTGAAATGGTAGGGTGATCAGCTGGACTCTCATATGATACTAGAATCCAAAACATGTACCAGCAGATCCCAAAACTCCCTGAAACCCAGAAGAGAAAACAAGAGGATTCATGCACCCATTCACTTATTCTCAAAAAGTACTTTGTTTTCTTCAGTGACATTTAAATAACTGACAGACTGAAGAGCAAAAGACATACATGTATGGGTTTGGAAGGACAAGAAGAGTAAATGATAATGAAGGATGTTTTGTTTTTCTTCTAACATCAGGTACGTAGCCATGTATAATTTGAACATCAAAATTATAAACCCACCATATAAATAGAAGACAGACGACCAGCCTGAGTACTGCACTAATATTCCAGCCAATGGCATAGCGATCACAGCACCAGCATATGAACCTAAAAAAGGATGTTTTAAGGAAACAGGGTGTGCAAATGTTTTAAAAGATATCATGAACATTATTTTATGTGCAACATGGACTTTTAATGGCTAAAATGTATTTACCACAAAAAGAGGTGGTTGCTAATCGACTTCTCTCCAGGGGTGGAGCCCACTTGCTCCAAATCCCATGGCATGCTGGGTAGGTCACACCCTAAACAAACAGACACATCTTAATGTAATTTTAATTTCTTTTTCATAATAACAATAATTGAAGAGTTTCGTTGCAAAACGAGATAAATCCATTTTTTTTACATTTTGGTCAAAACATGTTTATTATTCTGTTATCATGTTATTATTTTGTTTTATGGTGCTACTTAGCTGTATTTTTTAAGTTATGAAGGATTAAATCAAAACAAACCAACTGCAGTTGAATTGATGTTAATTGGAATGCACAACCAAAAAACGAGATTTCTGAACAATTAAAAAACTGAGTTATCTCATTTTGCAACGAAACTCTTCAATTCTTCTTATTATAATTGCAATAGCTGCTCACTCTAAAAATATTGCTTGGACACAACAACAAAAAATAACGCAACAGTTTGCATCAATTATTTTGACTTAAGACAACTACTTTTGAAATTAATTCCGGCCAACAAACTATTATAAGTTGGATGTACTTAAAAAATTGTGTTGAATACTCATACAAATTAAGTTGTTTTAACTTGGGTTTTTTGCATTTTAAATTTGATTCAATCGTGGACACTGATTTACACAAAACTACTAAAATGATTAGAACTTTTTTATTTAACAACACTTGTCAGGTTGCCGAAGACAACCCGTTTTAGCATTTTTATCAAAATGCCATCTGATTAAAACAGCAAGATAATGCTCAGTGAGTCTGTTCTCAATTATTCTTCAGCACAATGGTAACCTCTTAAAAATCAACAACATAACAGAAAATCTTTTAAATACCAAAAGTACAGAACAATAATCATTAAAAGTCTTTTCATGTTTTCATCATGATTAGAAATGCATAAAATATCACCATATTTCTACATTTACTCTCACTATCAAGTCCCATGCAAAGCATGCTGGGAACCTGAAGTTATCAAGCTAAATGCATTGAGTTACTATAACTTAAATAATGTTTTAAACAAACTAACACAGATAATTAATTTGAAGTTACACAGAATATTAACTTGATGTAATTATCAACATTATCATGTCTGGACAACTCAATAAAAACATTTGCAACTTTAAATCTTTCAAGAAATCAATTATTTAGATATTATATATATATATATATATATATATATATATATATATATATATATATATATATATATATATATATACTAATAATTATTATTTGTTACATTCGCTCAAGATTGTTTCATTATTTGATGTTTTCTTTTAAAAAGCGTAACAAATAGTTAACAAGGGGGTCATGACCAGACAGAAAGTGACCTGGGTGCTTAAACAAATGAACACTAACACATACAATTGCTTTTCAAATAAGGATTAATGATCCATGCAGAGTCAAGGAGACCAAATCTGCTTCACCACAAACACAGTAATGCAGCCCATTAAATCTTCATTAGCAGATAATTGTCACACAATCAGTCACTTATAGACACAAATTGCAAGAGCTGCAGAGGACAGCAGAATCTAATGTCAGTACATGCAACACAAGCTGATGTGGCTACAATAAAACCTCAGATAGGATTGAGAGTAAACACTCTGAACAGCAGACGACCATCACAAAACCAGAGCAGACAGCTGCTAACTCTTTTAATTTAGTTTGATTGAGAGATGAGGCTTTACTTTTCATTGATGACTTTTTATCTACTTTCCTCATCTGTCAAGGCTTTCAGCCAGTTGGTTTGGCAGGGCCTGTCTGTCTGTTTTACAATGGATTAGGAAACCTGAACTTGACCCTGACCCAGCATCTTAATGCTTTAGTAATAGATTTTTCTATAAGGACAAAGATTTATAAACCACTGTATCATAATAGGAATAGTTTATCCAGATTTAATTCTAATTATTTAAAATAAGGGGAAACAGAAATAGCATTGGATGTAGTGACAATAATCTGAAATGTAATTGCGTAACATAATATTAGGTATAGCCGATAAGGCCATATGTTAATGGTTCTCATTTGTCCAGTAATCAAATGCAGATGTTGCAGTTATGTGAACACTGTAAATGCATTTGAGAGCTACAGAGGAGGGTGAGCTTGTTGTTGATATCAGCATATATTCCTGTTTTTCTTTAGGTCACAAAGTATTTTTTGCAACTTGAAGTCCATAACTATAACTTTTATCGTATGGCAACATTTTCTGCATTTTTTTTTGTATTTTAGGTTTAAGTCAAATTACGTTTATTTCTTTACAGAGTTGACAATAGCGATTTTTTCCACCAAAATGTTTTCCCCTAATTTTTGTGTTCCCCTCATTTTGGGGTAGAATATATATATATATATTAAATTAAGAAGACAATCTTACCTCGACAAGTCCCTGCAGTATCCTCACAAAGATGACACAGCCGTAGTGCACACGTGCAGCAGATGGGATGAACATGTTGAGTACTGATGTGAGCAGGATAGCAGCACCAAACACCCTTTACATCAAAAACACAATTTACTAATGAATTCGCATTTAAACGCTTATATCTCTCTTGAAAACATTTTTATTTTGTTATAAAGCATCTTAGAAACACATTATTTTGTATTAGGTTATTGTAATATGTTTGTGTCATTCAGATTGATGTATGACTTGATTTCCAGTAATTATTTAGAAACAAAACATTTATCTTCGAATTTTTTTTTTTTTAAGACAATAACTACCCAACATTAAAAATGATGTTTGGTGCATCATTTAAAAATACAAATCATTTCGTTATTTTCCCGAGTGTTTAGAGGCTTTTTAAAGCTTAATTTGATTGCCATGAAGCCTGAATGCAGAAGAGCAGACACACTGTCCTCTGGGGAGCTAATTAACGCGTGCGCACACATTGCCTCGCGCATCTCGCAGGGTTTGGCACGTGCAATTTTTTGTAGTCTCTGTTTAATCACTGTGAGACTTGCTAATATTTTAAGATGCATTGGTAGGTGGATATAACACATTTTATTTATTATTATGCTCAAGTGTATAGCTACAATAGGTAGATATTTAAAAATAAACGAAGGAATGTAATTTCGTTTTGAATTACCTGTTGGCCGCCAGTCGTGAGGATATATATCCTCCTGGAATCTGTGTCACTATATAACCCCAGAAAAACGAGCCGTGGATCATTCCCACAGTCTCAGGGTCCCAGTTAAATTTGGCTTTCTTTGAAAATATACATACAAAAACAAATATATGAATGAAATTAGCCATTTTACATTTGAACACCAAAATCATGTTTGAATGATTGAATGAATCGCTTGAATCTTTGACCATGAACTAAAGGAATTAGATGAGGATGATGTGACTGGCAGAGGGAAGGAGGAGTTTCTGTTGGTCATCTGCCACTCCCTCTCACCTCTTTGATGATTATCTTGCCACCCTTGTGAATAGTGCTGTTGTTGACCATATCTACGATAGCGACTCCCAGGTTACAGCGGATCCCGAATGAGATGCAGAAGCCGAGGCCGCTCATGATGGCGATGATATACCGCCGCGGAAGCCCGAAGCACGTGCAGTCGCACAGCGGCGCTTTCTTTTCCTTTACCTGCGCGGGCCGCCCGTCTTCGGTCAGCTCAATAACTTCACCGGTTTTCTGCTTCTTTTCCATCACCCTGTGATAATCCACGTATATATATGTATATATTACTTTTAAGAATACATACAGTAGGCATGTAACATGTAGCCTATGTTTATATAAAAAAGAAGAAGAAATTTAAAAAATCAGGTTGCGTCAGGTTATTACAAAAAATGGGAACTTCTTCTTTATCCATATACATCTAGCTTCTCAAAAATGAAAGAAGTGTGCTGTCAATGTGTCTGCTTGGCATAGGCTAAACCTTTATACAGTACATATCTTGATATGTTTATTATGTTTTTTATGTTATATTGGGTTTAATAAATACACTAACAAATCAAGGACAGACAGAGACCCGTCCAGCTTTATCTCTGCCTGATCACCGCATTGCAGCATTTCTGTGACTTACATCCTAATAAATATATATGCTTATATCTCTACAGAATCTAAGCCATAAACGAATTTTTGTCTTTGTTGATTGAGGACTCGTGTTTGTGACTACGCCAACCAACATACACGCCATACAGAATATTAAATACAAATAAATACAATTAATCAAATGAATTTTAATCCGTATTACTCTTAAAACGTTGTGACAAATAGAGGGACTGTTGCCTGAGATCGTAGGAAGGTATATTTATTTATTTATTTATGCTAGGATGTGAATCATTCACTGATTGATTATGAGCGCTTTATAATTTCTGATCCAAAATGTAATATGCAATAAGGAAAAAAATCAGCTGTACGCATACAAAATATTTTATAAATGTACAACACAAATGCTTTGCTGGCAAATGTTACGGTTTTCATTCAATTTAAGGAATGGATACGAATTAACAAATGTTTTCAAATAAGACGAAACGGAAAAAGCCGATAGTAAATATAAATGTGCAAACATAATCTGTAATCTGAAATACATCCGTGAGACACTACAAAAATAACTTTGGGACGTTTTTTTTTAGGACGTCAATGAGAGAAAATTATTATTATTATCATTATTATTATTATTATTAACAATAATTCTAATAATAATATAATAATAATAATAATAATAAACGAATATTTTCTCCGACTGTTGTGTCACGATTTTCTGTTCATGAATTATTAATTTAGTTGCTGTGGGCAGAAAATCAATCCTCCAAGGAATTCTTTCATCTTTAGCTCTACACAAGATCACATCACGGCATTTACTGCACACGATCATATCTGACGTATATTGTCCAAACGAAAAATCTTTAAATGATAGAAAGACGATACAATTATGAATTTATATGAATTGTGTTTTATGGTTTCATTTCTGTAGTTAAACAAAGAAAACAATCCGTCAAATTTTTGGCACCATAATATTATACATTGACATCGAAATTATGATAAAATAGCCCAGAATAAATATTTATGTCAATATTATAATATTTTACCTTTTTTAATATCTTAGTTTTTTTTTAAATGGAAGTGACTGATACCTGTGCATGTGTCCGAGGGTTTTCCCCGCCAGATTCCTCAATCTCTCCTTACCAGGGGCCAAAACTCGTTCCTTCATCGAATCCATCTCCAAAGACGATATTCCACTTGATATTAATAAGACTTATTTTATTTTGTATTGGCTGTTAAGTGTTTAAGCATATTCCTTGAGTATTGAGACCAGTCTTTCTTTGACCAAATAAAAACGGTCTTTTATTTCCCTATATGCCTATCTTCAAACGCCCAGAAAATCTGTTAAAATCTTATCTCAGTCAATGTTATGTCCTTTAAATCTCCTTCTCCTTCGACTTTTGGAATTCCTCGCTTTTCCATTCTGTCTGGATTTTTTCACCCATAAACCAGGCGTGAAAATGGTATTCCTTTACAATTCACCTTTTAAAGGCCAGAAACAAACAAAAAAAATATGTAAAAGAACAGCAAGAAAATAAAAATTGGAGAGGTGGAAACCTACGCTAGGTGCCGGAGATCAGTGCCGTGAACGGTGAACGCGCGCGTGACTCCAGGGCTGCGTTCAGCCCCGACAAAACGTTGCACAACGTCGAACAGCGTTTATTAAACAGAAACGGTGATGTGTTGAACGCCCTGTTGTGATGACGCAAGAGTTGCAACTACGGTAGCTGAGAGGCCATTCTTTGTGTCCTTTTTAAATGTTTCTGAAGCCTGATGAAATTGTTATAAATGTTTGTTTAATACTGTAAAAGACCTTCAATGTTACAGTCACTGACCTTGCCGTCCAGAATGAAAGACAACATTCCAACTTGAACCCATTGAGCGAGCTGTCTCTTTACTACCGCGTGGTTTTATACATCTTGCCCCTGATTGGGCTGACATTTCTGACACACCCACCAAACAAGAGAAAACGCTTTTAAAACCTGTTGCATTCCGTTGCACACCGTTTCAAGGAAACATGTCGTTCAACCCGGAAACCGTAGCAAAACGTTGTGCACCGGTGTGAGATTGAACGTGCCCCAGTTGTTCCGTGAACCCGCACATAGTGAGGGAGCTGCGCGTTCCAGAGATGCGCGCTCCCAGTCAGTCACTCGTCTCATACACGGAAAAAGACTGCGCTAATAGTTAGCAACAAAGATTAAAAGACAAACATATGCATCCGATAATTGTATTTATTGTGGCTGTATATGGCCACTGTAGGCTTTTAACGACGCACAAACTAATCAATTCAGCTTTTATTTTACAATCGTTACGACCTATTTTTTCTCATTGGCACAATAAAAAAAAACATAAATACGTCCATAGAGACAATAACAGGCTGTTGGGGTCGGTTATTTGGGTTTTAAAATAGTTTATTAAAACGACCAAGCTTTGAAAAAAAATGGACATGAGTTTCAAATACAAAATCTGATCACAGGTGGGCGCTCTTGGATAGCAAAGCATTTGCCGTAAAACCCATAAAACACATATGTACGCGCTGCTCATTCATAAACGTGGATGCACTCTTTTTGTAAGAATCACAGATTGTGCGTGGTGTTATTTTTTGCGTGAAGTGTTCTTGTGACCTGTTAAATCGTCAGTTTTGATGGTATGTAATATAATTTTTGGGAAGAGCAGCCAAATCATCTGTGGATTGAATGATGTCCAATTATCACCAGTACAGAAAACGCCTAACAGACATAGGTTTTTCATATTATCTTTATTTCTTAAAAATTTATTTCTTAATATTTACCTTTACCTCTTGGTCTTCCTCCAAATGTTTATTGTTTTTTCAGGATGGGCATTTAAAAGCTTATTTAAGCCATTGAACAATATTTCACCCAATAAAGATAAAGGGTAACCTATATTTGGATATATTCAATTTGAAGAGACATATAATATTAGACATGTCATGTAACACATATGTCTACCATTTTCATTCTCTACCTCTGTCATAGCCAAGGCCATAACCAGTATTAACCACACCTTAAACATTGAGGGGACCAAAACACTCAGGGCTACATGTACATTTGCAGTCATTATTTAAAGATTATTCAACCCCCTTGGCCTGCAAGACATTTTGTTTCAGTTTAAAATTCAACAGAGGCACATAGAGGCATCAGTAAACTATTACAATTAATAGACATTTGAGTGAGTCTAAAAATATAAAGTTTTTAAAAAATAATAATCATTCCTGGACATTCCGTACCTGAAAAATGCCTTGATATTTTAAATAATTTATGATGTCCTTCATACAATTAAGATTTCCACTTCCTGCAACATTCTTTAAAGGTTTTCTATTGGAGCTTTGTGTCATACTGTAGCCATAGAATTAAAAAAGCTCTATATATAGTTTTTGTGAGAGCTTTTTTTTACCTGGCCATATTTGCTACTCCACTGTAGCACAAGTATGGGCTAAATATGTGTAACAGAACAAGCTAATGCAGTTTTGTTATAAAGTTTCCAAATGATTTATTGTGTTTTAACACAATTTTGCACCATATACAAATAAGTGACTTAATAACGTAGGATCATGAAAATGAAGTAGGCATCAGTAGCCTACAAGTGTTATTAAGAAGGTTGAATAATCATAGCTAAAAAAATCCTAAAACTTTATATTGACATTATCACCTTTAAATGGCCACTAAACTATATTTATTATTACTGTCTCAGGGGGGTGAAATTATCTTGCAACTGTATGCATATTTAAAACATAAAATTTGGGGGAAGTGACAATTTAGCCATTTCTGATTATTGGGGGTGAGCATGTCCCCCTTATAATGTCTATTGTGGTTGGTCGCCGCAGATCTTCTTCTAATGCAAATAAATATCATGTTTAGTGCAGTGTTTTACACAGATTTTTGATAAATAGTTTATGCAAAATAGTTTATAGTTTAAAGAAACACAGAGTATCAGATCAGATAAAGAAGTACGGTAGATTGCAGCACACATGTCGGCCTCAAAGTTGTCTTGCGAAATGAAATAAGGATGAAGGGAGACAAAATGTTGAAGAATTAATTGCTGCGATTGTTGTGTGTCCAATAGATGGCGCTCTCTGTTCATCTTTCAAAGCAGACTGCATGAAATGAATACAACAATTTGCATTGGAAGCAGAGCTCTTGATCGTGTGATCTCTGGAGGAAGTAAATATGGCCTTTTACAATATATTTGGTGAATTGAGAAATGACGTATTTATTCGAAACGACGTTTCCTGTGGCCAAAGCTGTGGCGTCATTAAAGAAATTCCTCACATTGGCTGCTGGATCGTACGTCAACGGCGCCGCCATATTAGTTGTGGCGACTTCTCTATTACGTAACTGGAGACTGTGTGACAGCATCAAAAAGTCTCGAAAAATTACCTTTCATAAATAAAACGGAGCAGTTGTTTCTGGTTGTGTTTAATCATTATTTTTTAAATAAAAAACAAAGGTTCAATTAAAGTGTCCGTCTTACTGTAGTTTGTTGGTAAGCTAACTAACGTTAAGTGGACATAGGGCCTATTGCATGAAAGAGAAACATAAGAGGAGGCATTGACGAGAAGTTTTTTTTTCCTCAAATAAAGAGCTGCACACGTTTGCTCTGATTCGTTTGCAGGCTATGGCGGTGCTGATGTATGGCAGCATCTGACCAAAGCGGTCGAAGCGCGGTCTAGTGGTGAATTACAGTGTTTTCATTTTTTTAATATAGCCTACACAGTAGCCTACTGCCAATACGCCAAAAAATCTCTGGCCAAAAATATGTTTTAATTATATAGATTTTTGAATTGGAAAATATAGTTTTAACCTCATAACCTACATAGTATTTTTCAGGGTCAACAAATCATTTCTAATATATATTTTTCCTGGACAAAGTTTATATAAAATGTATATGTATACTTAAAATATAAAACCAAAAGAATAATTTTGCAGTTGAAAATATATTTAATTTGAACCTTTTCAAATAAAATAAATTAACATACAGTTAAATGGAAATTTTACTTCCAATGCAACGTGAATTAATGCTAATATAATTATTTTAAAAAGACATTTCAAAATATACAAAAACGGCAAAAAATATATTGTGTAAAACCATTTTTGTTAACATTTGAAATATATTTAAAATTATATTTGGAAATATATATGTGGAATACTTTATATAGTTTTTATGTTTTTTTTAAAAATGTATACATTTATTTGGTCTGCTTTTTAATCTTGCACTTCATAAGCCAATGCAGATTGATCACTTGTGGGAAATCAAGGTCTGGATCAAGATGACCTTCAGAATTTTAAAGGTATGTTTTAACTGTTTTCATTGCTTAAAAATGTTATCAGAGCAGGCATCCTGCACAATGTAGCCACTATCAGAAGCCAAGGGAATGCTGACTCCATCCACAAATGAGTCTATGGCTGCTTGCGTAAGCTATAAAATGCTGCCTTCAGAGGCTGCATTGCACTGGTAATATTAAGTTTTGTGCTGTTTCCATTGTGACACATTACATAGCAATGTCTTTATGTTGTTTCTCTGAGTGCATGTTAATTCTGGGTTACTTTCAGAAGGTTAACTGAACTTTTGTTCTGGAACTGACACACCCTGAGTAAGCAATGTTTGGGTTAATCAATCAAATTGATGACGGTAAGGCCTGATATACTTCAAGTGAAATAAAATAACAAACTGGTGTGACGTCATATTTAACAAAGTCTCTTAGGAGAGGCTGCGATATCTGATATTATAAAAATGACTAAAGGTCATCCTTCATTTTTGGTTGTGATTACGTATAATGGTTAGCCAATACGTGTTTGACTTTCCAGTGTTTGCTTTACTTCATGTCTCCTCAGATACCTTTATCATGAAAGTAGCATAAATGTATATCCTTCACTGCCTTCTATGTCCCACAATGCTATGTGTGAAGATAGTTTAAAAAAGTTTTCAGATGTAGCCTATATAGCAGAGATACAGCCTAGCTAAAGTGGATCTATTCCCCTTTCAGGAGTCGACAAACTGCGTCTTCTGGTTTGCTCTCACTCCTCCAGCTCCATTGGGGCTGGACACCATCATGCAGATATCTGTTTAGATTCACAAAGGGTTCATCAGTTATTCTGGCAAGCCTGTTCTTTATATGCTTTCAAGAGCGCCTTTTACCATGCTACCCTTAGGTACGTGTGGCTGCTATTTCTGCCAGCTATAGGGGTCTCAGTTTTTGCACGGTAGGTTTCACGTCTAGGAGTCAATGCTCAGTCCACTAGGAGTGTAGCATCCTCCAAGGCAGGGTTTGGAGATGCGTCCTTAAAACATGTTTGTGCTGCATTAGACTAGATATCTGTACCCACATTTATTAGATTTTACAGTTCGGACATGGACCCATCTAGGCCAGACGTAACAGCTAACTTCCACAATTGGCCCAAATGTACTTGCTATCAGGGAATGGGGTGTATGAAGACACATATCATTTTATTACATATATACGATAGTTTAAAGAAACTCTTGCAACATGCTAAAACACAACCTTCTTTAAAGGTGCATTGTGTAACTTGTAGAAGGATCTCTTACATTTACATTTAGTACTTTAGCAGACATTTTTGTCCAAAGCGACAAAATTGATAGAAGGTCAATATAATATACATAACTATATTATCAGTCATGTATTAAGACCTTATTTAAGGTCTAATTATAATTGTATTGTTTTTGTCTCCTTACATGAAAGTCACTGTCATGTTTCTACAGTAGCCCTAAAGGACAAACTGCTCTACAGAGCGCGTTTCATCCCTACATTGTCTCAGGCCCTGTCCCAAATGGTGCACTTCATGTGGACTTTCGGTCTCATGGCCTTAAATTGCGCGTACTCGCTTATGCTGTGTTTACACAAACCGCGTTTCAGGCGTCAAAATCGCGTCTACCGCGCCTAGTGGGTAGATTTATACCATTATAAGGTGGTTCTTTAAAGTCAAAATTAAAAACTGTCCTTTGTTTTGGAATATTGTGGTATTTTTTTTACAAATGACCTCATTATTTCATTATATCTACATATGTTTATTATACATAATCTTCCATCAAAAACGCAAATCTCCTCCCCTCCTTGAAATGATCTCTCTTTACTTTTGCTCATATGGTATGGTAGGTGGTCGGGGTCTGCGATTAGCAATTGGCAACATGACCCAACTTTAAACAATATAGTTCAAACAAACTTCAGATGCCGTTTCACTCAGATATATGTCACCATGGGGAAAATAAGACAATTGTTACTTCTGTTTCATGGCGACTTTAAACAAACTGCAGACACACAACTGCATTTAAACACCATGTAAAAGTGAATTTTGCATAATAGTTCCATAATCCATAAAAAGTTTTTGTGACAAATTAAAGTGATATCTACAGCAGTGGTCTGAGTTTAATAGTTTATTTGGGTGGCAATGTGTTGCTTAAAGTATGAAAGATTGAGTACATTTCTGAGAAAACAAATGCAGAGAAAAATAACACACACAAATTTAAATACATGGATAAAAAACAATAAATCAATTAAAAATAGAGAGATGAACAACTCTAAAAAAGAAAAAAATAACATAAAAAGGTTTTTCATCATCAAGAAGACCTTAAGATCTTTAACATCTAAATGAAATGTTAAAGTGAGATGAAATGTTTTATTGAAAGATGGCTTATTTAGCTGTTAGCACAGCTTGCAGACTGTCACATAGATCAATGAATTATTCAGACAGCATACATTTCTATAAATAACAGTTCTTGAAATGAGGAAACAGTAATTCAATTCTTCATACAGAACCAGAGATGGAAAAATATTTACAGACAAATTATGATTTACAATTTAAATGTTCAAGTCACAAATAAGAGTAAATACGTTTTCCATCACTGCATATACCGATCCTAACTGTTTATGGTCCTCATGATAACTTTTCATGCAAAATATTTTATGAATTTAAAGAAGTGACAAAGGTATGATCAAATTAGCTCACAAAATACCCAGTCAGCATAAACGCATCATTTCACAAGAAATACTGAGGATTGTAATGACACAAATGACTCCTTTAACAAGTGCTTTGTGCAAAAAAAGATCACAGTGACTTTGTCCTTCTCTCAACAGGACAACACAGTAAATGAAATGAAAAGGAAGGTCAAATAAATGACCGACTGAGAGAAACAAAGGCACATCATATGCATATCAGCTTAATTTCCCATTTCAAATCACAGGAAGTACTTTGGCTTTGAAAATATATATATTTCCTGTGGGTCATTCAAAGTGCTGATTCCATCAACACAGACAAACGGTCAAAATAGTGATTATAACATGTAGTGTGCATACAGTATTTGCTATAGACCTTCATTTTGCATTTTATTTCAAGCAGAAACAAATCAATCGGGCATTATAAGATATATTCTCACATAATCAGCATAGATGCTGCATAAAGCTGTGAATTAATACTGCTAAGAGACAGATCTTCATTTTTTAAAAACATTAATCAAAAAAAGAATTCACCAAATATGTGATAACTTAAAATCATATTCTAGCAATCTATATATTTTTTTCATTATGGGGATGAGAATTTTAAGGAAAATATGACAAAATGTACAAAAAAATATGTTGTCCTAACATAACATAAGTCTACTAACAGCCTTAAATTTTCTTCACAATAGAAGATTTAATTCCTAAACTATTTTTTGAGTGTTATATAGGAGACATGAACAGAGAACAACATGGAAATCAGATGAATGATGGTATGATTATTTTCATTACTGGTGAAAGTATCATTCTGCATAGACTGCATTATTAGCAAACAAGTTACAGCTGAACTCGTGCCTCTATTGTGTATTTAAATATGTTTTTACCTTCATTTTACAAGCTTAGATCTAACCACCCCTAGTGGTAAAAACTGTTCAGAGAGGGCCGAACCTTTAACCTTTTATGAGGGAGGAGGCTAACAGGTCGAGAGAGAAATCACATGGATGTTGAATTAAGGTATGAAATAGGTAATAACTTTAAAATGGATTTTTCTTGAAAACCTAATTTTTACATTGTACATAAAGTCTGAACATAAAGTAGACAGAAATGTTTAATCCTCAGCTGAATATTTATGTTTCATTCTTAAACTATTGTAAAAGTCAAGCATTCATGCAGATGTAATAATGTTTTAAGGCATTTTAGCTTTGGTTGCTTAAAGGCATACAGGACAGAACAGTTTTAAACAGTCCAGTTTTAAATAGATGTTATGTACAGAAATGACTGATTCGATTCTTTAAAGCTGAATCCTATGAAACCCGACATGTCCAAGTTTATATTTCACCTTAAAAGTCAAATAAATATATAAATTATATTTTAAATTATGAAACAATTCAAAGCTACGGTAATAAGACCCTACTGTTTCTGAAATACAGTAATCTACTGGTTTTGCATAATGAGATCTCAGATCAACAATCCGTACAGGAAAGACTTGGTTCTGAAAGGGAGCCCTTTCTCCTCTTGGAGGTCGCATGACTGAAAAGGTCAACACAGCGTAAAACTACTGAGCCCAAGGTATGTTGTGTATTTACCGTATGGTATTAAGGACTAGCGGTGTTTAGAGAGTGTGTGTTGAAATCAATTTGGAGCGCTTTATATCATTTGCAAGTAAAACACTCATTTGCCATCATAGATCAGAGAGGTTGTGTGTTAGGTCATACAGTCAGAAAGCACCTCGAGTCTCATAGGTGGGGCGTCTGTGGTGGGACACGTGCACTGCTCTACATGACTCTGTTGATTCTGGCTGAGCTGGATTTTAAGTTTCTCCAGTTCATAGTCGTGTAGGTACTCCTGGATCAGGTATCGCTCACGCTTTATACGAGCCGTCACTTCTGAGGGTACATCAGGAATCAGCCAGGCCACGAAGAACTTCACCACAAACACCACATGCTGCCAGCAGATGAAGTCATTTAGTATCAGTTTTCCATTTAATGTATATAATTACATTTGGGCCTATTCACCCCAAACAGGAATCTATGCCACATTAAGAGGCTTAAAGTGTTAATCCAGCCCAGAATAAATCTTTTTGTCATTAATTACCCTCATGTCGTTCCACACCTGTAAGACCTGTGTTTGGAACTTCTTTGGAACACAAACAAGGATTTTTCTGATGATATCCGAGAGATTTCTGACCCCCCATAGACAGCAACGCAGTTCATAATTTTCAAGGCCCGGAGCGGCCTTGACATCCTTAAAATAGTACATGCGACTACAGTGGTTCAATCTTCATTTCACGGAGTGAAGAGAATATTTGATTTGACACATACTTGAGAGTTGCGCTGCTGTCAATCAGGGCTCAGAAAGCTCTTGGATCGCATCAAAAATATCTTAGGCCCCTTACATACTGCAAACTTACGGGATTGACAACCGCACTGACATGCGGGAGTGAATTCCCAAAATGAACGTTCCATGTCTGTTTGTTACAAGACTCACTCCCGAAACTGTGAAGATTGACACAGAGGTATAACCATAGCAACGTTCTGCCGTCTCGCATGCTTATCATTTACTAGCCTGGGCTTCCCCATGCTGCCTTGCGCGCACATTTATTCACGTTGCAAGTCTAGCATGGAAATTATGGACCAATTTTGCCCCTGAAATAGGGAACCAATCACAGAAAGGGGAGGGGGCAGCAAAACGATGACGACGTCTATGCGACACACTGAAGCAGTTTTGTTATGTGTTATAACACGGCAACAGACGCAAAGTTACTTTTCAATGCAGCCTTAAGCTGCGTTTACACAAGCCGCGGTAGAGGCAGCAAGCGCGGGTGATTTACGTGTTAAGTCAATGCAAAGACGCGATTAGGCATCCTGCGGCACGGTAGGGTGTTCCGCACGAATTGAGCGGTGCCGCCGGAAACGCCCAAGTTGAAAAATCTGAACTTAGGCGGATTTCCGCGCCGCGTTAACCAATCAGGACCTTGCTGTAGTAGTAACATGATTACAGGAAGCGAGTGGAGTCTCGGCAGAGTCGCAAAAGCCCCTCCCATGACGCAGATTTCCACATGAATGTCTTGAATGACTAGAATTTCACACGCGGCTTTCACGCGCTGATGAAGCGAGTAAACTCAAATGTTCAAGCATCCAACTACGCACGAATAGCACATTTTTGCCGTCTCTACCGTGGCTGGTGTAAACGCAACATTAGATAGTGTTCTAAGTAGTTTTGAACGCAAGTTTATTTAAAAAAGAGCAACTTTTGGCTTTAAACAATTTCATATCCAAGAAGGATGTTTGTATATGGCAAGACACGATAGCCACAGAGTTTTATAGGACCAACCTGCTAGGCACAGTCGTCAACAAAGTACAATTAACTTTTAATGGTAAGTGGTATTTATTAATATGATATTGTCATTATGCCTGTACTGTGGTTGTCGTTGCTTTTCGTAATCAATATACAGCTACCGGTTTAGTTGCATAGCTTGTAGCTATGTGCACACGAACCAATAAAAGTCGTTTACGTTTGAATTGATGTCGCTCTCCATACATCATCTGGTATAATTGAAAAGATTGGCTATTGGCTACGTACAGATGCATTTGATAGACATTCGTAGCACCCAATAAACGGCTCTGGGCATTCGTAAACCACACCTCACATACGAGAAAATTAGCATGTGGTTCCCAGACCACGTCTCATTCTCTATGAGACTGGTCTGGTGTTAGCCAGGCTAATCATTTACAGCTTTGGCCAAAATAATATTACAGAGTTATGTTTTGCAATGAACCTCTTTGTAAGGCTGCTCCACAGAGTGCTGTCTTGCAGTGTTGCCAGGTCCTCGTCTTAACAGTTTATGGCTTTTGGCTCACGAAGCGATCAAGTTTTTGGTGTTATTAAAGTGTGAAGGTGCCATTCCCAATATTTTGATTTTTGAGATAAAGCATTTGGATTTATTTTTTGGTTTATAATTGGAGTTTTGTGTTCGCTGTTTTTTTCGTGCAAGATCTGGCAACACTAGTAAGCAAACGCTTGTGCCTCTGTCATTTTCTGCACCACAC
Organism: Misgurnus anguillicaudatus; assembly: GCF_027580225.2. Classification (NCBI taxonomy): domain Eukaryota; kingdom Metazoa; phylum Chordata; class Actinopteri; order Cypriniformes; family Cobitidae; genus Misgurnus; species Misgurnus anguillicaudatus. Next base: position 2,896,473 of record NC_073342.2, on the reverse strand, counting down.
ATACAGAAGACTTTTCCCCTTCTTAGCATTTATTTTCGAAAGAGAGGCCTGTCATGTCCATGATGCAAATTTAAATACTTCATCAACAAGGGCCGGGTTTCCCAAAAGCATCGTTAGGCTAAGTAGATCGTAAAAACGATGGTACGAATCATCTTAGAATTATGGGCCGCTTCACAAAAGCTTCGTAACTTAAGTAGCACTTGAAAATCATTGTAGATCTACGAGTGCTCTGGAGTAATCGTTCATTCATAAGTGCATCGTAAGACAACAGAGTTACAAGGTCACCTGCAGGACAACCAGCAAATTGCCCTCCTGCAATAACGATAATATAATGTTTTAAATGTATATTTGAAGAGTTTCGTTGCAAAACATGTTATCATGTTATTATTTTTTTATGGTGCTACTTAGCTGTATTTTTAAGTTATGAAGGTTTAAATCAAAACAAACCAACTGCAGTTGAATTGATATTAATTGGAATCAACAACCAAACAACGAGTTGTCTGAAAATTTTTAAAAACGGAGTTATCTCGTTTTGCAACGAAACTCTTCATTTATTTATTGGGTTCTTCTTTGTTTATTTGTTTAAATTATTTTACTATAATATATTTAAAATTCTAATTTAAATGACTAAACATAAATTGATAAAGAAGGAAAACGTATTTGGTACAATTTTGGTAAAAGTTGGTAATAGCAAATTGATCAATTGTTCCTACCAATTCCTGATATAATTTTGAAGGGAAATGGCATCTGATTAAAGAAACCAAATAAATATTTACGGTACAATGCAATAAACAATATTATAATAATAATAAATAAACATAGATAATAAACAACTACTACTACTACTAATAATAATCTAAACTATAATATAGTGGAACGGACAAGTCCTAACTAAATACGGAAAATAATATGTCATTATTATTAAATTATTAAACTCATTATTATTAAATTATTAAAACATAAAAAAGTCATTGAACAATAATGAAAAATATTATAAAAAATATTAGTGCACATCGGCTGAAGATCATTAGCCTAAACAAGCTTCTGCTACAAATTCCAGTCAATCTATTGGTGACATTTCAGCACTTGACAAATGGATAGCAACTCGTAAGAAGCACTTAAAACGCAGCTGCGAGCGATCGTTATACGTGCATCTTCGGGAACCGCACGTAAATGAACAACGAATGTTCGTTAAGTAGCTTGTAGAAAGCGCTCTTAAGTGCTATGTTTATATCGGGAAACCCAGCCCAGTTCGGGTTATGTACACACTATGCAGAGTTTCTGTAAATGCGGTTTCATCTTGCCGGAGTTTATTCGGTGGTGGAATGCGGTTGTCAGTCCCCTAACTTACTAAACTGTGTATACAGAACAGTATTATGCATTATAAGTTGAAGTGACAACTGAATTTATATGCAGTGTGTACGAGGCCTTAATTTGTGTTCCAAAGATAAACAAAGAGGGTGAGTATGACAGAGTTTCTCAACATAACACCACAATTGTGTAACAGAGACACAGAAGGGCACGGTCGACCATTTTTACCTTTGTCACTTAGAGACAGATACAGACAGAAACTAACACAGGCGGAACTGAAAATGGAAATGCTGACTGCAAAGAAATATTCATGCTGCATGGCTGACCTCATCATGCACGCAAACACATATGTTACACACTTGTTGAAACATCGGTCGTGGATGGTGAATAGGCCTTAGCACGAAACCAACATTTACATTTTTAGTTGTGTTTTATATTCATACAAGGTTAAATAGCCCATACCTCCATGATGATGATAAATGCGAATTTGGCAGCTAGAATGTGCCAAAACTGCATGGTGTGCATGTATTGTTTCTCATGTCCTGGAGGGTAGCGGTAATCACGGTACCTATCATATCCAAACAACATGTATATTACATATTAGTTAGTATTACTACTGTAATCTGTCCACAAGAAGACATATGCAGTATATGGCAGACCTGCAGGTAGTCATGTAGGTGCTGTTGAACCATTCTGGATTTTCGTCGTCATCTGGTTTGTTTTCCGGTCTGAACGCTGAGATGTTGAAGACAGAGAGGCTGTTGCTGATGTATCCTTCCATAGTGAGCCCGTCTCCCGGGGAATATGCGTACAGATACACCAGCCGCGGGATCATGTCTGACGTGAAGGATACGATGAATGCCTGAAATGTACATGAATTACTTGACTTTCTTTACACTGATAACATTTTAGACTTCACATTCACAGTGAAATCAGGGTATGTTTCATGACCAGATTATTAGTAAAACAACATAGATGTGCAGAGATATAATAAGATCTTTCAATGTTTGAATAAAACTGTACACATGAAGAAACTATAAAGTTTTTTTCTGAATGAAGCTTTTAACAATGGCATGGTCGGTGTTACTCATGTCAGGATGACTCACATTGGTGACCACAGAGAAAACAGCGATCATGTTCAGAATCTCCTCCCATGCACCGATGCTGTGAGCTTTAGCTGCCACGGGCCTGCGAAACTGAGTGGTGAATTTCCAAGCATCAACTCGCACCTCCAGCATGTTATTAAGGAGAGCCAGAAGAGGAGCCAGAGGAAAAGAGGCCACAAACAGGGTGATGAAGCCAAACTGAATAACTGCGAAGGAAGAACAGAGAGGGATTGTTCATCTATTTGTTACTACATTATTTGGCAATACTGTATTGCTTAGCCTAATTTTATATTATGTTAGTAACTTCCAGTCTCTCATATCAGCCATATTTGAATTTAATGCTGATATGTTGCTTGTTAGCTCAACTGTGTTGTCTGTCAGTCTGAAATAAATCATTCATTCATATGTGTTTGTTTTGGTTTTAGTTTTGACATATAGGTTGAAAAATTTGGATTTATAGGTAACACTTTAAAATAAGGTTGCATTTATTAAAGGTCACATTCTTCCTGATCCCATATTTAAAACACTAGTTAGTGTGTAATGTTGCTATAATAGCATAAATAATACCTGTAAAATGATAAAGCTCAAAGTTCACTGCCAGGGGATATATTTTCTTTAACAGAATTCCTCTTTTAAAGCCTACAGCGAATGGCCGGTTTAGACTACAGCCCTCTACTTCCTGCTTTAATGACGTCAATAAAACAGTTTTTTGACTAAACTCCGCCTACAGAAATATGTCAGTCGCCAGCTAAGCTAACGGCAAACTAAGCTGCTATCGAATCACAACACACTAAACAAACTACACAATCAGAACTCGATACATATTTCTGAAGGAGAGATTTCATCGAACAAGAAAGACATCAGACCGTTTTGAGGACAGTGAAAACAGCGCTATACAGATAAGTCAATTGTGTGAAAAATGCCGCGTTTTTTTAAACATAAAAACATGAACACATGTTATATTGCCCACTAGAAACACAATCAAAGCTTCAAAAACACAGAAAGAACGGGACCTTTAACATTAGTTTAATGCATTAGCTATGATGAACTAACAATTAACAAAATTCTAAGGCATTTATTAATCTAAATTCATGCTCATTTCAGCATTTACGAATACAATTTTAAAATCAAAAGTGTTAACATTAGTATATAACATAACTGACATTCACTAACATTAACAAAAAAAATTTTTTTTTAAAAGTATATTGTTCATTGTAAGTTTATGTTAGCTAATGCATTTACTAATGTTAACAAATACAGCCTTATTGTAAAGCGTTACGATTTCTTTACCAAGGCATGTTTGTAGTGTGAGCATTTTGAGTTCTGTATAAAAAATAAAATGATGGCATTTTAATATAAATTATTTGTGTTCAGCTGAAGAAAGGAAGTCATTTGGGATGACATGACAGTGAGTATATCAGATAAATATTTGGGGGTTTTATTTCAATGTTTGATGTAATATTTTTTTATTTATTTTGTACAGTGAGTTTGTGTTGTGTAGCTTTTGAAACTCAAGCGTGCCGCAGAAGCCCTGAAAAGTGAACCCAAAACGTCTCGATCGCCCCCCAGTGACTGGTCCCAGTATAGGTCATAAACCACGCCTCCCCATGTTATTCAATGGGACTTGAGACCAACTAAACAATTTAATTACACTTTAATTATCTTTTTTCCGAAGCTGGTTTCTGTCATTTACTGTAGTTTTTATCATGCTGAGGTAAATTCAAGTGTCTGTTTTTAAAATAAGTTTTACTTTACATGGTATAAAAACGGTGGTGTCACGTCATGATTGACAGCTGTGATATGCGCATTCTGCGAGAGCGAGGGCAGGACCTTGTATTCGCGGCTTTACTTTCTGATCACTACTGCGCAGGACTGGTCCCGAAAAGACTCAAGACTCAAGATGTCAGCACCGTATCGGGACACTGATGGCTTCACTTTCACCAATGGAAGAGAGCGAACGATCCTTTTTTTACAGTCTATGGTGAAACTGATGCTATTAGCTTGTGACGTCAGAGGGCGCGCTGTCATCTTCTTTGTTTGACTCTGTGCCTTACCACATCCGGTAATAACCTTTCAGGCTTCTGATTGGCCAACATGGCTTTACGGTTAGGGTTATATTGCCAACTGTTGGTTTAGCATGCTCTTGACAGCGCTTCATAGTATGTTCAAATGAAGGAGGACAAACTCGGTTTATAAAAATGCACAGGACTAGTCCTTAGCCTACAACTTTACAACTGCAGCTTTCTTTCCTGTGTTTATTTTGATACAATGCTCTTAACTCATTCCCTGCCAGCCTTTTTAAAACATGTTGCCCGCGAGCTTTTTGTCATTTTCAGCAAAACTATTGTAAAAATCTTGTAATGTGAGCTTGGCCTGCAGAAGTACTCACCCATCTCCAGATACTCATAGAAAAGGCCAAGCTGACAGAAGGACTGGAGGTCATTATCCTGTTCCCAACGGCTGTACAGACTCTCTGGATGATTTCGGGCATTCCTGCTCACCCACCAGTTACGCAACCAACTACATACACATACACATAAATACATATAGCACTGTCCACAGCAAACGTCTTTGTCCACCTGGACATGGATCGATCTGTTATGCTTTATTGTAAACATTAAAAACATTATTGTACAAATAATAAAACAAATATCTGGTGCAATACCGATTTGGGTGATTCTCACGAAACCATTGAAACACCACGGCACTAATGATTTTAGCTTTAAAATGTATAATATAGTAACATTAAAAAGCATCAGAATTAACACAATACTGTGTTCTACCTTGCACAATGTGTGATTTCAACATAAGAATTTATAATTGTAAATTTTATCTCATTTTCTGCTGAAATTCTCATTACCGCAATGTGTCCGGCTGTGTTTGAACATGCGTTATGTTGTACTTTAATCAAATTAACACAAAAATATCAAGTAAAAAAATAAATGGATGTTTTGCTAGACTACTTTAGATGACAGAAAAAATATTAACTGAATATTCATGTATAATAATAATGAAGAAAAATTAGGAAAATGATGTGTCCATGCCTGATGTTCTCATCCTCCGCAACACTTTTTGAGAACAGTTTAAGCACACATACAGAATTTTAATAAAGTTTGATTTTGAGTGACAAGCACATGGACCAGTTACTTCAAGATGGCTACCAGGTAAGATCATTTTTTTACAGTTAATTTGAAATATTGTCTTGTCAGAATGCTTACACGACATTTTGATTATCATTCCCGCAACAGATGCATATTAAATGTTAATTTAATTAATAGAAGCATAATACTTTGATTTTAAATGCATGTGCAGAATCTCCAAATTATGTTCTTTCAGGTTTGTCATGTCATTTTGAAAATATGTCAGTGTTGATGTTTTCTGACTGTTGCGGTAATGAGATTTTTTAGGACTAATTTTTTAAATTATGTTACAAAAAGTGTTAAATGATAAGTAAAAGTTTTTAAATTAATGTTCCCATTTACTCCAGACTTTGTTTTTCAATGTCTGGTGGGAAAAAAAGTAAATTTAAGCAATTTTTCCATTTTCATGCTTGACATTTTTAAAACCAAGTTTTCGTGAGAATCACCCATTTAGTTTTGACGTAACACAAACTTACGGTACAAGAGCTTCCTGTATGTTGCCCCACACCTGTTTCCCTGCCATAACTATTACTAACTGAGTGGTTAACTCAATCAGACAACCACCTGGCTCACACTGCAAAAAAAACAAAAACAATGCTATCTTAGTTTTTCCCACATCTTTTAATTCATTAACGATTGCAAAAAGTTAGTAAATAAACTAAATTGTAAGCACTAACTCGATGTCAGTTTTACCTCCTCATTTCTCAGCCCGCTGTATTTGCTAAACATGTAGGCATATTCGCCCGGGTAACCCACAAATTTGCCCTTGAAGAAGGCAACGTAGAAACAGGATGAATAGTAGTTGACAAACTGAAAGAGGAACATCTTCACCGTCAGTCTGTTCTCGTACTCCAAGTGAGTTTTTGGAACCTCTGCAATGAAAGAAAATATGTGGCGGTCACTTCTGTATATTATGAATATAGTACTTTGAGAGACGGAGGTGTGTTTTTAGGTATGACAGTGAAGAAGAAAACAATCCTGATAAATATTCACTATGCTTACAATCATTTAAATAAAGACGACTGAAAACATGTAAATGAGAAAAGCTGTAAAAAAACGCTTCTTACCCAAATCTGTAATCCAGATGGCCACACGCTCATAGAGGTAGTTCAGAATCATGATGATGACAAAGTTGATACAGGAAGCAGTTACAGATGTGGCAAACTGAGGTGTGATCAGCGTTCCTATCACTTCCAGCTTATTGGTGGGACTTTCCTTCATAATGCTGGCAAAGGCAGCAAACACGGCCAGGCGGTACGCGATCACCCCGATTATACTGGCGATAATCAGAGAGATCTGTGTTCGGGAGCAAAGCAGTACATGCGTCATTCACACAAAACTGATTACTAGTGCTTAATTAGTTCAAATATTGTTAATCACAGTGCAGTGGAAACTACCGAAAAGCTCTCTATAGGGCAAAATACTAAAACACAACATGCTATTGAACACGCACATTCTCAGCCAAAATGCTCACAAACTTACTGATCTAGGATGTGAAGTGTCCATACAGTCCAGTGAAAAATACTGTACAACACTCTACATATTATTATCTGTATATACTCTTAAAATAAGTTTCTAAAAGGGCTGCATGGTTCCATAAAGAACCTTTAACTTCATCAGAACCTTTCTGTTTCACAAAAGGGTGCTACAGACTACATGTGCATCTAAAAAAATGTGAATATCATGGATTTCATAGCTGCCTTCAGCTCCTCTGTATTGCAACCTGTAACCCGTGTTTTTCCAACCTTCTACCCGTAAAAAGGCACTGGAACGGCAGTCAAACCCGTGACTTCCCACCCGTGAACTCGTACTAGATCGATGTACTCCCAATTCCGAGCTCTGATGTCTAGTGATGGGAGGAACAAAGCTTTTCGAAGCTTTGAATCAATTAAACCGATTGCTTTGTAAATTGATTCAGTTTTTCGAAGCGTTCGAAACACCATACACGCTGGCGACACCTGCTGGTCAAAATAGTGTAAAAGCAGCAAGATCTGTCCAAACATTTTACACTTTTTACAAAATAATAGCAAGATTGTTCTAAAAATAAATAAATTATTTAATTTAATTAAGGGTGTTTTCACACCTAGTTCGTTTGAGCCCTCCAAACGCTCTCAGAGCAGTTCAGGGTGTATATGTGAACAAACCAAGTGCAGACCTGCCAACCTTGGAAATTTTTTTTGAGTAGCAACTTACCGCAGCGGCGCGGCGCGAGGTCAGGCACATTTGCTGATCAGTAGTGATTGAGTTCACATGCTTACTTATGACTTATTACTACAACTTACTACTAAGCAAATTGTTCCCACTCACCACCATATCTAGTCTTTCAACATACAAGTAGGCTATGAAGAACTCATTTAATGAAAAGGCAACCTCCAAAAATATGCCTATTAAACAATATGCTTATGGCATATGTCTTAAATACATGGGACATTATAAATAACAAAGAATCAACAAATAGCATGCTATGTCCTTGCTTTATATTCCAGCAGGCACGTTGACATGAATCTCTAATGGGGCACAGCAGGCCTACCACTACTTTTTCTTTAACATACCTAACATGAACAGTATTAAAATGTTTTAATGCATAAATGCCATGTTAGCAAATGTGCATTCTACAGTACTGATGATAATGAGTCTTTTACACAAATTTACAATAACATTACTTAGCTGCTACTACAATAAAAACATATGTGGATGATCCTTTTGTGTATTTTATCAGCATAGTGTTTAAACCTGCTGAAAAAACAGCATAAACCAGCATGATTCCCATGCTGGTTTAGCTGGTGGACACCAGCATACAGCACCAAAACACAACATGGTCTTGGTGGTGCTGGTATGCTGATGATGACCACCAGCTAAACCAGCACCAAATCATCATGAGAATTAAGCTGGTCTATGCTGGTCACCAGCAAACCAGCAACAAAACACAACATATGCTGGTCTTGCTGGTATACTGCTTTTTTTTCAGCAGTGATGCCAACTGTTTATGAAGTGTCCTAAAGTAGATCTAGTGAACTAAACAGTAATGTCATATCTGACATTATACAACAGTTCTTTCTGGTTCTCGAATCTGATTGGCTAAGAGCCATACGATATTGTGCTGATAACAGCACTGTAGCCGCTTCACCTTTAGTATTATTCCGCCACCTAGTGAATGGAGGTCCTAAGCAGGCTCATCTCTGAATGGAAAAACACAGACGCGCTGTTTGAATCACGCTCCGTGTGTGTGTCTCATTAGTTTACTAGCTCATAAATCAGTCTGAATCCCCAATCTGAAGTTATTAGTCAAAGATCGGCGCTCTTGGATGTTACGTTACAGTTAATGGGAGAAATGTCTTGTCACATCGTGTGGATTATTAACACTTGGAAAGAGGAATATAAACACTCGTTTTTTTTCTGGAGCTATATTTCTTATCAGAACGCGAAAACACCGTGAAACTGCAGGTAAGCACCGCAGCTTTTAAATGTGGACATTGATCATTTACTTTATCGTGACGTGACTATTAAAACATGTTATGAGATATGGCCACTGGTATATTTATAAGCAGCATGCAAAAACATCTCTCTGACACTTATAAAAAACAGTTTTATATAGTACTGACAAGAACAAAGTTTAATAATAATAATCGAGTGCTCGTATCACATTAAGAATAAATGAGAAAGCAATAGTAACGTTTCACAAGTATAGTTTTATTAACTTTTACCTCGCGCCAAAACAATAACAACACAAAAGACACTAAATATTAATTAAAAAACAAGTAATAGTTTGATCATGACACCAAATACTGCTGATTTGATCTCATTTTGACGATCATAAACAAACAAGGCCAACATGAGAGCCGGGGTATCTCTGTCAGAGATGTAGCCCAGAGAGGGCGGTGGTCAGCGGGGCGAGTGAACACTGATGTCCGCTCATGCTTTGGTTCTCATTTGTACCGAATCTCACTAAGCAAACGTTCAAACAGGCGCTATCTTTACTAATCGACTGCAGATTTAAATATAATACATATATATTCTCGACTGAACTAATCTTAAAACTACACTTTGTGACCAAGAAACGGTAATATAAAGTAACGGCTTTTCCGTCCATTGAGTTGTTATGAGCTTCAAAGCAGCCGAAAGTGTTACCTGTCATTCTGGCCGCCCTCAAATCCGTGGCGGAAGAAGTAGTTCTCAAACAAAGAGGCTTTTAAAATAACTCCGTTGTTGTTTTCTAGTTTTCGTTTTTCAAACGTGTGCCGTCGAACTGTTGTATAAAAGCAATATCGCTCTCGGAGTCGTGCGATACAGCTCTATATCATCACGGCTGTGATTGCCTCCGGCACTCGGCCTGCGGCCTCGTGCCTCTGGCCTAATCACAGCCGTGATGATATAGAGCTATATCGCACTCCTACTCGAGCGATATTGCTTAAATACAGAACAGTACACAAACATTGATTTTCTCAGCAATAATGCAAACCTCTAAACTTGGTTTTGACTGGCTGAGCATATAGTTCGTTTTACCTCCCTCATCATCTATACTTTCTGCTTCTATTTCCCTGCTCTGCACAAAAAAAAATCTGATGTACATCGACAGGAGCCAGTAACAATCGAGTAAGAATAAGATTGATTTAAATTCAGAAGCGTACTTTTGTTTTGTCATGTTTTCTCGCGTGCCTCACATCACATGCGCTTCTGAGTGAGCGGCGGCTGAGTGCTACAAAAAGTAAACACAGAGGCTCCGCTCGTGGACATCGATTTCTGCGTGCTCGCGCCAGTTTGTCTTGTGGGACTGCAACGTGTTTACAAGCGTGAATTACGGTTCATATAGCTCAGTTTTTTTGGCGCGATTAACAATGTAAATGAATATACTGGCAAATAAAGTAAAAACTTAAACTTGAGGCACAACATAGGACACTGGGTACAACAGATTTACACTGGGGCACGTACAACAGTAAAAGGCGTCTAGACGCCCCTGGTTGGCAGGCTTATTACAATGGATCCAATTCACAATTCCCATACCCTGCCCATTTACCTTTAAAAACGGTGTTTAGAACCATCCTCCCTTGTAAAACAAGTCACAGTATGAAGATGGACCGGGATGAAAAACAATTTCGTTATTTTCGTTATTCGCTTCGACGGCTCCCCGCTCTCCGCTTTGAAGAGTTTAAAACTAGCGCTATGATTGGTCGACGTCGTCTTTTACCAACAGGTTGCTGCCCAATGCGGTTACACAGATAGACGAGTTGCCTAGTGCGCAAATGCATAGCACTGGCTTTTCGCGTATTTTGAAGTGACAAATCGTAGCAGCGTAGTTTGATGTCTAAATGCGTATCTGTTACGCAAAATGCGTAAAGGTTGGCAGGTCTGCAAGTGATCTCAGACTCCCCTAAAAGGACCCAAAAGCGAACCAAACTCACTTCTGAAGAGGACCAAACTTTAAGTAAACTGGTTTGGTTCTTTTAAAATGAACTATATGTGAAAACACCCTAAGACATAATTAAAAGTGTATTCTGTGTTTTTAGTTTTATTTATGGCAAACAATTAATTAAAACAAACTCCCTTTTTAATTATGCACATTTTTGTCATTAAATCTGTTTATAAACAAAACGTAGATAAAATGGTAGTGTTATTAGTCAGAAGGATTGAATGTTTTATAAACTTTTACAATAAAATTGACTCGAGTTCACCTACACTGGTCATTTGTGATCAACTCCCCCTAGTGGTGAATCGTCGGATTTTCGAAACGTTATGACGTAATGAAGCCTCGTTTGTTAAAATCACGTGACTTTGGCCAGTTTGAAACAAGCTCCGAACCAATGATTCGAAACAAAAGATTTCGAAGCCTCATGAAGCGTGCTTCGAAATCGCCCATCACTACTGACATCACATAGCACGCGAAACCATACAAAACAACAATGGCGGTGGGAATACACTTTAGGACAATTTAACGTTGCAGTCAAATTATTAATAATGTAATAATAATAGTAAAAAAAAAGAGGTCGTCCCAGAATAACCTGGAAAAGGGAGCTGGAGGCAGACACCAAAAAGAGTGGTCACAATTGGGGACAGTTGGAAAGACTGGCCAAGGACCGAGACGCCTGGAGAGACTTTGTTTGTGGCCCATGTCCCAGATGAGACGACAGGCGATGATGATGATGAATAGTAAATAATACACACGATTATGTACTACAGTGTTATGCGTCTAAAACAATAAGTATGTCGTGAAAGTATATCGCCGCATGGACATGTTAAGCTGACGTAAATTCCTTGCGCTCAGGTAGTTTGGAGTGACTTGCCTGGAACGCTCCAAAGTCGTGAGTCGTGGTTTGAAGTCATAATTGACGGGCTCTAAAACCTGCCTGGAACGCAGCAAAAGATTCTCTATGGGGATCAGGTCAGGTGAGTTGGCTGGCCAATCAAGCAAAGTATTATCATGGTCAGAAAACCAGTTACAAAAAGTTTTGGCACTGTGGGCAAGTCCTGCTGCAAAAGGAAATCATCTCCAAAAAGATGGAGGCATAAAGTACTGTAAGATCTCGATAAAGCACAGTGTACCAAAACCAGATGGCATGGCAGCCCAAATCATCACTGACCGTAAGCAAGTTGGATTCTGTGCCTCTTCATGTTTCCTCTAGGACCTTGATTTCCAAATAAAACACAAATTTGACTTGGATCTCAGAAGAGGACTTGGGATCAATGAGCACCAGTCAAGTTATTTTTCTCCTTAGCCCAGGTGACACACTTCTTGTTTCTGGTTAAGAAGTGTCTTGGTTAAGAGAACGTGACAGTTGTAAACCATTTCCTTAAGACGTCTGTATTTGATGGCTCTTGATGACTATAGCTTCAGTCTACTTTTTGTGACGCTCTCCCAAGTTCTTGAATCTGCTTTTCCTAACAATCTTTCAAAGGCTGGGGTCATCTCATCTTTCTATGAATATGTTTTGAAACAGCTCTCTGTGAACAACCCTTTCAGCGATGCTTACCGCGTGTCAATGATTGTCTTCTGGACAACTGTCAAGTCAAAAGTTTTCCCCATAGTTGTAGTTGCGTGTACTAAACTAGGCTAGAAGGTACCTGCTATTTACACTCAAAATTTATCAAGACAATCAAGCTCAAAATAAAATATTCTCATATTTAAAAACAAAAAGTCTTAAAATATTTTAGGTAGTGTGAAAGGAATGTTGTATATTCAAAGGTTTGCTTATTGAATTACCTACAAAAAATACTTTTCCATGATATTCAATTTTTTTAAGATGCACCAGTATAAAAAGGGAATGGTTCTTGACTAATGACTCTTGGGGTTACAAAAAATGGTTCTTGTATCAAACTGTTGCAAAGAACCCTTGTTAGCACCCTTGTTTTTAAGAGTGTATGATAGTTCAAAATCACCTTATATAGTATTCACATCAGAATCACTTATTCATCATTAAAATAATGAAAGTTAATGAAAATCTGAGGTTTTAGAAATGGGTAAACAAATATGATGATGTGTCTTTTGAAACGTTTTTCTCAGTTTGTAACATTTATGATTTGATGCATTGTACTTTTGCATGTATCACACACTGCTCGGTGTTCAGTGAAAGTAAAAAGTAAAGGAAAGTAAAAAGAAAGGAAATTACCAAAATGATCTTATTGTCCTCAAAAAGTTATGAGATTAAAAAGACAATTTTGAACATTTATTCTATGTTCATATTAATAATAGTAAACATTTTGCATGTTTAACTGTAATTGCTGTCATCCCTGCCATTACGGGGTAAATATCTGACTGATAAAGCAAGACGCCCCGGACAAAAGCGTCTGCTAAATGACTACCGGTAAATGTAAATATATCATGTGATATTCTCATCCTTTTCAGTAAACATCTGATACAAGCATATTTCCCGATTTTCATCATATTGTGTTTGTAGTTTGAGGTAGTTTGACAAGTCATAATAAAAATTTGAATTAACATAGGTGTGGTTACCCAGACAGGACTTAAGCCTAGTCCTTAAACTGGCTTTACATCTCTTAACCTGCTTAACGGTGTGGACATGGTACATGATGGGGGACATGTGCATAGATTTCTTGTTGTGAAATTTATTGTATTTTTAAAAAGTGCAACAATTGCATTTTTTTTATAATAATTTCATTATTATCAAAAGACTCATAAATGGAAAATGTATTGTTGAGAAATGGACTAAATATCTCTCTAATAATCTACATTTTATTATCACTATGCAATGAAAATGTACTTTAAATGACAGGGTTGACATGTATTGTAATTTGCTCGTACAGTGTCGGCTTGCAGTTAATTTATAAAAGTGCAACTCGCATTTCTAACAGTCTAATGTCTCCTTATTACACAAACATCAAGTCTAGATCTCAGCTTTTTGGAATTGTGAAGTTTCAAGGGCACTTTATGACGATTTTGACCCTGAAAGTTCTGTTCCAAATTATATTAAGCTGACTTGGTATCTACACTCGCAGCTCCATTCTATAATAAAACAATGATTCTTAAAATAGTTTTAGGATGTGAGACTCACAAACAATTCCATGATTTAAAACACAAATAAATATAATGTGTGTAAAATATAATGTAAACAAGATAAAGATGTTATGATGTTTTCTGGAATTACTCCCTAGTTATATACATTTGTGTTTTCTAGTTTGGGGTTGAATTGGGCTTAACCTTATCTGTTTAAATACTATAATATTTACTGTAAGTACTACGATTATTTTTAAGTAGCCTACTTTCAAAAAAAAAAACTGAAAAAGATTTTTAAATAAACCTATAAGACTGTAGTTTACTAAAAGTTTTTAGTTTGATGGAAAATGGATACTATAAGTGGAATACTGGAAGCTATAGGCAGCTCACTACTGAGATAATTTCTACATTTAATACTCTATATACATAACATCATTGATAACAGTATTTCTTGTTCAACTGTAAGAAAAATGATAATGAATAATGATATATAAAGGTATTAAATGTTTTTGATGCTTACCCAAAAAAGGACGGTGGCCCCAGACAGTAATGAGCGAGCACATTTGCTTGTTGCGGGTAAGTAAGGTTCCATCTCCTACACAGCAAGCAAGCAAAGCAGGCAATATGAGCAACCACCACCACACACCCAGTACAGGAGTCCTAATCTAGCACTGCACCAGTGCCACTAGTATTCACACTGCTGTCTACAAACACTTTTTCTGTTTCTAATAAGTCTACGTTCAAACTTTCAAAGCTGGGATCACACTGCAGTCAGGTCACTAATGCCACACGAACACAGCAAACCAATCTCACGTCGTCCTATACCAGCCTTACCCATAAGAGAACTGTGGCCCAGCACAGGATGAACCTGCCTGCTTTATCAGCTGCTTTGTGCCCTAGATCCCACTCGTGTTCCTACAGAACATGAGCAGAGCCAAACAAACAAGCCAATCATGTTGTTTCTTAAGTAGATGCTAACTTGACTACTAACCACTACTTGACTACTACAGTCATACAGGGGACAGTAAAGCGACAATTTTCTGACCTTTTGGCATATATTTTGCCCTTCCCTCCACATATAGACTTTCCTGTATAAAATCTATTTTTTCCAAACTTAGACAAGATCACATTCAAATTTGGTTTGAATTCTGATTCTAACCTTCATTTATATGCTGCCAGAAAATATCCCATGTCTAATTTAGACAAACCTACTCTCATATGAAGCAATATTGATCATCCCATCAATCCAATCTTTCATGTCTTGGGTTTTGGGGCATTTGCAATTGCAAAAATATCATCCTGGCAGCTGTAACACACCCGATCCTAATAATAATAAATGCATTTTTTTCTATGTTGGGTACCAATCACAATGAATGATGATCCCGGTTGTTCAAACTGTAGTCTGCAATTTTACTCATCACTGCCTTGATATCATTTGTGTCAAAATCAACTTTCCATTTATCCTGACTAACCTCTATGAGTTACCTGACCACTAGCCAACATGCTGGGTCTAGTAATCTTCTAACTAGTCTAGAAAACTAGTAATTTTCTACTGTACCATATACAATGGAAGCATAAACTACCTGGAAATGTTCTTTATTTAAGCTAATGTAAAATCCATTGACAAAACAATAAGAAATCCATGCACAAACGCTGGACAAACAGTTACATACAGTAACACCTGAAATTTAAGAACATCGATTGCAAGAATAATTATATGCAAACAGTTCTGATGATTTTCTGTAGAATGAAACAAATGTTAGCAAAATATGCATAAATAAAATAACATCAATGTATGAGAAAATGATGTTATGTACTTATAAAGAAAGCTCTCTGGGATCAGGCTTACTTTAGTGACATGGTTGATGCGGCGGTTTTTGCATTTAATCTCATATTCGGGTCTGAGCTGCAGGTGTTGTTGTTCTTCCTCCATGTCCACCAGATCCCACTCGTACTCCAACCGGGCCTGACGTCGCTTCCAGAACTCCAAGAAAAGAGTCACTGATGCAAGACAAACATTACAGTTCACAAGTGCACTTGAAGGTACTTAAAAAGGCAATACTAGAATTGCAACATAATTATTTTTATTTTAAGAAAGATTTTTAAATGTTGGACTAAATAATAAGCACCCAATGAAAGCCCAGGATTGGACCTCCAGTACTGAAGAAAAAGCATTTTGTGTGCACTGCTGTAAAAACATCATCATCAGTGAGGTAAATAGACAGCGGTAAATTCGTCATTGTTCCAATAAGGGATGGAGGTTTAGTTTCTATTCTAGACCTGAGGCATTTAAATCGCTCAGTTATGGGGGTCAGGTTCAAAATGCTGACACTGAAGCAGATTGTGCCTTAAATCAGGTCCTAGAACTGGTTCGTCCCAATAGATCAGACGTAAACAGCTAGGCCACTCACTCACTCACTGTAAGCAGTTTCAGAAGCTATTAGGTCTCATTGCAGCTGTGTCCAACGTGTTGAAAATACAAGATTCGGATGCCCTATGACGTATCGACTAGAGATTGGATGTTGATCTATACTTGCTTCAGACACACTCACACCCGGGCAGTCCCCAAAGTGTCACTTCAGCGACCCAGTGTCTCATTCCCTTCTCAGGTAACCAAGATGTTTTCTGAGTTCTAGCAGACCAATCACATCGCTTGCGGTCACCTTATTCTCAGTCCACCTCAATTCAACATATTATGTGAAGCCATTAGTTTAAATGGCTTCATGTTTCAAAACCAGATAAAGGTAAAAAATATTATATATATATATATATATATATATATATATATATATATATATATATATATATATATATTCCATTATGATGAAAGACATGTTCCCTTTCTCTCTGTTTTAATTCCCCTGCTTGTTGACGCAATTTAGGAAGTTTAACTTTTGAATAATGTGTAACAACTGAAACAATAGCGATGTCAAACACTCTCACAACAAATCAGGCACAGAAATTTGTACAGGAACATGACAAGAAGATTTTTTATAAAATTACAGTCTTGTTTTTAACCAAACCTTGCAGTGTGCCTTCAAAACGCCAATATTTCACAAGCAGTCTGAAATTATTTTATTTATTTAAGCTTTTACATGCTTTAAAAACTTGAGAAAAGCCGGTCCACTTCCAGTGTCAAAAGAAAGCCAAAATTACTCTTTGCATGTTTTTTTTTACTTGTACCAGGCTTGTTCGGAGCATTTTGTTTCATAGTTCAGTTCATTTAGGCATATATGAACAGAGCAATCACACTTAGATCGGCAAAAACAAATCAGATCGGAGCAATGAACCAGGCTGTATATGATGGGTAACGATTTACGTTGCATAAAAAGCAGCAGTGTGTTTTGCTAATATGGTCATACAAAACTTTACTGAGCATCTCAAAAAGCTCACTCAAAAGTAATGTGATCAAAATAATTCAATAATAAAAGAACAATTGCAGAGAAACCCCACAGCTGTAGTTTATTCATTCAGACTGAGAATTGCTAATGGTGGGATCCCTGAACATACATGTGGACACTCTGAGTTTGCTCATATGTGATTTGCATTAACTTGCTCATCTGTATGGGCAAGTGGGACAGTGCCCCAAAATATTAATCCACTTAAAAATATAGAACTATATATAAACTTAATCAAATCTAAACTCATAAATGTGTCTGATATTTTTCAACAAATATTTTCTGAGTTTCTAAACTATTTTAAGTCATAAAGTGAGATGAATATGTTTGGAAACTGAGTGCATGGCTCGGTTGGCTACATTTTTCCAATGTAAATTTGTGGTAAAAAAAAAATGTAAATGAAGCGAGCCCTAATAGAGAGTCATGTGGGTAGATTTTACATGACATAAATGTAGTTCCGTAAAATGCTATATCAATCAAAGTAAGCAAAGCGCATATCAGTCTGTGTGACAATGTTAGTACGGACGATTCTTCAGGTTGTATCGCGAGTGACATATAATAAAGTGTTTTATTTCCCATGCTTTTTCTGAAGCACTTATCTGAAAGGCTAAAACCAAATTCAACACCCCCCTCACGCTGAATTATGAAAGGACACTAGACCTCTGCTCAGTGTTCTACATGCATTCAGTCATTTAAATGTAAAGTGTACACCACTAGCAGTTAATTATAGGTCAGTCATATAGCCTACCATACGACCCAGAATCTGCCCCACCTAAATTTATAGCCAAAGTTGTCATTACTGTGTTGGTCCATTTGAAAGGAACAAAGCAAACTGTCTACATGTCTGAAAACACTCATAAAAATCACAGTTTTGGTCTTGAAAAAAGACTTTAAAAGACACAAGGTTAAGTAAATAATGAGAAAACTTTGGGGGAAATTATGGCACATGAAGAAAGGTTTCTTACTCACCCCATATTCCCATGAATATCGCAAAGAACACTGTGGCTGTGTTGTCAAACATATAAGATTGCTGAAAAGCATTTCAGAGAGGTTATAATTTTACATTAGTAATAAATATATACAAAGAAAGTAAACATTTCATTGATGTTACATGATCATGAAAATTGGACTCACCCATGAGGAGCTACAGGTTGAATTGAGCTTCCAGTAGCCACATTTTTGATCACACAAAGGACACATGATGATCTGTCCACCGATGGTTTCATTGCAGATCTCCCTACTACAACAGAGAAACAACAAGAACAAAAAAAAAACAGCTGTCCTTAGCCCCAAACAAGTTTCATGCAAGTTTTACACATAACTGTGATAAGGTGATTTCATAATATTCATAATTGATATCATGCGCATTGCATTCTTAGATGTGGACATTGGCACAAACTATTATATGTGAACTTTATTTATCTGTAGGTTGGATCTGCTAGCAATTCCTTTTTTCTTACTTTTGCTGTTAATAAAAGGCGTTACATATTTTTGTAGACAAAACTCAAACGCGAGGCAATGGTTTTTTTATTGGGTTTTTTAAAAACTCAAAGGAATAATTTACCCAAATTTTCTCATTCTCATGTTGTTCTAATTAATTTTTTTCTGATGAACACAAAAGAAGATATTTTGATAAATTATGATAAGCACACAGCTGGTTGTAACCATTGACTTCCATAGTAGGAAAACAAATATGATGAAATTAATGCGTAGCGTCAACTGGGTGCTTACGATTATTTATCAAAATATCTACCTAATAATTTTTCACAATACTTCCATAATATTTGTTGGCCTACTCATTCAGATTGAACATTTCAACCGATATGTCCATGTAAACGCAGCTATTGTTAGTTTCCTACTTATAATAATAGCTTGACAATACACTACTATACATATTGTGAAAACTCTTTCTCTGGAAAACGATAGCATACCACTTATATAATTTCAACACACATCATCCATGTTTGTCATACATGTATATATTACGACAATACACGTTTATGCTCACCTCCAGGCATTTTCGTTAAATGTGGCCAAACCGTAGATGAAACAGAGCGAACCAACAACTGCAGCGTAAAACAGCATCTCTGTGTAGAAGCCCAACCAGGCAAAGTAAATGCCGATCTTCTCTCCATAGTATTTTCTGTGGTAACAATATATTGATTTTTCACATTACTCACATTCGTCTATGCACAAATTCATTTCAAAATGAAACTTGTGTTGGCTTAATGGGTGGAAGACATGCGATCATTTTGTTTTATTTAAGCTCTTACAACAAACACTAAGTTTATTTAGCAATAAAAAATAGTATAGCTTGATAACAAAAATAGTATATAAAAAAATAAAATTAAATGATGTCATGAAAATCTACTAATACCTCTGGTGAGTCTTAATGCACAGAAGCCAAACAAAATAATGTTTATTGAGCAGTTCAATCTGCAGAAACCAAACTAGCAGCTGCAGAGAGAAGGCTGTATCGAAACCCTTTTCTCATTTATATAGACCACTTCAAAAGATGTAAACAACACTGGTCCAGAAGCACCCCCCGCCCCAGTTTTTTAACACTAGATAAACGTTAGGATAAAATACAACCAACAGAACACATAGAACTGAATCAAAAAGTTAAACAAACATCTTAAAGATAATGATATATGTGAAATAAAACAACAGTCACAAGCTGAAACAGGAAGAGTTTCTGGACCAGTGTTGCTTTTGAAATTGTCTATATGCTTTTTCACGCACCTGTGCCTGCAAAAATCACACCTTTCTTGCACAAATCACACTTTAGACATTTGCAGAACGAACGATCTCTGTTTTTGTCCAGCACTAATAGTGGTACACTTCCATATTGAAACAGTTCATACATACACAGAATGTGCTACTAAAACATCCTGCATAACACTTAGTTACATATTATTAAGCTTAATGTCTTATGTAAAATATACTACTTATAAATCTATAAAGCAAATTCGATTGCAAGGATTACTTCATTTCCTTAAAAAAAAATCCAGCATGTCATCCAAAATGTTGATGTCTTTCTTTGCTAAGTCGAGATTTTTTTTGAGGATAACATTCCAGGATTTTTCTAATTTTAATAGACTTTATTGGACACCAACACTTTACAATTGAAATTCAGTTTTAAAGGGCTCTAAATGATCCCAAACGAGGCATAAGTGTCTTATCTACGACAATCGTTTTGCTAGATAACACCCTTATGCAGTGCTCGAATTGAATCAAGTCTTATGGGAGTCCCCACCATGACAGAGTATCAAAGTATTTATGATAAAAATGACAAATGACAAGTTACTTTTTTATATATTATTGGCATAGTATTATCATAATGATAATAGGCTGTATATTAATATATTGGGAGAAAGTTGTTATATGTGAAATCAGATAATGTGCCTTTATATAGCCAAAATTGAATGATCCTCATTTCATAACACATCTACACCCCTAGTTTTTTTGTTGTTGTATATATTAAGATTGTTCAGAGCTCTGTACGTTGCTCACTATAGCTCACTTTTACCCCTATTTTTACTTTTGATATATTTTTTACTTTTACCATATATGTGTGTGTGTTGTTGTCATTTTTGTTACTTTTGTTGTAGTATATTTGAAAAAAAAAAAAACATTAAAAACATGCATTTAAAAAAAAAAATGAAATTAAAAGCCTTTTAATTACTGAAAATTCATATTTTCTTTATTAATATTTAAAAACAATTGCAGTTTAACATGTAAGAGCCAAATGTTAATAGTAAAAGTGTAAAAGATCAACACTCCTAAACATATTTTGTTTATAACAGTTTACTTTCATTAATTGTTACATGTCAAGTATTCACAACATATAGCCAGTCTTCTCCTAATGACTAAAATTGCACTACATGTTTTCTTTTTTAATATTTTTATAGATATATAGGCTAAACAGCCTTTCCATTGTACATTACATACAGATATAAATGTCGGGAGTTCGCCCCCTAGTGGCAGTCGTAACGAAAACGTAGTTTAATCGTAAATCTGTCATGGGAGAAAACCTTTAATCTACGAATATATGTATAGTTAATAATTTACTTACCAGTAATTAAAGTATTCAAAGGTTACTGATAAAGTAAAACAAAAAATAATTAATAATTTTAACTTTGCACACAGTTTTGATTGGAACACACTGAAATACATCACTTTCAGTCGCCGCGTCACATGCGTGTAGTCGCATAACGTTATTTTCTTGAATGCATCCAAAGCTCGAATCAGATAATTACGCACCCCCAGATGGTTGGCACCCACACAGCCCCTTTCTGTGTTGTCTTGTACAGTGTAAAGGTAAAAGTAAACACGCTGAATTTAAATCAGACTATAGTCGTTTCTCAATAAGGCTGCAGCCTCCGGAGGTCGCATTTTGCATACTTCATTAAGTCTAATTTCAGAATTTTAACAATTATAAAGTTGACAATTATTCTTAGTTAATCGTAAATTGTTGTAATATGCTTATGATTTGTGAATGTAATGCTCAGTTAACTTAAACTTGATGACGAATGAAGTCTGCAAATGCGACCTCCGGAGGCTGCAGCCTTCCGATTGAAAAACGGCCAAAGGTGACCGGCAGGCCGGATAAAGATGATTGGCACTTGGCCCGCCAGTTGACTAGCCCTGACCTAGATGTTTGTTTAAAACGCGTTAAAACTTAACGTACCAAAGCTATATGTATTTTCTAGCTGGGGAAATTATATGCATTCAAGTGATTGCCCCCTCTTGCTATTTTAGACACCCCTCATCAGCGCTGGGCTGAAGCAGCGCTAAGCAAGTACAAAACAAACATGCGCTTAGCAATGGACATTCACATGTTTAAATAGACACGACATTTATTAGTGGAAAAGATTAATTCACAAAATGTACTATCCTTACGAATTCATCAGCATTATTTTTACTTAAATAAAAATATCTGAAGGAACCCCCTAAAGTATAATTTTTACTTCTTATAGGGGAGCCCCCCTCAATTCGAGCACTGCCCTTATGCCTCGTTTGGGATCGTTTACAGCCCTTTGAAACTGCATTGAAACTGTAAAGTGTTGGTGTCCAATAAAGTCTATTAAACTGAGAAAAATCCCGGAATGTTATCCTAAATTTTTTTTATTTCTAATCGAATGAACAAAGAAGGACAAACATTTTGGATGACATGGGGGTGATTCAATTATCTGGACAAAAAAAGGAGTAATCCTTTAACTAGAAAAAAAGAAGTAAAACATTTTAAAAGTTAAAAATAAAAAAACCCTAGCCCATTAAACAAGCCTGTTGTTTCTCCCTCACCGTATGAGATGGAGCGGCTGTTCCTTGTAAAAGCAGCTGAAACGAGCCCAGTGTTTGTACAGGTCGTAGCGTTCACTTTCACAGTTTGGATCTCGAGACCCGGTCCAGTACCTACACTACACACAAACATTACATATGAAATCTTTATTACTATTTCATGAGCTCTCTAGAGACAAGTGTACAAGCTGACAGGTTTGATTTTCTGTGTAAAATACCTACAATCATGTAGTGGAAAGGCCGCAGTGTACGTGCCATTGTTTATAAGCCTTTTAATTCCCTTTTTGTCTATTTCCTCTTTACTGTACGGACATCGGGAAAGGATATAATATACCTACACAGAAAAGAGATAAGAAACAAGCTTTTGGTAATGGCTGTAATGGAGGTAATTCAATATAAAATTACTGTATCATTCTTCTTCATTCCAAATGCAGAAACATTTTGAGTCATTACTAATTCATTGCTAATCTGAGGGGGGGAAATTATCCAGGAGGGCTTAAAATGTATGCTAGGTTTTAGTAAATATTCCAAAAGATCTTACAATTCTGTTGCGTGTGGACGGAGGAAAGAATGTGTCCTTATCTTCGAGGAGAAAAAAGTCGATCTTGCTCTTGTCGAACGTGGCGGTGAAGTAATCCGGCTCTGGACGCATTATATGTTCAGGGAGACGGAGAGGTGTAAAAAGCCAGCTC
Source organism: Misgurnus anguillicaudatus (assembly GCF_027580225.2). Classification (NCBI taxonomy): domain Eukaryota; kingdom Metazoa; phylum Chordata; class Actinopteri; order Cypriniformes; family Cobitidae; genus Misgurnus; species Misgurnus anguillicaudatus. Next base: position 2,873,079 of record NC_073342.2, on the reverse strand, counting down.
AAGGGCACTTCTTTCTTTTCTGGAATATCATTTGCTTTAAAAGGGACTTTGATTTTCAAAACATCTGCGTAGGTTGCCAGCACCTCCCAGGGAACGTGGATCTTCAGGAAATACGTCTTTCCATCTTCTGACTCCTGGAACGAGGCAAGCATAACAGAGAAGCAATGTGAAACTCAACATTCAACATCCTTTACATTGGGTGCATTTAAAGAAACACAATGAAATGATTTACAATCATTAGCAAATGGTAATAATCTTGAGGTTAAAAATTAATTTAATTATTAGCGATCTATGACTTTCAAGGCCAAAATTTGCATCCATCCTTCACAGAAGTAATCCACATGGCTCCAAGGGGTTAAGAAAGGCCTTCTGAGAGTAACTGATGCAATCTTGTAAGAAAAATATCCATATTTAAACCTTTATAAACTATAATAACCAACTTAGCGGGCAATGCACACTCTCGCGAGAACCATGCTATGAGTTGTTTAGCTATAGATAACTCAATATCCTCTTGTCTTATATTGAGTCCTTGGTTTAGACATCTTCTTATTCTTGACTGGTGTTATCTTTGTCTCCATGTTCGTCACTACAAAATGCAAGATACGTTCTATGCTAAAACTCTCTGGCAAATGCACATTGAATGCTACCGGAAGCTAGTTTATAATGATTTAAATATAGATATTTTCTTACAAAATCGCATCGACTACCCTCAGTTATATTTTTTTAGTTTTGTGACTAAAACTCAAATCCTAGGTTTAGACTTATTGGTGACTGGTGTTGTTTTGATCTCTCCTTTGTGTCACTGTGCTCGTCACTACACGTCGCACGCTACGGCCTGTGCTGAATTTCACTGGCAGCTTCCAGAAGCTAGTTACTATAGTTAATAAACTTTATAGATATGTTTCTTACAAAATTGCAAGAATGACCATCAGAAGGCTTTTGTTAACCGTGTGGATTACTTCTGTGAAAGATATATGTATGCACTCTTTTGGGCTTGAAAATCATGGACCCTGTTTTCTACCGTTTTAAAGCTTAAAAAGAGCCAGGACATTTTTCGATTGTATTCGTCTGAAAGATGATGGACATATCTATCTCAGATGGCTTGAGAGTGAGCAAATCATGGGGTAGTTTTCATTTTTGGCTTAACTATCCCTTTAATGGGGTTCTTTGTGAAAGTTTTTAAGTCAGGTGCTGTTTTCACTTACAGATTTGTCCTCCGTCTCGAGGTCAAGTCCGGCTTTCTGTAGGTTAGCTTCAAACTCCTTCCTCCGCTCCTGTATGAAAATCAATAATAAATGAGAAGTAATTTGTGCTTTAGGTGCATGCAGTACACACTGCTTATGACACAAAAGTGTTCGAAGTGTTAAATAAAAATTGTGCGCCTCTTTGAATTAAAACCTCCATAAGGTCCCATTCTCCTAGATCTTCTATGTGTGTGTGTGTGTGTGTGTGTGTGTGTGTGTGTGTGTGTGTGTGTGTGTGTGTGTGTGTGTGTGTGTGTGTGTGTGTGTGTGTGTGTTTGTCATAACATTAAATTTGTTGCAGGGTTGTTCCATTCCAATTTAAATTCTATTTGAAAAAAATGGAAAAAAAAATAATGAATCATCAAACATTAGATATATTAGGTTATTAAGTTAATGTATTTGTGATTTATGAACCCGAGGACACAAGTTTTGTTATATAAATGAATACATCACATTTCCTGGAATAAGAAGTTTTTAAGATTGATTTTAAGTTTTAAAGGTGCAGTGTGTAATTTTTAGAGGGAACTCTTGACAGAATTGCAAAATAATATACAAAACTAAATTACCAGGGGTGTATAAAGACCTTTCATAACGAACCATTATGTTTTTATTACCTTAGAATGAGATGTTTTTATCTACATACACCGAGGGTCCCCTTACATGGAAGCCGCCATTTTGTGCAGCCATGTTTCTACAGAAGCCCTTAACGGACAAACTTTTTTACTAAATTGTCTCCAACGATGACATGTTTGACCGGTGCGGCTACCGTAGCTTCTCTATGTGTTTCAAAAGCAAGAGGTGAACGGTGGACTGAGCTGTTGGTTGCAATTTGCAACCTCACCACTAGATGCCACTAAAATTTACACACTACACCTTTAAAGAGCACCTATTTCATGCTAAAAAACAACACTATTTTGTGTATTTGGTATAATGTAATGTGTTTGTGTGGTTTATGGTTAAAAAACTCATTATTTTCCACATAACATACATTTTTGTGACGCTCCTTACCATGTTTGAAAGATTCGCTCACAATGCTATGCTAACAGGAGTTAAGGAGGAATTATGATAATGTCGGTCTTGTCTACATCACAAATCCCAGGAAGTAAACTGTTGCCTACAATCCGTGTGTTTGTTGTAGGCCAAAAAAAGAGATTTACGTTGGAGACGTCATTATTTACTTTGTGGTTTGTACCTTTTTCATTTTGTTAACATGTAGCATTCTAATACACACTTGTAAAATCGTGGATCGGACAATAGGTGCTTTTGTAGAGTGTTTGATAAAGTTAAGTCTGGGTAGCGGCCTAGCCGAAGCCAGTTACAATTCTGAGAAAGCCTGGCAACAATGAAACGATGATACATTCAGGAAGAGAGACCTCCTAACAAATTATACTTGCATAAAAAATACTGTAAGAGTGCCATATAGAAAGTCTGACTGACTGTTAATAAACCACTATAAGGTTAATGAAACTAAATTAAAGTAACGACTTTGCAGGACTGTAAGTTTGTAATTTGTTGTGGCTAATGATTTTCCCCCAAAATTTTCTTACACCGCATGCAGATGAAAGCCTAATGTCATCATGTAAAATGTAAAGCATCAGCGACACACCTGTTTTTTCTCTCCATCCTTGTCCTCAATATATGAAAGAACAAAATCTATTCTCCGTACGCCATCTCTGAAGTACACAGAGTCCTTGCTCTGCTGCTGTTTATCCACCTGCACACACACAACACAAACACAAGATTATTTTATACAAACCAGACAGAACAAGAATTTGTGTAGCACAATATTAAATCTTTCAGCTCCTGAGGAATGAAATATATTATAAAACAGCATGCTTTCACTGCACAGAAAAATAACACATTTATATAAAAGTTTATTTATAATAAGCCACCTCAATTTTAATGTAGTTTGATTTCTTCTGTTAGTATAGCGAGGCAACGACAATAAAACCATTCTGTCACACAGAGGCATCATACAGGCACAAAATACCTCACACCAGAAAAAATCTGCACCAACTCTTCAAAACAAATACATGCAAAAACAGGCCAGAGAGTGTCCAGCATTATTCAAAGTAGGAGTGGATGTTGAGTCAGATCAATCTACTGGATCAGTGAAATACCTTCATTTAAATATATAAGCAGATGCACACACTTCTCTTTAAGGAATTATTTATCAAAAATTATCATTATGTACTCACCTTTAAGCTGTTTTGATAACCTTAATAAATCACAAGCCACCTGTCAAACTTTTCTAAAGTGGACATGGTCATCATGATGAACTAAAAAGCTAAGTGATGGTTTTTCAAAACAACTGAAGTAAAGTGGGTTTGAAATTACATTACAACATTTTCATTTTTGGATAAAGTGTTCCTTAGGAGGGGGTGGTTAACGGTATTGTATTGTATGGGTTACGTATCATATTTCATGGGCACTTCCTCTGGAAAAGCACACCAACACGTCAATCGGCATTTACTAGAACAATACTACGAGGACGGTAGAAGTCACAGGCATCACTTCACGTAACACCTTTGTTTAATATCCAGACCAGTGGGGACCGGTGACTTCTTTTCGAGGGTGCACGATGCGAAGCTCGTCACAACATGTATGTAGCCCGTCATGTCTGTGTTTTCGCCGCATCATGTGAACCATGTGCATCACGCGTCTTGTCAAAATAAGTGCCCGTGCACACGCGTCCAAGGTGTCCATGATAAAAGAGACGCCGTGTTTGCCAGATGCTCGCTTAAAGGTGCAGTGTGTAAATTTTAGTGGCATCTAGTGGTGAGACTGTGAGTTGCAACCAACTGTGAGGCTCACCCCTCGCTTTTGAAACGCATAGAGAAGCTACGGTAGCTGCCACCGGACAAACATGTCATCATAGGAGACAACTTATTAAACAAAGTTTGTCCGTTAAGGGCTTCTGTAAAAACATGGCGGCACAAAATGGCGACTTCCATGTAAGGGGACCCACAGTGTATGTAGACAAAAATGTCTTATTCTAAGATAATAAAAACATAATGGTTCATTATGTAAGGTCTTTATACACCCTTGATAATATATTTATGTATATTATATTGCCCTTGTTTCAAGATATTTTTCTAAAAGTTACACACTGCACCTTTAATCTCATGTGTAATCAGACTTTAGTGTTAAGTGGGTGTCTTGCGAGTATTTTGTGAATGTCTCTTTTATCATAAGCCATTTTGACGCGTGTACAGCAGGCACGTATTTTGACATGATGCTACAAACACATATTTTGAATTCGTGCCCCTCGGAAGAGAAGTCACCGGCTGCCACTGATCAAGACTCCACAATGGCACGAAAGAAGAAGTATGTTTTTGAATTTAAGGCTTTCCCAGACAGCTTTATGCAAACAATGGATATAGTTTGTTTATCCTGGGAAGCAGCTCAGTTTTGCGTGTGTGTTTGTTTAACACTGCATTTCATTGAAAAGTCCCAACCGGGTCATGAATTGCAGGTGGTAAGACTTTGTGCATAATTAGATATCATGTAAATGACATGAACATGAAGTGAACCATAAGTTATCCAGATATTGGTTTGTTGCTAGCTTGTGACTAACTGCATGGCACGCACCAATGGGGTCATGTTTGTTTTGGGGAACGTTTGCTGGAGCTAATCTGTCTTTTATAAATCTGGTAAAACTACAGACTCTTTGGAGATATGAAGGTTGTAATACTAAGGGCTGTCACAAGGATTAAATAATCATCTCGTCGCAATTGTTTGACCTCATTGCGATGATTTCAGATCACCGCAATGATTGCACATCTCTCTAAAAAAACACAAGGGGGAGCTGCAGCGCCTGTATAAACGAGACAGTATCAGATTACTTTTAAAAATGTGTTATGTGTACTGCCAGATAAACCTTGCAAAAGATTTAATTTAAATAACAACAACAATCTGTGAAAATTATTTCATAAACAAAAAATTTATGAGAATTAAATGTCAAAGCAATAAACAGGCAATTGATCGTCATAATCGGCACAATTTATTAAACAATTAACCATCAGTCAAATTTCATAATTGTGACAGGCCTAGTAATACTACTCTATAGGTACTCAAGATTAAAGGAACAGTATGTAAGAAACTTATATCAATGAATCATAAAATGGCCCTGATATGTCACTAGACTAAATCATTTTCATTTCAAGTACTTATATCACTGACAACAGTGGTCTGGCCAGGATATTGTCATTTAAAAAGTGGAGTTGCAGCCCTCAACTGATGTTTATGTTATCATGTTGTGTATTGGCCACCAGTTGTGTGATTGCAGTACCAGTTTTAGCCACAAGTTTTGTTTTTGTAATACCAGTTTTGGCCACAATCCTACATACTGTTCCTTTAACATGAGATAAGCAGAAATAGCGTTTGTTATGTGAGCTTTAAATGTCAAAAGCTGCAAAAATGTGTTTGCTTCCCCTTAGTGTTCAGGAGGGTCTGCCACAAGATCTCATCATTTCTTGGCAGGGCTTGGCAGCAAATATTCATTTATATCCTATGTTTTAGTACAGTCCACAACCTGCAGAAAGCACCAACCCAGACCAGCTCTATAAGGGGAATGTGTTCAGCCTCAGCTAACCCTGACGTTGCTCAAAGTCAAATAGCCGCAGGAAGGAAAATATCCTCTGCAGAAACGTTATTGAGCCTGTCAGTGAGTCTGCAGCTGCTCTCTAACAACTAAAAATAACTTACACACACCGAGTAACAAAAACAAACCAGCCGGTGACTGAGGACCAGCCCAGGTTATATAAATAAAAATCTCTCAGTCAGTACTGTCACTGCCACGTCCTGAGATGTGACCAAACCCAGCTGAGGTTGTATTAAACGCCACTGATTTTCTTACGCAGTTCCTGCAAACAAAACATGGAAATCCCTGACGATGGAAATGTCTGCAGTCTGCGAAGAAACACTCCCGTTACATGTACATCACAATACATGCAACAATTGCCATCTATAGCAATGCTCCTCCATCTTTCCACAAACATTCGGGCAGCGGATCGACTGCGGGACAGAGAAAAGCAGAAACACTTTACCTCCAATCCGTTGATCAAATGCTGCATCATTCAATGAGAGTCTCCCGAGGCAGACGAAACCACCTCCCTTACAGGCTCTCTAACAGGACATACACATCCATAAACAAACACACACACATTTTGATGGGAGCTGCCCTCCTTCAGGATACACACCCAGACATTGGAAGAGCGAAAGAGAGACTGGAGGGGGGAAGGGGGAGACCTTCATAGTGATGACATCACCAAACAACGTTAGAACGTTTTTCTGAAGAGAAATGTTAGTGTTGCTGTCTGTGATATAAGGGTGGATGACACTGTACTTATTGATTATCATTTAAAGCACTTGTTATGTTGTTGTGGGTAGCTGCTAGGGTTTTAGCTATTTTTCCCGCATTTTTAATCTTGAACTAGAATTTGCATTTACTTATTTGTATAGAGAACAGATAAACAGAGACTGTGCAATTACAAATAAAATATAAACAAACCATGAACTGAACTAAAGGACTTTGTGTTTGACACTGTATCTGAACTCAAACCTTCCCCCTCATCCGCACTGACTTGCACGCCTTTGGGTAATAAACACATCAAGGCAGACTGACTGGATTAGATTTTGTGTCTTTACACTGGAGTGTGTTGACCGTTTAGTTTATGACATCATCAGAACTCACGCCATATGCTGTTCGGTCGGCGCAGTGCCGCATAAAATCAAATATCTATTGGCTTATCATTATTATCAGTTGTTCACCATTCCTCCACCCATGCATGCACACAAATGCACACCTTTATTTTTCCTTATTTTCTCTTGCTTTCCTAATGTCATGAGCATACACAGATAGTGTAAAGTGCACCTATTTCATTGCTAGAAACACCGTTATTTTGTGTATTTGTTGTAATACAATGTGTTCGCGTGGTCACATTATTTTCCACATACTGTAAATTTTTATTGCTCCAGATTTCCCTGCCTTCCTCAAACGTTCTGATTTGTTGCAAAGCTCATCGATCTGAAAATCAGTGTGTCCCCGATTGGCCAGTACGTTGTGATTGGCCTGAATACCTCTGACGTCAGCCGGAAATGTGACGCTCCTTACCATGTTTGAAAGATTAGCTCACAATGCAATACTGACAAAAGTTAATGTGTCGAGTAATTTTATATTTTTTTAATCATTGTTTTTCCTATTTAGGACAAAACAAAATATAGCCAGTTTCATCGGCCGCACGTGCGCTGACGCGATACACGTCTGGATCCGAACTTTACTTCCACTTTCATTTTTTTTAATGGTCTGACTAGTTGCTAAACTGATCTCTTGAACAAATGCCTCGTCGAAAATAACAAATGTTTTGGTTTCCTAGGTAATCTATGTGTTGTTTGTTTGCTTGTTATATAAATAAACTACATTTAAAGAACTTTGTTGTTATTTATTCTTAGCGAAGTTTACCGGACGTTACGTGCAGACCACGAAAAAAGACATTCGTGCTCCATGGGCACGAAAAACAGCGGAAATTCGTGTCAATAGCACAAATACATTAATCAAAAATTTCGTGACTACAACACAAATTTCTGTGAGATTGGGTTGGATTTTCACGAAAACATGAGTGACAGACAGGAGCAAAATTGGGTAACTTCATGCGTTTTCTCTTTCAGCGGTTTACTTTTTCTCTTAAAGGTGCAGTGTGTAAATTTTAGCGGCATCTAGTGGTGAGGTTGTGAATTGCAACCAACGGCTCAGTCCATTGCTCACCCCTCGCTATGGTAGCCACCACTGGAAAACATGTTATTGACGGAGACAACCTAGTAAGTTTGTCTGTTAAGGGCTTCTATAGAAACATGGCGGCACAAAATGGCGACTTTCAGTAAGGGGACCCTCAGTGTATGTAGATAAAAACGTCTTATTCTAAAGCCCTATTCGGACGGGATTAGCTTTACAGGGTTTTAAAATCGTGCTTCTCAGAGGTCCTCTGTGTTTTTAATCCCGTCCGAATCGGCCATTGTCTGTGTTTTTGTCTGACGACCACCGTAAGAATTCCAGAGCAATTTACCTGTTTTTTGCCAAACTCAGAGGTCTTCTGAGAAATGTAATCCCGTCCGGATGCAAATGTCTTTGTTTGCCCGCAATTTCTTTTGAAAACGAGGTTCTTGACGTGTTTTGGCCAACGTGATCTGTTGTAAGGTCTTACTAACGCGCTTATATTGTACTTCCTGAGTCCTGTTCATTCAGATGAATGTTTTTTTCAATTCGGCGAAATAAAATAATTAAATCAAGACGAGCTGAATATTAAACACTGTTAAGACTGGCCACTGTAATATTAGTGTAAGGTAAACTCAACTGTATTTTGTTGAACTCCGGAATGGTAATGTTAATTAATATTAATAAATTGTTATTAATAAGATAATAAATTGTTATTAATCATCATTTCTTCATTTCTTTGGGTTTATAATAAGCAGCCAGTTATTTAAAATACATAGGCTACTTTAGTAGGATTCGTATAAGTTCTTTTGACTTGTTACAGTTAAATTAATAAATTATATGTTCTGTAATAATTTTACATTTAAAGCAAAATATCAAACATTACAAACACGCGTATCCAGAGCATGTGATCTTCTGCAACGGCCAAATGCATGAAACAGACACTCCCATCGCTGGAATAGCCTGAGAATCTTAATCCCGTCCGAATTGGTACATAAAATCACAGACGTCGTGGGGGACACGCTGAAACTCAAACGTCGTTTGGAAAACTAATCTCGTGCGAATAGTGCTTAAGGTAATAAAAACATAACCGTTCAATATAAAAAGTTTGTTTATTGGGATACTTGCAAAGACGGGAATTTTGATGCATATATGTATTTAAGGCAGCAAAAATGCTCACAAGCTTACTGGGCAACGGATGCGCGACTTGCACGCTCTTCTCACACAGAAACAGTGCGCGCACATAGCACTGATATTTGTGTTTTAATGGCTTGTTCCAAAACTGCGGTTCTTAAATACATATACAAACATTACGTTTCGTGACCACACGCACAGCAACATGACATGGGTGCGCAACTTCGATAGAGAAGATAGTCCAAAATCTATACCGGTTGACACATTTCTATCAGTTTATCATATCTACCGGTTTATTGCCCACCCCTATGCCAGGGTGTTGCTAGGGTGGTCCACCCTTATGTCACACTTGATATTCTGGCCTGTAGATTTGCTGAAGTTCCTCCTTCAGTGCAACAATTACTCATTTAATCAAGATTTGCTTTCTGAATTCACACTGATCCAACACCAACTAACTCCAACCAACAATAACAAACCCCAAAATTATAAAGTCTAATTTACTTTGATCCAAGTGCCAATTCATACTAAACTTCAAAAAACTTCAAGTTGGATTCACCAGTAACTGAAAAATGCATTATAGCTCACTTTCCTGAGCTCTGAGAAAGCCACAGCAATTTGCATGTTGAGGGTAAAACCCATTTACAGATCGTGACATTTTCAAAAGGACTACACTAACACTGCCATCAAAAAGTTGCATAAATATGTAAATATTAATATTAAAGAATGATTTCTTAACATCTGATTATCATCTGTCAAACAATCACAGTAAAGGTGTGAAGGATTGAAAATCTTAAAGCGAGGTAACCTGATCCATCCTAAACAAATCATACAGAATTACTGCTCTGAAAAAAGCCCTATTCTCTCTAAACCTACAATAACGTCTGTTTACTTTAAGCAAGCAGAGCGCCTGCTGCTCTTTCAACGTGCCTCTCCCCCTCATTCATTTCCATAATTACACATTAAAGATAAGGCGTATGAAGAAAGGTAGTCTATCATTACCATAAGCCAATGATATTTACATTTAGTATAACTATATGTATGGTTACAAGAAATAAGGTTGGGCTACAGGGAACTTAAAAGGCCTTTAGCCACAAAACACATCTGCTCTAATACAGCTATATAATCATGTAATGTGACACAATTACAGACTCAGGCTCTTTTAAAATACAGCTAATGAAAACAATCCTCCTTTACAAGTAATCATATAGAGAAAGTGGTGTATGGTTTATTGAACATTATAGAATATATGAAGAAACTAAAGGAATTATTCATTATTTTGAAAAAAGTGTGCTCTTCATACGATAGTTTTGTGCAATCGAGAGACTGAAATTTAAGTTGCTGTTGACTGAAAATCATCTCCTTGACCATAAGATTTTCTGTCAATGTTATGTTTCACAGTATGAAAGCTGAAATAAAACCCACGAGTCATACAGGATTCACTATTTGGTCGGAAGCCATTATCATGTTGCTATGCAGTTGCTAGGGTGTTCTGGGGGTTATATTGTCTTTGGCAAAAATCTTTGATTGATGGTGATGTATTTTACGATGGTGTAGTAAAACTTTATGATATCCAAGCTGGTTGATCAAAGCAGGCACACATGCACAAACACAGTTTACAAACTCTTTACCGTGTCGTACCCTGGAGCGATACTTCAGAAATAAAGCTCTCTTTCTCCATATCTGTGGATACATTCAGTATGGTAAGAGAGACACATTGTTATATAGCCTACTTTAGACTAACAAACACACACTAGTCCATCCCTACTCTTTATAATCAAACTACACAAGAACCATGCAAACGTCTGTGTATCATTTACATTATGTGCATCAAGGTTTAGGGAAAAAAACTGATTAATTTATTTGCATGACACCTTATTCTTCTACAAGTCATTTACAGTCATGGCTGCAATATTGTCGTCATGAACGAACAACATTTCGGGCTCTATCTTACACCCGGCGCAATGCAGCGCAATGCGCGACGCAAGTGTCTTTCGCTAGTTTCCACCCTAATTTTCACGTTTAGCGCCGCGTTGTTTAAATAGCAAATGCATTTGCGCCCCCTTTGCGCCCATGGGCGTTCTGGTCTGTAAATGAGGTGTGTTCAGGCGCACTGTTGGCGCGTTGCTATTTTGAGGCAACTAAAATAGACTACGCCATTGACCAACAAAAACCTGGTCTATAGTCTAAAGTCAATGGCGCAATATGTTTTATGTTATTTAAAGAGCGCATTAGTAATATGCGCCTATAAACGGGAGGACAACGCGGGTTTGCTTATCACAAAGTACATAAATGCGCAGCAGCACAAAAATGCTTTTAAATATGAAGGATTAAAGGATTGAATTTAAGAGATTATTATTGAGTCTCTTGGACATATTTATAAATGAGGACTGATTATGAGACGTTAGAAGGCGCAAAGAGCTGCTTTACCTGCAGCCTGATAAGTAAATAAATGCTTTACTTTAAACAAATGCATCTGTTTTTAAATGTTTTTTTTTAATGCTACCTCACAAATTTATTGTATATGATGACTCTGTACCTGTGGATATGGCGAGAGGAGAAACATTTTTAAGTAATGCTTATAAAACCCTCTTTGCTAAAAAAACGCTGTCCAAAGTGCTGAAACGTGAGGAGAGCCGTTTGTAATTTCTTTATCTCCTGTTTGTTACAAATAAAGTATTTTTAGAGTACAAACCTTTTCTTACATACTTGTAAATAATTTTTTGATGATATTGGATAGCCATACATTTAAAGCAATTACAAGCCTGCTTTTTACTTCCATGACTAAAAGAAAACGGGTTTTAAAGGTTTTAATAAAAAAATAACAATTTCAATATAAGGGAAAAACAACACAATTATTTAACATTAATCTTAAACTGGGGATCTTCTTCCTTCGCTTAGTTTTTCAGTTTACAAAGTCCGTCATCTAAATAGGGATTAAACATAGCGCCAGCGCAACTTGCTTTTAAAGGGGTTGAGAGCTGAGACTCTCATTGGTTTATTGCACGTTACGCCCAAAATATTCCCATTACAATAGGACCTACCCTTTTCGACCATGCGCTCGGCGCAAAAACGATTTTTCCCGTCGTTAAATTAGCAAAAGTGGATTCGGACGCTTTAGACAATGCGCTTAGATCGTTAAAATAGGGCCCTTCATCTGTGCTAAACTTATTGTAAAACAATTTACTAGCCATTGGCTAATTAAAGAAGACAGTTGCCTAGTGTGAAACTTGAGCACACATTTGAGTGATTTACTCTGTACACTGTAAAGAGCTGCTGATTCATTGAATGACTGAAAGAACGACACACTACACACAACCATCATAATGTCTTACCCCTACAAAGCTGGTGAGGTGCTGCTGTGGTTCAGTGTGTTCTTTCTCGCACTGTTCACACCCATTCACTGAAGATTGACTCGAACGCACAGAAGCAATGCTTGCGCATTCAGAGACAACACTCAGCGTGGACTACACAGAGACAGTATGAGAAAAAGAGAGATGCAGAGGAGAGAGACTGAGCTTATCTTCATCAGGTTTATTGTGAGAGATTTTTTAATCTTGGAATCAAACCGATGGGGCATGAAACAGTGAAAACCATAAAAACATGTGCAAGAAAAGAGTGGAGGACAGATAAAAGGAACATAAAGTAAACAGTCATTCTACATGTGCAAGAAAAGGGTTGACAACAGATAAAAGGAACATAAAGCAAAAAGTCATTCTACCTGTGCAAGAAAAGGGTTGAGAACAGATAAAAGGAACATAAAGCAAAAAGTCATTCTACCTGTGCAAGAAAAGGGTTGAGAACAGATAAAAGGAACATAAAGCAAAAAGTCATTCTACCTGTGCAAGAAAAGGGTTGAGAACAGATAAAAGGGACATAAAGCAAACGGTTATTCTTGACGACAAAGTTAAAGTTTCCTCAGAGAGACTTGAGAAGCAAATACAGCACCCTTAAAAATAATCTGTCATCATGTACTCACCCACAACTTGTTCCAGACCTGTATAACTCCATAGATCTCAAAAACATGTATGCTGTTGGGGTCTGTTATCATGATTGGTCACAAACTAACTGATTATTTTCAATGAATAACAATTTAGATTTCACACAAAGCTATGATAAGGCTTCCAAAGACATGCGTGACAGCTTCAGACCACTAAAGAAAGTCATACAGATTTGGATTGACACAAGATTGAGTAAACAATAATAGCATAGACTATTCCATTAAAATGCCCTATCAAAAGCATATTTGTGACCTTGGACCACAAAACCAGTTGTAAGTCACTGGGTATGTAGAAAGCCAAAAATACATTGCATGGGTTAAAAGCATCAAAAATCATTATGTATTGTAAAGATCATGTTCCATGAAGATTTTTGGTAAATTTCCTACCGTAAATATATCAAAACTTAATTTTTGTGAGTGGATGCAGCAAAATCGTGAACAAAATTGGCTAGAAACTCGCCTACAAACTTGCTCTCGTTGCTATACCTGATCTGGGGATTTCCATATACCATATAGACGGTTTTACCGGTTGAAAATAACAAATCTTTTGGTTTCCTAGACGAGGGGAGGCGGTGATCTTGGATCACTGCTAGGGAGGTTTGCCAGCTGATCTGTATACATTATATACTACACACTTTACACACACTCCCAAAACAGTTTGTGTTAACAGTTTGTGTCTAGTGTCTAGTAACAGCATATCTTTTGTTGTTTTAACACATCTTGTGTTGTTCCTTTTATTTATTTGAACACAAAATCAAAACATAATGTGTTAAAATAAAAAAAAAACATCCTTTTTTAGAGTGCAGTAAAGTTAGCTCAGTGTAGTTTTTGATACGCTTTAGCCATGATTAAAACCAATGTTTATTATTTACTCTAAAATGACACAAAAATGTACTGGAAGTTACATTTCTTCCACGGAAGCCATTTGTTTATGTTATTACTTCTGAAACCATCTATATATGACATGTACCAAATATCAATGGAAAGCTTACAGTGAGGAAAATAAGTACTTGAACACTCTGCTATTTTGCAAGTTCTCCCACTTAAAAATCATGGAGGGATCTGAAATTGTCATCACGGGGGCATGCCCACTGCGAGAGACACAATCTAATAAAAAAAATCCAGAAATCACAATGCATGAACTATTTATTTGTATGATACAGCTGCAAACAAGCACCCGAACACCTGTCTATCAGCTAGAATTCTGATCCTCAAAGAACTGTTAGTCTGCCTTTAAAATGTCCATCTCCACTCCATTTATTATCCTAAATTAGATGCACACGATAGCTGCATAAAGACACCTGTCTACCCCATACAATCAGTAAGAATCCAACTACTAACATGGCCAAGACCAAAGAGCTGTCCAAAGACACTAGAGACAAAATTGTACACTTCCATAAGGCTGGAAAGGGCTACGGGGAAATTGGCAAGCAACTTGGTGAAAAAGGTCCACTGTTGGAACAATCACTAGAAAATGGAAGAAGCTAAACATGACTGTCAATCTCCCTCGGACTATGGCTCCATGCAAGATCTCACCTCGCGGTGTCTTAATGATCCTTAGAAAGGTGAGAAATCAGCCCAAAACCACACGGGAGGAGATGGTCAATGACCTGAAAAGAGCTGGGACCACCGTTTCCAAGGTAACTGTTGGTAATACACTAAGACGTTATAGCTTGAAATCATGCATGGCACGGAAGGTTCCCCTGCTTAAACCAGCACATGTCCAGGCCCGTCTTAAGTTTGCCACTGACCATTCGTATGATCCAGAGGAGTCATGGGAGAAAGTCATGTGGTCAGATGAGACCAAAATAAAACTTTTTGGTCATAATTCCACTAAACGTGTTTGGAGGAAGAAGAATGATGAGTACCATCCCAAGAACACCATCCCTACTGTGAAGCATGGGGCTGGTAGCATCATGCTTTGGGGTTTTTTCCGCACATGGGACAGGGCGACTGCACTGTATTAAGGAGAGGATGACTGGGGCCATGTATTGCGAGATTTTGGGGAACAACCTTCTTTCCTCTTTTAGAGAATTGAAGATGGGTCGAGGCTGGGTCTTCCAACATGACAATGACATGAAGCACACAGCCAGCATATCAAAGTTCTGGTTTGGCCTAGCCAGTCTCCAGACCTAAACCCAATAGAGAAACTTTGGAGGGAGCTCAAACTTCATGTTTCTCAGCGACAGGCCAGAAACCTGACTGATCTAGAGAAGATCTGTGTGGAGGAGTGGGCCAAAATCCCTCCTGCAGTTTGTGCAAACCTGGTGAAAAACTACAGGAAACGTTTGACCTCTACAAAGGCTACTGTACCAAATATTAACATTGACTTTCTCAGGGGTTCAAATACTTATTTGCAGCTGTATCATACAAATAAATAGTTCATACATTGTGATTTCTGGATTTTTTTATTCTCTCACAGTGGACATGCACCTACGATGACAATTTCAGACCCCTCCATGATTTCTAAGTGGGAGAACTTGCAAATTAGCAGGGTGTTCAAATACTTATTTTCCTCACTGTATTTATTCTGCTTTCAGATGATGTATAAATCTCAATTTCAAAAAACCCTTACGACTGGTTTTGTGGTCCAGGGCCACGTTTGTTTTCTTCACTCGATCTGCAATTAAGCTCTTCTGGAATTAGCATATTCACACAACAATGAATAAAACAATGTAAACTAAAACAATGACTAACAACACTGCAAAAGGCTTGGAAGGTTTTGGTAGGAAAAAAGGTACAGGGAATTTTTCATATGCAAACTGGAAGCCATATATGGCTGAAAGACGAGCTGATTTGAATGAATGTGTCATGAGAACACCTGTTTGAAATAAACTTGACTGACCCTTCTGCTTCAATACAATATAATGCACGAGTTTCCACTGCATGCAAATAATCAACATAGCAATAACAAAACACAATGAACATCCCTTTGTTAATACACTGACCTATGACAACACATAAAGCATTTCTTGAAAAAACACTCCTGTCATGTCTATTTATGTTGAACAACAAAGCCTTTGTAATTAACTCTCATCAGCTTATGCAATAAAATGAATTAGCATCACCAGCACATCCATAATAATAACTGAATGATATATGTTTAGGAAATTGCTATGCAGTTGCTAGGGTGTATAGTTCTGGGTGGTTGCTAAGGAGTTGTTTTAGGCTTAAGTTCCTATGATATTCTGTTCCTTAGATATAGATTGGGTTTCCGCTGCAGTGCAACTTTTTTTTTTTATTTCTTATTAGGTGGAAACGTTGCATTGCTCAGAAAAGCAGCACATTTCTCCTAAAAAAAACTTACATAATTTTGAAGTATAAGTGTACAACCAAAATTTTATATAAAGGCACAAGAGCTACTTAAAATGAGTAAAAGATTTTACCATGTTGTTTTCAAGAGAATCCTGTTCCAAGACAGAACCCTTGTGGAAGCCATTGTTTTCCTCTAGAAACAGAAAAAATAAGCAGTCGGTATATTTATTATGTTTATTTATTTATGTAAGTACTCCTTCCCTTTTCTAGTTGTTTTTGCATGCAATTGTAAAATAAATGTGAGATTTAATGTATCAGACATAGACATAAACTACAGTGCTTTGTCACATAACACTTTTATGTATATAAATAATAGAGTTTAAGGTCTCTACAGGCGCACTCATATCATACCTAACCCAACCAAACCGTCCCCCCTCCCTACTCCTCCAGACGCACGCACTCACACTGTACTTTGACCAATCCGAGCCCGCATTCATCATTAGGGTGCAATTGTTTTGAAGAAAACAGGATGTTAAGCGCTCTCTTAACACTAAGACCCATTGTGATGTTAAGTCTGTTTTTTTATTCTGATAAACTTCCACGTTCCACATTTGTTCCACGCCTGAACCCAAGTGAACTGCGCCCGAGCCCACCTCTGCAAGCCGGCCAGGGCGCGTTTAACCAAAACACGGTTTGGTTAGGATAATATGAGCGTACCCTAACAGTTGACCATACTGGCAACTTTCATAAAGTCAAAATGTTAGAGCCTAAATTTACTAAGAGGAATGATTCTTGATTTGCCCAATTCATATAACAGCTCAATGAAACACAATAATGTCTGTATAAATGAATAACTGAAGCTATATAAATAACTGAGCCCCCTTTTCCTGTGACAGAGTTGAATATAATAACTTCTTAAACACTGGAAAGACACAACTGATAATTATAATAAAAAAGACTGAGGTCTAGATTTATCCTCAAATTTTCATTTTAGTTAGTTTGATTAATGCAGCTGTCACTATTGCTAATAACTAAACTGTGTGTGACTCATATATTAAGACTGACAATGACAACATTTGCAGCCACAAACGCTGCAATGATCTTGTTGCATCACATAATCAAAGAATATTCATTGATAAATGACAACCAATTAAAATAGACAGGATGTATTCACACAATACACAACAGCGGTTGTCAGCTCTGTTTGAAGGACTGTATTCATACGGTTATGTAAATACAGTTCTGTTCATGCACAATTTAGGTATGAATAAACCAAAGTGAGTCATTTCCCTTTTAGGGGTTAAAGATCCTGTATCCTGCAGTGGTGCTCTAACTTTCCCCCCTTGTGTACGGGGCATCCTTTGTGCCCGCCCCCAAAGAAAATGTATGACATAAAACAATCTATAACTTAACATTTGAAGTAAACGAAACATATTATAGGGATGCACCGATAGGATTTTTTTGGGCCGATACCGATACCGATTTAAACAGACAACTTCTGGCCGATACCGATGCCGATACCGATATTAAACACTTTACAACACTATACAGTTGTTCTATTAGCTAGTTTATTTCTGCATCAAATTATTTTTACTGAACATGGATAGTATCTAATTAACATTCAACTGACCAACATAATAAGAGGCACAAATTAAGCTAAAACAAATATAATAAGACAACATGACAACCTTCAAAGGTGGTTTTTGCTATTCAGCATTTCTTTTATTAACAACATTAACAATTTATTTTTACATATAATGGATTTCTTTAATAAACATAAATAATGCCAGTGCTATTTCTTTAAACAGAGTATAAATATTGCTACTTCAAAAAAAGTTGGACTTCTTGCCCCACTAAAGTGCAGTCTGTTTCTTTTATTGTCCAAGACATTTGAGTCAGCTCAACAAAGGTTTTCTGTCTGTGCTTAAGTATAGTGCACACTAGGGCTGGACCAGAATGTTCGAATATTCGTTCCGTTGGTTGACATTTGATTTTCAGTTTTGAGATTCGAATATATATATATTTTACACCGTTAATGCAGAGCTTTTGCCAAGCAGGAAGTGCGCTTCACGCTCCAGCTCTATAGGTGGCGCAGAGAGATCAACATCCATAGCCAACAGCCATCAAACGCAGCCAGTAGAAGAAGAGATCGCCTCAAACAGAAAGCGCGCTTCCTGCTTTGGCATTCACGCTAATAGTGTTGTAAATAACGTTCAGTTTCTTGCAAAAACGGATTGATTTGCTTCACAAGACGTCAATATGTCACACGGAGTTATGGGGGATTACTTTTGTATTAGATATATATGCTTAAAGTGGCGGATCGGTTGACTTGCATGACGGAGCACTGGGGTTTCTGCAAAATATCTTCTTTATTGGTTTACTGATGAAAAAACATATTGGATGGTGTAAGTGTTAGTAAATAAACTTGATTTTGAAAGTATGCTACCGTTTTATTACAGTTTGTTGAACTTCATTAATTCGTTCATTTATTTACGTTGTTTTATTTAAATGGCCTAAGTTACCCTTTACGTAATAAATAATTACTATGCTTCTAATTTCTGATACGGGAGTGTTTGTTTGTTAGAAAAATGTTAGGCTACCTTATTAAAAGTATTGCTGGTGTTTTGTTTCACTAATGCTGTTCTCGCAGCACGCGTGACAGGCACGCCGCTACATACACACACAGATTCCTGCCTTTATTAAAGAGAAAAATATGTTCAGCTCCTCCTTCCGAAGCTTTGAATATTTGATTTGATTTCTACTAGAGCTTCGAAGCTCAAATGGTATTCGGAACAGTCCTAGTGCACACCCAAACATTAAATCATTTTAATTGAACAACAGACATGCAAGTCATTGCCTTTATGCGGTTAATTAATAAACAATCGGTATCGGCCTTTCTCGTGCTATTGCCGATATGCCGATGGTTTCAAATTCATCAAAAATCGGCCGATAAATATCGGCGGCCGATGCATCGGTGCATCACTATATTAAATTATATAATGCATTGCTGTTGGCTAGTAGCCTTATTTTTCAGAGGTTTAATTACACATAATTTTATGATAAATTAATGTATTTTATGAAATGTCATAAAACTGGGCACCATCTCTAGCCCCCCAGTTTGAAAACCACTGTGTAAACAGGCTCACAATCAACATCTAAATGGTCATAATTTACTTACATTTCTGTTTTTGCTAACAAAAATAACTTTAGTAATATTATAAGTACACCTCAGAGAACATAATAAAATAATAAAAAAACATGGCATGACTAGTGATAGGACAATATATTGCAGAGGCTGGTATATCGGCCGATATTTGGAGTTTTTTATTATCGGCATCGGGCGATTATTTTTTTCAATTGGCCTGTAAATTTCTCTAATACTTAAATTTGATGTTTGTAATAGAGCCCGACCGATTTATCGTTTTGCCGATTTTATCAGCCGATATAAGCCTGTCGCAGATATATCTGTATCTTAGCCGCAGATATGCAACCGATATAAACGTTTCTTACCTAACACATTAAATGCTTTTAAAAGATGTAATTACTTGTTTGTCCAGCAGAGCGCGCTCTATTGTTTGCTAATGGCGACCCAGGTCACTCACTGTAGTGACACCAATTCCCCTTCAATTCAGTCAGTCTCTCAGTGTGGCGGCGCTTTATTAAGATGCGCTTTGTTCGATTGTATTATAAGTGGATGAGAGGGACACATTCCCATTACATTTGGTGTTTTTAATCCGTCTCTTTTGTCCATATGCGAGTTGTTAAAAACGGAATTGGGAGAAATGACGCGAGGTGGAGAAAAAACGTGTTTAAACTGATGCGCAGTAGCTGCTTGTGTTGTTACTGAACATGCTCATTTCAAAGCAATTGATTTAATAAGCTTGCACAACTTTACACCCTCGCTAAATAAAAGAGGCGGAGAGCAGGCGCTTTATGTTTATAAAAGTTTAAAGTCCCAGCAGAACAATGTGGGTTCGCGTCATAAAAACTTTGTGCACTACATTAAACATTAGCTTACATCAGTATGTTGTCAGTCAAGCAGGGTTCTTAAAGGTAAGTTGCCAACTAATTTGTGAAGTACATAACTTACTGTAAAGTTAATAAACAATTACCCTATAAGTTTCCTTTTCAATACAAGTCAAATATAATGTTATTCTTGTCCAAACTGCCAAATGATATCAGAATCATTTTGGATAATAAAGTTTATTGTTAACTTGTTAAACACACCTGCCTATATAACACATCTTTGTAATGTTATTTAAAGTGTTTGATCACCACATTTGTGAGAGATAATTGCAAAAAAAAAAAATTATTTATATGAAGAGTTTCGTTGCAAAATGAGATAACTACGTTTTTTTTTTTAATTTTTCAGAAATCTCGTTTTTTGGTTGTGCATTCCAATTAATTTCAATTCAACTGCAGTTGGTTTGTTTTGATTTAAAGCTACATAACTTAAAAAATACAGCTAAGTAGCACCATAAAACAAAATAATAACATGATAACATAATAATAAACATGTTTTGACAAAAATGTTAAAAACAAATTTATCTCGTTTTGCAATGAAACTCTTCATATATAGTATATTCTTTTAATGTATATAGTGTATTCTTTGTACAGTACTGTAATATAATATACTGTAGTATGTGTGTAATGTACTTTAATACACAGATAAAGAATTTTGGCCAATATATCGTTATCTGCATTTTTTTTACCCCCTAATATCTGTATCGCCCCAAAAAAAGCATATCGGTCGGGCTCTAGTTTGTAATAAAAAAGAACTCAGTGTCACTCAATGTAAAGGCAAAGTCTGACAGACAGTAAAATGACCGATCATTATTCACTTTTTAACATGACGTTATGTTGTGTCATACACTAGTTCAACACACTTATTCAAACAGTACCGTGAGATGTCAGATCCACATTAATTATGTCTTGTAAATATGTTTTACGAACTTTACAAGGGTATATTTATAAATGTTATGCATAACAAATGTACTTTTACTTTCACCCATTTTCTGTTTGTCTCTTATTTACTGTAATAAAACTTGTGTTATATCGTCCATACAAATTTCTAGTTAATATCGGCATCTGCATCGGCCTTTACAGTAATAAAAAACATATCGGTCAACCACCCCTTCAGCTACATAGATGAAAGAGTTAAAACGCTATAAATGGAACGAGATTATGCATACATGCCTGAAATTGTTACAAATAAAATAAAGTCAATTAAAATTTATATCAAAAAAAAGGGTACAATTCAATTGTCTGATTGCTGTAATATTTCATGGTTACATGCATTACTGAAGGGAAAAGAAGAGGATATTCATTCATACAGTCTGAATTTATTTCCCTACATTCTGTTGTTTCATGAGTTAGCCACTTGCTAAATAAATGAGGTCATAAACACTGATTATCTTAATCTAACCACAGGGTTCCTGAAAATACAGCCAAATAACAGAAGGTTTCAGAATAATACATTTATTATCAACTCTTGTGACGGGTATCTTATAAACCACAATGAACACCCTTGCAGTTTGAAACCTTCGAACACAAAACACATAACACTTGCAGGTGTGACAGCAAGTTAGGAAATCTATATGTTGTGTAACGTTTATCTAATGTTAGGCCCATTAGCGTTTTTATTCAGTCTTTAAAACAAACTAAGGATTTGACAGCTTTCTGGGCAAACAATCCTTCAAATGTTATAGCTAAATTATTATCTTTGTGTCACTTTAAACCTTTATACTGTTATTGTTTTACAACCGCAGAGCCATTACAAGCATAAGACACTTTATACACTTTCAGATTAACAATCTCTTGTTCAAAGATAATATTTCACAACTCTGAGTAAGGCCATTGAATGAGACAAACATGCTGGATAATAGTCCTCAGACATGATTAGTTTAAAAAATAATTGCTAATCAATATCTACATGTTACACTGTATGCACACGTTTTTATTTTATTTTAGACTGACACCCAAGGAGCTGGATTCAAATAAGACATTTAGGAAATGGTAGGTTATGAAACTACAAGTGAGAGATGTTTGCTGACACAGGAAACACCAAACCAGGGCAACTACATATTGTGTGGCCTGTTATATGTTGTGTGGTCGCACTAAGTCTCCAAGGTTACAAAACTATTTTGACATGTGATATCAACAACATCCACAATCTTCTTTTGAGAAGTTAATTGTAAAATGCAGTAAAGTCCAAGTGTTTATGAATTGGACCTTGGCTGTACATAACAGAAGAGTTTATACAGCCCTTTATCAGATAAATTTTGATGATACACACAAACCCACGCTACACATGTGAAGCCAAACTATATCAAGTGTGAGACAGTTAAGACCACAATATGCATTTTGTCAGAGACATTTTAGACCGACATTGCAGAGCAAGCACAAGACTGTGCAACTTTTGTATAACTTAAATGCACACTGAAACTGTTATGAGAAAAACGTAATTAATGCTCGCTCTTTCGTACAGACTTGGGTCTCATTTATAAAGTGTACGTATGCATGTTTCCAGCCCCGTTTTGTGCGTACGCCAGTTTCCGTACAAAGGTTGTGAACTATAAAAAAACAAACTTGATGGGAGAATGGGCTTGCAGGGTTGGATCTGAGGATGATTCATGTATACACACTTGCCGGTGATCTGTGATTTATAAAGGGAACATTGCTTTGTTTTATATGTCTTAATATTTTTGGACATATGGCATTTTTGGCTTTTGTCGTATGTAGACTTTTAGTAAGGATCCTACGCATAGTTTTATAAATGAGACCCCAGATTTTTAAAGTTTGGCAGATATTAAAAATGTACTGCTCTATGACATGACTGTGCTACTCTATCCTGCTTACAGATATAGCTCAGGTCAGGAGGTCTTCTACTGTATGTCTGAGTCACAGACTCACAATGTTTAATTGTATTCCGAGTTAGAAACACACTATACTGTTGCTTTTATATTAGTGCATTTTGCAGATGCTTTGATAAATGCATTTTAATTACATTCAATCTCTATGTGTGTGTGCGTGCCTGCGCGCGTGTGTTTCCTCAGAAATTGAACCTATGACTTTAGCGTTGCAAGTGGTTTCTCTACAATTTGGCATGCAAACTACATAAAGACAGCATGAGAACACTTTTAAAGAAATTAAAGGGGTTGATAACTATCGATCTTAGCCAATGCTGAACTACTTATGAACTGAACTAACACTGTACATTATTGTGTGGTGAACAGTCCACTTACTTTGATACATTTATAAACACCAGACAATTCGTAACGCAACTAATGCTGGGAAATATTCTTAAAAGTCATTTGTCAAAGCCAACTGACCAAACAGACGCTCGTCAATGGCCACATAACAAGATTTAACTTTATTTGCATTTATCAAAATTACACACAGCCATACACGTAGATTAAATAAAGTGCTTTTGTTTAAACTACTACCGTTCAAATTAATTTCATAACTGTAACTCACGCGCACAACGCGTGAAAGAACGGGCGTGCGCATTTAACTCTTCAGATTTATAACTTAAAAAAAAAAGAATTGGAAATATAAAATAGGTACAATGTTGTGACTTAACTAATGAATGAAGCACAAAATAAATAACTGTTGAGTATATATGCTGAAACACACCCATATATGTGTGGCGACACTCACCTCCGTTGGACCAAGCAGTTTGGTCCATTTCAATAAGCGTTTCATCGCTCGACCTTATGCGATTCATTGTGAAGACTTCTAATAAATCCTAAAGTAATGATGTGAATTTAATAGAGTCAATGCTCTGTCCGCCAGGGCTCCGTCCGAGCCCACGCCCCGTGATTTGGTCTCAGCTCTCTCCCAGAAATGACCGATCACTCCGCGTACAGGGCATTAGATTTGCCAACTCGGGTTTGTCTTCTGCTCTCCACTGGAGAAATTACGATTCTACTATGACGGAGGGTTTGTTTTTAATATTAATGAGCAGTGGCTTCATCATTGGAATGCGAAAGAGCAACGTGGTGGAAATCTCATTACTATTCATTAAACGAGCATCGCCATAGGCAGGCTGCGAATAAACGTCAGCGTTACTCTATTAATATTCATGCACGCTGCCTTCACAATAGTAGAATTCGTAATTTCTTGCGTTACCGGACAGTGCAGCGACTACAATTTAAAAGCACCACCCTAAGCATGGGCTTAGACTTTAAAACATTAAAAATTAAGGGAAAATTAGAAACATTTATGAGCTTGTGGTGTACTTCATAAAAACTTGGTACAGTATATTCTTTTAAACGTTGCTCTTGCTATTATTCTGATAGCTTATAAGTTATCATTGATCTTATCTCAGAACTCTGTTTGATGATTAAATGTGTTTGGTTACTTTTCATAACATGAAAGAATAGTTCATGAGTATTGCAGTGTTCCATGCAAAGTCAAAGTAATGCAAAGTGATGTGGTTAATCTGATATCTAGAACTTGCACTTTTGATGTAAAGTACATTGAAATCTTGTCTAACCAGTTTTCTTACAGTAGTATATCATCAGGGTTTGGAGGGTTAATATCCAAAATATATTCTAGTACTGATTAACAGAATACATGCTATAAAATAGAGGCTAATTTGTTTTGCATTTTATTATATTACTTTTCCAACACTGCCAGCCTTTATCACTCAGTGTAAGCATGACAAAGCAACTGAAAAGAAGTTAAAAATTGTATGGGGAAATAAAACTGATAATTTTTTATTTGACTGGTTGGGTGGTCTGAACAACTAGACTATTTTTGGACATAAACCAATGAATAAGCTGAGTGCATGAACACAACAAGAGAGGGAATTATAGCTTATAATCGTGTGTTAACAAATACATTTTCAGAATGCTTCCTTATTTAATTTTTTTTAAAGCAAAACATGCTAAACCTGCTACAATCAAATATGCAGATATTGATCATTGCAATTGTCAGTGGTATTGAAAATATGACAAATAGTCATGGACATGCCAGAACCAATGGGATTTTATTGTTGTGCCACCATATTTGATTTTAACCCAAATATTTGTTTTGCCTTCAGTGAAACAAAATAAGGTTTTTCTTAGAAAGATTGTTGTGTTTAGCTGAAGAAATAAAATCACGTGGCTTAAAGGAATAGTCAATTTTCTTAAAAGAAAAATCCAGATAATTTACTCACCACCATGTCATCGAAAATGTCCATGTCTTTCTTTGTTCAGTCGAGAAGAAATTATGTTTTTTGAGGAAAACATTGTAGGATTTTTCTCATTTTAATGGACTTTAATAGAGCCCAACATTTAATACTTAACATTTAACAGTTTTTTCAACAGAGTTTCAAAGGACTATAACAATCCCAAACGTGGCATAAGGGTCTTATCTAGCGAAACGATTGTCATTTTTGACAAGAAAAATAAAAAATATGCACTTTTAAAGCACAACTTCTCGTCTAGATCCAGTCGTGATGTGCCAGCGTGACCCCACGCAATACGTCATGACGTCACAGAAGACGAACGTGAAACTCCGCCCCAGTGTTTACAAGTGTGTTGAAAGAGTACCGTTCCTACGTTGTTGTATGTCAACTGATACTAATTAATGTCTTTGTGTCAGTTTATTGTTTAAAATGGTCTGCAAATGTGCGTTTTATATATGTAACACGTGACCTCCTAACGTCAATACGCATTTACGTTAGGTCGCGCTGGACCGGACCTAGACGAAAAGTTGTGGTTTAAAAGTATATATTTTTTATTTTTCTTGTCAAAAATGACAATCGTTTTGCTAGATAAGACCCTTATGCATCGTTTGGGATTGTTTATAGTCCTTTGAAACTCCGTTGAAAAAAACTGTTACGTGTTGAGTTAAGTGTTAAGTAGGGATGCACCGAATCCAGGATTCGGTTTCGGATTCGGCCGAATACTGGGCTTTTTGGCGGGGTTCGGGTTCGGCCGAATCCTAGATTTTTTTTCCACCGAACCGAACCCTAGGCTTGCGCTACGCTGGTCGACGTCATGCAGCCGTTGATTACACACATCGGGTGCTGACGTGGAGATGAGCTTTTTCTTTCGGTCAGCTGGACACACCAAAACTTTTAAACACCGCTGAAAACGCCTTTAGGACCCCAAATGCCAGCTGTTTTTCAGCCGAGCGCTTGGTAGCTGTGATGCTTCAGCTGTGAGCCGGTTGGTTGAGCGTCTGCGTGTCGCAACGCATCGCTTTCATTATGCATAGGCTTATGGTAATTGTCAAAATAGTTTTTCCAACTTGTCATCCTGGCATAATGTACAGTTAAAATTAAATAAAATGAAAAATACACTGCTGTGGACGTTTTTTACTTCATTAATGTGTTTTACTGTGTTGGAATAAGGATGCGAGTAGGATTCGGTATTCGGTTTCGGATTCGGCCGAATCTTAAACGGTGGATTCGGGATTCGGCCGAACCTAAAAAATCTGGATTCGGTGCATCCCTAGTGTTAAGTGTTGGTGTCTATTAAAGTCCATTAAAATAAGAAAAATCCTGCAATGTTTTCCTCAAAAAACAAAATTTCTTCTCGACTGAACAAAGAAAGACATCAACATTTTAGATGACATGGTGGTGAGTAAATTATCTGGATTTTTCTTTTAAGAAAATGGAATATTGCTTTAAGGACAAGTAAATTATAAAAAACTTTAAAGGGATAGTTCACCCATAAATTAAAATTCTGTCATCACCCTCATGTTGTTACAAACCTGTATAAATGTCTTTCTTTCTGATGAACACGAAGGAAGATATTTTGAGGAAGGTTTGTGACCAAACCGATTATGAGCCCCAGTCACTTCCATAGTAGAAAAAAAATACTAAGGAAGTGAATGGGGCTCATGAACGATTTGATAACAAACATTCCTCATCAAAACAAAGAAATTTATACAGGTGTGTAACAACATGAGGGTAAACAATCCCTTTAAGGAAAGCCATCACACTTGGTTATATTGTAATGCCTCCGGGCAGCTAAAATATACTTCAGTACAAGACAAATTCTACTTGAATGATGGAAGAACAATGTTTTAAATTTGACCAACAGTTAAACCTGACATAAAGCCATGACAAAATAACATTATAACTCACGAACATAAATAGTTGGCTATAAACATTTAGTAAAAAACTGTAGGCCATTTCCCTGAAATCTTGTACATCTGATGGTTTGTTTCTAAACCCACAAGAAGCATAACTAGAGGAGCATGTGTAGCCCAATATAGACTCTTCTGGCCTAAGCCACCTCTCAAGTGGTTTCCACTGCCCTTCACTGTAGCAATTACACGGTCTGGGTGTGGCAATGTAACAGGCACACATAGCTGCCTATTTCTCAAACTTTAACATCTCAGTTTGAGTTTCAAAATTCCACAGCCGTCCTGTAAAGGTGCCTTCTTTTTGAAGGCTATAGGGCTGGGACCAAAGTAATAACAGGACAAGAGTAGTTCATGTTAAATCTGGTGTATAAGATTATAGAGGTAAAGACATCATGAGCTCAGCCCTACCCGTATACCATCCCAGATGTATATGACTTTCTTTAGTTGAAAAGAAATAAATAATTTTATATTAAATATTATTTGAAAATATTCCGAATGACTCCAGTGGATATGCACATCCAATATAAATACATTAAGATGGATATGCGCTTTTTGGAGTTTTGCCATTTTGACCAGAAGATAACATGGCGGCATTTTAATAATAAAAAAAAAATTGTGCAGCTGACAAAGGAAGTAACATAGGCTATGGCATGATGAGGATTAAATAATAAGAGAATTTTCATATTTGGGTGACTCTAGTCTTAGTAACTCCATTTAAAAAATATTGACATAGTAATAAATAACATTAATAATAGTAATAACAATGATAAAGTATTCATCTTTTATTTTGACAACCTAAACTGATTACAGGGGACATTTTTAAGATGTAAAATAGATCTTTGGTGTCCCCAGAGTACGTATGTGAAGTTGTAGCTCAAAATACCATATAGATAATTTAATATAACATGTTAAAATTGACACTTTATAGGTGTGAGCAAAAATGTGCCGTTTTTGGGTGTGTCCATTTAGATTAGCTGATCTCTGCACTAAATGGCAGTGCTGTGATTGAATAGAGCAGATTACAGGGCAGTATTATTATAATAAGATCCCCTTCTGACATCATAAGGGGAGTCAAATTTCAATAATTTTTTCACATGCTTGCAGAGAATGGTTTACCAAAACTAAGTTACTGGATTTTACATTTTCTAGGTTGATAAAAGCACTGGGGAGTGGGACACAATTATAGCACTTAAACATGGAAAAAGTCAGATTTTCGTGATATGTCCCATTTAAATATCATATAGCGATATTTATTCAGTTTAATTGTCTTTAAAGAGAGAGAATTATCCTAATGATAACATAATGACCACTGTTAGAATGGATACATATATTTAAATGCAAATCGTATACAGCAGGGAACTGGGTGACAAAGGTTTTCCTGAGATGCTCCCTTTCTAAGAAACTGCTGCGTTACATTTGTTATTGCTATAAGGGAACGTTAATACCTGCTGCACTACACTGAAGGATGAAATGACTGCCAAACAAAGTGTGCGGCACAGACAAACTAACAGTGCAAGATAGTATACCCAGAAGGACTTGTGCAACTGGAGTTGAGACAATGTCCAAAATCATATGAAAGTGTGCAGAGAGAACCATCCTGCCCTGTCACAAACGTCATTTAAGGACACACCCTAGGCAGAATCTCAGTCCTGGCAAACACTTGTTTGGATTTCCAGAGCAGAGCTATCAGAGGAGAAGGGTAAAGAAGAAGCCTCAGGCACATCTGCATGAGCCCAAGGGAGCTGAAGAGTTAGGACCAACCAGAGGGGATAGTAGACCAGCTCTTGGAGACAATGAGATTCACATCCGACTGGCCGAACCTCTCCCGTATGGACTCCATCTCATGGCTTCACCCACTTAATCAACAGGATGTCTACTCCCATATTTGCATGCCCCAGGATGTAAACTGCCCTCAGGGAGAGTGGTTTGGACTCTGTCCAGAGCAGGATCTGCTGCACCTGCCTGAACGTGGGCCACTGATATGAGAGCGCTTTTCCATTGCATAGTACCCCACGGTTTAGGTCGGGTCAGCTCACCTCACCTCACTTTGGCTTGGTTAGCTTTTCCATCGAGTTTAGTAACACTTCGGAATGGGAGGGATTGTAGGCGTGTAGTTATATTTGCGCTGCCTACTGCTGTGACATCATACAAGTGAGAGCATATTCCCATACATTTATTTATTTCTCAGTCCGCCGCAAAATTTAAATTGGCTACCACAAATAGATGTTTACACATCGCGTTAATCACTACCTCTGTCTCACATGACAGTTTCTGTACAAACACCTGTGGCGTCAGTCGATGCGCTCCACTGAGCCTCATTTAAGTTGCATTTAAGCATATAATGCGAACGTGCGCGTCACCAATGTGCCGCCTGTTATGGTGTTCCTGATTGTCAACCTGTGGATGTTTTTTATTGCTAAAAGGGATGCTTGTAGTGACGATTCTCTCAGACCAATCAGTAATCTACAGTGTTTTCGCGTCACATTTTGTTATCAGCTCGGGTCGCTTGGAACCCCAACCGAGGTGGTACTAAAAAATTATCGGGTACTACGTACTTCACCCAGTGGAAAAGCTCACAAAAGTAAGCTGACCCAAACCAAACTGTGGGGTACTATGCAATGGAAAAGCACCATAAGAGTCCACTGTAGTATTGTCCATGCAGACTTATACTGTAGATGTAGGCCATGTGTTTTAACACCTCATCTCTAGGCAGTTCGTGTGTTTGGCCCTCCCAAACAGGGGTCACAGAAACTTGAGCCCTATGCGAAGACATGGGTGCCCCTTTTCATGCCATTCATCACGCTTTCTATTCCAAATAGTATTGTACAACTATACACATGGCACTCACTAATAATAAGTAATCACTGTTGAATTAGCCTAATTAAACCAACAGTGTTTATAAAGTAGTATATCAAGTATAGTACATATAGATTGTTATTTGCATCTGCAGCATTCTGAATTCCCTACTGAAAAATCCAGCTAAAACCAGCATAAACTGGTAGCTGGTTTAAGGTGGTTTATGCTGGTCCTCCCAGCCTGACAAAGCTGGTCATGCTGGTGGGCCAGCTGGTATTCCAACATGACCAGCTAAGTCCAGCTAGACCAGCTTAAAATGTGACCAAAACAAAGCTAGACCAGCTTGCTACACCAGCAAAAACAGCTAAAACCAAGCTGGGGACCAGCTAAAACCAGCTTATGCTGGTCTTAGCTGGATTTTTCAGTAGGGTTGTGCTATACTTGATAAAGCATCTGAGTATCCCCGTAGATACAGCCTATTAGGCCGCCAGTGCCTCGCTCAAAATATTTTGTTCTCACCTGCTTTATTAAGAAATTTGTCAGAAGTTGTTTTCTTCTCCGGCGCTGCTGCTTACTGAGATAGGACCACTCTCTCACACAGTCAATTAGCTTACCCAAACTGGGGTCTTCTCCACATAAGCCCTCGGTGCGTAAACCTAATTACTCTTGATGGGCCGTTTTAGGCTTTTATGCCAGAACTTAAACACACGTTTAACATGATGTGCAGTAGACTTAACTGGATAACGTTGGCTGCTGGTGCTGACCCAACACACCCTGAATTTGGAGGACTGATAGATCTTAAACTGATATTGCACACAGCAAAGATTGAATCCACATCAGGAGACAACTTTGCCTGCATAGTGAGGTGCCACACAACCTCTGGGAAAATGGCTCTCTGTTCAAACACAAGTAGCTTTATTGGCCATCATGATGCCAGGCTGCCATCTCTTCTGACCTGGACGTTACCAGCCGGTCATCAACGTTATTCAGTTTATGGATGCCCCAGAGTTGCCAGAGCTGCATTCGCAAACTTTATAGAGGTGCGTGGTGATAGAGCTAGACTAAAAGGAAGAACTCAAAATTGGTATGTGTCAACCCCGAAAGCAAACCTGTGTTCTGACAGAATCTCTGTGAAATCATCATTTAGATCTATTGGGACAATACAATACGTGTTAAGATAATAAGACTTATTATTGAGCATTAGCATCTTGAACCAATATGTCGGCAGAGTACGGTTCAGACCCACACAGATCTAAAGACATTTTTGGGTAGTAAAAACTGTAGAAACGACTTGCTCTAGAAAATAAGTACATTATATAGCCCCTTTGTCCAAGAGAGTGAAAGTGATGTGTTTGTCAAGTATGCGCAAAATGTAACATCTGCATTCAACCCATCCCATCCCCTAGCAAACATATG
The DNA here is from genome assembly GCF_027580225.2 of Misgurnus anguillicaudatus. NCBI lineage: Eukaryota > Metazoa > Chordata > Actinopteri > Cypriniformes > Cobitidae > Misgurnus > Misgurnus anguillicaudatus. The sequence continues at coordinate 2,841,440 of NC_073342.2, read as the reverse complement.
CACTGCAAGTCGTGAACACTCACACACCTGGAGCACTGGGTAGCTAACCTGCCGGCGGTGAGACTTGTAACCATTAGCCTTGACTGCCCAAGAAAGAGCGGAGAGAGTGAAGTCCTTGAGCCAAAACATGTCTTTTTCAATGTGTACCTCCATGGGCAATACACCAGAAAAGCAAGGGGGACGGGAGGCAAGCTGAATCATGTAACCCCTCTCTAAAGCATTTAGAATCCACTAAGATAGATTTTGCAGTAGCTTTTCTGCTGCCCGAGGGGTGCTAACCTTCAGAATGGACCAGTAAATGTCAGGTGCCCTTTTGACCATCTGTGAGGAGATCAGGGTCCAAAGATCAAACCATCTCTTGGTCAGCTGGGCCTGAGCATGTCGCCAAAGTTAATCTCATTCACAGGTAGATGCATAGAGTTTACAATACAGACAGCTCTTCACCTGCTGAAGTAGTACTTTGGCAGTTTGTTTAGTATTTATGTATTATTATTGCCCCTGGTCTACTAATAGTAATAGCAGTTATAGCATACAAGCAAGCAAGTTTGTGTTTTCTGATCAAATTATTGAAACCTATCTGATCTAATAGAAATACCAGACAACACCAAAAAACATCACATATATATCTTAAATATTTTCCATGTTCTGAGAAATAGTACCAGCGTTTCTAAAGCTTGTTAATAAAGATGTAAACCCTGGCTAATCAATTTTAAACAAAACAAAGTTATAACAATCAATTCGTGAATGAACGAATGACACTGAAACATCTACATTTTTTAAAACCACCTTTAAAACATGTCACTACTGGCGTAGCCTTAAAATAACGCCGTGCAGGGTCGTAATGTCAAGTGTTCGACATTTGTGAGATGTGAAAGGTTGAGATATCTCTTGCTACAGGAGCAGAGCACCATGCAGATCTGCAGTGCATGTTGTGCTTTTACACCAGGGCTAGTCAATTACCAGCCCGCGGGCCAAATGCAGCCCTCCAATCAACTTCATCCGGCTCACCGGTCACCTTTGTCTGATTTAAAATCAGCGTGGTTACTTTAAAGCCGCCTTTTTACTGTACATGACAAATGACGGACGAAAAATAGGATGGAACTGCGTGGGGTGCCAAGCTAACCATCTGCAGGTGTATACCCAGATAGCACACGTACGTCTCATATACGTATCTGCGAGGTAATCACTCAGATTTCCATTCCGTCTGGAAAACGTATTATAAAGGTCGTTTGCCCATATGAATTACGTATCTGAGACGTACGAGCCCAGCCGTTTTGAAGACGCTTTTAAGATCTTTTCAAGACGCTTGATATTTAGAATGATGTTAGCAGATGTTTCTAAGATATTTCCAAGATGTTTCTTAGATCTTTAAAAGATCTTTATAAGAGCTTTAATCGAGCTCTTTCTAAGATGTTTCTGAGAGCTTTAAAAGACGATTAAAGATCATTAAAAATAAATTGCTCTAAACTACATCTTCTACACAGTTATACACACATATTATTACAATATATCATTAACAACAATTAAAACAGTATTTTCAATAAAACAGGCAGTTGATTGCGTAAAATTTATTTAAATTAGACAAAAGAAAAACATTCATAACATGCATATTTACACGAGTGTATGCAAAAAAAGCAACGTTTTTCTATAACATACAAAGAAACACAAAATCTTTAAATTAATCAAATTCTTCCTCGGGCAAAGAACATCTTGGAAGGAATTTCCGCGTCTCCTTCAGTGGTAGACGGACGGATTCTTCTTCTGCAGCAGCTGCATTCTAAAAGAAACCATAACAAAAAATAAGGAAAAATTAATTTTACAAACTATGTCATATGTTTTCTTTGTTTCCTCAATATAACTCTGATTAGAATGTCAAACAAAGATAAAATCATCCATATTAATCGTCAGTATCGTGTATATTATTAATATGAGCGTCTTTGCGTTACATTCGTGCTTCACCATGCACTTATATCGACGTCGCAATGCAAAAGAAGAAGGGCAAGAAAGAAACCTGTCCTGGTCTGGCGATTTAAGGGAACATCTGTTTAAGGTATGTAGTAATAATACATTTTAATAATGCTGAGTGTGGGATCAGTTAACTAGAAATTTCGTTGATAATAAGCAATGTATGTACAGTAACTAGCTAGTTCACGTTAGATATTTTATTCACGTGTCTGTGGTTATTTTAGGTTTTTGATAGTTAATTTCACTGATAGTTTGAGCCCGTGTAAATTTCTTAAAAAGCTGTAATTATTATTTTATTTAACATTATTATGTTTGCTGTCAAGACTGATATTTATTTATATATATTTATTGACGTTGATATGTAAACTTAACCTACTCAGTTGTACTTGACTAATGCAATAATGAAAGGTCCACCTGTTTAAGTAAATTGTGAAACATTTGAACATAACAACATTTGGACATAACATACACACATTGTTTCCGCCTGCATCAATTTAGTTGTATAGCTGCATTGCTGGTTAACACCTCTGGGCAGATTCTCCATGTTCTTCTTTTATGTGTAGCTGCTCACCTTAAACAGATACAGTACATTGAAGTAATGTTTAAAACAAATTAAGCCCTATAATATTGTTTATGTTTACAATAATTGGTAAAAAGTTTGATGGATAAAATGGTTCTTACCATTCTCTATATAAGCCCCTCTGTTAACTTTTGTTCAAGCCTGTCTAGATCTTTTATCAGTCTAGAAAGATGTTGGAGAAAAGACATCATCCTCTTCTATAATCTCCATCTGTAATTGGACTAACTGGACCAGTGAATGCAGGTGACTCCAAGATTGTCTCGTTTACAGCTGCAATATCAAAAAATAATTGAATTGAGGCTTTTTATATACATTTAGTATTTTTTATTAAAATTCATAATGAGCATATGTATACATTGATTTAAAACAGTACTCAAGACTGTAGATTTACTGTGAGGTTTTGAATGTTGGACAGATTATCAGACCTGCATCTGCCTCAGACATGTTGATGTTTAGCTAATGACGATTTTAAATACATTTATTTTTATTTTTTTTAGGCAACTTACTCTCCATTCGACCTTGCAGGTCACACCATGGTCTCAAGAGGGAAAATGAGTGCTCTATGGATTGAACAGAAAAGGTAGTATTAAACAGTGTTATATATTTAAATGCCATGAACAATGCGTTTATGTTTTCTTCCTAATTATGTCAACAAATGCTCTTTTACCTTGCATGGTACTTTAGGAGAATCAAAACTCCAACCATCTGTATGAGGGTCTGGATGGATAAAGGATGCCCACTGGAGCTGGAAATGATGGATCAGGTCATTTTCATTTGTCACATTTACAAAGAAGCACACTCTAAGGCTTGCGTTACCCTGTCTGTGGCAAATACACTAGACAAAAGTATTGGGAGGCCTCATTCTAATAAACATGTTTATTTATTCCAGTGTTTCCAATCAAAACAAATATAAATGCTATACCATATAATACCACTACAAAGAGTTTTGTTTTTTCATTTTTGTTGCAACAGTTTTGTAAGTGCCTTTTTCTGTTCCGAAATGACTACAGCTTCTTGTACAAGTCATTGATAGGTTTAGGTGATGAGTTTTGGGCTAAAAACCTTAAAGTTAAGTTAAGGTCTGGGCTTTATTCAGACCAGTCAAAGTTCTTCCACACCAGACTGAATCACTCATTTTCTGTTTGAACCTTACTTTGTTTGTAGGGTCATTCTTAAGTTGGTATTGAAAAGGGCCCTGCCAAAACCCTTTGCTATAAATTTAGCATCAAACGGTTTTTCTAGAATATCATATGCTGTAGCATTAAGATTTGTGCTCATGGAAATAAGTAAAGTATTTAAACCTGTTTATTAGAAGGAGGCGTCGCAATAGTTATGTCTATATAGTTTATGTTTAACAAGCCAAAATAACCAGGGCTGCTTCTTTTTAAGAACTTTTGGGTATTTTTAAATCAGACAGAGGAATAACAGTCCTTAAATGTGTAATGTACTGCCATAATTTTGATCAAAACGTGAGGTCAGATTCTTGTTAACCTACTGTGTTCTTTCTTGATGGTTAGCCGAGTGTCCCAGGACAGAAAACCTGTTTCGTATGGATCAGAGTCAGACATTAACATCTAATATGTAATATCTAGTGATATGTTTTCTTAGATAATGCTGTGAACAAATGCTCTTTTACCTTGAATATTAGGTGGATCCACACTTGAACCATCTGTATGATGATCTGCACCCACTGGGTCTGTAAATGGTGGAGCAGGTAAGTTTCACAAGTAAACAAACTCAAATCCTATTCAGATCATTCATGATTCCAGCAATAACCAAGTTTTCTTCTCACAATAAGACTGCATTTACATTGCAAATCTTAATGCACAGATCAGATTTTTTTTACTATATTCATTTTTTTCCTGCTCTTTTTATATTTACATAAGACACGATTCATATCTGATAACTGTTACAATAATTGCCAAAACTACAGTTTATATTAGTGTCATGATTTGCACTTGAGTTTTGTATCGACAGGGCCACTGCCAATTTAGGCATGTTTTAATTATGACACTTAAACAATTGTATATGTACATCGATAAAAGTTTTTGCAATCATGGAAACATAAGTGAATTGCAGACAGCATTCTTGTTTTACGAATGTAAAATGGCTGGAGTAGTGATGTCACTAGCTAGATTAATTTTCATTTGACCTCCCCCACAGAAAGACACAGCACATCATTATATCGTTGGCTCCGCCCACTGGTGTTCAGTCTAAAGTAGTAGTTGTTGACAATCATAAAGTTAATCCTAAACATTGTTCCTCGAGGTCCTCTGCTATTCACATTTTGTATGTCTTCCTTATTTAACACACCTTATTCAAATCATCAGCTCATTAGTAGAGATCTTCATGAACTGAACTGAGGCTGTGTCCAAATGTTCACACTTGTTGTCTTTGCACTAGACTACTATGACGTTTTTTTGTATTTGGCCTAAGTATTTTAGTGGGCGTGAAGATCCCAAGCGTGCATGTAGAATTAACATCCGATGGGACACACTTAGCATGCGTAAAAATTTAAATCCAGATAGTGCCAGCAATTTGCACCAAAACGTATTTGTGTTTTATTAACTACTTTAAATTTATATTTACCATTTTTAAGTTTTTCTGTAAATAAAATGAACACTCTGAAATGAACATTTGCTTATATCAAACTTTTAGATGCAGAATTCTTTGCTCCTGTAAAAAAGCTCTTGGTTTTGAGTATGTAGCTTTATTAAAGTGTATTATTTATTCAGTAGTCCCTAAATAAACGACACAATGTTGCAGTTGCAGATGTTTCACAAAATACATAACAATAATGCAGAAATGTAGAAATGTTAACATACAATTAAAAGTCTCATGCTTTACATCCAGAACATGATGCACGATGGGATGCACAAAGTGATATTTGGACGCAGCCTCAGTCTGTCAGATCAAAGAGACATACAGAATTCATTGAGCAGTGGGACTCCATGAACAGAGTTGAGAACCACTGGTGTAACTCATTATGCTTACCTGACTCATGCAGAATTCTGGCCTGGTGTTTGGTCCACCCTTTCTCTGGCTTGTGTCTCCGTCTCCATCATCATTATACTCTTGTCAGTGTTATAGTATTGTCGTCTGCGTACCAGGACTTTGTTTCTCAGCTGTCCCTTCTCCTTCAAGCTACATTTTTGTCAAGCTGCAACAAGTTGGAATACATAATTATTAACGTTTAAGGATTTTGATGTATGAAATATGTAACAAAAGCAAAAAATGTACAGACATTCTATTAAGAAATTACCTTTTTGTTGTTTGTTTACTGACCTTTCAACCATATTGCATTTAAAATTGATCATCATACCTTTGGTCTACTGTTAACAGACTACTGTAGAAAACTTTGAATAAAGTAAAAAAAAAGAGAAAAAATTATAAATGCTGAATGTGTCTCATCTTAAATACATTGTTGTTGTTTTTTTCATTGAATTTGGATGTTTTGATGATTTAAGGAAAATTTACGTAGCATATATATTGATGTTTTAATTCAGAGTTTGTTAATGACACTTAATCATTAACAAACATTTAAAAAGGTTTATTACAATACTAATTGATAATATTAAATTAATGTAATAATCTTGTTTTGTTACACCCTAAATCACTGAGCGCACAAACGCTACCCCAGTTACAAGCATGGATGGTTGACTTCATGCAGACATGCGCAGACATCGAAGTACCGCGAGAGTGATTCAAAAGCCCACGAAACAGCGTAATCACGCGGTACTGTGACGTCATACTGGTTAACGCTAAGCCACGTGAAGCGCCCGGACACAAGGGCTGCAGCCGCTGCACTAATCTTTGGGCTGGAGTAGCCTGTGGCTTACGTGTCTCGTCGCAGAACGATTTATTTCTCTTTTTCACCTCGATCTTTGGCCTCTTGTGATTTAACAAAACCAACATGTGAAGTTACAACGCTGACGAAGGAGTTTTATCAGTAACGTTAGAGGTAAGTAGCCAACTTTATGTTATGCATGTAACGTTAGTGGATCTACAGATTGATTGTCGTATATGATCATTATTTTTTTGGTTTGTTTGTTTGTTTGTAACGTTTATCAATGTAACAAGTGGATTGTTAGTTTTCCTGTCTTGTTCCCAAGGGGACAGATTTGAGTGATGCACGAACGGAAGTGAGTGTCGTACAGACAGAGAACTAGGTTCTGACACTTGTAATGTTGTTATGCACATGTGACAAATAAAGTAAGCAAGGATACTGCTTTAATCGTCCATTCTGTATAGTTGATAAACAGAACAGAATGAAACATGGTGGCAGCGGTCGTGAATTGAGGCGACGCGAGTATCGAGCGGCGTAAAGAGTGAAAGTGCCGCTAGCTTGTTGTTGTTAGCCTAGCCCGCAAGCTTGAGCAAGGGATTACAAAGTGTTTACGGAGCCTAAAACCGGAGCAAAAAATAGCGTCAAACGTCGCGATGGAGGGTCTCAAGCCGCCTCCAATACTTTGTTTAGATTCAGCTAACTTAGCGAAAACTTGGAAAAGCTGGAAGGAGGAGTTTACGCTGTATACGGACCTCACTATGCCCGAAGCAGAAGAGACAACTAAAGTTAAGTTGTTTAATTACCTCCTTGGAGAGAGAGGGAGGGAACTTTTAGCAACGCTGACAAGTAGTGATACATCTGCGAGGAGGACAGTGAGTACAATGATGACGCTGTTTGATAAACATTGCAATCCGCAACTGAATGAGACTGTGGAGCGTTATAAGTTTTTTGTTAGAGACCAAGGACAAGACGAAAATATTGATAGATATGTCACAGATTTAAGGGTATTGGCCAGCACATGCAATTTTGGTGACATTAAGGACTCGCTAATAAGAGACCGCATTGTGTGTGGCACACAGAGCCCTGCGATGAGGGAAAGACTGTTAAGGGAAGAAAACTTAACGCTGGATAAGTGCATGCAAATATGCAGAGCTACAGAACTGTCAAAAGAGAACAGCAAAACCATACAAGGTAAAACGGTGGAAGAGATACATGCAATGAAGAAAAATCCTAGAAGAGACAATAAATCAAGTAAAAGAAGCACATAGCAAAAGTCAACATCTCTATGCAGGTATGTTGTTGGACAAAAAGCTAGTTAACTTTCAGATAGACTGTGGTGCTACTTGTAATGTTATCCCAATGCAACTGGTAAACCCAAATATACAATTGGATAACACAGAGAAAATACTTGTCATGTACAACAAAAGCAAATTACGACCACTTGGAAAATGTAAAGTCAAACTCCGAAATCCGAGAAATGATAAACTATATAGACTTGAGTTTCAAGTGGTGGACCAGGAGGACAAGATCCCGCTACTGGGAAGAAAAGCTAGCGAAGCCATGAAGTTGATCAAAGTGCAGTATGAGAACATACTGGCGATTGACAGTATAGTGAAAACACAATGTACAGACAAAACAAAGGACAACAGTGGGCAGCTGACTAATATGGAGAATATAAAAACAGAGTTCGGTGATGTTTTCACAGGAGTTGGCTGCCTAGAAGGGGAGTACAACATTGAAATAGACAAAAGTGTACCACCAGTAAAACTGCCTAAACGCAGAGTGCCTGTTGCAATGATGACCCCACTCAAAGAGGAACTAAAGAATCTTGAAAGACAAGAAATCATAGCACCCGTGGAAAACAGCACTGACTGGATAAGCAGTATGGTTTCAGTGACAAAACCAAATGGAAAGCCAAGGATCTGTATAGACCCCAAACCACTGAATAGAGCACTAAAAAGGAGCCATTTTCCTCTTCCGACCATTGATGATGTTCTGCCAGGACTCTCAAAAGCCAAAGTATTCACTGTTTGCGATGTAAAGCATGGATTTTGGCATGTAAAACTAGATGAAGAGTCCAGTTACCTCACCACATTTGCAACACCATTCGGACGGTATCGTTGGCTCAGGATGCCAATGGGCATAAGCCCAGCGCCGGAGGTTTTCCAAAGGAAACTCATGCAAGCACTAGAGGGCTTACCAGGTTTGTATATCATTGCGGATGATATACTGGTCACGGGGGAAGGTGACACACAAGAGGAGGCAGACAAAGATCATGAGAAAAACCTGAGATGTTTTCTAACGAGGTGCAGACAAAGAGACATTAAACTCAATGTAGACAAGTTTAAACTAAGAAGAGAGTCTGTTCCCTACATTGGACACTTACTGACAGCAGAAGGCCTCCGCATTGACCCGGAGAAAGTGCGGGCAGTGCGGGAGTTGCCGAGGCCTACGGATGTTAAGGGGGTACAGAGACTTGTAGGTATGCTTAACTACCTCTCAAAGTTCTGTGATCATCTTTCTGATGACTGTGAAGTTTTGAGACAACTAACTCACAAGGAGAACATGTGGGAATGGACGGAGGTGCACGAGACAGCTTTTAAAAGATTGAAAGACAAAATAACAAACGCACCACTTCTCAAGTACTATGACCAACATGAGGAGTTAACCCTACAATGTGATGCTTCAGAGACAGGACTAGGAGCAGCCCTGACACAGAAAGGTAAACCTGTGGCATTTGCGAGCAGAGCGCTAACACCCACAGAAAGGGGTTATGCACAGATAGAAAAAGAGTGTTTGGCCATAGTGTTCGGAATGGAAAAGTTTCATCAATATACTTATGGTAGAAAAGTGACTGTTCAAAGTGACCATAAGCCACTGGAGAATATTGTGAGAAAACCGCTACTTAGTGCACCAAAGAGACTACAGAGAATGTTACTCAGGCTGCAGAAATATGACATTAACGTGATCTATGTGCCGGGCCGAGACATGCTACTAGCGGACACACTAAGCAGAGCTTATTTACCTGACAGCAATCAGGGAACCACAGAGGCAGATCTAGAAACTGTCAACATGATTACCTACTTACCAATCTCTACAGAAAGACTGTCAGCTATTCGCGAGGCAACAAGGGAAGACACAAAGTTGCAGGAAGTGATTAAGTTGATTCTTACAGGATGGCCAAAGAACAAAAAAGACATTGAGCAAAACATTCAACACTATTTTGCTTTTCAGGATGAGCTGAGCTTTCAGGATGGCATAGTGTTTAGGGGAGAAAGAGCTGTTATTCCTGACACACTAAGAGCAGACCTGGCCAGCCGCATACACTCTACACATCTGGGAGTGGAAGGTTGCCTCAGACGAGCACGCGAGTGCGTGTACTGGCAAGGGATGACGGAGCAAATAAAGACGTTTATTTCCAAATGTGACATCTGCAGGTCAGTAGATCCCAAGCAACAAAAAGAGACATTACATCCCCATGACATTGCTTACAGACCCTGGGCTAAGGTAGGAACTGATTTGTTTTCTTGGCATGGAAAAAACTACCTAGTAACCGTGGACTATTATTCAAATTTTTGGGAGGTTGATTACTTACCGGACACCAAAAGTACAACAGTGATTCACAAATTGAAAGCACACTTTGCTCGTCAGGGGATTCCAGATGTGCTCATCTCGGATAACGGACCGCAGTACTCATCACAGGACTTTAAAAAGTTCAGCGAAAAGTGGGAATTTGTGCACAGAACATCGTCACCCGGGTACCCACAAAGCAATGGGAAGGCGGAGTCAGCTGTTAAAACAGCAAAACGTCTTATGCAGAAAGCTGCGGCTGCTGGACAGGATCCATACTTAGCCCTACTGGACCATCGCAACACACCGAGCCAAGGTCTCGACACCAGTCCAGCGCAGAGACTTCTCAGCAGGAGGACCCGGACTCTTCTTCCTACTAAAGATACATTATTGAAGCCTAAAGTGTCAAACAACAAACAGGGACTGATTGCAAACAGCCAAAGACTGGAGAAATACTACAACCGCACAGCAAAAGACTTGGACTATCTCACATCAGGGGACAGTGTTCGAGTCCAACCATTTGAGCCTTGTAAAACTTGGAAAACAGCTAGAGTGATTAGACCAGTGAGTCCCAGATCTTATGAGGTTGAGTTGGAGTCGGGCAGTGTCTTGAGGAGAAACCGTCGCCATCTCAGGCGCAACTATTGCCCACCCTCAACATCTGCACAAACTGGGGTGTTAACAAACACACAAACTGTGGCTGCTGAATGTGGTCAGGGTAGCGATCAAAGCACTGTTACTACGAGGTCGGGTCGTCAGGTTAAAATGCCTACCTATTTGAGGGATTATACTGTGTGAGATTATTAGTTGACATGTTTTGTCATTTTCTAAGTAGCAGTTGCACTGTAAAAAAGAGAGAGAAAAAAAAAAGAGTAAATGAATAAGTGATTGCTAATTTGTAAGGAAATTAATGTTTTAATAAGTTCACAAATTATGCACTTGAAGTCAATGTAATAAGAGGACATTATATAACTTTGGTTTTGAATATAGGAAAAGATAATCACAGGCATTTTCTGAAGCAGTCATGTTAATTGTGTTTACAAAGAAAATGTTAATTTTGAGTTAATGTTTACATCTGAAGGTACAAAGAAATTGTTAATTTTGAGTTAATGTTTACATCTGAAGGTACAAAGAAAATGTTAAATTTGTTAATGAAAAAAAAAAGAAAAAAAAAAGAAAAAAAAAAGAGAAAGGATGTAACAAGTGGATTGTTAGTTTTCCTGTCTTGTTCCCAAGGGGACAGATTTGAGTGATGCACGAACGGAAGTGAGTGTCGTACAGACAGAGAACTAGGTTCTGACACTTGTAATGTTGTTATGCACATGTGACAAATAAAGTAAGCAAGGATACTGCTTTAATCGTCCATTCTGTATAGTTGATAAACAGAACAGAATGAAACAATCAATGCAAGCCAAAATCGAGCTGCAAATCCTAAAGGCAAGGCACGTTGAACATGTAACGTTAAAGCAACACTATGTCGTTTCCATGTAAAAATGACTTACAGCTCCCCCATGTGGTTGAAAAGCGCAACAGTGCCTGGTATCAGACACTCTTCTGCAGGCAGGGGGAGGGGCGGGGCTGTGTGCTCTACCCTCCACCGCCACTTTCAGAGTGTGCTTGTAGCAGCTAGGAGGCTGCTCAGGTTGCAGCAACAGTACAATTTGTCCAGTTAAAAGTTGTTCTATCACTGAAATAATTTTAGAGACATTATTTAAAGGTTGAAAAACTACATAGTGTTGCTTTAACCGCGTTTCTCAGCGGTTGTGGGGTAAACATTAGCTAAGTTAGCCTAGACCAGCCCCTGTTTAACTTAAAGTTACTTGAGTTATAAAATGTATCAATCTTTCCGCCCGACTTGCTTGGAGTAAGTAAACGACCTGTAATCACAAGAAGCCTTAAAGTTTTATAGCGAAGTGGTTTGATAATTGAGTTAATATTTTATCAGTTGTATTAGCTATAAAGTTATTTATATCTGTGAATTAATTCGTATTTTTATCAGTTTCTAACAACACATACATGACAAAAGGCAGACGTAACGTTAATAACGTTAAGTTACTTACCAACACGAACAAACTGACACACAAATTAACTTAAAGGCAACAATTACAAAAAAAAAAAACATATTATAAATGAAAATAAACGTTATGTTTACGAATTATATTATTTACATGCTAATAATGATGTTAAATGCGAAGAAAATGTTGAAGTGTGCCTGAGGAAATAACGGTAAAATGATGAAAATGGCGCTCACATGACGTAGGAATGGCCTCGCGACCACTGTCTATGCTCGCGACCAGCTCGCGCTTGCGCGACAGAAGGGTTAACTTCCTGCTCCAACCTGCAATTTGAATGCAGGGATAATAACAAATAACCAAAGTTTAATAATATTGCTGGGTTTTTTATAATGCTTAATAAATGATGCGTGTAAATTTACACATATTTATTACGTCACTGACATTGTTTTTTATTGCGTTTATTTCTTTTATATTGATTGAAAATTAAAACCTTATTTAATTTACCTAAAATTTGTTTGTGTTTAACACTGATTTATGTTTTTTTCTGTTTAATATTAGTGTGTCCTGGTAAACGTGTGCTTGGAAACATGCAGATTACAGTATTTACAGAGCCGACCTTGAGGCTATTTTTTTTGCATGACATCCACTGATGGATAATCTGTTTACCTAAAAACAGGTAATGTATAAACATTGCAAATATGAATTCACAATTATATAACTTCACAAATATTAAATATTATTTACAATTATTATTAATGATGTACATATTAAATGACATGTTCAGTTGTTATGTTAAGTTATTTGAAGGATATGCATGGTAGATCAATTAGATTATCTTTCTCACTAGCTATAAGCAGCATGCTATATAAATGTTCCACTTAAAGGTGTAGCGGAGGATTTTCTCGAATTTTAGAAAAGAAACGCCGTCTTCGCTTTTTTTGCGCAACACTCCAGATTGACAACCAGGAGGACCAATAGTCTTGATGATCCACCCGGAAAACCTAAATTCTCTGCAATACCTTTAATGTTTAATGCTCTTTTACCTTGATTGTTAGGGTGGTGTTCATACAAAGCAACTTATTGTTCATCTGCTTGAGAGAAAGTTACTGCTGGGGCTCTCCTGCTAAGGTTGTCTTAATTCTAAAAAGAAATTAAGTCATTTAGGCTTAGGTCATAGCAAGTTTTGAATGAATGACTTTACAATCTGTTTTAATAATGTTTATTTACAATGTATTTTATTCCACTTACCCGAATCGTGCAGAGGCTTGATGTTTAGTCCACCGGTTGTCTTCTCCAACCTCTGAGTGAAGCCACCACGAGTGGTCGTGTTAACCAATTTTTTTATCTTAGTGCACATTGTGTCTACATAGTCTAAACGCTTAATAAACTGATAACGTGTAAGGTCATTTAAATGCATAAAACGGTTTTCTTTTATAGGGTAAAGCCCATAAATGGCAAAAACTGATTGGCGCAGGTAGTTTTTTGCTCTTAACCCAGATTTTAGCGTCTTTTTGCCGTTTCGTATGTGCGTATGTCTCCACATGTGATAGATAAACTTCACAAATAAAAGTAAATTAAAACGCTTGAAACATGTTAATGTCATAAGCTGATTTTTATAATATCAGCTGTGAAAGTGCAGGCCAAAAATCTTCCTTCACATGTAGATAAGGTAATGAATTATTTGGTCACTGTTTCTGTCACTGGTGCAAAATAACTGCCCTAGAGAACATGAAGAATAGTCAAAACTGTGGTATTGCGCTAGCCCTAAAAATTTGAGAATCTTGATGTTTCTAACACTTGGTACAACCGCTTAGTAGGCATGGGCCGGTATAAGATTCTGGCGGTATGATTACCTTTAGCAAAAATACAACGGTTTCACAGTTTTGCTGTATTGCCATTGCTACACTAAAATTTGTTATTTTTAAATGCCAGGTAAAAATAAAGCCTTTAAATTATATTATATATAATATTTTCAAAATGTATATAACATGTAAACATCAAATCAATCACATGACTTAATGATTTAATGAATTTTGTATAAATACAGTTCATACCTTGGAGACGGTATCACAGACCATTTTAGTGGTTTTGTAACCTTGACTGTTTAAAACCTCGGTATACCTTAAAACCGGTAACCTGCCCATGCCTACGGCATAGTATCTATTATTTAGGTGGTTGACAGGTCTGTTTGCATGTTATTGCATTGGTAATAATTTATTGTTTATAGTCCAATATTGATTGTGAGAATTATTTCAATTTCCTTAAAAATGTTCTAACATCTTTTTTTTCTTTTCTTAATGCAGCACTTCAGGAGAAACCTGCCTGTGATCTGCTAAGATGCACAGATTCAACTCTGGCCCATTGTCATCCCAACACCTTATCTGCCATCAGTTTCGTTTAGTGTCGATCTATTGCAAAAGTTCTTATAAACTTTAAATAAGACTTTGTGTTAAGCAGGGGTTTCCAAACTTTTCATTTCACAACATATTAAGCCCAGGATACACAGCAGGATTTTTGCAATCCAATAAGACCTTATCACACTGTGTGACAAGAATTGTTTAAACTTTAGCAGTAGACTGTCGATGAAGACACCTATTGCATCTGAGGCTGCGACATCCGTCATCAGCATGCGCTAGTGGTAAACAAATACAGGTATGCAGGTCGTAGAAGCAAACACGTTGTTGATGTGCGTTGATCATGCTGAACTTCTTACACTGTCATAAAACTATCGTAGGTGTCTTTGGTCCCAGGACTGGGAAAAGAGGTCTTTAAACCTCTCACACTGTATGAGATAGGACCACCAATTAAGAGCCACGATCACAGAAATCTCCACGATTGTTTCACGATTGGTAATCTTTCATCTGGGACAGCCAAAAATCGTGCCGTGTATTATGGGCTTTAGACATGTGTAATCTTATAGTATATCAAAACCATTGCTAATAATTAATTGGACAAACCATCACTACAATGCAACACTCGCTATCTTACGGTGCGACCCACAAGTGGGTCTTCACCCACAGCTTAAAAACCCTGAGTATGAGTAAGAGTATGTTGTATTGTAATTAAAGTCACATCTAAGTGTTATGGAGCAGTTTGTCATTATATTCACAGTATTACATGGTTCTTTCAGCAGTTTCTACGTTACAATGCTCTTAAAGTGTCCTGATCAGCTTTGGGTCTTGTGAAGTAATGTAATGAGAATGTGATCAATAGCTTTGCAGTATTTTTGGTTAAACATTTTATTCAAATTTGGTAAACAATCTAGTCAATATAATTCATGCTGTGATGCTGGATTAAACCTGGTCAAATGAATGTGTATTGTGTTTTCAATTTTTTATGAGGTTTCTTCATCTATATATAAACATTAAAGTTAAAAGTTTCAACCTTAGATATATAACTGTTGACAAACACACTTAATATGAGTCACACCCAGTAATTATACTAAGCAGGAATTGCAGAAAGCAGTAAAGCAGGGTCACCTTAAGATAATCAGCTTGTTGGTAATTGTTTTATTTATTTAAATGTATAACTTTTTTCATTTCAGACTGATACAACAGTCAGAGGGGCAGTGGCTGTTGGCAATGATGTTCCTGTGTGTTTTGTATTTGTTAATATTTTGTAGTCAGAAAGAGTATGAGATCACCTTTTCTTGTGCATGGTGCTTTATCTAAGTGCCTTTTTAACGTTTTGGACTAAACGCAAAATGTCTATATTGCTTTTTTGTTATACGTGATATGGGCTTTTATATTTAATTAAGTGTGCTTGCAAAAGCACACTTATTGTTCTTCTTAAGTTTTATTATTATTATTTTTATTATTTTTCCCGGGTAGATTTTTTTGGCCAGCTCTAGCGACCAGACCGTTTGACGCAGAGACACCGTTCAAACTTTAAAATGTTCGGGCAGTACCGGTGTAAGTTGCTTGAGAAGATGAAGTCACAGATCCATGTCGTTCGGCCACCATATTGGATAGAACACAAAACCTTTAAAAAGTTTCACAGGTCACAAATTTTGTCCAAACTTCAAGAAATTCCACGTACACGATCCTTGGACCAAGCCTCACAAAAGTTACTAGAAGGATTTTTGATTTTCGGAAGCATTTGCCCAAAACAGGTCAAAATATACCTATGGCGTAGTCCCCAAACAGGAAGTAGTTCATATCTCAGATTGTCTGTAACATATCTTTATAATTTTTTTAATATGAACTCGGAACTCCAATGTGAACATGGCCAAGATAAAAAAACATTGCAGTAACATGTCTATATTATGTTATTTTCACTTTAAAATGTCCAATAAAATCCTATGTAAAAATAAAAATGTCATATAGCTTTTACCACTAGAGGGCAGCCCAAGCGTGTTTAATTGCCTTGCCTTCACACGTGACTAGACCGAAACTTAGTCCGTGCCTATTGAAAACTATATATACTGAGGATTATTTGATACTAAATCCAATGGAATATTAAT
Organism: Misgurnus anguillicaudatus; assembly: GCF_027580225.2. Taxonomy (NCBI): domain Eukaryota; kingdom Metazoa; phylum Chordata; class Actinopteri; order Cypriniformes; family Cobitidae; genus Misgurnus; species Misgurnus anguillicaudatus. Next base: position 2,825,061 of record NC_073342.2, on the reverse strand, counting down.
ATTTCTCATATACATTTGTGTACAAAACTGCAAATGGATGTTATATTCTGCAGGCGTGAATCAACGCGAGCTCTCTGGAGAACGTGCAGTACAGGTAGGAATGTTTCGGGGATTCAGACGTAAAACCCTTTCTTTTATTTCAGTAATATATAACATGACAAGTTTAATTCCGTTTTTCATCAATGTAATACATTGTAAATGTATTAGTTTGTAAAGACGTCAATTTCGCGTCCTCGCGTAGCAGTGATCGTTTGGCATCGGCTCTATAACAGCTGCATGGTTTAAATGATTGTGAATTGACGCGAAAAAGTGTCACTTTACCTTAAATCATGCATGTTATGCCAAGTGTATTTAACGTAAACAGTCATGACTTTGAGAAATGTATGAGACATTAAAACACAGCTTGCCACAGCTAGAAGACTGCGTATATTTACATAATCTTCAGATAAGAAAGTTATATATCATCGTATGCTTAACTAACGGGAACACGATCGATTGCATTATGCTGTCAATCATTATGCTGTCAATCACTCAGCGAAGCATTGATTTCACATGGAAAGCAAGAGGACAGGGTCGCAATCTTGATGCGCGTGCATATGTTGTTGCATGAGATGCAGAGCGCGAGTCACCCCTTCACGTGTATTCGCGCTTTGGTCTGCCCGCGTCAAGATGCAGAGACCACGGACTCTATGGCTGTTTTAACTTTATTTATTGTATTTCCAGCTTACAACAACTCCTCTTCCGACAGTTGTTGTCTGATATGTCGGCTCAACGATCACAATGACATTAGATGTCTTAATAAAGGAAACGATTTTTGTGAACTAGATAAAAGATCCTGGCGTTTCTCCGGAGTTCAAAGCAGACAAAGGCTCAAATATTATGCGAGTCATCGTTCTCACACAAGAATGCAATTTAAACGTGTAAGTTAATCGCCCATCGCTCATAGCCCAGCTCCTGCACCACTGCATGCGTATCGCGCTGACAAACATACACGTGATTTTACTGCCCTGATGAAATCTAAAAGTATAATTTCTCTTATTAGAAGCTAGCTTAATGTTTGCCAGTTATTAAGATGGCGGTTGTAGTTTAAATAGAGGTCGTGAAATAATTAGCATTGCCAAAAAGTGCATAAAACAATGTTATGTTCCATATTATAAACTTTTGGTTATGTGTACTTAAGTGAGTAAATAAGTTAAATTCTCAATGAGTGTGATATGGCTCTTATTTACCCCTTTAATAAAGCTTACTCGGGTATCTTACAATGCACTTATGTTGTTATGCAGTTTTAAAATACAAAATACGAACGTCTGGATGTAGATAAAGCCTACTTGGTCATATTACAATGCACAAGTTTTGTTGTATGCAGTTTGAAAATACATGTTTGTAGAAAAAGTATATTGTACAATGCACTGATTTTGTTGTTATGCAGTTTCAAAATACAACATGAGAATGTTTAAATGTATATGTAGTCATCATCACCCAGACAGCACACATACATCTGGCCGACGTTGTGCCGACTTTCAAAGTTCCATCGGCAAGATGTCGCTCAGGGAGCGTTTGCTCATTGGGAAGATGTCGTCTAGATGTCGGCATCTCGTCGCAAATGCCCTCGGGCCGATGTTTAAACGATGCAATTTCAGCCGCTCTGCACGGGCTTTACCGGGCATTTATTTATTAATTTAAACCTTTATTCATTCACACTTATTCAGAATAATGTGCTTCTGTGCAATAACAACTAAAAACAAGTACACCACTGTCAATAACCGTTGCAAATTTATTCATTTGACAAATATAACACATAAACAACTTGGATAAATCAGTAACATAATATTTAGATGTCACACATAAATTACATATTCTGTAACTATTATACACTGCTATACTACTGTGTAAACGTTTTTAAACACTTAACTAAAATATTTCTTATAACCTTCAAAATAATATACTCTTAAGGTATATGATTCAATTACGTTTGTCGACAAAAATGTCTCAACATATACATTTATTTCAATTGAGAACTACAATTTAATTTAAAACTTTTTTTTTTCAAATTACTTGGACAAAATGATAAAATAAGTAATTCAAGCCCATAATACATGGAAATTTCTTTACAAATATCTCAGGGTGAGATCTAAAAAAATTACTGAAAAAAAACTCAAGGGTATACATTTCAAATTCTAGGCAAAGGGTGGCTGCATTTGAAATGCTAAAATATAACAGTTTGGATTTCAGAAGTTTTAGTCTCAAGATAATTCACATATGTTGTACAAATGGGACACAGCCTGTGAAAACCCAGCAAAGTATTTCTTTGTGACTTACTGTTTTCTACATAAAATCATCCTACACAATACAGAAAACATTCTCTGAAAATATAATCTTGACATCTTCAATACTGACTGAGTAAGGTCATGCCAAAGACTGAACTCAATGTTAAATCAGTAAATTCAAACTTTAGATGTCATTAGATGTTAAGACAGTAGCCTGGATTTCATATACAAGGTCACATACTTATGTATCTTAGAAATATATTGTAAATAATAACGTGCATGTACATAACAAAAACATTTAATCATAAAACATTCTCGTCAGGTCTTCTGTCTTTGTTTCCTACACTCGTCTCTGCAAGCAGTGCCTTTAAACCTTAGAGGTTCCTCTTTGTTGCCTTTGTTTCCTGTCCCGAACACCGCCTTTTAAACATCTGGACACCACTTCTTCCTCTCCATGGTTCCTCTTTTGTTGCTTTAGGATCACCTAAAATGGAAACATCCAAAAAATTATTAATCATACGATCACATTTTTATATTTAAATTTAGGTGCCTATGGCAAACATGAACAATCGTGTATATTGGATAGATAATCAAAAAGTGGACCCACAAAGCATACAGTACTTTATGTAAGCATATTAAACGGTCTACTGTGTTGTTGCATTCCTGAATGTCTGGCTGTGCATTATAAACAGTGTTAATTCTTCTTTGCATCCTCAGCTATACTTAAAATGAGTGCTATAGGAGGAATTAATGCAAATGTCTTGAAAATTATACATTTTATTGTTAGAGATATCTAAAGATAACAGTCACCCACTTGCTTACCACCAAACTGTGTTGAACAAGTGCTTGCATCAGTGTTCGTGTAATTGAGTAAAATATAACCTTATTCACACAGCACGTTGGTCCCAGAAAATATCCATAAATTGGCAGACAGGCATTTGTGTGAACACAAACATGTGCCATAGATGTTCTGGGATTGTTCCAGGAAAGAGGACCTAGTACCATTACCGTAACATACCTGGAAAGCCCTCTTTGTGAACGAGACGCAGAAACAATGGCGCAGTTTTTAAGTTATGGTTCAGCTCTTTAAAACAAGGGTTTTACAAAGGTTGGCAAACTGTACTGAAGCAGAGATCAGGGAGCTCGTCACTATCCACACTGAAGCAGAGATCATTTAGCAGCATAACAGTTCTAGCGTGTCAGGCGCTCACATGAGCTTATATTAAACAAAATACATGTGCGTCATCGCAACAAGATATACCGTTCAGCTCTATGAAACGGAGGTTTAAATGAACATTTACATTCACGATGAGAAATGTCTGCAAACTGGACTAGGACAGAGTTCAGGGAGTTTCAAATACCCACTTTGAAATTGGGTTAATTCAAATCATGTGCATACTAGAACAGCGCATAACGCCTTCCATTATAGTCTTATCATAAACAAAAATGCAGTCTTCCGCAGAGAGAAATAACCAATAATAACAAACCTTCAGACACTGTGGATAAAACCTATCAAGTGCAGGACTTTAAACACATCATGTGTCTTTACGGCATAAACACAGATTCCAGAAAATCATTGACAGTGTGAATGAACCAAAAATCAAATGGTCCTGGACCAAGTTTAAGTATAATATGAATGGGCCCTTCTTCAATGTATTGTGTCTAACAGATACCAAGTTGCAAAGTTTGTCTCACCTGTGGGCCACAACACTTAGTTCTGTCCTAGTAAACGCCTTAGTCCTCGGTCTAGATCTCACCCAAACACTGTAAACGGAGCAGAACAGAAATGTTAATTTGTAAGTAGAAATGATAAGTGGACCCAGATTTGTTCAAGAATGTATTAAATGAAATTAACATGGTCTGCTTTGTCTAAGATAAAGGATAAAATGCACCGTTAAATAAAATACATTTTAAAAGGGTTGAGTTGTCTGAACCAAGTCATCTTGTTGCTTTGACGTTTTTGTTTTAGTTTATCTTTACCCTTCTGATTGTTAACAGCACACATCATCAGTAATGTTCAATTATCACTTTAGGCATTACTTCATTATTTTATTAATGTTAAACACACCTTCAGGATCGTCAGTGTACTTAAATAGATAAGACTGAGCAATGTTGATTGACCACCAGGGATTTTGATCTGTAACTGAATTCAGTCAAAGCAACAAGATGCTTGTCTGATGACTCGAATGAGTTAAAGGATTACTCCTCCCACTAAAATGAAAATTGACTGATTATTTACCATCATCCCATCCAAGAAGTTATCTATTACTTTTTTAACAGAACACAAACACAATCAGAGTTATATTAAATAATCTCCTGGTTCTTTACATTTATATATTGTATTTATATTTTTGCTTTATAATGGCATTGACTGGGATCAACGTTTTTCAAAGCTCAAAAGTACATCCATCCATCACCAAAGTAATCCATCCACAACCCAATGGATTAATAAATGTCTTCCGAAACGAAACCATACGTTTGTGAGAAAAACTATTCATATTTATAGCTTTTTGTGATAGAGACAAGACATTTACAAAGTTAAAAAGACAATTTAAATATGGCGGCATGTGTTTTCGCATTGGATGTTATGTATCTCATGACTAGTCGTAATATGAATTGTGATGAAACACAGTAGAGACACATGAGAAACAATGCGATTGAGTTGTTGTAGTCTGTTTACATTGCATATGCATCATAACTCGCTTAAAGCTTAAAATATAAAGTTTTTCTCACAAGCCTATCATTTTGAATCAGAAGACCCACTAGGTTATATATGGATCACTTTAATGATGGATGGATGCACCCCTGGAACTCCAAAACATTGATGCCCAGTAAATGCCCAGTTAAGCATTGAAGAACCAGGACCAGTGGCGGACAATGACTTGATTTTCCGAGACAATGCAATGCGAAGCTCATCCCAACATGTATGTAGCCCGTCATGTGTGTTGTTCGTCATTTCAAAATATGTGTTATGCCTATCGCACAAACCCATGTGAATCACATGTCATGACAAAACAAGTGCCTGCTGCACACACGTCTGAATGGTTTATGATAAAACATACCTGCATTATCTCATTCGTAATCAGAGTTTAATGTTAAGTGAATGTGTTGTGTGTATTTTGTGAACGTGAGCATCTCTTTTATCATAAACGGTTTTGACGCGTGTGCAGCAGGCACCCCCCTTGACAAGACACGCGATGCACATGGTCTACATGACGCAACAAACACATATTTTTGAAAACACGAGCAACACACATGACACTCTGAACACTTATTTTGAATTCGCACCCCTCAGAAGAGCAGTCACGTGCCGCCACTGGCCAGGACAGTATTTAATATAACTCTAATTGTGTTTGGCTAAAAAAAGAAAGACAAACATCTTGGGTGACATGGGGTTGAGTAAATAATCCTTAAAAGCTAAAAGTTTATGTAAAAATTATAATTGTATCATTTACTCACCTTCCATGTTGTTATAAACTTGCCAAAAATTCTTTAATCTGATAAATGATATCATACAGTTGATGGTACCCATTGACTTCCATAATAGGAAAAATAAATTTTATTGAAGTAAATGAGCAGCTGTGTACTTAACATCATTTATCAAAATATCTTGTTTTGTGTATATCACAATAAATAAAGTCATGCCGGTTAAGAACATAAACAGGGCCTGTGTGATCACTAAAGCACAATGAAAGACATGTAAAGCTATCTTACCTTGAAATAAAATTTGACACGGACTACTGAAAATCTAATGAATCCAAAATACAAAAAATAATATATCACGCACAAACATTAAAAACAACATTGCAGTATAGTGCTTAGTATAATGTGTTTTAAATAAGTAAATTCAACTTACATTATTTGTATAGTATATATCAGTACAGTGATATGCACAAGTTTGGGCACCCCTGGTAAAAAAATTCTGTTAATGTAAACATTTAAGCGAGGGGAACATGAAATGATCTCCAGAAGGCATAAAGTTAAACATGAAACGCACATGATTACCACTGTATGTAGTCCAGTGCTGGCATCGTCTGAAGTCCTTGCAAGGGCCGATGTCATCTTTCCATTTGTGTTAGGTCATCTGACAAAGGCAGGATCCAGACTGCAGCTCACATAATTGCTAGTAGACATAGAAAAGCAAATTGAGAAAATTTGCATGACTGCTGTTCATAGCTTTTTAGGTAGTGGATAGTTGTGATTATTAAGTTATTTATAACCTGAGGCAAAGGTTAGTGAATGCAATTATGTGTATGCTAGACAGAGCTGTTGCGTTTGGTCGATAGAATCGGCGGTGTCAATTTCAACGTCGATAATTAGTCAACATAAATATTGTGTCATCACGACAAAAATATAGCCTTTTCCCCTTTGACATGGCAGATTTAAATGCAGATTAACATTCACAATGAGAAATATCTGCAGACTGGACTGAAGAAGAAATCATGGGGCTCGGCACTATCAGCTATGAACATTCACCAGCATAACAAAACAGCGTGTAACTCAGTGCCTCCCAATCCTGGTCCTCGAGCACCCCCTCCCAAAAACTTATTTAAAACACCTGATTCAAGTTATCAGCCTCTTTCCAAAATGGTAAACATGTCTCCCTAACAAGCTGATGAGTTAAATAAGGAGACATCTAAAACTTTTTTGGAGGGGGTGCTCGAGGACCAGGATTGGGAAGCACTGGTGTAACGCACTCCTTTATGATCTTATCACAAACAAAAACATACACGTGTGGTTTCTCGAGAGAGAAATCACGGATAAGCAAACTACAGATGCTACAAAAAAAAACAATCCAAGTGCAAGACTTTAAATATGTCATGTCTTTATGGCATGTGTGTGAAAGCACAAACAAATTCAGAAAACTATTGGCAGCGTGAATTAACCAAAATCAAATAATCCCGAACAACTCCCGGATGTGTTCTCTGTATTTTTTCCATAATGTGTGTGTGTGAAAAGGGCTACAGACATTAACCATTCATTGAAAGCAAGTTGTCCATTGAACCTTAAATGTCCTTGTCAGTATTGGGAAAGCGGTCCTGACACAAATATCCTCGTCATAAGAGATGTACGGTGTACTGTCTCGACTAAATATGGAGTCCTTCTTTAGGATCTCTGACTGCCGCACTCTGATGTTGTTCACCTGGCGTGTAACACAACAACCCAAATTGTCTTCATTATCCCAGGCACCTGCACAGAAACATTGAGAACACAAGCTCCAGGGAAGCAGTGAGTGTGCGTCTTACCTACACCTGATGTAGTGTGTACATGCCGGGCGATGGAGGCCCCGGTGATCCCAACATAGCATCCGGTCTCATGAAGGGGGAGCAGTTATAAGTGGTTATCTGAAAAGCCTGAGGCAATGTGGGGGGAGAAGTGCTGGCTCGTGTCTTCCACTGTCGGTTTGCTGGCATTGGAGTGAATCTCATCTGGATAGGCCGCATCCTAGATGTACATGCCCTGCACAGAGAAACAGATGGCTTAGAGGTGGCATGTCCTTTCTCCGATAAAACTAATATGACAGTATGGTTAAGATCAAAAACACTTAGGGTTAAAGTCAAATAATAAAAATGTCTGTAACAGCTGGTTAAAAACAACTTACAGCAAATTATGTTGTGATCTGTTTTGCAAAGACATAAAACATAACAATTGAATATTACAGATTTACATAAAAGATTTCCAGTTACACCCACTAAAATGTCTTGAGGTGTCTGTCAGTGAAATACTTACACAGCAGTGCCAATGACCTGTTTACACACAAGAGAGGAAACATATATGAGGGAAATATTAGCTGAGGGAAATATTAGCCAAGGAAAAAGGCAAGAAATGTATTCAGTCATTTCCAGCCCTTGATGTGTTTAAAATACACAGTATGGCAAATGACTATGATATGAAACACCTGTTCATAAAATCACTGTACATTTCATACATCTGACATACAATAACGTAAATCAGATTGCACTGTGCATAACAAAATGGTTGTCAAAGAATCTGAACTAACTTACATAATGTCTATATTAAGTTCATCGTTTATATAGCAACAAAAACACAATACTGAACAAGTGAAAGGTATTTAGATTGATTTCAAGTACCACATTTTTGTCATAGTTAGACGAGAAATGACATTTCTGTCCTCAACGCTAACAACATTACCTCTAGTCGGTCAGACTATACATAACAACAAGCTGACACGTATTGTTTTACAGAAACATTTTAGAACAACAAAAATTAATGGAAATTATAATACACAAACATGTTTGCAAAAATGCCAAGTCTGAATAGCGCTGCAAGTACTACAAATGTTACTATGACTTTATTTGCTGTGCTGTAGTAGACGGAGTGCCTTATACTAACTTTTAAGAGTCACAGACATTTAATATAAGATTTTTGTCGAAAACTTACCTGAACCACGGACGCTTGTGAAGTCAGCTCCCGCACTTTTTCCTTGTTCATGGCAAGACGAGACTGGAGTGGCTTTGCGTGTTTGAGTTGACGTGGAATTGTTTGGTTGATGAAGGAGGGGAACACAAAACAATGATACGTGTAAAACAAGCCAATAATCCCTTATTTTTCCTCACTTCCCCAATTGCATTTTCTCTAACTTACTTGAGTATTAACGGCGGCTGGCAACCAGCGTATGTACATTACTGCCCCCTTCTGCTTCGGAATAATGGAACTTAGCAGCTGTGTGTCATCAAAAGCAAAGAAGGCGCTGCTATTTTATTTATTTTACTTGTATATTATATTAAAACATTTACATTTACTTAACGGATTCCATTTTTCTTCACTTATTATCATTTACTTAGTTCTTGTACATACTTACACCCATAATGTCGCCTTTGCTCTGGTGGTTGCAAAGGGTGGAATAACTGGGCACACACCAACAGAGAGAAGGAAACAAGCGCGGCATCGGCCTCCGGTATAGTTATCCGACCCAAAGCCGACGTAACAGACAAGCTTGATGAGCGGGAAATACCGTTGACTTGACTGAAGATTTGGCCGATGCCTGGCCGATACTTATTAGATGTTTCAAATAATGAGGCCGACGTACGCTCTTGAGCCGACGTCGGGCAGACGTACGTGTGCTGTCTGGGCACTGATGTATCTCTGGCCCCCATGACAAACTAATTGAATAGCCCTGTCGTAGACGCTCAACACACAATCATATTCATAAATAGTAAAGAAATGAAATGATATTAGGCTATCAGTGCTGCTGTCGCTCTTTCCTATCGCTTATTTTAAAAATGAGCTTATGATCAATAAAATGCAGCTTACATCTGCTGCTTTTGGTGACGTGAACTCTGGCCTACATTAAGTCTCATGTTTTTAAGATTATCTTAAGTACTAAAGAAGAATTTTTGGTATATTATGTACAAAACTGGTGTGTGGAAATAGGACACTTTAAAGGGATTGTTCACCCAAAAATTAAAATTATTTAAATTACAATTCTAAAAAAATTTAATAAGAAAACACTGAACATGTGCAGCATAGCTGTTATAGTTGGTTCTAGGCTAGCTAGAGCGGGTTATCTAGGCTTGTGATCCCTGTATTTACATAAAATGGTCTGTGCTAAACCCCGGATGTCCTTCAATGCTGGAAACACCCCTGGTTACAAGCCTGTATACATTTCTGTGTGTGTGTGTGCGTGCGTGCGTGTGTGTGTGTGTCAGGAATGCTTTCACGTAGAGGTTGACCGATATGGCTTTTTCTCTGGCCAATGCCGATATTTAGAAATCAGGGCAGCTGATGGCCGATATGTTAGGCCGATTTTCTATATGTACATAATTATCAAAATGTTCTCATCATTAGAAGATATTTTAAATGTAAAAATGTCACTATTTAAGTCAAAGTCTTTTAAAAAAATTATGACTGGTCTTTCTGAAGAGTTTTACAACCTCCTCTGCACCATGCATTTATCAGACACAGATATTACCTGACACTCTTCTGTCATCATCTTTGATCAGTTTTTTACCATGGCTTTTATTGCTTTGTAGGATAAAATCCTTATTTGGTAGACCTGATAAAATATTTATTCATCATAAAGTTAACATAGTAATAAATGTCTATGTTTTTTAGTTGAGACTGTTATTTAGGGCAAATCTTTCTAAACAGATTTACATTCTCCTTTCTGAGGCGCTATAAGTGACTGATTGTGCTGACAGTGACGTCTTGTGAGTTTAGTGTTGGGACAGATCTGTTGTTTCAACCGTTCATTCAAACGAATCCGTTCAAAGGAGTCAGTTCGCGAATCGGACGCATTGTGTTGTAATCCAGGCTGAGCAGCGCAAAACTGTAAACAAAGTGTTACTGTAACAACACGAAAAACATGTCCTCGGTGGATATGATTTGGTCTTCCGACCTTTCGCCATCGAGTCAGTTTTGTTTTGAGTAATAAAAGCAGGGAGACAGTTTAAAGACAGAACTGTCTCCCTGCTCTCCAGTAACGCATAACTTATGTTGTTATGCAGTTTTAAAATTCAAAATACGAACATGTCTGGATGTAGCATTTTTTTGTGGAGGGAGGTGCCCTTTTTTTTAGGTTAGAGCAACTGCCCCTTAAAATTCCTGTGCACGTCCCTGATGCTTAGTTACTGTTGAACGGGAACACGATTGATTGCATTATGCTGTCAATCACTGAGTGAAATATTTTTTTTTATGGTAAATTTTAGAGAAACAGTTGTTACAAGTCTGTATACATTTCTGTGTGTGCGTGTGTGTGTGTGTGTGTGTGTGTGTGTGTGTGTGTGTGTGTGTGTGTGTGTGTGTGTGTGTGTGTGTGTGTGTGTGTTTTTAAAATGTTCGGGCAGTTCCGGTGTAAGTTGCTTGAGAAGATGAAGTCACAGATCCATGTCGTTCGTCCGCCATATTGGAAACCTTAAAGTTTCACAGGTCACAAATTTTGTCCAAACTTCACGAAATTCCACGTACACGATCCTTGGACCAAGCCTCACAAAAGTTACTAGAAGGATTTTTGATTTTCGGAAGCGTTTGCCCGTCACAGGCCAAACTAAATGTGCGTGGACGCCGCCAAAACAGGAAGTAGTTTATATCTCAGGAATGATTTCACGTATTGAAACCAAACTTTGTACATGAATTTCGGTCTCCAATGTGAGGATGCACAACATCAAAAGAACAATTTTTTTCCTAAAATTTTACGCTGCCAAACAGGAAGTAGTTTATATCTCAGGAACGCTTTTACGTATTGAAACCAAACTTTGTACATGAACTTGGGACTCCAATGTGAGGATGCACAAACTAAATCGGCGGCACCAGAGCAAGCACACTTTTGCAGTTCGTCCCGAAATGCATTTTCTAGTTATATTTTTGCTTCAAAATTAATGCCAACCCTTAAAAACCCGTTAACTATATTTTTAAAACAATTAAACAAGACATTTATTTAAAAAATGAAATGAGTTGGAGGTCTTTGCTGATTCGTCTGCGTTTGATCGGATTCAAGACCAAACGGAGATGCACTGCAGGCAGGTAGGATTTAGAATTTTTTTAAGATCTTAAATACGTCTTGTAGAGATATGGAAGACGCATTATTTAAAGACGATCGTCAGCAGATGTAAAGATCTTTACAAGACGTATCTGAGACGTACGTGTGCTATCTGGGTAATTTTGAGATCAAATTTAAGATTTGGATGCATGCATTAAAAAAAACTTGTGCGACCACCACCGCATGCGACAAACAGACCGGAAGTGATATATTTTAGTGTGTTTCAATTAAAACACTGTGTGCAAGGTAAAAATCATTAATCCTTTTTTGTTTAACTTTATCATCAGTAAAACTTGAATCCTTTAAAACGATTGATTACTGATAAGTTGGCTCTTGTGCATGGGCGGAAATCCCGGGGGGGTCGGGGGGGACAGGACCCCCCCTATCTGAGGGTTGTCCCCCCTAAAATATCATTAAAATATGTGTTTTGAAAATATTTTAATGATTTATAATACTTAAAATAGTTGTGTAAGAAGTGAAACAATACAAATGAAAACGGAGCAACAACAAAAAACGTTTTAAACATTTTGATTCCCCCTCCCTTGCCTCACAGTGGTTTGGTCCACTGCCCGCGCCCCTTTTACCTCACCACCGACACACAGTCCGGTAGAGAAGAGACGGAGCCGACGCGTTAATCAGCTATATACCTACAATACAACGTTTCCCATCACTTATCAGTTTATCCTCATATGTTTTAAAACTGGACTATTTTGACATGAACATATTTCGTTTTCTGAGAACAGAAGCAGATAAACGATCAAGAAAACAGTTTTATGCATTCATGCAGAGGTGAAAATAACAAATTACATTTACTCAACTTGCTGTAACTGAGTTTTTTTGTGTACTTTTACTTTGAGTAGTTTTTAAAATCTGTACTTTACTTTTACTTAAGTATGTTTAAAGTATTGTAGGCTACTTCGCTTCAAGTTAAATCATATCCGTTACTGAATAAAAAAAATAAAAAAGTAAGGTGATAAAGACGCGCCACGGATGATTGATTGATGGGCTGATTGATTGATGGGCGGGGGAACGCGCAAAAAGAACCATGGAGAGGGACGAGACAGGCGCGGGCTAATGCAGACCCTCAATGCAATTCTTATGAAAGAAACCCCTGGCCATTGACGCAAAGCGATTGTTTCATTCTAATGGGTTCATCCTCTTGAGTACGGGTTTGAGTTTGAGAATTGCCGATCGGGTTTTAACCGCTAATTTGCACGACCCGTTTTTAATATGCGCATTATCTTCCGAGGTCTAGCAGCTTCGCGTCAAGTCAAACACAACTTAAGAACGTCCTCGAGACTGCGCAGATCATTAGACATTGCAGAGAGAGAGAGCGCGAGAGAGAGATTGAAAGACATCAGGTACACAAGGTCTGGGAAGCTATAGAATACAATAAACGTGTAAAGGATAAAAGTATTATGGCACTCATCTCATTATATGCTCATTTATGTATATAGTTTAATAACATAATGTATGTTACCAGCAATACATCAATTACAACCTTACTATAATGATTGTATTTACTAGCTGCTGACCTCATATTATTTTTGCTTCAAAAGTGCATAACTCACCTGTAAAAATCATTAAATAATTCCATAAATGTTTCTTAGTTATAAAAAAGCTTTTAATTTTATTAACTTTTTGTTATTGCACTTTAATTGTAAAGATGTTTAAAATTAAAACATAGTTTGAGATGTATACATCCTTCCTTCTTGAACTAGAAACCTCTCCCCGCTGTAAAAAAGTAACTTTTACTCTTAAAATTAAAATGACTTACTTTTTACTTGAGTAGATTTTTAGACCAGTAACTTTACTTTTACTTAAGTAAAATATAATTAAAGTAACTTTACTTTTACTTAAGTAGAATATTTCATTACTCTTTTCACCTCTGCATTCATGTGTATTAAAATTAAATTTGCGTCCGTTCATAGAGAAAGAGAAACGTTTTCTATCTGTACACATTTCCTGGCAAGTACAATTTTGCCTGTATTATTGGTGTCCCCTTCAAAAATTGTTCTTGAAAAATTTTATGTTTATTGTCCCCCCCAACATTTAGATGAGATTTTCGCCCCTGCTCTTGTGCTAGAATGAGCTTCTGTCTGTCCTTTGTTGGCACGAATTTTGTGAAATTTCAACTGCCACTAGGGGGCGAACTCCGACAGTCTGAATGTAGTGTACAATAGAAAGGCATTTTAGCCTATATATCTTCAAAATATTAAAACAGAAAACAGACTGAGTATATGTTGTCAATACTTGAAATGTAACAATTTATGAAAGTTAAACATAAACAAAAGTATTTAAGAGCTTTGCATTACAGTTAGGGCTATACAAAAATACGCGTGTTGATTATTGTGTGCAATGTTCATAGTTGAACTATTAACATTTGGCTTTTGCAATGTTAAACTGCAATTGTTTTGAAAAAAAAAAGACTTTTCAAATAATTAAATGGCAAAATACTGGATACAAGATGTTTTTTGAAATTAGTTTTTTTTATAAACTATAACAAAAGGTAACATAAACAACATAATTTATAACATATAAAATAATATATATATAATAGGTAAAAGTAAAAATGTATAAAAGGTTAAAAATGTAAACGTCCCAGGCCTGCATCATATTTACATTTTTAAAATCCGGCCTTCAAAGAAGAGTATTGAAGACCCCTCGCTGCTAAAAAAAGCAATAGACACCATCACAAAAATTCTATTGGTTTTATTGGGAATTTTATTGGTTCTAATGGAATATGGCCCAAAACACAATACAGTGTAGTGGTTTTAATGGTAAAAGCTAATGGTTCCTTACTAAACTGTCTGTCTGTTTGTCTGTCTGTGGATGAACTCCAAACAGTGTTTTAAAATAGTGTGTCTTTCAAATAGAGAAAAATTTTGTTTTTCATCACTCCTTTCACCTGTAAGAACACATTTTTAGTACTGTTTCCTTGAGATTTTAGGACAGGTACCTTTTTACTCTAAACACTGCATTTTTTGGAAAGTAACAGCACTTTTAATTGGGTATGATTTTTCAGTACTCTTTCCACCCCTGTTTCTGCAACAGGTATACGATATATCGTTTTACGTTTATATCTTGATTACATTCTTAACAGTGTATCATAATAGTGGATAATTAAATAAATTTCTCGTAAAGTAATTTTAAAAGGTCAAGGTTTCTTTTTGTGTGGACATTTTTTCATGCGTTTCGTTCAACGTAATAGATGTGTTGGTGCCTCCACCTGCTGGAGCTGTTTGAAAGTGCAGTTAGTTCACAGTTAAAGACCGGGAACATTACCAATAAATCACAGTTTTATTTTAATTGTCGCTCTTAGGGACATAAATACCCATAAAATCAATGTGCATGCGTGTGCAGGTAAACTTATCGAGATCCCCTATTAATAAAATGAAAATACAAAATGTAATACGCTGTGATTTTAGCCTAATATTAACCTGTTTTTTCTTACATTTTTCAATGTACCATGAATATGTATTACAATTAAAGGTTAAAAGGATACGTATAAAATGAACGTGTTTTTTTAAGTGGGGATCGTTGAAATTCAGTGTGACATCAGAGCTGAGAGTGAACCGGCGGCATTCCAGCAGCCTCGTCAGTATCAAAACATACCAGTTTATCACAGCAGCACGGAAGTCACAATTCTTCCCCTTTGTTAAACTCTTTGGTTTGTAATGGCGATTGACTGAAAGGCTCCTCTTCATTGAAGGCTGTTCGCGAGACCGCTGTAGCCCACCAAACTCATCTCACCTGGACGCGCACGCGCGCCAACTTTGGCGATGGAGCGTAAATTAGGTCACAGGAGACAGGTGAGATTAATATCCATAGCAGTAACAAAGACTTTTGTTTAGTTACACACATAACTATTAGCCATTCATAATTTTAGTTCAAGTGTCAAGAAAATGTTTTGTATTTAAATCACGTCTGGACACTTTTTAATTTTAATTCAGCCTTGAAAAGATTATATTAATGATTAGCTTAACAAACACTATCAGAGAATTGTAGCCTCATTCATTGTGTTGCATTGCATACAGTGAGATTACTGCAAGTACTGAGACATTAAAATATTTGAATACAGGCGCTTGTCACCTTGAGCTACCATGGTCAAACTGTATCTATGCACACTGTATCAAGTATCACATGTTGTCTTGTCTTACCAAGACCAAAACATTTGCTATTGTTGCTGGTGTGTGTGGAATGTAGCTTTGAAATATAAAAAAAAATGGGTGGGTTTAAAAATGGTTATAAATACACAACTTATCTTAGTATATGAACTTTAATTTAAAACCAGCCCCTAAAATGCAGAAGCAAAAAAAAAAAATACTTTTTTATTGAAGAATGGCGACTAAGACTAGGCACAGTTTTACAAATCAGCTTAGTCAGTTGAATGAAAGTGGAACTATATTAAACTAAACTTTCCAAACTATGCACAGGGTTTTTTCCCCACTGTACTTTTTCTCATTTATTTGCTTTGGCAGTTAATAATACCACAGCATAGAATAAGAGTGCTTCCAGCTTTGTGGTTTAATGAAATAGAAAATACTCTGTCTATCATCCATCCATCCGTTCATTTATACACATTGGTTAACGCAATCGTGTGGGAGTAGTAGATTTGCATAGACACTTTCATGCAGCCAAGTGTAAATGGGAAACTGGGATGTGCGTATCAAATAATGAAAACATTGGCTGGCTAGTTTGCAGAGTTTTGCACAGGAAAGCATCGCTCACATAAAGCGGGCAGCAATGACATCCAGGTTTGAATATGAGATCTGACTTAAGTTTATTGTTTAGTTCTTCTCTGAACTTCATGTCATTTGTTGTTAAAGGGGAGCATTGAGCTGTTAGAGGCGATTGGAGTTGTAAATGAGAATGGCATTGTAAACCCATCTATGCCACCAGTGGTAAGACCTGTAACACATCACAGCCCACAATAACAATATAAAGTGATTAGTTTCTGAATAGTTGATGAATAATGTTAACTGAGTATCACAGACTGTCACAGTCCTGTCTTGTATTTGAACTTCTGTATTCTTTTGTCCATGTTTGAAGTTCTGTGTAGTTCTTTTGTTCATTGGTCCTCATACTGGTTGTTTTCCAGGTGTGTCTTTTTATCTTGTTTACCCATGAACAAATATATCCCTAGTGTTTCCATTTTTTTTATTGTGGCATGTGGACGTTTCTAGTTTGGAAACTAAAAACAGAAAGAAACACAAATCCAAACCAGAAACCAGCTGCTGGTGGTGGTGTAATGGTGTGGGGGATGTTTTCTTGGCACACTTTAGACCCCTTGGTGCCAATTGGGCATTGTTTAAATGCCACGGCCTACCTGAGCATTGTTTCTGACCATGTCCATCCCTTTATGACCACCATGTACTCATCCTCTGATGACTACTTCCAGCAGGATATTGCACCATGTCACAAAGCTCGAATCATTTCAAATTGGTTTCTTGAACATGACAATGAGTTCACTGTACTAAAATGGCCCCCACAGTCACCAGATCTCAACCCAATAGAGCATCTTTGGGATGTGGTGGAACAGGAGCTTCGTGCCCTGGATGTGCATCCCACAAATCAACTGCAAGATGCTATCCTATCAATATGGACCAACATTTCTAAAGAAGGCTTTCAGCACCTTGTTGAATCAATGCCACATAGAATTAAGGCAGTTCTGAAGGTGAAAGGGGGTCAAACACAGTATTAGTATGGTGTTCCTAATAATCCTTTAGGTGAGTGTATGTAGCCTGCGTCTGAAAGCTCCAAAATGCTATCTCGGTAGCAGCATCCCATATGAAGGCACGTCTGAATCCAATGTTGGGTTTACTTTCTGACTCCTGAGATACCTTCATTGTCCTGTCCCACATTTCTATTCTTGGACGTGGACAGGGAATGTGGTTGGTCGAACCTGGTCGAGTTTAAAAAAATAAAATGGCGGCAAAGGAAGTGGCCGGAGCACAAATTTTGTGTAAATAAAGTTATTTTTGCACTTTTGACACCTTTTTGTAGTTTTTAAATATGCGATTAGTTACAAAGGCGCGCTCTGTTTATACTTCAAACTGAATTCCATTTTGCTGCGTATGAAGTGTGTCTGAATGCATTTCTCTGAGCTGCCTTCATGCCTTCGAAGTAGGGATGCTCCGATCGATCGGCCGCCGATAGGTATCGGCCGATAACGGCATTAAATGACTCGAATTTGCAGATCATGAAAATAACAAATCGGCTGCAAAAATCCTGATCGGAGCATCCCTACTCCGAAGTCATTGCCTTATGAGTGGCAACAAGTCAGCTGCCTAAGCTTTCGGACGCAGCCATATACTCATCATGGGTAAACAAGATAACAAGACACACCTGGAAAATAATCAGTATGGAGACCAAAATGTACTGGGACTGGGAAAACACCAAACAGGACTGTGACACAAACAATGTTTCATAGTACAGTTCTCCAATTATTTTAATTTATGTCATAACATTTCTTTGCTTTATTTTTTTCAAAAGCGTACACTTTTTCCAGGTTTAAATAGTTTAAATTAAATTATTTGAAATAAATGTTAAACCCCAGACTGTTAGTATGTTGTTACTGTAGGCTACAATATATAAGCTTAGGCTGTTTCAAATCACAGACCAAGGAATGTCATTATCATCATATATAAACTATAGCTACAAGTTGTATTTATTTAAAACAGGCTACATTTCTTCAGCGATATAGTAATATATTACAACTGGTGCCTTTTTCTCTCCAGCCGACCCCTCTGTCATTTGATTATGTGCTGGTTGCAAAAACCTCTGGTGGTGAGGAGAAACACCACAGTGGAAAACTGATAGCTTTTATTGATGCTTTGAAAGCCAAGAAATTGACGATACGTGTAAGTAATAGTTTCATGGTAATACAGATCTAATACTTTGGTATAAAAATATAATACTCCTGTTTAATATAAAAGTGTAATTATTTTCCCCATAACTGATTATTTTTAATGCTTTTACTACAAAAATTATTGTTTATGTTGCATTCTGTAGTAATCATACAGTTTTTGCTTGCAGTTAAAGCTATAACAAATATATAAAAATACATACCTTACATATTGTGTAACTACAGTGGTTGGTATATTTAGTAGTGGGGTGTTTATTATACCCTTTCAGTTGTATTTGTTTATGAAAACATGATGTATCAAAGACCAGCGGCAGAACGATACCAAGTGGTTTCCATGGTGACATGAATTATGCTTTTTTGACAGAAATTCAGAGATGATGAAAAAGTGTATTTTTGCATCAGAGCACCAAAAGTGATCTTTGAGACGTACAGGTATCTCCTAAAAGTGTCTGATGCCTGTAATTGGAGTTGTGAGCAGCAGGGTACAATACCTCAATCAACCAGGTAATACATAGTTTTAGGGGCCGTTTACTGGCTTCAACTGAGGTGCCCATGAGGAACGTTTCCCCTAATTGCTGCGTAATGATAAGTCACGACTATTCGTTTGCAAAATAAAAGTTTTTGTTTGCATAATTATTATACACAGTACATCAACAAATATTACCTACTGTATATATAAATACAAACAAACACATTTATTTATAATTTTAAGGAAAACATATTATTTATATATGATATCAATTATATGTAAATACACATGCAAATATTTCTTAAATATATACATGCACGTGTGTGCACTTATATATACATAATTATTATACACATTACACACACATTTAATATGTAAACAAAAACTTTAACTTTCTGCAACTGATTAGTCGTGACTATTTGTTAGGCAGCTCTACTATATTCATGGCTAGAACTGGTTAATCCAACCACAGGTTGGGGAGGGGCAATTTGGCATTTTCAATTCACCTAACCTGAATGTTTTGGGAGGAATAGCCGGAGTAAACCCACACTGACACAGGGAGAACAAACTTCACACAGAAAGCCCACTCGACTTAACCAGGACTCAAACCCGAGACCTTCTTGCTGTGAGGCAACAGTGCTACATAATACAACATTTTGAACCATGTAATCTTTTTAATAGGGTTGTCATTGTGTACATGAAAAAACATTTTCCTTTTTTTATTATATCAATGTTGTGCAAACATAGCCTTAGTTTAGTTTAGAGCTTTCAGTTGTGCTTTATAGACAGCAAAACACATAACATAATGTATACATCCAAAAAACGAATCAGTTATATTTATTACACAAAGAAATTGCTTCACTAAAACATCTTAAGAACAGGTTAGCCAAGTTAAGCAAGTTTCTATGGTGACGAACACCGCTTAAAACAACCTACTTTCATGGTACCCAAAACTCAGGGTTGACACAAACTAGCCATCTAAACCAGATTCATGGTACAGGCCCCAGATCTTGTGTTTAATGAACAATCTGTGAATATGGAACAGCATAAAACATGAAACAGCACACACATATGCACATTTAATATGGGTATTTATACACAGACTATCAAAGTGAACAAGGGACACACAGTTAGGGTGGGGCAACAATGACAAAATTACAAATAAACATGAACCGGGACTACTACAGAAAGTAAAAATATTAAAGACATGTCAACCAACTTAAAACACAGATTCAAGACATACATTTAAATAATTCAATAGAAGAGGTCATTCATTATTGCTGTTACTGATTTACTTTGTTTCAGGATTCGTATTGTTGATTTTATACTGCATCACACTAGCATTAATTCAGACGGTGAGTAATGCATCTTGCTCAACTTTTTACATACTGCACATTACTCAATGTTGATGTCTAAGCATGTGAATGATTGCTCTAAAAGTTAATAGCAAGTCTTTCCTCTACGTATTTTTTAGGTGTATCAGAATATCTGCCAGATCTCATGAAACAAAAAGTTTTTGAGACTCATTTCTGCTTACATGAGGTTAGCACGCAGCCTTTTTTTTAAACATGTGGCGCACACACACAGCAGGTCCATTAAATGCTAATGAGTTGAAAGGGAAGTTTGTGTGAGCATATCTCTAGGTGTTAATCACACGTATGTATTAATATTCACATTTGACATATTGAGAAAGCAGCACAAAGGAAATTGTTAAACAGTGATCTAAAAGAAAATGTAGCTTATTGATCAATTACAACATAAACAGTTCCATCAATTCCAATAACAAAGCAAAAAAAAAAAAAAAAAATGAAAACTTTAACAATTTTGAACACTTTGGCATACAATGAAAGTAAATGGTTTCCAGGGAATATCCTATATTCAAACAAATACCACAGAAGTAGTAATTTGACTTCTAAAGTGTAGTTTTATGAAGACAGAAATATCTTCGTATGACTTTGTGGGACAGACAACAAAATGTAATTTCACACAAGAAAATTGACATTGTTGATTTGTGAACTAAGAAAGTGCTTTGTTGGTATTGTTTTACACTAATGTAAGGTAATTTATCACATATATGTTCATGCTTTTTTGTGTTACACACTACAATCTCTTATAATAATCTAAAACCAATATCTTTGTTTACTCTAATTTCTAGAAAAAAGACCAAAGGGAGCTAAAGCAAAGCTGGGCTCGATGGTCCGCTTGTTTTCGGGGACAGCCAATAACCAACGTCAGGTTCTCTTATCAAACTCACTTTAACCCTCTTCTTTATTTAAGACATATTTTCATTAATTTGAAAATGTGAAGTATGTTCAAAGGATACACACATGATGATTTGAATTTATAAAATTAACGTTTTGATTACAATACAGACTCTTACACTCTGGGTTAAAAATTACTCATTGCTGTTAGGTTGTTGTTACCCAAACATGGGTTGTACTGTAATAGCTGTAAAATTGTGTCTGTCCAAACATGAGAAGAAACAGGATCTAGACTTTGATCAAACAAAACATGAATATAAATCCAGACATGACCATGAAATCCTTAAGCTTAGCAAAGACAATAACCGTGAACAGGAACAAACACACAGGAACTACATTTATTTAATAACCAAACAAAGGACAATGGAAACATAAGAGCTATATGGAGAGGACACCAATGGGAACATAACAATTAAAACAAGAGACAAACATGGCAGTGAACAATATCAATTGTAATTTTTAACCCAGCCGTATGTTCTGTACAATATTTACCCAGCATGGGTTCAAATTAATAAAAAATAAAGGAATATAATATAAAGGTCTGATTTTTTTTTTTTTTTGCAGTTATTGCTAATGTGCTTGTAATTTTCAATAATACCATTTATCCGATACACTCTAAAAACAAACGGTGCTATATAGCACGAAAAGTGGTTCTTTCCTCGTAATCATAGAAGAACCACTCTAAGTGCCACATAGCACCAATGAAGCACCATGTGTAGCACCCGTATAGAACCATATAGTGCCATGTAGAACCATATGGTGCCATACGGCCCCCGTATGGTTCTACACAGGTGCTTCACCGGTGCCATAAAGCAGTAAAAATAGTTCTTCTATGATTACGAGCAAAGAACCACTTTTCGTGCTATATAGCACCGTTTGTTTTTAGAGTGTATAATTCATCCTATATTTTTAATTCCTTATAAATTTGCCTGTACTGTTCTGTATTTACTGTAAATTTGCTGTGCTACAATGCAAAATATAAAGATTGACTATAGAAATAATTTGGAATTAGAATGAATTCATTGGATTTGTTTCTAGGAACTATCTAGGTGAGAAGGTGGCACTCTACTTCCTGTGGCTGGGTTGGTACACATTCCTGTTGATTCCTGCTTCTGTGATTGGTCTCATAGTTTTCTTATATGGCCTGGCCTTCTTCAGCACAAGTCCTCTTATGTGAGTAACCAAGTGGTTGTTCAACATTTTAAACCTAGGAAAAAAGGCTACTAACCAACAGCACTTTTTATATAATTTAATGTTTTGTTTAATTCAAATTTTAAGTTTTATAATGTTTATTTCATACATTTTCTTTGGGGACCGATTATGCCTTTCCTGATTTTCTTTCCTCTATGTAAGTGTGTGTTTGTACATGTAAACGATTTGTAGAGTTACAAATCCGAAGTCTATACTACTAACATGTTGATATGGGCATGTAACACATTTGCATAATGCCTGCCCGCTGGCTAAATGTTGATGGAGTATTTATGATGTAGTCAATTTTACTGCTTATACCACAGTTAACACACCATAAGACTTGTTTATATGTTTTAAGACATTTGACAGGTTTTGTCCTTAAAAAGTAGGGCTATTTTCTTACGCATCTTATCTAAACTAGGGGCATAAATATATGATATATGATATCTTGATGCATCGGAATGCAGGCATCCTTATTTTTTAGTATTACTAAAAATAAAATTAAAATTAAAACATTACAGTTAGGCTAAGTTTGTCCCCCTAATTTAACTGTTGTGGTTCTTTGTCTTCATTTTATCAAAGCCCTGCATTAAAAGTCTGCTTCAGAGGTGCACGCGTTATTGATATGGCGCGTATTGCTTTGAGATGCATTGTGTGTTATAATAAAAGGTGTCGATTAAGCCCTTTACATCCTAAATATCTTTCAACAGCGGTTCAAGTTCAAAAATATAAGATGAGCTTCAGTCTCCGGTGGGAAAAGAGAGAGCGGGAGAGGGAGGGAGGGAAAGAGACTGTAGCACTACTTACCAGTGCTCATTGTTTTTTATGTAAAGTGTTTGCACTTGTGTTTGCAGTAATTGGAACAATGGGAACAAGTTGGCCTATCAGTATTTATGTATAATTTGATCTAGTTTTATATTATCAGGAATGAAGCAAAAGGAAAATGTAACAAGCAGTCTGTAACAAATACTCCAAACGCAGTAAAAACAGGAAGCTGAGGAGACTCAGGTTTAGCCATCTTGGCCATGACTGGAAGTTCAGGTGGTCGAATGGGCTGTGGCAACATCTGGGGGATTTTTAGAGCAGTGTGTGCCCCAAACACAGCACATGGTTGTAGCCACAAGAGTAAGCTCTGTAGACAGGGTATAAAGCTCAGAGACCACTGAAACAGGTACCTCTGGGACCACTGGACTTGGGACCGCTGGAAAGCCAGCCACCTACACAGAAATCGACCAAACTGGAAGCCTAACTCCTTATTCCTTCTGCACCCAGAAAAAAATTGGTTTATGGGAGCCTTCTTTTCTGCCTCGCTCATGGTGAATAAGGACACAACCAATAGCAGATCAAAACTCCTTGAACTGGCCTAGCAACCCTCAAGGACCATAGCAAATTATGTGTAGCAAAAAAAGTCTATGGTCTTGTACACACTGCAAACTTTCGGGAGTGACAACCGCATTAAAATGTGGGAGTGAATCCCCTAAATGTTCGTTTCATCTCTGTACGGAACAAGACTCACTCCCAAAAATGTGATGATTTACACAGAAATAACCATAGCAACGTTCTGCCGTCTCGCGTGCTTATCACTCACAGCTTTGATCAAAATAATAACAGTATTGTGTTTTGCAATAAACCTCCGTCTTGGTGTTGCGTATTTTACACTTTTGCGAGGCTGCTTCACAGCGCGGAGCGCGCGGTCTTGCAGGGTTGCCAGGTCCTTGTCTTTTTTGTACGTAAATACCGTTTTGGCGCTTAACCGTGTATGGCTTTTGGCTCATGAAGCGATCAAGTTTTTGGTGTTAATAAAGTGTGAAGGTGCCGGTCCCAATATTTTGATCTTTGAGGTAAAGCATTTAGAATTATTACGGTTTATTATTGGATTTTTCTTGTTCGCTGTTTTTATTCGTGCAAGATCTGGCAACACTAGTCAGCAAACGCTTGTGCCTCTGTCATTTTCTGAACCGTGCATACAGAAGACTTTTTCCTCTTCTAAGCATTTATTTTATCAGAAGAGAGACCTGTCCTGTTTATGATGAACGTTTAAGCACTTGATTAACTACTAGTTGTTCAATTCGGTTATGTACACACTGTACAGAGTTTTTGTAAATTCGGTTGTCACTACCTGCATTTTGCGGGAGTTAATTCGGTTGTTGAATGCGGTTGTGAGTCCCGTAAATTACTGAACTGTGTGTGTAAAGAACAGGATTAGGCATTAAAAGGTGAAGTGACAACCGAATTAATATGCAGTGTGTACGGGACCTATGTGAGCAATGTCCGGAAAATCAGTGTGTTAATTTATGTCCAAAAAGTCTCTTATGTGGTCCTTGAAGCAGGCTTACCCTGGCACGCATGATGCTGAGAGTAACTGCTGGATCCATGTTGTGGTCAGTCGTTCTGTAATGTGTTGGAAGACAAAATGTGTTCCTTGTTGCAAATTATTCAAACATTTAAGAGAAGCTGGATTTTCTATTAAACCTCACATAATTCTACGTCTTTAATATTACAGTTTTTCTCAGTTGCTTAAACACATTTCTTGAAACTATGCACCATATTCTCAAAACAGTAAACACAATATCATAACACCTCACACTACTCCAAACATCATATTTTCAGGTCAAAATTAAGCTCTACACTCAAAACCATTCACTGAAAAAACAACATTTTCCCTCAGACATCACATACAAGCTTTCAAAAACACACACACTACAACATAGTATTACATACTGGTGCAATAAATTCAAAACAATATATCCAAAACCAATTATGTTGCTTGTGGTTCTCCCCTCAAAAACCTTTTCACATGACCAAAAAAGACACAATCAATGTATCCATTAGCACATTTTGTGGCTCGAATTTCATCTGAGACTGTTTGTCACCTTGCTCTTCGTCTCCCTCCTCCCATTTCACCACATCCTCCTCCTTCACCAAGTCCTCCTCCTCTTCCTCCTCCTTCACCATGTCCTCTTCCTCCTCTTTCGCCACATAATCCTCCTCTTCCTCCTCCTTCACCATGTCCTCCTCCTCTTCCTCCTTCTTCACCATGTCCTCCTCCTCTTCCTCCTTCTTCACCACATCCTCCTTCTTTCCCTCCTCCTCTGCCTCCTCCTCTCCCTCCTCCTCCTCCTCGACCTATTCCTTAATTTCTCTGTGGATCCATTCTTCCAAAGCTCAGTGAACTGATTCAGACCCTTTTATCTATCTATTGAAGGATCGGATTGATGTGTGTTGAATTTTGACTCTTAGTCTTTCCACCTTGGTAATTGTTTGCTAATTGAGCCTAGGTTGTGCTGACTTGAGTGAACAGTATTGAATGCTAGTGCTTTCCATATGACAAGATGGTGTAAACACTGAGAAATGTAGGGATTTGTGTGTATAGAGTTTTGAAGTAACAGTTCACCAAATCTGACTCATGTGTTAAAGCATGGGAGTAGTGTTTATTGTTCAGCAAAATGATTGTGCTTCTTGAAAATGGCGTTATGGTTTTGAAATTTTAGTTCAAAAGCCTGGTTATATTGTTTTAGCAATCGAGAAAAACTGTAACATTAAAACCTTTCAGTTTTGTTTACTTAATATTATCGTGCTGTGTTGGGTTCCCAATTGCAATGTTCAATGCAAAATCTGTGTTTTTAAGCTAAATCAGTTAAGAACCACTGTTGTAAATTATTGTGTTAATTGTGTGTTTATTTCGACACAGACAGGAGGTGTGCCATTCGGACACAATCATGTGCCCTCTCTGTGATAAAACATGCAATGTGTGGAAGCTTTCTGACACCTGCATGTATGCAAAGGTACAGTTCTCATTTCTTCAGTTAACTGTACACTGAGAAATCAGCCGTTTCAATCAATTGCTGCATTACTCATATATTCACACAGATGCAATTGTTAAATTGTTAAAAATTAATTAATCAATTTAAATGTATTTTTATAGTGCTTTTCACAATTCTGTAAAACATTAGGTGCAGAGTTGTACATGCATCTATATATCAAACAAGCATGTGTTATATTTTTTAATAACATATATGTTAAAAGAACTAACTGTAAAAGGTTGTAATTGGAAAGGTTGATAAGATTGTGATTAAAACGTTAATTTAACAGTACAATTAAAGAGATACTTCAGCGAATAATGAAAATAACCCCATGATTTACTCACCTTCAAGTTATCCTCGAAAACTAGTTATTACAGTTTATAAAGTTTTAAAAATGGATATTTTTCTTAAAAAATTATATTTACCCAATTACTCTCAAAAGGCCTTTATTAACCCTCCATATGTATTATGTCTGTGAAAGATGGGTGCACTTTTTTGGGCTTTAAAAGTCAGAAGTTGTTCCCTTGTCCCTGTTTACTACCATTACAAGAAGAGTCAGGATATTTTCCATACGTCACTCGCCTATGACATGTCACGTGACCATTGGGCTGATTTTAAATATTTGCTTCAGATGCTATCGCGCAGAATGACACAGCGTGAGTTACCTCATGGGTAAATGTACTGTGAACTGAAGCATCGGTAAATGTACTATTGATATAAGAGTGTATTATGGATAAATAGCTGACACTGAGTAATGTAAAAGGGCTTAAATTTGTTGCCATATTAACACTTTGTCTCTTGGGCCTCATGTGCAGGTGAACCTTCTCTTTGATAATGAGGGGACAGTGGCGTTCGCCATGTTTATGGCAGTGTGGGGTAAGTTTAACAGCTCTAAACCTTATTTAAGTTATTTAAGGCAATGCAATTGCAAATGTTTATGTTTTCTTGTTAAACCTAGCCACTGTGTTTCTGGAGTTCTGGAAACATCACCGGTCCTCTTATGTGTCTGCGTGGAGAGTCTTTGACTGGTGTGAAGAGGAGGTAGAGCTGTTTGGACATAATTGTAGAGACTGATGAGTTCTAATACAAGGGGGCAGTTTCCCAGACAGGGTTTAATCCAGGGATTAATCCAGGACTAGGCTTTAATAGTAGTTTTTACAAACATACCTTAAAAAAGCTGTACTGATGTGCATTTTGAGACAAAACAATGGCGTTTGCTCACACTGCGTCCCGTGCATTCACAAATCCATCAGCGCTTGAGCTCTCTATGGTAAATAACTCCTACTGTACGTTGCGTTGGGTGCAGGGAGTGCTCATGGGAGTTGTAGTTTAGTTTCACATTGTATATCATTTCGCATAACTTTTAAGCGTTTCAGCATTAGAACTTTTTCGTGATGGCATAATACGTGCTCTTTAAAATTAAGCCAGCTCAAACATGCATTTTAGTCTGGTAATTTAAGCCATGTTTGGGAAACCGCCCTTTTGGACACAAACTTTGATATTTCTCATATTTATCTGTTTTAAATTAGCCTACTACTTCTCTTTTACCATTGTAGAAACTAGGGCCAATAAGTAGTACAATGAATTTTGACAGGAAATTTTGTTTATTACAGGCAATACATGGTAATACATCTTCAGAAAATGTAAAACTAGCTGTGCATGTCCTTGTATTGTGCAGGAGGAGTTGATACTGGAGATCGTGAATAATGAACACTGTCAACCCAAGATTCAGAGACATTATTATCTACGCTCTGCTATAGTTTTGGTTTTAGTCACACTTATGGTAAGACGCTTATAAAAAGAAAGGGGCACACAAATAAATAAATACTTTCCTGAGAAAATCTAATAGTCGTTTGTGTCTTGTGTTATCAGTTGTTGGTGATCATTGGTTTAACTCATGCCCTGGTGGTGTTCAGAGTTATAGCAACAGTACTGTTGGCTGATCACAGTTCCTGGAAGGTCATTAGTGAGAACTCACAGACAGTTGCCCTGATGCTCGGAGCTGTGCTTCACTTTCTCACCATAACTGTCATGACTCGGGTAAACCTCTCTAGAACATACTCTTATGGCAGTACTTACCTATTCTCTTCATTTGTATGAATTTCTACCTGTAACGTCTTTGTATGTTTTACTTTGATCTGCTTTCATCCGAGTGATGTTGGGATAAGGGTGGGGTTAAGCCTCTTTTCCATTTTGTTACCTTACATAGGCTTGGTTTGCTTTTCCATTGAGTTGAGTACTGCTTCGGAGTGGGTGAGATTATAGGCATGTTGTTATATTTGCGCTGCCTATTCCTATGACATCAAACAAAATGTGGGAGCAACATCGATGGAATGCAGTGTTTCCCATGCATTCATTTATTTGTGTCATTTATTTATTTATCACCACGAATAGATTTTTGAACATCGCGTTTGTCACTACCTCTGTCTCACAGGACAGTTTCTCTACACACACCCATGGCGTCAATCATCACGCTCCGCTGAGCCTTATTTTAGATGCAAAAATGCCGTGCAGTGATGATTCTCCCAGACCAATCAGTGATCTACAGTGTTTTCACACCACATTTTAGTATCAGCTCAGCTCGCTAGGTTGACCATGCGTCAATATGTTGACGCGGAGGGTATACCTTTCGCGTCATTTTTTTACGAACTGGGGACTTCAATACTATTACGTCCGTTGCATTCTCTTTTCCTATTTTCAAACCATTTTCGCGTCGGTTTAGGGTTAGATTACGCAAAATTAAACAGTGTACGCGAAATTAAACAGTTGTCACCTGGCGTTGGGGTTAGAGTTAGGTACGCGAAATTAAACAGTTGTCACCTGGCATTGGGGTTAGAGTTAGGTTTGGGTAGGGATGTCATTATGTAAATCTATCCCTAAACCGACGCGAAAATGGCAAGAAAATAGGAAAAGAGAATGCAACGGACGCAACAGCACTGAAGTCCCCAGCTCGTCAAAAAATGACGCGAAAGGTACACCCTCCGCGTCAACATATTGACGCATGGTCAAGTGTCGTCAAATATTGACGCCATGGGTGTGAGACTGGGTTGTGCAATGGAAAAGCACCATTAGTGTTTGAGTTTCATTCTTGCTTTTTTCCTGATAATTGTATGTTTTTTGTATGATTCATTGTGCAAATTCATATGAAATCACTGCCATAAAATAAAATAGGTATGCTTTCTGATGAGGTCAGGGTTGGTATAGATTTATGTACACTCAATGTAATTCAAAAAGTTCCGTTAAATGAAATCTAACACCAGTTTTTTATACACTATTTTAATTTTACATAAGCATTGTTTTTATTTATGTAATTTTTTAAGGGAGTGGTGAATTAAGAATTCATTTTAACTTGAGCTTTTATTATATATGAGGTTATTGTACTTAAAGGCAGGTTATTTGATTTTGAAAAATGCTAACTTTAGCCTACTAGCACTGAAATCACGATCACACCCTCCAATCAAAGCATCAATCAAAATTATAAATGTTAATTCGTGTTTTCGCTCTTTGCTGAGACGCTTTTTGTCGTTGTTGTTTCAAAAAAGGACATGAACGCTCGGATGACGTACAATGTCTGCGTGAACAGGGTGGGCAGTGGCATGCAAAACACGTTTGCATAAATTGCAAGCGTCCAATTATTACATTCGGTCCTAGTTTTGTTTTTATCCGATGATTTGTTGAAAATTTTTTGGTTTACACCTTTTAAAGATGACATATATTTATACAAATACATTTAAACACTTTAACATAGTGATTGCTATCAGGATGTGAGGAGACTTTCAATCAGCATAACTAAAAGTGTTTCTGGATCAAATCAGATACCCTGCCTTTAAACAAACATCCTGTAATTTTCAGAACTGAAAACGTCCTTGTCACTGAAATATCAACAGTTTTTGACACCAAATAGTTGATCATTTAAACACCGCCTCCACAGTAGTATATCAATGTCTAGCTTGGTAACCCCACACACTGTTTTGCGCATGACATACAAGCTCCCTACTGAAAAATCCAACAAAGACCAGCATAAGCTGGTAGCTGGTTTTAGCTGGTTTAAGGTGGCAGTAGCTGGTCTAAGCTGGTCCTCCCAGCTTGGCAAAGCTGGTGAATTAGCTGGTCTTCCAGCTAAGTCCAGCTAGACCAGCTTAAAAAGTGACCAAAACACAGCTAGACCAGCTTGCTACACCAGCAATACCAGCAAAAACCAAGCTGGGAGACTAGATAAAACCAGCTTATGCTGGTCTTTGCTGGATTGTTCAGTAGGGCTATCAGACAACAGTATAAAACAATAAAAACACCGGATTCCCTGAACCTTTATGGTAATATTAGAGGTCTGTCTTGATAAAATTAATTTAAATGAATGTGTTCTTATCTTTTCTGCAGGTGAATTGTAAAATAGCCATGAAGCTGACTGAAATAGGTTAGTGAAAAAGATTTACTGTAAAGTACACTTGTTTGTTATGTGCAACACTTCTAAAGACTGTTATGTTTTTGCTGATAGAGAATAAGCACTCTCAAGCCTCCCATGAAAGGGGCTTCACTGTGAAGATGTTCATATTCCAGTTCTTCACTCTCTTCTCGTCTCTCATTTACACAGCGTTCTTTCTGGGAAGGTAACAAACTGAATGACGTACTTTGTGGCTATTCCATACTGTAATATTTAAATAGAAGAGTGGTGCAGGGCTGTCACTTGTGGCTCAACAAATAACAAATAACAGTTTTTGAATCACAAATCATTTTTCGCATTAGCAAAAAAGTGGTGGGGCAAATAAAATATAGGGAAAAAACGAATTACTAACTACAAGCATGTAAAAAAGAACAAAGTTACAAATATAGTAAGTTCTATGTAACAATAGTATTTAGGTACAGAAATGAAATAATTAAATTAATAAAAAATTTAATTAATGTGAAATTAAATATCCTTAATCTTTTTGAAGCCAAAGAAGTGATTTTCTCTGTTGTTTGTTTAACATTAATGACACAAACATAGCAGATTTACTTGTTTATCAGGCTAGAGCCACTTTAAGACCGAATAAGCACTGATCCAATATACTGACACACATCTGATTTCTTTATTAACTGTTTACATTCGCTTATGTGTTTATGTATCTATCCCTTCTGTTATGTTGTATGTCTTGATGTTTATATACTTATTTAAAGACGGGGTCCATAATCTCTGTTGACATTTGAAATCACCTAAACAAACACGCCCCTACTACCCCAATAGAATCTGGACCTTCTTTTGATAGACCCGCCTCCACACATACGCATCCCAGGCAATGATGTTGGTTAGTAGACACGCCCCTTACTGCTGATTGGCTACAAGTGTGTTTTGGTAATCGGCCCGACTCCCTTTTCCAAAGTGTTTTTAAAAAAAACCGCCTTTAAGACATAACTGACATTTTTATGAGAATACTTGCCAAGACTGGTATTTCTAGATCATTTTGTTGGTATATGTTCCTGTAGCTCAACTGGCGAGCATTGTGTTAGTAGTCCAAAGGTCATGGGTTTAATTTCAAAGAATATGCTGATAAAATGCATGTGACATGTAGGGGTGGTTTACCAGACAGGGATTAGCTTAAGCCAGGACTATGCCTTAGTTTAATTGTGTGCATTTTGAGGCAAAACAAAGGGCACTGGTGTATTTTAAAGGGATAGTTCACTTTAAAATGAATATTCTGTCATCGTTTACTCATCCTCATGTTGTTCTAAACCTGTATGAATTTCTTTTTTCTGATGAACACAAAAGAAGATATTTTGATAAATGATGGTAAACACACAGTAGATAGTGTCCATTGACTTCCATAGTAGGAAAATATTTTGGAATTATTGTGATAAATTACTAAGAAAATATTTTGATAAATGATGGTAAGCACACAGTTGATGGTAGCCATTAAATTCCATCATATTTTTATTCCTAGAAGTAAGTGGTCACTTACTGCTGTGTGTTTACCATCATTTCTCAAAATATCTTCTTTTGTGTTCATTAGAGAAAAGAAATTCATACAGGTTTAGAATGACATGAGGATGAGTAAATGATGACAGAATTTGCATTTTTGGGTGAACTATCCCTTTGAGATATGTCAGTGCAAATTGTTTTCAGCTCTTTATTTTAGTCTGTGACTAGTCTAATCCCTGTCCGGAAAACCGCCTTGTTATGTGTGAAACAGGCATTAGCCTTTAGTTAAATGTAAATAAAAGTAATACTGAGGCATAATTGTTGTTGTAGGATTAATGGTCACCCTGGAGGATATGTAAGGATATCAGGCAAGTGGAGATTGGAGGAGGTGAGAAAATCGTTTCCTCTTCAGGCTGCTGTAAATAAACATACTATTACATTCTATGTTTCGCTGACGTTTTAAATAAATATCACCCCTTTTTAATTTAGTGTCATCCAAGTGGCTGTCTGACAGATTTGTTTATTCAAATGTCTATTATCATGGTGCTTAAGCAGACCTTCAACAACATCTTTGAATATTCTGGCCCGTAAGTGGATATTTCATTTTCATCATTTGTAAAAGTGCTCTTAGTCATTTAACATTAAGATTGTGCTTCAAGAACTAGCTTCATATTTTACAAGATACTGAATGGCTTGTTTTCCTTACATAATTTGATTTTCCTTGTGGGCCAGATTTACTGCACAACCCATCATTTTGGTGTTAAATATTTCCACAAGTAAGAGTTTATTTGTAATGACAGAGGAACATATTATTCAAAAATATTATTTGCCAAGCCATGATATTTAAACAGTACAGCACATTAAAGCTAACGTCAGCAGCCATGGCACTGAACGAGCAATCGTTCTTATAATCCAAATTGGCAAACAGTCTAAATTATTATGCAAGTTGACTCGAGAAACAAAAATGCACAACTACGTTATTTATCACTGTAAGTGGACTTTTAAATCTGGAATAATGAGTGAATTAAGAATTTCAATCGGCAAGAGAGGAATAACATGGATGGAACTGTCTTGACAAGAAGGATTTTGCATCACAGTCAGGTACAAGGAAGGGAGAAGGCTATATGGGTAAGACAAAAAGTTAATTTCCGCTACTTGTTTATTGCTTATTAATAACATTTAGCTGAAAAATATTTGGCGATCAGGTCCAGTCGGGTCTGTGTGTGCCCGGACGGGTTCAGGACCAGCTTTTAAATAATGGACGGGTCCACGTCGGTTCCAGGTCCAACTTTCAAAATAATAGACGGCTCCAAGTGTAGCACATTTACGGGTCTCTTCGGGTTCGGGTGCGAATTTTTGGACTCTTCTAGTCCGTGGTGCTGAACTCAGGCATTAGGTATTAGTAGATAATAATAATAATTTTGTTACATTTATATAGCGCTTTTCTCAGTACTCAAAGCGCTTTACATATGAATGGGGGAATCTCCTCAACCACCACCAATGATCATCTAGATCACCTACAGGAGCATCAGCTCTACTTATTTGCGCTGCCTGAATTAATTTGCACTGCTCTTAGGAAATTGTGTTTGTCGTTATGTAAATCAGCTGTTGTTATTTGTTGTTATCGTCTGTGTTTTTTAATTTTTGCATTTTTAGTAAATAATCTGCAGATAGTACCACTCCCATCAACACTTTTTTTGGAATTGCGCTCTCGCTCTAATTTGCCCTATTTAGTAAATCTGGCCCAAAATGTTTTAATTCAGTTGAGCTGAAATCTTACAGGATAAAATAAATATGATATATACATTTGCTGAAATAAATAGAAAACCAAGTACAAGTATTTAGTTTGGTTTACTTTATGTTTAATATATGGCCCATTTAATATGGGGTCAGTAATAATGGGTTTCCTTAATATAAAGTACCAACAGAAAATTGAAAAGGAATTGTTACTCTGTCTTAAACTTTGTTTAACATGTATTTAATGTCTGTTTGCATTTTCTTTCTACAGCTGGTTCAGAGGCTGGTTAAAACGGAAAGAAACTCAGAAGCTGAAGAGACGGTGCATTAAATGCTATAAAAAGGAGTGTATGAATCCAAAAGTAGGATCTGACCTGTGTGACAACTGCAACCTTGAAAACCTTTACAGGAACTACGGACTCAATGAAACGGATTGTTTCAGCCTCTTTTACGAGTTCTTGGAAATGGGTAATAATCACAATTAATTTTTTCCTGTACACTAATAATTAGCACAAAGATAAAAAAAAATCTATCCTTTGAATGCTGGGCATGCATATACAAACATTTTAAACTGATGAAAAGGCTTTAATTATGCCCACACTAATTAAGTAAATTTTCTCTTTAAAAAATCTTTGTTACATTGTTTGTGAAACGTCAAAGTAAATACAAAAATGCTTACTTAATATACCACTGCTTCGTTCTCATTGGTAGTCACTCTCGAAAGTTGCTCATAATTTGCATGACATTTCTCAACGTTGTCACGTGACTGGACACACCCCATCCTGTAGCCAACGTCACTGCTGCTCATGTCGCCCGAAGTCGCCAAGCTTCCATTGAAATTGATGCGATCACGTCACTCTGCTATTGCTAGTCCCTGCTAGTCTGAATGCAGCTTAATAGGTCAAAATAACCTTTTAGCAGTACCACTGTTAGCGATTTTCAGTTTTCTGATTTTGCCGTCCGAGTCCATGACAGCTTTGGTGACTAGAACCATTGGCCATTTGTTTCTTTTTACCTGATTATTTTTCAGAAGGACCAGTTCTCATTTAATATATGGTCTGTTGTCTTTCCAAAATATGCTGGTACAGTATGTTGATACCGATCAGCACCTTCAAAGTGTCCTGGAAGTGCGGACGGGGTACACACCCTTTGGGAGAGGATCATCACTGGGGTATGGAGAAAAGGCGTTGATTCAGGATCACTAGAAATGGATACAAAAGGTCTTGCTTTGACAATAGCACACATTTCAGCTATTAGAGTTGACAGCATTTCGTGAGTCAGATATAAGGAGCTGATTTGAGGAAGCATGGAGTCCAAAATTGATCTTGAAAGTCTGATCATTCTCTCTCATGCTTCTCCCAAGTGAGACGGATGAGATGGGTTAAAGATAAGCATAATCAGCTATTTGCATGCTCCTGTGAAATTAGTACCACAGTTGCATCTTATGATCTTTGGGCATTAAATGGCGAAGAACCAGCGAAGTGCATTAGCTTGAAGTGTCGATATACTATCAGTTTATTATGGCTTGCATAGATAAACGTGAAAATTACTGCCCATCTACATACCAAGGGCCAAAGACGTCTACACCGACGTTAGTAAAGGTTTACTTTACTAACTAATGCGGTCATCCTTCATGCTTTCATGCAATAGTCTTCCATGCTTTCAGACATATCATTTTTCCTGAACCACAGAAAGTGGAGGAAGTTCCTATAGTCCTCTCTGAAATGAAACTGAAACATTTGCTATGTCTGCAGTTATGTCCATTGGCTCTAACTGAATTGTAGTAGGACTCCCAGTAAACTGTTGTTTAGATTATGGCATGTTAGCAGCACATTGTTCAAAGATACACTGTAGAACTGTGCACTGGAGTCAAACACTACCTGAATTTGATAGGAAGTGGGACAGAAAGACTGCCATCTAGAGGGTGTGCAATGAAGTCCATAGCTCGCTTCCCAGATATTTCTGTGACTCTGCTGCATGTGCGCAGAGTGAGAATTTCTGTGCTCTTGAGATGAAAGAGAGTCAAACCTGGCAATTGAACGATTACTTTGATCATCGAGAATAACATAGAGGTTTAGTGATTTGTTAGCTCTGAAGGCTTTACACCGTTTGAAGTGATGGTGTTTTTTGTGAATGGGGCATTGTCCGTTAATATCTGGCTTACTCTTCAGTCAATTGGTAGAGCTGATTGTTTGTGCAATCTTAGTTTTGTTAGTGGAGATTAAGTTTTTCAGTGGTTCGCCTCTTTTCGCAGAAATTTCTGGCTTTACAGGGGTAGTCAAAGATAAGTCAAATGTGAAGACTTGGGTCATTGCGCATGTAGGCTTCCCTGCATACAAACTTGTGAAATGGCACCTGAAACTAAAGCTTGTATTGGGACCCTTGAAACATCATCTCTTTAGAAGGAAGTTTGTTGACAGTAGGTGCCACACCCCATGTTGTGTCCAGGAAAGAGAGCCCTGGTAATTAGCCTTCAAGCTTTGCTGACTCCACCTCCTTGAGCAGATCTTTGAGTTCTCTTAATTTTTGGGGTTCTTTGTTGCTGATTTTATGGAAAGAGCATATTCTCAATTATCTCTGCACTCCCAAATCTTTGCTCCAGACATGACCATGCCATTCTACAGCCAACTGCTGGATCAGCAACATGAACAATGCTCTTTTTTTCTTGTTCTGGAGACTGTTGTCCTAGTGGACCTTGTCAGAAGATCGAAGTACGTGAAAGACCTTCTAGAGCGGCGGTGGGCATGGAGGGCCACTGTCCTGCAGAGTTTATCTTCAACCCTAATCGAACACATCTAAAAAATCTATTCAAAGGCCGCATGGGATTCAGGTGTGTTTGATTGGGGTTGGAACTAAACTTTGCAGGACATGCCCACCCCTGTTCTAGAGCATTAATGATGGATGATTTCCAGTCACGGTCATTTTCTGACCGATCATAACTGACTGAGCCCAGAGTTCACAAGCTCATAACGCACCAGGTATCTTGCTTATACCTGCATGGCCTATAGAGAATGGTTGTTGCATTTTGGTGCTGAGGTAAGAAGTCTGTTTGCTTTCTTTGAAACTGGAATTCGCCCATATGCTTGGTTATGAGAGAACAATGTGTATGGCAATTTAATAGGCTTCTGTTGGGGAAATGATAGCTGTGTACCGGACATTCTAAGCTGGCTTACTGGGTGTGGTTTAGAGTTGACATGCAGCTCAGTCTGTCAAGGTCTTATGTGACTTGTCTCACAGGAGCAGTTGTGGACAGCGCAGGCGGATCATGAACTGTTTCTGGTTGCACTGAGGAGAGGTTTCTGTCTAGCCACTCTGCCATAAAGACCAGACTGGTGGAAAGCTGCAGTGATGGCTGTCCTTCTGTAACTTTGTCCCATCCACAGGATCTCTGGAACTCAATCAGAGTTAGCAT
The DNA here is from genome assembly GCF_027580225.2 of Misgurnus anguillicaudatus. Classification (NCBI taxonomy): domain Eukaryota; kingdom Metazoa; phylum Chordata; class Actinopteri; order Cypriniformes; family Cobitidae; genus Misgurnus; species Misgurnus anguillicaudatus. The sequence continues at coordinate 2,787,661 of NC_073342.2, read as the reverse complement.
TGGGTTCTAGGTCACCTCTATTACTAAGGCCCTGCTGCCCAGATTGCTCAGTTTGGCCAGGCAGCCAGCTCTTGAAAGAATCCTGTTTGTACCAAACTAATTTATAGAATTATGGAGGCCACTGTGTTCTAGGGATTTTTTGTAGCCTTCCTCACAGCCTTTCCTTGCAACAATCCTGTCTCTGGGCTCTGCAGGAAGTTTCTTTGACCTCACAGATTGGTTTTTGCTCTAAAATGCATTGTCAGCTGTGAGTTATTTTATAGAGAGGTCTATGCTTTTCCAAAATAAATTTAATTTACCACAGTTGGACTGGCTGTCAATGGTTTATCAGTCATCAGTTGGACAAATTTGCTGAGCAATTGATCCCAACTATATCATTTATTGAATCTTTATCGTTATAGTTGTGGTGTGAACTTCGTTATTCATTTTAATATAAAACGATTTTAAAACTATATTTTTTATAGTTATTGTCATAATGTGATCGGCACTTTAGACCCCCCCATGTAGAATGTGGCCTTTGGAATATAAATTTCTTTGGTGAGTTTCTGGATTTCCTGTTATATGAAAGCAACAGGGGAAGTAGGGGGAGAGAGGGGCAGATATATGGCCATGGATTTGCAATCTGCATTAAGATGTGATGTTTAAAAATGTGGCTTGTTGGGAAGCCCACAGTATTGTATAGAAAATTCTGGTTCTCAAGAGGAGTATTTTGGAAACCAGTGCAGTTACTGTGAACCCTGTGTGGGACTTGCTGTACCGTAGAGAGCTCTCTTATAGAGAGGGTTCCTCTTTGGTCTCGGCACCCATGCTGTATTTTTAGGGAGAGGTACTCTTTGGTCAGGGTCTGGTATGGGTCTTACACAATTATGGTGTACTTTAATGAGAAAAAAATGAATTTAAACGAATGTAGTATCATGATTCATGCTGCAACATCACAAAACATTGAAAAAAGTGAAGGGGGTCTTTCTTGTTTAATGTTTTTATGTTTTTTAAAAAATGAACAAAAATACTCATGGATATCAAACAATGTCAATGACAACACAGATTTTTTGAGAAACTTTAAATTATAAATAAGAAGAAAAACAATAAAGCAGCCAAAACAATTCCAATGGATTTACACTGGATCTTATTTCTTTACACACAGGCAAGACACTTAAATCTAATTTTGGACTAGATTTTCTAAAAAGTTTCTTCTTTTTATCTCCCTAGTCATACAGTTTAGTTTCACCACTATATTTGTGGCAGCATTTCCTTTGGCTCCATTGTTGGCGCTTCTAAATAACATCATTGAGATTCGACTGGATGCTATTAAGATGGTCAGTCTTGAACGCAGACTAGTGCCAACAAAGGCAAATGATATTGGTAAGGTTGGCACCATGTACTGTATATTTATAGCAAATATTTGATGAAGAGGTCCACTGCCTAACACAGTCATATCTGTACTCATTTCAGGTGTCTGGACAGATGTGCTTGAGGCCATTGGTGTTCTTGCCGTCATTGCCAATGGACTGGTCATTGGTATATCTTCAGATTTTATTCCACGCCTGGTTTACCAGTACTACTACGGGCCTTGTGCAATCAGCAATACTACAGGCATTGAGTAAGTAGTATTTGCTGTTTTTTCCACATCCATAAACAAAAAATTTAACAACAGCAGTGTTTCAATTTTCTTCTTTTCTTAGCTGCATGGTTGGATACATAAACAACACACTGTCCACAGCCAGTATAAAAGATGAGAGGGTCCGTAAAGATTTCTTATTTAATCAGATGATCACTAACAGCGGCAAAAGTGTCACACACTGCAGGTAACTTAATATTTTAGTTTTCTGTTATTATTTTAGGTTTTAAGATGAGATGGTGACTTTCCTAGCATAATGCTGTGGCTTTTTGGAACAAAATAAGGAACAACTGTAAAAAAGACAGCAAAAAAATTGCTGGTAACCCTTTGTGTCAAAATTTTTTTTAGTTACGTCGATAACATCTTTTCCCTCAGATAGGGAACTCAACACTGCGTCATGAAATGACACTATGGGGAATACGAGCAGTGTTTACGCTTCTGAATAATGTGTTGAACTATTGTCTATAGCGCCGGAAGATGACATCACGCATGAAGGCAGAGCCAGAAGGTATAAATATGGAGGTCAAACAAGGCATACTAGCTTCTAATAAAGCAAGCGCTACAGATAATGGTCCTCACTGCAGAACACGATATCCGGGGGGCGATGTTGGATCTAGATCCAACTCCTCCCACTTTATATACTTTGTTCCGCCAAATGAACCAGTATATTTGCGTTATATTTGCGTAAAAACAAGTTCAAAGTCCATACAAGATAAACATTCAATTTATTAATTTCTAAATAACATGCCATATATATGTTAATAATTATCCATATTTAAACTGTATCCATTCTTAGGTATTAAACTGCATGTGGTAAGATTACTCTTAGTACCCGAAATGTTTTACTCCAAATCATTATAGCAAAAACCTTAAATTTCACCTCAAAGGCACTAGCCTGACGTTGTCATACTCAATTCTAGTCAGAATTTGAGTCTGATACCGCTCCATTGAGCTATAATTATGAGGCGTGTCTCAACCAAAAAATGCCTCTGCACTCAATTGGATAGACCTATGACCAATCAGAGCAACGCAGTGTGTGACGTATGTTGAAATTACGTCTGCAGCCTGACCAAACTGCTAGTTATTTCGCTACAATGACACTAACATTGTGATTATACTGAGTTAGCGAATGTACATCAACACCTATTATGTTTACAACATTTCGTTTATATCACAACATGAAGTATTTACTAAGTCATACAGTCAGACTATCTCTTACCTTTTGTAAATTAGTTGAACTTCATCCACGACGATACCCATTACGTTGGCTTGAAAATATTGGAGCCTAGCATGTCCCTCCACTTATTCAGCAGTCACGATTCCGGGCTTCCGAAAAGAAGCTGGCAACGACCGCTAATTTTATCCATCTCGTCGTGCACGCTGATTTGCATCGCCATGATAACGTTAGCCATTTCAGTTGCGACCAACTTTTGCCGAATAGGAAGGACGGCAAAAACATCAACAAATGCCCTGCTCGCGTTTCTCTGTTCCTTTTTTAAAATCAATCCTCTGTCGATATCTCACACATCTGAACTCTACAGCGGCAGCCATTCAACACACGCGCTCTTTGGTGACGTGGTTCATTACGTTACTGTTGATTATCTGTCCATCATCGTATAAAGCCCGCCCTAACAATTTGATTGGTTCGACCAGCATTTGTCCAAGCATAGTAGCTCCTCAACGGAGAAACCCCAGACCGATATTCCCGTTTTCAAAATCTTGTGGGCGGGGGTAAGATCGGCTGGCACCCAGGCTACAAAGGCACTACTTCTAGTGTAGACATAAGTAAAGTTTGTTTTTCTGTCAAAAGAATAACTTCATTTAGTTACGAATGAATGCGGAAATGAAAACGCAACATGTGTATGAAGTGTCTTGTGGTAAAACTGCCGACCAATCAAAATGCAGTGGGACAAGATATCTGGATCCAGCTCTGCCCTTGGATTTGAATCCAACCCCACCCCCCGGATCTTGGCCTATTACACTTCTTAAAACAATGTCATTTTTGTGTATTTGGTGTAATTCAATGTGTCCACATGGTTTATGGATCAAAAAACAAATTTTCTACATACCATACATTATTATACCATACATTGGGCCCTATTTTAACGATCTGAAACGCAAGTCCGAAGCGCAAAGCGCAAGTGACTTTGTGGGCGGATCTTGGGCGCTGTTGCTATTTTCCCAGCGGGAGAAATAAGTCTTGCGTCGGGCGCAAATCAATAAGGGGTTGGTCTGAAGTAGGTTCATTATTCATAGGTGTGGTTTGGGTGTAACGTCAAATAAACCAATCAGAACGCTATCCAACATTCCCTTTAAACGCAAGGGCGCAAGTTCCATGGCGGGTTGCTATTATTATGACGGATTTGACAGGCGCACGCCAGGAGCGGTTCACAGCCGAGGAGACCCACGTTCTTGTAAGAGCAGTCAAAGACAGAAAAGTTGTTTTGTATGAGGATGGGAGAAACCCGCCCAAATCAGCGTAGGTTAAACAGGCGTGAGAGGAAATAGACGCAATTGTCTCATCAGCTGCGCCAAGCACTACAATGATGTCAGGAGACGGGGGGATCCCAAGCTTGCCAGCATAAATCGGGCACGCCGGGCACACAGGAGGACATCGCTGCGTCCACCCTCACCGCTGAAAGGGTTTGGGGGCTTTGAAATCGGACACAAGAAACGCAAGCAAGGTGGTCCAACCCCAAAGTACACTTACAAATCAAGTTCACATACATGAAGGTTTCTTATGAAAACATTTTAATTATTATTTAGATAAAATAAACGTAATACAGCCACACAACAAACTTATGAAAATATTTTAATCGTTATTTGCATGATAATTGTTTAACGCTGCCAAACAAAATAAATAAAAACTATCACCACAATGCTCACCACAATGATTTCCCTTATCTCATGTATTAATATTTTTTATTGTAACAATTTATGATTTAATGATTTCCCTTATCTTATATTTTTTATTGTAACAATTTATGATTTGCAAAAATAACTGTTGCATCTGTGTAGATTAGATAAGCAATGCGCGTTGTGCACGCTATACATTATGGTCAAGCATGCGCCCTTAAAATAGCATAATGAACCACGCGCAACGCGCCACTGACTTTAGACTAGTTTTTTTTTGGTTAGTAGCGCAATTGTTTTTTGAAACTGCAAAATAGCATAAGAGATGGTTTGCGCCGGAGCACGCCTCCTTTTTTGCGCTGAACCGCCCAGGGAGCGCAAGTTCATTCCCTAGTTTGCCGACGTGCGTCTGTGGAGGGAAAAACCCGCTGTGCGCCAGTGCAAAATACGAAATGATACATGCGTCACTGACAAAGTCAATTGCGCTGGGTGCAAGATAGGGCCCATTAAGTACGTTGTGATTGGCCTGAATACCTTTATCTTCAGCTGGAAATGTGACAAAATTAGCTCCCAGTGCAATAATAACAGGAGTTAATATCGTCTTTACTACCTTATCAATACGAGCCGAATCTGATCCAGAAATTGCAGATGACCAAGCTGATTGATCAACTTTGCCAGCGTGGCTTGAGCAGAACGTAACAGATAGGTACGGATACTGTAAGAGCCATATATGGTGTTATTCTTATTTTGTACACTAGGTGGAGTATTGAGATTGGGAAATGTATAAAACAGGTAAAGAGGAAATGCTGCACAGGTGCGGGTAATGAGCATACCAGTTTTGACCGTGAGATTGGAATGGCATTGGAAAGCCATATGTAAGATCTGGATACTTTGTAAACGCTTTTTAATATTTAAACCATATGTGAATAAACCAAATAAAGAATGTGAGCGTGAAGATATGGACATTGTTATTGGTACATGAGTCAAACAGCATTTGCCCACAACCTCTGTGAGTGACTGATTGGCAGTCACCACAACAGATACTAAAACATAAAACCATGTCTGCATTTGTGATTGTAGAAACGACACTTGCGTTTGAATCATGGTTTGAATAGTCATTAGTAAATCCTTTAAATATGAAAATATACCTTACAGGCTGTAAGTCAGAAGCGGGTGGAATTATGATAATGACCAAAATGTCCACGTCAACAGGCAAAGGAAGTAAACTGTCGCCTACAATCCTTGTGTTTGTTGTAGTCCAAGAAAAGAGATTTCAGTTGGAAATGCTAACATGCCTTGGAATTTGTACCTTTACATATCCTCAATGTACTATATTGAGAGACCCTGGTTCAATAACTGATCCCCTTCACTGGACGGGGATGAAATATGACCCCTTCCCAGCCTATGTTAGAAGGTCCCTCCTTAGAGAAGTATCCCATGCCTGAACTGCCAACAGGGCTAGGAGGTCCGGAAGCCATACTTAGGCTGGGGTTATCAGTAGGAGAGATATCTCTTCTTATCTTACCCTCTCTAGAACTCCCGGGAGCAGAGTGACTGGGGGAAATGCATACAGATGTCGCCTCGGCCACGTTTGAACCATGGGGTCCAGATCGAGCAGGGCTAGATGTGTCAGAGAAAACCATAGGGGACAATGGGTTGTCTCTCCAGATGCAAATAGATCGACTTTTGCTCAACCGTATCTCACCCATATCTGCTCCACCACCTTGGGGTCAAGTCTCCAGTCCCCTGGCCTCAGCCGCTGCCTTGATAGAATGTCTGCTCCCACGTTCTAGGCTCCTGGAATATATATCGCTCTTAGCAATAACATTTTCACTTGGGTCCAAAGGAGAACCTGATGCACAGTCTGCATAAAGGGCATGATGGTATCTGAGGACTGGGAGGAAGTGTTTTAGTTCCTGAAACACGGCTGACATCTCTAGGTTATTTATATGCCAAAGGAGATGATGCTCTTCCCTCAGAGATTGCACTAGCCCATAAACCTAAGTCTCCTGAGCCAAGATGGCTGCCACCATGCCACAACCCACAGCCAAGATGGCTGCCACCATGCCAAAGCCCACAGCAAGGATGGCCACCACTACACCAGAGCCCACAGCCAAGATGGTCGCCACCAACAAGGCTGTGTGCACCGAGGACGCCGCCAACAAGATCAAGTGCACCAAAAATGACAGCAGTCTGTTTTATTTTTTTTGCTCTACCAAGATCCATGTCATGACCACAGAGAGTTGTAAATGATGTGCTTCCCTTATACTGGAAAGTGTTTCTAGAGGAGGGGTACTGTAATAAATGTGAGTGTTCACATTTCATCCCACCACCAGGGGGCACCCTCTCCCAATCAGGACTATGGACACTATTCTCTCAATCTACATCCTACTTCCTGTTGTATATTTAAGCCATCCCATTATTATTTTCATGTTGTCAAGTATTGTCAGTTTATCTGCATACCTAAAGGCATTGTTCATGTTTTATTGTTCCATGTTATGCCTGTTTTCTGGATTACTGATTATTGGATTAGCCTACCATTTTGCTTGTTTGCCTGTTTGGACTGTGTCTTTGGTTTTGGTTTACTGTCTGTTTTTTGACAACTCTCTGCCTGCTGTTCTCGATTTGTCTGCCCTGTTTGTTTTAAATAAACTTCTGCAATTGCAATCCACCCCATGTCTCGCTTGTTACAGCTTTTTACAGATTGTCAGAAAACATTTATTCATAGAAAAGTGGTCATTATATGCTTGATTACTTCTGCCTCCTGCTGTCTGAAAAGTCTTTTTTACACTGTAACACTGTACCATGTAACAAACCAGTCAAAAGTCTGGCTAGTGACTGAGACTTGTCCATCACACCAACCAATATTCCCTGAAACTTAATAAAAATTATTGTCCTTTAAAACTGGTATATAAAGACCTTGGCCTGCACTCTGTAGTGTGTAATATATTTATTCACTCTTTTCTCTTCAGCTATAGAGACTATAGAAGTAACGAAGACTTCAGTTTAACAAATCAGTTTTGGGTTATTCTGGCGGCACGATTAGTCTTCATCATTCTGTTTGAGGTAAATCAATATATACAAGAGAACATATTAGATTTACAATGCATTTGTTTTAGGATTATCATGATTTCTCTCTCTCTTTCTCTTTGAGCAGCATGTTGTGGTGATCTTTAAGTGTGTAGCAAGCTGGTTTGTCCCAAACCCACCACTGGATGTGAGAAATGAAAGACGCTATGATAAACTCAATCGGTTGAAGGAAGAACTGAGGTCAGTATCAAGTACTACTGAAACAGGAAATGCACAGTGAAAATCTTTTAAAATGACAACTGTTGTTAAGAGAATAATAACGAAATTTAGTTGTGTGAGGCTATTAGTGTTGTTTCAGTCATCATGTCTTTCCAAATTTATATGAATTTTCTTTCATGAAAAACCTCACCACTGTTTTTCATGATGAATGTGATTTGGGACTGTATGGTCAAGATCCCAAAATCAATATATTAAAACTTCAGTATTTCTACTCTTATTTTCTGTTGAGGAAAATCATACAGGTGTGGACTGACATGAGTGAGGGTTTGGGGGTGTTCGGTAAAGTAAACTGTTCCTTTATGTTTGTTCTGATATTTGTTTTAATTTTATTTTCAGAGCACAAAGATCACACCAGGACACTTTCACCAAACAAAATGAACATGATAATGACATAAGAACATTTAAACAGAGAAAAACGAACAAGCTCAATAGTATGTGAGCCACACCTTAAAGAGAGTTCACCCCAAAATGATAATTTTATTATAAATCACTTACCCCTGTGACGTTCTAAACCCCAAGTCCTTCGATTGTCTTCAGAACACACTTTTTGGAGATGTTTTTGATGACAACCGGAAGGCTTCTATCTGTCCCATTGACTTTTGTTTGTTTCACAATTATTTTCCCCAGAAAACAAAAGGCGTTGGCAAAAAGTTCCATGTTCCAACAGTTGTTCAATAATAATATTATGAAGCAATGAGAATACTTTTGTGCACAAAGAATACAAAAGGAACGATTTTATTCAACAACTGGTTTTCCTCCTTGGTTGTTCAGTGCGTGTTCATGAGCAAACTACAGCGCATGCTGCTGACGTCACCCATTGACGTATTTTTCAGTGTACAGACACAGAATACGCTGGCAAGTTATTTGTGGATTTAAACTTGAAAAAACAAAAAACATTGGCGACTACGTCAGCGGACCTCTGATGTGCCCTGGGATATGTCTGCCGGGATGCCCAGAGTGGCCAGTTGGTGGTTGGATAGTGCACAACCAGGCCTGGAACCTCTGGATCTGGACTGACCTAACCCCCATCACTAACCGCAATGTTAATAAAATGAGGTGGTCATGGCGCAGTGGATAAGACACATGCCTTTAGTGTGAGAGACCTGGGTTTGAATCCACTGTGACATACCATTGTGTCCCCTAGTTGCTCCAGAGGCGTGTGAACTCTGACATATATAGCAATTGTAAGTCGCTTTGGATAAAAGCTTCAGCTAAATGAATAAGTAATAAAATCTTAAATCAGTGGTTTTTAAGTACAACCCTACCTATCCTAAACCTTATCCCAACTTTTCTCCCCATTTATTTAAAAACTAATCCTAAAAAGTACCCTGCTCTAAACCCAATCAGGATAACCTCAATAAAAGATTTAAGATAAAATATATATATATTTATTTATTTATTTAAATGTTGTCTCTCTTTATTCTTTTCTTTTTTATATAGTTTGTATAGAATCCCATGTTTGGGTTTCATTCCCTAACCAAGGGGTAGGCAACATCGGTTTTAAAGTACCAATGTCTTGCAGAGTTTAGTTCTGGCTCTAACCAAGCACACCTGAACAAACTAATCAAGGTCCAAAAGGTCACCTGAAAACTACAGGTTGGCGAGGTTTAATCAGGGTTGGAACTAAAATCTGCAGAACGTTGGCGCTCCTGGACCGACATGCCTACCCCTGCCCTAACCTAACCCTAACTTTCGAAAACTAACCCTCCAATGGATTTTATTCAACAACTGGTTTTCCCTCTTGGTTGTTCAGTGCGCTGCTGACGTCACCCTTTGACGTATTTTACAGTGTACAGATACAGAATACGCTGGCATGTTATTTGTGCATTTAAACTTGAAAAAAACAAAAAAATTGGCTACTACGTCTGCAGACCTCTGATGTGCCCTGGGATATGTCTGCCAGGATGCCCAGAGTGGCCAGTTGGTGGATGACCAGTGCACAACCAGGCCTGGAACCTCTGGATCTGGACTAACCTAGCCCCCATCACTGACCGCAATGTTAATAAAATGGGATGGTGGTGATGGCGCAGTGGATAAGACACGTTGGTGTGTGAGACCCGGGTTCGAATCCCCTGTGACACACCATTGTGTGCCCTAGTTGCTCCAGAGGCGTGCAAACTCTGACATATATAGCAATTGTAAGTCACTTTGGATAAAAGCGTCAGCTAAATGAATAAGTAATAAAATCTTAAATCAGTGGTTTTTAAGTACAACCCTACCTATCCTAAACCGTATCCCAACTTTTCTCCCCATATATTTAAAAAGTAATTCTAAAAAGTACCCTGCTCTAACCCCAGTCAGGATAACCTCAATAAAAGATTTAAGATAAAATATATATATATTTATTTATTTATTTAAATGTTGTCTCTCTTTATTCTTTTCTTTTTTATATAGTTTGTATAGAATCCCGTGTTTGGGTTTCATTCCCCTAACCAAGGGGTAGGCAACATCGGTTTTAAAGTACCAATGTATTGCAGAGTTTAGTTCTGGCTCTAACCAAGCACACCTGAACAAACTAATCAAGGTCTAAAAAGTCCCCTGAAAACTACAGGTTGGCGAGGTTTTATCAGGGTTGGAACTAAAATCTGCAGAACGTTGGCGCTCCTGGACCGACATGCCTACCCCTGCCCTAACCTAACCCTAACTTTCGAAAACTAACCCTCCAATGGACTCAAAACTTTAATCAACATGTTCGGTGCCCTCGAAATAGTATATATATATTTTAAAAAGTCTCAAGATTCTACTATAAATAGAGATAAAGAGAAAAAACTACTCAAGGTGAACAAGTTTGGGGTGGAGTTTTACCCCTTAAGCTTCATCATTTGCTCCCCTATTTAGTGCCCTTGTGTTTGCTGTCCTGTGCTGATTTGTTTTGTCTCCATAGTCTGTCATGTCATCATGTTTCCTGTTATGCTGATTTTGTTTGTTATTTTGCCCCCTCTTGAGGTTTTATGTTTTTGTCAATAAAGTTTAGTCTAAAAAACATCTGCAGTTGGGTTCTACGCCTCGTGATTCACGATACTAATTCATTTGATACCCACATTAAACATTCAACAATCATTGTATGGTATCATTTTATTGTCGTTTAACATGTCTGAAATACCTATGAATGAGACTGATTAGGACAGCAATAGACTGCTGCAGGCTGGATACAACTGCTCTATTATTCAGGAGTTAAGTATGCATTTTTATACAACAGTTCTTTCTGGTTCTCGAATCTGATTGGCTAAGAGGCGTGCAATATTCTACTGATAACGGCACAGTAACCGCTTTACCTTTCGTATCATTCCGCCACCTAGTGAATGGAGGTCCTCTAAACAGCCTCATCTCTGAATGAAAAAACTGTCCACGCACGGACACACACAAACACGCTGTTTTAAATCACTCTCCGTGTGTCTCGTTAGTTCACTAGCTCGTGAATCAGTGTGTGAATCCCAATCTAAAGTTATTATTCCGTCAAAGATCAGCGCTCTTGGATGTTACGTTAAACTTAATGGAAGTTATGTCTTGTCACATCGTGTGGACGATTAACACTTGGAAAGAGGAATGTAAACTATTTTTTTTCTGGAGCTATATCTCTTATCAGAACGCAAAAACGCCGTGGAACTGCAGGTAAGCACCGCAGCTTTTAAATGTGGACATTGATCATTTACTTTATCGTGACGTGACTATTAAAACATGTTATGAGATATCGCCACTGATATATTTATAAGCAGCATGCAAAAACATCTCTTATAAAAAAACGTTTTATATAGTACTGACAAGAACAAAGTTTAATAATAATCGAGTGCTCGTATCGCGTTAAGAGTAAATGGGAAAGCAATAGCAACGTTATACAAGTATAGTTTCATTAACTTTTACCTCACGCCAAAACAATAACAACACAAAAGACACTAAATATGAATAAAAAAAACAAGTAATAGTTTGATGATGACACCAAATACTGCTGATTTGATCTCATTTTGACGATCAAAAACAAACAAGGCCGACATGAGAGCCAGGGAATCCCTGTCAGAGATGTAGCCCAGAGAGGGCGGTGGTCAGCGGGGCGAGTGAACACTGACGTCCGCTCATGCTTTGGTTCTCATTCGTACCGAATCTTACTAAGCAAGCGTTCAAACAGGCGTTATCTTTACTAATCGACTGCAGATTTAAATATAATACATATACATTCTCGACTGAACTAATCTTAAAACTACACTTTGTGACCAAGAAACGGTAATATAAAGAAACGGCTTTTCCGTCCATTGAGTTGTTATGAGATTCAAAGCAACCGAAAGTGTTATGGTTTTGATCAATTCTTAAGAATCCATTAAACTTCAACATACATTGCAATGTAAGGGTCCACTCTTCAAAATGAATCCCACATTTTAATCCAAAATGACGAAAAATCCCGCAAGATCCTCCTTTGTTTACATGCAGACTTCTGGTTAGTATGATCGATCATGTTTATTTTCAATGAAATGTTGATTCTTATCACTGAAAAATCATGTCTTCCGGCTCCGTTAGATTCTTCCGAGCAAAGTGACGCATTTTCTTCTGTTTTGTCCAATCAGCTAACCTTTAATGCCCAATAAGCGCATTATTAATTGAGTAAGCGAGGTGTCATTTTGCGCACCTTAGGTTTTGACTGGATGAAGACAAAATGAAGCCAGACAATTTCCTAGCCAGCAAAGTTTTGATGGATGGGGTAGTGATGCGTGGGTTGATCCAAAATGAGCAGGTGCTTGCGGTCACCCGCGGTTACCCACAGTTACGAGTCATCCAAAAATATTTTTAATGATATTCAGGTCATGGTCGGTCGGGTCATTTGAAATAAAGATGCCAATGAACTATTTTAAACAATTACTACTTTTAAAAAATGTGGGTCGGGTACAATGGTGTAGGTAGGTTGTTTATACATTGACCTGCGCATCACTGGTAGTAACCAATCATAAACCGATTACAAGGATTCAGTGTGGTTGGTTTGCATCTGTAAAATGTCCTGCTAAAATGTTATTCTAGTGGCTATGGGTAGTACACAGAGCTCAGAGAAAGGATCAGATTTTCTCCACACTGTAAACCCGAACAGTACAATGTACTCATTTAAAATATATGAACTGAACTCAAACCTGTAAAAAAGTTTTGTGTGTTTTAATGAGTTCACTATTTTAAGTTCCACAAACTCAAATAAAATGAGTCAAAGAACTTTGCTAACTCAAACATTTTATTTATTACTTCCAAAATGAGTAATTTCAATACCACAGCCTCATTGTAACAAACACTGCAAATAATTACAAACTTTTGGTGGTTGTGATGAGTTCAATTTGCCAGGTAAGCTAAGAAAGAGTCTGGCACTGCAAATTTACTTTTGTTTAAAGTTAAAACAACACGATTGGTTAAGGAGGTTCCAGTTCCAGCTTTGCATGAGCCCACAATATGAGAATTTTTTTAAATTAAGTGATATTTTATGTGGCTTTCAGTAAAGAAAAAGACTCAATATTGTTAAACACTTATTTATGTTGGAGATTTAGAACAGTTTGCTATTTTTAGTTTTGTGCTTAATATTGTTCAGAAGTGTAGTGCCTGTGCCCAAAAAAGTTGGTTTACTTAAAAATGTTGATGTAATCAGTTTCATATATGTCGCACATGCTTTGAAAAACTGGTGTGTGCGATGAATACATTTTCCATTGTAGCGGACTTGAGCAGCGTCCAAATCCAGAGTCACAGCAGACAGCCACCGTCAGATGTCGCCGGTGTGTTTGTACATTCATAAAAAATGTGTTTGATTTTAGATACATGGCACAGTGTGCAATCCCCTTTAGGGAGAAACAAAAAAGGTTTCATGTTATAGTTTTGTTTGCTAGTATAAAAAGTTTGTGTTTTAGTGATGTCTGCCCACAAATCTATTTTGCATTTATGTGTAATGTTGAGGTGTAAGAGATGTTGTTTCTGCATTCTTCAATTATTAGCAAATACAGAAAATCTTTTTCTAAAAACAATTTAGTTTGTATTTGTACTCTGTATGGGAACTTAATGTAAGTGATGAACTTCATTACTTGTGTTTGTTTATAGACATGATAACTTAATGGTAATAAAGTTTATGTTTGTGTTTCAACTGTTTGGCCTGCGCTATAAGACTTTCAACCTAGCACCAGTGCTATGTGCAAAAAAGTTAACGTACAGACCTAATATATAGTACTGGTTCTGCATTTTGTTATCTGATCAAATTAAAAAGACATCAAAAACGCTCCGAACACTTTCAAAACGCTGCAGCTACCGCAGTGTCAGAGAGGCACTGTCGAGGTTCTGCACGCAGCAGTGAGAAAGCGTGCATGCGAGAGAGAGAGAGAGAGAGAGGCGCTGCTGAGCGCTTGCAAAAGCACATGAAGCCGTTTTAAATAGTAAAATAAAATGTAAATGGTAATCATGGAAAATCTATTTGATTTGTGCCAGTGTTGAGTCTGTGGCAGGGCGCCCTCCTTCTTCACGTTCGCGCGAGTCTCAAATCAAACAGTGATTGACAACTGGTCCAATGGTGTGGTGGGTGTCTGACAACTGGTCCAATGGTGTGGTGGGTGTCATGGGCTGCGTCCGAAACCGCATACTGTATAGTAGGTACTTAATTAGATGAAGTACCTACTTACTTAGCGTTAAAACAGTAGGTACTGTATAGTATGAATCCTGGTAGTATGAATGAGATTCGGACGTACTACATCCGCCATGTTGCTACATCACGTGATATACGTCGTCATCACGTCATGTCATTTCAGCGCGAAAACAACCGCATGCATCGTCTTCTTCGTTGCATAACTCCTCTCCAGGGGCATCATCGGATAGTGAAGCGTCAATCGTATGCACACTGCAAAATTTAGCCGGAAGTAGTAGGTCATCCGGGTACTTTTCGCATACTGTTTTTCGAATACTATGTATTCGGACATACTACTCGCCTCGCCTACTGCTTTTCGCGTACTATATAGTAAGTAGTAGGCTGTTTCGGACGCAGCAATGGTGTCTCTTTCCTCCTGTTTAAAAAACGTGCAACTGTGCTCGCTTCGTCTTCACGTTCGCGCAAGTCTCAAATCAAACAGTGATTGACAGCTCTCTGGTCCAATGGTGCGGTGGGCATTTTCAGGTTGACAGTAAATCTAGCTGGCCCAATGAGATTGGAGGGGGGGCACCAGTGGGGGCCAATCATATTCCAAGGGGAGGGGGGGGGCACCCCATGCCCCCCCTCTAGACACGCCCCTGCCTGGATGAGAGACCGCCTGACGGTGCGCTGGCGGAACTATCGTTTTTTAATCCAAAGCCCATGAGAGAAAGCTACGTGTAACCATGTATCCAAAAAAGCATGAATGAACCTTCTTAGATACATATTCCTAACTGCATGCATTACTAGATGTAAACATGGGGTGAATTTTAAACCTGTTTATTTCTCACATCTGATTTACTGTCTGTCAATGAACCAAAATATCCAATGCAGTAACTTTCGTCAAGGTCGTTCAGGATGTCTAAACTCCTTGATAGACCTTAAACTTACTTCAAATAGCAGAGCTCAGCCAAAGAATTTTGGCATATTAAAGGCAATTATGGATTAATCTGTTTTTACCAAGTTAATGAAGTTACTCAGTCAGGAGCAGCGAATGATTTTCTCCTCTTATTATTGTCTCATTTAACTAACTTTAATGACAGAGACTTCGACAGGTTAGGCTCATCATAAGACAAAATGCAATTATTTAATTAATTTGATAGAAAGAAAAAGGGAACAATACATATTAATGAACATTTTCATAAATGTAAATATGTCAGATTATAGCCATAGACTAATATCCATCTGCAGACCCCTTGGCAGAGTGATGTTACATGCCAGTTAATAAATTAATACAAAAACACTATACAGTCTATATACAAAAAGACAAGGATAAAAACAGTGATCACATAAAATGTCAAATAAAATGTTCATTCGTTTAAGACATGCAGTGACCAGTCGTTTACTAAGACAGCTATTTTAACATATGAGCATGTTCGGTTCATGCCAAAAAAGACACGAACATGAACTCATTCAAGCTCTGCCGGCCGGCTATCCACGGGTACGATGCCCTTCGTCAGGTTCAAGGCGGCAGTCCAGTCCAACTAGTAATCATTTGCTTATAGAGATCACTTCACGAATAAAACCTCTGCGTTTTGTTTTAAAACAGTGCAATCCGTAAAAGAAAGGCCAATCTTCTTATTTTTTTTTTCGGTCCACAGAAAGACAATTACTAAACAGACTTCCAGCTAACGTTGAAATCGTTTAGTATTAGCACGTTAATATTCCCTTAATATTTGTGTTTAATAAAGTGAAAATAACAATAGAAAGCTTCATATGAATAAATATAATAAAATCAATCGTAATTGTAAAAAATAGCAAATGATTTATTGATTCGTTTATTGAATCATTTATGAAATACATTTTGTTAAATCCGCTGGCAGTCTTATTGGGCTAATACCACTGACCTTTAACAGACGAGCGAGATTTATTAAGACATTGTAAAGCGAATTTGGGCAAGAAATATGAAATTTTAGTGGCATTAAATTTCCATATGATAAAATTCTTATTAAAAGTAATATAACTTGACTGTGTATCATTATTGTTAGATAAAATTACTCGTATAATGATATAACATTTAGCTCATCGCCCACCCCTATATCCGCTATTAGCAAGCCATGTTTAAAGGTTATTGTTAATCTAACAGCTTTTTTCATGCAACTGTTATTCTGAAAGATTCTAGATTAATGTGTTCTATCTGTAGTTGGTGACCTAAAGTGGTGGGGGGGCCCTGCAGTAGCTCATAGCCCCGGGGCCCAGTGAGCTCTTAATGCGGCCCTGATCCTGACTGAGAAAGATCAGAAATATTTGTGTGGAATGTTTTCCCATAGTTATTATATTATTTATAAATGATCAAATTAACATTTGGATTACTCGATTTATTGTTTAACATTGAGTTTCACTTTCATAGCTAGACAAGCTTCTGTAATGGCAAAAGAAACAGAAAAAGAAACACTGGACACAAATGTTATGGGTCTTTTTCACTTTATTAACATTTATATAACATTACATTCAAATGATTCTTGATTGTTTTATTGCAAAAATATTCTCAGTTTGCTTAAAAAAATAATAATAATCAGCAGTATTATATGATTTAAACTTTTATGTACTTTTGGAGACATTTCCATCCACTGTGGGTTTTAATTTGACCACAACTTTCTCAATTTTTTAGCAAATGGAATGATTTTTGGTGACAAATCTTATATTGACACATATTTTGGGAAAATGCTTTTAAAAACTTAACAATACACCGTGGGCAAATTCACTACCCTTTCATGTTTTTTGAGATAAAAACATCGACTAACTTAAACTTTTGTATAAATGTATCAAATAAATATGTTTTCAAATGTTTTTGCATAAATTTGTTAATAAACCTCAGCACTGATCAAAACTACCAAATTCTTACAAAAATAACTCTTAATTGCCAAGTTCATGTCACTGATTTGGGGGGGGGGATCTGTTTTTGCCCCCTTGACTTCAATTATAATAATTTTTTTTGATTGCAAAGCCATGACACCATATTTATACATTCTTGATTGTTGGTGGTTTTCCCTATTGGGTAGAGGTAAAATGTGTCATTTTTACTGTTGATCACCAGGTGGCACCATTAACCCTTTAGATTTGTTATTGCATTACTAAAAACTTACTGATTATTGCTTTTTGAGACCTTGTTTTATTTTTGTACTTTTTCTTTGGAGTATTTTGAAATTGTTGCTAAAGTATGTGTAGGTATGGTCTCAATGTCCATTATTTCATGTTTCAAGGTGAAATGCTTGCTCTGCCACAAAAAGCTGACATACAGCAAAAATACTTCTCCCATGCTCCTTTTACTTTTTTAGTTCATACTGTCATTCTTCAAACTGTGTGTCAATTAATTATAAGTAATGCATTAATTGCAGACACGTCAAGAAAATTCACATGAAAAAATATGCATTTTTTTTATAACCAGACAATAAAAAAATTCTGCTTAGGTCATTGCATTAAATATTTTTATTTAGCTGCTTATTATTTTAACAGTAGCTAGGTGTCACTAGGGAGCAATGCTAAATAAAGCTTTGGGTGAAGCAATGGGCTGCGAAGTGTCAGTTCCTGCTCGTTTTCAGTTTTAAGGGTTTGGAGTTGCTGGATGTAAAGAAAGTGTCCAAGTAGGATTTAAGTTGCTTGTAAAAAAATAAAAAAGTAAGGTTTTGCACCCTGAAATGTATACATTTATGTAAGAAATTAAAAAAAAAAACTTGTGTGAAAATCTGCATACAAAAATACAGAAATCCTTCCAGAACAGATTTGTATAAGAGCATTCTCCAGAAGAGATGAGAAGTAGATTCATCTTCAGCACAACAAAAACACAAAGAATCAATTAGGAAACATTCTTCCATGGACTATTAACAAATTGGCGAGTAGTAGACAATGTAAGGAAGAGATGCAAATAACAGTTTAATTCTCCTGTTCCTACCAGAAGAGTTGAATAATAAAAAAAACTGATAATGATTGTATCAAAAGGATGAGCAACTTACACAGAAATTTGGGATTTAGCTGAGTCTCTGAGAAGAGTAATTGCTTAATAAGGAATGGTATCCATCACTATAGCCTACTGCCCTACAAAGCCAAAGCGCATTTGACGCATTTGGTCAAAATTGAGTTAAGGGTTGAAATGGACTGGTGTAAAAGACTTTAAGGGCATTTTCTCGGTTTCAGTGTTTGCGTAGTTACTGCACTTAGCCTTTGTAGGGCAGTATATCAAAATCTCGTGGAGAGACAGGAATGTTATTATTTGTTCAGAATATGAATACAAATGTCAATCAACATTGATTAATTGAGAGACCAACATAAAATTATTACTCACCCAATCTGGGAAAAACAATTACTTTTTTTTATAAAGAATATCACAATTATCCCAAATAAAGTACTGGTGAAGACTAAAATTGTGTTTATAAATTAGGTGCCAGGTCAAAAGTGCTTGTTTATGAAAATTAGATAATTTAAGGGGCAATTTATTTATGTTGCAATTACATAACAAATAAGAAAGGGAGGCCTCCCACTTTATGTATTGCTGTTTCTTGTGTTGCTCTAATTGCTTTTATTGTTACCTCATTTGTAAGTCGCTTTAGACAAAAAGGTCTGCTAAATGACTAAAATGTAAATTAAAAGTTTGACAGCAGTCTATCTTTCGATAGTCATGTTTACAACGTCTACCGCATTACATTCATCTTAGAAATATCTCAAAAATACGCCATATGCTTTCTGCATCAGATGCGTCCATAGAATTACCATTAGAATACAATCCTTTTGCTACTTACCCCCCAAGCTCTGGAATGATTTACCCAATCAATTTAAGTCTAAACTGAAGAAAAGAAGAAATATTTCTTTAACAAAGCATTCACATAATTTGTTTGGTAAATCTACTTATCCTGCAATAGTTAGCTTGTCCGGAACCAAGCACACATTCATCCACTACTGTATACTGTATGACACTTGCATTATATGTGAGTGGCCCCTACGCTAGTAGGATTTTGTTTCTCTTTCCCTCGACCCCAAGGTTACCTGAGACTAACAGACCCAGTTCCTGCTTCCGTGAAGCTCCTCAACTTATGTCCTCCCATCTGCTAGTGATCTGCTGGTGCCCAGCCGATGTGTGACCAGTGACCACCGACCGCTTCTTTTCAACTTTAATATAATTATTATAAATGTAATTCCCATAAAGTTTTTATAATACAGTATTCAATATTTATTTACATTTGTTGCTCAGAAACTGCTTAGCTGCGCACAAGTTCAAGATTATTTGCGATTTATAAATTCCACATCTTTAAGAAAGGGGTATACGTGCGTTTTCTGCGTGTAGGTTCAGTTTATGAATCACACGTAGGCATTTTTTTATAAATGATCGTAAGATCAAATGTAGGATGGTTTCTACAAAGCATTTTATAAATGAGGCCCTTGGACTGAAATTTTGATCCAGTCCTTTTTTAATCATAAGTAATTGTCACCACTAGGGGCTGGCTATGTTTGACTAAGCCACGCCCCTTTTTAACTCCCACCTCGAGGAGGTCCCCAAAGCCGACCCAATGACCAGACAAACACGGGAACAGGTAAGTAAAATTTAAAACAAGCTTTATTGAATTTAAATACTTAAAGGGACTGGGGAAATTGGGGAAGGGAAATTTAAAACTAATAGGCTTCTTCTCCTCCCTCCAGGGAGACTACAGCCACGGGCAAACAGGGACAAGAGCAACAGGGGTGCCAACCACCGTCAACGGGGAAAGAGGGAAACGTCAGGCTCCCGCCTGGACCCTGCTAGCCGTGGCGCCCTCCTTCTTCTCTCCTGGAGGCAGACAATTTTTGTGTGACTGGTAGAGGTCTTTCCCACTGTCCGTGCCCAATTGTTCACTCTCGCCTTCTTCTCTCTCCACAGGCGGCCACTAGGACAACAAAGACACTGTTACTGGACTTTGAATGTTTCTCACCGGCTCCCTGCTTACAGCTTTCTGGGTAAGTATCACGTTCACAGTCGGTTCCTCAATGATTCACTCTCGTTTTCCTCTCTCTCTCCACAGGTGATCGCTAGGGCACAAAAACACTGTTACTGAACTTTGTATGTTTCTCACCGGCTCCGCTGCTTACAGCTTTCTGGGTACATATCACGTTCACAGTCGACTCTTCAATGATTCACTCTCGTTTTCCTCTCTCTCTCCACAGGTGATCGCTAGGGCACAGAAACACTGTTACTGAACTTTGAATGTTTCTCACCGACTCCGCTGCTTACAGCTTTCTGGGTAGGTATCACGTTCACAGTCGACTCTTCAATGATTCACTCTCGTTTTCCTCTCTCTCTCCACAGGTGATCGCTATGGCACAGAAACACTGTTACTGAACTTTGAATGTTTCTCACCGGCTCCGCTGCTTACAGCTTTCTGGGTAAGTATCACGTTCACAGTCGGTTCCTCTGTAGGTCAGCAGGGGGGCGAAGGTCACACACCACCTCGCCGGGTCGAGCGCCGCCCTATCCCCACTGTCCGTAGGCCGATCGAATCCCGGATAGGGGCGCCCTTTCGTAGAGACCACGGGGGCGGCAGACCCTTTCGCCTCCGACTCTGCGACAAATACAAACACAGGTAAGCTTACACCACAAATGCTCCTAGTCTTTTACTCACAGTCCTTGACAGCTCTTGGTCTGCGTCTCTTCGCACTCTAAACAGCACACAGCGTATGGTGGCAATAAGGTCTGAGGTCGTTGGCCCCTCCGCCCTCCGCCCAAGGGAGAGAATGGATGGTGCGGGGCTTCTCTGACAAGACACACAGCAACCCACAGCAAATACACAGCACCACTCTAACGTGAAAAAGCTTATGATTTGTAAAGTCTCACTCACCACACTGTAAGTGCAACACCACAAGGGAAACGCCCGATGTCTTCCACTGCGCTTGGGGCTAACGTAGAGGCGATGGCAAACACGACCAGACCAAAGTCGCGTTGCTGTGGCTGTATGGACATATGCTTCTAGCGGCTCACCCACCACGCTAATTATAGGGGTAGGGCCGCCTTCCTAATCCTGGAGGACTCCAACGATCACACAATGTAAGTTTCTGCTAGTTATGCTACACCAACGGACATACTCACAGCGGATAGCCTTTGTTTACGTTGTGCAACGAGGTCAAACCCCTTCTCGCTTTACTCCTTCCAAAATACCAGTTGGACCAGAGTTCCTTCTTGTACCCGTAGGGTTATTCGTTAAATCCAGCCGGTCCACCGTAACTGCAACAAGAGAGGGGGGGAGAGAGAGAAATACAGACAGCCACCACGTCTAACAATGAGCACAGCTCCGTTCCTCAGCACACACTAAGCACCCAAAAGCGTTCTCGTGGTGCAGTGCTCCTTTAACTCACAGCCCCGTCCTTTTCGCCTTTCCTGGCTGCCGCACTCTTTCCTCTCGCTATAAGCGCTCTTGTGGATCAACGGCGCCCTCCGGCTCTTCCAAGGACGGGGCGTGTGGTTCAGTCTGCCCTAGGCAATACAAAGGGGCTCATGCCCGAAACAACTCTCTCGTTGTTTGTGCTTTCCTTGGGGCTTTTATCTGTCTCATCAACCCCCAGCCTCCAATCACAGTTTGCTTTCTCGATGATTCACACCTGTGGCTCGTAAAGCCCTGATAACGACGCCCTGGAAACCAGGAAGTAAACTGGTGCATAAAAAAAATGTCCGGGCGGAACCTCTCCTCTCCATTTTTGGTTCCGCCCGAAGTCACCCTGTGACATAATAATCTGTCAACTTGATGTTTTCCATTTCATGAGTTTAAGAGAACACAACAATTGTTGCTTCTAGGAAAGCTGACATCAATTGAAATGAAAGTTGTAGCTCCTGGGGACACAACTGTGGCTCCTTTATTTAGTTTATTATATTACTTGTGGTTTATAGCACAAACACGGGAATGTTTTCATTATCTCTGTGTTTTCTTGATTGACAGAAGATGTTGATCTGGGTTACTGTATGCGTCAATGAAGGCTAGTTATTGAAATCATATTAATGCATCTTTAATTTTTGAATGAACAGAGTTACATTTAAAAACATTTCAGATGTGTACATAGTTTTTTTTTGCATTTTTATCATTTGCAATATCACAAATAACAACTAATGACTGATGGATTTTAATACAGCGACACATACAACATCACCAATTCAAAGCTTAAGCATTTAAATGGATTTCTTGATTTGGATCAGATTTTACATGCTGGGTACATTGCAAGGTATCTTCAGACACATGGTTGTGGAACCAAGGAGTAAAAATGTTTATCTCTGGAAGATCCGCTTCTGGGAACGTGGCAGAGAAAGCCTTCTCGTGTGTTGAAAAGTTTCCCTACAAGGCCACCGCTCTTCGTACTAATGGATGAAAAAAAAATCACAACATTTACCATATCTTCAATCTCAATACCTTCATTTCTAAATTCATTTGTATGTTATTTGAGATCAAATCATATTTTCTGTTCCATATTAAAGCATTGCTGTCCGATGAAACTCACGTATGTTCATTTTGCCGATTTTGAGATTTTTCGACAGATTGAATGTCCAGGTTCATTTCCATATACAGTATGCGTCACATACCTAAATAGCCAATGAAAACTTGTGAAATCATGTCATCTGATTTTCACGTACCCGTTTGGTGTCAAAGCTGTCAATCACGCCGCGTATCTTCCGCCTGTGAAGCATCTCGCCGGTCTCGTAAAGTTTCATCGAACCTCAGCACTGGATATAGCCGAATAAACATGACAATGACTTTCCTTCATCGAGGTAAACGTTTCCCCCGGACGCCAGACTAACATCTAGGAGTTACTTAATTACGGTAGGACTGTGCAAACAAAGTATCTGTCTAGCATTGGTGATATTTACGCTGGGGATTTCCCCACCACTTTTTGAAAGCATTTGGTTAAAATGTTCTGAAAAATCAAGCGATGCTTAAGACTGGTTTTGTGGTCCAGGGTCACATATGTTGCGTTGTATGCTTATGGTGTGTTTTCTTGTACATATGTAATGAAATTCATTGTAATCATTTATTAAACGCGCTGCTGTTTTCTACGGTATGGTGCTTTGGCATTGTTCGGTTGAGCTGGTGTTGCAGGGACTGTTACATGTGTGATGTGTGCATTCGACATTGTTGAGGGTTTATAAATTTATGCTGAGTATTTTCTTGTTGTTGACTGGCCTACGCTATGCCCATTTTTGATGCGCGTTATTCAATATTTTTCCCGTCCTGCAGTAATGTTTTTATAAGATCTTTTGTCCCCACCACTTTTCAACACAAACTGACGACCCTGTTGTGTAGCATTACCATGTCAGTGTATTGATTCATTGTCCCTTAATGGTTTGCAAGAGACATTTAATACACTTATACTTAATATTAAATAAAGTAAGCGTATTTAACTAAGACGTAGGCTATTTAATGAACTGAGCGTGTTCATCTGTCAATACGAAACGCGACTTTGGCCATTCTAATTAATGATCGGAAGAACGCATAAAAAAGTTACTGTAAAATATGCACGCATGTCCATTTAAACTCAATTTTGGTCAAATGTGGATTATATCATGACACTGGCAAGAATATGGTTACATGTAAATATGCCGTACCAAGTATGACAACGCTACATTCAACTGCTTTTGATATACGGTGTTTTTTTCACTTTCTGAAAAGTTACCGTTTTGGACATACGTGAGTTTCATCAGGCAGCGACGAAAGGCTAATTTTAATATGAAACAATGTTAATATCCTTGGATTCCCTTTTTTCACGTTTTGCATAACCCATACCAAAGAGCACCTAACAAATTTTTTCTAAATTAATTTCTTCAGCTATTTCTGAGCACTTTGGATTTTTTTCTGATTTCTGTTTTTTAATTTAATTAAAGTTTTAGCCCTTACCTGCATACATAGTAATAGACTCCCCGAAACCTCTTCGACTGATCATACGAAACCATGTTTGATTGAGCCCCGTCTACCCATTTCCAACCACGTCCTTGACAGGGATCAATCAGAACCTGCATTAACAAAATACATTGTTTATTATCTTTATTTTTCACACATTAGCCTTTAAGTAAACTCATCAAAACTATTAAATAACTAATAAATGTCAGAGATGGCAGTTCACATCTATTCTGGACTCTTATTGGCTGATTTTTTTCTCATAAATTATTCCATGTTATTCAAAACATTTTGGTAACAATTTACAAAGAGACTGTTTTTGTTAACAGAAAGTTAATGCATTAACTAACATGAACGAACAATGTGTTTTTCAGAATGTATTAATTCTTGTTAATTAGTTCATTAGTTAGTTGATTACAGTTATTCTTGTTAGTTCATGATGGATTAACTAATGTTAAAGCAACACCAAAGAGGTTTTTTTTTTACCTTAAAATAACGTTTCCAAAAAAGTTTCAGTCGTTCATCCACTCGAAACAGGGTGAACGACACTTTTTCGCACATTCGCTTTGCAGC
This sequence comes from Misgurnus anguillicaudatus, assembly GCF_027580225.2. Classification (NCBI taxonomy): domain Eukaryota; kingdom Metazoa; phylum Chordata; class Actinopteri; order Cypriniformes; family Cobitidae; genus Misgurnus; species Misgurnus anguillicaudatus. Next base: position 2,762,841 of record NC_073342.2, on the reverse strand, counting down.
CCTCTATCGGCCAACACCGCACTAAAGAAGTTTCCAACCGTCGGGTAGTGGTCCTGTAGTTCGAGTGAAAACTACAAAAACTTGCTTTATGGCAGACCTACAATCCAATCAGAGCCAACTATGCTGCAGTATTTACGACAGTGGTAATGAACAATTACGCTTCTAACCTGTAGGGGGAGCAAAGAGCAAAAACTCTTTAGTGTTGCTTTAAGCATTATTAAGTAAATGCTAAAACTAACTTGAATTAAGGTTAATAAATGCTGTTCATTAGTAGTTCATGTTAGTTAATGCATTAACTTTCTGTTAACAAAAACAATCTTATTGTGAAGTGTCAACTTTTTTTGACAAATGCATAAAAAAGTTTTTGTTTTTTAGCACATGTTGTTTATAAAACTGACTTGTGCCTTCAGATGGAGAGGTTTTTGATATTATGGACAGCATTCCTGTCAAGTGACCCTAAACCTTTGACAAATACTATGTGTAAGGGTTAATATGTGTAAGGGTAGCCTACTATATGTTTTTCTTTTTTTATTATGTATTGTTTATTATTTACACGTTATATGCATTGGTTTAATGTATTGTAATGAGTTACCTGATAGCTTTTGGCCCAATTAACTCTCCAGTCATACTCATACATGCAGTTTTGATCCCTTACATATCCACTGTGCCATCCTCCATCAGGTCCAATGGCTTTGCACACAGCTAACTGGGTTGCAGAACGAACAGCATCTGTAAACCACAAGCATTAATGGAATAAACAAACGTATTGGTTTGACAGAATTCTCATCGGAGCATCTAATGATGTGTAATGAAAAAAATACAGTGAAGAAAATAAGTATTTGAACACCCTGCTATTTTGCAAGTTCTCCCACTTAGAAATCATGGCGGGGTCTGAAATTGTCATTGTGGGTGCATGTCCACTGTAAGAAACATAATCTAAATAAAAAAAATCCAGAAATCACAATGTCTGATTTTTTAACTATTTATTTGTATGACACAGCTGCAAATAAGTATTTGAACACCTGAAAAATCTATGTTAATAGTTGGTACAGTAGCCTTTGTTTGCAATTACAGAGGTTGAACATTTCCTGTAGTTTTTCACCAGGTTTGCACACACTGCAGGAGGGATTTTGGCCCACCCCTCCACACAGATCTTCTCTAGATCAGTCAGGTTTCTGGCCTGTTGCTGAGAAACACAGAGTTTGAGCTCCCTCCAAAGTTTCTCTATTGGGTTTAGGTCTGGAGACTGGCTAGGCCACGACAGAACCTTGATTTGCTTCTTACAGAGCCACTCCTTGGTTATCCTGGCTGTGTGCTTCAGGTCATTGTCATGTTGGAAGACCCAGCCTCAACCCATCTTCAATGCTCTAACTGAGGGAAGGCGGTTGTTCCCCAAAATCTCACAATACATGGCCCCGATCATCCTCTCCTTAGTACAGTGCAGTCGCCCTGTCCCATGTTCAGATGCTACCACCCCCATAGTTCACAGTAGCGATGGTATTCTTGGGATGGTCCTCCTCATTCTTCTTCCTCCAAACACGTTTAGTGGAATTATGACCAAAAAGTTCTATTTTGGTCTCATCTGACCACACGACTTTCTCCCATGACTCTTCTGAATCATCCAAATGGTCATTGGCAAACTTAAGACGGGCCTGGACATGTGCTGGTTGAAGCAGGGGAACCTTCCGTGCCATGCATGATTTCAAACCATGACGTCTTAGTGTATTACCAACAGTAACCTTGGAAACGGTGGTCCCAGCTCTTTTCAGGTCATTGACCAGCGCCTACTGTGTTGTTCTGGGCTGATTTCTCATCACTAAAAAAAGTGTACACACTTTTCATAGTGATGCATGACAAATGTGGAGGACGGAGGCACAGAGCAGCAGCTAAGAACCCTCCGCAAACTGCAAACACTCTCATCTGAATATAGCATCTTCTAAAACACAAATGTGATTGTCTGAAAAATTATGGACAGACGCATCCAACGTAAATCTCTTTTCTTAGACTTCAACAAACACACAGATTGTAGGCAACAGTTTACTTCCTGGGATTGGTGATGTAGAGAAGACCGACATTATCATAATTCCTCCCGCTTCGGACTCAGCCTGTAAATTAACTCCTGTTAGCATTGCATTGTGAATCTTTCAAACATGGTAAGGAGCGTCACATTTCCGGCTGACGTCAGAGGTATTCAGGCCAATCACGATGATTTAATAGGATAAAATATAAATTAAACATATGTGCTTACACATGACTTTATTAGAATGTGTTTGTGTGTATTTCAATCTGCCCAGATGATAGAATTGAGTATGAATAATGCCATTACGTAAAAACATAAAATAACCGGTGAACCTGTTTTTTTGAATCAGTTCTTTGAAACAAACTGTCCAAAGAACCAGTTCATGGAAATAAATCGGACTTCCTAACTAAGCTAACTGTAAATAATACTTAATAGAAAAAAAGCTGATTATGGCTGAGCATAATTAAAGTTAGGAAAAATGTTATGTAAATGCTTTAGAATCATGGCATTTACACTCACCTAAAGGATTATTTGGAACACCTGTTCAATTTCTCATTAATGCAATTATCTAATCAACCAATCACATGGCAGTTTCTTCAGTACATTTAGGGGTGTGGTCCTGGTCAAGACAATCTCCTGAACTCCAAACTGAATGTCAAAATGGGAAAGAAATGTGATTTAAGCAATTTTGAGCGTGGCATGGTTGTTGGTGGCAGACACAATCTGCTCAGTTACTGGGATTTTCACGCACAATCATTTTTAGGGTTTACAAAGAATGGTGTGAAAAGGGAAAAACATCCAGTATGTGTCAGTCCTGTGGGTGAAAATGCCTTGTTGATGCTAGAGGTCAGAGGAGAATGAGCCGACTGATTCAAACTGATAGAAGAGCAACTTTGACTGAAATACCCACTCATTACAACCGAGGTATGCAGCAAAGCATTTGTGAAGCCACAACACGCACAACCTTGAGGCGGATGGGCTACAATAGCAGAAGACCCCACTGAGTACCACTCATCTCCACTACAAATAGGAAAAAGAGGCTACAATTTGCAGAAGCGCACCGAAATTGGACAGTTGAAGACTGGAAAAATGTTGCCTGGTGTGATGAGTCTCAATTTCTGTTGAGACATTCAGATAGGAGAGTCAGAATTTGGCGTAAACAGAATGAGAACATGGATCCATCATGCCTTGTTACCACTGTGCAGGCTGGTGGTGGTGGTTTAATGGTGTGGAGGATGTTTTCTTGGCACTCTTTAGGCCCCTTAGGGCCAATTGGGTATCGTTTAAATGCCACAGCCTACCTGAGCATTGTTTCTGACCATGTCCATCCCTTTATGACCACCATGTTCCCATCCTCTGATGGCTACTTCCAGCAGGATAATGCACCATGTCACAAAACTCAAATCATTTCAAATTGGTTTCTTACACATGACAATGAGTTCACTGTACTAAAATGGCCCCCACAGTCACCAGATCTCAACCCAATAGAGCATCATTGGGATGTGGTGGAACGGGAGCTTCGTGCCCTGGATGTGCATCCCACAAATCTCAATCAACTGCAAGATGCTATCCTATCAATATGGGCCAACATTTTTAAGAAATGTTTTCAGCACCTTGTTGAATCAATGCCATGTAGAATTAAGGCAGTTCTAAAGGCAAAAGGGGGTCAAACACAGTATTAGTATGGTGTTCCTAATAATCCTTTAGGGGAGTGTATATTTACAGTGTAAATCATACACGTCCGTGAGTCGGTTCTCATCCTAAGCAAATGCTCTACTCTTCAGCACAAGGTGACTTTTACAAACAACTACAAAACAGAAACTTTTTCAAATACGAACACAGCAAAAAAATACTAAACATAAGTAAGTCTCCCTCTTTTCTCATCTTCATTAAAAGTGCATAAAATAACACTTTACTTCAACATTTACTGTCATTATTTAGTATCATCTAAAAGCACGCTGGGAACCATGCCTGTCAACATTTGGATTTGAAAATAAGGGAAATTTCCCAAACCTGAACAATCCCCCTATTTTCATTACTACGCAAGGGAATGGATGGGTATGATTTTCTTACTTAGTATTTTTGTCTTGTTTTAAGTACAAATATCTAACAATTCTTAAATCAAGATTTTTTTATGATGAGCAAAATGATCTAATAAAATAAGTCTAGATTTTTTAGACAAAAATATCAAATTTAAGTAAATTGGTGCTTAAAGCAAGAAAAAAAGCCAACGGGGTATGAATAAATTCCCCACTTCCCCAGTCTTCATACCCCATTGGCAGAATATTTGCTTATTTATACCCCATTGGCAGAATATTTGCTTGTTTTAAACTTAAAATCATGCCAATTAAACCTTTTTCTAACTGATTTTAATTCATTCACACAAATTTGTTTTTTAACACATGTGATATGGTAGATACCACTTACCATATTTTCCGGACTATAAGTTGCTCCGAAGTATAAGTCACATCAATCAAAAATGCGTTATGAAGACGAAAAAAACATATATAAGTCACAATGGACTACACATTGCATTTATTTAGAAAATTATTTCACAAAATCCAAACCGAAGAACAGACATTTAATCTGGAAAGGCAAGTTATTCAACTAAACAATAGCACACAGAACAGCAGGCTGAATAGATGTCTGTATGTTAACGTAACATTATCAGTTATTTACACAATACACAATAACATACTGAACATACCTGGAAGCAGTGTTGTGCCTGAACTCGTTAATTCTGGTGTTTGGGAAAAGCACGCTCTCTCAGTTTAAACTCGTTCAATAGAGTCTTCCAGGCAAAAACCCGGCTAAAACACACTGTAAACAGACCTTAATGTGTAACGGAAAAAAGCACCCAATCTGGCAACACCAGCGTTTCACAGCTGCATGCGTCATCAAAACAAAAAGCAGCATGGAGGCAGAGGTGTATAGTACTTAAGTATTTTTAATTTCTACATAAAAGTACATTTTCAAGTATTCGTATATGTTTTTCTGTGGAAAACATACATTCCAAAGCATATTATCATAATTTTTACTCCACTACATTTCATATTTTCAGGTTTTTGGTTTATATTTAATATTGAGAAAAGAGGGAGACTTACTTATGTTTAGTTTTTTTTTTGCTCGTATTTGAAAAAGTTTCTGTATGGTCGGGTTGCGATTTTGGCGCTATCTTGTGGTCTTGTGAATAGTATGCCTTACAGACCCGTTTGCCACTGAACCTGCATTAACGACGACAGTAGGGCTTCTGGCCTTAGTCAAACGGGTTGGCATGTTTCATTTTCTTTTAAAGATCGGATGGGGACCCATAGTTACCATAGATACCTTCGCATTGGGCCCCCAATTTGCTAAATCCTCAACCGTGGGTAACATACTTATACTGCAATAGTTAGCCTGTCTGGAACCGAGCTAATTTAAACCACATCACTGTGTGACACTTGCATTACATGTGAACAGCCCCCACGCTAATAGGATTTTGTTTCTCTCTCCCTGTCTCGTCCTCGACCCCGAGGACAATGAGACAAACAGACCCAGTTCCGGTGAATGTGAAAGTCGGCACACCTCTGATCTACTGGTCGTCCTTCAACATGATGCCCAGCTGATGCCTGACCAATGACCACCGGCAGAACCCGCTTAATCTCTTTATCCGTTTACATGTGTATATATATGAATTGAATTCAAGTACATTAAACATCTAGTAATTTTTTTTACTTTTACTTAAGTAAAAAGTACTTTCGTACTTTTACTTAAGGAAGTAAAAGTACACACCATTTATGTAATTAGGTATTAAATTAATTTTAATATGCAATATTAAAGGAATACACAGTATGATTCTATGCTTTAAAATGTAGTGAACATTTTTTAGTAAAGTAAATTTTTCCCAAGACAAACACTCTGATAAAGCACAGATGCTTAGAAAAAGTAACAAAAATTCTTAAGTAGTATACACCTCTGCTTGGAGGTGACTGACTCTAGATGCTGCTAAAATCCCTGCCGTGCCACAGCGCCCCACTCACATAGTTTAGGCAAGGCAAGGCAAGGCAAGTTTATTTGTATAGCACATTTCATACACAGAGGTCATTCAAAGTGCTTTACATAGAAATGAGAAAACAATATATAAAAGAGAAAAAAGAAAATGTAAAAATAATAGATACACAATAAAATCACAATAAAAACAAAGATACATGAGAATTTAGAAAGAAAATAAATGTGATTTTAATAAAAACACTTTAAAATGTTAAAAAGAATAAAACAGAAGTAAAAGTGACTTGAGTTAAAGGTGCAGTCAGTGTGAAGCAGCACAGTGCTCATTCAGTAAATGCAGAATTAAACAGATGTGTTTTTAATCTAGATTTAAAAGTGTTTACTGTTGAAGCACATCTGATCTCTTCTGGAAGCTGATTCCAGCTAGAGGTGGCATAATAACTAAATGCTGACGCACCTTGTTTTGAGTGAACCCTTGGTGTTTCTAACTGACCTGATCCTAATGATCTGAGTAATCTTTTAGGTTTATATACAGTTAGCATATCTGTCATGTATTTGGGTCCTAAGCCATGAAGTGATTTATAAACGAGTAACAATACTTTAAAATCTATTCTAAATGTAACAGGAAGCCAGTGTAAGGACCTGAGGACTGGAGTAATGTGCTCAGATTTTTTGGTTCTGGTCAGAATTCTGGCAGCAGCGTTCTGTATGAGCTGCAGCTGTCTAATGGTCTTTTTGGGGATCCCAGTAAGAAGTCCATTGCAGTAATCCACCCTGCTGGTGATGAAAGCATGAACAAGTTTCTCTAAGTCCTGTCTTGAGACAAAACAGCTAATTCTGGCAATATTTCTGAGATGGTAGTAAGCTGATTTGCTTATTGCTTTCACATGACTACTGAAATTAAGGTCAGACTCTAAAATTACACCAAGATTTCTGACTTTATTTTCTGTCTTTAGACCCCTAGAGTCAAGGTATGTGTTAACTTTGAGAGTTTCATCTTTATTTCCAAATACAATGACTTCAGTTTTGTCTTTGTTTAACTGGAGGAAGTTTTGACGCATCCAACAGTTAATTTCATAAATGCATTTACATAGAGAGTCAATGGGGCTGTAGTCATTAGGTGACAGGGCTAAGTATATCTGGGTGTCATCTGCATAGCTGTGGTAAGCAATTTGGTTCTTTTTCATTATTTGACCAAGTGGGAGCATATACAAATTAAACAGAAGCGGTGCAAGAATTGAACCCTGTGGGACTCCACATGTCATGGATGTCCACTCAGATTTATGGTTACCTATGTTCACATAGTAACCTCTTCCTTGTAGGTATGATTTAAACCATTTGAGGACCATCCCAGAGAGCCCTACCCAGTTTTCCAGTCTATGTAAGAGTATGGTGTGATCTACTGTGTCAAAGGCAGCACTAAGATCTAGTAGCACCAGCACTGATATTTTACCTGAATCAGAGATTAATCGAATATCATTTATTATCTTTATGAGCACTGTCTCTGTGCTGTGATGCTGACGGAAACCAGATTGAAAATTGTCCAGATAGCCATTTGAGTTTAAGAATTTGTTCAGCTGATTAAAAACCACCTTTTCAATGATCTTGCCTATAAACGGAAGATTTGAGATTGGTCTGTAGTTGCTAAGTATGGTTTTGTCTAGGTTACTCTTTTTTAGGAGAGGCTTAATAACTGCTGTTTTTAATGACTCTGGAAAGGTGCCTGTGATCAGAGAGGTATTTACTATTTTTAAGAGGTCAGTTTCTAAGCAGTTAAGTACCTTTTTGAGAAAAGATGTGGGGAGTGTGTCAAGGCTGCTAGTTGATGCTTTAAGATGTTGTACTGTTTCTTCCAAGGTTTTTATATCAATTATGTCAAATTCTGGGAGAATGGCTAATTTCTGAGGTTGTTGCAATGATATCTGACTGATCACAGTACAATATGAGGCCGTATTGATCGCCATTCTGATATTACTGATCTTCTCAGAGAAAAAGGTTGCAAACTCATTGCATTTGTTGTCAGAGAGCATTTCACTAGGAACTTGATTTGGGGGGTTTGTTAGTCTCTCTACAGTAGCAAAAAGAGTGCGAGTGTTGGTTATGTTTTTGTTTATAATGTTTGAAAAGAAGGTCTGTCTAGCTGTGCCTAGTTCTACATTGAAAGTACGAAGACTGTCTTTATAGATGCTATAATGTACTTCAAGTTTTGTTTTCCGCCACATACGTTCAGCTTTTCTGCATGTTCTTTTCATGTGCTGTACTGCTGTTGTGTTTCTCCAGGGTGCTTTACGTCTGCCAGTGATCACCTTGACCTTTACTGGAGCTATACCATCAATGGCATCTTTAACTTTTATGTTAAAGTTTTCAAGGAGAACATCAACAGAGTCTGCCGATATGTTTGGCAACATTGATATAGCATTCATAAATACCTCACTGGTGTTCTCATTTATGAACCTTTTTTTAACATAGACAGATCTAGCATCAGTGGCAGGACAGATCAATAAATCAAAGTAAACACAGAAATGGTCAGATAGCGCTTCATCCTTGATTACAGTGGATGAAATGTTTAGACCCTTGCTAATGAGCAGATCAAGAGTGTGTCCCCGATTGTGTGTAGGACCTTGCACGTGCTGGGTCAGATCAAAGGTGTTTAAAACATTTAACAGTTCAATTGCAGCATTGTTTTCTGCATTGTCTATATGAATATTAAAATCTCCAGCAATAACAAAATAATCAAATTCAGAGGAAATTGTTGATAAAAGTTCTGTGAATTCATCAACAAATGCTGAGGTGTATTTGGGAGGTCTATAAATAATTGTAAACAGAATGCGTGGTGTACCTTTTAAAGCAATACACAAATATTTGGCACTGTATCAATCTCAGAATGACGTATAATAGGCAGTAGATTAGATAGAATTGCTGTGCGGCTGGAGACGGCCTTCATCTTTCTATCACATGTCAGGACAGAGATAGGGAAAGCTAAAGGGACATCGGGCACCCGCTTGTTCTTAAAATATTTATGATTGTTACTGCTGACGTAGCGGGAACCCAACACACATCAGTTACCAGTGCTGTTTGCAGATGAGGGCTGGTGTGGTCCCTGACGTTGAGGCAGAGGTCGGAGTGCTCTCTCAGATGGAGGGGGAGGGCAGGCTGGGCCTGAAGGCTTTGGTGGTTGAGGAGCCCGCCGTTTCTTGGTTGATATTTGGGGACTCGCAGCAATAGAGTTGGAGAGCTTTGTTCCAGCAGATACCAGTTTCTCCATTTTCTCTGAAAAGCCCAGAAGTGGTGATGTTGGAGAGAGGGAGAGAGAGTGTGACGACATCAGCTGTGATTCTGGTGTTCCTGAAGGCTGGGAGGGAGTGTTATCATTCCTCGGGTCATTATCAACAGAAACGTCCTTGGGTGTTGATTCACAATCCAGCTGTAGCGAGGTCTGTGGGCAGGGCTCAGCCTGAGCTGTGTCTGTGAACAGTAGTTGTGACTGCAGAGTTTTATCCTTGTCTTCTGAATGTCCATCCAGGTGCTGGTGTAAAATCCTGTGGTCATTTCCGCTGTTCAGTAGTGGACTGGCACACTCAGCTGATGGATGATGCATGGAGAAAAAGATATTGTCTTTAAGCAACCTAGCACCCAGTTTGTTTGGGTGGATACCATCTGTGTTAAAAAGTTGCCTTTGGCTCCAGACGATATTGAAATTGTCAATGTAATTCAGTCCTCTCATGGTGCAGGTTTTTTGCAGCCATGAATTTAAACTTAGTAGCCGAGAAAACATATTTGTTCCCCGGGCTGGGAGAGGTCCACTGATGAAAGATTTAACTTTCAGTCTTGCAAGTGTTTCAAAAAGTTCATTGAAATCCACCTTAAGGAGCTCAGACTGCTCTTTCCGAATATCATTCTTTCCCACATGTATGACAATCCGACTGACAGACTTATGTTTCATCAGAATGTTGCCAAGTTCCTTGTTAACATCAGAAACCGTTGCATGAGGAAAACAGTATGTACGGGTAGCCTTGCTTTCAAAGTTTCTGATAATATTGTCACCCACTATCAGCGTGTTTGGCTCGGCTGCTGTCTGAGCGGAGCGCCGCTGCCTGTATGATATTGAGCGTCTGTTAGCTCTGTAAGCTACTGACTTATGTGATCTGTGTCCATTAACATTTGGGGATTCTTCCCCCAAACTCATTAGTGCTTCAAATCTATTTTCAAGCCGTACAGGGGGTGGTAGAATACCAATATTGGCTACTCGAGTTGTACCCATATCTGGGGTAGATGATGCTAATGCAGCAATTTGTGACACTCGTGACAGTCTAATGTCTTGAGCACTTTTGGGTCTCGCACCCTGTTTATGCCATCGGTTTGTGTCTTCAATTACTTTAGGTTTCTCTGAGCTCACTATGACCTGTTTATAAGCATTAGGTTCACAGGACTCACCAGCTTTATGTTGAGAAGGACCACGATGAAGCTCCGCTGTATGTTCTGGCAGGGTCGGCAGCGCCACAAGTAACTTTGTTTCGAGAACCGCAATCTTTTGTAAAAGTCTGTGGCAGTTTGAGCAGCAGGTGGATTTAGATCCAGAAGAAGGCATTTTTTCTTCTTTTCTTCTGAGTGTGGGCAGCTGTGTTGTCCTGTTTTAGGATTGTCAGCTGCCGGCAATAGCAGACTGGTAGACTGCTATGATAGAAACCCCAAGTTGTTGAATATTCCAAATATCAATATAGTTCCAGGAATTTGTAGTTTTAGTTTGAGAGCCCAATTGTTTAGTTTGAGCACTGTGCTGAACTGCTGGTAGTTGAATCAAAAGATAAAAGCGAAAAAGCAAAAGCGCAAAGCACAGAGCGCAAGTAAAAGCGTCCGAACAGTAGCAAAGCAGGAAGTACGACTTACTTATGTTTAGTTTTTTTTTTGCTCGTATTTGAAAAAGTTTCTGTATGGTCGGGTTGCGATTTTGGCGCTATCTTGTGGTCTTGTGAATAGTATGCCTTACAGACCCGTTTGCCACTGAACCTGCATTAACGACGACAGTAGGGCTTCTGGCCTTAGTCAAACGGGTTGGCATGTTTCATTTTCTTTTAAAGATCGGATGGGGACCCATAGTTACCATAGATACCTTCGCATTGGGCCCCCAATTTGCTAAATCCTCAACCGTGGGTAACATACTTATACTGCAATAGTTAGCCTGTCTGGAACCGAGCTAATTTAAACCACATCACTGTGTGACACTTGCATTACATGTGAACAGCCCCCACGCTAATAGGATTTTGTTTCTCTCTCCCTGTCTCGTCCTCGACCCCGAGGACAATGAGACAAACAGACCCAGTTCCGGTGAATGTGAAAGTCGGCACACCTCTGATCTACTGGCCGTCCTTCAACGTGATGCCCAGCTGATGCCTGACCAATGACCACCGGCAGAACCCGCTTAATCTCCTTATCTGTTTACATGTGTATATATATGAATTGAATTCAAGTACATTAAACATCTAGTAATTTTTTTTACTTTTACTACTTTCGGAAGTAAAAGTACACACCATTTATGTAATTAGGTATTAAATCAATTTTAATATGCAATATTAAAGGAATACACAGTATGATTCTATGCTTTAAAATGTAGTGAACATTTTTTAGTAAAGTAAATTTTTCCCAAGACAAACACTCTGATAAAGCACAGATGCTTAGAAAAAGTAACAAAAATTCTTAAGTAGTATACACCTCTGCTTGGAGGTGACTGACTCTAGATGCTGCTAAAATCCCTGCCGTGCCACAGCGCCCCACTCACATAGTTTAAAATTAAATAACATCATATTTGAAATAGACTCTGACTAAGCTCACGCTATTTAACGTGCACGTGCTGTGTTCGATACCTGCGAGTTTTCATACACGCGACCCCGCGCAGTGCTTCTCGCCCAGTGTGCGACCCCCTTGAAGCACCCGCCTAGCCTTTCAAGGTATGTGCAAACAAGTGCAAAAATTAAAAAACAGTCAATGCTAATGTAAACCCTGGTTGGATAAGGATTTAAAGTTAGACATGAAGACGAAATCTGACGCATTTTGCTTCAGTGTTAAAATGTATAAAATAATTGCTGTCTGTGGTTCTATATGGGCTTAATGGCAATCTTTTTTTTTAATTATATGGGAAAAAGAAATATAAATTAGTTCATTTTTGGAATTGTAAACAAGTTAGATCTGTACACACGTGGGGACGGGGGGCCGCACGTTGAAAAAGTTTGAGAACCACTGGGATAAATGAACAGAACAAGCCAGCGCACATCAAGTTCACAGGCTCGTCATTTCACATCACTGAATCCATTGAATTACATAAATACAGGAGCAGCATAAAGTGGCCTCTCACATCTGTAGATGGTAATGATGTCTCTTGGTTCATATATGTCAGAATTAATTCATGACTTACAAGTCACGCCTGAGTAAAAGTTGCAGGACCAGCCAAACAATGAAAAAAAGTGACTTATAGTCTGGAAAAGACGGTAATATTTTAATTCAAATAAAAACAATTTTTTTCATTAAATTTCATTCGGATTAGAATAATTATTCTCAGTGCAGAGTTGGCTAACACACAAAGTCACTAAATTAGCCACTGTCAAAAATGTTGTTAGATTTATTCAAATTGGACAGTGATGAGTTGCTGTCATTCACAATAGCAACCAGATGTGATGTTACATTGTTACTTGAACTTTAAGCAAAATTATTACTTTAATTGCTAAATTGTTTCTTTTTATTTTTCTTGAAAATGATTGTAACTTGCTTTTAGCTGAAAAAGACTATGGTTAAAATGGAGACAATGATTTTCAGTTAGACCACTGTAAAAATGCACTTTAAATAAATGACTTTTTATTTTATCAGTGTGGTCATAACAAAAAACATACAAAAAAACATGACCTGCACAAAACACCTTTCTAAATAATATATCTTTAAGGTGATCTGTGTGATTTTCAATCCATGGGGGATAGGGATTTTACCATAAAAATTACTGCTTAAAGATGTAATGATCAGCCTAATGTAAAAATAGTGAAAGCGTTTGCTTACTGTTGGGTACTCCTGTTGTCAGAGTCCACTGGAGATCCTGGTTCCTGCAGCCCTGGTATGGGTCTCCTTTCCATGGGCTCACACAGGTACAGCTCCTTGCATGATTGGCCGAGGAGCATTTGGCATTTACTCCGCAGGGTCTAACAAGGCATGCGTCCCGACACGTGCCTACGGTGCTAGTGCAGACCTCATTGTCCTTACAAACACTGTCTGCTGTGCAGCTGGTACACTGGGGTGGTGTGAAGGATGGACAGGGAAGGTTTGAGCATCTGTAGTCAGAGGACAGAGGAAGAGATTGGAAGCCCCATCCAGGAAAGCAGGAGACCTTGCAGACAGTGGCTCCATTTTCAGTTTTGCACTCGACTCGCCCGTTCGTCGGCTCAGTGTAGCACACAGGCAGGTCACTCCACCGCCCTCCAGAGCAAAGCACAGTCTGCGGGAAAGGCTTGTAGTTTGAATAACACTTAAGTTTCACCATCTGCTGGCGTGTGCTGTGATACGGCTTCTTGCAGTAGTTGTTCTGAAGTTCCACAGCCTGCAACTGGCCACATCCATTGTTGTTGTAGAGACTCCACTGGTCAAATACAAATTCCTGGAATGACGCCTCCACAAAATCAACGTTTTCTGACTTCTCAGTGATTAATAAATATCTTGACCAAGCCAAAACAGCTTCCTTTTCCATGGCAAACATAAAGCGCACAAAATAATCAATCCGGTCAATGTAGTCTTTTGAACATTGTACTGGATCACCAGACTGGGTTGTTGAATCCTGGTCGAGGGATTTACGAAAAACATCCAATATGTTGTAGTGATCTCCAAATCCTGTGCCCATCATCATGTTGTTAAACTCTGTGAGATAAAATATGAATGTGTTTCCTCCTGTGAAATGAGCTCCAACTTCAGATACGTAGTGGCTTTGAGAGATAGTGCTGTTCCGAAGTCCAGTATGAAGCCTGTTAATGTACTGAAACTTCTGAATTATATTGCTGTATTTCACAAATATGTTTGTCCACTGAATATCATTTCGGACAGACTCAACAATTTCTTTTGTGTACTCCTTCAATTCCTTAACACTAAAGTAAATTGCTGTCAGATCAGGGACTGGTTTAAAGATGATTCCATTCATTTGATTTTCGATTGCTGTGTAGTCAATAAAATTTTGGATGTTTTCCTCACAACTTAGACCGCTGAACATCTTATGGCACTTACAGAACCCCTGTGTGGTGTCCTTGATGAATTTACATTCTCCATGGATACATGTAACATTTGAGCATGTAGGTGTCCCGGCAATACTCTTGAGGAAGATATTAAAATTTCTTATCTGAAGTGTATATGAACAGCTCAACTCTATGTCTGGCACATATGTCTGTACATAATCTGATGTTTTTTTAACAGCATGAAGAAACTGTATGTTGTCCACTACTTTAGCACCAAACCTTTGGAGCATCTCTTCTTTCAAAATGGCACACCGAGAGGGAGATATTTTTTTTAATTCGGTCTCTATACTAGACTTAACCTGGTCTTTAATTCTTTGCCCAACAGAAGAGCCTTTTTCTTGGTAAATGACATGAACTACTGCCTTCTCTTGCACAGGGAGGTCAATGGACTTTCCAAAGGTAAACTCATTTTCAGCATCCTTTGAGTGGGCGATCACTATCCATCTGTACCAGTGGAACTTCTGCTCCAGATGATCTTTAATATCTGAGATTAGCGTTTTAGTATCAGAGAATCTTTCAGTCGTGAATTTTACAACATCATTTTGAGCCCATTTCTCAAAGTCATCAACACACTCGATCAGGGCGTCCTTTATGGCTGCTAAAACATCAGACAGCTGTTTGACTGCTTCTTTCGCCTTTGCTTCAGCATCATAGTCTTTTAATTTGTAGTAATATATATTTAACTGTAGTCCTGAAACCATCAGACTGGTGTAGTAGCTGGAGTATTGCACCAGAGTATTAAAATCACCATTTGATTTTTCGATGACTAGCTGCAACAGATTCTTATTCAGACTGACAGCACTGTTCTCAGTGATATATCTGTATAAGTTAGCAACACTGCTTTCAGTGCCTGTGTGTTCATAAAAACTAGTAAAGCGCTCAGCCAGCCTGGTCTTCTGCTCCTGTGTGGAAGCTGTGGGAACTTTCTCAATAAATTCTTTCAGCTTGGCCCAGGAGTTTCTGATTGCATTCTCATCCTTACTGTAGGTGCTTGCATAGTCTGTCCATTTCATTTCTGTTTGAAGGGTAGAAATTTGAAGGGAGACTGAATCAAGTTTGCGGTTGACTTCAGCAAATTGTTCTTTCATTAAATTAAGCATGGGATCTTCTTGTGGAATGAATGTGAATATGAAGCTAACTAATGCTCCAATAAAACCAAAACTTGCAGCAAATTTTCCAACAGCATCAAAGACTTTGAGAACTTTCTGGATGGTGTCTGTCACCTTCTTTGTTTCTGTGAGTGCTTTAGCTGCTTTATCAAGACCATCAAGAACTTCTTTAGACAATGTTATGCCACGCTCCACTCGATCAACATAATCTGGGTCAATGTCAGCTGTGCTGAAACATCCGTATAAAAGGAGGTAAAGAATAGTAATGAGAGTCTTTACAGTAGCCATGACAGCTTAACCTGGTCAAAGAGAAAACATAAAATGCATTAAAGGAAAACAGTGATGTTGATAAATGTATGTGTGTTTAATGTCATAAAACTTTTCACTGTATATTTTTGCCAGTTTTACAGTGCCCAGTGTTTCTTACTTAACCTGTTTAACCTTACTTAACCTTACTTAACTAAAGCAAAAACCTTACTTTAGCAAAAAACATGAAATTTGCATGCCCACACTAAAATGTTTGCAGCTCCTAAACTCTTTGACCTATAGACATAATTGTGATATCATCTGCAAGAAGAAATGTTGGGACCTGATTGCAATTTATGAAATAAGAGAAGTTAAAAAAGAAAAAGGAGAGTTATAAATGGTTAAGTATAGTGGAACTAATATGTTATACACAATATATTTCAGATATAGAAAAATATGCCCTGCACCGGGGGACAGGGAGGAGCCGGCAGAGCAGGAAGCCACAGGGGGTGCCTGCCGAGCAGATGGCCACTGTGGCCATGGGCGTATAGCCCCCCAAAATCTTGTTGTGTGTGTTTTTTTGTGAGAGTTTTGTGTAACTTGGCTCATCATCCTCCTTCCTCGGGATTCTTGTTTTATTGATGGGTGTCGTTTGAGTGAGATGTTACAGCTAATACTACCGCCTGCTTTCCCGGTGGCGAATGTAGCAAACATATCAAATATGCCCAGTGGGATTCTTAATAGAAAGATTAAAAATATGGGAGAAATATGGGAAAATATTTAAATGGGATGAGAGCGGAAAAGAAGTGGATTATGTCTGTGAGGAATGGATGCACTTTTTTGTTCCTTGGTTTCTATTTGGATTTGTCTGTAAAAAGATAATCATGTACATCATGGATGTCTAGAGGGTGAGTAAATCATGGGGTATTTTTCATTTTTTGCTGGAGTATACCTTTAATTAACTCACCATCACATTGTCCACTTACAGTGGTTCTCAACTCCAGTCCTCGGGCCCCCCTCCCAGAATGTTTTAGATGTCTCCTTATATGAAACACCTGATTCCACTCATTAGGCTCCTTCCAAAATGTTTGAAACTTTTCCTTAATTAACACACTTACAAGCTGATGAACTGAATCAAGTGTTTTATATATGGAGAGATCTAAAATGTTCTGGGGGGGGGGCGGAGGACTGGAGTTGAGAACCACTGGTCCACTACAATAGCGCAGTAGTGGAGTATTTTTGTGCCGAATGCACTTCGCCAGGGTTCATAAAAGTTTCTGAACTTTTTTTAGAACATAAAAGATTTGTACATAACAATTTTACTTTATTTCTTTTATGGGTGATTTCAGTGCAGGATGTACAGTGGTATTGTGTTGTTGTTTGTGAGGGATATTTAAGCTTGTTCAGCTTTCCAAGTAAGCCAGCCTTATGGAAACAATAGATGTAGATTGTTTATCTGGGGTAGAAACCTGTATGGCCGATAAGAGGCCGATATAACTGATATTACAGTAAATAACCTTCAGCATCAACAAACAGGTGCCGGCTTTAGTTACCATTTGCCGATCCAATGGCGGACTCATCCAATGTATGCTATTCAGACCTGTCCTCACCTGAGCGGGAAGCTGTGGAGCAGTTGATACCCGGTTATCGCAGATCCTATGCGATGTACAGCGCCCAGTTCACCCAGGCTCCAGACTGACAGCAATACCGCTAATGCTACAAACGCTAATACCGCTAATGCTACAAACGCTAATACCGCTAATGCTACAAACGCTAATACTGCTAATGCTACAAAGCTAATACCGCTAATGCTACAAACACTGTTTCGGGTGCACCTAGTGTTAAACGTAATACACATAGCTCGGTTCCGTCATCTGAGTCAAGGCGGCCGACTAACTGGGTGACTGTCAGGCGGCACAGTCGTTTCCAGTGCCCACCCAAGACCCCCCTGGAAATTTCAAACAGGTTCGATATTCTAAGCAATACACCGACTGAGACGTCTGTTAATAGTGCCTTGGTTATTGGAGATTCGATACTTAGGAACGCGAACATTGAGGCACCAGCCACCATAGTCGATTGTATACCGGGAGCCAGGTCTTCAGACATTAGATCAAAACTTAAAGTGCTGGCTAATGCTAAGCGTAAGTTTTCTAAAATTGTTATTCACGCCGGCACGAATGACACCAGACTCCGCCAGTCGGAGATCACCAAAGATAATATTAAAGAGATATGTGAAATTGCTAAAACAATGTCAGACAATGTAATATGCTCTGGTCCCCTCCCCACCTACCGGGGGGATGAAACTTACAGTAGATTATTGTCTCTTCACGACTGGATGTCAAAATGGTGCCCTCAGCATAACGTAGGGTTTATAGACAATTGGAAGCAATCCCGGGGGAGACCTGACCTGCTAAAGAGAGATGGCATCCATCCGTCTCAGTAAGGAAGGGCGATTCTCTCTATAAATCTGACCAATAGTCTTACTTCTAATACAGTCTGACTATCCAGGGTACAGGTCAGGAAACAGACGGATCGGCTTAACCATCCGTCTGTTAGCTGCCGTGATATGTCAAGATCACTTATATCCCAGCACTTCGAGTCAATCTTACCAGAATATCAACACATTTCAACTGTATCTGTTCCCCGAACAAATAAATACAGAGCACCGCTTGCCACATCTGGTACAAATCTGATTAATATAAAATTAGAAAACAATACATTAACAGATGAACCTCGAATGTTAAAATTCGGCCTTCTTAACATTAGATCGCTTACCAATAAAGAACCTATTGTCAATGAAATAGTTACAGACCAAAACTTAGATGCACTCTGTTTAACAGAAACCTGGCTTAAAGCAGACGACTACATTAGTTTAAACGAATCCACCCCACAAGACTATTATTATAAACACGAACCTCGATTAAAGGGGAGAGGGGGTGGTGTAGCTACAATATACAACAAAATTTTTAAAGTAAACCAAAAATCTGAACTAAAATTTAAATCATTTGAACTAATGTTGTTAAATATGGAAATAACTGACCGTAACCACAAACAGCTCTCTTTTGCCTTAGCTACAATCTATAGACCTCCGGGCCACCATGCAAATTTCCTTAAAGAAATAGCAGATTTCCTGTCTGAGCTTGTAGTCACTGTAGATAAAGCTCTTATCGTTGGTGATTTTAATATTCATGTGGATAACCCAAAAGATGCACTAGGACGTGCGTTTATGGATGTTCTAAATTTTCTCAATATTAGACAAAACGTGACAGGGCCAACGCATACTCGTAAGCGCACATTAGACTTAATTCTGTCACTCGGGCTCAATATTAATGACATCAAAATATCACCTCAGAGTGATGCAGTTTCTGACCATTACCTTGTGTCATACACTGTACCTCTAGATAGGATCACTCAATCCACAACATGCTACAGATAAGCCAGAACAATAATTTCCACCACTAAAGATAGCTTTATTAGCACTCTTCCAGACCTGTCCCAAATTAAACATGTAGCAGATAACTGTGACGATCTAGATATTGTAATAGAAAACCTAAACAATGTCTGTTCCAACACATTGGATGCCGTTGCTCCCATTCGAAAAAAGAGAATCAAAGAAAAAACGCCAGCTCCATGGTATGATCATTACACCGCAGCGCTCAAAAAGGTTACTAGGAAAATGGAAAGAAATTATAGAAGCACAAAGTTAGAGGTATGGTGTGCAGCATGGAAAGAGAGTGTTCAACACTACAGACAGGCTATTAAAACCGCCAGATCTACCTATCTTAGCAAGCTTATAAATGAGAATCATAATAACCCTCGTTTCCTCTTTAGCACCGTTGCAAAACTGACTAGAAACAAAGAACAAACAGAAACCAATAGTATACTTCAACACAATAGTAACGACTTCATGAACTTCTTTTCTAACAAAATTACGGCTATAAGGGAAAACATCGTGGCTACCCAGGCAGCCACCACTCTACCCGTTAGTTCACTTAACACTAGACTACCATACGAACATCTTGATTCATTTAAACCTACTACAATAGATGAGCTCTCTAGACTAGTTACATCATCCAAATCATCGTCCTGTATATTAGACCCCGTTCCCACAAAACTACTTAAAGAGGTATTCCCTGTAGTGTCAACCCCAGTTCTAAATATCTTTAACTCATCGCTAGAAATAGGATACGTTCCAGGATACCTTTTCTTTCGAAAATATTTGAAAAGGTAGTGTCAAGCCAGTTACGCACATTCTTGACAAATAATAGTACATATGAAAAGTTCCAATCAGGATTCAGGCCCCACCATAGCACAGAGACAGCGTTGCTTAGAGTTACAAATGACCTCCTATTAACATCCGATCGTGGTGAAATCTCAATTCTTATATTAGTAGACCTTAGTGCAGCCTTTGACACAATAGATCATACAATCTTACTCAATAGACTAGAAAACTATGTTGGTATCAGTGGTCAGGCGCTAGCCTGGTTTAGGTCGTATCTAACCAATCGCTATCACTTTGTTTATGTAAACGAGAAAGAGTCATATCACTCCCTGGTTAAATACGGCGTACCGCAGGGTTCGGTTTTAGGTCCTATCCTGTTCTCGTTATACATGTTACCTCTAGGAGACATTATCAGGAAACATAACATAAGTTTTCACTGCTATGCGGATGATACTTTACATCTCCTCACATCCCAGCGAAACACACACGTTTTCTAAACTAACAGACTGCCTTAGCGATGTTAGTGACTGGATGGCACATAACTTTCTTAAGCTGAACTCCAATAAGACAGAGATACTTATTATTAAACGGAATCACTACAAACATCTTCCTCGGTTAGGAACTTAGGTGTGATGTTCGACAGCAACTTATCCTTCGATAGTCATATCGGCAACGTCTGCCGCACAGCATTCTTCCATCTTAGAAATATCTCAAAAATACGCCATATACTGTCTACATCTGACGCAGAGAAGCTTATCCACGCTTTTATGACCTCTAGAATAGACTATTGTAACTTGCTACTCGGGGGATGCCATGCAAAACAGGTCAACAAGCTTCAGCTAGTTCAAAACGCTTCTGCAAGAGTGCTTACTCGATCTAAGAAGTATGACCACATAAGTCCAATTCTGGCATCTTTACACTGGCTACCAGTTAATTATCGCATACAATTTAAATTATCACTTATCACCTACAAAGCCTTAAATGGCCTAGCACCCTCATATCTTAGAGAATTACTATCAGAATACAATCCATCACGTGTACTGCGTTCGCAAAATTCTGGTCTCTTAGTTGTCCCTAAAATATCAAAAGTGTCTAAAGGTGGAAGATCCTTTTCCTACTTAGCCCCTAAGCTCTGGAAGTATTTACCAACCGTTGTCCGAGAATCAGACACAATAGATACCTTTAAATCTAGACTTAAAACTTTTTTCTTTAACAAGGCATTCACATAATTTGTTTTAGTAAAGGTACTCATCTCACAATAGATAGCTTGTAGGAATGGGACGATTAGAAAATTTCATATCATGATTATAGTGACCAAAGTTATCACGGTTATCAATATTATCATGGTTTTCTTAAAATGAGATGGAAATGTTCAAAAAGAACTGATACACACACTGAAAACATTTTAACAAGTTTTATTTTTGAAAATCAGCAAACAACAAATACAATTAGCAGCTATATGCACTTTTTAAAGCATAAACATTAAATCAGGGGTGTCCAGCCTCTTTTTGTGTGGCAATCTACTTTTAAAATGATAAAGCTGACAAGACCTACCTGCTAAAAAACATTTTTTAACAAAACACTGTTACATTTTTTAATAACACTTTAAATGTGTGTTAGAAGGACTATCTCTACGTTGTATTTAGGGCTGTCATCATTACTCCATTCTTTTTGAGGAGTTAAAAAAAAATCCTTGAGTACATGCTGAGTCCTAATGGTACGTTTACACCAACCGCGGTAGAGGCGTGAAGCGCGAGTGATTTCAATGTTAAGTCAATGTGCAGACGCGTTGACGCGCGTCAGGAGGTCCCGCGGCGCGGAAGAGGTGTTCGGCGCAGAGCGGAAGACGCGTTTTCGCCTCATTCGCGCGCGAATTGAGCGTTGTGCGCGGTACGCGCGAATGGTGCTTTTGTGCATTTTGCGGTTCACGCGAATTTGCGGCTGACGCCCGAGTTGAAAAATTTGAACTTTGGCGGAATTTCGCGCCGCGTTAACCAATCAGGAGCCTGCCTGCTGCTGTGGTGGCAGCCCCGCCCGGAGTCAGTCACTCAAGCAGTCACTTGAAGCTATATGACACAAGTTGTTATTTCTATAGAGGAGACAGGAATAAAAAGGACCTCGCCTGGAAGAGTGTCAGTAAGGACTTTGGGCAACCTGGTAAGTTGCAATACACACTTCACTTTTGAGTCACGTGACGTTTATCGACCCGCCGTTTATTTTCCCCCTATAGTAAGGTTACCCAATACAAACTGGTAACTCTCTTGATAAATGCACAAGTAACATCAGTCATCTTGCAAACAGACACTCGCACAGCAGTTGCCCCTCCCACAAGAAGCGGATTTTGCTTCGGACGCGCGTCAAATGCTTGCTTTTTCTGCGCGTCTACTCTACACACGCGAATGCATTCAAAGTGTTCAAGCGGCAAACTAGGCACGGTAGACGCGATTTTGACGCCCAAAACGCGTTTGGTGTAAACTCAGCATTATAGTGGAATAGCGGAGATGCGGTTTTGATGAAATAAACTGACAACATTATCAGAACAGAAGCATCTCTCTCTCTCGTTCGGTTGGTCGATCGATAGCGCACATACACCATACGTGTGGATCAACTCCAGCATGTATGTGCATTCAAATTTGAAGTAAGACGACTCCGCTGCAGCGGGCAGGCATAAGATTTATAAAAACACACTTGAGAAGAAATGCGCAACAACTCAAAAAGACTTCTAAGACCATAATGCCAATTTGGCGCTTTGCTTTCCGAAGCTCGTGGAGGCGTGGAGCAGCATACACAGTTATTAATTTATAGGCGATCTACCGGGATTGCATTTGCGATCGACTGGTTGTATTGGACACCCCTGCATTAAATGAACATTAACATGGAGCCCTGAGATGTATGAACCTGTTTTAATGAACAGTAGCTTAAATAAGAACATCAAATGCACACATAAGCAACGCATTAAAACACAGTGCACCTGTTACTGCATCCGCCACGCCTTCTCGCACAAAAACTAATGTTGCATGCGAGCGCTTGCGTCAAGCTGATTCTGGCTGGACAGGATGTACCGCGAGTTTTCAAAATCAAGGTAATCAAACACTGTTTTACTAATAATTACATTTTAAACGATAATACTAACCGTCAGGACATTTTATCATGGTTAATCGTGAAACCGGTAATCGTCCCATCCCTAATAGCTTGTACAACCTAATAAATAAATAAACTAAATCCTCATTTTCGTCAACACTTCAAAGCATGGTAAATGCTATTAATATTCTTAAGAAATATGTTTAATCTCTCCTTACTCGTTTACATATGTGCAGCAAACCATGAGCCGGGCATAAACTTTCAAAAACAAATGTCACGTATAAATTAGAAAAGGCTACATATAAGGAAAAGAAACGCTATCTGTGCACATACAAACCACAATACAAGGCCAAAACTTAAAAACTAGACCAATAAAACCCCGAAACGGGCCATTAATTCCAAGCGCAGAGGAGTGATTGAAAGTTATGTATGGCATTATGTTATCACTTGCTCGGCCCTCCTCCTGAGGTTTCTGAGTCGAGTAGGGGAGTACTGTGAAGCCCAGACAGGCATCAGGGAGATTGCTGGCGCAGTCACGTCGCCGTCTCCCCTTTACTCCCTTGCTCGTCCGGATGTTAATAAAGCTCGCTGGGTATAGATAAGTGGTATTAAGCCCACTAGTCGGGGGCGGTACTTCGGTCCTTAAAAGGGTGTCACTGCATCCATCTCCAAAACATTCGCCGTCCCGTGCAATTTTCTCATTCTCCCTAAACCAATCTGTGCAGAGTCTGTCACGGGGGTGACGTTGTATCTTCAATACGTGTGTGTATATATGTATGTATATGTGTGTATGTATGTGTGTATGTATGTGTGTATATATAGAGGGCCCTATAAAATCCGTTTTATTTTTTCCCAAATTCCGTTTTTTCAGTTTAAATTCGTGCAAATTCCGTTTTATCCGTTTTAATTTTTGGCAATAATATTTTTTACCCTTTACATTTATTTTAGTCATAAAAAGAGTGTGCCTTTAATGTTAATGATTAAAATGTAAATGATTTGGGGAAAAACTGGATAACAGGATTACTTAATGACTATAAAAGATGCATTTACACACGCACATACACACGCACCCGCGCGCGCACACACACAACTCAATTCAATGCATTGTTTAGTGTTGTTGCTGGAGGCTACAACAAGGTGTCAAAGCAGTGGTGCCTTCAGAAGTGCCTTAAACACATCAATCCAGCGGAACGCGGTCCATATTTTATACACAATCGCTTGAAATGCATATAACTTTACAAACATACACAGGATAGTGATCTGACTTAGGACAGCATGAGCACGCAGCTCTTTGCACGTGCGAGCGAAAGAGAGACAGAATGCGGCGCCATGATGCAGATGATTATATTTTAAATGCGAGGGATAGTTAGTTTGCCTCAGCTCGCTTGAAATGCATAAAACTGAACAAATACATGAGGATTTTTGTTCGCACTTCGGACAGATGCGTGAGCGCGTGCACGTGAGAGAGGTACAGTGAGACAGACGTGGATGAGAGAGTGCATGTATCTTTGCGCTCACCGTGAACAGTGTGTTGACAATAACAGTTCTCCGGTCACATAAAAGTCATGTGAGACCTGCTCGGAACTAAGTGCTTAGCGTCGAATTTCTTAATTTTTTCGCTGACGAAAGCAGAGTCGTGGAAAGCCGCTTCGCCATGGTTTTAGTGTTTTGGAGGGGGTCTGAAACGACGGGAGGGAGCGCGTCGCCCAGATTTACTTCCCCCGGTCTGCATTTCCCCCAGACATACGTTCGTCTCCCACACAAAAACATAATTTTATAAAAAATATGTAAAATTCCGCAAATTTCCGCGTTAATACTAGATTCCGTGTTAATTAGCCAATTCCGCGATTCCGTCCGCGATTCCGTGATCGCGGAAATTATAGGGCCGTATATATATGTGTGTATATATATGTGTGTATATGTATGTGTGTGTGTATGTGTATATATGTGTATATATATGTATATATGTATATATTCTTCATGTCTTGTCCTCGACCGAGGACAATGAGACAAACAGACCCAGTTCCGGTAAATGTGAAAGTCGGCATACCTCTGACCCACCGACAGACCTTCAACGTGATGCCCAGCTGATGCATGACCAACGACCACCAGCAGAACGCCCTTAACCTCCGCCTAATCTCCTTAATCGTTTCAATGTATATATAAATATATCTCCCAAGGGTTTTTCCCTCCTAGGACTTTTTTTTACTTCCCCGGCTAAGCCTGTTTTTTTTTTCTCCTAGGGCTTTTTTCAACCTGGGGAGGCAGCCTTTTTAAGCTTAACTTAGCACCTTCCCCTTTACATTACATTAGCAATACGCACTTAAAGCAATATTACTTAAAACTTAAATAATTTACAAGACATAATTAATGTGGATATGACATCTCAAGGAACTGTTTGAATAAGTGTGTTGAACTAGTGTGTTGTTAAAAAGTGAATAATGATTGGTTATTTTACTGTCTGTCAGACTTTTGCTTTACATTGAGTGGCACAGAGTGTCTTTTCATTACAAACAACACGTTTAAGTAATAGAGAAATTTATCATCCCAGTGAGTAGTGAACACATGCACTGCAAGTCGTAAACACACACAACCGAAGCAGTAGGCAGCTATCCCTACAGCGCCCAGGCAGCAGTGGGTCTAAGGTGCTTTGCTCAAGACTTCCTACAAAGCATTTTACAGTATTATAAAACAACAAAACCATAAACAATAAAGTATTTTGATAGCACTTTGCTTTACAGATAGGTAATAACTGGGCAATGTTATAGTAATATATATGTAATTTCATGGTAATTATTATTTTTAAACCACATATTAAATGATTAATGCAACGTGATTTACTAATGTTTGCGGTGTGTTATGACTGGTATTTGCACCATTATTTAAAAAAAAGCATGTCTTAAATTACTTTGTGCTTGAAATGACTACAATTATTGCTAAAAAGAAGAGGCATCCCAGAGAGCAGAAAGCATGTGATACAATGCAGAGGATTGTTTTAACATGCAGGGCTCGAGAGTGCGACCAATTTTTCGTTAAGAATGTTAAGTTAATGCCTGATCCGACCAAAGATCATAACCAATGCTCTGACATCAACCTCCCGTCACATCAGCCCTGGTCCGAACCCGAAGACGGAATTAGGTAATGAGGCTCTTACAATCGAGTCCGAGCCAGAGCATAATTCTTTTGAAGAAAATTATTTGAACGTAACCTCCAAATCTAATCCTATAAACTTTTCGGTGTTTGCTGTATCGCTATTACCGCCCTGCCAGACTGTCTTAAATAGAGAAATAAGTTAATTCCTTGATTTGCGTTGTTGATTCATTTATAAATAATTCCCCCCAAGGCTATAGTTTATGCGTAAATAGCATTAAAATCTATAGAACATGATGATTACATCTTTGTTTGAAGAAAAATATAATAAAATACATAAGCCTACATGAAATCTGCTTCACTTAAATAATTAGCAAATTAACAAAATGAATTCAAAAGTAGCCTATAGCCTATATGAGTTTATTTTTTGTGAAAACTTTTTTTTACCTATTTAAAAAAGCACAATGTTTTGTTATTAATGTGAATGTAACTTTACACAAATAAATGTACACCATTACAGTTTTGAATGTTGTTTTACTTTTATTTGTATGACCATAATTTATTAAAGGAATATTCAATTTTCTTTAGGGATGCACCGAAATGAAAATTCTTGGCCGAAACCGAAAACCGAAAAAGAGGACACCAAGGCCGAAAACCGAAAGCCGAAACACCGAAAGAAATTATGCCAATTATTAGTACTACCATTGCACTTATAGTATTTTTGTGTGTAATATAAATGGAGTCAACACACACAATTTGAGAAGAAAAATAAGCCAAACAGCATGTGCCATAAACAAACCCAACTTCAGTTATATAGGCTGAAGGATTTGTTTGATTAATCCTTTGGTGCTTGTTTGCCATGCAGTATACATTTAAAAACTGAGATGTGCTAGTTGTGGTTTTGTCCTAACGTTAATGTTACAAAATGCTGATATAAAAATGATGGCATTTTAATGCACGTTAAAACCCCGAATGGGTCGAAGGCTCAGTCAAATATGAATATCTTCTTTATTTAGTCTGACATGTTTTTGTTTAAAAAGAAAATCATATTTAGCCTACCTTCTCCGGCGAAACCCGTTTTTCTCATTAATGCCAGCTGCAGAAAAACTCTGCTCTGTTGTTATCCAATAAGAACAACAAATGGATCTAACAAATATATCTGAATTTAATATTATGTTACAAATAACGCAAGCTGGCTTGATACATTATTGCTGAGGGTGCAAAGTTACGAGCTTAATTTAACAACACTTCACAAAACGGAGCTATTGTTTGCTGTTATCGGGTTTGTTATAACCATATCCACAGATAAAATAAACGTTCTCCGTTTCGCTTTCCATGCGTGTCTCGTGTCGTTTTAACAAAATAAACTAGTATATATAAGGAAGCGAACAAACCTTTCATCATGCACGCTGATGCGGCGGCGGAGAAGCACGTCTAACACCCGGCATTAAAACTCTAAACACTTAAATGAGTCTGCAATCTGAATTACCAAAACAATCAGAAATACATACATATTAATTTTCATGTATATTTTTATTAAAGTCTGTAAAAGACCGTACAGGTGAAGTGAAAAAGGATTCAATGAGCAGTAGCATTAATGCTGCGGTGGCGGATTAAAAACATTTGAATATCATTTTTTCCCCATTCTAATTATTATTGCAGATCGAATATTTGACCATTCGTGCACATCCCTAATTTTAAAAGCAATCATGTTAAATGTCTGTTATTCTGGATGTTAATCTGAACGAATGTTTAGTCGGAGCTTGTGAAAACTGTACAAATGCCCAGAGAAACTCCGCGGGTTTGGACACAAACATTACGGTCGTGGGCGGGAGTGAAACTCACAGGTTGCGGAGGTCCTGGTCAGAAATTCGCTGGACGCGGGTTTGAGAGAAATCTAGTCCACACCGCAGATATGTTACTTCAGACAAGCACGTGCAGGTCGCGGTTTCTGTTTGCGTCATCACATTATTTCGGCCGTATTTTTTCGGTGATAAAAGTCTTTCGGCCGAAAACCGAAAAACCACTTTTGGGCCATTTTCGGCCGAAAATTTTCGGTGGCCGAATATTCGGTGCATCCCTAATTTTCTTAAAAGAAAAATCCAGATAATTTACTCACCACCATGTCATCCGGGGTGTTGATGTCTTTCTTTGTTCAGTCCAGAAGAAATTATGTTTTTTGAAGAAAACATTGCAGAATCTTTCTAATTTTAATGGACTTTAATAGAACCCAACATTTAATACTTAACTCAACACTTAACAGTTTTTTTTCGGCGGAGTTTCAAGGGACTGTGGACAATCCCAGACGAGGCATAAGGGTCTTATCTAGCGAAACGATTGTCATTTTTGACAGGAAGAATAGAAAATATGCTCTTTTAAACCACAACTTTTCGTCTAGATCCGGTCTAGCGCGACCTAACGTAAATGCGTAGTGACGTAGGGAGGTCACGTGTTACATATATAAAACACACATTTGCGGACCATTTTAAACAATAAACTGCCACAAAGACATTAATTAGTATCAGTTGACATACAACAACGTAGGAACGGTCCTCTTCTAAGACGCTTGTAAACACTGGGGCGGAGTTTCGCGTTCATCCTCTGTGACCTCTTGACGTCATGACGTATTGCGGTGACGTAGTGGGGTCAGCTGGCGCATCACGACCGGATCTACACGACGAGAAGTTGTGCTTTAAAAGTGTATATTTGTTATTTTTATTGTCAAAAATGACAATCGTTTGCTAGATAAGACCCTTATGCCTCGTTTGGGATTGTTTATAGTCCTTTGAAACTCCATTGAAAAAAACTGTTAAGTGTTGAGTAAAGTATTAAATGTTGGGTTCTATTAAAGTCCATTAAAATTAGAAAAATTCTGCAATGTTTTCTTCAAAAAACATAATTTCTTCTGGACTGAACAAAGAAAGACATCAACATTTTGGATGACATGGTGGTGAGTAAATTATCTGGATTTTTCTTTTAAGAAAATGGACTATTCCTTTAAGGTAATTTGGTAATGCAAGATGCAAGCTCATCACGGGTATCATGCCATCACCGGCGCGGGTTTACCCAGGGCAGCGAGAAAGAGACATTAAACTTTAAACATTTAACATTCAACCGAGTTTTTTTGGACATCCCTTTGGAATCACTGCAATCTGTCATCAATTTATAAGGTAATTATAAATATAAGCGCAGCGCTTATGAGTGTTCAAACACTGCTGTCCGCTCAGCTGTCAATCTGCCGACCCTCACAAAGTTTCACATTAAATGTTAATATATTTGTCCAGTCATGGTCCTGTGCTTATTTCTGTCAATGTTCTGCATGAAGATCTTTAAAAGTTTCTACTTACTTCACGATTTGCGGTGCGGCTGGTCGCAGTCTTTATGTCAAACGGGCGGGTATGAAATAAGTTGATGCTGATGTCGGATGACGAGTCAAATGTTATTTTAATCGCGCGGATGCGGATTATCAAACAGGAATGTGCATGACTCCTATAAGGAAAATGGAATGACAACATGAAAATTATAAAATAGCCTACATCAGTGGCGGTTCTAGACAAATTTCACTAGGGGGGCCAAGGAGGGGCCAGTGTTTTACCAGAGGGGCACATTAAAAAATGGCAAGAAATAATATTTAAAGATTATAGGGGTGATTACAGGAATTAGTTTAAACCAGGACTATGCCTTAGTTTAATTAGGAAATGAAGAGTTTGGTTCCAAAACGCAATAAACGCCATTTTTGAAAAAAATGAGTTACTGCCAGAATCAGTATTATATCAGGTCAGTATTATAAAGTAAATTCTTAATTTT
The DNA here is from genome assembly GCF_027580225.2 of Misgurnus anguillicaudatus. Taxonomy (NCBI): domain Eukaryota; kingdom Metazoa; phylum Chordata; class Actinopteri; order Cypriniformes; family Cobitidae; genus Misgurnus; species Misgurnus anguillicaudatus. The sequence goes on along the minus strand of NC_073342.2, from coordinate 2,733,021 downwards.
ATGCAAAATCCAATTTCCGCAGTGTTATTCTGTCATCTTTTCTCCCTTTTTTCCCAAAATGCAATAAACGCCACTCCCCCTTTTCTACAGAATGCCATAAATCCACTCCTCCACAGATTACAGCGCACCATTCACGCAATGTAAACAAAGAATGGCGGCGCGCTGAGTACACGGAATCCTAGTTTTCCTCATCTACTTTGTACTTCGTGATCACCAAACAAACAAAAACAAAATAATACTTTAATAGCATTGATAAACCTGTGATGGTTTTCTGTGACGTGAAAGAAACGTAAGCCATCAACATGTAATAATTTACGCAGAGGAACCCGGGAGACGGGTGCTTGTTTGGCCGGGCTGACAGCATCAAGTTACTGTCATGATAACACATTGACCCCAGGGGATCTTATGAAAAACTTTCCATTATTTTACTCAAAGTCAACGAAAATCGAGCAGGACCAAAACATTTTACAGCTGAAAAACGTTAAGCGAGGACGTCAGTATAACCGATGACTTCTTAATATCACAAAGTAAGTGTTTTGATTAATGACAATAATGTTTATATTTTTAATTAGTGTGTACAACTGTTCAACTAAATGAATATAACATGGCAAAGATGAATGCACATTTTATAGGCGATTGATTCAATAGATTTATAGCATTTTTAATAAAAACTTGTCATGGATTTATTGCATTTTGTGGAAAAAATAATCCGTTTTTATAATAAATCTTTAAAAAAATCAAGTTATGGATTTGAATTTATTATAACCTAAAGATGCTATGTGAAAAGTTTGTAACAGAAAATAGTGGTTTTCATCTTGTCACTTTCTTGGTATAGAAAACACGTTTTTACCGAAATTTGTCAAAATGGATTTATTGCGTTTTGGAACCAAACTCTTCAAATATAACTAGTTAACAAAAATCCCTTACTAAAAACATTACTTGTGTGCATTTTGAAGCAAAACTAAGGACACTGATGTATTTTAAGATATGGCATTGCTAGTTTTTTTGAGGTTGGACAGCTCTTACATTTATTTTAGTCTAGGACTAGTCTAATCCCTGTACGAGAAACCACCCCTTAAACTTTATTTTACTTTACAATCATATACATATTTATTTAATACAAGAGTGAGTGCAGGTGCAAAAGAGGAGCTGGGGTCTCATCAGCTCCCTTGTTCAGTAGTCAGGGCACTGTGGTTAGGTAGTCTGCCATTATGCCAAACCTTAGTTACCTAAAAATTCCATGCAACGCAAAAACCAGTGAGCATCGATGGTCCCTATGTTCCCTTACTGGAAATCACGTGACCTTTTCTAAAGCCCTCCAACCAAAAATCACGCGAGCCTACTCAATAAACTTTATGAAATGCAAACTTTTATAAAGACAAACGTTTGTTTTAGTTTAAATATATATAAACACACATTGCTAGACAGTTAGGGACCACAATCTACTCAATATTTAAAATAATATTTATTTTAAATTGTAAAGATTTTTATATGTAACATTTAATAATATTCCTCCAATTTTATGCACGTATATGTAAGAAAATAATTACAGCGCTTTTTACAATGTGTAAACTTTAAAAAGTTAGCGAGATGTTAGTTTTTCCGGTTGTTGATGAGTAACAGCTGTGAATGATCACAACGCGCAGCCACGTCACAGGAGAATAAGTAGTGTCCCAATGTCAAGTGAGCTAGAGTTCTTACCAGTGCCCAAACCTGCATACACATTCACAACATCGGGAGATTGGGAACAAATTGAGACACTCGCCGAGCAGCACCCGCAGCCAGCAACAGTGCAGTGGTTGGGTGCGTCGCTCTAATTTGCCAGTGTAGAACGTTGTGTCGCATTAGTTCCGCTTTTGGCGCTCGCGTGTAAAATGAAAATAAATTTATACATTTTTATTTGGTCAGCACGGGGTGGCCACAGTGGTGGCCAGTGACATGTCTACAGAGGCACGGGCCAGCCTTGGCCTCTGTGTAGAACCGCCACTGGCCTACATGTTTATATTCTGTATTAAACCACCATGGGCGCTAAACTTGCGGTGTTAAAGGGACAGTTCACCCAAAAATGAAAATTCTGTCATCATTAACTCTCCCTCATTACATACCTGTATAAATTTCTTTGTTCTGATAAACACGAAGCAAGATATTTTGGGGAATGTTAATAACCAAACCAAGCATGAGCCCCATTCACTTGTATAGTAGGAAAAAATAGTACTATGGAAGTAAATGGGGATCATGAATGGTTTTGTTACAAACATTCCTCAAAATATTTTCATTCATGTTCACCAGAACAAAGACATTTATACAGGTTTGTAACAACATGAGAGTAAGTAAATTATGACAGAATTTTCCTTTTTTGGGTGAACTATAAATCCGATGCGGTCAAAAATTAGGGTGCACCTAACTTTTGTGCTGGTGCACCTAAGAAAAAATGTTAGGCGCACCAGTGCAACTAGTGCACAAAGTTAGTCTAGAGCCCTGACATGTAACAGTTGAAATGCCACACATTATTCAAAAATATTGTTTGCCAAGCCATGTCATTTTTTATTTGCTGAAGTAAATAAAAGAGGAGTCACTAGGAGAAGTCACACAATACCAGACGTTTCAAAACTTCTTGTAAACTTTAACCCCCTGGGGTCCAAAAATGCAGCGCCGCGTTTTGACGTGTTTTCTCCTTATCATGGCAGAATCAACTTAAAATACTCCATCATTAATAATCATACACTTACGTGTTTGACATCATTTAAAACTGTGAAGGGTCTTCTTTAATTTGTGTACATTCACAGTAACAACAGATCTTTGTGTTTTTGTCAAATAAAGAAAATAAACAGGGTGCGCATTCAGACATTTCTGTCTCCGCCAGCTGTCTCTCAAAACACGTTCCAACAATCAATTGAAACTTCGCGGATACTCGTCACACAAACATGATACACTTATCAAAAGAAAGCCTGAAGTGTCTACTTTTAAACTAGCTAATTATAATCGAAAACAAATATTGTTTGTTTATATAATCTGCATTGAAGTAAAGAGAGTACAGTTTTTCCTGGCAGAGCTCATCATCTCTAATGCGGTCACGCCCAGAGGCGGTACCCACTGTTCACATGGTAATGAAAAGACGTTTATCTTTAACGTTACCTAAGAAGAAGAACAATGGAAGACGCAGAAGATATATTCCCGAAGTAACTGTAAGTCATTTATCCACATTTATATTTGCTATAATGTAATATGCTTATGGCTTGTGCAGTTCAGCCTACATAAGCGACCTCAGCAGACTGCACTCTTCGGATTGAAAAACTTTCGCATTGTTTACAAACAAGGACCCGTGAACTCACGTAATCGCGGATAACTGTTACATGCCGTACAGTGTTAGACACAGTAATTTACTTTCGTATCCTTCATGTCAACTTTCAGTAAGGCTGCACTGCAGGATCTTTTAAAGGTGCAGTGTGTAAATTTTAGTACATCTAGTGGTAAGGCTGCAAATTGCAACCAACGTTTCAGTCCATCGAAACGCATAGAGAAGCTACGGTAGCCGCCACCGGACAACCATGTCATCGTTGGAGACAGCTTAGTAAAAAAAGTTCCGTTAAGGGCTTCTGTAGAAACAAAATGGCGACTTCCATGTAAGGGGACCCTCTGTGTATGTAGATAAAAATGTCTCATTCTAAGGTAATAAAAACAGTTCATTATGAAAGGTCTTTATACACCACTGATAATATAGTTATGTATTTTTATATTGCATTTCTGTCAAGAGATCATTATAAAAGTTATACACTGCACCTTTAAGTGTGTGCTGTAATATGATTCCATAAATTGTTTACAAACGAGGATGCGTGAAGTCACGTAATGGCGGATAACTGTTACATGCCATACAGTGTTAAACACAGTAATTCACTTTCGTATCCTTCATGGCAACTTTCAGTAGGGCTGCACTGGTCAATTTTGATTTGGTGGCGGACTGAGAAATGAATGTATGGGGATGTTTAGCATTCCAACAACGCTCTCACTTGTATGATACAGCAGCAGGCAGCGCAAATATAACAATATAATCTCTTCCCCTCATTTTGTTTTCTAGATAACAAATAAAGTCATGTCCAGTCAGTGTGTTCATCGTACTGCATGCCAACATTTGTTGGCTCTTTTACATACAAGCGAAGCTAATTGGTCTCTCTATGCGAGTTCCCAATTCGTCGGTCGTGACGTCGTAGTGACCGACTGAAAGGGAACTTGTTTTATGTGGTTTGCCCCCATTGTGGGCTTTTTAGTTTCCGGTATTGTTAAATTTTAGTGTTTTTCTACCCGTGTCTGCGTTTGGGTTCATCCTGACACTGCGTAGCCTACCATTTGAATGGGAGAATGTGTGTAAGCAATAATTCTAATATAGGCTAATCAAACTTTGATCAGTATTTTCTGTTATCACTCACACGCTCACTCACTTATAATGTATATTATAATGTGTTTGGACATAAATTTGTGTTGGCAGTGTGTGAATCAAAATAAAATTTTTAAAACCTACTTGCTCCTTTCTAAATCCCCATTAAACCTAAGCAGTCTTTATTAGGCATGCCTTTTTGATTTTCTTAGGAATTTGATGTCACAATGATAAAGCCCTGCCAACGGCTGCTGAATGAAAGTCCGATATTACCAGAGTATTTGCCATCAATTAATGGTACAGGTTCCACCATTTTCTCAGCGCATCTTTGAGAAAATAGACATATTTTAGCCAAAAGCATTCACTGTCTCTTTTGGTAAGGGAGCAAAGAGCAGCAGTTAATTTAATTTAAAGGTACACACATTCTAGCCACACCAGGGACTTAGGGTGTTTTCACATCTGTAGTTCGGTTCATTTGGTCCGGACCAAAAGCAAAAAAATGATACATTGTAGCTTTTTTAGCAGTTTTGGTTTCTTTTCACATCACACTGATTGCTCTGGTCCGCACCAGTTGAAACTAACCAAAATTCAGTCATCTTATAACATTCACATCACTCATTGGCTACATGTATTTGAACGTATTTCCTAAACTGCTTCTCGATTGGTCAGAATCAACGTGCGCGAAATTCCAACGGATCTCGGAAGTAAACAAAAAGGAGGAAAATACAGCAGACACCATGGACAGACAGCTGCACGCTGTAATTATGTCCGTGGTTGTTATACATAGTTTGTATACAGAGCTCTAGACAAACTGTTCATTTCCAGAATGAATCACAGATGCGGCTTGAAAGCAACATTTTAATACACTGCAAACGGCAAAGACACCACATTTCTGAGGCTCCGCCACGCAACTCCAGGTTTGTCCGCGATCTGTCATTGTGCTAATATTGGTAATAGAAACTGTCAACAAACACTTTCTCATCCGATAATGCACTGCGCAGCTGACTACAGCAGCTGGTTTAGTCCAAAATATGCAGTACTTTTGCAGTTACGTCGGTTCGATCTCGGATCGGCTTCTCACCACAAACAAACCGCTTTAGAGTTCATTTGAAAGCAGTGGTGTAGTCTACGTGATACGCAGGTTTACGCCATATACCCACTAGGAATTGTCAAGGATTTCCGTATACCCATTAAAAATAACGTGAGGATGCGTAACAGCATGGTTTTGTGACATTTTAAACCTTTAGTCATAACTTAGATGTGAAGCACTGACCATTGCTACTTTAGCGGGTTGAAATGCATATACATATTAGGCTATATATTTGGTGTGTTTGACTTCCTGCCGAACTGCGCTATCCGATCGGCGTATGACATCAAATTACCATAGGGGCGCGAAAGTGACTGACTGGGGAGCAGACTGATGTGGCCCCACAAGAGCCCACAGGCAAGTGACAGCAAAGTACGGCGATTCCAGTCATCACATGGAGAAATCTGCTTTGAATCGCTCTCGCGGTACTTTGACATCACCAAGAGGTCTGCTTAGCGCCAAATGAAGTTGAACCTGCAGTGTAGCTGCTCACGCGACACTGTAAGCAAACAGTCAATGTGGAAAAGTGAACCAGTGGAGCAGTGCTGGTTTTTAGCTGCCTTCAGTTCCTCTTTCAGCATGTTTGCTTGTTCTTCATAGTGTTAAACTTCCCTTCTCTGTGTTCATTTATATATCTACGTTCAAGATGTATATGATCTTAAACTTCTGTGAAGAAATTTATGTCTGCGTCATAGGCGGAAATCCCGGGGGGGTCGGGGGGACAGGACCCCCCCATCTGAGGGTTGTCCCCCCCCTAAAATATAATTAAAATATGTGTATTGAAAATAATTTAATGATTTATAATACTTAAAATAGTTGTGTGAGAAGTAAAACAATACAAATGCAAACGGAGCAACAACAAACGTTGTAAACATTTGGATTCCCCCCTCCCTTGCCTCACAGTGGTTTGGTCCACTGCCAGTGCCACACAGTCGGGTGGTTGAGAAGTGTACGAAGCCGACGCGTTAATCAGCTATATACTTACAAACCAACGTTTCCCACCACTTATCAGTTTATCCACATGTGTTTTAAAACTGGTCTATTTGGACATATAAACATGAACATATTTCGTTTTATGAGAACAGAAGCAGATAAATGAACAAGAAAACATTTTTATGCATCCATGCAGATGTGAGGCAGAGCTGAAAGTAACAAATTACATTTACTCACGTTGCTGTAATTGGGGATTTTTGTGTGTACTTTTACTTTTTTGAGTAGTTTTTAAAATCTGTACTTTTACTTTTACTTAAGTATGTTTTGTTTAAAGTATTGTAGGCTACTTCGCTTCATTTTAAATCATATCCGTTACCGAGTAAAAATAAAACAAAAAAGCAAGGTGATAAAGAAGCGCCACGGATGATTGATTGATGGGCGGGGGAACGCGCAGAAAGAGCCATGGAGAGGGACGAGACAGGCGTGGGCTAATGCAGACCCTCAATTCAATTCTTATGAAAGAAACCCCTTGCCATTGACGCGAAGCGATTGTTTCATTCAAGCTCTTGAATTGCCGACCGGGTTTTTAGCGCTAATTTGCACGACGCGTTTTTAATACATGCGCATTATCCTTCGAGGTCTAGCAGCTTCGCGTCAAGTCAAACAACTTAAGAACGTCCTCGGGAATGCTCAGGTCATTAGACATTGCAGATAGAGAGAGAGCGAGAGAGAGAGAGAGAGACAGAGATTGAAAGACATCGGGTACACAGGTCAGGGTAGCTACAATAAACGTGTAAAGGATAAAAGTATTATGGCACTCATCTCATATATGCTCATTTAAACTAGGTATAATAGTTTAATAAAATAATGTATGTTACCAGCAATACATCCATTACAACCTTACTATAGGGATTTTATTTACTAGCTGCTGACCTCATATTTTTTTTGCTTTAAAAGTGCATACTCACCTGTAAAAATCATTAAACAATTCCATAAATGTTTCTTAGTTATAAAAAAGCTTTTATTTTATTAACTTTTTGTTATTGCACATTAATTGTAAAGATGTTCCTACAATAAAAAACAACTAGTTTGAGATTTATATTTCCTGTCGTTTTTGAACTATACTAGAATCCTCTCCCCGCTGTAAAAAAGTAACTTTTTACTCTGAGTAAAATTAAAATGACTTACTTTTTACTTTTACATGAGTATTTTTAGACCAGTAACTTTACTTTTACTTAAGTAAAATATTATTAAAGTAACTTTACTTGAATATTTTATTACTCTTTCCACCTCTGAATTCATGTGTATTAAAATTACATTTGCGTCCGTTCATAGAGAAAGAGAAACGTTTTCTATCTGTACACATTTCCTTGCAAGTACAATTTTGCCTGTATTATTGGTGTCCCCTTCAAAAATTGTTCTTGAAAAATTATGTTTATTGTCCCCCCCAACATTTAGATGAGATTTTCGCCCCTGGTCTGCGTTTGATATTCAGTTCAGACTTGCAAATGTAAGATAATTTTCTTCACTTTAGTTTGAGTGTCTAATATTAGGCTACATGATGGTCTTTTAATAATAATTAAGTAAAAGCCTACACTCCAAAAAACAAACGGTGCTATATAGCACCAAAACAGCCGCCCTGAATCGCAACGACAGAAGAACCACCTCTAGTGCCATACAGCATCGGTGAAGATGCAGTGAAGCACCAGTGAAGCACCAGTGAAGCACCTGTGTAGAACCATATAGTGCTATGTAGAACCATATGTGGTGCTATATGGCCCCTATATGGTTCTACACTGGTGCTTCACTGGTGCTTCACTGGTGCTTCACTGGTTCTTCACCGGTGCTATATGGCACTAAAATGGTTCTTCTATCGTTACGATCCAAAGCAATTGTTTTGGTGCTATATAGCACCGTTTGTTTTTTTAGAGTGTATTTTCATTTTTATACACTGCTTGTATTAAATGCAAAAAAATAAGCTTTTTATATCAATGACTATGCAAATTAGAGTTCATGGTCATCGTAAATGTGTATTAAATTAAAACATTTACACCATTAAATTACACATGGTAATGTTATCAATAGTTGTCAGATAATAGCTATTGAAAGAGTGGATATTTTTTCTCCTTCAATGCATGTGTTAGCCACGGATTGAAGATTGTAAACAGTTTATTTAATTTTAATTAACAGTTGAGTAACTTTTGGCCCCGAGTTAGATGTTGATTAACACTAAACCAGTCTAAAAATCAGTCCAGTTTCCCCAGCTGTAAACCTATTGGCTGTGAAAGTCTTTTTTTTCTAATAATAAACTGACATGTTGATAACACATTCAGTTTATGTGTTTATGAGTACACTTTCAGGGGGGTAATGATAGCCTTTGCAGCAAAAAGGAAAGCTAGTCTTGATTTGAAAATGGCTAAAATAAAACGGGATATTAATTTAGAAGACTTGGCAAACCGTGCGCTCCGCAGGGAGCGCGTTTTCAAAGATCGCGCTGATCTGCTAGGCGAGAGCACAGAGTGGCTTCTAAGCAGGTACCGCTTTCCCCGAAATATACTGCTTGATTTGTGTCGTGATTTAGGACCAACGTTGGAGCGAGAAACCCAACGCACGAAAGCTATTCCCGTGCACATCCAACTCCTATCCACCCTGGGATTTTTAGCAACTGGCACATTTCAGCGTGAGGTTGGAGACATATGCGGCATTTCTCAGCCATCATTGAGTCGAATTATGCCGGCGGTGTTGGATGCAATTATTGTGTTGGCCCCAAACTACATCCAGTTCCCCTACAGAAATCCACAGCAAGCCGAAGTGAAACGGGGCTTTCATGCCATCGCCCGATTTTCCAACATAATAGGAGCCATAGATTGCACTCACATTGCCATCAAAGCACCATCCACAAACAAATTTAACTATGTTAACAGAAAGGGGTTTCATTCAATTAACGTGCAAGTTATTTGTGACGCAAACCTCTCGTTGTTAAACGTTGTTGCGCGGTGGCCTGGGGGAACACACGACTCCTTTATAATGCAGAACAGCTCTGTGGGTCTGCGTCTCCAAGAAGGCGCAATTGCGGATGGCTGGCTAATTGGTGAGTTTTACACTACAACGTGTTTAAATTGCTATTGCTCGGCTATGTCAATGTACAATATTTTAAACCAATGTTCCTTATTAGGTGATCAAGGTTACCCGCTGAAGCCGTGGCTAATGACCCCCCTAACCAACCCAACGACCCAGCAGGAGCAGAATTACAACCATGCTCATGCGCGCTCAAGGGGCACAGTTGAGCGTGCAATAGGATTATTGAAAGGGCGATGGCTGTGTCTGTCCAACACGGGGGGAACACTGCAGTATCGGCCAGAAAAAGTGTGCAAAATTATCATGGCTTGCTGCGTGCTACACAACTTGGCCATCAGGCAGGGTGTCCCTCTGCAGGAACCCCCCAGACCAGACGGCCCTATGCCCGACGCAGGGTTCCTGCCACCTCCCAATGCCGCTGCCATTCAGGCAAGACAGAGGATCATACAGACATTTTAGGTAAGTCTGGCCATTGGCCGGCCTCAGAAACATTTTACACATTTATTTAAAGTTGTTTTGCAGTATGGAAAAAAGAGTCAATGCTTTATGGATTATTTGTCATTTTATTTGCGCAAGATGCAATCTGTTTAAGAGACTCATTAATTTGCAACAATACACTGGTTATGTTGCTCAGTTGTTCTTTGATATCATTAATGGCTTTGGTTGTGTCCTCTTGATTTTGCAGCACCGCATCAGTCAGCACTCTTGGCGGACGGCGCACGGAAGGGGCAACGGACGGTCCCGCCTCTACCACCTCTACCGGCTCTACCGGCTCATCCAGCTCCTCTGTAACCATGGGTGTTACTAAGGACACATGGTCATAATTATTTAAACGCATTAATTAAATTGTTACACTTAAAATAAAATGTTTACACAGCCTATTCCAGTTGGTTTGTCTTACCTTGCGTTTGGGTGTGAGATGGGCCGGCTTGTTCTAAAGCATCAGTGTCCCCATCACGAATGATCCCGGACAGAGCTGTGTCGCCAATGATGCTGGCTACGCGGCTGTCCAAGGGAGAAATTTCAGTTGTGGTCTGTCCTCCACCAGTTGCACTGATTTCACGTCGATGTGCTGTGACGCGTTTTTTGGCCGATAACTTAATATCAAACCACTTTTTTTTTATTTCTGGAACTGTCCTCTCCTCAGACCCCACGGAATTAACTGCACTGGTGACATGCTCCCACACTGAATGTTTTCTTTTGTTGGTTATTCCTCCCGCACTAAGTGAACCAAACAGTATGTGTTGGTTGGACTCAACCTCATTCACTAGTACCTCCATTTCTGTGTCTGTAAAATTTCGCTTTTTTGCTTTCTTTGCCATTATTACGGTGTGGGAAAAGTACAACCACGTGACTTATAAAGGGAGGTGTTGTCCCATATATGGTTAATTGGAGGCGTTTCGAAATGCAAATGACCATGACCGTGAACGCGCATGGTGCTTAAGAACATGTGGGATTTATCAACAATGATTATTTACTGATGTGCGTACTAACCACGTGCGCACGTTTGATAAATCCCGATTTTTTTGTATTTAGGCACATTCTAAATTTCATTCGTAGGTACAAATATAGAACATTTTCTACGCAATGTTGATAAATGAGGCCCCAGGAGTTGCCCACCCCTGTTCTATATTGATCGCATTATTAATAACACTAATGAAGACATTGAAAATTATCAATTATATCCAAATAGTTAATTATCCATTATGTTTTCCAAGAAAAAAGTAAAGACTGATAATTTTGTTGTAAATAGTACATTAAATATGTGGAAAAAAACCAAACAGATTATAGGGACGGAGATTGGTACTCCAACTCATATTAAGATTTGGAATAATCCGTCTGTTACAATTCAAGGTACTAAATTAATGTGGAAGAATTGGATTGATGGAGGCATTGAAACATTATCAGATATTATTAATCTATGTAATATATCCTCATTTGATACACTAAAAGATAAATTTAAATTAAGAGACACAGAGATATTTAAATATTTGCAGTTAAAGAATTGGGTCATAGAAAAGTGCGATATAGTGAATATTGTTCCGGAAAAGATAAAGACCCTTTTGGAATCAAGTAAGAAAAGGAAAAAGGGTATAAAAGTGTTAATAATGTGGTAATAATGTGGTAACAAATTGTAATTTGCTAAGTAAAATATATAAAGGATGGGATAGAGATATAAAGAACTTCAATGCCAAAACAAAATGGAAGGAGTGCATAAACTTAACTTATAAAGCTACAACCAATGAAAATCTTCAATACAAATTAATGACTAGGGTTTATTACAGTAGGGATCAAATTCATAAATTTGATGTTTCTTCCCCCCCACCTGTTTAAAATGCGGTAGTACTGACTCTCTTATTCATTCATTTTGGTATTGTGAAAAAGTAAGGAAAACCTGGTTTGAGATTGGGAGATGGCTCTCTAATATTTGTAAGCAGAAATTTTAATTTACATCAGAAGCCTGCTTACTTCAAAATGTCACAAACATGAAATATCCTATGGGATGGCAATTAATATTTTCCTCATTAGTTTATAAGAAGCTGTTGTTACAAAATTGGAAAAATATAGATACACCAGATAAATAGAAAAATTTAATGAAATATTATTTAAATATAGAGAAAACCTTGTCAGTGGAAATAAATAAACAAAAACAGTTTGATTCCGTATGGAAATCTATATTTGATGCTTTGTAATTAGCCCAACATTAGTTTTGTTCAACTTATTTTTGTTTGTTTTTATTTTTTTACTTAAGGAGCACCAGTAATGGAATTTGTGTGTGTGTGTGTGTGTGTGTGTGTGTGTGTGTGTGTGTGTGTGTGTGTGTGTGTGTGTGTGCGTTTGAATATCCAGTGTGTTTGTCTACTGTTTGTGTTTTGTTGTTGTTCTGGTTGCAAAGAGAGAGGGGGAAGGGAAAAGTGAAGAGAGTGCCATATGTATGAAGTGAGGGGGAGTGTTTTGTGAATTTAAAAAAAAAATATATATATATATATTATTTTTTTTTTTATTACTATTGTTATTTATTTTCTTATTTTTTATGCTCCCCCTTTTGCATAGACGATATTGTTTAGTATTGGTTAATATTTAAACAGACTTGGCTGGAAACCAGGTTGACAAAGTTGATATTACCTTATCTCTCTGTCTCTCTTTGTACTTGTATAATAAAAACAATTCTAAAAAAAAAGAGTACACTTTCAGAATGCTCTCAGTTACTTGAAGATCCATACTGTATGCATCTGTGAGTGTGGTGGTGCTTATGGGGTGTCGTGCTGGGACGAGTGAGCATAAGGGTAAGAGGGAAAAATCACAGTATACTCACTACAAAAATCTAGACTACACCAGTGTTTGAAAGTGTACTGAGACTACCTCTTCAAGGAGGTCTCGGTCCACTTGTTTGGTTCGCTTTTGGTGAGCAACAGAGTTCGATTACTGCATTCTCACCTGCCCAAACGAGCCGCACCAAGTGAACCATCGAACTCTGGTACGATTCAACCAAACTAAATGAGGCAGGTGTGAAAACACCCTTATATTACATCTTGTAAAAATGGCATGATATGTGCCTTTTAATGTTTATCAATGAATTGGGTTTGACGCGAAGAGCTCTGTGTCACATTGTATCCTTCCATGTTTCTGAACTTAAGCTGAGTTTTACCATTAGAGGTCTTCACGGAGGACACGGGACCCGTATGGTTTCGGGTTTATATTTTAAATGGTCAGTCAGGTCTGGGTCGGTCCTAGTTTAATTACTTCAGGTCCCAAGTCTGATTAATATTGGTTGTGTAAAACCCGAGTTGATCGAGAATGGCCGTTTGCAGTTTCAGTGTACCTCTGGTTTCTATGGCGATAACAACTGGCTCTTGTTTTAAAAGTCCATGCACTGGATTTTCTTTCTCCCATTTTTTAAAATAATATTATTAATAAACCATATCTTTTCTAAAATCAAAAAAGTTTGCACAGAGATAGTAACAAAAAAACTGCAATGCTAATGTCAAGCCCATTGCACTGAATGAGCAAAGCTCAAGCTGACTCAAGATTTTAAAAACACAAAGTTGTAATGTAAAGTCACCTGTCACTGGAACAGCAAGTAGACTTTTGAATCTGAAATAATGAAATACCACCACAAGTAAATTTCAGATCTGTGGAAAACACTGTTTATTATATAACGGGGTGGTACAAGAAAGGCTACATTGTCTTCAAAAATAATTATGTGCCTGAGGTGGAAAAAGATTTTTTTTTTGAGGATTAGAATATATTTCAAGTTGTTGGTTATTTTAAAGTTTATACATTGAAATGAAAGCCAATGGCATGGCTTGATAGAAGCAGCAACAGAGTGGCATGATAGATGCTTCAAATACAGATTGACTGGCATATGACATCACAGAATCACAAGAGTTACGCAACTGAGATTTTCAGAGGACAATAAATGTATACTACCAAGCCCTGCTAGGGTCAGGTGTGGAAAAAAAAGTCGTTTGTAAACTGTTCCCTCGGATTACTAAACCGTGCGCACGGATTACTAAACTGTGCCCTCAGTTTTACAATCTGTGCGCACACATTACTAAACTGTGCCCTCAGTTTTTGCAATCCGTTCTCACAGTTTTGCATTGCCTACTGGATTAGCCCCTCCCTCATTTTAGAAATCGCTTTGTTGCTTTTATTCATGCTGTCCAAGCTTGCTATTAATGTTTGATATTTTCGGAAATTAATAAAGTTTTAACTGTGTTAAGCTGTTTTATATGTTCCTAACTGGAAACGTGCTTTACGTAATATTTACAAAATGTTTTAATCGGATGCTACAGTAAACAGATATCTTTAAAATGTACAGATGTTATTTAGATTTATTCATCAAATAAAATAAGTAATTAACTAACAAATGATTTCTACATCCTTAAAATTTCTTATACATTTTAACAATATATTTGAGAGTGCCACACTGTAGGCTGGCTATATATTTTAGTTTTTAATTGGTCATTTCAAATTCATACTTTATGAATTTAACATCAGCTTATTAAGTAAGATTAAAAGATTATTAAGAGCTGCACAATTATATAGGCCTACATTTAAGTTTTATACATTATTGTATAAAACTATTTATAATTATTGTAGGCAATATTATTTACATTTAACATCAACTTATAAAAAAATTTAGATTGTTTCATGCCAAACATTTATTATGATTTACTTAATTTTTTGGTGAAACATTTTTACATTATATTTATTATTTGAGCAGATAAGTAATTTTAAGAAATTAAGTAGATCACATGTTAATTCAAAAATCAATGAGACAATAATAATCAAATGAAACTTCTGGAATGACAAACATCTCAGAAACTCTTTAAAAAATCCAGGTAAGTTTGGAGTTTATAAATATTATCACTTACAATTTGTACCCTGTTAAAGAAATATTGTATGTGTCCTTGTGTAAAATGTATTTATCTGAATACTTTCAGTTATACTGTTATATTAACTGGGTAACAGCTTTCTGTGCAAATACTGCTAGAATAATCATGACTATTTTTATTGTACATAGCGTATTTATTTAGGTCACCAACGTGTTAATATAGCTGTGCTCTTTGAATTGTGTGTAAAAGAATAAATTTCTGATCATATTTTTACTGCACAATGAGCGGGTATATTAGCCACACTCTGTAAAATTTTAAATGTGATTTACTAAATTTTTGGTGAAACATTTTATACTTACAAATACTGAGTAAATTTGAAAGCTTTAGATCTGGTATTACAATAATTAAATTGATTTCCTATCACAAATAAGATTAGGGCTGCACGATTAATAGTTTTGAAAATCGAAATCGCGATGTGAATGGATGCGATTTTCGAATCGCAAGAGCTGCGATTATTTTGATCCAAAACGATCAAATATAACAATCATCTAGTACGCAGTTTTTGACAGTTTGCTTCATGCGCATTTTACGTTTGATGCAGTTTAAACCAATAGAGTGCATTAACACTGAGGTGCTGACTACACGTCAGATAACACCATTTGGAAAACATGAGCACGAGCAGCAGTTCAACTCCTCAACGAAGTGTACGGCCATATGATTTCCGTGATGCGGAAAACACGGACAGACTCGCGAAATGCATACAAATGGAATTAACTGCACAACGCGGAATGTCATGAAGTTGGCAGATTTTGGATTCAGTCATTTTAAAAACCCATTATAACTCATTAACCGGCAAATGAGAGGACAGAAATGCGCGAAAACATTTCCCTTTTGTTTAATGTTGGACTTAAAGAAAGGTGTATATTAGGGCTGTCACTTTTCGTTCGAAAATCGATTGCACAATCAATCGGACAAACCAAAAAACGTTTCGAAAACGAAAATAGGCAATCGATTTTAACCAAATATGTACACTATTAATTTTAAAAGAATTAAACAGTTAAAAATATAGAGTAACAAAACTCACAAACAAGCAGAAAAAGAAAATAAAGAATTCCGAAAGTGCAGTAGGTGTGCGAAAGCTAGACAGAAAATACCCAGCACTTTTACGCACCTATAGTTTCACGCTTTCAATCTCTGCATCTAGTGTTTGGCAAAGAAAATGGAGGACAACGTCAATAAACCTGTGCAACATGAGACAGCGTCGAAATTGTGACCTTACAGGAGTTGATGAGTTATGACAAGGAGCCACCCTTGCGAGCTGACAGCGACCCGCTTTTGAGATGGAAGATTGGCAGTACGAAATACGCAGCTGGCAACGAAGTACCCGAGTTTCCCTGGGACATCAGTGCGGTCGGAGTGCGTCTTCTCAACAGATGGACATATAGTGAATGAAAAGCGCTCTGCTCTTGACCCCTTAAATGTTGATCGACTTGTTTTCCGGACCAATAATTTGTAATGTCCCTAGTCTTTTTGCGCATTTCATTATGCCTGCTTAGTGCCGCCTAAGTGTCGGTTACGTTTAATAAAAAAATACACAGCATGTTCTCAACTTCAAGTAAGTCTATTTAAAGTTTCATTTTTGAACAGTTGTTTGAAATGGATCGAATCATTATTTAAAATAAATTTTGAATTGCCTAAATCATAAAAGCAGCCGGTTGAACCTGCAGTAATGTTTTTCATTTATGGCAGCAGTCCACTCTTTTAGAGAATGTTGCACTACTGTTGCTGTTTTTTATTCTGCACGAAACTTAATGACAATGAATAAGAAATATTGCTGACTTGTGCGTTTCAGGCGGCCTCTTTACATTTGTCTGTTATTTGGCGTTAAATGGAAACGTCTTTTTTAGACATGGAAAATCGATTTTACAATCGATTTAATGAACACTTATATTTTTTCACAAAAGTGACAGCCCTAGTGTATATACGTCCGTTTCTCGTCATGCATCGCAAACAATGACAAGCGCCTCATCAGACTATAAGCAGGTTTCATTAAAGCCCGGAACACAGAAGACGAAAGAGGTACATTATACTTTCTTGCACGCGCACATCTGCACCGCTTTGAATATTTACAGGCACGAGGGTTCATGAAGCGCGCACACAGAGAGCAGTCAGCACACGCGTGATGATATCTAAGTGAACATAAACAGCTGGATGTTTATCAGTATATTGAAGCAGAGCAGTTTTAAAGCTGTCTTGTGTCTTAAAGTGACAGTAACCTGGTGCTTTCTGTGTCAGAAATGTTTATTACACACCAAAAATTAAAATCACTCCTTACTCTTAACTGAACAAGCTTCTGCAGCTCCACATTTAAAATCCTACAGTGAGGACTGTGCAGTGTTTTATTTGTATTTTTTGCTTATGTTAAATCATAGATTCTAATACCTAATATATTTACATTTATTACAGGTGCCTGAAAAGTAAAACAAGATGAGTATAGTCTTATGATTAAAAGTGAAGGATTTTGTGTATATTTCTTTATGCGTAATCTATGTCTGATGTGTTACGTTGCAACTGTGCCCTGATGTTACCAACTTTATTATTAGTCTGATTCCTTACAACTGTGACCTGATGTTATCAACTATCCAAATGGCCCATACAGTTACCCCCAGGTCATTTTAGGTCACATTCTCGTAGGTTCTCCGGTGGTGTGATTGTCACCTCAGAGATCAAAGTCTCCATGGGGTGCCATTGTATTGTTTGTGTAAGATGTATAAAGGTCTGCTCACACAGGCAGATCTTTGGGTTAAGAATGTAGAAGGTTGACACGACAACATCGCTCCTGAAGAACAATGCTACATAAGAACCTTCATTAAATCTCTTTTCCCCACATGCACTTGGTCCTGCTTATTATTTTACGTATTAGATACATTCTAATACGTTGGCGAGCCATGAAAGACTGAGCAGCCAAATTCAAGAAAATCTAACAAAAGAAAAAGCTAAACATTTGCTTGTCAGAAGCATTGTTGTAGTGACAGCCAAAATACATTGGCCTATATGTTATTTTAAATAAAACTTTCAATAAATTTTTGTTAAATTGTATTTTAATGTTCTTAGATTAAAAAAAAGTTTGTCTGCAGAAGAGCAAAGTCCTGCAGACAACTTGGTACAATGTTTAAGAGGTTTTAAATAAACAGTAGCACAGCATCTTTCTTTGGTGCTATTAACCTTCAGAAACCTAATCAATCGTCGACGATTGAAAACGGCACCTCTGATTCATATTTAAATAATTTAATAACCGTAAAACGTAGCTTCTTACAGTTTTTTTCTGCTAATAGCTGAGGAGTTAGCCATCCCGGGGATATATTTGGTGTCTTTCTATCTTTTACAGAAGGTTTTTTTATCCAGCCTGAAACTTGTCCCTCTTTTCGGAGTTGTTCAGCAATGCATCTAAACTCTTACATCCTAGATGTATCCACTTGATGTCCATAATTTATTGATTTTTCTATCGGGTTTACCGCTAGCTAAATGCTACAATGTCCACTGATGCTTTCTGTTTGTGTGCGTCATCACGCATGTGGCTTGATAATAATAAATGTCATGAAAATGCCTGGACTTTTTTTGTAAAAATGTAAATAATTTTTGATCTGTATAATTTATAATGTTAATTTCTGTGCTCAAGGACTCCAAAGACATGAGACAACTGTTTTACAAAGGAAAAATGCTTAGCTTTTATTATTTTGTGTGTGATTACAATAAATATATAATTGATTCAATTTCTGTTTTATTTTTTTATTTGTCTTTATGGTCCCATAACTTATTTTACATGCACGTGACATCAATACAACACACATATTCTGACAGTCCCACTTGTCCTGAAAAAAAAGATGTTTGTAGATTGTCTGTGCACTACAGGGTTGATGTTTTACAAGCTTTTTAATAAAATAAAACCAGACGGACAATACATTGTAAAAATGACCTTAGGGCTCTTAGGCTTAAAACCACCCAAACAAACCTGGATGTAGCTCTTTTATTATATACTAATGAATCACACTTCAAATCGCGAATCCCAATTTTGATCAGAAAAATCGCAATTAGATATTTCTCCGAATCGTGCAGCACTAAATAAAATTGAGTAGATGTAATCAAAGATCTTAAAGAAATGCAATTGAAATCCTAAGTGAAATCTAATAAGCAGTTTTTTGTGAATTTTATTTAAATAAAAAATGAGTTGAATTTACTTAATGTACAGTGAATTTATTTCATATCATTATTTATGAACAATAAACGAAGCAATTGTACACAATTATTTAATTTAACAATTGTTTACACATGACATAAGTCTACAGGCATCATGAAACTCCAAAAATGGCAAACAGTAGATGTTACAAATACAATGAGCTGAATAAACTCTGAGAGGTTGCAGAATGACTCCTTAATTCAGACAGGTGGATCAGCAGAATCCTGCACCTATATTTAATAGCCTACACATTGGAAATGTAATTACTCCTACTCCACACTTACCAGGATTTTTGAGGAGCTTCTGAAGTGCAATTTCATCTGCATGCTAAATAAAACCTATTTGCTTTGTTGGTTTTTAAAGTAATATGTGATTTACTTTTTTTTTACTCAAATAATACAATGTAAAAATGTTTGATTGATGTTAAAAACACAAAATATTAATTTTAAATGAGCAATTATTCTTATAAGTTTTAAAAGGTGTACAGCCCCGCCGCTCCCATAACGCGCATCACACGCTGTGCGTAGGGCACCACGTGCTGAGGGGGCACCAAAAATAATAGCTTAATGAAAAAAATTATAATGCTGAAATTATTTCATTAGCCTATATAAATAATATAGGCACTTTTTATCCATGTGTATGTTACAAAAAAGGGGGAACGAGATAATTTAATACTCTGGTATAGAAAGTATGCCCCCCAGCCTTTGATGGTCCGTGCAGGTTGATCGCGCGGGCGCATGACGAAGTTTGACAGAGGCCGTTTCTCAATCCCAAGGCTGCAGCCTCCAGAGGTCGCATTTCTAGGCTGCATACGTCATCAAAATGTTCTTATTTCGTAAAATTAATATGCTCATGACATGCTAATGTAATGTTCAGTTAACTGAAATAAACCAGGCTTGATGACGTATGCAGACTGCATATGCAACCTCGCGCAGGCTGCATCGTTCGGATTAAGAAACGGCCAGTCAGTAGGCAACTTTTGGAAATGCCCCGAAAAGACAGCATGGGTCAGTATCGAAAAAAAAAACTGCGGGATGATGCCCGTGCATCACTTGCAGGTAAGTCCATCATGTTTAATCAATCCTTAATAAGGGAAATGTGCATGGGCTGCAGCTGCTGCTAATCGTAATGCGCCTCGAACTTGCAGTGCTGACATTAATGTTAGCAAATTATGTTGGTATAATTTATAACTTCAGTGCAAGCTAAATTGAGATTTTACTGTAAAACATTACTAGCATATGCATTTTACAAATAACTGACGCTGCTGTTACTTTCTTTACTACGTTTCTTTAGATATTGAGCAGTAACGTTAGTTTATTTTGTGGTTTATTGTGACGTGACGGTGGTTAAAACTTTCTCAGTAAAAGTTAACGTTAAAAGTCAGTGCACATGGTAGGCTAACAATTCTTCCTAAATATATATAAATATAAAACGTCATTATATATGATATGAAGCAAACGTTACTGCAGTGCTTCTCAAATAGTGGGGCGGGACCCCCAGGGGGGGCTCGAAGCGACACCAGGGGGGGCGCGCAAGACCTTGGGGAAAATACTTTTTCAGGAAGTGATTTTTTTTGCACCGTCACTTAAAGACATTACACCCCAATCACGCTGATAAGCCGCTTGAGTTTTTTATTTTTATTTATTGATTATATTTAATGTAATTTTTCAGTATCAAATGGTCAAAAAATATTATAATTTAAATAAGAATTGATTTTTTTTATTTCAGGCAAATTGATGCATTTTAAGTCTTTTCTGTTACAGACTAAAAAACAATGTTAATAAAGTTATTCTTTGTTGTAAGTTGATCGATATTTCTTTTTGTGTTTTCTCAATGTTAATAAGGATACAATGTTTTGCAGATGTGTAATTTTATAGACAAATTATACTATTTACAGTCCCAGCGGAGAGTTGGGGGGGGGGGGGGGCGCGAAATGTTTACCTCTTCCTAGGGGGGGGGGGTGTGACAGAAAATAATTGAGAATCACTGCGTTACTGTGAAACTTAGTTCTCTGAATCTTTGTTTTATTTAAGAAAACTGAGTATTCTTGTTTACTTATTGATGTTTATTTAATGTAATTTATTTAAAGTGACATTGTACTTGGGATAAAGATGTCTGGATTATTTAGAAAATTTAAGTTTGGTAATTTTTTCTATTTTGCTATTCTATAAAAGTTTGCACTTTCAAATGTGTAGTGTGTGTTGGCTAAAGCTGTGAAGATTTTACTTTCTGCTTTTAAGTTATATGTTTGGTAATAAAAAATTAAACTGGCAAAACAGACTTGGCTATATTTGGCATTCTCAAATATATTGATTAAAATGTATAGAAAATATTAAGGATATGTAGAAATAATTTGTTAGTTAAATACTTATTTTATTTTTATGAATAAATCTAAATAACATCTGTACATTTTACACAAGATATTAAAGATATAAGCATGTTTACAGTTAGGAACATAAAAAACAGCTTAACACAGTTAAAACTAAAGGCACAGTTTAGTAATTTGTGTGCATGGTTTAGTAATTTGTGCGCACAGATTGTAAAACTGAGGGCACAGTTTAGTAATCCGAGGGAACAGTTTACAAACGACTTTTATTTTTTCCACACCTGACCCTAGCAGGGCTCCGTAGTATACTGCTGTACAAGCAGCACATTGACTACTCTAAAATATATCCAAATTTCATTTCTATAGTATTGTCTCTTGAGAAGATATACTAAAATATTTGCTGTAATGTGAGGGGTGTACTCACTTTTGCGAGACACTGTATTTATTGTTGTTGTTTGCTATATTAGAATGTCACAGTTTTATTGGTGTATGTAACAGCTCAAGTATGCAGTATGTCACTGAGACTGTCTGTGAAAACTAGACTAAAGTCTCAAATCTTATTGTGGAATAAAGACAGTTTGATTTTAAGCATTAATTTGTACTATGATTTCAAGATCATATTAAAGATCTCAAGTTTCTATTTTCACAGAATGTTTCAAACACACCATATAATGTATGTTTCGTCTTTGATTAAGAATGTTGCATTTTCTCTGAATATTTCATTACTGTACTGCACTGAAAAAAATGAACTTAGTGGGTCTTTGAATTTACATAAAATAAACATGTATATGCAATACAAAATATTTATATTCCTTGTGTAAACATAATTTAATTGATGTGATTTAAATGTTTTGTTTGAATGCAAAATGAACACATTATTCTCACGTTGATTAAAATTGATTGAATTGAATACTAAAATCAATAAAATTGAGTTTGCACACAAAACGGCACCTCTTGAGCAGTAGGTGGCAGTAAAGCTGAATGAAAAGGACATCAATTGCCATAAAAGAAGAATAAAGATCGTTTGTTTTGGGCGCCAAAATGAAGACTCAGCACAGCAGTCAGTCAGTCAGTCAGAAGAACTCTCTCAGACACCACGTTATTAAAGTAAGTTCTATTATTTATTTATGTTTGCTTTATACGTGATTCATCTTAACTAGATAGACTGCTTTTTTTACAATATGTAGCCATTGCAATGACTTGTAGTAAAAATTTGTTTGGAGGAGGTTGGTGGAGTAAGTTAACGTTACAGTCAGTCAGTCAGTCAGGCAGGCTCATAAAGAAAAACACAACGTTTTAAAAACGTCAGCTGTTTAACGTTATTTCACGTTTGGTAGTTTTATCTCCCAAGTTGAAAAGTTGAAAACTGTCAGCTTTGAGTTGACTTTTGAGGCACTTTTTACTCAGCTGTTCTATGGAAACGTGTCAGGACAAATAAAACGCTAACCAAAAGTTATTCTGTCCAGGGTAACGTTATCATGTAAGTAATTTACCAGATGATATCAATTGACTACATTAATAATGACATGGCGTATGAAACAAACTGTCTGCTTAATCAGATGAACAGACCCGCGTCAGTTTTCGCGACTTCGCTACGCCACAAGCAACACTTGATTCAATTAGAAAAAGCTTTTTTTAAATGTCTTGCGTGACGTCTGGTATATTAAAAGTATAGCGGAAGATTTTCCCGAATTATTTAAAAGAACCGCCCCTCAATTTAAAAAAAAAAAAATGCACACGCAACCCTCTCCCTCCCTCCTCCCGAGAGGGAACGCCTGTTAAACGCGTGCACGAGACAGAGAGAGAGAGCATGCAGGAGCTCAGTTCTTCTCTTTGCTCTGTTTACAAGTTTCTGTCGGCATGTTTACCGTGTCTGTGCGGTTCGTGACTTGTGCCAGGGCTAGCATCGCTAATCATAGCTTACATCAACTAATGGATTCTCCAAAAAGCATGACAAAATGTACCTTTCCAGTAGAAACTTCGCGTGGGAAGCCCAACCTGTCCTTTTAGCTCACGCCAGCGTGTGAAATAGTCTCCCATAAACATTCTGGTCTTGTTTCTTTCTTTATAGTCCTTTCTCTTCTTGTCATACAATTCATAGACACTTTTTCTTTTGCGACCGTCAGACATTTTGAACAAAAAACACAGTGAGAACGCGAGCTTCAATGAATTGTTGAAACCGTAGCACAACACACATACACGTGAAAGTGCGCATGTGCAGCAAGCGAACCTAGAGGCGAGCACGTACAAAGGTTATACGTCAACATATAATCAGAATGATTGACATCTGGAATGACCAATAGTCTTGATGATCCACCCGGAAAACGAAAATCTTCCGCTATACCTTTAACTGAAAAAAAATCGCTTTGAAGTGGCCACACCTTGAGCTGAGGTTTTCAGAAGAGAACCTTGTTTTAAGATCTCATTTTGTCCAACATTGCGTCCTATGACAGATATAATACTTATTTCATTATTGCTCTGTGTATGTGTGACCTTAATCATTTGAGGTTATGTGTTGATTCACATCTGAATATTTCCTCTTAAAGGTCCATCATCCTTGCATGCGCTACACACTCAAAATCATTGGTAAGTAATTTCTTTCACTTTTGTACTGCTGTTAGGAGCTAAATCTTATTTTTGTAACTAATATACATGTATTATTCTTTGACTCGCAGTACTCAAATATACAATGGTTGGTTCATTTGTTTTCAGATAAATGCTGAATTTAAAAGAATCACTACTGTCTAATGTTCCTGTGTCACCTGGACCTCCAATCCAAAAACCTGATGAAACTCTTCTATCAGAAAGGAGGACAGCTAGCAAAAAGACATCAAACAATTAATGATCAAATGACAGAAGTAAGTAATATAGATTCATAGACATAAAAATGTGTAAACATTGTTGGAAGTACAGAAAGTTTAGTATGTTTTAGTTACATCTTTTGGCACACGGGTCATTAAAACACCTGGGAAGATTTAAAGGGGTAGTTCACCCAAAAATAAAAATTCTCATCACTTACTCCCTATCATGTTGTTACAAACCTTTATAAATGTCTTTGTTCTTATGAACACTAAGGAAGATATTTTGAGCAATGTTTGTAACCAAACCAATCATAAGCCCCATTCACTTCCATAGTGGGGAAAAATAATACTATGTAAGTGAATGGGGCTCAGTCTGGTTGCAAACATTCCTCAAAATATATATCTTCCTTTGTGTTCACCAGAACAAAGACATTTATACAGGTCTGTAACAACATAGAGACAGAGCGCAGCGCGTCATAACCTGAAAACCACGCCCACCGGGGGGGAAAGCAATCCAACGGTCTCCATTGACTTTGTATTGCAAGAGGCCGCCTCCTTGTCATTTCTGGCTTATAACAAAAAACTGAATAATGCCTAAAAGCTGCTTTGTGACAATATGTACAGCTAACAAGCCAAAGAAACCAGAAATAAGTTTTTATAAGCTGTCGAGCCGTAAAACCCAGTCTTTAAGGAGAATAAAGTGGATCGCCGACTACGTTTCCCCCTATTGGACGCAGTTTTACTAATAGGAGTACTATGAAAAGTTGCCTGTATCCATTTCTGTGTCTAAACGCTCGTTTTTTGAAGTCAACAGCTTATAAAAACTTATTTATTAATTTTTTTGGCGTGTTAGATGTACACCTTGTCACACAGCAGCTTTTAGGTATTACTCTGTTTTTTAATTTATCTGTAAATAAATTTTTATAAGCTGTCGACACCAAAAAACGAGCGTTTAAAGACACAAAAATGGATACAGGCAACTTTTCATAGTACTTCTATTAGTAGAACTGCGTCCACTAGGGGGAAACGTAGTTGGCGATCCACTTTATTCTCCTTAAAGACTGGGTTTTACGGCTCGACAGCTTATAAAAACTTATTTCTGGGTTCTTTGGCTTGTTAGCTGTACATATTGTCACACAGCAGCTTTTAGGCATTATTCAGTTTTTTGTTATAAGCCAGAAATGAAAAGGAGGCGGCTTCTCGCAATACAAAGTCAATGGAGACGGTTGAATTGCTTTCCCCCCCGGTGGGCGTGGTTTTCAAATTTGCATAACTGCATTTTGTGAAAATATAAACTTGATATCTTTAATATTGAATGAGTAATGTCATGTCGGCAATTGAAATCATAGTTAAATTAATGCTTGAAATTAAACTGTGATGCTTTTTATCTTAAAATAAGATTTGAGACTTTAGTCTGATTTTTACAGGCAGTCTCAGTGACATACTGTATACTTGAGCTGTTACACACACCAATAACATCGTAACATTTAAAAATGGCAAACAACAACAATGCATCTTTTCTATACATTTACATTATGCCTCAAATAAGACTGGGTCAACAATGCTTGACCAAAGCTTGTATTATAATTATTAGCATTATTTATAAGGTAAAGAACAAGTTTCACACACCAGCAGCTTCAGTAAAGCAAAAATAACGACAGATGATTGAAACTGTGAACTTGAGAAAACAGCTATACTGTTATTAAATGATTCTTCAGACTGTTTTTTAATCAACGGGACTCTAAAATGAAATGAATGACAACTATAGCAGATTACAACATAGATTTCCATTGATTTCTTAAAGCTGTTGCAAGGTGAGAAGCTTTAATTTACATAACTGGACTAGTTTAGCCTTAGTTGCATTTCAGTTTTATCACAATCAACTCGATTCATGACTGCATAAAAATCCTTCCATATTGCGTTGCAAAACATTGAAGTGTGTAACCGATCACAATTCTAGTTTATGTTAATTAGCTTATACGGGCTACGTTAATTAAAACAGCTTATAAGGGCTGACTTCGCGTTGTTTATTTTTAAACTGAGGTGAACAGAGCGAAGACTTTACAGTGGAAAGAAAACTGCATTGTATTGCTCCAGCGTCACATTGTGTAAACTGCATTTATAGTAAGGATGCGCACATATGCAGATATCATAGCAAATAGCAGTAAATACACACACCTTGCTCTCTTGTGAAGTTCACGCGCACTGTGAGACCGTGGATTGAAGACGGCGTTAACACGCAGAGTAAAGACGGGGGCGGAGCTAAAAGGGCTCAGCTTAAGGGGGTTGCGTTTGCGGCACAGTCCTTGGCTGGGGCCCTCAAAAGTTCATGGGCCCTTAGAATCGTCCTAACTTTTCCCCCTCTTACGGCGCCCCTGTTGGCAGGTATGGTAGCACACACTCGAAATGTGGCCTCTTTATTTAACTCATCCCAGTGTAGTAAACACGCACACACACCTGGAGCAGTGGACAGTGCAGCTGCCTTGCTTTGTAACCCATGTATTTGTAACCAATTGTAACATGCTGTGGCAATGCAGATGGGTCTGTATACTTACATTTATATTTGTTTGCATTGTACTAATTTCCAATGACACTTTTATTGTAACAGTAACCTTTTTTTCTGTTTCTTTAACTACATTTGTCTGTTTTGTACAGTGGATGGATGAAGTCAGCATCAGTGAGGTCATTTGAAGACACCACTGTTGGGATTTGTGCTCTCAAACAACATGCTTCTTGTGATGAAGAAGAGGATCTTTGTATAGTACTGGAAGCCATGAAGGTGTTGCAACATCTTGCCATGTTGTTTGAGCTGATGTATGCCTTAAACCTGAGCTATCCTGATCTCCACTTTATTTTTGAGGAAATCCAAAAGATTTTAATGGAACTGCATTGAGCGTAACTTTAACGAACTGTTTCATTCAGTGAAAGGATCAGAAAGACTGTCCTGCTCATTTTTGACTTTGTTTATCTGTTTTAAGTGTTTTCTCTTATTAATACATTAACAGTTTGCTGCTCAGAGTCGATTTTGGAAATGGTTGTTGTATTTTGCTTTTTTTTTAATCTTTGATTAACAGTTTATACCAATGCTGTAGCTCTGAATTTCTTAAGGATTGGTATTTTCCAGTTTGTCAATCCATGTTAAATCTTTTTTAAAAAATAATAGTACTTACTGTTTTGCATGTCACTTGGAATGCAGTGTTTGTGCTTTAGCACTTCTAAATCTATTGTGATAGTAACTATTGTAAACATTTGGGTCAGTTTCACAGATGGCTTTTCCTAGTCCCAGACTTTTGCAATGCCTTAATTTGAAAACATATTGTTTTGTCTAAAGATGTACTCCAGTGTTGTTTTTGTAAGGTAGGTTTGTTTGTAAACTTTTTTTGTAAAACATATCTTAATATAACTAGGGCCTAGTCATGGCTTAATCTACAACCTTTCTGGGAAATTGCCCCTTTATGTATGTACTGCATGTGCTGATTGTTGTAATAGTTATTGACTGTTAATGAATTAATGTGTAGTGATTTAAATGAATTGATGATCTGAAAGCAGTGGTTTGCCTCAATATCACTAAACATTTGTACAAAACTCTTTGCTTTTTATGCCAATGCAAATGTATTTTGTATTTAAAAAACAATAAATAACGTTTGGATAATTATGGGTGATTATTCTGGTGCCAGAGACATAATGAAATTGCTTTAGAGTTACATAATCCCATAATATAAGCATTAAAAAAGCATGTTGGAATTACAGATGAAAATCTAGTCCCCTTACATAATAAAATTACTTAAACATTACAAAATAAATGTCTTATTGTAAAGAGAAATATCACTTTGAATCAACATATTTATATTAGACTACTTAAAATAATTAAAATGTTTTGGTCTGACACATAAAAATTAATTGAGGACAATTATGTTGGTTTTACACAATCGGATTATGTGGGACCGATGTACACATTAAAATTAGGTAAATTGAAAGGATTTTTTTTTTCAAAAAATTGAAAGGATTTTTCTATTAAATTTACATTTGCACAATGAATCAGCTTATAGCTACATAAATGGTAGGTCTCTGACTAAAGACTAATAATAGTGGTCAAAAGCAACAGCAAAAAATAAATAAAAATAGGTCTGTATTATTAAATTGCAGACAATGATTTTGGATAGCAAGATTGGCTTGTACAGTATGTTTTGTGTGACATAGGTCCCTCTCAGGGTATTCTCTCTTTTTTTGAAGAACTTAATTTCAATTTCCGGTGGAGAGAACGCTGGCATGTTTGGTTGCCGCTTCTTCACTCAGTACTTTTAATTGTTTTTACTGTTTATTATTTTATTGTTGGAGTCCGTGTTATTTCGTCGTGCTCTACATTCATGACTGGGATTGGATAAACACTCTTTGCTGTGCCGGTGGACTCTAGCGGTGTGCTTGGATTTCTAGCGGTGTGCTTGGATTTCTCACTGCCTGTTTATTATTTTATTGTTGGAGTCTGTGTTATTTCGTCGTGCTCTACGTTCATGACTGGGATTGGATAAACACTCTTTGCTGTGCCGGTGGACTCTAGCGGTGTGCTTGGATTTCTAGCGGTGTGCTTGGATTTCTCACTGCCTGTTTATTATTTTATTGTTGGAGTCTGTGTTATTTCGTCGTGCTCTACGTTCATGACTGGGATTTGATAAACACTCTTTGCTGTGCCTGTGGACTCTAGCGGTGTGCTTGGATTTCTTACTCCTTGTGCTCTCCGTGCTCCTGTAAAACAGTGTGTCTAAGAAGTTTTCGATTTATCTGGACACTTTTGGATTGGATTAATCTGAGTTCTATGTATCAGTCTCCGATCTTCGGCTCATAACAACATCTTTTATATTAGTCGGACACTATGTGGATTCGATTGCTGTCTGCTGTCGTCTGTATTTTAACACTGACTGGGCTTTGTGGAGAGCGAATACTTGAACACTTAGACTGCGTTATGATAAGGTACTCTCTCTCTGAACTGCTTTCACTGAAACACCATCTGTTGCCCAACATACGTGTCCGTGAAACCTTACGATCACTTCACCTTCTACGCCGGTCTAAATATATTCATAGGGGATCACAGCGGAATTTCAACATTACAGGGACCAATATTAAGGTCTTATGTTCCCGTTCCACATGTGATATTAAACAAAACGTTTCTCGTGGTGTTTGCTCTGCGAACCTATGTTATCCACAAGTCCCTATATACTCTGGCAAAGCACGTCCTGAATTTATCAGGTTCGCGCACCTCAATGTACGTTCATTAAACAAAAAGTCTGATTTACTCTATCACATCATCTTGGACAAAAAACTTGATGTCTTCTGTATTTCTGAAACTTGGCAACAGCAAAATGACTTTTTAAATCTCAATTTATGTACACCACCGGGATTTGCATATCTTAATAAGCCCAGAGCAATTGGTAAAGGGGGTGGCCTTGCTGTTGTGTACAGTACCGAGGTCTCTATTACTGAAATTGCTGTTCCTTATGTTTCTTCTTTTGAGAGTATTGTTTTTAAAGTTGGTGGTGCTGCTCCTGTTCTGATTCTGTTTATTTACCAACCACCGAAACCTAACCCTCTGTTCTTTGATGAACTTGAACAGAGCTACTTGCATTTGTAAATCCTCTTTGTCCATCTATGATTCTTGTTGGAGATATTAACATTCATGTTGATAATTCTACTTGTAAACATGCTGCTAATTTTATGGAGACTCTGGATTGTTTTAACCTGACACAACATGTCAATTTTCCTACTCATATCAAATGGCATACGCTTGATTTAGTGTGTTCAGTTGGAGCAGATATTAATCAACTTGAAGGCAATGATGTGTGCATAAGTGACCATAAGCTCTTGAGTTTTCACTTATCGGTTTCTCTACACAAACAACAAAAGAGGGTAATTAGTTTTAGAAATCTTAAAAATATTGATCTTAATCTGTTTTCATGTATAATTAATGATGGTCCTACTGGTAATACTGTTGATCATTATAATTCAATTTTATCATCAACTTTAGATGTGCTGGCCCCTAGGAAGGAGCGTACTGTTTCATTTTCTAAGTCATCACCCTGGTTTACTACTGAGCTTAGGGCTCTTAAAGCAAAGAACAGGCAGTTAGAACGTCAATATAAAAAATCAGGGCTCACTGTCCATAAACTTATGTATAATGAGCACTTGGTTCGATACAGTGATGCTATCAAAATAGCAAGAACTGAATACTACTCTCAAGTCATTAATGATGGTACTCCAAATCCTAACAAGATGTTTAAAGTAATCAATAAGCTCCTTAAACCTGCCAATTCACTTATTTGTTCCTCTGTGCAGCAGTGCAACTCGTTTAAAAAAAATTTTGCTGAAAAAATTGACAATATCTATCTGTCTATTACATCTGCTTCTCTGGGTGCACCCCCTGAGATTCAGCCCTTAAATTGTCCATTAACTTGTTTTTCTAGTTTTAACATAGTTACTATTGATTACATCTCTGAACTAATTTTGACAATGAGTTCTACTACCTGTATTCTTGACCCTATTCCAACTCATGTTCTTAAAGAGTGTCTGTCGTCTATCAGTCCTCTCATTTTTAACATTGTTAATGCATCACTTACTACTGGAATTGTTCCCCAAGCCCTTAAGGTTGCCTCAATCACACCAGTTCTTAAAAAGCCTGGGTGTGATGTTTCTGATCTGTCTAACTACAGACCTATATCTAACCTTCCGTTTTTGGCGAAGGTTCTGGAACGTGTTGCTGTCTCACAACTGAATTTTCATTTGTCCATGAATGAGCTTTTAGAACCTTTTCAATCTGGGTTTCGATCAGGGCATAGTACTGAGACTGCCTTGGTCCGAGTTATGAATGATCTCCTTATCTCTGCTGACTCTGGGGCCCTTACTATCTTGGTGTTGTTAGATCTGAGTGCAGCTTTTGACACGGTGTGTCATTCTATACTGATTGAGAGATTGTAGACTTGGCTTGGTATCTCTGGTACAGTGTTTGAGTGGTTTAAATCTTATCTCTCTGATCGTACACAGTTTGTTGTTTTAGGAAACAATAAATCTAACACTGGACAGGTACGCCATGGTGTTCCTCAGGGGTCTGTACTTGGCCCGATACTATTTATTATTTACATGCTTCCTTTAGGGCAGATTATTAGAAAGCATGGTCTGGGGTTCCACTTCTATGCTGTTGACACTCAGATTTATTTGAGTACAAAAACCAACATCTCTAGTGTATCAGAAACCCTCCATGACTGTCTGCAGGAAATTAAATCATGGATGTACCACAATTTTCTTAAATTAAATGGTACAAAGTCTGAGGTTCTTTTAGTGGGTACCCCAGCTGCCTGTAATGGTAGACATTTTAGCTTGCACCTTGATAATAAAACAGTATCTCCATCGGCTCAAGTTCGTAACCTTGGTGTACTTTTGGACTCTCACTTGACACTTGAAGCACATATTAAGACCAGTGCCGGGTTAAGCCTTTGTGAGGCCCTGGGCTAACGCTGGTTTGGGCCCCCCCAATATACACTGAAAAAAATAAAGGCCGGATTTACTAAGTGCCTCATTGTGTACATTTTTTTAGTAAAACTTACTAAAAAAAAGGGTATGCAAAAACGATGCACTGTCTATATTTTTTAGTAAATCCAGTGTTTTTTACAGCGTATGTGCAACATTAAATGGCTAAAATTATTTAAATAAATTAAACAATATTATCAAATAATTTTACAATCAGAAATAGCCCAGAAAATAACATTTATTTAATAAAACTTACAACAAAAAGTGCTTCTTTCTGCTCTTCTTTAAAGAGAATTCTTCAATTAAATCATTAAAATCAAGTTGACGCAAAAGTAGGCTGAAATTATTTAAATAAATTAAACAATATTATCAAGTAATAATTTTACAAACAGAAACAGCCCAGAAAATAACATTTATTAAATGCAACTCACAACTAAAAGTGCTTCTGTCTGATCTTCTTTAAATATAATTCCTCAATTAAATTATTAAAATCAAGTTGACGCAAAATAAGAGCCCAGAATTCTCAGCCCGAGTCTGAACTTTTTAATTCTCCCCATTAGGAATCTGTGTCCGCAGATATAGTTACTGCATCGCGTATGTTTGTGAGTAAAAGTCTGTGCTGTCTGCTGTGAGGTTTTTATGAGAGAAGCACAAACTTTTTAATAGTCTATTTAATATGTAATACTTGAATTTGAAATAAAACTTACTGCGGAGAAGTTAATGAGATCTCTATCGTATCTCTTGCTACGTGACGCGACAATTATTTATTATTTCAAATCCGTTTACAAGATAATATATATTGTGTTGTTAAACTGATGAAATTATCTTGCTATATATGCTACATTCATTATGAGAAGCCTTTTCTTTTTACTGTTACACTGTAGACAGTAATATATATGTATATTATATAAAACTCTATGGTTGTGAAAGCACATTATCCATTATCTGTTGGTTCATGTTGGTCTAGTTAAATTCAGGGTAATCCTTTAACAAAATGTATAATATAGTTATAAAATATTTTATTTTTTGTAATATTCACAGCGCACATTCTCTCGGATCGTTTTAAAACATTTTAAATCATTCTGCAAAATTCCCCATAGATTTTGCAAAAGAAATCCGCAGAAATAGCAAAAAATAACTGCTTACACAGCTTGTACAGCTGTACTCTTGCAGCAATTAAAGCAGTTCAGTTTTGTTTTAAATGGCAAAATAGTTATATTTCTTTTTTATTTACATTTTAGAGCAGTTTTTGTTTGTTAAAGTTTTTATGATAAACAAGTGGTTAGCGGCCGACAGCAAGTTGACGACATGTATGATGAATTGAGCCTGTCAAATCAACACTTCACTTGCCTATAATAACAACTATTTAAAATAAATATTTTCAGCATATCACAATGTTAGTTTAAACGTTTATTATCAACACACACTATTTTTAAAAAGCGAAGACAGGTTGTTCTGCTGCTCGCAGTTGCAACGGGTGCAGAAATAAAAAAATAAAAAGGGCTATACAAAACGAAACGAAATAAACATGAAACAGAATAAACATGCATGTTGCCTTATCTTACAACTTCGCTTTTGCATATACATTTTTTTAATGTAAGGACTTACCACAGAAGATGGCTATAATTTTTCCTGGTGCGCTGAAGGTCGTGCTGTTAAATACGCAACAGCTGCATTGTAAATGTGTGGCTGTGCGTAGCGGACTCATGCGATAGGTTAAACGTCTTCCAATGTTTGTTTTGCAATCATAAATGTCTGTCAAAAGGTTCTTTTAATTAAGTTGAAAAATATAAAAAGATGGAGAAGCCTAAATAAGCCCGAGGTCCGGCCCGCGTATCTGCTGTGACGTTAAAAATGACCCGACCCGAAGGGCGTAAACAGGTCGGGCCCCGTCGGGCTCGAGCTGAAATGCAGGGCTCTAAAAAGAAGGCTAAAA
The DNA here is from genome assembly GCF_027580225.2 of Misgurnus anguillicaudatus. Lineage (NCBI taxonomy): Eukaryota > Metazoa > Chordata > Actinopteri > Cypriniformes > Cobitidae > Misgurnus > Misgurnus anguillicaudatus. The sequence continues at coordinate 2,699,397 of NC_073342.2, read as the reverse complement.
TTATTTAAACAAATTAAACAATATTATCAAGTAATAATTTTACAATCAGAACAGCACAGAAGATAACATTTATTAAGCAACTAAAAGTGCTTCTTTCTGCTCTTCTTTAAAGAAAATTCCTCGACTAAATCATCAAAATCAAGTTAAATCATATTTTGGCGGATTGTTTTACTTTCATTGTTTCACGAGATTCCCTGCCTATTTAGTCATAATAATTAACAGTAAACGAACTTGGCTTGCTGTTTTTGAAGGCAGCTCGACCTTAGGTCGGGTTCGAGCCCCAAGTTTAAGTGAAGTAGGAGATGATAACGTGAGATGCCAGAAGAATTGCGGCCGGCGCGGAGGCACATACTCCCGTTTACGATATGATTTTAATGATGATTGACACAGGACTGTTTAGGTTCCTTAACCTACGTTAAAAGTGTACCCGTTAAAATATTATTACTGCAGTTAAAGAGTTTATTTTGATCATGGTTTGATCTGGATAATTCTGAAATTACTTTTCAGTCATTTGCGATGTTACAAGGTTGAACGTCTTCACGTATACATGATTTGCGAGGTACATTTGCAAATGATTCATAAATAATACCTCTGTATTTTAGAAGTACTGTATACTCAAACTCTAAAGACAGCAATGTGATTGCCGACGAGCTGAGAGAGAGAGAGAGACCGCGGCCTTGTACAAGAGTGGAAATGATCGATGTTATTTGAAGTCGGCTCTTAAAGGACAAAATATCCCATAAGCTATTACGTAGCTATTATACAATTTTTTTTCAGAACATTCTTGCGACCCAGTGGTTGGGGGCCTCTGCTCTAGATAGGTAGCACTTACGCATAATTACGTCAATCAAAATGTTTTTAAAAACTCAAAATAGAATTGTCTCGGAGGCCCCCTAGTGTTCGGGGCCCTGGGCTGCAGCCCATGTTGCCCATTAGGATAACGCGGCCTTGATTAAGACTATTTCAAAATCTGCATTTTTCCATCTCAGAAATATTGCCAGGATTAGGCCTTTTCTTTCATTACCTGATGCAGAAAGACTTGTCCATGCCCTTGTAACCTCTAGGGTTGATTATTGTAATGCCCTGTATCTCGGTCTACCGGCAAAGTCTATTAAGCGACTGCAACACATATAAAATTCAGCTGCACGTGTTCTCACACATACTCCTTCCCGTCAGCATATCTCTGGGGTGCTTAGGAACTTGCATTGGTTTTAAAACTCTTATTTTAACATACAAGGCTGTACATAGAACTGCACCTTCATATATATGTGACTTAATTACTCCATATGTGCCCTCTCGATCTCTTCGCTACGCAAATTCTTTCCTTCTGAAACAGCCTTCTTGCAAACTAAAGACGATGGGTGAAAGAGCCTTTTCGGTGGCAGCCCCTAGGTTGTGGAATGCACTACCAGTAACTCTTAGGACTGCCCCAACATTAACAAGTTTTAAAAAGCAGTTAAAAACCCATCTTTTATGATGGTGTAGGTGTCTGATTGTGACACTGGTTGTATTTATTTTATTTTATTTATTGTTGTATTCTTATTTTTGTATGTATTTTCATTTTTTTACTTTTGTTTTATATTTGATGTAGCGCTTTGGGTATAAGAAAAGTGCAATATAAATAAAATGCATTATTATTATTATTATTATTATTATTATTATAGGTGCGGTAGGGGGCCCACTGCGGCCCAACCTAGCAGTTAGTTAACTGTTTAAAGTGGACCATTGAAATTTTTACATTTTGTTGAAGGGGAGTATCATGTGATTTTTGACCAATTTCGTTTGAAAAAGATTTTATTTTTCTAAATTCAGCTTTATTCAACATTATTACTGTATGTTGTGAACTACATAATATCTTTGTAAAATGTTCAGGTAGTTCTAAATAAAAATCAAACTTACCTTTTGCAATTTTGCAAGGCATATGTATACGTATGACCTCAACTAGTATAAAATGTTCACAGTAAATTATGTATATTAGCAATATTAACTAAAAAATAAATATAAAACTGAATCGATGAAATATACATCAATTTAAACCATTTTAAGAAATAAATGAATATCAGAAATTTATCTGAATGAACACAAAATATTATAGGTATAGTTCACCCAAGAATGAAGATTCTGTCATCATTTACTTTCATGTTGTTACAAACCCGCATACATTTCTTTGTTCTGATGAACACAAAGGAATATATTTTGAGAAGTGTTTGTAAACCGTTTGTGGACCCCATTTACTTCCATAGTATAATTTTTTCCTACTATGGATGTGAATGGGGTCCACGAACCGTTTAGCTACAAACATTTCTCAAAATATTTTCCTTTGTGTTCATCAGAACAAAGAAATTTATGCGGGTTTGTAACAACATGAGATTGAGTAAATGATGACAGAATTTTCATTTTTGGGTGAATCCCTTTAACTAAACATAGTGTTTTGCAGTTGAAGGAGTATTTGGTGTAGTGAATATATTACATATTCTAATATATACAACACAATAGTATTGATAACTGATAATATGTAAGAAAATTTGATTAATTCGTAACTTTAAGGCTAATTTACAAAAACACTGGTCTGTTGTGTATTTTGTTTACTGTTATTCAAAGACAAATAATGAATAAATACAGTAGTAGGAACAAACTAAACAGTACTCACCAAGAAAGAGGATCATACAGCAAATGAAGAAGAGAGCAACCAGCAGGTCTTTTATACTGCAGCCAATGAATCACATGACAACATACAGTATCAAGAACAGGAAGAGTTTAAGAAAAAACTTCATAAAAGGACATACTGTACATGTCCTCAGCAAAAAAAAGGCAACAAAAGCCAACACAATTTAAATTCATTAAATTCACCCTTTAAACCAGGGAGTTTAAAAAAAATACACATATGTACTACAAGAGTGTACCCCAAAAATATATATTGGTATAAAATGTACACACTTGGGTAATGCATTGTAGGTTTTAAATTGACACTAACATTTTTCATTTGGAACAAAAAGGCCAGTGCTGCCTGCTGGAATTGTTGAGCCTTATGTGATGTGACCTCTCCAGCCTCAAGGAGCCTGTTTAGCGTAGCTCTGGTGGTAAAACCCACATTGAGTTTTTCTCCTATCAGTGAGACAGAAGACATAGAGAAAGCTAGTCAAATACAGGCTTCTTATAGGATTTCTCTGGGTTATACAAGTTTATTGTCATATACACATAAATAACATTTATCAGTAATGAAATTTGTTGTGCTCAAAGTAATCTCAACTTTACAGAATTAAAAAAAAAATAGAAAGTAGATAAATAGAAGAGGTAAAATAAAAAAGGATTAATTTAGGTTGAAGGATTAATTCTAAAAAGTGACAAGTGTGCCATTTAGGAGAGTGAGAGATGGTTTTGGAACAAAACCTCAACACGAAACAGTTTGTCTCTGGATGCAGGGGCGCCGTAAGGGGGGGAAAAGTTAGGACGATTCTAAGGGCCCATGAACTTTTGAGGGCCCCAGCCAAGGACTGTGCCGCAAACGCAACCCCCTTAAGCTGAGCCCTTTTAGCTCCGCCCCCGTCTTTACTCTGCGTGTTAACGCCGTCTTCAATCCACGGTCTCACAGTGCGCGTGAACTTCACAAGAGAGCAAGGTGTGTGTATTTACTGCTATTTGCTATGATATCTGCATATGTGCGCATCCTTACTATAAATGCAGTTTACACAATGTGACGCTGGAGCAATACAATGCAGTTTTCTTTCCGCTGTAAAGTCTTCGCTCTGTTCACCTCAGTTTAAAAAATAAACAAGGTGATTTACGTTCCCTGTTTTATGTTATGACTCTAACGCGAAGTCAGCCCTTATAAGCTGTTTTAATTAACGTAGCCCGTATAAGCTAATTAACATAAACTAGAATTGTGATCGGTTACACACTTCAATGTTTTGCAACGCAATATGGAAGGATTTTTATGCAGTCGTGAATCGAGTTGATTGTGATAAAACTGAAATGCAACTAAGGCTAAACTAGTCCAGTTATGTATACTAAAGCTTCTCACCTTGAAACAGCTTTAAGAAATCAATGGAAATCTATGTTGTAATCTGCTATAGTTGTCATTCATTTCATTTTAGAGTCCCGTTGATTAAAAAACAGTCTGAAGAATCATTTAATAACAGTATAGCTGTTTTCTCAAGTTCACAGTTTCAATGATCTGTCGTTATTTTTGCTTAACTGAAGCTGCTGGTGTGTGAAACTTGTTCTTTACCTTATAAATAATGCTAATAATTATAATACAAGCTATGGTCAAGCATTTTTGACCCAGTCTTATTTGAGGCATAATGTAAATGTATAGAAAAGATGCATTGTTGTTGTTTGCCATTTTTAAATGTTACAATGTTATTGGTGTGTGTAACAGCTCAAGTATACAGTATGTCACTGAGACTGCCTGTAAAAATCAGACTAAAGTCTCAAATCTTATTTTAAGATAAAAAGCATCACAGTTTAATTTCAAGCATTAATTTAACCATTATTTCAATTGCCGACATGACATTACTCAGTCAATATTAAAGATATCAAGTTTATATTTTCACAAAATGTTCTTTACATTATGTAGGATGAATTTATGTAGAAAACAGCAAATCACAAATAAATACTTGAGCTGGGTTTTCACAGGCATGTTCACGTTGCATTTTCTCTGAATATTTGATTAAAGAGGCCCTTCCACATAAAACCGTTTTTACTTGTATTTTTTGATATGTGTTAGGTCCATGTGTGTTTGTGTTGTGTCGTGAATGTGAAAATTAACTTCCGCCTCCTCAGTCAGCTCTAGCCACTGAAAAGAAATAAGCGTAGAAATCAGGTCAGTTAAAAAAGCTTATCAGTGTGACGTGGAACTGATCGAGGTCATTAATATTCATGAGCTCTTCAACTTGAGCCCGCGCCCACATATTACGTGTAGTTAAGTTAGTTTTAATAACAAGATACAGCAACGATGGCTAAACGTCAACCGTACCGTAATCGGGCCATTGTTTTTCGTCGAGAGACATCATTCCTATTAAACGAGGGAATCATAACAGTTGCTACATATTTGGATGTTCAGAATAACGCTGGATTTGAAGAGAGACTGCGGATCCGGACAGAATGGCGCAGCTTATGTGAGCAAAGCACTTTAGTACTTTGTGTCACTGTAGTGGCCGGTGTTTTCTCTTCGGAGGGACGCGAATTCATGCTGCACACACGTTGAAAGGGTTTATGATAAAAGACACGCACGCGTGTGTGCGAGTAAAACACTTTAGTACTTTGTGTCACTATGAGTTCTCTTTAGGGACGCGATTCACGCGAATTCATGATGCACACGCATTGAATGTGATAAAAGACATGTGTTTGTTTGTGCGTTTGTTACACGTATGTCGAAAGGTTTTCTGTAAAAGACGCGTGTGTGTGTGTGTGTGTGTGTGTGTGTGTGTGTGTGTGTGTGTGTGTGTGTGTGTGTGTGTGTGTGTGTGTGTGTGTGCATGCGCTGCTACACGCGCATCGAAAGGGTTTACGATAAAAGACATGTGTGAGTGTGTGTGTGTGTTTGTGTGTGTGTTTTTGTGCGTGGGTTTACGATTAGGGTTTGTCAAAAGGGTTTATGATAAAATATGCGTGTGTAAGAAAGACACTGTGTCTTAAGACACTCACTTGACATTAAACTGATTACACATGAGATTAAATTGAAAGTTAGTTTGAACGAAAAACTGTTATCCAATAATAGCAGTGGGTGTTTACTTCCAAGTCGTCAATGCAGCCCGCCCATTAAGATAACCTGCGCGAGGACGTGGATGTACTGAAGAGCTATTTATTTACATAATTTAAATTACTGTTAGTTTAAATGTACTTTCATCAAACAACTATACATCATTAAAAAGTGTTGTGACTTAAGATTTAGTTTTTGACCTTTATTTTAATCTGAAAATCCTAGTGACAGTAATTTCTTCATTTTTGTCAGGAGTTATGAAAATGGAAAACGGTACATACCTTTAATTTGAAATATAACCCTTAGCCGCACTCATTGATAAAAATACTCCTCCGTGATCGTCATGAAAGCACTCAATAAAACAACATCCATCTGGGCTTTTAATTCAAAGTATGCATATTTGGAGAAATATTACTTCAATTTTATATGTTTACTTCAAATTTCTGCAGGGGGGGTAATATTTCACCCATTTTTATTTCAAACATGGCGATATGAGCAAGTTTGAGTCTGCAGTCATTCACACTCAGTTTGTTTCATTCATACGTGAAGCCGGAGGGCGCTAAAGTCTCAATATGAAACTTTCTGAGAAATAATCAGACGTCAGAGCTCAGCAGCAGCTGTCAGTCAGACGTGAACTTGAACAGTGACCTGCAACGAGCGATCGCTGTTTTTATAATAACATGCAAATAAAGATGTTTTGATGTTTTAAAACCATGGAGACAATAAACACGATTAAGATTATAAATGGTTTGTCTGTATTTTTAACGCTATGTCTGTTATTTTCATAACAGTACTGTATATTATAATGCTATGCTAATCGAGCTAAGCTAACAGCATAAATAACATAAATTTTTTTATTTTCGGTCTTATTTTATGATCCAAAGCCACATCAGATCACGCATGATTGTTTAAGCACTCGACTTTTGATGTTATAATGTGAGTTTTATTATAAATGCTTTTATTTGTCGTGTTTTGATGGTATGCTAAGCTAACGTACTAGCTGTTCTGTAAACATCTGCTGTCTGGAGATATGAGATATATGTTTCTAGGAATAATTTCGACTGGTAAAGCTTCTTTAAGGTAAGTTTCTTTTTGTAAGAAAGGACTTTAATAAAAAGAAAGTGAATTGAGACAGAAGGAGGAAATAAAACACTAAATAGAAATTATGAGCAATTATTAATAATAATAATAATAATAATAAAATAAACATTTAGACAGCCATATCCCGGATTAAAAGTTGTTAATGACTCATCCGGATGCTTATTTAATGAGTCTGTTTAAAACACGGAGCAATAGGACAATAAACTGAAAGGATGTTGTGAGATATAAATAAACAAACATTAGCTTAGCATTTTTGCTGTTTTCTCTAAATAAATTTACATGACATGGGTCTAAAAAACATTTCATAAAATACAGAGTTTTAGAGGTATCATCTTCAGATTTAAAACAGAACATGGTCAGACCTGTGGCTTTAACTGCAGAGCATTTCTAGATTGCTCCAAGGCCAATTTCATTGAGATTTTCATAACAATATTTCATACATGTTTGGTGGAGTTTATAAAAAAGTATAATTTAAGCTCTCTATAACAACTTTTTTCATTATGACAGTAACTAATGTTCACCTCTTAATAAACTTCCAAGTGTTTGCTTTCAAATGAGACCAAACTTATGCTTTTAGTGCAAAGACTTCATAAACTGTATCTATTTTAGTTTGGCTATGACAGTTTTTGTGGGGGGGTTCAGAAAATGGAATGAGGGCTAACAGGTTAAAACGGATCACTTCTCTAACCAGCCTCAAAACCAGGGTACAAAATAGCCTATTACTTATTGCTTTTGATGTTTTTGGATGTAAAAATCATGCAAACATCATGAGTAGACCTCAGACAACAGTCTAAAACAATAAAAACGCCAGAGGAAGGGCACCTTTAATGTACTGTATTTTTCAATTAAATTTACATTGCACAATAAATTATCTTAGCTGCAGACATTGTAGCTGTCTATAAATACTGATAATTGTGGTCATAACATTAGCTAAATAAATAGTTCTGTATTATTAAATTACAGACAAAGATTTTGAATAGCTACAGTAGGTTGGATTGTATGTTTGGTGCGAAATGGGTATTGTGGGGGCCTGACCCCCTATTCTTTCATAGGGCCCAAAATTGCTAGCGGCGCCCCTGCCTGGATGGGACATTGGGAGCCAACACCACAAATGATAAAGGAGTCCAAAAATGCAACAAACATTTACAACAAACAACACCAGTCATAATCTCTCTATCTCCATCCCTCTCTCTCTCTCTCTCTCTCTCTCTCTCTCTCTCTCACACACAAACACTCGCACTTAAACACACACAAAAATTGGATAAATGGAAATTGAATAAACACTTTGTATTTGGTTAAATTGTCAGTGTCATGTGTCAAATATTTTCTTCTGGCGGGGAGGGGGGGGGGGGGGGTGTTGGGGGGATGTCACTCTTGTCTGTCTTCAAAACTTGAGAGCCCTGCTGTCATGTCAAGTAGATGACAGAGTCAAGTGAGATCTCCTTTACTCCACAGTAACATTTATTTTATCTCAAATATTTCTGTCAATAAAAACACAGCAAACAGCACATGCAAGGTTTATGTACTGCTTGTCAATGACAGCTCACAAACACGGATATGTGTGCTTGTCAATGATGACAGCTACTGCTCACAAACACACACAAGCACAGAGTACATGTGCTTGTCAATGACAGGCATTAAAATCCACAAAAATCTGATTCCGTTTGGGCCTGACAATTAGGGGGTGTGTACACAAAAGCTTTTAAACCCGGCTGAAAACACCAGGCGGACACAGAAGCCGTTTCTCAATGTCAAGGAAGGATCCTCGGAAGCCAGAATTTCGAGGATGCTACGCCATCGACGTCCGTCAAAGGACTGTTCCAATGTTGAGGATCCTCGGCATTTCAGCCAAGGAGAGAGTCATTCAATCAAGAAATATCCCATATACAGGTAAGCAGTGCTGGGCAGTAGCTTCACTACAAGTAGCGAAGCTAGTAGTTTTTCAGTAGCTTGGCGGTAGCTTAGCTGCTTTCTAAATCAAATAGCTTTTCAGTAGCTAAGCTCTTTTTTTGACCAAGTAGTGAGGTAGCTTCCACACAAGCTACAATTTTCCAAACATTTCTGAAGTCATCCTGAATTTGAGAATAAGCGTGTCATTTTGAATCGACACAGGACGTCATTTGTTCCGTATTTTCGAGTTGTGCAGCCTTCATTCATACAAAACATTACCACTCGCATTCTGTGAAGACTCGTGCTCTACCTCTGATTGGGTTATGTCATCAAGCCAAGCTAATATAAAAACATGTAATAAATATTACAATTGAAACTATTAATAAAATGTGCTTTGGCGGGCACCTCACAGACTCTGTGCAGGCTGCCTGCGGGCCCACGTTGGAGACCCTTGTGTTAAGATATGTCAGGGCAAGGTGTTTTTAAATTAAGGCAGCTCAAACATGCATTTTATTCTGGGATTAGGATAAGTCCAGCAAACAGCCCCAAAAAGTGAAGTACCTAGGCCTACATTATGCTTGTATTGCCTATAATTACCAAAATGATAAATTGAAACTGAATAAATAATTATATAATAAAACTGGTTAAAAATAAAAAGTAGCTTGGATGTAGCAAGCTACTATTGATGTAGCTTATTTGCCAGGGGGGTAGCTTCAGTGTAGTGAAGCTTCATTTAATGTGAAGTAACTGGTAGCTTAGCTCACTACATTTTCCAAGTAGCTTGCCCAGCACTGCAGGTAAGGATGCATATGTGTATCCTTCGTGCTTTTCGCTCGCTGAAATCACCCACAATCCTATGCGTGCATCGTCGAAAGCACACCTTTTATTGATGTAATGACGTGCACTTGCTAGCCTGTTCCATTTATACGTTCTCCGAATGCTTATGATGAGCCTCGCCTAGACTCTGAAGGAAGTGACTTGTAAGAACTAGTCCTGCCAAGAAAGTATCCTTGACATTGAGAAATGGACAGACTGTAGGAGCTTGCCAGCTTTTTTCAGCTGAGCGCTTTGGTTGCTATGATACTTTTGTTTTGTTTATAAGTCATTGAACAATGCATCGGTTGATAGCTGTGATATTTGTCCTGCCCCTCCTCCACTGTTATTGGATGGCTGAGTTGGAAGTGACATGAGCTGAGCGTTTCACCCAAAGTTAAACATTTTTCAACTCTCGGCACTCAGCGCGAACAAATCCCGCCAGCTGCTGGCTTTTTTGAGTTGTAAAGATTTGCTCTTTCATAAGTCAATACCTTGCATAGTCATCTTGTTTCGTTAAGGAATTTTTACAATATATGTAGAAATTGCTATTGACCAATCAAAACGTCCTCTTCTTCTCAGCTTTGGCACTGAGGTCAGCCATAAAAGATGTCTGTCAGTTGTCTGAGCAGCCTTATTTGATGGAAGTAGGCATTTGTTTGTGTTAACCCACAAAAATCCAGTCCCAATGTAGTGCACCCTTCTCAAATGGAGTTGGGTGGCTAAAAATGCATGTTATCTGCTGTTTGCTACCCTGAACTAACAGTACTGCGTAAAATTAATGTATACAATGCTAACTACAGGTCTTTAAAATCTTGCCTGGCTGCCAAACCTCTCTGCACAGTTGTGATCCATGCTTGTCATCTCCCCTCGTCTTTAGCAAACCAAAACATGTTATTTTCAACAAGGTGTTTATTTCAGAAATCAGTTTAGCCATTAGCCAGACCAATAAAAAATACAGACAGGAAGTTCACTTCAGTTTAGGTGCGTAACCATGACAATGCACATGCATCTAATGAAACCATCTATGACTTGATTAGTCCTGCAATGTCAAATCACTTTGTAAGTTTCATATAATCTGTTTTGTTTTATGTGATCAAACTTTTTCCACATTGATGTAAAATTATATCTTGCTTTAAATACAGTGGGGTAATTGTGTGAGTGTGGTAATTGTGTGAGTGTGTTTAAGAGAGCAAGCACCAGTGGTCATTGTGAAAATGAAATTAAGACATGGAGAAAAGACGAGAGAAAACACAAAGCACAACAAGCAGCTGTAACACCTGAAATACTGTCTTGAGTAGGTTTTTTATAACATGTGACAGAAGCTAAAGATCAGGATAGGGTTAGGTTAGGAGTCTCTGAACTTTGTATAGGCTACATTTAGCAGCAGAGCTAACTTGGACTCTCAAAGCTGTGTATGCAGTGAACAGCGGAGCTAACTCGGAGTCTCGGAAGCTGTGTATGCTGTGAGTCTGGCATGGTGACGGTGCTGATGTAGGAGCTATCCATCAGACCTATAGAAAAACCTTGTCTGCAGTGTTGGTGATGTAAAGGTCAACATCCTCCTGGCAGCTGCCCTCACTATGTTTCAGCAAACCAGTCAACCTCACCACATCATTCAGCTCAAACCAAACAGCATTTTCAGACACACCTAAATCTGGAAATCAAATAACAAATAAACTCTGTGGCTACAGCAGTAAAAGACAAGTCAAGTTCAAAGAAATCTAAATTCACTCCTGCTTCTACACCTTCTGTCATTGTACCTCAGCAATTAGTTGTCCCTATTGGCATCAGAGCTTGGACAAGCAATTGTACCTCAGCAATTAGTTGTCCCTATTGGCATCGGAGCTTGGACAAGCAAGGCCATCCTTGACACAGGAGCAAGTTATACACTAATACATGAAAACCTTCAGAAGGAACTCAACCCACACAATACACTCCAGCCATGGTCTCTAGGTCCTCTATATCTAGCAAATGGGAAGGCAGAGGTACCTTTAGGATGGTCGAACATACAATTCACATACACTCTCTAGTTTTCACTATACCTGCTGTCTTGTCATCTGATGCCCTCGCCTATGCCATCATTTTGGGCTTGAATTTTATTTTCTTTAGTGGATACAAATCAATGTGACAGACAAAACATACACTCTCAAGTCATCTCCAGAGGTGAAATATCTGTTCCAACAAGAAAAGGTTACAGTATCTGTAAGACATTCTTACAACAGACCCTCAGTTGGTACAACAGTCTTGCCTTACTAAGCTTTATTGCACCACCTCAGGCTGTATTTTCAGCATCCTCCAATAGAATAGATTAACAGCCTCTGATTGACATATCTGTGAAAGAATCAGTTACGGCGAATCCTGGATACCAACCTTAAAGTTTTTCACTTAAGACTGGATGGATGGATGTCCTCATCACTGCATTTACACAACTCATCAAGTACAATGTCTATCAATAAAACAATGTCTGTATCACATAACACCTATTAAAAAAGTAGTGATGAAGGAGCAACTAGAAGAGATATTAAAAGCTGGAATTTTTGAACACTCACACTCTGGTTGGACCTCCCCTGTAGTTCTCGCCCCAAAGAAAAAAGAGTGCCCCTGGTTTTGTGTGCACTACCGAAAGGTCAACAGCATAACAGAAAATGATGCTTTCCCCCTTCTGAATATTACAGAGATCCTTGAATCTCTCTCAGGAGCCGCTATCTTCTCTGCTATCGACCTCAGTAGTGGATACTGACAATGGACCCAAAAAGTAAGGCCATAACTGCTTCCTTTATCACTACATAAGGGCTCTACCATTTTAACGTTGTGCCTATCGGATTAAAAATGCGTCTACAACATTTCAGAGACTATAGGAAACAGTCTTGGGAGAGTTGCGGGGAAGCATATGTTTTGTCTACAATGATGATATTATTGTTTATTCATCTGCTATTGACGGGGCGTAGCAGCCATTTTAAGAGTGGGGGGGCTGTATGGTGATGTGACCCAAAGCTAATGTTCATAGTAATAAATTCTAAATAGAATACTAAAGTACTATTCGGATGGGATTAGCTTTACATAGGGAGGTAGGGTAAAGCAAGTTTTATCAGAGCTTCTCAGTGATTTTAGTCCTGTCCGAATGCTCCATGTCAGTAATCATTACGGACCATGTCAGTAAAGATTACGGTGACTTTTACATTCTGTAAAAAAGTCCGGAGAAATTACCTCAGGTAATACTAATCCAGTGCGAATAGACCAGCTGTAAATATTTTTGAGAAACCAAACATTATTTATATCATTTTTTACCTCTAATACAACACTATCCACAGAGAAATGGGAGCCCCTTATAGTGTATATACGCTCTCATGCTGTGCACCCGATACAGTAGGTGGCAGTATGCACCTATGAAGTTGTTTCGCAACCCGCTATTAAACATTAGATGAATAAGAAGGTGATGTGAATGCGCATGTTTCATTTTAAGATTAACTATCATTTTAAACAGGCTCATTGGCTACCTACATATTATAATAAGCTGTTTTAAATTTCAAATGTTCAATGCCTTATTGCGTCGAGCCCGACCCGAACCTAAACATAATTTCTAAATATCTATCCGGCCCGGCCTGTCGGGTCCTGTCGCGCTCGGTTCTGGTATCCATCCTCTAGCTCAGGGGTCACCAACGTGGTGCCTGCGGGCACCAGGTAGCCCGCACAGAGTCTGTGAGGTGCCCGCCAAAGCACATTCTATTAATAGTCTCAACTGTAATATTTATTCATTACATATTTTTTTATATTAGCTTGGCTTGGTTTACGTATGTTAAAACCAACGTATTTTAAACAATACTAAAACATATAAACAAGTCAAATAAAATAAAATAAACAAGTAAAACAAAAAAGTTTTAAGTAGACTATATCAAAAAGTAGCCCTCCAGATTGTTTTATCCATTGTGGTAGCCCTTGCTCATAAAAAGGGTGGAGACCCCTGCTCTAGCTCCTACCTCATTGCTGGTCTTAATGACCCACCCACCCCTGCAAATGACCCCCCATTGCTTCCCATTCCAGAGCATCGCATCCTGGCTTTCTCCATCTCTTCCCTCAGTAACGGTCACTGTAGTCCCCCCTGAGCCAATCTCGTCTGTCCCTGTGTCACCTTAACTGGCCACGACTCCTGTGACTTGCCCCAAGAGAAAGAAAAGGAGGAAAGGAGCATCGGCTCTCCAGCCCGCTGCAGTGCCCCTCGTCTCGGATTTCCAGCCCGTTGCGGCGCCCCCTGTCTCTGATCCTCAACGTGCTGTGGCGCCACCTGTCTCAGCTCTCCAGCCCGCCTCAGCGCCCCTGTCTTGGCTTCACAGCCGACTGCAGTGCTCCCTGTCTTGGTCTCTGTCTCGTCCCAGCTGCCAGCAGCAGCGCCCCCTGTCTTGGTCTCTGTCTCGCCTTCAATGTCTGTTGCCGCATCCTCTGTACTCTTGTCACCGTGCCCCTCTACCTGGTTCTTAATTTCTTTGTCTATGCCCTGCCTCACTTTTAAATGTGTTTCTAGCTGAAAATGAGCAGAAACATCCTGTTATTATACAAATCAATCTATTTTTCTTTGTGTAATCTCCTCTAAACCACAACCGTCATACAAAACAGGCTGTTGGGGATCCCCATCAATGTGATGTCACATTGATTATGCCCCAACCAAAACCGCATGTTCTTAATTGAAGCCACAAATGGGCATGTTCAACATTGTATAATGAAAGATCTGTGGTGTATTTTGAGCTGAAACTTTACAGACACATTCTGGGGATACCAGAGACTATTTTTATATTGCTGAAATTACCTAGGTTAGCAGCCCTTTAAAGGCTGCATTTAATTAGGCGTACTGTAGGATTAATTTTTAAGATTATTGGGTCACGACACCTTTTTAGCTTTACTCGTTGAATGCCAGTTAGGCTTTGTGCACTACCTCAAAACACTTTTTTAATGTTTTTGTTATGCCTTATCAATGCAAAGTCTGTGTTGCAAGGCAAAGCAAGTCATGCTGATAGTTCACAAACAATATCTAGTCAGACAACCACACTAAAAATGAGACTGTCTTCTCCCTACTTCCTCTTTTTATTCATCTATGTATTTTCTTCTGCAGCAAGAGTATAAATAAATACAGTTTAATACATTTAAGTTTAATACAAATGTATAAATGGGTTGGTGGCCAGATGGTGATCAAGAGCTATAGTCTATTAAAATGATATTATAACCCTAACCTGGTATCAAAAAATTTTGCTAATTTATTGCTAATTTACATTACTTGACATTATTTAAATGATCATACATTAGCCATATTCTTATACTACAAATGTGACTGCACTGTGTGTATTAGTAGCGCAGCTGTAAACAAAATGCAAGGCTTTCTTGGAAACTTTTCTATTTCTCTCATCAAATTAAGTGTCTGTTAATGAAGCAAAACATCTCATAACTGCAGCAACTGTTTCTTGAAAGTGGTTCATGAAAATTCTGTTGTTCTATAAATGGTTCTTTTTTAAATAAACTTTGACTTGGAATAGTTTGAATTTTAAACGGCATAATAAATCTAATTTACTTCAAATAGCAGACACAACACTAAAGACTTTTTAGGCAAAATAAAATTGAATAAAATACATTAAATAAAGATAACAAACAACACTGCATTGATTTCGCTGTTTTAAAGTAAATATGGATTTGTCTTTGTTACAAAGCTACAGAAGTCAGAAGCAGTGAATCTTTACCTTTTTGTTCAAACTAAATGTTCTCCAATACTATTTTCCTGTTGCATTTGCATGGCCAGACTCTAAAGTGATGTATCATTCTGAAATCAATGCAAATTGCTGCATAATTGACAACTGCCGAATGCCGATACAGAAAACATCCAGACAGCATTTTGCCCCAAACAGTAAGTTTGTGTCCCTATAAAACACATTTTTAAAATGGTCACATCAGAAGGACGATATATGGTGTGGAGTACTGTATTAATGGCTGAAATGTCTGTGAAGAGGACTTCCTGACTGAAAAATACAGCAAAGACCAGCATAAGCTGGTAGATGGTTTTAGCTGGTTTAAGGTGGCGGTAGCTGGTCTAAGCTGATCCAGCAAAGACCAGCATAAGCTGGTAGATGGTTTTAGCTGGTTTAAGGTGGCGGTAGCTGGTCTAAGCTGGTCCTTCCAGCCTGGCAACGCTGGACAAGCTGGTGGGTCAGCTGGTCTTCAAGCATGACCAGCTAAGTCCAGCTAGACCAGCTTAAAAAGTGACCAATACACAGCTAGACCAGCTTGCTACACCAGCAATACCAGCTAAAACCAAGCTGTGAGACCAGTTAAAAACAGCTCACCAGCTTATGCTGGTCTTAGCTGGATTTGTCAGTAGGGTTGACACAAAATAACAACACAAATTGTTTAAGAATAAACGTAAAAGCTTGTTTGTGAAATATGCCTTTGCCATAGTAACACTGCCCTGATTGTGCATACTTTGTTGAAAAACATGACAGATGATTACATCTCATGTAAGCAGTGGAGGATAGGGATGTGCCCGAAGCCGAATACGTTATTCGGAAGGGCACGGATAATGGCTTCAAAACGTATAACGAATTCATCCGAATAACAGAAAAAATATTCGGCCAGACATAATCACGTGTTTACTGGAACAGCGCCAAATTATAAACCCCTTAAAGCCTTAAACCCCAAATTATTTGTTTATGAAGTGAATGAGTACAATCTAGAAAATGACATAAGGGACGCGCAAAAAATGTCATTCATTTAGAAACGCGAGCTGTTTTGGAATTAGTTTAAAAGTCCAAAATACAAAAATACACAGAATACAAGAACAACACAGAACAAAACCTTACAGAACCCCCCCTCTAAAGGGCGACTCCCGGAGCCCAACAAACAAATCATAAAGTCCAATAGAGGGTGGGCGGGCCTGGGTCATGGGGCAGGCCAGGGCCTGGGTCATGGGGCAGGCCAGGGCCTGGGTCATGGGGCAGGCCAGGGCCTGGGTCATGGGGCAGGCCAGGGCCTGGGTCATGGGGCAGGCCAGGGCCTGGGTCATGGGGCAGGCCAGGGCCTGGGTCATGGGGCAGGCTTGAAGCTTGATCATGGGGTAGGAATAGCCCTGGAACACAAGGAGAGGAAGGATCAGAGTCCACTTCGGTCTCCGCCTCGGCGTCCTCTGCCTCCTTCCTGTGTCCGGGTACTACCCCCCCCCAAAAAAAAAAACTTGGAAAAGCTTCCAAAGCTCAGGGTGGCGAAGTCCCAGGTGGTGAGCCAGGTGAATCAGATGAGCCAGGTGAGTCAGATAAGACAGGTGAGCCAGACGAATCATGTGAATCAGGTGAGTCAGACGAATCAGATGGGATAGGTGGATGGTGGGACTTCCGGCTTGGGAAGAAACGCTGTTGGATTGCTGGTTGAGCAAGTATTTTGGCGGATTTGCATAAACTGTACTGTGACTGTATATCATGTCAACTAGTTCAGATGGAGATTAAATGGATTGGACGAGAGTTTAAAAGTCCAAAATACAAAAATACACAGAATACAAGAACAACACAGAACAAAACCTTACAGAACCCCCCCTCTAAAGGGCGACTCCCGGAGCCCAACAAACAAATCATAAAGTCCAATAGAGGGTGGGCGGGCCTGGGTCATGGGGCAGGCCAGGGCCTGGGTCATGGGGCAGGCCAGGGCCTGGGTCATGGGGCAGGCCAGGGCCTGGGTCATGGGGCAGGCCAGGGCCTGGGTCATGGGGCAGGCCAGGGCCTGGGTCATGGGGCAGGCCAGGGCCTGTGTCATGGGGCAGGCCAGGGCCTGGGTCATGGGGCAGGCCAGGGCCTGGGTCATGGGGCAGGCTTGAAGCTTAATCATGGGGTAGGAATAGCCCTGGAACACAAGGAGAGGAAGGATAAGAGTCCACTTCGGTCTCCGCCTCGGCGTCCTCTGCCTCCTTCCTGTGTCCGGGTACTACCCCCCCAAAAAAAAAAAATTGGAAAAGCTTCCAAAGCTCAGGGTGGCGAAGTCCCAGGTGGTGAGCCAGGTGAATCAGATGAGCCAGGTGAGTCAGATAAGACAGGTGAGCCAGACGAATCATGTGAATCAGGTGAGTCAGACGAATCAGATGGGATAGGTGGATGGTGGGACTTCCGGCTTGGGAAGAAACGCTGTTGGATTGCTGGTTGAGCAAGTATTTTGGCGGATTTGCATAAACTGTACTGTGACTGTATATCATGTCAACTAGTTCAGATGGAGATGAAATGGATTGGACGAGAGCCAAAACTGTAAAAATGAAAAGGGCTTGTAAAGCAAGAAATAGGGGGAAAAGTTGGTCAGAGTATAGCGAGACTGGCGAGGGAAATACAAACAAGAAATTGAGATCTAATCATTCTGAAAAACAAAAAACTGATCATATGGAGAGTGATCAAGGATACATATGGAAAGTTATTATTGAGTTTGATCGGGATGGCGGACATTTCCACCCGATAAAGCTTACTAAGGCGATTGAGAAAGAAATGGGTAAAATTATATTTGCTAGGTTTATGAGCAATAAAAGAATACTGATACATGCAACTAGCAAACAACAACAAGAAAAGATACTGAAAATGTCGTCACTCCAAGGGGAAAGTATAAAGGCACATAAACCAGGAGCAAAGGCAAAAGTGAGAGGAGTTATATCAGGTGTACCACTAAGTATGTCAATGGAAGATGTAAAAAATGAGATTCAGGGAGGTAAAGTGATTGAAGCCACACGGCTGAAAAGTAATAGAGATGGATTACAAAAGGAAACACTATCAGTTGTAGTACAATTTGAGAAAATTCTCCCTAAATCAGTGCAAATAGGGTATATGAACTACAATGTGAGAGAGTACATTCCCAAACCTATTCGATGCTATAAATGTCAAAGAATGGGACACATAGCACAGCAGTGTAAAGGAAAGATGAGATGTGCTAGATGTAGTGGTCACCATGAGTACGGTAAATGTGAAAAGGATGCAAAGATTAAATGTTGTAACTGTGGTGGGGAGCATAGTGCTGCGTTTGGAGGATGTGAAGTACAAAGAGAAGCCAGAGAAGCCCAGAGAGTGAAGATATTAAGTAAAGTTTCTTATGCGGAAGCACTAAAAACAGTGAGAGAAACGGCAGCAAGTCAAAGCCCCATTGGAATGGTACAAAGAAATATAGCATCAGTGAATCAAACACAAAGGCAGACTCCTGATCAAACTCAGGTTATATGTGATCACAAGTGTGAAGCTGACAAGGAGATATTAGTAGTTAAGAAGATAAATTTCCTGGTTTTCATGTGTCACACTATCAATGTTGCATCACAGTTAAAAAAGAAAAGTGATAGAATCAAGGCTATTGTGGAGGCAGCAGAAAAAATACTGGATATAGGAGACATTAAAGCAGATCAGATACATGAGTTGTTAACAGTACTCGGAAATGAGGAATGTACACAAACTGAAGGGTTGGAACACTAATTATGGTAATGCACATACTACAGTGGAATGCCAGAAGCCTCATAGCTAATGGTCAAGAATTTAAAAAATATTTTTATGAATTAGAAGTAGTTCCAGATGTAGTATGTGTACAAGAAACTTGGTTACAACCAAATTTGGATTTTATTATACCAGGGTTTAGTTCTGTAAGATATGATAGACCTAATAATCAAAATGGTGGAGGGTGTGTCACCTTTCTCAAGGATGGGCTGGCATATAGAGAGCTCCCTTGCCCAGAGGATATGGAATGTGTTATGGTCGAGATTTGTAGTCCAAGGAAAGAGGGTCATATTAAGTTGATACATTTTTATAATCCATGTAAAAATTTGATAACTGACAGATTAAATGAAATGGCAGGGAGTGTATACAGGAAAGAAATATGGTGTGGAGATTTTAATGCTCATAAGAGCCTATGGGGTAGCAATCATACAGACAGTAATGGGAACATAGTTGAAGACATTATGGAAGAAAGAGTACTGGTATGCCTTAATGATGGACAAGGTACAAGAATAGATGTGAACAGGGGTAATATGTCATGCCTGGATATAACACTGGTATCAGAAAGTTTAGTTAAAGCGTGTGATTGGGATGTTAAGAGTGAATCTACCATAGGAAGTGATCATTTCCCAGTTCTCACTGTAGTTGATACACACATTTGTATTCAAGAAGGGATTTCCATTACCAGATGGTGTTTTGAGAAAGCAGAATGGGAAAATTTTAGGGCATGTTGTGAAGAGACAGTTAATCTGGTTACATTTGGTGAGGACATAGAAGAATGCACAAAGCAAATTACAGAACACATTATAAATGCAGCAAAAGAGAGTATCCCACAAAGAACAACAAAGGGAAGGAAGAAAGTGGTACCTTGGTGGAATGAGGAATGCAGCAGAGCTGTTAAAGACCGAAATAAGGCATTTAGAACATTGAAGAAAAATCTTTCATATGAAAATGTCATAGATTATCAAAGGAAAAGGGCTGTGGCACGTAGGACAATTAAGTATAACAAAAAGAGAAACTGGAGAGAATTCTGTTCCACCATAGGCAGAGGAGTAGAGTTAGGGGATATTTGGTCTATGTTCAAGCGAATGAATGGGAAAAGGACATCGGTTAAGATACCAGCTTTGATTGATGGAGAGAAGATGATAGTATCAGATAAAGGAAAGGCAGAAGTGCTTGGGAGGGCATTTGTGGCAGTACACAGTTGTGAACACCTTAGTGATATACATAAACGGCAGAAAGAACTTGCACTCAGAGAGAATAAGGAAGTAAGATTGAAAAAGGAGGATGGTATGTCAATAGATGTGGATTTTACAATGTCAGAACTCAACTTAGCTCTTCTAGGAACTGGATATACAGCACCTGGGCAAGATCAATTATGTTATGCCATGTTCCGACAGCTACCAGTTGAATCATTTAAGTTAATTTTAAGACTTTTTAATAAAATATGGAAGGATGGAATAATACCACATAGTTGGAAAAGTGCAGTAATATTACCATTCAACGAGCCTGGTAAGGATCCAGCTAATCCTGATAACTATAGGCCCATAGCACTGACATCTCACTTATGCAAATGAATGGAGAGGGTAATAGTTCGTACATTATCACACATATTGGAACTGAGAGGATTACTAACAAATATACAAAGTGGATTTAGAAAAGGTCGCTCCACAACAGATGCTCTAGTTAGAGTAAGTAATGATGTGGAGAAGGCATTGAAAATGAAAGAACTAATGACAATTGTGTATTTTGATGTGGAAAAGGCCTATGATACCATGTGGAGGGAGGGTTTACTTATTAAACTAAGTAGGATGGGTATTGGAGGAAGGTTATATAATTGGGTCATGGATTTTTTAACTGGTAGGAAAATTAAAGTTAAAGTTGGATCAGAGATATCTATAGAATTTGATGTAGACAATGGTATCCCTCAGGGCAGTGCAGTTAGTCCGTTACTATAACATCATGATAAATGATATTTTTTCCAAAATGGATGGATGCATCAAATCAGCATTATATGCGGATGATGGGGCCATTTGGATGAGAGGTAAGAATGTATCATATGTATTAAGTAAAATAAGGAAAGCAATTAGGGAAGTAGAGATGTGATCATATAAGTGGGGATTGAAGATGTCGACAAGTAAATCTTGTTATATGATGATTACCAAGAAGCGCAAGTGCCATGATGAAAGTTTAACATTATATGAGCAGACAATGGTGAAAGTAAATGAATTTAAGTACTTGGGACTATGGTTTGATAGTAGGTGTACATGGAAAACACATATTAAGCATTTGGAAACTAAATGTAAAAAGGTTATAAACCTTCTGAAAGCTGTGGCTGGATGTGACTGGGGTGCAGACAGGCAGTCGTTAATTAACATCTATAGGGCTTGCCTAAGGTCAGCAATAGACTATGGTTGTGTAGTATATGGAGCAGCGGCAAAAACAACACTAGGAAAAATTAACAGATTACAGTATAGAGCATTACGTGTATGCATCGGCGCTATTAAGACAACCCCCATTAATGCTATACTTATAGAAGCAGGAGAGATTCCTTTGGAATTAAGAAGAGAAAAACTGGCAATGGCGTACTGGATTAGACTGAAAGGAAGTGGGAAAGAAAATCCAGCAAAAGAAACAATACAGGAATGTTGGGAGTATTCCAAGTTTCAGGGGTTTGGGTTTGGATGGACTAGAGAAATGAAAGTAAGGGAGTATGAAATGGAAGCTTTAAGTTTCACCATGGCCAATCCAGTTAGTAGAATACCACCATGGTTTTTTTCCAGAAGTAAAGGTTGATATTAATATATTAGAAATGAAAAGAGAATGGAGAATGGAGGAAGTAGGAGTTAAAACAAGCATGTATATAAGAAATAGTTATTTTAATTATTTAAAGATTTATATAGATGGATCTAAGAA